>NC_040911.2:41727859-44190359 GCF_004126475.2 Phyllostomus discolor
GTGAGCAATAATATAAGGTTTCTTTGCATAAAACCAATAAGACCAGTCGTTGATAGTGGTTTTGTTAACCAAGACTTTGACTGGAATGTCACGCCTGACGGAGGCATGTATGGGTTCTGGTCGTCACCGGAAAGCCCTGAGGAACTGGGGTTGACTCGTGAAGCGAGCGTATGCCCGCGAGAAAAGCCTGGTACTGTGGTTGGTTGTGTGGTTCATGACAGTCTTTCCAGGGAAGGAACGAAGGTTGCTTTCCTGAAAGATGGCCAAAAAGGAACCTGCAAGCACAATGGAAGCCTCAAGGATTTGAGTGAAACAACTGGTACAGGCGAAGCCAGATGGCGGATGCGTGGCTCAGCTTCTGTGCCCCAAGGCGGGGCGGACTGAGGAGTCAATCTAAAGGCTGCCTGTGTGAGTTCCAGCAAAGTAGACTCAAGGATCATAAGTGATCCAGGCTGCTCTTGGTGTGTTTATGCAAACGAACCATCAAAATTAAAAGCGGGACTCAAAGTAGTCCCTTTAATAACGGTGAGGGTGATCTTAAGGAGAAAAATTATGGTTTGAGGAAAATACAATACTCAGCATTGAACATCAGAAATGGCGCAACTAGCTGTCTTGAAAAGTTGCTCTTCAATTCGCAGGCACAAAGGATCTGTCAAATTGCCACTGTTAAATATATCATTGTAGCAAGGGCCTTGTAACAAGATGTCTTCCCGAAAGACAGTCTCACAGGCACAGAGACTTGGCTTGGGGATTTTTGTGTAAATTAACCTGTGTGTCTTCTGTTTTGGTAGGGCATATGCCTAGGACCTCATTGCCTGAGTGATTGATGGTAATACAGGCCTCACTTAAGGAGCCCATTGTCATCATGGCCCCCTGAGGTTCAACGGTTTGGCTGAACTAAGTGCTTGGGCTGGCGAAGGGTTCGGGCGGTCCGTGGGTTTCACTTTGAACTGATTTTCCCATTTCTGTCTTGATGGCTTGGACAGAAAGGGCCCAGAAATCTGAAAGGAGGGAAATCCTAACACGTTCCCCTCGGCCCGAGTGAAGTATAGTGGGCCACAAGAGTTTCGGATAGGTGTAGCGTGCCTTGTACACCTTCCTCCTGAGAAGCCATTCCTTACCTGAGCCCTTGCCTTTGTCATTTAGTGGTTATGATTTAATTGTGCCTTCCAACTTTTTCCAAAATCTGTCACCTCCAGAATATGACCAGTAACGCCAGCCTTTGGACACCGAGCCTGAGACTTCCTGGTGACAGCCAACTGACCAGGATTCTGTAAGGTCCTTCCCCTTACAGGAAGGACTCCCTCCATGCTGCATCCCCCACCCCCTTTCAGGGCACCCCCGACCCGTGGGTGGGTAGAACAACGTCCATTTCCAGCCGGAAGCAGTCACAAGAAGATGAGACCTTCGTCCATTGTCCTTTATAAGGTTATAAAGGGGGTGTAAATCTGAAAGGAGGGATTGTAACAGGGTGCAGCCAAGAGGGGAGCCTCAAATAGGGATCTGTAATAAGATCCAGAAGAGCCTGGAGATACTTGGCTCCACACCACAGGGCCACACCTGCCCCGAATCTGGCGGCCGTAGCCAATTGTGAGAGGAGCTGGAAATGGGGCTTCAGAGGCACATTGGCGCTGGGATTTCAACCCAGACGCGGCGGCCGTTTGAGGGGGGAGAACCATGCGCAGCCCTGCAAGAGAGAACCACACTGCTTTAGCAGAGTGAAGACTCTCGCGGCCCTGAGAGGGAGAACCACGCGGCTCTGGCAGAGTAGGGACTCCCGTGGTGCGGGGAGAGAGGACCACGTGCCTTTGCCAGAGTAGGGACTCCCGCAGCTTTAGGACATACGGTACTCTGGACTGGGCAAAGGGGGAAGGAAGGAAGGAAGGAAGGACTGTGTCTGTTTGTGGGTGCTTTAAGGGACTTTAGGATTTTTGGTGAAGACATTAGGTCCCTACTTTAAGTATGTATCGCATTAAATAAACGTTTCCTTTCCTTTTCACAAAATCTCTGGCATTGAGAGACGTCTTTCCTCTGGCGGCGGACGTGACGGACGCCGGGGCTTCTTTCAATAGTAGTATATCGTCCCAGGCCCCCCTTGTTTGTTCTGTAACAGTTTTTGGCGACGGAGATGGGACGATAATTGTCCGTGGCAGACCGACCCCCTCAGGTGTGAGAGAGTGAGACTTCATTTCTCCGCACTCCTGAGGGCGTCGGCCGCCTATCAAGCCTGGAAGGTGAAAAGGAAACGAAACGGAGAGAGAGCAGAGACGTGAAAGTGTTTTGGTTGGAAACTTGGTTTCTGAGTGGTTTTTTTTTTTTTTTTTTTGGAATAATGGGGCGGGAATTTTGGATAATGGATCTGGAAATACCGGGTCTTTACGCCATCTGTAACCTTTGCTTGCTTTGTTTGAGCTTTTGCTTGCTTTGCCGGAACTGTAAGAGTAGTTCTGAGCCAGTCCCTAAGTGGAGCCCATTGGGTCGAATCCTAAGGGCTTGGGAGAACTACCGTGCTAAGTCGACCTACAAGATTCCCTTGACTAAGCAGTTAATGGTTTATTATTGTAACACGGTGCGGCCTACTTATGTTTTGGGTGATGAGCTGAGATGGCCAGTGAATGGATCTTTGAGTTACTGCGTCACTGCTAGATTGAAACAGTATTGCAGGCGGTATGAACTATGGGAAGAGTTACACTATCTTAATGCAGTTATACTATTGCACAACAGCTTTGTGCCAGAGACAGAGAAGCATGTGATGGTCCAGAAGGGAAAAGTGGTCTCAGAACCCCTCCCTGATAGTCGAACACAGGAAGAGAGAGAGAACGAGGAGATAAACCTCATTAATGCTCTGAACCCAGGGAATGGGAGCTCGCAGACAGGGGGGAACTCCAGTGGTGCTGCGACCTCCCCAAGAGGTGGGGGCCGCCACGACTCCCCAGCCCTGGCAGGTGGGAGAAGTCTCCGCCACAGATTCGCGAGTTGGCTCCTTTAGCTATCCTCACCAGCATATGGGAGGGGACCCCTTGGCTCTCGAAACCAGAGCCGGCCAGCCGGCGCCATCTGTACAGGTGGGCGCATCCTGCGTTGTGCCGCCACCTTCACAGGTGGGAGGGGCCTGCGCACTGCCTGCCTGTGGGGCACCCCAGCCCCAATGGGTGGGAGTCGGCTCTGGAGTCCCGGTGCCCCAGCAGGTGGGAGGTGCCTGTGCTGAGCCTCCGTCCAGCCCCCCGTGGGTGGGGGGGCGTCTCCTGGGGGCACCACCCTCTGCAGGTAGGAGGGGCCTGGCTCCCTCTGCAGGGCGAGGCCTTAGGGCACCACCCTCCGCAGGTAGGAGGGGCCTCCAAGAGGGCACCACCTTCACAGCTGGTGGAGGTTTCCACACCTCCAGCCTCACACGGGAGGAGAACTACCACTGCTGGGGTACCTCCCCCTGCACAGGCAGTGGGAGCCGCCTCAGTACTGTCTCCTCCCGCAAAGCCAGCTGCTCCGCCTCCACCTGCTGAGCAATGTGTCTCACCCTCCAGAACTCGCCAGGGCACCTCCTGTAACCGGGGAGCCTCCAAAGGTGTAGCCAGCCAGTGCCCTTTGAGGCAATACCCGATAGGCGGAATAAATGAAGAAGGCCAGCCCGCTGGTTACTATTAGGCTCATACTCCGTTCTCCACTTCCGGCTTGCTGAACTGGAGGAATGCCAATCCCTCATACAGGAGTCAGAGATGGCTTGACCTCTTTAAGACACTATAGGAAGTGCATGTTGGAAGGACTTAGGAAAGGAGTGCCCAAGCAGAGGAGTCTGAATATGAGACAGACTCTCCAGCAGAAGCCAGACGAGGATCCTTCTGAATTTCTAGAGGGGATCTATCAGGCACATAGGAAGTACACTGACGTTGATCCAGAGGCACCAGAGAACGTGAAGAATGGTAAACATGACTTTTATTGGGCAGAGTGTGCCGGATATCAGGAACAAACCATAGAACAAGTAGTTCAGGTTTCCTCTACTCCAGTAGACGGAGTGCTGGGGACGAGCTCCTCCCAGCTAGTGGACATAGCCTTTAAAGTCTACAATGCCCGGGAAGCAGGGAAGGCAAAACGGGCCACAGTGTTTTTGGAGGTAGCCCAGGGAAACCCAAAGAAGTGGGGCCCTAGGGCAGAAAAGGGAAACTCATCGGGTGCCCGCCACTGGGCCAGAGGCAAAAGGGGCCCTGCGGAGAAGAAAGGCGCACTAGGCCGTAATCAAGGTGCCTATTGCAAGGAGGAGGGGCACCGGAGGAATGAGTGCCCCCATCGCAAAAGGGGAAAGGGACCAGGGTCAAAAGAGAATGATGGTTAAATCTGGATGCGAAAATTATGTGTAAAGGTTGTGAAAGTTTTAAACCTGGAGTAGAGGAAACCTGAACTACTTGTTTTATGGTTCCATGGAAAAAGAGCAAATTTCTCACATTGGTTCTGTTTGTGATCAGAAACGTGTACCTGAAGACCTAGGAAAGGTCGCCTGTAACTGGTTGGGGAGCATGCCTTTGCCACTCGGGACCCGGGAAGGGTCATTTGGGGCTGACGAGTGCTTCAGCCAGAGGCAAAGGGGGCATGTCTCTGCCAAGAGACCGGACCTGAAGGAGCATGTCTCTGCGAGACACCAGTGGACGCATTGGTGCAAGAGAATGCTTCCACCTGTGTATTATTCTGGAACTCTATGTTTTGGATTTCGCTCTGTATCTGCTCTGAAAAGGAAATTGAGGATTCCAGGGACGGTTGAAACTTCACACTCTGTAGGAAAGTTTTGAGAAGCCTGGTGGATATCAGAAGGAAAAGGGTTTTCCTTCACGCTTTGTATTTTTCTCCCTACCTGATCCCGCCAGAATTTGGCATTGTGAAGGAGTGAGCGATAATATAAGGTTTCTTTGCATAAAACCAATAAGACCAGTCGTTGATAGTGGTTTTGTTAACCAAGACTTTGACTGGAATGTCACGCCTGACGGAGGCATGTATGGGTTCTGGTCGTCACCGGAAAGCCCTGAGGAACTGGGATTGACTCGTGAAGCGAGCGTATGCCCGCGAGAAAAGCCTGGTACTTTGGTTGGTTGTGTGGTTCATGACAGTCTTTCCAGGGAAGGAACGAAGGTTGCTTTCCTGAAAGATGGCCAAAAAGGAACCTGCAAGCACAATGGAAGCCTCAAGGATTTGAGTGAAACAACTGGTACAGGCGAAGCCAGATGGCGGATGCGTGGCTCAGCTTCTGTGCCCCAAGGCGGGGCGGACTGAGGAGTCAATCTAAAGGCTGCCTGTGTGAGTTCCAGCAAAGTAGACTCAAGGATCATAAGTGATCCAGGCTGCTCTTGGTGTGTTTATGCAAACGAACCATCAAAATTAAAAGCGGGACTCAAAGTAGTCCCTTTAATAACAGTGAGGGTGATCTTAAGGAGAAAAATTATGGTTTGAGGAAAATACAATACTCAGCATTGAACATCAGAAATGGCGCAACTAGCTGTCTTGAAAAGTTGCTCTTCAATTCCAAGGCACGAAGGATCTGTCAAATTGCCACTGTTAAATATATCATTGTAGCAAGGGCCTTGTAACAAGATGTCTTCCCGAAAGACAGTCTCACAGGCACAGAGACTTGGCTTGGGGATTTTTGTGTAAATTAACCTGTGTGTCTTCTGTTTTGGTAGGGCATATGCCTAGGACCTCATTGCCTGAGTGATTGATGGTAATACAGGCCTCACTTGAGGAGCCCATTGTCATCATGGCCCCCTGAGGTTCAACGGTTTGGCTGAACTAAGTGCTTGGGCTGGCGAAGGGTTCGGGCGGTCCGTGGGTTTCACCTTGAACTGATTTTCCCATTTCTGTCTTGATGGCTTGGACAGAAAGGGCCCAGAAATCTGAAAGGAGGGAAATCCTAACACATTCCCCTCGGCCCGAGTGAAGTATAGTGGGCCACAAGAGTTTCGGATAGGTGTAGCGTGCCTTGTACACCTTCCTCCCGAGAAGCCATTCCTTACCTGAGCCCTTGCCTTTGTCATTTAGTGGTTATGATTTAATTGTGCCTTCCAACTTTTTCCAAAATCTGTCACCTCCAGAATATGACCAGTAACGCCAGCCTTTGGACACCGAGCCTGAGACTTCCTGGTGACAGCCAACTGACCAGGATTCTGTAAGGTCCTTCCCCTTACAGGAAGGACTCCCTCCATGCTGCATCCCCCACCCCCTTTCAGGGCACCCCCGACCCGTGGGTGGGTAGAACAACGTCCATTTCCAGCCGGAAGCAGTCACAAGAAGATGAGACCTTCGTCCATTGTCCTTTATAAGGTTATAAAGGGGGTGTAAATCTGAAAGGAGGGATTGTAACAGGGTGCAGCCAAGAGGGGAGCCTCAAATAGGGATCTGTAATAAGATCCAGAAGAGCCTGGAGATACTTGGCTCCACACCACAGGGCCACACCTGCCCCGAATCTGGCGGCCGTAGCCAATTGTGAGAGGAGCTGGAAATGGGGCTTCAGAGGCACATTGGCGCTGGGATTTCAACCCAGACGCGGCGGCCGTTTGAGGGGGGAGAACCATGCGCAGCCCTGCAAGAGAGAACCACACTGCTTTAGCAGAGTGAAGACTCTCGCGGCCCTGAGAGGGAGAACCACGCGGCTCTGGCAGAGTAGGGACTCCCGTGGTGCGGGGAGAGAGGACCACGTGCCTTTGCCAGAGTAGGGACTCCCGCAGCTTTAGGACATACGGTACTCTGGACTGGGCAAAGGGGGAAGGAAGGAAGGAAGGAAGGACTGTGTCTGTTTGTGGGTGCTTTAAGGGACTTTAGGATTTTTGGTGAAGACATTAGGTCCCTACTTTAAGTATGTATCGCATTAAATAAACGTTTCCTTTCCTTTTCACAAAATCTCTGGCATTGAGAGACGTCTTTCCTCTGGCGGCGGACATGACGGACTCGGGGGCTTCTTTCAATAGTAGTATATCGTCCCAGGCCCCCCTTGTTTGTTCTGTAACAGTTTTTGGCGACGGAGATGGGACGATAATTGTCCGTGGCAGACCGACCCCCTCAGGTGTGAGAGAGTGAGACATCACTTCTCGGCACTCCTGAGGGCGTCGGCCGCCTATCAAGCCTGGAAGGTGAAAAGGAAACGAAACGGAGAGAGAGCAGAGACGTGAAAGTGTTTTGGTTGGAAACTTGGTTTCTGAGTTTTTTTTTTTTTTTTTTTTTTTTTTTTTTGGAATAATGGGGCGGGAATTTTGGATAGTGGATCTGGAAATACCGGGTCTTTACGCCATCTGTAACCTTTGCTTGCTTTGTTTGAGCTTTTGCTTGCTTTGTCGGAACTGTAAGAGTAGTTCTGAGCCAGTCCCTAAGTGGAGCCCATTGGGTCGAATCCTAAGGGCTTGGGAGAACTACCGTGCTAAGTCGACCTACAAGATTCCCTTGACTAAGCAGTTAATGGTTTATTATTGTAACACGGTACGGCCTACTTATGTTTTGGGTGATGAGCTGAGATGGCCAGTGAATGGTTCTTTGAGTTACTGCGTCACTGCTAGATTGAAACAGTATCGCAGGCGGTATGAACTATGGGAAGAGTTACACTATCTTAATGCAGTTATACTATTGCACAACAGCTTTGTGCCAGAGACAGAGAGGCATGTGATGGTCCAGAAGGGAAAAGTGGTCTCAGAACCCCTCCCTGATAGTCGAACACAGGAAGAGAGAGAGAACGAGGAGATAAACCTCATTAATGCTCTGAACCCAGGGAATGGGAGCTCGCAGACAGGGGGGAACTCCAGTGGTGCTGCGACCTCCCCAAGAGGTGGGGGCCGCCACGACTCCCCAGCCCTGGCAGGTGGGAGAAGTCTCCGCCACAGATTCGCGAGTTGGCTCCTTTAGCTATCCTCACCAGCATATGGGAGGGGACCCCTTGGCTCTCGAAACCAGAGCCGGCCGGCCGGCGCCATCTGTACAGGTGGGCGCATCCTGCGTTCTGCCGCCACCTTCACAGGTGGGAGGGGCCTGCGCACTGCCTGCCTGTGGGGCACCCCAGCCCCAATGGGTGGGAGTCGGCTCTGGAGTCCCGGTGCCCCAGCAGGTGGGAGGTGCCTGTGCTGAGCCTCCGTCCAGCCCCCCGTGGGTGGGGGGCGTCTCCTCGGGGCACCACCCTCTGCAGGTGGGAGGGGCCTGGCTCCCTCTGCAGGGCGAGGCCTTAGGGCACCACCCTCCGCAGGTAGGAGGGGCCTCCCAGAGGGCACCACCGTCCCAGCTGGTGGAGGTTTCCACACCTCCAGCCTCACACGGGATGACAACTACCACTGCTGGGGTACCTCCCCCTGCACAGGCCGTGGGAGTCACCTCAGTAGTGTCTCCTCCCGTAAAGCCAGCTTCTCTGCCTCCACCTGCTGAGCAATGTGTCTCACCCTCCAGAACTCGCCAGGGCACTTCCTGTAACCGGGGAGCCTCCAAAGGTGCGGCCAGCCAGTACCGTTTGAGGCAATACCCGATAGGCGGAATCAATGGAGAAGGCCAGCCCGCTGGTTGCTATTGGGCTCATACTCCGTTCTCCACTTCCGACTTGCTGAACTGGAGGAATGCCAATCCCTCATACAGGAGTCAGAGATGGCTTGACCTCTTTAAGACACTATAGGAAGTGCATGTTGGAAGGACTTAGGAAAGGAGTGCCCAAGCAGAGGAGTCTGAATATGAGACAGACTCTCCAGCAGAAGCCAGACGAGGATCCTTCTGAATTTCTAGAGGGGATCTATCAGGCACATAGGAAGTACACTGACGTTGATCCAGAGGCACCAGAGAACGTGAAGAATGGTAAACATGACTTTTATTGGGCAGAGTGCGCCGGATACCAGGAACAAACCATAGAACAAGTAGTTCAGGTTTCCTCTACTCCAGTAGACGGAGTGCTGGGGACGAGCTCCTCCCAGCTAGTGGACATAGCCTTTAAAGTCTACAATGCCCGGGAAGCAGGGAAGGCAAAACGGGCCACAGTGTTTTTGGAGGTAGCCCAGGGAAACCCAAAGAAGTGGGGCCCTAGGGCAGAAAAGGGAAACTCATCGGGTGCCCGCCACTGGGCCAGAGGCAAAAGGGGCCCTGCGGAGAAGAAAGGCGCACTAGGCCGTAATCAAGGTGCCTATTGCAAGGAGGAGGGGCACCGGAGGAATGAGTGCCCCCATCGCAAAAGGGGAAAGGGACCAGGGTCAAAAGAGAATGATGGTTAAATCTGGATGCGAAAATTATGTGTAAAGGTTGTGAAAGTTTTAAACCTGGAGTAGAGGAAACCTGAACTACTTGTTTTATGGTTCCATGGAAAAAGAGCAAATTTCTCACATTGGTTCTGTTTGTGATCAGAAACGTGTACCTGAAGACCTAGGAAAGGTCGCCTGTAACTGGTTGGGGAGCATGCCTTTGCCACTCGGGACCCGGGAAGGGTCATTTGGGGCTGACGAGTGCTTCAGCCAGAGGCAAAGGGGGCATGTCTCTGCCAAGAGACCGGACCTGAAGGAGCATGTCTCTGCGAGACACCAGTGGACGCATTGGTGCAAGAGAATGCTTCCACCTGTGTATTATTCTGGAACTCTATGTTTTGGATTTCGCTCTGTATCTGCTCTGAAAAGGAAATTGAGGATTCCAGGGACGGTTGAAACTTCACACTCTGTAGGAAAGTTTTGAGAAGCCTGGTGGATATCAGAAGGAAAAGGGTTTTCCTTCACGCTTTGTATTTTTCTCCCTACCTGATCCCGCCAGAATTTGGCATTGTGAAGGAGTGAGCAATAATATAAGGTTTCTTTGCATAAAACCAATAAGACCAGTCGTTGATAGTGGTTTTGTTAACCAAGACTTTGACTGGAATGTCACGCCTGACGGAGGCATGTATGGGTTCTGGTCGTCACCGGAAAGCCCTGAGGAACTGGGGTTGACTCGTGAAGCGAGCGTATGCCCGCGAGAAAAGCCTGGTACTGTGGTTGGTTGTGTGGTTCATGACAGTCTTTCCAGGGAAGGAACGAAGGTTGCTTTCCTGAAAGATGGCCAAAAAGGAACCTGCAAGCACAATGGAAGCCTCAAGGATTTGAGTGAAACAACTGGTACAGGCGAAGCCAGATGGCGGATGCGTGGCTCAGCTTCTGTGCCCCAAGGCGGGGCGGACTGAGGAGTCAATCTAAAGGCTGCCTGTGTGAGTTCCAGCAAAGTAGACTCAAGGATCATAAGTGATCCAGGCTGCTCTTGGTGTGTTTATGCAAACGAACCATCAAAATTAAAAGCGGGACTCAAAGTAGTCCCTTTAATAACGGTGAGGGTGATCTTAAGGAGAAAAATTATGGTTTGAGGAAAATACAATACTCAGCATTGAACATCAGAAATGGCGCAACTAGCTGTCTTGAAAAGTTGCTCTTCAATTCGCAGGCACAAAGGATCTGTCAAATTGCCACTGTTAAATATATCATTGTAGCAAGGGCCTTGTAACAAGATGTCTTCCCGAAAGACAGTCTCACAGGCACAGAGACTTGGCTTGGGGATTTTTGTGTAAATTAACCTGTGTGTCTTCTGTTTTGGTAGGGCATATGCCTAGGACCTCATTGCCTGAGTGATTGATGGTAATACAGGCCTCACTTAAGGAGCCCATTGTCATCATGGCCCCCTGAGGTTCAACGGTTTGGCTGAACTAAGTGCTTGGGCTGGCGAAGGGTTCGGGCGGTCCGTGGGTTTCACTTTGAACTGATTTTCCCATTTCTGTCTTGATGGCTTGGACAGAAAGGGCCCAGAAATCTGAAAGGAGGGAAATCCTAACACGTTCCCCTCGGCCCGAGTGAAGTATAGTGGGCCACAAGAGTTTCGGATAGGTGTAGCGTGCCTTGTACACCTTCCTCCTGAGAAGCCATTCCTTACCTGAGCCCTTGCCTTTGTCATTTAGTGGTTATGATTTAATTGTGCCTTCCAACTTTTTCCAAAATCTGTCACCTCCAGAATATGACCAGTAACGCCAGCCTTTGGACACCGAGCCTGAGACTTCCTGGTGACAGCCAACTGACCAGGATTCTGTAAGGTCCTTCCCCTTACAGGAAGGACTCCCTCCATGCTGCATCCCCCACCCCCTTTCAGGGCACCCCCGACCCGTGGGTGGGTAGAACAACGTCCATTTCCAGCCGGAAGCAGTCACGAGAAGATGAGACCTTCGTCCATTGTCCTTTATAAGGTTATAAAGGGGGTGTAAATCTGAAAGGAGGGATTGTAACAGGGTGCAGCCAAGAGGGGAGCCTCAAATAGGGATCTGTAATAAGATCCAGAAGAGCCTGGAGATACTTGGCTCCACACCGCAGGGCCACACCTGCCCCGAATCTGGCGGCCGTAGCCAATTGTGAGAGGAGCTGGAAATGGGGCTTCAGAGGCACATTGGCGCTGGGATTTCAACCCAGACGCGGCGGCCGTTTGAGGGGGGAGAACCATGCGCAGCCCTGCAAGAGAGAACCACACTGCTTTAGCAGAGTGAAGACTCTCGCGGCCCTGAGAGGGAGAACCACGCGGCTCTGGCAGAGTAGGGACTCCCGTGGTGCGGGGAGAGAGGACCACGTGCCTTTGCCAGAGTAGGGACTCCCGCAGCTTTAGGACATACGGTACTCTGGACTGGGCAAAGGGGGAAGGAAGGAAGGAAGGACTGTGTCTGTTTGTGGGTGCTTTAAGGGACTTTAGGATTTTTGGTGAAGACATTAGGTCCCTACTTTAAGTTTGTATCGCATTAAATAAACGTTTCCTTTCCTTTTCACAAAATCTCTGGCATTGAGAGACGTCTTTCCTCTGGCGGCGGACGTGACGGACGCCGGGGCTTCTTTCAATAGTAGTATATCATCCCAGGCCCCCCTTGTTTGTTCTGTAAGATGAGTATCCAGGATCTTTTGTGGTTCCATGTAAATTTTTAGAGTATTTGTTCTAGTTCTGTGAAATATGAATTGGTGTCGTAATAGGAATTGTGTTGAATCTATACATTGCTTTGGGTAGTATGGACATTTTAATTATGTTAATGATTCCCATACATGAAGATGGTATATGCTTCCACTTTTTTGTATCTTCAATTTTTTTTTCTTCAATGACATAATTTTCTGAGTACAGTTCTTTTACGTCTTTGGTTAAATTTATTCCAAGTTATTTTATTTCAATTTCGATTCAGTTTTACATGGGATTGTTTTCTTATAGTTTATTATAGTTTGTTTTTGGTGCATAAAAATGCAACTGATTTCTGGATATTTATTATGTACCATGCTACATTATTGAATTCATTTATCAGTTCTATTAATTTCTTTTGTGAAATCTTGAGGGTTTCCTAAATATTACCATGTCATCTGAAAAAATGTCACTTTTAACGTCTTCCTTTCCAATTGGGATGTGCTGTATTTTTGATTCTTGTCTGATTGCTGTAGCTAGAAGTTGCAGCATTATGTTGAGTAAGGGTGGTGAAAGCAGACATTCCTCTATTGCTCCCAATCTTAAGTAAATGATTTTTGGTTTTGCCTATTGAGTATGCTTTTTTCATACATGCTCTTTATTACATCTATTCTTTGTTGAGAGTTTTTATCATAAATGGGCTCTGCATTTTATCACATGCCTTTCTCTGTCTGTTGATATGATCATGTGATTGGTTTTCTTCATTTTGTTTATGTAGTATATCACATTTATTGATATGAAAATATTGTACAATTCTTTCATCACTGAGTAAGTCCAAGTTAATCATGGTGTATGATTTTTTTGATGTATTGCTGGGTCCTATTTGCTAATATTTTTCTTGAGGACTTTAACATTTATGTTTATCAGGAATGTTGATCTATAATTTTCTTTCTTTGTAGTATCTTTATCTGGTTTTGGTATATGTATAATGCTGACCTCGTAAAATAAGCATGTGAGTTTTCGCTCCTCTTGAATTTCTTGGAATATGTTGAGAAGGATAGGTGTTAGTTCTTCCTCAAATGTTTGGTAAAATTCACCTCTGGAGACTTCCGGTCCAGGAATTTTGTTTGTGGGAAGTTTTTTTTTAGTACTGTTGCAGTTTCATGTTATAATTTGTGTGTTCAGATTTGCTGACTCTTTCTGATTGAGTTTTGGAAGATTTTATGTTTCTACAAATTATTCATTTCATTCAGATTGCCCAATTTGCTGGCATACAGTTAGTTGTTAATAGTATGTTCTTAAAATTCTTTGTATTTCTTTGGTGTCAGTTGTTACTTTCCATTATTTTTAATTTTTAAAATACTTTTTATTGTTGTTCAAGTATAGTTGTCTCCATTTTCTGATTTTATTTATTTGCATCCTCTATTTTTTTTCTTGATGAATCTGGTTACAGGTTTGTCAATCTTGTTAATCTTTTCAAAGATCCAGCTCTTGTTTTATTGATCTTTTGTATTGGTGGGTTTCTTGTTTTGTTTTGTTTTTTTGTTTTTCTGTTTTAGATTCAGCTACATTGAGAATGTTGCATTGAACAAAATAGTAAAGGTTTCTGTCCTAACGGGACCTCAAACCTACTTGGAAAGAATATAAATATTAAATAAAGGAACATATTAAACAACAAAATAAAGTATAATGAAGATATGATTAGGAAGTTATTGAGTTATTGATATTCTTGATTTTTGCCAAATTCCATTGGTTGGTCACCTCCAATTATAGTCTTCTGGGAAAAAAAAGAGAGACTGCCTGATTTCCAATCCTGATAAGCCAGTGCCTGGAACTTCTTGCAGACAATGTAAAGCCTTTTTCTCTTAAGGTACTGGGGTAGCCTCTGGATACAGAGGGAGATCTGACCACCATTCTAAAGCAAAACAGTTTCACTCACAGTATGAGTGAGTTAGTACAAGGGAATTTAAAGACAAAAATTTATATTCCAACAATTTAAATATACATGGAATTACTAAGGTCAGTTCTCTGGTTAGTTCATTGTCTAGGCTGTCAAGTTTCCAGTTGTAATTACATAGTTATTTTAAAATATGGTGTTAAAATAAGTGGTAAACACTAGGTTTCATTACTGCAGCACTTCTAGGAGCCCTTCCTATGCTAAGGGTCTTATAAACCTCTGGGATTCAAATATGACTCACAGATAACTTAATAGTCCCCTTGGCCCATTTTTTTTGTAATGCTTTTCTACTACATAAAAATGTTTAGGAAATGATGGCCTTGGTAGTCTTTTTAGAGCTCTATACCTAGCTCTCCATCAAGAAGAAAAAAGAATTTACCCTAAAATTTCTCTGTTGGCCCTTTTTGAAGACAGGTCTGAATTAAGGCAGATGTAGGAGTCCCATGGATGTTTGAGGTAATTTTTAAGAAGGGGAAGGTTGAAGTATATGGCCTCAGTGTACAAGAGATGTTATTAGAAAGTGGATTTGGGCTTATTGTAAATATATATTGTAAATTCTAAAGCATGCACTAAAAAAGTTAAAGAAGTAAAACTGATATTCTAATATCAATTGAAAGACAATTGAATAATATATCAGGTTGGCCAAAAAGTTCATTTAGTTTTTTTCCATAAACTAAAAGATACATTTTTTAATTTTCTTTTTTTAAATTTTATTTTAATCATTGTTCAAATACAGTTTTCTCCTTTTTACTCCCAATCCAGCCCTCCCTCCCAACGTTCCCCACTTCCCTCCCATTACCACCCTCCCCCTAGTTTTTGACCATGTGTCCTTTAAGTTTGTTCCTGTAAACCCTTCCCAATGTCCCCTGAAATTCCCTCTTCTCTCCCCTGTGGTCACTGTCAGCCTGTCCTCTATTTCAGTGTCTTTGGTTATATTTTGCTTGTTTCTTTGTTTTGTTATTTAGGTTCCTGTTAAAGGTGAGATCATATGGTATTTGTCTTTCACTGCCTGGCTTGTTTCACTTAGCATAATTGTTTTCCAGCTCCATCCACGCTGTTGCAAAGGGTAGGAGCTCCTTCTTTCTTTCTGCTGCATAGAATTCCATTGTGTAAATGTACCATAGTTTTTTGATCCATTCATTTACTGATGGGCATCTTGGTTGCTTCCAGCATCTAGCTATTGTAAATTGTGCTGCTATGAACATTGGGATGCATAGGTTCTTTTGGATTGGTGTTTTAGTATTCTTAGGATAGAGTCCAGGCAGTGGAATCACAGGGTCAAAAGGCAGACCCATTTTTAGTTTTCTGAGGAAGTTCCATACTGCTTTCCACAGTGGTTGTACCAGTCTGCAGTCCCACCAACAGTGCACCAGGGACCCCTTTTCTCCACAACCTCTCCAACATTTGTTGTTTGTTGCTTTGTTTATGACAGCCATTCTGCCTGGTGTGAAGTGGTATCTCATTGTGGTTTTAATCTGCATCTCTCTGATAGCTAGCGATATTGAACATCGTTTCATGTGTCTTTGGGTTTCCTGTATGTCCTCCTTGGAGAAGTGTCTGTTCAAGTCCTTTGCCCACTTTTCAATTGGATTCCTTGTCTTCTTAGAGTGGAGTCGCGTAAGTTCTTTATATATTTTGGAGATTCAACCCTTGTCTGAGGTATCATTGGCAAATATGTTTTCCCATACACTTGGTTCTCTTTTAATTTTGATACTGTTTTCTTTAGCTGTGCAGAAGCTTTTAATTTTGATGAGGTCCCATTTGTTCATTCTTTCCTTTATGTCCCTTGTTCTAGGGGACAAGTCAGTAAAAAAGTTTCTGCGTGAAGTATCTGAGATTTTCCTACCTATGTTCTCCTCTAGGAATTTAATGGTGTCATCTTTTATATTTAAGTCTTTTATCCACCTTGAATCTATTTTTGTATAAGGTGTAAGTTGGTGCTCAAGTTTCATTTTTTTGCACGTGGCTATCCAGTTCTCCCAACACCATTTGTTGAAGAGGCTATTTTTACTCCATTTTATGTTGCTGCCCTATTTGTCAAATATTAATTGACCATAGAGACTTGGGTTTATTTCTGGGCTCTCTGTTTCTGTTCCATTGGTCTATATGTCTGTTTTTATGCCAGTCCCAGACTGTTTTGATTACAGTGGCATTGTAGTATAGTTTAGTGTCAGGTATTGTGATTCCTCCTACTTTACTCTTCTTTCTCAAAATTGCAGCAGCTATTTGGGGTCATTTATGGTTCCATATAAATTTTTGAAGTGTTTGTTCTATGTCTGTGAAATAAGTCATTGGTACTTTAATAGGTATTGCATTGAATGTGTAAATTGCTTTTGGTAGTATGGACATTTTGATAATATTAATTCTTCCAATCCATGCACATGGTATATATTTCCATTTGTTTGTGTCTTCCTTGATTTCTTTCCAGAATGTTATGTAGTTTTCTGAATACAGGTCTTTTACCTCTTTGGTTAGGTTTATTCCTAGGTATTTTATTTTTCTTTTTGCTATTTCAAATGGGATTATTTTCTTGATTTCTGCTTCTGCTGTTTCATTGTTGGTGTACAGAAATGCCTTTGATTTCTGGATATTGATTTTGTATCCTGCTGTTTTGCCAAATTCATTTATTAGGTTGAGCAGTTTTTTGGCCAAGTCTATAGGATTTTCTATGTATACTGTCTTGTCATCTGCAAACAATGACAGTTTGTTTCCTCCTTTCCGACTTGGATGCCTTTTATTTCCTTTTCTTGTCTGATCATTGTAGCTAAAACTTCCAGTACTATATTAAATAGAAGTGGTGAAAGTGGACAGCCTTGTCTTGTTCCTGATCTTAGTGGAAAAGATTTTAATTTTAGCCCATTGAGTATGATGTTGGTTGTAGGTCTCTCATATATGACCTTTATTATGTTAGGAGTGCTCCCTCTATTCCCACTTTGCTGAGTGTTTTTATCATGAATGAGTGCTGTACCTTATCAAATGCTTTTTCTGCATGTATTGATATAATCATGTGGTTTTCATCCTTGCTTTTATTTGTGTGATGTATTAGATTTACCGATTTGTGAATATTGTACTATCCTTGCATCCCTGGGATGAATCCCACTTGGTCATGGTGTATGATCTTTTTAATGTATTGTCGGATGCAGTTTGGCAGTATTTTGTTGAGGATTTTAGCGTCAATGTTCATCAGCAATATTGGCCTGAAGTTTTCTTTCTTTGTTGTGTCTTTATCTGATTTTGGAATTAGGATGATGTTGGCCTCATAGAAAGAGTTTGTGTGTCTCCCATCTTTTTGGATTTTTTTTTAATAGTCTGTGAAGGATAGGGGTTAGCTCTTCCTTAAATGCTTTGTAGAATTCTCCTGTGAAACCATCTGGTCCAGGGCTTTTGTGTGTTGGGAGTTTTTTGATTACTACTTCAATTACTTTTGTTGTTATTGGTCTGTTCAGGCTTTCTGCTTCTTTTTCATTGAGTTTTGGAAGATTACATTTTTCTAGAAACTTGTCCATTTCACCTAAGTTTTCAAATTTCTTGGCATACAGCTCTTTGTAGTAATTTCTTACAATCCTTTGTATTTCTGTGGTATCAGTTGTAATCTCTCCTCTTTCATTTCTGATTGTGTTTATTTGGGTTTTCTCTCTTTTTTTCTTGATGAGTCTGCTTAAAGGCTTGTCGATTTTGTCTTTTCAAAGAACCAGCTCTTGGATTCATTGATCCCTAAAGTTGTGCTTTTAGTCTCTATGTCATTTAATTCTGCTCTGATCTTGGTTATTTCCTTCCTTCTGCTTGCTCTGGTCTGTCTTTGTTGTTGCTCCTCGAGTTCTTGTAGACATAGGGTTAGGTTGTTTGTTTGGAATGTTTCTAACTTTTTTAGGTGGGCCTGTATCACTATGAACTTCCCTCTCAGGACTGCCTTGGCTGTGTTCCATAAGTTTTGGGTTGTTGTAAGTTCATTTTCATTTGTTTCCAGAAACCTTTTGATTTCTTCCCTAATATCATTCTTGACCCATTCATTGTTTAATAGCATGCTATTTTATCTCCATTAATTTTAGTGTTTTGGGTTTTTTTTTCCTTGTGGTTGGTTTCTAGTTTCAGTCCCTTGTGATCTGAGAAAATGCTTGGTATGATTTCAATGTTTTTGAAATTGTTGAGGCTTGTTTTGTGTCCTATCATGTGGTCAATCTTTGAAAATGTTCCATGTACATTTGAAAAGAATGTATATTTAACTTCTTTTGGATGGAGGGCTCTGTATATATTAGTAAAGTCCATTTCATCAAGGGTATTGTTCAATGCCACAATATCTTTGTTGATATTTTGTTTGGAAGATCTGTCCATTTTTGATAGTGGGGTGTTAAAATCCCCCACTATAATTTTGTTGCTGTCCATATCTTTCTTGACGTCCTCTAAGATTTTCTTTATGTATTTGGGTGCTCCTATGTTGGGTGCATATATATTTACAATATTTATGTCTTCTTGGTGGATTCTTCCCTTGAGTATTATGAAATAATCTTCTGGGTCTCTCTTTATGGCCCTTTTTGGAAGTCTGTTTTGTCTGATATGAATATTGCTACCCCTGCTTTTTTTCCCTGTCCATTTTCTTGGAAGATTTGTTTCCAGCCTTTCACTTTTAGCCTGTGCAGGTCTTTTATCCTGAGGTGGGTTTCTTGTAGACAGCATATGTGTGGGTCATTTTTTCCTATCCATTCAGCTATTCTATGTCTTTTGATTGGAGCATTTAATCCATTTACATTTAAGGTTATTATTGATAGGTACTTATTCATTTTCTTTTATGTACATGTGTTCCTCTCTCTCTCTGTCTTTTCCTTCCCTTCCCTAAAGCAGTTCCTTTAGAATCTCTTGCAGAGCTGGTTTGGTGGAGGTGTAGTCTTTCAGACTTCTTGTGTCTGGGAAGCTTCTTATTTGGCCTTCTATCTTGATTGAGAGCCCTGCTGGATAAAGAGCCTTGGTTGCAGACCTCTGATTCCCATTACATGAAGTATTTCTTGCCATTCCCATCTGGTTTGAAGTGTTTCCATTGAGAAGTCAGCTATTAGCCTTATTGGGGCTCCCTTGTATGTTACTCCCTGTTTCTCCCTTGCTGCCTTTAAGATTCTCTCTTTGTCTTGAAATTTTGCCATTTTAATTATGATGTGTCTTGAGGTGGGCCTCTTTGGGTTCCTCTTGATTGGGACTCTCTGTGTTTCCTGTATTTGTGTGACTTTTTCTCTCATCAAATTAGGGAAGTGTTCCTTCATTACTTTTTCAACTAGGTTTTTGATCCCTTGCTCTTCTTCTTCTCCTTCTGGTATCCCTATTATATGGATACCAGAACATATTATTATGTTTCATATTGTCTTGCATTTCTCTTAATCCCTCTTCATTCTTTCTGAGCCTCTTTTCCTTTTCTTGTTCTTTCTGGATGTTGTTTTCTACTTTGTTCTCTAGCTCACTATTCTGATCTTCTGCTTCATCGATCCTGCTTTTCATTCCTTCTACTGTGTTCCTCATTTCAGAAATGGCATTCTTCATTTCCTCTTGGCCTTTGTTGAGAGTTTCTATTTCCTTTTTCATGTTTATATAGTTTGCAGTGAGATTGCTGTAGCTTCCCTCTAGTTTCTGATAGCTCATTGTGAGTTCATTGAACTTCCTGATAATCATTGTTTTGAACTCAGTATCTGCTAGTTGAGTTGCCTCTATTTCATTTAGCATTTTTCCTGAGTCTTCCTTGTTTCCCCTCAATTGGGGATTGTTTCTTTGTTTTCTCATTGTTCAGGGGTTTCTTCTTGTTAGCCTCTGTTTCTTAAATTGATCTGTTCTGGTTCCCTGTAATTATGGTGTGAACTTCTGTGGTAGAATACTTGTGAGATTCAGTGGTTCAGTCTCCTTCGTGTATCATGGTGTTCACAGCTTCTTCCTACTCTTTTTTTGTAATCAGTTGGAGGAGTAAGGCGAAATGGTTTAAGACAGCAAGACAGTATACTATGATATTTACATTAGCAGCCAGTAGAGAAGAGATGGCTTATTCTTTGGCTCCTTATAGTGTTAACCATGAACCTCCACCCCACTATCCATGTTTTAGAAAGGATGGAAAGAAGATAAGACTCTTATTGGGGAACGAGAGGATTATTAGTTGGATCTAGAAAGCTGTGAGGCTGTGGGAGGTCAGATTCTAAGGTAGGGTTGGATTAAAGATTAGTAAATAGGAGTAGTGTGTAAAAGAATAGAGACAACCCCCACAATAGTATAGTTCAGGAAAGTGCAAAGTGGGCTGAGATCAGGTAGGGGTATGGAGTAGTATTTACATTTGTATGAACTAGGTCTTATTAACAGTAATAGTAAAGTGAGAGTCTTGTGGCAGAATCGATGAGATCTAGATAACAAGAATAAAGATTATAGAACCTTGAGAGGTGTATTAATGGAACACAGATGAAGGATAGTAAATTATCAACACACTGTGACTGAGATACCAGGGGGAACCTATCAAATGACAGTGTAACCAGCCAAGCAAAGAAGATTATACAGAAAGAAAAAGAATACCAAAATACTATTAAAATAAAAAATGTCGCAAAAGTGAGAAAAAGATAATACAAATTTACAGTAACTTGCAAGATCAAAGGAAAAAAAAGCAGAAGATGGAGTGCAGGAGAGATAAATTTGGAGTGGAAAGAATAATACTAGGATGAGTGGAAGAGAAACATAAGGGATTGAGAGATAAAAGTAATAAGAATTGAAAAATAAAATGTCACTTAAAACACAAGATAAAATCAATCAACCAACAACAGCCAAAAAAAAAAAAAAAAAACAACAAACCAAACCAAAACAAAACAAAACAAAAAAACCTGTTGTTGGTTTCTAACTGGCCAGACCAGTTTTTCTGATCTTGCTGGCTTCAGCTGGCTGAGGGACCCTTGAAATGCTCATCACTCTTCTCAGCCAAATCTCAGCAAGTCTCTCAGGTACCCTGGGCACTCCCGAGCACACTCGCTCTCTGGAGCTCACTGCAGAGTTCTTCCGGACTCCAGGGTCCCTTGTGGTTCCAGCTCTAAGATCTCAGGTGGCACCCATGACATTTTGGGATTTATTGTGCCCTCTCTGGGAATTGTAAAGGGGCACGCCCCTCCACCAAATTTTTGAGTTTCGGGCTCTAGGAATGCTCCAAGTGCTGTGTCCCTTCTGGGTTCACCTTGAGAGAGTCAGGATTCCCGATGGGGCGCGCGCTTCCACAGTTGAGCACTGCAGGCTCCTGAAACCCAAGAACACCAGTGCCCTTTCCTGGATCAGGGCTGCGATGTCTGGATTTTCAAGGGATCCACAGTCCCACCCGGCTAGGGGTGCGGGCACATTTCCAGGCCACCCCTGGTTGGGCTGGCTGGAAATTTTTGAGTTTTAGGCTCTAGGAACTCCCTAAGCGCCACGTCCCTTCCGGGATCACAGCTCGAGAGTCAGGATTCCCGATGGGGCCCATGCTTCCACAGTTCAGCCCCGCAGGCTCCAGAAACCTGAGAACACCCGCACCCTTCCCAGCTCTGGGTTTTCCATCGATCCACACTGCCACTGGGCTAGGGGTGTGGGTGCTCTTCCAGGCCACCCCTGTTCGTGCAGGCTGGAGGCCCTCACTTCTCCCACAGCTCTGGGTGAGTGTTCACAGTCCCTGGGTGATTTTTTCCCAGTCCTTTCCCAGGCCTCTCTGTGCCTTCAAGCAACAAGTTCTCCCCTGGTGTTGCTCAACCCCATATTCGGGGGAGGGAGCAGCGACACCCCTCTCCTAGGAGCCCTGAGGCAGCCCTGGGAGCACCGGACCTGGGGACTGCAAACCCCTGGTCCCCTCGCTGATCCCTGGGTCCCTTTTGTCCTGGAGCAGTCTCCTTACCGTCTGGTTTTTCAATGATTGCATTAATTTTTGATGTCCTGCTTTCAAAAATGATTTGGTAACCTAGGCCACTTGCTCTGTTTCTCCACTGATCTGTGAGTTTCCCTCCTCTTCACAGAAGCTGAGAAACACGCTGCCTAGAGTAAAGCCGCCGTCTTTTTTCCCCAAGAATGCACAAATCTCAAGAGTACCATTCAATGAGGTTTGCTGGGTGTCTAGGCCATTGCAGTTAGACTGGAGAAGCTCTAGTTGGGTAGGAAGCCTTCAAGATCCCAAAGCTGTAAAAGTGTGATGAGTAGAGGGAACAAAGCCATGGACAGTGCTACAAAGGAGCAATAATAATGACTCTACGATTCATGCATTTCATATCCGCTGGTATCCTTGTCATCAAAGTTACAAACTTACAAGTCACCCTCAAATCAGAGGAAAGTGTTTTAACCACAGGGTGAGATATTTACATTCGATAGATATTAACAGATGACCAGGACTGGTGACTACTTGCTTTCAAAAATTTATTTCACATATACAAGTACTGAGGAATAATTAAATAATATCTTACAATAAAGGTAGCTTGAAAGGGCAAATGATATTGAGGAAAAAGAAAAATTTATCTCTTTCCACACAATGTTTAAAAGAACAATCATAACAGCCTCACTATAAATGTATATTATTCATCATATTCCTTTCTTTCCTCAGTCCTTTTCTATGGATGATTATGAAAAGCTTAAATATTGAGTGGAGGAACCTCTAATATAATTCAAGTTTCTTTTTCTTTTCAATAGTATTTTGGAGCATCCAGATTATGTTCAAGTATGACGTATTTTTATTTGGCTGTATAATGCAGAAAAATCAAATATAATCATTGCGAGGGATCATGAGGAGCCAGAGTTTTATACAAGTGTATATGTAGTTAAAGCTACATTCCTGTGTAGCAGAGACTTGGCAGAGCTGTTTGTATAATGTGCTTTGGGAACACAGAAGAGGGGCATAAAGCAAGGTAAGGGAGATGGTGGGAGAGAAAGGAGGTTAGAAAAGACCTCTGGCAGATGGGAGGTCAGAGCTGGATCTTGACAAACAAATAAACAAGCCAAATGCAGAAGGTCATTGAAAGCAGAAAGTGCCCCCCAAATCAGAGGAATACAGGTAAGAGAAACATGACATAGGTATTCACTGATTCAACAAAGATTCAATGGGAACTACCATGGGTCAAGCACCCAAAAGTTATTGGGGACACAGGGGTGAAGAAAACAAACACACTCTCCTAGAATCCAGAATCCAGTGATCACTAGACACTGAACATGGACTTACAAAGTCATAAATGACATAAAGGAGAACATTATAAGGGACTTAATATTGTATATACATGGTGAGCTATGAAAAAACCCACTCTGATAAAATTATTTCAAGCAGATATCTGTGATAAACAAAAAATAATGAGAAGTGGGATGGGAAGAAAGGAAAAAGCACTGGAAAAATATAGATATAGCTGCTTGGACAGAAAGAGGAGAGAACATCTCTGGTGCCCTGAGGCAGAAAAGAATGTGGCACCTTGAGAAGCCTAAGCAGGTAAGTATGGCTTCAGGGTAGAGGGAAAAGAAGAAAACCACGAATGGAGGTTACAGTGACAAGCCATGGCCTGATTTAGCAAGACATTTTTTTAAAAAAAATTTTATTTTTTAATCAGTTTTAATTGTCAATTACAATACAATTGTCCTACATTTGGGACTATTACAATTGTCTCAACTTTTCCCCCTTTGCCCTCTTCCACCCATTTCATGCCCCCCCCCTCCCTTCCTAGTCAATTCCCACACTGGTGTTGGATTTTTGTTATTATTTAGCCATTGTCTATTTTAATCTCTTAAAGAACCTCAAAATTTTCCTTATCACCTTCATTTAAAATACATTTAAAATCCACACTTTATTACAAAGACATCCATTGACTGTATAAAGCTTCTATCAATATTAATGTTGTCACTAAATCCCAAACTGTCAACATCAATGTCAAAATGACTATCAGTAAAAAAAGTTGTCCTTTATTTGCATTTAGATCACCAGAGAAATAGTACTAAGTTAGCATATGAGATAAAAACATTTGAATGTAATGATAAGAATAGGTAAATCTCATTGGTGCCAGTTTAAAACCAATTCAAATTTTAGCAGAAATTATTATTTAAAGTCCCTGAATTTACATTTGGGAAACAGAGGAAAGTTTGAGGTCATGGAAGGAAACCGTGGTAGAATGAAGTAAAAACTCACAATGGGTAAATAAGTAATTCATGCTGCAGCTATCCTATTGATTTTCAGTAACCTGGGGAATCTCTTCCACCTTTCTAATGCTCTGACTTCCCAGCTTCTGTGCTGTGGCTGGATGATCAAGTAATTTAGACACAGAAACAAATATCACGCACACACACCCCCCCAAACACATCACATAATGAATTACAAATCACTAGTTATGGTTGCCAATAAAGGAAGACACGAGACTAAAAAGTACCCCGTAAGGCCACTAATATTGAACACAACATTGGAAGAATTATCCAGTGTAACTAAAAGAGAGCAAAAAGGGGCATAAACATTGAAAAAGAAGAGGTGAATGTATTCTGTTTTCAAAGCACATAATCCTCTTTCAGGAAAACTTAATCTACTGAGGTTTGCTCTGTTCTAAAATAAACTCTTTTTATCTCAACTCTCCAAACACTAACAGAAAGTTTACCATCTCACAAGGCACTGTCTTATAAAGGCAATTTACTGTAAGATGCTCAATGCTTATATCCTTTTATTTTATCATGACATATCACTTTTGAACATAAAAATAGTACCCATCCATAACTGATAGGTACTATTATTAAATTTAAAACTTTGATGATTTTGAAAACCTGTTATTCTAAAGTTAGTTTTAAATTGAAAATACAGTGGTTTGGACTTATCTGAAAGTATATGTAGTTTTACATAAAGGTAACAAGAGGGACTTATCTTTTTATCCAGATGGGTGCTTCAACCAAAAACTTTGTAAGATGCATCATATCTGTAGCTTCATACAGATTACTTGAGAAAGCCACATTACCTTATCACTTCTTACATATATATATATATATATATATATATATAATATTCACCTTAAATTTTCCTGCCTTTTATAGAAATTCACAAACTTAAGAGCAAAGACAGCATAACAGAACATTAGAAGAACTAGATAGAATATTTTGTTACCTCTAATAAATGATCTCTAAAGTACTAAATTTATCCTAAATATACAAATGTTAAAACCATCTTATTATAGTAGATATATAAGCAGGAAAATTCAGATGTAAAAAGCAGCTCTTCATTAACTACTACAGGCAACACTGTCTTCCATGTATTTTCTTCAGTTGCTGAACTTAGCTAAAGAAGCAAGAAAAATAAAGTTAATTTATTTATTTGCATACTTATACTATTGATATTTTTACTTTATAACTCAACATAATTTGTGTTATTGTGACTTCTAGTGAATCAAATGAGATAATAAACTGAAATTCATGGGTTCTTTTGGTATTACATTCTTGACTGATCTGAATTTAAAAAGATTTACATAAAAATTAATTTATCAGTAATTTAATAATTCTTTATCTTTTAAATATCTCTAATTTTACTATCATTTAAAATAATCTTATTTACATACATTTTATTACTATACTATAGCATTAATTGAAGTTTTTAAATTTTGCTAGAGCATTAACAATTAAAATTATAGATCTTTCCTTCACCTTATTATACATTACTTTTAATCTTAGAGAAAGATCACTGCTTCAATTAATTGCTTACTTAAAATATAATAGTAACAACCAAGAACTAATTTTTCCCCTCTATTCTCTAGTTTTTGATAATTCTTTCAATGACTTGGTTTAGAAACTTTCTGGAAACTGCCATGCAGCTTGATGTCATAAAAATGTAAAGGTTAATTTGCCCAATTGCTGAGACTTTAATTACAACACATCAGTTACGGAGACTGTTTGACATTTCCTGTAAATTCCTCTAATTAGGAAATCCTTAGGGATTCCTATGAAAGGAGATGAAATAACCAAAATGTGTTGGCATAGATAGATATTTTTTCCTCTTACAGAATGGGTTCAAGATATCATAAACATTTGGGAAAGCTTAGAAATTATAATTTACAGTTAAAATGTTGAGTGGTGTGACTTCACATGCTTCCTGGGCTTGTTGGGATTGCTTTATAGCACATATTTGTGGGAGGAGAATGTGCTCACATTTGTATTTAAAAACAAATTGTGATTAAAAAAGGAGAACTCATTTAAAAATGTTATATAAGAGAGGATCCATAAATTGTTAGGCTGGAAATTCAGAACTTTAGAGTTTATATTAAAAGAAAAAAGTGATTACCTTAACTTTCAAAATTAAACAAATAATCACATTTTATTCAACAATTTTTTTTTTACCTAGAGTGGAAAGGGTTTGCGTCAGCATGTAACATAACTATTTAATGTCAAGAACAAAATGAAAATGTAGATTGACAATCTGACTACGTTTTAGTCTACTCAATATGAAACACATGTGGACTTCATCATGGACAATGACCGGGTTATCACAAAACCCTGACAATTCTATAATTACACCACATATGCCATATGTTTTCATCTCAACACACCCCATCGCCATAAAAAGTGACATTTAATCATGGATAAGACACAAATATTAGAATGTTAAACTCAAAGGGATTTTTTTAAGATTTTATTTATTTTTAGAGAAGGAAGGGAGAGAGAGAGAGAAAGAGAGAAACATCAATGTGCAGTTGCTGGGGGTCATGGTCTGCAACCCAGGCATGTACCCTGACTGGGAATCGAACCTGCAACACTTTGGTTCACAGCCCACGCTCAATCCACTGAGCTATGCCAGCCAGGGCTTCAAAGGGATTTTTTAATTCCAATTTTGACCTTATTTCTGAATCACTTGTGATAAGAATAAGCATATAGATAAGAAGGCCTGATTTATTTTAAAAAACATTTTGCTAACTAACTAAGTTTTAACTACAAACCCAGTATCTGTTGCATAGCAGAAACAGAGGGATGGGTTGATGTGGCACTCAAGGTCAGAATCCAGGCTGAGAAAGCAGGTGCTGGGGAAGCCCTGGCTGCTCTAGGACTCAGGAACTTCATGCCTGGAGCTGAGGTCATGATCCCGTGCTTTCTGGCTAATCTAGAAAACAAGACCAGGTTAGATTTCTGAGTTGTGTGGCCAACGGTAACAACATTACTAATAATGATAAATAACATTTGTTGCTAATTTAATATTTCCAGGCAGTATTTTGAGCCCATAATTCTTACTCTGATCATGAGTCTGTGGTGTGTGGTGAATGTTATCCTTATCTACACATGGGGAAGGTGAAACGCAAGGAGTCAGAATATCATCAGGGGCATTTGGCAAGCTGGTGGTATATTCGACTATTTCTGGACACCTTTGCTAATATTCATGTTCTCAGCTTTGTCCTAAAAATGTGTCCTGTTTAGGTAAGAATTGTCTGGATAAATGAGGTGCTACCGTCTTTCACATTAGGTACTATGAGCTGCCTCAGCTTCCTTCTGAGATAAGCAAAATAACTCTGAAGATGTACAGAATAAGAATTTACAACTTGGTTAATATTCAAAGCCTATTAATTAATTTAGTATGATTTGCTTCACTGAATTTTTGAGAATTTGAATCCTTATGCTTTTTGTATCTAAAGTTTGACTTTATGACTTTATAAAGAAAATCATTTAACATCCAGTCTTTGAAAGAAAACATAGCTTTTACAGAACAAAGGAGCTGCCAAGGAGAATATATATAACACACATTGGGCTCCCAGTGACTACTCAAATTCCCTTTGGTGAACTGGAAGACAGGTGTAAATCTTGACTTCTTGACATGATGCTGTAACAAGATACACAAATTCATTTCTCCAAATATTATTTCTGTTGACAATGACAAATTTTTCTAGTAATCTCCATTTTCCTCCATTTTCTCCATTTTAGCCTTGCTAATAGCATAGCTAAAAGTCCACTTGGATGAAGGTAATAACTTAATAAAAGTAGATGGGTCCATACTAAATTGTTGAGGACTCATCATGAAGAAGGTTATTGAGGTTAATTGTTCCAATTAGGATTGCTTAGGTGTTGCATTCCATGAAATACTTGGCTTTTATGCACAAAGCTAATTGAGATGGTCATCTGTAAGATTGATTTTTAGAATTTCCTGACAATAATACAGATTTATTTTAGAATTGTTAAGGATGGCTTGTTCACTTGTTGGAAAGCTTGTATGCATGAAGGAGTTTGGTATTAGAGGCCACTGGTGGTGGTCTCTTACTGCATCAGTACCTCTCATGACCAGAAAGGAAGGTATATTCTTTGCCAGAAACTTTTACATTTTGAGGATATATGGCTCCAAGAGTCCTAAATTCAGTAATAGATGCACAGGCGTGATTTGAGGTTAGTGAACAGTAAGACACTGAGTCATCAGCATTATATTATATGAGTCATAGTTAGAAAAAAGTCACAATTCATTGAACTTAAAAGTTGTGTGTCTCCTTTCTCCTGCGTCTGCATACCTTTTGAGTGCCCCATAAGAGTTTACTCCTGATTCCTCTGGACTGTAAATAGAGACTCATTTTTTTCTACTCTTTTTAGGTGTATCTATTGTCCCTTGGCATCTATTGAAGAGATGTCAATGAGCTAATAACTTAAGTCCTGCTCCCTTACTTTAAAAAACAGCACATTTTGGTTGTTCAAAAAACCTGAGAAAAGTTCAAAATTAACCTGGATTATATTTATCAAAGACCATTCTGTATTCATTGATTTAACATATTTTGTTTGCAGTCTTAAAGTTTTATTTTGAGCTTATATTATGACTAAGAATGAATATTAAATTTAAAATACCATTGTATTATTTTTGCACATCCAATGTACATTGTAATATGAAAAAGTTTTGGATTCTGACCTCTATTACAATGAAAGTTTCTGAGTTTCTAGCATGCTGCAGGAGTCTCTTACCACCCTTCCTCCTATCCTGCCAACAAAACCTTCTACATATCTATTTGATTCTTTAAATAGGGCCAAGAGGAATCAGCCTGATTTATCAAATGACTCAGGGTCAATAAAGAAAACTGGATACTTTTCATCTTGATTTCCTTGGCTATGCAAAGCTTTTTAGTTTGACATAGTCCTATTTGTTTATTACTTCTTTTGTTTACATTGCCCAAGGTTGCTAGAGGGGTAGGGAGTTGGAAAACTGGGTGAAAAAGGTAAAGGGATTGAGAAGTAGAGATTGGTGGTTACCAGACAGTCATGGGGATGTAAAGTGCAGAATAGGAAATATAGTCCATGATATTGTAATGGCGCCAGTTGGATATCAGAAGTATCGGGGGAACATTTCGTAAAGTATATGATTGTCTAACCACTATGCTGTACACCTCACACTAGTACAAAATAATATTAAATGCAAAATGTAATTGAACTAAGCTTCTAAAAATTAAAAAAATAGAAAACAGGATACTGTCAAGGAGAGACCGAGTGTTGGTGACTCCAAGTTGTACCTGTGTCTCCAGTCAGAATGGAATGTCGCCTAGGAAATTTTTAGGAGTTTGTCAAGATCAATCTTCTAATTATGTTTTTCCAGTATTTGTTTTTTTCACATTTTTTATTGTTGTTCAAGTACAGTTGTCTCCCTTTTCCATCTACCACTCCTCTACCCTAATCATCCCCACCCCCACCCTTGATCCTATCCCCCTTTGCCTTTGTCCATGTGTCCTTTATATGTGTTCTTCCTGAAAACCCTTCCCCCTTTCCCCCCCATTATCCCCTCTCACCTCCCCTCTGGTTACTGTCAGTTTGTTCTTAAATATAACCAGAGACATTGAAATTAAGAACAATCTTCTAATTACTTGCAGAGCCCTGTACTTAATGTATGCATGACTGTGCAAACTAGTGAGACAAGTGCCATCTTCTTTTATTTACTAGATACTGTTTCTTTTCACTTCTAATACTGAATCCAAACCAACTTCAAAATAATGAGTTTTTAATTCAATGGTAGTGATTCTTATTCCCTAATTGCGGAACTTCTTATAAAATCTTCCCATTAACACAGAGAAAATGAAAGGGAGCAGATAATTGGCCAAATAAATTAGAAAATGCTTCAGAATTTTAAAGAGTTGTGAATATTAAGAGTTAAAGTTTCCTGATCATTTTTTTCACTTGTTTTTTACACTTGTTTTTTTAAATGCATATTGAAAAGCCAGTTAACTACTCTTAGAAAGCACATTTAAAAATAGCAGTGAAGCAAAACTTCTTGAATTTCTTTCAGCATTGTAGACCCAAATGCTCCTTATTTCAAGAAGTTTTATTTGTTTTTTCCCTTAGCTTAATCTTGTTGAGGAATAATAATATACGTTTCATTGAAATCAGAGAAATGTTAACCTTTAGAGACCTTTTAAGCAGCAGGCTATGTCCAGTTCATAAATTTTAATTTCATATATATATTTACCAGTTAAAAATTTTGGTAATAAGCCCTGGCTGGTGTAGCTCAGTGGATTGAGCTCGGGCTGCAACCAGGCATCGCAGTTTCAATTCCCAGTTGGGGCACCTGCCTAGGTTTCAGGCCATGGCCCCCAGCAACCGCACACTGATGTTTCTCTCTCTCTCTCTCTCTAGCCCCCCTCCCCCCCCTCTCTCTTTCTCTCTCCCTTCCCTCTCTAAAAATAAAGAAATAAAACCTTAAAAAAAATGGTAATAAAAATAGTAGGTCATCTGAATATATTCTGTAATCTCATTATCATCAGTATAAATGCTATTTAAATAGAGTCTGTGTGTGTGTACATATGAGGTCTATCCAGAAAAAGTCCAACCGTCATTAGTATAAAGAGAATGGTTTATGTGATATCAGTATAACCTGGCAGCCAAGGAGAGTGGACTGGAATGTGAGCGTGTGAACAATGATGACTTCACTGTACAGGTCACCAGGGTCACTATATGCAGCTGAGTGAGCATATGTGCTGTGTGGCTGTTGCATCAAAATGACTGAGAGAGTAGAGCAATGAATCTTCACCAAATTTTGCATTAAGCTTGAACATTTCTCCCCAGAAATGATTCAGATAATTCCAAAGGCCACAGCTATGGACAACTGGTTATTGGCAGCTTCATCATGACAATGTGCCTGCTCATACATCATGTCTGGTGCAGTGACTTTTGGTGGATCATCAAATCACCCAGGTGACTCAGCCCTGCTACAGCCCAGATTCAGCACCCTGTGACTTCTGGCTTTTCCCCAAACTAAAATCACCTTTGAAAGGGAAGAGATTTCAGACCTTCGATGAGGTTCAAGAAAATATGATGGGGCAGCTAATGGCAACTGGGAAAACTGTACGAGGTCCCAAGGTGCCTACTTTGAAGGGGACTGAGGTGTCATTGTCCTATGTACAATGTTTCTTGTATCTTGTGTCTCTATTTTTCATATTATATAGCTGTATACCTCTGGACAGACCTCATATACTTGAGAACCAAGTGTTAGAATTTGCAGAAAAGGCAATATTAACCCTTATCTTTAAAATTAATTACTTTTTTGTATTTTTTTCTTGGATTTTTATTGTGTTTTTTTCCCATTACCATTTAATGCCCTTATACCCTACTCCCTGCCACAATTACCACACTGTTGTCCGTGTCCATGAATCTTTTTTTCCCTTTTGCTCAAGCCTTCCATCCCCTACCCTCCCCAACTTTTGCATCCATCCTGCTCTATCTAGATCCTGTCTCTATTTTGCTTGTTAGTTCAATTTGTTCATTAGATTCCACTTATGAGTGAAATCATATGGTATTTGTCATTTTCAGACTGGTTTATTTCACTTGGCATAATATTCTCCAGGTCTATCCACACTGTTAGAAAGAGTAAAACTTTCTTCTTCTATGACCAAGGAGTATTCCATTGTGTAAATGTCCCATAATTGTTTTATCCACTCATCTACTGTTGGACACTTGGGCTGCTTCCATGTTTTGGCAATTGTAAATAATGCTGCAATGAACACAAGGGTGCTTAAGTTCTTTTGAATTAGTGTTTTTGGTTCCTTCAGATATACTCCCAGAAGTGGGATCACTGGGTCAAAAGGCAAATAGAATTAATTACTGGTCATACCTCAGCTGGCTAATTTGATAAGGACATGTGTCATGTGTCAGTGAATGAATAAATAAAAGTTTATCACTAAAATATGGAGAAAATTGTTTTATTCTATAATAAGAAATATTTAAAGCCCTGGCTGGTGTAGCTCAGTGGATTGAGTGCAGGCTGGGAACCAAAGTGTTGCAGGTACGATTCCCAGTCAGGGCACATGCCTGGGTTGCAGGCCACAGCCCCCAGCAACCGCACATTGATGTTTCTCTTTCTCTTTCTCCCTCCCTTCCCTCTCTAAAAATAAATAAATAAAATCTTTAAAAAAAGAAATAAGTATTTAACCTATAGGTTAAAACCTATAGGTAATAACCTATTTTCCTTTATTTTATAGGGATATTCATTGACAACATCTGGCAATCTGTGCAGAGCACATAGGTGTGCATTGCAGTTAGGAAGGTTATACAACATCGAACTTAAGAATGGAGCAGGTAGAGAAAGATGACCTTGTACAGCAAACCTGTTATAATTTGTCTTTGTAAACATTCTCACATATGATTAAACCCTCAGAGAATCCATCTGGTTACAAACTGTTAAAGAAAAGTTACCTTCTTTCCAATTTAGATTTTGTTAACATTTTTGCACTTAAGCTACCAATAATTTAAGTGAGGTTTTGAAATTTGTTCCAGATGTCTTAAGTTTGTTCACAGTAAATCACCTATGAATTAATGTAAAATTTGACTAGTGAGTTTGATGGTGTGATCTTTGAAATTTAGCAGGAATATCATTTATTAAGAACTAGAATTGTATCTGCAACCACCATGGTTAAAGGGAAAAAGCAGACAAGCCGTAAAATCATAGTCAGTTTCCTCAGTTCAAGTACTTGGATTTACATGTCCCTTCCTTCTTAGATTTTCTGGCACTTTAACATGAATTTTTGTCACATATCTGGGAATGACCTAAAATGGGCATGAATTAAAACTTGTTTCTGTATATGTGTCACCAGATGCACCACTGGACCCAAGAGAACTGATGCTAATAATAATTGAAGTTCGAAGGATAATCCTGAAAGTTTTCAAATTTAAAATATTATACAATTATTTCAAATGCATGACAAGAATGAAAGAGAAATAAACAGAATAAACTCTAAACTGCATGTGTTTTTACTTCTGGTAAATAACACCATAATTCTAAATAATATACTTTATGTTAAAATGTTCAACCACTTTGACCTCTAGTTATTCACTTACTTCAGAGACAATAGCGTGGTGATTGCAGGGGGCAGGGGAGTACTTAGAGAGGGAAGAGTATAAGGGGAATAAAGGGTGATGGACAGAAACTAATAATAAAAACACACACACATGCACACACATATATGCAAATAAAGTTGGTACAGTCCCTTCTTGCCTATCCATGAAAGTGCATGTAAAAAACTTTCCCATTTACTTTCCTTCGCCTATTCTTCCCCTAGGTTTACATAGGTGTTTTATAATTTTCTCTTATTAATTGCTTTAGTAAGTTTAATTAATATGATTACTATTTCTTATTTGATTAACTTTAGAAGTTATTTTATCCCCCCAAATTATATATCTACACTGACCTCTAGTGTCTCATCCTCTTTTTGTTAGCAAAACATGTCATTTTATGTTATCAAATTCTGTAATTATTTCGTTCTTTCCATAATAATAATAATTAAATGTTTAGTATTTTAATATAGGCAAAAATTAGTCTATTCAGGCTGCTAAAACAAAATATCACAGGCTGGGTGGCTTGTAAGCAGCAGACATTTCTTTCTCACTATTCTGAAGACTGGAAGTCCAAGGCCAGGAGGCCAGCATAGTCTGATTCTGGTGAAGACCATCTCTGAGTTGGAGACTTTGGGCTTCTCTCAGTGTCCCCACAGTGTGTAAAGAATAAGGGATCCATATAGGCTTCTTTTTAAAAGGCATAAATATTACTTTGTCATATAAATTAAAATGAGAGAGTGTGAAACTTCTGGTTTCATTCTTCTTCTCAGGATTGCTTAGGCCCTTTGGGGTCTTTGTTGGTTCCATACAAATCTGACGATAGTTTGTTCTATAGGCTCCCCCCAAAAATTAAGAATAGAGTTACCATATATGTCCCAGCAACCCCTCTTCTGGATACCTACCCTAAAATCTGAAAGTATTTATTTACAAAAGTATATGCACCTCTATGTTCATTGCAGCACATGACAGCCAAATCATGGACACAACCAAAGTGTCCTTCCTTTGCTAGATGATTAAATAAAGAGATATGGTACTCTATATTCTACAATGGAACACTACTCAGCCATAAGAAAAGATGAAATATTGCCATTTGCAACAACATGGGTAGATATTGAAAATGTTGTACTAAATAAAATAAGTCAGAAAAAGTGAAGAACCATATGATTTCATTCATATATGGAAACAAGTGAACAAACAAGAAAAACAAATAAAAACTTGTAGACACAGACAGTAGTATGATAGTACCAGAGGGAAGAAGTTGGGTATTAGTAAAGGGTAATCAGGCCCAAATATTAATATATGGTGACAAAATAAGATTTGACTTGGAGTGGTGCACACACAATGCAATAAACAGATGATGTGGCATAGAATTGTACACTTGCAACCTGTATGATCTTACTAACCATTGTCAAAATAAAAAAAATTTAATTAAAAATAAATAAATTAAAAATAAGAAATAAAAATAAAAGGCATTAATCTTATTCATGAGAACTTGCTTATTCTGAATTTTTCCACTTCTTTCTGGAATATATCTATTTTTAAAAAGAAGGGTACATGGTATTAAAGTGTACTTGATTTTGTGTATTGCAGAAATACTTCTATCTGACCTTTTACTTAGTTGATAACTAATTATATGTTCAGATATATATTTCAGATTCAAAGTAAATCATTCAGATTCAAAGTAAATCATTCAGATTCCATTTTCTTACAGACTCTAGGATTACTAACAAGCTGTCTGATGTCCATCTGTTCCTCATTTCTTTATTAGCAACCTGTTGTGTTTTGTGTTTCCTCTCGGGAAGCTTTTGGCATAATCTATTGATCTTTGAGGTCCTGCTGTTTCACCAGGAGATGATTAATTTTGTGTTCTTTGTAATTGTTTTAGATAATGAAGACATCTTTTTCTTCACTGGAAACTGTAAACTGCTCTTTCTTTTTCTGTTCATATCCTCAAAGTTTTAGGACTCCAAGGTGTTTATTTTTTAAAATTTTTATTGTCTTTTTCCATTGCCATTCATCCCCCTTATATCCCATACTGCAATCACCACACTGTTGTCTATGTCCATGAGTCTGTTTTCCTTTTTGCTTGATCCCTCCACCCCTAATCACCCTCTGCCAGCTGTCATCCTGCTATCTCTGGGTCTGTCTATTTTGCTTGTTAGTTCAGTTTGCAGTGGTCCTATGCAATGAAAACTGAATTTTCTGAATTGATCTCTCATCTTTTTACTTGTCTCTAATATTCTCCATCTCTTTGTTGTTTAATTGTATATCCTAAAGTCTTCTTCTCTGTTGCATCTATAATCTCTCTCCTTCCAGGTCCAGTTCTTTAGTTCATTTAATGTGGTTTTTCTCTTTGTGCCACCTTTCTCAGCTGTCTGGTAGTCCTGCTTATCCAACCAGATTTATGAAGAACTCTGCTGACAATCAGAGTAACTGCTCTGGATTTCCTCAAGGGACTTGTAGGTCTGTTTCCCCCTGGTTCCTGTGCACATGGGAAGCAAGTGTGCCTTGTCACCTTTGCTTAATGGAGAGCAGTCTTGGATCTTAGACAGATTGCACTTTATTCAGTGACAGAACAGCCATCTCTTTATCCTAGGATATTGGTTCCCAAACCAGGAGCCTAGGTTTTCTCAGTCAAATGATCCCAGGTCCTTTCACTCAATGTCAGGCCAGATTTACCCGGGGAGCCCTGACCCTGATGTCCCTAAGTGTGAAGGCTCTGGGCTGTTTGGCTCCTCTTCTGCAGACTGCCTTTCAGCCACTGACCGAATTTATTGTCCTCCCTAGTCTCTGAATTCCCAAACTGAGCGTAGTGACTGAAGAAATAGCTTCTACTTTTACTTCAGATTTCTTCTCAGTGTTTTTTGAACCATGTTCTCTCTTTAACAGATTGTCAATTACTTCCATATGCTCTTTTTCAGAAATTCATTAAAATATCTTTATCACTGTAGACTTTTTTCCCAACATTGTTACAGACTACTTTTTCATTCATATTAATTGTATTTTCATTAACATTTTGTGAAGGAGAGGAGGTAAGTGTTTATGTTTAATTGCTCCTTTTGAGTAGAAAATGTGGGATCAATATTTTGGCATTACTGCAGGTATTTAAGAAAATGGGCTCCAGAACCCAACAAACTGGAAAGTCAGCAGTATACAGTCATGCATTACTGTGAGTAGAAGCGTCTTGACCCAGTAACACGAACAGTAGTTTAGGAATTGGCTGGAGGCTGAGTGTGGGCCAGATCAATGTGGTCTCCTGGGGGGCTGCCCAGTGTGAGGGGAACTCTATGCTTTTGTGATTTTACCTCCAGGAACCCCAGCTGGTTATCACAGTCATGATTAGGAAAATAAAAATCTCTCATGCTTCTATCAGGTGGGGAAACAAGAGTAACCACTTTGCAAATAATCACTTTAACTATGAGTGGGCTAAATCAATGAACTATATAAAACAGAAACCAAGCACAGAAAAATTAAAAATGAAAAATAAGATTCCATTATATTTTATCCACAAGAAACTATTTCAACTCAAAAGCACAAAATGATTAAAAGGATGGAGAAAAATATACTATGCTAACACTAATCAGTGGATGTTGGAATAGCTTTATTAACTTTAGAAAAAACAAACTTCAGAGCAAGGAAGATTATCAAGGATAAAGTAGAGAATTACATAATTACACAAAGGGGTTGAGTCTCTAAAAAAACACAACAGTCTTAATATATGTCTGCCTAACAACTGAGCACCAAAATGTGGGGCAAAAACTAACAAAACTACAAATAGAGATAGATCTACTGTTATACTTAGAAACTTTAATACCCATCTATCAGCAATTAAAATATCCAGTAGGAAGAAAATCTGCATAAATATATAAATACACATATATTTCATCTAATGACACCCAAAAATGACTGGATCCATTTGACATTTATAGAATAGCTCATTAAGAGCAGCAGAATACACATTCTACAAGTTCACATGGAACATTCATCAAGACAGAGTCCATTATAAGCCATAAAACACATGTGAGCAAATTTGAAAGAATAGAAATTATGAAAAATATACTCTAAGGATAATGGAATTAAATTAAAAATCAATAACAGATAAATGATGGGAAATCCCAAATATTTGGAAATTGCAACATACTTCTAAATAAAATATAAATCAAAAGAGAATATCAAAGAACACTTTAAAATATTTTGAACTAAATAAAAGTGAAAAAAAATTTACCTAAATCTGTGAAATGGAGTGGTACTTAGATGAAAATAAAATGAACTGAATAAACGTGCAGGGGTGGGCAAAAGCAGGTTTGGAGTTGTGAGTGCACATAACAGAGTTAATTATTTTATTAATGTTTATTAATTACTGTATTATTTTCCATATGTTTAACTATAAACCTACTTTTGCCAACCCCTGTATTAGAAAAGAAGATGACCAAAAATTATTAATCTTAAGCTTCTACTTTTGGAAACTACAGAAAGAAAGAAATATAAACCTAAACCAAGCAAATGAAAAGAAATAATAAAAATAGAGTAGATATAATTGAAACTGAAGACACACACAGTAAGAATATCAGTAAAAACAGAAGCAAGTCCTTTGGAAAGATTAAATAAGTTTATCAACCTCCAGCCATGTTATCAAGAAAAAACAGAGAAGACACAAATTATTAATATCAAATAAAAGAGGAACCATTACTACAGTCTCATGGAAAATAAAATGCTAGTAATAGAATATTATGAAGAATTTATGTCCACAAAATTTATCTGATAACTAAACTATACAACTTCAAGACTTTTTGTAAAGTTGCAGTTATCAAGACCATGATATTGGTGAAGGAACAGACAAATAGATCAATGAATTGAATAAAGAGCCCAGAGATAGATCCACACAATATAGTCAAATAATCTCTGACAAAGAGGAAAGGCAATGCAAATGATATGTTTCAACACATAGTGCAGGGAAAACTGTATATACCTTTATGTCAAAAATGAATCAAGACACAAACCTTGTATCTCCTATGAAAATTAACTCAAAATTGATTATAGGTCAGTTTTGTAAATGTAAAATGCAAAACTATAACATTTTGAGATAATAAGCTAGGGGTCAATGTGGCTCTGGGTGTGGCAATTAGTTTTTAGGAACAACACAAGCATGGCCCACGAAGTAGAAAATTGATAAGTTGGGCTTCATTAAAATTTAAAACTTCTGCTCTGTGAAGCACACTGTTAAGAGAATAGAGATTATCCACACACACATATCAGGAAAAAATATTTATAAAACATATATCTGATAAAAGACTGTTAAAATTAAAAAAAAAAAAGAAAAAACCAGAGAACCCAATCAAAAGGTAAACAAAAGATCTGAACAGACACCAAAGAAAATATATAGGTGGCTAATAAGCATATGAAAAGATGGTCAACCTCCTTTGTTTTTAGAAAATTGCTAGTTAAAATAACAATGAAATACTACTGCAAATCAATTGGAATGTGTAAATTTTGCTTTAAAAACTTGACCATGTCAGTTGCTGGCCAGGATGTGGAGCAAGAGGAGCTCTCAGGTATCAATGGGGGTAATTTAAATTGGAACAGCAACACTGGAAAATATTTGGAAGTTTTTTTACAAAACTAAACATAGCCTTACAGTTTAATTCAGCTAAATTGCTAATAGATTAAAAAGTTATGTTTACACAAAAGCTTGCACATCAACATTTAACTCATAATTGATAAAAACTGAAAGGAAGTATAAATGCCCTTCACAAAGTAAATTAATTTTGAAGACATTGTGGTATTGCCATATCTTGGTTATTATTTACCACTAAAAAGAAATGATCAATCCAACCATAAAAATACATGGAGGAAATTAAAGTGTATATTGCCTAGTAAAAGGAGCCAGCCTTAAAAAGCTAGTGCTCCTTTATTATAACTATATAACATTCTGCAAAAGGTAAAACTCTTGAGACAATATTAGATTACTGTGGACAAAAGAGCAGGGGACATAAGGCCAAAAATACATGGATGGGGCATAAGGAATTTTTATGGCAGTGAAACTATTCTGTATGATACTGTTATAGAACAACAAGGGGGCCGAAGGCAGGCCACAGGCAATATACTATTACCCGAAAGGAACCCCCCAGATTCGTTAGGTCCACTGCCAGAGGAATGACATCTCTCAATGCCAGAAATTCGTGAAAAGGAAAGGAAATGTTTATTTAACACTATACAAACTTAAAGTAGTGACCTAATGTCTTCATCAAAATCCCAAAGTCCCTTAAAACACCCACAAACACACACAGTCCTTCCTTCCCCCTTTGCCCAGTCTGGGGTACCGTATCTCAGGAAAAGAAACAGAAGTCTGAGGCTCAGGCAGCCCCCAGTTCTTTCCAATAATCCATCTCAGCTGGTAGGCCTCCCTCTGTTCCCGGAACCATCAGCTGTGATGCCGGGATCTCTGCTAAAGCCGGGTGGTGGTTCCCCCTTCTAAAGCTGCAGGGGTCCCCACTCTGGCAAAGTCACATGGTTTTCCTTTCTATTGCCACAGCCATGTGGCCCTCTCTGCACAATGGCTATGGGAATCTCTACTCAGCCAAAACTGCATGGTTCTCCCCTCAATGGCTGCCGCATCTGGGTGTAAATACCCGCTCCAATCTTCCCCTGCAGCCCCATTTCCAACTCCTCCTACAATTGGCTACACTTGCTAGCACTCTAATATCCTTCCAGCTTTACTGGGCTGCCATCATGATTCTGGGCAGGTGTGGCCCCATGTCCTGGAGCCAATCTTCTCCAAGCTCCCACTCAGGCTCTGTAATTCAGGGGACCTGCCCCCCAGTTATGTCTTGGGGGGAAGTTACTTCCATTCCCTTGGCTCAGAGCTATTTAACACATCTATGCAACCAGTTAAAGGTTATAAATATGTTAAATGACCACACCAGAGGGTAGCTACAAAGCTGTTGCTATGCAAAACAGCTCTCAATGGCCCTGCTCCATCTGTCCCTTCCCCCAACCCATACGTGTGTGTGGGGGTGGGCATCCTAATATTTCCTGAACACCTTGAGTTCTGGACCCCATTCCAAATTCCTATTTGGGGTCCCCCTCTTGGCTGCACACTGTAACAATACTGTAATGATGGATAATTGATATTATGTATGTGTCAAACCCCTAGAATGTACAACACAAAGAGTCAATCCTAAATTAAGCTAGGGTAGGTAGTACAATATATATGCATTTAAAAGCAGAAACTCCCTAGAATCTGGGATAGCCTGTCCGCATTATTTAAGGCTGTGAAGATCCATGGTTTCACCTGGTTTAACCAGTTGCATTGCCTGGATTTGTCTCATAATCAGCAGACTATAGAAGACCCAAGTGTAGAGTTTTGGTTTTACATATTTCTCATGAAACTATGATTTCTTGCACCTATGTTGGTGGGTCATACTCTAAACACAAAATGCAACCTGCTCTGTAAGAAAGGCTCTGCCTAAAAGCCTGGTACCTGGATGATTGATTACACATGCATATGTTCTCTCATGCTGGACCACATCCTCTACCTTCATTAAAGGCTTACTGTATTCACACTGTGCAGTCCTCTGAATCCATTCATTTTCTAAGAAACAGTAAGTTGACAACAATATAGAACAAACAAGAATATTTTCTTTCAATCAAAAAATCCCTCCGCACAAAGTAAAACAATTGTCAATGTAATGATAATCCTGCCCCTGCTTTTCTTTATAATTTTACCATCTCTGTATAAATCCCTCTGTATTAATGTTTAGTATTATTTTGTTTGACCTTCTGTACTTCTTTCCCCCATTGTTATATTGTTAATGTTCACTCATTTCTCAGTTATGTCATTGTCATTTTATGAATATCACAGTTCAACCATTTTACTTTTAAAAGATGTGTATTGTTTCTAATTTGAGAGTGTGATAAAACCTGCCCTAAACATTCCAATTTATGTTCCCCTAATGTACATGTGCATGCCGGCCTTAGGGCATATACTCAAGAATGGGTACCTGAGGCAGGTGTAGCATATTTTTCAACTTTACAAGACAATGTCAGTTCCCAAGTGGCTTTATCAACTTATACTCCTAGCTGTATGTGTGTGTGCCCACTGCTCCATATCCTCCCAAATATTTGATACTGTTAGACTTAATTTTATCCACTCTATCAGACATGTAGTGGTATCCCATTGTGATTTTAAATGCACTTTCATGGTTATTAGTTTGACAATCTGTCATCTTTTCTTCTTTTTTCTTTTTAGCTATTTAGTTTTTCTCATTTTGAAATCCCCAATCTAGTCTCATCCATTTTCCCATTGGGTTGCCTGTCTCTTTCTTGATTATTCGTAAGAGGGTTTTGGGTGTAACCTACTTCTCTGTTATATGTGTAGTGTATATTGTCTCTCACTGGTGCAGCCAAAACTGTCCATACCACATTTCTTTGTTGTGACTTTCTTTGCCCCTTACTTTGTGGTCTTTTATAGTGAAGAGAGAATCATAATTTTAATGTGTTCACCTTTAAAAAAATTTATAATTAATGCTTTTTAAATCTTAATGAACAAATTATCTGTACATAAAACTCATGCATATATTCTCTAATAAGCTTTATTTTTAGATTTGTGTCTCATATATGCATGGGTAACCCACACTTACAGTTGTTCATATGAAAAATAATGTAATAATTTAATAAATAATAATACAAGAATCAACTCTGTGTTTCTCTTACTCACAGCTGTAAGTTTTCACAGCTGTGTTTCTCACCTTTACTCACCCCAGTACAATTTTTCTCAACTGATTGTTTTTCTGAATTTTTAATATGGTTGTCAATTGTTTGAGCCATTTCACAATTCATGAAAAAGACTAATATATATTCTTGAACATTCTATTCCATTTTGTTGTGCATTTTTTAATCTTCACGCAACAAGGATTCTCTCTCTCGAATATCACAATGGCTTGTTATTGAATAATTTATTTTGGTTTCTTTATTAAACTGTGAACTTCTTAGACGCAGAAACTGATATTTTCTCTAAATTTTCAGAATACCAGGACAAGGCAGACATTCAATAAATATATGTAAATGAAAAATATATGATGGTTATAAGAATCTTTCACTTGTATATATTTTGAATCACCACCATTTTATTGGCCATATAAATGTAGCTAATCAACTAGATTTATTAAACATCCTAATTTTTTGTCATTAAAGGTAATTCCATAAATTTTCATGTTTATTTGTTTCTTATTCTCCTCTGTTGAATGAAAGCCCTGGTATATATATCAGAGTTAAAGCATATTCGATAGTTTGGCAGAAAAGACAGTGACAACAGCAATCCTGTCACAAATGCAGTAATATTAGGAATTTATAGTCATATTTTATTATTTATTTATTAATTATATAATTGTTTAAGTAAACTTTATTTTCATTTCTTTTAGAGCTTTTGATAAATGTTCATTATACTTTTATATTTTTGAACTATGGAGTCATTTGAACTATTTATTCAAAGTTTATTTCATTTAATACACATTTATACTGGTCAACATTTTGGAAAATAGACTATACAGTGCTCTACAAAGAAATAGAAAAGGTACAAATGAGAGAGCCAGTCGTGCAGATTTATTGGGATAAGATCTTCCAGGTAGAAGGAACATTGAGGACAATGACTCTGTGCCAAGAATATTTGCTATTCTAAGAAAAACAAAGAGGTCTGAAAGTGGGAATGGGTTGTAGGAGGTGACGTTAAAGGGTTACTCAAACATGCAACAGTATGAGACTTCATTTAAGATGTGGTAAGAATTTTGGATTTTATTCCAGGTGAAATGGTGTGTTATCAGAGGGTTTTGAACAAAATATCATTGGCTGCTCTGACTTGCAGAAGCAGGGATATCATTAAGAAGCTGCCACACAGCACAAGTAAGAGATGATGATAAGTATGATGTTTTACTTACATGCTTGATAAGAAATGGAGAGAAGAGGTGAGATATTCTGTATTTAACATGCATGTTAATACATAGAATTTGTTGTTGTAATGGATGTGAAAGTTAAGAAAAAGAAGGGAAGAGTTATGAATGATTCTTCTCTTTTCAGCTGAACAATTTATCAATGAGATTAGAAGAGGAAAAAAACTAATAGACTGAGAAGATTCAGAACTTGCTTGGGAGCATGTTAAATTTGAGGTACCTATTAAACAGCCAAGAAATGATGTTGGTATACAAGAGGACATATAAAGATGTCATCTTGCTTAAATACATACTGTTACAGATTTCACTAATTTTGATTTAGTCTGATCCCATACAACCAATCATAATTGTTGGAAAATTTTGTTAAACCAAACTTATGTAACAACTACTTTATACCTAATGATCATTATTCTAGTTTCTTGAGAATAAGTATAAGTAACCTTAACTTCTCTTCCATTATAGCCTATAAGATTTACTTATAGATAAGATTTGTAGCAGATTTACTACAGATAATTTTACCCTAATGATTTTGTCCATGCTAAGCATATCACTCCCAACATTCCTCATCTCAAATGGCTTTCTAGTCCTGGTTGTTCTGAAATGAGCACTCCCCCTCACCACCACCATTCACTCACCAGGTCTTTAATGAGCATGCATATCAACTGATCTGGCCAGAATTTGACAGATAGAGTTTCTTTGTGCATCGTTTTTAGCAGCAAATTTCTTTATATTTTATTCATCTTTCTTGTGTCATTGTGAGCTCATTATGTTATATAGGCTACACATTTTTTTAACTCTCTAAACCATACCCTTCAAAACTGATTATTATAGTTGTGATAGTTTTCTTCTGTCCTGGTTAGCATTTATTTCTAACTTTAAAATTTCCTAGGGAGGTCAATAATCTTTTCTAAGTATGCTATGCCAGTGCAGTGTATTTTTTAAAAGAAAAGTATTAATATGATTGCCAAGAAATCAAGAAAGGATTCAAAATAATAGGAAGAAGAAAGGAAACAAATGAAAATATCATTCATGATGACATGTGACTTAGTGAGAAAACAGCTAAAGCATTATGTGCAACAATAGATTTGATGAAACAATCTTGTTTATCAAAAAATCCTGTTTGTAAATGTGAACTTAGTTGAAGATTAGTTACTGAATTACTCTAGTATATCTTTATCATAACTACAAATGTGAACTTTGCATTATTTTATTCAGTGATTCTCTTGTTTTCTTCACTACAAAAGTTGATGTTTATTCCCATACATTTTCTTTAATATCCAATTATGTATAAAAAGCTATTCATAGATCCTAAGCTTTTTAGTAGTAAAAATTGACTGCCATATTAAGTCAACAGTTACTTGATTTTTAAAGAGAGGAAATTTGATATACAATATTGACAACAGATTAAATCTGTGGTTCATATTCTTCCTTTACTTATATACTTTAAGATTGTATAATGCAGTGAGTTTGCAACACTTACTATTAGAAATAAGAAATGGAATGGATTGATTGTGTGAGTTTTGAACCAAATAACACATATTCAGATGTTTGGATTTTTTGTTTCTTTGAAATCACTCCTGCTACCCTTTCAACTTTAAGTTACTGCTGAAAGATAAAAAAGTTACTAAATTTAAAGTTTAGCTGCATTTTACAGCAGAAGGCAATTAAAAAAAGAAACCTTTTAACCTTATAACTTAACATTATGCATGTTCCAGAGACTGTTCTTACTATTTTTGTTACTTTTTGGGGTCTGATCTCACTTATTTTTAAATATTTTCAGAGTTGCTTTCTCACCCACCTAAATCATTGTTTTGTTTCACAGCTTATTAAGAGCTTTTAATAGCTAAAATCTTTCATTTTCAATTCCTAGCTGAAAAATGTCACTCAATAAAAGATCAAAACCCCAAATAATTTGGCATGAAAAAGCAGGGTATCACAAATTAAAATCCTATTAGACGACTTTAAAGAGGATAAAAAAGAAGTGGGCAAAGGTAAGAAATTCTTCGAATTATCTTTTATTAAACACTATGCAAAGAAATGATTATATGATGTGATAGAATGATGAAACTATAAAAATTTTTAGTACAATTTAAATCCATACAATTCAGAGAAAATAGGCAGTGCATTCACTCACAGCCTTGTATTCTGGTGAATGGTCATTCCCAATGCCATGGATGTCATACAAATATGAGCTTATAGGGTAGATTGTTCATGATGGCTTATTAAGTGGAATCTTTGTATATAGACAGGGCTAGAATTGATAACACAACAATTTATTATATAAGATAGCCGTTTTGAGAAATTCCTAAAGGGAAATTTTGGAAAAAACATGAAAGAAGTTAATTGAAAGTAACTGAATCTACTCTATGCAATTTTCTATGTAAGGTAATTAAACTGTAGATAAACATATTTACAATGAACTGCAACCAGATTGTAGACTCCATGAAGATAGAATCCTAGACTGAGCTCTCTCTTGCAAAGTCACCCAAAATAATTGGCACCTAACAGGTACTAGTTAATGTGGTTCTGATGTCAGTTTCTATCCCTTCCTTCAACTTTCTAATAATTTATTAAATCTCTTCACCAAAAATAAATGGCTGTAGATATAGAACTTTTCTTTTATCCTCTTAAACTTTTTTCATTTTCTTGATACTTTACCACCCAATGACCCTCTTCTGAGTCTCTGGCTATTTTACATGCAAGTTCAAGCTGAATCTGAATGTATGGATACTTTTTACGAATGGCAAAAATTCAGAGGTCTCTTTGTGACTTCTCACTGTTCAAAATATGGAGCTTAGCCTTCAATTTAAATATATATCCATAAGTTATCTTTGCTTCTGACAAATGTATAATAATGCTTACATTTAGTTAGAAAGCAAATTTATGTGCTTTCTTTCATAAAAAATAGTGATGGCATCAAGATCAGCTGAAAATGACTTTGGATTTCTTTGTTCCTTCTGCACTCTACGGACTTGCTGCGTGTACTCCCTAAAATACAGCAGTAATGAGAAAGGGCACCTCGAGATTGATCACAATGAATATTGCTTTAAAACAAGAACTTTATGCAAAATTACACTGTATTAAACAGAAGACATCAATCCTTTCACAGGCTCACACATTTCCCTCATCTATAGCTACTGCTTAACTATTTGTTATCCATTTCTGTGTAGGTCCCATTACCAATTTATATCTCTGTGATCAAATAACTACCTGATGGGAACTGAATTAGGCAACTACTAATTATTACATATTTACTATGTGTCAGGCTTTTGTTAAGTACCACCCATTTCTTACCTTAGATACTTAAGAGATTTATTCTGCTGAAAACTATACCTTGACCCAGAAAAAGTTAATGAAACTGCCAAGAAAGAGCTTATAGGATGAACATAATTTTCAAGTTATTCAGGGGTGTTTTTCATACACTGAATATGATCATCATTAGAATATAAGTTCAATGGCCCTGACTGGTGTGGCTCAGTGGGGTGGGCATTATCCTGCAAAGGTTTCCAGTCAGAGCACTTGCCTGGGCTGCAGGCCAGGTCCCTGGTTGGCAGTGCATGAGAAGCAACCAGCTGATGTTTCCCTTGCACATCAATATTTCTCTCCTTCTCTTTCTCCCTCCCTTCCCCTCTCTATAAAAATAATTAATTAATTGATGAACAAACAACTCTTTAAAAAGGGAAGAAAAGTTTAAAGAAAGAATATAAGTTCAATGAAGACAAGGCAAACACCAGACTCATTTTGCATAGTAATTTAATGCCTAGGATAGTATTTGGCTCATAATAAAAACTCAAAACATATTAATTGAATGAATGAAAGCATGTCAGAATAATGGAAGTAAAATCATTGGTATTTATTAAATGGTAACACATAAATGAAGAGAAGTACAAAGTAGAGCTGCTTAAGGCATCTGGATAACAATATTTCACATATAGCACCTTGTGTGTATGTGTGAAAATTATGAATGAGTAAATACAGACACTGTTGACTAAGGAAGCTAGCTGCATTCTAACTGCATAGTTTTGGGGAATTAATAGAATTTGAGTATCAGTTTGTTTTCTTATCTGCTAAACAGGACAATTACACCTTCCTTGCTGGGTTGCTGTGAGAATTAGAGGAAATTTACCTAAAGCACATTGTCTAGTTCTTAATAATCATATAAAGGATTTATTTCTTTACTTATTTAGTAAGTAAATACTTTAGTAAGTATTTAGTACATGTTTACCAAGTGCCTACTGTGTGACAAATATTCTGGTAGATACAGAGATACAAAGTAAGTAAGAAAAACCTGGACCCATCATCTGAGAGCATAGATTTCAATGACAAAAGAGGTTAATCAAAGAATCACTAAAAAAAATAATAACAATCACCTTTATAATAGTACTACGTGTATATTAGTATCATTTATACTACTTATTTATTTTAACTCTAAGGATGCTTCCAAAAGAATGGAAGGAACTAAATTTAGGAATTCTATAGAGGGAATGGTTGCTCTCTTTGCTTATTGGAAATTTTAGGTGTGATACTTTAAATAAATTATAAAATCAATCATGTCACACATGGAGCTTTTACATAGCTGCAAATTTTTTAAAAACACTGTCAATCATATCAGCATGCTTTCAAGTAGTTTTTCTTCATATTAATTTTAAAATTTGACTAAAATATCAGTGTTGAAAAGTTAGATATAAATTTTGACTTATGTAAGTTTTATAAAAATTGCACATTCATCTTTTATTATTAATGAAAATATGTTTAGCACATGTAGAAATTGACTTTGACAGTGGTTTCAATTCCCAAATTCATTGAAAACCTTTACAACTAAAGAGGCCAGATATTAATATGATAGTAAGATTAGAAAAATGGAATAGACAAATATCATATTCTAAAGTTGTACACCTGAAATTTAGACGTTATTAACTAATGTTGCACCAATAAATTTAATGAAAAAATAAATAGTATTTGAAATAAAAATTACTTGTTATTTTTTTAAAGTGTTCATTTACTCTTTTTCTAAAATATATTTTATTGATTATGCTATTACAGTTGTCCCATTTTTTTCTCCCCTTTATTCCCCTCCACCCTGTACCCCACCCCTCCAACCAGCATTCCCACATCTTAGTTCATGTCCATGGGTCACAGATATAACTTCTTTGGCTTCTCCATTTCCCATACTACTCTTAACCTCCCCCTGTCTATTTTGTACCTACCATTTATGCTTCTTATTCCCTGTACGTTTTCCCTCATTCTCTCCCCTCCCTGCTCCTTGCTGATAAATCTCCATGTGACCTCTATTTCTATGAATCTGTTCTTGTTCTAGTTGTTTGCTTAGTTTGCTTTTGTCTTTGTTTTTGTTTTTTTAGGTTCAATTGTTGATAGTTGTGAGTCTATTGTCATTTTACTGTTTATAGTTTTTGTTCTTCTTTTTCTTAGGTAAGTCCCTTTAACATTTCATATAATAAGGGCTTGGTGATGATGGACTCCCTTAACTGGACCTTATCTGGGAAGCACTTTATCTGCCCTTCCATTCTAAATGAAAGCTTTGCTGGATAGAGTAATCTTGGATATAGGTCCTTGCCTTTCATGACTTTGAACACTTCTTTCCAGCCCCTTCTTGCCTACAAGATTTCTTTTGAGAAATCAGCTGATAGTCTTATGGGCACTCCTTTGTAAGTAACTGTCTCCTTTTCTCTTGCTGCTTTTAAGATTCTCTCCTTATCTTTAAGCTTGGCTAATGTAATTATGATGTGTCTTGGTGTGTGCTTTCTTGGGTTGAACTTTTTTGGTACTCTCTGAGCTTCCTGGACTTCCTGGAAGTCTATTTCCTTTGCCAGATTGGGGAAGTTCTCCTTCATTATGTTTTCAAATAAGTTTTCAATTTCTTGCTCTTCCTCTTCTCCTTCTGGCACCCCTATGATTCAAATGTTGGAATGTTTAAAGGTGTTCCAGAGGTTCCTAAGCCTCTCATTTTTTTGAATTCTTGTTTCTTCATTCTATTCCAGTTGAATGTTTATTTTTTCCTTCTGCTCCAAACTGTTTATTTGAGTCCTGGTTTCCTTCCTGTCACTGTTGGTTCCCTGTACATTTTCCTTTATTTCACTTTGCACACAGCCTTTACTTTTTCCTCTATTTTGTGACTATACTCAACCATTTCTGTGAGCATCCTGATTACCAGTGTTTTGAACTGTGCATCTGATAGTTTGGCTATCTCATCATCACTTAGTTGTATTTTTTCTGGAGCTTTGATCTGTTCTTTCATTTGGACCATATTTTTTTTTTATCTTGGCATACCTGTTATGTAGTAAGGAGTAGAACTTTAGGTATTCGCCAGGGTGGGGAAACACAACTAGCTGTGTTGTGGTTCTGTATGTGGGGGTGGGTTCCAAGAGGGAACAATGCTGCTTGCTCAGCTCTTGGTTGACTTTCACTCACTTCTTCCACTACTCAAAATAACCTGGGCCCCCCTGGTGCTGATTCCAGGGACCATGGTTTTGTGTACATTCTAAGACCCTATGGTCTCTCCAACAAACTTCCCTGTGAGGTTGGGAGTTTCTCCTGCCATCTCAACCCCCACAGGTTTTTTCAGCCAAAGGTTTAAGGCTTTATTTCCTCATGCTGAATGCGGGGTTGTGTGAGGTCTGTCTGGCTCCCCAGTCATTCCTCCTGGTTTATCTGCACACAAATGTGGGACCACCCCTCTGCCAGCTGCCACCTTGACATGAGTCCTCGCCACCCCAGCTGCCCATCTCTGCCCCACCTACAATTCTGAATGAATATTTCTTCTTTAACTCCTCGGATGTCAGACTTCCATACAGTTCAACCTCCTGGCAGTTCTGTTTATTTTTTTATTTTAAATTTGTTTTCCTTCTTTTGGTTGCGCGAGGAGGCAAAAGGAATCTACCTATGCCTCTGTCTTGGCAAGAAGCCTCATTTACTCTTTTTTTTCAAAAAGTGAACTGAATCTAGAGGTAATAAAATAAGTAGTAGAAAATAAGATATCCAAGACTTAACTAGACTCACATATTGGCCTTACTTGCACAGAAGTGATATTATCATAAACTCCTTTACCATTTCAAACATACATGGACACCCTGGAAATAAAATAGGTGTTGTATTAAATATTATAATCTTGGGTAAAAAATAATGAGCTTTGTAGTGGTATTTAGTGATAAAGCTGCCAACTTTTTGTTTTCTAATTCCCTGATTTAGCCTGTATTAGTTACTCGGGGTTCTTCAGAGAAAACAAAAATTAGTTATTCAGGGTTCAAAAATTAGTTATACACACACATGGAGAGAGAGAGAAATAGAAAGGGGGGTTATTATTAGGAATTAGCTTATGTGATTATGGGGCTGAGGGTCCCTGATCTGCACTCTGTAAACTGGACACCAAGAAAGCCAATGGCATGGTTGCAGTCTGAGTTTGAAGGCCTACAAACCAGGGGAACATGAAGGGAGTTCTGGTCTAATTCTGAAGGCCAGAGGAGCAGAGGGTTGGTTGTGTGAGTTCCAGGCTCAGGACTGGAGAAGACTCACCTCACTGGTCAGGCAATTGATAGTACAGGTGCTACTTTAACTACCAGTTTGTAATATAAGTATTTAAGATAATTGAAGTCATCAAGAGTATTATCTTAATCTTAAATGATAGCTTATATAATATACTTTATAATCTAAATACTTTATTATTAAACATTATTATTTTCTAAGATTTACTTGTCTCTTTCTGCCATTTTGAAGCCTACAGAGGTCTGCTGGGAACAGAACTTCTCAAACAACAAATACTCCTGGAAGGCTGTGGTCCAAGGCCATTTTCACCAGTTATAAGTGGGGTCTCTGGAACCAGGGGGGCCACGTGGCTTTTCTTAAAATTGGCGGTTTATACTTGAGAAGAAATTGAATTCAGTCTAGGCAAGAGATGTACTCATGTATACAAAGCAAAGAACAACACAGTGACTTCTGGCAGCAAACCAAACAAAACCAGAGTTATCTAGGGAAAGGTAACTTGAACCAGTGGCCAGGTTCCTACCAACTTCTGAAGCAAACTTTCTGCTAAGGCCATCAGACCCAGAATCCAAGTAATGCTATAGCCCTCAAGGGTTTAAACTTATGAAAAGTAAGTAAATGAAAGTGGATATGTTCTCTTTAAAAAGATTTATTTGTAATAGCAGAGATACTGTTGAGTTAATTATGGAAAAATAACTCTGCATCTTTCTTAATGTAAAATGTTCCCACTTTTTTGAAAAGTGTGACAATTTCTCTTACCAATAACAGAAAACTATACCAAGTCAATAATATTGACTTAATAATTTCTTATGGGTGTGGAGCAATTATAGTTTATGAACTGACTCCATGTGTTATTTCATTTGAGTTCATCCCAAACCCAAGACATATGTTTTCTTTTATCTAGAAAAGAAAACTTAAGTAAAGAGTTTTGTCAAAGGGGATACAATCATGAATAACAGAGGAGTGGTTTTAACACAGACCTCTAATTTCTAATCCAAAGGCAAAGTGGTGGGACATGTGGCAAACTGAAGGACTGCTGCGGGCCACCTTGAAGAGGCATAAGGGAAGCAGAGCTGTCTATAAAACAGCTGCTTCCATCCATGGCCATTTTCCTCAGAATGTCATTAAAGTGCAGAATATTCATTATCCTCCTATACTTTTCAAAAAGAAAGTTTTCAAATGAAAGTCACCAGGAACATTTACATGAGATGAATAAATGTTTTTAAAATTTCTTGGGGAAACATATTAAAGAGCAAAAACACATGATTAAGTTTAGAATGTGCAATTGTTTCAGACTAACTTAAACAAAATATGTTAAATATTCCAACAAATTACATTTGCTTAGGAAGAGTTTATTTTTCTACCTGAAAGAGAATAAAATGTAAAGAATAGAAGGACAAAAAATAAATGATAAGGGAAGTATGAGCTCTATCCAGAAGAAGTCTAGCTATTGTTAATATAATGAAAATGCCTTGCACGACATCAATGTAACCTGATAGCCAAGAGGAGTGGACTACAATGCACATACATGATCAATAACAACTTCACTGTACTAGCCAAGGAAAGTGTGGGCAATAGATTCCACTGAATGAGCAAGTGTACTGTATATCCATCACATTCAAAATGACTTAGCAAGTAGAGCAATGAATCTGCATCAGATTTCATGTTAAGCTTGAACATTCCTCTGCGGTAACTATTCAGAGGATTCAGAAGGCTGCAGCTATGGGCAACAGATTGGCAGCTTCATCGTGACAACAAGCATACTCATGCATCATGTCTCATGCAGAGTTTTTGGGCAGATCATCAAATCACCTAGGTGACTCAGTCCCCATACAGCCCAGATTTGGTACCCTGCAACTTCTGGCTTTTCCAAAAACTAAAACCACCTTTGAAAGGGAAGAAATTTCCGACTGTCAGTGAGATTCAGGAAAATATGATGGGGCAGCTGATGGTAAATGGGAGAATTGTGTGAGGTCCCAAGGTGTTTCCTTTAAAGGGGACTGAGTCATCATTGTCTTATGTACAATGTTTCTCGTATCATGTATATTCTTCAATAAATGTCTCTATTTTACATATTATATGGCTGAATACCTTCTGGACACACCTTGTATACCTATTAAAATGGCCAAAGTCAAGCAAACTTAACAGTATTAAGTGCTACTGAGGATGCAGGGCACTTGAAAATCTCATACATTTTTGGCAGGGATATAAAATGATAAATGCCTTTGGAAAATATTTGGAAATTTCTCACAAAGATGAACTTACACTAAACATTACAAACCAGAAATCTCATTCATAGATTTTTACCAATGAAATGAAAACATGTCTTCATGAGCCTATATACAAATGTTTATAGCAGCTTTATTCTTAATTGTCATAAAATAGAAAAAATTCAAACATCCCTAAAATAAGAAGTGAATAAACACACTTTAGTACATTCATAAAATGGAATGCTACTCAAAAACATTATGCATTAATCTCAATTGCAATGTGCCAAGTGAAAGAAGTTACACTCAAAGACAACACGTTATGATTCCATATGTGTTTTTCTGTGCCCAAATGTGCCTCTTCTAAGGACACTGGTTATTTAATTAGAGCCACACTAATCCAGTATGACCTCATCTTAACTTCATTATATCTGCAAAGACCTATTTCCAAATAAGTTCACATTTACAGCTACCTGGGGTTATGATTTGAACATATCTTTAGAGGTGACATGGTTCCACCACAACAGAGAGGAGCTGAATGTAGCAAGAGAATGTTCACTATAGACAAGGAAACAACAATCCCACCTTTATGATGAGGACCCTGGCTTGTGGGGTCTGCCACATTGTGGATGAGATATGAGACAAATTTGAGTCCTGTGGAGGAAAAGGGACAGCATGGCTTTTCTCTCAAGCAGAGCAAAAAGTCGAGGCCCTTGATGTGACCAGCCTTTACTGGATTTCTCGGCACATTACATGATGGTCCTCATTTACTATGCACAGGTTCACTTTAGGTGGTTAGCTTTTACAGAAAACAAAGGAGACAATGCCGCTAATCACATCACAGAAGAGGGATATTTGCAAATGCAAAGGGAAAAGTGGTTGAACCAGTTACACTCATCCTTGAAAGGTTTAGCTGGTTTTTAGGAATTTACTTTGCAGTAAATGTTTGCTGCCTCAATTCAGGGTGAGGGAGTTTTAGCAAAACAAGTCTCAAAGCAGCCTAGGTACATACAGGCCTGATTCCCCACAGGAGAACCTATCCATGGATGTGGGCCCTGTGCATCTCCAAGTGGGAACTGGGCCCACGCCACACAGAATGGTCTCCTACATCTTTACTTTCAAGTCCATCTACTAATACATTTGAACCATTCAGGACTCTTAACACCTCTGCAGAGACACCAGTGCCCTTGTCTGTAAAGGTAAGATTTGGATGACAATACATGATTTCTTGGGGCCTCTAAGAAATGCCTGTGAGATTCTCTAATTCAATGTCATTGGTACTATTCTACCAGACCACTGGGAATAAACATAAGTAAATAATGAGTCCTTGGCTAAATATTGATTTCAACTTCAGTCACATTTAAAAATTCTAGAGAAAATTTTAAATCAATTCTTTTGGAGTTATAAAACTGCTAGGTACTATTGACTTCAGTAACACTTCAGTTCTGCTAAATTATACCAGTAACTAAGGAAAACATGATGTTGTTATACAATAGCAGGGCAAATTATTTCCTTCCTTTAAATATTCACAAGAAATACCCACCAATATTTTACCTCTGCAAAAGTGTTTTAAAATAGATATTTATTTCAACTATCTGTCTTAGATGATCTGATAATTTCTGTACAAAACAACAATTTTTATCTATTTTTACAAGGATGCAATTCCCCTTTTTATGATCACTAAAGAGTACAGTCAACATTTTTAATTTTTTACCATCCTATTCTTTTTTGAATGTTAGAGAATCCATGTAAGGCCTTCAAGAATTCTGTGCTTCATTTCAAGTTCCTTATACTTCTTTTGACTTCACTGTCTCACTCATATAATTTTTTAAAAATACCTGTTTTTATAATGTTTCACAATATTTTTATGCTGTCTCAATTATAAAATTTTTATCACTTTTATTGACATTTATAAATGTGAAAAAACAGACATTTATTTTTGCATGTGAGTTGTAAAGTTTGTTCACAGTCTTAGTTCTAAAATTGTTTTAATTTTTATTTTTAAAAAGTACTATTTTGACAAAGTAGCAATCACTATAGTCAGGTGCATTATTTTACTCTGCATGTGAGAGAATACTGGGCAGATTATAATATAGTGTCCTGACTTTTACAATATCTGAGTAATTTCCTCATTTGATGTACCTCTGAGGGAGTTTAAATATAAAAATGAAGACAGTATAGGGGAAAAACATAGCAAAATAAAAAAATCAAGACTAACATATTATTGAATGATATTTGCTGGCAAAAAGTTTCATTATACAATAATTAAGTTAGATTTATGAAACAGTTTAGTCAAAGATTGTTTGGTTAGGACTTTCTGTGTTGCATGTGACAAAAATCCAATTTATCCGGTTTAAGAGAGAAAAAACTCTCACTCGACTTGTTGATTTATGAGACTGGGCAATACTACAGTTAAAATGAATGAGTTTTACACATATAAACTATTGCAGCCCTAGATCTGCCATGTCATTCTCTGTATCTTTATTTGTGAGTCTTTTCTACTTTCTTCTCAATACTTTATGAAAAATTTGTTCACCAGCCCCTGAAAAGCTTGAAATACAATATTTTAATGTTGCTGGTGGAAATGGAATATTTTTATCTTGATAACTTGAGAAAATATTCCAAATTGATTCCAATTTGCCAGGTTTCAATTGTCTTGCCTCTTCTGGAACTAGACAAAAGTCTCACACATGTTGAATCACAAGAGGTAAGATGACACATTTATTATTGTCATGTAATACATAAGGAAATTAAGGAAAAATAAAGTGAAGGCCATGTAAACTTATACGATGTGCCTGAGTAGTCAAAATCCAGTTTCTCTGATTCCAAATCCTATTCTTTTTTTAAGGAACTAATGAGGGAAATATTATTATACACCACTTTAAAAAATAGTAAGCATGGGTGTTCTACTTTTCCTGAACAGTTAACCTAACTGATATTATAATGTTATCATTCATAATATGAACAACCTTTCAAGTTAATCACTTACCATTACTTGATTATGGAGAAGGTACTATAAAATATACATAGAGGTAAAAATTCTGACTATGCTTTCATTTAGCTTAGCTGGGTTATGCATTAAACATTTTAAACAAAAGTATATATGGCAAGACCTGAAGTGCTGACAGAGAAGAGAGAGAAAATAACAGTGCTGAGGAAAACAAAACAATATAGATTTAGGCAATTACAATTGTAAAAGGCATCCCAGGTTGCTGGCAATGTATGAGTTTAACACATTTGTAACAATAGTGTAAGAAGAGGAGAGTTGGAATGAATTCTTAATGAAGAAAATGAGATGATGTAATCAAAGTAAGTAGAAAATAATGAGCAAGAAAACCTTGGGGAAGTGAAAAAACCTCTCAGATTACTTTATGTGATGCTATACAGTAATTTCAAGTTTCTATCATCTGTAAAATAAATATAATAGATCATATAAGTTTAATTTCTTTTAAAATGCTAATGATAAGAGCACTTACTATATAAAAAGCCTGTTTTAATTATTTTATATGGATTATCTTATCCAGTCCTCACTATAACCCCATGATGCAGATCCTTGCTACTCACAATGAAATATAATTTAAAAACCATATTTCTGGACTCATTATGTTATACCAAATTTTATATAGGGATTTCTTTTATCTATAATCTATAAGTGAGGATAGGATTTTCCTGTCTCATACTCTTCCTGTCTAATTTGTTTTGTGTAACCCTCACACAAGGATATGTTTCCATTGACTTTAGAGACAGAAGGAGAAAAAGAGGTGAAAAAGAAACGTCAATTGGTTGCCTCCTGTATGAGCCCCAACTGGGGATCAAACTCACAACCTAAGAATGTGCTCTGACTGGGAATCAAACTGGCAACATTTCAGTGTCAAGGGATGCCGCTCTAACAAACTGACCCACACAGCCAGGGCACCCCTGTCTAATCTTTAAAAAACTTATATAACCTCGTTTTCTAATGGATAAGCTGAATCACATTAGTGACTGATGATGTCAACCATCTTTTTATGTGCTTATCTGCCATCTGTATCTCTTTGTTGGTGAATATCTGCATGAATCTTCACACACTTTTCATTGTATTTCTAAAAAATATATTATGAATTTAAACCCTTTCACAGGGCTTTGCAAATACTTTCTCTCTTTCTGTGGCTTGTTTTTTTATTATTTTAAAGTGTTTTCTGAGAAGTAGAATTGTTTTAACTGATAAAATCTAGTATATCATATTTTGTATGGTTTGTGCTTTTTGTATCCTCACTAAAAATCTGCTTTTCTTATTGTTGGAATACTTTCTTTTAGCTATTTTATAGGTTTGGGGTAGGTTTAAAGTTGTAATACAAGTAAATAATACAATTGGGGAGAGGGGAGGGAATTTCAGGGGAATTTCAGGGGAGAAAGTGAAGGGTTTATAGGAACAAGTATAAAGGACACATGGACAAAAACTAGGGGGGATGGAAATGGGAGGGAGGTGGGGAGGGCTGGGGGGTGGGCTGGGATGGGCGTAAAAGAAAATTGTACTTGAGCAATTAAAATAAAATAAAAAATAAAACAACAATAACAAAATAAAATAAAATAAAGGATTATAGTTTTAAAAATTAAAATTTATTACAGTTGTAATAAATAAATAAATAATAATAATACAAAAATAAACTGTGTCCTGCATACTCATACTATAAACCTATTTGCCCACTCTTGTGTGTTAGTGGGTCTGTGATCCATTCATTATTTTTTTAATATAGTGCAAGACAAGGGTCAAAATCTTTTTCTGTTGTTATATCTTTCTGATGGACTGATACAGTATTTCTCTTTATCTCTACTGTCCCTTTTTTAAGTCCAATGTTCTTGGTATTGACATAGTCACTCCCGTTTTCTTGTGGTTGTTATTTCCATTACATATCTTTTTCTCCCCCTCTATATTAAATCTGTTATTTCTTTAAGTGTTCCTATAGAGAACACATATTGTATTGTATTTTATAATCTTGGCTAACAATGTCTGTCTTTTGATTAGAATGTTTCTTCTATTTATGTTTAAAGAATTTACTGGTAATGTAACATTTATACCTCTAATTTCACTTATTTTTATGTTTTTTGTGGGGTTTGGCCCTCTATTCCTCTTTTAAAATTCTTTTATTGATATTTTGAGGCATTTTTAATGGCTGCTATGGGGATTTAAAGATAAAATTTTAATTTAAAATAATCTGGATTGGATTAATACCACTTTAATTTCAATAGTATATCTTAAGTCTGTCAGCTCACTTATCAAGAGAAATTTTCAGGTCAGAATAAAATTGGACAAAATAGTCAAAGAGATGAAAACTGGGAACTACAACCAAGACTAGTCTATCCAACATAGCTATCATTTAGAATTGAAAGACAAATAAAGAACTTCCCAGCCAGTAAAAAGCTAAATGAATTCATCACCACCAAACCAGTATTGCAAGAAATGTTACAGGAATTTCTGAAAGAAGAAAGAGAAAGAAGAAAGAAAGAAAGAAAGAAAGAAAGAAAGAAAGAAAGAAAGAAAGAAAGAAAGAAAGAAAGAAAGAAAGAAAGAAAGAAAGAAAGAAAGAGGGAGGGAGGGAGGGAGGGAGGGAGGGAGGAAGAAAGAAAGAAAGAAAGAGAAAGAAACTTAGCTATTGTGGCTCAGCAGATTGAATGCTGGCCTGCAAATCAAAGGGTTGCTGGTTTGATTCCCAGTCTAGGGCACATCCCTGGGTTGCAGACCAGGTCTCCAGTAGAGGGAATGTGAGAGGCAACCACACACTGATCTTTCTCTCCCTGTTTTTCTCCTTCCCTTCCTCTCTCTAAAAATAAATAAATAAAATCTTTAATAAAAAAATAAAAATTTAAAAAAGAAAGGAAAAAATAACATAAATATAAAGAATAGCATTCAATAATTATGTGCCTATCAATAATCACTTTAAATTCAAATCAATTAAATATTTTAATCTAAAGACAGGATAGATGAATGGTCAAGAAAACATGAGCCATATATATGCTGTCTACACCTCAAATTAAATGACATATACAGACTGATAAAGAGATGGAAAAAATATTTCATGCAAATGGAAACAAAAAAAGCTGAGGTAGCAATACTTATGCCAGAAGAAAAAACAAACTCTAAAGCAAAGACTGTAATAAGAGACAAAGATGAGTATTTCATAATAATATATGGGATTTAATTAGTATTTTAAAGCATTTGACCCCAAGGCTATAAAATATACATTCTTTTTAAATTCATGTGGAACATCCTTTCAGTTAAACCACCACATGTTAGGCAACAATGGAAGTCTTCAAATCATAAAAAACATCTTCTCTGACCACAATGGATTAAAACTAGAAATCAGTTACAAGGAAAAAACTAAAAAGCACACAAACACATGAAGGCTAAATAATACACTTGTAAACAATGAATGGGTTCACAATGTGATCAAGGAAGAAATCAAAAGATAATTCGAAGAAATAAAAATAAAAGCACAATGACCCAAAATCTATGAGACAAAGTAAAAGTAGTCCTAAGAGGGAAACTCATAGCAGTATAGGTTTCCTTCAATAAAGAAGAAAAGTCTCAAACAGTCCACTTTACTAGTTCTAAAGGAACTAGGAAAAACAACAACAACAACAACAAACAAGCCCAAAGTGAGTAAAAGAAAAAAATAATAAAGATCAGAGAGAAATAAACAATATAATCCAGAAAAATGCAAAAGATCAATAAAACCAAGAGCTGGTTTTTTGAAAAATTAAACAAGATTGAGAAATCTTTAACTACATTCATCAGGGGAAAAAAATGGACCCAAATAAATAAAATCAGAAGTGAAAGAGAAGTGACAACTGACACCACAGAAATACAGAGATATATAAGAAAATGCTGTGAACAACTATATGCCAACAAACTGGACAATCTGGAAAGTAATGGATAAATTTCTAAAATCTTATAATGTTCCAATACTAAATCAAGAAGAAACTAAAGATACGAACAGATATTACTACAAGCAAAATTGAATTATTAATCAAAAAAACTTTCAACAAACAAAAGCCTGGACTGATGACTTCACAGTTAATTTTACTAAATATTCAAAAAAGAATGAACACACATCTTTTCAAACTATTCCAAAAAATTCAAGAGGAGGGAATATTCCCAAATTCATTGTACAAGGCCACCATTACCCTAATCCCAAACCAGACAAAGACATTAAAAAAAATTATCGGCCAGTAATAACCCTAATGGACATAGATGCAAAAATCCTCAACAAAATATTAGCAAACTAAATACAGCATTATATTAAAAAGATCATACACCATAATCAAGTGAGATTTATTCTATGGATGCAGGGTTGTTACAATATCCACAAATCAATTAACATGATATACCACATAAACCAAATGAAGGATAAAAATAACATAGTCATATCAATAAATGCTAAAAAAGTATTTGACAAAATCCAGCATTCATTTATGATATAAACTTTCAGCAAAGCAGCAATAGATGAAACACACTTTAACATAATAAAAGCTATATATAATAAACCCACAGGTAAGATCATACTCAACAAGGAAAAACTAAAAGTGTTCCCCTTAAGATCAGAAACAAGTCAGGGATTTTCATTTTCACTACTATTTTCAACATAGTACTGGATGTCCTAGCCACAGCAATCAGATAAGAAGAAGAAATAAAAGGCATTTTAATAGAAAAAAAAGCAGTAAAAATGTCATTATTTGCAGATGGTAAGATTATATATATATATAGCCCCAAAGGTTCCACCAAAAAATTATTAAAACTGATAAATGAATTCAGTAATCTGGTAAAATACAAAATGTAATATTCAGAAATCAGTTGCATTTTTACCTAACAGAAGATGTTTGCCACTGATAGACTGGATAGGGGGTTAGTATTCAACATTTATAAAGAACTTATACAACTTAATACCAAAAAAAAATACAGTGAAAAAATTGGCAGAGGACCTGAATAGACAGTTCTTCAAAGAGGATACATGGAGACCAGTACTCATATAAGCAGATGCTCATTGTCACTAATCATCAGAGAAATGCTAATTAAAACCACAATGAAATATTATCTCTTCTCTGCTGGAATGGGTATCAATAATAAATCAAAAAACAATTGTTGGTGAAGATGTGAAGAAAATGGAAGCCTCATGAACTGTTGGTGGGACTGCATATTGTTTCAACCACTAAGAAAAACAGTATGGAAGATCCTCAAAATATTGAAAAGAGAACTGCCTTATGACCCAACAATTTCAATTCTGGGTATTTATCCAAAAAAATCCAAAACACTAATTCAAAAAGTTTTATGCACCTGTATATTCATTGTAGCCTTATTTACAATAGCCAAGATATGGAAGTAACCCAACTATCCATTAATACACAATTGGTTAAAGAAGAAATATGCATATACAATGGAGCATTAGTCATGAAAAAGAATGAAGTCTTACCATTTATGACAACATGGATTGACCTAGATGGTATTACACTAGTGAAATAAGTCAGACAGAGAGTAATACCATATGATTTTATTTATATGAGGAATCTAAAGAACAAAATACAAGACCAACTAAAACAGAAACAGATTTATAGATACAAAAAACAAATTGATGGTTGCCAGAGGAAAGGGAGCCTGGGGAGATGGGTGAAAATGTGAAGGGACCAAGAATTACAATTTGGCAGTCACAAAGTAGTTATGTGGATATAAAATATAGCATAAATTATAGAGTCAACAATATTGTAATTACTATGTATGGTGCCAGGTGGGGATTAGAAATATCAGGGGAATACTGAGTAAGTTATATAAATGTCTAACCAGTATTCTGTATACCTGGAACTAAAAATAATATTGAGAGTCAAAATTTTTATTCTGAGTCCACTTTATAGGATTCATCAGGTACTACTTCTAGTAATCATTTTTCTCTTCTATTTATAGGCCATACTTTTTTCATGTTTTTTTATGTCTGATAATGCTTTGTTGAAAATTGCCCCTTTTAAATAATATAATATGGCAGGTTTTGTTGTTGTTTTATTTGTTGCTATTGTTTCTATTATTGGGGCTTGTTTGTTTAATGACTTTCTTGAATTAACTTAGTAAAGACTATATTCTTTGCCATATGCAGTTATTGAGGTTTTACTTGATTAACTGGTCACCCAATAATTGAACATTTATTTATTTAACAACTTTTAACCAATATCTACAACCCATTCTGTCAGCAATATGCTTTTAATACTCTGATAGTTTACAACTCTAACCTTCATGGGTAGAGCCTCAGTTGCAGACATGAGAGGTTAGGGCCTTCTCTGGCCTTTCCTGGGCAGGCAAACAACTCTGTACTTGTATGTGGAATACTCAGCCCTGGGAAATATGTCAACACTTCAAAGTCTACTATGGGCATCTAATTCCTAGACTTTACTTATGTGTTTCTTGGACAGCCTTGTGTTTGCCCCAGATGGTATGACCACAGCAGGAAGCTGCAGTGAGAAACAATGGTTGCAAATACTTTTTGCTGATAACTTGGGGTTGGAAATTTTCCCAACTAGAAAACTCTCACCATGCCAGTGTAGTTCATTTGGATGGAGTCTCAGCCCTCATAACCAAAGGCTTATTGGACTGGATCTCCTGGCTGTGCGCACGCGTGACCCCTGGTGCGTCGCCTGTGATCTCAGTTCAGGCACAGGGGGCAACCAATCCAGGCTTCTGTCTTGCATTGATGTTCCTTTCTCTCTTGTCATTCCTCTGTCTCTTTAAAATCAATGAAAAAAATGTCACTATGTCAGGGGGAAAAAAGCAAAAATACTCTGCATCTGTTCAAATAAAATAAACCGTGTAAAGAGAGATTTTTGTTTTCACACAATCGTCTAATCATCAGGTCAGTAATATAGTGACAGCTCTCTGGGATGGGTCTCTTGGTGAAACTCCAAACCTATTCTCGTCCCCTGAGTGGCTTTTAGGCTAATTTTACAGCTGTCATGCTTTCAAGCCTGTTGGTGTTTAAGGCCACTGTGGAACTGGGGAAAGGAGGAAAGGAACAGAACAAGATGAAGTTCCACAAAGCTTGTTTGTTTTTTCTAAGCTTCAGTGATTTTTCTTGAATAAACACACTTTACATTGTTGCAAGCTTTTGCTTAATTTCTAGAACTCTTGAAAAAAGTTTATTCTGACAGTTTTAATTGCTTTTGTGAAGCAGACTTTGTAGTATCGTTTCTCTGCCATTCTCCTGGTTGGAGACATTAGCAGGTATTTTTTTCCAAGTGTGTTGCTTTGAGAGCATTCTGTAGCAGAACACAATTTGGCAGGTATTTCAGGAAACATATTCTTGTAGGAGTACTTTCTATATTCTGTTCTTGGCACACACAGAGTCCACATAGCAATTTAAATGTGAAGTCCAAATTCAGGTGAGGAATTTTATATTTGGAAATTCTCAGTGGAAACCTTTTCTTCTTAGAGTGCAGGCTGAGGCAGATGTGAGTCTTTGTTGCTTTCACATGCTAGTTTTTTCTAAACCATCCTTTCAGTGAATATGACCATAGAATCAAATGGCCTCCACTACAGCAAATTGGATTGCATGATACCCTGTCATTCTCCAAACATCACCTGATCATACTTGTCAAGATAAATCTGTTCTTTCCAGGCTTTGTTCTTGGTAAGGGTACCACTATAAACTCCATGTGGTATAATTGCGGCAAAGGAGCATTGCTGTTGGCCACTCATTCCATTCATACTCACATGGCCAAAGCTATTTGTGCCTCTGCTAGAGTATTTTCTCCTGATTTTCCCTACACAATCATGTATCGATCAAGACTTCAGGTTTCTTAGTGATTGGTGCATGTTTACTCTATTTTGCTTTTACTTGCTTGCTTGTTTATTTTTCATTATATCTTTTATTGGAATTTTGAGAATTCTGAATTCTATACCAATTGGAGCAGTTTGTGAGTGTTATGTAGGAGACATGTCCTAAAACATAATAACTGTCCTAATAGCATCATCCTTCTTGGGCTCATTCAGGCAAATATAAGGAAAATAAAGGTAATAAATACAACTTGCTATCCCCATTTATGTTCCTCTGGTCCTTAAGTGTTTAAGGCTTTCTGTGAAGACGGAATTAACATTTAGTTCTAAATTGTACCAATTTAGGTTTATCTCTTTATTCCTCTCCAATATTGGATCCTGCCTAATTTGTTATCACATTGGCTAACTTTGACACATCACTTAAAATTTTATTTGATCTTCCAACAACTTTTTGAGATAGAAACTATTATGGAGTTCATTTCACAAGCAAGGAAACTGAGGTTTAGCACATTTAGATAATTTGAGTAGGTATACCAACAGCATATTCTAGAATCGGCATTCAGAATCATGTCTTTATTTTAAAATATTTCACATGACACTATTTTGTCATAATAAAAATAATAATAAGTTGCAATCAAAACAAGAGATACAATTTGTGTAGAAAAATCCAAGGAAATCTACAAAAAATTCTACTAATGCTAATAAATTGATTTTAGCAAGAGAGTAGCATACTTTATATAAAAAGCCAATGGAAAGTATATTCTTCATAATTCACTTCCACTCTGGAAATAGCTTCTGAGTTTACTGTAATTTTACCTGTGTGTGTGGTAGAGAGAAGCTTGTTTTCCTGTAGGAGAAAAGAGATCTATAAATCCATGTTAACTATCCTAACTACTTATATTCTTTCCATAGGCAAGCTCAATTAAATGAGCAACAACTGAGGTTGGAGGGTTATTTTTTTTTCTTAAGAAGATCATGCTAGTAGCAATCTTCACCCAACTAGTTATCTCCTGTTTTTGAAATTTTTCATGCCTAGTTTTCTGTCAGTCAGAAAGTTGTCCTTGGGTTAGATTGGCTCCTGATTCCCTAAAAGTAATTTTGAGCTAAAATTATTATAGTCTTCCCCTGAAAAGACCTATAATGATCTCTTTATAAACCTTTCAAGTCAGGAACTAACACCTGGTCATGACAAGACACTATAAATAAGCAATGTTACATGAAGAAAACATTTAAATATTTACTACTAATAAAGATATAGCATTTAGAGTTATTAAAATTTTTTGTTTGAATCATAAAAATAAAATATGGATTTGAATACACTCATCCTTTGCTACATCGCAGTTCACTTATTGCAGCTTCACTGTATCACGGGTTTTTTTTTTTAATATACCTAATTCTGTATCATGGAGTTTTTGCTATATCATGGGATTTTGTGATATATAGGTATTTATATAATTTTATGATTTTAATGATTTTTACCTAAAAATTTTAAACAATATAAAAAATATAAAACATGTTAATTCAAACATATTAAAAGAATATTAAATCGAAATAAAGTACAGTATGTATTTCATCAGTGGATGAATACTGTACTGTACACAATGGAAATGCAGTAGGCCACTACTGCTTGTGCAAGTTTGCCAGTGTGAGATTGTACACAGCACACTATTGGCTGATAGAATGGAAGACAACCAACCACAGCACTGTGTTCTGTATCTTGGGCACTGATTGGCTCAGTAACTGTACCATTGGTCTTTTTGCTCTCCTGCACTCTGCCCATACTTCAGCATCTCTTCTTGTCCACTTCACATTGACATCAGATCACTGTGTGTAGTGTTGCTCTGCAGTGTTGTGTTTTTGTGAAATTTTCGTAAAAGTTTGAATTTATTTCAAACCCTACGATGCCATCCAAATGTTCTGTACCTTCTAAGGCTTCTGGCAGTGAACCCAAGTGCCAGAAGAATATGCTTACCATCAAAGAAAAGATGGAACTTTTCAACATGTTAAAGGAAGGCAAAAGCTATGTGGCTGTAGGCCACCATTATGGGATCAATGAATCTACTGTTCACTACATAAAGGAAGACAAGAAGAATATTACGTCTATGGCAATAATAACTTTAAACAAGGCTGCAAAGAGGGTGGTCACTTCCCACAATAAGGCCATTGTGAGGATGGAGTTTGCATTGGCCCTGTGGATAAATGACTGCAGGTAGAAGAAGATATCACTGGATACCAACGCCATCCAGAAGAAGGCCAAGAAACTTTATGGTAGTTTTGCAGAAAGCATGAACGTTCACGATGGTGATGAGGATGAAGACGAGGATGACGACACAGAAGCAGGACCATCGAGTGCTTCTCCCACGAGACCAACCCCATTCAGAGCCAGCAAGAGCTGGTTTGACAAATTTCAGAGATGCTTTGGACTCAAGAGCATTTCTCTGCATGGAGAAGCTGTCTCTGTGAATAAAAAGCAGTGCCAGCAACTATCCATAACAATGTTCATCACTCAGACAAAGAGATCAGTTATGCCTATGCCTTTAGCAGAAATAGAAGTTACCGCCCAGGGCGAAGATACTGCACCACCTGATGAAGTGCCTGATGCAGTGGTGCCTTCAGAAGAGTGTGGAAAAGGTTAATAAGAAAGTGGGTAAGGTTTATAGGAGTGTGGGGTTTATAAAATCTTAAAATATATATAAATAATAAAATAAATATAATGCTGCTACTTCCCGGATTTTCACCTATTGTGGGGGTCTCTGGAATGTAACTCCCATGATAGGTGAGGGATCACTGTATTTTCTTTTTAACAGCTTTGAGGTATAATTTGTATACAATAAACTGCACATAACTGCATTATAAGTTGATAACTTTTTAAAATTTTATTTTCAATTACAGGTTAAATTCAATATTGTTTTGTACTCGTTTCATGTGTAAAGCATAGTAGTTAGACAATCATATATTTTATAGAGTGGTCTCCCTGTTATTTCAAGTACCCACTAGCACCAAACTTAACTTTATATATATATATACACACACCCTTGAAATTGTTACAGAACAGACTGGGGTGGGGTGGTGGTGAATGATATGCTATTACCAAATGGACCCCCTTGTGTTCTGGGGTTCCCCCCTGTACTAGGTTCACCTTGCCCACCATCAGAAAAAGACATCTGTCACTTCCAGAGATTGGTGAAAAGGAAGGGAATTATTTATTCAAAGAGTTATACAGACTTAGAGTAATGACTTAATGTTGTCATTAAAATACTAAAGTCCTTTTGAATACCCACAAATGCATACAGTCCTTCCTTCTCCCTCTACCCAGTCTGGGGTACCATATCTCAGGAAAAGAAGTAGAAGTCCATGGCTCAGGTAGCCCCTCGGTTCCCAGAACCATCAGCTGTGTCACTGCCATGATCTCATTTAATCCAAAGCCATGTGGCACCTTCTCATGGCCCTACCAGCAAGAGTCCTTTCACCCCTTTTCTTCCCAGCAAGTTCTCTCCTGCTTCCTAAGCCATATGGCAAAAAGGAGCACCCCAAAGCCTCATGGTCCCAACATTTTGCCAAAGCCGTGTGGTCCCCTCTTCTTCCTGGGTTTAAATCCTAGTGCCAATCTTCCTCTGCAGCACCATTTCTGACTCCCCCCACAGTCAGTTCACCTGCCAGCATTTCCGTATTTTTCCAGCTTTACTGGGATGCCATAGTAAGTCTGGACAGGAATGGCCCTGTAGTGTGGAGCCAATCATATCCAAGCTCTCACTCAGGTGCTGTAACCAGAGGGAGTTGCCTCCCAGTTACCTCATTGGTTGAAGTCACTCCCATCTCCCTGGCTCAAAGCATAGCCACCACTATTTAACATATCCATGAAACCAGTTAAAACATAGATATGTTAAATGACCATCCCAGAGGTTAGCTGCAAAGCTGTTGCTATACAAAACAGCTCTCAATGGTCCTGCTCCATGTGTCCTGCCCCCCAGTTCAGACTTGTGGGGGTGAGGACCTCCTATATGTGTATTTTTCTAATATTTCCTGGACACCCTGAATTATGGACCCCATTACAAATTTCTATTTGGGGGCCCTCTGGCCCGCTGCACCCTGCATCAAAATCATCACTACAGCTGCTAATAAATATATTCATCACCCTCAAAAGTTTCTTATTGCCTTCATTTAATTCTTACTCCATGCCCAGGCAATCATTGATGGTGTTTTTTTTTAAATCCTCACCCCAAGAATATGTTTATTGATTTTAGAGAGAGAGAATGGGAGAGGAAGAGAATTATTGATATGAGGATGATAGGGGACGTAAGAGTTGGAAAATTTTAGTTTAATGTAAATAGTTATAAGTCTAGCAAGTAATGTATATGTTAAAGCTTTTGTTTCAGAAACTACAGATAAGGCCCATTCTGGTTCCTGGAAAAACAGTGGACCTCCTGGGGCACTGCTACAGATTACTGCCTGAGCACAAATGGAGGCATCCAGGCCATTGTGTTTCAGGGAGGGGCAAATAACCACTTGCCCCTGGGAACAGCTAACCACCCAGGAAAGGAACATTGCATTTTCTTCTACCTGACCCTCCCTGAATTTCAATACCCCTCACTGTATGTTGTTTATTCCCTGTTATAAAAACCTTGGCCTGGAAAGAAAAGGGAAGATGGTCTGTTAGGGTATGAACCTGCCGTCTTCTCAGATCTCCAGCCATCTGAATGAAGCACCCATAAAGATTCAATTGTTGTCATTGCTTATTGGGTTTGGTAGTGACAGGCAGCTGAAACTCTGGTGTCTTTTCTGGTTTCAAGGATGTGCGAGAAACATCTATTGGGTGCCTCCTGATGTACCCTGACTGGATTTAACCCGCAACCTAGGTGTGTGCCCTGACTGCAAAACAAACCCCCAACCTTTGGGTGTACAGGATTATGCTCCAACTAGGGCACTATTGATGGTCTTTAATAAAGTGTGTATGCAAATATTTTGCTCAGTTTTTTTATTAGTTTGTATGATACCTCTTAAGTTTTGAGAGTTCTTTATAGATTCTGAATATCAGTTCTTTATTGCATATATGACTTACACATATTTCCTACCAGTCTGTGGCTTATTATGTAATAGCATTTCAAAAGAACAGAAACTTTTAATTTTCATGAAATCCATTTTATTATCTTATATATTTATATAAAAGAAATATGTGTGGAGATATATATATATATATATTTCTTTAACCATACCTCAGAAGTCTTTGCTAACCCAAAATTATAAGAATTTTTCTATCTTTTTTCCTAGAAGTTTTAAAGTTTTGTTTAGGCCCATGATTTATTTTGTGTTAATTATTACATATAATGTAGGTTACAGATCAATGTTTATTTGGACTTTTTAAAATCATGGCTTTCCAATTATGTGAACATTATTTGATGAGTTGCTGAATTGACTTTCTCCACTGAATGGACTTTGCATGTTTTCAAAATAATTTGTCCACATATGTATGTGTCTGTATCTATTTTGTTCCTTTAATCTGCTTTTCTATCTTTGCCAATACCAAAAGTGCTTTGAAAATAACTTTGTTATTTTCTTTACAAATTTATTTTGACTAATCATGGTCTTTTGAATTTCCACATTAATTTTCAATTATTTTGTCAACATTCACAAAAATGCCTGCTGGGATTTAATTGAGATTGTGTCATACCAATTTGGGGAGAATTTACTTCTCAACAATACTAAGTTTTCCAACCTGTAGATGGTACATCTCTTCATTTTTTTCTACATTTCTTCATTTTAGATTTTTACTTTCTCTCAGTATTGCTTTATGTTTTCAATGTGCAGATCTTTAATATTTGTCAGACTTAATCATACATATTTCATGTTTAATACATTGTAAATAGCACTTTTAAAATGTTTCCTGTATGATTGTTTGGTATATAAAAATATAATTGATGTCTGTAAGTTGATCTAAGAAGAAATATTTGAAAGAGATACTGTACAGAAATTTTTAACATTAATACCCTATGAAAAATGAAAATCAATTTAAAAAAGATGAATAACCAAACAAAAGATTAAAAAGTATATATGTTATATGATTTATATTAAAGAAGAAACACAAGTAGCCAAAAAATATGAGAAAGTTCTAAATCTCAGGACTATTTCCATAAAACAATTATATATTCTTTGCTCCTATTAGTTTGGCAAAAGTTGAACACACACACACAGATGCTGTATTGGCAGCAATTGCAGTGATCCTTTGCTGGATTGCTACACTCTCCACTTGTGCTTTTGAGTTCTGTTGCACAGCTGTGTTTTTCTCGAACTTCTCATTAGCATGCTCATGGGTTTGCAGTCACTGTATCCTCAATCATTTTTGACTAGAATTGGGGAGGGTTCAATCATGAAAAAAAATGTGTGTTCAATATCAAAGTCTCCCTTATTCATAAAATTCTTGGTTCCTAAGCTGAGGAACAGACAGTTTAAAACTCTTTATTCTTTAACAGAGAAGACCTGACAGAAATAAATGGCATCTTAATCTTTATGGCAAGAATTACCAGATTTTTAGAAAAGATATAAAATGTTCATCATCCTCTATGAAATAAAACAAGCCAAAATGAGATTTTGGCATGAGCAAAAAGATAGTGTTCCACATATTGATTAGTTTTGCATATTACTTACCATCACTGACATGATAAATTCTAAACACTATTTTTTATTATGTGGCAATTTTTTTTTTATTATTTAAAAATGTTAAATGTTTATTGATTTTAGACAGAGAGGAAGAGAGAAAGAGAGCACCTCGACCAGGGAGTGATTCTGCAACCTGGTTGCAGAATCTATAAAGATTTGTAAGGTACATTGATTATGGACGTCTAAGGTGTGCCCCATGGGTCTATATTTTAAAAAACATATCCATGTTACTCTGATCTTTACTGAGCTAACCTTGAGCAACATTAAGCTTTTAAAAAATGCATATGGATATTCAGAAACTTTATTTAATTTTTCTTGAACTTATTTGGCCATAAACCTCCTTCTACTAGCATCTCAAATAATTGCTATTTTATGGGACACATTTTGAGAAATGCTTTCCGCAGCATTGAAAGCTATTTGCTGTGAGTATGAGATTTGGTGGGAAATTGGACAGCTACTAACAGATTTAAATATAACAGAGATAGAAGAGTTCATGTATGGAAATTATTCTTCACATGGTCAAAGAAAAGAAGACCCAGACAGTACATGAGCAATCAGAGATAATGTAAAATATAATAAAGGCCAGAATGTGATTTTTTCTGTGAGGCAGTTAAAATTACAATCTGGGCTTAAAATTAATATAGATCATTCCTTCTAGAAGGAATCTCAATAAGCAATCAACTGGAAGTTTCCTCACTTGTGTAAAAGGCTCTGTGAGAACGACAGTGAATCTGTTCCTTTCCCAAATGTGTTCAGAGTAGTCTCTAACAATAGGAGGCAAATGAATCTGAAGTGTAAAGAGTAGTGCTGACAAACAATTGTTGAGGTCAAAAGGAAAGAGTGTCAGTCACTGCCACTTTGCTTGGTACTTCACAGAAGACCCAATGTCCAATCATATAAAAATTGCTTCAAATACTGTGAATACAATACGATTCTGAGGTATTTAGAAGGAGAGAAGATTGCGGATTGTGGAGCTACAAGCCAGAGATAGAGTAGTGGTCAAGTTGTTCCAGGAACTGTCCCAGGAAGGTGGTCTTCTTTTTGTTTCATTCCCCCCTTTTTTTCTTTGCTTCCCATTCATTTTCTCTTCTTTCCTGCCATTTCCTTTCCTCTCCTCCTCTTTGTTTTCTTTCCTTTTTTACCTCTTTTCTTTTCTTGTGTGTTTCATGTGCCAGAAATATCCCTGGAGTGAGTAGGGAAAAATCCACTGGCTGCTACCTGGAGGAAAGGATTGCTTCACAATGTCTCCTTCTTTTCGCTGTGGGTGTGCATTCTTGTGCACTGCTGACCTGACATTTGTCCTCCTAAGACTTCTGCTATGCATACCTCCTCTGTGCTTTTACAATATCCTACAAAACTTCTATCTTTATATTTACAAATCTGGATTTTGGTGAGTATACATGTGTCCTCCAAATAGATTTTTAGTGCTGTTAGTATGGATTGCATGTATTCATATTTTACATCTAGTACAATGTTTGATATATAGTACATACCCCAAAATTATAATTGCTGTGAACCTGGACACATAAATAAAGTGATTAAAAGAATGTTGTAAAGACAGTTTATTCAGATTTTTAGACCTGTGCTATTTGCTCACAATCAGTTATCAATTACCAAGCCCACATGTGACAATGGTTTACTGGGCAGATACACCAGTTTTCCTAGAGAGAACCTCAGGTCACTAAATAAGGGGATGGCCCTCTTAAAGTATTAGCATCTCATAAGGGTAACTTAATTCCCATTGAAAGTAAACTGCACAGAATAGACTGTGCAGTTGAAAACACACACATGCATGCATGCACATGCATTCTGCACAGGGCTATTTATTTATTTGTTGCTCAGGCTTACATTATTTAAATTCTCATTTGAATGTGTCTGCCTCAGCCTTAGGACCTCATATCTGAAATAAGATGTGACCTAACAAGCAATCCAGAGGAAATTAACTGAATCAATTTAATGCAATAAATATTTATCCATTTTCTGTTATGTGAAAGGAGTACTGGTGAATGAGTCAAAGACTGAGAATAAAAAAAGTCTAAAGAAACCTGGGTCATTTTACATGAAACCAAATTGACTTCAGGTTTGAGGACCAAAGTAACATATTTCAAGCATGAAGAGATTTGTTGGTAGGAAGGATGCACACATTTCCACAGAAGACAAATAAAAAATAGGTAAATGCATGAAGGGTTTTAGTAGGTAGGACTGTAGTTTCCAATAACCTGCAGGGTCATTTACCAAATGGGGGCTAGGATGGCTATTTCTTGGGAGATGTATTCAAGGTTAAGGTAATTCTTTAGTTGCAAACCTTTCAATAACTATAAAACTAGATTCCTGGAGCTACCTTCTGGTTATGTAATTCTAGGATATTTTAGTTTTTTTAAAGCCCCTCTACAGGTGGTCTTATTTCTTTCTTTCTTTCCTTCTTTCTTTTTTATTAAACTTAGAGTTTAAAGCATTTACAAAGAACATGTACCTTTTTATCAGGATGATAAATTCAAATCTGCTTCAGAAAAATCTACCTTAGTAAAAGTTCCCTATTTTAAGAGACTTCATGAATTTCTTCAGAGTAAAAACAGCCATTAAAAGATGAAGTTGCACAGGGTTTAACTATGAGAGAGATGATATACAGCATAAAAGTAGACCTCCCTTTTGTAGTGTGTTATAAACATTGTCTTTCTGTGAAAAAGAAAACATTGATGGTGATACATCAGCTTCAGAATTAAAAAAAAAAGTCCAAATATCCTTCTCGAGTGTTACAACTGAACTCTGATTAAAAACACATTTTATACTTAGACATTTACACTTACACTTACAACATTGAGAATGGCTGTCAATGGCACAACCTTGACACATTCCCCTTTATGAGCTGCTTCTGGGAAATTTGCACACACTGAGACAAATTTACATTCACATACTCCTCCCCACTCTGTCACACATGCTCCTGACAATGCCTCAAACCACACTGGGCAGTGAGCCCACTGCACTCATGCTGTGCCCAATGGCACTATGTACTTCCTAGTGGTTATATCTGTGAGTGCAGGTCCTGCCCAGACTGTGGAGTGGACACAATAGTTACAGGAATGGGAGAAAAATGAAAACTTGGGAAACCATTGCCATTTTCGATCACACAAGTTAACACAAGACAAGGTCATTCACTTGAATTTGGCAACTTCCCATGTATAAATTCCAGACTGTTAATTCTATAGTATTTTGGTTTTGCACATGCATAACCCAGTAATCCTCAAAACAACCCAATTAGTGAAATGGAGTTGATAGACATCCTTAGATGTCTTTTCCTTGTTCCTGAAAATAACAATATGAGTAACTTCTAATTGCCAGTTTTTTCAATAGACTTTGTGGTTTTCAAAAAATGAAATTTAAATGTTTCTTATTGAAATGAGTCTGGAAAGCAGATTGTTTGATGAGAATCTATTTCTTAAAGCAAAGAAATGATGTGGAAATTCTAATTATTTCTCTATATTTTTTCCTTAGTGCATGTTCACCAATTACTCTGCTGCAGATATAGAATATAAAGTAAATTCTGTTTCCTTTTTCTACATTAAATTTTAATAATTTATTTGGGTTTAAAATATTTTCTTATGCTTAATTTCAATAAATAGTATCACTCTGAATCACAATAAAATATTTTAACTAAAATTTGAATAAAATTTAAAAAACCCATAATTGAGAATGTTGAATCCTGCTATCCAAAGTCAGTCAAAACTGATAGTTTTAAAATTTAAAGGACACATGGACAAAAACTAGGGGGAGGGTGGTAATGGGCAGGAAGTGGGGAGGGTTGGGAGGGTGGGCAGGATTGGGAGTAAAAGGGAGAAAACTGTACTTGAACAATGATTAAAATTTAAAAAATAAATAATAAACATTAAAAAAACTGATAGTTTTAAACTTATGGACCTTCATCTTAAAGAAAACTTTATTAATTTCACCACAAAGGCAAACAAAGTAAGTGAAAAAATAAGAAAACGGGAATATATCAAATTCAAAAGCTTCTGAACAGCAAAAGAAACTGCCAAGAAAACAAAAAGGCGCCCTGGCTGGTATAGCTCAGTGGATTGAGCACGGGTCTGTGAAGTGAAGTGTTACAGGTTTAATTCCCAGTCAGGGCACGTGCTTGGGTTTCAGGCCAGGTCCCCAGTAGGGGGCATAAAATAAGCAACCACACACTGATGTTTCCCACCCTCTTTCCTTCCCTTCTCTTTCTCTAAAAATAAAAATTGGTCCTGGCTGGTGTAGCTCAGTGGATTGAGTGTGGGCTGCGAACCAAAGTGTCGCAGGTTCAATTCCCAGTCAGGGTTCATGCCTGGGTTGCAGGCCATGACCCCCAGCAACCGCACATGGATGTCTCTCTCTCTCTCTCTTTCTCCCTCCCTTCCCTCTCTAAAAATAAATAAATAAAATCTTTAAAAAGATAAAAATAAATATAAATAAAATGTTCAAAAAGAAAAAAGAAATCTCTCTTCCATTCCCTTCAAAAAAAAAAAAGGCAACCAACCAAATGGAAAAAGATATTTGCAAATAACACCTCCAAAAAGGGGTTAATATCCAAAATATATAACTCCTACAACTTAACAACAGCAACAAAAAAACCCAAATAATTAAATTAAAAATGGGCAGAGGACCCAAACAGACACTTTTCCCAAGAAGACATAGAGATGGCTAAATAATATATGAAAAGATGTTCAACTTCACTAGCTATAAGGCAAATACAAATCATAACCACAATGAGATACCATCTAATACCTGTTAGAATGGCTATCAATAAGGCAAGTAATAACAAGTGTTGGAAAGGTTGTGGAAAAAAGAGGAAACCTCAAACACTGCTGGTGGAAATGGAAATTGGTATAGCCACTATAAACAACAGTATGGAGTGGAGGTTTCTCAAAAAATTAAGAGTAAAGCTACCATACGACCAGCAACGCTCTTCTGGGTAACTATCCTCAGCATCTATGTGTCTGGAATATTCTTTATTTCTCCTTTATATCTAAAGGATAACTTTGCTGGAAATATTATTCTTGACTGGTAATTTTTCTTCTTCAGTAGTTTGAATATTTGATTCTACTCTCTCCTAGCAGAAAAAAAGAAATGAGCAAACAACAAAAACAAACAAACAAAAATGCATAGACACAGACAACAGCATGGTTTTTGGCAGAGGGAAGGCTGATGGAGAGTAGTAAAAGGTAGAGGAGATCAAATACATAGTGATGAAAGATTTGGCTTTGTGGAGTGGACACACAATGCAATACAAAGATGATGTATCACAGAATTGTACATTTGAAACATAAATTTTACTAATCAGCATCACTGCAATAAATTTAATTAAAAATAAATAAAAAGAAGGTGTTTAGTCCTAAAAAAACAGACAAAAAAGATATATAGATTCTGGCACAAATAATGCCTCTTTTTTATTACAAAAGCATAAACATGTAATTCTATAACATAACAATATCATACTCAAGCACACCACATGACATTTTAGGTGAAATTTTCAAATTAAAACTATAAATTATTACACTTATATTATTACCCCACTAACCACACTCAAGAAGGTGTTACTTCTACTGGACCCTGCATGTACCCCTACATTTATTGCACAGTTTAGCACAGTTGCCAAGATGTGGAAACAGTTTATGTATCCTTCAATGGATGACTGGAAAAAGAGGATGTGCTAGACATAAACAATGTAATAGTATTCAACCTTAGAAAAGATAAAACTGATATTTGTGAGAACGTGGATGGATTTTAAGAATATCATGCTAAGTGAGTAAGTCAAACAGAAAACAATAAGAATCATATGATTTCACTCATGTGTAGGATATAAAACTTTAAGAAACAATTGAAAAAAAACAAAACAAACAGAAAAGCAAAACTCATAGACACAGACAATAATATGGTGGTTACCAGATGGGAGGGTAGAAGAGGGTAAAGGTGGTCAATTATGGTGATGGTGTGAGACTTGAGTTTCAGTGGTGAACACACAATGCAACATACAGATGATGTATTATAGAATTGTACACATGAAACTTATTATAATAACTAATGTTACCCCACAAAAATATTATATGTATTTTTTAAAAACCTAAAAATTTAATTAGAAGTTATATATCAGCCCCGGCTGGTGTAGCTCAGTGGATTGAGCGCGGGCTGGGAACCAAAGTTTCACAGGTTCGATTCCCAGCCAGGGTACATGCCTGAGTTGCGGGCCATGACCCCCAGCAGCCACACATTTATGTTTCTCTTTCTCTCTCTTTCTCCCTCCCTTCCCCTCTCTAAAAATAAATAGATGAAATCTTTAATTAAAAAAAGAAAAGCCACTGATTATTTGTAAAAGAAAAACATTTAAAAAAGAAGAAGTTATATATTCTTTATATTTCAAAAGTTAATACAAACTTGCTAGGATATTATTGGGATTAATTTGAAGTTGCATTTATATGAGGCCTGTCCAGAAGGTATCCAGCCATGTAATATGAAAAGTAGAGACATTTATTGAAGAAGATACAAGATATAAGAAACATTCTACATAGGACAATGATGCCTCAGTCTCCTTCAAAATAGTCATGTGGGGGCTGCACACAATTCTTCCACTCACCATCAGCTGCCCCATTGTATTTTCCGGAATCTCATTGATGGTCTGAAATCTCTTCCCTTTCAAAGGTGATTTTAGTTTTGTGAAAAGCCAGAAGTTACAAGATGCCAAATCTGGGCTGTAGAAGGGGCTGAGTCACCTGGGTGATTTCACGTTTCACCAAAAAACTCTGCAGGAGATGTGATGCATTAGCAGACATGTTGTCATGATGCAGCTGCCAATCACCAGGTGCCCATAGCTGTGGCCTTCTGAATCATCCAAATAGTTTCTGCAGAGAAAAGTTCAAGCTTAAGGAAAAATTGGATGTAGATTTGTTACTCTACTCACTCAGTCATTTTGAATGTGATCGCCACACAGTACACATACTCACTCAGTGGCATCTACTGCCTCTGCCTACAAGTACAGTGAAATCATCATTGTTCACACACGTGCATTCCAGTCCATTCCCCTTGGCTATCAGGTCACATTTATATCGTGCAAACTATTCTTGTTATATTAACAATGGTTAGACTTTTTCCAAACAGACTTTCGTGTGTGTGTGTGTGTACATATATATACATATATATATATATACATATATATACACATATGTATACATACCTCTGTACATATACATAGAGTCTGGCAGAAGTAATGCCTGTTTGAATGTGGTTGGTAGGGTAATAATATGGGTGTAATAATTTATGGTTTTAATTTGAACATTTGACCTAAAATGTCATATGGTGTGCTTGAGTGTGATAATGTTATATTACAGAATTACATGCTTATGATTTTGTAATAAAAAGGGGTGCTGCTAGTGCCAGGCCATATGTATGTATATGTATATATGTATATACATGTATATATCATTTTTATTCCACTGCTTCTCAGTGTATGAGCTATTTTCTATTTTCATTAAAGTTATTTGAAAATACTTAGTATAAAACTCAGATTCTTGAATGCCATTCAAAACTTACTACATCAGAATGTCTGAAGTTGGAGCCAAGGAATCTATATTTTTTATATTACCGTTTTAACTTACACAAACTAATACATGATTTTAGTGCCACTAACAAGAATCAATGGAGGGGAGGCCCAAGAAGATGGAAGAGTAACTGAAAGCCACACTAACCTCCTCCCAGGATCAAACTGGAGTTACAACTAAATTGTAGAAAAACCATCCTGAATAACCAACTGAACAGTAGCTGGAAGGAAACCTTACAACCAAGAACAGACAGAAGAAACCACTTCACCAGAACATGAATGGTAAGATGTGAGGAGGAAGCATAAAAAGACTAACTGGGCTCCTATGGGTGGCAACTGAAGTCTTGGAGGGATATTTCAGAAACTAAGGAGTTCCCACTAAGAAGTGTGGGGTCCAAACCCTAAGCTGGGCTCCTCAGCCTACAGCACCAAAAATAGGAAAGGAACCAAAATACATAGGGTTGTAAAAAGCAGTGGGGTTTCTGTCCACCAGGGAGAGATGGCTAGAAATGCAGAGAGCCTCTTAAAGGGCCAACACACAAAATTTCATTTGCAGCCACTTACGCTGGGCTCTGGAAGATGAAGGGCAAAGTGGACTAGAAATGCACTAAGAGAATCTGGGCCTGATGGCTCTGGGAAGAAGACTGAAAGAATAGCTGCCAGGATCCCTGTGATGAATCATGCCCCAGAATGCAGAAGCCATCTTGTTCAGTCAGAGCATTCCCTTCCAAGTGGCATCTGCCTGAGAGGAAGCAATAGCTCCACCCATAGGAATCACTCTTTCCCCATCCTGTGGTGTTTAAGCCCTACTGCTGAGGAGTACAGTTGGAAGATTTTTACTCTTTAAGCCTAAAAGAAAGACCGCAGGCAGAAGTGGATTACTGCGAGCTCTGACACTTTAGCTGACCCGACCCTGGGCTCAGTGCTGGTAAAAGACAGCCTTGGTGCACAGCCTGGTTGTTTCTGCACACACCTCGGCCCAGCAGAGGGAGCCAAGCTGTGAATTGTAAGCTTCAAAAAGGTTACCCAGGGCTAGTCACAGGCAGAGTCTGACAAAGAGCTGAACCAGTCTTTGCAGATCTACCTAATGTATACATACAAACGCAAAGAAGCAAGTTAAATGGGAAGACAAAGAAATCGACCCTAAAAGGAAGAACAAGAGAATTCTGCCAAAGAACTAGATTATACAGAGGTGAGCAATATTGTTACAGAACAAATAAGGGGGGCCTGGGATGATATACTATTATTGAAAGAAGGCCCCGGGTCCATTATGTCCGCCACCAGAGGAAAGACGTCTCTCAATGCCAGAGATTCGTGAAAAGGAAAGGAAATGTTTATTTAATGCTATACTAACTTAAAATAGTGACCTAATGTCTTTATCAAAAAATCCTAAAGTCCCTAAAAACACCCACAAACAGACACAGTCCTTCCTTCCTTCCCCCTTTGCCCAGTCCAGAGTACTGTATCTCAAGAAAGGAAATAGAAGTCCATGGCTTAGGCAGCCCTCTGGTTCTTCTCAGTTAGTAATCCCTCTTGACTGGGAGACCTCCCTGGATTCCCGGCACCCTCGGCTGAGTCGCCAGGGTCTCTGCTAAAACCAGGTGGTGGTTCCCCCTTCTAAAGCTGTGGGGGTCCCCACTCTGCCAAGCCACGTGGTTCCCTCTCTCTCTGGGATGCAGGAGTCTCCACTCTGCTAAAGACACGTGGTTCTCTCCCTCAGGGCTGCCGCGTGGTTCTCCCTCTCTCAGGGCTGCAGGAGTCTACACTCCATCAAGTCCGCGTGCTTCTCCTTCCTAAAGCAGCATGGTTCTCCTCCTCTCAATGGCCGCCAAGTCTGGGTTTTAAATCCCCGAGGCCAATCTTCCTCTACAGCCCCATTTCCGACTCCTCCCACACTCGGCTTCACATGCCGGAACTCGTATCCTTCCAGTTTTACTGGGCTGCCATCATGAGTCTGGGCAGGTGTGGCCCCATGTCCTGGAGCCAATCCTCTCTGAGCTCCCATGCAGGCGCTGTAACGCAGGGGCCCCCCCCCCCCCCCGCCCCAGTTACATCCTGGTGGGGAGGTTACTTCCATTCCCCTGGCTTAGAGCTGATCACAGCTACTTAACATATCTATGCAACCAGTCAAAGGTTATAGATATGCCAAATGACCATGCCAGAGCTTAGCTGCAAGGCTGTTGCTATGCTAAACAGCTCTCAATGGCCCTACTCCATTTGTCCCTTCCCCCAACCCACACCCTGGGAGGGGGAATGGGGACATCCCAAAATCTCCTGGACACCTTAAGTTCTGGACCCCATTTCAAATGCCTATTTGGGGCCCCCCTCTTGGCTGCACCCTGTAACAATATATCAGATAGAAAGTTTAGAGTAATGATTATAAGAATACTCAGCAGCATGAAAAAAAGATATAGAAACCATAAAAAAGGACCAGTCAGAAATAAAGAATGCAATATTTGAAATAATACACAGGAAGGAATAAACAGTAGCTTACAGGAAGCAGAGGATTGAATCGGTGATTTGGAAGACAAAGTAAGAAAAAACACCCAGGCAGAGCAACAAAAAGAATAAAGTACACACCAAAGCACATCATAATTACATCATCCAAGATTAAAGATAAGGAGAGAACCTTAAAAGTGGCAAGAGAAAAGGAGACAATTAACTACAAAGGAGTTCCCTTAAGACTATCAGTTGATTTCTCAAAAGAAACCTTGCAGGCAAGGAGGGGCTAGAAAAAAGTATTCAAAGTCATGAAAGGCAAGGACCTACATCCAAGATTACTTAATCCACCAAAGCTATCATTTAGATTGAAAGAGCAGATAAAGTGCTTCCCAGATAATGTCAAGTTAAAGGAGTTCATCATCATCAAGCCCTTATTAAGGAAATGTTAAAGGGACTTACCTAAGAAAAAGAAGATCAAAAGAATGAACAGTAAAATGACAACAACCAAAACTCACAACTATCAACAACCAAACCTAAAAAAAACAAAACCAAAAATGAACTAAGCAAACAACAGGAAGAGATTTGCAGAAATAGAGACCACATGGAGGGTTATCAGCAGGAAAGAGGAGGGGGTAAAATGGGGGAAAAGGTACAGGGAATAAGAAGCATAAATGGTAGGTACAAAATGCACAGGGGGGAGTTAAGAGTAGTATGGGAAATGGAGAAGCCAAAGAACTTATATGTATGACCCATGGACATGAACTAATGAGGGAGAAGAATGGTGGGATGGGGGTACAGGACAGAGGGGAATAAAGGAGAGGTAAAAATTGGGAAAATTGTAATAGTATAATCAATAAACTATATTTTTAAAAAACTTTTTGAAAAATGAGGAGAACTCAAGAAACATTTTGGACAACATAAAACATAACAACATCTGCATAATAGGAATACCAGGAGAAGACAGAGTGCAAATGATCAAGAACCTACTTGAAGAAATAAAGACCAAAAGCTTCCCTAATCTGGTGAAGGAAAAAGACACACAAGTCCAGGAAGATCAGAAATTGCTAAACAACTTGGACCCAGAGAGGCCTATGCTGAGACACATCATAATTAAAATGGAAAAGCTTAAAGGAAGAAGGAATCCTAAAAGCCAAGAGAAAGCAGCTAGTTACATACAAGGGAGAACCAATTAGAATATCATCTGATTTCTCAACGGAAATATTTCAGACCAGAAAGGAGTGGTCTGAAATATTGAAGGTGATAAAACCAAGGACCTAAAACAAAGGCTAGCAATACTATAATTTACTATTATAGTAAATTTTACTATAATAGTAAATTTACTATTATAGTAAATTTTTACTATTATAGTAAATAGTAAATACTAATTTACTATTTTAGCTAGCAATACTATAATTTAAAATTGAAAGAGAAATAAGGAGCTTCCCAGACAAGGAAAAGCTAAAGGACTTTGTTAACACCAAACCAGTACTGCAACAAATGTTGAAGGACTTGCTTTAAGGAGAAGAAAGAGAAAAAGAAAAAAAGTAAAATAGTCTAACTTAAAATGGCACTAAACACATATCTATCAATAATCACCTTAAATGTAAATGATTTAAATGCTCCAACCAGAGATATAGGGCAGCTAAATGGATAAGAAAACAAGACCCAAACATATGCTATATCCAAGAGACCCACCTCAAATTGAAAGATGCACATAGACTAAAAGTAAAGGAATGGAAAAAATACTTCACATAAATGGAAAGGTAAAAAAAAGCTGGGGTAGCAATATTTATATATGACAAATAGACTTTAAAAACAAGGCTCTAATAACAGACAAAGAAGAACACTACTAGATGATAAAAGGAACAATCCAAGAGGATATAACCCTAGTAAACTTTTACATACTCAACATAGGAGGCCCTAAATAAGTAAAGTAAATCTTGATGGACATAAATGAGAGATCAACAGAAATTCAGTCATAGTCATGGATTTTAAAACTCCATTGAATTCAATAAATAAATCTTCCAGACAGAAAATCAACATGGAGACAGCAACCTTAAATGAAAGACTAGATCAAATGGTTTAATTGATATCTTCCAACCATTTCACCCCTAAACAGCAGAATATACATACTTTTCAAGTGCATACAGAATGTTTTCTAAATAGACCACATGTTAGGATCCAAAACAAGTCTCAGTAAATTTGAAAAGATTGAAATTATATCAAGCGTGTTCTCTGACCACAATGCTATGAAATTAATCAACCACAAGGAGAGCACTGAAAAACATAAAAAGACATGGAAGCTAAATTATTAAACAATGAATTGGTCAAAAATGTGATCAAGGAAAAAAATCAAGAGATAATTGAAATATCAAAAATGAGAACACAACAATCCAAAATCTTTGGAACATAGGGAAAGCAATCCTAAGAGGGAAATTCATGGCATTACAGGCCTATCTCAAGGAAACAAGAAAAAGTTCAAATAAACAATCTAACTTTACACTTAAAGGAACATGAAAAAGAAAAACAAACAAAGCCTATAGTGAGTAGAAGGAAAGAAATAAAAGATCAGAGCAGAAGTAAATGAAATAGAGTCTAGAAAATGAATACAAAAGATCAATGAATCCAAGAGCTGGTTCCTTGAGAAGATTAACAAACTTTTAACCAACACCTCAAGAAAAAGAGAGGACCCAAATAAATAAAATTAGAAATGAAAGAAGAAATAACAACTGACATCAAAGAAATATGAAGGGTTATAAGAAAATATGATTAACAATTATATGCCAACAAACTGGACAACAGAGAGGAAATTGATAAATTCCTAGAAACATGAAATTTTCCAAAAATAAATCAGGAAGAATCGAAGACTCTGAATAGAGAGATTACACCTTGTGAAATGGAAGCAGTGATTCTTCCTTATCTTGTATGTATGGTAACATGACAGGGCTAGTTACTTCCAATTAGCGTTTATTGAAAAAGATGCTTGGGTTAACCCAGGACAGAAATATTCTGACTTAAAAGCACAAACTTAATGGAATCAAGGTTCTTCTGGTTGCCATGAGTAGATACAGTCTGATCATGGGTTGTCAATTTTATTAAGATATATACGGTATGCTAAATGTAAGAAAATTATTCCTCAGGTAAAAAAATACTCCCAAAAAACAAAAGCCTTTGACCAGATGGTTTCACAGGTGAATTTTCCCAAACATTCTGAAAAGAATGATCATTTTTACTTCTCAAACTATTTCAAAAAATTCAAGAGGAGGGAAGGCTTTCAAGCTCACTTTATGAAGCCAGCATTATCCTAATTCCAAAACCATACAAAAACAATACAAAAAAGAAAAGTATATGCCAATATTCCTGATGAACACATATTCTTAAGTCTTCAACAAAATATTAGCAAACTGAATACAATAATGCATCAAAAAGGTCATATACAACTATCAAGTGGGATTTATTCTGGTAATGCAAAGTTGGTACAACATTCACAAATCAATAAATGTGATTCATCGCATAAACAAAATGAACAATAAAGACTACATGGTCATACCAATAGGTGTAGAAAGGCATTTGATAAAATCCAACACCCATTTATGACAAAACCTCTCAGCAAAGTGGGAATAGAGGGAACATACCTAAACATAATAAAGGCTATATGTGACATACACACAACCAGCATCATACTCCACAGTCAAAAATTACAAGCATTTAAGCATTTCCCTTAAGATCAGGTAGAAGACAGGAATGGTTTCTTTCATCTTTCTCACTCAACATAGTACTGAAAGTCTTACCCACAGCAATCAGATAAGAAAAAGAAATAAAAGGCATCCAAATTGGAAAGGAAGAAATAAAACTGTCTTTATTTGCAGATGACAGGATACTGTATATAAGAACCCCAAAGATTCAACCAAGAAACTACTAGAACTGGCCAATGAATTCAGCAGGTGGCAGGATACAAAATTAATATCCAAAAATCAGTTGCATTTTTATATGCCAATAATAAAATAACAAAAAGGGAAATTAAGAAAACAATCCATTCATAATTGCTTCAAAAAAATAAAATATCTAGGAATAAACCTAACCAAGGATGTAAAAGACCTGTACTTGGAAAACTATATACATGAAGAAAGAAACTGAAGAAGATACAAATAAGTGGAAGCACATACCATGTTCATGGATGGAAGAATTAACACCATTAAATGTCCATACTATCCAAAATAATCCACAGATTCAACACAATTCCTATCAAGATTCCAATGATACATTTCACAAAACTAGAACAAATATTTCAAAAATCTATATAGAATCAGAAAAGGCTCCACATAGCAACAGTGATCCTGAGAAAGAGGAACAAAGTTGGAGGAATCACGCTACCTAGTATCAAACTATAGTATAAGTCCAAAGTGATCAAAACAGCATGGTACTGGCATAAAAACAGACACACAGACGAATGGAACAGAATAGAATGCCCAGAAATAAACCCACCCCTTTACAGTCAATTTATATTCAACAGAAAAAGTAAGCACATACAATAGGCTAAAGATAGTTTATTCAATAAATGGTGTTGGGAAAATTGGACAGATATGTACAGAAAACTGAAACTACCACCTTCTTACACCACACATAAGAATAAATTCAGAAGATTAAAGACTTACATGTTAGACCCAAAACCATAAAAATCATAGAAAAAAACATACACAGCAAAATTTCAGACAATGCTTGTAGCAATATTTTATTAGATATGTTTCCCCAGGCAAGGGAAACAAAAGAAAAAATAATGAACAAATGGAAATGACTACATTAAACTAAAAGGCTTTTGCATAGCAAAGAAAATCATCAACACAATAAAAAGACAACCCACATAATGGGGGAACATATTTGCCAATACATCTGATAAGGGATTAATACCCATATTTCATAAGGAACATACAAAACTCAGTGACAAAAAAAACCAAAAAGAAACAATTAAAAAATTTGCAAAGAACCTGAATAGGTACTTCTCCAGAAAGGACATACACATGGCCAATAGATACACAAAAAGATGTTCAACATAACTAGTTATCACAGAAATGCAAATTAAAACCACAATGAGATATTATCTCACACCTGTCAGAATGGCTATCATCAATAAATCAACAAACAACAAGTGCTGGCAAGAATGTGGAGAAAAGGGGATCCTTTTGCACTGTTGGTGGAAATGCAGATTAGTCCAGCCACTGTGGAAAGCAGTATGGAGATACTTCAAAAAATTAAAAATGGATCTGTCTTTTGACTCACTGATCCCACTGTGGATATATATCCAGTTGAACCCAAAAACTAATTTGAAAGAATATAAGCACCCCTATGTTCATTGAAGCATTATTTCCAACTGCCAAGATATGGAAGCAACCCAAGTGACCATCAGTAGACGAATGGATAAAACAACTATGAGACATTTACACAATGGAATACTACATGGCTATAAAAATAAGAAAGTTTTACCCTTTGCCATAGCATGTATGGACCTGGAGAACACTATTCTAAGTGAAGTAAGCCATTCAGAGAAAGACAAATACCATATGATTTCACTCATATGTGGAATCTAATGAACAAACTGAACAAGCAAAACAGAGACAGACAGATTCATAGGTAGAGAGCAGGATGACAGATAAAGAGGAGGGAGTTTAGGGGATGGAGGGAAGGACTCATGGATATGGACAATAGTGTGGTGATTGCAGAGGGAAAGGGTATAGAAGAGATACAATGGTAAAGAAAAAAATACAATAAGACAGAAAAAGAATCAAACGAGAAGCTAGCAGCCATGAATGAGCTGACTTAGGTAGAAGTAAATATGAAAAAGGGCAACTCAGGCTGGATTATCAGTGTATGAAAGATAGGACATCAAATGCTGTTTTCTTCCCTTTTATTTAAAGATATTTTACTTTGTGTGAACAACTGATAATAAGATACAGAATTGTAGCCACTTTCTAATTCATAATTAAGTGATAAATGCAGAAAAGAATGTTTACAGAAGATAAAATGTATAAGAAGTACATTTATACTTGGAAAGCAAAGTTGTTAATAAAGTTGATATTAAAGTCAGGTAAAGTAATGGGAGAGAGTATCATTTCCACTTCCTGTTATCAATTTACTTCCTAGTATATTAAATAAAAATTTGAAGCCAAAGTCAGTTTTAGCTCCTTTTATCTCCATCTGTTTATTTTGATTTGTGAACAATACATATTAAATTGAAATAAACATCTCCCATAAACATACAAACTCTAAATTTTATTCAATTAATTACCTAGAAAGTTATAGAATCTTCAACATTTAAATTCAAATGCCCTCTATCTTTGTGAAATTGTTCTAACCAGATAATTTCCTTTGGGGAAAGTCCATGTCTATCCCAATTTTGCTTTGCATTTACATAAGAATTTTGTTGGTATTCTCTAAATATTTGCTTCTAAGAAAAGAAAAAAATAAAAGAACTATACATTCAATTTTGATATGTATATGTAAAGTGGTAAATTATTTGATAGGAAACTAATGTGAGATGATAATTTATTTAGTCCATTGGTAACTGGCAATGTAAAATGGGAACCACATAAATGAAATGTATCTCTTTGTCATTGTTTGCCTAATGCAATATATTTTGTAAACACTAATGATACACAAATAATAAAGTTTAATTATGTTATGAATGTTGATTATACCTAAAAGATGCTTCAAGTCATACTAATATACCAAAAGTGATCACATGTGAGCCCTTTGTTGAAACAAACATAACAGGATAGGTTAAGGTCAATTAAATTAAATACATATGGAAATCTTTTTGTAGTTGCATGTAAATAACTAATAGCCATTTAAATCTGTTTAACTTTCAAAAATAAGTTCTATAACAAAAATAAAATGTAGTGTGTCACCAGTTAGTGTTAGTGTACATCAAAATTAATTAACCTTTGACTCAGTGAAAGGTCACACCTACAAGTTTCCATTTATTTGGGGGCCCTGCTATTTACCAGCAACTTTGATAGGATTTAGGATCTTCTAAACTGGTGCTTAGACAAGGTACACCATTACATCAGAGAGAAGCTAGTTATTATAGTAAAAATAGATAAAATACATTAAGTAATGAAATAAATGACATTTGAAATAAATGTCACTTTTTTCTTAAATATCTAATTTTGTCCTGAGAGCTTTCATCTTGTATTAGTAATTTAGGGACAGTTTTTGTTATCAGCAAGTCCCCCACTATTGTTTCATGGAAAGCAAATAGTGAATTGATAAGATAGACAACACTTTAGAAAACAACAGTTGATTATGTTGTGTCCATGTCTAGAGTATTTTTACTTATCTTGCTGGTATATGGTAAGTCATAACTTTGTGAAATAAAGATTGTTAGATCTCAGTTAGCCTAGCAAAAAAACTTCCATTTTTAATCAGTGAAACTGAGTGTTGCTGCTTCACTGAACTGACTGGGCAGGTAGGTTGCTTGTAATACTCAGGGTATTGTCATCTACCTGCAGCCATAGTGACAATATGAATAAGAAGTGGGGTCTCAAAAGCCTTTCACCAGATGGGAGATTTTATTTATTTGTAGCAACCAGATGCCGCCAACTTCTCTTTCTGACAAGGCTGTTTACTGATTTTACATGGAAAGTTGATGTTTGCTCTAGCTCATGCTTATTGAGAATTTCCACTGCCAGTCAAACAATTGGATCCTCACTTAATAATAGCTAATTAATGCAAAACCAGGGTTGATGCCAGTTGGTGGTGAATGTACAGAGAAGAAGGAGGAAACACCATACTGGTCTTAGCAGCTTGACTCTGGAGCCAATCTTGAGGCACAGAATGTGATGTCAGCAAATGGTAGAGCTAGAAAGGGACTCTTCAGTCCATAGCATCCCAATCCTGGGATCCCTAAGCCTTGGAATAAAGTCTTTATGAGAAGTACTGAAATCCAACTAAATTGTATGGCTGACAACATAGTTCACCTGTATTTCACAACATTCCATTTGGCCTGACCTCACATTATATAGCGTACATAGGGTTCTACAATCATCTCTCAGTAAGTGAAACATTTATTGATAATTTGTGTTGAAAACATTTTTATATATAGTATTTTGTTTACCACCCTCTCTTCAATAAGTCTTGTTTGTTAAATAGGGTTGGGACAACTGAGTTCACTGTTACTTTATAATTGTTATTATTGTAGTTCTTATTTGCCCATATTTTCATATTGGCTTGGGTTTCTCACTGATCACTTAAAAATAATTAAGCTAGTATACTACTCTACACACAATTTTTGATGCCCAAGTTTATACCAATTAGTCTGTTTATACATAAAATAACGTTGGGCTGAAACTAAATTATCCATCTATCATGGTTCCTCAGGAGATTGATGATGACATTTAATACAATCAGAAACAGTTACTCAAAACAAATGACAAAAACAGACATCTAATTTGCACTTGTTTAATGTTGATGGAAATTCAGTGGAACCTGGTGTCCTTTTCTGTCAATATCTTGAATGTGGTCATCTGGAAGCTCAGCCACATTGATTGTGTGAACTTGTGTGTATCCTTTGATTACAATCACTTTGTCAGGATTCAATTATGTTTCACCAGCAAAACAAGTGGCCATTATAACCTGAATTATTTTAGAACTCGAGTATTCAACTACTTGAGTGAGTTTCTGCTTCTGTTATATTAGGGACAAAATTTATACAGTAAGCCAGGAATTGAACTTTAAAATATGTATTGAAAAAAACATATGTTGACACCAATATTGTACTCATAAGCTCCAAAAATTCATAGTGAAGAAATTTAGGTGCTCAGGGAATATCTCCAAGGGCTTGATATTTGAGGTAAGATCTAAATGATAAGAACAAGGCAGCCATGCTAAAATTTGAAATTCAGTATTCCAGGCAGAGAGACAGCAAGGGCAAATCTCCTAATACAAGAATGAGCATAGTTTTTAAGAAACAGAATGAAATATAGATATGATCAGAGCATTATGAACACAGAGGAGGTTAAAATAAGAATGGTGATCCTAGCTGCTCAAGATGTAAGCACAGTGGAGCACAGTTGAACACACTTAAAGGGTTTTTTAGAGAAGGAGCAATGTTATTCTACCTGCATTTTGAAAGGATCACTTTGACTATTATATGGAGAATGGCCCATGAGGATCATAAATAGAAGTAGGAAGATAATAAGCTGTGAATTGCGCAGGAGAAGGATGATTATAACTGGACTAGAGTGATAGCAATGGAAATGGGCAAACGGGGAGAGAATCTAGATAAATATTAGAGGTGAAGTTGACAGTACTTGATTTGTTGTAGCAAATAAGAAAAATAAATAAATTAAAAGATGATTCCAGGAATTTTGGCTTTAAACAACAGTAAGGGTAGGTAGTGTGACTATTTACAGAAATAGGGAGGATTAACCAAGAGGCAGGTTTAGCCTTTGTTTTTGAACTTGTTAATTTTGATAAGCCTATCAGTTGCAGATACTAAGTAAGCAATTAATAGTTAAGTCCAGTACTTCAAAGGAAGGTCTGGGCTGGAGTTACAAAGTTTTAATTATGAGCATATTGATAGCATTTGAGGCCACAGTAAAAAGTGAAATTAAAATGTAAAAAATACATTGAAGGAGACATTGAAAAGGTGAGGCTGATTCCTAACAATCTCAACAATTAGAGTTCTAGTAGTAAGAGAGGAGAAAGTAAAAGAGGATGAAAGAGTGAAAAGAAGCCAGATAACAATGAAAAGAGAACAAATGAAAAGAGAAAGTTGCACAAATTATGAGAGAAAAAATTGAAGTATGAGAGAATGAACAAGAGTATTTAACAAGAGGAGTCCAAAAAAAATCCATTTGAATTAGCAGTAGCAAGGTGGGTGTGGTTATGATAGGAACAACTTTAATGTATTGATGAGACTAAATTCTAATTGGAGTGTGTGGGAGAGTGACTGGGAGGTGAGACAGTAGAAAACAAGTTTGTATAAAATGCTTCCAAAACTTCAGAAAGGGAAGCAGAGAGATGGTGCAGTAGCTAGAAAAGGATGAGGAGTCAAGGAAGTTATATTTAAACTTGGCAAAGTCTGGAGTGGGTTTCTACACTTATGGCAATGACCCAATAGAAGCAGAGTAGTAATGCAAGGGAAGAGATAATCAAAAAAGTAAAGCCCTAGAAAAAGAAAGGTGATGTAAGATATTACGTGGAAGATGTATGAAGGCATTAACCATTGCCAGGGTATTTCTTTTTTGAAGAAAGAAGAAGATGGGAACAGATTCAGCTTAGATTTATAGATTTGGCCACAAGGATATATAGCATATTTCTTTATGAGGCCTTTAATATTTCAGTGGAATATGATGCAAAGTCATTAACTGAAAGTAGAATTGGATTTAGGAGAGCAAAAGGTTAGAAAAAAAGGAAGAGGGGTAAAATGTTTCTTCCTTAGAGTAGGAAAGAAACAGCATAGGTTTCTAGGAAGTGTTTAGAACCTACTTGTGGTTCAAGACTATGAATTTGTAGTGATACCAATTTAGACAGTTTCAAAATTCTTGTAAAATTTTACTGTATGCGTGTAGACACAAAGAAGGTTAAGAGTTTCAGATCTTAGCTTATGAATTTTTTGGGGTGAGTGTAATAGAGGCAAAAAAAGTTTTTCAGATTCATGAATTTTTTAAGCGAAGGTGGATTAAGAGGATGTGAGGTCTAGTGTATGTCGTAGGGCCAATGGATTAGAGTAAAAAAGAAGTTAAGGTGTTTTTCCACCTTAAGGTGTCTAGACTACTTGACAAAACAAGCAGTAGCAGTAAGACATTTGCGTTTTGAGGTAAGATGGTTTGTGGTGATAGCTAGACCTAGGATGTAACCATGAGAGAGTATGGCTGATGTGCAATGAAATGGACCCAGGAAACACATGTTCACTCAACAAATAAATTTTGAAAACTTCCTGTGTGCCATGCACTTTTGTAAGACATAAATTATAGCAGTTACCAAATCAGACAATAACTGTGTGTTAAACCAAGACATACATAATAAAGTGTCAGGTGTGACAAATGTCAGGCACTGAGGAAGTAGGGATGGCCAGGGACCTAATCCATCATGATAAAAAGTATGAATTTTTTTCCTCAGTGTGATGAAATGCCACCAGAAGATTTTTGAGGTGTGTGCATGTGTGTGTGTTTGGTGGGGGTTGGGGAAGACATGATTTCATTTACATTTATAAATGGATCACTATGGTTACTATCTGGAAAATAGACCTTTTGTAGTCAAGAGAAAATACCTGTTCAGAAGCTTCTGCTCTGGTCTTAAGCAGACAAAGGGTCTCCCCTACACCAGGTAACTATGGTGAAAGTGAGCAAAAGGGGTTGAATTCAGGCTATGTTTTGAAGGTAGAATATCAAATTGTCAGATTCATGAGATGCAGTGTTTGAGAGGTGGCTCTCTGCAATCTCCTCAGCTCATTCAACCCCGAGAGATCATTTCTGCACAATAGACTGATGTGGTCAAAACATAAATGTGGCAAATCTCTTCACGTTTATGACTACACTTAATCATTATGACATCTCTGTGTGGTAGTTTGCTCTAACCATCTTGCAATGTACTGTACATCATGAACCTTGTAGGAGGTAGAGAAGTAATACAAGAAGCATTAAATTTGCAGATTACAAGAGAATAGTATATTTATTTTGGAGTTAAATTCTGTCTTTCCTGAGAAATTCACAAGAGAGTATATACATTTTTGGTTAAAAGTCAGAACACTCTATACAGTTATATTTCATGAGAAATTTAAGAGAAAATATGATTCTATTTAAAACTTCACAGAATGTTTTCTTCACACAGAAAGACACTGCTTTTATTTCACAGGTCACTTTATTTTTTTATGCACATAATTCTTGTTCTTGCTCCCAGATTGCAAGACCTTTCAAAAATAGAAGAGTTGTAGTTGGGCAAAGTAATCTTGATTTGAAATCACTTACTTTTGGAATATTCTTTGGCATTTAACATATAAGATTCTGGCACAAAGCAGTGCCTGTCGCTGGCTCTCATTCCTGTTTCCCCAAACAGAAATCTCTTTTCTGGCTGAACCACAGCAGTGTTTAAAAGCATTCTGAAAAATCAATCAAAATGGGGATAGAGTAAGATCAAGGGCTCAAGGAGCTGAGAAGTCAGGGTATTAAGGAGCTCTTCTTGTAAACATTAAAATTACTTAAAGGATGTCAGGAAAGGTGTGATGAGGAGATTGTGACCCAGGTCCTGAAGACATCAACAAAGGAAAAGAACTGACAAAGAGGCCTGTAAAAGCCAGGATGATGAGAGTAAAGTGTTAAATGCTAATGGAATATGTAAACCTCAAAGCAGTAAGTACTTCTATTAGTATAACTGGGGGGTGGCAGGTGGGGCCAGGGGGTAGTCATGATATGATAATTTGTCCAGAAAGGAAGAAGCAGCTCAGTCCACTATGTACATGTCAATTTTATAGAATATGTGAAAATAAATACCTTGTACTTGATAGCAAGTATAGTCAGGATGGCCAGTATTCAGTTAGAGCAAGGAAGTGAAGGGAACTTTAAAAAAAAAAGACCAAGATTCAGGGGAGTGTGCTGAACATGGAGTAAGAAATTCAATGGACACAGTGCAAATTCTTACTATCTTCATCTACCACAATGAAGCAAATTGAAGCCCAGAAATGATCATTTATCCAGAGTCACAAGGCTTCTAGGTATCAGTAGAATTTGGCTTCTTATGCAATTTTATGACTCCAAAAACCAATTTCTCTGTAAGACATATGAAGCTAACTCAATGTAATGTCAAAAAATGTGGTTATATACTATGTTTTAGCCAGCAAAGCATTATAATACAGATACCTTACAATGATTTTGATGATAATATGGGGATGAATTCTCTACTCCACTTGTGATAGGTCTCAGTGTGCTGATAGATATGTTGACTGCCTCTCAGAAACTCCAAGATTTGGTCAGGGTGAATTCTGACTTTTGACAGTTTTTAGTGTCTGCTTTAGAACATGCCTGGAAAAAAGCAAGAAAAAATAGGTGTGGAATATTTGAGCAATTTGCAATGTGATTAAGAGCAAGCTATGAACTCAGCTATAAAGAGGTGCCATGCAGAGGCAAGAAAAATACAGTATCTTTGCTATTGTTCTTATATCCATATTCAGTTTACAAATCTGTTTTTAACCATAAAAATATCTAAATGTTAATTCTTACCAGAGTATAAAATCTAAATTTTATTTAAAAAATTTAGTCAAAGGGTGATTGATAGAGTATGTGGGGTTGCCTTAGCAACTAGCACACACAAAAATCAGTAGAAATCCCTATGAACTTAGGTAGTCAAGGTTTTCGTAGTTCAGAATATAAATTATTTTTAAAATCACATTAGTGTCTTTCTCCAACTATTTTTAAAAGTAATAATTTTATAGTAGTTTCATATTTTTGTATTTCAAAATTCATGCAAATCATTTCCTTAAATTCAATTCAATTTTTTATTTTTTATCACCTTTTTCCCCTTATAGTCTCTTCCACCTCCACCTACCCCCTACCCCACAGCAATTAACACATTGTTGTCCCTCTCCATGAGTTCTTTCTCTCTTTTTCCCTTTTTGGCTAAATCCCTCCACCCCTGAACTATGCCTAGAGCTGTTAGTCTGCTCTCTATCTATGAGTCCATCTCTTTGATTGTTAGTTAGTTCAGTTTGTTAGATTCCACATATGAGTGAAATCATATGGTACTTGTCATTCTCTGATTGTCTTATTTCTCTTAACATAATGTTCTACAGGTCCATCGATACTGTTACAAAAAGTAAAATTTTCTTCTCTTTTTAGGCCAAGTAGTATTCCATTGTGTAATTGTACCATAGCTATTTCATCCATTCATCTACTGATTGACACTTGGGCTGCTTCCAAATCTTGGCTATTGTAAATAACACAGCAATGAACATAGGAATGCATATATTCTTTTGAGTTAGTGTTTCTGGTTTCATTGGATGTATTCCCAGAAGTATAATTGATGGGTCATAAGGCTGTTTCACTTTTAATTTATTGAGGTAACTCCATATTGCTTTCCACAGTGACTGGACCAATCTGCATTCCCACCAACAGTGCACAAGTGTTCCCCTTTCTCCACATCCTCACCATCACTTGTTGTTAGTTAATTTATTAGTGACAGCCATTCTGACAGGTGTGAGGTGATATCCCACTATGGTTTTAATTTGCATTTTTCTGATGATTAGTTACGTTGTGCATCTTTTCATATGTCTATTGGCCATCTGTGTATCCTTTTTGGAGAAGTGTCTGTTCAGTTCTTTGCACATTTTTAATAGGATTATTTGTTTTTTATTGTTGAGTTTTATAAGTTCTTTATAAATTTTAGATATTAACCCCTGATCAGATCTATCACTGGTGAATATGTTCTTCCATTTCATGGGTTGCCTTTTATTCTGTTGATGATTTTCTTTGCTGTGGAAAAATTTTTTAGTTTGATATAGTCCCTTTTGTGTATATTATCTTTTGTTTTCCTTGCCCAAAGCAATAAATCAGAAAAGATATTGCTACTAGAGAAATGCCTGATACTTTCTGCTTATGTTTTCCTCTAGAATTTTTATTGTTTTGAGTTTAACATTTAAATCTTTAATCCATTTTCAGTATATTATTTTGTGTGGCATAAAAAGGTGGTCTAGATTAATTTTCTTCATATTTCTCTTCAATTTCCCCAACACTATTTATGGGATAAACTAACTTTAGCGCATTGTATGTTTTTGCCTTCTTTGTCAAATATTTAATGACTATAAATGCATAGGTTTATTCCTGGCCTCCCTTTCCTATACCATTGATCTATATGTCTGCTTTTATGCCAGTAACCATGCTGTTTTGATTACTTTGGCCTTGTAGAACAGGTTGATAGTATATAGTATGATTCCTCCTTTGTTTTCTTTCTCAAGGTCACTGTTGCTGATAAATGAATTAAATAAAGTAGCAGAATACAAAATAAATATCCAGAAATAAGTTGCATTTTTATACATCAATAATAAACTATCCAAAAAGGAAACTAAAAAAACAATTCTATTCATTATTGCTTCAAAGAGAATAAAATACCTAGGAATAAATTTAATCAAGTATGTAAAAGACCTGTACTCAGAAAATTATAAGACACTGAAGAAAGAGACTGAAGAATATACAAGTAATTGGAAGCATATACCATGTTTGTTTATGGATAGGAAGAATTAACATCATTAAAATATCCATACTACCCACAAGTAGTTTATACTTTAATAAGCTTTTCTCTAGCTAGCAGATCAGAGAAAGCTAAAACCTAGGTGCCTTCAGAGCGGGAGAATAATAAAGTCCTGATTTACTCCAGAGGGTAGGAATAGTTTGTAATTTGTGTGCATCAGCAGCACATGACGTGGGCTGTCTTGGATCTAAACCCAAGCTGGGGTTGATTGTCTACAGTGAAGATGAAACCTGAGCTTTTCTCATCAGGCAGTCAGCCAGGTGACCATTTTTCACCCTACCCCAGCAGGTAGAAGATGACTATTCTCTGGAATAACTGATCTCAGGATGCTTGAAATGTGGGGTGAGACTTACTGAAGATACAGGGATTAACTGAAAATTTGCATAGGAATCCTGAGACTCCCAGGATGTCCCCCATTCCTGCTCCAAGAACAGAGGCCATCAAGAATATAAGGGGAACCCCCCAAAATGGAATTATCTTCTGGAAGGTGGGCCCCTTGTAGTACAGGCTGCCTCTCTAAGTGAGTGTTCTAGGAACCAATCTGTATCAGTGTACCAGGTGGCATTATTTTGAAAGGCTGCATTCAGCTTCAGTGAAAATTTTTAAGACTGTTTCAGTGCATTCGCCCATTTCACGATGGGTGATTTATGAGCATACCTGTCCACACTGCACTGAGTGTTCAGCATCTTTTGACCAAAACTGGAATGACCCCCATGCCCCACCAGTCCTATTCACAGGATCTTGCCCCAAGCAACTTTTTTTGTTTCCCCAGATGAATAAAGTACTCAAAAATAAACATTTTGCCAATGTGAAAGAGGTGAAACAAAAAACAGCAGAAGCACTAAAAAGCATCAAAATTGATGAGTTCAAAAACTATTTTGGACAGTGGAAAAAGCAACTCAATAGGTATATGGCATCAGATGGAGAGTACTCTCTAGGTGACTGAAGTTTAAACATGAAAGAATAAATACACAAATTTTTATAAATAAAATCCAGGGTTTTTTTTGGGGGGGGGAGGTCCTCCTTCATATGTTCTTCCAGTGATCAAAACAACAATACATAATTTTCTGAAAAGACTGCTCTAGAAAAATATGATCTCACTTTTGAGATCTTCTGACATTTGAGGTCAGCTATGACAGGAGGTGGCTCTGCTAGATCACTTCACCACACTGCTCTCAATGGAAAAGTATCACCATGCCCCTGGGTCTCCCATGGGACCTGTAGCACCACCTCAAATGGTAATTTAGAGGAGAGTGTCACAGGACATTTCAGAAAACCCTCTAATATCAAAACCCAAGACAAACAGAGGAAAACACAACTTGGAGAAAGATGACTGAAGATAACCAAGAGCAAACTTTATAAAATTATTATTAATATACTTAGTTTGATAAGAATGAATAGCATATCTATGAAATAAAAAATAATATGGTAAATTTTTAAAAATCACTTTGGAAATTAAAATTATGGCATCCAAATTAAAAAATCAATAAAAGGCATTAGAATATTTTCAGGATAATTTTCCTGAAACTAGAAAAAAAGTGATAAGAAGAAAAATGTTTTTTAAAAATTAAATATTTCTCCAAAATATCAAGCAACTTCACAGAGGGAGAATAAGAAGAAATGAAGATAATGCAATTTTAAGGGAAGTAATGAAAACAACAGTTTTAAAATCGAAGAAGGGAAGGTTTTAATTTTAAAACTTTGTTCAAGTCAATGAATGAAAAACATCCATCAAACCTCTTGATCTAAATATTTTAGAATTTTAAAAAAAGCCGATAGCACACAGTTAAACAAATGGTATAAAGAATGACCAATAGCAATTTAGTGTAGTAATGTAGTCAAATCTGAAGAGAAAATGCAAGGGTTAAAAAATGGCCTTGGTGATATCTGCTCTTGAGTCAAATTCTTATTTACTTTTTATTTAATGTTTATTTTTATTTTTATTGAATTTATTGAGGTAACATTGGTTAATAAAATTATGTAGGTTTCAGGTATAAAATTCTATAATACATCGTTCGCGTATTATACTGTATGTTCACCACCATCAGTCAAGTCTCCTTCCAACACCATTTATCCTCCCTTTACCCTCTTCTGACTCCTGCCCCCCTTTTCTCTCTGGTAATCACAATGTTTGTTTTCTGTGTCATGATTTTTTTTACTTAATTCCTTCAAGTTTAACACCTAGCACCCAAACACAACCACTCAAACAACTGTCAGTCTGTTCTCTGTCTCAATGAGTCTGGTTCTATTTTGTTAGTTAATTTTGTTCCTTAGATTCCACATATAATTGCAATCATATAGTATTTCTCTTTCTCTAACTGGCCTACTATTTCACTGAGCACAAAAATCTCTAGGCCCATCCATGCAGTCACAAAAAGTAGGAGTTGCTTCTTTTTTACAGCCGAGTAGTATTCCACTGTGCAAATGTACCCCTGCTTTTTTATTTACTCATCTACTAATGGGCACTTGGGCTGTTTCTAGATCTTAGCTATTGTAAATTATGCTGCAGTGAATGTAGGGGTGCATATATTCTTTCTAATTAGTGTTTTGGGTTTCTTAGGATATATTCCCTGAAGTGGGATCACTGGGTCATAAGGCAGTTCCATTTTTAATTTTTTTGATTTAAGTCCATATTGTTTTCCACAGTGGCTACACCAATCTGGATTTCCAGGAATAGTGCACAAGGGTGGGGTTGAGAAAAGGAGAAAAAGGAAAAAAACTTACAAACATGGTCAGCGGGATGATGATTGCCTGGGAAAGGAAGGGGTAAAGGAGGTGGAGGAGGATAGAGGGAGGATAAATGGTGACAGATGGAGACTTAACTCAGGGTGGTAAACACACAGTACAGTGTACAGATAATGCATTTTAGAACTGTGCACCTGAAACCTGCATAATTTTGTTAACTAATGTCACTCCAGTAAATTCAATAAAAAGGAAAAATTTAAAAATAAAAATAATATTCTTCAGTAGCTACATTTAAAAAGGTAAAGTAATTTTAATAACACATTTCATTTAAATAACATCTCCAAAATGTTATCCTTCTCATTTCAATATGTTATCAGTATGCAAATTATTTTCAAGCTATTCTACATACTTAATTTTGTATCAGTGTCTTCAAAACCCAGCGTGGATTTTACACTTACCACACATTTCATTTTTGACCAGGCACATTACAGGAGCTCACTAGTCACATGTGCCTAGTAGCTACCATTTGGGCCAGTGCAGCTCTACACTGTAAATGGCATGAATTCATGTACTGAGCCTTATATACTTATGTATCTCTTTTCCTTAGTTCATTCTCTTTACTCTAAAAAAATATAAATAATTTGGACCTATTTATTCACACTTATACTTCACTCTTTTTATATCCAAATACCATTTTCCTCCTGGCTGCTCACTGAAATACATTTGCACAGATTCCTACTGTCAGCACTGAAAGTAACTACTGAATCATTTACTGAATAATTTCTATGTGTAAAACATGACATTAATTATTTCTTCTGCAATATCTAACATTTAGTTCTTACAAAATAATATGAAATCTATATTATCAGCCCTCTTTTAAGATGAGAGCTCTGAAACTTGGATAGAATAAATTTGGCATAGTTATTAAGTGGTCAAGCAGGGATTCATCTCCAACCCAATTTCTTCTCCACTATCATGGGCATATCAAGGAGCCATATACAGCATTGAATGTATCCTCTGTAATGATCTAAATCTTCTGGAGTGTGACTGGAAGAGGACTGATATGAAGATGTCTGAGAAGTGGTGACAAAGAAATGAAAAGATGTCAAAAAATGCTGACATACAAAGTAACATGGAGAAACATCTGCCCATATAGGATGAAGCCTTCATTAGTTTCCAAGAAGTGTTTTTTCTTCCTTCTTAGTTTCCTTTATAATGTTAAGTCATGAGCATAAATCTGCTATTGCAACTTGAGTTTTTCTAGCTCTGAATTAATTGATGTTCAAGTAACTCTATACTTTCATAAATAAATACAAACTATACCAGTAAATAAACATGGTTTTTGTGTGTGATCTGTATACAATGAATGAATGTACATTTGCATGATCTTCAATTATATCTGAACTAGAAGTGAGATCAAAAGCAAACTTTTGCCATATGCAGCTTATTTGTTGTAGTCTGTTATTTCATTAGTTATTGCTGGATATTTTATATTAAAAAATAACAGATTATAACTACACTGTAGGAAACACTAGGGGAGAAAATTACTAAATGAATTAATGCCTGGCTTACAATGTTAGTTTCACAGGTCTTTTCACTCTGGTTAAGGTTAGATCACTTATTTTTGTTCTGATTGATTCCTGATGATATTCAAAGTTGGCCGGGAAAATGCACTTATGAATTTAGCCATATAGGAACAGATCAAAGATCATGAGATCGTTTGTTTGTGCAGGGCTAGATGTGCAAAAGTTCTGCAATAGTTAAACTTTCTGTTATTAAAATGAAAAACAGGTCTTTGATGTATCACTATTTCGTGTTAGCACCACTGAAGATGTGCTGAAATCAATAGGCAAGAAATTTCTAGCAGCAGGTGGAAAAGGATAGTTGAGAACCACCCTTTGCTTTGAGAAATTAAGTCATTATAACAGAAAAGTCATTATAACAGAAGTCCAAAAAAGAAGTAGCACTTAATTTTTCAATTATATTTAAGACAAGGACTCATTACAAATGCTAGAAAACTACTGAAAATGTGCTTTCCATTTCGAGGAAATTAAGTTGTTACTTCATAATTTTTGTTTATATAAACACAGCTCCTCGCCTTGACTATTTTTTGTACGTAATTCATTCTGACATGCAATGTGCCATGAAAGATGTAACAAGATAATTTTTCTGTGGCACTTTGTGCACACTTGAGTCAATATTTATATCATAAACTATCATACTCACGAAATAAGGAATGAGGTCAGAAAATTGTCCTGAGGAATAGAAGACCTCGAATTGGGTTGTTTGACTATTTAATATCTCAGTATATGCCTTTCTAAAATCATGTGTTTTTTTCTAAATCTATCAATATAATAACCTCTTCCAACTCATGGAAATAATATAGAATTCCACTTTTACTACTACAAATTAGATATATCTATCTTCATTGACTAAAATTGACTAGAAGAAATCATTTTCTGACATTCTGAGAACTAACTTATACATAAAACTTAATGTTCTATGTATACTTGATGTTTAACCCAGTAATAGTAACATTTTTACACTAAGACAAACACATCTGTTCAGTACTCCACTTGGTGACTAATAGATGTATTCATTGTAATAGAAGTACAGGCTGTTCGCCCTGGCTGGCGTAGCTCAGTGGATTGAGCGAGGGCTGGGAATCGAAGTGTCCCGGGTTCGATTCCCAGCCAGGGCACATTCCTGGGTTGCAGGCCAGAACCCCCAGCAACCGCACATTGATGTTTCTCTCTCTCTCTCTATCTCCTTCCATTCCCTCTCTAAAAATAAATAAATAAAAATCCTTAAAAAAAAAAAAAAAGAAGTACAGGCTGTTATGCTGGAACTGATGCACCACCTTGCTCTCATTTACACTGTGCCCTAAACAACTATGTTAATTGATCCATCTATACTATCTTTTAATGAGAAATTTCTATTTTAAGTATAAAACTCTCATCCCCTCATCTCCCTTCATAAGTAAAAAATCCAGGCACTACTTATAGTTTTAACAGGAATATTTTCTGTTTATATCAAAAGTCTATGCATGATTATATTTAATATCAGTGCATTTTGTTGCATTCTGCAACATTCTAAATTCTTTTTTCCAAAATTATATAATTCATTTCTTAGCCACCAAATTTAAACTAATATATCATGGAGATCCCTTGTATCATCTTCTTTTTGTAATATTTTATTTCCTCCTTTCCATGAGCATTGTTCAGATTTCAGAAAAGACTTATCAGTTTGAATCTAAATTATTTTAATAATATTTTATCAATTTTATACATCCTATCTTTCTAATTATTCTTTATGACACCATACTGAAGTAATATTTCTAAACTTTGAATGGTTCACATATTCCTTCCTAGAGCCAAATCTGTGCAGTCCTTAGAAGCTGTCTCATGCTCTGTGTTGAGAAAAATTATAAAAATCTACAGAGAAAGAAGAAGAAAAATAAATGAAACAAAATACAAGACAAAGAAGGAGGGGAGAAAAACAGATTAAAGCATCTGGGAAAATATAAATAAAAATTATGAAGACAGAAATTATTTTACTATGTTTGTTATATTACTTTAAAATAATCCCAAACTATTCCTCATCTTATGTAAGAGCCAATATATGCTTTTTAAAAACATATGTTTTTGCTGTTTCAAGTGCATTGTTTGAGACTCTAGACATAGTTCCAATATGTTTATTTAATAAGTAAATATTTTTAATATATTTCATTGATTATGCTATTACATTTGTCCCATTTCTTTATTCCCCTCCACCCTGCACCCCCACCCCACTAGCATTCCCCCAACTTAGTTCATGTCCATAGGTCGTACATTTAAGTTCCTTGGCTTCTCCATTTCCCATGCTATTCTTAACCTTCCCTTGTCTATTTTGTACCTACCATTTATGCTTCTTATTCCCTGTACGTTTTCCCCCATTATCTCCCCTCCCTCTCCCTACTGATAATCTTCCATGTGACCTCTCTTTCTGTGCATCTGATCCTGTTCTAGTTGTTTGCTTAGTTTGCTTTTGTCTTTGTTTTTGGGTTTTTTTTAGGTTCAGTTGTTGATAGTTGGGGGTTTGTTGTCATTTTGCTGTTCATACTTTTGATCTTCTTCTTTTTCTTAGATAAATGCCTTTAACATTTCCCTAATAAGGGCTTGGTAATGATGAACTCCTTTAATTTGACCTTATCTGGGAAGCACTTTATCTGTTCTTCCATATTAAATGATAGCTTTGCTGAATAGAGTAATCTTGTATGGAGGTCCTTGTCTGTCATGACTTTGAATACTTCTTTCTGCTGCTTTTAAGATTCTCTCCTTATCTTTAATCTTGGCTAATGTAATTATGGTGTGCCTTGGTGTGTGCTTCCTTGGGTCCAGCTTTTTTGGGACTCTCTGAGCTTCCTGGACTTCCTGGAAGTCTATTTCTTTTGCCAGATTAGGGAAGTTTTCCATTATGTTTTCAGATAAGTTTATGATTTCTTGCTCTTCCTCTTCTCTTTTTTGCACCCCTATGATTCAGATGTTGGAATGTTTAAAGTTGTCCCAGAGGTTTCTAAGCTTCCCTCATTTTTTTTGAATTGTTTTTTCATTCTGTTCTGGTTGAATGTTTATTTCTTCCTTCTGCAGCAAATCGTTGATTTGAATCCCAATTTCCTTCTGATCACTCTTTGTTCCCAGTACATTTTCCTTTATTTCACTTTGCATAGCCTTCACTCCCTCCATTTTGCAACCACACTCAACCATTTCTGTGAGCATCCTGATTACTGGTGTTTTGAACTGTGCATCTGATAGGTTGGCTATGTCTTCATGATTTAGTTTCATTTTAAGAGTTTTGATCTGTTCTTTCATTTGGGTCATATTTTTTTAACTGGGCATGCCTGTTACATGGTAAGGGGTGGAGCCTTAGGTATTCCCCAGGTGGAGGCAACCCCTGTAGCTGCATCATGATGTTGTCCATGGGGGAGGGGGTCCAAGAGGGAACAATGCTACTTGCTTGACCCTTGGCTGGCTTTCAGTCACTTCCCCAGCTACCCACAAAAATATTGGGCCCTTCTGGTGCCGATTCCCAGGTGGGTGGGTTTGTGTACATTCTAGGACCCTGTGGGTCTCTCCAGTGAACTCTGCTGTGAGGCTGGGAGTTTCTACCCACCCCCCACAATCCCCACAGATTTTTTCAGTAAGAGGTTTTTAGGTCTGATTTCTGCACACTGAGGCCTTGGGTTGCATGGTCTGTCTCGCTCCCCAGTTGTTTCTCCCAGTTTACCCACTCACAGATGTGGGACTACCTGGTCTGCCAGCCTCTACCTCACTCACCCAAGTCCTCTAGCCATCACCTTGCCATGATTTTTCTCTGCTCCAGCTGCCCATCTCTGCCCCTCCTATCAGTCTGGATGAATATTTCTTCTTTAATTCTTTGGTTGTTGGACTTCCATACAGTTGTCTTCTTTCTTTTGGTTATACAAGGAGGCAAAGTGTATCTACCTATTCCTCCATCTTGGCCAGAAGTCATTCAATAAATATTTTTGATCACTGACAGTATTGTGGGAGCTTAAAGATGGATCATAAAAGTTGAATTTGTTTATTGTTAACTGACATAGCTCATTTAACTTTTTGTGTGCAGACTTTAATTTTTAGAAGGTGCTCAACAAAATTTAAAATATGACCTGGTCCACTTTCACAAATTCTTATTTTACTTTATTTTTATTTTACATTTTAAAGGTAGCAGAAGGGAGGGAGAAAGAGAGAGAGAAAGAAACATCAATTGGCTGCCTTCCCCACATACCTGGACTGGGGTCCAAACCTGGAACCTAGGCATGTGACGTGACCAGGAATTGAATCAGCAACCTTTCAGTTTGTGGGACAATGCCCAATCAGCTGACCCACTCTGGCATGGCCTCTTTCCCAAATTCCCATTCTGTATATCTGGATATAAAGGATGATCATGTATTCTCCATATGCTGCTGATTATTATCTACTCTTGCACTTTTAGTTAAGATTTTTCTACTTTAAAAATAGATTTATTGATATATAATTTAAAAACTGTACAATTTACCCACTTGAAGTATAGAATTCATTGGTTTTAGTACATTTGCAGGATTGTATAACCATCACCACAATCTAATATGAGAATATATTCATCCCACCAAGAAACCCCTTATACATTAGCAGTAGTTCCCTATTCCCTTCCACTTCACACCCCCACCCCTATACAACCACTAATACATTTTCTATAAAGCTTTTTGATATGTATGCTATTGCTCTATTTTCAAAGAATTTTCAGAACAATCAGAGAAAAGATACACATATAAATAACTGCATCAACAACTGTGTGAATCTTTTCCCTAGATTTTATGAATACAAAAGAAAACCCAAAGCAACAGGAACTGAAATCAAAGATTTACTACATATAAAAAAAGTTAAAAGGCAGACAATTCAGGGATGCTTTGTCAATTTCATGAAATTATTAGAGACTCCAACACCTTCTGTTTTTCTTCCCCAGTACTGTTACACATGCTTTCCTTTCTAGCAGTTATGTTAGGTCCCAGGCGCCCAGAAGCCCAGGTTCCTCTAATTAAAGAGCAGTATTGAAACTGAGATCTGTACATTGGGTTTGTTGGTTGCTATTGAGGTCTTGTTACTTTTAAGTTTTGTCAGTTGATAGAACAATGAAATATGTATGTGTACCAACTCATAAATATACACATATCTATAAACATTTCTGTGTAATGTCAATATTATCTATATTTAGCTAAATTTAAGTTTACCGATGTTTATGACTCTGATTAATTGTCATGTAAATCATTCTAACTCTCTTCACTGGCATATCTGTAAAGTTTCAACCCAAGAGTGAGGAGCCAGGCTCCCATAATCCACCATCCTTTTACTTGTGTTGAATCCAGTACACATATATAGCCATGTCAGAACTGTTAACTCCCACTCCTGTGGAAAATGACTTTATCAACTACAGTACAGTGCTTATGTGCAGTCCTGTTCCCACTAGTTTCACAGATTCCTCTCATTTGCAGAATTACTTTGGTCAGCACCTATATTCCCATCATCTTTTTCAGGGAGTTTGCTTTTCATTTTTGTAATGCAGCTGGAATCTCATGTCTTTATCATGTCCTTCTTGGGCCATCCCAATCTCCTAAATAAGTTTTGAATTGCTATATGTTAAGCTGACTGTTCATGCTATACCACTCTGGGTTGTGTCAATTGCATTATATTATACATTTGCCATTTAAGTATCATAGAAAATAATTTCACTGCCCTAAAACTTCCCTGTGCTTTATCTATTGAACCCTCTATCTTTCCCTCCAAATCTCTGTCAATCCTAATTTTATTTCTTTATAATGTCTTTCCAAAATGTCATAAAATTAGAGCATATAGTATATAGTCTTCTCAGAGTGGCTTTTTTGACTTAACAATTTACATTGTGCTTTTTGTGGTTTGATCATTTCTTTTTATCACTAAATAATATTATATTTTCTGTATGTACCACAGTTTTGTTGATCTATTCACCTATGAAGAACATCTTGGTTGCTTCCAGTTTGAAGTTTATAAATAAACTTATAAAAATATTTATTTGCAGGATTTTTTTTCATTGATATGTTTTTTAATTAGTTGAGTAAACACCAAGCAGTTCACAGACTATAAGGTAAGAGAGTAGCTTTATAAGAAACTAACAAACTCCCTGAAAGTGGTAGTGTCTTTTGGCAACAAATGAGAGTTTCTGTTGTCTTGCATCCTCACCAGTATTTAGCAATGTCACTTATTTGGATTTCAACCATTATAACAGATATGCAGTGTTTCTCATTGTCCTTTTAATTTGCAATTTCCTAGTACCAAATAATGTTGAGCATTTTTAAATACTTGTTTGCCATTTCTATATCTTCTTTGGTGAAGCATGTCTTTAAATCTTTTCATATTGTTGACTTTAAGGTATTTTTTACATATTTTGGATACTTCCTCAGATGTGTTTTAAAAACAATTTATATCAGTCTGAGGCTGTCATTTAATTCTTTTAGCAGTGTGTTCCACAGAAAAGAAGTGTTTAATGTTACTAAAGTCTAACATCAATATTTTTCTGCCATGGGTCATGATTTTGTTTCTGTAGCTAAAACTCATGATTGAAACTCATGCTTGCAAAAGTTTCCTCCTACATTTTCCTGTATACGTTTCATAGTATTGAATATTGTGTTTTATATTTAGAGTGTGGAAAACTTTGAGTTAACTTTTGAAACAGGTGTAGTCTGTCTAGATTAATTGATTTTGTACTTAGATGTTTAATTGTTGCAGCACCATTTGTTGAAAAGCTATTCTTTCCCCTACAGAATTTTTTTTGGTTTGTAAAAGATTGGTTGACTATATTTGTGGGGGACTATTTCTGGACTTTTGACTATAACCTCTTGATGCATATATTTTTCCATTTTTCTTTTGGTTAATTTCATACTGTCTTGATTTCTATAGTTTTATAATACCATATTTTGCCATGTAAACTGTGCTTTTATATATAATGCGTACCCACATTTTTGGTCCAAACTTTCAGGGAAAAATCTTTTGTTTTAATTTTTTAATTTAATGTTTAATTTATTTATATTTAGAAGCAAAACCAATTGTCACATTCTAGGGTATTATTTTGCATATGGATAACATTATTGCTTTCTAGAGTTATATTTTTAATGTAACTTAAATAAAAGAATTAAAAACATTTATATAGACACAGAATTAGTACTACCCATGTATAATGCACATCCTTATTTTTCCCTCAAAAATTTGGGCAAAAAAACCTGTGCATTATACATAGCAAAATACGGTAAGTCTTAAAGTCAGGTAGTGAAAGTCTTTCAACTTTTTTCTTCAGTTTATGCTTGCTTTTTTATGTATTTGTCACTCCTTAAAAGTTTAGATTTCATCTGTAGATTTCTACAACATAGATAGCTAGGATTTTGGTCAAATTAGAAAGAATCGAACTCTTAAAAATATTGATTTCTCTGCCCTGGCTGTTTGGCTCAATGGATTGTGTGCTGGCCTGTAAACCGAATGGTTGTCAGTTCAATTCCCAGTCTAACACACATGCCTGGGTTGTGGGCCAGGTCCCCAGTGGATGGCACATGAGAGGCAACCACACATTGATGTTTCTCTCCTTCTCATTCTCCCTCCCTTCCCCTCTGTTTAAATATAAATAAATAAAATCTCTAGAAAATATTGATTTTTCTTATTGATGAGTATGGAAAAATCTGCTTTTGCTCAGATACTTTTCTAATTCATTCATCAGATTTATCGTTTATTTGTTTTACACATATGAATCCTGAACATGCTTTGTTCAACTTATGCCTATCACCTTTTAAAAAAATTTTAACATGTGTTTTCTTTTAATGTTTTGGGATTTTATCCATAGATAATCATGTCATCTATAAACGAAAGCAATTTTATTTCTTCTTTCCTAATCTGTACACTTTTAATTTCTTCTTCTTGACTTATTGCATTGGTGCAAACTTCCAATATGATGTTGAGTAAGAGTGAAATAGGACATTTGTACCTTGCTTAGGTACAAATGGATCTTAGTGGGAAAGCATTTAAAATCTTATTAAAAGTATTAATAAGTCATAATTATTAAAGAGATCTCAAATCAAACATCCTGAATATGGAGGCAAGTGGTATATTTTAAGTACATGATATTTAATGTAATATTTCTCTAAACTTCATAATAAGTACTAAGAAGTACATAGAATTTCTTACCAAAATAAATGACAGATGGCCACATATAATTAATGATGTTATCATTCATCTTATGAAAAAAAATTTAAATGGATGAAATAATATATGTGAAACTATATAGTAAAAAACTTAAATACACTTGTCACTAAAATTTGTTTACAATGTATTAACATTTTAGAATTTGAAAGAATAAATAATGCAACAAATACTTGATGTGGATGGCTTGCTTGAGAGTAAGGAAAATACACATATTTTTCACGTTTCTCAGTTTATGGATTTGCTAGTCCTGTTCTAATGAAATTAAAGAATCAGAGAAGGTATATATAGCAGTTAGTAACTTCCCAAATTCTAATCACAAGGTTATGAAAGAAACTATAAGTAAATTTCTGGTGGAATGGCTGCTTTGGCTGGAATACAAACATATTCCAAAAAGCGAACATCACACATGAAATCCATTCACTGAATCAATTATAAGCAAACAGTGGTAGGAAATGAGTGTTTCCTCCATTGCATATACTCACTTATTTTGTTATAGTTTTCAAGTATATGAGCCAATAAAATTAAATATTGAAATAAAGGGGATATAAAATTAAAAAGTTGATTTGCCAAAGTGTTAATGATGCCATTTAAAATTTTCTATGTTGTTTGGATTTTAAAATCTATACACTTCTCAGTAGAATTGTCATATAAGTAAGTTATAAGCAACTATACATGTGTTGTTGTAAGTTATAAGTTTATGCTCACTTTATTCCTGATAGATATATATATAATCACAAAAAATTTAGAGTCCACTGGTTAAGAAAAGGCATGCATGTCTTAGTCTGCTTTTAGTTACCAAACTAAAAAATTCTCACATTGAACTGCAAGCTTTAAATCCACATAGAATTTTTAAAATTCTGAAGCAGTCTACATCTTTCCTCAACCTTTTTGTTTACTACTATGTGGAATAGATATTACTTTACTTTTTTATGAATGAGAAAGTAAGAAGGTTAGATGACTTTCTCAAATGTTTAAAATTGGCAGAGGTAAGAGTCAAATCCATCTTCATTTGCTTCTGTTCATTTTGTTTTCTTTTTTTCTTATTTATATTTAAATTTAGAAATCCAAAGGTAGATAATAAAGAAATTTAAAAAATATATTTCTGACATTCCACAAAATACTTGCTCCTCCAATCTAGGAAGTCTTCCTAGATTAAAATTAAGATAGTTCAAGCCAAGAATGTAAATAAGTGACTACTATTTGGGCCTACAGAATGGTGAGCAGGGCAATACAGATAAGAGAATACAATCCAAAACAGAGAATTAAACAAGTGAGTCAGAGCAAAATGAACATTTGGAAGAGAAGAGGAAAATGTAGAGTAAAGGTCTTGAAATCATGTAAATTCAGTTATTTTTTGCCTGGGAACAGTTACTGAAATAACACTTGCACTGCAGTAATTGTCTCTTTAAACACCCTTGTTTGGAATCAGTACATGCCTATTATCCATTTGGTGGAATCAGTAGACAACACCTCTTACATTATGATGATTTGTGTCTCAGACAAACAAAACAAAACAAGAGCCTTTATGTCTTTGATAAGACAGGAAGCACTCCTTTGCCAATTGCCTAGATTGTACATTTTGCAGGTCGTTTTCCATGTCATCCATGCATTTCATAATAAGTAGAATAAATGTAAATACTTGTTTCCTGCTGAGGGGTGAATAAAGGAATCTGGATGGTGATTCACAGGAGAAATAGTTTTGTTATTTGTATTCTGTCTAGTGATTCGTGGCATCATTAAGTTGCAAAGATAGAAGAAAAGCAGGAACTGAAAGCATACATTCTGGTTATTTCACATGAAAATACTTAAAAATGTCCACAAAATTCAACAAACATTCCCTATTTCTGAGATCATACATACTCTAGGCTAATTTCAAGACACAGGGATCCTAAATATTGTTAACTGGTGTTATCCTTCCAATTATTGGAAGTAAATTCAATTTATTATAGGTATTCTAAGTTTTCATCATCCCTCAATTCCAATAAGGAATCAAGAAATTTCATTTTCCAACTTGACTGCTTCTAATATTTTGTTATCCAAATGAATATCATAAAGGTCCACCTTAAGCTGAACTGCAAATGATGAATAAGGTCAAAAGCTCAGTGTAATAAGGTTGCTGATGGAAATGGGGTCCTTGAGGTGTGACAAGAAAAGCATTTTTGGTGACCCACGAGGGAGGGGGAGAGCTGGTGGTAAGATTAAATTGGGTGAAAGTGAAAGGCTGCTTTGGGTCTTCAGTGTCTCATCTATGTCCCCCTCCCCCCAGCCCTGGAAAAAGTCTAGTCTTGTCTTCATGAGGGCCAGATATAGAGTCAATGTCCAGAGATTCTGTGTCATATTAATGCTTAATCCTTTGGAACCTGGCCATCTGCTGTGGGCTCCAGGTGGCTGCTAGAGTCACATGACTGCTATGAAATGTGCAAGTGCTCAGGAACAAGCTAGTGTTAGAGATGGGGGTGGGGGAAGGAACGGGAGTGGGGGTGAGAGAGAGAGAACTCTTTGTTAAGTCATATTCTGTCTCCAGCTTGGGAAGGACCAGGTATTTTTTCAAAGTAAAAAATCAACTTCCCAAGCTTTCAAAGGTTTGCATTGTGTGCACCTTCTAACCAATCCATTTCTTAGATGCTTTGAGGTTCTGTGTCCCCTTTTCCAATCTAATCCTTTACCCAGGCTAGATTGACAGGCTTCACTGATCTCCATCTTGACTCCAACAGTGTATGTGCTTACCTCCCCCTTTACTGTTCTATCCCTGCCCTACAGTGATCTGTAGGGAATAGGAATGGACCAGTGATTCCCTGGGGAGTATGTGAAGCTATAATTTCCTGATTAAGCAGGCTTACATTCCCTAGTTGATTAAATTTAATAATGTAGGTCTCCTTTGCTCCCTTCTTTTATTAGTATCTAGCTACCTGTTAAAAATAATTCCTAGGGGAATTTCTATTATAACATAACTAAAAATGTTAAGATACAGAATAATTCTCTAATAATGTGAATCAATGTCAAAATGTAAATCTCAAATCAGTCACCAGATTCTAGAGGTATTCTTGACTACTAATGTTTTCTCTTAGTTTTTGAAACTACATATAGTTGGACTATGTTTTCATGGCATTTATGATGTGCAGAGCACTGAGCTACATGCTGGCCATGCATCAACTACCCAGATTATTCCAGTACACTTCACAGGGCAAAGGCCATCCACCACCACAGACCATAGAGGGCTGGAAATAAAATCCAGGTGTAAAATTGTAAACCTTTTGTGATCTGTCCCATACAATTCTTATTCTCTTTTAATTGAGCTTTCATTTTGTCTTATCATTTCTCTCTTCCTACAATGTAGAAAATGACCAAAAAACATATGTGATGATTATTTACTTAGTTCCTTTTTAATACTTTTTTAGTATATCAAGCTTTCATCTGCAATTTCTGAAGGTGACCATTATTTGTGTGTTTATCATTTTATGTACTTACTTGGTAGAAGTGCTGTGTTCTAGGTGCAGGGGGTGGGTTTAATACATATGCTTTCCAAAATAACACTCCATCATTCTATACTCTTTATTCCTTTACCATGTTTATTTTTGATAAACCTTATCATTAATTGAATTACTATGTAATTATTCACATATTTTCTGTCTCCTCCAACTAATATGTAGTTCAAAAAAAGTAAGGACTTTATTTTGGTAATACAGGCTATATCATCTAAAGCTTAAAATAATGTTTAGCATATAGAAGATACTGGATAAATATTTGTTGTACAAGTAAGTAAACAAGTAAATGCTATCTTTATCATTTTATCATAGAAAATAAAATATTTGTAAAATCTTTGTAAATGAATTTATAATCTTGGTCAATAATATATTTCTAGAAGCTTTTTTGTTTTAATTAAGATAAAATTCAAGTAACATAAAATTAAACATTTTATAGTGTACAATTTAATGGCATGAATTACATTCACAGTATTTTGCAGCTACCACCTACATAACATTCCAAAACACTTCCATCACCCCCAAAAACCCCTTTACCCATTAAAAGCTGTCACTCCCCATTCTTCCCTCCCTATAACATCAAGCAACTGCCAATCTGTTTGCTGTCTCTGGATTTGCCTACACAAGATATGTGGGGGACCACTCCATGTGGTTTCAGAGACTGTAGCCCCGCTGAGCAAAGCCTTGGAAGAGGCCAGTAAGTCTTCCTGGAAAACTGGGAAAGTGAGTGGCAGACACGACCAACCGATGCTAACACCAAAGGTTCCTGTGGGAAATCAGACCTGAAATATACATTGTGTCATTTGAAGCCTGCTCTGCCCTCTTGGTATAAGCCAGATGTTTGAGTTCAAAGGATAAGGAGTGAACTCATCTCAGGATCATGCCTTAAGACCACCTGGCATCAGGGTATCTCGCAGACTCCCATCCTGAGACGACCTCTGTGCTCCTTCAATTCTTATCGATCTGTTTTCTATTAACTATAGCCTTTGGGCATTGAATGATGAGCTATACTTGTATGCTGTATACCCCTGCACAAATGGATCCCAATGAAAGACGTTTCGGAGAAGGGTTGGGGCATTCTCTCTCCACCAAAGGGAATCGCCTTCCTTCCTTTCCAATCTGTTCCAGGCAACAGATTGTGTCCCTGAGGATTTCTTTCTTTTTATCCTTGCTGGCCTGGAGAACTCTGCAGGGTAGAGCCCGCCGCCCCCCCACCAAAGATAAGTGATATTTTTAGTCTGACTTCTTTCAAGGTTCATCCAGTTGTATCATACATGCACCAATAATTCATTTCTTGTTATGGCTAAATACTTTATTGTGTGTATACAACTACATTTTATTTATTTAGTAGTCAACGAATGTTTAGGTTGCTTTCACTTTTGGGGGGTATTGTGAACACACCTTGCTTTCATATTCATGTACAAGTATTTTTCAAAACTGAGTTTTCCAAATTGAGTTTCAAAAACAATTATCATTTTAAATGTTTTGTTATTTAAATAAAAATTATTATTTTTAAGGTGCACAACATGATGATTTAATATATACACAAAGTAAAGTAATCAGTACAGCCAATTTGAGTATATCCTATAAGTGAAATTGCTGGATCTTACAGTATTTCTGGGTTTAACTTTTGGAAGAACAACTAAACTATTTTGAACAGAGGTTGCACCATTTTATATTCACGCTAGCAATGTATGTGAGTAACAATTTCTCCACATCTTCCCTAATGTTTGTTTGTTTGTATTTTCAATTTACTGTCATCCTAGTGGTTGTAAAGTGGTAGCTCATTGTGGTTTTGATTTGCATTTCTCTAATAATTATAATATTGAACATCCTTTCATATAATTGTTGAGTATTCATATGTCTTTTTTGGAGAAAGTTTATTTAAGAACTTTGCATATTTTTTTAACTGGCTTATCTGTGATTCTATAATTTATTTGCAGAAGTTCTTTATAAATTCTGGATATTGGGCCTTTCTCAGGATATGATTTGTAAATATCTTCCTCCATGCTGTAGATTGTCTTTTCACTTTCTTAATAATGGCCCATGATGCAAACTTTTATTTTAATGAAACCCAACTTATATATTTTTTCTTTTGTTTTTTTGTGCTTTTAGTGTACTCCAAAGTCATAAAAATTTCTCTCTCTGTTTTCTTCCAACAGTTTTAAAATTTTAACTGATATTTAATTTCTTTGATTTATTTTGAGTTAATTTTGTATACGATATTAGGGATCAAATTCATTCCTTTGTACATGGATATCCTGTTGATTATTTGTTCTTCTCGTGAATCTTTTTGACACTCTTGTACAAAATCAATTAACCATGGACACATGGATTTATTTCTGGATTTTAATTCTACTCTACTGGTTAACAGGTTTATCATTAGGCCAGTTTCACCCTGTTTTTATAGCTTTATAGTAAGTTTTTAAATTGGAAAGTGTGAGTTCTCCAACTTTGTTCATTTTCAAGGCAATTTGGCTTTTGGAGGTCCACATGAAATATTTGTTTTTTCATTTATGCAAAAATTGTCAATGGAATTTTGATAGTAATTATATAAAATCTATAAGCTACTTGAGAAAATATTACAATAAGAATATTAAGGCTTCCAATTCATGAAAATAGGGTGTATTTTCATTTTTAAAATTTCAGTAATGTTTTGTAGTTTCAGGGTAAAATTCTTATATTTGTTCACTATTTTAGATACACTTATTCCTAGGTATTTTATTATTTGGGATGCTATTATAAATAAAACTGTTTTCTTACTTTTCTTGTTAGATTTTTTACTATTGTATGAAAATACAATTTAATATTGCAAGATGATATTGAATCCAACAACTCTTCAAAATTTGTTAACTATTTTTGTGTGATTAATTTAGGGTTTACCACATATAGTTATACATTTTTTCTAACATATATTTGTTTCTCTTCCCTAATTGTTTTGGCCAGCATTTCCAGTATGTTGTTGAGTATAAATGCAGAAAGTTGGCATCATTGTCTTGTTTCTGATCTTAAGGAAAAGGCTTTCAGTCTTTCATCATTAAACATGACATTTGCTGCAAGTATTTATAAATGCCCTTTATTAAATTAAAGAATTCCCCTCTCTTCCTACTTTGTTAAGGATTTTTATCATACAGGAATTTGTCAAATTCCTTTTCTGTTCAAATGAGATGATCATATGCTTCTGCTCTTATTCTGTTAATATAGTGTATTGTATTAATTGGTTTTTATTTGTGGAACTCTTGTTTTCCTGGGATAAATCTCATTTGGTCAAGCTGTGTAATCTTTATAACATGCTGCTAGATTTTGTTTGCTAGTATTTTGTGGAGATGCTTTGCACCTATATTCATAAGGGATATTAGTCTGTGTTTTTGTGTTCTTATGACATCTTTAACTTTGGTATCTGGGTCATTCTAGCTTCGTAGAATAGAAGAGATGTTCTTTCTTTGCTATTTTTGCAAGACCTTGAGAAGATTTACTATTAATTATTCTTTAAAAGTAGAAATCACCAGTAAAATCATATGCCCCAGGCTTTCCTTACCAGGAGAATTTTTATTACTGAATCAATCTTTTTACCTGTTGTAGATCTGTTCATATTGTCATTGTTAAATTACTTTCGTTTATTTACATGTTTCTAGTAATTTATCCTTTTTATTTAATTTATCTAAGTTATGGGTACACCATTGTAATATTCACTTATAATAATTTTTATTTCTGTAAGTCAGTAAAATTCTACTATATTTGTGATTTTAGTAACGTGTCTTTTTTTCTTTTAGTGTTGCTAAAGTTTTGTCAATTTTACTGATATTATCAAAGAACTTCTGGTTTTGTTGACTTTATTGTTTGTCCCTTTTCCATTTCAATGGTCTGCACACTAATTTTTAAAAAAATTCTCTTCTGATGATTAGGGATTTAGCACTTTTATTTTCTAGGAGGAGATATTTCTTTTTAATACACATATACTGGCATAAATCCCCATCTCAGCATTGCTTTTGGTGTATCTCATACACTTTAGTACTCATTTGTGTTAAGGTCCCTTGTGACTTCCTCTTTTATTCATTAGTTCTTTAAGAATTTGTTTAATTTACACATATTAATGAATTTTTCAGTTTTTCTTTTTTTAAATATATTTTGATTATGCTCTTACAGTTGATCCATTTCCCCCCCTTCACTCTCCTCCACCCTTTCCCACCCACATTCCCCCCCTTTAGTTCATGTCCATGTGTCATACTTCTAAGTTCTTTAGGTTCTACATTTCCCATAGTATTCTTACCCTCCCCCTGTCTATTTTCTACCTACCATCTATGCTACTTATTCTCTGTACCTTTTCCCCCTCTCTTGTCCTCCTACACTCCCCTGTTGCTAACCCTCCATATGATCTCTATTTCTGTGGTTCTGTTCCTGTTCTAGTTGTTTGCTTATTTTGCTTTTCTTTTTGTTTTAGGTGTGGTTGTTAATAATTGTGAGTTTGCTGTTATTTTACTGTATATGTTTTTTATCTTCTTTTTCTTAGATAAGTCCCTTTAACATTTCATATAATAAGAGCTTGGTGATGATGAACTCCTTTAACTTGACCTTATCTGAGAAGCACTTTATCTGCCCTTCCATTCTAAATGAAAGCTTTACTGGTTAGAGCAATCTTGGATGGAGGTCCTTGCCTTTCATGACTTGGAATACTTCTTTCCAGCCACTTGCCTATAAGGTTTCTTGTGAGAAATCAGTTGACAGTCTTATGGAAACTCCTTTGTAGGTAACTGTCTTCTTTTCTCTTGCTGCTTCTAAGATTCTCTCCTTCATTTTAATCTTGGGCAATGTAATTATGATGTGCCTGGGTGACTTCCTCCTTGGGTCCAACTTCTTTGGGACTCTCTGAGTTTCCTGGCCTTCCTGGAAGTCTATTTCCTTTGCCAGATTGGGGAAGTTCTCCTTTATTATTCATTTAAATAATTTTTCCACTTGATGCTCTTCCTCTTCTCCTTCTGGTACCCCTATAATTTGGATGTTGGAATATTTCAAGATGTCCTGGAGGTTCCTAAACCTCTCCTCATTTTTTTGAATTCTTATTTCTTCATATTTTTCTGTTTGGTTGTTTCTTTCTTCCTTCTGGTCCACTTCATTGATCTGAGTCCCAGTTTCCTTCCCATCACTATTGGTTCCCTGTACATTTTCCTTTATTTCACTTAGCATAGCCTTCATTTTTTTTCTTAGTTGTGTTTTTTCTGGAGCTTTGATCTGTTCTTTCATTTGGGCCTTTTTTTTTTTTTTTTTTTTTTTGTCATGACAGGCCTGCTATGTAGTAAGGGGTGGAGTCTTAAGTGTTTGCCAGGGCAGAGCAACCCACATTGCTGTGTTGTGACACTATATGTGGGGGAGGGATCCAAGAGCGAACAATGGCGCTTGCTCTGCTCTCTGCTAGATTTCAGTCACTTCCCCTGCTTCCCCTAAGCAAACTGGGCCCTTCTTGTGCTGATTCGCAGGTGGGTTGGCTTGCTTATATTCCAGAACCCTGTGCGTCTCTCCAATGAACTCTCCTGTGAGGCTGGGAGTTTCTCCCTCGGCCACCTCAACCCCCACAGACATTTTCAATCAGTGTTTCGAGTCTCCACTTCCTTGAACTGGGTGGGGCCCTGGGTTGTGCAGTCTGTCTCACTCCCCAGTTCCACTTGGTTTATCTGTGTGAGAATGTAGGATGGTCAGGTCTGCCAGCTGCCTTGAGCACTACGCCCCTCCAAAATCTGCTGCCTGGCTGGGTCTGCCTGCTGCCACCTTGTAGGTCCTCAAGGCACCACTTTTTTTTTTTTTTTTTTTTGTCATGACCCCTCTCTACCTGGCTGCCTGACTCTGCCCCTCCTATCAGTCTGGATGAATGTGCTACTTTAACTCCTTGGTTGTTGGACTTCCATACAGTTCAATTTTCTGTCAGTACTGTTGCTATTTTGTTTCTAAACGTTTGTTATCCTTATTTTGGTTGTGGAAGGAGGCACAGTGTGTCTACCTATGCCTCCATCTTGGGCAGGAGTAGCCAGTTTTTCTTCAGTTACTGATTTCTAATTTCATCTCATTGTTGTGAACATACTTTCAATAATTTCAAACATATCATATTTATTGAAACTTATTTTGTGGGCTAAAATATGTTCTATCCTAGAAAATAACTCATTTACACTTGAGAACATGTGTTTTGCTATTTTTATATGGAGGTTTTTGTATTTGTCCATTAGGTCCAATAAGTTTGTACTATTATTCAAATTCCTTATTCCCTCACTGATCTTTTTCCTAGTTGTTTCATATATTATTGGAATGGTAATGTTGAAATTTCCAACCATTGTAGAATTGCATGTTTGTCCATTCAGTTCTGTCAAGTTTTGCTTCACATAATTTGGGAGTATGTCATTAGGTGTGTATATGATTGCTACATATTCTTACATAAGGTCCTCTTTTATCAATATATGATGTCCATTTGTCTCTTGTTTTTTTATTTAAAAGCTATTTTCCCTGATATTAGTATAGTCATCCCAGCATTCTTTTGATTGCTATTTGCATGGAATTTCCTTTTTATCCACTTACGTCCAACCAATATGTGTCTTTGTATCTAAAGTGAATCTTTGGTAGACAACAGACATATGGTGAATCATGTTTTTAAAATCAATTTTAACAATCTCTGCCTTTCATTTAAGAGTTTAATCTGTTTATCTTAAACCAATTAATAATAAGAAAAAACTTGTACCATTTTGTTTTCAGTATACCATATTTTTTATTCCTAAATTCTGCCATTGTTGCTTTCTTTTGTGTTTGATTTTTTGATAGTTTATCATTTTGATTCCCTTCTCATTTCCTTTTCTGCATGTATTTTAGAGATTCTCTCAGTGGTTATCCATGATATCACCACTTAGATTTATGACAATCAAGTTTGTATAAAAAATTCCATTTCTACATAGTTTTTATGTCATTGCTGTCAGTACATCTTTATCTCTTGTATGCCTAAATGGCACAGATTTATAATTATCTTGTGAATTTGTATTTTGAATCTCAAAGTCTGCAAAGAGAAATTATCAAAAATATCATACGGACTTCTGTATTTACCTATATATGTAATTTTACCAATGTTCTTTTTCCTTCATATAGTTTTAAATTACTGTTTAGTGTCCCTTAATTTCTTCATAAAGGACTCTCTTTTGCATTTTTTTGTAGAATAAATCTACTATCAACAAACTCCTTTTTTGAGAGGACCTAGGAATGTTTTAATATCTCCCATCTTGGAAGAACAGTTTTATTATATATAGAATTCTTAGCTGAGTTGTTAAACTTCAGCAAATTAAATATATTGTCTATTTTCTAGTATCTGATTTCTGAGGATAAATTGGCTGATATTCTTATTGATGTTTCTCTGCTAGTGACAAATTGCTTTTTTCCTGCTGCTTTCAAGATTCTTTTTGTATTGTCTATGATAGCTTGATAGTAAGAGTCTTCTGGATTTCCAAATTTATCCTTTTTGGAGTTTTTTGAGTTTTTAGACATGTAGATTAATACTTTTCATCAAATAGTTGAAGTGTTTTTCTATTAAATATGTAATATTTTCTTCTCTATTCTCTCTCATTTTCTTCATAGACATCCATTATGTACATGTTGTTCAGCTTTATGGTATCCCACATATTCCTTTGGCTCTGTTTATTTTTTCATGCTATTTTTTTTCTACACTTTATACCAGATATTTTCAGCTGACCTATCTTCAAGTCCACTGATTCCCATTTGTGCCTGCTGAAATCTATTGTTGAAACCCTCTAGTGAGCTTTTCATTTCTTTTAATATACTTTTTGGATCCTAAATTTGTTTTTTTTTTTTCATTTCTATTCTCTTGTTGATATTGTTCATGTATAGTTCTGGTTTCTGCCAGTTCTTTGTCCATGATTTATTTTCTATAACAATCCTTCAACACTTAGCCAGGCCAATCCATTTACAACTTTACTTTAATCTTCATTTTCTGCTTGCACTAAGCTCACCAGTCAACCTGAAGTCAAAGATTAATGTCTTCTTAGCAATTTTCTGCACCTGCACCTTGACCTAGTTATGTGAATGGTTTTCTAAAGTTCTTTGTCTACAGAAAAACTTTTCAATGCCTTGATTCTTCAAAGAATGTATCTCCAAGATTTTGAATGTGTCTATTTTTGCCTTAACAGGTATTGTATTATTATTGTTGTTGTTGTTCATTATTTCCCTGAGTAACAACAGGTTATCCATTAATCTTTTGATACTTTCATCAACTGATTTCTGTACAGTCACTTTTCCACTCTGATAACTATCCAAATTAAGTAAAAAAAAATAATAATTTTAAAGTAATTACTCAGGAAGTCCCCACACAGGTCAAAATTAACAAATGCAGTCCTTTGAGAACCAAGTCCACTCAGTTCTTTCCAGAATCAGGGACCATGATTCCATACTAAGCATATAGGCTGCTTCCTTAAGACTACCACCAAGCTAGACAGGGCAAAGGACAAAAGCAAGTGAAAATACAGCAAAATTCTCTTACTATTTGTAAGTTGTTTATTTCTTTTTTTTAACTTACAATTTTTAATTATTTATTTATTTCTATTTTTTAATTTGGTATTGATGTTCAATTGTCTCCATTTCCATCACACCCTCCATGGCTTTGTCCATGTGTCCTTCATATGTGTTCCTTGACAACCTTTCCTCTCTTTACCCCCATTATTCCCTCCCACTTCCCCTCTGGTTACTGTCAGTTTGTTCTTAATTTCAATGTCTGTGGTTATATTTTGCTTGTTTGTTTGTTTTGCTGATTAGGTTCCACTTACAGGTGAGATCATGTGGTATTTGTCTTTCACCTCCTGGCTTATTTCACTTAGCATAATGCCCCCCAGTTCCATCCATGATGTCATGAAGGGCGGAGCTCCTTTCTTTCTGTTACATAGTATTGCATCGTGTAAATGTACCATAGTTTTTTGATACACTCATTTACTGATAGGCACTTAGATTGCTTCCAACACTTGACTATTGTAAACTGTGCTGCTATGAACATGGAGCACACTTCAGCATAATAAAGGCCATATACGAGAATCCTACCACCAACATCATACTCAATGAACAAAAACTAAAAGTTTAACCCTGGCTGGCATAGCTCAGTGGATTGAGCGTGGGCTGTGAACTGAAGTGTTGCAGGTTAGATTCCCAGCCAGGGTACATTCCTGGGTTGCAGGCCATAACCCCCAGCAACCACACATTGATGTCTCTCTCTCTCTCTCTCTCTCTCTCTCTCTATCTCCCTCCCTTCTCTCTCTAAAAATAAATAAATAAAATCTTAAAAAAAACGAACAAGAGTTTGAACTGTATCTTGCAAATCTTTAAAAAAAAAACTAAAAGTTTTCCCACTAAGATAAGGAATGAGACAAGGATGTCCGCTTTCACCACTTCTATTCAACACAGCATTGGAAGTCCTTACCACAGCAATCAAACAACAAGGAAAAATAAAAGGCATACAAATTAGAAAGGAGGAAGTGAAACTGCCATTGTTTGCAGATGACATGATAGTATACATAGAAAACCCTATAGACTCTACCAAAAAACTATTTGACCTAATAAGTGAATTTGGCAAAACAGCAGAATACAAAGTCAATATTCAGAAATTGAAGGCATTTTTGTGTACCAACAATGAAATTACAGAAATATAAATCAAGAAAAAATCCCATTTGCTATAGCAACAAGAAAAATAAAGTCCATCAGTAAATGAATGGATCAAAAAACTATGGTAATTTTACATAATGGAATACTACGCAGCCAAAATAAAAAAAGGAGCTCCTATTCTTTGTAACAGAATAGACAGAACTAGAGAGCATTATGCTAAGTGAAGTAAGCTGGACAGTGAAAGACAAATAACATAAGATCTCACCTATAAATGAAACATAATCAACAAAACAAACAAGCAAGCAAAATATAGCCAGAGACATTGAAATTAAGAACAAACTGACAGTAACCAGAGGGGAGTCGGGATGGGATAATGGGGGCAGAAAGAGGGGAGGGTTTTCAGGAACATCTGTAAAGAACATGTGGATAAAACCAAAGGGGGTAGGATCAAGGGTGGGAAGTGGGGATGGCTGGGGTGAGAGGAGTGGCAGTGGGGGTGGGGAATGGAGACAACTGTACTTGAACAACATTTTTTAAAAAGGTTAAAAAATTTTAAAAGAAAGAAAAATGAAATACCTAGGAATACACCTAACCAAGGAGGTAAAAGACTTATACTCTGAAACCTACACAACACTGAAGAGAGAAATTAAAAAAGACAGAAATATATGAAAGCATGTACCATGTTCATGGATTGGAAGAATTAACATCATCAAAATTTAAGTTGTTTATTTCTTAATTCAACATTAATTGGGTTCCTTTAAACCACTGACTATTTTCCAGATAAAGTTAATTTTAACAGTTTTTACTCCTTTTTCAACATTTCTAAACAGGTGCTCACCATTTTCACTGACATCATCTCAGATCCTTTTAAATCATTTAATTCAAAATTACCTACTGAACATATTATCTTAGGACCATAATTACCAGTTTAAAAGTATTACTAGAATTTTCTGCTTTCCTTATAAGACAGAATACTGTTGACCCTATGGCAGATTCTCAATAAAATACTAGGTAATTGATCAAACTTTTTATTGCGTGTGTGTGTTTAAAGATATAAACTTAGTAAGGCAGCTGTATTATTGTGTTTTGTTTGTTTGTTTTCTTGTTTTTTAATTTTGCATGTAAGCCAGTAAGTCCTGGAAGCTGCTTTTTCATTTCAGGAATTAGCTTAAGTCTTTGAAAAACTCCTGTACATTAGAGGTCAGCAAAATTATTTTAAAGAATCAGATACTTAATATTTTATACTTTGAGAACCATGTGATTTTTGTGACAACTACTCAATTTTAATGTTGTAATGTGAGAGCAGTCATAGAAAAAAAGGCTAACTGAATTGGTATGGCTGTGTATTAATACCTTTATTGATAAAGAGAGATGGTATTTTGAATGTCACATAGTGGCTGTAGTTTGCCAATCCCTGCTATAGCTCATAGATACTTATGTTCCCAGCTTCCTTGATAATTTAATATTGACACATTCTCAGCTATGGCAAATTAAATTATTAAAAAAATATTTAAATGGAGGAAATAAATGAACTTGTGTCAATTATTTTCCTGGGGAAAAGTAAGAGTAACATTTTCTCATCTTATAAGAGAAAAAATTCTTTTTAAAACTAAAATATACAAGGTGTTTTTCTTTTAACAATGTTTATTCTGAAAAAATTAAGTTATGCACATATGTAATTTGAGCCTAATTTATCTATGGATAGGTTATTTGTTCAGAAATTTTTAATTCCATAGAAAAGATATACATACTTTAGAATGTTCTATTTTTATATATTTTAACACCCTTCACATTATATTTACATAAAACATAAATTGTATTAGTTCATTTTTCTTTTTTTACAGAATTTCAAAGCCTGAGTACACTGAAAGCATTAAGTATATTTGACTTATACTGTATTCCTAGAGTAACAACATTGCACTCTTTTAAAATAAAGATTTTTATTTCAGAATGTATTAGTTCCAATTAATGGAATGTGAAGATTTTGAAATAAATACATCATAGAATACTAGAATTATATGAAAATTCAACTGATGTTAATAGATTACATATCTACCTATACCTAAGATATCTACTCAGCTTCATGACTCATTGATTCTTAGAGGGCACATCACAGGACATTTACATATAGATGTTTTAGAGACAAATGTTGAAAGTTAAAGTTATTTTGTTATCATTCTTAGGAAAACAGAATGGTAGAATTTTTTCTCAGAATAATTAAAACATAAGATAGTGTTGATTCCATATGTCAAGGAACAAATTAGAAAATGAGATGTGATATCTATAGACATACAATGAAACTCAAGATTAAAGCCTCTGACAAGACTTCTTATTTTATTACAAAAAGCACCATTAAGAAAGTGAAAGAGGGAAAATTGGGACAACTATAATGGAATGACAATAAAAAACTTTTTTAAAAAATGTGATTACACATAGCAACTGTTTTCTGTGGTGTGTCTGAAGTTGTGCATGGTGTGAAGTGGTATTACTAAACTACAAGTCTTTATTCTGTTTTCCTTTTTCACAGCACAGCCAGTAGCCTTCAGACTCTACATTTTTTCAACAATCTTGAGAGGTGTCTTTCATCCCACTACAAAAAAATTAGATAAGGCAGGAAAAGAGTATTTTATGTGGCCTTTAATTGAAAACACTACCAATTTTGAAAAGAGAAAGAAGGTGGCTCTTTCCAACTGAATCAACTTTCTTTTTTGGCCTCCATATCTTCTCCACTAGCCCTCCCCAAAGCAGGCTCTGACAACTTGAAATTTTCTATACTCTGATATAACAATGAAAGTTTACTCTAATACATTTATCTGCTTTGAAATGAAGACTAATTTACTTGGTCAAATAATAAAAATGCATAATTAAATAATAAAAAATACATATTTTGATTATGATACAAAAGTCAACACTATTTGTTCTTTTTAAAATATATTTTATTGATTATGTTATTACAGTGGTCCCATTTTCCCTCCTTCATTCCCTTCTGCCCCTCATCCCCCACCCACATTTCCCCTCCTTAGTTCATGTCCATGGGTCATACACATAAGTTTTTCAACTTCTATGTTTCCTATACTATTCTTAACCTCCTTCTGTCTATTTTGTACCTACTATTTATGGTAGTTCTTCTCAGAAACCCTGAAAACTCTTATCTGTCCTTCCTCTAGCATTTCCCATTCTCTTCCTACCTATTGTTCCATGATGGAATACCTCTAGGTCTGCTCCCATAGGCAATAACCTCAAACCTTTGTTATTTATTGAATTCCACTTCTCAAAATGCAACACTGTCTTATTTATTGCTAATGTATAGCTAATTAATTTAAGAATGGTTAGAGTTTATAAATAACAATCAACAGTGGTATCAAGTATAACTTTCTACAAATATAATTTTAATATAGGGCATTTGTGACACTAAATCACAGTCCAATGAACTGCATGCCAGAGCAGATGAGAGCTGGCATTTTGTTTAATAGTTCTGTTAGAGCACACAGCCAAGACCATTTCAACACAGTATTGGTATACTAATAATCCTTTAATTTTTTTCTCTTGCAGGAAATAATCTAAATGTTACAGATCCATTTACTCACCAACAGCATCAGAGATAGGATATAACTAAATTATGAATATTTGTTTGCAACAAATATATGGGAAGAAGAAGGAGCACTCTAAGATGAGAAATATCATGAACGAATATTGGCTTTTTAGCTTTTTGAAAGACAATTCCTTTGTTTTCACATTAATCCTATCAGCAATGAATCAATCAATCAATTCACTTTTCTGTCCATGCATTCTAAAATGTAACAATCCTGTTATTTTCTCTCTACTAAGTACTTAATAAAATTATGTAATCTCAGTTTTTCTAGGTAGAAATGTCTATAATAGCATGCAATTGAATGTTTAATAATTGTTTTTTAAAAGGTAATTGCAGAAAAAATTTTAGGGAGAGAGTACATATGACCTATAGAATGGTGAAACAAGAGATCAATGAGAATAAAAATATTAAGCTAATTTGCTGCCTAACACTGTTGCATAGAAAACCCTAACTTTAGCAAACAATTTGATTGCATAAAGTATAGCAGGGATTGGCAAACTACATTCCATAGGCTGTTTTTGTATGACCTATAAGCCAAGAATGGTTTTTAAAGTGTTGAAGAATTATAAAAAATAGAGACAAATATGATCAGATGATACATGGCCCTGAAAGCTTAAAATATATATTGTCTTGCCCTTTACAGAAAAATCCATTGACCTTGTAACACAGCAAAAGAGAGCTTGAAGGATACTTGTTTTTATTTAATTCCTCTTTTTCTAAACTGCTAATATGCAATGGATGATAGTACTTTTATAGCCTTACTCAGTTTCCACTTTATTCCCAGGAGCATTACTTACACAGTTGGTAAAAATATTTTACTAATTATTACTAATTTGGTATGACAGAATTATGATATGCAGGATGAGTATTCTGAAGACATTGTTAAAGGATAATTTTTTAAAAATATAACTTATGAGGATACATCTGAGTTCTGGCCAAGATAGAGGCATAGTTAGAAATGCTTTGCTTCCTTGCATGACCAACAGAAGGATAACAACCACCAATTTAAAAACAAAAACACCAACCAGAACTTACAGAAAATCAAACTGCATGGAACTCCAACAACCAAGGAGTTAAAGAAACATTCATTCAGACCAGTAGGAGGTGTGGAGATGGTCTGGGCAGAGAGGATGCACAGACAGGTTATAGACTTCGCAGGAGAGGCAGGGGCAGGCTGACTGGGAAGCTGAAGCTTCAAAACCTCTAGCTGTAAAATGCCTGAGGGGGTGGGCTGTGAAGGAGGGAGAGACTCACAATGTCACAGGATAATCCATTGGAGAGGTCCACAGGATCCTAAAGCATACACAAACCTACCCACCTGGGAATCAGCATCTGAAAGGGCAAAAATCTCCTTGTGGGAAGTGAAGGAAGTGATGGAAAGTGGGGCTAGAGCTGAGCCAGTAAGCAGCATTGTTCCCTCTAGGACCCCTCCCACACACACAGCAATAACACAGCAAAGAAGGTTGCCTTGTCCTGGTGAACATCTAAGGCTCTGCCCCTTACTATGTAATAGGCACAACGAGACAAAAAAATAATAATGCCCAAATGAAAGAACAGATCAAAACTCCAGAAAAAGAATTAAGCAGCAAAGTAGTTCTCTGCATCTGACAGGTAAGAGTTCAAAACACTGGTAATCAGGATGTTCACAGAAATGATTGAGTTCAATCACAAAATAAAGAAGGGAATGAAGGCTATACAAAGTGAAATAAAGGAAAATAGACAGGGAACCAAAAGTGAAGGGAAGGAAACTAGGACTCTAATCAACAATGTGGAACAAAAGGAAGAAATAAACATCCAACCAGAACAGAATGAAGAAATGAGAATTCAGAAAAAAAAATGGAGGCTTAGGAACCTCCGGGGCAACTTTAAACATTCCAACATCTGAATTATAGGGGTGCTAGAAGGAGAAGAGGAAGAACAAGAAAATGGAAACTTATTTGAACAAATAATGAAGGAAAATTTCCCTAATCTGGAAAAGGAAATAGACTTCCAGGAAGTCCAGGAAACCCAGAGAGTCCCAAAGAAATTGGACTCAAGGATAGACACACAAGGCACATCATAATTACGTTACCCAAGATTAAAGATAAGGTGAGAATCTTAAAAGTGGAAAGAGAAAAGGAGACAGTTACCTACAAAGGAGTACCCATAAGACTATCAGGTGATTTCTCAAAGGAAACCTTGCAGGCAAAAAGGGGCTGGAAAGAAGTATCTGAAGTCATGAAAGGCAGGGACCTGCATTCAAGATTACTCCATTCAGCAAAGCTTTCATTTAGAATGGAAGGGCAGATAAAGTGCTTCCTAGATAAGGTCAAGTTAAAGGAGTTCAACATCACCAAGCCCTTATTATATAAAATATTAAAGCAGGGGTGTCAAACTCATTTTCACCAGAGGCCACATCAGCCTTGCAGTTGCCTTCAAAGAGCTGAATGTAGTTTTAGGACTGCATAAATGTAACTACTTCTTAGCAGTTAAGCCAGAGCTTGACGCTGCCACTGGGTAGAAACAAGGTGCCTGGCCAGATAAATCAAGGTGGAGGAACGAATTTGGCCCACAGGACTTGGGTTTGCCACCTCTGTATTATAGGGACTTATCTAAAAAATAGAAGATCAAAAACTATGAACAGTAAAATGATAACAAACTCATGACATGACTATCAACAACTGAACCTAAAAAACAAAAAGTAAGCAAACAACTAGAACAGAAACAGAATCACAGAAATGGAAATCATAGGAAGGGTTAATCAGTGGGGAGGGAGTGGGGGAGAATGGAAGAGGAAAAGGTATGGGGAATAACAAGCATAATTGTTAGTCATAAAACAGACAGGGGGAGACTAAGAATAGTAGATGAAATAGAGAAGCCAAAGAACTTATATGTATGACCCATGGACATGAACTGAGTGGGAATGCTGTTGGGAGTGGGGACACAGGGTGGAGAGGGTATAAAGAGGAGAAAAAATTGGGACAACTGTAATAGCATAATCAATAAAATATACTTAAAAATAAATAATTGGAAAAGTTTTACCATGCAAGTGGCATAAGAAAGTTGCTTTATAGTAAAAAAAAAGGAAGGAAAGAAGAAAAAATTATTAATACTACACTAATCAGACTATAAAATGAGGGGTTTGCCAAAATTAGTAAGGATTACATATTTTATAATTATAAAGTGTAAATGAAAAACGTGAAAATTCCACATGCCTATACTCTTGATAATGAGGATTTAAAATACATGACACAAAATTTCACAGAAACGAAGAAATAAAATCAACAAACACTGTTAGTTTTCTTAATGTCCATCCCTCTCTTGGTAGTTGGTACAACTATACTGAAAAATTAGTGACATAATAAAATATCTGAACAACACCATAACTGACTTGAACCAAATGATATTTATCAGAAGAAATAGACCAAATAACTGAAATATATATATTCTTTTTAATATTCATAGAACATTCACCAAGAAATACCATGTGTGGGCCATAGAAAGAGTCTCAATAAATTTTGGAGGGCTGCATTATACATAATATGTTACGTGAACATAACAATTAAATTTGAAATGAGAATAATGAGATATCTACAGAATCCCAAAATGTTTGACAAAATAACCCAGAAGTCAAAGAAAAAAAACAAAAAAAACCCTAGAAAATATTTCAGACTGACTGACAACAAAAACACAGTGTTTTTAAATGCCTGGCACTGTACAAAAAAACCACTAAAAGCTAAGAGGCATAAAATGAGCATTTTATCACACTCACAGATTCTCTGGTATGGGAGTTCAGACAAGGAACATGGAGATGTCTCTGCTCCGCAGTGTCTTGTCCTGAGCTGGGAAGATTGGATCTGCTGGGGAAATTTAGCGACTGAGGCTGGGGTTGCTTGGTGACATCTTTACTCATATTTGGTACCTGGGATTGGGATGACTGAAGGCTCAGCTCATTGGAGCTGCTGAGCAGAACACCTATATACACATGACCTCTCTTCCAGCCTGAGGTTTCTCTCAATGTGGAAGCTTCACAGTAGTCAGAGTTCTTGCATGGCCCCTGGGGGCTGCAAAAGCCAGTGTTGCCTTTAAGTAGCAGTAAAGATGTGGACCTAATGAACCTTCAGTACATTGTTGATAGGAGTGGAATATGCACCAACCACTGTGTAAAACTTTCTGGCACTTTCTAATAAATTTATAAATATCCATAACCATATAATAAATTTGAAAACTATTATTTTAATGAAAGAGGCCAAAGGAAAAAAACAACAGTATAATTCCAATTATATAAATAGACAAAACTAATCCATGGCAATAGAAATCAGAATTATAGTTACACATGGGTAGTGAAGATCTCCTGGAAGGTGGCACGGAGAACTTTTAGAGTCAATATATTGAATAAATACTAGTTTTTTTATGTGATAATAGTGTTGTGCTTATGTGAGCAAATCTCTAATGCTAGAAATATTCATGCTTCAGGTGTCATGATATCTGCAAATTACTTTCAAAAAGCTTAGACGCACACACAGAGACAGAGACAGACAGAATACTATATTCATGTGTTGATATAGAGAACAAAGTAAAACAAATATTTTCAATAATAATTAATCAATCTATTTATAGTGTATAAGGGTTTTCATTTCCCAGGCATTTCATATTTCTATAGATATGACAATTTGAAAAGACAAAACATTTATACAGTACATTAACTGAATTCTGAGTGACTTTGAAACAATTATTTTTAAATTTGTTAATTAGAAAATATTCACTTTGTAATACTTACATCAGAATATTATAAGAAAATTTTATTTATTTATTTTTAGAGAGAGGGGAAGGGAAGGAAAAACAGAGGGAAAGAAATATCAATGTGTGGTTGCCCCTCACATGCCCCCTACTGGAGATCTGGCCCACAACCCAGGCATGTGCCCTAACTGGGAATCGAACTGGCAACCCTTTGGGCTGCAAGTCTGTGCTCAATCCACTGAGCTACACCAGCCAGGGCTATGTCAGAATATTTTGATGGTTTAAATATCATTACTTGTTTTTATTGTGTCCAGAAATATCACTTAATCTTCATGAGAACTTTAATTAGTTCAAATAAGCTATACTTTAGAAATGTTTCCACTAAATTATAAGAAATATAAAATAAAAACTAAGTAAACAATTAGGAAACTATGTTCAGACAGTTTTGAGTAGACGTTGCAAAAATATTTCACGCAGAATAAGAACATATTTCCCCTGTGGAAAAAGAGACCATTTGGCTGAGTAGAAGGCCCAGTCATGGAGCTCACTGGTGGGAGCATGTGTGTTCTTCCAACCAGTCCTGCTTGAGAAGTCATGTTCTATTTTTATTTAAGAAACCAAGATTGCCTGTGACAGCTTATTTTTAGTATCTAAAATATCATACAACTATAAAGATATGAGTTATACATAAAGGTGTTGCAAGTACATCTGCATGTGACTACAAAAATGATTCATAAAAGCTGGGGAACAGTACCCCTCTGTCACCTGTGCTAAGAATTATTGCACCCTTTGTCCTTAAAACCCATGTGAGACAAGCATCCAATGTGCCTCATTATGATTACCTCCAGTAGCCAAATTTCAGGAATGAATAGATGTTAAAAATGTAAATAGTACATAAATTCATCTTATAGAAAGTTTAAGATTCAAACCAGAAATAGAAAACACAATTTAGTTTTGGGTTAGTTATCTCATTCTGTTATTAGATTTTCCCAGAGGGCAATAAATCTTTTTTGTATTGAAATATTTTTTGATCCAATGTGGCACCAAAAAAGAAAAATGTATCTCCCATGACAAAAGATTATACCAAAAAAATTTAGATGAAAGACCAGCTTATTTTTAAGTAATAAATAACACCCACTAGAATGCAGAAGTGTAGAATTCTAGGCTTTCTTCTGTCCATTCCTCTACTCAAGGCAGCAGATACCAGACTTTAACAGATGACAAAAAGGGAAATAGATTTCAAAATGAAGAAAACATACAATGAGGACATAATATGCAAATAGGATTAAGTTTGACAATTATTCCATGCACAAGATAAATAGAAAAAATAAACTTTAAAACAAATTGAATTCATTTGACAAATTTGTTATCAGTAAATTTACAGCATTACACAAAGCAACAAAAGAGCACTTTGAAGTAATGGTTAAATTTAAAGCTAAAAGACTGGTAATTTTTTGTTGTATAAATGTGCATCCAATAACAAAATAGTTATATTTTCACCATTAATTTCAAATATTCACTTCTACCATATTTTTGTTTCTTTTTACCTATCAATAGAAATTGAGAGAGATGTGTTTTGGAGGTAGAGTGAAGTCTTTGGAGATATCAAAAGAATACCTGTATTTCACTTTCTCCATGCATAAGTGAGCTGTTCTACATTCAAAAATACCTATAAAATGTCACAGTGCTACTTTATAGTCAGCTACAGGAAGGTTGGAGAGTGAATAAGATGAACAATGACTTGTGATTGTTTTGATGGAGAATAATCAAAATTCACACAGGAGACAAAAAACAAGAAAACATTCTGAATTTATAGGACTGAGACAAATTATTCTGCTCAACAGTCTTTGACTAAGTATTTCAAGAATATATATGTATTATTATACTTTTCTTGGAAAGTTCTTTATTCTTATTATTTAAATATAATTAGAAAATCCAGCAATGAGGAGAAAAAAACTTAATTAAAATTACATTTAAGTCACACAAAGTTTTTAATATCATCCCTGGTTTATTCTGTGTCAATCTACCTGAGATGTCAGAGTTATACTATTTTGTCTCTTAAAGAGGTCATATTAACTATTTTGGTTAAAGAAGAATATTATCCACTAGAAAAGATAACTATGGCCTGAAAGCAGTAGTGATAGAATCAAGAGATGACATGACATAAATATTAAGAAATACAAATTAAAATACATGTAAACTTTTAAAAGTTAAATTTATGTGGAGTATTTAAGAAGTGCTCATTTTTAAATGACTCTATAGTAATTATCATAACAGCTTAGAATTATTTATGTCATTAGAAGAATTCTACTTTGACTCACAAATGCAATATGTGTACGTCTTCAGAAATAGTCATCACCTGACAAAACATTTTTACATAGAAAGCATCATGCAAATACCAGGTCATTCAAGTATAATTGTGTGAAAGACACATGTATTTATGTTTCATATGAAAAATAAGAAAATGCCAAAACTGGCATATATTCTATCTCATCAAATAAAGAAAATTAGTTTCCTTGTACATTATAGAAGAGTGCATATCCAAACATATGTCATCTAGAATTTAAGTTCCTAATGATATTATAAGACCTAGTTTCATTTTATTTTAAACATCCACCAATTCCTTTTTGGCAGATTTACACCTGAGACCAACATCAATATACTACAAATGTACAAGCTTTAACATTTGCATTAAAGTTTGATACACTGCCACCTTGTGATTATTCGAAGAAAGTTCACTTCTTTGGGGAAATGTATGCAGAGTTGATAGCTCAAGTCCACTTTTACTTGAATGTGGGCAAGATGTTGGGCAGAAACCAGTGTTGACTCATTTAGTGAGAAGCAACCTGGTTAATGGGTGGAGCAGGGAGGGACATAGTACAGTATAGTTCAAATCTCTGCTCCACTTACATTGGGCCCTTGGAAAAGTTATTTAGCACCTCAAGCCTCAGTTGACTTCTCCATAAAGTGGAAATAATTATATGATTACTTCAAAGGGCTGTCTTAAGAAATGAATATAATCCTTACTAAACCCTGTCAGAAATCACAGTATTGTTTTGAAAAGCTAGTTTGCAAGTCTTCTTTCTGTAAATATTACTAACATTTCTAGTAATATTTCTATTACTAGTATTACTAGTATTTTCATTTCTTTGGCAAAAGAAAAATAGGATGGTTTACAGTGAGATAAGTGACATTTATAGTTGATATTTAAAAATGGAAATAATGAATGAAAATCCTAGGTCTCAATTTCATTTCTATCTCTTAGGGGTGTGGTCAGGAGACATGAAGAAAAAATAAAGAGCATCAAAATTGAAAAAAAAGAAGTAAATGTTGTCTGTCATTATTTTCAAATGACATGACACTGTATATAGAAAATCCTAAAGATTCCACAAAAAAACACTAGAATTAATAAATGAATTAATTAAAGTAGCAGGATGCAAAATAAATATCCAAAAGTCAGTTGCATATTTATACCAATAATGAACCACCAGAAAGGAAAACTAAGAAAACAATACATTTACAATTGCATCCCCCAGAAAAAAATACTTGGGAATATATTTATCAAGGAGGTATAAAGATCAGTCCTCATAAGATTATGAGACATTGAAGAAATTGAAGAAATGTACAAATAAATGGAAGCATATACCATGCTCATGGACAGGAGAAATTATCAATAAAATGTCCATACTACCCAAAGCAAACTATAGATTCTTATCAAAATTCTTATCAAAACACCAATGGCATTTTTTACAGAACTAGATCAAATAATCCAAAAATTTATATGGAACCATAAAAGACCTCAAATAGCCATAGCAATCTTGAGAAAGAAGAACAAAGTTGGAGGAATTACACTATGTGATACCACTTTATATTGCAAAATCATAGTAATCAAACAGCATGATGCAGGCATAAAAACAGACACACAGATTTTGAAAAACAGAATACAGAGCCCAGAAATCAATCCATACCTACCATATTTTTTGGACTATCAGACGCACCTATGTTTTAGAGAAGGAAAATTGGGAAAAAATTTTTGAAACAAAAAATGTGGTAAGATATTTAATAGCATGAATAACATGTAAACAGAACTCAACAGCATCATTAACAACCATTATTCTTTCCAAATTTGGGGAGGAAAAGTGTGTCTTATAGTCTAAAAAATACAGTATATGGTCAATTATATTTGATGAAGGAAGCGAGAACATACAATAGTGAAAAAACAGTCCATTCAATAAATGCTGCTGGGGACATTGAATAGATACACGCAAAAAATAAAACTAGACCACCTTCTTACACTGTATATAAGAATAAACTCAGAATAGATTTAAGACTTAAATATAACATAAAACTCCTGGAAGAAAACATAGACAGTAAAATCTGTGACATTCCTCTTAGCAGTATTTTTTCTGATACACCATCTTGGGCAAGAGAAACAAAAGGAAAAATAAACAAATGGGACTACATCAAATTAGAAAGGTTTTGCATAGCAAAGTAAATGATTAACAAAATGAAAAGATAATCTACTGAAGAGAAGAAGATATTCATCAATGATACATCCAATAAATTATAAAGAACTCATACAACTGAACACCAAAACAACAATGACAACAATCCAATTAAAAAATGGGCAAAGAACCTGAATAGACACTTCTCCAAAGAGGACATATAGGGACCAATAGACATATGAAAATATACTCAATGTCACTAATCATCAGAGAAATGTAAATTAAAACCAAAATGTGATATTACCTCATACCTGTCAAAGTGGTTATCAATAAATCAACAAACGAGTGCTGGCCAAAATATGGAGAGATAGGTGTCCTTATATACTGTTGGTTGGCATTCAGACTGGTGCAGACAATGTGGTAAACAATATGAAGAGTCCTCAAAAACTTAAAAATAAAACTGCCTTATGACCTAGCAATTCCACTTCTGGGTATTTATCCAAAGAAACCCAAAACACTAATTTGATGGAGTATATGCACCCTTATGTTTATTGTAGCATTAAAGCAGCCTAAGTGTCCATCAACAGACAATTGGTTAAAGAAGAGATGGTGCATATATAAAAAGAATATTGTTAAGACATATAAAAGAAGGAAATCTTATCCTTTGTGGCAGCATGGATGGACCTAGAGAAAATTAGCAATATGTAATAAGTCAGAGAAAGGCAAACACCATGTGATTTCACTTATACATGGATTCTAAAGAACAAAATTAATGAACAAACAAAATAGAAATAGACTCATAGATACAGAGAACAGACTGATGTTTGCCACTGGGGTGGGTGCTTGGAGGACTGGGTGAAAAAGGTGAAAGGATTAAAAAGTACAAATTGGTAATCACAAAGTAGTCATTGAAACAGAGTAACTACATATGGTTCCAGGTGAATACTCGAAATATCAGGGGAGACCATTTTGTAAAGCATGTAACTTTAACCACTAAGGTAAAACTAGCATAAAGTAATGTTGAGTGAAAACTCTAATTGACAAAAAATATTGAGAGGTTAGGCTACATAAAAAATTAGTGCAATCATAATTTTAATTTTAAAAAATATTTAATTTATTTATTTGTAGAGAGAGGGGAAGGGAAAGAGAAAGTGAGTGGGGAGAAACATCTATGTGTGCTTGCCTCTCATGTGCCCCCTACTGGGGCTTGACCTGGCCCACAACCAAGGCATGTGCTCTGACCAGGAATTGAACTGGTGACCCTTTGGTTCACAGGCTGGTGCTCAATCCACTGAGCCACACCAGCCAGGGCAGTGCCATCATAATTTAATGCTGACTATACTTTCTGTGTATTTTCCAGTGAATTAGCAGCTAATTATATGTAAATTATACTCTTTTTATAAATTAAGTACCTAATTATAGCACCTAGCACATAGTAGGCATTCAAAAATATTTATATAAGAGCTGAATAGCATATTGCCAACATGCTAAATGTAATTGAATTGATATTAGGCACCAATTATGATTCAGTTATTGAACTAGGAAGTTACAAGAAAATGAATGAAATGTAGTTCCAAATTAGTAAGTGAACCATAAATACAACGGACTAGAATATAAGTCAGAAGTATATGAAAATTGCAACAGATTTATAAACAAAAGAAAAAACAATTCTGATTAGAAGGAAAAGTTTGCAAAGAAGTAAACTAGAAACACACCGAAAGAGAAGCATTCCATTTCTCTCCAAGATCTTTTCCTCTTGTACCCAGTAGCAATTTTTATGGTTCATTTGGCAAAAAAAAAAAAATGGTGATGAAGAAAGTATATTTGCATAAACAGAATTGAGTTGTTTAAAAAATCAGTACAGATAAAATTACATCTGTGTGGATTCCAAGTTCCAAAACAGTCTTCTTAAAATAAAAAAAAAAAAAAAACTACATGGAAAATTTTCACCATGAAATTGTGCCCCATTCCTGTACTTTTAAAAATAAATTATTTAAACCTTAGATGGTCAGGAGAAGATGCATTTTTATCAAAGAGCATGGCAGCTGCTTTTGCATCATCATGCAAAGCAGCATAAAAAAGGCAAAGGGCAGCCTGGAAACATCTTTTTTCTATCATATTTATGGAGGGCTAGAGCCCCTGAGTCAACAGATCTGGCCATAAATGGATTTTGATAGTGGAGAGAGGATGGCAGACAAGGAGACAGATGAGAAAAGAGTCTAAAGATGTCAGTGGAAGTCTCACCATAGCCAAAAAATATTAAGTAGCTGTCAGAGTACATCGTGATTAATGTTATTAAAGGCTAGTTGGATCAATAAAGATTGCTTCAAGGTCACTGTGTGGCTCCCAATTTTACTCTTGGACTTGATGTGCTGTAAATCGTATTTAAGTTGAACTTTACTAATTCTTTACAGTCATACTGTGATGGATAGTACAAAACTGCTCCTAAAGGAGAGATGCCAACAAGGAGCATCACATGTAGCATTTTTAGCAGTGCCTGCCACGGGGACAGGAGAGCAGGAAGAGAGTAATCCATTATATACTCTAGAAAACATACTTTTGTCAATAATTCAAAATAGTAATCAACAAAATAGGAAGTATATCCAGTATATATACACACTGGATATGCCTCCATACACACACACACACACACACACACACACACACATACACTGTGAGAGCTAAAGTATAATTTCTGCTAGTTTTAATGAAGAAAAACATATAATGAAACAGAAAGCAACCCAACAGGACAATATGAGACAAGAAAAGAGAAAATGGTAACTAAGTCTTCTCTATCCATCACTAAGAAGGTCCTTCTCTAAGGAGAAACAGAATGAACAATGAAGGGAGAGATTCATGCTTATTCACTTAAATATTTATTTAGTGACTAATTTATAACAGGCATGCACTGCTGTTGGCCTTGAAGATAGAGTAGGGGTCATAACCTAAGAGCTTACATTCTAATGAGAATAGATTAAAACTTAAAGATTTATAAGAAAGACCATTTCACAAAATGAAAACATTAAGAAAAAATAATTAAATAGGGTGATGTGACCAACTGCACAGTGGTGGGGGTTACTTATACTGTAGAATCAGGGAAGACATTTTTAAGAAGTTGACATTATTTGTGTTGAGGCCTTGACCATAGATGGAATCAGCCTATAAAAATCTGAGGGAAAAGGGTTTCAAGCAGAATTAAAAGCTGCCAGTGTGAAGCTATTGCTGAAGCATCTCAAAAATATGGAACTGAGCCATAAGTGTTGTGGGATTTGGTCTAAAAGCAAAAGCTAGAGTAGGTCAGACCTTCAAGGCTACCATGAAGAGTTTGGCTTTTATTCTAAATAAAATTTAAAAATACTTGTAAAGTTTTTAGAAAGAGAGTAAAATGATCAGATTAAAAACATTACACAAGAAGTGTCAAAATGGATATTGTAAGGTCCAAAATGACAAGTTAAAAAGGTTGGTGCTTGTGAATAATAAGCATCAAAGGGGAGAACAATTGGTTCTATACTTGTCACCTTAAGAAGATGGATGCAATACAGATATAGAGGAGGAAAACTATACTTTTATACTTTTAATAAGTCTTTTATTTGATCTATATGCACCCATGGTAAATGAGGACCTTTGTTATTTGACCCCAGCTTAGCCTTAAGTGTCATCTGGACATTCCTCAAATGACTTCATGTCCCGCTGACTCCTCCAGATCATATGTGAACTTTAGCTCATCCTCCAAGACTAAGCTCAAATGTGACCTCTGCATGAAGTCTATCCTCATTGCTTCACCCTGCTTCCTAGAGGTGATAGCATTTTCTCTCCACATCTACATTCTTTGAATACAGCTCCATTATATTAATTCCATATTATACTCTATTACTGGGCTTATATCTCTTCCTAGTAGATTTTGCTCTTCCAAGATATGCAATCATATTCACTCTAATATCATCAGTGCTAAGCATTGTACTTCCATCATAGGAGGATATCAGAAAACATTTATTGGATGAATGAGTTAAAACTGGTGTCAGGGAACAAGGTCTGACAACATTGGCAAGTAGCACATGACTTCTTCCTCGTCTGACATTAACATTATTGTATGTTTGTGTGTATGGCAGATAGGCTTCTTCTGGCTAATATTATGATTAGGTTACTGCCATGGGCTAATCATCTGGGAGCATGCAATTATTATATTATTATATTAAGCTTACTATTATCTATGAGAAGAAAATTATATCATGAAACCCTAATACCAATATAATATATGAAAAACTCTTTAAAACATGTATACAAGTATGTTGCCTTTTTACTTTATTCTGTTTATAGCAGACATTGTAATGCATACACAATTTTCCAATAACACTTACAAATATTAAATAATATTAAATACTTGTCATAAATTGTTTGAGATAATCTGGTTAAATAATAAACAAAGGATTATACAGCTCATGTGGAAAATGAGGAACATATCATTTCCCAGTGTGAACAGGATTACTATGGTGGGCAGAATTATAAAAGTCTCAAGATTCCATCCCTGGGATACATCAATACATGCCCTGTATTTGACCTGTATATGTATACAGCGCATGTATTGATATATTCTCCTTTTAGTATGGGCCTGACTTATAAATATTATGGAATATATCTCCCTTGATTTTATCACATTTCATGGCAAAGATGAAGGGATTTTGAAAATATAATTAAAATCCAAGATCAGTTACTTTGTGTTAATCTAAAGGGTGTTATTGTGGTTGGGCCCAACCCAATCAAGCCAGCTTTTAAAAGAACATCTACAGGTCAGAAATGGAAGGAGTTGCAGAGATGTTCATTTGTTGCCCTTGAAGAAAAAATTATTACTTGTTGTAGATAGTGTCACCAGTCAGAAAATGATGGGCACTCTTTCAGAGCTGGGAGCCTTGGTCCTATAACCACAAGACACTGAATCCTACCACAAACCAGTGTCTGTGGAAGAAGGCCTCAAGACTCAGAGGATATCACAGTCTCAGCCTACACTTGTGAGAATAAAAGAACAACCCAGAAGCTGTACCCAGAGTTTTAACCCACAGAAAATGTATACTGTTTTAAGCAGCTAAGTTTGTGATTGGTTATTCAGCTATAGAACACCAATGCATTTATAGTTTTGAGTAACATCAGCTTGGGACAGAATAGCAAGCTAGCTAGCATTATTGAACTCTGAAACATGCCCTTTTAGCAAGAACTACAGGATGCTCTCTCTACATACCTAGAATTGGAAAGATCAAACAATATTAGAAATTTTGTGTTTAACCTGATCATTTTATATGCAGAAATTAAATTTCAAGGAGATTAAATAACTTGCCATTAGGTCACATGACTATGTTCCAAAAGCTAGGAATAGACAGATGCCATCATGGATTTGGACACGTAGGAAGTAGAACCAAGTGGAAGTATAATCAGCATGAGGAATGAACTCCAAACTGCAGAAATTTGGAACAGAACTAATCCCCAGAAAAACTTGTGACAATATGTCATAGACCATTTCTATAAACACTGCAATATATTCAAGGGACAAACAATAGCTTAAAGCACAAAGGAATGAGACATTAATCTTTTCACCAGAACTGCAATATAAACTGTGAGTTCAGTCATAGAACACAAATCTGATTGCTATAACCAGAACACAAATTCAGTGAAAGGTAGATAAAAAAAATGATGAATGATAATGAGCCAATGGATTTTGAAAAGGGATTTTGGGAATTCTCATGCCTAGGACCAAAGAGTGAAGCAGGACTCAGATGAAAAGTCTTAGTCGTAAGATTAAGAAGCATCATGACAGAGGGATCCATTGCACATTTTCTCTCTCAACATATCTTATGAAGAGAAACATCTCTGCACTTGAGGAATGACTCTTTTAAATTAATCACTATTTTTATTTTTGTTGCCTATTTACCTATATATGGAATTTTATGTTTCTTTTTATAAAACAAAGAAGAAGATCATATCTGGGTAGAAGGTTTATGTAGCTACCACTAATTGGACCACAGCAGGGTTTTCACAGGGTGCATGGTGTTCCTTTCCCAGGAATACTGACTGTTCATGACTCACATCCCTGGGATACCCTCTTTGATCCCCCTGGGTAGAAGACTAAGGGGATCTCCAGTTATACTGGGGACTAAAATTAAGCTTTCTTTTCATTTATAATTTACAAAGGAATTATTTTTTCATAGGGCCTTTAGGTAGGGGGTGAAGTTTTCCTGGAGTTCTAAATTGCCCATTTTATAACTTGCCCATTCAAAAAGTTTAGCATCCTTGACACATATTTAATAATTCCAAAGGAACCAAGGTAACAGGTACTAAATTCTTACTACCTTAGTATCTGGTATACCCTGATGTTTAACCTGAATGTAACTTCAGTTGTATAGCCTCCTCACACTTGCTTTGGGATTGTACTGACCTAACCTCTATGGAGCATAATTTTTTTTTCATATTTATTAGCACTGGGTTACTGTTGTTATACAAATTTGTAATTTTTCCTGGGTCTATAGAAGTGCTTCAGTTTTCTTCCTGTTTTTTTCTTTTGTTTCTACATAGAGCAGGATAAATGCTCAATAAATAAATAAATGTGTAAGGCAAGAATCGGTGAAATATAAGTACAATTCTTGGGAACCACACAATTCCATAGGAAGGAATGATTCTTAACAACAATCAGGCATGAGGGTCAATATGCTAAATCCTTCCACTGTGACTGGTGCTCCCAGACACCTGGAAAATCATGTCCAAGACAATTACTGTATGTGTTCTTCATTGCATAACTTCTCACTAACAACAGTTGGCATAGAATAGGCAATGTATTTATACACAGGGACATTCTCTAATTGCAGTTCAGTGATTGTGACAGTTTAGTCCATTTCTTTGTTCTATTAAGATATTATTCATATATTATTATTGTCTCTATATTATTATGAGACTATATATTATTCCTTTAACAATAATTAGTTCCTTATAATTTCTCAGATTAAAAGAGTTTTCATCAGGCTTTCCCTCTCTACTCAGGTTTCAAACATCTGGGGCAGCTGCTTTTATCACTGATTTGGAGATTACTTTATTCAAGGCTGGTATCATGAGGTTCAAGGTGCTCTGTAGATGTCTCATCCTTGTAGCCAGAATGGTGCTCCTGTGAATAACAGGCTTGTTTCCATAGATTGAAACCCCCACCTAATACCCTTGTTCCCATACCTGAGTCCTTGAGTTTCCCTCCACGATGAAATTCTAGGTATGCATCTTAAGTTTGAGAATAAATTACTCACTTGGGTCTTTTCTCTCTTTCTGAAATCTGTTCTAAGAAGAGCAGATCTTTTCTAGAACTTCATTATTAGTACTTCATTTCCCTGCCCCATAAACACAAGCTATACAGCCACACACCCCACTGAGACATCAACAACAAGCTAGAATGCTGAAAGGAGTAAACTGTGGCTAAAACTAACCAAACTGTGAACTCGGTTCACAATTTAGTACCTTCCCTGCTGTTTACCCAACTATGTTTACGGTCATTTGTCACCAAGTTGGTTTCTAAGTAATGAATGGTAACCCAGCAGCAGAAACACACATTTTTAATAGGAAGTTGATCATCATAGTCCAACTCCTGGGAGTGTAATTGGGTAGGCTGCCAAGGTCCAGTTATCACATTCATTCCTTAAATCCCAGAACAGGGGTGTAGACTCAGCAGGAAACTAGAGAATAAATAAGGAATAAAGGTAGGATGCCAGTTAAACTGACTTGGAAAAAAACACTCTGTACAAGAGGACAGTTTGTGGTTACATTACCAATACCTAACACTGTTTAAAATTACAGCTTTATGGTTGCATTACCAAGAACCCTGGGAGCTAACACAGGGTAGCCAAGAACCAACATAAGGATAAGAGAGTACCAGCCCCAACATACACACAAACACACACACACTCACCAAAAGGTTGTGATGGGAAGACTAATAAACTATCATATTTACTTCTTATCAAATCAGGCCCTGCAGAGTCAGAATTCAAACACATTCCTTGGATCCATAAAATATTTTTAATTATTCTATACAATCAGCAGGTGCAAAAATGAAAGCTAACACACTTAGTACACATATGTTGAAGACATAAACTCTAAAATAGCCACTCTTTTGAGTACCAAGTACATAAAGACAAGAAAACAAAGTTTCTTCACTACAATTCACAAGCTGGTAAAGATGACAGAAAAGTAAACAATAATGATAAAATGTGATAATACCTGCAAAAAGTATTATGTGGACCCAAAGAAGAAGGATAAATACATAACCATTTTAACAAAGGTAGTGATACTTGAAGGATTATGCGTAATTTAATGACAGGAAAATACAGTCATTCATTATTTTGAAAATTATGGTAAACTTATACCACAAGGAAATTTTATTAGCTTAATACAGAATATTTACTCAAAAACTACAGGAAACATTATCCTTTAGTGAAACCTAAGAATCTAACGTGGTTATTATTACAACACTATGCATTTTTCCAGGTCATAAAAAGTAACACATAAAACTATAGATTTTAAAAGAAAAAACAAACTTCTCATCAATTGATTCTACAATTTTTATATTAGAAAACTGTTAAAGCAAAGATCAATAAAATGACCAGAAACACATAGATAAGTGATAAATTTAGTTTTGGCAAAGATGGATTTCAGAGTCAGGAGAAAGGAAAGAATTTAGAAAGACTCCATGCTTATCTTAGAAATGGGTAAAGCCATAAAAAGTTACCAGATTAAGGATATAGTTGGGATGGGTATAAGTTAGGACTTGAAGAGAAAGAGTCTGATTTTTTAAAAAGATTTTACTTATTCATTTTTTAGAGAGGGGAAAGGAGAGAGAAAAAGAGGGAGAGAAACATCAATGTGTGGTTGCCTCTCACACACCCCCTACTGGGGACCTAGCCTATAACCCAGGCATGTGCCTTGACTGGGAATTGAACCAGCAACCCTTTGATTCACAGGCCTTCACTCAACCACTGAGCCACACCAGCCAGAGTGAGTCTGATTTTTTTTAATACAATGCATTCAAGGTGACTAATGAATTCAAATGGAGATCACATTTATATATTGATAAGGATAGATTAGGCTACGCTATAATAATAGATAACACCCAAATCTTGGTGGCTTGTATCAATCAAGACTTATTTCCCCTCACAAAATCTAGTGCAAGTTGTAAAGGTAGAGACCTCTCTCATCTTGCAGCTATACTACCTGGGAAAGCAAAGAAGGAACTGACAGGTGGTATGACATATTTTTAAGGATAAGATCTATATGTATTTCATAATCTACAATTAATTGACAAAAACTAAGTTGACTCAGTCATATGACTCAACTTAACTGTAAGAAAGGTTAGAAAATGTAGTCTTTCCTTATCCCTAGGAAGAGTAAACAGTACAACAAAAACAGAGCAGCTCCCCTCAACTTGAATTTAAAAATGAAATTCTCATTACATTTATTTGCTGGGTGTTTAATGAAGTTCTAAAATTAGAACTTCAATTTCATCACCTAGAAAGTAAATATAATACTATCTACATTACATATTTTATAAAGCTGTTATCATAAAATTAAATGATTATGTAGAAGAACTAAACTCTAAAACAGTATATAAAACAATACAAACTAATTTATTTTATTCTATATTTACTCTAGAAATGTCAGTATAAAGAGAAGGTACTGCAATTACTCTGCATTTGTTCAATACTTGCTTACACTGCAGCAAAATGAAAGTGTGTGTATGTGTGTGCATGAGTGTGTGGTAATTAGTCATCTTTTCACAATTGAGAACAGCAAAGAATACCAAACAATTTTCTCTTACATTTCATTTCTCCTTGAGATTAGCAAATTTTTCCTGTAAAAAGTTAGACAACACGTCTTTTGGCTATATGTGGGCTATAAGTTCACTGCAGATCACTGTCAGGACTGCTAAATTCATTGTAGCAAGAAAGCAGCCACTAACAATACAAGTGGATGTGGCTGTGGATGTGTTCCTAAAAACTTTATAAAACAATCCCGACATGTTTGCTCAGGTGGTTGGAACGTCATTCTGTACTCCAACAGGATGTGGGTTTAATTCCTGGTCAGGGAACATGCTTAGGTTGTGGGTTTGATCCCTCAGTGGGGGGAGTACAGGAGACAAATGATCAACGTTTCTTTCACATCGATGTTTCTCTCTTTCTCTTGCTCTCTCTCTCTCTCCTCTCCAAAACAAAAGTCAGTTAAAAAAACTTTATGAAACAGGCGTGGCATGCTGAAGACCATTGATTTATCCAAAAGAGCTCCTTTTGTCTCCATACAAAAGGACTTCGAATTTGATAGTGAGGATGTCATGCTCAAAGGCATTTTCTTAACCCCTCAACATCCTTGTTTTTTAGCCTCTAAAACAATACCCATCAGTGGTACTAGATGAGCAAAAAAGCTTTCTCTTGCTCTAGAATAGGCACTGGGGTATATAAATAATCTTATATAGAGACTAATGGAATATTTTAATAGAAAAATCTTCATGGGTGTTATTAAAGAGTAATAATTAGAAAAAATATCCATAAAACTGAAGCAATGGAGATTGATAAGTCAGAAATGTCGAGTCATTGGGTGAGGCTCATGAAAATCTATCAGTCAATCATTATGAAATTATCCATTAACAGTACTATGGTTTTTAGTTGGGATTCCTGTACTAGCCTTTCATGGATAAAGGAACACAGTAATTATAATAAACCAATTATGCAACACCATTTGCAATTTTTGATGCTCAGGAACTTATAAACAGGCTGGTTGTCAAAAGTCTCAAAAATATTTTTCTTCAGCCTATAAAACACCCAACTGTCAGAATATTTATTTATGAAGGGACTTCATTTCTACCCACCTGTTATTAATGTTTTTCTTTCCAATTTCATATTTTATATGATGCACTTACACAATCCTCTGTAGCTTTTAGAATGATATAGTAGTTTTCAAAGTAATAAATTCTCTACCAGTTATAAAATATAAGAACATAAAACTTACCTTAGACAGAGAATTTTAAAAAATGGGAATAGCTGTGTGATGCCCTTATTATCTTTACCACAGCTGCTAAAGGAAGGTCTTGTCCAAACACATTATTGGTCTAGGAAAATTTTTTCTGTAACTGCAAAAGTCTATGCTTGTACTTTCTGACTAACAGGATAACACAATGGAAACTAATTATTCCATTGGGTCAGAGGCCATTACCAGTAAAAAGACAAACAGTGAGAGTGGGGGAACCTCTTTTCACTTCTCTGCCCACAGGTTGCTGAGTGATGTCAGCTTAATCACCCTGATTTTACTAAGGCAATTGTGTCTTCAATGACTTTGTACTTCTTTAGCATTATCAATAATACAATTGAACCTAGAACTGAAGCTTTGCATATTTCTCATTTTCTACATTTTGATTTATTCTCTTTCTCATGGAGCTAGCTGTTCATTGATTTTGTACTCTAACCCTTGGCAACTGGAGTTCTGGAACCTGTCTTGCTAATTACATTTGCTGTGATTCCAAAATAGACCCATGTAAGTGACACACCTGCAAACTTTACTTAATGGGCATATTATGAATTTATAAACCCCCTTATTCTGACCTTCACTGTAGCTTTCTTACAAAATTCATGTAGGACATTTTTCTATAATCCAATTTGTAAAAACACTGCACTCTTTAATTTAATGTAAATCTCTATTGTTATGGGCTAATATTTGTTATATTTAATGTGTTATTGCACATGTTATTTACAGCTATGATTCCAATTCCTAAAACAGAACTTATTGATTACCCACTTTGTGAAAAACACTGTTGTAGGAAAAATGGCAGATACAATGAGATGAACTATAAAGAACTATTTTGATTATAAAGAGCTATACATTAAATCATGGATGATAAGGACTTTAACTGAGCTTTAAACAAATTCTGTGTTAGTGGCAAAAAAAGATAAATGAATTAAATATTTTAAAATTAATTTTGAAAATAATTAAGATTAAGCAGAACATCTTCCCAAACAAATGCTCTTGCTACTCCTGTCTTATATATTGCTATTATCATCATTAGCCACTCATTTGTCTAGATCTGAGGCTTAGAGTTGTCTTTTGCAATACACAGGTCCAGAACATACAGAGAGAAGATTTAGGTTCAAAATGTGCCTTCTGAAAATACTAGCTGTGTGACTTTGGGCAAGTTATTTTATCTTTCTGCATCTCAATTTCCTCCTAAAAATGGAATATATGTCTTCTTAATTATCTACTGGCTTATGGTGAGGACAAAATAAGATCACATGAATCAAAGTCTATGTACCCACATAACTTTTAACAAATATGAGGTATTTATCTTCCATTCCCCCAACATTTATGGTACCATCAGTATTATTTTAAGTTAGCAAACTTTATAATTGAAAACCACAAAAAAATGAGGACAAGTGAAGAGCAGAGTTAGAATCTGTCTCTAAATCATCTATGAACAGAGTTGTCACAGTAAAAGAATTTTCCTTCAAAATGAAAACAGAGTGTGGGGAGAAGAGGAGATTGAGCTTACTTGCCATCAAGACAAGTATTTCTTGCTTAGTGGGGGGCAACAAGCACTGCTACCTAGCTAGACAACGGAGTGTGTGAGCTCTTTCACTGTTTTTTCAAGAATTTTGGCCAAGATCCCAATTTATATAATCTTTGAAAAGTTAGAATATTAATGTAACTCTTTCTTTTTTAAAATCCTCATCTGAGGACACATTTGTGGATTTTAGAGAGAAGCAGAGAGAGAGAGAAACATGTGAGAGAGAATCATCGATCAGTTGCCCCTCACATATGCCTCAACTAGGGACCAAACTCACAACCTATGTATGTGCCCTTACTGGGAATTGAACTATGTTTTAGGGCATGATGCTGCAACCAAATGAGCTATACTGGCCACAGCTGATGTTAATGTTACTCTTAAGTGGGGACTTGATTATTTCAATTGTCTCAATAGTATTTTTATAGAAAGATTTGTTCTGTAATGAAGAAGTCAGTCCAGAATCACTCAATGAATTTAGTAGACCTGTCTCTTGTATCTCCTTTAATTTGGGATCATTTCCCAGTTCTTATCTTTATTACACTGAATTTTTTTTAAATGAGCATCAGTTACATATAAAATGCCTCTTATTGCTCTAGTTTAATTTAATGTTTTTATTGTTTAATTATAGTTGTCCACATCTTCCCCCATTTCTTCCTCCTGCCTCGTAATTAGAATTTGTCTGATATTTCCCTTGATGTGACATAATAAACATCACAATTCCCAACTCACCACCAATAGTTAGATGAATAATTTAACAGAAGAAAATATCAAGAGAGCATCTACAGAAATTCTCAAACTTTTCCCAGTCAGCTTCATTTCTGAATAGCCTCTAACTAAAATTACAAAAATACCTGTTAATAGGAGAAAGGATGAAACAATCAAGGCATTTTCATCAATGAAATACTATAGAGCAATACAAAATGAACTACTGATGCAAGTGACAAATCTAAAAACATAACATTGAGTGAAAGAAGACAAAAATAAAAGAGAATATAGTGTATTTCTCTATGCATATGTATTTCAAGAACAGTCTGAACTAATACATGGTGACTGACATGAAAATAGTGACTAACTCTGTTGACAATAAAGAAAGGACACCAGGGAAATTTCTAGGCAACTGGAAATGTTCTCCATCTTTATCTGAAGAGGATAGTCACACTATAATATTATAAAAAGTTACTGAACTGTACAATTGTAATTTGTGCAGTTTTCTGTTTTAATTATAAAATTCAATCATACACACACAATATATGTATAACATATTTAAACACACACATAATTTACTTAATAGCTTATCATGAAATTGATGCAAAGAATTGGCATATAAATTGGCATTGAGACACTGTAGGAGTGTATAAGGGAGAAAAACTCACAAATCAATATAATCTGTGTTTTTTTAAATTCTTGCACTCTTCTATTTGTAATGTGCTAGTAGACATTTAATAATGACTCTTTAAAATATATAATACACACACAACTTTGTTATGTTTATTTACATAGAGACTGAGTAGCACATACCTTATACATAATAATAAATATACAATATAATTTATTTCAAATCACAAACAGCCACTTGATTTTCTCATAATGAGCTTTTTAATGAACTCTTATATCCATAACTAACCTATGTTTCACATGGTGATTTAATGTCGCTGAAACATAAATATTAGTTGAAACATAAATAACATTAAACATTATTTTATTTACTCGTAAAAGTGAAACAACTAGACATATGTCAAAACTCTTGAAATATTGGAAGAATGCGTTCTTAATTTTTATAATTTCACTGTAAAAGCTATAGATACAACATTTTTTTTTATTTATTTATTTTTAGAGAGGGAAGGGAGGGAGAGAGAGAGAGAGAGAGAGAGAGAGAGAGAGAGAGAGAGACATCAATGTGCGGTTGCTGGGGGTTATGGCCTGCAACCCAGGCATGTACCCTGGCTGGGAATCGAATCTGGGACACTTTGGTTCCCAGCCCACGCTCAATCCACTGAGCTACGCCATCCAGGAGATACAACATATTTTAAATTTAATCTGCTTTATTAACATTTCTCCATCACATTAGTTCACACAATAAAATTAATAATAGAATAAAATAAATAATAGAAAATAGAAATAAAATGAATAAAAACAATGCATTAAGCATTCATTTGTAGTGCTGGTCAGTTTTCAATGTTTAGATCCTCCGACCAAGGCCAATTTCAAACTACCTCTATAACATGACTAAACATGGAGTTGAGAATAGAACCATTCTATTCTCCATTATACCATTATATAGTATTTCCACCATATAGTTATAGTAGATGTAAATAACCTCAAAAGCATATAAAGAAGCAAAATGTAGTCAAATAATTAGCAGGTAATGAATTGTGATAAATTATTTTTGTGTCCCTAACAGTTTAATTATAAGTTTATATATTTTAATTTTTAATATTAACTGTTCAGTGACTGATTTCAAAATTCCTGAATAATTATCAGTTCTTACAAGCCTGTTTTAGATTGTGTCAGCTCACTATTGCTTCTGTCAATATGCAGGCTTACTATATTGAAGTAAAACAATTTCCTCAAAGCTTTTGGCCAAATCCCCCAAATTTTCTACAGAGCTAATTTTTCCAATATGCAATTTGATATCATATGCCAGCACTTTTTGCATTAGGGTATATAATAATACAGCATTCCCTTCATTAGTGGATAAGCTTCTTGAAGATAGCTGCTTTGTATCAGGAACCTATAAACCCTCAGAATATAAAATAGCAGTAGGCAAAAGTAGACAATAAATATAGAAATGCTTTTTTTCTACACACATTAATATTCCAATCTCAACCAACTGGTTTGACCAATACCAAAATTAGTAGTCATGTATTATTGCCATTATAAAGGATAGAAACCCAATTCAGAACAGTTCAAAGGTGATGATTTTGGACACACATAATTAGGAAGGACATTGGACAGACTGTTTCAAAATCAAAGAAAGAATCATGAACTCAGGACCAATGTCTCCAGAATTTCCTCGGTCCACATTTGATTTCCCCTAGTCTCATTATCTCTAGAAAAAAAAATCCCTGACATTGTACATAGTAAATTTATTTATTTATTTATTTTTAAATATTTTATTCATCCATTTACAGGGAGGGAAGGGGGGTGGGAGAGAGAGAGAGAGAGAGAGGGAGAGAGAGAGAGAGAGAGGGAGGGAGACATCAATGTGTGGTTGCTGGGGGTTATGGCCTGTAACCCAGGAATGTACCCTGGCTGGGAATCGAACCTGGGACACTTTGGTTCCCAGCCCATGCTCAATACACTGAGCTATGCCAGCCAGGGTGCTGTACATAGTAAATTTATTGATTCATTCAACAAATAGTTATTGAACATCTTGTGTATCTGGTATTGTGCTTAACATTGTGACTATCATGGTAAAGAATATGGATGGAATATCTGTTCCCATACTTCATCTCTATTAATAAAGAGACCAATAAATAATTACAATAAAATGGGAAAAACTTTGTGCAAGGTGAAATCTCAGTATCTCATGGGCACAAAGGAAAGGCACCAAAATTAGCCTTGGGAAGTCAAAAAAGGATTTCAGAAGTGTTGCCCAACCTGAGATCAGAAATATGGTAAAGCAATTTACAGATTCAATGTAATCCCCATTAACGCACCAATGATATATTTTATAGACATAGAACAAACATTTCAGAAATTTATATGGAACCATAAACAATCCCAAATAGGTGCAGCAATTTGGAGAAAAAAGAACAAAGTAGAAGGGATCACAACACCTGATAGCAAACTGTATTACAAGGCTACTGTAATCAAAACAGCCTGGTACTGCGGTAAGAACAGACACATAGACAAATGGCACAAAACTGAGAACCCAGAAATAAACCCAAGTCTCTATGGTCGAGTAATATATGACAGAGGGGGAAGAAGCATAAAGTAGAGTAAAAATAGCCTCTTCAACAAATGGTGTTGGGAGATCTGGACATCTACATGCAAAAAAATGAAACTTGACCACCAACTTACACCATACACAAAAAGAAATTCAAGGTGGACAAAAGACTTAAATATAAGTCATGAGACCATAAAAGTCCTAGAGAAAAACATCAGCAGGAAAATCTCAAACATTCCACCCAGCAGCATCTTCACTGATATGCCCCCTAAAGCAAGGGACATAAAGGAAAAAATAAATAAATGGGATAAAATAGAATTAAAAAGCTTCTGCATGGATAAAGAAAACAGCATTAAAATGAAAAGAGAACCAACTGCATGGGAAAACATATTCGCCAATGACACCTCACACAAGGGTTTGATCTCCAAAATATATAAAGAACTCACATGACTCCACTCCAGGAAGACAAACAACCCAATTACAAAGTGGGCAAAAGACTTGAACAGACACTTCTCCAAGGAGGACATACAGAGGGCCCAGAGGCATATGAAAAGATACTCAGCATCACTAGCCAACAGAGAGATGCAAATTAAGACCACAATGAGACACCACTTCATACAAGTCAGAATGACCATCATAAACAAATCAACAAACAAGTGTTGGATACGATGTGGAAAAAAAGGAACCCTAGTGCACTGATGGTGGGAATGCAGACTATTGTAGTCACTGTGGAAAACAGTATGGAATTTCCTCAGAAAACTAAAAATGGAATTGCTTTTTGACCCAGAAATTCCACTGCTGGAATTATATCCTAAGAACCCTGAAACACCAATTCAAAAGAACCCATGCACCCCAATGTTCATAGCAGCACAATTTACAATAGCCAAGTGCTGGATACAAACCAAGTGCCCATCAGTAAATGAGTGGATCAAAAAACTATGGTACATTTATACAATTGAATACTATGCAGCAGAGAGAAAGAAGGAGCTCCTACACTTTGCAACAGCATGGATAGAACTGAAGAGCATTATGCTAACTGATACAAGCCAGGTGGTGAGGGACAAATACCATATGATCTCACCTTTACCAGTAACCTAATCAACAAAAGAAAAAAGCAAGCAAAATATAACCAGTGACATTGAAATTAAGAACAATCTGACAGTAACCAAAGGGGAGGTGGGAGGAAATAATGGGAGAAAGAGTTTTCAGGAACAGCTATAAAGGACACATGGACAAAACCAAGGGGGGTGTGGAAGCAAGGGAGAGAGGTGGGTTTGGGTGGGGTGGAGGGGAAGGGGTGGAGTGTAAATGCAGATAACTGTAATTCAACAACAATAAAGTAATTTAAAAAAAAAAGATTGCCATTCAACTGAAGAAAAAAAGAGAAATATGGTAAAGAGTTAGCCAGGTCAGTTTTGTTAAAGAGTAATTTCTTTACTGAATCCAACTTTCTGTTATTCATTCTAGAAATATATTGTCCAATTTTTAAATGTTTCCTGTGATACTACAAAGAGGAGAGATTTAAGATATAATGTGACTAAATCTAAAATTTTTTAAACTTATCTGAGCGGAGGGTCAATCATTTTTGTCTAAGAAAATGGAGAAATCTTTTGACTTATTTGCCATGATAAGAAAATGTCCAAGCTAGAACTCAATATTTCTTTTCCTTCTAAACATAAAATCAATTTAAAAGATATTAAGTTAGTAATGATGAAAAATAAATTAATTTAACAGGCTTTTACTTGAAAGCCTGAGCAGCATTCAAGTACTTTCCAAAAAATATAATATCTTATTTTTTATTTAAAAATACACTTGGAGAAAAAAAGCTATGACAATTTTAACCTGTGGGGAAAACCTCTTTTATTTTCTTAAGAACCACATGCATAGATTTTTTCTCTACTTGTGGGGAACCATCCTACCTGGTTTCAGAAGCTGTAATCCCCCCCTTGGCTAAGGCTGAGTGAACAACCTTCAGACCAGAAGCCACTAAGGAGACAAAGCTTATCTCCCTGGTGATAAGCTTTTGCTTCTGCTCCTTTTACTTCATCCATAACTGGCCCCAAATGCTTGATCAGTTAGCCAATGATGGGTAAGATTCCCCAAGGGGAAACAACCTAAGACAGGCACGATCACAGGGAGGCCCCAGGGAAGGACTTGGGGGGCTATAGCAAAAGGGGGTTATGGACCCTCGCCCCTCAGCTTTGACATAGCTTGAGTCCTCCTCATTCTGCCTGCAAGAAGTCTCCTAATCTCTTGGCTGCCTTACTTCTCCTGCCTGACTTAAGCCTAAAACAATGACAGAGGGCAGTTCAGTCCTGTGCTGGAAGGGCAGGTTCCCTGGATGGTCAGGTCTGGGAAAGAATACATAAACTCCTGTGAACTGCTTTGTTAAGAATGCTCTCAATTAAATGATAAGGGTCTGAGCAGGAAATGAGTTTGTTTCCCTAAATTTTGCAGCCCCTTAGCTAACAGACCCTGACTCAGAATAAGCCCTCATAGTTCTTTGTATGTTATCTATTGTTTGATCCTTACTGCCTGACAAGGATTAATGAGCTTTACCTGTATTCCTGTGCAAACTGAAAGCCAATAAAAACTGTCAAGACAAGAGTCGGTGGGCTCCCCCTTTGAGAGAGTAGCTGTGCCGTCCCTTTTTTTCCACAGGACTCGGTAGTCCATGTGAATTTGTCTCGTATCTCATCCATAATGCCACGGGCCTTGTGGGCCAGTGTCTGTCTCATCTATCAAATTAAGTATTTCATTTATTGTTTTTTTTTAAGCATTCCCATTATCTAGGTCTGGAAAAGGCTGAAATGTGAGCATGGACAATTCACAGAGAAAGTGTAGGAACTGTATAAGTAGTACTTTATTCACTCCAGTTAAGGGAAGATTAGAAATTTGACAGTTCATTCATGACAAAAATGAAAACCCTATATAGAGGAAGGCAAAAACCCAACTAGAATTTTAAAAACTGAACAAAGTAGATGGTTATCACATACTGAAACTGTGAAAAATGGCCATATTACCTTCCAATAAGTGATACTGGACCAATCCCAAGTGCATTTATTGCATGATGCTGTCTGATGAATTTGTGAGCTCATGACAGAAACTGGCTACTATATGTCTGGTATGGTGCTAGCAAGGTAATTGAAATAATGTGAGAATTATTATCTTCATTTTTACAATTAAGGTAATATTGATGCAAAAATAACTCACTCTTTTCCAAAAGAGTTATTGTCTATAATGGGATTCAAACCTATTTCTAAATCCAAAGCCTTTTTCATTTTCCCTGACATATAGGCAATAAAAGAGTGAAAGACAGTAATAAATACATAATAATGTTTTTAAAAATATTTTTCTAGGAAGCTTCTCTTCCTAATAGTGTTTTTTGAATTCCCTAAAGTAGTATGTTTTGTGATATTTTAGCAAGCATATGAGAACTACCCTTCTAACACTCCCAAGATGGCTAAATTATATGAGTCCTACCATCACATTAAGTACATATAGTTGATATAAATCACTATGATATATACACATATTATAATGTAGTTATATTACAGAAAATTATGATCCATGGATAATCTCACTTTGAATGAGTTGCTCACCTCATCACAACTATCAGTTTAATATCTCATCCGTAACAATTCTTTATGCTGCTGTAAGGAAGCATTTACTCTCTATGAATTAGACTTTTAAAGATGCCCCCACTGGCCTAGAATTCTACCAGTGGCAACAGTGTCTTTATTCCCTCTGTAAACCCATAAGTGATGCATATTTATCAGGATCTGTTGTAATACCCTTTCTTAGATATACAGCCTTTGCTCTAGAAAAAAATTACATGTAATTTTGTACATTGGCAGAATAATTCCTCTAATCCACCCTAAAGATCTAATAATTTCTTTGATAACCTCCACAAACTCCACAGGAAATTTACTTGTTGCTGGCTACCTAGTCTTATATCTCTACATTAGAATCCTTGTTACCAAAATGTGAGTGACAGGAGAAGCAGTTCATTTCCCTAAAGCATTCTGTTTCCACATTTTACATTTGCATTACCCTCCCAGATATCGCCACTCTCATGTATTTCTTCTCCCTTCACTTCTCATTTCATTTCTCAGGTGCCTTTCTTCTTACTCTCCTTCACATAGATATATTTTTCTAAAAGAAAAGGAGAAATAAAGCAGTCTTTTCATATAAACACATCTATCTGCACATTACATGCAAAATTTGATAAGTGGGATTAATGACAGAATAGAGATGACAAGAAAGATTTGGTAAACTGGAAGATAAAAATAATAAAAATTAATCAATCTAAACAACACAGAAAAACATTTTTAAAGAAAAAAGCTTTGGGGACCTCTGTGACAATCAAGTTGTCTAATGCACATAAAATTTAAAAGTGCCTGAAGGATATAACAGAAAGAATGGTGCAGAAAAAATATTTCAAATACAGAGAAATAGTAGGGAATATTCTCACAGAGTATTCAAAATTAATAGTACATTTTATGCTTGATTTTCTCCACTTAACAAGAAAAAGCAATAAAAGACAAAAATTATCAGCCCAACAAGTGCAGATTAGAGCAACATTGGAAGACAGAGAACCATATACAAGTTGAAGAGCCAGTCCAAGTTTTCTTGATGTCCTTTCCCAGGGGTTGGGACTGGTGTCACATTTGTATGATTCCATTTAATGTCCTCTATTGACATATCATTTGTACTTATTTGTTTAATTCTTTTACTGGTTACCACAGGATTTTTAATTTTTTTAAAGTTTATTTTAATTGTTGTTGAAGTACAATTTTCTATCTTTTACTCCCATCCCAGCCCACCCACCCAGCCCTCTCCACCTCCCTCCCATTTACACCCATCCCTAGTTTTTATCCATGTGTCCTTTATACTCATTCCTGTAAACCCTTCCCCTTTTCCCCTGAAATTCCCCTGAAATTCCCTCTCCTCTCCCCTCTGAACTCTGCTGGTCTGTTCTTTATTTCAGTGTTTTTGGTTATATTTTGCTTGTTTCTTTGTTTTGTTGTTTAGGTTCCTGTTAAAGGTGAGATCATATGGTATTTGTCTTTCACTGCCTGGCTTATTTCGCTTAGCATAATACTTTCCAGTTGCATCCATGCTGTTGCAAAGGGTAAGAGCTCCTTCTTTCTTTCTGCTGCATAGAATTCCATTGTGTAAATGTACCATAGTTTTTTGATCCATTCATTCACTGATGGGCATCTAGGTTGCTTCCAATATTTGGCTATTGTAAATTGTGCTGCTATGAACATTGGGGTGCATAGGTTCTTTTGGATTGGTGTTTTAGGGTTCTTAGGATATAATCCCAGAAGTGGAATTGCTGAGTCAAAAGGCAGATCCATTTTTAGTTTTCTGAGAAAATTCCATACTGTTTTCCATAGTGGTTGTACCAGTCTGCAATCCCACCAACAGTGTACCCGGGTCCCCTTTTCACCACAACCTCTCCAACACTTGTTGTTTGTTGCTTTAAAATATATATTATTAATAGTCTAATTTCTCCTTCAAAGAACACTTTCAGTGGTGTCCAACTCAAGACCCATGGGCCACATGTGGCCCAGGATGGCTATGAATATGGCCCAATATGAAATTGTAAATTTACTTCAAATCTTTATTTTGCTAATCAGTTTTTATTAGTGTTTGTGTATTTAATGTGTGGCCAAGACAACTCTTGTTCTTCCAATGTGGCCCAGAGACATCAAAAGGTTGGGCACCCCTGCTACAACTTCTTATGTAGTATAACTACCTTATAACAGACCATTCCCAATTCTTTCCTCCTGACTCTTGCAACCCTGCTGTTGTTTGCTGCACTTATGCACATGCTATAATCAGCCAATGTATAGCTACATGTCCCTTCAAACAAACTGTTATCTTTTAGGTCAATTTAGAGTAATAATAAAATTTTATCTTCATTATTTTTTGATGCTTTTCTTTTTTTAATGTAGAGTCAAGTTTCTAAGTTATATCATTTATCTCTTGCCTTAAGAATTTCTTTTAACAGTTTTTGGCATAATATTTCTTCTAGTAATGAATTTGTTTGAGAAGCTATTTATCATATAGGATGATATTACTGGACATATATGATGTACAACCAGAAGGTATCCAGCCATGTAATATGAAAAATAGGGACATTTATTGAAGAAGATACAAGAAACATTGTCCATATGAATGACACCTCAGTCCCCTCCAAAGTAGGCACCTTGGGGCCTCACAAAGTCCTTCCAATTGCTATCAGCTGCCTTGTCATGTTTTCCTGAATCTCGTTGATGGTCTGAAATCTCTTCCCTTTCAAAGGTGATTTTAGTTTGGGAAAGGCCAGAAATCACAGGGCACCAAATCTGGGCTATAGGGGGTCTGAGTCACCTGGGCGGTTTGATGCTTCACCAAAAACTGTATGAGATGTGATGTGTGAGTGGGTGCATTGCCATAATGAAGCTACCAGTCACCAGTTGCCCATAGCTGCAGCCTTCTGAATGTGCTGAATAGATTCCATGGAGGAATGGTCAAGCTTAACAAAAAATTTGATGCAGATTTGTTGTTCTACTCATTCAGTCATTTTGAATGTGATGGCCATACAGTACACGTGCTCACTCAATTGTGTCTACTGCCCCAGTGACTAGTTCTGTGAAGTTGTCATTGTTCATGCACTCACATTCCAGTCTCTTCTCCTTGGCTGCCAGGTTACATTGATGTCATATGAACCGTTCTCTTTATATTAACATTGGCTGGACTTTTCCCAAACAGACCTTGTATGAAAAAATGCTCGATGTCATTAATCATTAAAGAGATGCAAATTGCAATGACAATGAGACTTCATCTGTCACCTGCCAGATTGACTATCATCAATAAATCAACAAACAAGTGCTGGCAAAGATATAGAAAAAATGGAATCTTTGTGTACTATTGGTAGAAATGAACACTAGTGCAGCCACTTTGAAAAAGAGTTATGGAGTTTCCTCAAAAAAATTAAAATAGAACTATCTTTTGACCCAGTGAGCCCAGCTATATATCCCTAAGAATCCTGAAATACTAATTCAAAGGAATATATGCACCTCTATGTTCACTGCAGTATTATTTGCAATAGCCAAGATCTGGAAACAACTCATGTGCCATTGTAGATGAGTGAATTAAAAAAGTTGTGGTATAATTACACAATGGAATACTACTAGGCTATATAAGAAACTGTTACCTTTTGTGGAAACATGGATGGACCTGGAGATCATTATGCTAAGTAAAATAAGCCATCCAGAGAAAGACAAATACCATATCATCTCACTTATATGTGGAATGTAATGAACAAAATAAAATGACAAATACAATAGAAACAGAGGCGTGGATATATGGAACAGACTGGCAGCTGTCAGGTGGGAGGGGGGAAGTAGAACTGGAGAAAAGAAGTGAAGGGATTAGCCAAAGAACATATATATGTAACACATAGACACAGAAAACAATGAGGTGGTAGCCAGAGGGAAAGGAGTGTGGGGGCTAGGTGAAGGTGGGCAAAGGTGAGTGGGGAAGAAGGGGACAGAAAGAGACTTTGCTTGGGGTAATGAGCACACGATATAGTGTGTGAATGACATTTTATTGAGTTGTACACTTGAAACCTGTGTGGATTTGCAAACCAATGTCATCCCAATAAACTCAATTTTTAAAAATTGAAGATAATGATTGTACAGCTAAGGTTGTTCATAGAATTATATGAGATAATGCGTGTTAAAACTTAGAACCATGCCTGAAACATAGTAAGTGGTCAAAAATGTTAGCTATTATTATTATCTGGAAACCAATGTCCAGGCTGTTGGAGCAGCCTGTTCCAGGCATGGAAGGTAATAAGGGAGTGTGTTATTTGCACCCTGGATTGAGCAACTCCACACCTAGTGTGACCCACTAGCACAGGGCATGGGTGAAATAATGAGACCAATTCTATCCGCACCTGTGTTGTACTGAGAGGGCAGAACCCCTTTCCCTATTACATGGCTCTGACTGATATTCTCCACATATGGAATAACTAAATATCATATTTTCACATTTACAACTACCACAAATCTTTCTATCTTTGTGTCATGCATGAAGCTCTTACTGCACCATATATAACTGTCTCCTACTGCCTATGTTCTCTTCTATGATTTTAAAAGTGGTTTCCTTTCTTTCCTTATATGTTCTCAGACTTTTAAGGTAAAAGATGACTTCCTTTTTAATATTTTTCTAAAGTCAGTTCAATTCAGCTCTATCTTCTTCATAGCAAGTAGAGATTTTACCCATATACTGGAAAAAAATACATTTGGGCCCTTGTTTGGGGTGTGTTTATGTGTTTTCACTTTGTTGTTATGGGTATTCATTTAGAGATATTTTAATGGGAAGCTGAGAGAGCCTGTACTATCATATGACTTTATTTTTTTAATTATTTTAATTGTTGTTCAAGTACAGTTTTCTGTCTTTTACTCCCATCCCAGCCCACCCTCCCAGTCCTCCCCACCTCCCTCCCATTTCCACCTCTCCCCTAGTTTTTGTCCATGTGTCCTTTATACTTGTTCCTGTAAACCCTTCCCCTTGTCCCCTGAAATTCTCTCCCCTCTCCCTTCTGGTCACTGTCATATGACTTTAAAAAGCAGAATTTCAGTGTCTCAGGAGTGGGCAGGGAAATAATGGGGAAAGAAGGGAAAGGATCATTAAAGAACATATATAAAGGACCCATGGACAAAGCCAAAGAGAGGTAGGATTGAGGGTGGGAGGTGGGCGTGGGTGGGGCAGGAGAAAGCAGTGATGGGAAAATAGAAAGGACTGTATTCAAACATTAATTAAAAATGATAAAAAATAAAGATACAAAAAGACCATTAACTTTAAAAAAGCAGAATTTAAACTTAAATTTTGAAAAAGATAGTATCAAGAAAATATAAAATGTTAGTTTAGTTGTACCTGACTTAACATACTTCAGTAATGTACATATTGAAAGTGAAGTGAAGAATTCTTTTTTTCCAAAACCCAAAAATGATCTGCCCAAAAAAAACAGTTTCTAAGCCTGAATCAGCAAAGCTCTAAGATCACTCCTACACATTTGTCTTACAATATCAATATTATGGGGATTTGGATTATTTGTTTTTTAATCCTAAAAGACCTTGTACTTTATATTCTTACATTATTTTACACATGAGGAGCAGGAGATTAAGTAACATTGCAAGAATTAAATATAACCAGCCAGAGGCAAAATTAGAACAAAACCCAGGTCTCCCGAAGTTATTTTTTATTAGGACAATTTTTTTGAAATTCAATTCTAACTACAAATTATTTTAATAATTTTTGGTGATAAATTATAATTTCAATAAAAGAAAAATAAGCATTCTGTCTAAGTGGTTTAGAATTCTCAATCTGTTCCTGCCCAATCTTACATCTGATTTCACACCAAAAGACCCAACTGAAGCTGAAATGGTTTAGTTTGTCAGTCTGGCCAGGACAGGCTAATCTAACTGTGGAAACCATCTGGTTCTGATGAAATACCTGGCTTATCCCAGGTAAGATTCTGGCTTTCCAGCTAGCAAGTGTAGACCCTCCATCTACCCTCTATCTCCCCCCTAAGATGAGGTCCTGAAATCTCCACAGAACTGGTATGGAAGGAAATTTCTGCCCATTATATTTTACTTCTCCCTTCATTGTAATGTAAACTACCCCTACATGCAGAAGGAGTTTCCGAAAGATGTTTACTTGTGATTATCTATATTCTTATAATGAATGCTAAGTTATCATCCCCTAATACATAGAGCTTTAAGGATGGAGACAAGAGTGCAAAGAAGTTGGAAACAATTCTACTTTTTTGTGGGAGATGAGTTTAAAGTTCACAAATGTGACAGCAAGAATATATAAAAGTGAAATATGTTTTCCCACCAGGGAGTTTAAATGAAATGGCCCATTAAACTTAGAGCTGTAAGAATGAAATGTAAAATGCCCTTTCTCCATTCTTTTATTGTGGCAGCTTCAGCATCACATTTGCTGGCATATTTAGGACCAGATGATTCACTCTCATTCAAAATTCCTCTTTGTGTATAATTTTAAGGTTTTACTTTGAACTACCATTTCCTCCACATTCCTAGTAAAGAACGTTTTGGTGTGTTTAAAGTAAACTAATCAAGATGGTTAACTCAATAATGAAATAAAACTACAAATGTCAGGAAATTTCTGGAGGGACTGACTATTCTAAGAGTGCACAATAGAATAAACATAATGTATGTCATAAAAGATGTTATATATGATCTTAGAGGGAGGCTACTGGAATAACTTGTTAGGTTTGAAGCTACTTTAAGTTGGGGAGTGAGGCTAGTTAAATGGATCATCAACATCCATGTTATTAGGCCAGGAAATCTGAGAGGGAAACAACTGGAGAAGAGACTGGAACCTTCATATTCAAGGAACATTCAAATAGGGGGGAAATATAATAGAAAAAGAACAATGTTCTTGGATTAGATATGGTAAATAAATAAATAAATAAATAAATAACTATTCTGAAACCAAAGCTCAGAGATACTTTGTGTCTAAAAGCTTGAGGAACTGACCAACCTCCAAGACAAAAGCAAGTTTTCACTTGCACCATCTCCTTCTGCTTTTTGCCCATCTCCTCTGTAATTTATCACTACATATACGGGAACCATACAACCCAACTTTAGCAAAGCCCCATTTGCTTATTCTAAAACATGAGACCTCTCATGGCTTTTGTCCTCATGGAGCTTTCAGTTGAATTCAGTGATTTTCAACCAATGTGCCAAAGAATTTTTTAAATATGCAATATCTGACTGTTTAAACAAAGGCACTGAGCTTTTTTCTTTCAGGTTGTCAGACAAAAAATGACAACAGCTAACACAACAATAGCTGTCTGATGTGAATGCCTTATCTTCTTTTTCTACTTTTTTTACATTTTTTATTTTATTTTATTTTATACTGTAGTTTTCCCATTACCATTCAGTCCCCTTATACCACCCTACCCCCAGCTATCACCACATTGTTATCCATGTCCATGAATGCCCTATCTTGAACCATAAGTACATAGGTCAAATAATAGAGTGGATCTTATTGGTCACATTGCATCATAAGATTTGGACTGATTGGTTAATTTTTAGTACCACAAATCCTTTTATATGAGTTTAGGCACCTGGTTTTTTAAGTCACTTTGAAGCAAAAAGGTAAGTGATTACTATTATTTTTTGTAAATCAATCAAAACTATACCAATTTTTTTCAGAACAGCCAAAATTATGTTTGGGGTGTACCACAGAATTTTAGTAATTAGTTTATGTGTGCCATAAGATGAAAAGGTTGAAAATTACTGGTCTAATTATATAACCCATAACAAGTTGCCACATATTTACATATTTAACTACATTTTAAAACAATCTATTTATTAACTCCCATTTCTGTAGGCAGGAGTCTGGGTGGACTTAAGCTGGATTTTATGCTCAGAGGATCACAAAACTAAAATCAAGGTTTTAATTGGGCTTGGTTCTTACCTGGGGGCTCTGGGGGAGAATCTGCTTCCAGGCTCATTCAGGTTGTTGTCAGAATTCAGTTAATTATGATGGTAGGACTAAGGGCCCTGCTCCCTTGCTGACTGTTGGGTGGGGGTTATTCACAGTTCATAGACTCTCTCTCTGGTCCTTGACTGTGACCTCCATCTTCAAGCCAGTAACAGTGTTTCCAATCTTATCATGCTACAAATTCCTTCACTTCCCTTCTGCCTTTTCCTTGCCACTGTGTAACAGAACTTCCCCACGGCCCAGGTTCTATTACTCTGGATTCTTTTTGCTCACCATCAATAAGAACTATGGCTCTCAATGCCAGAATTTGGTAAAAAGGAAAGGAGCAATGTATTCAAAAGTTATACAAGTTTAGAATAATGGCAGAATTCTACCATTAAATCTCAATCCTTTAAAAACAAAGAAACATCCACAAACACACAGTCCTGCCCCTGCTTGCCAAACCAGGCCAGTCAGATGGACCATCCCTCTGAGAGAGAAATAGAAATCTGTAGCTTAGCTGGGCAGATTCTCATCTGCATTCCAGCTTCCTCCAGCCATTCATGCTTGGTTAGCCAGACTCCTCCTTTTAATACAAAATTACATCCTCACAGTGGGCCCAGGAATCCTTCTGCATCCTTTCAAACCACGTGGCCCATACCCTGCACTGCTGCAACATGGTCAAGATGCTTCTCCTTCCCCAATCACCTGGTCAAGAGTGTGCATGAGAGAGCCTCTTGTGGCTCTCCTATTCTCCTTCACACATGGTCCAGACCTCTAGCATGGCATAGAGAGAGTGTGGCTAAGAGAGTGAGAGCTCTCTCTTTGTTCCCAAAGTGCATGATTTAAAAACCCCCACGTGGCTGCGTGCCTGGGTTTAAATCCTGTGTGGATTTTCATGTATCTCCATTTCCTACTCCTCCCACAGTGGGTTACATCTGCCAGCACTCTGGTTTCTTCTGCCTTTCTTAGCTGCCATTGTTAGTGTGGGCAATCTTGGCCCATGAAGTAGAAGCAGCCTCTAAGCTGCTTGCACAGGTGCAGGGAGCCTCTATGTATGGCCACATCCCACCATGGGTTAGAGTCGTACCCATCTCCGTGGCTCTGAGAGGGCACAGCTTTTAACTTTACTAAAACACTGGCCAAGTTTTTCAGATATGCAAAGTAGCTCTCAATGGCTCTGCTTGGCTTTCCCCATCCCCCCAGGGGATAGCTGTGGGGGCTTTGGGATTTCTGGGTACCTCTAGTTCACACATCATTACAACTGGACAGAGAAAGCTCTCCACTTTTAAGAGTTCCTGTATCAGATCAGGCCTATCCAAATAATCTCCCTATTTTAGGGTCAACCAAGCCATGTAACAAAATGGAATCAGAGTAATATCTCATTAAGGCAGGAAATATTTCCATATTATACAAGAACATATATATTCAACATATTGTAAAATATTGGTATTCAATCACAATTGAGTAGCAAGTTTCGAAGTCTATATGGTCTGGGCAGAGGTGGAAACTAAGCCAGCAGACATAAGTAGTGAGTTCATTCAGAATATTCAGTAGCCATAGCAGGTGTGATCTTTATCCATGAAAAAGGAATCTAAAGGTATCAATGGAAGGTCGCAAGAGCTGTTACCACTACTTCATGAGTGGCTTAGTTGAAGAGAAACCACCAGAAACATTCTGAGAGTTGTGATTCAACTCTCAGGTTGAAGGTGACTGAAATCACAAGCTATGGAATGCTTCAATGCCCAGGAATGAGCCCTTTTCCCTGCCTGGCTCTGTTTTTTCCAGGTATGCCCATAGCTTACACCTGACACAACCTTGGGTGAAGAACCCGTGACTACCTCCCACTTAGACAAATATCTTATGAAGTGTGTAGGTATTTGCCATTTATTTTGGAAACCAAACCACCACATGGAATGTTTTATGAGAATATTTTATTAACTAAGTGAGAAGAAAATTTCTTGACCCTCAAAAGTACTGTCAATATGTGTAATGGACATGTATTCGCTGTGCAGGCAATATCTAATCCCTCCTCTTCCCTTTTCAGGAAACCCCAGACTACTGCTTTGAGAAGCCATCCTTCTCCTAATGAATTTCTGCTATGTGGTTCGACAAGATATTTATACTGTGGCAGGAAAAGAAACTGCTCTCTGTAACACTTGCAAGTTTTGTTGGGACAAAAGCTGAGTAAAAGTTATTTTTAGGTAAGGAGCCGGCTAGCAGAGTTGCTAAGTAACAATATCTCAAGGTCACTAACCTTGCCCCTGCTTCTGAATGTTTGCTTTCAGCAGCTGGTCCCCCTCCTCCCCTTCTGCCTGTGTAACTGGTGTATAAAAAGGACCCCTAACCCAGCAACATTCATAGGTCTCACAGATCAGGATGTAGATATCTTTTGGGGAGTCATTATTCAGCCTACCACATTTCCTAACTGGTCATTGACCAGTTAGGAGACCAGTTAGGTCAACTATCTCCTCTTTATAGGCTATTCTCAACACAACGACAAGAGTGGTCTTTTTGAAATGTCAATTAGATTATGTCATGTTTTTGTGTTTTATTATTTTCCTCAGAATCATGTCATGGATCCTCATCTCACTCAGCATAAGAGTCAAATTCCTTATGAGGCCAAAAGGCCATACTACATGGTCTGGACTCCATTTCTCTCAAACTTCACCTTCTACTATTTTCTCCCTTTTGCACATCATCCCCTCAGCTAACCTCTTAACGATTGATTCCTGGAGCAATGCAAGCACTTTCTCAACTTAGTACTATTTTATTCACTACTTCTCATCTTCCCACAGACTGATAACCCTCTCTCTTCAATATTTGCATGAGACTTTCTTAGTAAGTTCTACTCAAAAACTCCACTTAAAATTTTAACCCCTATTTTTGTATTCTTGATCCTTACTCCTCTCTGCTTTTCTTCTTTCCAAAACACTGATTACTACTTAAATTTATGTATTATTTAATAATTCATAATCACTATGTTTATTTTTCTGTCACTCTCTATTAGAAAATACATTTCATTTTGATCACCTACATAGAACAAGTGTCTATAGCAATGCCTGGAATATATAGGAGGTACTTAAGGATTGTTTGCTGAATAATAGAGTGGCATTTTCTGCTGAGAAATTATTTCTTTAGCATAAAACATTTATTAATATAGAAATAGGGCCAAACAGCCTAATACTTTTATGGATCCTGAAAGATCCTCATTTCACTCAGCATGAGTCTAATTTTTTATAAAGTTCCATTTTGCTCTTCAGACTGTTTACATCATTTTATATTTATACTAGCAATATGAGTCTCACCATCATCTCATCAAAATTGGATCTGTTTTCCTTCTTTTTAAAACAAATAGCGAATTCAATCCTTTGCCAATAAGGTGCAGATCTAATTCCAAAATAATCAACAGACATACTATATACTGAGCATCTAATAATATGACAGATTTTTCTATGCATTCAGGAGGAGATGTAGGATAATAAAAATTTTAAAAGCATCATTTATGTCTTCAACAAGGTCACAATTTATTCAGAGAAGAAGGGTTGCAAAATAACTGACATATCAACAAGTGAATAAATATTATCAAAATTTTTCAGAGGGTACTATTAAAGTTCAAGTTGAACTAGTATTTGAGTATATTGTAATTTGGTAAACTTAGATGAAGTTCAAGTGAGAAAAGAATTCCTTCTTACTGTTTCCACAGGGGTATTTTATCCCCCTATTAATTTTCTGACTTAAGACAGGAGTGACCCTTCAAAGAACTTCTCTTTAGTCCCTAAGGGTATGATTAAATAACATAAAGCAATGTGTAGCAACCACACTTTGTGCAAAAGGAAAATATTTATTTTAACTACAAAGTCTCATGCACTTCTTCAGGATTTCAATTTTAACAAAAGAGATCTAGAGTTTGGATTGCTTCTGGGAGGTTCCCAACCAGGTTTATCTAGATCTGTGCAGTGACTCCAGCCAGAGCTTCCTGGGAAGAAATCCTATCTATGAGCAGCACTTAGAACTCATGAGGGTGACAATTCCCTGTAGAACTGCAATATATCAAGAACACTGGGGAATTAAGATTCAAATACTGCAACAGAAAAAAATTATTCTAAAAGTACAAACTTTCAGTTATAAAATAAGTAAGCCCTAGGCCTGTAATAATACTGTATTACACATTTAAAAGTTGCTTAAAAAGTAGGTCTTTAAAGTTCTTATTATAAGAACAAATGTTGTAACTATGATCCTGACAAATGTTAACTAGACTTATGTGGTGATCATTTCACAATGTATATAAATATCAAATCATTATGTTTTACACCTGAATCTAACAGAATGCTATGTGTCAATTATATCTCAATGAATTAAAAAAGCAAAATCATCAGCAACAACACAAGCAAAAATTCCAAATACTTCTTTGGCAATTCTAACAAAAGGATATATTTGGTTATTTAAAAAAAAATTTGCATGGTTTCTTTCTTTAAGAAGGAAGAAAAGAGACTCTGATTTTAAAATATTAAATAAATTATCCTGAAGTCATAACATTGGTGACCTAGAGAATTAGGCCTTTTTTCAAGACCACAATAGCACAACAGGTTATGATATACTTGATCATGTAAGAACAAAAAATAAATTTGAAATTTACTAAAGGAATTGTGTATTTCTAGTAAAGTATATTTTATCTAAGATCAACTAGCATCACTCTTAAAAGCCAATTTTTGAGATATTTGAGATATTGAGATTTGAGATATTTGAGATAGACTTTAAAGAAAACATGGAGTATTTTAAAGCAATTCTCTTCTCCTATCAATCATCCTATTCCATCAGTCTCTACATTTCACAGTTAAATAACCTAAAAAAACCACCCTGTTTATTGCTTATATCTTAAAAGATAAAATATGTAAAATATAAAGTAAGTCTTTAAAACCTATGTGGTGATGAAGATGCCAAAGTGTCTTGGCAAAAACCAGTAAGTTGGAATCAGAATGCTTGATTTTGTGCTCAAGATCTCCATGCTCTGTAGAACCCTGAAAAAATTAATTCCTTAAAAATAAAAGGCATTAATAGTGTCTTCTTGAAGGTTTATTATGAAGATTAAGCAAGATAATATATGTGAAAAGCCTTTGCAACTGTAAAGGGCCATTCATAAATAAGGAACTGTCATTATTGATAATTCAGCTTATTTTAGTTAATTTATTATATGATCAAACAAATACATAGCAGCCACCTAACAAACTATGTCAAATTGTCGGCCTTTGTGTCAAGATTGTTCTAGTTTCTAAATCCAACTCAGGCTTAAACAGCAAAAATGAGAGATATTGGCTGGCATCGTCTGAAAATCTCAGTATACAGAGTAATGGCTTCCTAATGGCTTAATTGGGCTATTAAACTACACTGCACATCTGTAAGGTCTGACTTGGCATGGATGCCTGTGTAGACTTTCTTCTCAGCCTAGTCACCCTGTTTTGGAAAGACAATTCAGTACTTCCAATACCATTCCAACACTCCAACCAATCCAGAAGATCAGTGAAGGCTTTATTTTCTCAGAGACCCTGAAAATACCTCCCTGTGGGATTATATGCTTCCCATGGGAAGGAAGAAGTCATTAAGAGCACAAAAGAGGAGAAATCCTGATTGTCACAGGCCCCTGAAAGCGGGAGTGGGAGGGAGTAAGGGAGTCCTGGGTAGGGTGCAATGGATGCAGCTACCAGGAGAAGGATAAATGAATACTAGGTGGCAAAGACAGCCAGTGGCCACTAGAACTTTCTTCAAATTGTTCATATCATCAAGTAAGTTTGATGATAGCCATTTGTATTGAATCTAAAGAAAATAAGACACTTCCTAGCATGCCACAAAATTCTTGGAGTTTTACCTACCGCCCCTATTCACCCTAAGGGGTATCACGTAGCTGTTTTCATTTCACCTTCCTGTCTCCTCAGTTCTCTATATCCCTGTAGTCATATGTTTCAATACCATTTCCATATATTTTCAGTGTTATTCACCATTCTTAAGCTATTTTTCTTCATATGTTGAAGTAATCACTTTTCTTCCTGAACACCCACCACTTTCAATCCCTTCTGTGACTAAATGTAGATGAGGAAAATAAACTATGTTTAATCCTGAATTATATTTATAAACTGGTAAATGGAGAAAAAGAAAACAACATATACCAAAAGCCTTTTAAATGTGAGTAAAGGACAAGTATTAATTTCCTATATATTGATATTCTAATATGCCTATCAGCCAGCCTCTGTTCCCATGTTGTGTCATATCCTGCAACACTGAACTCTTGAAGACCCTACACCCAAGTCTCCGCATTTGGTTTGTGCCTCCAGTCACGTTTCATTGGCCTAGGACTCATTTCCCACCTTTCTTTATGTGGCTAAATATTTGTGTTTCTTCTACACTTAGCTTAACCTCCAGTACCTCAAAGTAGCTTATCTGAACTCATCTCTTTGCTTTCTGTATCCCATTATGCACACCTCTCTCAGAAATTACCATATTTTGTTGACTTCTTTGGTTTGTGAGTCAGTATTGACCACTAGTCCCAACAAACCTTGAGAACAGGCACTGTCATATATATTTCTTAGCACAGTGACTGACAGGAGTATGCTGGTGGTTGAAAGATGTATTTAATGATTCATTCGTTGTTGCCATTTTAACTTGTACATTTTAAAAAGATACACTTCTCACTGGGTCTAGGAATGCAAATTATACCAATAATCAATTAATGTGTGAGAAATAGCTGCTGGTGGTGTTTTCTCAGAAAACACATTTGTCAGTAATTTATAGAGAGAAGATTTAATCATAAACATGGATTTTAAAATATTTGTCCTTATCCTTAAAATAAGAGAAAACAGTGAGATACAGAAAGAAGCAGCAAGAAAGGAAGAAATAAGACAATGGGAGGGGGCAATGGGGGAATAATATGAAAGAGTCAACCAAAAAAATCTGAAATAGAATTGTTTGAAAATTTGATTTTTAGAATGGTTGTACATATTTAATGCTGTTTACTTGAAGGTAAAACTGAAATAAAATTATCTCAACAATTAAAAATGAGAACCATAAATTATACACATTTTCAACAGTAAGAACATCATCCTAAGTGCCTGTAAATGATTTGTATGCCGTATGGCAAGTATGCTCCATTGGGTACAATTATATGATTGTTTATTGAAAAATTGCCCTCCTTGTCAAATGTTTGATTGAATATTTGCCTGCTCCCTGTAATATTTTCACTGAGTAATTCTCTGCTGTGGGTAGTACTTTCACTCAGTAATTGCTTGTTCTGAATAATATTTTCACTGAATCATTTCCCATTCAGCATATTTTATCAAATGATTTTCTTGTTGTGAGTCATGTTACCATAAGTTCACTGAGAATTACTTGCCAGATTATATATTTGTATTACTTGGGAACTAGATCTGAGTCCTTTCCCTGCACTGCTCGAGGCTGGCTGATGAGAGATTATATAATAACTGTCTGTTTCTAAAGTTGTTTTCCAGTGGTGCAGGACTTGGACACTTAACTTAGTGCTCAAAGCCAAATAAAGTAAAAGTTGTGCTTTTGTGGAAGCAAATATTTTAAGGAAAATGGAGAAAGCTAATCTTAGTGAGACAGACACAGATTAACAAGAAACATCATAGATAAGCTTCTCCTAAGATTCATTTGGAAATTTCTAGAATCTAAAATTTTTAATGAGACTGTAAGATCAATTTGGCAAAGCATATGGTGCCAACAGATCTGATAATTCTATATTTAATGCCATTGAGCTAGCAGTATATTTACCTTTTTTCTCTCCAGTATCACCTACTTTAGATAAGATAGAAGTAAGTACTCAGTCATGAAGCGAGCTCCAGCAGTAGCCCTCTAGTTCTGGCTTAAGGAGCAAAAAGAGGAACTACTAACATTCATAGAGAACACGGAAATTCCCCCTTTCACTCTTTCCTCTCTTTTCTTCCATTCTCTTGTACTTTACCTTCCAGTGAATTCCCCTGTGGTTGCAGTGACCAGTAAAGGGGCTAACAGGAGCCAAATCTCTGAGGGATGGGAGTTTTCCTTTCCAATTGGAGGAATTGATATTCCCAGAATGCAGGGCCACCCTGTTACAAATTTCCTTTTCCTTTCCTTTTCTTGGTTGGACCCAGAGGATAGCCCAAACACAAAAGTGTTGAGAAGTGGCACAACTAAAACCTAAGATTTTGGCCAGAACCCAGAAAAGGGGAGCCCTAAGAAATTAGCACATGCAAGGGACATAGCAGAAAGAAAGAGTGGTTCATGAAAGCAATCCCATAAAGTTGTTTCTGAAATACAGGGCCCATCTCAGAGTCTTACATACAAGGGTCTGATTCTAATTAGCATATCAAAGACTTTGTGAACTGAACAAAGAGATAAACTACCACCAGGTTACTGACAGAACATGGTGTATGGCACAAACTGGACATATCTGAAGAGTATTGCCAAGGCTTTAAAAACTGAACTGACATTAATACCACAACCTACAGAAGACAAATTTAAATTTATGGCCTGAAGCTGACAATTTGTATAGAATTAAAAAAATACTACATCCTCCTTAGAATGTAAACAATATACAAGTCTTATAATTTAATATTCAAAATGTCCAGGATATAATCTAAAATTACTCAGATACAAAGAACCACAAGAACTTATGTAGAGAAAGGGAAGTAGCAGACACTAAATAGATACAAAGAACAGATTGATGGTTGCCAGAGGTGGGCTTTGGGTTAGGCCAAATGAGTGAAGTAAGTCAAAAAGTACAAACTTTCAGTTATAAGATAGATTAAGTCATAAGATATAATGTACAACATGTTAATTATAGTTAATAATTCTGCTGTATTGCATAATTGAAAGCTGCTAAAAGAATGGATCTTAAAAGTACTCATCACAAGAAAAATTTTATAATTATGTATGGTGACAAATGTTAACTACAATTATTGTGATGATTTTTCAATATACAAATAACAAATCATTATGTTGTACACCTGAAACTAATATTATGTTATATGTCAATTATACCTGAATAATAAAAATATATACTTCACAATAAATAAATAAATACTTGTTCTAAAACTTCTGAACATTTAATGTTTAAGAGTTGCTATAACCCCGTTTAAGTAATATCTAGAATGATGCTTAAAATGCAATATTCATTTTAAGGCACAAAATAACCAGGCTGGCATTATGTTTGATAAATTAGTGTCCCAATTATTTATTCTTTTGTTATTTATTTTAATATTATGATTAGTAGACTTATACTGACCCATGAATTACTTAAACCAAAAGAGTAGAATCTAATTTTCATTCAGCCTCAATTAGTTCTATTTTCCCTTTCAGGCAGAATTGGCTTTATTTATGCATTCTCCTCTTAAAGAGGGAAGACAAATTGTCCTTTCTTCTCCCCCTAATAATGTTCATCAATACCTATCCAAATAAGAGTTACATGAGAATATTAACAAAAGAAACTTTTATAAAAGTTTTTTTAATGTACTGAGAAATAATGGGAAGAAAACTAGAGCTATTAGGTACATCTTTCACTAAATTTTACCTATCTAAATTGTGTTAACCAGAAGTATCATAGCATCACATTCCTTAATTACCTTTATTTTAATCCACACAATTTAAATCAAATCAAGCAATTAAGTTTTATTTTAAAATGTCCATGTTATAATATTCTGAAATAACTGCAATTTTTTAAAAAATAGTTTTATCAAAGTAAGTTATAAGAATCATATGCTCTTAGAGAGTTACTAAGGGAAATCACAGTTTACAAATGATATTTATTATCAGATAAAAGTCACCATCACTTCTTCCCATCTCTGTGATGTTTGGTCTTCAAGTAAGTGGTTATTCAAAAAGATGAGTTGACTTCCAGCCAAGATGGAGGCATAGGCAGATACATTCTGCTTCCTCATACAACCAAAAGGAGGACAACAACAAATTTAAGAACAAAAAAATAACCAGAATTGCCAGAAAATCAAACTGTATGGAAGTCTGACAAAGAAGGAGTTAAAGAAATATTCATCCAGACAAACAGGAGGGGCGAAGATGGACAGCCAGGACAGACAGGACACTTGGCAAGGTGGCAGCTGGTGGGCTGGACGGAGGTGGCAGCTGGCAGACCAGGCAGTCCCACATTTGCATGTGGATACACTGGAAGGAACAATAGGGAACAAGACAGACCACACAACCCAGGGTTCCAGTGCAAGAAAACAAAGCCTCAAAACCTCTGACTATAAAATCTGTGGGAATTGTGGTAGCAGGAGAAACTCCCAACCTCACAGGGAAGTTTATTGGAGAGACCCACAGGGTCTTAGAAAGTACAGAAGACCACCCACATGGGTATCAGCACCAGAAGGGTCCAATTTGCTTGTGGGTAGCAGAGGAAGTGACTGAAAGCCAGTCAAGAGCTGAGCAAGTCCCATGGTTCCCTGTCAGACCCCTTCCCCACATACAGCGCCATAACGCAGTGAGGTGAGTTGCCTCCCACTGGGGAATATCTAAGGTTCCACCCCTTACTGTGTAACAGGCATGTGAGACAAAAAAATATAGCCAAAAAGAAAAAACAGATCAAAACTCCAAAAATAGAACTAAGCGATGGATGAAGAGATAGCCAACCTATCACATGCACAGTTCAAAACAATGGTAATCAAGATGCTCACAGAAGTGGTTGAGTATGGTTGCAAAATGGAAAAGTGAAGGCTTTGAAAAGTGAGATAAAAGAAAGTGTACAGGGAACCAACAGTAACGGGAAGGAAATCAGGATTTAAATCAACGATTTGAAGCAGAAGGAAGAAATAAAATTTAAACTAGAATAGAATGAAGAAACAAGAATTCAGAAAAAATGAGGAGAGTCATAGGAACCTCCAGGATAACTTTAAATGTTCCAAAATCAGAATCATAAGGGTGCCAGAAGGAGAAGAGGAAGAGCAAGATATTGAAAACTGATTTGAGAACATAGTGAGGGAGAACTGCCTCAACATAGTGAGGGCAAAGGAAATAGACTTCCAGGAAGTCCAGGAAGCCCAGAGAGCCCCAGAGTTGGACCAAAGGAAGCACACACCAAGGCACATCATAATTATATTACCCAAGGTTAAATATAAGGAGAGAATCTTAAAAGCAGCAAGAGGAGACAATTACCTATAAAGAAGTTTCCATAAAACTATCAGCTGATTTCTCAAAAAAAACCTTGCAGGCAAGGAGGGGCTGGAAAGAAGTATTCAAAGTCATGAATGGCAAGGACCTACATCCTAGATTACTCTATCCAGCAAATCTATCATTTAGAATGGAAGGGTAGATAAAATGCTTCAAAGATAAGGTCAAATTGAAGGAGTTCTTCATCACCAAGCCCTTATCATATGAAACATTAAAGGGACTTGTCTAAGAAAAAGAAGATCAAAACTATGAATAGTAAAATGACAACAAACTCACAACTATCAACAAATGAATCTAGAAAAAAAAAACAAAGTAAGCAAACAACTAGGACAGGAACAGAACCACAGAAATGGAGATCATGTAGAGGGTTATCTGTAGGGAGTGGGAGAGGGAAGAATGGAGGAAAAGGTACAAGGAAAAAGAAGCATAAATGATAGGTACAAAACAGACCCAGGGATGTTAAGAATAGTATGGGAAATGGAAAAGCCAAAGAACTTATATGCATGACCTATGGACATGAACTGTAGTTAGGGAATGTTGGTGGGAGAAGGGGTGTAGGGTGAAGAGGAATAAAAGGGAGAAAAAAATGGGACAACTGTAATAGCATAATCAATAAAATATATTAAAAAATAAGATATGAGGAAGTATGAGGAAGCTTTAAAAATGGAATGAGACAAAAATCATGGTGATAGTGAAATAAAAATGTCTTTTAGGATTGATATGGACATGGAATTATGTCTAACAGTAGAGACAAGCTTCTAAGGCTAGGTTTATCTATTTCAACCACATTTTTAAAACACAGATGACAGAAGTTCCTAATTAATGAGATTAGAAGAAAATAATTAGTGTTATGATTGCCTTGAAATGGCACGTAAGCAGATAAAAAGAAAAGCAAGTAGACCTTTGGGAACAACACTGGTGCAGAATAACTAATTCCACCCTGACTTGCAGTACAAGATCTCTAGAATTTAGGTGAGCCCACCTCAAAAACTAAGGTTCAGAGGAGTTAGAAAGTCACACTCTATTAAAACCACAGATTTCACAGAGGAAGTGAGTTCATGGAAAGGACAAAACCATGCAATCCACATGCATGTAACAGCCAATGGTTTTCAAATGTCTATTTTTACTCAGTAGTCCTTTCATGTCTGGTAAATTCATGTACCATAGGATGGTCTTTAAATTTTGTTTACAGTTTTAAACATTTTTCACATTATAATTGTTTTCAAAAATAGTGTTTCTCTTTTTAAATTTTGTGCATTTTTTGCATACTTTTTAGACAGTTTGTTAAATTTATCATTTTTGTCCATTAGTAATATATGTTCTGCTCATTTAACAATACCTTTTTGAATTTTATTTTTTCTTTAGGTTTAGTCAATGTTTTCAACTGCTGGGTAGTGTATTAGCAACTTTTCTGTACCCTGGGTTGCTTTTATAATTTATAAAACATTTTAAAAACTGTTATTTACTTTCTATTTTACATTTTTATTTTAAATTTCTTTTCATCCAGCGATGCCAATTTTAACCACTTAGCAATGTGGTCATCATTTTTTAGCATATTTTCTTTACATCTAAGAAGGATTTCTCATAAAGAAAACTAATAGTTATATTAAAGATAATGCATGTTTTTATTTGTTTTTTTTTTCTAAAAGGTTAATAAGATTTTAAATACTACTGTTTTACATGACAGTGTAAAACAATCTGATCAGAATCTGTCTAGATCATTATAACCCTTATGCTCAGAGGTATCATTATATCCTACATTCTATGTACACTAACATACTATCATCATTATTTCCAAAATTTGACAAAGAATTTTTTTTATGAAGTGAACAAGGGATCATAAACTGAAAGGATGCAAAGAGTAACTAAAATACAACCTATTTGTTATTTCTACCAGTTCAATTTTCACAAATCTACTTTTTAATCTTTTAGCAATTTTCTTCAGACTGCCATTGTCCCTTAACCAGCAACATCTACAAAAGACTCATTTTTTTTAAAGATTTTATTTATTTATTTTTAGGGAGGGAAGGAAGGGGGGAGAGAGAGAGAGAGAGAGAGAAAGAGAGAGGGAGAGAAACATCAATGTGCAGTTGCTGGGGGTTCTGGCCTGCAACCCAGGAATATACCCTGGCTGGGAATCGAACCTGGGACACTTTGGTTCCCAGCCTGCGCTCAATCCACTGAGCTATGCCAGCCAGGGCTAAGACTCATTTTTTTTAATTATAGAAGGAAGAATCTTGCATGATCACAGCAGTGAAGCCACAATGGTGGGGTAGCATGTTGCAAAAGAAAATAAAAAGGCTTTGTGTCAGACAGAATTGGGTTCTGATATCTGTTCTATTACATGCTAGCTATATGGTCTTGGGTAAATTAAGTTTTTCTATAAAATAAGGAAAATAGTATTAAATAAAAAGTATATTTAAAAATATTATAGCACAATACCATATTAATGCCAATTCCTTCTCTTTTTGCTGTTACTCTGATTCAAGAAATAGATTTAGAAAGCACTATACAATTCAAACACTGTGGTGGGAACCTCTGGAGACACAAATATGAATAAGATCTAAAGAAGTCCACAGACCAAACAGAGAGGTTAAAAACACATGTCATTTTTTCAAAAAGAAAATAAACCATTTAGTCTCACAATACACAATAATTTCCCTGCTGAATTGGTTAAGTAAGCTAGCTGGTTAATGGAATGGTTTATCTTTCCATTTTTGACTAGATCTGCCCTGCCAGGTAAGAGATAGGCCAAGACTAGGTCTGGGAGGAAGCAGAAATGGCCTGTATGCAGTGGGAGCAAAGGGCATTGTCTAGGCAAAGAGAGATGGGAAGCTGAATATCATGACCCTGTGAACAGATGTACAGCAAAAACAAAAATTAAAGGGAAGGGTTATTACCAGAAAGCTGTCCCCAAAGAACTAGTTCTGGGAGTACTGGAATAAATCTAATGACAAGGAAGTCCCTCAAGGAAGACTAATGAGCCCATTCATTGTTCAGGGCTGAGTGCTCTTAAGGTACAAGAATCTTTGGGAAAAAGCTCAAGATCTCTGCAGCCAAGAAATTTCCCAAGTTAACTAGAAGTGATTGACTCTGAGAACTCTGGCTGTATCACTACTCTTAAGTTTGTTCCATTCTGTGAGAAGATATTTTCACTAGTAGATAAGACAAAAGCTCTAAAATGCATCCCAGGCCACATACACATTGAATGTTGCTGGAAAACAGGTTGGGCAATATTTCAAATCTAGTCATAAGCCTTGGTGCTTTCATCCTATTAATAGGACAAAATTGAAAGAAATCTCCTTTATTCAAGCTGAACCCTGTTCATATCTGAATACGTTAACGTTTGCCCGCCCTTCATCATAGCCCTATTCCAGATGTACAGCTTCAGCACTGATAAAAAAGACCAGGCTGTGTCTGCTCTTTCTTCAAGACACAAGGAGTATAAAATATTAACAAGTAACTGATGGAGACCCATAAATTTTAAATGTTTAGGGAGTGAATACAGTTGCCTTCCTAAAATCAAATATGGTTTCTTCTTGATTCATTGGAGATAGAATTTAGAGTTCCCAATGAATGCAGAATCCATTAACTATTGCATCATGCTGACCTGGGATGTGAGAAAACCAGAGCTGGGCTTCAAAATCCACATTAAAAAAGAGCATGGTATGTGGTGACCAAAGGAAAGAATGTCAAAAGAGATAGTTTCTTCCATTCTTCTTTGCCCTGCCTCATTGCAAGATGCCACGTACTATGCAGGGCTCTTTCATATACATTAGTTGATTACTTCTCCATTTATATAAATGAGGAAAATAGAGGGCTTTGAAAGTTAAATAATTTCCTCCTAAGTCATAGAGTTTACACATAGCATGTTGTATGCTGAAACCCAGAGCTTTCTAACTCCAAAATTGTCATTTTTCATCAATTTGCCAGTCAGTCCTTTCTTCCATGTCCCTACTTTTTACTGGTGTCTTCCACCATGTCTCCTGATTCCATCATTTTGAAATTACTATTTTTCTATTATATTTGTTAGAGAGTATGTAAGGGTGCCACATACTCAGAACAATTCACAGAGGATAAGTAGGTATGATACATACCTACAACCTTTAAAACCACAAAACTGAATTCACAAATATGGAGGTGTTCTTGTACCATAAAGTCTCAAGTTCTTAGTTTGAGTGTAAAGATAGGCTGCTGGCTTTTAAGTGTGTGGAGGATAGGAACAGAAGAGGTGATTATATCAAGATGCCCTGGGAAATGTGGTCAAATGTTTCAAAATCTATTGGGCACTGCCAAGTTACTGGGACAACAGGTGGGCAGGGAACATGTTGATGAGAGTAATTAAAAAAATTCCTGGATTCATTATACAGGGTTTGGCACAAATAACACCTCTTTTTCATTATAAAATCATAAGCATGCAATTCTGTAATATAATAACATCACACTCAAGCACACCATATCACATGTTAAGTGAAATGTTCAAATTAAAACTATAAATTATTATACCCACATTATTACCCTACTAACCACACTCATGGAGGCGTTACTTCTGCCAGACCCTATATATTGTTGTGTAACGAATTACCTCAAAATTTAGTCACTTAAAAAATAGGCATTTATTATCTTATAATTGATGCAGGTTATGAATCTAGGCACAGCTTACCTGAGTTCTCTGCTTCAGGGTTTCTCACGGGGCTGTGATTAATAAGGAGTCAGTAAGTGTTGATCCAAATGACATTCAAGGGGAGGGAATTACACAGAAATGTGTGTACCAAGAGGCAGGAGTCACTGGGTGCCAGTCCCGAAGCTGTCTATCACAGTCCCATAGGAGACCACAGCACCCTCTTGATGCAGACACCAGCCAGTAGTGTCCACACACTCTGGATGAGATACAAGACAAATTCACATGGACTACTGAGTCCTGTGGAGGAAAAGGGACAGAATGGCTACCCTCTCAAGAGGAGGGTGCCTTGGAGTGTCCTGGCAACTCTCTCAAGAAGAGAGCGTGCTGATCCTTGCCTTCACTGGTTTTTTATTGGCTTTTAATTTGCACAGGAATACAGGTAAAGTTCATTAGCCATTGTCAAGCAGTAAGGATCAAAGAATAGATAACACACAAAGAACTACAAGGGCTTATTCTGAATCAGGGTCTGTTAGCTAAAGAGCTACAAAACTTCGGGAAACAAACTCATTTCCTGCTCAAACCCTTATCATTTAATTGAGAGCATTCTTAGCAAAGCAGGTTTCACAGGAGTTTATGTATTCTTTCTCAGACCTGATCATCCAGGGAACCTGCCCTTCCAGCACAGGACTGAACCACCCTCTGTCATTGTTTTAGGCTTAAGTCAGGCAGGGGAAGTAAGGCAGCCAAGGGATTAGGAAACTTTTCTCAGACAGAATGAGGACTCAAGCTATATCAAAGCCAAGGGGCAAGAGTCCATTACCCCCTTTTGCTGTAGCCCCCCAAGTCCTTCCCTGGGGCCTCCATGTGATCATGCCTGTCTTAGATCATTCCCCCCTTGGAGAATCTTACCCGCCATTGGCTAACTGATCAAGTATTGGGGGCCAGTTATGGAGAAAGGAGCAGAAGCAGGGCTTCTGCCAGGGAGATAAGCTTTGTCTCCTTAGTGGCTTCTGGCCTGAAGGTTGCTCACTCAGCCTTAGCCATGGGGGGGGGGGGGGGGGGGCGAGGGTTACAGTTTCTGAAACCAGGCAGGGCAGTTCCCAACACCCTCTTCCTGGTCCTTCCCTCCTCTTGGTTCCTTTTTTAATCCAAATGACAGGCTGATTCATTGCTAGCTTAAGTCTTCACTGAAAATACTTCACAATAACTTGAAAAGAAAACTTGGATTGTCCAGTCTAGAATTGATTTGTGGAGAAGGTGAGAGGTTGGGGGTTTTACCAACCTCATCATTTTGAGGATGTAAAAAACTAATATGAGGTAAGGAAATTTGAGTTATGAGTGAAAATGGAGTTCTATTTAATTTATCCAAGTCATTCCATTTTTCTATTCACAGAGCTTATTAATAGCTGGGTATATATTAAATAAATATAAATATAACTGACCCTTAAAAATTCATGATCATTCTGTTTAGTTAACCTTTCATCAGAAACCACAAGAAAGCCATATCTGATCTGGCCTATTAAATTGTATGTGTAAACACCTGAAGTCAATATGAATAATACCTGGGTTACTTTTTTAGATAGGCCACTAATTTCCTTTTTGCATTTTGGTTTCTGTGGCAACAAATCTTTACTTTAGCTGTTCAGAATAAACTGATACATAGGGAGCCCTTGCCTGGGTTTACACATTGTGAGCAATTCCTCAATCTGGATCATTATGGGCACCTGAAAGAAAAATGTCTTTCTTCGGGGTCAGCATGCCCTGACTGCTGCCATTGTCTCAAAATGCCTTTAACATCCGAGTAAATTTTTATTAAAAATCTCAGAAGAAATGTATGGTAACTCAAATGTTAACAAAAGAAAAATACTTTCAAAACACCAGGATTTGTATGCCATTTGACTCAGCACACAGCTCATATAACTATTGCTTTGCTTATGGTAACACTACAAATTCTAAAGGAGAAATTCTATAAGGCTGTTATTGTTTGAAGTTTTTATATATTTAGACTCGCCCCTAAACCAGACTTCTGTATTGAGTCCCATTGCTGGAACTAAAATGGATATTATTTCCTAGAGCACCATGCCCAGCAGAGAGTAGCAGGGGACACTGGATTCAAGCCCACAGAGTTCTGTTGCGGCCAAGGACTGGAGACCTGGCTCTGCCAGGGCAACCCTATTAAGAATTCTGAAAGCTGAGAAAGCTCCACTGCACTTGTGGAGTCTGGTCCAGTGCCCATTCCTAGAACTTGCTGGGCCTCCAGAAGCCCACCCCATGACTGAATGAGCACTATGGTTCTAGATATCCTACACATCCTTCAGTGAATCCCAACACCAGTTAAAATCTACTGTTACCCCAGCTCATAGGATTTTGCATGCCTCTCAGCCACCCTCCCTGCCACTCCTTCTGAGTGCCTGACATGCTGGTTCCTTCCTTCCTTCCTTCCTTCCTTCCCTCCTTCCTTCCTTCCTTCCTTCCTTTATTTCTTTCATTTCTTTCTTTCTTTCTTTTTTTATTTTTGTAGAATTTACTAGGGTGATTCTGGTTAACAAAATTATACAGGTTTCAGGTGCAGAGTTCTACAAGATATGATCTGTATACTATGGTGTTTTCAGCATTCCAAGTCAAATGTCCATCCATCACCATTTATCCCCCCATACCCTTCTCCACCTCCCTCCACCCCACCTCCCCCTGCTGGTAATTAGCTCCCTCAATGCCCAGACCCCCAGTGCCAAGCTCCTGCCTGACTCAGTCTCATGCTAGTTGTTTTCTCTGCCTGAACTTTTATTTTCACTGATTTTGGACACTTCTTTCAAACCTCAACTGACACCCACCTAAAGAGAAGTTTCCTGAATATCCATTATCAAACTCCTTATTTTCTAGTATAGAAATTTATTTCATCCACAGATCTAAGTACTTTCAAATTATTTCTTATATGTTTGATGTTTAATTTCCCCAGAAGAATGTAAGCTCTGGGAGGACAGAACCACATCTTTCTTGTTCATTATTATATATCCTCAGTGCCTAGCACAGCACCTGGCATATAGCAATCATTAGATACATACATATTGAATGTTGGATCACTCTAACATTCAAAGTGATTTTAACTCATTTTGAAAGCTCATTGTAGTCTGAGTAGATATATTCTATGTGAATATTTCAGAGGGAACATACTGAGGTTGAATCTGAAAGGAATATATCTATGTAATCATAAAAAATTTAAAAATGTGTACATAGTATTATCTTATTTATTTCAACATGAATGAATGGATCTACCACTTAGGAGAAGAATGTGTTTAAGAAAGGGGCTTGTGTCTAAATGGTGTGTGATACGGAAGTCTTTGTAAATTATAAAACACACTTTAAAGAAGTTTAATTTTTGCTCTGAGTGTATTCCAAAGCTAGCATCTGGGTGATACTTCTGGAATTCCTGTTTCTCTTGAGAAAATATCCCAAGAAGATGAGAAGTTGACATGCAGCACAGGGAGCTAAAGAAAATATACTTTCATTTATGGAGAATCTTGAATATCATTAAATTTGACACATATTAATGAAATAGAAACAGTTTAATGTATTGGTACCACTTTATCATTTATTTATCTTTTATCTAGTCCTTCCTGAGGAGGAAAAAATGAATTTGGGGTGAGGCAGTTGGGGGAGAGCAGTGATTCAGATTAAAGATGTTAGAGATTTGAATTCTGGCTTATCCAGAATTACTAGCCATGTGATCTTGGGCAAGTCACTTTTTCTGAACCTAATATGCAAAAGGTTTGGGTGAAGATCATGTAAAATAAGGAATGTAAAGAGTTTTGCAAATTACAAAGTGATGTAGAGAAACATGTATTGTTCTTTGCTAACAATGGAAAAATCTACCATTTCTTCTTAAAGTTCTTATCTAAAATTTTCACTTCTTGATCGATTTTATTGTTGAGTTAACAAATTCCATTTGTTTAAATACTATGTATATTCTTTCTCTTCTTGCAGGATTTATGAGGTGCTAACAAGTAGATTTAGATCTGCCCATTGTGACTGACTCTAAAATGGAATATTTGCCTTTCAAAATCCTCTTGATTTATTTTATGTAAAAAAATTTATGTTAACTTTTGGCTTGTATTAAATTGGAATAATATTGATTGACCATGGATGTTTTCTCACTTTCTTTTTTTTTCCCAAATGTACATCACCTCAATTTATCCAAAAAACTTTATTTTGTCAAGAACTTTTGTTAATTGTGGCCTTCGTATAGCACAGAAAGTGATAGCATACTTCAATTCTCAGAACTTCTTTTAGCTCTATTTCTAGAATGCATAAAACCTTTATTAAAATGTTCTGTTCAGAGATCTTTCAGGAAGAAAGGGAGAGGTGAGAAAACAGCCAAATTACTTAGCAACCAATCCCTGTCCAGTCTTCTACATAATGTTTCTCATACTTATCACTTTAAAGCTACCTGCCTGGTGGCCTGTCACTATTATCTTACATATGCATTTTTGGAACCCTAGGTCAACATCCCACCAGCTTTCCTTTTGCTACTGTCTTGATCTTTCATTCCTATTTTAGTGGATTAGGAATCCTTTATGACTCTTAATGTCCACAACCTTCCCTGCCCTTGGTAAGGGAAAGCTGACCGACAATCATCAAGTGATTCAATTCAGTGCAATAACAGAGACCAGGGCTGGCTGGGCCAGTGATAGCATCTGACCTAAGGGTAGCCAGGTTATCAGCTTGTTCATAGCTCATTAAGTGAATTTATGAGACATTGCTGCCAAATTACTGTAATACTAACTGTGCCAATTAGAACCTTTCTTGTGAAGTTTGAATATGAGGCATTCCAAAGGAGCTAGGGACCAGAAATGGGAGCTAGAAGCTAGAGAACACATTGACAGAAAGCAGTAAGCAGAAACCAGGAATAGTCAACATAAGAAATGAGAGTATACAGTGGTGATTATCAGTAATAACAAGTGGAGAAGAAAAGGGTGGCCGAATCCCTCTGGTCAATGATAACCATTTCTGAGGCAGTAACTATTAGAGTAATTACTGAGTGCCTATTATTGCCATCAGAGTATTACAGCTATGGCTGTAAAATCTTTTCCTCTCTATGTATCCCTAAAAGTATCTAAGTATTTAGTATTTAATATTTAGTATTTAAATGAGACTTTGGAGACCCCCATTGCCAGAGGTTACCAAGTATGCCCCCTTCCTTGCAATGGATGAGAACAAAGTTGACAGCTCTAAAACTCCTTATCACTGTGATCACACTCACATCTTATACACTGGCTTCAGTAAATGACTCCCCACCTTGGTGCTTCACCTGGTAATAGAGTCAGTCATAGAGTACTAGACACGTATCATGTTTAGTAATTTCATGAACTGGATTCTATCTCATAAATCTTGGTATTTTGGTTGAATTTTCATTATTTCTGCCAGATTTTTCTGCTGCCAGCTGGCTTGCTGGACTCTACCTATTACCCGCTGCCAAGTTCTCTGAATTCTTTTTCCACCTACCCAAAAGCAGACCTCCCAGATGGTGAAGTGTAGGATAACCTATAGGCAGCAATGCTCAATCAGAGATGATGCAAAGTTCTTGCCACCTACTCACTACTTTCCCACACTACCTGCTGCATCCTGCCATGCTTCATTCCTGATCTGCCCTGGGTTTGACCTACCTTGATAGTCAGTGTACCCCCTATACTGTCTATAATAACATCTATTACACTGATCATTAGAAGTGACTTCCCTTCCACCTTAAGCCAGATAATTGCAATAACTCTTAACTGGTGTGATATCTCAAGTTGCTCATCCTTTCAATACATCGTATAAATCACTTTTATTAGTATTTAAATGAGACTTTGGAGATTTGCCCATATTGAAAAATCATTATGTAAAATACTTAAGTGGAACTTCTTATTCAGGAATTCAAGGTCTTCTCCCATATCTCTCTCCTTCTGCCTGTATGAACGTTCCAGCCCAGCTTAAAAAGCCTTGCTCGCTACTTTCTAAAATTACTTTAGCTATTCCTTTTTCTTCTCCTTGAGTATTATGTTCTGCTATATTGCAATATCTTCTATTGGAATGTTATATTATATTACAACTTCTAGCAATTTGAATCCCATTAAAGTCTTATGTAGTTTATTAATTTAACCAAAAGACAGTTTTGAGAGACCATCACTTTTCAGACACAATATCAGTTGGTAGTTATTCAAAGAGATTTATGACTACTTTCCCTCAAAGAGTTTACATTCTGAGCAGGAGAGTAACCATGAAGCAAAGAAGTGACTGAAGAATATACAATGGTGAGACTACTGACAGAAAAAGGCTTTAAATTTTATCTAGCACCAAAAAGAGAATAAACAGAAGTCTCAGGAATGGTATATATCATTAAATCTTTATTTAATGATATATAAATGTTAGTCTGTTCATAAGGATGAAGACTTTGTAGATGAAATAAGTTATAGGGGCAAAAGGATAGATATTAAGATGTTATGTTGTGTATATACAGAACAGCAAATGTCAGAAAGGGAGTCATGGCATAAGGTGGAGGTAGAAAGAGGAAAGACAAAAATCAGATTATTGACTCTGCAAATAGAAAATTACATGGTCAGTTTTCAGTATTAGAAATGTTAGCCACATCTCTCCTATCTTCCCCTTATCATTACAAGTCTTGCTTCTGCCTCTATAGTCAATTATATAGATATCGTAAAATCCAGACTCTTCCTCTGTATCACTATATAGCTGCTTCCTTATCCCCATTTTTACTTTCCAACCACAATTTTTTTAGTATTTAATAATATCTTGCCCTCCTCATGTTGGAAGTACCTCTTTTTTTAAAAAAAAAAGTAACAGTTTCATTCAACAAATGTTTATTTGCAGTGGATAATGTAGAGTGCCACCAGATCTCACTTTAGGACCCAGAAACTCATTCTCCAGCTTCCAAAGATGTTAGGAACTGATGACTCACATCTGTGACCTGTCCAGTAATCTACTTATATAGAAGGCAGGTGTCTTTTCAAACATTTGCTGTTTCCGGGAGTAGTTAGCATTCAACAACTGGTCATGTGTGAGTACAAAGGCTGATCCCTCTTATCTGCACTCAGGACAATGCTGAAGGTCCATGCCAGCTCCTGAAAAGCCTGTAGACCCCATTAAGATGTAGTCTGCAACTGCATCTCAGTTCACTTCTGTCCACCCAATTATGTTACCCTAATCTCCCACAGGTATTAATCTGATAAGTGAATTCCCAAATAAACTTCCTGAATGCAAATCTCAGAGTCCACTTCTCAGAGAATACAACCTACAACATTGTTCGGTGTCAATCAGGGTGCCAAGAAGGAAAGCTCTGAATTTCATTTATTATTAAGATCTTTACTGGACTTCCGGCCAAGATGGAGGCATAGGTAGACACACTGTGCCTCCTCCCACAATCAAGATAGAGACAACAACAATTTAGAAACAGAATAACAATCAGAACTGACAGAAAATTGAATTGTATGGAAGTCAGACAACCAAGAAGTTAAAATAGACACATTCATCCAGACCAGTAAGAGGGGCAGAATCAGGCAGCTGGGCAGAGAGGGGTTGAGGCACCAAGAGCAGTGGGACCGGGCGCCTAAGCCATCCTGGGTGTGCAAGACCACAGCAGGACGACCCTGGGCAAGCAAGTGGCAGCTGGCAGACCCAGCAAGGCGGTAATTGTAAAGCAAGGCAATGCGCGCAACCCAGGATCCCAGCATCGAGAAACAGAGCCTTGGGGCACTGACTGAAAATACCTGTGGGGGTTAAGACACAGAGAGAAAGACTCCCAGGAGAGTTCACTGGAGAGACCCAAGGGGTCCTAGAATGTGCAACAAGCCCACCCAAATGGGAATTAGCATCAAAAAGGCCCCATTTGGTTGGGGGAAGTGGCAGAAGGGACTGATGTCCGACCAAGAATGGAGCAAGTGCCATTGTTCCCTCTCAGACCCCGCCCCCACATACAGCATCACAACCCAGCAACTGGGTTGCCCTGCCCTGGTGAACACCTAAGGCTCTGCCCTCATACATAACAGGCACGACAAGAAAAAAAAATGACCCAAATGGAAGAAGAGATCCAAGCTCCACAGCAAATGCAACTAAACGACCAAGAGATAGCCAACCTATCAGATACACAGTTCAAAGCACTGGTGATCAGGATGCTCATAGAATTAGTTGAATTTGCTTGCAAATTAGATGAAAAAATGAAGGCTACACTAAGTAAAATGAAGGAAAATGCACAGGGAACCAACACTGATGAGAAGTAAAGTGGGATTCAAATCGATGGAGTGGACAGAAGGAAGAAAGAAACAACCAAATGGAAAAATATGAAGCAACAAGAATTCAAAAACATGGGGAGAGACTTAGGAGCCTTCAGGACATCTTTAAACATTCCAACATCTGAATTATAGGGGTACCAGAAGGGGAAGAGGAAGAGCAACAAGTGGAAAAGTTATTTGAACAAATGATAAAGGAAAACTTCCCCAATCTGGCAAAGGAAATAGACTTCTAGGAAGTCCAGGAAGCTCTGAGAGTCCCAAAGAAGTTGGACCCAAGGAGGAACACACCAAAGCACATCATAATTACATTACCCAAGATTAAAAATAAGGACAGAATCTTAGAAGCAGCAAGAGAAAAGGAGACAGTTACCTACAAAGGAGTGCCCATAGACTATCAGCTGATCTCTCTAAAGAAATCTTGCAGGCAATAAGGGGCTGAAAAGAAGTATTCCAAGTCATGAAAGGCAAGGACCTATATCCAAGATTACTCTATCCAGCAAAGCTTTCATTTAGAATGGAAGGGCAGATCAAGTGCTTCTCAGATATGGTCAAGTTAAAGGAGTTCATCACCAAGCCCTTATTATGTGAAATGTTAAAGGGACTTATCTAAGAGAAAGAAGATAAAAAACATGAACAGTAAAATGACAGCAAACTCACAGCTATCAACAACCACACCTAAAACCAAAACCAAAACCAAAACAAAAACAAACTAAGCAAACAACTAGAACAGGAACAGAACCACAGAAATGGAGATCACATGGAGGGTTAGTGACAGGGGAGTAGGAGGAGGAGAGAGGGGGAAAAGGTACAGAGAATAAGCAGCATAGATGGTAGGAAGAAAATAGACAGGGGGAAGGCAAGAATAGTATGTGAAATACAGAAGCTAAAGAACTTATGACACATGGACATGAACTAAAGTGGGGGAATGTAGGTGGGAGAGGGTGTGCAGGGTGGAGGGGAATGAGGGGAGGTAATAGGACAACTGTAATAGCATAATCAATAAAATATATTTTTAAAAAGGTCTTTACTATTATTATTTATTATTAATAGCACATCCAGTATGCTATAAGCAGTGTCATGTCTGGGCATGTTGCAAAGAGCAGGACATGACCTGTGTAATGTCATTTCAGCCTTACCAGTCTGGAGGCAGGAGAGCCTGCCAAGGAAGAGGCCATCAGGTTCTCCATGTTGCCGAATGCTCCAGGATTAAGTACAAATTGGAACAATCTTGTTTTACCCAGTCTGGCAATTTATAGGCCCAGAAGGTTGTAAAATCACTTTTTCTCATATGCTTAAGAAAACAAAATTAATTCCTGGTATCAAAGAGGTGAATATGGTCCTTTTTAGAAAAATAGCAGGCCAGATGATATCTTAAAAGTTCTTCTCAGGAAAAAAAATGAATGTCAGTATTAAAATTGGTGCACAGTTGGAGGTAGAAGCTATTTCAGTCTTGATCAAGAATGCATTAAGGTGCTCAATAAATTTGCTTTGGGTATTTCCCAGAATCAGGGCTTTATTGTGGGCAGGCATCACATCCCATATATTAAGCCTACATCTTGGTACTATTTTTAATACAGTTTTCTGACTAATAAGACTGTGTGGTAATGATAATCAATTATAATCCTGCATTGAAACCACAGATCTGTTATTTAAGAAGTGTTACTGAACAAATGGCCACCAGCACTTTTACCAAAAGAGACGATAATGATTTTTCCCTGACGAACAACAAACCTGCTATGTCATCCTGGACTACTTTTAAAGTGATGTGGGTTTGCAATTCCAAATGATAAAATTAAAACATTCACATTCTCTCACACTGGCATTATTTATCAAAATGACAGTGTGGCCATTTTTCTTACAGCTTAAAATGGCACACTGATGATAATTACTTTAATCTATTTTTTAGTGCACCATAAGATGCTTGAATTGCTGATGTAATTTTGAAGTCAATCTTTATTTATAGTCAGAAGTCTCCCATGGTATAAGGATTGGTCATTCATAAAAACCTAAGTAGAATATCTATTCATAGTCTGTGCCAATGAGAAGTAGATACTCGATTTAGAGAGTAGAAGTGACACAAGAAATAGAACTTGTTCATTTCCTCTCAAACTTTTCATGTTATCTCTTATATTAACCTTCATGTAAATAAAGTAATTTTTCTTTTATTAGCCTAAGAGATAAATTTTCCAAACTTACTAACTCTATCTGGGTATTTCAAAAAGATTATTCATTTACCATTCATTCTGCAAACATTCATCTTGTATGTTTTATGAGCCAGCATTGCTGAGAAAGGACATAATTATAAAGAACCTTATATTATAGATTCCATTTGTGCAGTGTGACCTTGGATGCTTTCTTCATTTTCTGCCACTGACAGAAAAGTAAGCATTCCATAATTACTTGTTGAATAAATAAATAAGACATGGTCTCTGACTTCAACAAATTTGATAGGAAAATTACCACTTAGTGAATGTTTAATGTGTGAAGAAGCCTGCTTTTCCAAGTTGTCACTCAGAATATGACCCAACTTCTGCCTGACCTTAGCATAATAAACTTATCTTTGAGTTCTCTCAACCTTTCCAACTCCACCTAAAGTGGAGTGAGAGCCAGATCCTCTTCTCTGGGACACTGACCAGTGTACCACCTAAATGTGTACCCCTCTTTTTTGCCTGTGCCTTTTCCAAGTGAGGAGATGTGTAACTACCCTGGAACAAGAGTAAAGAATATTGGCTCAGAAAGTTTTCTTTCAAATCTATTGTAAATTCAAGGATCACAGCCTGAATTGACTGCTTCCTCTTCTCTGAATTTTTACAATTGCAACTCTACTTTGAGACACTCATATCTAGGAGGAAGAATGATGAGCTAAAAAATGGATTTGCATTTGCACAGGGAAAAAAGAATTCTCTTATTAATTTAATAATCCAGACATTTTATTATTTCCATTTTAAAGATGAGAACATTGAGTCTTACAGAGACTAGAAACTTGTTAATAATGTTTTACAGTATTGGTATCAGATCTAACTTCCCCCCAATCCTTGCTCTCACAGCATTACTGGTATTATTTCCATTTTTAGAGATTGAAAACCTAAAATTAGAGAGATTAACTGATTTATTCAAGATCCCATCATTAACATACTAATGAGCCAGGATTAGAACCCAGATCATTGACACTACTGTGTGTTTTCTACTATCGTGGTATTTTCATACTGCCTATCCCTTTTCTCATGCCTTGGATTTCCCATTTACATAAAGAAAATAGTAGTCTTGGAATTGTTTCATGGAATCAATAGAATTAATATTTCCAATTATATAAAATATTTAATTAACATTATCATTAAATAGATTTTGCATTTCCAAAGAAAGCATCTATATTTACTTCTAATTTTCTTTGGTTTCAAATTGATTTCAGAGCTATAAATTAATAATACAGTAACAATGGTGATTATATAATTTATCTTAAACAATGTCACATGTAAATTTAAAGGTTAGTGAATATTTCTATGATTATCACAGGAGAAAAACAATGTATTCAGAGTAACTGTCTGGTATTATGGAGGAGCTAGCAAGCATACCTCCCAAAGTGCCTACCAGTTTTCTGGGAATGTTTTTCTCCACGGCTGGGTCTGTCCCTCAAAGCTGCCAAGAAGATCTATTGTAGATTCTCTGTATGAAAATAATTAACCTAAGGAGAATAAACAAGGATAAGAGAGATTTCCCTTGGTAGACACAAACATTCACATTTGACTCATGATAACAAGGCAGGACAAGTCTAACTGTATTGACAGAAAATCTTTTATGTTTGCAGTGCATAATCACCTGCTGCTTATTATTTTTCATCCCACATTCAAAATTCACTGTTTTGTAGGGTTTTATAAGCATCCCAGATATCTCCACAGCAACTACCACAACATCAAAACTAGATTATAGCTTTGAGTTTGGAAATTTTCAGAGTAAAATCTCAGGTTATCTTGGGCCAGAATATTATGTGAAAATACTGTTCAGGGACTTTGTGTGGTCAGTATTATATAAGCATAGTTACAGATGATAACTACATGTTATATCTTTTTTTGATTAAACATAAATATGTATTCAAAGAATATTTTAGCCCAAATAATTTCTCATATTAAGAAAACCTAAAAGTAGCAAAGTATGCAGTTCCACAAACTAGACTGAGAAACTTGTATGAGGTTATAATTTCATTTTTAATGTTTGCATCTCTAGCAATCTTATAACAATGTCCCCCTTGAGGGCATTTTTACTCTAATTAAATAAAATCTATAACACTACTGAATTGATATTCAAGAATATCAGCTAACACGTTAGTGTTTTGTCTTCGCTCTCTGATGGCACATTAAGGTGATGCCTAAGGCGCTTGGTCACAGAATGGTTCTTCTAGAGACTTCAGAAAAGGAATATCAATTCCAGTGACAAACAGTTCATATAATATGAAAAAGATAACTTAAAATAATTAATAATGTGTTGAAAACATACATTAAAATAATTTCTTCAGAGAGCAAGAAAGCAAAGAATGTTCATAATCTGAAAACAGAAAAAGAAGATACCTGGGGAATTTTTTTAAAAAGCTTAAAGCCAACTTTTCCTTGGGAAGCAAAATCAGCCTCTGTTTTGACAGCATTGCAGATCATGGGAACTGAGTAATGAAATCAAGTACTACTCACAGTGAAGGGTCTAATAGAATGTCTCAGCACAAAATTGAGATTTTGGGGGATGAATAAGAATTAAATCTACCATTCTGAAGGCTCGACAAGTGCTTTTCTATAAAGCTCCCTGATAATTTGTAAACACAACTTTGCTCTCAAAATCTGAGTTTTTTAGCCTAGATTCACATTATTTGCATGGCCAACAAAGATTTTCAAGTGGTCCCACGCTGGCAATGATATCAGATAACTAGTGGGAGCGAACAAAAATGTTCTCAAAGGAATGCAATCATATCCAGGCTTCAAAGAATTATCACAGCAGAAGTTTTGAAGAATTTGAGCCCATAATGAAAAAATCATGAAATATGTGAACAAATAAGGCAAAATCAGTGAGAGCCAGAATAAACAAGATACTAGCAAATATTTCAGACATTAAAATTTATCAGAAAGAGAATATAAAATTAGTACTTTTCATGTTTCAATAAGGTATTCATTAAAATTATGAGCACCCTTGCAAGAAACTGTATAAATTAAACAGTAAAGTTTGAAATAAGTGAAATATAACTTTTAAATAAAAAATAAAATAAAATGTAAAACATTTGACAAATTAAAGATTAGATCCAGCTGAAGACAATTCAGTAAACCAAAAAATAATTTCAAAGGAGTTATTCTGAAAACAGCATAAAATTAGAAAAATACGGAAAATATAAAAGAGTCTAGTTCAGATGGAGTGAGAAGGTCTTACATATCAGAACCCAAAAATATATTGTAGGAAAAAAATCAGAATAAGGCAATAATAAAATGAATAAAAAACAAATAATTTTTCTAAATTATGGAAAGACACAAAACCTAAGATCCCAGAAACCCATTCATTGCCTTAATAAAAATATATATATAATGTATATTTATATTGTTAGTCATCAGACATTTTTGAAGAAAGTGCAGGGTGCTAAACACAACTGTGATATCTAAATAAGCTTGAGATAAAAGAATGATTTTAAACTGAGAGCTACAGTAGAAAACAAAAGCAGCAGAAGATTCCTTAATGTGCATAGAAAATATCAATCTAGAATACTATACAAGCAAAGCAAAATAATAATGAAATTTTGTGGCAAAAGTTCCCACAAACTCTCATTAAATAAAACTCTAAAGTTCTGTTTCATACAAAAATAAAATTATTATAGAGTTCTGAGATAAAAATATGATATGATGGGCAATGATTTTGGTAAATCTATAAAACATTGTTTTTAAAATAATAATAATAATATCTAATCTATGGCATTAAAATACAGATTAAGAAAAATAATAGACACAAATACAATATAATTTTGGGGGGAGTTATGATCACAGTTAAAACATTTTTAAGGTGCCAGTATATTTCAAGTGCTAGATTAGGATATTGATCAACTACATACATTGTTTAGTTAAATATGCATATGAAACTATCTAGGATAATCATTAAAAATAAATATAGAGAGTGTAATTTGTAAAACAGTAAAGTGTAATAATGGAGATCCAATGAGAAAAATTAACCAACAAAATAAAACAAACAAAAAAGAAAATCAAGCCATCCAAAGGAAGGCAAGAAAAGAAGTAAAACATGAGGAAAAAAGTAAAAAATTACAAAGTAAAAATTAAGACCTAGAAATAAATTCAACTGTGTCAGTAATTATAAGAAAGATAAAACTAATTTGTTTAAAAAACACTTTACCAAGTTTTTAAAAAATCCAGCTGTAAGTTATTTATAAGAGACCCTATTAAACTCATATTGACAGAGGAAGATAGAAAAAAAATATGCACCAGAAAAATGCAAACCACAGAAAACTTGTGTTGTAATATAAATGTTTTATAAAACAGATTTTGAGACAAAGTATTACTAAATCTAAGAAAAATAACTGCTTAAAATAAAATCCATTAGGAAGATAAAACAATTTGAAACACTTATACATAACAAAACCTCAAATTATATCATCCAAAATTGACAACTCTGCAAGAGAGAGGCAAATTCTACTTCCAGTGTCATAGTGGGAAATGGTTAGACAAGTCTCCAGAAGTAACAGCTTAAGCTGACAAAAAAATCAGTAAAATCCATAATACTCGAACACTATAATTAACAAATTATTGTAAAGAACATATAGAACATTAGATCTGACAATGAGAGACTACAATTCTTTTTTAAAAAAGATTTTATTTATTTATTTATTTTTTATTTTATTTATTCATTTTTAGAGAGGGAAAGGGGGGAGAAAGAGAGAGAGAGAGAAACATCAATGTGCGGTTGCTGGGGGCCGTGGCCTGCAACCGAGGCATGTGCCCTGACTGGGAATCGAACCTTTGACACTTTGGTTCGCAGCTTGTGCTCAATCCACTGAGGTACGCCAGCCAGGGAGAGAGACTACAATTCTTTTTCTAAGGACACAACAAATACTTATTAAAATTTACCAAATGTATCGGAAAAAAGCAATCCTTAACAAATTAATGATAGGCACCTTCACAATGCAATTAAATTAAAAATCAATGAAAAAAGCAATCAAAATATTTCATAAATATGAATTGTCACAATATATTTTTATATATTTATGGACCAAAAATATGTATGTACCAGCAAACTGTAACTAGTATTGTATTAAAAATGTCAAGTAAAGCATAAAAAACAAGTTGACCTACAAATGCAAAATTGGTTTGACGTAAGAAAATCCATGAATGAATATCACCATAATAATCAATTATGAATTAAAAATTCAATTGTAATCTTAACAGATATAAGAAATGCATCTCATAAATTTTAATATCAGTTCATATTAAAAGAAACCTTAATAAATTAAGAAGAGAAATTTTCTTAGCACAACAAAACCTTCAAGAAACATTTTAAACATATAACATTGAAAATATTTCCTTCAAAATCCAGAACCAGCAAAAGATGTATACCATCACCATTTGTGTTCAGTAGTGAACTGGAGATTCTCTACTGTGTAGTAGAACAAGAGACAAAATGAAAGGTACATAGATAAAAGAAGAAGAAACCAGGTTGTTGTCAACCAAACAACCTTATGATTGTAGGGGAAAATAGGAGTATCTACTCTCCAAAGACTATCCAATAGAATATACAGATTATCATTACAATGATTATTCACACATTTTTATATTCACAACATATTTGGCATTATAAAAAGTACTAAACAATGCAAAAACACCTGGTCATTTAATCAAATCATGAAAGCAGAGGAAACACTGGGGGGATATTAATTTCACCTCTTTAGTATAAATGTATTCTTCCAAAAAACTCCAAATAACAATTTCCATAGAATATTGCCTTTTGTTATTATAGTTTTAAGATCTCCTTTCTGAAAATCCCTATAAAAATCAGAAATATTGGTGATATTCTGCTCAGTCCTCTATTCTTTCAGTCATTCAGTTATGACAAACTAGGGCCTGGCCCTAGAAAAGCATAAATGAGTAAGACAAAGACCCTGCTTTCACAAATAACATAAATGAAGCAGTAAGATGATAAAGATGTTCCCACACATCCGTTATTGGTCTAGATATATTAATGATAAGAAATTATAAGAGAAATATGCTTCTTTTAAATACAAACGTTACATGAATACATGCACATAGAAACCAATTCTCAATGTCTCTAGAATTTCAGTCACTTAATAAAACTAAATTGTTCATGAAACTGTTGCCTAGCTTACCTTATCCTAAATTCTGCATTCTGATTAAAGGTGGAATTTCAAATTTTTACTAGAATCACTTTAATTTAACATTTTTAAAAATCTGATTATTTTTAAGAAATAATAGACAGTGTGTACATCTTTAATATCATTCCATTAACTCAGCCTGTGGACTCAGACCAATGTGAACATGACTTTTCTTTCACTGGGATGAGAAAAGGTGTAGATATCTGACCAGAACAAGGCATATGAAATGGTTGATTAAATCTCCACTTTCAAAAGGTTGGTAGTTGTGAATTCTGTGGGAATTTCCTAGAAGCTTCCGCTGAAATGGGCAGGGTGTCATGATATAGAACTATAGTTCTGTGCTTTCCTGGCCTACAGAACATTGGACACTACATATGGTCAAGGTTGTCTCAGCTAAGTGATTACACCTGTGGTTCCTGAAACTTTTACACCCACCATCTCTGAATAGCAGCTCAGCTAGATTCAACTCCAGGAGGCATAGCACTATCCCCACCTGGCAGCACTGCAGATAGTACAGCCCCGTGTACATTCTAATTAGCATGTTGACATCCCAGATAGCCACCAGCTACATACTAATTGTCAAATACAAAAATAAGAGAAGGTAGGCCTGGCTAGTGTCACTCAATTGGTTGGAGCATCGTCCCATAAGCCAAAATGTCACTAGTTTGATTCCCAGTCACAGCACCTGCCTAGGTTGTGGGTTCAGACCCAGTTGAAGCACCTACAAGAGGTAACTGGTTAACATTTCTTTCTTACATCCATGTTTCTCTCCCTCTCTCTCCTTCCCTTCCCCTCTCTCTAAAAATTAATATGTATGTCCTTAGATGAGGATAAAAAACAAGAGAAGGTGGGAAGGGGCTTCCTCAAGGTCATCTACCCAGTGAATAGTCACTGTGGGAACTAGAATGTTTAGCAATATTGCCATCATTGTCTACCTGAAGCACTCAAGGATGGGGGAGGTGGGAGGAGCAGAAGGTAGAAGAAATTTGTCACAGCAAAAAGAAAAGCATTATACACAAATGGTTGAAAGCTTGACTGTGGCAGGAAATGAAAACTCCAAAAGTTTCTTATGCTCTGTAACTGTAACACTTGCAAAATTTCACACAGGACTGTAGAAGCTGACAAGTCGTAACCAAAGCAACGGCCAGTTACTCAAGGTCGTACACAGACTCCCATGATAAGCTCCTGTGCTCTGTAGCTTCTGCAAATTCCTCCTGCATTTTCTCTTTGTCTCCCATATAAGGTAGCTGGACCTAACTTCCGCATTCAGCTTCTGTATGTAACCTCGCTTTGCCACGTAGGTAGGAAGCCCGGGACTATTTAAACCCCAGGAGAGTGAGGATCCTTACTCAGAGGATTTGGATGTTAACCACCCCCTCTGGGCCCCTGGGTAATAAAGTTTGTGCTTCATTATCTCCCTGCATGTGGGTGGATTTTCCACAACAAGACCACTGCCTGATTTCAGAATCCTGGTTTTATCACTCAATAACCCTGTAACTTTTGATAAGTTATTTACTCTTTCTGGCTTTGGCATCCTCATTTGTAAATGCAGAGAATCTAGCCTCATAAGTTTGTGGAAACTGTAGTGCTCAAGAAAATGGTAAGAGTTTAATACATGTGGGACGGGAAGATGGCGGCTTTGCTCTAGGCAGCGTTTTTCTTGGCTTCTGTGAAGAGGGGGGAACTCTCGGATTGGTGGAGAAACAGAGCAAGTGGGCTAGGTTACCGAATCACTTTTGAAAGCAGGACATCAAAAATTATTGTGATCACAGAAAAACCAGATGGTAAGGAGACTTCTTCAGGACAAAAGGGGCCCAGGGACCAGAGCGGGGACTAGGGGTGTGCAGTCCCCAGGCCCGGTGCTCGGGGCTCCCGGGAGAGGGGAGTCGCTGCTCCCTTCCCCAAATACGGGGGGTGAGCAACTCCAGGGGAGACCATGTTGCTAGAAGGAACAGATTGGCCAGTTGGACTGGGAAAAAATCGCCCAGGGACTATGAACACCCACCCAGAGACCTGGGAGAAGTGAGGGCCTCTAGCCGACAGGACCAGGGGCAGCCTGGAAGAGCACCCACACCCCTAGCCTGGAGGAAGTGCAGATCGGTGGAGAGTACAGAACCGGCCGTGGTTGCCTCGAGCCCCATAGGGAGGCCTGAATCTCGCGCGGCGATCCCGTGGCGCTTGGCGCGTTCCTACAGTAGTGGCTCAGAGATTTCCGGCCAGCCCTACCAGGGGAGCAGGGAAAGGGGCCCACACCCGCTCGGAGCGCGGTTCGGCGGTGACCACGGAGCTGGAAAGGGCTCGGCTTGCGCACCATTGGGAAGACCGGCTCTCACTCTCTGTGAACCCGGAACGGGCCTGGTGAGGCTCTTAGGGCGATCCTAGACCCCAATCTCAAAAGTTTGGGGGAGGGGCATGCCCTTTTACGATTCCCAGGGAGGGCGCAGTGAATCCCAAAACGTCGTGGGTGCCTCCTGAGATCATAGAGCTGGAATCCGGCAGGACCCTGGAATCCGGAAGAACGTGGGAGTGAGATCCAGAGAGCCAGTGTGCTTGGGAGCATCCAGGGTACCTGACGGACTTTCTGAGATTTGGGCTGGGAGAGAGAGAAGCATTTCAAAGGTCCCTCAGCCAGCTGAAGCCAGCAAGATCAGAAAAACTGGTCTGGCCAGTTAGAAACCAAAAAGAGGGTTTTTTTGTTTTGTTTTGTTTTTTGTTTGTTTGTTTTTCTTTCTTTTTTTTCTCTTTTTTTTGTTTTGTTTGGTTTGATTTGGTTTGGTTTGGTTTTTGTGACTGTTGTTAGTTGATTGATTTTATCTTGTGTTTTATGTGACATTTTATTTTTCAAATCTTATTATTTTTATCTCCTAATCCCTTATGTTTCTCTTCCATTCATCCTAGTATTATTCTTTCCACTCCAAATTTATCTCTCCTGCACTACATCTTCTGCTTTTCTTTCCTTTTTCTTTTTTTTATCTTGCAAGTTACTGTAAATTTGTATTATCTTTTTCTCACTTTTCTGACATTTTTTATTTTAATAATATTTTGGTATTCTTTTTCTTTCTGTATAATCTTCTTTGCTTGGCTGGTTGTACTGTCATTTGATAGGTTTCCCCTGGTATCTCAGTCACAAGGTGTTGAGAAGTTACTATCCTTCATCTGTTTTCCATTAATACACCTCTCAAGGTTCTATACTCTTTATTCTTGTTATCTAGACCTCATCGATTCTGCCACAAGACTGTCACTTTACTATTACTATTAGTAAGACCTAGTCTATACAGTTGTAAATACTTCTCAATACCCCTACCTGATCTCAGCCCACTTTGCAATTTTCTGTACTATACTATTGTGGGGGTTGTCTCTATTCTTTTACACACTACTCCTATCTACTAATCTTTAATCCAACCCTACCTTAGAATCTGACCTCCCACAGCCTCACAGCTTTCTAGATCCAACTAACAATCCTCTCATCCCCAATAATAGTCTTACCTTCTTTCCACCCTTTCTAAAATGTGGATAGTGGGGTGGAGGACCATGGTTAACACTATAAGGAGCCAAAAGATAACCCATCTCTTCTCTACTGGCTGCTAATGTAAATATCATAGGAGACTGTATTGCTGTCTTAAAGCATTTCGATTTACTCCTCCAACTGATCACAAAAAAAGAGTAGGGGGAAGCTGTGAACACCAGGATACACGAAGGAGATTGTACCACTGAATCTCACAAATATTCTACCACAGAAGTTCACACCATAATTTCAGGGAATCAGAACAGATCAATTTAAGAAACAAGAAGAAAAAAGAAGAAACCCACGAACAATGAGAAAACAAAGAAATAACCCCCAATTGAAGGGAAACGAGGAAGCCTCAGGAAAAATGCTAAATGAAATAGAGGCAACTCAACTATTAGATAGTGAGTTCAAAACAATGATTACCAGGAAGTTCAATGAGCTCACAATGAGCTATCAGAAATTAGAGGGAAAATACATCAACCTCACTGCAAACTATATAAACATGAAAAAGGAAATAGAAACACTCAACAAAGGTCAGGAGGAAATGAAGAATACAATTTCTGAACTGAAGAACACAGTAGAAGGAATAAAAAGCAGGATCAATGAAGCAGAAGATCGGATTAGCAAGCTGGAGGACAAAGTAGAAAACAACATCCAGAAAGAGCAAGAAAAGGAAAAGAGGCTCAGAAAGAATGAAGAGGGATTAAGAGAAATGCAAGACAATATGAAACGTAATAATATCCGTATAATAGGGATACCAGAAGGAGAAGAAGAAGAGCAAGGGATCAAAAACCTAGTTGAACAAGTAATGAAGGAGAACTTCCCTAATTTGATGAGAGAAAAAGTCACACAAATCCAGGAAACACAAACAGTCCCAATCAAGAGGAACCCAAAGAGGCCCACCTCAAGACACATCATAATTAAAATGGCAAAATTTCAAGACAAAGAGAGAATCTTAAAGGCAGCAAGGGAGAAAAAGGAAGTAACATACAAGGGAGCCCCAATAAGGCTAACAGCTGACTTCTCAATAGAAACACTTCAAGCCAGAAGAGAATGGCAAGAAATACTCCAGGTAATGAGAACCAGAGGTCTGCAACCAAGGCTACTATATCCAGCAAGGCTCTCAATCAAGATAGAAGGTCAAATAAGAAGCTTCCCAGACAAAAGAAGTTTAAAAGAATACGCCTCAACCAAACCAGCTCTGCAAGAGACCCTAAAGGGACTGCTTTAAGGAAGGGAAGGAAAAGAGAGAGAGAGAGAAAGAGAGGAGCACACATACATAAAAGAAAATGAATAAGTACCTATCAATAATAACCTTAATTGTAAATGGGTTAAATGCTCCAATCAAAAGACATAGAATAGCTGAATGGATAAGAAAAAATGACCCACATATCTGCTGTCTACAAGAGACCCACCTCAGGGTAAAAGACCTACACAGGCTGAAAGTGAAGGGATGGAAACAAATCTTCCAAGAAAATGGAAAGGAAAAAAAAAGCCGGGGTAGCAATACTCATATCAGACAAAACAGACTTCCAAAAAAGGACCATGAAGAGAGACCCAGAAGGTCACTTCATAATACTCAAGGGAAGAATGCATCAAGAAGATATAAATATTGTAAATATATATGCACCCAACATAGGAACACCCAAATACATAAAGAAAATCTTAGAGGACTTCAAGAAAGATATGGACAGCAACACAATTATAGTGGGAGATTTTAACACCCCACTATCAAAAATGGACAGATCTTCTAAACAAAATATCAACAAAGATATTGTGGCATTGAACAATACCCTTGAGGAAATGGATTTACTGATGTATACAGAGCCCTCCATCCAAAAGAAGCTAAATATACATTCTTTTCAAATGTACACGGAACATTCTCAAAGATAGACCACATGATAGGACACAAAACAAGCCTCAACAATTTCAAGAAAATTGAAATCATACCAAGCATTTTCTCAGACCACAAGGGACTGAAGCTAGAAACCAACCCCAAGGAAAAAAACCCAAAACACTCAAAATCATGGAGATTAAATAGCATGCTATTAAACAGTGAATGGGTCAAGAATGATATTAGGGAAGAAATCAAAAGGTTTCTGGACACAAATGAAAACGAACTCACAACAACCCAAAACTTATGGGACATAGCCAAGGCAGTCCTGAGAGGGAAGTTCATAGCCATACAGGCTCACCTAAAAAGGTTAGAAACATTCCAAACAAACAACCTAACCCTATGTCTACAAGAACTCGAGGAACAACAACAAAGGCAGCCCAGAGCAAGCAGAAGGAAGGAAATAACCAAGATCAGAGCAGAATTAAATGACATAGAGACTAAAAGCACAATTCTAAGGATCAATGAATCCAAGAGCTTGTTCTTTGAAAAGATAAACAAAATGGACAAGCCTTTAAGCAGACTCATCAAGAAAAAAAGAGACAAGACCCAAATAAATACAATCAGAAATGAAAGAGGAGAGATTACAACAGATACCACAGAAATACAAAGTATTGTAAGAAATTACTACAAAGAGCTGAATGCCAAGAAATTTGAAAACCTAGGTGAAATGGACAAATTTCTAGAAAAATAGAATCCTCCAAAACTCAATGAAAAAGAAGCAGAAAGCCTGAACAGACCAATAACAACAAAAGAAATTGAAGCAGTAATCAAAAAACTCCAAACACACAAAAGCCCTGGACCAGATCGTTTCACAGGAGAATTCTACAAAGCATTTAAGGAAGAGCTAACCCCTATCCTTCACAGACTATTCCAAAAAATCCAAAAAGATGGGAGTCTCCCAAACTCTTTTTATGAGGCCAACATCATCCTAATTCCAAAACCAGATAAAGACACAACAAAGAAAGAAAACTTCAGGCCAATATCACTGATGAACATTGACGCTAAAATCCTCAACAAAATACTGGCAAACTGCATCCAACAATACATTAAAAAGATTATACACCATGACCAAGTGGGATTCATTCCAGGGATGCAAGGATGGTTCAATATTCGCAAGTTAGTAAATGTAATACATCACATAAACAAAAGCAAAGACAAAAACCACATGATCATATCAATTGATGCAGAAAAAGCATTTGACAAGGTACAGCACCCATTCATGATAAAAACACTTGGCAAAGTGGGAATAGAGGGAGCATTCCTCAACATAATAAAGGCCATATATGAGAGACCTACAGCCAACATCATACGCAATGGGCAAAAATTAAATCTTTTCCACTAAGATCAGGAACAAGGCAAGGCTGTCCACTTTCACCACTTCTATTCAATATAGTACTGGAAGTTTTAGCCACAGCAATCAGACAAGAAAAAGAAATAAAAGGCATCCAAATCAGAAAGGAGGAAACAAAACTGTCACTGTTTGCAGATGACATGATAGTATACATAGAAAATCCTATAGACTCTACCAAAAAACTGCTTGACCTAATCAATGAGTTTGGCAAAACAGTGGGATACAAAGTCAATATCCAGACATCAAAGGCATTTCTGTACACCAACAATGAAACAGCAGAAACAGAGATCAAGGAAAAAATTCCATTTGAAATAGCAAAAAGAAAAATAAAATATCTAGGAATAAACCTAACCAAAGAGGTAAAAGACTTGTATTCAGAAAACCATATAATAATCAGGAAAGAAATCAAGGAAGACACAAACAAATGGAAACATATACCGTGTTCATGGATTGGAAGAATTAATATTATGAAAATGTTCATACTACCCAAAGCAATTTACACATTCAATGCAATTCCTATTAAATTACCAATAACATATTTCACAGACATAGAAAAAACACTTCAACAATTTATATGGAATTATAAACGACACCGAAGAGCTGCTGCAATTTTGAGAAAGAAGAGTAAAGTAGGAGGGATCACAATACCCGACACTAAACTATACTACAAGGCCACTGTAATCAAAACAGCCTGGTACTGGCATAAAAACAGGCACATAGACCAATGGAACAGAAACAGAGAGCCCAGAAATAAGCCCAAGTCTCTACGGTCAATTAATATTTGACAAAGGAGGCAACAACATAAAATGGGATAAAAATAGCCTCTTCAACAAATGGTGTTGGGAGAACTGGATAGCCACGTGCAAAAAAATGAAATTTGAGCGCCAACTTACACCATACACAAAAATAAATTCAAGGTGGATAAAAGACTTAAATATAAAACGTGACACCATTAAATTCCTAGAGGAGAACGTAGGTAGGAAAATCTCAGATATTTCACGAAGAAACTTTTTTACTGACTTGTCCCCTAGAACAAGGGACATAAAGGAAAGAATAAACAAATGAGACCTCATCAAAATTAAAAGCTTCTGTACAGCTAAAGAAAACAGTATGAAAATTAAAAGAGAACCAAGTGTATGGGAAAACATATTTGCCAATGATACCTCAGACAAGGGTTTAATCTCCAAAATATATAAAGAACTTACAAGACTGTACTCTAAGAAGACAAGGAATCCAATTAAAAAGTGGGCAAAGGACTTGAACAGACACTTCTCCAAGGAGGACATACAGAAAATCCAAAGACACATGAAACGATGTTCAATATCGCTAGCTGTCAGAGAGATGCAAATTAAAACCACAATGAGATACCACTTCACACCAGTCAGAATGGCCATCATAAACAAAGCAACAAACAAAAAGTGTTGGAGAGGTTATGGAGAAAAAGGAATCCTGGTGCACTGTTGGTGGGACTGCAGACTGGTACAACCACTATGGAAAGTAGTATGGAACTTCCTCAGAAAACTAAAAATGGATCCGCCTTTTGACCCTGCAATTCATTGCTGGGACTCTATCCTAAGAATACTAAAACACCAATTCAAAATAACCTTTGCATCCCAATGTTCATAGCAGCACAATTTACAATAGCTAGGGTCTGGAAGCAACCAAGATACCCATCAGTAAATGAATGGATCAAAAAACTATGGTACATTTACACAATGGAATTCTATGCAGCAGAAAGAAAGAAAGAAGGAGCTCCTACTCTCTGCAACAGCGTGGATGGAGCTGGAAAACATTATGCTAAGCGAAACAAGCCAGGCAGTGAAGGACAAATACCATATGATCTCACCTTTAACAGGAACCTAAATAACAAAACAAAGAAACAAACAAAATGTAACCAAAGACACTGAAATAGAGGACAGGCTGACAGTGACCACAGGGGAGAGTAGAGGGAATTTAAGGGGACAGTGGGAAGAGTTCACAGGAACAAACTTAAAGGACACATGGTCATAAACTAAGGGGAGGGTGGTAATGGGAGGGAAGTGGGGAGCAGTGGGAGGGGGGACTGGATTGGGAGTGAAAAGGAGAAAACTGTTATTGAACAATGATTTAAAAAATAAATAAATAAATAAATAAATAAATACATAATTTAAAAAGAAATTACAAAAAGAGTTTAATGTAAGCTATTTTCTAGATTTTATGAATATCTAATATTTTCAAAAATACACCTATAACTCCTCCTGAAATAAATTATGATATTGAAATCTTTTCACTTCCACATAACACAGGCAGTTGAAATACGAAAATTTCTGTCAACCAACGATTTTAACCCCATTTTTTTTCTCCCAGAGAACAGATGGGCATTTTAAAACCAACTTGAAGGTGAATAAATAGGCTCACTCTTCTGGCATAAGGCAATTAAGTCTTGGACACAGAGGGTTTTATGTTCCTTTTTGTTTGTTTTAAGGACTGTTACTTATATTATTCATGGAGTAATCTCTGAAATAAAATAATTAATTGTCTCAACCTAAAGCCAAAGCATAGTTCAGAAATAGATTGAGGATATATATCTTACAGGCTCTGTTGTACAATAGCCAGTATGCTATTCAAATGTGGCTGTTTAAACCTAAATTAAATAAAATTTTAAATTCAGTTTCTAGTCATGACAACTACATATCAAGTGCTCAATAACCACATTGACTACAAGAAATAGAATATTTACATCATCACAGAACTTTCCATTAAATAGCATTGTACATGATAAACTGTGTATCTATCTGGTGCCACTTGCCGGTAATCCTGTCCAATTAGTAAAGACTATTATAAGTAACTGGTGAAATCAATCTTCAATTTAGAGTCTAGTGTAATAATTAAGAAACCCTATTTTATAATTAGTTGTGTTAATTATTCCCAGGCAAATTTTATAGACTGTCACATCTGTATGTTTTAGTTCTAATATCAGAAAATTACACAGCATTATATGTTTTATCACCAGTTGACAATTTGAAGCACACATAAGAGTTTTCCAAAGCCATTGCTTCTTAGCATAATCACATATTATCTATGCAAATGACACTGTCCAGATTCCTCAAGTAAAGTCTACACAGCAAAAATAGCATTAGGTCAAACTGATGTTCAGAAATTTGTGCTGTGAAGGCAGCTAATCTTAAGTGGTAAAACTGTAAAACCAATTCCTTAGTCTAGATTTTTGTGAATAAATTTTTCTTGTATTTAATAAAAATAATAAAGTTTTTTTATATTCAAATTTACTATTTTAACATGTAATTCTCTCCTTGACATTAGCTCATTGTAGCTGTGTTCAATGTGTTAGTTTCATTACAAATATCATTATGAATCACTGCTCCAGCTTCTTCTGGCTGCAAGACAGGCAACTGCAGGTGGTATGAACCCCTGTGGGCTGGCCCCCATGGGCTCTGGCCCTCTGGACCATTGGTTGGGTTAATACATCAGCTTTCAAAGCCTCCAAGGAATCCAACTTGCTCCCAGGATCTGTCCTAACACTGTTTAAATATCCTAATGTCATTTTGACCTCCTTAAAGGTGGGGAGATGGTCATATGAATTACAATGAGCCCTATGTAATTGGGCGCTAAAAAGAATGTCAAAAAAATTACAATGCCTCCTATAAAAAGAATAGGAAAGGGAAAGGAAGGACGGTGGTCATTTCCAGAGTTTGAGATTTCCTGAGGGCTGTTGTGAGGTAATGATGAGGGAGCTGGAAGATATTTAAAAGTCAGAATTAGAAGTTGAAATAAGCTGTTTATGGGTTGTCTAGCTCAAGTTCCTATTTAACAGATGAATAAACTGAAGCTCAGAGAAGGTGAGAGCATGAAGTATATAGCACAGTAAAGAACCATATAAAGAACCATATTCTTTATAACCTCATCCTGCAAATGAGCTGTTGATAAATTAATAAATAATATAGTCATAGCAAAGAGAAATTATGAAGTTTGGTGACTTTATTCTGTGTACCATCTGACAATCTTAGAGAAATTCACTCCTAGAGTCTTTGATAAGATTCATGTCTATTGACATATAAAAAGTAAACTACTAGCAAGTTGTATTTATTGTTGGCCTAGTGCAGGCAGCTAATGCACAGATCAGTGCATCAGACTGGCCATCCCAGACTTGAGTTCCAAGCTCCTAAACTTTTATTACCTTTATTTCTTTTATTACCTTGCAGATAGGTTTGGGGCGACGGTGTTGTGATAATGATCATCACCTCCATGAGTTGAAAACTTAAATTTGTTAGTCTCTGCTCTAACATTTGAAGTATATTTTCATTTAATTCTTGCAAATGAGTTAATGTGGTACTTACTGGATCATAATTTCTCTATATGAAATGAGAAAATTGAGACTTAGAGAAATTAAACAACTTGACAGACTTTGGTGGCTACTAAGTAGTAGAGCCAGCCTTTGATTTTCTGACTTTAATAGCCCCTGGTCTTAATTACTGTGCTATATTACTGTTCTTTATTCTGGATGAAGCTGAAGTCCCAAAAGCCTGGCTCGAGTCATGGGCACACACCTTGTTTTTCTTTTTCCTGTTAGAAGCTATTATTTCCCTGTTTTACTTTGTTTTGCCTTATGTTGCACTATGTCCATATGTTGTTTTCCCTGCCCTCTCGGGGTCATCCCATCCAAGTTCACAAGATAGCAGCTGCTTTGGTCTCCTGCAGGTGTCTATTCTTGGCCTATGCCCAATACCATGTAGAAAATTGGCTATTTCCCAGAACTTTGCTGTTGTTTCAGTGCCCTTAAATGTCTGGACTTTGTAACTTTGTAAATCCCAGTTTCAATAAAAAAAATAAGCTGGAGAATTTACACTGCATACCCTCAATTACCAACATGACAAAAGCAAGTGCATGGGGGGAAAGGTATCTTTTCCCCAGTTTTATATTAATTCCAGATTTAAAATCATCAGCCTAAAATATCCACTAAAATGGAACTTGTGCCTCCATTCAAACATATGTAGAAATGTACACTTTTCTTAAATTTTGAAATATTCCTTTTGAAAAGCTTCTTCTTATAAAAATCTATCCATTTCTCTATTCCCCAATCTTGCTCAGGAATCTAGATTTACAATGCTGTATGCAATATTGAAAGAGTATTCTACAAATTGATCATATGCCATATGTTTATGAATAGTAATTAAAAGCTCCCTCTTCTACCCTAAGAACATCTGTCTCGGTGTACTGCCAGCCTATTTAGAGCCATAGCATCTATTACCTAGATCTTGATCCTCTCTTTCACCATTAACATGTTTATTTAAAACCTACAATTTAAAATGTGTAGATAAAGCTCTGATACTTTCTGGAGAAACAGCCCAAAAGAAATATCAAGATGCCAATGCTAATTTTAGATTATTTCATTGGTCAGTCTACCAAACGTTAGATTGCTAGATTTTCACACTTCCCCTGTAATGGCAACTTGATTTGCAAAAAGCTCCTAGCAGGCAAGAAGAGTTTCTCATCACCATTTTGGAGGAAAAACAAAACAAAACACTTTTTATTCAAAAGAGAATGAGTAAAGAGAAAGTAGAGATTTTTTTGGTGGTTTATCTCTCTACCTCTAATGTCCTAGAGGAAATGTATGGTTGCCCTAGAGTTCAAGGGGCATGTCTTCTTAGCCTACTTCTTATGCATAAAAGCATACCATTTTAATATTATCATCCTGGTAATATTAAAACAAACAAATCTTTCTTGAACTTTTCAGATTATAAAGACCTCAACAAACTTAAAGGATACACATAGACCCTGAGCAGAAAAGGTAAAAGCTCTGTAGAATTCAAGAAATTTTATTTCACAGATTGGAAACTGGATAAAAATTGTCACTTGCCTGAAGCAAGTTTTGCTTCAAGAAAGACAGCAATGCACTAAATTAATTCATGTTTATAATTAGTACACCTGTGGGCAAGACCAACAGCTTGTTGTTCATACCAATGAAATGTTTCAGCAAGCTCTCTTCACCTTTGTAATGCCTATACTTCCAAGGTCATTACCTAACCACAGTTAATTATTTAGAATGTTCTGTATTTAGTCACATATGTATTACTACCTATGACACATTTTTCTTAATCATTCAAAGAACTGTTAATCTATATAACATTTTTTATTTCCATTTACTATTCCTATAGAAACTTAGTCAACTATTATTAGAATTAGTTTCCTGAAAGATGCATGGGAACCTTTAAGTGGATAATAGTTTGAAACAAAAGAAAAATTCATTTGTTAGGTCTTTCACTTATTATTATTCTTAATGAAGACCTTGGCATAATTTTATTATTAGTGGTAAAGACTGTTCACTGTATATCATGACTGAAATGCTTAATCTTATAATATTTATCATACAGTAATTTCACATACAAATCTAAATAAAGATACACAAGACACATAGTGAAAGATGTAAAATAATTAGTAGTAAGAGAACATCATAAAGGTGCATGACTATCCCACTGCCAGCAGCTTCAACATAAATACCTATTCCGCCTACACTGTCTTGCAATTTTCACCCTTTTTGCAACATGTGATTTGTTGTGGGTATGTAAGAATAAAAAAATTAATCATGAATTTTTGTAATATTTTACTAGAAAGAGAGCCAATATCATTGAAATAATATTTCCTGACATAAGAGCCCAAGATTTCCTAAACTATTGAGTCCAATAGTTATATTGTCTACTAGGATGTGAAGTTTATCAACTGAAGGTCCTTCTTACCAAGCAACTGGGTAAAATTAAGTTTTTTCATACAACTCACTTAATTGCTCTTAAAAATCTTTCAATTTTATCTATGACAAAAATGTCCAACAGACTAATTTCCATATTTATAAAATAATTCAACTAATTTGATATCTAATTAGCTTCCAAAAATATCAAGTATGTTAAAAAAAATAAAAATTTCTGCCCTGGCTGGTGTGGCTCAATGGATTAAGCATGGGCCTGTGAACCAAAGGGTTGCTGGTTTGATTCCCAGTCAGGGCACATACCTGGGTTCACAGGCCAGATCACCTCCCACCTAGAGGGAGTGCCAGTGGTAGCCACACATTGATGTTTCTCTCCCTCTCTTTCTCCCTCCCTTCCCCTCTGTCTAAAAATAAATAAATGAAAATATTTTTAAAATAAAAAATAAAAACTTCTGGCAAGAACAAATTGAACCCAGCATATGAACTATCAATGAGTCAAGGTCTTTAAATCTTAAGACTAGAAAGGACTGTATAATGGGATGTTCCAGTTTGGATCCATGAAGCACTAAGGATTCTAGGGAAGTGTCTTTAGGGCTGTCTTTATCACATGCAGTGTAAGTGGAACATTTCAACCAGGTTTCATAACTCAGCTCTAATCTATTCTGTGCATTAGGTTTCTGACCATTATTTTGAAAGATAGCTTTTGCAGATATTTCACTTTGGATCTTTTTACTGCATCATTTTAGAATGGTTAGTGCTTAAGGCAATGGGCAAGAAGCCAAAGATTTTGTTTTTGCTATTCAACGAATGGGCCTTAAAATGTATGCTTCAGAGGTCTTCTCAGGGAAGTACCATCCTTCAGAAAAAATTATTGAGTAACATATCTGCTAAACATTTTCTCCACTTTCTTGAAAATACTGCTGTGTGTAAGAGCCTATGATTTATATATATGCGAGACAGAGTGGTAGGCATTTTTATATTGAAAACAAACTTACACGGTAGATATTATTCTGGGATTTAAGGAGATTGACTAACTTCTCCATATGCTCAGAAGTAGATTCAAGCTTAATTTGATTTTCAAGCCATGTTGTTCTCTATGAAACATGGCTTTCCATAAGCATGTATTGTTTAAGTAGAAAGCAATGTAGAATTTTATGGATGTACTGATCAATGTGTATAAACTATAAAGGACAAACAATTAAATTATATTTACAACATAGGATGGAAAACTTCAGTAAATGCATGATTACAACTGTATATAAAAATCAGTAGTTATCTTTTTTTAACCCATAGACACAGCAAAAAGTACAGGAATGGCCAGAAGGAAGGGGAGGTGAAGGGGGAGAAGGTGTGCAAAGAGTGGGGAAGATATAGACATCTGTAATAGTGAATATAATAAAAAAAAAAGCATATATTTTTCATAGAATCAGTATCTCCCACAAGGGGGCAACATTTGGTTTTGAGGGGCCAAAAAAGTCTTAATTATTACAGTGGTGGGTGGCCCTGCAAAGAGTCACAGTGCATGAACAGATATACAATGTATCTGTAGTTTAAAAATTTTACTGTGAGTAAAGACAAATAGAAAAAATTTTTGTGAAGGTGCCTTGGTTGAAGAGGAGAAGGTGATAATAAAAAAGAAGGGTGGCATACTTTTACATAAAGAGACTACATTTAATATTTCTCTTTTAGCTTATTTGAATTTTATTTTTTAATATCATTCTCCTCTTTTATAAAACTGTTTTATTGAATTGTTAAGGGTACAAAGATGACCAAAAAGAATATCATCTCTGCCTTTATTGCACTTACATCCTAGTGCTTACCTGTCTTGCTTTTGTTTACGTTTGGTTTATTTCATATTTTCATCTTATGGTTTTTATTGATTTTATTGGGGTGACATTGGTTAATAAAATTAGATAGGTTTCAGGTGTACAATTCTATAATATATCACCTGTATATTGTATTGTGTTCACCACCTCATTTCATGATTAATTTCATTCATTATAATTTTTCTTACCCTTTTTATCTTTTTCTACTAATTGTATTGCTTTTGTTATTTTATATATCTTTTTTCTTATCAAAAGAACAAATGAAACTAATAGATTATTATCACTATTCTTAAATAAGATAGGTCAAGGTAACTGTTTAAATTGTAAAATAGTGAATATCTCATGCATATAACCTACTTATACTACCTTTCATTTAAAAATCCCACTGGATTGTTTTTTTGAGGCCAAACCCATATAAACATACTTGAAGATAACTTCTTTATTTTAAATAAAGTAAATGGATAATATAAGTATATTTCCTTATGCTGCACAACCCTGCCTTGGGGAATATCCTTCCTCTTCTGTTTTTAAAATATCTCAATATTATTCACAGAGATTTGGCTCCAGAGTATGAAGAAAACTCTTGTACTATTTGCCTTTTAATCCACAAAAAAGCAATGTCAGTTCTGGGGCCCATATCAGGCATAAGAAATGCTAGAGGCATTCTAGAGTATCTACAATTGGAGGTAGAGGGAACATTGCATTTAATAGGAGCTATAAGATTTGTGGGACCCTTTTAATTGTATCTGTCTCCAAATATCCTAAAATGTCAGTCTCATTGCAATTAATGAGAATATTCTAGCCAAGACAAAAGATGGAAAGGGTCAGCAGACTCAAGAATTGGCAAACTGTAAAATATTATATTATTAAGGGTATATCTACCCATCTATGAGGTATATATAGCTTTTAAATTTTGTCTTCATAAAACAGAACACATGAAGTTTGGTCATCCTTTGTGAAGATAAGCCATGACATAATCAGTTATATTTCTTCCATTTGTTCCTACAAAGATCCTCTACTAAGTCAGAAAATAATTTCCTGATACTTATACAATCTGAAGTTTTCTTGAAAAGTAACAAGAAGTCTATTTCTTAAATAAGCTTATATGAATTCGATCTATTCATAATATCCAATTCAGTCATTTCTTTCAACAAAACTTTACTAAATGCCTACTAACCAGCCCATGTGAATAGTCCCCCTGCACCTTAAGATATAGGATATGGTTACCTTCAAAGATTTAACTTTAACAGTAACTGTTTACAAATCTTCCAAAAATTCTTAATGGGAAGTCTCAGGAGACACAACAGGTGGTCCTCCTGAGGCAAATGAAATACATTTTCTTAGACTATTTCCAAAACAATGATCCTTTTAATATGAAGACATGGTTGTAGGAGCATTCTCTTTGGAGTGCAGGTCTTTCTGTTTCTTTTCTCAAGCAATAAGCCAAAAAATTGAACTTGGCTGGGCTCATCTCAAGTATGAGTTGTTGACTAGAAGTTACTCTTGTTTGGTTGAATGGAAGAGTCCTTATCAGTCAGCTGTAGTCTATCTCACATTTCAGAGCTGCATGAAAGAAAAAGAGAAAGAAAAAAAAGAGAGAGAAAGAGAAAAAAAGGGAAAGACAGAGAGAGAGGGGGGAAAGAGCCTCATAATCTGATTTTACAGAGAAAAATTCCACAAAGGAACCTTCTAGTAGATTGAATACAGCTAATACTTGTTTCTATTCCATAAAGTCCTAATTCTTTGTAGAGAAATCTAAATAGCAGGAGAAGGCTAGTTCACCAATAAAGAGAGAATTTGGGTATGATGCAAAATTCTCTTCGAGAGCAAGCCTGAGAGAGTACTTCTGTGCTATTTTGACAGCCCTCTGCCCTCTTACAGCCTGTGTGCCTTGCAATTAGTTCTGATGACCCAAAAGCCTTGTGTGATAATGATCTTGTCACAACTTTAGCCATAGACAGTGTGGTCAAGAAGAATTCTTTCCCTACAGGCCAATTTTCTATGTCTTCCTGTGTGAAAACACCTTGTCAGTTTATGTACAGACATAATTAAATAATGCTGAATGGAAGCTCATGGGACTTTAGCTGATTTTAATACCTAGAATTTTTCTATTAATCCTGTATCTGGTTTTGGACATACATTGAGAACCAAATCACATGCCTTAAAAATTCTCTAAGAATTACTTTTATGTCCTAGATTTTAGGATGCAAAAAGTAGATTTGTGTTATTTTAATTGTCCTTAAACTGATCCTAATACATATTTTCATTTTATAGTACTCTTTTAAAAAGACAACAGAATATAATTTTCAGGATGAGAAGACATGCAACATTTATCTCATTTTCATTCATAACCTTAATAAATGCATTTCTTATTGTAATAAAACTAAAATATATTGAATGAATATAATAATGCAAGTATAATTATAGGAACCAATTAATTCAACTCACATTTTATATAGTACTAGCTACATAATTCAAAGCACTTGAAAAAATAAAAATAAAAGGTTTCTTTTTGCCTTCTAAATGACATTGAGTTCATTTATGAGAAAAACAGTTACATATTTCATCCACATAGGCCGCAGCAATTTAGATTGATTCCAGAGTCAATCTGAAGAAGAAAACACTTTATAGCTATTATCTTGAAGATGATAAACTTGTTTCTAAAGCTGGATAAGTAGAAATAATCAACCCATAAGAAATAAAACATACAGTGGACACAGTGTTGCTTCCCCACTTCCTCCTTCCTCGAAGACCAAAAATCACTTGTAGGTCTTTATCTCCTTCCTTTTCCCAGAAACTCCACAGGCCTTGGGAGAAAGCTCCTCTCCTCCCAGTTCTGGGAATGGGTTTAATAGCAACAAGTAATCCTGACCTCTTGCCAGTAATTTATTTAGGAATTGGTACATGGCTTACTTGCAACAGAGGTTCCTAAGGGGCAGTTTACTGGGAGCTGCTAGGAAAATTCTTTCTCTTTCAAGAGATTTTCTAAAACAATCTCCCCTTTGTTTTCATGAATGCTGCCACACATGGAAATGAAGTCAGAATGTCTATAGATATTTTTGCCAGTCTGAGGAAGGGGCAAGTGTATTGAGAAGGACTGAGAAAAGAGACAGAAATAAAGGGTTCCCAAGATATGGGAACCCTGACCAATACCCTATACCCAGACATCTCACTGAGTGAGCTAATACTTATTTTATTATGTTATTGAAGCTGGGTTTCTGTTACTTAAAATTGAAAGAGTGCTATCAGATATAAAAGTTTAAGACAAGGACGAGTTTCTCACAATTACTGAAATATGTATTATTAAAGCTGATAGAAGACTCAAGACTTGGAAAATTTTAGCTAAGGTAAAAAGTTATGAGTCTAGCAAGTAATGTGTATGTTAAAGCTTTTGTTTCAGAAACTACAGATAAGGTCCATCCTGGCTCCTGGGAAAAACAGCCAACCTTCTGGGCCACTGATAGAAGATTGCCACCTGGGGCCATCCAAGCTTTTGTTTGGGGGCGGGGGGGAGAGCAGAACACCACCCCTCCCCCTTGGGAACAACTAACTGCGGAGGACAGGAATGTTGCAGCTTCTGAATCTCAAAGCCCTCACCCACCCCCCTTATAAAAGATCTGTCCAGGAAGGAGGAGGGAAGATGGTTTGTTAGGGTATGAACCCGCCATCTTCTCAGATCACTGGCCATCTGAATAAAGCACCTATAAAAGATTCAATCTCTGTCATTGCTTATTGGATTTGGTAATGACAGGCAGCCCAAACACCGGTGTCTTTTCCAGTTAAAAACCTATTGTTTTATGTTAAATTACTGATTTCAAAGAGCCTGTGCTTAAATGGAATATTTAGGCATATTAAGGCATATCTCTTAGACTAAAATCTTTGTATGTTATCATCAGCAACTCCTAGCAAGTACTTACTGATCAGATTATATCACCTAGAGGCAGGGATGATTTAATTAATTAAACATATACATTAATTGAACAGGTTCTGTGTGCCAAAACTACTCCAGGCAATGTAGATATAGTAATGAACAACACAGACAAAAACCCCTGCCCTCATGAAGTTTATATTTTAGAAGGGGAAAGAGATGATAAAATAATGCATTTTTAAAACATGTAGTGTGCCAGATAGTGATGTGTTAAAAAATAAAAACATTATGGCACAGAAATAGAGTCTGAGGATGAAAAAGAAGATCTAATGATTTCAAAAGGAGAGCCAGGGAAAGCCTCACTTCTCATTAACATTTGAGCAGAAACTTCAAGGAAGTTAGGAACAATAGGGTGCTATGGCAGAGCTGATGGATGGTGGGAAACTTCCTGCCTTTTCATGTCCCAGAAATAGAAGATAGCAAGGAATACTACAAGGCTGGGCTGCAGTGAGAAGGGGAGGATAGAAAGCATATCAGAGAGGGAACCTAGAATCAAGCTGCACTTACAAGAGAGAGTCCCAGGAGGAGTATAGAGTGGTAATATGCAAGTTGTTAGAAAATGCCTGGTTATGGGTATATTATAGGGCCAACAGGATATGTTGCTGAATCAGATGTGGAGAGTAAAGGAAATACATCAGTCAAAGATGGCACCAGGTATTTTTGGCCTGAGAAGCTAGAAGGATAAAGGTAGCATTAACTGAGAAGAAGATTATGGCAGAACGTAATTCTTTGGTGGAATGAGGAAGTCAGAGTTTGGTTTGGGACTTCCTAAATTTGAACTGCCTACTAGAAACCCAAGTGACGATTAATGTCAAGAAATCAGTTGATTCCAGAAGACAGGATTCAGGAGTTCTGGAGGGAGCTCCAGGCTGAAGCTATAAACTTTGAAATTATCAGTGTGTAGTTTACACTTAAAACCATGAAATTATCTGTAAAATAGAGGCAAATTGTAAAAATAAAAGGTCTAGGAAATGATCCCTCCGAAACTGTGGCATAAAATAAGTTTATTTACCTCAGAATAAGGGTTCAGGAAAAACTATTGCAACAGAGAAAGAGAATTCCTGTTTCTTTTTAAAAATATTTCATTGTTTATGCTATTATACTTGTCACACTTTCCCCCCTTTGTTCCCTGCCACCCAGCCCCACCACCCCTTAGGCAATCCTGGCACTGCTGTTCATGTCCATGGGTCATGGGTACATGTCCTTTGGCTAACACCTTCACCTTCTTTCAACCAGTCCCACCTTACCCCTCCCCTCTTATAGCTGTCAGTCTGTTCCATATTTCCATGCCTCTGATTCTATTTTTACTCGTTAGTTTATTTTGTTCATTAGGTTCCACATATAAGTGAGATTATATGCTATTTGTCTTTCACTAACTGGCTTATTTCACTTAGCATAATAGTCCCCAGGTCCACCCATGCTGTCATAAAAGTAGGAATTCCTTCTTTTTTACTGCTAGGTAGTATTTCACTGTGTAAATATGCCACAGCTTTTTATGTACTCATCTACTGATGGGAACTTAGGCTGTTTCCAGATCTTGGCTATTGTAAATAACACTGCTGTGAACATAGGGGTGCATATGTTCTTCTGAATTGGTGTTTAGGGATTCTTAGGTTATATTCCCAGAAGTGGAATTGCTGGATCAAAAGGAAGTGAGAATTCCTATTTCCAACTAGCACAAAGACTTTGAAAAACAAGGATACAGGAGAGTGGGACTCATATGACTAAATGATTGCCTTTGTAACTATTTAATTCTCCCATCTATATAGCATATTAACATAATATAAAAGTTCAGTGAAAGTTTGCTTTTTGTGCGTCTCTTGCCTCTGCTTTCTTCCCTGCATTGACTTCAGATTCAGGAAACTAACAAGGTAGTCACAGCTGCTGCAGACCTTGCAGCCAGACTATAGGCAAGAACAAAAAAAAAACCACCTCTTAAAAGGGTATAAATATAAAGAAGAGTCAGAAATGATGAGGAGCTAGAGAGGTTTAAGTCAATGAATGGGTGACATAGAAGTTCACAACATAATCAAGAAGGAAATGATTTACGCTCTTGAGCTCATTAAACAGAATAAATTTCTCAAGTACTTTCTAATTGCCTTTTATCTCTTCAATTGTCTCCCTTAACACAATCAATCATTCAAGGACATTACCTGATTTCTTTTTTCATAGTGTCCTACCTATGGACCTCTATCACTTGGTGAAATTTATACCAATTGTTTAATGGGCTTACTGCACAGCTTTCATCATGGGAATGCATTTTATTATTCCCCTGGACCTATTTGGTGGATCACATAAGGAGACTGTTTCCTAGAAAGCGCCAATAAGACACACCAAACTAGTTCCTATGCCCACTCTTAAACTAACCAATGGTAAAGAGACAGGCTAACCATCACTAAACTAGTAAGGGTTATTTATGACCTACAGATAGGTGCCTCTCTGAGGAGCTAATGTTTGGAGAAATTGGGATTCGGTTTTCAGGAAGAGAGAAAGTTGGAAGCCGAGGAACCAGCCAAAGGTATCTGATGCAATAAGGATAAATAAAACACTATTTAAAGAAAAGGGCGGGGGGGACTAGTGAGTTATAGAAAGAACAAAATATAATTGCAAAAATTCAGCCACTATTCATTTTATTTTAAAAATTCTACTTTATGAAATATGAAATAATTGGAAAATTGATTGGGATTTTTATAACCACTTGCAGCACAAACATTTTGACTACATTACTTTTTTGATTTAAAAACCCTTGTGAATTGCTGTAAAATACCATGTACTTTACTTTTGAGAAATCTTAGAATTTAATTAATGATAATCTTGGGACATAAGCTGGTTGATGTAATATTTTAAACATCATACTGCTGAGTTGAGATAAATGTAAGATCAAGTGTCAGTTGATGGCAATTTGATGGGTTTCAGACTATAAATTACTTTACTTAGAAAACACCTGATTCTTAATATGTAATTTAATGGAGCTACTATTGAAGTTGGAGTATGGACAAAGCCATATTAATCACAGATAAGATAAGTGTTGGGGTTGTCAGTCCTAAAGGCAGTTTACAGTTTATCATGTATTTTTTTCTCTCTTTAAGTGAGAAAACTCTAGATTGGTGCTGATAAAAGCCATAAAGCATTCTTCCAAATCTCAGATATCATCTCTTCCACTCTGTATGCCCTGTCCTGCAGATTCTGACTTTCACTGCACTTCATTTGTGTCTAATTAGATCTCTATAGCATTAATTGCATTTAACAAGGTTAATTTAAGAAGGCAGAAAAACACTGCATGTTATACATGTACAGAATTGTCATTTGAATAGAAAAACTTTGTCTCACAAAAAATGTATAAAGAAATATAGATATATATGGAATGACTCTTTCTCTGGCTGGCTTAATAATTACTAAATATAATCTTCCATTTCTTTATATCTGATAGATCATTGACCTAAAATATATCACTGCTATTGATTATCTGTTGCACAAGGTTAATAGTGTGTTTGTTCTTATGTGCTTTCAATTTAAATATGTTGTTTATTTCTCAGCTCTTTATTAGTATTGTTTTTATGAAAAATTATTTGATAAATCAGATTATCATTATTTATATCAGTGATCAGGTTTCTCTAGTAATGAGGCAATTAAGTAATATAGCAAAGTTCTTTTTCTCAGAAAAGATATCTCTTATTATTGTTAACTTTGATTTAAAACATTAATCTCTCCTCAATTCCTTAAAGATAATTCCAAATTAATTATCAGACTGCACCAAGTAAAAGTAATGCAAATCCTTCAAAGGGAGAAAATGGGTAAACTCATACGTCACTGACTCATCACCTGAAGCTTTTTCTTTCATATATTTAAAATAGCCTTTTCAAGGTCAGAGTTGGCATAATTCATAAGAATTGTTATATCATTTTTTTCTTTGGAAGCTTGAAATGTAGAGTTAAAGCCAGTTTCTCAGAGAAGATATTATCATCTGACGAGTACCTTATGGGACAGTGATAAAGAAAACATTAATTAAAGTTCTCAGATTTATGCTCTCTATCCATCTTTGCTCAACCTTCCTGACTACAGATATATTATATAATAAGGACTCTTTGATAATGGATGAGTCATCCTTAGAACCTATCTTAGGCATCACACATAGAATGTGTTCTTTCATGTAGTAATTTGCTGTGTATTTATGAAGAAATACTTTATTTATAGCCCAAATACAATAATGTATATAGTTCACATTTGTAGCTTAAAGAAAATTTCATCAAACTACAGTTTAAAAGTAATACATAATGCCAACAAGATCACAGTATAAAAATGGAAGCCTGTATGGTAGCATGAGCTACAGCATCATATCTAGAACATAGCACATGGAAAAACACATATCTAAAACAAAGGCCTTGGTTCATTGTGATGGCAGAGTCTGCCTTGTGCAATAAAATGGTTGCCTAATGTGGGTTAGAAAATTGTTCTGTCCTGAACAAAAGCACTAACCAGACAGTCTGTCATCCCATTAGCAGGCAATTCTCTTCACCATTCCATTAGTCTTGTCTAATCTCATCTCTGTAGTTGTTCGCTGCTGCAGCTGCTGCACAGAGTCTGGTCTAGCCCAGTGTGAGTGAGAACCAATACAACTATTCTAAGTTTGGTGATGGAGAATATGATCAATCTACCCCCACCCCACTCCCAATGCACAAAAACAAGGAGTTGCTAAGTTTTATTTCAGAGAGTGTATCCATTCCTAGACTTAGTTCCCTTGACCACTGCTCAGATTCTAACTTTCCTTGTGAGCACACTTATCCAAGAAACAATTATCTATGATACTAATTTTTTACTTCATTGACTTTGTGAGTCACAGTAAGATACATATCATAGAAGTTGATGACATAATTAAGAGAGAAGTAACAAAATAAAAAGACTAAATGTTGTCCTAGGACCACTAGAACACTAAACAGATTTTTCAAATTTTTCCTAATTGCCTTCCCCTTTTTTTTATGCAGGCTATCTTAACATATCCAGTCCTTCAACAATATTACCAAATTTCTTTAAACTCTTCTTCTTAGTTCCTCCCTTCTAGTCCACTATCCTCCTTCTCAACCTGAACCAATGGCTCCTGGGACCTGTTGTCTAGCTGCCTCCTTACTCTCCAGAGTGAGATCAACACTTTCCTAGTGGCCATGTGGTGGCCTTTCTTCATATGCTCCTCATTTTTCTGTGGCCCATCTTTAAGTAACTTCTTAGTTGAGATTTAGGAAGCATAGGAGGTAAACTTTCTGAGCCTTTGACTATCTGAAAATGTTATCTTCTTATACAAATGATTGAAAGTTTAAATATAAAATTTTAAGTTAAAATAATTTCCCTTCAAATTTTCAAAACTGTGGCATCCTCATCCTCCAGCACATTGTCCACCAGTTGAGAAGTCAGATGCAGTTTGAATTCTTGTGCTCTCTTTCTCTGGAATTATTTAGGGTATATTCTTTGTTCTTGTATTCTAAAACTCCAAGTTTCAATCTTATCCAGCCTCCTCCTTGACTTAAGAACCATAGCTGAGATGCTCCTTGACTTAAGAACCATAGCTGAGATGGAAAGCCAGCACTACACAATCTTAAAGACCTCTAATACCTCCAAAATTGTATTAAAACGAATTAGCTTCTGTTTAACCCAACTGTACCACAGAAACTTATCATGGAACCTCCTTGGCACTAAAGAATCTGAAGAAATTGTGAGATTGCATTTTCAAAATTATGTGTCATGAGTAAAGCTATTGTTTACCCAGTTATTCTGCTTTATACCTTGTTTTTTAAAACAAGTACACAACACTTGTATACTGTATACAATACAGCACTCATAGTAATTGTAAAGTGTTGTAATGCTCTAAATATATTAGCACATGTAATCCTCAGAAAAATTCTCTGATAAAGATACTGGTATTACCTTCATTTTAAAGACAAAAAAGCTGAGGCACAGAGGGGTTAAGCTTTCATAAAGAACACACAACTGGTAAATAGCTAATTCAGGTTTCAGAATTTGCATTGAGAAATCTTGTTCAGGAAACCATAAGCATTAAGTTGTGTTGCCTCAAAAGCTAAACATATTAGACTCTTTAAACATTATCCTACATTGTGCATACCCAATAAGCATTTGAACATTACAAATGAATAAAAACCCTATGTGAAAATGTAATTCTATTTATATCCCCATCTCATTCAAGGTATTCCTTCCTAAATCATCTAAGTTCCCATCTACTTAGCATTCAATACATTTGGAGCCTTCAATAAGTGTTAAGTTGATGCTATGCTGCTGACACTGTTATAAACCCGAAGTATCATGAGTCCCTCAGAAGCAAACTAACCACTTATTTCATTAGTTAACTCAAAACATGTCTTCCTCTATTTTACAGATATGACAAATCATGATAAATACTTAAGACTAAATTTTTGAGAAATTCAAGATGAAAAATGTCCTTTTCAATCATAGTAGTGTATGTATTGATTCACATTTGATATTGATACTTCCCCCTTTTCACTGGGTGTTTATTTTAAATATTAAAAAGCAAACTTAACAGGTAATACTTTGATTTATTATTTTTTTAAATCTTCATGTCTTCTTTTCACAGAGCCATTCCGTGCAGTCACACCTTTCATTTTGCTCTTCTGCGTTCAAGAGCCAATGCCTGCCTTAAAACCCATCCTGATGCCTTTGGCACATGTGAACAAAGTACTTCTTCTCCTCTGGCACTTAGTAGCTATTAGACCTGACACAAATGCCCATCCTCTCAGAAACTCAGTTTTCTTATTTATAAAGGAGTGGTAATAATTCTTCTCTTGCAGATTTGTTGTGAGAATTAGAAACAACATACATGAAGGATTTGTATGTTATTTCTACATACAACATACAAATCCTATACTAGTAGTATCTTTAAAATAAAAATGCATTGCATCTTTAAGTGCAAGTGGCCTAACTAGAAATTTTACTATAATGTTAAGTTTGGGGGAAAAAAAGTGATATGATTACTAGAGTTAATGTTATATATTCCAAGCCATGAAAATGAGTTTAAATTTCAAGAATGAGATTTGTTAAATTGCTTGTTTGAAATGAAATCAAGCTGAGGGAATACTAAGCAAATTTGAAAGATTTCTTTCCAAATGCAAATCTCTAATTATAATTGTTGAGCAATTTTTTCTCCCCTTGTCCATATTAACAACCACATCTTAAAAAATTATTTCATGCCCCTGCCAGTCAAATATACATGTTCAGTGTTCCATTTCAGAAGGAAGGACCTTCAGGGTTTCAGTCCTCCTATGAATAACTAAATTATTCTGATGGTCCCTGGGTGATTAGCTTTCTTTAAGTTATTAAGTAAAAGGATGTATAACATATACCAAAAATAATCATAAGCAGACTACTCTAAAATATCCAACTTTTCTAAGTTTAGTCTTGCTTTTAAGTATCTTAAGAGAGAGTCTGAACTGGTTATAAATAGAGTATCTCGGTCTTTGGCATTCCCCACTCATTTATCCTGAAGACAAGTACACTTACCAGCTTGAATTCAAGGCAGAAAAATGGTGTCTTCTCACATGCTAAGAACAGTGCCCACCAAATGAGTCAAAAAAGGAAATGTCTTGTTAATTGCAAACATCAAAAGGAAACATTAGCAAGATAACATTCATGCCTCATATGTTAGGAAAGGTAGCAATGCTAGAAGTGTCTGCTAAAACTCTTATTCTGTGTGTGTTGTTTTTTAGGCAAACTTATAAACACAAATACTCTAAAGTACCCTTAAAAATCCCTGTGTAAACTCCTTTAGTTTCACAAAATGTTGCCTAATGTAGATTTTGCTTTAGATTTAGTTTTATTACGTGCTTCTAATTATAAAATATTTAAATATAAACATATATGCGACATATAATGTTGAATTGTCAAAATATAAAACCTTTTACTAAACAGTCCTATTTCTAACAATTTATACTAAGTAATTAATCCAAAATGGATCCAAACAAAAACACAATTTCATCATCACATTGATGCAGATACCGGCCTGCAGTGTCCATGTCATTATGGATGAAATGAGACATTCACACAGACTACCGAGTCCAGCGGAGGAAAAGGGACAGCATGGCTTTTCTCTCAAGCAATGCAAAAGCCGTGGCCTCCACCATAACAGGCCTTTATTGGGTTCTCCCCCATTACATGATGGTCCTCATTAACTATGCACAGGTTCGCTTTAGGTGGTTATCTTTTACAGAAAACAAAGGAGCCAATGCTGCTAATCACATCACAGAAGAGGGATATTTACAAATGAAAAGGCAAAAGTGGTTGAACCAGTTATACTTCTCCTTGGAAGGTTTAGCATGGATTTTAGGAAGTCCTTTTGCAGTAAATGTCCTCAATTCAGGGTGAGGGAGGTTTAGCAAAAAGCAAGACTCATAGAGGCCTAGGTACATTGCAGGCCTGATTCCCCACAGGAGAACCTATCCATGGGCATGGGTCCTGTGCATTTCTGAGTGGGAACTGGGCCCGTGACACACAGAACGACCTCCTACATCACATAAGTATGATACTGAAAACTGAGGTATAATATATTTACATAATATTTGGGTATCATTTAAATTATTCAAGGTTACTCTTTAATATGATAAAATACTAGAGAGTAATAAAAAATTTTAAACCTTGTTTTCAAAAAGTATTATTTATATAAGGAAATGTTACAAGTTAAAAAGTTTATAAAATAATATATGGTCCAATTACATATACATTTTATGTATATGTGTATTTGTGCATATGTACTACATATACACATATTCATTAATTTATGTATACAGATATATAAGTGAATAAATATATGTGAAATACTGAGAGGTTATACCCCAAAATGTCAGTAGTGTTACTTCTTCATAGTTTGATATTCTTCTTTTCATAGATATGTGCCATGGGCTATACAATGAACATGTATTTTTCTGATTTAAAAATATTTTGATTTAGGGAGGAAAGAACTCAATGGGACATTAAAATAAAAAATTTTCAATAACATTGTGCCAGTGACTTTGGTAGTTATGACAAAGAGAACTAACTGTATTCTAATATATATTCTTTGTTTGTTCAGTAGCAGAGAAATAAAGAATCCAATTTGCTGCCTAAAATTAGTTCTGCATTTTCTAGCTTCCCTTGTAGCTAGGCATGGTGATGTGACTAAGTCAACCCAATAAAATGGTAGTAGACATGCTATATGGAGCTTCCTGGAAATCCATTTACATGGGAGCTGATAAGAGAGGTGAAACTTTTTTTTCCCCTTCTGCATTTCTTTCTACTCATGGCCTGCAACAAAGGAGATGACCTATGGAATTTCCTCAAAAAACTAAAGATGAAACTGCCTTTAGATCCAGTGATCCCACAGCTGGAATCCTGAAACATCAATTCAAAAGAACCTATGCACCCCAATGTTTATAGCAGCGTTATTTACAATAGCCAAGTGCTGGAAACAGCCTAAGTGCCCGTCAGTAAATGAGTAGATCAAAAAACTGTGGTACATTTACACTATGGAATATTACACAGTAGAAAGAAAGAAGAAACTCCTACCCTTTGCAATAACATAGATGGAACTGAAGAATGTTATGTAAGTGAAATAAGCCAGGCAGCAAATGACAAATACCATATGATCTTATCTATAAGTGGAACCTAATAAACAAAACAAACAAGTGAGCAAAATAGAACCAGAGACACTGAAATAAGGAACAGACTGACAATGGCCAGAGAAGAAAGGGGACAGGGAGAATGGGGGAAAGAAAGCGAAGGGTCTAGTCAAGGAACATGTATAAAGGACCCATGGTAATGGACAACAGCGTGGGACTGACTGAGGGAGTCGGGGACAGGGGGTGGGCGGGCAGGGGAGAGCAATGGGTAGAAAACTGGGACAACTATAATTGAATAACAATATAAAAGGAAAAAGAAAAAAATGCAGACTGACTAAAAAGATGAAGCATAGCCCCAAAGGAAACCTAGGTCCCTGATGGCTATGAAGCCACTCAACCATCCCAATACTGTTTTTATGAGGAAAACACCTAAACATGTATTTTCTTTAAGCAAAGTTATTTTGAGACTTTTCCTTCCTGTGAACCCACTATAAGCAGTCATCCTAACATTGGCTACAGGCAACTTCGGCAATTATAAAAATGGGCAGCAGCAGCTGTAAAGCTTCCTTTAGCAACCATCAAAAGAATACACATCATATTTGTCCACAGAGAACCAGAGCATAAAGTGGAAGAAAAATCAGCAGGCCCAACATGCAAGCAAGGCTGGAGCTATTTACAAGAAATTTGAAAGAGGCTAGCATTCCCACAAAATAGGTAGCCATTCTTTACTGATAATATTCTTGCCATAGTTTAGTAAACCTTTAAATAAAATAGTTGACTCCAACTCTTTATTCTTCCTGAGAGACAAGTAAACATACTAAGGATCCTATTTCTTCAAACTTTCTGCATAACTTTAATATAAAATTAATCATTTTTGAACATGATCATTTATTGGCGGTGTTTAGTTTCCACCTTTCAATCTATACCATTTTATATATAATTATTATATTACAGTATTTTTAAATTACTAACATTTTATCAAGTCCTAATGAAATTCCAGAAGTGAAATCTATACTAGATTTAATTTATGATGATTTAATTGTATGACTACTTCTTCAGGCAATTTTGTTTTCATTTGTCTAATACTTCAAGTGTAAAGTTTTTAAAACATAATGTAACACCTTTAGTATTTCATTTCAAATGATAGTACAAACAGGATTTCTCTTTTTTCCATTCTGTTAAACTCTGCCTCTCTGCCCCTAATCTACCTGATTTACCAGGTTCGATGATTAGGCCTTTGCCTAATTTTTCTATTTTTCTAGTTATATTTCTGGGCTGGACTTCTTTACCGAACCCCTTTCTATAGCAGTTAAATCTTACAGGCTTGTCTTTCCTGGGAGTTGGTCCTCATCTTCGTACCCACAGCTGATGGATAGTATTCTGTCTGAAACTGAGATGGTGGCTGTGCCTGGCCTGCCTCCCTACTCTCCTGGCCTCTGCTAGCAGACCCAGCTTAGCCAAAGCATTTGCTCACCACAGCCCTTAAAATACACTTAAACCACTTGCTGCCCATGCCTAGAGTTAGTTTTTCTAATCACACTGCTAAAATTCGAAACTTCCCATGCAGTCAAGTTCACCCAGGAAATAATCACTATGATAGCAATTTTTTCTTCATTGACTTTGTGAATCAGTTACAGTGAGATAATTATACTTTAGGAGTAATATTGAAATCTGAATGGCTTAAATTTTCCAGGACTGCAACACTCCATATGTTGGCTCAGCCTTATCAGTAAGTGATTCTGCAATAACCAAGGCGGGAAAAGGAAGAAATGGGAGAATAATGCACAGTCACATACCAAGTCTTAAATGTTTCACTAACCAAAAGTAAGTTACATGCTTGACTCCAAGTAGCTGGGAATTTTAATCCTCCAGTACACCCTGAATGAGAAGAGAACCAAATATTAGTGGATAATTGGTAGAAACAGAGGACAACGTATTTCCCTCTGTAGTCTGAAAGCCTCACCTCTTTGAAGGCACCATCCACCACGGCGGTGGCCTGGAAGTTGGGGGCGGGCTTTCTGACATGAGCGTTTCTGGAGGCCATGACTGAAAGCTGCGTGGAGAAGGTGGGATACACAGAGAAACAGATTAGGTGACTCGCATTCTCAGAGACTGTTATCTTTAATTATATAAATAATATCCTGAGTTTTTTACTTGATGTCTTGGAAGACGATAACAGAGGGGTGCCCCCACCCGCCAGACATATATATAACTCACAGCTCAAAATTTTAGGGAGCACTAAGTGAATGTTCCAGGAGTATTGTGATTCTTTCATTACTTTTCCTAGATCAAAATTTGAAACTCATGATGAAGTACAATTACAATATTCACTTGTCTACCAATCTGCCTAAACACATTGATTTCACACACATAAAAAGTAATAATAGGAATAAAGCAAGGAGAATTCCTAAACAGAAGGCCTCTGAGCAGATGATGTGTGGGTGTTACTCCTTCTCTCAATTCAGATATGCATTTCAATATATTAGAAAAGGTCATACTGGCCTGGCTGCACTATGCTTAAGAAAAGTATCACCTTTGAGTCCTATAAGAAAAAAACATTACAATGTGGTTCCAGAAGTGCCACAATCCATTTGGGGAATATGCTAAGGGTTTCCCATTAACAGTAGTTAAGTGTACTATTTGAAAGTGCCAAGAAGGGGTTTAAGCCAATAAACATAACCATTTCCTGTTTCTACATTCATTAGATAATTTGTACCATTAGCGCCAGAGGAAATTGTCTTACTAGGGCAATACTTACATAATATTAAAAAGCCAGAATCATAAACCTCTCTGCAGCTTTTTCCTTATGGTACCAAATAAGTAGATAATTTACTTTATTATAACTTTTCAATTACTTGTGTTAGTATTTCATAGTACAAAAAAATGACTTCAATGAAATTATTTTTGTGTCAGGGTAATAAATGGAAAGTCACAAAAAAACAAGGAAAAGTTTATCATTGTTGTTTCTGCTTATTTTTCTTTTGGTTGTAGAAAATCTATATGCAAATCCTAGTTCATTCATACTCCCAATACCTTAGATTATTCATTCACCCTTTTGTAGCTAGTCTCAAACCTTAAACCCTTCCTTCCCCATTCTCATTCTCACATAATACTTAGCTACCTTAGGTACTGGGAACCTGAAGCAATCACAAAAGAACCTCTACAAGTTTCCCCCACCACATCTTCTCACCTACCATTATTGGTGCCTATATACTGTTTTACCTCCTCTTTCTGTAGAGAAAGTCTCCATGCTCCAAGCAGATGCCAACTCCTTCACAGCAGCACCATATCCCACAATGGACTATTGCCTAGTTAGTCATATCCCCAGCTACGAAATTTCCCCCACCTGCCCTTTTCTGTGAAAAAAATCCTCAAGAGCTATTTAAATTCATGGTTTTCAACTGCTCTTCTCCCTTCTTTCTATTTTGAACCACTACCTAATCAACTTTGACCCATCAGTATTCCAATAAGCTGCACTTCTCAACTCGCCAATAACCACCATGTTACAAATCCATGGTGGACTTGCACAGGATATTCTTTCTTTTAAAACTACTTGGAAAGGTAGGAACCTCAATGCACATTTTAAAGGACAATAGACATCCAAGTCAGCTGTAGAAACTACTTGCCAGAAGAGAACAAGTAGTTCTCTACTACTTGTAGACTTGACTTGATTAATCTAATATTCCATATTCATAGTCAGAGAAGGTGAGATATGCCTATTTCAAAGCATAAATATTTCATATTTAAGTTTATACTTTTCTTCTATATATAATGTCTATCTCAATAAAAAATGGAGAAATATACCAAAAGCAAGAGAAAATAACTCATCATCAAGGCATAAGGCAGTCAACAGATACAGACATAAAGATGACTTTCACATTAGAACTGGAAAAGAAGTTAAAGCCTAATGAAAAAAAAAATAAAGTAATTAAAATAATGATAAATATATCAAAGAATCTAGTGGAAAAGTTTGCCAACATGCATGAACAGAGGGAAAAATGCAGCAGATATATGGAAACTATTAAACAATCAAATTCAAAACTACAAAAAAAACATAATAGAGATGAATAATTTTGATGGACTTAATAGTAAACACAGCAAAAGCAAGAGTCAATTAACTTAAATACAATACAAAGTAAAAACCTGAAGTACTGAGAAAAACAAAAAGAATAAATAAAACAAATAGAGAATCCATGCACTATGAGACTATAATTAGTCCAATATATTATAATGGAAAACTTATAAGGAGAAGAGAGAAAACAGAAAAGAAATAATTGAAAGGTAATGCCTGAGAAATTTAACTACAGTTCTTGGAACCGCAAGAAAAGCTGGATAAATATTATACACAGAAGCACACACACACACACTTTCCTGGACACATCATAATCAAACTGTTGTCAACAAAAACAAAAAGAAAATCTGAAGAGTACTATGAGGTGGGCAGAAGAAACAGCACACACAAAGGAACAAGTAAACTATTTAGAAGACATATCTCTACCAAGATAAATGATTGACATTTGAATGGCCTGAAAGAAAAAAATCAGCCTATAATTTTATAGTCATCAAAAATATCCTTCATAACTGGAGGTTAAAGAAAGACTTACAGACCAACAAAAGCTTAGACTTTCTATGAAACACAATTTAAAGGAATTTCTCCAGGGAGGAGTATGATATTGGATGTAAATGGGTCTACGCAAAGAAATAAAGAGTGCCAGAATAATGAAAGTGAGTAAAAATGAGTGAATATACATTTTTGCAACTGCATGTGCACCTGTATAAACCATATTCTGAACTGTAAAACATATTTCAACAAATGTTTAAAATTTGACATTATACCAGGTAGGTTCCTTAAATATAATGGAATTTAGAAGCTAAAAATCAGTAACAGAGTAATATCTCAAAAATCCAAATTTTTGAAATGGCATATTTTTAACTAACCTATTGGCCAAAAAAAAAAAAAACCCACAAGAAAAATAGAAAATATTCTGAAAGAATTTAAAATGATAGTATACCATATCAAGACATGATCAATCTGAGCGCGGGCTGCGAACCAAAGTGTCGCAGGTTCGATTCCCAGTCAGGGTACATGCCTGGGTTGCAGGCCATGACCCCCAGCAACTGCACATTTGTTGGCAACCACCCTGACTGGTATCAGAAGCTGAAACCCCCGCCTAGGCTAAGGCTAAGGGAACGCCCTTGGAACCGTAAGCCAGCAAGGAGACCAAAGCTTATCTCCCTGGCAGGAATGCTGCTTCTGCTGCTGAACCCCAAAAAGCTTGGTTGGTTAGCCAAAGACGGATAAGATTCCCCACGGGGGGAATGACCTAAGCCAGGCACGATCACTTTGGGAGGCCCCCCAAAAGAAGGACTTGGGGGGCTGCAGCAAAAGGGGGTGATGGACCCTCGCTCCTCGGCTTTGACATAGCCTGAGTTCTCATCGTCTGGGAGAAAATCTCCTTATTGCCTTAGTTCTGGTGCTAAGCCTGAAACAATGACAGGGTGGTGCAGCTCTGTGCTGAAAAGGGCAGATTCCCTGGGTGATCAGGCCTAGGAAAGAACATGTAAATTACTGTGAAACCTTCTTTGTTTAGAACGCTTTCAGCTGAATGAGAAGGGTCCAAGGAGGAAGTTTGTTCCTCAAAGTCTTACAGCTCTTTGACCCCGACTCAATAGACCAGCAGAGTTCCTTGTTTTCTATAGTTCCTTACTTCCCCCTGATAAGTACTGCACTTTACCTGAATTATTATGCAAAATGAGCCCAATAAAAGCAGGTATGGACTGTAAATCAGGGCACTTCCCACTAGGGGGAGTGGCCATTTCCTCCTTACTTCCCCACAGAAACTAGTTTGTCTCTGTGCATGTGTTTTTTCTCGCGTGTTTTTCGGCGAGCCATCCACAGCGTTCCGTGGTCACTGCTGGCCAGTGACCCACGCGCAACACACATTGGTGTTTCTCTCTCTCTCTCTCTCTCTCTCTCTCTCTCTCTCTCTCCCCCTCCCTTCCCTCTCTAAAAATAAATAAATAAAATCTTTAAAAAAAAAAAGACATGATCAATCAAACTAAGGCAGCACTTAGAAAGAAATGCTGATCTTTGAAAAGAAAGTTCTCAAATCAATGATCTAAGTTTCCAACCTAAAAAAAGAGGAGTAAATTAAACCTAAAACAAGAATAATAAATTAAAATAAGTCAAGACTCACTTAATAGGATATAGAAAACAATAAACATAATCAAAGAAAATTAAATTTGGTTATTTGATACAAATATTATTTATGAATAATCTATAGTGATACTTTTTAAATAAAAACAGAAAATACAAATTATCAATATCAGAAGTGAAAAAAGGAATAACACTATATATAAAATATATATTAAAAGGATAATAGGAAATTTTATAAATAACCCCATGCTATTAAATTTGATAAACTAGATTAAATGGACTGACTCACTAAAAGATGAAGACTGCCAAAGCTCAAGCTTTGACTATTAAAATTTAATTCATAATTTAAATCTTTCCCACAAAGAAAACACCAAGATGGCTTCACTGATGAGTTCTACTAAACAGTTACTGATGACATGACAAAACACACATAATTCCAGAAAATAGAAGACAAAATACTTCCCCATTTATCTACTGAGGCAAGCATAAACCAGCTATAGAATTTAAATAAAGCCACTGAGGAAGAGAGAAGAAAAGAAATCTGCACAGCATCCCCTTGAAAGTAGACGCAAATGTTTCAACTAATTAGCAAATCTAATCCAGCAATGTACAAAAATGACAATACGTCATGACCAGGCTGTTTTATCCCAGAATGCAAGGTTGGTTCAACATTTAAACATCAATCAATGTAGTACCCTATGTCAACAGAATATCAAGGAAAAACTATGTGATCATCTCAAAAGATACATAAAAAGCTTTTGAAAAATATATAATATCCACTTATAATAAAATCTCTCAGCAAGCTAGAAATAGAAGGGACCTCCTTCAATCTAATAAGGACATCTTTGGAAAAACTACAATGAACATATTAGTTAATGGTGTTAAGTCTGAATAATTCCCTTTGCATCCCTCCAAAAAAATCAGATATAAGACAATGATATTTAACAAATGTATCTGTTTCAATCATTTCTATTCAACATAGAACTGAAAGTCCTAGTGAGCACAATTAGTAAAGAAAGGAAAATAAAGACATCTAAATTGGAAAAGACAAAACAATGTTTTTCACAGACAATACTATTGTCTACTTAAAAAAAACTCAAATTAACACAAATATATAATATATAGTAATAAACATTTGGAATTTGAAAAAACTATCCATAATAGCTTTAAAAACATGAACTAATTAAGTATAAATCTAACAAAATACACATAAAATCTTTATCTGAAAACTAGAAAACATTGATGAAAGATAGCAAAACAGGTCTTAATAAATAGTAAAATATACATGTTCATGAAATGGTAGACTCAATATAATAAAGATGTAGTTCTTTCATAATTTGTCAAGAAATAAAATTCTAGTTGAAATTCAAGCAGGTTTTTGAAGAAAACAAAAGCTGATTTTATAATGTATGTGAAAAGGCAAAAGAACTGGGAGAGCCAAGCAATTCTAAAAAATAAAACGAAGTTTGAGGTCTCAAACTAATTGGTTTAAGACTAAGTAGGAAGGAATCATGAAAAGCAATGTGGTTTTGGAAAATGTATAGACATATAGATAACTGTAACAAAAGAGAGAGTTCAGAAATAGACATTACATTCACCTGTCTTTACTGCTTCCTCACTGGCTACTCAATCTTCTTTGCTGAATTGACCCCTAGATGCTTAATATTGAAGTGTCTTCAGAGTGTAGTCCTGGACTTTTCTATTAATAACCATTTATTTAGTGATTACAATCTATCTCCTGTTTTAAATATCACCCACGTGCCTCTCAACTCTACCCTACACTTCATAATTCTCAATTCAATGACCTATTATAGATGTAGAGTTGGTTGCCCAGTAAGTATCTCAAATTTAGTATCTCCTTAAAAAATTCTACTGATCTTTTCCCCAAAACCTATGTCCTGTACACATCCCCATTTCAGGTCATGAGAGCTACTTCCATCCAGTTGCCTACAGAAATAAATTTACAGTAATCTCTTATTCCTCATTTACTCTCAAGGGTTACATCCTATCTACCAGCCTGTTACAAAAATATAATAGCCACAATTCAATTCCTTCTTACAGCCTCTATTGCTATCACTTATCAAAGTCACTATCATGTACTGGTTTCCCTTTTTTTTCTCTCTCTTGTTCCAGCTCTGCCAATATGTTCCCCACAGAGCTAGAATGATCTTATTAAAACTTAATTCAAAGCATTTCCTTCTTTTGCTCATAACCTTCCAATGGCTTTTCATCTCACTCAGAGCGAAAGGCAAGTTTCTTAAAATGTCCTTTCATTTCCTATTCAAGTTAGGCCACTATTTATCTCTTTGAACCATTTATTAATACTCTTGTGCTTGCTGTCACTGTTCCAGCCACTCTGGCCTTCTGCTGCTCTGGGACCCAGCCAGGCATCTTCCTTCTCCAGGCCCTCGTATTGTGATTCCCTGTGCATAGAATACTCCGCTCAAAGATAATGACTCACTCCCTGAACTTCTAAAGTGTGCTTAAACATCACCTTTTTAGTTAGGCCTTCCCAGATCTCCATAACATTTTTTATTCCCATTCTGTCTTAGTCAATTCAGATTGCTACAACAAAATACATCACAGACTGGGTGGCAGTAAAAATAATAACAACAACAAAATTTTTTCTCACATTCTGAAGATCTGGAAGTCTAAGATCAAGATGACAACTGTTTTGGTTCCTGGTAAGAATCCTCTTCCTAGCTTTCAGATGGCCACGTTTTTCTGCATCCTAAATTACAGGGGAAGTAGAGGGGTACAGGGGAGAGAGAGAGAGAGAGAGAGACTGACTCTTGTCTCTCTTCCTCTTTGTATAAGGACACAAATCCCATTCCATCATGGGACTCCATTCTCATCTAAATCTAATTACCTTTCAAAGGTCCCACCTCCAAACATCCTCACATTGGGGATTAGGGCTCAACATACAAATTTAGGGGAGAAGACAAACATTATGTTATTTATGTTCATAATATTTAATGATCTATATGTTTTATTTATAAATATGTATACAAATACATACATATGCACAATATAAACACACATATAAATCTTTAATTGTTAGTCTCACTTCAGTATTGTGTACACCCTATGTGGGCAGGAATATTTCATTTACTTTATCTATTGTATATCTCCAAGCATTATAAAAGTGAATGGTTGTAAATAAATATTTGTGGAATGAATGACTAAATGATTTCCAGATTTTTCTCTATGATATATGAAAACACTCATGGAGATATATCAAATGGACTAGAAAATACAGTGTTCTACTTAATGAGTATTTAAGGAATGTTTAATGTTTAAAAATTCAGCTTGTTTCCACAATGCAAATGCATGACTGATTTTTCCCTCATAGAAGTTCTAATTCATTGAAATAAATCCTTAATTGCTACTTTTCCTCCCACATACCACATGCATACAAATCTGACTGAATTGGGTTTTCTCATATAATTTTTGCCTTCACTAAATGCATACTAGCTCTGGGGGAAAAAAGCACATTTTTATTTTTTAATCTATTTTTTAACTTTTTTTCATTGTTGTTCAAGTACAGTTGTCTCCATTTTCCTCCAACCACTCCCCCCACCCCAGCCATCCCCACTTCACACCACTGATCCTACCCCTTATTTGGTTTGGTCCATGTGTCCTTTATACATATTCCTCAAAACCCTTCCCTCTCCCCCTACCCATTATTCCCTCCCACCCCCCAACTCTAGTTACTATCAGTTTGTTCTTAATTTTGATGTCTCTGATTATATTTTGCTTGCTTGTTTGTTTTGTTAATTAGGTTCCACTTATAGGTGAGATCGTGTGGTATTTGTCTTTCACCACCTGACTTATTTCACTTAGCATAATGCTCTCCAGTTCCATCCATGCTGTTGCAAAAGGTGGGAGCTCCTTCTTTCTTTCTGCTGTGTGGTATCCCCTAGTGTAAATGTACCACAGTTTCTTGATCCATTCATTTACTGATGGACATTTAGGTTGTTTTTGGCACTTGGCTATTGTAAATTGAGGAAAGTGCATCTTTCAAACAACTAAGAAAACTTCATGGTTTCAGTGTCATATATTTCAGTGAGCTTATGTTAAAATAGGAAACAACTTGAGAGAAAGGTGCATAATATAGTGAAATATGGGGAACTACTTGTATGGTAACATATTACAGATTTATTAATATTAACAACTTGCATTTTTATTTCTATTCTTCATCTTGTATTTCTTATTGGAAATGCAATCTGTCAGGATGGGTGGGGTAGGACAAAATGGAGGCTGAACTACAACCCAGAAAAGACGGCTGATGTCAAACCAGGGAGCTGAACTGTGGGCCTTGCCAAAACAGATATCCAATAGCAACCTGAGCCCGAGGAGAACCACCAATGATATATTACTGCTTTGTTCAAAGGAAACCAATCCCCAGCTCCCACGAAGAGAAACAACCAAAATAAAACCCCGCCATATTCCCTGCATGGGCCCGATGTCCTCGGCCCCACCTTGCAGACCTGGTTTGCCCAGGTACACAAACCCCAATAAAGCTCTATACTGCCTAACTTTGTGGCTGATTAGCATTTATTCCTCAGCAGGGCCTAAGAAAACCTTTCACAATTCTCCTACCTCTATTTTTATGAGTTATCTTTAATATTAAAAGGGATAGAATTGCCATGTAAAATGTAGAGTTTAAAAATCATATAATGAAATCCATTTCATTTATGAGAATTTATGCTTACAAGATAATTTTACAAGTTTTACAATTCCCAAAAGAGTTGAGTTGCATCTATAATAGGCCAGAAATCTTATTAATTCTGTCAAATATTTTTGTCAACAAGAATAATATTAAATGACTTTTTAATGATTGAGGTTGCTAACCAAAACTTATTAAAATGTATCCCATGTGTGATAGTGAGCTAGTACTATCAGATCAGAGCAAAACAACACCTCTAGGCACCTCATCCTAAATTCTGGATTTGCAGCAGAATATTTAATTAAAACATTCTAAATATGTGTTCATACAGGATGATCTTAAAATTCAAAAGAGCAACTTAAAGTACAAAAGGTGGGAGAGAACAAACTGAAACTCTGAACAAAATATTTACCATATTTTTCAGACCATAAGATGTACCTAGGTTTTAGAGGAAAATAGAAAAAAAATTTTTGAAATGAAAAATGTGGTAAAATATTTAATAACATAAATAACATAATATTTCACCAATGTAAATGTAAACAGAACTCAACAACAACATTAACAACCATTATTCCTTCCTAATTTGGGATCAGGAGAGTGCATGTTATAGTACAAAAAATATGGTATATATATTTAAAACTCAAAGCAACTTTCTATTTTAACTTCCTTTTAAACCAGAAGACAATTTTAAAAATGTTTGGCTTTCAAATAATGTAGCTTTAAACAGTTTAACCATGAAAAGTAATATTACAAAAAATACTACTATTTTGAGGACTTATTTTAGTATCCTTCTTCATAAATTTTATATGGCAAAGAAATTTAGAAAATTTATTAGGTGATTTTTAAATTTATATTAATAAAAACAATACAAATTGTTTACTATTATTTAAAGTTATTAATGATTGCAATCAATAAATAATAACATTATAACTAAGTTTAAACATAATGAGTATTTATGTCCTCACTTCCTCTGAAATTCTAAGACTTGCATGAATATAATTTACAAATATTAAGATGATAGGCCAATTATTTCTGACTTTGAGGAGGCAAACAAATTCATAAGCACACATTCTTAAAATATAATTAAATGTCAGTAGTTCCCAAAAGACCCATGATGGAAACTGGACTCATTCTCTACTTGGTATATGTCAGGTATCAATAAGCCTAATTAAAAGTATAAAATAAAAAATCTGAAAGGAGATATGGACAGCAAGAAACATCAGTGAGAGTTGCCTAGGAAAGGTTCTGAATAAAATATAAGTAACTAAATGATTTTAAAGTTCAACCAAGATAGTATTAAATATGGTATTCTGACTTAAAAATATCATCCCTAATGTATGTCATTCTACAATTTCAGCTCATTCCTCTAACTTAGGGAATGCTAAATACTTAAAAGTCATCTTTTTAAAATTTGAAGCTACTCCATAGGGTTACATATTCCATTTTGATTAGTAAGCTTCAGAAAAGGAATGTGTATAGTCCTCTGAGAGGTAAAGTAGGACCCAGTGAGAAGAAAGTGCTATTTACATTGCAAGGAACTTTCATGTCATACCTTCAAACTATTTTTAATTGATTTTATTGGGGTGACACTGATTAATTTAATTATATAGGGTTCAGGTGTACAATTCTATAAAACTTGAGCTATATATAGTATTATATACCACCCCAAGTCAAGTATCCTCCCATCACCATTTATCCCCTGTTGACCCTCTCTTACTTGCCCCCACCTCTTTTTCCTTTTGGTAATCACCATACAGTTGTCTGTGTCTATGAGTTTTCTTCATATTTTATTTTTATTAATTTTTAAATTGTTGATACTATTAGAGATGTCCCCCACTTTCTCCCCTTCACTCCTCTCTACCCAGGACCAACCCCAGCCTTGACCACATTGTTGTCTGTGTCCATGGGCTCTGCATATATGCATGTATGTTCTTTGGCTAATCTCTTCCAGTCTCCTTATCCTCCTCCCCTCTGAGATCTGTCAGTCTGTTCCATTTATCCATGCCTCTGGTCCTATTTTGTTTGTCATCTTCAAACTTTTGATATATGTTGCAAGTTGGAAGATTAAGTTCTCTCCTATCTCTAAGGTTAAATGTTCCACTAATCTAAAATATCCTTCTTAACAGTGCCTTTGCCTTCTCATTCAAGTACCATTCTATGTATTGTCTCCCACAGTCTAGTTGACAGTTTAAAATTCTTGTCACTTCCTAAGGAGCTTAAGTTGACACTCCCAAGACCTTAGCTTTCACACTGAAATAGTCTTAGTAATAGTTAAAATTCAAAGACATACCAAGAGAATGGAGTATCAAAAAACACAAAAGCCATGTGTTTGGAGGGCAATTATTCATGACTGCCCTTCACTTATTGAGCCCTGGTAGGAACCAACAGACCCTTTAGAAAGCTCCATTTCTTATTTCTTGCCATTCTAATAAAAGCTGTGTTATTATAAAAGAATAAATATTAACATATGTTGTTAAACAATTTTTACCCCTCATCCCACACAGACAAAAAAGATCATGCTGCTAGCAACATAGCAATAGATAATAATTATCCAATTATCTTATTTACTGGAACTTTTTTCCCTTTAATAAAAGAAGAAGGGTAGGTTGTACAAATTTGAAATAGACCAATGAACTTTACTTTGGATAATGTGAGAAACATAACTACTCTCTAAAATATGTGAAGATGTGGCAAGATTGTAGTTCAATGTTAATGCTATACTTTCATTTGGTTTCTTATCATGTCTGTGCTTCATCTGGCCCCCAGAAAAGATTATTATAGAAGACAATTTATTTAATAAGCATCAATAACTAAAATCTGACATTTAATCCATCAAACCCCTCTTCTCACCAGAGAAAGGTTTGCAAAGGCTTTCCCAGTGAGGTGGCTAAACCAAGAATCCTAGACTGATTTGCTTAAATTGAAAAAATTCCACTGTTATGAGCAGACCAGAGGGAGCTAAAAAAAATTCAATCACTCTATATAAATTAACAGATTCCTGACCTTGGTTAAAATCAACTGAATTAATGAGTAGAGAATCCTCTATTTCTCAGCTGGGGAAGAAAAAGCCATTGAGTTACTAAACAGAAATACATCACTGCTCAGGACTTTTCAGGTCCTCATTAGAGAAAAAAGAAGATGGTTTTGCCATGAGAACCCTGATAATCACTTTTCACCACAGTCCTCCAGAATGACCTCATTCTTCCCACACCTGTGTGTTGACTCTCTACCTGACATTTATTTTATTTCTCCACCATTTTGGCTTTGTCATATCTCTACTGTTTTTTTCCCCCACCCCATCATAAAAAAAATAAATTCATTGCAATTCTCTTCTGCCCACTCTCCAGCTGGTTCCTTCTTCCTTATTTTGATCTCAGATACTAAAAGGTACTGAACACATGCACAAACACACACACACATATATACATACAACTTCATGCACACACACAGCCCCCAAAATGATTTGATCCAAATGTAGGTGATGTCTTCCAGTGAAAGATATATGGCCCCAGATACCAGGTAAGTTTTTATTGTAACAAATAATAAAGGAGGTAATTTACTATTATGCTAAAATAAAAATCTGTTCTTGAAATTGATACAGGTTTGTCTGTTTACTTCGTAAAGCAATATTTATATTCTCTACTCCTGACAACTTTCAGAAAGACTTCAGGGACTAATCTAAATGCAATAGAGCACTTATATAGTGTTGAAGTTCCAAATACTGTACCTTGTTACTAAAAATAGCACTATAATATGAACAATAATAATAATATATATCATGAAGCTTTTAAACTGGATAAATATGTATTATAGTGTCTTGCTCTTATATTCTTTATATATTTTTATTAAAATTCAAGTCTGCAGGATAAATGAAAATTTTAACCACACAATGACATAGAATATGACTTAAAACAAAAGAGCATAAAGGAGAGGGAGGGACGATGAATAAGTAAAGCATAAAGGATTTTTAAGGCAGTAAAATTACTCTTCATGATACTATAAAATTATACATTTCTCAAAACCCACCCAATATACAACACCAAGAGTGAACCCAAACGTAAATTGTGGACTGGGTAATAATGACATGTTGTTACAGAACAACAAGGTGGGGCCTAGGCAATATACTATTACCCAAAAGGAAGCCCCAGGTTCGTTATGTCCACTGCCTATAGGAAAGATGTCTCTCAATGCCAGAGATTCATGAAAAGGAAAGGAAATGTTTATTTAACACTATACAAACTTAAAGTGGTGCCCTAAAGTCTTCATCAAAATCCCAAAGTCCCTTAATACACCCACAAACACACATAGTCCTTCTTTCCCCGCTTTGCCTAGTCTGGGGTACCGTATCCCAGGAAAAGAAATAGAAGTCCTTGGCTCAGGCAGCCCCTGGTTCTTTCCAGGAATCTGTCTTGGCTGGGAGACCTTCCTCAGTTCTCCACACTCTCAGCTGTGTGGATCTCTGCTAAAGCCAGGTGGTGGTTCCCCCTACTAATGCTGCGAAGTTCCCCACTCAGCCAAAACCACATGGTTCTCCCTCCTCAATGGCTGCAAGGAGGGGGGTCGCTACCCTGCCAAAGCTGAGTGGCGGTTCTCCACTAAAGCCACATGATGATTCTCTCTTGCAGGGCTGCGGGAGTCCCCACCCTGCTAAATACTAAGTGGTTCTCTCCCCACTGGCTGCCACATCTGGGTTTAAATCCCCAGACAAATCTTCCTCTGCAGCCCCATTTCCGACTCCTCCTACAATCAATTACACCTGCCAGCACTTATATCCTTCTAGCTTTACCAGGCTGCCATCCTGAGTCTGGGTAGGCATGGCCCCATGTCCTGGAGCCAATCTTCTCCAAGCTCCCACACAGGCGCTGTAACTTGGGGGACCTGCCCCCCAGTTATGTCTTGGTGGGGAAGTTACTTCCATTCCCCTGGCTCAGAGCAGGACTACAGCTATTTAATATATCTAAGCAACCAGTTAAAGGTTATAGATGTGTTAAATGACCACAGCAGAGGTTAGCTGCAAAGCTGTTGCTATGAAAAACAGCTCTCTATGACCCTGCTCCACTTGTCCCTTCCCCCAACACACACCTGTGGGGGGGATGGTGAGGACATCCTAATATTTCCTGAATACCTTGAGCTCTGGATTCCATTCCAAATCCCTATTTGGGGTCCCCCTCTTGGCTGCACCCTGTTACAATGTCAGTGTAGACCCATCAACTGTAACAAAGGTGCCACTTCAGTGGGGGAGCTTGATAGAGAAAGAGGCAGAGATTGTAAAAGAACTCTCCACACTTTCTGCTTAGTTTTTCTGTGAATCCAAACTGCACTGAAAAAATAAAGTCTATTTAAAGTGGTAAAAAAAAAATGAGGCATTGGCCAAGAAAAGAAATATTGTAACCGGAAAAGACACTGGCGTTCAGGCTGCCTGTCACTACCAAATCCAATAAGCAATGACAGTGATTGAATCTTTTATAGGCACTTTATTCAGATGGCCGGCGATCCGAGAAGATGGCGGGTTCATACCCTAACAAACCATCTTATTCTTTCTTTCCCAGCCAGATCTTTTATAAGGGGGTTGGGGGAGGGCAAACAAGGTGTCAGCAGAAGCCTTTGAAATTCAACAGTTGCCTCCAAGGGGGAAGGGTAGTTGCTTGCTTCTTCCTGGTACAGAGGTCTCCAAGAGGTTATCTCCATCCAATGACCCAGGAGGTCAACTGCTGAATCCCAGGTGCCAGGATGGGCCTTATCTGTAGTTACTGAAACAAAAACTTATTTACCTTAGGCTAAATTTTCCCAAGTTTTAAACCCCTTATCAATATGATAAAGGAAAAAAGCATAATAGCATGGATAGAGAAGCTGTGTGTTTAATATTTCCCTGTATTGACTAGTATGCACATTAAGTCCAGTTTTAAACAGAGAAAGATTATTTGAGTTAATGCAAATGTATAGATGGATGCTTATTTCTAAATGTTTCTATACCTTTCTGTTCTTCCATACTCTGGTTTGCTACTGAAATGAGAAGAGTTTCCTGGTGCCCCTTAAGTGACTTCCTTCCATTTTAGACCATTAGTGATCACAAAACCTCTGAGCAAACAAAGATTAAAAAAAAAAAACAATAGAAAAAAAGTCTTCTAGTCAATTACTAACCCTTGAAGTTAAAATAATTTGCATATGGCCAACCACAGGGAGGAATAAAGAGCACCACCCCAGAAACATTCACAGAAAGGGGCTTTTCACTACAGAGAATAGGAACTGAAGATCCATAGAGACCCTCAGGGCATTGGTCCCACCTCACTGGCAAAGCTGTCTGCTTGCCAGGCTTTCCAAGGAAGATGCATTGCAGAGGCTCTGAGAGGAGGAGTCTCTCAAATCTCATGGTAAGGGAAGGCCTGGGCAGCCAGGAGACAATACATGTGGGTAATTCATAAAGCCAGGAAAATATAAGCTACTCTTTAAGTCTCTCACTTTGAAATTCAAGTTAAATGTCCCTGTTTGTCCATCTTCACCCTGGAAGAAGTTACTAGCCTCCTGGCCACCTCCTAACACTTCCCAGAGCTCTTCTAAGAGATCTTTAAAAACAAATGCTCTAGTTAGTGCCTGGTATATAGTAACACTTAATAAATGTTTGCTGAGTGAATGAAAATATTTTAAGAAATATTACTTCTAGATTTGGCAATTCCTCTCTTATTTGAAATCAATAGCTAAATATGTTTTCTTTTTGTACTCAACATTGAAACTACTGTCACAAATATCAACTAAGTTTGTTAGGTTTAATGTTTCTAGGTGATAATTTTCTCTTCTAATTAAAATTTTTTCTCTTCTTCTGAGTCATCATTCTTCCCCAATATTTTTTTTAAAAAAATTCCTTCTGGTTCTGCTTCTAAAATTAGTTAAAATCTAAATGCTTATTTCATGAAATAACTTCATGTGAGCAAAGGAGTCTTTCACTCATTTTTTGGAGCCCAGAACCACCACACCATACTCAGGCCTTCAAATTCAATTAAACAAGCACATTTCAATTCTTTGAATTCCATCTCTTGTATGATCTTTTGTAAAGCTTTAACAAATTCAACAAAATTATTGCAATTTCTTCCTCTTAATGGTATTCAATATGCATAAACCTACAAGTTTACCAAAAATAGTCTTAGAAAAATTATTAATACTTCTCAGAATTTGCGTTAATTCTCAAATACTTAGGCCTCTCAGTGTTGAAGACAAAGAAACAATGAATGAAGCATCACACTATATTCATATATCACCCACTGACTTTTACAATTTAGCTTCAAATCTGCTGGAGATACAAATGCAGTAGGTGGCGTGAAGTTAATCCCCTTTTATCCTAATATTCAGTATACCATGTGTGATCAAATGTTGAGTGCATTTGAAGTTCACGAATTTAAACCATAGATGATTCACTTTAAAGATGATCTAGGTACCCAAATCTAGGCAAGCAAAAGCAGAAATCAGCAAAGCACTGAACAAAGGAATCAGATGTTGTTTACTGCATTTCAATTCAATGCTCAGTAGGTAGATAGCTAGATAGAGATATATAGATAGATTTGTTGAATATACAAACAAAAAGTTAAGTAAAACTGACTAGTATTGCAATAAAAGTTCTTATTTACTCTGATTTTTAATTAAAACTAAGATCAGAATAGCAAATGTTCTGTGAATTTTGGGGTGTAGCAGGCACATAATTATAAAGACTATTAAAAGACTTTGGGCCTGTGCCCCCTCAGTTTCTTCCTCTTCCATCATACTAGTCTAGAAAGTATTGTAATGAGCTTCACCAATGTAGTGAAAGCTCCCTATCTTGTTCCTTTTAATATTGTTGCAGTGATTATAAATAAAGACAAGGAACAAAATCACTATTTTTGAGTAAAATGCTAAGCACATTAATTTGCAAGTCTTATTAGTATCTCTTCTAGAAAATCACAAATAGCATAAATAGCATGTATGTGAAATTGTCATAGGAAAACTACAGAGCCTTACTAAGTCTAGATCTACCTCATATGGGGATAGTTTCTAGAATTATATCTTTATGGCAATGACTAAAAATAACATTCTTGAGTGATTTTTATGCAACGTGATTTCAAAATCTCTTATTTCTGCCAACAAAACTATGTTAAGTAAACCAGTTAGGCCAATTCTTACCTCACTGGCTAAGTCAACTATTAAAGAAAAAATTGGTATATGGCAAGGGCTTTAAGGGAATCAAAATATAATTCAAATACATGTATCTACTGATTTGATGCAAAATGTCAGTTTTTTCTATCATATACCTGATAAGGATTTAATACTCAAAATATAAAGAAGTCATACAACTAAACAGCAAAAATATCAAACAATCTGATTTAAAAATGGGTAGAGGAAATGAATAGACATACTAAGAAGACATACAAATGGCCAATGGTTACATGAAAAGGTACTCAACATCATTAATTATTAGGAAAGAGCAAATCACCTTAAGGAAAACCACAATGAAATATCATCTCACAGCTGTGAGAATAACTATCATCAAAATAACAAGAGATAACCATTGTTAGGAAGGGTGTGGAAGAAAGGGAACATTTGTGCCCTATTGGTGGGAATGTAAATTGGTAGTTACTATGGAAAACATTATGGAGGTTCCTTAAAAAAACTAAAAATGAAACTGTCCTTTTCTTTACTTCTCTAAAAGCAGAAACTGGACCAAAACCCTGCATCTATTCCCTGCATGGTGTTTTGGAGCATGGGCCTTGATGATTAACATTGTAGATTATCTGAATTACCTAATAGTATCACATGTATCTTTAAAAAATATTTTTTTAAAAAGAAAAAATTTAAAACAGTCACTTTCTCTAACTTCAGAGAAAAAAATCTCTGAAATAAATGAAGCCAAATATTTTATTCAAGGTTTTTCATAATTTGTACCAGCCTCACTTCCTTTTTCTGCTATACCCTAGATCACAGCTCCAGTAAGTTACAAACAGAGGTCAGAATCCTCTGCAGAGGGAGGTCTCACTCATCACTCAGATTTCCTCTTCCCTGACAGGTAATATCCTAGTCAACCTTTATGGCAAAGCTCATACATTGCCTCTGGGAAGGCTTCCCTACTGCTTCACTCCTCCTCATTTGAATCAGCCTATGTATTACTCTTGGCCTTTGCTCCCACAGAATCTGTTCATACCACTTTAATAGCAAGCCTCCCTTTGTTTCAGGGTTGGCTATGGGTTATGCACAGCCATCTGTGCTGATACACAGAACTCTACAAAGACCTAACTGCCACTCTATCTCATAGTGGATCACAGTAGGCACTTATTGAATGTGAGTTTTACTAAACAAGAGTCATTAAGAGAGTACCATCTCTTATTTTTATTACTTTTGAGTGCATTTTATAAGATACAAAACATCACTCATATTCAGTGTAAATATGAGTGAAGCAGCAGCACCAAGACTTCCTTTTCTATTAGAACCTGGTCACAGCAAGTGATCAAGGCACTTAAAGTGCAATGTTAGGACTGGTTAACCTCCAGAAGACATCTCAGCAAATGCCCATTAGATCTGTGATAGGACATACTGATCAGTGGTCATTCTCAGCTAGCAGTTATCTCAAGGCCACACGCTAACCCCCACATTCTGCTTCTGTAAAATGGCTTCCTGCCAGCAACTGTGCTCCTCCCCCCTCCTACTTCCACCTTTGCAGCAAGAATATAAGCAAGCCCCCACCTGAGCTTGGGGCCCAGAATTTGGAGACTGCCTCCTCTGGGTCTGCATGTGTGAATAAAACTCTGCTTCGCAAACCCTGACGCCGTTTGAGTCGTCTTTTCTGTAACAGATCAAGCCCCAAGCCTCAAGCCTCATTCTTAGCATGCTGCTACAGAGCTCAAACACATCAGGATGTCCCTGAGAGGTCCCTAGAACATGCTACTTACTCCCTGGAGCCATCTGTCACTGAGCCTTGCTAGGTCCTTTATATTCCAGAAGAATTTCCTTCTCCAATAATGTTAGTTTCCCTGCATCCAATACTAGTTTAGACTTCAAATTTTACTGTCAATTAAACCACATAGAAATGTTAGCTAAAATGTAACCAAAAAGCCCTGACTGGTGTGGCCCAGTGGTTGAGTGCCTGCCTGCAAATTAAAGGGTTGCCGATTCAATACCCAGTCTAGGGCACACACCTGGATTGCAGACCAGGTCCCCAGTAGGGGGCATGTGAGAGGCAACCACACATTGATGTTTCTCTTCGTCTCTTTCTCCCTTCCCCTCTGTCTAAATAAATAAAATCTTTTAAGAAAATTAAATAAAATGTAACCAAATAAAAAGGCAAATTTGGAAGAAAGAAAGGAAATCTCCAGGTGCCAGAAATGAAATGGGAACTCAAAGAACAATCATGTATTGATTTATTGGGGGCCATGCTGGCAATAATTTAGAGCAATACTGGCTCTAAATTAGTCCTCAGCTCCTGGAGATAACTTGGGGTAAATGCATGACCTGGATGCCTGGAGAAGCAGGTAGCTGACACATCCCCCACATATAGTCAGGGCCTTGGAAGGGTGAACTCTATGAAGAGGGCCTTGGAGGGCCCTCTTACTGATCAGCCTCCAGAGAAACATATGAAAACTACTTCTACTCATGGCTTTGGTTTTTAATTGTATTATCAGAAACAAAACTTCAAATCTGCAATTTATGTAAGTATTGGGGAGCATTTAGATATCTAGGTGGTATAGGATTCCCAAGTTCAGATGTCAATACAGATACCTTTACCAATTTAATGAGAATTTCTTGAAACCAAAGCAGAAACAAAGGCAATACTACTATTGGAAACAAGTTCCATAATCCACAATGCATTAATTCCCAGAGTTAAGCAAACACCACCACTGAAGAGGTGCTTTCAGTTAAAAAAGAAGAAAGGTATAAAACAGGAAGAAAATGGAGTAGTGTATCACAGACAAAAAATAAAAAGAGAGAGAAAGGATTAGCACCCTCAACAATTTGATTCAACAGAACAATCTGAAAGTTTAAAATGTTTAGGAAATTGACACTATAAAAAATTGATTGAACAATAAAATGTAAATTGAGATGATGGTAAAAGGTAGCCAAAAATTACATTTAAAATGAAAAACACACCTTGAAGTAATTTGTATATCAAAGAATGAAATCATAATGTAAATTAGAATCTACCGAGAATTAAATGATAATGAAAACACTATGTATCAAAATCATAAGTACAGCCAAACCAGTACTTCCAGTAAGACATGTTACTTAAATGCATGTACTGGGGAAAAGAATGAACTAAGCATTCAACACAAAAAGCCAGATAATAACAACAAAATAAACTCTAAATGCACGGAAGTAAAACATTTATCAGGATTTAATAAAATAGAAAACAAAACAAAACAAAAAGATAAAATAAGGAAAACTTAAAATAAAAAACACTAAGAAATATAGAGACACCTATGAGATATCTCCCATCAAAAAGGGGGAGAAGGCACAAATAAATAATATTAGCAGTGAATATGGGAGACATTAAAAAATGAAAACAATTCAGTAAACACTATCAGAACAGCTTTATGCTAGTAAATGTGAAAAATTAGAAATACAGAAATTTTGCCAATGGAAGAATAAAATAGCAAAAATACCTCATGCAAAAATAAAAAATGAAGACCTTTTGACCCTAAAATTTTTAATCTAACTCACAATTCAAAAATAATTTGAACTTTACCCACTAAAAGATCACTAGCCAAGACAGTTTTGAAGATGAGATTAATGATAACTCATAAAAAAAATACCAATACTCTACATAAACTGATCTGGTAAACATAAACTAAAAAATGATTCTCAACTCTAAGCCAACAAAAAGAAAATATGTTCTTATTTAGTAATTACTCTTTTTTAAAAATCCAGCAGAGAATCATTAATGCATAGAAATTTTAAATATCATTTCCATGCAGTGACATAAAATTCAATAACTTTAGCAAAACAAAATAAAAATTATTTTCCCATTGAATATAGGTCTGTTGCATAAATGAGTGAAAAAAATTTATCAGTTCACAATTATACCTTTTTAGTGAACTTTTTAGTAAATAGTAAGTCCTAAATTTCAAAAGATGAAAATAAGGAATAAAAATGTGGTTCTCTTTGAGTTTATAATGCAGAAAAATATAAAATAATAAAGCATATGCCCCTAGTTTTAAAGAGCAACACCTATTTTGGACTTTTTATGTATTTCTATTATTATTGTGGCTTTTTTTTTGTAATGGAATATGGATGCCATCCAACTGCATTAGAGCAAACTCTAGTGGTAAGAGGGTAAAACGTCTTTGCAAAAACCTTCCTCTTACAGTTTTGCATAAGCAATGGTTTTTATTATGTCCAAAAACTGTCGTGGCAAAACCAGGAGAAATGAACGAAAAGCTTTTTGGGAACAGAAACATAGAACTCTTCAGGAATTCCTCATTATCCTGCAGCCCACAAGCAAGCCCTCGCAATCAAACCCCCAGTAGACACCTTTAGCAGCTGTCACAGCAACCACCCACACCCTCCTATGGCACAGCAATCGTTAGCTTTTCATCTCAAAAGCACTTTACAAACATTAAGCAATTAGCAGGAGTTAGCAGACATAAATACCAATAAACAAGCAGAGCAGGAGTGCTGTTATATAAAATCCCCAGCTGAGATGTGTTTACACGTTTGCAATTTACACTCTAATTTCAGTAAATGCCATACTCTGGAACAAAATTTAAAGGTCATATCTATTAATGACACTAAGTTCCTTTATTATTAAAGAGTATATGCATAATAACTTCTGAATGAAACTTATATGAAATTAATGCTCTGCCCTCCTCCAAAAGTAAAAAAAGAAAAAAGTCATTATTGTGAACTCTTTTTTCTTAAGCCAACAGGTGGAAATCCTTGAAAGAGCATTTTTCTAAAAACTCAATCTCCCCCATTGAGGTCCATGGAAGCAATGTGCTAGGGAGTGAACTTGCAGTATGAGATAGGATGCCTATTGTCAAGGAATCCATTCATTTTTGCATTAATATTCATTCTGAGGAGGGTAATTTACATTTATGGGTGCCATAAATAACAACAATGCTACCTGCCTTGGTTATTATGGGTAAAATTAGTTTAATCATTAGCTTGAGTGGAAGATAAACCTCAAAGGAAAATGTTATGTGTCTTAAAATATTTATTTGTTTGCATCTACTGATCAATATGAAATTTAGATAGTTTCTATGGCCACAGTAACCAAAAACATTGAGTAACACATCAGGTAAATATATGAGACACAAAGGTTGAGATGCCTTACCTAGCTCATTCATTCCTTCTACATGGCAAAGTTGGGCCTGTTCTCATAGGCTATCACTAAAATGGAGCTTTGGCTATAGAGTAAGCAAGCATATTATCATTAATGTTTGTTTAATATGCTAATTATTTCATATATGTAAACATACACATTGCTACACAGTTCTATCTGAACTATTTTTCTCAAAACTCTCAAAGAATAAGAATAAGAGAAAGGACATGAAACTATACAATTTAACTGAAGCAGAAATAAAATTTATCTTTAGCATCCCCTGGAAGTTTTGTAACTTCACTTGTCTTTCCTAAATAGATTTTCTTCTTAGTGTATCACATTTCTCATAGCCAGTACTGAAAAAGACAAAGATTAATTTGCAAATATTCTGTAGCAATAATTATAGCAATGATCTGGAAAAATCTTAAACCATCAATAATCTAGTTTATGAAGTAGAATCACCAAAAATTGAAAGACCTAGCATAAGAAATATATAGTCCAGGGAGAGGGCACATATTATGAGATCATATAAATTTCACTACAAACCTTGGCTTCAGATTTGTATATTACTTTTAGATCCAGTTTCTTCATCTGCAAAACCATGGTATTACAATCCTTTTATAATTAAATTATCTAATTATGTGAAAGGGTCAATTAAAGTATATCACACATAGAAGCCATAGGAATGGAGGATTGGTTGAATGGATGGCTAAAAGATAGATGATGAATAGAGATGACAGATGAAAGATAGATTAGATAGATGATAGATAGATAATTAGGGATAGCTAGATAGCTAGATAGATAATTAGGGATAGCTAGCTAGATAGATTACATAGATGATGATAGATGACAGATAGATAGATAGATAGATACTAGATAGATGATAGATAATCTCCCTACACTGACAACTTCTTCCCTTCTTTTGACAACTCTAGACCATGGATCTTCACAGTTGTTATCATCACCAACAACAATGACAACTTTATCTGAAATCAGTACCCAATATTGGCAACCTTAGAAGTTTTGAGGCAGGAGAACAAGGAAGAATAAAGACAACCATGGAAATTCATCCTTTCCTTCCAACTCATGATGACAAATAAAACACTACAAAACTTCAAAGACTCTGACCTAGAAATACTATTGTCTTCTCTTATTAGTAGATAAATACCATGGGAATTTCTCTAGCATAAGAAATTCACCGTCTCTATTACAATATGCTTCAAGTATTGAGAGACAACATAGCGTAGTAGTAAGAAGACTGGGTGTTTAAATCCTGGGTTTAAATCCTGATTTATAAATACCTATGAACTCACCTTAGTCAAGTGGCTAATACCACCTGTGTGGCATTATATAATTTACATAACCTCTCTGTGCCTCAATTTCTTCATCTATACAATGAGCTTTGTTATATTTATTTCCTGAGATTGATAGGACAACTCAAGATGCAGTGAATCGATATATTTGAAATCCTTTAAAAAAATAAAAGTGATTATTATCTTTTCCTACATGTTTTCAAGCTCAGTATAAAGGTATAGCTTAAGCACTTTTCCAGGGATTTTACAGAAAGATTTTATTTATAAACTAGTTTTGTATTTTATAAAATTTCAGAGAAGTTAGAAATATTTTACCCAATCTTCAAGAAAGAATTGGACTCCAGTCCTCCCAAATTCTGTGAAGGATTAGTACTCTCTCTCTCTTTTTTTTATAAGGATTTTATTTATTTATTATTAGAGAGGATAGAGAGAGAGAGAGAAACATCAATGTGCGGTTGCTGGGGGTCATGGCCTGCAACCCATGCATGTACTCTGACTGGGAATTGAACCTGCGACACTTTGGTTCACAGCCCCCACTCAATCCACTGAGCTACACCATCCAGGGCTGTACTCTCTTAAATCAATAGGAATATCTATAGTATTTATTATATATGTTATGGGAAAGCAAGGAACAAGTTTCTGGAAAAAAATCAGGATTCTGTACAAGATATTCAGATATGCCTCTGTACGAGAGGAGGGAATGTCCTAGAAAGGTCATGAAAAAGAAAGACTCAGGGATCAAACCTTGTCTGCATTTGACTGAGTCTCTGGTCCTTAGAAAAGTGGTGGGGCTGTCCTGCAGTCATGCTGGACTCAACTTTCTATCTCACTTGTTTTGGCCACCAAATCATCCTCAAATTTCTGGCCCTCACCCACCACCCTTGCTTTGTTTAGACCCTCATCATTTCTTCTCTCACTACTTGTTAACTGGTATTCCTTCTAGACTCTGTCTCTCCAATCCACCTTCCATGTAGCTACTACAGATCTTTTTGATACATTTTTAGTCATGACACTCCTTTACCTAGTATCCATCTGTTTTATCTCATGGTCCTTACAAGAAATCTAACCTTCTCTGAAAGAAATAGAAAGTCATCATCACCTACCTACACCTAATCTTTCCTAGTCTTTCACCCACTTCTTTCTCTCAACTTGAAGTTTTGTTGTCATCATCCAGTGAACGTGCCCTGTATTCTCTCATCTCTGGACAATTCTTCCGAAGACCTGGAACTCCCATCCTCCTGCACAACCTCTCTAAGGTCCAATTTCCTCATATGAAATATAGGAGCAATGGTACTAGCTTGCAGAGTTGTTATACAGAAAATGAGATGTGATGCAGATAATAGCCCACTGCCTAGCATTTAATAGGCACCCTACTGAGGCTAGTTCCTGCCTGATCCAAATTTCTACATAATTTATGTTAATATTGCCATTTTGGATGTTCCATGAGATTGTTTCATTAAGTTAATGAAATAAATCTACACTCACTATTACAGGACTTCATAATCATTTTAAAATTTCATCTTCCAGTTATTATAGGGAGTTTCCAGAAGATATCTCACACATGTTGAGGAGAGGAATTAATTAGTAGTTATTTATATTGTTCCCTCTGTCTTTGGTTTGGGTCTGTTTCTGCTGATGACAAACAAGGCCTCCCTGCCACAGCCATCTCACTAGTAGTTGATCTCCAAGTGGTAGCACAGAAGATATGCTGTACTAAGCTCAAGTGTATGGAGGAGATTCCAATCACCAAGACAAGCTGTTATATAGTTTCCTGGTGCTGCCCCTGGCACTCTCCCCATTAAGTGCTTCTGAGTTCATTTTTTGTTCAGAAGTTGCTCTGACTACGAAGTGAGCAATTCTTCACATCCTGTTTTTGTTCTACTCTCTGCCAGCATCTGTTAGAGATTATTGTAAATATAGTTCTTTTCTTTTACAACAACCCGTTTTCCTATAGGGTTAAATCACAAATCCATAAAAGCCCTTATTACAGGCTGAATGTTTGTGCCTCCTACAAGTTCATAACGGTTACACCCCCATGAATTTGGAGGGCATGATGTGAAGACAGTAGGAAGTGAGGCCTTTAAGAGGTGTTTAGATCATGAGGGTGACGTTCTCATGAATGGGATCAGTGCCCTTAGAAAGAAACCCCAAGTAGCTCTCCCACTCTTCTGCCATGGGAGGACATAGCAAGAAACTGCCATCTACTATTGAGGAAGCAGTCCCTCAGGAGACACGGAATCGGCCAGTGCCTTGCTTTTTTTAAAAAAAAATTAATTGTATTTTTTTCCATTACCATTTAATGCCCTTTTACTCCCATCCAGTCTCCAGAACTATGACATGTAAATGTTTGTTGTTTAAGCCATACAGGTTATACCAGTTTTGTTATAGCAGCCTGAATGGACTAGGACAGACTTGTATTCGTCTGCTGGAGCTACCATAACAATATACCACAGAGTGGATGGCTTAAACAACAGAAATTTATTTTTTCATAGTTCTGGAGTCTAGATGTAGAAAATCAAGATGCCACCAGAGTTGGTGTCTGGTGAGATTTCTCTCCTCTATTGAAGAAAATGTCTTTTCATTGTGTCCTTACATGGCCTTTTCTTTGTGTTCACTAGTCTTATTAGAATATAAATCCTATGGGATTAGGATTCCATCTTTATAACCTTATTTAACCTTAATTATGTCTTTAAAGGCCCTATCTCCAAACACAGTCACTGTAGGGGTTAGGGATTTAATGTATAAATTTGAGCTAGGGGGACACAATTTGGTCCATAATAGGCCTGAAATAGAAAACCAGACAATGGGTCATACATGAAATCTACCATCCCCCCAAATAAATTATTCTTAGACCCAAATGACTCCTTCCATACTCCTTCAATTTCTTTTCTTGTGGGGTGGCATCTCTTCTTAAAATAGACTCTTAATTTGATAAATAAGCCTTTGAGATAAATTAGGAATAAAACACCTTCTGATTTGATAAATTGGTCTCTGTGACCCTACTCCACCCACCCTCATATATGCCTAAACATATCTGAATCAGCTTCATCTCCTGCACATCCACACATACACATATACTTTTTTGCTTTCTGTATCACAAAGATGAACAACCAAGGCGATAATGATCCAGGGTCCCTCTAGTTCATGAATATTTTCCAGGTACTGTAGAAAATGAAAGCTTCACACACACAGTCAATAGCTTTTTGAATTTTTTAAAATTTTTTCAGTTTTTTTCTCTCTTTTTTTTTTGGTTATCTCTCTAACCCACCACCCAGCCCCCCATCCCTGACAGCTATCAGCCTGCTCTCTATCGGCAAGTCAGTCAATATTTTGCTTGTTAGTTCATTTTGTTCATCAGATTCCACATATGAGTGAAATCATATGGTATTTGTCTTTCTCTGGCTTATTTCACTTAATATAATGCTTTCCTGGTACATCTGTACTGTCCCAAAGGGTCAGATTTCCTTCTTTTTCTGCAGCTGAGTAGTATCCCATTGTGTAAATGCACCACATCTTTTTTATCCACTTATCTTCTGGTGATCTCTTGGGCTGATTCCAAATCTTGTCTATCGTGAATAACACTGCAGTGAACATAGGGGTGCATATATTCTTTTGAATTAGTGTTTTGGGTTTCTTTGGATAAATTCCTAGAAGTGGAATCACTGGGTTATAAGTTTGAATTTTTAGATGTTTATTTTGTGCATTTTTTCAATCCTGTGGCCTAAACAGTTTAGTAATTCACTATCCAATGACCTAATTTATTACAGAAGAAAATTTTAGGCCATGGAAAGAATGAAAGATGTCAACTGACTATACCTCTGATATCATGACAGAGTTATTTTCTCTACTGACTATTTGGTTCTTAAATTAGGAGTGTTCAGAGCATAAAAGAGAAAATTGTAGCTTTGCACACGTATAAATTTATGTCTGCAAAGGTTAGATTCTAGTGCTAATGAAGGAAAATCCAGAAATTTAACCCTCGAAAATCAGTTACAGTCACACAGAGAAAAGCACTGTTCCTTTGTTTTCTACCTTATTTTCACATTAACCTGTACTACCTGTCAGAAAGGAAACTAAGTTAAAATGTGCAGTTGGTAATTTATTCAGCAATTTATTCAGCAATCATTAATTGAGCTTCCTCTGTGTCCCAAGCTCTGTGATACATATGGGATACAAATATAAGTAAGCCATAACTCCTACCCTGAAGAGTCTTGCTGTCTAATGAATAGTCACTAAAATTTATTGGCATTACTGAAAACTAAACCATTATCCTATTAATGTGGCTATCCTGAGCATGCTAGACTTATTTTTGTATAGTACTTTGCAATTAGAAAGCAGTTTCACATAATTATCTCCCTTTATCTCCCAGTAATGCTTATTAGTATGTGTAATTAACCCCAATTTGGAGATTAAAAAATTCATCATTAAAAAATTTCAGTAAATTATCCAAGGTCACAGAGCAAGTGCATGAACTCGGCGCTTTTCTTAAACTCAAGTCCTGCGTCTTGACTAACATATTCAGAATGGCTTTTAAAGCTTCCATTGTTTCATCTCACTATATTATTTTCTCTATATTTTTAAAATTACAATTATTTCCCAATGTCAAAGGGTGTTTTGTGGGTTTTTTTTTATGAGAAAGCTTCTGGTCACTTTAACAATGACAAAAAATACAAACATAATGCCAATACTTAAGTAAAATCAATTTAGAGTCAGTTTGCCCATACTAACTTGGTTCTCCATAAAATGGCCTAAATATTGACAAAAGCATAACAAAAAAAAATTAAAAATGAGTATCTTCCCTCTTTATTATAACAATGTGCAAAATTTCCTGCCAATAATTAATTTTTAGATTGATACTAAGTGACACTTGGAGAAATTTCTACTCTTTGTTAAATTCATACATGTCAAAATGTTTGCTGAAAGTTTTATGATGAGAGTTCTACATTGGCATAGTGCTTTATTTCTCATTTCACACACTCCCTTCCAAGCAAGGAGTTAATGGAGATGTGGTAAAAGCAGCCCAAGTATACAGGCAGCTTATTGGTAATCACTGTGTCAAGTAGATGTAGCTGCCATTTAGAAGACCTCAAGGCAGAGGTTTTCACACTTGGCCATATATTGAAATCATCTAGGAAGCTTCAAAAATTCTGATGCCAGGTCTCATTCTCAGAATTCTAATTTAATCGATCTGGGATGCGGTCAGTTATTTGGGATTTCCGAAATCTCTCCCAGTGATCAAAAGTGCATTCAAGCTTGAAAACCATTGCCTTGAGACAGTCAAAGCCTGGTTTCTGGATCCAAGTAAGCTGGAACTTGTGAGAAATGTAAACCTGGGGCCCCATCCCAAACCTACTGAATTAGAACTCTGGGGCTGGGCCCAGAGTGAAGTTTAGGAACCACTGTCCTTAATGGAAAATAAGAGAATAGTTAACAGGTTATTTATAGACACTATAAAAATCAAAATACTGTAAACAAACAAAAGGTTTCGGTAAATCTCACGGACCTAAGAAGGATAACTATTTTGGGCAAATGTTATAATATTTTCCATCCCCTTGCAATAAACAACACTCAGAAAACAGGAGTCCCTTCCCCTTTGTCCCTTTCCATTTCAAGTGCAAAAGGAAGCAGAAGTTCAGCGCTGCAGAACAAGCCCGGAGACGTTAGTAACAGAATCAGCATTTACTGAATGAAGGGTGGTCACTTCACATTTCTCACAAATAGGTGTCTATCTGCTACAGTATCTACAATTTTTCTTTGCTGACTTGTTTTGGCTGATGACCAAAAAGTGGAAATGGCTTTCTCAAACAGAAGGGGAATGAATATCATGAGAGTAATAATCATCTTGCTACACCCACCATAGGTTGTAAGTATGAATTTTCTTTAATTTTTCAAGACTATAAAATACTCCTATAATTAGAACATAATTTTTCAAACACTACAAAAGATTTTGATTTTTTTTTTTACCATATTGGGTGATGCCTCAGTTAAATGGTCTCTTGACCTAAACCACTTGGTAATTTCAGACATTGTTTACCAACAGACTACATTACAATAAATGCAGAAAGCCCTCATCATTATGGGATATTTTGTCAGTTCTGTCAAGAAAAAGACCTTTGTCATCTAATGAAAGAAAGTCTTTTTAAATAGTCCCTTTTTTTGTTGTTGAAAGAAAACAAAGGAAAAGAACATCCCTATATCTACATTATGCCTATCATTGAGATGAAAACCCCACCTGTATACTTTTTCAGATACTTATTTCTTTACCAGGAAGTGCCTGATGGATTAAGGACTCTTCTCATCACAGAGTACCTGCTGTTGTTCTGATCCATTTGTGGTGAGTACATCCTTGGCAGCTCTTCAAAAGGATCAAACAATCGGCACTGAGGGACTTTCTTTAAAGAGCAGGGACTTGCCAAAATTTCTAAGAATGTACAAAAAAATCTTTTAACGACACATTCAAACAGAAGATAATATTTTAAAACTCATTTCATTGGCTTCTAGTCCCAGAATATGGTAGGCTGAAGTAACTGTCACAGAGCTACCTTTCCCCTATAGTCAGAAAGAAACACTAGATTTAAGAAAATAATGATAACGAATACTACATACATAGCTGAGCTGAAAGGAAAATGGAAAGTAGCCTTTAACAACTTTATTTATGTTTTCTCTTGGAGCCCAGATCCACACCAGAAAACTGTGCTGCCTATATGTTGTTACCGCTTTTACAGCTACCATGCTTGTTCGGTTTCTTCGTCTTGTTATTGGATTACTTCAATACCTTCCCAGGAGATCTTCCTATTTCTACCCTTGTTGCCTACAATCTGTTCTCAGTTCAGACAGAGCCAAAGTGGTCTTCTTAGTCTTCTTAAGCCATAAGTCAGATCATGTCATTACTCCCTTCAAAGCTCAGATGAAAAGCCAGAGTTTATACACTCTCTCTTAACTAATCAGCTCTAGTAACACTGGCCCCCATGTTACTTCTGGATGCATGAAGCATGTTTATTCACACATGGAGGCCTTTACTTTGCTGTTTCAACTGGGTGATATACTCTTTCCCTAGAAAGCTGCTTGGCTCATATCGTTTCCTTTAAGTCTTCGCTCAAATTTTACCTCTCCAGGAAGCTTATTCTGAAGACACTACTTGATACCCCAACTTGCCTTCTTTCCTCCACCATTTCTGATCTGTTTATCTGGCTTTTCTTCTTGGTTTCCTCATATCACCTATAACTTTTTAAAATTGTATGTACTTTTTAAAATAACTCATTTTTATTGTATTTTCTCCATTACTATTTACCCCCCTGTACCCTCTTCCCCCTACCTCCCACCCTGGAAATCACCACACTGTTGACTGTTCTTTGCTGTGTTATTTACAGTAGCCAAGATTTGGAAGCAGCCCAATAGATGAATGGATACAACAGTTATGGAATACTTACCCCATGGAATATTACTTGGCCATAAAAAATTTACCCTATGGATAGACCTGGAGAACATTATGGTAACTGAAATAAGCCTGTCAGAGGCTTATACCTCTGCACAAATACCATATGATTTCACTCATACATGGAATCTAATGAACAAACTGAACTAACAAGAAAAACAGAGACAGACTCATAAGTATAGAGCAGGTTATCAGATTGGGTGGTGGTGTAGGTATCATGTAATTTATTTTGTTATTATATATTTACTTTCTATTTTTCTATTGTTGGAATATAAACTTCTAAAAATGGAAATGTATATATTTATTCACAGGTTAAAGCCACATTCTAGAACAGTACCTGATATATTGCAGATGCTAATAAAAATCTACTCAATAAATGAATAAAATTACTAAGTACCAGAAATAAATAGTAATTTAAAGTCTGAGTTGTAAAGTTATAAGAGGGAACTTTGATAGATTGGGAGGAGTAACAGTTGACATATGAACCCTAGGGGCAAGGAGTTGGGGCTTTAATACAACACTAAAAAGAAGACAATTGCCTCAAAGCTATGCAATAACTTTATGTCCTTTACCAAAAACCATTATCCTAGAAAGTCTGCCTCTTCAGAGGGGACTAGAAAACCTCATTGCCCCAACAAGTGAATCTCTGTCCTTTTGGGAAAAACAAACAAACAAACAAACACATAAATAAATCCAATCTGAATTGACACCTTAGGCAGTGTCATATGTGGTGTAAGACTCCTGAAACCAATAAATTGATTTTATAAAATGGTTGCAGCCTGCTAAGGGTCTTCATATGTGCACACAAAGCAAACATAAGGCTGCTCTTAAAATCACTTCCACAACCCTCAGGACTGATGGAAAATAATAACCTCAGTTAAAAAATAACAATTCAAAAATCATAAACTACTCAAGAAAATAACTTACTATGAGAGTTAGCAAACACAAAAAAGAAGAGTATTAGCATACCCAACAGTTGACATAATATACTTATCTGAGAAACACTATAAAACAATTATGTTTAAAACAAAATAAAGGTATTAAAGATGAAATAGAAAATACAATTAAAGAAGCATGCTATAAAAAGTATATATAAACTTTAGAAAAGAACATTTGTCATTTAAATTAAAACTAACTTTAGTAGTTAAACAGAAAATACTACTTAAAAGAGAATCAAATTGATAATGCAAATCAAGTCATCTGTAGAACAAATTAATAAATCTGTACCTAAGGAGTTATATGTTATATGTGAATTATAAAAATCTTAGAAGAAAATGCAGACCTTTATGACCTTACTTTGGGCAATGAATTTTCAATATGACACCAAAAATACTTGCAACAAAAGGAAAAATAGATAAACTGGATTTTATCAGAATTAAACACTTTTTACATCAAAGGACACTCTTAAGAAAGTAAAAAGACAGCCTATATAATGGAGGAAAATATTTGCAAAATAATATGTCTGATAAGGGTCTACTATCCAAAATACATAAAGACAAACAACTCAAAGATATATACAAATATTTATACACATCACCAAACATTGTTAGTCTTTAGGAAAATGTATATCAAAACCAAAATGAAATGCCACTTTACATTCATGAAGAAGGCTATAATTTTTTCAAAAGTTAAGTAAAAGAAAAATAACATGTTGATGAGGATGTGGAAAAATGTAAACCCTCACACATTGCTGTCAGAAATGTACAATGATGCAGCCACTGAGCAAAATACTTTGGCAGTTCCTCTAAAAGTCAAACACAGAATTACAATATCATCTAGCAACTCCACTTCTAGGTATATATCCAAAGGTATATACAGGCACTCAAACAGATATTTGTTCACAAAAGTTCATAGCAGCAATATTCACAGTAACCAGAAGATAGAAAAATGCTAAATGTCCATCAAGGGATGAATACATTAAAAATATGATTTATACATACAAAGGAATTGTTCAGCCATGAAAAAGGAATGCAGTGCTGATACAGGCTACAGTAGGAAGATGTTAAGTGAAAGCCCCCAGAGACAAAAAAGTCATATATTATATCATTCTATTCATATAAATTATCCAAAATAGGCAAATCCATAGAGACAGAAAGCAGATAGGTGGTTGTCAGGGGAGGGGCTGGGCAGTAAGGGGGAATAGGGAGTCATTGCTTATAGATTATGGAGTTTTCTTTTGGAGTGATGAAGATGTTTTAAAAGTTAGTAAAAGTTGTAATTGCACTTTGTGAAAGCACTAAAACCCACTGAATTGTACACTATAAAATGGTTAATTTTATGTTATGTAAATTTCATCTCAATTTAAAAAAATCAATATAACAAAAAACAAAATTGTTATTAGAAACAACTAATTTTTAAGACTCTCACAGACTATTAACCAGCAGTGTAAAACCATTTCAAATAAATCTTACAAAAGATATTCCAGAATTTTATGAAACAAAAAATTATAAAATATATTAAAGGAAAACACTATATAAATAAATAAATGGATAAATAGACCATGGTTATACATTTAGAGATTCTGCACAATAATTCTTCAGAATTAGTTCATAAATTTTGTTTCATTCTTCCCTAACCATGGCAGAATTTTTCATGGATCTTTAAAAATTATTACAGAATAGAAAGCCAAGAAGGGTCAAGATAATTTTAAAGAAAATAAGGGATGGGAACTTGCCTTACCAGATAGCATAAAAATATAAAGGCTTTGAGGCAGAGATATATGAGTAAACCAATAGAACTAAATCAAGAGCTAATAATCAGATCTACACTTACATGGAAACTTGATGTATGATATGTGACTTTCAAATCTGTGTAAAGAGAAGGGAACTATGGAAAAAATGCCATTTATTAAAAAAATAAAACTAGATCTTTAAACTCTGGAATACAAGCTGCAGGTTCCCATGTTTGTAGCAAAAAAAAAAAAAAAAAAGGATGACTTAATGCACAAAAAATCCCACAAAATTAAAGAAAATACTGAGAAATTTAGCTACATTAAAATCTTTGCCTGATAAGAAAATTCTCAAATAAACAATCTAACTTTAAAATTAAAAGTACTAAAAAAAGAATAACAAAGCCTAAAGTAAGTAGAAGGAAGGGAATAATAAACATCAGAACAGAAATAAACAAAATAGAGTCTAAAAAAATACAAAAGATCAATAATACCAAGACCTGGTTCTTTGAGAAGATAAAAAAAGATCAACAGCCCTGGCTGGTGTAGCTCAGTGGATTGAGTGTGGGCTGTGAACCAAAGCATCTCAGGTTTGATTCCCAGTCAGGGCATATGCCTGGGTTGCAGGCCATGGCCCCCAGCAACCACACATTGATGTTTCTCTCTCTCTCCTCCCTTCCTTCCCTCTCTAAAAATAAAAAATAAAAAAAAGATCAACACACATGTTTAACAAGACTCATCAAGAAAACAAAGGAGGACCCAAATGGAATCAGAAATTAAAGAAGAGAAGAAAGAAATGACACCAGGAAAATACAAAGGATTATAAAAAATATTATAATCAACTAAATCAGAAAGAATCAGAAAACCTGAATAGATAGATTACAGTGATTGAAATTGAAGCAGTACTTAAAAAAAAAAAACCCCTCCAAATAGACAAAACACCTGGACCAGAGGGCTTCACAGTTGATTTTTACCAAATTCAAAGAAAAACTAACACCTATTCTTCTCAAACCATTCCAATAAATTCAAGAGTAGGGAACTTTCTCAAGTTCATTTTATGAGGCGAGCATTATCCTAATGTGAAAACCAGATAAAGACACTACAAAGAAATAAAATTATAGGTGAATATCCCTGGTAAACATAGATGCTAAGCCCTGGCTGGTGTGGCTCAGTGGATTGAGTACTGGACTGCAAAGCAAAGGGTCACCAGTTTGATATCCAGTCAGGACACATGCCTGGGTTGTGGGCCAGGTCCCCAATTGGGAGCACATGAGAATTTTGTGCACTGTTGACAGGAATGCAGATTGGTGTAGCCACTGTGAAAAACAGTATGGAATTTCCTCAAAATATTAAAACAAAACTACCTTATAGATGGTTTCCACCTGTCTGCTCTGTGGGATATGGACTCAGTAAAGGAACAATGGTTTTAGCTGAACCCAAAGAGACTCCTACCAAGAAGCATCATAATTAAGCTACCAGAGAGAAAATCTTAAAAGAAGCAAAAGCAAAGCAGTTAGTTACATACATGGCAGCTCTCATAAGACTTTCAGCTGATTTCTCATAAGAAACTTTGCAGGCCAGAATGGATTGGCAAGAAACATTCAAAATGATGAAAAGCAAAGACCTGTAAGATTACTTTATCTAATAAAGCTATCATTTAGAATCAAAGGATAGATAAAGAGTACCCCAGACATAAAAAGTTAATGGAGTTCATCACCACTGAACCAGTATTATATGAAATATTAAAAGGTCTCCTTTAAGAAGAAGAAAAAACAAAATATGAACAATAAAATAGCAATAAATGCATATCTATCCACAACTGAATGTAAAAGCAAAGTAAATTAACAAACAGAACAGAAACAGAACCACAGATAAAGAGAAAGTTTGCTAGATAGAAGGAAAGTTGAGGTGATGGGCAAAAAGATAAAGGGATTAAAAAATCAAATCGGTTGTTATAGAATAGTCATGGGGAGGTAAAGTAAAGTACAGCAGAAGTGTAGTAAATAATAGTCTAATAATTGTGTTTGTTGTCAGTTGGATGTGAGATTTATTGGGATCATTGATTAAGTTATGTAATATCTAATCACCAGGATGTACCCCTGAAACTAATATAATAATGTATGTCAACTGTAATTGAAAATAAAAAATGATTTTAAAAATGTAATAAATAACTGGAAAAAATGGAACTACCTTATGACCAAGCAATTCCACTTATGGGAATATATCCAAAGAAGAAGTATTAATGTATAATACACAAATGAAAGATTTCAATCTCACTAGTTACTAATGACATATTTCACACTCATATTGACAAAAATTTAGTCTATTATGCCAGAAATTGGTGAGATGGGGCAATAAGAATGGTTATACATATAAAATTTAAAAAGTTAAAAAAGAGCGGTTATACACTGCTGGTGGTAGTGTAAATTGCTATACCCACATTATAAGCTAATATTAGAATTAGCTAAAAAATTCAGAAATTCTTTTTTCTAGCACTATATCATAGAAAAACTTACATATGTATTCAACAAGATATGTACCAAGGTGATTACTGCTGCATGGTTCATAATTAGAGAAATTTCAAAACAACCCTAATATGTCTATCAGTAATGAATAAAAAAGCCATGGTGAAATCACACAATAGAATGCAGTAGTTAGTATGACTGAATTAGACCTACATATATCAGTACAGGTAAATATTGAAAACAAAATATTAAATTAACAGGGCAAGCTGTAAAAGGGTTTATAGGATACCACTCATGTAATATTTGAAAACACTGAACAATACTCTTGTTATGGATGCACACAGGCCTGGCTGGTGTGGCTCAGTGGATTGACTGCCACTCAATCATATATATGATTTAACAAGCACACATAGGAAGGACAATCAATTCTACAGAAGGTTAGGGAGTCCTGAAGTTTCTTGGAAAAGTGATGAAATGTTTTTCTCCACCAATGGGAAAATTTAAGTTAAATGCATTGCTTCACATTTTCACACATCCACAATTATAGTTATATTACATCTGTACAAGGAAACTGAGCCAATCTGTGCCTTGAAAGAACTTGGGTATACTTAGGGCCTGACTTTGGCCCTTAGGTGTAACAATAGGGCTAAACTTACGAGAGTATGAATTTGGTGAAAGAGATCTTTGAAAGTCAATTCAAGTTGATCCTTAAATTGCATATTTGTCTCAGCTGGACAAATCAAGGTCAATTGCTCTGAACCTTGTAAATCCCAGACATTTTTTATTGCATCTGGACACTACTTCTTCATGCAGTACTGCTGATTATTTTTTCAAAGTTCAATCTATGTAAAACTCTTGGGGGAAGATTTCTTTCTTCAGAATTACACAAGAGCTCTGGCTAGTGGGGCTCAGTGGAGTGCATGCCAGACTACAAAGCAAATGTTTGCCAGTTTGATTCCCAGTCAGGGCACATGCCTGGGTTGGGAGCCAAGTTCCCAGTAGGGGGTGTGCAAGAGGCAACCACGCAGTGATGTTCCTCTCCCCCTGTTTCTCCCTCCCTTTCCCTTCTCTCTAAAAATAAATAAAATCTTTTAAAAATTAAAAAAAAGAATTACACAAGAAATGAGGGCAGATTCTTCTTCATCTATTTACATAATCTAGTAGTACTCAGGATGTGATCCATTTATCCCTTTAAAGAGTCACCTTCTATGTTCACAAATTAAGGGTTTAATGGTTACTTCAAATGTGTGGCAAGCTTTCATAAATAAATTGGAAGCCTTGGTTTCTTAAGTTAGTATTCTACGCAAGGCACAGCAGATCACTGTTTTACCAATGGCTACTGTTAAAAATAGTACATGATTGCAGCTACTGTGTACTTTTCCTCAGCACTGACTCCAAAAAACAATAATCAGGTAAGAATAATATGATCATATAATTTATCATCTGAATCAGGACACTTTTTTGTATGTGTGTCAGAATTTATACTTTTATTTAACATTTAGAGGAATAACATTTAATTATAAGGTCAATATGCACCTTGAAATGGAAGTATTTTATTTGGTTTAATTTCTTGTTTAGAGACAAAGGGACAATTCCAGGATAATTACAATGTCAGTGGACCTTTTCAACACTGAAATGCCTCCAAAGTTTAAAATTAGTGCAACATACATATACACACACAAATTAAAGGATTCACCATCAGGTTAAAATTAAAATTTGAGCCATTTAAAAACATGTAATGACCACTTTATTTCTTCATTTCCCCAAATGCAGGAGGCAAAACCAATAAGAAACATGAAAGACACTTGATGGAAAAATACTTAACATTAACATTAAGAGTTTCAGTAAACACCTTCTATCATTACAAATGTTACCAAAAGGCATCACAAGAGCCAGAATACTTTTGACAATAAAGAAGGTGCTTTAACAATCATGCCAGAAAACAGGCATTGGCTCTCATTATCTGGGTCTCCAGGACATACAGTACATCCCATATGGATTTATACATGGTTATATATATATATATATGTATGTGGACACACCTCCTTCAGGTGTGATCTTGTAATTCTTTTATCTTGGAGCATTCTGTAGGAAATTACATTGCTCAAAGTTTGGATGATCTATGAATCCCTTTCTGAGGTTTATTTTTATGGCCATAGTTGACATTTATTAACATCCACTTTGAAATTGTTCCAAACTAAGATTTTTGTGGCCGTGCTTCTGGGATCTCAGTCACCCATCTGTTCATTCATGTTCTGGAAAAAGTCAATATTATTTGTAGGGAAAATCTTGCCTTATTCCTCAGTATCTACTCAGCCTATCACTCTGTAGCATTAGAATGGTCTCCTACTCTAATACATAAAAATTTATAGTTCTAATGGAAAAATACAGTATCAAAAAGACAAAGTATAAATATTAGACTGGGGAAAAGATGTGCGAAGGATAATACAAGAGCTCCTACAGTGTGGCACTCCAATAATGCTTATGGGTAGGTGGGTCTGCGTTTAACTGGAACACAGACTACCTGTACCCCCAAATGCTTACTTGAGAGGATAATGTCAAATTCTCTGGTACTTGACACTTTTAGTTAAGAACTTGATTGAGAGAGAAGTGTATTTTACAGAACTGTCTGAATTAAATGCTGTCTATTCACTCTTCTAAAACTTGAAACTTTGTCCTGAAGAAGGCCATGGGACACCCTCATAACTGGCCTGCATTGCTTCAGCTGTTCATATCATTCTCCTGCTGATTTGTTCTGTCAACAGCCTGCACAGTCTTATGAAGCTTATGGTATTTATTTGTTAAGGATATTATTCATTTTATAATCACACCCTTCTCTATGTGCCTAATGTTTCTTGGTGTTGGCTTCTAGGGGTCCAAGGGCCAAATGTGTGGTCCTCTAACAGAGTGTGGGAACTCATAACATGCATTTGTGTATTAACGCCACCTGTCATTATCACCCATCATTCTAACCTTTATTTTCTCTTCACCATATTTCCCTTGCTCATAAAAGTCCTTCTGTACTGGACTTGTGTTTGTGGATTTCAGGAACAAGATAAGGTGTATACATAGATATACAAATACATATATACATTCAAAAGAAAGAAAGAAAACCTATAAAACCACTGAGATCGTTTTCTTATTGATGAAATAAGATGGCTGAGTACTGTAATCTCCTAACCTCTCCAGTTGTAATTTTATATAATTCTAACTTTTTGTTTCTCAAACTGGCTCAGCCTCTGTTTTCTCTTAACATCTACAAGCAGGTTCTATTCATCAATGTCCCCACCTGTAAGGGCAGTAATATTTTATTATATCCATATTCCTTACCACTACATAAAACAACATGAGCTCTAAAACAAACCAGCTTATTTTTCTTCCCATTACCCTCATAACAAGCAGCAGGAGCATTTGTGAGCTATACTGCAACACTCTAAAATATCACTTTGAGTCACATCCTTCCTGGTAAACTGCTATTGTTAAGCCATCTCCCTCTACACACACATCCACAGTGTCAACTTCACATTAACCTAAAGAAATCTATTTCATTTTTAATTGAATTTATTGGAGTGCCATTGGTTCACAGTAAAAGGTGAAGAAATCTATTTCTTACAAGGCACCTCCAAATCAGCACAGAATGTTAATTCTTGTGTTTTCTGCATCAAGAGCATAACAGAAGGAAAACATCTTTATTTTTAATAGATGAACTGATACTATTTCAACACTGACATACTAATTCAGTTGGAAAAAGTATGAGGTGAAATGCAAAATCACTGCATTTCAGGCAGTGTTAAAGAAGCAGCAGGGCCTCATGGTTATGAGCACAGACTGGAGAGTCAGACTGCCTGTATTCTAGTTCCAGCTTTGCCACTCAGTAGCTCCAGACCCCAGAAGTCACCTCTAATTTCTCATCTCTGTGTTCATTTTATCATCTATGAAATGGGGGTAAATTGGTATAAGGATCAAATGAGTTAACACAAGGAAAGCAACAAAACAGTGCCTCAACTCAGAAACCGAGTCATTGTTAACTATCATTCCTCAACCACAAAGGCTATAGAATTTAATGGCTAATAAGTAATTCCCTCAATAAGTTGATCTTTAATTGCTCACACTGAAAATACAATTAAAGCAAAGTTCTTTTGAAATAAGCTTTTGGTTTCCTATTTGGGCAGTAGTATTACTAAACAGTGAGAAATACAGAATACAAGATCATGAAAAAAATCATTTCAATCACATGCCAATTTCCTCCTGGTCAAATAAAAAGCACCACAAATCACTAATATTTTTAAAGATTTATGGAAATATACACATGAAGTTATGTTAAAATTTCCCTATATTCATTTTTTTAATATTTGCATTGATCCTTGTCTTTTGAAGGCTAACTAAAACAAATGATATGAATGGAGTAGGATCAGCGGTTTTAAGACATTCTGATAGCAATAAGTAAACAAATATGGCTAAAGAGGACATCTGGTAAGTCGACTTCCAATTCTTGGTCCAATTCACTGACATTTGCACTTCACTGATGTTGACATGCACTGCAGAACTCCTGAAACACGTGGCATTTCTTGTGAACTGTGCTTATGATTGACCTTACACTATCTGAGCAACTTATGTAATTAGAAAAATATTAACTCATTAAATAAAACTAACCATAAACTTTGTCTTTCAGTTCCCCAAATGAATATCATCTAACTGCTTTTTTCTCAGAAATGTTAAACTAGAAATTTGTGCCTAGGGGAAATGATTCTTTTCTTTTATTTGTTTTTGTTTTTGCTTAATCCTTTCACCTCCCTCACTCAGCTCCTCAATCTTCCTCCCCTCTGACAGCTGTCAGTCTGTTCTCTATCTATGAATTTGTTTCTATTTTGTCCTTTTTTGTTGTTTTATACTAAAGCTATAGCTTTGGTTTTATGTGCCAAGTTTTGAAAACAATTCTAAAACTCACATCATGAAACATGAGTTATGTGCCCACAGAGAATTGTTTAAATTTCCTGAGGGAGCTTAATCCTCACCCACACCATATGGAGAGCAGTTTCCTGCTCCCACGGCAGCACACCTACCAGAATACATTCAGTTTCAGTCTAACTTCAGCCTCCTCAATTGATTTAGAAGCTGATGATTTCTCAGTGACATCATTTTTTATCATTCATTAAAGTGTTTAAATCTGTTACATCATTCAGGCTTAATTCTTTCTTCCGGAAGCCAGAATGACTAATAACACACAGAACAAATCACTGACTGAGAAAGGTTATATTTAGAGGCATTTCCCAACTTGTCACTGTCTTCCTATTGACCTCATGCACAAAATTTCCTTGAGTGATATACTATAATAACAGGATCTCATTTTATGTCATACCTTCAACTAATAACTACCTACTATAGCTCACTATCATATAGATTTATATTCCATAATACTTCATCAGGAGCTGAAGAGGGCAGTCTTTTCTCTAGCGTTCCTAGAAAGGTCTAGAAATCTTATCTTTCCTTTATAACCAATGAAATAATTGTATTTTTGTCCTATTTAATCACCTCAGCCAATGTAACTTTTGGAGGCCACCCAGCCATTACTCACATTCCATGTGAGACCCACAGGAAGTGGTCCAGTGCCGTGGGATGGCGCCACTCTGCACATCCTCGCTGCAGATCTCACTATCAGATTTGCAGCCAGGACAAAATATTGTCTTCAATAACATGCGGCTATCACAATTGCGTTTTTATGATTTGCCATTCTGGCTTGGATTAAACTCAGGTAATTGTCTTATGAGGTTAATATATCATCCATTTTTTGACCTTTCTCTTTTTCTGACCTTTCTCTTTCTCCTCCCTGAGCAATAAACCACAAGAGTTACACGGAATGTCTCAAGTGACGGAAACAAAATGAATTTTCCATTTCAAAATAAAACATTTCTATTATTTATTCATTCACCCAAAAATAGAAAAAAAAATATGATCTCACCTATAAGTGAAACCTAATCAACAAAACAAACAAGCAAAATATAACCAGAGAGGTTGAAATTAAGAACAAAGTGACAGTAACCAGAGGGGAGGGGAGAGAGGGATCATAGGGGAAAGAAGAGGAAGGGCCATCAAGGAACATGTATAAAGGACACATGGACAAAGCCAAAGGGGGTAGGTTCAAGAGTGGGAGGTGGGGGTGCATTGGGCAGGGGGGCATGGTGGGGGGAAATGGAGACAACTGCACTTGAACAGCAATAAAAAATTATTTAAAAATCTACAAAAATACTTAGTGTCTACTTAAGTTAGGCACTTTTCTAGTTTCTGGGAACATAGCAATGAACCATAGCTCAGATGAACCTTACGTATGATCCATTCAAGTGGAGAGAGAGGGAGGCTGACCATAAACAAGCATAAACACAAGCACACAACATGTCAGGTGCCTATAGGGCTTCAGAAGAAAATAAAGTAGGCTAATGGAAAAGTCCATGCAGAATGTGTCGCAGAGGTGGAAGAATTGCTGTTTGAACTAAGATGGCAGAACATTGTATACATTGTATAGAATACTCATTAAGAACATGTACTCTAGAGCCAGGTCACTTGCAGTTGAATCCACTTGGGTTGTACACATAATGGCTATGTGACTATTCTACTTATCTATTGCTGCATAACAAATTACCCCAACACTCTATGGCCTAAAACAGCAACCATGTATTTTACTCATGAATCTCTGAGCCCGGGATTCTGATGGCACAGTAGAAAATGTTTATCTGTGTGTCATAATGTCTGGGGCTTTGGCTGGGTGACCTGAACAGCTGGGACCTACAGCCATGACAACTGGGGCTCACTAGGCATCAGTCCTCATGTGACCCCTCCACTTGGCTCCTTCCAGCCTCCAGCTCATCAGACTTTCACATGTGTCTCAGGGCTCTAAGAGCAAGTGTTCCAAGAGACAAGAAGTGGAAGTTGTCAAACCCTTAAGTTCTGGACCCCAAAACTGACAAAATATCACTTCTCTTATATCCATTTAGTCAAGGCAGACACAGATCCTACAAGGTTCAAGGACAGGTGACTCCTTTCAATGAGAGAGTGCCAAAGAATTCGTGGACATCTTTACTCTGCCAGAGAGTCCTTGGACCAGCTGCATGATTGTTCTACACCTCCATTTCTTCAGTTGTTAATACGAATGATAACAGAATCTATCTTATAGGTTTGTTAGATGAATAAATGAGTTAATAAAAGCAATAAAAACAATAAGCATCCAATAAGTATTAGCTATTTTATTCTTTTCAAGCCATTTTTCATATTTCTTTAGTATGAACACTGCATTAAAATCACATTTTCCCTTAGACATAGATGAACTGGATTTTAAAAATATGTGGTGGTAAGGAATGTGCCATCTGATATTTCTTTTGAAGATGTACAAATGTTGACTAGGCTTATAACGAATGACATCTACTGCCCTTCAAGTTTTCTACCCTCTAAACACATACACACAGTTCCATACTTTATCACTCTCTGTGGAAAAATGGGCTGGCAAGCGAAGTCTGGTTTTTGGTCAGTTGGAAAGGGATTGAAGGAAAGAAATGGAGGATCATGGCATTTGTTATTGATGGTAGAGTTCTCACTTTAGCTGCAAGAGGTAAGCTTATAAAAGACAAGCTTATAAAAGACTAGACATACCACAGGAAGCATAGTTTTTATATGATCCTGACTAACTCTTTAAGAAAATCCAAATAATGTCAGGCTACTGCAAAATGGAACTCATGCACCAGGGAGACTGGGAGGCCAGCACTCGAGTCTTCTTTCCTAGTACAAACTGGAACTGGCCCAACACCTTTTCTTCCCACCTGCTCCTATGTTAAACCAGTTTTACATAGCTTCAGCTTTTAGCCTCTCAGTTTGGACCCCACCCTACCCTCTCACTGTGTTAGTGACCCCTCAGCATCTTTTTCCAATATGAAGTACACAGGACAATGTCACAGGTGAGGACAGCATTCTATTGTCATCACTTCAATTTCCCCCTCGCACTTCCTTCTACAAGGTGTTCTATTATGTGCTTCTTCAGTTATCTCTTGCAGTGCCCTTAACACTTGAAACAGAGACTCAGTATTTAGGTATTTTCACCGAAGGAGCAATAAGTATGCCCAAGATATCCTTGGTCCTTCACCTTGCTACCTTGGGTTCCACATGTGCAATGATGATTAGGGTTATGGTCAGCTAAGTGTCAGAAACCAGCAGACTCTGGCTTATTCAGGGGCTGCACTTAGGACCTTGACTCCATCGGCAGTGAGTTAACACAGGCACTACCCTCAGCAGTATTTTTAGTGCCAGTTTATAGCAGAGCATTTAAGGAACCTCCAAAGTGTTCTGACTGATGAAACTAGAAAAAAGTAGTAATCACCCAGCCTTAAGCAAACAATGAACAAAAATAGATACATCTTCTTGCTCCTGCCCCAAAGTAAACAAGTGAAGGCATAATAAACAAGGAAACTGCAATGTGTTGATCTTACTGTTATCATGGTTTTATATATTGACATCATAAAAAAAATCCTAACAGCTAAGCTAAAATTGTGATTGTGAATTTGCCAAAATTCAAAATAAATCAAACACATCAGAGGGAAGATCTGTGTCTTCCTATGTACCGCCTATTTCTAACTCTATTGGAAAGGAACAAAGAATTTTGATCAGCAAGAATTTCATAAAAAAGAAGACCAGGTGATAGCTATTAAAAAAGTAACTCAAATGTAAAGTCATATCAAAATTATTTTTGAAGGACACATTGATTTACATTCTGTTTACTTTTTCTTTTTTCCTACTAACTGGTAGTGAACCTCACTTAGTATATGAGAAAACAGTGTATGGAATCAATCAATGCTGATTAACTTACATTTAATGTCTGTTGAAGATTCAGAAATGTAACAATTTGAGGGAAATTTTGGTATCTTCATTCTCCTCTCAGTTTGAAGGTAGGATACCATCCCTACTTGATACAATCTGTCAGCCATTCAGGATTAGTCAGCACAAGAGGATAGATAAAGTCTCCTTTTGTGGGAGGTATTTATGTATTTGTCAGATTGTCGTGAAGTAGAGGTAGTTTAAATACTCATTTCCCGAAAGCAAAGGAATAAACCACAGTGTCTCAGAGGGTGGCTTATAACTACATGCTTTTTCATCTATTCAAGTTCTTCCTCCACTATTTACAATTAGTTGGAGAGCAAAAGAATTGTTGAGGATCCTAAAGATTATGTAAATCAGTATTTTCATTATGTATATCTTTGTAATAAGCCATCCCAAAATTTAGTGGTTTATAACAACAATGTATTATTTCTTGTGATTCTGAGCTTACTTAGGTAGTTTTCTGTAATATGACAGAAATCATTCATGTGGCTGCATTCAGCTGGAAGTTTAGCCTCCTTCCAATAATCTCTCTCATAGTTGAGTAGTCTAGCCCAAGCTTCTTTATAACACAACACCTTACATCCAAGAGGGAGTGTTTCACTCCAGTGTACAGCACTCAACAAGCCTTTGCTTGGACCATGCTTGCTAATGGACCACTGGCCAGAGCTAATCACAGGCCAAGCTCAGCATCAATAAGCAACAGGATTTCATAGGGCATAGAAACTGGAAGGCATGATTACTGGGGAGTACCAATTCAGCAACATACCCCATCCAGTTCCCCATCCAAGGAAAAGTAACCCTCAAGTACATACTTTGATTATCCTTGAACACTGTAATCAGATGAAATTTGTTACCTAGCAAGATATACCACTTCAATTTGAGACAATATTTATTAGAAAGTATTTCCTCTGCCTCTAATTTTCACTCATTAATTCTCTTCCTGCTTTCCTGACACATATAGGGAAAAAAACTGGTTTTCTTTCTCTTTTAAAATATAACATCTAAAAAAGTAAAGAGGATATCATGTCCCTCCATAATCTTCTAAGTTCCTGGGTCTTCTGCTTTCTAGGCACAGCATTCTCAGTTTCTTTTTACCAGCCTGGTCAAACTAGCAATGGCAATGGATAATCAGGTCTATTTAGAATAAGCTTAATTTAACTATTATCTTAAATTTCTCACAACAGAAATGCTCACCCATTCAGAATAGTTGTACCAATTTTTTAAAAAGCCTAATAGGAGGCTTTTAAGACAATTATAAAAGACAAATTAAAACACAGAAGAAAAGAAAAAGAAAAGGAGCTCAAAATGGGAAGCTGGTCTGATAGGTGCACTTTTACACAGAATGATGACATTGAGAACAAAACTAGCTTTGAACCACTCACTTCCTTTATGTCATGTAGAAGTCATTCAAATAAGTGCATAGGACATTAAAAAACTTTTAGTGGCCCAGTTGGTTTTATACCATTTTAAAGCAAACCCCAGAGAACTGGAACTTTCCAATGATGGACCCAGAGGACTTCAAACTAAATGAAATGGTCCAAGTATGATTCTGATCCAATTCAGAGATTCTCTCATGAATACTCTAGAATGCCTAGAATTTCAATTTTTCACAATAAACTTCAAAGGCCAGAGCAAACTACAACCACTCCTGTATAACTCAGAATACCTCAGGATATCCTTAAACTCAAATTTGTGCATTGCCTCTGGAGAATTTTCTGAAACGGAGTAATCACTCAATTAAACTGATGCGCTTGAGCAATCAGATCAGGTATATAGTTAACTTCACATTGGAACCAGCTAAATAGAAACACAAATGAGAGGCAGAACCTCTAGCCAGCCTGTAGCCAAAACTACAGGCCCTGTGAAGTTAAGTCCCTGCTATGGTTTTGGCAACCATGGGCAATGAGCTGATGGCATCTGGGTCTCTTCAGCACCAATATGTAAGGACTGGTAACTTTCCTTAGCCTCAAATCTTATTCAAATTCCTACCAATTCAGAAAAATCTCTCCTCTCTCCAACTGTGATGTTGTCATAAAGTGAGCTCCACAGAAACAGACTATGAGACAGAGATGAGCATACAAGAAATTTATTAAGAAAATTCTTTGAATAAATTCTTGTATTATATGGAAAGAGGAGAGAACAAATCAAGATTGAGCAAAGGCAGTTGCTTCAACAAAGCTGAAGCCAACTCAACTGATCCCCCAGAAACCTCTGAAGCTAGGATGACCATAGGAATCAGGCTTCTCTAGGAAGGAACATGGCCTTGGACAATGCAGATCTTCTCTGCCAAAACACTTTCCAAAGAGGGTTGAAAGCTGAGGGGCATTGTTGGTACCACCTCCAGCAGCTGGGGAATAAGTCCTTCATTACTAAAGGAAAATTTGGGCAGCAAATATCCAGAGCCCACTCTTGATACTTAATGTAATATTCTTTCCATGGCCACATGAAGTGATATATAGCTACCCAAGATCAAGCACAGACTTATACAATTTGACTTGTGTTCTGTTTAGCCACAGTTGGAGACCAAGGTCTAACTGAGAATTCAGAGATCTTGAATTTCAAACTAACTAGATTTTTTCGTATCAAGAATTCATGTCAGATACATTAAATCCATAAGATGCTGCTCTTTCTGAATTCCTAATGTAATTGTCTTTAGCACAGATATGTAACAGAAATGCCATTGTCATAATTCAGTTGTATCTGCTGAATAGATCTACACAAAAAAGTTAACAAATTCAAAGAAAGTTTATTGATTTTTCAACTGCCTGGCTTTTTATTATGATTTCATTAAATCTCAGTATAAAAACAGAATATCAAGATAACGTATAGTTTCTCTGTTATATCTTTATCACACATAAACAAACAAATAAAATTTTATTGTCACTTAGTCTGCCAAATCAACCAAACCAAAGGTGTCCCAGGAAGATTATGTCTTACTTTCAGTTTATTAAAGAAACTAGATCTACTAAATAATAAAATTTAGAAATAGCACATGCATATATACACCTTACTCATTAGCAATACAGTAGCTTCTCTGCTTATACCTAACATTACCTACAATTTGTAATTCATTACTTCAAATTCCCTTGACATCCTCTCCTTAAATTAACATATCAGAGCACCAAGTTGAAGTCTACATTTTTTGAAATTCAAAACCTGAAGTCTGTGATTTATATGATTTGATTTCCTCAAATGCATTCCATTTTAATCTCATTGAGTTCAATTCAACAAACCCTTATTAAAAATATGTCTGAAAGAGATTCAAAAGTTAACTTCATATTCTACCTCAGTTATATGAGTATGTGTGTATCCAGAAGTGTATGAATTAATCACAATAGGTTGAAGCATATAAAGTGAATATTTTTTATGTATAGAAAAACATCAACATAATAATGGTCATGAGGATATAAAGTACAGCATAAGGAATATAGTCAATAGTATTGTAATAACTATATATAGTGTTATATGAGACTTATACTAGGCTTATCGTATTATATTGGACATCAGGATGATCACTTCACAACATATATAAATGTCTAATCACTATGTTGTACACCCAAAACTAATATAATACTGTATGTCAATTATAATTAAAAAGTTGATAAATTTTAAAAAACCAATCACATTTGGTTCAATCTAACAGCATAGAAGACAGTGTAATTATTTTTTTATAAGAGCTTACAAAGTATTATGGGAATCCAGGATTAAAAAGTGTTCATTCTAATTAGGGAAAAGAGAAGATTTCATGAAAGATCAGAAACTCCAATACTTCATAGATCAGTTTCTTCAGGTGACTATAGATGGTTGGAGACAGCACTAGGAGCTGGGTTGTGGAGAAACACTCAGAGATAGTAATGTTCAGTGCTTAGTCTGGTCAGTTTGAAAAACAATGGGCTCTTATTTTATCTGAAAGCTCCAAATGCTCTATCTTTGGAAGTTTTATTCAATGAAAAGTATCTGGGTTTTGTCTGCTTTATTTTGGTTTTGATTTTTGATGGGAAAGAATGAAGCCTCCTAGGATCAAGTGTGTATGTGGTATTATATATTATAATATAGATTAGATTAGATTAGATAATTGCTATTACGGAGAGTAGATTTTCAGACCTTTGAATCACTATGAACATAAAATGTTGCAGCAGCTGTCTAGAAAGGCTGAGATTTTTCCTTTGAGCTACCTGGAAAAAGTTAAGTTGTTATTTGAGGAAAATAGACGATGAATCTCCTGAAAGCATACTTTCATTTAGTCAATAAAAATGTCCACCCACCTATTCCACCCACACTAAACAATCATTGGGAATGAAATTTTGGCCTAGGCAGACTGAAAATAGTGGGCCAAAGCAAAGAAAGATACTACAGGATTATGTGTAAACTCAATTTCATTTAGAAAGTTTTCTTTATGCAAAAACATTTGTATATGCATCTTCACAGAAAATTGATATTATTAGGTATGCCCTATCCTTCCTAAGATATAAAACTAAACTTACTCTTTACTTCCTGGCTACTTAAGGAGTGTTGGTCAGAGCTCTCTGTTCATTATTGTGGGATTTATGCTCAGTCCCTCTATTAGGGAGTGCTATTCCAGGGCTCACAGAATATATCTCTGGGAATAATGAAGTAATACAAAAATATATATGTTGTTTTCAGGGAAAAGTAGAAAAAATATATTTATAAAGTTGTTTAGATTTACCACAACTCTTGAGAATGCAACCCCACTCCATTACCCAAATTAATGGTGAGTCACTATAATGTACAGTAGAAAAGGCAGCAATGCAGTTTTTACTTGAGTCTATATTGTCCGTACAGTAATCACTGGCCACATATGGCTATTAGGCACCTGAAGTGTGGCTAATCTGAGTTGAAATATACTACAAGTGTAAATTGCACACTGGATTTTGATGGCTTAGTAAGAAAAATATAATGTAAAATATCTTAATAATTTTTAAATTGATGACATGCTGAAATGATAATATTTGAAACTTAATGGACTAAATAAAATGTTATCAAACTTAATTTTACTATCTCCTTTTACTTTGTTTAATATGACAATTAGAATAGTTAAAATTGTATGTGCAGTTCACATTATATTTCTTTCCAACAGCATTGGTTGCCTAGGAGACACAACCTAACTTCTCTAAGCCTCTGTTTCCACTTTTGCAAAAAAAGGAAAATACTATTGCCTCACCTCATTGATTTGTTATCAACATAAATAAACTACTGAATAGGAAAGTATTTTGTAAACTATCACTGTACAAATACGAATGACTATTAAAAAGAAAAATTCCTTATGAAAAAGCCTACTTAATAAGTCAAGGTAGTAAATATAACTTTCAGCTGCTCTGGCTCAGGGTTTTATCGTGCCAAAGAAAACTTAAGAACTATGCAATTACCCTCCAAACCTTGTAATACTTTCAGTTCATATAAATTTGAAATAACAAGCAGGTCAAATCATCTGACAGGCTCCATGATGGATGAAGCCCTCCAAGAGCAAGATAATACTCTATAAGCTTTCTTAAGGGACAAAGTAAGCAATCATCCTCCTCTCAGAGGTCAGCCTGGCTGGAAATCCAAAAGGCTGTGGCGTTAGCATCCACCTAGAGAGTGGACTTAGCAATGCAGCATCAGCAAAAACAGCCAGCCATCTGGACCCAGGTTTTGTGATCACCACTGAATGTCAAAACAAGGCAATTTTTAAACCAACCATAAAAATATAAATACTAACTTAAATTAGAAAAAGCTAATATTCCTAAAGTAGGAATTGCTTCCTGTTTTCAACCTTTTTTTTTTTAGAATTGTATCTGACTTTCCTGGAAGTACAAGGTTGGGGTAGAAATACAGGAAATCTCAAGGACTGTGAGGCTGAGATGAATAAAGAAAGAAAGAATAAATTCCAGCTGTACTTACAGCAAGGTGCCTTGAGATTTTCTCACAGTGTTAAGCCAATGGGCAGAGTTTCAGGGGGCAAGTTTAAAGTTTCTAAACACAGCCAATCTCAGAAGCAGGAGACAGGGCATCACCGACTTTGTCTACCCACCACCCTCATATACTGACACATTATCTCACCTTTGTCAGTATACATTCTGATAATATGGAAAGAGTTGTAATTCTCCAAACATGCAAAGCCTCAAAAGCTGTATGTGTGCTATTTCTCTGTAAAAAAATGCTCTCACTGTCTCTGTTGCTGTTTCCCTGGCAACCTCCTTCTCTTTCCTCAAGAATCAGCTAGTGTCACATCCTCTGGGAATCTTTCCCTGACACATTCTACAACACTGAGGTCTGTGTTATAAAACTAATCTTCTAGAATGTAAACTAGTTATGGCCACTATGGAAAATAGTATAGAGGATCTTCAAGGAATAAAAAATTGAACTACCATGTGACCCAGCAATCCCACTTCTTGGTACATAGCCAAAGAAAATAAAATCATTATTGCCGAGAGACATCTGCACTCCCACACTCACTGCAGCTTTATTCACAACTGCCATGCCATGAAAACAGCATGAGTGTCCATCAACAGATGAATGGACAAAGAAAACACACAATGGAGTACTATTCATCCTTTAAAAAGAAGGAAATCCTGTTATTTGTGACAACATGGGTGAACCTGGAGGGTGTTATGCTGAGTGGAATAAGCCAGAGAGAAACAAGTACCACATGGTATCACTTCCATGTGGAATAAAAAAAAGCAAAAGCAAAAACAAACAGAAGTCAAGTTCATAGAAACAGGATAGAAAAGTGGTTGTGGGGTAGGGTCAGAGACATGAGAGTTTGCTAAAAGTTCGCTAACAAACTTTCTGTTACAAAATGATTAAGGCCCTGGCTGGTGTGACTCGCTGGATTGAATATCAGCCTGTGAACCAAAGGGTCACTAGTTTGACTGCCAGTCTAGACCACATGCCTGGGTTGCAGGTCAGGTCCCTGGTGTAGGAGGGGCATGTGAGAGGCAACCACACATTGATGTTTCTTTCCCTCCCTTCCCCTTTCTAAAAATAAATAAATAAAATCTTTAACAAAAAAAGATGATTAAAGTCTGCAAACGTGTATCATGGTGATTACAATTGGTAACACTGTATTATATATTGAAATTTACTAAGAGTAGAACCTAAATGTTTCCACAAAAAGAAAAAACAGGTAAAAATGTGAGGTGATAAATGTGTTAATTAATTGAATGGTGGGAATCCTTTCATAAGGTATCCATAAATTAAGTCATCATATTGTACACTTTAAATCTCTTACAATTTTATTTGTCAATTATACCTCAATAAGTTTGAAAATGGAGAAGAAAAAAAGTAACCTAAGCTCCCTATATTAGAATTGCTTGTTTCTGTATGTGGAATTTTGCTTTAGATCTTTTAACCACATCTTTTTAGCTAGTCTAATGTGTTGGAGGGAACCTTTGTTTCTTGTTCCTTATGTGTCTATGCAGGAGGTCTCCACTGGAGTGACAGCCTGGCTTTTCTGCACCATTTCTCACCCCACTCTTCCAACTGGTAGGTGAGTTAGAATAAACCAGTCAGGCTGAGCTCTGCTCCTGTCTCATTCCCTTTTCTTCAGGATCTGCATATGAGATGAGGGCATGTGTATGGTCCTCTCTCTACCATACAGTAACAGAAACCTGGGTCCACGGCTATGGTTTCCTAGGGTTTCCTGTTGCAGGGGGGCAGGGGGATTAGCAACTGATTTAGCTGATCTCAGCCACAATCTCTAAATAACTATAGTTATTATGAAATAGCATTTTATATCCAGCTATCAGGCCCTCATGTCTGTATCATTCATATAACATAGGAACTACTGGATTCCTTGTAGGAACTAGAGTAGCAATAGCAGCAGTAGCTTAATTTGAATACTCACATGTAGAAGAATACAGATATAGGTTAAAAAAATATAGTTGCAAAGGAAGGCAAAGGCAGAGATATTTAATGTGATAGAAGTAGATGAAAATTTTGTAATTTTTACCCTACCACAGAGTTAATAAAGCTTATTTGATATATTTTTGACATTTCTATCATAATCCTGACAATTTAAATTTTTCCCCTATCAGAAACACTTGGACATAAAATTAGGAGGTACCGAGAGCCACCATCTTCCATAATGCACTCTTTCCTCCAAGTGCTAACCTCAGGTCAGGAATGTGCACGTTTGTTGTCACTCATTCCTATTATCTATTTATTTTTAAAAAATGAAAATAAATTTCTTCCCATTCCACACATAATTTCTAACTGACTCAGGCTCCCCCGTGAAAGAAATTTCACATATATCTGCCATTCTTAAACTCAAAATGGAGAATGCTCAGTTATTTAATCTCTCCCATACTAAATGTACCTAAAAATTTTAGGTTTGCTGCAGTAGTTGGGGGTGGTGGTGGGTCGCAGTTCCCTTCCTTTCCCCAAATCAAGATTTGAATTGGTAGCCTGTACCTTGCAAAGCAGTCACCTACATTAAAATTTCTGCCAGCTACTACCTGTAAGGTGTCTCCTTAGATTGTAAACACTTGCATTCTTAACCTTCCAGCTCATATTACCTAAGCAAACTATTAAAAAAAGTATAACAGATCAACTAAAATAAAGACTTGCTTCCAAATGTATACTATATCTTTCCACGTATCTAAGAAAACTGTAATAAGTCCTTCATATTCAATGAGCTAAAACTAGCATTTTAACCAAATAATTTCCATCTACATTCTAAAAAGGAGGGAAAATGCCAAAATTTCAAGTCATAGATTAAAGTTTTAATTATTTTGAAAAATCAATCAATGTATGCAATATGTCTACATTAACATAAATTTAGTGAAACTCCTAAAAAAGAGATAGTAGAAACTATTTCACCTAAGCATTGCTTTCCTCAATTTGCCATTGTTGGAATGACTTCCACTATCCTGGTCAGTTTCCTACTGCCATCCTCCAATGTGCACTACAACTACAAATTTTAAGGATGCCTCTTCATAAATGAGTGATAATATCTGTGCTTGGTGTAGCAAACTATTGTTGCAATTTCAGTCTAGTTTCTTATTACATGTCTATAAGTGCCATTAAGATTCCATTAGATCAACCAACAACTACTGATTGAAATTTCTTAGCACATACTGAAAATCGAAAGTCATAACCAACTTTTCTAATAAATCCCCTAAAAACTTAAATGTCAAGTTATTTTTTCTCCAATCTGTCTGCCTAAAAATAAATGTCCGCCATCTGCAATTTACTTACCCTCTGGAGACTAGCAGATTCTAGTTGGAGGGAGTCACTTAGGCACCTTTGGGTAGCTGGAACCTCTTACACTGGCACTGTTTCTTTGTAACAAGAATTCAGACAGACTACCTTTCCCCCCCAGAAAAAGGTCACAATCTATCATTAGAAGTTCAAATGAAAAAAAATGGTAGCATGGATATTTTTTATGATAAAGTTAGAGGCTTTGGAAACAAATAACATTGACATTTAAAGTGTTCATTCTTAAAATAGCACTATGGTGCATCATTAGCACCTTTCTCATTATTGGGTTTTTATCTCTACAGAACCTCTGGGTAACCAGGGGCGGTGAAGAAAGGTCATTCTGTCCAACTAGCACCTGATGTCTCAACAATATTCTTTCCTCTATGGTACAGTCTGATCCATACTCTAACAAGTTAATTTTATAGTCAGTGAAGAGCCAAGTCTTTACAATTTATATTGAATCTTCAATTATTCATTGATTTTATCACCTTTATTTTATTTGAACCCTAGAAAACAATATTTTTAAAATTTCATAATATTTGCTTTTAATTCTTTCAAATCCTTCCTCCATTGAGTATTAATTTGTAGTTATTTTTAAATGTCTTTCACCTGGTATTTTGAAATGTAATTAAATTAAAGAAACATTTTTTACTTCCCTGTTTACTAGAAAACTGATTTAAATATGCACTATTCAGATCTTTCATTAACATACTTTTAAGAACAAATATATTTTTATAATACCCACAAAAAATACTTCAATAACATTTATATAAAATGTTAGTGACATTTTCATGGCAAATAATTACCGTGAAGTTGACTGCAATGATGATTGCAGATTCAGTTCATATAAACAGTGTTACCCAGAGTTCACCTTTCTTTTCCCTTCTATTATCTCTGATCATGCATCCCCCTCTCTTTATGGTCCTCCATTTACCACCAGATATAAACAATTGACTCACATGATAAGTAATTTTAAGGAGAAAATTTTTGCCAGGGGGAGAAATATTAATAATCATAGTTTTAGCAAGGTTATCCTACACATCAAATTCACCTTAATAACTAGAACCTATTTACATATAAGTGCTAGCCCATCATTACCAGCATCCTCAGAAGCTAAAAACATACTAAGTCTTTTACTGATTTAAAAAAATATTTTTTATAATTTTAATTAAATCTATTAGGGTAACATTGGCTAATAAAATTATATAAGCATCAAGTATACAATTCTGTGATACATCATCTCTATATCGTACTGTCAAATTTTCTGTCATATGTTTGACCTCTTTTACCCTTTACTACCTCCCCCTCTCCACCTCCCTTTCCCTCTGTTGACCATCACACTGTTGTCTGTGTCTATGACTTTTTGTTTGTTTGTTTATTTTGTTTTTCCATTTGTTGCTTTCAGTCTGATATCCCACATATGAGTGAAATCATATGGTTCTTGACTTTTTCCATCTGACTGATTTCATATACTAAAACAAATATTTGTTTTGATCCTACTCAGTTCCAGGTGATGTGCTAGGCATTTACAAAGATAAAATTAAAGATAGCATCCAACATCATGGAACTCATTCAAATGGAGGAGAACTGACACTCATAGTAAGGAAAATGCTAATGCATACTGGTACACTAGTGCATTAGGTGCTTGGGCATGGAGCAGTTGCACCCATCCCTAACCAGGACAGAGAGAAGAAGCTGACTCTACTGTGCTGAGTTTGAGAGGATATAAACTTAAATCAGCAAAAATGAAGAGGTATTTTCATCTCATCCTGTAATTGTGGATACCTTTTAGAGCTGGAAATAATGTTCAATATCATCTGATTCAACTAATCTCTTCATTTGGCAGATGATAAATTCAGATTTTTTATTCATTTCTCCAGATATCCTTATGAAGTTTATTAGAGACTGTTAGAAGGCAAAGATTATGTTCATTTTTACAAATCAGGACATTAAATCATATGTATAGGAAATAATTTACCAAAAGCCCCTATGAAAATATTGGATAAATGTGAATAGATATCCAAGTCAGGTGTCCCTCATCCAACTCTTATGGTAGAACAAAAGATATAATTTCTATGCAAAAGCAAAAAAGAAAGAAAGAAACAGAGTTGAAAATATGGAGCCCTGACACTGATAGTTCTATAACTTTGAAAGGCTCTTAACATTTGAAAAGACAGTGGCACAAGACATGCTAAAATTCTAGGACCATGTTGTAAAAATTGTGCCAGTTCACAATACCATGAATTAAAATATCGGTGACTTAAATATAGTAAAAGTTGTAGCATCAATTCAAAATCATCTGATATTAAATGTCCCCTTTTATTGTTTTTAGTGCCTAAAATTTTAATTCCATGCCTCTTCTTTGTTCAGATTTATCTGTACAAGTTTTTAAAATGCCTTCTTGCCTGAGTTCTGACTAAGCATTTAGAAGATTCTCACCAAATGTATCCTGTAATGAAAAAGCACTCTGAACATATTTAAAGCTGTGGAACTTAAAAGCACTAAACCTATAATATTAACAATATTTCAAATTTCAAGTCAAAACATTTCACATTCAGAATGAAGTAAAAGCAATCAAAATATGAAGGAAATGGTTAAATATTAATAGGATGGGGCTTTAAAATATAGGTCTGAAATTTTTTTCTAAATTTGTAGGAAAGTCATATTTAAGACCATGTTAAGACAGATTATCACTATGAAACCCTAATTTTATACATTATTTCCTCACAATATTTAAACTACTCCCTCCTTTTCACTTATTCACTAAAGGACATTTAAGTTTCTGTGTTCAACAGTAAAACAAAAGTCAACAGAACTGTTTTGTTCTTTATCTATTAGATTGCTTGGTGAATAGGAAGTTTTGGGTTTATTTGCTCCTCCACAGAAATTTTTTTCTCTCTTATATTGTAATAGAGGACTCAAGATATTTTATTTCAAAAAGCTACCATTTGGTGAAAGGTTTGATATCTCTTGAAATTCCAGCACCTGATTAATGTCCTTTTCTTTAATACATGTTCTCAACAATTTCAGTTTGAACTGTGGTGATTGATTTTGATTTAAAGTACTAGACTTTTCTATGTTTGTTCACCTATTTTATAAGACCTCATTTTCCTTGGAATAGCTTTAAAATCGTGTCCCGCAAAAAAAAACAATACTTATAAACTCTAATAAAATTCCTACAAATGTATTGAGTCACTGGTATAATAAGTATAATATATTAGAACTAATATTATAATACTATATATTGATTGGATTTATTTTTTTAGTTCCATTTATACAATTTTCACCATTCATCAATGTGAAAATAAATGTCTGTTTTCAACTTTGCTTCTAATTCTTTGTTTTGAAATTTCTGCACTCTCTCCCTGGCTGGTGTGGCTCAATTGTTGGAGCATAGTCCTATGAAACAAAAGGTCATGGGTTAAATTACTAGTCAGGGCACATATCTAGATTGTAGGTTCTGTCCTGGTTGGGGCATGTATGAGAGGCAACCAATCAATGTTTCTCTCTTACATTGATATTTCTCTTCCTATCTCCCTCCCCTTCCCTCTCTAAAATTAATAAGTATGTTCTTGGGTGAGGATAAAAAAATTTCTTCTCTCTCCACTAGTCTTCAACTTTCCAAATAGGTATCTATTAAAAAAGCACATTTTCACATCCATTTCACTATTTATATTTACAAACATTTATCTCTAGTATATTTCAAGACCATTTTGCTAAGTGTTATGTTACAAAAATACATGTGGTAAAAGCAATACAAAGCTAGCTCCATTGTCCTTCAAGAATACACAACATACTTGAAAATTGCAGGGCATACTTTAAGGAGATTTGGTTAAAAAATTAGTAAATGTTAACATTGATTTTAGTGTAAAGTCTGTATCTTCTCCTTTGTATTTTTGACACATAACATATTTCCTGACTTGAAACACTGAGTCTAAATGAATGAACCACTGAGTCTTGCACCACTATCTTCCCATTTTCATCACAGGTAACAGGATTCAGGATGAGCTACCCCAAAATATGGCAGCTTGGCATATTGAATATTTCAAGCTGAAATAGAACCTGAGAAGCACAGGGAGGGTTTCCTGACCTTCTCCTGAAGCAGGTCACATGACCCTCAAGTGAGAGGTGTCCTTTTTACACCCGGAGGACAGAAGTATCCTTATCTCCAAAGATAAATGAACACCTAGAGAATGGAAATGCACAGGGCTTGCTCTTTCCTCCGGCTTACTGCATTCAGCTTATACCATTTTTTGTCCTATCACATTTTTCCATGACTCTTCATTAAACCTAACACAAAAACAGTCAGGTTTAACTTTCTTTTTCAGTTCTTAAAAAAAATATTTGCTTATGAAGTCTCCCAGGTTACTTGAAATGTATAGTAAATAAACCCGTGTGCTTTCCTCTTGTTAATTAGGAGTCTCAGCTGAGAATATAGGAGGTAAAAAAAAGGTATTTTTCTACCCCCTATACACATAGTTCTCTAACTTCACTCCTTCCTCCTTACTGCTCCTGAAAATCAATCCTTATTCCATCTATTGCCTCATTGCTTTCCCTTTACAAAACATCATTTCTGACCTGGATTTATTCGATCCTCTCCTAATTTCCTCCACTATTTCCCTTCTTCTCCAAAGTACCTAAATCAGTGCTGTAAACTTAAGAGGCACTGAAGTACAAATTCTAATGAGCAAAGTGGCATCAAAAGTTCTAAGGCTGACATATTCTGCAGCATACCTCAATGAATCATCTCTGGTGCCATGGATGCAAGTCTTTTAACCACTAAGAACTTTCTCACTGAATGTCTATATTCTATCATCTGTCTTTCTCTGTCTCTTTTCCCAGGGATTTCCAGAGACTAAGCAAAAGCAGCCAAGTCTTACTGTGGCTAGAAACAGCACTGATGCACATTTATAAACTTTATGGCTCAATTTTCTTTGTGTCTTCAAAAAGCTTAACACTTAGTCACTACATATGCTATTTATTATTTACTCAATCTCTAGCCCTTCATATCCCTACCATGGTTCACTGTGAGGTGAACCATAGCAAATACTTCAATGCCCCAACAAAGCTGGGGTTGGCTGTGTAACTTACTTTTATAACAGAATGTTAGTAGCTCAGTTCCCAGCTATAAGTATTGCATACAAGAATACAAGAATAGTGCATATTCTTTTCTTTATTGTTGACACCATTACAGATGTTCCCCATTTACCTGCCTTTTGCCCCTCTCCACCAAGCCCCCAAAACCCCTCAGTATTGCATGTTTCTCTTTTTCCCTTTGGGTTTATGACATTCTCCATGAGAAGAAGGGCTCAAGTAGCCACTGACCTTAGAACAAAAGGACTCTGGACCAGACCCAAACTCAGCCCACAGCCTGAGACAGAACCATACTAGCTGATCAGCAGAACAATAAGCAAAGAAGAAATCATTGTTATTTCAAACCAATCAGATAAAGATGTGTTTGTTACATTGCATTACTCCTATAGGAATCTGATTGATATACCATGATTAACGGATGTTTTTTAAATATCTGACTTATAAACCATTGGGTTTTAAAGCCAGTGAAATACAGTATAAGGACAGAATTCAGTTTGTAACATACATGTTCAGTTGTGTTCAATCTAGAACTATCTCAAAAAGGAGTGGTTCATATTTTGCAATTCATAGGGTTTTACAGTGTTTTGGATTGTTTACTGTTAATGCTACTTACCAGAGTTCGATTGATCATTCTCTTCAATTAAAAAAAGTGGGTGAGGTCCTGTCTGCCATCTTTTTCTGTCTGAATGTATTTAGTCTAACCATTATTATAGCTTTTTCTATGAGGATGTTCAGCTCAAACACACCCATAAACTTCAGCTATATTATATCTTCACTGTTCAAGTCAGGCTTTTTAAGATTTGTGAAGAGCCATAAAGAATATAATTACCATTCAAAATATATGCTGTGTAGTGTACAGAAAAATATTCACATTTTCAGGCAAGGAAGGTAAAAAATCAACTAAAAGCACTTCGAGGTTAAAAAAAGTTTAAGGTTCTAACCTCTAACATAATCAAATTTGCTTTTTCTTCCTTTCTTATTTTTATCCCAAGACCAAATATAGTTTCAGATTCTACATTAATTTAGGTCTCAGGTAGCTTGGGGATTGAAGAGCAGATGGGAAACTCAGAGTCCAAAGTTGGAAACTTTATTCAGCCTGTGATTTATTGTATGATACTTAAAATACTGCTCTTTCATCTCTACAGCAAATTGATTTGGCAAAACAATTCAGTCAGCAGTGTTTAAGCTATTTTGAAGACAAACCTGTTCAGGGTTTCTTAGATATCTTAGGGATAGTTTCGAAAAGCTCTCAAAATATTGAAATAAACTGCCTTTATTTCAGGTTAATTTATACTTTAAACACAAAAACATAAAGTTTTGAATGGTTGGCTTTAGGTGATGTAGTAAGTCATAGTAGGAACAACCCAAATTTTAGGAACAGTCGTTGATTTCTCTCCTACTTCAAGGCTGAAAGATATTTGGTAAGCTACTGAACCTTTTCAAGCCTTGGTTTCTTCAAGCAGGGAGCACAATAACAGAAGTACTTGAGGGTTTTTGTAAAGACGGAAGTAGAGAAAGTACATGAACATCATATAAAAGCAGTAACAGCACAATTTACAATAGCCAAGTGATAGAAGCAACCTAAGTGCCCATCAATAAATGAATGGATCAAAAAACTATGGTCCATTTACACAATGGAATTCTATGCAGCAGAAAGAAAGAAGGAGCTCCTACCCTTTGCAACAGCATGGATGGAACTGGAAACCATTATGCTAAGTGAAATAAGGCAGGTGGTGAAAGACAAATACCATATGATCTCACCTTTAAAAGGAACCTAATCAACAAAATAAACAAGCAAGCAAAATATAATCAAAGACACTGAGATTGAGAATAGGCTGACAGTGACCAGAGTGGAGAAGGGAGGGAATTTCAGGGGGGAAAGGTGAAGGATTTGCAGGAACAATTATAAAGGATACATGGATAATAACAAGGGGGGCATGGAAACGGGGGGGGGGGGTGGCTATGGTGTTGGGCTGGGGTGGGGAAGTAAGGAAGTGAGTTCAGTGTTACTCCACTGAAGTAACAGAGTTTTCACATTATACCACTGAAAAACTTGTAAATAAAGTTAAAACTTGGCTATAGAATTTCTGATATGATACTGCTAAGAACATCTTTTGAAAACCTGCATTTCCTTATTCTCTGGGCTGTGACAAAATTTCAGGCCATCACCATGGTATAAACTCCTGCTTGGCAGACAGGAGAACTAGCTTAATGAGGTACAGAGTCAATCGATACTTCTCATCTTGAATACATTGTTATAGTAAGGAAGCAGAGATCCGCATGTGTGGCAGGCACATTGTTGAAGAGAAAAGCACTAGCTTCCACCAGTTTTTCTTTATCACACAGGAAGTCAGCTCGGATGGGCTTCATCTGGTGTAATGATCCAGGCAGCTCTTCCCATTCACAGTCACCTCTTGTGGACTGAAGCATGTTTTCCACGTCATGCTGACTGCTTCAATTTGCCAACATAACTCCAGGGTTGTGCTCTCAGACAAGGGGCCAATATGGATGGTTTTTTTCCTTGGTTATTGTGCTGCTCTGAATGCATCATTTTGCAAAGTAACAGCCAAGGTCAAAAGCATTGCCTCCACCCTGGGCCATAACAAAACAGGTTTTGAAGGTAGCTTGAGTCTGACTTCAAAACACATAAATGCTGATATCCATGAAGCATATTTTCTATTCTTATTCTATCTACAACTCAATTTTTTTCAGGAACATTTACACATGCTGACTTCATTTCATTTCCTTTTGTATCATTTTAGTCATTAGCTACTATGGATTAAATGTTTGTGTCTATCTCCACCCCCAAATTCATATGTTGAAGCCATAATACCTAATGTGATGGTATTTGGAGGTGGGGCCTTTGGAAAGTAATCAGAGTTTAATTTGGTCATGAAGGTGGGGTCCTCATTACTTGATTACTGTCCTTACAAAAAGAGGAACGAGACTCACAGAACTCAGTCTCTTTCTCTCCAGGAGCACACACTGAGGACAGGCCATGTAAGGACACAGAGAGAAGGCAGCCAACTGCAACAGGAAGTGAGCTCTCACCAGGCACTGACCCTGCCAGTACCTTGATCTTGGATTTTCAGCCTCTGAAACTGTGAGAAATAAATGTCTATTGTTTAAGCCAGCCAGTCTGAGGTGTTCTGTTATAAAAGCCTGAGCAGACTAAGATACTAGTCAAATTTCAAAAGAAAGAACTAAAGAAGATTCTAAATTCTAGGTTGTCACTGAGTATAATTTGTATAGATTAGGAAATAATTTCCAGGTATAAACAGTCTCATGAAATATTTTAACGCTTCTGGGATACATGTGCCCCTATTCAGTGAATAGAGAAAGTTGTGGGATCCTGAAGATCCCTTTGCCCTGGCTTTTGCAATGGTTAAATGATGCAGAGTGAACAGAGGGTGAGGTACAGGTTTTGACACAGTTTCAAGTAAACTAAATTAACTAGGTCCTTTAAATGAAAGCTACAGAGGTAGGACAGCAAGGCTTCTGCTTTTCTGAATGATGTTTTAAAAGGTGTTTTTTCCTCAAAAGGATGAGCACATAACCATGAACTCTAGACTCTAAAATCCAGATGCTGAGTGAACTGAAACAAAGGAAACATGAAACAAGTGGCTCTGATAGTAGGTTTTGATGCACCTTTAAATGAATTTATACTGAATAAATACATCAAGTATCTAAGAACTCACATTTAAGCTATTATTTAAAGATACATTGTAAAGTTCAAAGCATCAAGGAAAGCAGTGATATTCCCTGACATTTGAAGAGGATGGCTGTTAAAAAGGGTTTCAAATTTCTTTGGATGATTGAAGAAGAAAAATCTGAGGTATCGGCTGAGCATCACAAGAACTTTCTTGTTTTCAGATCTCTGAAGTTCAAAGACATAACCTGTGCCTGGGTTACCATGACTGAGATAGTTGCCACAGTAGAACTATAGTGAGAAGTAAGCATGTAAAGTAAGGGACAAAGACAGAGTCAACCAGTGCCCACAAGCCCTGAAATATATACAGAAGACAATGTTAAATGCAGGGCCTGTAATATAACTGTGGATATTTGGAAAGACTTGCTTTTTGCTTAAAGGAAGATATTCACTAGTCCAAAAACAGCTCTGAATAAGAATCAAAATAATTTACAGGTTCTAAATTGGAAATTGGTAGCTCGGACTACAAAAAACTGAAAGGACTTTCACCTATGATTTGACAGAGATTTACAAAACTCCACAAAAAGGTCTGGTTTTATAAGGATACATATCCCTAAAGAAATATGTAATACCAAATAACATTATTTAACATTTTAAGAATAAGGTTTAGCATCCAGTAAAGATGCAGTCATGAGTTAGAGACTCTGAGATCCCTTGTAATGTATGTCTCACAGAAGTTTTTCTTAAGAGTTCCTTTGCCCTTTTAGTACACCCTCACTTTCTGAAGTGCTCCTTAAATGTTCCTGATCTATTTTTATTATAGTTTCCAAAGGGTAAAACTACACTCCGAACTCCTTGAGTGAAGGAAAAGTGTCTTAGACATCTTTCTCTCCCCAGTACTAAGTAATGCTCCTGACATATAATATATGGTCAGTTAACATTTGCTAAGCTTTAAAATTGGCTACTACAGAGTAAGATCTGTGAAAAACAACAGACTCTCTGTTTTTTTTTTCTCAACCTATCAAATGAATGGATAGTCCCATAAAAGGGGACAAAATTTCTTTCTAAATACCTATAATTTCTTCCTGAGAATGGTTTAATGTCTCTGTGTTATTGACTTCAAGTGACTAATAGAAGCAATTGCACACGAGGTCATCTGTGTAGAGTAATCTAGAAACATAATTCTCATCACACTTTGTCCATGTGGTGCTGAGTGCCTGAATAGAGATAGCACAATGAGTCAGAGGCACCATCGAAACAAATCCCTGCAATAAAAGTAATTTACCAGAACCTCTATCAAACACAGCTCATAGATACCCAAGTTGGCCTCCTACATCCTCAGGAAAGTATCCTTTCAATTATCAATGTTTGCAATAGAGTGAAAAATGAAACACAATAAAAATAACAGAAACAGGTGTAAAGATTATATTTCTAATCTGTGAATTGGCAATACTTTCTCTTATTTCTTCTGAACCTCAGGGTTGGATATAATAACTTACTAATACCCCTTTAGTGTTGGAAATGTAGCAAGTGTTCCAATATATACCCTTTTATTTGATCTTGATAAATAAAAAAGTCTTGGGAGGCAAGTAGGACATCATTATTTCCATTTTCAAATGAAGGGTGGATGCCAGGGAAGGAGAGGAATCAGCCCAATCGCAGAGTCTGAGTGCAGAGCCAGTGTCCCTTCCACTCCCCTACTGTTGTCACTGTGGCCTTTCCCACTGGCCCAGAGTGGGAAAACACAATTAATAAGGGATGTATTAAAGAGTTAAGAAAACCATAGCTAACACAAAAATAAAAATAACTCTATGAAAGAACAGCAAATTTTCTACTAACAGTCACCAAATCAACATCAACAAAAATGTACAATATTCGGGTCATCAGCCACCAATATAACCAGGTCAGAGACAAAAAAAATATATCTTCCAACAACACCTTTCATCGTCCTTGAAAGCTATTCCGAGTCCTCTTTAACCTAGCCATCCCCGAGAAAATCAAGATTCCAGGTCCTCTTAGACATGCTCCATCTTCCCCATTCCATCCATCTCTCAGACTGATAGCTCAGTCTACAAATTTGCCAAATATACAACCCACTTGAAGAAATAAAGTCTCTGAGACTTTGTCTAAGAAAATGGGCCCAAGTTGGAAATATGGCTACCATTCATCATCATGACTGAGGTGAGCATCCCTTCAACTTCCTAGTGACTAACAGAAGTGCATTCAATACATTTATTTCACTCAAAACAAGGAGGCTGTGATTAGCAAACACAGTCTTAAGGACTAGGACTTTATTTTATTCCTAAAATTTACCTGAACTTTGGATAACTAAAAGATAGTATAGATAGGAGTGACCCACCTACAGAATCTTTCTCAGAGGCTCACAGGTATAACCACTAATAATGCAACATTTTGTATCTCTGGTTTCACGGGCTTCAAAAAAGGTAGCATTAAGTAAAGGTGTGACTTTTTCTTTCCTATCAAATGATATGTGCACAGGATTTTAAAAATCGAGTAAGAAAGGACTATAGCAAAGTTACTTTTCACCACCTCTACACTTCCTTTTAGTTTTTCTCTTCAAACACAACTTCTTTTAACTATTTATGAATGTAAAAGGAACACTGTGTAAGACATGCCTCCTCTGTTTCTTCCAAGTTTACTTTTTTCCTTCAGAACTTTCTGACTTTGGTGTCTGTTCTCACACTGTGTCCAGACCTCCTCCGCAGAGTAAGCTATTGTTCACTCTATCTCAACCATGGCCCAAAGCGCCTCCTTTTCTTTCTCCTCATCTCAGTCATGACGGGTTGGTATTACCTAATGGCTCTTTGGTAAAAGTGAAGAGAAATTAAAGAAGCAAGCAAGGAATATCCAAACAGCACAAAAGAGACAAGTTCACTGTGTACAGATGTCTGAAACTAAGATTCTCAATAACAAGAGCAAACTTATTATGCTTCAAAATTCTTCAAATCTGACATAAACATCTTCCACCCAAGCCTGGGACACAACTTTGTAGGCAACTTGATTACATTCTTTCCTTTTTGGTTTCCAGTCTCTAGTGATGGAAATCATCAAAAAGCCACCTCACTAAACATTTATTCCTTTCAGTGTCCAACACACTTATTCCCTGGTTCAAACTGCTTATCCAGACTAAGTTGTTTTGACTAAAGTTCTTATTTCGAGCTAAAAGAGCAGCCTGTTTCACAACCCTTTTCAGAATAGTCTTAGTTGATCCTGAGTGTAATCGATGGTCTAATTATGCATGGCCCAAAGTTACTATGTTTTTCACTCCTCAAAATTCTCAGTTAGAAGGCTTAGCTCCTCCCTAAAGAAGCAACCTAGCAAAATAGCATCATTTTCCAAGGTCAGCCTATAAGAATAAAATGACAATAAAACACATAGAATACCCTCACATCTCCACAAATAAACAGTAATGATGATGGTGATGATGTTAGTTGTTGTGCTGGGATGGTGTTTTTGGTGGTGGTGGTGTTACTCCTATAATCCTAAAAACAAAAAAGCATGGAAGGAAATTAGACACACTTCCAAGATTTCATTATCATACTGTTTACTACACTTGTTCTTTTCATAGCTCCTCTTTAGCAAGTAACTGCATGAGGTTATAGAAAAGAGAGGCACAGACGGAGCCACTGCGTGTGCCATGAGGAGGGAAACACAGCTACTCCCCTTGTGGTGAGAAATCTCCTCCTTGGGCTCCTGGGTTTCAACTTGGTCATCTTTTTTGATGGTAAACTAATGTACTGCACTGTTATTTGCAGACTTTTGAGAGATAGTCCCATGAGAACTGATTTTTATGAAAGCAGTTACTTCTTAAGCAGCCTCTAGGATCAGGAGAGTCCCTGCTGTAGGGATACAGTTTGCAGAAACCAAAAAGAAAGAAAACAACTCAAAGATTTGCTTCAGGAAACATAATTTGAACTATGGTTTTTCCACTTCTAAAAATGTTACTTTTTTTTCCAGTTCTGCAGCTATATTTTACCCCTTTCTATGATGTTTCTTCTGCATTGCCTTATGATGATTTAAATCTCTCATAGTAATGTTTCACACATGGGCAGCTTAGACTAACAGAGAAGACAGATAACCTTAGAGACTGACTGTTAGTAAAAGTTGAGTAATTAAAACTGCCAGAGAGTGTTTAGTTTTCTCATCTTACAACAAAATATTACTATGTGTATATTATGAGCTCTTTTTCCAGATATTATTTAAAGAAACAGTTATTGAACATTCAATAGCTCTAGTTAAACATTCATATATAAGGTGTGTAAAATCAAATATGCTGGAATTAACTTTTGTAAAGTAATCCTAAAAAAGAGAATTTTTATTCATTGCAGCATAATTTATAAAATTGAAATATAGAAAATATCTAAATATTCAACAATGAAGAAATGTCTAAGTAACTACTGGTGTTTCTATGGGAAGTAGAGGAAAATGCTTATGGTATAATGATTAGTGAAAAAGTAAAATATAACATTACATCTATGCTAAGATATCAACTTTATGTCTATGAATATAGATTTGAAGGGAATATGAAAAAATAAAATATTTAAATTGTGAGCATAATGGAATTGTAGAGTGCTATTTCCATTATTTTTATAATTTTAACTGTACAATTGAAAAGTAGTTAAAAAGGAAGAATATAATGTATTTATTGATGATCTATTTGTGCAAGAAAAAATAAGACACTAGACCTGCCCTCAGGAAATTTATGGATATAAGGGGGATTTAAAACTAGAATGCAAAAGCTATAATACATAAGACAACATGTCATGAAACAAATTAAAATGAAGTGCTATGGAGCAAAAAAAAGAGTGTCTCCCTATCTATTCACCAGGAAAAAAGTACAATTTCTCAAGTTGTACCATTAGAAGGTACAGATACCCTAGTAGAGTCATCAATTGCATCTACATAAATCAGAGAAGAACTATTGCTTCACTTTATAACATTTAAGATATGTAGAAAAAGAAAAAAGAAATGTGCTTCGAATAGTCACATTCTTCCCTGCTTATCCTCAGTGGGTGGACTTCTTCATCATTTTCAGCTGGACATGGCACACTCCCCTGTGTGCACTCCGGTGCAGGGCAGAAGGGGTTTGTTACCAGCAGGAGAAGAACCCCAGGAATAAACACCCCAACCTGTTATTGGGTGAACCCAGCTAGTATTCAGGGGGCAAGGAAGCCTGGTGACATTGTTCACATAAATGACCTCCAGGCACAGAGAAAAGTGAAGAAGGGTGGACAGTAAATGTCGATGGACAAACTAAAACTATCCAGCACAAATATCTATAAAAATAAACTTTCAGAAGTTATCATATATAATGGTGAAATGTTGGAAGACATTCCTTATGAGATCAAAAAAAGACAAGGATGACTGTTAACAATACTTCTATTAACTTAAAAAAGTATTAACCAGGACAAGGAAGGGTAATGATTGGAAAATAAAAAAGAAATCTACTAATACAGCAAAATGATTTTATATATCAAAAAATGAATACATAAATAAATTATTAAAATCAATAAATGAGGTTAGCATGGCTATTAATGTCAGGTTAAAATATAGAAAATCATTTGTAGGTCTATGTACCAGCAACAAATAAAAAGTAAAATTTATTTAAAAATATGTAACATTTATAATAGCATAAAATATGAAATGTTTAAGAACAAGCTTCTAAAAGATGCACGAATATAGTATGCAGATAATTATAAAACCTTGACAGAAACTGAAGAACAAAATAAATGTAAGAGTATACTATGTATATATATAGACCTAAGACAATATTGAAAGATATTCTTTCTCTCAAATTATAATATACAGATTTTATCCAATCCAACTAAAATCACAAAGATTGTTTTGTAACTTTACAAAGTAATTCTAAAACATAAAAATGGAAGAAGTTAAGAATTGACAATATTAAAAAGAACAAGTCCTATTTGATAAAACAAGTCTATCAGAATATCATTACATCATAAATTTAGAGCAATATTTTAGAGTGCTACACTTTAAAGAACTGTAGTATTGACTTAGTGAGATATATATGTGTATATATGTATAAATATATGTGTACATTTATGTATATACATGTACATATATTTAAAATAAGTGAAACAGAATTTAGAGCTCACACACAAACCCACAGAAATATAGCCACACAAACTATAGCAATATGATTATTCTGCAAAGTACTGGGAAAAGAACCAAGTTTTCAGTAAGTGGTACAGGTTAACTGGAGATCCATAGGGAAAAAACAGAACAATTCCCCTTGACATCTTTCACAAATGTCAGTTCTAAGTGTGTCTTGGTCTGGATTGCCCAGGAAACGAAGATCTGAGTACATGGGGGTTTTGAGGGCATGTGAGAGGATTTTTTCATGACTCCAATGTAGGGAAAAGTTTCTTAAAAACAACTCAAAAAGCGCTAAGCATAAAAAGGGAAACTGACAAATTGAGTGACATTAAAAAACACCATTAAAAGAGTAAAAGGACAATCCACAGGGTAGAGGAAAGTGTTTGCAACATATGAGGTTAGTGTGGAAAAAATGCAGCTGTCATTAATATACTGAGAACAGTTTGGATAACATGGCTATAACCTGGCAGCCAAGGAATGTGGATTGGAATGCTCATGTGTGAACAATGATGATTTCATTGTGGTGGTCAGTGGGGGCAGTAGATGCCACTGAGTGAGCATGTGTACTCTGTGGCCATCACATTCAAAATGACTGTGTGAGTAGAGCAATGAATGTGCATCAAATTTTACGTTAAGCTTGAACATTACTAAATGGAAACTATTCAGATGATTCAGAAGACTTTCAGAGACAATTCAATGAGTGCAGGTCAAATAAAACTGTGGCACAAATGCTACAAAGATGGTCAAGAATCTGTTAAATGTGATGACCCATGCTCTGGAAGGCCTGCTACAGGCAGAACACCTGAGAATGTTGAACACGTACAGGCTACAATCAACAAAGATCATCAAATGAAAGTGCAAGAAGTAGAAGCTGATCTGGGGATTCCAAAAACCACTGTGTCTGAGATTTTGATGCAAGATCTTGGCATAAAATGTGTCGTGGCAAAGTTTGTTCCGTGGCTTTTGCAACCAGAGCAGAAGGAACATCATGCTGTGGTTGCTAATTACTTGATTCAAACCACTACCAATGAACCACATTTCCTAAGGAATGTCATAACTTTGAAGGGGACTGAAGCATCAATTGTCCTATGTATGATGTTTCTTGTATCTTGTATCTTCTGCAGTAAATGTCTCTATATTTTTCATAGTGCATGGTTGGATACTTTTTGGATAGACCTTGCTGTATATAGCAGAAAAAGAATGTTTATAAATAGTTTCCATAGGTGAATGAGAAAAACAAGCAATCAAGTAGAAAAATGAAGCATGAACAAAAGTCTTAAATGGGACATTCAAGATTTATATTTATCCAAACAACCAATAAACATAATCATCAACCAAAGGCATATTAAAACCTCAGGGAAATATCAACACAACCCAAAGGGATAGGCAATTCCAAAAACTGGGGGGATATGAAACACATGATTTTCACATACTGCTAGTAAAACCAGGGTGAAAATAATTTGGCAATATATATAAGGTAAAATTTATGCATAAACTGTGATGCAGCTATTTTTCTCCTATGTAAATATATTCTCTTCACTCAAGTTCAAACTAGATTAAAACTCCCAGTTGCTTGAAAAGATATAAAAGATAATTCTTTCAGTGTAACAATTTCCAGTATAGGGGCACAGAGATTGGGGACCTTCAAAGGCAACAACTCAGTTCACCAACATTTAGCCTCACCCTTTAGGATGTACAGACTCTACTGTAAAAGTCTCTACTGTTTCAGATGTGGTGAGAGCATCTCAGGTACAAGCTTAACCTGAGAAAAGCACTCCTCGAGACTCTTGTGAGGAGAACAAATTGTAAAGCAGTGGCCCAAGATGTGGGTTGGAATTTTTAGATTCTGATAAGTGCAAAGACCTGTTGGCTAGGGCATTGTTCATTCTTCATATGGCTGTGTTATTAATTAAGATGAGTCTTGCATCTTAAAACTAAACCCAGTTGTGTTCCCAAAAGATGATAATGATCAGAAAGAGTAATGGACATAAGCCACTATCATATACTAGCACATATCAACAACCACTGCTAGCAAGCCTAAATGAAAAGACCGTGTTCTGCTAAACCCATTGAAACAAAGAAATTGGTGAATGGTATGACCTGATGTATGCCCACCCCTGGTTAAAGGCTACAAAGTGAATAAATTCAACTAATGAAATTTTATTCACCAACAACCTAAGCAGCTGCAACCCTCAAATACTTTGGACAGGGGCTACTATATCTCTAGGTATCACTGAAGTCACCACTAAATCTGTACTTTACTGAATCTCAGGAACCATTGTCTGTAAACCACACCACATTTATATACCACCACGAAAGAAGGCAAAATTCTGCCAGCTAAACAATAATTGCCTGAACCAACCCAATATGGAGATGACTAAATGTGGCAGGCAATACGTGTCTTAGAATCAATGATGTGTGGTGGACCTGCCATCCCAAAGAGCTGGGAAGTCTAATTGTCTTTCCAGTGGCTACATAAAACAAGCATTTAGCTAGACCTGTTTCCATGAAACCACTTCTGTCAATTTCCTGTATTGCTTTTTCCCTGAAAAAACTTACCATGTTTTTCATTTTTGTTCCCCATATTCCCAATTATCCTAAATTCCCTTAAAGATAACACATTGTGTACTTTTTACAAAGAGGGTATTCTGTGAAAACAATAAAGTAAATAATACATGTAATTTTAAGTTATATATCTTGACTTCTTTAAGTGCTTTTGAGAAAACTTTTATAACTTTAAGATTTTATTTTTATTTTATTATTTAAATATTTTTTAGTTTCTTTTTAGAGAGAGGGTAAAGGAGGGAGAAAGAGGGGGAGAGAAATATCAATGTGTGGTTGCATGTTCTCCACTGGGGACCTGGCCCACAGCCCAGGCATATGCCCTGATTGGGAATCAAACCAGTGACCCTTTGATTCACAGGCCAGCACTCAATCCACTGAGACACACCAGCCAGGACAGAAAAAAATTTTAAGTGGCTGCCACAATAGTAATAATACAGGCATTATTTAATCTCAAGTGTGATAAACCAGCTATAAGTCTGAAACATGGGTTGTTCTTTTGAGATTTCTCTGAATCCTCAGAAGCAGCTTACATAGAACCTAAAAGTAGAAAATGCAAAGTCCATTCTATTGAGAATGTCCTCAGGATTGATTTTACCCAATTTAGATTTTAGGTATTCTTAATGATAAAAGAATTGTTATTAAATACCTAAAAGACAAGATGAAGATTTCATTCATTGCTTTATAGTGCATCTGTACTGTGCCTTCTGCAGCTGTTACTTTGTAAGGAAAAAATTGAGTACGATGAAAATGAAAGAAGAAAAAGGAGGCAGAGAAAGAGGGAAAGTGGAGAGAAAAAAGAAAAAGGAAAGGAGAGGAGAGGGAAAAAGAAAAGGAAATAAAACAGGAACGAAGAAAAAAAGATCGTTTTGGTGGAGTAGTTTGATAAATTTTCCTAGAACTTTAATTTTTCAGAGCTTGCATTTCTGCTTTCACTTAGTCAAAGAGCTTCACAGTTGTATGGCTGAACTCCCCAGCAGATGGCCAGTAGGAGCTGTCCTTTCTCTGCGTCTGCCCAGCCTCAATGCCATGCACACAGGAATGGTTGTGATCATTCATGAAAAATCAGTAATGAGTGTGTAGATTTTCTATTGGGCTTCTTCTTATATTTTATTTATAAAATATCTGTTAAATGTTTAGTCACTATTGGGGTATTTGGTGTGTTTCAAATAGTCATGACCATTTTTGTTTTTAAAAACAGTAATAAAATACTACATGAGGCAGAGAACATTTGAAGAAAGGAGAGAAAAGAAGTGGATACATGAGTTCTGAACTGCAGGGGGACAGAGTAAATTTGAAGGAATCAGTTTTCACGGTGTGCCACGGCAGGTATCAAGCCACCATTCATGTCTTGCTTATGAAAAGTAATTAAGTATAAGCTGAAATGAGACCAGAAAAATGAAAAGTGGGAAAATAAGTTGAAGAAAGATCAGAGAAGTAATATTAGTTAAAATCGATATTAGAATAATTTTTTAAATCTAAGAATTCTAGGGCCGACGGCCTCACACCATTGATTGAACCTTCCATCTTTAAGAATGAAAATGGACTGCTCACTGTCCCTGCTTAGGTGCCGTCCCACACTGCGCAGCTGCGGGATTCTGGCCCTGACACAGAAGAATTGCGAAGCATCTAATCAGAGCTTCCCAAACCTTACTGTGCTACAAATCACTAGGGATATTTTTAAAATGTAGATCCTGGTTCTGAAGATCTGAAATGGAGCCTGAGATTCTGCATTTATAACAAGTTGCGTCTGCTGGTCCATGGGCCACACTTTAAGTAGCAAAATCTAGGACATGTTTCTCAGAGTGGTCCAAGGACATAAGAGAATTATTGTTGTGCTTGTTAAAAATCCATATTCCTGAGCTCCACCACAAGCCCATATAAAAGCTGAGACAATTAAAAGTTATACTCCCAACTTTCTTTAAGTATCATGTATTACATTAATAGCCTGTAAAACACATAGCCTGCAATTTAAGTCTCTTTTTATTTCTTTTTTAGTCTGTTACTTAGTTCTCTTTTTTATAATTTTTCTTTGAATTATCACTTTGAGAAATTCAAAGCAAAAAAAATAATGACAACGTAAAAATATATTGTCCCCTTATTGGTTGACAAGTCCTTATAGCTCTTCTGCAAATCCTGCCCCGTGCTTGCGCTGTTTCAGTTTGTCAGAAGCAATTCATCGTGTTTTCTGTATTAGAATGCACAACCCCAGAAATGGCAATAGAGAGGGAAATTCTGTGTTCTGAGATATCCCATCCCAAATTCCCCACACCAGATTTTGTTTCCCTGAATCATGAATATGCATTGTATCTTGCTCTATTGGAATATTATAAATTTTGCTGCCTCCTAAAGCCAGAGTACTCCTTTCAATGCTTTATGCTCCTTACTTCTACCAACATTTTAATTACTGTTGTTAATATTATTTTCAGCTAACATTAAATCCTTGCTATATGCCAAGCAAAGAGCTAAAAATGTATATGCATTGTCTTAATTCTTACCCTACAATGGAAAGAAAAAGAAAACAGTCTATTCCTGTTATATGGATGAAGAAAATTAAGGGTCACATAGTTAATAGTTGGATGAGTTTGAATTTGAAGTCAGATCTGTTTCGTCCAAAAGCAACAACTAGTCACTGCAGTTATACTTACCAGCATTACTTACCCCAACACTGAATTAAATTACTTAAATATTTATTTTTTAAATATTTTATATTTAAAATAATTGCTTGCTTTCAGAAGCCTACCACACTAGTCTCAGCAGTACTCCAACTAAATGTTATCTATTATTTCTACCTATATCAGTTACTTTGTTACATTTAAATGAAAAGGTTTCTAAAAACAAGAGCCCTCATCTCTTTTCACACTGATGCAGATCTGAGAAGGGCATGTTCATACTAATTTATTCAAACTGGGATGCAATAGCCACTCTAATGCATTTTAGTCCTTAAATATTTCCAAAGATATGGAAAAAGGTGATGCAATATTGTTAAAGTTTCAAGGAGAAAAAATAAAGGCACAGCCTATGGGTGTGAATGTATACACGTAATGTTCAGCCTTAACCTATCACCCGATAAAGTTGGTCTTGAATAGTCCTCTATATGGACTCACACACTAAATGGGTGTTTGAACTCTGTTGGTGGTTGTTAATAGTACTCACCCAGCAAATTTTTCAGATTGTCAGCTCTGATTACACGATGAAAGACACACAGCTTCTTTGACCAAATTGCATCTTGGCAGGTAGAGTTGTGATCCACTTTCCAATAACTATTTCAAACACATTAAAATGAAGAAAAAAATGAGAGGTCAATGTTTATCTGAGATTGTGGACACAAAATCATTTCTTCTTCTTAGATATACTGACTCTGTGTTTACAAAGACAAAAATACAGTAATAAGACTCATGCTCTGAACAAAAGATGTTTCTGAAATAAATGATACTTTCTTTGTGACTCACATGGAATCATAGTTCTTTTATCTGTGTTTTCTTATTTTCAGTTGAAAATGTCACCAGTAGCTGACAAAAGATTTGTCAAGCTTTTAGTTTCCCTTGGGTGGTAAACCAAATTTACCAATTCTTATGTTATATAATTTGCCTTTGAAATATTTTTTCATCTTTAAAAGTATATTCTACATAGCTACCTCAAAAAATGTCTTTTTCGCTCTTTCAAGAACAGTTAAAAGCCTGTGGTTAGCTGACTAATAAAATGGCATTCTTTTAAAAACTATTACTTGCATTCTGTCTTAAAATTTGAAAGAGAAAACTTAGAAATTAAAGGTTTACACAGTTGGTATTTGATGAAGAAGACAAAAAAATCCATGTACAATTGGATCACTAGTTTTTATTTAAATTCATTTTTTATTATTTTCACTTGAGTCAAATAAATCCATGGCTTTGTATTTATTGACTAATACAAGACATACACTTTTCTACATTTTCATTTAAATTGCAATAAATTACTCATTGGGGTCCATAAGTACCATAAGTACAAAACAAAATGAAATCTGATGCTTAAAAAGTACTCAAAGAATGATACAATCTTAGGCTGCAGTAACCCCCAAACAGTATGTAGTGAATGAGAGAGAATAAGAAGTGCCTTTCAGCAACTTTTAAAATTCTCTTGCACATGAAAACCTAATGGTGTGATATTCTTCAATATGGGGGAAAAAAACTTTCTTTTTAGGTTTAAAGAAAACAAGAAGTTACAAAAGAGCATTACCCATAAATGATTTTTTCAAATATTTTATTTATTTCTTTTTAGAGAGAGGGGAAGGCAGGGTGAAAGGGAGGGAAACATCAATGTGAGAGAGAAACATCAATCGGTTGCCTCTCCCACATGTCCCAAGTGGGGACTGGGCCACAGCCCAGGCGTGTGCCCTGACTGGGAATCAAACCAGTGAATTTTCATTTTGTAGAATGATGCCCAACCAACTGAGCCACATCAGTCAGGGTTTATCCATATATGTTTTATGTGGACTTTGCTCTCTATAAAGTTTGGATTCAGACATTTTTTATTTTTTCTATTTTTTCCCAATCCTTTACTTTTCATTTCCTTTTCTTGCTTTACTGTACAAAGATATTCAATACAGTATAAAAAAGATCGATGGAAACAGTAAAAATTTTTAACTTAATTTTTATTGTTGACACTATTACAGATGTCTCCTTTTCTTCACCTTTGCCCACCTCCACCCAGCTCCTCCCCTTCCTTCTGGCCATCACCACATTGTTGTCTGTGTCTATGGGTTATACATACAAGTTCTTTGGTTAATCCCTTTACCTTCTTTCATCCAGTCTTCCCCTATGCCCTCTCCTCTGACACCTGTCAATCTGTTCCATGTAACCATTCCTTAGTTTCTATTTTGTTTGTCAGTTTATTTTGTTCATTAGAATCCAAGTATAAGTAAAACATATGGTATTTGTCTTTCTCTATCTTACTTATTTCACTAAGCATAATAATTTCCAGGCCCATCCATGCTGTTTCAAAAGGTAAGATTCCTTCTTTTATGGTTGTATAGTATTCGATGTGTAAACGTGTCACAGCTTTTTTATCGACTCATCTACTGATGGATACTTGGGCTGTTTCCAGATCTTGGCTATTGTAAATAACACTGCTGTGAACACAGATGTGTATATATTCTTTTGAATTGGTGTTTGGAGATTCTTAGGATATATTCCCAGAAGTGGGATTGCTGGGTCAAAAGGCAGTTCCATTTTTAATTTTTCAAGGAAACTTTATACTGTTTTCCACTGTGACTGCACCAGTCTTGGTTGCATACATTTTTAAGGTAATAAAAATTGATCAAAAACAACCTAAAAAGCAATAACTTCTTAGGCAGATTCCCAGGACAGTTTTAGATTAGAGATATAAGAATTTACAATGACATGGTTGTTGGAATTTAATCCAATGTTCTTTTACTGTATCTCTATGACATAAAACTTTTGGATAAAGGTGACAAATTCAACCAAAACAGATTAATGTTTAGCCACCCAATGTCTAATATCTGAATGGTTCCAAATCCATCCTATCAATATTTGTTTCATTCATTACATGAGCCCAATACATTGTTCCACCTTACTATTAATATTTCCTAAATAAATTTTAGTAAATTTCATTTCAAATAAAAAGAGTAATCATGTCTACATTACTCACATGAGGATGGTAACAAGGACAACTGGGAGGTAATATACTATTAAAAAGAAAAAAGATCTAGGTGTAGGCAGTAGATCAAGTTAGGAAATCAAGCCAGAAGACCAGGGCTCAGCAAAGTCAAATTCTAAGTTTGAGGTCTTGCACAAGTTCTAAACTTATTGAAAGGTAAACAGAATGCAAATCAAAACATCACTTTTGCTACTGACACATATATTTGGAAACTATTTCTTACCACTGAGGACAAAAAGGATTTGCCAACACTCTGTGCAAGTCTAAAAGTTGAGAAAGCCACTACAGGAAAGTTTTGGGGAGCAGACCGTGAAAGCCTAGTCTTGGGTAGAAAGAGAAGAAAAGAAACAGAATCTCCAGTAACACATTAGCTTTGCCCAATCAGTAAACATCAGTGATGGTCAATCACTTGTAGGGAACCTCCCTCCTACTGTGTGGGATAAAAGGTCAGGGGAACTACTGTAGAAAAGCCCCTCCACATAGACATCTAAAAAGTTGAGAAATACTGTTTACTCCTAATGATCCATTTGAGTTTAACTATCAAGCCTATGTAGTTACCCTTTCCAACAGGAGATCAAAAAATCATCATGACAGCTCTGGACCACCTTCATGAGTCCTCTACCTAGGGTTGTTTTGTGCATTCTCCTAATCATGCTGGTAAATATCAGTAAATTTGCCTCTGGAATAAACTAAAAACTGATCACCAATTAAATTAGCCCTAAGATCATATAATGTCTATATTTTTCATTTCAAGTTGCGTCTGGCCATATTCAACATAGGTCATCAAACATTTCACAAAGAGATGGAATAACAGCATCAAGCTATGCCATTTAAAAAATGCCAACATAGGAACTATAAATTTGAATACAAATTTCCTGAAGAGACATTAATGCCCCAGATTAAATTCCATTACAAGTTAAAGTCCAGAGGATTTAAAGTCCAAAGTATTCAATTCAAAATTAAATTGCCTTCCTGCTATGAGTTTAATGTCTGATGTCATTAGAGTACAAAATAAAATTTTCTTATCCTTGTAAGTAAAAGTTCAAAGAAACTAAAACCCAAAGTTCTCAAGTTAAAGTCTTATAATCATTATTTTTAAAGTTTTGTTCTTCTTGGTCACAGATACAGGTATCTTATTCTGAATCTAGCATGTTTGGGTTTCTTTAGCAGCTGAAGAATTTTATTATCTTCCCAAGAATGTGTTTGGTTCTTCAGGACCTCAGAATCAAAATTAGTTTCTCATGCATCCAATTTTTTAAAAAATCCAAAAATATGGTAGACATACAAGATTATATGTTCCACACCCAACACCCACCAAATTTAAGAATATAACTGTGTCTGCTCCACAGAGCAGTTTATAAGGCAGAATTATGTTCCAGAGCCCTACCTTTGATGTTGCAAAACCCACTACAGACACTTATGGCACCTGAGGACAGGAAGGTAAATGTAGAACATTTTCTCATTTCAGCCATGCCTGGATGCCAGACTTTTATAGAATCCATAAGCTGAGAACACACTCACGTAGAAAATAGTGCCACCAGGAGGTGATAATGGCACTGTGCTTTCTTTATTTGGGAGGAACATGCACCTGTGCGTGCCATTTCCTCTCAGGACATTGCATTGAGGCACCACTGTCTTTTTTTTTCTTCAAATAATGCAAATCTGAAATATTAGCAGCTTAACTCACCAAATCATATTTGTGATACATCTTTCCATTTGCCATTTTTGAAACCTTTTAATATACAGTTCCCCTTTGATTCTGGTGTTTCCAGTAGCTGAGCATTGTATTTGGGAAGGACTCTGAAATGACATAAGCTTCACTCTCTTTTTGAAAAGTTATTTTCAGTTCCACACCACTCTGGCTGCTTCCATAGCTTCCCATGGTAGAAATGCTCAGGCCTTTAAAATATGGTCTACTGTTATGTCCCTACTGTGTCACCAGTATCTGTGTACACAGTAAGTGCTCAATTCTATTGTACCAATGAATTAGGAATACTTTCAAATAGCCACATGTGAAAAAGATAAGGCATCTATTATGGTGCCATAAGTTAAAACAAAAATGCACACCTACATGGCAAATCAGACAAGTATATGCAAAATTAATTAACCTAAACTGACTCATTCAGAATCCAGGTAGATTATAAAAATCTAGAGCAAGAGCAAAAGCAAGTGAGATACATAAAGCCAATAAAATCAGAAAATAATTATTTAAATGACTGAAAGGGAAGAACAAATATGTGATCATGAGAACATGCAGTTCCTTAAGTGTGTCTTGTATTTTTTGCCTCAAGGATTTGCCTATTCTCTTCCCTTTATCTGTAGCATTACCTCCCATTCCAACCTTGCTTTTTGCCTGAATTACTACATGTTAGTCATCATCTCTCCTCCAGAAAGCCTATTATCCCCCAAGACAAATGAGGTGCCTATTCCTATCATACCACCTCTCATGTTCTGAATTCTCCACTTATGCGTACATCACCACCTGTTAGATTGTAAGCTACCTAGGGAAAGATGGTCTTGTTTAATAGATACATTCTCTTGTAGCATGGTGTGAGAATAGGTACTGAGTAAATATTTGTTGAATGAATAAGATAGGCAAGACCTGAAGAGTAAAACAAACAAACAAAAAATAGAATAGCTTTAAGGAAACACAACAAAAAGTATTTTGATGGGTGACTATGTTCTATTTCACATGCCTCAGCAGGAACCAATCCCACTATAGTTATTATGGACGTCCAGAGCAGTGGCACTCAAACTTGGCTGCACTTTGGGATTACCTGGAGAGCTTGAAAAGATACTGATGATGAGGTTCTACTTCAAGAGATTCTAATTTAACTGGTCCTGGGAGTAACCTAAGGATAGGTGATTTTAAAAGTTGCCCGTTTGATTCAAACATGCACTTAAGGTTTAGAGCAGGTTTTTGTGAACACCTGGCAAAGGTGCTTCCATCTGTGAGGGGAAAAAGAAGTGTCTTCTAACAAGCAAATCCCTCCTATAATGTTCCACTTGTTCATGAGTCTTTTTGTAGAATTCAATGTCATCTAAAAGGCCTTTAACAAGTACACCAAATACTATATTGAGTCTAGTGGGCTGAATTCTAGAGTGAGGGCAAATCAGACATAGACAGAACCTTAAAAATAATACTAACAATAACAAAAATCTAGCACCACATATTCTACTCACTAGATGATAAAGAGATTCCTCACAGGAGAAAGATAACATGTATCATACACAATGTATCATACGTAATGTCCAACAGTCAATAAAAAGTACCAGGCATACCAGGAAACAGGGTCCAAAGAAAAATTAAGCAATAAAACAGACTCAATGCCAACATAATTATTGAAATGATCAGAGACCAAATTTTATAAACCTGTAATTAAAATTTTAAGATAATAAATAACAAGATGGAGACTTGTTCTAGATAACAGGAAAATTATCCAGTGAGTTCTAGACTTGAAAAAATTAACTATATTAACAACTAATAAACTTAATAACTCAATGGATATGATTATCATCAGTTCAGAGGTATAAAAGAAAAATTATTAAAACTTGAAAATAGTTCAGTCTAAACAGTATAAGCAGAAATAAAGAGAACAAAGGCAATTGAAAACAGATAAAGACTATAAATGATAAAGAGTATAAGGGACATGGTAAAAAATTCATATATTATATATATATATGCCCAAAGGCCCATCAGTGGAAGAAAATAGGGCAGAAATAATATTTAAAGCAAGAATAGCCACAGATTGTCCAAGAAAAGGTTTCAATAGGGTTAGAGCTGTGGGATTTCAAAGAAGGTTTGAAGACAATCTGAAAGGTACATCTCAGGTTAAATGGCACATCTCTGGGAACAGGGGAAAAATAAAATTTTCTCGAAGCTCTTAGGAGCTGATACTGAGGTTGCAAGATTAAATCTATTGGGAGTCCCCAAAATAAAGACATGGTAAAATATTTACACATGTGGTCTTCATATCATAAATGTAAGTCTTGGTATTTCAGTGATTTTTTATACACTATTGGCTTAAAGTGAAGAGCTCACTTTCAGTCATAATGCTAAGCTTGTGAGCAAAGATTTCCCATCCCCATAAGATTCTATCCCAGCATCTGAGACATGTGCTATGCAGATTCAACTCCCTTTCTATCTTGCTTTTAAACTTCATTATGTCCTTTACTTTTATTTTAATGGTCATAATACACACTTTAAAATATTCTACACAGTATTTTTATGTTTTTAGTGTGAGCAATTAGAGTCAAGTGACATCAGTCTGCTATATTGATTAAAATTCCAATTAATATTATAGCCACCTGATGTATATAGCAGTGATATACTGTTTAATGACAGGGATATGTTCTGAGAAGTGCATTGTCAGGCAATTTTTTAGTTGTGCAAACATCAGTGTATTTACACAAACTTAGATGGCACAGCCTACTGTACACCAAAACTATATAGTATAGCCTATTGCTCCTGGGCTATTGCTCCTGTACAGTATGTTACTGTGTAAAACAACACAAGATTAAATCAAGTAAAAGCAACAATTATGCATTCAAGAACATAGCAAACACAACATACATGAGGCTGCTGCTGGCATACAGCATACTGTTATATAGCAAACTATTTTTTATAACTAAAAAGAGTACACACTAAAATACCAATAAAAACTATAGTATAGTAAATACATAAACCAGTAAGTGGTTCATTATCGTTATTGAATATTATTACAGGCCTACCTGGGAGTTACTGAGGGCTTGGATCCAGACCACGATGATGTAGTAATTCAATAAAGCAAGTCACACAACCTTGTCTGCTTCCCATTGCAGTGCTTATAAAAGTTGTGCTTATACTACAGTGTAGGTCTATTATGAATTATGTCTAAAAATAATGTACATGCCTTAATTAATAATTATTTATAAAAAATAAAAACTATCATCTGAGCCTTCAGTTATAATTTTCTGGCTGGTGGAGGGTTTTTCCTCAATGTCAGTTGCTGCCAATGACCAGGGTAGTTATTGCTGAAAATTAGGGTGGCTGTGGTAAGTCCTTAAAATAACAATAAAGTCTGCCACATCAATTGACACCTCCTTTCACAAATGATTTCTCTGTAGTATGTGATATTGTTTCATAGCATTTTACCCACAGTAGACCTTATTTCAAAATCAGTCCTCTCAAAACCTGCTGTTTTGTCAGCTGAAGTTGTGTAATAGTCTAAATCCTTGTTTTCAATTCAACAATCTTCACAGTATCTTCACCAGGAGTAGATGTGTGGCTCCTCCTTTCTCTTAAACACTTACAGGCCATTGTAGAGTTATTAACAGGCCTAATTTCAATATTGTTGTGCCTCAGGAAATAGGGAGCCCCAAGGAGAGGGAGAAAGAAAGAGGAATGGCCCAGCCCATTGCGGGAGCAGTCAGAACACACACATTTATCTATTAATCTCACCGCCTTATATGGACACAGTTCATGGTTCCCCTAAACCATTACAATAATAACATCAAAGATCACTAATCACCATAATAAATACAATAGTAATAATTTTAAAAGTTTGAGATGTTATGAGAATTACCCAAATGTGACACAGAGACAACAAAGGAATAAATGCTGTTGGGAAATGGCATTGATAAACTTGTTCAACACAGGGTAGCCACAAACTTTCAGTTTGTAAAAACATACAATAAAATGAAGCATGCCTGTACTGTACATAATTGTATATGCTATACTTTTATAAAACTGGCAGCATAGTAGGTGTGTTTACACCTGCCTGCAATAAATATATGAGTAATGCATTGTGCTGACATTATGAAGACCATGATGTCATTAGGCAATAGCAATTCTTCAGCTCAATATAATCTTATGGGACCACCATTGTCTATACTATTCATCATTGACTTCAATAGTGGCATATGTAGAGCATGACTGCATTGTTCTAAATGACTATAAATGATAAAGGATTGTGAAACAAGATAGGAACATTACCAATGAGTCAGACATCCTTTTTGGGCAGAAGAGAGAGAAGTTGGAAACATGAAAGAATGATAGAGGTAATGTAGTATTTCCTCTCCCAAGATGAAACATTTAGATAAGGGGTAAATCTTTGTGAAGAATTTATGTGGATATAACAGGATAAGGCTGGGTTTCATTCCACTTCATTTTAGAAGGGACTGCGAACATTTCACATCTTTTTCCCCCCGAAACTGTAAGCTGTCCTGATTCTGAATCTTGCTGTCCCTTATAAGAGAAATATCCTATTTGGAAAAATGGAATCCGGCTTTTTATCCTTCTGTTCCATCCCATCCAGACTAGAAGGGATGCCATTTTTGAGTAGCTAATGCATTTTAAAAGGTTTGTCACTTCTCAGCCCATCACTGACAGGTACATTTTGTGATTAAAATACTTAGTTATTAGCTGCAGTCCTCTTTCCATTATTACCAGTACCCATTGCCTATTCTTCAGTCTTAAGTGGAAAATGTTGCTTTTTGCTCAGCAGGTGCTATGATATATCTCACACCATTCCTTTGTGAGAGGTTTTTACTTTCAAAGGCTGAATATTAGCTACAATGTTTTCTACAAGCTAGGTCGTATTTCTAGGAAGAGGAGTAAAATTAATTGTTTTAAGAGCATTTAAAATGCAACCTCTAGTTCTAGATGAGGAAAAAGTGTGAAAATGTTATTTATTGATTGAACTCTCAGGTCCTCACAGAAATGGAGCTACCAACTTCTGATCTTTCTACTCCACAAAGCTAATTTATGGGGCCCTAAAACATTAAGTTTAACTTTGTAAGACATTCTTTTCTTTACTGGTATCTTCATTTTATTTTTATTTTCAAATTATATTTTAAAAATCATATAAGCTTTTATAAAATAATAAAAGTATAAAGTAGCATGAAGATTGAATATACATATAGCCTTGGTGCAAATAATTTATTATAATGGACATCAATAATATTGGATCAATGCTGGTTATTCCTGCCAAGTACCCTGAAACTGAAATGTCATCAGAACAGCATGCACACTGAATGTATAAGAGTAGCATTGTGCTGTTTTGCACTGGACTGAATACACAGTGACAATTTTTCAGCACAAAAATATATATCGGAAGGGTTTTGGTGTCTAATCTTACTAAGTGCTATTCAGGATCATCCATTGGATGTTTGCCTAAATGTTCACTAACTTTGGTCATGTTGAAATGGTCTCTCATCACCATGCTCTCCTTTCATTTCCCACCAAGAACAGTCTAGTTCAGGAGAACACTGCTGTTCCCTTCAGCCAGCATTTTCCAGCTTTCTAAATTATGAGCACTTTCACATTTTTAAGTAATTTTTGTCTAGCCCTACAGGAATTTTAAGTTATCACCTGTGGATGAAAAGAAGGTTCTACAGAAAGTAAACTCACATGATGATTTGATCACAAATTCCTAACTAGGCAGTCATGGTGGGTGGTCATGCTCCAGGCATATAGCATTTTTACCAAAGGGTCGTTCTTTGTCTTAAGGAAGCCCTGTACATGATTTTTGTACATCTAGGTTAACACATCTTTGGAATAAGCATGACCACCTCAAAAAAGCACATAATCTTACTAACTACCCTATAATCCAGTTCTCACTTTGCTTTCTTCCACCCTCATGTAATCTTCCTAGGTTCCTTCCTTAATTTCAAATGAATAAAAGAAATTGCAAAACTGTCATTCCCTGCAGCATTTAAGATCTTGTTTTCTGGCAATTGTAGTCAGTCTCAAATAAATTCTTACAAAAATTCTCTACAGGTTTGGATATTTCTTACATCAGGACACTTTTGCTTGGCAATATAAGAAATTTTAAGTAAAAATGCATATTTTTATTTTAAATGAATATATTATGAATTTTGTTCTTAAAATTTCAAAATACAAAGACAACCCTTTATTTCTTACCAGTTAACAAATGACACACATCACTAAATTTAAGTTTAATTATTTAAGGGAGAGCATTATTCAACCCAAATAGTTTTAAATGACATAATAATGCTCAACTGCTCTATTGCCCATGTCCATAATAGACTAACACTGGTGGAAAGGCTAGATGCAGCTACCACATGGATTAATCAAGCATGGTGTCTATGGCAAAGGGTATTAAAGGGCACTCCTTCCAATATACACCCAATATACACTTCAAGGGCACCCAGGGCCTTCAATATACACAGCAGAGTCATCAACAACATCCTCTAGGGTAGGATTACCACCAGAAGCCCAGGTTTGCTAATGATATTTGACTGACAGTCATATCAGAGCTTCTGAAGCTCTGATATCCTCTTCCAGGAAGATCAAAGCTGGAGGCATAGTACTGCTGCAGGTAGGCTAACTGCATGTTAACCTGACCCACAGCTACCCCAACTCTCTCAGGATCATCATCATATTACACATGACCACAGAGTCCAGGACATAAACTACACCTGCACATAAACCTAGGCAACTATGGGCTGTCCTGAGAGTATTTCTAAACGTAGTTCAGGGGAACGAGATCAAAAGTGAGTTTCTTATTCATTTAGTCCAGGAGCATATGTCATTGAAATTTGACCATGTGTTTCAATATTAAAAATAAATTGCCTTTATGGTATTAAATTAGATTATTTTTATATTTTGAGTTTTGATTATAAATAACAAAAAATGAAATTCCCATGATGCAATGATCAAGTAACACACTGAGACCATCAATAAGTTTTATTACTGATCAATGAAATCATAAGAGGAATATGATCATTGCTGTAGTTTTTTTGGTAAGATTTTGCTACGCTATATAAGAATTTTTATTAGATGGTTGCCAAACTACAGAGTAGTCACAAATTATTTTATGTTAAATTTTCAGGTTTACTAAAATTGCATGCACTTCATTGTATTTTCAAATATCAATGTCAACATTTCTAATGTTTTGTAACTGTGAACAATGGGTCTGTTATGTGTATGGATTAAACAACATATGATTAAATATATACCAATTTAAAATTAAATGACTAATTCCCATCCAATTTATAATTTCTACATATTTATACTACAATAAATACTAGGAGGGTTTCAAACTGATGTACTTCAAAAGGGAAAAACTCAAATAACTAGTTTATTCAGTGGGATTGAAAATACACTATGTTAAGGTCTTTTAGAAGCCCTGGCTGTCATAGCCCAGTGGATTGAGTGCGGGCTGGGAACCAAAGTGTCGCAGGTTCGATTCCCAGTCAGGGTACATGCCTGGGTTGCTGGCCATGTCCCCAGTGGGGGCCACGTGAGAGGCAACCACACATTGATGTTTCTCTCTCTCTCTCTCCCTCCCTTCCATCTCTAAAAGTAAATAAATAAAATCTTTAAAAAAAAAAGATCTTTTAGGATGAGCTTTTGGCTATTCTCTAGCTGGCAACAGTAAACACTAACTCATACTATCCCAACAGGATGCCAACCAATCAACTCTCCTTACAATCCCTTCTCCACATAGCACATTAAGCCAACAATTCTACTCAAGTCATTCCCTTTCCAAAAAATGTCAATAGTTCCCCTTTATCCTCCCAACTCCCCTCATTCTTCTAATCCCCTCATGTAGAAACTATGCCCTATCTAGTTAATGGGTTTTTTCTTACAAAAGTAGTTTAAAATGCACAATTCTTTGATTCTTTATTTCTTTTACTCTGCAAAAATTCTGTCCTAAACATTCCTTGCCTTTGCTCTTTTGCTAGATTCCCTATTTGGAATATCTTTCCCTGATCATCTTTGCTTTTGAACACCATGTGCTAAGTAACAGAAGCAAGAAATAAGAGGTGCACATTGGGGACTGCCAAGTAGCTCTATATGCAGGCAAAGTGGGTGCTGTTGAGAAGATTATAGTGATGTCAGAATTGCAGACAGAGGTCAGAAAATGAGGAGCTTTAACATCATTCTGAGAACTTTCATTAGAAAACTGAGAGCCATGAAAACATTTTAAGCAGAGGGATGATATGATTAGACATGTGTTTTAAAAACGTCATTTTGGCCACATTTGGAAAATAAGATTAGAGTTAGAAAGATCACTTAGGGAGATAAGTTACAATAGGGCAGAATATACATAACAAATGTCTGAACCAAAGAGTGGTAGTATGGATGGAGAGAAGAGTGGAATCCAAAGGTATATGGAGGGCTGGATCACTGACAACCAATGGAGTTCTGATAGCAAGATCACATTTGAGTGCACTGAATAGAATGCATGTATATTTAAAGATATATGAGGGGTAGGAAGTGTAATAAGAGGAGTCAAGGAAGACAGAAGGAAATATAAAGGTCAAGTCAAGAAAAATGTATAAAGGACCCATGGACAAGGACAATGAGGGGGGAGGACTGAATGTGGAAGAGGGGTTGGGCAGTGCAGGAAAGAGTAATGGGGAGAAAAATGGGGAAAATGGCAATTGAACAACAATCAAAAAATTAAAAAATATAAAAGCATTGTAAGAAAAAAATAAAATGAAACAAACTGACGATAACAATGATAATAAATGTGAAATGTGATTAACACTTAACCCTTCAATTTCTGAGGTTAAAAGGGAAATAAAAACTAAAATAAAAGGGCAAGTTCTTCTGAAACTGTTGAGGAAACAATGATCAAGCCAGGTGCTCCTGAGAAGTAAGAATTGTTCCTACACAAAATATTAGAAACACTTTGAAAAAGCAAAACATATTCAAACTTTCTCATAAAGTTATCTGTGGGAACCCAGATATGACTGTAAAGATATTTACACCTCAGCACATTTTTGCTTATGTCCTTCAGTACTAAGAACAGTGTCTAGTACATAGTAAGTATTCCATAAAGAGTTGCAGAATGAATGTATAAAATAAAGAAAGAATAAATGAAGATATTAACAATTTAAACTAGGCCTTTGGCTAAGTAGTGACTTTCATTCACTAACAGAAAATATAGACATGAGCTCCAATTTTGATTAAGGCATCACTTACTGAAGCCCATGAGAGAATATCAGCTATCTGAAATGGCAAAGCGAGAACATTGAATAGTTATTTAAATTTAAAATACATTTACTTGTCACACTTTCACACATTTTGTGTTCCCTAAAGGTCTTCATTGTGAGATTTTCATAAAGAAAAGTGAAGAAATGGAGGTACTAGGATAATGAGTGGCACAGACACATGAACTTCTGACATTCGGCAGGTTGTAGCAGGAGCCTGAGGAAAGTATAGAGGGGGGGGAGGGGGTCAATCTATAAGTTACACTGAAATCAAGTTGGAAAGAACCTTGAAGGACAAAAACCTGCTAGTGGGAAGAGGGGGAGGATGCTGAAGATATTTAATGGAAAATTTACACCAATTATACCTACATTTTAGAAAGGTGATTCTGGAAGCAAACTAAAAGTATCTAAGAATCACAGGGAAGAAATTTTGCTAGGGAATTACTGATATAGTTCATATCAGAAGCAAGTAGGGCCTGAAAGAAGGTACTGACCAAAACAAAGAAACAGAAAAAAGTTTTATTGTTCTCCTGAATGCTGGAATCATTCACTGTGATGCTGATTTAGGAGGCAGAAGAGGTTAAGAGAGCCAGGTGATGACCTGTCTCATTACTAAACCACAGCCATCTGTGTGAAAGATGTCTAGCAAGCAGCTAGAAATAACAGCAAGAGTCCTAAAGAGGATTTGACCAGGAGGTAAAGGGTGATGTGTTGTGAATATGGACAAGATGGTCAAAGAAGGTGGTACACAAAGCAAGAAAAATAAAATTAAGGAGAGAATGAAGAAAATGTACATTTGGGAGAGGAAGAACAGAAAAAATAACATTGTTGTCAAAGAAATAGTAATAATAACAGAGAAGCCAAATGTAAGGGATGCTTCAAGATAGAATGCCACATAGCATTTTAACTTGAAATAAGTCAGAAATAAAGATGGTATCCTTCATGTGGGAGTATACTTAATTTTAACAAATAATTCTCAAAGTGAATCCTAAGAATCACAGTATAAATCTGACCCTTTGAACTTCATTTTCCACATGAGCTTGCTCACTCTGAAGCCAACTATAATTAAATGTACTTATATGGTTTTAAAAATCTAACAATGACAACAGCACAAAGAAAGGAACTGATAGAAATTCATAAGAAAATTAATTGTTACCATGTGTATTGTCTAGATGGACTTCAGTATTCTTAACTGACCTATGACTATTGTAGTAATTATCTGCAGATCTTCAAAACTGGTAAAAAAATTAATCAAATTAAATAAAAAGCATCTTTTGTGTCAGATATAAAATAGGGTCCAATTCCTATAACAAAATAACAAGCATTATGATGAGTTATCATGGAAAAAAGTGTATGGGAAGGGACTAGAACCCTCTTTGCCAAGCTAATATGATTTTCCCATTCTCATCATTAGAAATATATCCTATTTAAATTCCTTTTATTAAAAAAGTGGTCTTATCTCTTTAAATTCCTGAGTACCTAGAATGCTTGAACCTAAACACTAGGAAGGAAGGGAATTTTTTAATGACTCATATCTTTTCAGGCAATTTTTGATGCTAAAGCAGTGGTTTTCCACATGGTACCAAAAAGTTCAAGGTTTTCATGGACAGGCTTTAGGAGCCAACACAGGAGATAAAGGAAGACCCACTAGGTTCTCTCAGGATTTCTAGCTCCGCTCTCCAGGGGAATACAAGTCATCACAACCCAATGACTTATGTCAATGCATGAACAGTAGTTTTCTAAAAAGTCCATGAGTATCCGTTTTAGGAGCCCAGATATGGAGGATGCCAAAATTCCTAAGAACCAAAATGCAGATGAAGAGGAAGTAGGTCTTGGTTCCATCACACACCTCAAAAGCTGGCCCACCTAGGATATGAACCTACAGAAAACCTTTAAATCTAGGGTTGCCAGATTAACAAATAAAAATGTAGAATGCTCAGTGAAATATTTTTTATTGTTATAGTTTTCTCCATTTTCCTCTCACTATTCCCCCCACCCCAACCACCCAACAAATAAAATTTTAATGTAAGTATATTTAGTACAGTATACCCAGTGTAATATTTGAGCCATACTTATACTAAAAGATCTTATTATTTATCTAGAATTCAAATTTATCTGGGCATCCTATACTTCTCTGGCAACCCTACTCATGTAAGACTGACCATGCGGATCTGCCATGGGAGGTCATTATACAATCCATGAATATCAAAATTCACTTTAAATATGTCAGTATTTAACTATCCAGAAAGTTCTATCTGGGGGAAAAATCAGCAGATCAACCTGGATGACAGTTCGAAAGCTCAGCACAGGAATCTGTCCCTGTAGATGCCCTATCATTACCCATTTGCTACTAGTCTGTCTAATGTAGCCATGCCCCTGTCCTAGTTACTGGCTGAAATTTTACTGATCTGCCTACCATTGCCTTTATACAGGTCCCTCAGTTCCTAGGGATATCAGTATCCAGTTTGGTCAGATGCAGAATCTCAGATGGACTCCTAAGTCCTTTTACTAATTATTGCTTAGATATAAATAGGACTCCTCAAAATCATGAATCAGAGCTTCTAATCTGTAAAACTGGGGCCACTTAAGAAACCCAAGATTTATCACTACTCCAACCCTGAGACTGATCCTATCTATATTCAGGTAACTGTTAATAACCTGAAAAGAAGCTGAACATGACCTGACTCAAGCCTGATCACTCTCTAATGCTGTACCCATCTCAAATACTGACTTCTCAATGAAGACTCCCTACCCACACTATTAAAATTACAACATATATTTCCCATTACATTCCATCCCCTTCTCTATTTTTCTCTATAGAACTTATCACCATGTAAAATGCCAAATATTTCACAAATGTATCTTGTTTAATATCTGTCTCTCCTCACCAGAAGGTAAGCTCCACAGAGACAGTCTAATTTTGCCCATTTTGTTCAGTAACTAAAGCAGTACCTGGTAGAGGATAGAGCACTCAAAAATATGTTTTTTTGAATGTCATATCCATCTTCTAGTAGCTGAATTACTAGAAGTTGTTACTATCTTCTTATTCTGTGTTAGCTCTGTGCCTTCATTTTTGACCCAATACCTCTGTAAATCCAACACTTGGGTCCTAACTTCCTCCCTTGACCAAAGACTTCACAAAAATGTGCATCCTACCCTAGTCCTCAAAACCACACAGACAGCTTGCTGATACTTGCCACCAATGTTTCTTGACCTGAACTTCCTGACTACTTGAACCACCTTCTACTGTCAAAGTCAAATTCACTTGCTCATTTTTTTCCTTCTCTTGTACCCACTATAAAAATTAAGCTTGTCATTAATGGTTTATCTTATGGAAAACATGTTCATTCCTACATGGTATAATAATGATAACATCTCTAACTTCTATTCTCTCAGGGTTCTTCTCTGTGTATACAGATCAGCAGGTTCTCTGTCCTTCTATGTCAGGAAATAGTGAATTAGGCAAACATCTAGAATGTCACATGACTCACTACTTTCATACTAGAAAAAATAAACTGGCTATAAAACATAGACATTTTCACAGAACAATATATCGCACTTACATTTTTAGGGATGGTTAATGTCTGAACAGTCAATAGACAATCACCATTAGATGGTATTATTGTGTGATTGATTATAAGAAATTATGGTTTGGTCTTTGTTCTTGTTTCAAGCACAGAGTTTTTAAATTCTCTGGAATTTCCTAAGTGTTGAGAGTGATACAGGTGTAATTTTCTTATGTCATTGAGGTAATTTTTGAAATTCCCCTAAGTCACCTAAAGATAGGAGCTTGTTTTTAGGGAAAGTAACCCTGTGATTAGAGGGGTAGGACTGAAAATTCTAACCTCTAGGGAAAGGAGAGGAGTTGTAAGCCAAATCAATGACTAGTAATTTAACTCATCACACCTATGTGATGAAGCCTCCAAAAGAAAACCAAAGGATGAGTTTCAGAGAGCTTTGGGACTGGTGAATACATGGAGATTCAGGGATAGTGAAGCTCTCCAAAGCATTAAGAACTTTGCCTTTTTCTCCATACCTGGCCCTATGCATCTCTTCCATCTGACTGTTCCTGAGTTATATCCTTTTATAAATTGATGATCTAATACATAAAATGTTTGTGTGAGTTTCGAGCCATTCTAGAAAATTAATCAAATCCAAGGAGGTGGTGGTTGGAATCTGTGATTTATAACAAGTCAGTCAGAAGTATAGGTGACAGCCTAGTCTTGCAACTGGCATTTGAAATGTGTATTTGTGTTGGAGGGAAAGGGTGGGAACAGTCTTGTGATACTGAGCCCTTAACCTGTGGGATCTGATGCTATCTCCAGGTAGATATGATACTGGTGGCACCCCAGGAGGCTGACAGAGGTCTCAACCTGATACTGGGGTCCAGGTTCTTGTCACTACACAACACAAGAAAGAATAAGAGAGCAAGATGGAAAGATTTGGCAAAGCACAGTAAATTTATTAAAGCCAAAGAACATGCTCAAGAAATGAAAGCAGAACCTTGAAGAACAAGACACCCTGATGGGGCCTGGGTGGAAGGTTTTCATTAAACGTAGGCATAGGGGAAGGGAAAGAGCGATCTTTGGCTTCCAACACTCATGGGGTGACTGCCAACACAGCTGGTCTTTGTCCCTCCTCTCCAGATAGTGATTTCTTTTATGGTTCTCCTACAATTGTCATGGCATTTCAGGAGGGTGGAATTGTCCTAAAACTGCAATGCAAATTTATTGTGAAGATATGATAATAACCTTTCTGGTCAGTATGGTTGGCAATCTGGTTGCGACCAGTTTTTGTCTCAACTACTGGATTTGGAGAGGGAGAATCAGGGAGCAGGTGGTCAATAAAAGTCACATCTGTGATATTCCAGTCAGGATGGAAAAGGGGAAGAGTAGAGCTTGAGATCTTTGTTCCCTATTCTAACTCTTCTGCCTCAGATAGTGTCAGAGTGAGTTGAATTATAGGACACCCAGCTAGTGTCCAGAAAGTTTGTATATGTGTGGTGAAACACCCGCCAACCTCCCCACATTGGAAATTGGGGTCAGAATCTCCCTTAAGATGGATATAAAGTAAAATTGATCATAGTATCATATCTGACTTTCTCATCCTTTGGATCTTTTATTTCTCAAGACCATTTTATTGAGAATTCATATTGAATAATAGGATCTCTCTGTTCTGTATCTATACATTTATATGCATATGCATATGTGTAGTATTAGGCAAAAAAAATGTATTATCAGTTTTCATGAGGTCCTTTCAGTATCAGAAAGGACCATGAAATTTCAGTATTCAGAAATTTGACTATGAGAGACTAAAAGAATCATATTGGATCATTTTGTAAATTGAAGTGTATTAAAATAAAACCAAATATAGAAAATCTATATCGACACATGCTAGACATTTAGTAAGAAACATGTGCTTAATTTCCAGAAGTTGTAATATACAAATGTGGGTGAAGTTTTTCCTGAATTATGAGTAATTTTGGAACCCGCTCCACTCAATTTCAACAATCAATCTCCAAATGTATAAAGGCATACATTTCAGAGAAACTAGAGTGTGGAGATTCATAAAAACAAACTTTTGTCAAGTTTGTTTTACTTCAATATACCACTGTCTACAAAAGAGTAGTCATTCAAAAAAAAAGAGAAAGAATACTTGTGGAACAGAAAAATATGCTCTTGGTAGATGGGTATATTTTTGTACAAGGTGATTTCAGGTTTCCAAAGCTACAACTTTAGAAACTTCTTTGAACATTCCTAGGAAATATTTGAGTGTGACTTTTGTTGCACAGCATAATCTTTGCCTCAATACAATCAAACCTAAGTGCATTATTTAGTTTTCCATAATTGTCAAGGCAACTTTCATAACTACAAAATAAATTTTTACTAATGCAGAATGACTAGGAAACCACACTTCTAGAGGTTCTCTGCTTTCTTATTACTTCCATCAAACTCTCTACACAAAATTAAGTTAGACAAATGAAAGGAAATGTAAGGATATGTTTTCAATATCAAAATGAAAATAATGAATAACTAAGGGACAACTTCTCCTCTTGCTAGATTTACCTAAAACATTAACAATGTAACTTGATATTTAAAAATCACTCACTTCAAACACATATTTCACTCCAGTTAGATAACAGAAAAATAAATACAATAGGAAATATCTACAATTAAATAGTATGTAATCATTAGTGTAATATTAGAATTGTCCCGGGATGCTTAAAATTATAGCCTGAATTCAGCATAGTTGAATTTACCACTGACTCCCAAGTGGGTTCAGCTACTGGAAGTATATAAGTAGCAGTCACTACAGAAGATCTATCTTTTCATCTTAATCTTTAGCATTACATTGTAGCCAGTCTCCAACATATAATACTGGAAAAAAAGCATGTAAGAAGCATCCTTATAAGTAAAGATGAATTTCATATTATTATGTTTTCTGGTCACCTTTCAGTTTGCTAAGAAAAGAAATAATGATTTTATAAGAAATATGAGTTTAGGAGCCAGAATTGTGACAGCACCTGCATTTGAATATCAACTCTCTTTGTAAGTAAAGTTTCTATGTGAAATTAAGCTGAGGTTCAAATCAGGGAACATAAAAACTCATTGCTTATTTTATTTTATATTTGGAGATTTGAGCTACAAATGAAACAAGCAGGAAACTACTAAAATCCCATCTATCACAATATTGAATGGTTTCTGCTGCCTCAGTTACATCAAATCTAGGTCATTTAGATGATTGCCTTATTAGCAGACGATTTAATGAACAATTATTCTCTGGTGATGCATTGACTACTTCAAACTTTTACTGTTTCCCTCTATAGTTATATAATTTGATGTTAAAAAATAGCAGAGACTTTAATGGCTATAGGTATAAACATATATTATAAAATTATAGAGTTTGGCCCTGGCTGGGTGGCTCAATGGACTGAAACACTGGACTGCAAAGCAAAGGGTTGCTGGCTCGATTCCCAGTCAGGGCACATGCCTAGATGGGGCCAGGTTCCCTGTAGGAGGTGAGCAAGAAGCAAATCACACATTGATGTTTCTCTCCACTTCCCCCTCTCTCAAAATCAATAAATAAATCTTTTAAAAGTATGGAGTTTGTTTTATGGTTTAGATCTTCAATGTTTTATAAAGAATGTTCATGGTCTTCTGGCAGAATTTGATTAATTAATTTGACCACAAGGCATATTCTGCCTCCCAGAAACTCAAATGATAAAGTCTAATAAACTTGGGAAGTCAACAATTGCCTTTATATCAGTCATTCTAAAACCATGCCATCTAATAGTATCCACTAGCCATAGTAGCTATTTAAATTTAAATTAAAGAAAATAAATTATAAATTTAGCTCATGGTGGTGGTTCCAGGTGATAAAGAATAAGCATTTTTCAGCCTTTATTTCACACTAAATATAAACTTATAAAACTCAAAAATCAGGTGACCTCCGGCTAAGATGGAGGCATAGGTAGATACACTGTGCCTCCTTGCACAACCAAAAGCAATTTAAAAACAAAAAAACAACCAGAACTGACAGAAAATCAAACTGTATGGAAATCTGACAACCAAGGAGTTAAAGAAGAAACATCCATCCAGACCAGTAGGAGGGGTGGAGAGGACTCCTGGCAAAGTAGCAGTGGAGGACCAGGGTGGGCAAAGAGGTGGCTGGTGGACCCAGCGAAGCAGTGGATTATGGAGTGGGGGCAGCCAAGGCTGCAGCTGGAGGACCTGCAAGGTGGTGGCTGGTGGAGCAGGTGATCCAACATTACATGTGGAGAAACTGGGAGGGACACTCGTGTAGTGAGAGAGACCTTGCAACCTGGAGTCCCAGCACAGGGAAATATAGCCTAAAACCACCAATTGAAAACACCTGTGAGGTCTGAGGTGGCAGCTGGAGAAACTCCTAGCCTCACAGGAGAGTTCATTGGAGAGACGCACAGGGTCCTAGCATGTACAGAAGCCAATTTACCTGGGGAATCGGCACCAGAAGGGACCAATTTGCTTGTGGGTAGCAGGGAAAGTGACTGAAATCTGGCAGAGAGTGGAGCAAGTGTCATTGTTTCCTCTCAGAGCCCTGCCCCACATACAGCATCACAAAGCAATGACAAGGGTTGCCCCACTCTGGTGAACACCTAAGGCTCCACCCCTTATACATAGTAGGTGTGCAAGACACACACAAAAATGGCCCAAACAAAAGAACAGAAAGCGCTTCAGAAAAAATACAACTAAGCAACAAAGAGACAGCCAACCTATCAGATGAACAGTTCAAAACCCTGGTAATCAGGATGCTCACAGAATTGGTTGAATTTGGTCACAAATGAGATGAAAAAATGAAGATAATGCTAAGTGAAATACAGAAAAATATACAGGGAACCAATAGTGATGGGAAGGAAACTGGAACTCTAATCAATGGTGTTGACTAGAAGGAAGAAACATTCAACAAGAAAAGAATGAAGAAACAAGAATTCAAAAAAATGAGGAGAGGCTTAGGAACCTCCAGGACATCTTTAAACATTCCAACATCTGAATTATAGGGGTACCAGAAGGAGAAGAGGAAGAGCAACAAATTGAAAACTTATTTGAACAAATAATGAAGGAGAACTTCCCCAATCTGGCAAAGGAAAGAGACTTCCAGGAAATCCAGGAAGCTGACAGTCCCAAAGAAGTTGGACCCAAGGAGGAACACACCAAGGCACATCATAATTACATTACCCAAGATTAAAAATAAGGAGAGAATCTTAGAAGCAGCAAGAGAAAAGAAGACAGTTACCTACAAAGGAGTTCCAGACTGTCAGCTGATTTCTCAAAAGAGACCTTACAGGCAAGAAGGGCTGGAAAGAATTATCTGAAGTCATGAAAGGCAGGGACCTACATCCAAGATTACTCCATCCAGCAAAGCTTTCATTTAGAATGGAAGGGCAGACAAAGTGCTTCTCAGATAAGGTCAAGTTAAAGGAGTTCATCATCACCAATCCCTTATTACTATAAACTGTAAAGGGATTTATCTAAGAAAAAGAAGATAAAAAATATGAACAGTAAAATGACAGCAAACTCACAGTTATTAACAACCACACCTAAAACAAAACAAAAGCAAACTAAGCACCTAGAACAGGAACAGAACCACAGAAATGAAGATCACATGGAGGGTTATTAACAGGGGAGTGGGAAGGGGAGAGAGGGGGAAAAGGTACAGAGAATAAGTAGCATAAATGGTAGAGAGAAAATAAACAGGGGTAGGTTAAGAATAGTATAGGAAATGTAGAAGCCAAAGAAATTATATGACCCATGGACATGAACAAAAGGCGGGGAATGTGAGTGGGAGGGGTTGTACAGGTCAGAGGGGAATAAGGGGGGGGAAATGGGACAATTGTAATAGCAAAATCAAAAAATATATTTAAAAAAAGAAAAAATCATTTGAAGGCTAGAAATAATAAGTAGTAGCAGGAATGTCAAGGAAGGACACCAGAATTTTAAGTCATAAAATCACTGGTAAATTTATCATTCTTCTCCTACAGTAGCCTATGACTTGAATTCAAGGGAGCACAAAACCCAGAAGTAAGCCCTGTGGCACAGACTGAACTCCAAGAGAAGCATTCTAAACCTGGCTCAAGACTAAGAAAGGGAACTCCTGATGCTCAGGGCAGGGAGAAGTTTACTTTCCCCTTTCTGCTATGTGTCCCAGCCACAAGGGGCTCCATGACAGAATTGACAGTGATAGCTATCAGACCCTGTAAGGGCCAAAATTCTGATGGAAGGGAACTTACTCCCCTGTTCTCCAATGTTATAGTTGAAAGAAGGTAGGTCAAAACCTTATCATTCATTTCTCTTTCTTTCTTCTCTCTTATTGGGCCAGAATGTAAGCACAGCTCACGAAAGTGCCAAGATAGAGAGGGGACACTAAAGCCCCAAGTTTCTAGACAGAAGACTAAAAGGGGACACAGGAGATAAAAAAAAAAAGACACCTAGGAAATGATGGAGAAGGAGGAGCTTGGGGAAGCAACCCCACAAAGTTGTTTATGAACTCCTGACTCTGTGTGATTCTGATTCTAATTAGATCCCAAAGGACTTTGAGAACTAAAGTAACTACAGATTACTGCCTATGTCCAGGACTGGTCATTAGAAAGGTACACACTGGGATATATCCAAAAAGCACTACAAAGACTTGCAAACTAAACTGTCATTTAAACCACAGCGCATACAAGGTAACAAGGAATTGAATCTAACTAGAAAAATTGCCGGTTAAAGCAAAAATATCTACATTCTCCATAGAATTTAACCAAGACTCAGAGTCTCTCAAAATGTAATGTTCAAAATATCCATTACATAATGTAAAATTACTTGACATAGATGAACCAAGAATCTGAACTCCCATGGAAAAAGAAATCAATAGACATTAATGCTAAGATTACACAGTTGTTAGAATATGTGACTAAAATACTCAAACTAGCAATGTGAACACACTGCAGCAAATATCTAAAATTAAAACAACTTGAATATAAGACACGAGAGCAAATTTAAAAACCAAAATAATTAATATAAATTACATTGGATGGATTCCAAGCCAATGGAGATAATAGAGCAAAAGTCAACTTAAAGTAATGGAAATTATCCATTTAAACAATGGAAATAAGAAATAAAATGAACAGAGCCTCAAGAACCCGTGGACAGTTAGCAAAAAGTCCCATGTCATGTCATTAGACTGCTACAGAGGGAGAGAATATATGGTGATGAAAAAATATTTGAGGAAATAATGACTGAAAAATTTCCAAATTCGACTAAAAATATATATTTACAGATACAAGAGCAAACCCCAACCAGGATAAGAAAAAAAAATTCATGCCACACACAGCAAAATAAAACTTGTAAAAACTAAAGACAAAAACAAAAATAAAAAATAAAATTTTCAAAAGCAGCCAGAGGAAAAAAAAACACATTAACTTTATAGAACATTGATTCAAATGCCTGGATATTTCTCATCAAAAATCAAAGAGGCCAGAAAGAAGCAGCACTATATTTTCATAGCACTGAATGTCTGTAAAGACTGATTTCTAGGTTTAGTAAAAATATTCTCCAGGAATGAAGATTAAATTAAAACATTCCCAGATGAGGAAATACTAAGACCCAGTATTAATACTAATACTAATTAATGCTAAGCATTAATACTAATGCTTAGCTAGCAGACCTCTAAAATAAATGTTAAAGGAAGCTCTCAAAGGGAAAATTACACTAATAGAATGTTACTTGAAACAACAACAAAAAGAATAGTGAGAAAATATAATAATACCTTCTTAAACATAACATAATTCTGTTGAATTCTTTAAAAATGTTTACATTGAAAACAAAAATTATAACATTGATTTATGGGGTTTTACAGTGTAGATATAACATATAAGACAATTATAGCCTAAGGTTGTAAGCAAAGGAAATTAAAAGGTGGTAAGCTTTTTACATCTCAGTTGAAGTGACAAAATATCAATTGAATTATACTGTGAAAAGTTAATCATGCATTTTGGAATCGCTAGAACTACTGCTAAAAATGTATACAAAAAGACATAGTAAAAATTCACGATAGATCAATTAAAACAGAATACTAAATATACACACAGCCAAGGTCTGTGCAGAAGGTATCTAGCCATGTAACATAAAAAGTAGAAACATTTATTTGAGAAGATTGATGATACAAGAAACATTGAACTTAGGACAATGATGCCTCGGCCTCCTTCATAGTAGGCACCTTAGGACCTAACACATTTCTCCCAGTTGCCATCAGCTGCTCCATTGTATTTTCCTGAATCTGATCAATAATCTGAAATATCTTCCTTTCCAAGGAGATTTTAGTTTTTGGAAAAGCCAGAAGTCACAGGATGCCAAATATGGGCTCTAGGGGACTGAATCACCTGGGTGGTTTGATGTTTCACAAAAAACTCTGCACAAGATATGATGCAAGAGTGGGCACATTGTCACAATGAAGCTGCCAATCACCAGGTGCCCATAGCTGCTGCATTCTGAATGATCCAAATAGGTTCCACAGAGGAATGTTCAAGCTTGATGCAAAATTTGATGCAGATTCATTGCTGTACTCACTCAGTCATTTTGAATTTGACAGCCACACAGTACATATGCTCACTCAACGGCATCCACTGCTCCTACTGACTAGTACAGTGAAGTCATCATAGTTCATGCATGCGCATTCCCCTTATATTAATAATGGCTGGACATTTTTCTGACAGACCTTAGTGTATGTGTTTTATATTCATGTTTTATGTTTTATATATATGCTTCTGTGTATGTTTTATGTGTGTTATATATATGTTTTATACATATATATGAGTTTTTGCTTAATTGCTTCACCTTCTTTTATCTAGCATCCAAAACCCTTCCCTGTCAGTCTGTTCCTTGTATCCATGCCTATTTCTATTTTGTTTGTCAGTTTATTTTGTTCGCCTGATTTCATATGTAAATAAGATCATATGGTATTTGTCTTTTCTCTGACTGGCTTATTTCACATAGCATAATAATCCCCAGGTCCATAATTACTGCTGCAAAAGGTAAATTTTCTGTTTTTTTATGGCTGAGTAGTATTCCATTGTGTAAATGTACCACAATTGTTTTATTCACTTACCTACTTACTGATGGATCTCTGGGCTGTTTCCAGATCTTGGAAATAAGACTACAATGAACATAAGAGTGCAGATATTCTTTTAAATGGGATATATTTCCAGAAACATGATCCTTGGGTCAAAAGGCAGTTCAATTTTTAATTTTGGGGGGAAACTCCATACTGTTTTTTACAGTGACTATACCAATCTACATTTCCACCTACAATGCCCAAGCATCCCCTTTTGTTCACATCCTCTTCAGCAATTATTGACTGTTGATTTATTGATGATAGCCATTCTCACAGACATGAGTGATATCTCATTGTGGTTTTAATGTGCATCTCTCTGATAATTAGTGACATTGAGCATTTTTTTCATATGTCGATAGGCCACCGGTATGTCCTCTTAGGAAAAGTATCTATTTCAATATTTTGTCCATTTTTAAATTGGATTGCTTGTCTTCTTGGTGTTTAGTAGTATAAGTTCTTTATGTATTTTGGAAATTAACCCCTTATCAAATGTACCATTTGCAAATATGTTCTCCCATTCATTGTGTTGTCTTTTTGTTTTGTTGATGATTGCTTTTGCTGTGCAAAAGCTATTTAATTTGATCTAGTTTCACTGGTTTATTTTTTCCTTTGTTTCCCTTGTTATGAGAAATGTTTGAAATATTGCTGCCTATGTTTTATGCTAGGATTTTTATGGTTTTGCAACTTTCATATAAGTCTTTAGTCCATCTAGAGTTTATTCTTGTGTACGATGTTAGTTGGTGGTCAACTTTAACTTTTTTTGTGTGTGTATCTGTCCAATTTTCTTAACACCATTTATAGAAAAGACTGTCTTTACCCCATAATATATTCTTACTTCCTTTGTCAAAAATTAATTAACCATAAAGTTGTGGATTTATTTCTGTGTTCTCTATTCTATTCCATTGATCTATATGCCTATTTTTGTACCAGTACTGTGCTATTTGATTACCATGGCCTTGTAGGATAATTTGATACCAGGTAGTGTGATTCCCTCCAACTCTTGTCCTTTCTCAAAATTGCTGATGCTATCCAGGGTCTTTTGTGGTTCATATAAAGTTTTGGAATATTCTATATTGGTGAGATATACCATTGGTATTTTAATAGAAATTGTGATTAACAGGTAGATTGCTTTGGGTAGTATGGAAATTGTAATGATATTAACTTTTTCCTGTCCATGAACACAGTATATGCTTCCATTTAATATCTTCCTCAATTTATTTCTTCAGTATCTTATCATTTTTTGAGTAAAGGTTTTTTCCTAGCTTAAATTTATTTCCCAGGTACCTTAGTTTTTGTTTGTTGTTGTTGTCATTGCCATAGTAAATGTGATTTGTTAAAAATTTCTTCTTTCTGATTCTTCATTTTGGTATATAAAAATACCATTGATTTCTAAATATTAATATTTTGTAATCCTACTACTATTGCCATATTTCTTATATTATATCTAGTAGCTTTTGGTAGAGTTTTAGGGTTTCTGTATACAATATCATGTCATGGCAAATAATAGACAATTTTATTTCCTTTTTTTCCAATTGGATGCTTTTTGCTTCTTTCCTGATTTTTGTGGCTACGTCTTCTTAGCTACTATGTTGAATAAAGACGTGAAGACATTCCTGATCTTCTTCCTGATCTTAAGGGAAATGCTTATCATTTTTTCCCACTGACCACGATGTTACCTGTGGGTTTGTCATATATGACCTTTATTATGTTGAGGTATGTTCCTTCTATTCAAACTTTGCCAAGAGTTTTTACCATGAGTGAGTGCTGGATTTTATCAAATGGTTTTTCTGCACCTATTGATATGATCTTGTGGTTTTTATCTTTCATTTTGCTTATGTAACATAATATTTATTGATTTGTAGATATTATATCAACCTGGCATCCCTGGGATAAATTCCACTTAGTCATGGTGTACAATATTTTTAATATATTGCTGGATCTGATTTGTTAATATTTTCTTGAGGATTTTAGCATCTCTGTTCATCAGATATATTGGCCTATAATTTTCTTTCTTTGTAGTTTCTTTATCTGGTTTTGGAATTACGATGATGCTGGCTACTTAAAAAGAGCTTGGAATTCTCTACTCCCATTGAATTTTTTGGAATAGTTTGAGAAATATAGGTGTTAATTCTTCCTTGAATGATTGATAGAATTTGCCTGTGAAAACATCCAGTATAGGACTTTTCTTCATTGGGAGTTTTTTTATTACTGCTTGTATTTCATTAGTTGTAATTGGTCTATTCAGGTTTCCTGATTCAGTTTTGGAAAATTATATGTTTCTAGGAATTTACCTATTTCACCCATTTAGTCCAATTTTTTGGCATATAGTTGTTCACAATATTTTCTTATAATCCTTTGCATTTCTGTAATGTCAATTATCACTTCCCCTCTTTTATTTTTGATTTTTATATACTTAAGTCCTCTCTCCTTTTTTATTGATGAGTCTCAATAAAGTTTCATCAATTTTGTTTATTTTTTCAAAGAACCAACTATTCTTTTCATTGATCTTTTGTATTATTTTTTAATCTCTATGCCATTTACTTGCACTTTAATCTTTTTTTCTTCCTTCTACACACTCTGGGCTTTGGTTTTTGTTTGCCTAGTTCTTTTAGGTGTGGGGTTAGATTGTTTATTTGAGATTTTTCTTCTTTCTTTAGATATGCCTGTGACGCTATCATCTTCCCTCTCAGGATTGCTTTCACTATGTCCCATAGATTTTGGGTTGTTGTGTATTCATTTTCATTTGTCTCCAGGTAACTTTTTATTTCCTCCTTAATTTCATTGTTATCTCATTCATTTTTAAATAACATGTTATGTAGCTTCCATATGTTTGAATGATTTTCAGTTTTTTATTGTAATTGATTTCTAGTTTCATACCATTATAGCCAAAGAAGATGCTTGATGTGATTTCAATTGTCTTGAATTCATTAAGATTTATTTTTTATCCTATCATGTGGTATACTTTGAGAGTGTATATTCTGCTGTTTTGGGATAAAATGTTTTGTAAATACCAATGAAATCCATCCAATCCAGTGTGTCATTTGATGTTTCTATTTCCTTGTTGATTTTTTTTGTGGGGGTTCTGGAAGATTTATCCATTTATGTCAATGAGGTGTTAAAATCCCCTAATATGACTGTATTACAGTATTTTTTTATACCTTCATTGTCAGTCTGTGTGTATTTTTTATTATGAGGTAGAACTCTTGTAGACAGCATACATATGGGTACATTTTCTTATCCATCTACTACTATATATCTCTTGAGTGGAGTATTTAATCTATTTACATTTATGATAGGTACTTATTTATTGCCATTTTATTATTTATAACTATGTTCCTCTTTCTTTACTTTTTCTTCTACTTAAAGCAGACCCTTTAAGATTTCTTACAATACTGATTTGGTGATAATGAACTTTCTTAGCATTTTTTTTTTTGGTCTGGGACGCACTTTATTTCGCCTTCAATTTTAAAAGATAGCTCTACTGAGTAAAGAAGTCTTGGTTTTATTTCCTTGCATTTCATCTCTTTGAATATTTTTCACAGTAATCCCTTCTGGCCCAAAATGTTTTTGTTGAGAAATTAGCTGACAGCTTTATAAGGGCTCCTTTATAGGTAACTAACTGCTTTTCTCTTACTGCTTTTAAGATTCTCTCTTTGTCTTTAACTTCTGCCATTTTAATTATGATATGTCTTGGTGTGGGTCCCTTAAGTTTATCTTTATTGGGACTCTCTGTGCTTCCTGAATTTTTATATTTCCTTATACCAAGTTAGGGAAGTTTTCAGCCATTGTTTCTTCAAACAGATTCTATATCCCTTGCTCATTCTCTTCTCCTTCCAGTACCCCTATGATAAGGATATTATTTAACTTGATGTTGTCCCAGAGATCCTTTAGACTTTCCTTTTCATTTTTAGTTCTCTTGGCTTCTATGTTCTCCTTGGGTGTTTACTATTATCTTGTCTTCTAAATTTTTTGCTCAGTCTTCTGTCTCATCTAACTTCCCATGAATTCCTTCTAATGTATTCTTCATTTCACATACTGGTTCTGACTCATTCTCTTTTTAAGGTTTCTATCCCTTTTTAACATTTACTATCTCTTTGTTTAAATTCTCAGTGAAATCGTCCATTCTTCCCCTAATGTCCTTGAGCATCTTTATTACCATGTTTTAAACTCTACATCTGATATTTTGGTTGCTTCCATTTCATTTAATTCTTTTTCTGAGGTTTTCCCTCTTTTTTTTATTAGGGGTATATTTCTTTGTCTCGCCATTTTGTCTCTGTGTATTAGGTAGATAGCAGTATGACTCCCAAATTTGTTTGATGGCTTTATGATATAGATGTCTTGTTAATCTCAGTGGCACAACATTGCAGATCAACTGACCTCAATGCTCCAAGAATGTTTCTTGTGGATTACATAAACCTTCCTGTTGTAGTTGTATAGTGAATTCTGTTGGCCCTTTTGTGGGTAGATTTTAACCTTCAGGCAGCTGCCTATAAAGATAAACCTTGATCACCATGTATAAGTTTGCTATGCATGGACTTCCACCAGGTGAGGTTTTTCCCATCAGGTCTGGTGCCTGCTGGAAAAACCCATTGGATATGGCCACTTCTATGGCTAGTTGGAACTAGCTCTGGGTGGTCCTGAAGCCCACCATTGCTGGATCTAGTTCCTCCTCGGGTGGAGCCCATGTACAGGTGGATGTCAGACATTGTATGGAAACACCTATCATGGAACTACCAAGCTATTCACTGTTTGTGGCTGCATCTTACTGGCCTGGATAGGTAAGGGCCAATCTGTGTCAATCATTTGGCTTCCTCCTGCTTAGAGCTGGGGGAAGATGTATAAAAGGTCCATGATTCTCTGAGGTTTGCTTCTACCAGTAAGACTACTACTCCGCCCCCCCAGAGCTTGCCTCGTCCTTCTCCAGAACCTCCAAAGAAAGACTGTACAGTGAGCCTAGGCTTGCCATGATGCACAGATGCTTTCCTAAGTAACAAGCTCAGTAGTTCAAGGTGACTGGGGTAGGGAGATGGGGCTAGTGGGTAACCCCTACTTTGTGGCCATGCAGTCAGCACTCAATGATGGGAAAGTGGCCCTTTCCAGAGCCAAATAACTCCTCTCTGTCAGAGTCTCCAACTCTAGTTCGTCCTCCCAGGAGGGGCGCACGCACAGGTTCAGGTTGAGTGCAAAAAGCCGACCCTTCTGTGGAGAAAGCGCACATTGCAGAGACCCTGCGGGTTAAAGGGACAGATCAAGAAAGAGGATCCCATTGAGAGTGGTGCAAGCTGAGTCTGGCAGGATGGTCTCAAGCACTTTGTCCTGGTCCCAGACAATAGTTCCCAAGGGAACACACTCTGAATGTCCCAGCTCCAAGCAGCATGCATTTTCCCCTGAGGAACTGAGTTCAATCAAGTGAGTCAACCATGACTTGAGAGGACCCATCCAAACAGTCTCCCATGGGGGTATTGCCAGTAAGTCTGTAGGAGTGGGGTGGGTACTTTTCCTTCCCAGAATAATGTGAGGTGAGCTCACAGGGAAGATAGGTATAGACTCTCACTATGTAGGAACACAACCTAACATCTGCCCATCTTATTCCCAGACAAAGGCCTCCCTGAAAGACGCTCTGAACATCCCAGCTCTGTGCAATACTGTGATCCCCCTGCACAACTGAACTCAGCAGGGTGGGGCTGAAGAGTGAGAGGGCAAGCCAGTGATTAAACAGGTACGGAAGGGCACACCAGCTGTGAACTCAAGATGGGAAAGAATGGTCCCCTTTCCAAAGTTACACAGTTCAATCACTGTCTGAGACTCTGCCAAGAGCTTCTCCAAATTAAGCACCCCCCAAAGGTCCCCACAGGGTACAGTGAGCAGACCCTTCTGCAGGACCCATGCACAGCAGAGTGGTGTTTCCAGTAGCTAAAGGACTGGGTACTGCACTCCCCAGGTTGGTGCTATAACAATAGGAGTGCTCCATCCTGGGAAGGCTACATCAGGTCTCTAACAGACTCCCTTTTCTCCCAGGCAGACTGAATCCTTACTGATTTTTACTACCAGATACTATGCAGGCCTCTCTTTCCATCTCTGTTGTTTGGGATTGGGGAACCCTGAGTGGAGGTGATATCCTTAATGCTTAGGACAAGAGAGTTTTGGAGCTAGATAGCCATCTGGCTTTCATCTGCCACACATGAGTACAGGGACCAGTTCTTTCTGCATCTTCCACTCTTCTTATTAGTCTCTATGTGGCTTCTTCTGTAAAATCCTGGTTATCATATTTCAGTTCAACTAGGCTTCTGGTGGTTATCATGTTGATGCTCTATAATTTAGCTCTAAATTCCCTATGATGTCAAGAGCAGGAAGGTGTAGCTTATACATACTATGCAGCCACTTAGATCTCCAGAAAGATTGATTTCATGATATATGTTTAGGGTACTGACATGAAATTAACTTGTGTGATATTTTTCATGTCAGAAACATTTCCCAGCATTTTGACTGAAATTTTAAATAAAACATTAGCCAAAGTTCCCTTATTCAGCTGGATATTTCATGTTGGTTTTTATAACCAACAAGCAACAGTGTACATATTCTTTTCCATTGCATATGAAACATTTTGCCAGAATAAATAACATCTTAGTTCACAAAACAAGATTTAATAACCTTAGAAGATTAAAATCATATTAAGCATCACTCTAACCACCATGGTATAGAACTAGAAATCAATTGCAGAGCACTAAAAATTCATAAATATATGGGATAAAACAACATGCTGGGGGACAACCAATGGATTAAGAAGAAATAAAAAAAGATAAGTAAAAAATATTTGAAATAAAAAAAATGAAAACATGACATGCCCAAATTTATGAGATGCAGGGCTAAATCTGAGGGAATTTCATAGTAATAAATGACTATATTAAGAAACAAGAAAGATCTCAAATAAATAACCTAATTTTACACCTCAAGGAACTAAAAAAATAACAAAATAAGCTCAACTTTAGTAGAGGGAAGGACATAATAAGAGCAGAAAGGAACTAAATGGAATAGAGACTAAAAAGGCCAATAAAAGAGATCAAGAAAACAAAGTGTTGGTTCCTAGAAGAAAGTCAAACAAAACTTTAGCTAGGCTTATCAAGGAAAAAAGTGACAGGACTCAAAAAAAAATAAAATTATAAAGGAAAGGGGAAATATTTCAACTGATACCACAAGTTAAAAGGGACTATAAGCACTACTCTGAACATTTACATGCCAAAAAACTGGATTACCTAGAGAAAAAAAATAAATATCCTAGTAACATACATCTATCAAAGAGTGAAACCATGCAGAAATAGAAAATCTGAAACAGGCCCAACTACTGGTAAAAACAAACAAAAAACTAGGACCAGACAGCTTCACTGGTGAATTTACCAAACATTCAAAAAGAATTAATATCAATTCTTCTCAAATTCTTTTAAAAAATAGAAGAGCTGAAAACACTTTCAAACTCTACAAGCCCAGCATTACCCTGATACCAATATCAGACAAGTAATTAAAGAAAGAAAGAAATAACAGTCAATATCCCTGATAAACACAGATACAAAGTCCTTAATGAAATAATTAGTAAACTGGGACGGGAAGATGGCGGTTTTACTCTAGGCAGCGCGTTTCTCGGCTTCTGTGAAGAGGAGGGAAACTCGTGGATTGGTGGAGAAACAGAGCAAGTGGACTAGGTTACCGAATCACTTTTGAAAGCAGGACATCAAAAATTATTGTGATCAAGGAAAAACCAGACGAGTAGGGGGAAGCTGTGAACACCAGGATACACGAAGGAGATTGCACCACTGAATCTCACAAATATTCTACCACAGAAGTTCACACCATAATTACAGGGAATCAGAACAGATCAAATTAACAAACAAGAAGAAAAAAGAAGAAACACATGAAAAATGAGAAAACAAAGAAACAACCCCCAACTGAAGGGAAACAAGGAAGCCTCAGGAAAAATGCTAAATGAAATAGAGGTAACTAACTCAACTATCAGACAGTGAGTTCAAAACAATGATTACCAGGAAGTTCAATGAACTCACATTGAGTTTTCAGAAATTAGAGAGAAACTATATCAATCTCACTGCAAACTATATAAACATGAAAAAGGAAATAGAAAATCTCAACAAAGGTCAAGAGGAAATGAATAATACACTTTCTGAACTGAAGAACACAGTAAAGGAATGAAAGCAGATTGATGAAGCAGAAGATCGGATTAGCGAGCTGGAGGACAAGGTAGAAAACAACATCCAGAAAGAGCAAGAAAAGGAAAAGAGGCTCAGAAAAAATGAAGAGGGATTAAGAGAAATGCAAGACAATATGAAAATATGAAAATGTAATAATATTTGTATAATAGGGATACCAGAAGGAGAAGAAGAAGAGCAAGGGATCAAAAACCTAGTTGAACAAGTAATGAAGGAGAACTTTCCTAATTTGATGAGAGAAAAAGTCACACAAACCCAGGAAACACAGAGAGTCCCAATCAAGAGGAACCCAAAGAGACCCACCTAAAGACACATCATAATTTAAATGGCAAAATTTCAAGACAAAGAGAGAATCTTAAAGGCAGCAAGGGAGAAAAAGGAAGTAACATACAAGGGAGCCCCAATAAGGCTAACAGCCGACTTCTCAATGGAAACACTTCAAGCCAGAAGAGAATGGCAAGAAATACTCCAGGTAATGAGAACCAGAGGTCTGCAACCAAGGCTACTATATCCAGCAAGGCTCTCGATCAAGGTAGAAGGCCAAATAAGAAGCTTCCCAGACAAAAGAAGTCTAAAAGAATACGCCTCGACCAAACCAGCTCTGCAAGAGATCCTAAAGGGACTGCTTTAAGGAAGGGAGGGAAGAGAGAGAGAGAGAGAGGAACACACGTACATAAAAGAAAATGAATAAGTACCTATCAATAATAACCTTAATTTTAAATGGGTTAAATGCTCCAATCAAAAGACACAGAATAGCTGAATGGATAAGAAAAAATGACCCACATATCTGCTGTCTACAAGAGACCCATCTCAGGATAAAAGACCTACACAGGCTGAAAGTGAAGGGCTGGAAACAAATCTTCCAAGCAAATGGACAGGAAAAAAAAAAGCCAGAGTAGCAATACTCATATCAGACAAATAGATTTCCAAAAAAGGTCCATAAAGAAAGACCCAGAAGGTCACTTCATAATACTCAAGGGAAGAATCCATCAAGAAGACATAAATATTGTAAATATATATACACCCAACATAGGAGCACCCAAATACATAAAGAAAATCTTAGAGGACTTCAAGAAAGATATGGACAGCAACACAATTATAGTGGGAGATTTTAACACCCCACTATCAAAAATGGACAGATCTTCTAAACAAAATATCAACAAAGATATTGTAGCATTGAACAATACCCTTGATGAAATGGACTTCTCCGATATATAAAGAGCCCTCCATCCAAAAGAAGCTAAATACACATTCTTTTCAAATGTACATGGAACATTTTCAAAGATTGACCACATGATAGGACACAAAACAAGCCTCAAGAATTTCATGAAAATTGAAGTCATACCAAGCATTTTCTCAGACCACAAGGGACTAAAGCTAGAAACCAACCCCAAGGAAAAAAACCCAAAACACTCAAAATCATGTAGATTAAATAGCATGCTATTAAACAATGAATGGGTCAAGAATGACATTAGGGAAGAAATCAAAAGGTTTTTGGAAACAAATGAAAACGAACTCCCAACAACACAAAACTTATGGGACACAGCCAAGGCAGTCCTGAGAGGGAAGGTCATAGAGATACAGGCCCACCTAAAAAGGTTAGAAACATTCCAAACAAACAACCTAACCCTGCGTCTACAAGAACTCGAGGAACAACAGCAAAGGCAGCCCAGAGCAAGCAGAAGGAAGGAAATAACCAAGACCAGAGGAGAATTAAATGGCATAGAGACTAAAAGCACAATTCTAAAGATCAATGAATCCAAGAGCTGGTTCTTTGAAAAGATAAACAAAATCAAAAAGCCTTTAAGCAGACTCATCAAGAAAAAAAAAGAGAGAAGACCCAAATAAACACAATCAGAAATGAAAGAGGAGAGATTACAACAGATACCACAGAAATACAAGGATTGTAAGGAATTACTACAAAGAGCTGTATGCCAAGAAATTTGAAAACTTAGGTGAAATGGACAACTTTCTAGAAAAATATAATCTTCCAAAACTCAATGAAAAAGAAGCAGAAAGCCTGAACAGACCAATAACAACAAAAGAAATTGAAGCAGTAATCAAAAAACTCCCAACACACAAAAGCCCTGGACCAGATCGTTTCACAGGAAAATTCTACAAAGCATTTAAGGAAGAGCTAACCCCTATCCTTCACAGACTATTCCAAAAAATCCAAAAAGATGGGAGTCTCCCAAACTCTTTTTATGAGGCCAACATCATCCTAATTCCAAAACCAGATAAAGACACAACAAAGAAAGAAAACTTCAGGCCAATATCACTGATGAACATTGACGCTAAAATCCTCAACAAAATACTGGTAAACGGCACCCAACAATACATTAAAAAGATCATACACCATGACCAAGTGGGATTCATTCCAGGGATGCAAGGATGGTTCAATATTCGCAAGTCAGTAAATGTAATACATCACATAAACAAAAGCAAAGACAAAAACCACATGATTATATCAATTGATGCATAAAAAGCATTTGAGAAGGTACCAGCACCAATTCATGATAAAAACACTTGGCAAAGTGGGAATAGAGGGAGCATTCCTCAACATAATAAAGGCCATATATGAGAGACCTGCAGCCAGCATCATATTCGATGGGCAAAAATTAAAATCTTTTCCACTAAGATCAGGAACAAGGCAAGGATGTCCACTTTCACCACTTCTGTTCTACATAGTACTGGAAGTTTTAGCCACAGCAATCAGACAAGAAAAAGAAATGAAAGGCATCCAAATCGGAAAGGAGGAAACAAAACTGTCACTGTTTGCAGATGACATGATAGTATACATAGAAAATCCTATAGACACTACCAAAAAACTGCTTGACCTAATTAATGAATTTGGCAAAACAGCGGGATACAAAGTCAATATCCAGAAATCAAAGGCATTTCTGTACACCAACAATGAAACAGCAGAAACAGAGATCAAGGAAAAAATTCCATTTGAAATAGCAAAAAGAAAAATAAACTATCTAGGAATAAACCTAACCAAAGAGGTAAAAGACCTGTATTCAGAAAACTATATAACACTCAGGAAAGAAATCAAGGAAGACACAAACAAATGGAAACATATACTGTGTTCATGGGTTGGAAGAATTAATATCATCAAAATGTCCATACTACCCAAAGCAATTTACACATTCAATGCAATTCCTATTAAAGTACCAATGGCATATTTCACAGACATAGAACAAACACTTCAAAAATTTATATGGAATTATAAATGACCCCGAAGAGCTGCTGAAATTTTGAGAAAGAAGAGTAAAGTAGGAGGAATCACAACACCCAACACTAAACTATACTACAAGGCCACTGTAATCAAAACAGCCTGGTACTGGCATAAAAACAGGCACATAGACCAATGGAACAGAACAGAGAGCCCAGAAATAAGCCCAAGTCTCTTCGGTCAATTAATATTCAACAAATAGGGCAGCGACATAAAATGGAGTAAAAATAGCCTCTTCAACAAATGGTGTTGGGAGAACTGGACAGCCACGTGCAAAAAAATGAAACTTGAGCACCAACTTACACCATACACAAAAATAGATTCAAGGTGGATAAAAGACTTAAATATAAGACGTGACACCATTAAAGTCCTAGAGGAGAACATAGGTAGGAAAATCTCAGATATTTCTTGCAGAAACTTTTTTACTGACTTGTCCCCTAGAGCAAGGGACATAAAGGAAAAAATAAACAAATGGGACCTCATCAAAATTAAAAGCTTCTGCACAGCTAAAGAAAACAGTATCAAAATTAAAAGAGAACCAACTGTATGGGAAAACATTTGCCAATGATTCCTCAAGGGTATAATCTCCAAAATATATAAAGAACTTACAAGACTGTACACTAAGAAGACAAGGAATCCAATTAAAAAGCGGGCAAAGGACTTGAACAGACACTCTCCAAGGAGGACATATAGAAAATCCAAAGACACATGAAACAATGTTCAATATCGCTAGCTATCAGAGAGATGCAAATTAAAACCACAATGAGATACCACTTCACACCAGACAGAATGGCCATCATAAACAAAGCAACAAACAACAAGTGTTGGAGAGGTTGTGGAGAAAAGGGATCCCTAGTGCACTGTTGGTGGGACTGCAGACTGGTACAGCCACTATGGAAAGCAGTATGGAACTTCCTCAGAAAACTAAAAATGGATCTTCCTTTTGACCCTGCAATTCCACTGCTTGGACTCTATCCTAAAAATACTGAAACACCAATTCAAAAGAACCTATGCATCCCAATGTTCATAACAGCACAATTTACAATAGCTAGATGCTGGAAGCAACCAAGATGCCCAGCAGTAAATGAATGGACCAAATATCTATGGTACATTTACACAATGGAATTCTATGCAGCAGAAAGAAAGAAGGAGCTCCTACTCTCTGCAACAGCGTGGATGGAGCTGGAAAACATTATGCTAAGCGAAACAAGCCAGGCAGTGAAGGACAAATACCATATGATCTCACCTTTAACAGGAACCTAAATAACAAAACAAAGAAACAAACAAAATGTAACCAAAGACACTGAAATAGAGGACAGGCTGACGGTGACCGGAGGGGAGAGAAGAGGGAATTTAAGGGGACAGTGGGAAGGGTTCACAGGAACAACCTTAAAGGGCACATGGTCATAAACTAAGGGGAGGGTGGTAATGGGAGGGAAGTGGGGAGCAGTGGGAGGGGGGACTGGATTGGGAGTGAAAAGGAGAAAACTGTATTTGAACAATGATTAAAAAAAAAAGAAATAATTAGTAAACCAATTCAATAGTACATTGAAAGGGTTATCCACCATGATAAAGTGGGATTTATTCCAGAGATGCAAGTATGGTTTAATATCTGCATATCTAAGTATGTTTAATGTGAAAAATGAAAAATTAAAATCATATAATCAATTTAATAGATGCAGAAAAAACATTCGACAAAATACCACATTCATTTAAAATAACAGCTGTCAACAAATAGGTACAGAGGGAACACTTCAACATAACAGCCATGTTTGACAAGCCAACACCTAATACTTTTCATCTAAGATCAGGAACCTGACAAGGATGCCACTGTTATCACTTTAATCCAACATAGTAGTGAAAGTCCTAGCCAGATCAATTAAACAAGAAAAAGACATAAAAGACATCCAAATTTAAAGGAAAAATTAAAACTGTTTACTATTTGTAGATGACATAATATATAGAGAGGAAAACCCAAAAACTTCACCCAAAAATCTGGTAGAATTAATAAGTAAAATCAGTAAAGTTGCAGGATAGAAAATGAATACAGAAAAATCCTAAAATAATTCTAAAAATAATCCTAAAAATTAGTTGTATTTCTATACACTAAGAACAAATTTTCACAAACAGGAATTAAGAAAACAATCCCATTTGCAACTGCATTTAAAACAATACAATTCCTAGGAATAAGTTTAATCAAGAAGGTAAAAATCTGTAACATGAAAACTATATTACATTGAGAAATAAACGTATTCTCAGATGAGGATTAAGAAAAATCTATTAGTCTGACTCTAAAATAATGTATTGAGACAATTGAGAAGGTTTAAGTATGTGTTGGCTAGAATTAGATGAGTTTAGGAATCACTGTTTCATTGTTTGTCATAAATCATGGCAGTCATGTAAGGAAAAAAACTAGCAGTGTAAATGCATACTGAAGCCTTTGTAGAAAAATGATGGGTTGGGGACTTGCTTTAAAATACTAAAAAAAGTGAATAAATTAGGTGAAATAAGAGAGGCAAAATGTTCATAATGGGTGCACGAGAACTTGTTATATTCTCTCTACTTTTGTGTTTGTTTGAAAATTCCCATAATAAAAAATGTTCCTTAAAATGTGCAGTCTTTTTGGAAAAGTTAACATATTCAAAAAGAAATAATATTTTGTACAAATTTTAAGGGTTTCATATAACTGTGAAGACCATTCCATATTAAGAAACCTTGATATAGTGAAAGGGAGAAACATTTTAGTATAATTTCAAGAAAGAATGCTGACAGCAAGAAAAGGAGAAGTTGCCTGGAGTTTAGAGAAGTGTCAGCCCTCCACAACTACAAAAGCAGGATCCAGGTATGTACAGAAATAGAGAAATGGAGAGCAAAGAGAATTATCCTGTGACCTTTGCAGATATAAATGGTTTAAATCTGCAAAGGTCACAGGTTTTTAAAGCATTTAAAGGAATGAATGACACAGGATATGAAGTCTGAAGAGCTTACAATTAAAAAGAAAAAGGAAACAAGTCAGATGTCCAGGCTAAGAGAGGAAATTATAATTAGCAAACCATATTTTCCAACAGGCGTAGCATCAAGAACCTCCCAGCTCAAACATAGCTTAGTTATAAAACTACGATTACAAATGCTATTTCTGAATGGCCTTAAGCGTGTGTGCATGTATAGTATAGCTACTTAACAATTCTAAAACACTTTGCTTATAAAGGAATTATATTATGAATCATTGTAAAGGGAAGTGCTATTGTAAAATCAATGTTTACTACATATTTTAACATATCACATATTTATTTTCATGATATGATTTATTTAATGTCACTGTGTAGCTGTGCAGGAACTTTAAAGGTTAGCATGGTAATGCTTAATTTTCTGAACCCCAAACTGGACTACAACACTCACCTGCAGCAGGAAGTGCATCTGTCTTATCCTCATTGTATGCCAAGCTAGTAGCACAGTACCTGGCCTCTAAGCACTCAATAAATATTTGTTTAATTGAAAATAAATGAAGCTCCATTACCAGAAATATTGGGTGGGTAATATAAACTGACCCCTCTACTAAAGACAACTAGGAAACTTGCACTTTCAAAAAATTTCTGTTTAGAGGCATATGACAGGAACAAACTTGCAAAAACTGAAGGACAAGGACTTCTGGGAGAGCATGCTTAGGGAAAAGCTAGGAAGAAACTGAAGTGATTGCTATGACAGGGTACAGGTTACATTTAAGGAAGAAGGACTTAGTGATTTGGAAGAAGCATGGGGGAACTTGCATAATACAGATAATGCTCTTTTTTTGTTTAACCTGGGTGTTTGCTTAGTAATAAACCATTATACTGCCTTTTGACTGTGTTTATTTGCATACTTGTTATATATCACAACAAAAATATTTTTCTCTTAAAGTATTAACAAATCATTTGAAGTTAGAAGTACTTCACAAAGTATACAGGAATTGGAGTAAGAGACAGCATTTTATTTCAGTAAATGGCTTTCTCCTTTCCATTTCAAAAAGAAAATTAGTGGACAACTAGTGGGTAGTTCTGGCCAATGTGAGCCATCATATAAGGCATTGTGAGAAGGGAGTATGAGGACACAGAGATACCCAAAGGTCCAGACTACACAAGGCCTTTTTTCTTTCCCTCATGCCTAAGATACAAATGTAAACAGAAAATACATTTGTCTTAGGCAAAGACAACATAACAAGCTTTTCAGGCTGATCATTAGAGCTTTCCCCACACTCAGAAAAGCCATAGTTGGACAGTGATAGTGCTAAGAGAACCAAAAGTTTCCAAGTGAATACAACAGAGAATTTTATGCTCACATTCCAATCAAAGAAGTGAGATAAAGACAAGCATGTGTGCAGAGAGCCATGCATTTCCAATAAGTAAGTCATGTCTAAAAATCCATTAGCTGTTCTTAAGACAGATCTTTAGGAAGACTTCATTTATCTCTTTTACTTCATTAAGAAAGAGGTTTGGGAAAGCTTACTACAGAGCTTTATAAAGTTATCTTTTGACAAGCAGCTGTTTTAGTGGACTGTGGAAAAACTGAAAAAATTTTGATTTTTCATTTTGATCCCCTTCCAGTTTTGTTCATAAGCAAGCTGCCATTTCAGAGCCAGTAAAGTCATCATCAGCCTACTGCAGCCCCTCTCTAAGCACAGTAGGGCCTTTTTCACTTAACCTTACTTGGTATGCAATTTAATCCGGGAATGATAAAAATGTTCTAAAATTATGGTGGTAGTTGCAGAACTCAGAGTATACACTAAAAACTATTAAATTGTACAATTTAAATATTTAAGTTGTATGGTATGTGAGTATATTTCAATAAAACTCAGAAAAAAATAAATAGAAATATATATTCTACAACGATAAAAAACTTACTTTTCCCGCATGTAAATATCTAGGTCCAGTATGAAACTGAAAGGAACACATTGCCCCCATCAGGTCAAATTACCCTGCAAAATAAAATTCTTTGGAAGAAGGAAAATAAACTGAGTGAAACAAGTATGTGCAGAAAAGCAGATATACTCCAAACCTCTGGATCTAATTTAAGATATTTCCATTAAATGGAATTCACCATTTGATGAAACCTGGCTCTAAAGAAGCTTATTTTAAATGAATCACTCTTTAAATAGACAGTTTTTAAAATATTCAATTGTCAGCAATGATTCTTTAATTCTAACACCATGAAAGTGGTTGGTCTTAGATGTTTACTTCCAGCCAAAGTGACCTGAGGCAGGGGATGGGGAAGAGGGAGGCACTATCTGTTCTCATTCCATTCCTACAGATTCAATTATTTAAATTTTATTAAAATAAATTCAGAATCATTAATAGGTTCCATATACAGACCTATCCTATTACATGATGTTAATAATGCTCCTCTGCAATTTTTAAACGAGAGCTATATGCTTTATTACTTCTATTCCTTAAACTGTCTTTGAAAAAATCTGGATTTTATTAAGTCATTGCAAGTGAGGTAACATTGCGATGAAGCTGATGGTAAAACATACTCCTTAGGACTATGTTGAGATGCTTCTGAAGAGAAAGCTAATGGTAGTAAATGCTATTTTAGTATTTGGAAATGCCTCTTTATGTATGGAAACATGCCAGGCATTGTGGGAATTCACACATGATGTGAGCTAAACTGACCATGCTTCCTATGGTACAATTTTAAAGAGATTTTTGTCAAAAAAGTTCCCCACTTGTGTGATTAGATATAAGAAATTCCCACATCAGTTACTTTTTAGTTTAAGATATTAAGTCCAGAACCCAAGCTAGGAGTGCTAAGTTACTAAACTTACTAAGTGATCTAGTGTTAGGTAGTCTCTGAAGAGCAAATGTGCAAGATAGGTAAATTCTAATGGGAGAAACAATGAGAGAAAAGGACAGAGAGGGAGAGGGAGAGAGGGAGAGAGGGCGAGAGGGAGAGAGGGGGAGAGAGAGAGAGAGAGAGAGAGAGAGAGAGAGAGAAGCAGTGTGGTATCCAGTACCACAGCTGTGTGTCCTTTTGCTGGGAGGGAGGTGCCTGGAGAACTTAAAACTATTCTTCATATTGTAACTCAAATGTCAAATATTTGTTGAAACTTTTCTTTTTGTTAAAGAGTGCTTATTTACAATATATTTTTAAGTATTTTTCTTTAAGTAAAATATATGTAACAAAAGTACATAATTTTAAAGTGAGGACATATAGCTAGCACCCATATCAAGACATGATATTATTAGCAGCCAAAATCCCTCCTTTATGCCTCCTCCAAATCACTACCCCCAAAGTAACCACCATTCTGAGTTCTAACATAATAGGTAGTTTTGCCTATTTTTGAATTTTATCTGAGTGGAACCCAGCTTCAGTAGATACCACCAATTTTCTCAAGTGATTTTACCAGTTATACTCCCACCAGCAGAGTTCAAAAGTACCAGTTGTTTCATATCTTTGTAAACACTTGATGTTTTCCATATTTTTTCTTCTTTGATCTCCTTGGTTGCACAGTGATATGTCATTATCATTTTAATTTGAATTTTTGGAGTGACTAGTGAGGTAAGGCACTTTTTATATGTTCATTGACAATTTGAATATCCTCTTTTGTGAAGTACCCATTCAAGGCAATTTATTCACTGAATTTTTTCTTATTGATTTGTAATATTCCTTTATATTCAAAATATCTTGACATTACAAATATCCATTTGAATACAATACAAATATCATCGTCTTTTTGGTGTATTTTGTTCTATAGAAGAGGTTCCTTATTTTAATATAATTTTATTTAATTATCTTATTCTTGTAACATGAATAGTTTTATGTTCTGCTTAAAAAACAATTATTTATACAAATGATATAACATAGAATTGTACACTTGAAGCCTATATAATTTTCCTAACCAATGTTAACCCCAATGAATTTAATTTTTAAAAAAAGAAATAAAAACATTGCCTACTCCAAGGTCATAAAGAAATTTGTATAGATTTTATTCAAGAAATGTTATAGTCATATCTGTCAAAGTTGTGTAGCATCTAATTAATACAGAGTTTTGTGTATGATATGAGGTAACTATCAGCTTTCTTATTTCATCTAATTAACACAGCATTTTTTTATCAAATGTGCTTCAATGACACCATTTCCAGAAATCAATTAACTTTTTTTATGTGTGGGTCTATTTCTATACCCTATTTTGTTCCATTGTACTATTTGCCTATTCTTCTGCCAATATTATATTCCCTTATTTACCTTATTCCCTTATTATATTCCCTATAGATTTGGTCCTTTACATTTCCATAATCCAACTTCATTATGGAAAACATTGAGGTAGCTTACATGGACAGATAAAACACACATGCAAAAGATAATGAAGGTTCTAGTAGCATACAAATCTCCTGTCATGAACAACTATACACATGTACACACACACATATCCATTTGAATGCCTCTGAAAGTCACCAAAATAGCCAGGAATGAAGATTAGAGACAGAAGAGAAAAACATTCAAGTTAGCCACATGAATTTTATTGCTGCTTTTCCTGTAAAGCATTGTTTATATCTAAGCAACACAAGCTATATACCGGACATGCCTTTCTAAAATAACTTAGTTAAGAATTTTTAAAACTTAAATAAGACGTTTGATGATCTCATGGATCTGGGAAGGTAAGAGTTGGAATTGAGAGCTCATTAACATGGGTGGGCTCTGGTTATCATCCCAGGCTTTTGGGATCGATCCTTAAATGACTACATCCTTAAATTACTACACCATAGGAGTGATGGCAAAACAGAATATATTATGCCTTAAAATGAGTAAATCATTGCAAGTCAATTTTTCCTGGTTAGAACAAAGTGGCCCCCCTCTATTTAAACTGCCTGCCAGAAGCTAAAGTTTAAAACAAATACATAAAGAATGCATGAAAATATCAAATTGAAATTCTAAAAAAGTAAAAACAAAGTTTTATACTAAATAAAAATTATAACATTAAGTAGAACACAGTGGAATACAAACTAATGAACTGGCCAGATAGGTCAGTATAAAATATCTTCACTGAGGCACAGAATGAAATAAAATAGAGAAAAAATAATAGACATAAAGGATGATGTGAGAAATCCTAGCATACATGTCAAAGAGCTCTAAAAAATAAGCAGTGATAAATGATGTGACTGAAGCAATATGTGAGGAGATAATCAACTTATACTTTCCCAAGGTGATGAGATACATCAAGCTAAATATCCAACAAGTGTGATAATCCACAATCTAGAAAAATAATGTAAGTACTCCAGGGCATATTAGAGTAAAACAGCTAAAAACTAAAGACAAAATAATCTCATAGGCAGTCAGGAAAATAAATACACATACTTTCAAAGAAGCAAAAATATGACTTACAGTTGACTATTCAAGGAAAAGGATGAAAGTGAATATACAGTGGAATATATCTTGAAAGCACTGAAAGTCTATAACTGCCAACCTGTAGTTATATACCTTATAAAATAAAGGCAAAATAAGATGTTTTCAGACAGAACAGAGACATCAGCAATATACCCTAGAATGGAATTCTTACCAGGGAGTCCATGGTTGTAAATGATAATATTTGTATGAGGGTTACAATAGACTTTTGGAAAGGTGAACTAAAACTTTTAGATGAAATAAGGCTTTTAAAAGAATGATTATGGCTGTAGGATAACTGGATATGTGCCAGAGACTGTTGCTCTGGGTAATGAACATCTCATTAACCTCTGTATTACCAGTATATTGCATATAGATAAATTTCAAGCCTTAATGAATAAAGTAGACTCAGAAATGTAACTGACTCCTGATAAACAATGCTGGCCCAACTGCATTTTATTGAGCAGCACAGCTCCCAGACATTTGTTCTTATTCCACTGAGAGTTCAGAAACATAATTGGCAACAGGGTCTTTGGTTAAATTTAGAGTCAATTATATATAATCATATTCAGACTGGGAGTGAATTGTACATTAAAATATGCCATGTGGTATAATGTCAATAACATGCTTTAAAACATTTCAAATTACCACATTTGTATGTTTCATATTTAAAATCATCTACTGGTTAATTCTTATAATTTTTGTATTTTGTTTCTGTGAAGTAAAATAAGAGCTTAAGTTTTATCATCCTGTTTGTAAAGACTTCTCCACAAACAAAATGTTAAAGTAGTAAATGGCCATTATTCCCAATAAATGACAAATAAAAGACAATTATCACAATATTCTCTTTTAATGACATCATTTATGCAGTGTTGGTAAGAGTTTGCTATTCTATGTAAGAATATTAGTCAGATGCAGATTTGTGAAATTACATGTTTGTGAAAAATATCTTGCAGTAAATATGAATATTATAATTATCTGTCTTTTATGAAACATTTTTTTCTTTATTTAAATCATTACTTTTAATTACAGCCAATATACAATATTTTATTACTTTCAGATGTACACTCAAGTGATTAGACACTATAACTCACTTATTATCCTGATAAATCTCATACCCATCTGACAACATACAAGGTCAGTCCGAAAAAATTCCAGCCATTGTTAATATAATGAGAATAGTTTGCATGGCATCAGTGTAACCTGGCAGCCAAGGAGAGTACATTGGAATGCACATGCATGAACAATTATGACTTCACTGTACTTGTTGGGGGGAAGGGCATTAGACACCTTTGAGTGAGCATGTGAACTGTGTGACTGTCAAATTCAAAGTGACTGAATGAGTAAAGCAACAAAATCTGCATTAAGCTTTAATATTCCTCCATGGAAACTATTTGAATGATTCAGGAGGCCATAGCTATGGGCTACTGGTGATATGCAGCTTCATCAAACAACACACCCACTCATGCTTCAGCCTCATGCAGTTTTTGGCAAAACATGAAATCACTCAGGTGACTCAACACCCCTACAGCTCAAATGTGGCACCCAGTGACTTCCCGTTTTTCCCATAACTAAAATCACCTTTGAGATGGAAGACATTTCAGATCATCAATGAGATTCAGGAAAATAAATGGGGCAGCTAATGGCAATTGGGGAGAACTGTGTGAGGTACCAAGGTGTCTATTTAGAAAGGGACTAAGGAAGGCATCATTGTCCCATGCCCAGTGTTTCTTGTATCCTGTATCTTCTTCAATAAATGTTTCTACTTTTCATATTACATGGCTAAATGCCTTCTGGACAGACCTTCCATAAAGTTATTAAAATATTTTTGACTATGTTCCCTATGCTGTACTTTACATCCCTGTGACTATTCTGTAACAATCAATTTGAACCTCTTAATCCCTTCACCTTTTTCACCCATCTCCTCAACCCCTCTCCCATCTAGCAACCATCAAAATATTCTCTGTATCTATGAGTCTGCTTCTGTTCTGCTTGTTCATTTATTTTGTTTTTTAGATGCAGTCATCGATACATATTTATTGCCGTATTATTGTTCATATTTTTGTTGTTCTTCTTTTTCTGTTTCTTCTCCTTCTCATTTTTTTCTCCTTTTTCTTCTCCTTTTTCTTCTCCTTTTTCTTATTCTTATTCTTATTCTTATTCTTATTCTTATTCTTATTCTTATTCTTCAAGAACACCCTTTAACATTTATTGTAATACAAGTTTGGTAGTGGTAATAAACTCCTCTAGCTTTTTCTTGTTTGGGAAGCTCTTTATCTGTCTTTTGATTCTAAATGATAACATTGCTTAGTAGAGTAATCTTGGTTGTAGGTTCCTTATTTTCATCACCTTGAATATTTATTTCCAATCCCTGCTGGCCTGCAAAGTTTCTGATGAAAAAAAAAACAAAAACAAAAACAAAAAACAGCTTCACAGTCTTATAGGAGCTCCTTTGTAGGTAACTAACTGCTTTTGTCTTGCTGCTTTCAAGATTCTCTCTTTGCCTTTAACCTTTGACATTTTAAATATGATACACCTTTAAATATGGTCTGGGCCTCCTGATTTCATCTTTTTTGGGATGCTCTGTGCTTCCTGGACTTCTATATCTATTCTCTTCACCCAATTAGGGAAATTTTCTGTCATTATTTTTTCAAGTAAATTTTCAATTTCTTGGTCTCTCTTGTCTTCTGGTACCACCATGATGTGAATGCTGGTATGCCTGAAGTTGTCCCAGAGAATCCTTACACTATATGCACATTTTAATGTTTTTTTTTCATTTTGCTTTTTTGATTGGTTGGTTTTTACTTCCTTATATTGCACATTTCTAATTTCTCAGACTCATCTTCTCTACTAGTGATTCCTTGTAAATTATTCTTCATTTCAATTAGTGTATCCTTTATTTCTGACTGGTTCTTTTTATGGTTTCCCTGTCCCTTGTTATTCTGATGAAGTTCTCACTAAATTCATTGAGTATCCTCATAACCACTGTTTTGAACTCTGTATCTAGTATATAGATTGCTTTTCTCCATTTTGTTTAGCTCTTTTTTCTGGAGTTTTGCTCTGTTCTTTCATGAGAAGACGTATTTCTTTGTCTTCTCATTGGTAGCCTCCCTGTATTTGTTTCTATAAAACATGTAGAGCTGCTATGTCTCTCATGCTTCATAGAGTGGCCATGTGTGGTAGGTGTTCTGTAGAATCAAGTGGCACAGTCTCCCTGATTACCCAAGCTGGGTATTCCATGTGCCCTTGTGTGGGCTGTGTATAGTTTTCTCTTCTAGTTGAGCCTTGAATGCTGTTGAGACATGAATGGGAAGGACTCACCCCACAACAATTAGCTGTAAGGACTGGCTGCCACCATCGTGGAGGATCAGCTGTGTAGGGGCTTTCCCTACAGGGAAAGACTTACTTTAGCAGGGCTGTGGTAACTTCCAAGTCTTCTCTTTGAGCTGCTTGTGGAGTTGTTGAATATGCTGGATCTGGGGCCCTCTGGGAGGTACAGGACAAGGTCAGCCTCCACCTGTGTTCTGCCCAGGGCCAGCCAACAAGAGCTACAAAGTGATCTGTAAGTGGCTGCTACTTTAGCTGGGCTTGGAAATGCCCCGATGAATCCCTGTTGAGAACCAAGACCAGCATTTAATATTATCTGACTTAGGACCATGTAGTTCAATGTTCTGGGTGCTGAGGCCAGATGCTGTTTAATTGATTTTAGGAAACTTTGAAGCATGATCCAAGACAGGCCATTCTTATGGAAAAGCTACTGGAAACAGTTTGTCTGGGCCTACAAGTTGGATGGCGTGGAGTCTCAGGGAATCACCAGAGTGAGGCAAAAGTGTGACCCAGGTTGATGGACACTCAGATGCCCACCAGCCAGTGCTGTGGGAGAGGCCTCAGAAAAGGAATAATGGCCTCTGCCCACACTTTTGTGTAGCAGAAAACTGCTCCCTGCCAAGTTCTTGCTCTGGTTGCCAGACAATTCAGTTTCTCCCTGTATGTCCCTGGTGTCTTCTGAGCTGCTGTCGCAATACTGAAGTTCTGAGAGAATGAGTTGAGTAAGTTTGTGCACAGGCCCTTAAGTAGAAACTGCCTGGGACTCTAGAGACCTCTGTCTCCCCCATCCTCAATCCCCACTGGTTTTTACAGCCAGAAATTATGGGGACCTCTCTTTGGTACTGGAACCCTGGGCTGGGGGGTTTGGTGTGGGGCTAAGACCCCTCACTCCTCAGGGAAGATCTCTGCAGCTGAGAAACCCCTCCCAATTATTACCCACTACACGTTCATGTGGAACCAGTCCATTGAAGTCTCTGCTCCTCCTACCAGTCTAGATGTGGCTTCTTCTTTAAATCCCTATAGAACTTCCATTCAGCTGGGTTTCAGGCAATTCTAAATGATGATTATTTTGTAGTTTAGTTGTAATTTTGATGTGGCTGTGGGAAGATGCATGTACCACATTTACCTATGCCACCATCTTGACCAGAAGTCCTAAATTACTATATTTTAAAGTCAACATTATGTTTCCTGATTTAAACTAATGGACAACTATGGTTATAAATTAAACAATGTAAGATTAAGCATAAAACCAAATGATAAATCTGAATAACTGAGTTATAAGTATGTTCCTCTGATCTCTAATGTCCTCACATGTTCAGTGGCTAGAAACTATGAGGTTTTCAACTGACCCATATAAAAGTAAAAATTTAAACAATTAGCTTCTTTACTGATATATGTAAATAGACTTCAATATCCCCTTTAGAATGACTCCCTCATAATTATTAGCAATTGTGGGGAAACACTGACTTGAACTACTATAACAGGCTGCAATAATATACTTGCCTGTTTCCATTTCTCTTCTATGTAATCCACTCTGCATGATACAACCAGCCATGCTAAGATTCTTAAAGCTCAGCTCTGCCCATATCACCCCTTTTACCAAAAATATTTAATAACTTTTTTATTCTCCCAAATGTTTTCTCCACATTCTACTTCTGTAAGGCCTACATAACCATCTAGGTGAACTACTTGTTTCTTCTTACAGAGAAATCTTTTAAGAGTATAATTGCCTACAGACAAAAGTCTTGAACAATTGGTAAAATTATAAATTGTGTCCACCTATTGTATCCTCAAATTATTAAAACAAAAGTGATAGAAATAAAAGGGAAAAACAGACAAATTTACAATCATTGTAGGATATTTTAACTCACCACTAACAGGAACCAATAGAAAAAGCAGACAAGAGTTAGTAAGCATATCAAGGATTTAATAATATGATTTAAAAAGTAAGTTTACCAAGATTGGCATGCATAGAATATTGTTTCCAACAAATGTAGGATATAGTCTTTGCAAGTACACACAGAGTATTTGCCAAAATTGACCATATTCTGTTCTTAAAATAATTGCAAAAATTTTCAGCTATTTATAATTATATAAATTGTTTTCACTGATCAAAATAGATTTAAACAAAAAATCACCAACAAATATTAGCCAGAAAATTCCTAAACATTTGGAAATTAAGCACTTCTGAATAACCCATGTGTCAAAGATGAAATCACAATAAATTTTAATATTATGGAATTAATTATATTGAAAATACCACATATTGATATAAAAATTTGACAAAAAATCTGCCAAAGCTTGCAAAATAGTAAATTTATAACCCTTAAAAAGTGCATAAGAAAAATGATGAAGAATTAATTATCTAATATCTATCTCAAAAAATGGAGAAATAGCAACAAATTTATGCCTAAAGAAAATTGAAGGAAGGAAATAAACAAAAGCAGTAAGCAACTAAATAGGAAGGAAACAGGAATCAGAGAATATTAACTAAGTAAACACTTGATTCTTTGAAAAGAATAAATAAAATTTATATGTTCCTAACAACATTAGTTAAAAGTAAAAACTAGAAGACATAAATAACCAATAACAGAGAACCTAAATACACTGAAAAGATATGGGAAAACTATGCCAATATTTTGCTGTGGTCTGAACATTTTTGTCCCCCTTGAATTTTATATGTTAAATCCTAACCTCCAAAGATAAGGGCACTAGGAGGTGGGGCCTTTAGGAGATAGAGTCCTCATGAAAGGGATTAGTGCCTTACAAAAGAGATCCCACAGAAATCCATCCCCTTCTCTGACATATGAGTACACAAAAAGTCTTCAGCACAGCAGAGGGTCATCACTCAACCATGCTGGTACCCTGATCTTAGACTTCCAGCCTCTAAAACTGTGAGAAACAAATTTGTATATAAGCTACCCAATCTGTGGTATTTTTTATAGCAGTTTATAAACAAACTAACATAATATGAATAAACTAAGATAATATGTAAGATTATAGATATAATAGACAAATTCCTAGAAACACACAACTTTCTGTAATGATACAAGTAAAGGCAGAAAATTTGAATAATTTTATACATAATAAAGAAATTATATTTGTGATTAAAACCTTCCCATAATGAAAAATCCAGGCTCAGGTAGCTTTGCCAGAAAATTCTTTCATACATTTAAGGCATAAAAAATATCAATTTCAGCCCTGGCTGGTGTAGCTCAGTGGATTGAGTCCGGGCTGGGAACCAAAGTGTCCCAGGTTCGATTCCCAGCTAGGGTACATTCCTGGGTTGCAGGCCATAACCCCCAGCAACTGCACATTGATGTTTCTCTCTCTCTCTCTCTCTCTCTCTCTCTCTCTTTCTCTCCCTCCCTTCCCTCTCTAAAAATAAATAAATAAAATCTTAAAAAAAAAGAATTATTAAAAAAATATCAATTTCACATAAAGTCTACCAGAAAAAATTTTTTAAATAAAACATTTACACTCATGAGGTCAACATAAACTTGATATAAAATCTTTTGAAAAAATTTAGAGGCCAATCTATCTTGTGAAAAAATGTCAAACTTAAAGAAAATACTGGCAAACCAAATTCAATGATCACAAATAAGCTGGATTTTTTGTTAATTATATTTTTAAATAATGATGATAAATCATATGAAGGTTCATCAATAATTAAAGAAAACATTAGCTAAAAACTAACATCTAATGATAGATGTTAATTTAAAATTAGATGTTAATTTTAATTTTTTAAAAGAACAAAAATGCTGACCAAATGAGGAATTGAAGGGAACTTCTTAAATTAAGTAAAAAAAAATGACAAATATTATACTTAATGTTAAACTACTGAAAGCTTTTTGCTGGTATCAGAAACAATTCAAGTAAATATAGACATCATGACTTCTATTCATTATTTTGGAAATGCTTGCCAGTGCAAAAAGACAAAAATTAATTTGTCATTATTCATGGGTAATATTATTGTGTATGTTGAAAACTAAAATAATCCACAAACTATTATACCATCTAAGATATTATACTAGAACTAAAAAGCAAGTTTACCAAAATTCCTTGCTCAAAGTTTATAGCAAACTAAACTGTATTTCTGTATATCTGCAATGAACAATCAGAAAATGAAATTTTTTAAAAAATACCCTTTTATAGCTTCAAAAATCTCACATACCTAAGAATAAATCAAGTATAATATATGCAAAATTTCTACATAGAAACTTCAACTGCTATTGAGAGAAACAGACTACACCATGATTATGGATTGGAAGATAATATTATAAAGATGTCATTTTTTTTTCTGCCAAACTGATCCATAGATTCAATTCAATACCAATTTTTGTGGAAATCGACAAATTGATTCTAAACTTACATGGAAATATAAAATCCCCCAAATACTCACCATAATCTTGAAGAATAAGAATACATCTTGAGCACTTATACTACCAGACATCAAAAGCTACAGTAAATAAGACAGTATGGTATTGGTAGAAAACCTGGTAAATAAACCAATGGAAAAAGGAAGGCTCCGTATACAGACCTATAAATACTCAGTTACTTAATTTCTGACAAAAGTGCCAGGACAGTGTATTGAGCAAAATATGACTAATAAATGGTGTTGGTTTAATTAGACATACGTACATTAAAAAGAATGCATGTTCACCTCCACCTCCACCATATACAAAAATCAGCATCAGATGGATTGTATATATAAATTTTATAGGTTTAAATATAAAGGTCACTATAACCGCCACAGTAAAATGCCTTCACAACCTTGGAACAGGCAAAATTTTTAATCAGGATGTATGTAAGATTGAGATATTGGACTTTATAAAATTAGAAATTCCTGGTCAAAAAAGGCATCTTTAAGAAACTGAAAAGGCAAGCCATAGAGTAAGAGAAATTATTTTCAATACATATAGTAGACAAAAGTTCTATATATAAAATATAAAGAGAATTTTCACAAATCAATACAAAAAAGGCAGAACAGACAAAATATATCTAACAGCCACTAAGCATATAAAAAGACACACAATATCATTTATTGTCAGGGGAATGCAAATTCAAACCATAATTAGATGCCAATCCCTATTCATCAGAATAACTAAAATAAAAAAAAATAGGCAATAGTAAATGTTGATGAGGATGTGGAGTAGAGTCATCATACTAATATGACTGGGTAAGTTGGTGTGAAAACACTGGAAATTTTTGACAGTTATCAAACTATGATCCTGAAGTTTTTTCCCTCTGATTATACAACAAAAATATGTGTGATTTTCACCAAAAGTCACGTACAAGAATGTTCATTATAGCACTATTCATAAAAACCTCAAACTGAAAACAATTCTAAGGTCTATCAACAGTAGGATGGATACCAAACAGCAAAGAAAAGGAAACTACTACTACCACACAAACAACATAGATATATTTCACAATTGTTGAATGAAAGAAGCAGGCACACACAAAAAGCACATGTTGTATTGTTTCATTTATATAAAGTTCAAAAAGACTTGAATCTCTACCATAATGAAAGTCAACACAGTGGTTCACTTTGTGCAGGGACCAGAGAGTGGCCATGAGAAAGGACAATGGAGGCTTCTGCTGTGCTGGTAATATTCTATTTCCTGACCTGGATATGGTTATGCAGTGTAAAATCACTCTGAAAGTTCATTTAGCTTTTTCTTATCATTAGTACTTTTCTATATATATGCTATGCTTTAAGTGTAAATAAGAGGCAAACATGAAGATAGCTGTCAGCCAACACTAAGATAAATATAAATAGATAATTGCTGATAGATAGATGGACAATAGATATACATCCAGATACTCAAATTACCTATATATTATAGGTAATTTGGTTTTTGCTATATAGAAAAGGAAACATTGTCAGTTAAAGTATTTACATTGTGCATATGATACAATTTTACCAAATATTTAGAAGTACAACTGTCGTTGAAATTAAAAGCAGATGAGAATATCTTCTGGGGAACCTCATAAACAGTACAATGAGAAAGAGAATTAGCAGCATCCCCACAATTATTTTTTGTCTCATTTTGTTAGACTATGTTTCTGTCAGTTCAAGAGAGGTAAATGGAATTACATGAAAATAGAGATGAAAACCAGTCTTGTGAGAGTCATAGGCAAGTTAGTTTCTTCTTCCTTCATGCTTTCATGTACTTGCTGTATATATCTATTATACCATCTACCTCATTCAGTTTGCATCTCCCTTAACAATCAAGTGTCTTACATATAGCCATAATTTATAAGTTTTATGACAATAAGTAAATAAATGAATGAGGCACTTGGCACCCAAAAGAAGGCGAAGAATAAATGGCATTAACAAAAAATGTCTACTTCACAGTTTGGCGGTAGGCAAAATCTCTGACATGTAGTTTTCAATCTAAGACAGATATTATTGATAAAGACAAATATAAATGACCTACAGCGACAATGTACTACCATAGAGATTAAATGTCATATATTAATCCTGTGCAGAAGCAAGTAATATAACTTTACAACACTTTTCTATATGTTTATCTTTTTAAAAATTTCATATTCTACCCTGAAATTGCTATTTAACAAGTCAGTATAAAATGCAAGATGCTATTACATGCCGTGCCAAAGTTAGAAGCAATTAAGGGAGAAACTGCTAGTCTGAAATGCTATTACTTGATTTGCCTACAGATTTTGTTCTGTAATGCTTTTCATTTTGTGCTAGAGGTTTCATTTCAATTCTTCACCCTTTTCCAAATTTCAGCCAAGTCATTGGCTCAGTTGGCAGATGACAGAGCTCTCTTGTAGTTGAAATTGCATTTGTCACTTTGGTATCAATGTCACCTGTCTCTTAGGATGGTGTGGTCTTGTCTCTAAGTGAAACTATCTGTCTTGTATTTCCCTTCTGAGTGAGATTTATGAGGGAGAGTTTTTGAATTGCTCATCTCTAATTCTCAGTCATCATTCTGACACTAAAATGTTTCAGAATTTTCTCTTTATTGCAAAAGAAATGTTCTTTCCTTTTTGCTCTTCAACTAGCCACTTCTTCCTGTTGCTTATGAAACAGGCAGCACAAGATGAGGCAGAGGGTAGTAATGAAGCATCCAGGCCTTCCTGGGGCAAGCCTCTTCACAACTGTAGTCAGGTATATCAAGAACACTTTCTTCTTAGCTGATTTATTATCTTTCTCTCCTTAGTCTTCAGATTTTATTTAGGCATCTGACTAAAGCCTGAACACTCTTAAGAATAGTGTATCTAGTTTAATATCTTGCAAATAGTAATTAGTAATCAAATATTTGGCTAATTAATTGTACAGAGAGGAATGGTTCAAATACGTAAGTTTCATGAGACAGACTCAATACAGTTGTGACTACAAATGTATAGTTAACAAATAAGAGAAATGTCATACACTCTTATTTCCTTTTCCCTCATTTCTAATCCCAGGAATTGTCCCTTGAGGATAGAAAGGACTACCTTAGAAGTAATAAATAAAAACAAATACTCCTAAATTATAAAAAAAAGAAAAGAAAAACATACACCTTCCTACTGTCTTATTATACCATCTCCTAATATCTAAAACACTACTTGCTTTCTGGGATTTCCAATAGTGACTAGAATGGCTTATTAGAAGATAGTTTGGTATGTGGAGAGAAAAATGTATCCACAAAAAATTCATAATTGAAAAATAATTATATCCTACACCAGGATCTAGATGTCAGAAAACCCAGGTCATAATCTTAGTAATGCTAACTATACTCAATGAGGCCTGCATTAATCTGAATCCAGATAAGATGAATTACATGCCTACTAAGATTTTTTTTATCTAGTCCTGAAATGTAGTTATTCACTGAACTGTGTGAGTTACCTAACCATAAAGAACTAAATATTATATGATCTCACCTTTAACAGGAACCTAAACAACAAAACAAACAAACGAGTAAAGTATAACCAAAGACACTGAAATAGAGAACAGGCTGACAGTGACCAGAAGGGAGAGGGGAGGGAATTTCAGGGGAGAATGGGAAGGGTTTACAGGAACAAGTATAAAGGACACATGGACAAAAACTAGGTGGGTGTGGAAATGGGAGGGAGGTAGGGAGGACTGGGTGGGGGGACTGGGATGGGAGTAAAAGGCAGAAAACTGTACTTGAACAACAATTTAAATAAAATTTTTAAAAAATTAAAAAATAAATTCCTAATAAAAGGGAAAAAAAGGAACTGACACAAGTTGCCATATCAAAGACTTTCTCCTTGACATTTCCACACAGAGGTCTTATAGGCATATCAAAATTAACATAACCAAAATAGAATTCCTGGTTCTTGCCATGTTTTCAAAACCCTATTCCTCCCCAATCTTAATACACCATCAGCATCTATCCAAACATTCAAGCCAGAAATCTTGAAATTTTTCTTGCTTCCTTTCTTTCCCTCATCTTCTACATCTAATTCATATCAAATTTAATGTAGGGCAGCATTAACAGTCCCATCTGTCTGCATATATAAGCCACTTTCTCTAACTCAGGGGTTGTCAGTAATAAACCTGATACTTTGATCTACTTGTACTTGATTCCTGTATCTTGGTCCAAACTTGGGTTGGGAGGAGGGGGACTAAGGAAGCTATTGATTTATTCACCACCACCACCACCATTCCAAACCCCAAGTATCACCACCAGCCTATTTTCTTGCCGTGTGTTTCTTCAACCTCCATGGCAGGAGCTATCTAATTCCACCAATGGCCTAGAACTGGTCCAGATTTGGGAGCATGTTTACCTGAAAAGAAGGGAAAGTATAAAGCACTGTGACATAAACCATCATTAGTTGTCTACCACCTGATCAAACACTGTAGTTCCAAAGTCCTGTCTCTTTGTACACAGTCCTTCAAATAAACCCTTGCCATGAACCCATTTGAGACAGAGGACAACATAGGGTTCATATGCGGAACTTGGAAAGTTAAAACATTATACAACTTATGTTTGTGTGATACATATAGATGGCCTAGCCCTTTTGAATATTTTCACTTATTTTTGTGAAAATTCAATGTTGTTCATTTCCAGGTGATGAGTAAAATATCTTCTTTGTTCAAATGTATTACACATCCAAGGACTTGTTATTTGACAAACTGTATCTAAAACAGGAAATCCAGGTGTTAATACATATTACATTATACTTGATGAGCCAATACTTGGCAAAAGTTCTGAGATTTTATCTCTATGAATTATAGAGAGTAAAGATTTCTATTTTCTATGAATATGATCAGTGAGCTCATATAATTCTGGGGCAGCTGCTACAAAAAGAAACTGTACAATTCAAATCTGGGACACTGTTGTGGAAATACCTCCCTGCATAACAAAGAAGGAAATCATAGAGAAAAACAAAACTCAATGCATTATTCATACTTCTCATTCTGGATCATATACAACCATCAGAAAAGCCAAGGATGCTTTCATTTTATAATAAAAGTAATTTAGACAGCATATGCCTATTTATAAAACACCATATTAGCTCTCAGATGCAGTATATGGAGTTCCATAATTTCATCTTCTGTAAAGATGCTTTAAAATATTTATTGTTCTAAACTTTGAAAGACACAGATGATAAAATCACTATCATAATCCTCACATGAAATAACAACTTGGACTACTTCCCTTAAAGCTGATCATCCCTTTGGTTCATTAACTTTGGTTCCAAATAGAACTCCAAAAGAAATAATGCATCCTGAATCCACTCAACAAAGCACAACTCTTCAAAGAACCAAAAGGACCAGACACACAATATCCATATGAAAATATTTTTAATTCCCAAATAAAAGTTCTATTTCTTAAAAAGGAGAAGGAATTAGAGATTCTGAGATGTATTTATGCTGACAAGCATCCTAGAACTTGATATTTGTTATGTAAAAACAATCGAGTGAACAAAAAGCCTAGGATCAAAAAGGCTTTATCTTGAGGAAAACTGAAATATAAAGACATTTAAAAGAAAAATAAAACTGATCCTTGCATTTAAAAAATTTGAATGAGATATGCTATCATTGAGAGCTTATAAAACCACTTACCCTTGTATCCCTGCTTAAATTTCTCCATCAATATTCTTCAAGTGTTTGTGCAAATATCTGGATTTTAGCTCCCCTGGAGAGTCACTTTTGAAAGAAAATACACAGATAGAGTGACCTAGAGTCCATGATATTATTTCAGAATAGATATCATTTCTACATGTATGTTTTACTTGAAGGGGGAAGACATGTTGGAGAGAACAAAAACACATTGGCTTGTTTTTATTGTACATATTATTTCCCGGAAGCTGAAAGTTACTCTATTTATCTACAAAATAGCTAGAAAAGAAGTTCCAGCTATGGCTTTTTCACTGCAGCTAAAGTAGACAGATTTACCCACGGCAAAGAAAGGACAGAGAAACCTTTTCCCTTTTGCTTTATTTAAATTCTGATCCTAATTACTTTTTTAAAGGAAAACAAAACAAAAAGTAGAATAAGGCAGCTGATGTATTTTCCACATCCATCAGTGCATACATCCCATTTCCAGACAAACAAAACCCAGTATATTATACTAATAATCTTCCAAATGTCTCTCAATTTCAAAACTTTTCTGATCTTTCAATGGAATTGATTTTCAAAATAACCAGACTCCAGTTGACAACCAGTTTATGCTTAGTAGCACTGGATGCATTGTATTGCCTACAGCTCATCCACCGTGATCCTTTAAAGATACTTGAAAAAATAAAAATATGCCCTTTGTCAATGCCATAAGCTGCTGCTGTTGCAAAAAGTCTGTAAACAGAAAGAAAAATAAACAGGAGCTATTTGATTTTACCAAAGCCTAATAATACATACACACCAGTCTTTTTGCTTAAGCCCCATAAACAAAGGCAAACACCGTGGCAGGAAGGAAAGAAATGCATGCAGTCACACTGATGCCCTCACCTGGCCATATACTCTACAGAGTGTTCCTGCCAAAACTCATCTGACCAGTGGCTCACATTCCAGGCTTCCTGTGTGGATTTTCCCCATCCCTTCCTCTCCTTTCCCCAGTGTTACTTGAAGAGTTCTGCTAGTACACCATTAGAATTGAATTTACCTTCCTAGAAAACTCATTTTCAGCTAATTCATTATCATCATGCCCTAATTTTAGCCCCCTTCCTCTATAGTTGATTTCTGTTTCTAAAACAAAGATGTTTCTGGAGCTTTGAGAAAAGTATTTGAGGAATAAAATCTGCTCTTCTGTTTAAAGAGCAATGATGTTCTGTGATTCCATTAAACTGCACATAAGAAAAAGAAAAATGAGAGAGAAAAAAGCAAAACCCGAACTAGTAGTGGTTTAAATAATCTAGAAGTTTCTTTCTTTCTCTAGATTAATACACTGGCCAGTTGAGACAGTCAAAAATCCACATTGCTTCTATATCTCCATGCCATTTTCTTCAAATGTGACCTTGCCTTAACAGCTTAATGTGAAAACCATAACACATGTGTTTCAAATCAATACAAGAAAGAAAATAAAAGACACCCTTCTACCTCCTTTAATCAAAAGAGACTCTTGTGTGCAAGGGAGATTGGAAATTTTTTAATAGCAATGTGTCAGCTAAAAACCAGGGCTTGTTTGCCTAAAAGGGAATAGAGGATATTGGGATGGATGTAGCCCTTCCTGCTATACAATACACTCTTCTCTCATTATTTAGTATAATTAAGCATCATCTATGCAATCATCATGGATCATCATAGATGGCATGTACTTTTCTTCTCTGTGCTAAGTCTTTCAAATCCTTCCAACAAAACCATAAAGCTGCTACTATTTTAAATCCCATTTTACAACTTTAAGAAAAATAGGCTCAAAAGTAAAGAAAGTTTCCCAATGTCACATAGCTTATAAATGGCAATGTAGGATTTAAAGAAAGGTCTATGATTCTAGGACCTGAGCCCTTAACATGCAATGCCACTATTTCACAAAAAGGTGCCCTCCATTAATCACCATCAAGCTCAGATCAGGTGAGATTCACTAACCAGTCTCCTACAGTACATCCAATGTATTGATAAATAAATATTAACCTACCATGTTAACCAGTAACTGTGATGCTTTTAAATTATGAGCATGCTTTTAAAAACCATATTACATGCACAACAGTGTGGACTGAAAACACAGTCATAATGAAATAAAACTTATGATAAAGTTAATATTTCAAATGACCATGATTGTGCCACACAAAAATGATGTTAACTATTTGTCTAATCTTAAATACTACTAAGGTATTTAGATAATTTGTAAAAATAACTTTAAGATTGATCAAGGTCTCAACATTCTTAAGTTTTTATATAGTCACAACATCCAAATAAATCAGTCTATGATATTTTTATTGAGGTAAAATTGACATATATTAGTTTCACATACTATTCTTTCTTTTTATTAAATTTATATATTAAGCATGGTAGACACAATGAAAATAGTTACATTAAATTCCTTTGGTGGATGCACTATAGTATGTTTAACATTTAGCTTATTTCTAATGTTTGCCTATTCTAAATTGCTTTATAAAAATTAAGCATGAATGAGAAAACATTACTAAACTAATTTCTGACAGCATTGTACCTTTCTCTAAGTTGTTTAATTTCTATAATCATTCTTGATTACCAGCAGCTTCCCTGATGCCATGTAGCCATTTCAATAATTCGTTCACTAACATTTAGGGAAACATGGGCCAGTTACTAGTTATATATACAGATGAAGAGAACACAGACTCTGTTGTCGAAGAGCTCAGAGTTAAATGGTATGTATAGACCTGTGAAATGTAAACTGCTGGTTCAAGTATGTATTGAGTGTATACAAAAGAAGGCATTTGATCCAGCCTGCTCATCCAGAAAAACTGCCTATAAAAGATCTTCATCACACACACATACTCATGTATATGAAAAAACATATCTGGAACTCAGCTCTCCAATAATATGCCTGTGATAGCCCTATTGTTTCAAATCAAGGCTTCTTGTGCTCCTCCATTATCCCCATCATATTCCCTATTCCAGTCTCACTGCCTAAGAATAGGGACATGGTATTAGAGAATGTCTTGCACTGAATACCAAAAAGTCACAGAAATTCTGGGCCACAAGTCTATTGTTGGTCAATAGTAAGAAAAATGGCATACTGCTTACCATACCATGGCATATTGGGTAGAAATCAATACCTCAGAAAGGGATTCTGGTGTCTGGTATCCCAATCCAGAATGGGAACAAAGGAAGCTGAAACAAGGAAAAGAAGACTGATCTAGGTCAACCGTGGAAAAATAAACATTTCTCACCCTGCATCAGTGAGAATCAAGCAATCAAATCCAACCAGAATGACTTCACAGGTTTAACTGTTGGGAAGGACCACCGACAAATGAAAGAGATCAATATACCATATTTTCAGACCATAAGACACACTTAGATTTTAGAGGAAAATCAGAAAAAGTTTTGAAGCAAAAAATGTTGGGAAATGTTTAATAACATAAATAACATAATATTTCACCAATGTAAATGTAAACAGAATTCAAGAGCAGCATTAACAACCATTATTCCTCCCAAATTGCGGGAGGGAGTACATCTTATAGTCTGAAAAATACGGTAGTTTCTTGCCTTCAGAACTGGCTTTGGTGGAGCAATTTTAGGTATTTACTGAAACATAAATTTCTTCAAAAGAATGCCAGATTTTGTATTCTGTTGTTAGAAATGAGGCTTAAAATCTACTCATTTTTTTGAAGGGTTACATATTAACTTGAACAAGTTTTTGTCAAAAAGAATTGAAAGTCATGAGAAAGAAAAATCTAGAGAATGTGAAGGGATTGGAAACTTAAAGTGAGAGAGAGGACCAACCCAGTAATGAATGAAAATAAAAGAAAATGGGTAACTAGAGTCTCAAGAAATAAAATCATCTGCTTCATTATTGTGCACTTTCTATGTTCAACCAAATATCAATGTTATTTCCAATCCTATAAAATCCAACACAAATTTAGTTCAAACTTAGGCTATTCCAGATACTTTCTGGGAGCAATTCAAGAATTCTTGGAAGCTCCATAGACTTATTAGCTATGAATGCACAGGAGGCTCAGCAGAAACATCCATAATCATAATATTTTCTTTGTGGCCCAAACTTTGGTTTGAGATAATAACCAAATGCTGTGTCTTTTTCTAAAACACAATATTTTGTATATAGAGCAACTTTTCAAAGCGTATTCTCACAGATAACCCTCGCAACTTGATGTAAGCAGTGGAGAACCTCCATATTTGACCAAACTGATAACCATCTGTATTACTTAGGATAGGCTAAATTAGACTAGAGTAACAAATGCTCCCAAAATCTCAATTGCTTAATAACCCAATAAAAGTTTATTAGTTCTCACATACCCAAAATCTCTGGCATGACTGGACAAATTAACAAGTGTGCTAGATTAAAAATCACCATAAAACTTTCAAAGTTCCCCCCACCAGGAGATAAATTTTATTTTCCCATCCTTTGAATCTTAAATTTAGGATGTCCTTGTGATTTGCTTGAACCAGTAGAAGGCTATGGAAGTAAATCTGCATACATCCTATGCTGGTCATCTAGAGGCCATATAGCTCCTGTTCTGCTCTCTTTGCTGCCACATGTTAATAAACCACATTAGCCCCCTTGAGAAGGAGAGATGACAGGAGCCACAGGCATTCTGGCTAAGGCCATAATAGAGGGTATAGTTCCAAATGTGCTGAGCTAGACTAGAAGAACCACCCAACCAGCATATAGTTATGAAAAGTAATAAATACTTTCTGTTTTAAGCCACTGAAATGTGGGTCATTTTGTTACTCAGCAATAGTCAGCTGTAGCTTCCCTCCACAGACAAGCTCAGAAATCCAGGCTAACTCAGTCTTTGGGAACTTCCACATCTACACAAGCATTGGTGGTCACCACAGCAGAGAACAGAACCACTAGAAAGTCATGCCCTGGAATTCAATACTTCTTCCCAGAAAGGATACATGTCACCTCTTCTCACAACCCATTAGCCTTACCAAGACATTTGACTGTCTAACTGTAAGACATGGTAATGTGTATGGAGGTCGCAAGGGAGGAGGTAGAAGGGAGATAAACGGTAATGGAAAAGTAAACAAACAAACAAATAATAAACATAAAAGGTCATGGTAAGAAATTGTCATCTTTCTGTAGGTCCAGGAAAAGAAGAGAACCAAGCATGAATAAGGTGTAGAATATTTACTACACCAGCAGTCCTTTAAAATGGGCTATTACTTTAGTATTTAACTGTCCCTCAGAATAGATAAATTGGGATTGTAACTTCTTTAGTATTAATCTTATTGTTATAATTTCTTCAAATGGCTTATAAATTAAGCTAACAATACCCATGATATTACACCAGGCTGAACTCAGTACTGAATTCAGATTATCCCAGATGCTTCCCAGTAGTAACTAACCAAACTATGTATGAGCCTATGTTAACTTTCTTATGCTATCATCTTTTAGTAAACCACTGCTTTACAAACAATAGTATAAGGTTTCAGGCCACCAGGATTTAATTTCTAAATTCCCACTACATACTTGTTGTATGTATAAATTCAGAAATTCTTACCCTCTTATTCTCCTCTAAAGGAGAAAGGTATGAATAAATCTTTCTTTTAAATGCTTTATAATAGAATATATTTCATCCAATCACAAACTAGTGAGAGAAACAATAATTACAAGAATTTACTCCACCCTCACAAAATGTAATGTCAGAGGTCTAGATTGACTCTAAATCACTCAAGTAAGCTTAATCAACAACTTATCTAAAACAATAAGGGAAAATAGATACGACCTTGAGTAGCTCAAAGGATATTATCTTTCTCTTCAAATGTCTTTATTAACTATGTTTATAGCTTAAATTTGGGGAAGTCAGAGTTGAGTTGGCCAGGAAGTCTTGGGTGGAACCTGCAAAGAAGGGCAGCATCTTCCTTTAATAGAGCACAATCAAAACAATCTATGGCAGATCATTCTCAATGATGAATATCTGACACAATATTTATTTCCAGTTGCTGCTGTTACCAGTTCAGGGTCTTAAAACAACATGAATGTATTGTGTTACTATTTCGAAGGTAGAAAGTCTGAAATGGGTGTTACTGGACTAAAATCAAGGTGCTGGCAGGATTGAGCTCCTTGCTGGAGTCTCCAGGAAAGAATCTGTTTTCTTGGCTCTTCCATTTTTAAGAGGCTGCTCACATTCCTTTTCCAGTGGCTTCTTTATCCATTTTCAAAACCAGAAATTGCCAGTTGAGTCTTTCTCACAATGCATCACCATGGCATTGGTCTTTCTGCCTTCGTGTCTCATATTTAAAAACTCACTATTACACTGGGTTTAGTTGGATAATCCAGAATAATCTCACCATCTCAAAATCTTTAATTTAATCACATCTGCATTATACCTTTGCCATGTGTGTCTCTTAGTCCATTCAGGTTGGCATAAAAAGAATATCATAAACTCTGTGGCCTAAACAACAAACATTAATTTCTTATTGTTCTGTAGGCTGAAACGTCCAAGATTAAGGTGCCAACAGATTTGGTGTAAGGTGAGAGCCTGCTTCCTCATTCATAGACTGCCATCTTCTTGCTGTGTCCTTCCTCACATGGGCAGAAAAAATGAGGGAACTCTGGGGTATCTTCTACAAGGGCAATAATCCCATTCATGAGGGCTCCACCCTCACGACCTAGTTGCTTCTTAAAAGCCTCACTTCCTAACACCATAATTTGGGAGTTAGGATTTCAATGTGTGAGTTTTGAGGGGACACAAACAGTCTACAGAACAGGAATTAGGATGTCAGCATCTTTGGGAGACCATTATTCTGTCTACCATAGACACTATTCCCAGCAACTCAGGGTGGCTTACATAACTAAGGTTCTCTTCCACATGCAAATAGGAAAAATGAAAGCTTTTTCAGAAGTTTATGATCAGCCAGCAAGCAAATTGCCACAGCAGTGCCCACAGCCATCAGTGCCAGTGCTCATCCCTGTCAGTCACTGTATCTTTGCCACTCAGTGGGACTGAATGGTCTTGCTTCCAACAGTAATGTGCTCCTACTCTGCTACACAAGGAAAGTAGCAAGAACTTGCCAGCCACCTTGGCCTGAATCAGTTGTTATAGAAAGTAATTTAAACTATACTTCAATGAAGCAATCTGCAGGAAGGAAACTACAGTGATGCTAAAAAGTAAAAATAAAGTTATGTCTCCGATTTCAACTTTATTACATTTTCCATTCTTGCTATTGCACTTTGTAAAAGAGGTTTTTAATCAACCTGAGTCTACTGGCTTCCTCACAAACCAAACAAAACTGTTTTCCCTTGTAAAATCAAATCTAATAAAATTTCTTCGTGAATCTGCTCTATGGGGAAAAAGTACTCCAGAGCCTTAAGAGAGTAAATGAATGTAACAGTCTAAGAAAATTATGCATTATCTTTTGAACACTAATCAATCAAGATGCAATGTAGTAGTAACCTAGGGAGATTTCCAGCAATGGGGCAATAGATGACAAAAAAAGCAAAGAAAATGAGTTAGGGGTCCTAGAAAGGAAATAGGAGATTAGAGTTACAACCCCATGTGACCCAATGTAAATGGCCAATACTAAGGTCCATTATTTCATTCAATTAATGTTTTACTTACTATGTTCCAGTCTTGGTGCTAGCCATAGTGGATATGATGGCATTCATCACTGGTTTTATCGAGCTCACAGTCTACTGACAGAGAGAGGCACACATCAAATAATTGAAGTAATGTATATTATAAATGTGGTTAATATCTATGAAAGAGCCCTGGCTGGTGTGTCTCAGTAGACTGAGTGCCACCCTGTGAACCAAAGGTTTGGATTCCTAGTCAGAGCACATGCCTCAGTTGTAGGCCAGCCCCACAGTTGAGGGTATACAAGAGGCAACCACACATTGATGTTTCTCTCCCTTCTTTCTCCTTCCCTTCCCCTCTGTCCAAAAATGAATAAAAATCTTTTTTAAAAAAGATCTACAAAGGAAAGGTTCAGGCTACTGTTATAGTATAAGAAAGGAGAACAAGGTTCATCTGGGAGATAGAGTATCCAGGCAAGAGAAATTTGAGCCTCGATCCAAAAGAGGAGTTGATGTTAATGGGAAAGGTGGCCAAAAAAGCATCATAGCAGAGGGGTCAGGATGTGCAAAGGCTTTTCATCTAAAGACACAGGACTGTTGACAGTAGGATGAGACGGAATGGAAAAGCTTGCAATCTAGAAAGAGATACATACATAGGGCTGAAGCAAGACCTGGGGAAGTGGGCCCAAATGCAGAAAACTGCAGATTGTCCTCCCTGATGACCAGAATATAATAATCAGGAAGTAGAAACAAGGTTACTAAGTAGGTGGAGCTCAAAACCAGGGGTTAAGAAGTATTCAACACTCAGAGAGGCAGCAGCATCAGGAAAATATCAGATATTTGTAGGAACCCCCACTGCCAGGCTTCAAGAAGAACTTCATGCTTACTCCTTGAGTACGTACCTGTTAAACCAATCACCTTTGATTCAAGAGACAAAAACAATGCTGACTGAGTACAGCCATGGGGAGAGTAGGGCAGGAGAGGAGCATTAGGGTGCAGGCGAGTCTTTGGAAAATGAAGCATGGTGATTATTGCCTTAGAAATCATCATCAGATTATCATTGTTTTAATCTGCTCAGGCTGTCATAACAAAATATGACAGACCGCATGGCTTAGATGACAGAAACTTATTTTCTCACAGTTCTGGGGCCTGAAGTCTGAGATCAAGGTGTTGGCAATTTGGCTTCTTCTGAGGCCTCTCCTTGGCTTCCAGGTGACACATCTTCACTGTGTCCTTGCATGGTTCTGTGTTCAAGAATCTTGTGTCTCTCTGTGCATCCTAATCTCTCTTTATAAGGACACTATTTGGAATGGATCAGGGTTCACTCTAATGGCCTCATTTTAACATAGCCACCTCTTTAAAGGCCCTGTCTCCAAATAGTCACATTCTGAGGTGCAGGGTTTGGGGCTTCAACATATGAATTTGGGCAAGCACAATTCAGCCCATAATAGTCATCATCAAAAGGCAATGTGCTAAGGTGAAAGGCTCAGGTGATTGGATCAAACGTTCAATCTCTTTCAACTTCATTGATTGGTTATAATGCGTATCCCTGGGCTTTTATATGATATGGAATTCTTCACATATGTGAAGCACATAGCACAAAGTAAACTCTCATTAGGATGTAGGTACTAAGTGTTTTCAAACCATCTACCTCTTTATGCAAATAAGAACAATGTGCCCAAAACAGAGCTTAGGTAGTCTAATTCCCACTTCATTCTTCCAACAAACAACATGCACACACACTCAGTGAAGAATAATGACTAACACATTGCAGTATTGCAAACAGACAACTGCAAAAGATGAACTAGAAAGTCACATTTGCTCTAAAGTACAATACACCAGTCCATTCCTCCTATATGGCTTCTGAGTTTTCTAGGTTGCTTTTAAGAGCCTCTGCTACAAGATGTTTTAAATATTTTTCTCTATTTTTAATACTTTAATACTTTTGTTGCTTACATTATGATCTTGAAAAATGTGTGACGAGTTTTAGGCAGGGAAGTGACATAACCACATAGGTACAGTAGAGCACCTTTCTGGCAAGGAAGAATTAAAAGACAATGGATTAGGAAGTTGCAGCAGTATTCCAGGCACAAAAGTGTGATGGTACCAACTACCCTGGAGGCAGTCAAATGGAGAGAAATAATTACAGTTCAGAGTCAATAACAATTGGAATCACTTGTACTTAGTGGTTGACAGGTAAAAGCAGGAGTGAGGGAAAAGCACGATGTAATGATGTCACCTAGGTTGGTTTTTTGTTTGTTTTGTTTTGCATTTTTTAAGCAACAAAGGGTGCAAGTGATGTATTCTTTCATCATTAACTAAAAGAATACAGGGTAGAAGTGATTTGGGGAGATTATATTATGGTTCAGGTTTCAAAAATTTTTGAAAAAAGGAAAATGAAAGAGCACATTAGCCAGTTAGTTATACAGTTCTAGAGTTAATATTAAGAGTGTGAGAGAGGGAGAGAAAGACTAAATGATCCTGAAGAGAATGTAGGGTGAAAAGCAAAATCTCCTAGGACGGAACCCTAAAGAATACCAGCACAGGTGGTAAAGGAAGCAATAGAAGTGGTAAGGTCCCTTGGGGAGTATGCATCAAAGAAATTAAGGAGCCACAAAAATAATGTGAAAGTCAGCAGTGTAATAATGGCACATGATTCTAAACATAAGACCTTTACAATTTTGACTTAAATATAAGTTGTGAATGTAAAGGTCTTATGTGTAGCTAGGATTGAGGGTAGGAGGTGGTGGTGGGTGGGGTGAGGGAAAGTAGTGTCAGGAAAATGGAGACAACTGTACTTGAACAGCAATAAAAATAAATAAATAAATAAATCTTTAAAAAAATGCTTTTACATTCAACCTGCCATTATTTGAGTCAAGACTTTAAAGTCAATACTGCCTCCATCATTGAGTTCGTTAATCTCATTTAAGTCTACTAAGCTATCAGAGTTATGAATCAGAAAAATAATACTTCTAACCAAGTATAATACAAAACACAAAATTCTATCCATTTTCTGAAAATACTTTAATAGCAAAAATCCTGTCAGTTCAGATGTCAGGCTAAGAAAAATAGAAAGTTAAAAATACTGCTTTTCTGTACAGACTGTAATAGTTGTAATAACTGGGTAACATTATTCATATTTTTATTGCTTTCTAGCCTTGATGTCTTCTGGCACACATGCCAAATTAAACATTTTAAGTATTATTCAGTAATTTGATTTAATATAAACCATATACAAATTGGATTAAATCTATCTAAAAATGTTGAAGAACTGATTTGTTCATCTGAAAACTCAACTATTGCAAAGAAATTTTGAAGCAACCAGTATTATTTTTTCCATTAGAAAAAAATGTCAATCCAGCATTTATAGCCCTCATGCCCATTTCTAAAGTTCAAATACCTATTCATTGTTCTTAGACAATTTTCTGTTTTAATTTACCTATAGCTGTAGGTAATTTTTGTTTTAATCCTGTCTCAGCACAATGTGGTTATAAATCTTGGAAATTGCAAAAGCATTGGAAAATTTGTAAAAGAAAATATCTTAACATCTCTGGTTGATTTGTTTCTGCCAAGGAAGTTTGTCTTTCAGAATCCTCTGGATTATCTTAATCTCATTGTTTTACAGGTCTTTTCATGTTTTCTCACCCCTAACATTATAAATCTGCTCTTCTTTCATTTCTCTTTGCCATTTTATCTATTACTTTTTCTTTCAGAGAAAACCAGTTTAAAATCCTTTGCTTTTCCCGTCCCTGTCTGAAGTTTGACAAGAAGCAATAACTATGCTGTCTTTTGCTAGAGGGTTCAATCTAAAACAAATAAAAGGTAGACATCACATTACTTTTATAAAATGCTAGCAATAGAAGTTTTCTTTATACTTAATACTGAAAAAAAGGAATAATGATTTTGACACATCTCTATATAGAAGAAAAACAAGCTTCCTTGTACATAAAATATATATTTCAATGTTCTTATCCAATTTTATATTTTAAGATACTAATAAGTATTTGTGGAAGGATGATCTCTGTTTTATTACCTGTGTTTAATTTGCTTTTTTTACATACTTGGGAATTTATGAACTTGCTGAGGGAAAGAAAGTTTGCAGAGATTCTAAAACAGGAAGTCATACTTCAGCATATCTCATTTTCATTCATTTTCTTAATATTGGAGTTCCCTGTGATCAACCTTCCACTGCTCTTCATTTTACATTCTACATGATCTCACCTGGTGCCATAGTTTAACTAAAACCTATAAATATCAGGCTTTTGGCAAGATTGAATCTAAAACCCTCCCATTTCAAACCTCTAGAAATTCTGAGTAAAATATATAAAAATATATTAAATGTATGAACAAAGGTTCTAAAAGATAAATAATGCCAGAAATGAAGAGGAAATGGAACAGCAGAGGTAAGCAAGTTAATGCTGCAGCTGCCTTGAAGTAAAAATTTTTAAATCTCCAGAAGGAGACCTAAAAAAGCAGCCTGAAACATACAAATAAAAACATGGCAGAATAATAAGATAGTAACACATCCACAATCATATAAGAAATTATTAACACATTTCTCTATGCATCTCCAATGCAGCTGATAGATCAAGCAAAAATTAGTACAGATATAAAATTATAAGTATATGATTAACAAGCTTTGTATGTATATAATTCTACACCTAATAATTAGAAAATACATATTTTAATTATTTTTATAAAAATTGACAGAATACTAATCTTATGTTGTCTCAGTGCAATAAAAATGGAATGCAACAAAAAAGGGGGAGAAATCCTCACAGGCTAAAAATGCAGTCCTGTTGTGAAATAAACTTTAAAAATCATAATGGAATATAAAATATTTAACTGAAAGCAGTATATATTAAAAATAGTGGTATAGATTGACATTTCTTGATGTGCAGCAGATGAGAATTATTGAAACCTTCCTGCTGTGTAACACTTTTACAGGTTCAGAAGAAAATATTGGAAATAAAATAATTTTTTAAATAAATGGATGAGACTGCAAGAAATAAAAGAAAAAATATATATATAAACAGGTACAACACCAGGACATCCATCCAGGAAAGTAAATAAACACCAAAACCCACCCAGCTGTCTTAGGAGTACATAGGATTATGTATAAATATTCCCCGATGATCTAGAGTTAACCCATGGGAGGCCCCAGACAGCCCACAGCTGGTAGAGACCACACCAGATAAAACTGGGATTCAGATGGACTATTTTCTCAGAGAAAAGGTAAGATGAAAAATTAATAAAGTCCAGAAGAAGACAAAAAGGAAAATTCACTATGTAGGCCTAACTCTCCATAGAGGCTTAAACAAACAAGCAAATAAAAAATATTAACGGCTCCCCTTAGAGTCCATGGCAAATGATAGGCTCACACACAAATGCTTTAGGCCTACATTTTTGGTATCCAGCGAGTCTAAAATTCACAAGCTAAATAATTGTAATGAAAGTATTTAAGGCTATGAATATTCATTCCACAAAGTGTCAATATAACCACATCATACAAATGCTGATATGTAGTTGTACTCATTTCTGTTCTAAATATTTTATTTCCACCCAAATTTCTATAAGCATTTTTAATCTTCAAACAGAGTTTTTTACTATATTTTATTTCAAATTCAATTGCACTGTCATCATAAATGTATAGTAGCAGTTCTTAAAAATTATGATCTAAAACAAGGTCAGTTTCATAAATGAGTTCTGCTGTGTATCCTCCAATTATTTGTACAGCATTATTATATTATCGTGACCAATAGGGTTTATCATGGAATACAATGTTGGTTCATTATTAGAAAATTGTTGAAGTTAGTGCAAAATTAGTCCACAGAATAGAAGTAAAATAATTTCTTCAGGAAGTCATAAGAAACATTTCATAAATTTAACACCCGTTTGTGATTTTAAAAATATAACTCAGGAAAGTTAAATGAAAAAAGTTTCTGTAATTTGATAAAGATCATGTTATAGAAACCTACTGCAAACATATTTAATAGAGGAACATTTCATGAATTTCTCTTATTTTTAGGCATAATGCCTGCTATTACCTAGAATATACCTCTCCCATCTTCCTCATCTCAGTAAATGACTACCATTCACCCAGCTCCTCAGCTAAAACTGTAACCATGCAAAAACCTTATTTTCTAAATCTGGCTTTTTATTTTGTTTTTGTTTTTTTGCCTTTGACTCAAAATGGCCTCACTTCCTGCCCTGAATCACTCTCCTCACTCTTCCTTGCTCAATCACTTCCTTGCTCAAAGACTACTAGGATGCCTTTAGGACAGCATCCTGTAGTCTTACAAACAAGGTCCTGGGTCTATTGAGTATTGAAACTGAGTTTTCAATCAAACTAAACAAAATATCTTGGCCTCAGCTGTGTTTAGCTCCAGACCCAGGAAAACTGATGATCCCATAGAACAAATCCTTGTGAAATTCCAGAACAACTCCATGACTGACAACAGGGCCAGATGCAACGATGAATTACCTCCTACCCTAGTACCTACCAATCAGCAGAGACCACGACCCTAACTCTATTAGTCACTATGATAAACGATTTTTGCCCTATAAAATCCACCCCCTGGAAGCCTGGTTTTTTAGCATGAGCTAGCTATGATTCCGAGCATTGCACCATGTCCTTAATAAACCCTACCTTCTTGGCTGCAAACTCCTGTTCCTATCTTATTGGGCTTTGATATGTACAGGCAAATGGACTCCTTCCGTCCAGTAACAATTTTGGCTCCCAGCATGGGCCTCCCTTTTGCTTGTGGATTCAGAGACCCCCATGGGGCTCAGGGCTTGCCACCAGGTGCCCACTTTGTAGCTGAACAGACCTGTTGTCTTGGAGGCAGAGGTTAGATGGCAGTCCCTAACGGGGCGCTCCCAACCTGCTGCATTTTTATTTGCAGCATTTAAAAAAGGAACTGAAAAGGTCTAAATTCGGAATTTGCTGTAGTTTTAGAAGTTGAAAACACCTTTTGGTTAGGTTTCACAGGTGATGGCCCCTGCCAACCCACCCTCTTCTAGGGCTTAGGGAAGCCCTAATCCTATGGGAACAGGGAGGAAAATGGTTCCTAAGAAATCTTAGTTTGGCCTTCTTCTCCCAGATTCGGAGAAACTCAGCAGGAAAGAAGGGGAAGGAATCTCGTTTGTCACTCTGCTTGAGGCTGTATTTGTTACCCATTAAGTCTGTGTTGCATCTTAGGGGAAGGAGGCCAGTTCTGCTGACATTTCAGCTGGTCTTGAAGGAGTGGGCAATGGAAGCTCACTCTGGCCTAGGCCTAACTCAAGGCAGCTGCTTACCCCATCGCCACTGCACTGGGTGGTCCGAGGCCTGTCAGGGGGTGGGAGGGATTTGCACCACCCAACCCCCTCTATTATCTTATCTACTGTGTCTGACTCATTGCCAGCCACACTTTAGCAAGAAATAAGGGTTATTGAATTGTGAGATCTTACAACTCTTCCCAGGTAATTCTGTTTATACAAACTGTCTAATCCTACTTGTCTACTACATGAGTAACTCCATTTCTGTACCCCAGTGCAGCCCTTTGGGCTCTATCTTACAGAACTGGAGTATATTTAGCTAGGAACCTATGAAAGAAAAACTGGGCTAAAAAAGCAGACATTAACAGGGTTAAAGCAAATGTTTTAGTACAGCACTACAAAAGGCTATACTAAAGGGTGTAGTGCAGCACTCTAAAATGAAATCAGCCTTTTGGGATTCAAGCCCAGCTGTTTTTATCATTCTCAATTTTAAGACTGAAAAACACAAAAAATGGGAGGCTGGGTTGTTTTTTGAAAGCACAAACCGCTTCTACGGCTCCAAGACATCCTTACCAAGGACAAATACAGATCTTAAGTGCTTTCTCCATAAATATTAGTAAAACAAACAAACAACAACAAAACCTTAGCCATCTGTGTAGATCAATTTAAATTATTTCAGCTGTTCCTATCTAAATGAGTTTTGCTTTATGATGCCTGTTTCATAGCTTAAAAGATCTCTATGTCTGTCTGTATGTTCATGTGCATTGTAGTATTTTCTGCCACCAAATAGCATTGTTAATTAAAAAAAAACTATTTTAAATTGGCTTAAACAAACAAGAGTTTATATGAGATTTCTCAAAAATGTTACGGAAACTCACCCAAGTGCTTTTCAGAATGACATGATCTGGTAAAGTATTTGATATTAAAGCTGCTTTGAATTGATTATATATGTATACCTTTAAAATAATCAGCATTAAATAATACTTTTATTCTGTCTTGGTTTATTAATTAAGTTTTTGGTTTGGTTAAATATGCATACTTTTATAATCAGCATTAAATAACACTTTTACTCTAACTTGGTTTAATTAGTCAAATAATTTTATGTTATCTCTGTTGCAAAAATCTCAGCAAGAAAAAAATTTAATGTAATAAGATCTTTATAAGCAATCTAAACTTAATTGTTAAGAGCAAATAAATGTAAATGAAATAAAAAGTTTCTTTTAGGTTAACTCTTTAGTAATAATTATATTGTACTTAAGTGCTTTTATAAATCTTTTTTGTAACTTGAAACTTTAAAGATAGTCATTAAACCATTTGAACATAGGTTTATCTACTGTCTGCTTATTATAGATAACTAAAGATATTTGGGCCTATTAGTAAGCCCATCTTATGCCACATTAAAAAATATGCTGTGAGAAAATATACATTTCAAAATTATTAAATGTGTTCATAAATGTATTAACCTAAAGATACTAAGTGCTTACTTTTCAGTTGTCACTAGAAATTGAGGTTCCTAAGATTAAGATTGCTAATTAAGATGGAAAGAAACAATATGTTTAGCCATAAAAAAATTATAAAATATAGAGATACATTTCTAAGGAATTAGAAGAATGAGATTTGTCATAAAATAGCATTGGTTATTTCAGAATGAATAAGAAGGGACATACTAAGAGGGCTAAGGAGGCTGTAGAAGGTCTATAAAGAAGAATCATAGGGGGACTTTACACATAGTTAAACTGAACAAGATTGTAATTTACTTAAATACATAAATTTAATTATCAAAATAAGCTAATACAAAATAAGAGTTTGGTTCTTCTTCACTCTTTTAAAAAAATTGTATTTATTTTACTCCAGATAAGATATCAGAATAGAAAATTTTCTGCCCAAAAATAAAGATTCAGTTTTATTAAAATAGTTTTCTATTGTCTTGATTAGGTACCTGATTACTTAAAAAAATACTTTTCTTAACCTTAAGAACTAAAGTTTTGCTAACCTGCATTTTTATTTGATACCCCTTTATTGTCAGTTTGAACAAATAATGTATTTTGCTTCATAATGATATGTAATTTTTGGGGTCAGATATGTTTGACAAACTCCTAGGGTCCAAATTTTAGCAAAATACCTTTTTCTTGACCCAGAAATGGCTTTGGGTTGTTCCAATGGGCCCCTAGAACACCTCAAAGGATTTTTTTCCTCCTTGCAAGGGAGAGGTTTGGAATTGAATTGGTCCATTTGATATGTTTGAATTGAACGAGAAGCTTTGTCAACTAAGGAAATAGTTTGTTTTACTTGTATGTATATATTCTTATTACTAAATTGATATTACATATTATAGATTATAATAAAATCTCCAGTAGTCTACAAAAGATTGATACAATATTCATTTGTAATTCTTGCTATCTTAAAGTGTTATGTTAAAGAAAAGCAAAGTTCTTTGTCAACTGAAATATAATCAGATCTGTAACCATGACATTTTAACGTTTTTTCATTTACAGTTACTGTTTTACTCTAAGGGGAACTGGTGAGAAAAAATCCTGGGCAGCATGAGCAGAAATCAAGTCTAATGCTCTTGCAAGTCTAATGTTTTTGCAATTCTAATGCTTTTGCAAGTATATTTCACCTACAGAGAGGTCCACAAAAGGACTTCAACTTATTCCAAAAGAGAGTTTTCTAAAAATGAAATTTAAGATCATACCTTAAGACTGGATGAAGATTTATAAAGCTCTAAGAAATAACTGGATAATAAACTGCTGGCAAATGATCAAGATAGACAAGAATTACTTGTGTAATTTGTGGGACCGACTGAACTGAAAATAATAATTTTTATATATTTTTGTTAAATATATTTCAGATTTTTAACCTTTTTATTATCCAGATATAAGGAAACTTGTTTTCTCTTAAACTACTTATGACTTAGGGCAATTTGGTAAATCATAACTTTGTAAGCAATATTGAAACATTTATATTTTTCTTCCTTCCTGATCTCTCTACAAATTTGAAGACCTTGAATGAGAATTATTATTTTCATGGCAATATGGTTGTTTGCATAGATTTGATAGGAATAGGTTATTTTTATAACAGGGCACAATTGAACATTGGTTTATTACCAAGACTTTGACTAGAATGTCATGTTTGAGGGAGACATGCATAGATTCTGGATGTCACCAGAAAATTTAAAGGAATTAAGATTGACTTTGGAAGCCAACAAAAGCCTCTTGGAGAAATGGCCTGATATCTTACATGGTTTTTCCTTGCCTTTCCAGGTAAGGAACAAAGGTTGCTTTCCTGGGATATAGCAAAGGGAGAACTTCAATACATTTTAGGGAACCATGAGAACCTGAGGAATTTACCTAAATCAATATGGATTGTAGGCAAATACTGATGGTAAGTATAAGTCTTCTCTTCTTAGCCCTGAAAGGCTAAATAAAGTTCAATCTGGAGATTCCCTATAAAAATCCAGCAAAGCAGATTTAAAAGAGCCTATGTGATCAATTACTATTCTTATTGCACTTATGCAATTAAGAGGCCAAATTTATTGAAAATAAATTTTAATGTGGCTATCTTTGATAAAATGAAGGTAATTTTAGAGAGGAAAACTGTTTCAATAGAAAGGATAATGCCTAATTGTAGGTGTTAGAATGTAGATCAATTAATTGTCCTTAAAATCTTATATTTCACCTGTGGACTAGATTGGATCCTGAATTTTTCTAATGAAAGTGCTTGGCTGCAACCCTCTGAACTAGTGTTTTATTTTTCTCCCATCCTTTGCCTTGGAGTTATTGAGAACTAAAACTGTTTTTTTCTGAGCCTTGCCATTGTAGTCTCAGCTTGATGACATAAGTTAAACTAAACAAGTTGTCACAATAGCACGTGCCTAGGTGGCTCTGGAATCTGTGTAAACCAGATTGAGCTGGTGTCACGATGTTCATCAGGGACGGCTGGACTGCACAACAGGGAAACTGTCAGATTGTCACTACCTGCCTCTATTCCAGAAAATAATGAATCTCGGAGCCTTCCATCTGGAGGTATTCTCGACTAGCAGTCTTAAAGACTCAGGGACTAATGTAGTTTGCTCAGATTATTACTTAGGGTACAGTAACCTGGCCTACTGCTTCCTCTTCTGCTGTTCCTGCTTATAAATTGAACACAGAATGCCCCCTCTAAGGCTCAGGGATCATCACAAAGGAGGTGGGTGTGTAAGATTGTAAGAGCCGAATAAAAAGGTCACAATGGACAGACAAATCTGGCTCCCTCTTACAAGGTAATTCTCCTTCTTGGTTGAACCTGGACCCAGTTGCCTATACTCATCAAAACTGAGGAATTATCCAAAGAAAATAGGAATTATAACCATGTAGAAACCTTGCTTTCTTTAAGCTGAGCTTTTGATTCTTTTTCCCTTTGACTCACACTGGCCTACCCTAGCACCCTGACTCACTGACCTCCCTCTCCCTTGCTTAATAATGGGGTTCTGGTCAACAGCCAGTAGTCTTAGACACAAGGTCCTGGGTCTATTGACTATTGAGACTGGGTTTTCAATCAAACTAAACATAATAGTTTGGCCTTAATTGTGTTTTAGCTCCAGACCCAGGAAAGCAAAACAATCACACAGAACAAATCCTTACAAAATTATTTAGAACAACTCCATGGCTGACATCAAGACCAGATGCAAATACCATATGATCTCACCTATAAGTGGAACCTAACCTAACAAAACAAACAAATGAGCAAAACATAACCAGAGACATTGAAATTGAAAATAAACTGACAGTGACCAGAAGGGAGGGGGGAAGGAAATAAAATGGGAAAGAAGGGAAAGGGTTGTGAATGCACATATATAAAGGACACATGGACAAAGCCAAGGGGGTAGGACTGAGGGTGGGAGGTGGGGGTGGGTTGGGATGGGGGAAAGTGGTGGTAAGAAAATGGAGACAACTGTATTCAAACATCAATTAAAAAATTTTTTAAAATACCAGATGTAATGATCAATTATGTCCTACTTGAGCACTAACCAACCAGCAGAGACCATTAATCACCATGATTAATGATTTTTCTCTATGTAATCCACCTCCTGAAGCCATCAGGGAGCCAGGTCTTTGAACATGAGCTTCCTGTGACTACAGGCATGGTGTCTTGTCCTTAATAAAGCCTTACCTTCTTGGTTGCAAACTCCTGTTTGTGTCTTACTGCATTTGATGCATGAAGGAAAACTGACCCCTTACATCTGGTAACACAACTCAAGAAATAATTCTTTTTTTAAATTTTTATTTCAATTACATTTGGCATAAAATATTATGTTAGTTTCAGGTATATAATATAATGATTGCTTATATACACTTATCAAGTGACCACTCAGTAAGTCTAGTAGTGTTATTACAATATTATTGACTATGTTCTCCATGTTGTGCTTTACATCCTCTTGAATATTTTTATAACTGGTAACTTGTACTTCTTAATCCCTTTCATCTTTATCACACATTCACCTCAAACTGGCTCTCATCGGGCCACCACCAATTTGTTCTCTGTATCTATGAGTCTGTTTCTGTTTTGTTTATTCATTTAGTTTGTTTTTTAGATTCCACATGTAAGTGAAATCATATGGTATTTGTCTTTCACTGTCTACATTTTGATTTCTATTTTTTCTTCACACCCAGTATCTAATCCATCAGTGGGTCTCATTCTCTTTCTCTCCAAAATGCATCCTGAATCTTTCAACTCTATCCACCTTCACACCTACTGTCCAAAATGAGCCTTCTCCATCTCTCATGGGAACTCCTCATAGCTAATCTGTTCTCCCTACAACCCATTTGCCTCATAGATCCAGAGAAATTTGCATTAAGTTTTCTCTAGCTTTATAGAGGTATAATTGACAAATAAAATTGTAAGATATTTAAAGTGTATATCATGATGTTTTAACATACATATACATTGTGAAAGAATTTCTCTCATCTAGTTAATTAACTTATCCATCACCTCAAATATTTATTTTACTTATTTTATTATTTTACCGTGTGAGAATTTTCAAGCTCTACTATCTTAGCAAATTTCAAGGATGCAATATAGTGGTATTAACCTTAGCTATACATTAGATCCTAAGATTTTATTCAGATTACAGCTGAAAATTTGTATCCTTTTGCCAAACTTATTTACTCCTACCCCCAACACCTGGCAACCACTTGTCTACTCTCTATTTCTATGAGTGTGACTTTGTTTTCAAGATTCCACATACAACTGATACCATGTATTGTATTATTGTAATATGTTGCATAATACCCTCAAGGCCCATTCCATCCAAGTTGTCACAAATGTCAGAATTTTCTTCTTTCTCGTGGTTGACTAATATTCCATTATATATTACATCTTTATCCATTTACCCATTGATGGACACTTAGGCTGATCCATATCTTGGCTATCATGGATAGTGCTGTAGTGAACATGGGAGTGCATATATCTTATCAAGATTCTGTTTTTATTTCCTTTGGGTAAATATCCAGAAGTGAAATTGCTGAATCATGTGGTAGCTGTATTTTTAATTTTTTGAGGAACTGCTGTACTGTTCTCCATAGTGGTTACACCAAACTCCATTCCCGCCAACAGTGCACAGGGCTCACTTTTCTCCACATCTTTACCAACACTTGTTTTCTCTTATTGTTTTTGATGATAGCCATTTTAACAGATGTAAGGTGATATCCAACTGTGGTTTTCACTTGCATTTCCCTGATGAATAATGATGGTAAGCAGAATAATTTGCTTGAAATATAAACCAGAACATGATGTATCTCCACTCAACATTCTTCAATGGCTTCCATATTACTTTTAATAAATCAGAACAACTGATTATTGCCTACAAAGTCCTGCATAACCTGGCCTTGGCCAGATTCTCAGACTCTCTCTGACATGATCTTCCAAATGTATTAAACATCAGTCACACTGGTCTTCTATCATTCTCTTGGCTTCTCCAAGCTTGCTCCTCCTTAAAGACTTTAACATTTTTGTCTCTCTCCGCCTAGAACATTTCTCTGATCACTCTGAAAAATACCCTTCTGTCCAATCACTACGTCATTACCTTCTTTTACTCCCCTCATAGCACTAATTACTATTCAAAATCACATCACTTATCAAATCATCTGCCTATCTGCTCCCGACTTCTCTCACTAGCAAGAAGGCATTTTGGGAATAGGACATCTATCTGCCTTGTTCCTTGCTGAAGCCCTTGCATTTTAAACATTCCCTTGTAACACAAGGAAACTCAGTAAATATCTTTGAATAAGTAAATAAATCTCCCACAACGCTATTCAGGTACAATCTGCTAACCACAAAGTATTTGTTACTAATCTGCCACGAGATAAAAACAGAAATCAAGGGTATTTAGAAACATTGATAGCAATCTAACATGTGTGATCATTCTTCCAGCACTTTGTTTTTATTGTCTTATGAAATCATTAGTTTGCACCAAGTTAGACATTTTAAACATTGTCTTTTATCACAGGTAGTTTGAGTACTAGTCTAAACAAGGACTGGGATAGAAAATCATTTTCTTCATCTGTTTTTGCATTATTGCATTTACTCAATACTCAATAAAATGTTGAGTGCCTAATGCATGGCAAGCTCTGAGCTAGGTGCTGAGGATCAGAGAAAAACAAGACATATGCCCTCTCCTAAAAAATCTCATAGTCTCTTGAGGAAAAGAGACCCATTACTGCTGCAAAGCAGTAGGGCAGATTTTTTTTACCAAGGCCCATGACAGAGAGAGGAAAGAGTGCTTCTTACTCCTTAAAAGGACTAGGAGGGACCTCCAGGACAGATGGCACTCAAAGAGGAAAACAGCCACCAGATGAATAAGGGAAAAGGGATTCTGAGCTGTGTAACAGCAAATGAAACATCATAAAAACATGGTACACTCGCAAAGTGCAAGTGGCTACATAGGACTAGAACCACTGATGTATGAAAGTGAGGTGGGAAATAGAGCTAGAAAATGCCTATTTGTTTCATTGTGCAAATATTGGCTGCCCTATCAGCTCCTCTCAATGGGAGGATTATAATTCTTTCCACATTGGCCAATTCAGTTTTGGCCTTTGAAATGACAGGAAATAACATGAGCCACTTCTGAGCAGATGCTTTAAAAGCTTTTGTGGATTCACCCCAACCTCATTCCATCTGCCAAGACCCTGCTGTGTCCCAGAGTGGCACTGTCTGTCATTGAGGTCCTGAGATGGGGACTTGGGCAGCAAAGCTGTGGCCAATCCTCAATAAACATAAACTGAGAGTGGAAAATAAACCTTGGGTGTTGTAAGCCACTGAAATTTATCACCACGGGGAAAGTTATCCTAAGATGGTTGGCCCCAAGCCTAGTGCATAGGTCATCCTGGCAGATGGGGGTGAAAACACAGAACAGGGATGGGATATTCCTGCATACATGTCAACCCCCAAGCACCAGTTGCTGACCACCCCCACCCCACATCCCCTTAAGTAGTGGCCAAGTTCCTCAAGTGACAACCCCATTTTGAGAAGATAATTAGGAAAGCATTAAACTCTAGGTTTTTATAGGGTACCCTGCTGATCATGTGAAGTCAGACTAGGAGACTGCCATCCATGGTCTGTGGCATTCTGAAAGAACCTTAAAACACACCATTCAGGGATAATATTATAACTGAGAAAATGAAAGCCACCATATTATAAAAAGGCAAAGACACCCTGTTCTACAGTTCCAAAGCTTTTATCTGATAAAATTAAAGCCAATATGTTGGCAAAATCAATGAAGGAAAAGCATGTTCTGAAAGATTAGTGGTGTACCAAGAAGAAGTCTTGGTATACCCAAATCTTAGAATTTCTAAATGACGTGCAAAATTTCATGTAATTTCTCCACATCTCTGGAAATGTGGTTAGTTTTTGGTTTCCTCATTGACCATTACCATTGCCATTTTCTGTATTGAATCTATGGTGGAAAAAAACCCACACTTCAATTTACAAATTCAAAATTCATGGTTTTGTGATTTATCAAGCTCCCTCCATGTCCTCTAATGGGCAGCTACCCCTTGATGCTGCTCCCACACCCTAATCGCAGTGGCGGTGTCAAATCTACCTCTGTGTATGTTCTTCTTCACATTGGAGGGATGCTGGTGCTGCCAGAAGAGCAAGGATGCTCCCAAACCCTCAGTTCTTCAGAATGAAAGGAAATATTTGAGATATCGGTACCCAGACCCACAGATGACACCAGTTACCATATCCTGCTGAATATGAACCCTTTGGAACTCAGTGTCCCTGCAGATAGCTCTGAAAGGAACACTGATGTGCATGTAAAAGAAAACCTGTCCCGATGAACAACAGTGGCTCAGAGAGTCCAGACCCTGTAAGAATCCCTGGGAATGTCCTTCCTGCATTTTGTTCTGATGTCACATATATACTGCAAGAAGATGTTTATGATTACTCTATTGATGAGATTCTCTTTGATGCAAAATTTATTTTTATAACAATATTGTATACCATGTTATGCTACATCAATTTTATTATAACATACATCCATAAATAGCATGTATATAATATATATAGCTACATCACTTGTATACCTATATAGTATAAGTATACTTTTATAGATTATTTTAGAAAATAATGGGAATAACAATTTTAAACAGGATCCTAAAGCTGTTTTATAAAACTATGATTGGTAGTATTAGCATTGTAATAAAACCCATTCAAAGCTCATCATTCTGCTAAGACTTTGACTTTTCCAGCAATTTAATTGTTATTCAAGGATGGCAGCATCTTAATACCTAAAGATTGTTGTATGTTTCTAGGTTTTCCTATTTCTTTTATTTTTTCCCTGAACTAACTCCTGCATTTGTTATTATTGGAAAGTAAACTATATTTATCTGAGCCAATAAATAACAAGAAACTTCTCACAAGTTTAAAGTTGAAGGCGGAAAGATAACATCACAAATATATGGAGAGAAGATCAATTAACCTAAGGTAATGAGTCAGACCAGGTTGCACAGACATTTCATGTTTATCAATTTCTCCATTAAATAAATGTTTATATAAACCATTATTTGTACACAGGAAACAAGGCCATTATCTTTAACAGGACCAAAAATTACAATTATGCCTAGAATCTTGAACCATGTAACTGGAACTACTTAGAACCAAGGCCCAGATACTTGTAATACACAAAAAAATTAAGTTTTTAATAATTATTTCACTAGCATCAGTAGTGTTCAGTGCCCAGTGGGAGGGTAAATTGGTAGATAACAATGGCCATCCCTGTTCAAGTGACACACGTTTGCATCAATAAATATGTATTTCTATTCATATTAGGATTTTGAAATTAATATTGGTTTTTACAATTGCCTTTAAATATTTTTAAATAATCTCTAAGTTAAAATTCATAATACATTAGCCAGGGGAAATAATTTTTTCCTCTCTCTTTTTAGTTTGTTCTATAAAAAGAGAGGGAAAGGATGTGAGGGCAGTCTGCCTTTGACATCTGTCACCATATGGATCGCTAGGGTTGATCCAGCTGATCTGGCTGGCCAGGCAGGTGTCCCCTTCCTCCCTGCACATATCCATGTGCATCCTTCCCAAAGCTGCATGCTCAGTGGAAGAGGATGACCACAAAAGGGGAAAAAAAGAGAGGAAGAGGCAGAAGAAAACATAAGAAAAGAGAACACAAGGGAGAGGAAAGTGGGAAGAGACGTAGGGGGATACATGAGGGGGGAAAGGAAAGAGGGGCGAGGAGGAAAAGAAAGGAGAAGAGGGAGAGAGAGGGGAGGAGAGAGGAGGAAAGTTACACAGACATTTTCATTGATAAGGTCCATACTCATGTCTCTCTATGCATATCTAAATAGCTCAAATGGCACTATGGTGTCATTCTACATTCACTGAGTTTAGGGCAGCTATCTGGTGGGAAGGGGGAATAGGGAACTTGTCTTAAAGCTGTGTTTACATTGTAAACACACTCTCCTTAGATCTTATGAGCACTTGGAGTGACTTTAACACCTGTTCCCCAGCTAGCCTTGACACTGCTATGCCTGCATTCAGATACCCTGCATGTCTGCCACTGGCTGCACACTATCCTGGTGCCTGGAACTACAACACTGAACAAGGACATTATTCCTCCTCCAACCACCTAACCAGGGATGTGGAAAAATTAGCAAGTGCAGTCATACCTTGGTACTCATCAGCCTCAGAACTCCTCAAACCCTGTACTCACTGCATTATGACAAGAAAAAAAATTTTCAGCACTCGGTACTTTCTCAGAACTCATTGCATTTGCTAGAACTTATATGAGTCACAACACTGCCCTGCAAGAGAAAATGCTCATTATTTGGTAGTCCATGGTTTCAGCACTCATCACAAGTTCCAGAATGAATTAATGATGAGTACCGAGGTACCACTGTAATTATAATAGAATGTGACGATGGCTTGCAACAACAGTAAACCAATAGAAGAGGTATCTAAACTAACCTTAGAGGTACACATGACCAAGGAAGTTACATCTAAACTGAGATCTGAAGAAGAAGTAACAGTTAATCTGTGATAGAGGGGGATATTTAAAAAAAAATGACATCCCAAGGCTAACGGGACAAAGCCAGGAGGAAGAGCCAGAAGATAGCATGACAAGCTTGTAGCAATCATGCCAATTCAGATCCTCATGTACCACATCAGAGATGCCTCCTCTATCATGAGGAAGAATGTGTGTTTGGTGACAATACCTTGATAATATCTAGAAGTGGGACACCCATTCCTCTGCCTGAGAGGAGATCCAGTTCTTATCCTTGAACCTGAAAAGTATCATGGGGTTAGATAAGGGCAGTTCTTGAGGGTCTCTGTGGTAGTGTCACAGAAAGACCAGAACTTGAGTGTCACAATCCAAATTGCAGTAGCTGTGTGACCATGAGCAAGTTTCTCAACCATTGTGGGCTTCAGCTCCCTCCACAGCAAATATCACCTCCCAGAGTTATAGTAAGGATTAAATAAAATTGTGCACAGAAAACAAATGCCCTCCTCTTAGTAGGTGCTCAACAATTGTTTGTCCCTTCCCCATCTCATCTCTTCAGTGTTCAGTGCCAATGACCTCTGAGAGCAAATGCTTAGCTTCTCACCCACTACACACACACACACACACACACACACACACACACACTAACACTCATACTCATCCCCAGCTCAGTTTCTATCCAAGAAGAGTTCCTCAATAATCCTCCATAGCACTACTCTCAGTCATTTCTATTGAGGTCACAAGTTCAGGAATGTGAGAAGCCTTTTGCTGTTTCTGTACCACCTTTTCCTGTTGAGAGTACTGACGTAGGAAGGGGTAGATGTGAGGTTTGGCACATACCCTGCCAGAGGATGCAGTCTGTCCTGTCCACACAACAGCTACCTCTCTGATCTCCACTAAAACAGAAAAAGTCAAAACAACATGCTCCCACTTTTTATTTTGTTTTGGTGGTTTTTAAATGAAAGACATTTATAAAGTTCCCCTAGCTAAAAATATGTAAGCAAAGTTATCAAGCTTACAAATTTGAAAGAACATTTCTGCAGTTTTGTTCTAAAACTCTGAGCTTTTCAAACACATTAAATCTATTGGTCCCGGGGGTGGTTTCACTAACCCATCCTCGACATAAATTATATATGCTCTGCTGCTTCAAAATCTCTTTAGATTTAGCACGACATGTCTCTCCTTTAAAAATGCAACAGCTCAAAACAGAGTTGGAAATATTATCTGAGGCTATATAAAACAAAAGAGATGCTGTTAAAGAAATAAAAGTGCACTCAATCAAAAGAAGGAATGTAAACCTTCAGAAAATGAACTAGGACAACCCTAGGAATTTCACCAGGAAACCAAATAATAAGCAAGATAAGCAAATAATGAATGAAAAAAATAGATTCAATAGATTCAAATACTCTAAACCCTACAGAAGAAAAAGGCCTCCTCCAATCTGCTCTGACTTTGGCTCTATTTCTCATTTTTTAAAAAAATCAAGGGTACTGTATATCCCAGGCTGACCCTAGAAAATTCATAATCTTCAGAAATTTTACTCCATGAAAAGTTAAGAGGCATGATTCAGTACATAGTGGCTAGATTTTAATAAATTAAAATTAACAGTTTATCAAAAAGCATACTTCAGTTTACTACTTGGGTTTTCCTGCCACAGGATGACACTCCAGAGGACAGAGCATGCTCTCAGCCAGAAACAGCTATGTTGACCACCTGCTCTTTACACCTAAGCATGCAATTATTACAGTTGCTGCTGCTGAAGCCCTATGCACTCTGGCAACTGAGCATCCACCTATGTTTGAGGAAGTTTTGATAGAACATCATTTTTCCAGACATAGGTGGGTAACATCCATGGTAATAAGTCCTTAGTAAATCCATACTTGGAAAAGCCTGTCAACAATCCTTCAAAGTACATAAAGCATTTACAATTACTCTTACTTTCAGATGAAAGAAATTGGACCTCAGAAGTTAAAGAATTTTCTTAAGGCCACATTTCTTAATCTAGTTAGTGACAGAATTAGAACTTGATCCTTGACTTCAAATTTTTGGACCTGTCCTTACACTTGGCAACCTCCCCTACACTGTACATTTTCCCTTCATTTACACCTGATTAAGCAATAAGACATAGCTTGAATAAAAATGTACAACAAATAAATTAAGCGTTGGTTCACTAAAATCCAGAATGTGGGCACTGTTACCATTGATAGCTTATTAATATAAAACATCTTAGCCTACAGTACTTAACAATATATTATGTGAGTAAAATATATTAATTTCCTCCTTTTGTAAATTGGACAACTGAGACTCTGAGAGTCAATCTTATCCAAAGTCACACAGCTAGTATGTGGCAGGTACAGGACTAAACCCAGACTTTCTAAATTAAACAGAAGCTTTTCTTCCTGCCATTCTTCATTTTCAGAGTACCACTTCTAGATTCTGTGTCACAGCACAAAGTTTGAAAAATAATTCCTCTATTTACAATGGCTACCTCATAATGCTCAAATTATATTCAGATACTGGCCAGGTAGCTTAGTTGGTGGGAGCAAGCATCATCATACTGCACACAAAAGTTTGCAGGTTTGATTCCCAATCAAGGCACATACCTAGGTTTCAGGATTGATACCTCGTTAGGGCTTGTATAGGAAGCAATCATTTGATGTTTCTCTCTCATGTCAATGTTTCTCTTTCCCTCTCTCTCTCTCTCTCTCTCTCTCTCCCTCTCTCTCTCCTCAACCCCTGCCCCCTTCCTCTCTCTCTCAAATCAGTAAAAACATATCCTTGGATAAGGATTAAGAAAAATTATATCCTGAACAAAGGAAGGTACTTGTGCTCTCCCTCTAATCGACACAAAGTGTGTAGAATTATCTGACTATCATAAACTTGACACAGGATCAGGATGTCCTGTGACAAACGAACCATCTATTGCTTGCTGCAACTCTCTTGCCAGCCCCAAATTTGTGATCTGTCTGTTCTGAAGGATGATACTTGTCATCTCTTTTACCTCTGTCTCACCGGTTGCAGTAGCCCTCGTACTTCCTCCCAAGTATGTGCCTTTCCAGCTCTGATTCCTAACTTGCTCCTCAAGTTTAAGTGCCCACATCAACAGTTCATTCTCTAAGTCTCAGCACCTCCACCAGGTCTGCAGAGACACTTGTACCCAGCTCTTGGCAACTCCCGCTCTTTCCTCTATGTGACAGAAGAGCAAAAAGAAAGAATCAAGTTAGCAGACATCTTGGCGTAGGCAGCTGAAACTTCTTCAGGCTTCTTCCCCATTTAAACAAAGTTAATTTTCCACTTGACTCTTCAGAAACTGAAACAACCTTCCCTCAATATCTAAAGCTGTTATGTATGCCAGCAAACAACAAAAAGTTCACTAACAGAAGATCAGCGAAATTGCCTTAATGAATCCTTAGCAATATAAAACTTTGCAAACTGCATGAGTAAAATTTTTCCAGATTGATAATATATTCATTAAAATACAGACCAGAAAGAACATTTCAGAGAACATTTCCACAAGATTTGGAATAACAATTTGATGTCACCATTCTGTGATACTTCCCATTCATTCTTTCTCACATTTATCTGGAATGCATAATATGTGGGGCAACTGTTGGCTGGCTTTCTTTCTTTCTTTTTTGGGGGGTAGGGTGGGGTCTTTGGTTCAGTTTCTATGACAATAACCCTTTTACCTTCCAAATGAATATTCAATTTTAAATGGTAGCATGTCTTTTCTCTATTTACCAATGCCTAAAAGAGCTTTTTAAAAAATCTTCTACATTCTTCTCTGTATCTGTCTGCAGGCCCTGTGGATAATATTTTATTATCCCAGATTATTCCTAAATAGCTATCAAATTTCATGACCAAACACTGTGATTCTATATTGCACCATAAAATCTTTGGTTTTAAAATCTCAGGCTAGAAAAAAATCATTCAAAACATGTTAATAAAATAGCAGCACAAATTCATGGAAAAAGTTAAGAGCAGAGACAAAAGTAAAAGTAAAATTACTTTCATTTGCTCATTTTTTCAGCTTTCAAGTTTTTTCTTCCAAATTATTGTAATTTTTCCTTCAGTAAAAAAGACTTATTAAAGTCCAATCTTCCAAGAGTTCCCACATTGTTCCACAAATATTGGATAGAAAGATATGGTTTGCTTCAACTTACTGGCAAATAAGATCTCAAGAATTTCTTTGCACTCCATAGTCCCTTGCACTCCATACTGCCTCCCGAGAAACTGAATTCAAAACCTCCCAAAAAGTTTCATCAAGAAAGTAACGAATTTTCCTTTATTTACATGAAACTCAGAAGTGTTACAGACATCAAGGACCTAAGCATTTTCTGTTCTTCCCAAAGTGTAATATTTTTTAAAAAACCTCTTAATGGGAAAAAATAATTTTGAAAAATGTAGATTGAAAAACATTAATTTTAAAAATGGGTCTTTCAAGTATAATCCAGTTCGGTAAAAAATACAATGATATTCATACCCTCACACATTACTGATATCAGGCTAAAAATTTTCTAAGTACTTATCATATTCTAACCCACTTCATCCTCAAAAACCTATAAATCATACAGATGGGGAGATTGAAGTAAAGTTAATTAACTTACCTAAGTTCACACAGCTAGAAAGCTGGTGAAATAGTATTTAAATCTAGCCTGGCTGCTTCTAAGATCTGGGGTTCTAATGATGATGATGCTAACTTCTTCTAGGAAAGTCATTTGACAAAACAAGTCAAGAGGACTAAAAATATCCATGTATTTTGAACTGGAAATTTCTCTTTTAGGAAAAGATATTGAGATAAGAATATAAAATTGTTAATATCTATATTCATGAAAATGAATATGTTTGCTGTATGACATATGTATTATGTAAATAATGTGTATTATGTATGATGAAGATGTTTCTCTCAGCATCATACATAATAGTAAAAAAGAGGAACAATCTAAACATCTAGCAATAGGACAACAAATTGTGATATTTCCACTTTGATGATATTGAGTAGCCTTTGAAAATTATATTTTTGGATGCAGAGTAGCAACATGAAAAAAGTTCAGAAAACAGTTATAGAATTCTATCTTTATACTCATAAGAATAAATTATGTTCATGAAAAATGACTTGAAACATTTTTAACTGACATAATGTGTGTTAAATGAAAATCTATTCTTTGCTTCTATTTCTTGTATGGGTAACTATAGCTCACTTCACAGCAAACTGCATTTCTGAAAACATTATAAAACACATATCGATATATTAAATTTTCTCATATGTGTAAAAATGGAGTGAGAAGTGAATTCAATATTAAAACAAAGACAGATGATCTAAGAAAATCTTCAGCCCAAATGTATTTTTTTAAAAATCCTCCTAAGAATTTGGCATTTTTGATGAGAGTATAACTGTCAACGTTTTAGAGGCTATTTGAAATGGTTCATCATGAGTTGATAAAATATTTAAACCTTTAAATCAAGCAAACCCCCATTTTAATAATTCATACTTTTTAAAAGTTTAGAAAATAATTTCTATGGCTTCTGGTCAAAATAGCAAAGTACGTAAATACTGTGCTCACAACTACATCAAAATTACAACTAAACTACAGAACAACCATCATTGAGAAATGCCTGAAGTCTAGCTGAACAGAAGTCCTATAACTAAAGAGATACAGAAGAAGCCACATGGAGATTGGTAGAAGTGGAGATGTGGAACAGGCTAGTCCCACACCCATGTGTGGTGAGAAATTTCAGTTGCAGAGGTCCCTCCTGATGATCAAAGGGTTCCAGCCCTACACTAGAATTCCCAGCCCAGGGTTCCAGTGCCAGGAATGGAATTCCCCATTATCTGACTATAAAAAAACAGCAGAGATTGTGGCTGAGTGAAATGAAGGCTGAAAAGTCTCCAACATTTCTCCTAAAGGTCCCACACATGAACTTACTCACTGTCAGGTTTGTTTGCTCCATGCTCCATCTCTGAGGCTCAAAAAACACCAGGGACATATTAGGAGAAACTGAATTGTCTGGTCTCAAGGTGATAGCTGGAGGCTCAAATTTCTCACAGAGAAAGAGAAGAGAGAGAGCAAGGAATTGAAAACCTATTTGAAGAAATATAATGGAGAGGCCATTGTTCCTTTGTTGAGCCATCCCCCTACCCAGCCTGCACACACAGGTGGTGCCACATCCAAGTCTTCATCAGCCTGGCTAACTCCATTCAGCCCACCCTGATGATTCCCTGAGACTCCACCCCACCCAACTCTTGAGCCCACACAAGCTGCTTCCAGTGTTTCTTCCCATACAAACAGTTTATCTTGGCTCATGCTGGGAATTTCCCTGAAATCTCTCAGAGGTTCACAAACCCCAGACAAGCAGTGTCATGCCTTACCATGCTCTGTACCTCTTGCTAACCAGCCCCAAGCCCAGAACTAGCAGCAATTAGCCTCAGTTCACTGCTTAGCTGCTCCCAGGCACCTCAAAGCCCAGCACAAGTGGCCATCATTCTCAGATCACTTGGTAGCTCATAACAAGTAGCCCCAGATAGGGCACACTTAGCAGCTGACCTTAGCCTGCACAAGAGCCCCTCCCAAGAGGCCCCAGAACCAGCACACTCAGTGACTATATTCAATCTACACAAGATCACCACCCAACTATAAAGGACAAAGCCAAACTGTGGATTCAGAATTCACCACAGGCCTGCTAAAATGAATCCTTCTCCCTAAGGTTAGCCACTGCACAGCAGGTCCTCTGCTGTCCTATGATCAGTCCCCACAGCTAATTAGACTGAGGGTCAATACCTCCCATTGACATACCATCAGCAATCAAGGCTCAACTAGAACAGGACTGCAAAAAAATCCCACACGAGGGACACACATGGAGCACCCTGCTCAGATGACCATGGAAACCATGCCAATGGGCCCAAAGAGCACCTACCACATAAAGCCATTCTACTAATACCAGACAGCAGTTCTTCCTAACACATAGAAATAAACACAGAGGGGACAATGAAATGTGTCCAAAATAAAAGAACTCCAGAAAAAGAACTAAACAAAGTAAAGACAAGGAATCCACCAGATGAAAACTTTGAAACACTGATTATAAAAATTCTCAATGAACTTAGGGGAGGAATAGATGATCTCAGTGAGAATTTAGGACATATAAGAATGATATTATAAAACATAATAAAGACTCTGTCAGAAATTAAGAATACAATAACTGAAATGAAGAATACATTACAGGGAACCAACAGTAGATTAGATGAAGACGAGGATTGAATGAGTGATTTGGAAACAAGGTAACAGAAAACACCCAATCAAAATGACAAAAAAAAAATCCAAAAAAGTAAGGATCGTACTCTAAGGAGCACATGGGACAATACATAGCTTACAAACAACTGCATCCTGGGGGTACCAAAAGGAGAAGAGAGAAAGAATTGAAAACTTATTTAAGAAATAATATCAGAAAACTGGTGAAGGAATAGACATACCAATTCAGTAAGCACAGACAGTACCAAAGAAGTTGAACTCAAAAAGGCCCATATCAAGAAACATCAAAAATAAAATACCAAGGGTTAAAGACAGAAAAGAATCTTAAAAGCATCCGGAGGAAAGCAGTTAGTTACCTACAATGGACCTCCTGCATGACTGTCAGCTGATTTCTCAACAGAAACTGCAGGCCAGAGAGATTGATTTGAAATAGTCAAAGTGATAAAAAGCAAGGGCATACAACCAAGATTACTCTACCCAGCAAAGCTATCATTTAGAATCAAAAGACATATAAAGAGCTTTCTAGAAAAAAAATAAAAATAACTAGAGGGGTTCATCACCACCAAACAAGTATTATGTGAAATGTTAAAGGACATCTTTAAGAAAAGGAAAAAAATAAAAAATATGAATAATGAAATGGCAATAACTACACACTTATCAATGATTACTTTAGATGTAAGGGGATGGAATGTTCTAGTCAAAAGATACAGGGTTGCTGAATAGATAAGAAAATCAGACCCATACATATGATGCTTACAAGAGACCCACTTCAAATTGAAAGACAAACCTACAGACAGACTGAAAGTAAAAGGATGGGAAAAGATACTTCATGCAAATGGAAACTTTTTAAAAGTTGGGGTAGCTATATTTATAGTATACTTACATCAAACAAAATAGACTTTAAAACAAAAGATATAATAAGAGACAAAAAAGGAGCCTGAAATTTCACTTCTGGGTATTTAACCAAAAAACCCAAAACACTATTTTGAAATATATAGTCATCCATATGTTCATTGCAGCATTATTTACAATAGCCAAGATGTGAAAGAAACCTAAGTGGCCATCAATATACAAATGGATAAAGAAGAAGTGGTACATATATGCAATGAAATATTACTCAGCCATAAAAAATGAATGAAATTTTACCTTTGGCAAATAACATTGATGAACCAGGAGGGAATTATGCTAAGTAAAATGTTACACCAATAAATACCAATACCATATGATTTCACTTATATACAGAATCTAAAAAACAAAATAAACAAGCAAGCAGAACAGAAACAGGCTAATAGATACAGAAAACATTTTGATGGCTGCAGATGAGAAAAGGTGAAAAAGGTGAAGGGATTTAGAAGTACAAATGAGTAGTTACAGAATAGTCATGGGAATGTAAGGTACAGAATAGAGAGTATAGTCAAAGCATTGTAATGGCTATGTATGATGTCTGAAGGGCACTAGATTTATCTGGGAAATTACTTTATAGTTAATACATGTATAATCACTATGTTGAACACCTAAAACTAATATAATATAGTATGTTAAATGTAACTTAAAAAATTTAAAAATTATTTAAAAAGAAACTTTACATATAAAATCTGATTTTATTCATCATAGATCACATGGTCCAAGAAAATATTATTCAATGTTGTAGAAAGATGTGATATAAAATGTATTTCAATATACAAGTTAAGAGGTACAAAAATTGTCATTATATATAAAAATTAATATGTATGTTTAACTTAAGAAAATAAATAGAAGGGGATTTCTAAGGAAATAGGCAAGAACCCAAAGATAGAACATTTATTGTAATGTTTTTAAATAATATATATGATTCATGAGTTCAATGAATTAATTTCTTGGAGTAGAGTTCAGTAAAAAGGACTGATTGGTGCAATAACTTCCAAAGAAGAAAGAGAGAGAGAGAGAGGGACGGAGAAAGAGACTCACTCAAAGTCACGGGGCAGCATATAGTTTCTCAACTCTGCTCCAACAATTTTTCCACCAATGTAAATTTTACAGTAAAGATATAAAAGCATATTCATCAAATGCTTTGTTTGCACACAATCAGAATAATTACAAAGCACAAGATATAATAGAGCTTTTAAAAGGCTGAGATGAGCTGACATGATGGAAATAAACTAGATAAGAGATATTTAATAGGGATTAGTATATAGTCCTAGATATAGGTTTTATAAATAGATTTTAGGATGTTCACAGAAGTCTTATTCATAGTAGCCCCAACCAGAAACTACTGAAATCTCCATGAACAAGTGTATATATAGACAAGTGGTCATATATTCATACAAATGGAATACTATCCAACAATAGCAAGAAATATACCCCTGAAACATGCAACAACAAATTAATCTCAAGAAGATTATACTGCACAAAGAAAGCTAGAAATAAATTGTGCATTATAGATAATCCACACAAGGGTACTGTGTGTGATGATTTAAATACTCTATGCATTGACTAAAATGGTGGTTTCACATGTGTATGCATTAATCAATTTTGTGGAACTTTATACTTAAATTGAGCATATTTTACTGAATGTGAATTAAAATCCAATAAAGATGATTTAAAATACAAAAAAAAGAATATAATTGTATAAAATGAAAAGCATAAACACTTAAAGCACATAGGACAGAGATGTAGCCCTGACTGGAAAACTTCCCTGAGGAAGTCAAGTTTATGCTGAGACTTGAGTCAGCCAGGTAAAATGCAGTGGAAGAAATTCAAATCAACAGTACCACAGGTAGACAGTCCAGAGTTGGAAGACAGTATAGCAGACTCAAGGTTTATGGCATTGAAAAAATACCCAGTTTATTTACAGTAAGACAAGCATAAAAAACTCTTTAAACAACTTTGCTTATTGATCCGAAGTGAAGTAGAAACCCACCAAAGAGATTTAAGGTAGGTTTGTATTTTTAAAAGGTTGTCCTTGCAACCTAGAGGTTATTATGCTAAGTGAAATAATTCTGTCAGAGAAAGACAAATACTATATGACTTCACTTAAATGTAAAATCTAAAGAACAAGATCAATGAACAAACAAAACAGAAACAGACTCATAGATACAGAGAAAAGACCGATGGTTGCCAGAAGGGACAGGAGGTTGAGGAACTGGATGAAAAAGGTGAAGGGATTGAGAAGTACAGATTGGTAGTTATAAAATAGTCATGGGGATGTAAATACAGCATAGGGAATATAGTCAATAATATTGTAACAACTACGTATGGTGCCAGAGGCTACTGGCAATATCCAGGGGAACATTTTGTGAAGTATGTGATTGTCTAAACACTATGCTATACTTCTGAAACTAATACAAAATAATACTGAATGTATTTGAAGAAAAGCTGTATTTGAAGAAAAACTATTTAATTATTAGTAAAAAAAAGGTCTATTCAGCAGTGAAGGCAAGGTAAAAAGGAGAAAATAAGGGAAAAGTTGTAAAGGAGAGCAAGAGCAGAAGCATGGGTCCACCTAGAAGGCTTCTTACCATAAACTTCCAACAGAGAATAATGACTTAGACAAGAGTAATGGTAATAAGGCTAAAACCAAGAGATAGTAACGGGGTTGATGCAGGCATCACAAAGTGAAGGCTATGTGTCTTTTTCATAATTTTCTCCTCAAGCATAGCATAGCACCTGACTATTGATGAGTATGGATAAAATAAAGAAATGGTTAATTCTATTGTATGAGAAAGCAAGAACTTAGAGTTTTCTTGGACACCTTGTTGGGCAATGTTTCAGGGTCTGGGAACAGTGACAATATGAATGAATAGGGGCTTAAAGAGAAAGTTTATCAGTGGGAAATTCTCTATGGTAGTCAATATTTAAGTTTACATGTTTAATGTACTGTAAAATCTGCTACACGTAATAATGGTCTTGTAGAGTAGTGTCGTGTAGAAGAGGGAAGGAAGTGAATTAAGTAAGGGATGTGGAAAGCAGCATAGATGAGAAAAAGGATTAGAAACCAACAACACAATTAAATTGATTCAGGAGAAATATAGGCACCATCTTCACCCACCAACCCTTCAAAAATAAATCTTAGAGAGAGTCTGAACACTGCATGGGAACTCACATGGGCATTTAGACATATTCCATTATATCACAATGCACTAAGACAGGAAACACTGACAAAGGAATGATTTAGGTAGAAATGGCAATAATTTCAGGTTGGAGCTGTTAAGATTTCTGTTATATCAAGGTGTGCAAAGTTTTGCATATACAACAAAATTTGGAAAAAATAAAATTGCTTAATAATAGTACATAGGATACTTAAGAAAATCATAATAACTTGATAGAATATGGAACCAGAAAAAATATCTACAAAGAAATTTCAGTAACATGAGATATTCTTATATGAAGGTAAATGAAAAAATGGTTATCAAATGTTAATATCATTCTATGGTGACACTGAAAACAGGATATTGAAGGACCATGTGTAGGCCCTTGTGTATTTGGCTTGGTCAATGTTCAGCAACGTTGAATTCAAATGTCTTAGGTGGAGTATACAGTCACAATCATGTTTTAGTCCTCACCACTCGTTATTGTTGTAAGTCTGTTGCACTGAGTTTGCAAGCTGTGAAAAGGTTCTTCTAAACTTGTTAGTACCAGTCTAGGAGTATCATTGTGATTATCATAGGGAACCATAGAAAATTTTCACTTTCTGTGTATTTTATTTATGTAATTAATTTTTATAATAACTACACATTTTAATTTTGTTTTCAAAAAACCCAAATATTTTAAAAGAAAAATCAGAAGAAAATGTGCCAAAATGTTAAATGGTAGAAGTTAAGTTGTATTTATATTTCCCTTATGATTATCAACATTTTATAGTTTATCCCTAAAGAGCACAAATCACTTTTATAACCAGATAAAAATATGCTACAAAGCATGGAACAAATATTTTTAAATCTTAAGAAAAATCACAATTCTCTAAGAAAATAATGTCAAAATTTGGTCACAAAGTGTAAATAAAAGGATTAGGATATATTTATGCTGGTAACACAAACATATCCTAATCTACTGAAAAAACACCAGTTAAATCTAAGAATCTCCCTGTATCTTCTTAATTACCTGGAGCCCACCTATACTTCAAGACAATTAGAATCTTTCCTCTTCTAGAAGACCTCTCAAGGTAAGCCTCACTCCACATACCTCTTTTTTTCTATCATATATTTGGCAATTTACTACATTTATCCAATTTTTATAACACTATTTTTTAGTCTTATTTCTCCTCAGGAAAACATGGCACAATTGAATGTTTATTACATCCTATGAAGAACTTCAATCTTAAGTCACAGCATTAAGAGTTCCTGGTTTGGGTCCCATAAGTCTTGTATCAAATCTTATGACATTTCTTGTATTTTCTTACTACATACTGTCAAATTACTTTTAGTAAATTAATATCTTGTTTCTCTAACTACATCAAAAGCCTATGAGGATAGCAAATGTGTTCTATTTTCTCTTAGTACTTTAGTAGCCAACAGAATGGATTGCACATAGTAGGCCCTCAGTTGATATTTGTAATCTGATTTGTTAGCTAACAATGCAATTACTTTATGTTAAACTAGTGGTGTATTACAATATACAATCCCTTTAATTTGATTAGGCACTTCTTTTTTTTTTGGTAAACTTTTCCAGCCAGTTTGGTAATAATTGTGAATTAAAGAAGAGATTAAGGAGCGTTATAGTACATTTCAAACTGTAACATTTCAATCACTGTATGTGAGTAAACATTTCCTGAAACTCAGTCAGCAAAAACTTAAAAAATATATTTTCTGAAACAAAGGAATTAATAAAGAATTATAATTTGTATAAAGTGAGTCTTTGGTTTATACATGTAGAACCCATTTTGGGGGGGGGGCATACCACTGAAATAATATTTATTTTTAAGTATATTTTATTGATTATGCCATTACAGTTGTTCCACTTTTTCCTCCCCTTTATTCCCCTTCACCCTGTACTTCCCTCCCACCAGTATTCCCCCACATAAGTTCATGTCCATGGATCATACATATAAGTTCTTTGGCTTCTCCATTTCCCATACTGTTCTTAACTTTCCCCTTTCTATTTTCTACCTACCATTTATGCTTCTTCTCTCATGTACCTTTTCCCCATTCTCACCACCCCCATTCCCCACTGATAACCCTTCATGTGATCCCCATTTCTCTGATTCTCTTCCTGCTCTACTTATTGGCTTAATTTACTTTTGTTTGTTTGCTTTTTTTTAGGTTCAGTTGTTGAGAGTTGTGAGTCTGTTGTCATTTTACTGTTCATAGTTTTGATCTTCTTTTTCTGAGATTTCTAACATTTCATATAATCAAAGCTTGGTGATGATGAACTCCCTTAACCTGACCTTATCTGGGAAGCACTTTCTCTGCCCTTCCATTCTAAATGATAGCTTTGCTGGGTAGAGCAATCTTAGATATAGGTCCTTGCCTTTCATGACTTCAAACACTTCTCTCCAGCCCCTCCTTGCCTGTATGGTTTCTTTTGAGAAATCAGCTGATAGTCTCATAGGAACTCCTTTGTAGGTAGCTCTCTCCTTCCCTCTTGCTGCTTTTGAGATTCTCTCCTTATCTTTAATCTTGGCTAATGTAATTATGATGAGTCTTGGTGTGTGCTTCCTTGGGTCCAACTTCTTTGAGATTCTCTGAGCTTCCTGGACTTCCTCAAGTCTATTTCCTTCACCAAATTGAGGAAGTTCTTCCTTCATTATTTTTTCAAATAAGTTTTCCATTTCTTGCTCGTCCTCTTCTCCTTCTGGCATCCCTATGTTTTGGATGTTGGAATGTTTAAAGTTGTCCCAGATGTTGCTAAGCCTCTCTTCACTTTTTTTAATTCTTATTTTTTCATTCTGTTTTGGTTGAATGTTTATTTCTTCCTTCTGGTCCAAATTGATTTGAGTCTTGGTTTCTTTCCCTTCACTGTTGGTTCCCTGTATATTATTCTTTATTTCATTTTGCATAGCCCTCACTTTTTCCTCTATTTTGTGACCATACTCAACATTTCTGTGAGCATCCTGATTACCAGTGTTTTGAACTCTGTATGTGATAGGTTGGCTATCTCTTCATCACTTAGTTCTATTTTTTGGAGTTTTGATCTGTTTTTCCATTTAGAACACATTTCTTTGTATCAGCATGCTTGTTATATTATAAGGGGTGGAGCCTTAGGTATTCAACAGGGCAGGGCAACCCACATTGCTGCATTGTGGCACTGCATGTGGGGGAGGGGTCAGAGAGGGAACAATGCCTCTTGCTCGGTTCTTGGGTGGTTTTCAGTCACTTTTCCATTACCCACAAGCAAATTGGGCCCTTCTGGTACTGATTCCCAGTGGGTGGTTTTTGTACCTCCTAGGACCCTGTAGGTTTCTCTAACAAACTCTCCTATGAGGCTGGGAGTTTCTTATGTAGTCATGACCCCCACAGATTTTTAAAGGCAGAGATTTTGAGGCTTTCCTTTCCTGCACTGGAATCCTGGGTTTCATGGTCAGTCTCACTCCCCAGTTGTTCCTCCCTGTTTATCTGCACACAAATATGGGACTGCCCAGTCTGCCAGTCACCACCTTTCCCACCTGGTACCACCAACTGCAGCCTTGCAGCGTATCCTCTCCACCCCCAGCTGCCTATCCCAGTCCCTCCTATCCCTCTGGATGAATGTTTCTTCTTTAACTACTGGGTTGTTGGACTTCCATACAGTTCAATTTTCTGGCAGTTATGGTTGTTTTTTGTTTTTAAATTTGTTATTGCCCTTCTTTTAGTTGTGCAAGGAGGCAAACTGTATCTACCTATGCCTCCATCTTGGCCAGAATTTCCATTTCCTGACTTATGAATTTGATAATAAAGAGTTGCTTCATGTTGTTTTTCTGTATGATGATTTTTTTATTTGATGATGTAATTCTCTAACAATCTTATTGTCTGAACACTGGAGTCTTTATTGTTTCATTCAGTTTTAAAGCCCTACCTCACAAGTTGTGAAGTAAAAATTTCCATCAGCCAGGATTCCATTAGATATTTATTAAGTTTTCTTTGAGAAACAATTACATTGGTAGCTGTCACAACCACAAAATGTTTTGTATCCCAGTGAGTATTGATATATAATCCTGGTTAGAAAAAAATCAGTATCTTTTCCTAAATATATATTTAAGCTTCAAAAAATTATGCCTCAAACTAGGATATTTAGGGGCTTTTCTATTCAATAAACCCTAGGCTCTCTATGGAAATGCCAATGCAATTCTGAGCTCAGTCACAGGATATAGGTAGTCAACAGAAAGTTAATTTCTTAATGTTTCTGTTATAAAATAATTAATTAATTGACCACTATGTGCAGAAAGTGGAATTAAGTGTTTTAAAAGATTATTAAGAAACAGAGCACCACAACACAAAGAGTTGTTTCCATTTATACTATTCTCTAAGATAAAGAGCACTTGAATAAAAATATGATTTCTTCAAAGCATTTCTTTCTGTAAAACCCTACAAATTAAATCCAAATGCTCTATTAAGAAATGATTGTATCTCTAAGAATGAAGCATGCATTTCTTTCAGTTTTGGAGATGGATAAATCTGGGTTTTGAATGTCAGATCTTTTCTTAAATGTTCAAAGAAATTTAATCTGTGGTATGAGTAAAAGTAGCCACAGATGAATTTTCTCTTTAGTTTGAATGGCAATGTGGGAAGCAGCAGGTAAACATCTGCCAAGTCCATGGCTTGTGAGTCAAAGGGGCTGGTAGTTAGAATTGGACAGGGCAGGAGAGAAGGTCAGGAGCTTCTCCCCAGAGAGAACAAAGCAGACACTGGGTGAACACCAGCAGTTTGGCCAGCAGTGGAGGCTCAGATGGGATCCAGAGGTCCAAGACCAGTGGTTGTGGCCTTTTCAGTTATTCCAGAACAGGGCAAAGAGAGTGAAAAAGTGAGTCTTTTCCTAAACAATGTATTTATCCCTAAATTGAATCTTTCTAGCAAAAGTGCCAATTCAAAGAAGCAATGTAAATGACAATGTGGGAACACATGAAGAGAATGAGAAGAAAAAAAAAACACTTTGGTGCTAGGGAATGAGATTTCAGTGGCCCAGCAGCATTTGGTCTTCTTCTCCGGGATTATTTCCCTAAATATTCATGTGCTACCAACTCCAGGCCAAGTGCCACACTAGGTACCATGGATATACATAATAGTGGGTGACGTGGTTCTGCCCTCTCAGGAGCTGTCTTGCTGCTTGTCCTTCAGTTTGGCCCTAGATCAACAAATATTGCAAGGCACAGGGATACACTAACTGGTCAAAGATGGTCATGTATCCTTCCTGTGGTTGGGATGGGAGAAAAGAGTGATAGTTATTATGCCTAAAGGCAAAGTTACTGGTTTAAGTTAACACAAGAAGCATATAGCATGAGTCGAAGGTGATTTGTCAAAAGAATACATGTTGAGAAGACAAAGGATATGTTCACTATATTCTCAGCAATTCTACTATATGTTTAACTCTATAAGACACAGTTTGCCCTCGGTAAAGTCTCATCTTAAAAGGAAGACAAAATACTTTATGAAAAATTAAATCAAAGACCAAAAATCTCTTTAATAACTAAAAGTACAAACCACACTTCCATTGTTAAGAATACAGGATAATAAAGAGTTCATTGTAGCATTTAAACTTTTCTGGCAAATGCTTTTTTAGTTTTTAATTGTTCCAGAATTATCAGCCTTATGTCAAATAGAGCTGACTCTTTTTAACTGTATGTGGGAACACAAATTTCTTATATCAATATCTGCTTACAGTGAAATTATAGAAGAGAAGAGGAAAGGACTATGGAAACAGGGACTAGAGGTGAGGTAAGAAAAGGGGAGAGATAAAAAAGTAAAATCATGTAAGAAAGATAAAGATACCTGAGAATTAGAGAAGCCCATATTATAACCCACAAAAAAATAGACATTTAAAGAGCCAGTTAATGGGACATATTTTAAGTAAAATGAGCTTTATGTACCAATTGTTTGGTAAGGAGGTATTTGTTGTTCCAAGAATAATTTGCAGTAAGCCATTGAAACGGAACAAAACTATACATACACACATGCAGCTTTTAACTAACTTATTTTTTATATTTTAATATGTTTATTGTTAGAGAGAGAGAGGAAGGAAGAGAGAGAGAGAAATATTGATTGTACCCTCATGTGAGAGAGAAATATTGATTGTACCCTCACTAGGAATCAAGCCTCCAACCTTTCAGTGTATGGGATGATGTCCCAACCAACCAGGCCACACTGGTCAGGGCTTAACCAACTTTTTTTAACTTTCTATTTTATTGTTATTCAAATACAGTTGTCTCCATTTCCCCCCCCCACCATTCCCCCCACCACCCCACCCATCTCCACTTCCCACCCTTGATCCTACCTGCTTTGGTTTTGTCCATGTGTCCTTTATACATGTTCCTGAAAACCCTTCCCTCTTCCCCCCATTCTCCCCTCCCACCTTCCCTCTAGTCACTGTCAGTTTGTTCTTAATTTCAATGTCTCTGGTTATATTTCCTTGCTTGCTTTTTGTTGTTGTTGTTGTTGTTGTTGTTGTTGATTAGAAGATGTTTTCATGCACTGAATCATTAAGTGCTCTGAATTCTTAAGCTATTTTAATATAGTAGAATAGCTAAAAACTAGCATCATTTTGCTAAAAATAAAAGAGCTGTCTTTTGAAAACCAGGCAAAACACATTCAAAAGTCACTTTGTAATTCCTAAAGGGGCCAATAGCATTTGTCATCAGTTGCAGCACCCTCATTCTAGACCCCTTCTTGCCTTCTCATTCCCAGTGAAAATATGGCAAACACCTACTGATTGGACCAATTTTAAAAGGATATTAAGTTACAGTTTTATAAAACCTTCTCAGAAAAAAACAACCAAACAAGGAGAGGCTACCTATTCATTAAACTTGACTGTATCCAGGATTATTGGGCTAGCCATTTATATCCATCCTTATTAACATCTATAATGGGAAAAACACTAAAGGGTCCATCAAACTTCTTTCCTGAAATTCTTTATTGAAAGGGAACTATGGATACTTACTCTATATTCTAACCTAACATTTATGGATCCCAAGGCAAAGGTACAAATTGAGGCCCATTTTCATATTTCTGAATGTCTCAGAGTTATAATTATAACTAACAAGATTAAATAAAGTAGTTTTGATAAACCTACCTTTAAAAATCAAACTTTTATAACAAAATAGCAGGCTGCGTTTGAATTCATAATTCTCAGTCCCATGGTAGAACATAGTGGTTTGGGAAAAGCAGAGCCTTATCTACTACCCTACTCTTCCCTCCTCCAATTCCACCAAGTACTGTGAGCTTCTCCACAGACATATACTAGGCCTCAAATTCAAGCTCTGTCTATAGGCTGTAGGACTTTCCTCTGGCCTACAGTGTGCACATCCGAGTTATGGTCTAACCTTGGGAGGTCAGTGGAGATAGGAAGTCTGCAGAGGTCCTGCAAGCAATTTCAGATCCATTAGGTCAGGAAATTTAGAGTTCTGGTTATCCATGGCATGATTTGGCTTAGGAGATAGGGGAGGTTGCAGGTTTTCGGACCCCACAAACTCCTTTCCTTTAGAAAGAAAGATATCAGAGAGGGGCCCTTAGTACCACATGGACCAGAACAGGTCCCTCATGCTAAGTTTTATGTTTTCTTATTTTAAAGTGAATGTTTTCCTCTGAGGAAATGATCCCAGCCCCAGCTCAGACCATACAGCCCAGGGTTCCAGCACTGAGAAGATAAACCCTTCTCAGGGCTATAAAAATCAGTGGGGGTTAAGGCAGCACAAGAAACTGCTGGATTTTTAGGAGACACCATTTAAAGGTCACACACACATGTAGAATGTACACAAACCCACCCACTCTGAAATTCAGCAATAGCACAATAGCTGGAAGGGCACCAGTCACATATGGGAAGTGGGCGAAGTGAATGGAAACACAGCAAGTATCAGAAAAACCTCCAGACACCAGGGAATGGAATGGCAATGTCCCCTCTCAGAGCACTCTTTCCACACAGAACCACAAAGCAGTGAATCAGGTTGCCCTGCACTGGTGATTATATAAGGTTCCACCCACATGATTTACAGATGTCTTTTATACAATTGCCCATGTTTCTAAGATAGTCAGTCAAAGCAGTTCTACCAAATACACACAAATAAACACAGGATGTTGCCAAATTGAAGAGACAAAAAACATGGTCCAAATGAAAGAACAGAACAAAACCCCAGAAAAAGAACTAAACAAAATGGAGATAACCAACCTATCAGATGCAGAGCTCAACACACTGGTGATCAGGATGCTCAAAGAACTCATTAAGTATGGCAATAACATAAAGGAATAATTGAAGGCTACACTAAGTGAAATAAAGAAAAACCTACAGGGAACCATCAGTGGAGGGGAGAAAACCAGAATTCAAATTTGGAACATAAGGAAGTGATAAGCACTCAAACAGAAGAGCAAGAAGAAAAAAAGAATACAAAAAGGAAAATGAGGGTAGTATATGGACACTCTGGAGCATCTTCAAATGTACCAAATTCAAATCATAGGGATGCCAGAGGAAGAGAAAGAGCAAGAAATTGAAAACTTATTTTAAAAAAATAATAAAACAGACTTCCAGCCAAAATGGAGGCATAGACAGATATACTTTGCATCCTCACACACACAAAAAAGAAGGAAAACAACAAATTTTAAAATAAAAACAACCAGAACTGCCAGAAAATTGAACTGTATGGAAGTCCAACAACCCAGGAGTTAAAGAAGAAACATTCATCCAGACAGGTAGGAGGGACAAAGACAGTCAGCCCAAGTGGAGATGACCCACTGCAAGGTGGTGGCTGGCAGTGCCAGTCTGGTGAGGTGGCAACTGGCAGAATGGATGGTCCCACATTTGTGCAGATAAACAGGGAGGAACAACTGGGGAGTGAGAATGACCATACAACCCAGGAATCCAGTGCAGGAAAGGAAAGCCTCAAAACCTCTGGCTTTAAAAAACCTGTGGGGGTTTCTGCAGTGAGAGAAACTCCCAGCCTCACAGGAGAGTTCATTAGAGAGACCCACAGGGTCTTAAAATGTACACAAACACACCCTCCCGGGAATCAGCGCCCGGGGTGCTGCACTGGGGGCTGGTGGTTCCAGAAGGATACAAATTGCTTACGGGTAATGAGAAAGTGAATGAAAGCCACTGGAGAGATAAGCAAGCAGCATTGTCCCCTCTCTGAATACAGTGCAACAACCCAGCCATGTATGTTGCCCTGCCTTGGTGAATACCTAAGGCCCCACCCTTAACTCATACAGGCAAGCCAAGACAAAGGAATATGGCCCAAATGAAAGGACAGATCAAAACTCCAAAAAGTAGAACTAAGTGATGAAGAGATAGCCAACCTATCACATACAGAGTTCAAAACACTGGTAATCAGGATGCTCACAGGAATGTTGAGTATGGTCACAAAATAGAGGAAAAAGTGAAGGCTATGCAAAATGAAATAAAGAATAATATACAGGGAACCAACAGTGAAGGGAAAGAAACCAAGATTCAAATCAATTTGGACCAGAAGGAAGAAATAAACATTCAACCAAAACAGAATGAAAAAATAAGAATTAAAAAAAGTTAAGAGAGGCTTAGCAACATCTGGGACAACTTTAAACATTCCAACATCCAAAACATAGGGATGCCAGAAGGAGAAGAGGACGAGCAAGAAATGGAAAACTTATTTGAAAAAATAATGAAGGAAGAACTTCCTCAATTTGGTGAAGGAAATAGACTTGAGGAAGTCCAGGAAGCTCAGAGAATCTCAAAGAAGTTGGACCCAAGGAAGCACACACCAAGACTCATCATAATTACATTAGCCAAGATTAAAGATAAGGAGAGAATCTCAAAAGCAGCAAGAGGGAAGGAGAGAGCTACCTACAAAGGAGTTCCTATGAGACTATCAGCTGATTTCTCAAAAGAAACCATACAGGCAAGGAGGGGCTGGAGAGCAGTATTTGAAGTCATGAAAGGCAAGGACCTACTGGGGTCCAGCCTCGGCGGGGTCTCAGGGTCCCCGAAGGATGCACAGCTAAGGAGAAATGAATGAAGCTAGACACCAAGTGGGGTGCCGGAGGACAGCCAGGCTTTTGGTGCCTGACTGACTCACCAAGAAAAATCAATCTTTATTTTTATAGGGGTGGTTATACAACATTCAATGCATAGTGTGATTATTAAAACAGAAACAGTTCCCATAGAAATAATTTTGAAAAACACAGAAGGTTTTACAGATCAATCATGTAAACAAAGAAATAACCAAAAAGTACAGGAGGTCCCACAGATCAAACAAAGGTTATTATTATTAAACAAAGGTTATTTTGACCAAGAGGGTCATTAATCAGATAGCCAACGAAGCTATAGGGGCACCAACTTTCAGGTGCCAATTAGTAACTACGTGTCTATTAAGATTTTAGGGATTGGTCTAAATTAAAAGGGTGCAAGGGGTGATTTATAGGTTATATAGAAATTAGCTATTGTCCATTAAGGTTAGATTTGTCTAGGTTAGGTGACTAGTTTTTTGCCCAGGTTTTTTGATTTATACATCTTGTGGGGACCATGTTTTGTATTTGTTTCCATGTACTGAGATTATTACTTTCAGCTAGAACTCCTTGCTTCTTTACACTCCTGTCCAAGGTGTGGGAGGGGTAGTGGCTCTAATAAATCTTAAGGTTTTGCAGGTGACTCCTAAAGAAACATTCCTAGCAACAGTTTCCTTCAGCATTCTGGCAGTTGGCTTGCCCATAGTTTAATTTTATCTTTAACTTCCCAGGTGGGGGAAGCAGGCAGCATTAGGGTTACTAGGGGTCTCTATTCTGTGGTCAGCAAGTCATTTCATGCAGAATCATAGGCATCATGCAGATTTTTTGTTATAACACACAGGTATCCAAAAATCCCACCACCTATTGCTAGCAGGGACAGGCATACAGGAGGAGATAGACAGGAGATCTGGCCACAGTCACCTCTGCTGTGCAGATGCATCTCACCCATCCCGACTGTGTCAGGGATCAGCTATTGGTCAGCTCCCGATAGGGACCTACATCTAAGAATACTCTATCCAGCAAAGCTATCATTTAGAATGGAAGAGCTAATAAAGTGCTTCCCAGATAAGGTCAAGTTAAAGGAGTTCATTATCTCTAAGCCCTTATTATATGAAATGTTAAAGTTACTTATCTAAGAAAAAGATCAAAACTATGAACAGTAAAATGACAACAGACTCACAACCCTCAACAACTGAACCTAAAAGAACAAAAGCAAATTAAGCCAATAAGTAGAGCAGGAAGAGACTCAGAGAAATGGAGATCACATTGAGGGTTATCAGTGGGGAGTAGGGGTGGAGAATGGGGGAAAAGGTAAGGGAATAAGAGTGATTGGTATGTACAAAATAGGAATGGGGAGGTTAAGAATAGTAGGGGAAATAAAGAAGCCAAAGATCTTGTATGTATGACCCATGGACATGAACTAAGGGGTGGGGAATACTGATAGGAGCTGGGGTTCAGGGTGGAGGGGAATAAAGGGGAGAAAAAGTGGGACAATTGTAATTGTCCTTAACTTCCCTGGTGGGGGAAGCAGGCAGCATTAGGGTTCTCTAGGGGTCTCTATTCTGTGGTCAGCAAGTCATTTCACACAGAATCAGAGGCATAAATATTTATAAATAAATATTTTATTTATAATCAATAAAATATACTTAAAAGTAATGAAAGAAAAATTACCTAATTTAATGAAGGAAATAGACATACAACACCGGGAAGCCCAGAGAGTCACAAACAAGTTGGACCCAAACAGGACCACACCAAGACACAACATAATTAAAATGCCAAAGGTTAAATATAAAGAGAGAATCTTAACAGCAGCAAAAGTAAAGCAGAGAGTTACCTACAAAGGAGATTCCATAAGACTATCAGCTGATTTCTCAAAAGAAACTTCGCAGGCAAGAAGGGACTAGCAAGAAGTATTCAAAGTGATGAAAGAAAATGCCTACATCCAAGATTACTTTATCCAGCAAAGTTATCATTTAGAATGGAAGGGCAGGTGAAGTGCTACCCAGACAAGGTAAAACCATAGGACTTCATCACTACCAAGCCATTATTACATGAAATGTTAAAGGGACTTATTTCAGAAAATAAAGATAAAAAATATGAACATTAAAATGGCAACAAATTTGCAACTATCAACAACTGAATCTAAGAAAACAAACTAAGGAAACAACCAGAACAAGAACAGAATCATAGATATGGAAATCTTTATGAGTGTTTTCAGGTGGGAAGGAGAAGGGAGAGAATGGAGCAAAAGGTACAGGGAATAAGAAACATAATCTGTAGGTACAAAATAGACAGGGCGATGTTAAGAATAATGTAGAAAATGGAGAAGCCAAAGCACTTATATGCATGACCCATCAACATGAACTAAGGGGAGGACTGCTGGAGGGAAGTAGGGTAGTGGGCAGAAGGGGACAAAGGGAGAAAAATTGGGACAACTGTAATAGCATAATCAATAAAATATATTTTAAAAATAAAAATAAAACTGGACTCTAACAAAAAGCAGAAAACATCCAATCAGGGCAGTATAAATAAAAAAGATTTTTAAAAATGAGGATCATTTATGGAGCCTCTGGTACAACTTCTAGCACACCACCCTTTGCATCATAGGGGTACCATAAGAAGGAGAGAGTGAGCAAGGAATTAAAAACCTATTTGAAAAAATTATGGTAGCAAATTTCCTTTATCTGGTAAGGAAATAGATATACAAGTCCATTAAGCACAAAGAGTCCCAAACATGATGAACCCAAAGAGACCCACACCAACACACATAATTAAAATGCCAAAGGTAAAGACAAAGAGAATCTTAAAGCAGCAAGAGAAAAGCAACTAGTTACCTACAAGGAAACTCCCTAACACTATCAGTTGATTTCTTAACAAAAATTTTGTGGGCTAAAAGGGTTTGGCAAGAAATATTAAAATGATGAAAAAAGCAAGGACCTACAACCAAGATTACTCTCCCAGCAAAGCTATCATTTTTTGAAGGTTAAATAAAGAGCTTCCCAGACAAGAAAACACTAAAGGTGTTCATCACCACCAAACCAGTATGATAAGAAATGTTAACGGACCTTATTAAAGAAGAAGAAAAAGGAGAAGAACGAGGAGGAGGGGAATAAAAAAATATGAGTAATAAAATGGCTATAAATAATTTCTATCAACAATTACTTTAAATTCAAGTGAATTATTGTTCCAGTCAAAAGAAATATGGTGGCCAAATAGATAACAAAACAAGGTCCTTACATATGCTGTCCACAAGAGATTCACTTCATACCAAAAGGTACACAAAGACAGAAAGAGATGAAAAATATTGTTTCATGAAAATGAAAACAAACAAATAAAAAGCTGTGGTGGCAATATACCAGACAAAATAGTCTTTAAAACAAAGGTCATAAAAAGAGACAAAGAAGGACCCAGCAATTCCACTTGTAGATATTTGTCTGAAGAAACCCAAACACTACATTAAAAAGACATATACATTCATGTGATCACTGCAGCATTACTCACAATAGCCAAGATATGCAAGCAAACTAAGTGTCCATAAAGGGATAAATGGATAAAGAAGTATGGTGAACATATAGAATGAAATATGACTCGCCTATATAAAGAATGAAATCTTGTATCTGTGACAATATGCATGGACATGTTGTGCTGAGTGAAATAAGTCAGACAGAAAAAGACAAATGCCAGATGACCTCACTTATATGTGGAATCTATAAAACAAAATAAATGAACAAACAGAACACAAATAGACTCATAGATACAGAGAACATTTTGATGGCTGCTAAATGGGAGGAGGGTTGGAGGAATGGGAGAAAAGGGTAAAAGGATTTAGAAGTTGAAATTGGTAGTTACAGAATAGTCATGGGGATATTAAGGTACAGACTAATGACATAGGTAATAGTATTGTAATAGCTATGTGTGGTGTTAGATGGATACTAGATTTATCAGGTGATTACTTCACAGTTGTATAGATATCTAATCACTATGCTGTACACCTCAATCTAATATAATACTGTATTTTAATTGTAATTGAAATATTTAAAAAATATTTAAAATAAATTTTTTAAATGTCAGACAATGAAAGACAGAAGACAGAGATCTCTAAGGTGAGAAAGAAATAAAGTGACCCTTACAACTACTTCAGCTAACTACCTTGAAAGATCTTCCAGGTCACAATCCAGCAAAAGAGAACCCAGGTGGAGTTTAACAGATTCCTTAAGTAGAGGAGACAAAGTTGATATTAAAGAAAGATCTGGGCTACTAGAGTTTGTAGAATACAATAACAGAGAGCTGAGAACTACAAAAATAGAGAATTCCAGAAATCTACAGAAAGTTTCTCTTAAGAACTCAGCTAAGTGTTAATCAGTGCATGCATGTTCAGAAACTATATAGAGTGAAGAAAGAAAGAAAAAAACAAACAACCCAGAGGAATAAAAGAAACATAGCCCAGTGCTCACATAGCACCCATAATAGTGCCTTTTGCCACCAGTCAGACTGGAAAACCCCATGATGCATGAGGTATTTCGCAAAGTGCTCAGAAAATTATTGCCTCACTGGTAGAAAACAATTATCCTTAAACTGAGCACTAACATGGTCCTATAACATAACTCTCAAAATCAACACCTGAAAGGATCAAACTGCTTCCAAGTAAATTAATCCCATCTAAAAAATAAGCTCAATAACATTTACAAGTAAAAAATACCCAGGCCTCAACAAAAGAAAAATTACAATGCCTGGCGACTCACAGACAACGGTGTGGTGATTGCGGGGGGGGGGGGGGGGGGGGGGCGGGGTAGGCAGGTGGGTGGGTGGAGGTGGAAGACAGCATAAAGGGGATAAATAGTAATGGAAAAATATAATAAAAAATGTAAACAAGAATTTTAAAAAAGAAGCAGGAAAATATATTCCATTACCTGGAATAAAATTAGTACATAGAAGCACGGGCTACGAACCAAAGCATCACAGGTTTGATTCCCAGTCAGGGCACATGCCTGGGTTGTAGGCCACGGCCCCCGGCAACCACACATTGATGTTTCTCTCTCTCTCTTTCTTTCTCCCTCTCTTCCCTCTCTAAAAATAAATAAATAAAATCTTTTAAAAAAGAGCTCTTCTTAAAAAAAAATCATTACATAGAAACTGACCCAGAACAGACACAGATGTTAGAATTAGCAAAGAAGGACATTACAACAATTATTATAACTATATTCAGTATGTCCACAAAGTTAAATAGAGAAATAGAGGATATAAAAAAGAGTAAAATCAACATCTAGGGATAAACATTGGGATTAACAGTAGATTAGGCATCACAAAAGAAAAAGTTACTGAAATTGAAGACATAACAATACAAGTTATCCAAAATCAAACACACACACACACACACACACACAAAATAAAGGGAACATCACTAAACTATGCAACAATGTTAAGGATCCTCATACACGTAGCTGGAGTTTTGAAAGAAAAGAGGAGGAGAAACAGAAAAACAATTTTGAAAAATAATGTCAAAACAATTTTTGACTCCTCATGTAAGGAGCTTTGAAGTCACCACTCTACCCTTTCTCTTCCCCACACCTCACCACCACAATTAAAGGCCTATTACAAAAATTCTTTATACTCGATACACTATTTTAGCCTATAAAGAAAAAATTACAAAGCATACCAAAAGGCAAAAAAAAGAAAACAAACACAATTTGAATAGACATGATAAGGATGTTGAAATTATCAAACCAATAATTTAGAACAACTATAAATACTGTGCTGAGGGCTCTACTGGATAAAGCAGACAGTATGCAAGAACAGATGGGCAATGTAAGCAGACACATGGAAAGCCTAAGAAATACTGAGATCAAAAGTATTCAAAGAATACTACAGATCAAAAACACTGTAGCAATAATGAAACAATAAAGACATCAGAATGTCTTTAATGGACTTACTAGTAGACTGGCTGAGGAAAGAATCTAGAAGGTATATCAAAAGTATCCTCAAAAACTAAAAAGCAAAGAGAACAAAGACTGAAAACATAAAACAAAAATAGCCAAAGACTGTGAGACAACTACAAAAGGTATAACATATGCATAGGGGAAATAGTAAAAGGAGAAGAAAGATAGGGATGGAATAAATATTTTAAACATTAATGAATTTCCCAAAATTGATGTCAAACATCAAGCCACATATCCAGAAAGCTCTGAAACACCAACAGGATACATACCTAAAAATATATACCTAGACATATCATTTTCAAACTACAGAAAATCAAAGATACAGAATAAAATTCTGATAGGAGCCAGAGGAATTAAACTATGATTTCTTATATGAGAAGAAATGAAGATAAGAATTATACCTGACTCTTCAGAAACAATGCAAGCGAGAATAGACTCAAATATGTACTGAGAGCAAAAAACATACCACCTAGAATATTTTACCCCATAAAACTATCCCTCAAAGGTAAAGGAGAAACAAAAGCTTTCTGGGAAAAAAGTAAAATTCAGAGAATTTGTTTTCAAATACCAGCCTTGCAAGAAATGTTAAAAGAAGTTCCTCAGCCCTGGCTGGCATAGCTCAATGGATTGAGCGCAGGCTGTGAACCAAAGCATCGCAGGTTCAATTCCCAGTCAGGGTACATGCCTGGGTTGCAGGCCACGGCCCCCAGCAACCGCATATTGATGTTTCTCTCTCTCTCTTTCTCCTTCCCTTCCCTCTCTAAAAATAAATAAATAAAATCTTTTAAAAAAAGGAAGTTCTTCAGAGAAACAAAATATGATAGATTAGAAATTCAGATTTACATAAAGGAAGAACAATGAAGAAGGAATAAGTGAAGGCAAAATAAATGTTCTATTTTTTCTTAATTTATCTAACAGATAACAGTTTCCTCAAAAAATAATTTTAACAACATGTTGATTATGCATGCTTATATACAAATAACCCTATTTAACAAATGGGTCAAATACCAAAGCAAATCCCTCACTACAGATAAACAGATGGGAAATAAGCATACAAAAAGAAGTTCTTCAACATATGTCATTAGGGATATGCAAATTAAAATAACAATGAAATGCTACTTCATGATTATTAGAATGGCAAACATCTGGAAGACTGACAGCACAAATGCTGGTGAGATGTGGAAAAATAGGAATTCTCATACATAGCTGGTGGGAATGATACACAGCCACTTTGGAAGACAGGTTAGCAGTTTCTTACATAACTGAACATAGTCTTACCATACAATCCAACAATCACATCCTTGGTATAATATTTACCCATAGGAGTCAAAATCTTATGTCCACACAAAATCTGCACACAAATGTTTATAGCAGCTTTATTCATAATTGCCAAAACTTGGAAGCAACTAAAATATGCTTCTGTGGGCAAATAGATATGTCAATAATTGTGGTATATCCAGGCAATGAAATATTATTCAGGGTAAAAAAAAAAAGAGCTTCAACCTATGACTAGACATGGAGAAATCTTACTTTCACATTACTAAGAGAAAGAAACAAATCTGAAAAGGCTACAAACCATGTGATTCCAACTATCTAACATTCTGGTCAAGGTAAAACTATGGAGACAGTAAACACCGTACATCAGCAGTTATCAGGGTTTGGGTAGGAAAAAGAATGAATAGGTAAGGTACAGAACACTTTTAGGGCATTAAAATACTCTGTATGATACCATAATGGTGGATATGTGTCATTATACATTGCCTAAATCCATAGAGTGTACAATACCAAGACTGAACCATAAACTATGAACTTTGTTTGATTATGATGGGTCAATCAATGGAGGTTCATCAATTGTAGAAATGTACCACTCTACTGGAAATGCCAATCATGGGGGAAGCACTGAAGGAAGACAGGGAGTGCATGAGAAATCTGTACCTTCCCCTCGATTCACTATGAATCTGAAACTTCTTTTTAAAAAATAATGCCTTAACTTTTTAAATGGTCAAAATTCTTCTAAATTTTATGAAAACTATAAAGCAACAAAGTTATAGCTAATAAATCAGTTAAAGAAGAAAAATGAATCATAAAAGTAATCAATTAATCCAAAACAAGGCAAAAACTAGGAAAAGAAGAACAAAAATAAAAGTTTGGACAAACCAAAAATAGCAAAATAAATTTAAACCTAATGATATAAACAATTGCATTTCATATAAATGGCCTAAACAGCCCAATTAAAAGACAGAATTTATCAGATTAGATTTTTTAAAAGCAGTGCCTATTTTCTGTTTACAAAAATCATATTCAAATATATAAATATAAGCAAGATAAAAGTGAAGGATGGAAAATTGTATATATATTATGTTAACTTTAATGAAAATAAAACCAAGTGGCTATATTATTATCACAGATAAGTACATAAGTGAACAGGTAAGGACAGATAAGAAACAAAAAGATACTAGTTTGCAGAAATCAATTTTGATGGCTCATATCTTTTAATACAGCAGGTATACAATAAAAAATGTCTACATTTCTATGTTTGTAAACTTGGTTTTAAATATTTCCTAATCCATCCCATCTTTTCTGCATGAACAAATATGATGAAGTCCTGTTCACTGCTATGTATGAGAGGTAGGTTGAGCTGTAGACTTCTCATCACCTTCATATGGAAGATTTCAACCCCAAATCTCCACCTTGGATCTATTTCTGAGGAACTGCCAGATTCCTAGCTACAAGGCTCTTCAAAACCTTGTCTTACTGCTATGTCCTGTTGAAAATAGAACAGGAAAGGAAGCAAGGTCAGAAGCAGAATGAGATTGAAGTCACTTCTTTGATAACTGCCTCATTTATCAGCTAGAGACTTTAACAAGCATTGAATCAAATTGGATTGTTTGTTCAAAAGCAAAGCAAAGTCAATTCTACCTAAAGTAAACAAAATGAGCAAATTTGTTGGAAGGACAAAATGTAGTTTTACAGAATCTGAAAAGAATTCTAAAAACCAGTCCTCAGTGTAGAGGGCAAAACAATGCCCCCTCAAAATGCCTGTATTCTGTTTCCTAAAACCTGTGAATGTGTCACCTTTTGTGGTATAGGAGTATTAAAGTTGCAAATGGAATGAAAATTGCTAATTAGCTGACCTTAACATAAGGAGATGATGCCAGATTATTCAGGTGAGCCCAAGGTGGTCACAAGAGTCCTTAAAAATGGTAAAGGGAGGCAGAGAAGCAGAGTCAGATATGTAATAATGAAAACAGTCAGAGATATGCAATGTGAGGACATGCCTTTTGCTTTCAAGATGGAGGAAGGGGGCCATGAGTCAAGAAATTCAGGCAACTTCTAGAAGCTGCAAAAAGCAAGAAAGTGGATTCTTACCTAGAGTCTCCAGAAAGGAGTACAACCCTGTCAATATCTTAATTTTATCTCAATGAAACCTGTGTCAAACTTCTGACCTCTAGACCTTGTAAGACAATAAATTTGCTTTGTTTTAAACTACTAAGTTTGAGTAATTTGTTATAATAGCAATCGAAAACTAAGAGTCAGGATGAATCCCTCCAGTTAAATCTTCTGGGTTACTCAGTACAAAGACTCAACTCCAGGGACATTATCTGAGTGGCATGAGCATTCAGTAGCTTGGGCGTGTGAGTCATCTTAATTGACAGGCCAAGAAGATGATATACAATGAACAAGTGACTCCTAAAAGCAAAAGCAGAATTAGAATATGTTAGTAGAAGGGGAAATGGATGGGTACAGGCAAAAACAACAGGCTTTTTCTATAGTGGACAGACTTCCATCCTACTTAACACCTACTCCAGTAGCCAACATGGAAATAACTAAAGTTTCTCCTGACTCCCCTAATGATTTTTCTCAGTTCCTACAAATAAAACTATAGTTATCATTAAAATATCAAATCTGAATGGCTTATAAAGAACTTAGGTCAATGTAATTATCAAACAGTTATTGAGTACTATGTCAGTCTATGCTAAGTACTGGAGATGAAATGGACAGCAAGAAGCCTTAGTCTCTTCTCTGGAGGACAAAGTAAGCTTTGAGTGTGTAATTAAATGTGTATATGTGTGTGTGTGTGTGTGTGTGTGTCAAGTACTGTGGAAGGATAAGTATATATTTTGGGAGATATTGCAAGGAATTTTAATGATTAGTCACTATGCTTTATACTCACTTTAATAAGCATTTGCTTCTTTCTCTATTTCATTGCATGCTTCTTAAAATCAGAAAGCAGCCTCACCCTGGCTGGTATGGCTCAGTGGATTGAATACCAATCTGGGAACCTAAGGGTCGCCAGTTCAATTCTCAGTCAGGGCACATGCTTGGGTTGTGGGCCAGGTCCCCAGTAGGGGGCACACAAGAGGCAACCACATATTTATGTTTCTCTCCCTCTCTTTCTCATTCCCCTCCCCTCTTTCTAAAAAATAAATGAATAAAATCTTAAAAAAAAACAAAGAAGGCAGCTTCTTCTACTTTCTATCCACCATGATGCATTTTGCACAGTAGATATTCAGTAGATGTCTAAGAATTGGATTGAATTTCCAACTAGAGCCTCTGGGGGGAAAGTAGGGAAATTTTTTAAAGGGAAAAACTATTTATGGTACTAAATATTCAGATATAACACTCCCTTTTAATGGGCTCCCACCCTTTGGATGTACAAAGTGCCCTCACATATATTATTCCCAGCCTGTGACAATTCATTTCATAAAAACATAAACATTTTTATTCCATTTGGCAGCCCATTGCCTAACTACTCCTCAGGAATGGCCCAGGAGGACCAGAACCTGCAGCTCCTGGCAAAATGCCCCTCTAGGTACTTCAGCAAACAGATCTCCAGTCTACTATAAAAGGAACATGGAGAAACAATTAGATTTGGAGAGCTTGTCCCAGGGCTTATCAAGCAGTTAGAAAAGCATTTTAGACTCATACAGAAAAATATATGAAACAAGTTTTTATGATGCACTTCTCAAGTCCAGCTGGCTAGTTTGCAATAATTTCCTCTTATTATTTTAGTCTGGGTTTATGATTGGTTAGATATAACTGGAAGAGACAAAGTAAAAAAGTAACAAAGGTGCACAATTTAGTCTGCAAACCCTGTCTATATTACTATTTAATAATTCAATTTGTAGATTGTTAAAAGATTTAAATCCCAGTAAGTACAAAAGGTTATGAAATTTTGGCTTCCACAGGGCATTTTAACCCAAAGAATCAAATAAGAGGCTTGTGAGACAAATGACAGGAACTTTGTGAGTTTGTCTGGCTTTTCAGCAAGCTGTTAAGAGGCCAGGCATTCCCACAGTTTGCAGAGATCAAATATTAACAATAAGAAGGCCCACATTCCTCTGATGAAAAAATGGATAGAAAGTCTACAAATCTTTCTATCCCTGTTCATTTCTATTTTTGGACAAGCTGACTGGAAGGCAGTCCCCTAAGAGCAGCTATATTGACAAAATTTTCAAGTAGTTGCCTTCATTTATTTACTAATTTTGCCATGGAAATTTTCTGCAAGCATGTATAACAATAACTTGATAAGCAAATTATTCTCTACATTTTATTTCAATTTCTTCTAAAGAAATTCCACAGAGGAGTTTTTTTTCCTGTTATCCACCCTCCTAAAACTATAAAGGGGTAAAACATTCATGAATTTCTGGTGGACTTCTTGTTTTATTTTTTGCAAGACAAAGGTTCTTTGTTCTGACAGAAGTGGTTTAGAAATTGTTGGCACAATTGCAAATAAGATTCAGACCAAATGGCTGTAAACTAAATAGCCAGATGATAGAATGTGTTATTAAGTATTTATGAAGTAATCTGGGAGAATATGCAGCTGGTCCCCTGTTCCTTAATAGATGTAAGAGTTCCCAGTGTATTTCACTGATTGATTACATGAATATCCTTATTACAGTGGTATATTAGAAAACAAGTTTTTAATCATCTGATGCCTTTTCTCAGTAAGATTATCTTTCTGGAATAAAAGGGGTATTTGTTTTCATACCAACACCAGAAACAGCATTTACTCAAGAGAAATTCTACATAGAAATATATTCAAATATAAGTTGTATTCTAGAATTACGTACTTAGAGTTGTCTCATTCATTAAGTTCTTTGTTTGAAATGAATAATGTTGTCAATAAGTCACTATATGTAAGTTAAACATCCAGCTAGTCCTTAATAGGTGGGGAATATATCTTTGTGTTTTTCCCAAAAAAATATCAGTTTGTTTTCCCTGACATACTGTATAAGCTCAAAGGAATGAATAGAAGTACATAATGCCCTTAGGTAAATTTGATTTGAAGTTCAGAATATGTCCAAAACATGTAAGTCCAAAACTAAACAGTCTTGGGAAGTTTCAGTGACTATGAATAAAATTCCTAAATTGGAAATGTCATTTCAACCTTTCCTTCCACCTCACTGCGGTGACTCATAATTGATTGCTTTTGTTGCCTTAATTTCCTTTAGTACAGTGTGACCATTTCCTAGGATTATTGGGTACTGTACAATCTTCTTCAGTTACACTCAGCCAGTGTCATATGAGGATTATCTGATATTCAAAGAATCGTATTCATAATGTAAGTAACTTTGCATAGCTGACCTTTAAAACCACTGATTGTGTTTATAAGACACCAACACTCCCAGTAGCAATTTTACTCTTGAAGTCACTTCAGGGTGCATTTCAGTGGTCATTTTCCATTGGGCCCTCTGATGTAATCTACACAGTAGTGTCATGGTGGGCAATCTACAACCAAATTTAAATATAGGTATGAAATTCAGGACTTTGAATGGTACCATAAAAACAATCAAGTTGAATCATTTCATCAAGTAAAGCCACAAGTGAAGAAACATAACTTGCCAAAACCACACACCTACTTTGTTGCAGACCTGAGAATAGTATAGGAATTTCCTGTTTCCAAGGTCAGTGTCAGATGGACCATAGTTCATGGTTTTGGCCAACTCAACAAAGAAATATGTACTGGAACCATTTTGCTACCATGACTACAGAATCAGCCTGAATATATAACAAAAACAAACAGAAATTTCTAGGTCACAGAGACACAAGACTGGAAAATACTCAGCATTTATTTCTTATCAGTCAATATTTTTATTATATACATAGTGTAAATGTTTCATTAGGAACTTCCTAAACATCAACTAATGCAAACAAACAAAGATTAAAGGGCTGATATTTAAGTCTATTGTTATGTAGCTCTGAATAAGGAATTAGGATAATTCAGTTGAATAGTATGATATCTTTGAAAAGTCTGAGCCTTATTATAATACCTAGAGATAAGAGGTCAGAGTGTCATATGTCTATGGAGAAAATAAAAAGTTGCACAGAAATAAGATACATTTATCTCTCCTTCCTCATAACCAAACCAATCAACAAAGGACTTCTTCAGGTAAATTTTAGAGTATTTTAAAAATCCACAGTGTGAGAACAGGGAGATCAAATAAATTCAAATAATTTATTTAAATAAAATCTATGTAGCAACAAATTCTCAGCAATATCTATAGAATCATTGGTATATCCAAGTGTTCCAAGTTCAGGTAGAGTACCAGTTTATGATGGCTTCATCTCCTTTTTAATTATCTAGCCCTCTGCCTTAAAGAATAATGCCAAGTTTCAATTACTATTTGAAATTAACTTCTCTTTTTCCTATTTGTTAGAAATGACTTTACCTTCAGCTTATTGCAAACATAAACACCAGCCAGAGCTCTCATCACCAACCATGCAACTTAAAGTACATTTGTTTCCATCTGAAAATGTGCCTGCTGATTCCTAAGGCTAAATCCCACTGTCCTATAGCCTGGCTCTCCCTGACTTATTTCATCTCTATCTTCATTTATTTAATAAATATTTCTCTTCAGTCAACTTATGGATTCATTTCCCTCAGTCCTAAGCCCATAAATATGTTTTGGTTACTCTTAAAATGAACAAAAACATTATTTGATCCTAATGCCTTTTTAGGTTCTTTTCCTGCATTTTTCAAGCAAGCTGAGTTTACTCATTAAAAAGTATACTATAACAGAATGCTTAATGTGATGAAAGAAACACCCAAAATATATTTTAAAGGTAAATACAAAACAATACAGGCAACATAATTGCAATTTTTTGGAAAAAACATGTACATTTGCGCGGGAAAGGGTATAAAAAACTACACATGCAGAAAGACAGAGAGGACAAAGATACAGAAATAGGAAGACAGCGACAGCGACATTTCTCTGGTAATAAAATTATGTGATTTTTATTTTCTTTATGCTGTTCTATACTTTCATACTTTTCTTTTAAATTATTTTAATTATTTAAAAAATTAGCAGTTTTAGGTTCACAGCAAAACTGAAAAGTACAAAGAATTCCATTATACGCCTTGTCCTCACACACAGCCATTCCCAGAGCCCGCGTCCCATACCAGAAGAATGTATTTGTTACAATTGCCAAATCTGCATTGACACGTCACTATCATTCAAAGTTTCTGTTTACATTACCATCAATCTTCTTGTTGTACATCCCATGGGTTTAGCAAATTATACTATTATTATACTGTCATATGGAGTACTTGTGCTATCCTAAAAATCCTCTGTGCTCTGCCTTTTCATCACCATTAACCCCCTTAATCTGACCCTTTTTTAAAATTTTTGTTCAAGTACAGTAGTCTCCATTTCCCCCCACCACCACATTCCCCTCCCCCACCCAACCCTACCTTCCACCCTCAATCCTACCCACTTTGGTTTTTTTCATGGGTCCTTTATACATGTTTCTTGACTCTCCTTCCCCCCTTTCCCCCATTATACCCTCCCCCCACCCTTCTGGTTACTGTCAGTTTTTAACCTGATATTTTGACTGCTTACATAGTTTTGTCTTTTCCAACATGTCATATAAGTGGATTCAAAGAGTAGATAGCCTTTCAGATTGGCTGGCTTCCCTGTGTCATTTAAAGTTCCAGTGTGTCATTCAATGTCTTGATAGCTTGGTTCATTTTAGCTCTGAATAATATTTCATTATTTAGATGTACCACAGTTCACTTACCCATCCACTTCCTAAAGGATATCTTGGTTGCTTCCAAGTTTTAGCAATTATAAACAAAGCTGCCATAACAGCTGTGTGTAGATTTTTTGTAGACACAAGATTTTGATTTCTATGGGTAAAAAACAAGGAGTGTGACTGCTGGATAGCAGGGGAAGGGTATATCTAGATTTGTGAGAAACTATCACACTGTCTTCCACAGTAGCTGTATTGCATTGTCACCAGCAATGCATGAGATGTGCTGCTCCACCTCTCACCTGCACTTGGTGTGTTCCAGATTTGTGCCATTTTAATAGATGCAGAAGAGCATTTTATTGGTGTTTTTTCCTTTATTGTTGTTCAAATACAGTTGTCTGCCTTTTCCCCCCACCCCAGCCATCTTCACCTCTCTCCCCTGATTCCACCCCCCTCCTTGGTTTTGACCATGTGTCTTTTATAGTTATTCCTGTGAACACTTCACCCCTTCCTCCCAATTATCCCCTCCCACCTTCCTTCTTTGCGTGTCCTTGGTAACATAAAATGAAGAGCTTCTTTTTACATGTTTATGTGCCATTTGTACATTCTCTCTGGTGAGGGGAATATTTAACTCTATGGCTCATTTTTTAAGTAGAATTGTTTGTTTTCTTATTGTTGAGTTTGAACTTTTTCTGTATACTTTGAATAACAGTTCTTCATCACATGTGCCCCAAACTGTGGTATCAGACTCAGACAAGCCTACAAAATCATACATTTACTGATGTTTATAAAGCTTTTGGCTTATTTGTACCACAACACCTCCTCACTTATCAAATCTTCTCTTCTCTAGTCAAATTCCTGAAATTCAGTTGTCCTCCATGAGGCTGCCCCATACCACTCCAGTTCACCATGCTCACTCTTTCACAGAATGCCTATTGTTTCCACTCATTTTGGCACTTAATATTCTATTTATTTTTTTCTAGGAACATGTTGGCCTTCCCCAAGTAGATTGTAAATGCCTGAGTAAAGGTTTTATGTGCTTTCCCCTATAGGGGAAAGCATTCACATCTGGATAGATGATGTGTTCATAGATCAAACAAACTGGTTCAATACTTTCTAGGCTGAAAATTATTAAGCGTTTACACATTTTAGAAACATTTCATTTGATTTCATACCATATGCTACTCACTTTTTACAGTTTATTCTATGCCTCAGAAGAATTCAAATATATATTTTTCCCTAAATAAATTGAGCAAAACAGTTCTACTTATACCATATTTCCCTAAAATAACAGCTAAGACTCATTGATTTAGCTCTATGTTCCAAACACTTGTCAGCTCAATGTATTTAAACCTTAGTATTCATCAAACAAATGTGTTCTACTGCTTTCCAGATGTATTTTACAGATGGAGAAAACTGAGGCACAGAAAAGTTAATGGTTTTGCCTAGAGTCACACAGTGGTAAGTGGGGAAACCAGGCTGGCAACTCATAATGATTCTTATCTATTGGATATACAGCCTACTTCATTTGCCTGCATAATTAACATGCACTATTGATTCCCATTAATCAGAATTACATGGAAAAGTTAAGAGATGTGAAGATTAATGATAAGATACCTGTAAGACATTTGACTCCTTGAGAAAGCAATTAAATAGGTATGGAAAAAAACTCTGCATTGAGACTGGTTTTTAAAATTTTTTTTAATTGATTCTAGACAGAAGGGAAGGGAAGGAGAAAGAGAGAGATAGAAACATTGATGTGAAAGAGAAACATTGATTGGTTGCCTCCCATATGTGCCCTGGCTGGGGACCAAACCCCCACCCTAGGTGTGTAAACCTTTCTGTTTACAGGATGAGGCTCCAACCCACTGAGCCACACACTGGCTGGGGTAGACCTGTTAGCATCTTCATTTCTTTTAAGATTTTATTTATTTTTAGAGAGGGAAGGGAGGGAGAAAGAGAGAGAGAGAGAGAGAGAGAGAGAGAAACATCAATGTATCAATGTGCAGTTTCTGGGGGCCATGGCCTGCAACCCAGGCATGTGTCCTGACTGGGAATCGAACCTGTGGTGCTTTGGTTCGCAGCCCACGCTCAATCCACTGAGCTATGCCAGCCAGGGCTCTAGTTGCTTTTAATGCAAAGCTAGAATAGCTAAATGGTAATCATTTAAGTACAACCTTAAGAATTTGCTTTTATTTGGATATATGTCAAGTTCCTTGCCTTCCAATAACTAATCTTTTCCTGAAAAAGTCTATATAAGAATAATGATGTGTTGACTAAAGTTAATACAGTATAACAATGTTGTGCCTACTAGAAAGTCAAAAGTAATCCAAATTTTTAACAAAAAAAGTTAAACTTAGTAAGCAAAAGGCATATAGGTCAAGGAATAATCCAACCAATATCTTGTTGACACCTAAAGCATTACAAAAACAGAATTCAAACTGACAATTACATTGACTTGTATTTCAGAAGATTATAAATAATAAGCCCTTCATGAATGTATTTCAATAATATGCATTTTTTTCTAATAGACCACTCCACAGCAGGGTATGTTAGACTAAGGAAAACAAGGGTTTGAGAACCAGACAGGCCTAAGGCTGAATCCCAGCTGATTGCTAACCTTAGACAAGCTAATAAACTTCTTAGAACTCATATTTCCTATGTCAGAAAGCAAGAATAAAATGTCTCTGTTACTAGGCTTTCTGTTACTAAAGCCTAGTAACAGAATAAATATAATGTATTTAGAATAAATATAATCTAAAGAATAAATATAGTGTATTTAAATTTCCTTAAGGTGTTTAAATATTACAGGAAATATTACCACCTCAGGCAGAGTAGTTACCAGGGCTATTGTAAGGGTTACAAATAGGGAAATAAATGCACATGTTTTTCTTTTTATTCTTTTTTTATTTAGGAAAAAATATGGAATGCTTCATGAATTTGCGTGTTACCCTTGCACATGGGGCCATGGTAATCTTCTCTCTATTGTTCCAATTTTAGTATATGTTCTGCTGGAGCAAACACAAATATAAATGCACTTTTAAAATGTAACTTTAAGCCCTGGCTGGCGTAGCTCAGTGGATTGAGCACGGGCTGCGAACCAAAGTGTCGCAGGTTCCATTCCCAGTCAGGGCACATGCCTGGGTTGCAGGCCACGGCCCCCAGCAACCGCACATTGATGTTTCTCTCTCTCTCTCTATCTCCCTCCCTTCTCTCTCTAAAAAAATAAATAAATAAAATCTTTAAAAAAGTGTAACTTTAGCAAGTTAGCAAAATAGGAAGCCCGAGACTTTGTTCCCCCACAGAGACACCAACTTAACAATATATTGTCTAAAAACCCTTTAGGAGAATTCCAGGAACCAGTTAAAAAGTCACAGTAACCCAAGAAAGTACAAAGCCAAGACCAGCCACATTGAAATAGATAAGAAAAGTTTCACTCATGAGAGCCCCTCCCCCAAGCCAGCACAGAAACAGCTTAAAGAAATGTAGACCTGAGAATCATGAGACAAAAAATCAAAATAATCATCTTAAAGAAATTCAATGAACTGCAAGAAAAAATGGACAACTAAGCAAAATCAGGAAAATGACACATGAACAAAATGAAAATGTAAACAAAGAGATATATACTCTTAAAAAACAGAAATTAAGGAATTGAATAATACAATAACTGAAATAAAATATTCACTAGGAGAGTTCAACAGTAGACTGGGTCAAATAGAAAAAAGAATCAGCAAAAAAATGACTTGAAGATAAGTCATTTCAAATTATCAAGTCAGGGAAACAAAAAGGAAAAATGTTGAATAAAAGTATTTAAAAAATCTAAGGAAGTTATAGGGGCAGAGAGTGTTTTTAGGAAATAATTACTGTGGATGAAGCAAAGCCTGGGAACCACCACCAGGTCTGGTCTTGGTCCATGACACCTATTGTGACACCGACCCACCCTGTGTCCACCATTGTAGCCATGGGAGTATACATGGCGACCATCTGCCCAGAGATGGTTGTACCCTCCTGATACATGGGCAGACCTGCATGGTAAACTACATGGGGATGCTTGAAGATGAAAAGAAATTTGATTCCTCCTAAGACAAAAACAAACCCTTTAAGTTTATGCTAGGCTGGGAAGAAGGGGTTGCCCAGATGAGTGTGGGTCAGAGATCCAAACTGACTATCTCCCCATACTGTGCCTGTGGTATAACTGGGCACCCATGCATCACTCCACCAAATGCCACTCTTGTTTTAACATGAAGTTTCTAAAACTGGAATAACAGGGATGGCCCACTTCCTGAGCTCCCTATTTGAAATGTTCCATAGAGGGATCTAATACCCACAATGAGCACACACAAATCTGTATAGAGCTCTTCATGATATTCCACTACACTCTGTATAAACATCTGCCCTGACTGACTGTGTCCTGCCAACCAGCTTTGCTCTTCCTCTTTCTCTTTGTATGTGTATTGACTACATGCCATGAACCTCAAGTAATTCTTTTTGTTTTCATTTTGGGGTGAATACTCAGTTGCAGTCTTTTAGATCTAGGTTTCCAATTAAATAATAGTCAAGTATTAACAGCACACCTTGAGATTGACAATTGGTATGTAGGGAGAGGGAAACGCAAGAATATTTATTCCATCTTATTTTTGAATGAATTTTTTCTCTATTATATATTAAATATTTAAAAAATTATTGTTGTTCAAGTATAGTTGTCTCCATTCCCCCCACCACCACTCCCCATCACCCCACCCATCCTGACCTCTCACCCTTGATCCTACCCCCCTTTGGCTTTGTCCATGGGTCTTTTATGCATGTTCATTGACAACCCTTCCCCCTTATCCCCTCATTATTCCCTCCCACATCTCCTCTAGTTACTGTCAGTCTGTTCTTTATTTCAATGTCTCTGGTTATGTTTTGCTTGCTTGTTTTGTTGATTAGGTTCCACTTATAGGTGAGATCATATGGTATTTGTCTTTCACTGCCTGGCTTATTTCACTTAGCATAATGTTTTCCAGATCTATTCATGCTGTCATGAAGTCAGGCTCTTACCTTAAACCACATTCAGAAAATTAACTCAAAATGCTTTAAAGTATTCTATATAAGCACTAAAACTATACAACTCCTAGAAGAAAACATAGGGAAAATCTTTATAGCATTGAGTTTAGCAATGATTTCTTGAATATGATGTCTAAAGCATAGGCAACAAAAGCAAAAATAGAGAAATGGCACCACATCAAACTTAAAAATCTCTGTGAAGAAAGGAAACAATCAACAGAGTGAAAGGCAACCTACAAAACATGAGAAAAGATTGTAAACCATATATCTAATAACAGGGTAATATTTACAATACACAAAGAACACCTACAAGTTAACAACGACAAAAATAACAAGATTAAAAAGTAGGACATGAACTTAAACAGACATTTATTTCTCCAAGGAAGATACACAAATGGTCAATGAGCATGTGGAAAAAGGCTCAACATCACTAAAAATCAAGGAAATGAAAATCTAAACAACAATGAGATATCACCTCACATTTATTAAGGTGGCCACTATTAAAAAAAAAAACAGAAAATAGCAGATAATGACAAGAATGTGGAGAAACTGAAGCTCTTGTGCACTGTTAGTGAAAGTGTAAAATGGTTCTACCACTATGGAAAACAATATGGTAGTTCCTCAAAAAATTAATAATAGAATTACTGCATGATCTAAAAATCCCACTTCTCAGTATATACCCAAAAGAACTGAGAGCAGGAACTCAAATAGGTATCATTGCACATGGTTTCATTACATAGTTTCATTGCAGTGCTATTCACAAGGATTAAGATACGGTAGCAATATAAATATCTATCAGTGGATGAATGGGTAAAGTACAGGTGACATATACATACCATTGAATACTATGCAGAGGAGATCAACTACAATGTGGATGAATGTTGAGAACATTATGCTAAGTGAAATAAGCCAATCACAAGAGTATGTATACTGTATAAATTCACTTATATGAGGTATCTTTTATAGTCAAACTCTTAGAAACAGAAAGTATAAAAGTAATTGTCAGGGCCTAAGAATAGGGGAAAAAAGAGAGTTTTATTCGGTAAGTTAGTTTCAGTTTAGCAAGATAAAATAGTTCTAGAGATACATTACACAACAATGTGCATATAGTTAACACTACTAAATCATTTAAAAATGCCTAAGATGGTAATTTTTGTGTAGTATTTTTACTATAATAAAAAAATGTATGTATGTCATATTTTAATAAACCAAGTCTTCAGTTATTTCAAAACAAAGACCTATCTCTGCCTCTTCAGGGTAATCTTGTGGCATTAAAAAGCTTAGCCTTTTAATTCCTGCTCCTTCCTGCTGAGAGCCCTGAGGGCTTCTCTAGCACTTGCCCACATCTACTGTTGTCTTGTTGTGTTTTTTTGTTACTAGGGTGAAATAGCAACTTCTTTGTGCATTCTATCTTTCAAGTTGTGTAAAGCTCATCACTTTTTTCTCAGGGGGTGTATGGGGGTGGGGGAGTCAGCATGATTGTATTTTAATTTAGAAAATGTGACATCTGGATATAAAATGAAAATAAATATTGAATTAGTGGAAGTGAAAAAAGATAAAAGGCCAAAAAGTTCTTAAATAGACTTATTGCAACCAGAAACTTTCAACTACTATAGTTAAAATGAACCAATCTTAATAGTTTATCATAGCAAAGCAGAGAAGGGACTTTGTGTTTTATTCTACAAGCTGTTCTCACTCCCCAATCTTTTTCTAGGAAAGCTATTATCATGGTACCAAGATGAAATTTTTAACATCTTTCTTAAGTGCTCCATATTTTGTCTTTAAGAACTGAAGTTAATTTAAATAGGTTCCTTTTTAAATTTCCATCCAATTTTATGTTTGCAGGATAATAATAGTGAACTAAGAAGACCATTATATCAAAATGTGTTAAATAATTATTTAAATAATTCCTCAGATTTTCCCTAAAGCATGGATGATTATGCACATTCTGAAGTATGCTTTATCCTGAATAAAGTAGAACATGAAAAACAACTTGGTGATTAAAAAAATGGTTAGGATATCAGCTGTATGATATCCTGGTTGTTGTGGATATGGAGAGCTGAGTTGCTGCATTAACACTTTCCTAGAGTTTTATGTTTATGATGAATTGTTTTGTGTCTGTAGAACTTAGACTGTTGGTGAATATAAAAGACATTAAGAGGAGCCAGGAAGAGAAGTGGAGACAGCTAGCAACATCACAGGAATTGCTTGTGGCATCCATCTTGGTTCCCTCATTGCTAGGTGTACAGGGAGGGTTTCTTTTCTTTTTGTCATAATATTAATAATTTAATATCAGAAGAACCTTGTAGTTATTTCTGGTAGGTGGGAATGTTTTCTACTTTGCTAGTCTCATTGCTCAAGTTGTGGGGACTTATAATCAAAATTTAAACTTACTTTTATTATTATATATTATAAAAAAGGTAAAAATATAATGTGAAATTAATAGCCATACTTTTATGTAGATCTTTGTTCCAGAAGTCTGAACAGGTTCTGTAGTGTCAGGCAGAGCTAAAGGTTATTATCTCCACTAACTTCTTCACTGAATCAAGTGCTACTGATTGCTAAATTACAGCTATTTTCACAGTGTCACTGCTGAGCTTTCCAACAGAGAATCATCTCATAAATACTAATTTTGTTTGGTGTTGATTGTCAAACCAATTTAAGATAGCTAGAGTAGCTTAATGGGTATATTTGAAGAATTCAGAGAAACTCATACCTTCCCTACAAAATAATGTAGAACATTAACTGCACCAAAGAAAAACTACCAAAAACACATGAGGTAAATCATACAATTGCCAAATAACAGATTTTTATTCATGCATGGGACAAGTATTTCCTGAGTGCCCTCTATGTCCCTGGTACCATGGCGGTATTAGAACTATAAACAAAAGACACAATCCGTACCCTCAGGTAGCAAAGTGTCCAGTGGAGAAGTTAGAAAGTTTTCTGCTATTTGTTGTAAGTGTGGGAAGCACCATAGCAGACTGCTATGGAGGGATGGGGGTGGGGGATGCAGACTTTACTCTTTCTGGCAGTATCGGGAATGGCTTATAAATACACAGTGTTTTTAGATGAATTTTGAGGACCCATAGTTACTTTTTATCTTTTCCATTCAGTAGAAATGGTGATGAACTGAGCTACCAGCTACTTACATGGATTATCTCATTTAACTTCATGAGGTGAGTACTGCTATGTCCCTCTTTTTGACAAAGGGAAAACTGAGACTTGGAGAAGTAAAATAACTTGCTCAGAGTCACAAAGCTAGTAAGACATAGAGCTCAGATGAGATTTCAGACAAGCCTATCCTCTTACCTTGCTTTCTCACTACCTGCACACAACTGTTTATTCCAACTGGTAAGGTGAGAAGGACAAGGCAGGCAGAGGAAGCAGTTGGTAGAGTTCTGAGTGCCTAAAACTGACAGTGTTTCTAGCAGAGTGCTGGCAGTGGAAGCTAGCCCAAACATGGGCCTGGTACTAAGGGGCATATATGCCCTGTCCAGGAGCCAGCCAAGCCTTTATCTTCATATGCTCTATGAAAATTGTCACCAACCATGCCACCTCTTAGAACCTAAGGATGTAGTCACTTGACCCCTATCTGGAGGCTAGTACCAACAGTCACAGACAGATAGATATTTTGGTAGGAAAAATGGATAAAAGGGGATCTAGAGGCCCCAATTCTGAGGTGCATCACATTCTCCCTGGTTACCCCTGACCCTAATATGGGCTATTATTCTATTCCCAAAATTTAAGCCTCACCATGTACCCTATTTCTGGAAACAGATTCTAATGTATTCTCTGTTCCAGCAACCTGGATGCAGAAATGTGTCCATGACTCTGCTCCCCCGGCACAGTAAGCCCTCTGCCACATGCCAGTGTATTTCGTGCTCTAGATCTGCCAGAGTGCTCTATTCTGCCAAAATGAACTGCTTCATACCCATCCAATTTGAATTTAGAATCATTTAACTTAAGCAACAGTAATCCACTTTTAATTATGATACAGACAGGAAAACCAACATTGGAGAGTGAACATGATGATTTGACACCTAATTGACAATGATAATATAGACATGATTTTTAAAGGTAATAATCATGGAACTAAATTATTCATCCATATTAAGTTCAAGAACAGATAATGCTAATTTATCATGATGGAAATCAGAAAATAGTTACCTCTTGGGAGAGAGCCTTATTAAATAGAAAGGGTTAAGAATGAACTTATGGGGTAATGGAAATGCTATTTATGTCATATTGATCTGGTTGGTGATCATACTTAAGATTTGAGCATTTTGCTGCATGTAAATTACATCTCAAATTTTAAAATGTAAAAACAAAAGAAAGTAGACAAAGTTTGAGAACTGATTCATCTTATCTGTTCTTGGTTTTCAAATATGTTTCTTTCTAACCACGCAGGACAGGCAAATGTCTGTATTGAAATGTTTTTTTTCCTCTACAAAAGCAGATATTTCACCTCTTGCCATCAAATCCTACTAATTTTACTTAGTGAAAAACAGAATTATTTAATGTGGATCAGAGAAAAACAAAATTTTCAAAATATTTTCTTCTGTGTCCTAAAACATGAAGCATGCCTAGTAAAAATGGGCAACTGTAAGGACAAATGAAATTCACCTACATTTTAGTTCCAGCCAAGATGGAGACATAGGTAGATACACATTGCCTCCATGCACAATGAAAAGAAGGACAAAAACAAATTTAAAAACAGAAAAGAACAAGAACTGACAGAAAATCAAACTGTAAGGAAGTTCAACAACCAAGGAATTAAAAAAGAAACATTCATTCAGACTAGTTGGAGGGGCAGAGAGGACACATGGCAAGGCAGTAACTGGAGGGCTGAGTGGGTGAGGCAGTGGCTGGAGGACCAGGAAGTCCCACATTTGTGTACGGAAAAACCAGGAGGATAACTGGGGAATGAGACAGACCATGCAACCCAGGGTTCCAGTACAGGGAAATAAAGCCTCAAAACCTCTGACTGAAAACACCTATAGGGGTTGAGGTGGCGAGGGAAACTCCCAGCCTCATAGGAGAGTTTATTGGAGAGACTTACAGAGTCTTACCATGTACACAAACCCACCTGGGATTCAGAACTAGAAGAGCCCAATTTGCTTGTAGGAAACGGAGGAAGTGACTGAAAGCCAGTCAAGAGCTGAGGAAGCAGCATTGTTCCCTTTTGGACCCCTCCCCAATGTACAGTACCACAATGCAGTGATGTGGGTTGCCCTTCCCTGGTGAACATCTAAGGCTCCGCTCTTTACAACCTAAAAGGTGTACTGAGACAAAAATTATATATATGGCCCAAATGAAAGAATAGATCAAAGCTCCAAAAATAGAACTAAGCGATGAAGAGATAGCCAACCTATCACATACAGAGTTCAAAACACTGGTAATCAGGATGCTCACAGAAATTGTCTAGTATGATGACAAAATAGAGGAAAAAGTGAAGGCTATGAAAAATGAAATAAAGGAAAATGTACAGTGAACCAACAGTGAAGGGAAGGAAACCGGGACTCAAATTAGCAATTTGGACCAGGAGGAAGAAATAAACATTCAACCAGAACAGAATGAAGAAATAAGAATTTTAAAAAATGAGGAGAGGCTTAGGAATCTCTGGGACAACTTTAAATGTTCCAACATCCGAATCATAGGGGTGCCAGAAGGAGAAGAGGAAGAGCAAGAAATGGAAAACACAATGAAGCAGAACTTCTCTAATCTAGCAAAGGAAATAGACTTCCAGGAAGTCTGGGAAGCTTGGAGAGTACCAAGGAAATTGGACCCAAGGAAGTACACACCAAGGTACATCATAATTACATTAGCCAAGACTAAAGATAAGAAGAGAATCTTAAAAGCAGCAAGAGGAAGGAAGAGAGTTACCTACAAAGGAGATCTATGAGACTATCAGTTTATTTCTCAAAAGAAATCTTGCGGGCAAGAAGGGGCTAACAAGAAGTATCTGAAGTCATGAAAGGCAAGAACTGACATCTAAGAACACTCTACCTAGCGAAGCTATCATTTAGAATGGAAGGGCTGATAAAGTGCTTCCCAGATAAGGTCAAGTTAATTCATCATCACTAAGCCCTTATTATATGAAATGTTAAAGGGATTTATCTAAGAAAAAGAAGATGATCAAAACTATAAACAGTATAATGACAACAATCTCACAACTATCAACAACTGAACCTAAAAACAAAAACAAAACAAACTAAGCAAACAACTAGAACAGGAACAGAATCAGAGAAATGGAGATCACATGGAGGGTTATCAGTGGGAAGGAGGAGGGGGAAGAATGGGGAAAAGTTACAAGGGAAAAGGGAATAAGAAGCATAAATGATAGGTACAAAACAGACAGACAAAGGTTAAGAATAATATAGGAAACAGAGAGGCCAAGGAACTTACATGTATGACCCATGGGTGTGAACTAAGGGGTGGGGGGTTGGAATGCTGGTTGGAGGGTGGGTGCAGGGAAGAGGGGAAGAAAGGGAAAATGAGACAACTGTAATAGCATAATCAATAAAATATATTAAAAATAAAAATAAGAAGAAAATAAAAATAAATTCACCTATATTTTTTGTAATTAAAATTTATTGCATTTACCTGGGTACATTAAGGTGATTTTTGTGATCTGTTATTTATTTATTTATTTATTTATTTGTAGTTGACATACAATATTATATTAGTTTCAGGTGTACAATAAAGTGACTTATCATTTATGTACCTTATGAAATGATCACCACACTGTCTAGTAACCATCTGCCACTATACAAAGTTATTATAATACTACTAATTACATGCCCCATGCTGTACATTACATCCCTGTTACCATTTTTCTAAATGGAAGTTTGTACTTAATCCTTTTTAACTTTTATGCCCATTCCCCCACCTCCACCCTTCTGGCAACCATCAGTTTGCTTTCTGTATCTGTGAGTCTGTTTTTTTGTTGTTGCTGTTCATTTGTCTTGTTTTTTTTTAGATTCTACACATAAGTCATAAATGAGATCATATAATATTTGTCTTTCTCTGTCTGACTTCACTTAACATAGTACCCCCCTACTACAGCCATACATGTTGTCACAAGTGGCAAGATTTCTTTCTTTTTTATGGCTATGTAATATTCATATATAAGATACTTAAGTAGCTTCCATATCTTGGCAAACATATATACAGTAGTAATATTTCAGTGAACAGGAGTGCATAAATCTTTTCAAATTACTAATTTGCTTTTGTTTTCTTTTAATAAATACCCAGTAAGGGAAATGCTAGGCTGCATGGGAATTCTACTTTTAATTTTTTGAGGAATCTTCCTACTGTTTTCCATACTGGCTGCACCAATTTACAATCCCACCAACAGTGTACAAAGGCTTCCTCACCAACACCGGTTCTTTGTTGTCTTTTTGGTAATAGCCATTTTAACAGGTGAGAGATAATATCTCATTGTGGCTTTGATTTGCATTTCCTTGATAATTAGTGATATTGAGCATCTTCTTCATGTGTCTGTTGGCCATCTATCCAGCCATGTAATATGAAAAATAGAGACATTTATTGAAAAATATGCAAGATTCAAGAAACATTGTACATAGGACAATGATGCCTCAGCCCCCTTCAAATAGACAACTTGGGACCTCACAGTTTCCCCAGTATCTCTTCCACTGTTCAAAACCCTCTGCAAAATCCTTTTGTTGGAATTGCTATCAGATGCAGCATTGTATTTTTCCCTCATTTCATCAATGTTCTGAAATGTCTTCCCTTTCAAAGGTGATTGCAATTTTGTGAAAAGCCAAAAGTCACTGGCTGCCAAATTTGGGCTATAAGGAATCTGAATCATCTGGTTACTCGACTGTTGATTGCAGCTTGTACAAGTTCAACATTCTCAGATGTTCTGCTTGTTGTAGGCCTTCCAGAATGTGGATCACTTTCAACAGATTCTCAACCATCTTTGAAAGCATTTGTGCTACATTTTGATTTGTGCTGCGCTCACTGTAGTGTACCCAAAATCCTTCTGAACCATGCAAAGTTCCCTCAGAGGAATGTTCAAGCTTGATGCAAAATGTGATGCAGATTCATTGCTCTACTCAGTAATTTTGAATGCAACATCCACACAGTACATATGCTCACTCAATGTGTCTACTGCCCCCACTGACTAGTATGGTGAAGTTGTCATTGTTCACGCATGTGCATTCTAGTCAACTGTCCTTGACTGCCAGTTTACATCAGTGTTGTGCAAACTGTTCTTGTTCTTGTTATATTAATAATGGCTGGACTTTTTCTGGACACACCTACATATCTTCTTTGGAGAAATATATATTCAGGTTCTCTGCCTATTTTTTAATCAGATTGATTTGTTTGGTTGGTTTCTTTAATGTTGAGTTGTATGGCTTCCTTATGTACTTTAAACTAATGTTTAACCTCTTATTGGGTATATATTTGCAAATGATATATTTTGCTATGCAAAAGCTTTTTAGTTTGATGTAGTCCCATTTTTAAAGTTTTGCTGTTGTTTCCCTTCCCTGAGGAGATATCTAAAAAATTGTTGCTCAGGGAGATGTCAAAGAGTTTACTGTCTATGTTTAGTTAGAGGTGTTTTATTGTTTCAAGTCTTACATTTAAATGTTTCATTCATTTTGAGTTTATTTTTATGTATAACATAAGAAAGTGGTCTAGTTTCTTTTACATGTATCTTCCCAGTTTTCCCAATACCATGTATTGAATAGACTTTTTCTCAATGTATATTTTTGCTTCCTTTGACATAAATTAAGTGCCCATATAAACATGGGTTTATTTTTTAGCTCACTATTCTGTTCCATTGATTTGTGTGTCTGTTTTGTGCCAGTACCATACTGTTTTGATTACTATACAAGGCAGTTTATTTTTTCTTGGCTCTCTGTGGCTAAGCATTGTTTGGTAAAACAGTATTTTTGAAACAAAGTTACAACATTATTATGGCCAATTTATGTTCTTTTAATTTTTCTCTTCATTATGCTTTTGTCTTCTACCTCAGGCTTTAAACATTGTTCATTCCTTATATTGAAAATTAAGCCCTGGCTGGCATAGCTCAGTGGACTGAGTGTGGGCTGGGAACCAAAGTGTCCCAGGTTCGATTCGATTCCCAGCCAGGGTACATTCCTGGGTTGCAGGCCAGAACCCCCAGCAACCGCACATTGATGTTTCTCCCTCTCTCTCTCTCTCTCTCTCTCTCTCTCTCTCTCTCTCTCTCTCTCCCTCCCTCCCTTCCCTCTCTAAAAATAAATAAATAAGATCTTAAAAAAAGTTTAAAAGAAAAAGAAAATTAAATATTGTGTCTTAACCTCTAAAATGCAAATTATTTTAAGAATTTCTGTCAGTAAGAGCAATTACCGGTTAATTAATTATATTAACTATCATGCAACTACCATATAGAATCACTCTTTAGGGCCTAAGATCAATGAATTAAATATCTTTGTGGGTACCATTTCAAAGTGACTTAGGGATGAAATCATGGTAAGCTAAAGTGGAGAAAATGCATTATTTAATAGCGCCCAAACTGAATTCTGATTGCCTGCATAAATAACTCATCAATCTTAAATTTTCTAAGGGACACAGAATACAGAATTTCCCTATCACCTGACATAAAATAAATATGAAAAAGGCTTCTGTAAATTTTTGGTTTTCAAGTATACTAAGCAATTGAAAATTGAAATAGAGTTTTCGGTTATTCTCAAAATTGAATTTTGTCACAAGATGACAAGTTGTATTTAAAGTACAATGAGCTATTGGCTAAGGTTGGTGATGACTGTTCCAGCAATTATGGAGATAATGTTTAATGGTTTCTGCTCCCTCTTCCTAGATTTCTCACAAAAACAAAGTAAGGTTTAGTCTTAAATTAAAATTTTGGCATTGCATGTATTTTGTTGAATTATTAAACAAATTTAATTGCAGAAATTCTATTTCAGCATGTTTTATATATTTGGAGTATAAATAACTTGTCAAATAAACTATAAAGTAAGTCTAGTTACAGAGTTAGAATAGTGTTGTCTTCAATAAAAAACTCCTCTACAAATCTACCATGTTTTAATACAAGATCATTTTGACCTTGTAACAACCCAGTATTTGTGACCTCTCTATTCCAGACTTGTTAGACTGTTGTAATTATTCATTAATATGTCTCCACAATTGAATAATTGACTCCTCAAAGTAAGGGATAATGTCTTTTATATGTTTGTATCCCTAAGGCCTACTGGTCTGGTATGTAAAGGATTCCCAACACATATCTGATGGAATAAATGAATTAATTATTCTTACCTCCTCTATTGCAATACCTGATTCTCTTGAATAAATACTCACTTCACTCCTCACCTCTCCCACAATGCCTCTAACTCTGGCTTTTTTTGCAAGTATATTCCATAACATTCTTGGGCCCTAGAATCTACTTTTAGTTGATTTGGCTTTTAATTCCATACTAGTCTCATTAAGCCACTCATTTTACTAACCTCTACAATATCATGGCATCCTTATAAAGAGCTGTGATATTGAAATCATTAAGTCAAATGTTTCCACAAAATCTTAGAGTGTGAGAGCTGAAAGAGCCTTATCCATCATCTAGGCCCACCCACTCATGTTCCAGGAAAGGACACGGAGAACCACAGAAAATAAGTCACTTGCCTGAAGTCATATATTATTTGTCTCTCAGGTATGCTATTTTTAATTGATATCATAATTCAATACTTCAATCAAAGAATTCATCTCATTGGAGAGATAAGAAATTAGGGCTAGACAGAATAAAAGAATCTGGAAACAGGGTTTCCCTCACAAACAATAAAAATGGGCAGCAGCCCTCATTATGATAAATGGCAGAGAAGTACACTATGTAGGGTCGTGATGTAAGCTGCATGCCTGAAACTCTGAAATACTCCAGTTGAAATTAATGCCTGAAACTCTGAAATACGCCAAATGAAATTAATCCATCAGTGCTCAAAAATGTTGAGTATAGTAAAATTTGTGTTTTTCCTCCATTTTTTCCAAATTTTCTATAGTCAATTGGCATCATTTTTATGGCCAGGTAAAATAAAATTGACCCTATTTTTCATGAACAGGCCTTTTTACTTTTATTTCATAATTCCTATTAAATATTAATATTCCCTTAATGGGATAAACCTCTTGAGGTTCACAGAACACACTAGCCAGATCATCTAGAAAGTGTCATTCTGAGAAAACAGGATACTGGGGTGGTTTGGGGGCATGAGAATGGCAGCACTGGTGAGGAGGCTAGCTAAGAGGCAGAGAACCTTGCTCAGCTTAGAGTCTGGCCTCAAGTAAGAGATGGCAGACAAGGCCCATGGGTCAGATTCAGCCACCACCAGCCATGTTTGCAAATGAATTTACTATAATAAAGTTACATTCACTTGTTTACATATGGTCTGTGGTTGCTTTCTTACAATCTAGTTGAGCAGTTGGGACAAAGATCGTATGGCCTGCCCTTTACAGAAGGGCCTATGAAATCATCATCTGGATGACTTGACCCCTCTGTCAAGGTCACCACACCTGTGGGTTTTAAACAGAATAACATGCCTCACCTAGTGCATCTCTGTGCTGCATAGAGCATGCTCACAGAGGACTTTCTTTATATGCCTGCCCTACATTTTCTTTTCTTTTTTTTAAGATTTTATTTATTTATTTTTAGAGAGGGACGGGAAGGAGATAGAGAGAGAGAGAGAAACATCAATGTGCGGTTGCTGGGGGCCGTGGCCTGCAACCCAGGCATGTGCCCTGACTGAGAATCGAACCTGCGACACTTTGGTTCCCAGCCCGCGCTTAATCCACTGAGCTACGCCAGCCTGGGCTGTCTGCCCTACATTTTCAATACCTTCCATTCTTTGTAATGATAGCCTGAAACCATAATACAAAGGCTTATGAAGCTAAATAAAATAATACTTGACCTGTTTACATTGCAATAATACTTAGAAAAGCAAAACAAAAGAATCCTTTACCTCCTGAAAAACTTCATAATTTATATATTTATCTATAGCCTTACCAATTCATTCTAGAACATTTCAAAGTGAGAAAAAATCAAGTAGTTCTTCATAGTTTCATGGTACTCCATTAGGTGCCATAATTTATACAACTAATCCCCTCTTGATGGATAGCTGGGTTATTTCCAGTCTTTTGCTGTCATAAATGATGCTGCTATGAGAAACCTTGCACATATGTCATTTCGCCTTTTTTCTAGTATGTGTTTGGGTTAGATAACCAGAAATGGGATCTGGCTTAAAGGATAAATGCATATACAATTTTGCTAGATATTGATAGATTACTCTCCAAAAAAGGTATACTTTTTTTCATTCCTCCAGAAATGTATGAGAGAAATTGTTTCCCTACAACCTCATTATAAGTGTCTCTTGTCAAGCTTTGGGAATTTTTTTACGAATCTGATATGTGAAAACTAAAACTACACTAAGATAGACTTAAAATTTATCTCTGAATAAATTCAGTGGGAATGATAGGAATATAATATCCAAGAAAAGCAAGCAGAATGAAAGTAGAATTTTAGAGAGCACCACATTTAAAGCTAGCAGGAAGAAGAAGAACAAAGTCAGATAACTGACATGGGGTCCATGCTGGGCCAGAAATAAAATGAAATCAAAGGCAACCTGAAAATTAGAACAGCAAGGGGAATAAAACAATGATTCAGAAATCTAAAAATGTCTATATGTTGGTATATTACATTGATTACAGAGAGTGAGAAAGATGGAAGGATTAGAGGGTGTAATTGTAAAATGAGTTTTTTAAATTGTTATTCTTCTACAGTTGTCCCAATTTTCCCCCCTTATCTAAGGTTCAGGAGGTAAAGTGGTTCTAGTTGATGACAAAATCCAGAGCATGGACCAAGGAGTCAGTTGCTGAAATGGATTTGACGTGAAAATCACTGAGGCAGCTGAGGTCAAAGCCATGAGTTTAGGAGTAGAAAGCTCCTCCACATGAATGTTGAAATCACCCAAGGCAGACAAAGGCATAGAAAGGAGCAATTAACAAGCCAACCTGATTGAGACAGAAAATACAAGAGCTTCTTCCTCCAGGTCCTCATTCATTAAATGCCTCCTCTTTGATGATCTGCCTTCATTACCCAGTGCTGATCAGCAGACTCTGAGTTCCTGCATCTCAGACCTACAGGCACGCTCTCATCTGCTACCCTAGAACAGAAACCCAGCTTCTTTCCTAAGTCAGAACTTTTCCAGTTACATTTCAGTATCTCAAGTCTAAAGGGGATATATTGGATCTTATAAATAGTATGGCTGACTTTTTCAGTACCTCATGTGTCAGACACAGTGTGGCTGTCCAACTGTGAGAAATGTGGTTAATTAACAAGCCCTACTTATTACCCTGCGTGGTCAACCTTGGCTTCTGAGCCACAGTTAGGTTCTTCCCCAGGTACCCACAGCCAGTGATTGAGCAAGATATTTTTACAAGAACCTCAGTATTTCCACGCAACAGGACCATTTTCTAGTGAGCAGTTTTTGCTGTAGAGTACCCTGTGGGCTGGCAGAGGTTTTATCAGGTCTACACTGTGGTCCAGTAGCTCTTCTGGCACAATCCTCTTTCTTCCCTTTTCTTTCCACTAGTGTTACTCCTCAATAAACATTTTATACTCCTAACTCAGTATCAGCATCTGTGATCTAGAAACCCCACCCAACAAATCTTGATGCTGGAGCTCCAACAGTGTGACTGGGATCTAATTATACTCTTTCCATATCTTGTCTCCAAAGTCCTCAGTGTTGATGTCATGCTCAGAATCTATGTGGGAGCAAAATGGCTGTAGCTCTTCTTCACATACTCTTCTGTTTAAGTCCAGCAGAAAAGAGACCTCCCTTCCTGAAGCCTCATTAAAAAGCCTAGTTTCATCTCTAAATCATGACCAAGGGGATAGCATGTGCTCATTGATTTAGGCCAAAAATGGCTAACCCTTGGAACTAATTGTAGGACCAGCCACCCAAACCATATGAACTGAGAATGGGACTCCTCCAAACAAAAATTGGTGCTATTCAAAGTTCTGTTTCCTCTATCTGCGTAGCCCTCCTGCCCTGACTCCCCTGTGACTGGGACCTTATCATAACAACATTCCTACCAGACTGTGGGTTTTTGGACCAAAACCTCAGATAAGAGACTAAGAACTTGGCTTCTGCAAGGAAAGATCTCTGTTACCAACTGCCTGCCTCCACCAGAGACCCATTCACACTCTTCAGCATGGAATTCTACCACGTGTTTGAGAAACTCTCAGCTAAGCCACTATCAACCTCTTGCAGTCAATGCATTTGCCTCAGATCCCTCAAAATTCTTTATAGAACAAATCAGTGTAAGTTTTGTGGTTCCATCTGATCGTCTCTAAGGCAGAAAATCATTGTATTCCTCATACAATTGCAATGAGGAATTGTATGTGAGTCTCCGCTAGTGACTGCCTCAGTTCTGACAACTGTAAGTAGGAAAGTTATATTAGGCCTGTCCTCAGAAGCTCCCTCTCTGTCTCTCAGTAATGCAGAAATAAGTTGTATTATTTATCACTTCCCTAATATTAAAAGCAATCAATTAAAATATATTAATTCAACTAGGTTGAATTGAACTTGAGGGTTTCTACCTTTTCAAAGAAACACTGAAATGGACCAAAATGAAAAAATATTCTATAAGCTTTGAGGCCACTTTCCCCCCATCTTGGGAAATATGTACTTCTATTGTTTCAGCAATAATCAAGTTCTACCAGCAAACTTAAGTCCAAGAGAGAAATTTATACCCTGAGAAACTAATTAAAGTACAATTTAATTGTTATAGCTTCATATAGCCTATATTATCAATCCTATTGTCAGACATTATTGATAGTGAATTAGTAGATCCTATCCATTTCACAATTAAACTTTTTTATCAATATCAAAAGAAACAAAAGCTCAACTCAAAACGTACACCACACCACCCAACGCTGCCTTCACCCTGGGGGCTGGTGTGGAAAGGGAGAAAGACAATGAATAACAAAGAAAGAAATTGAGTAGTAGTCTTTCTTTACCACCTTATTACTAGGTAAAAATGTACCTTTTAATGATATTTGCTGGAGGACAAAAGGTATAATACACTTACTTAGAATGCTTTTGTACTACAAACTTCTCTCTATTGCCTTTCTACATTGTACATGCTTGCTGACCAGCTTGTTTGCCTATTAGTTAACAAAATGAGAGCAATAAGCAGGTAACGATTATATTTGTATTATTCCCCATCCACATGAATAAAGGTGGCAGGTACATTATATAATATGAAAATATACATTTTGAATTAAAAACATTATTTTTAATATAACTAGTTTTTGTGTGTAATTTTTTCATTTTTATTATTGATACTTTTACAGATGTCCCCATTTCCCCCCTTTTGCCCACCTCCACCCAGCCCTCACCCTCCCGTCCCTCTGACCATCACCACATTCGTCTGTGTCTATGAGTTATGTTCATTGGCTCTTCTCTCCAACCTTCTCTCATCCAGTCCCTCATCCCCTCTGGCAGTTGTCAGTCTGTTCCATGTGTCCATGCTTCTGTTTCTATTTTGTTCATCAGACCTGGAGATCACTATGTGAAGTAAAATAAGCAGTTAGAGAAAGACAAATACCATATGACCTTACTTATATGTGAAATTTAATGAACATAATAAACTGATTTTATTTTTTGACTTTTGACTTTGAAATCAACTTATGAGCTAATATTTTCAAACAGATTTTCCAAATGCAAAAGGCACATTATTTCATTCAAAAATAGGCAACCCAAGAAATTATAACAATATAATTATTTATGAGTGTGACTAAATGAATTTTTAAACAGGACTAAAATAATTCTTAAACTTTAGCTAGCTCCCTTATTTAGTCTCCTTGTTTGTCTCTTATTCTCTCACACAATAACTCTCTCAAAAGGGTATGTTTCAGACTAAATAGTTGCTCTGCTATTTTATACTCCTTAGACATTTCTGCTATTGTTTTGTGAAATCACCCTTTACTCCAAGGGAACCATGCCTTTGTTATGGGGACCAAAGCTGTCTACAAATGCCAAGTGATGACAGATCCCATCTGCTGCTGACATTTCCAAACTCTGTCATTATAGCATTACTTCAGCCTCTCTGGACTAAAGTAATAGAGGAAATTCATCTCTAATTCCCTCTATCTGTCATCCCTCCTCTCACCTCCTCTTCTCCCAAAGGGTTACTTTTCTCCATCAAGAGTCTTATTATCATCTACAACTCTCTTGTAACCTTAGCCACAATATATAATATTTATCATTTATGAATTGAAATATCTCCAAAGACTACATGGGACCCAGGATGGAATCTAGGCCTTACATCTGTGCAATAGTTTAGAAAGTCCCATGCCCTTCTCCTCCTCTCATTGGTATGTGCAGCCACCAACACTGCCGCTCTGCCAAGTGGCACACTGACTTTGCTGATCATTTGAGAGTTTAGTGCCAGGCCAGGAAAATCCATTCAAAGCTTTCAGAAGGTCTGAGCATCCATGTAGGATTTTGGAGGAGCAAGGTTATTTGTTATATGACCTCAACTGTCTTTAGGGTGATTGACAGTGCAGAAAATTGAGCTACCTCCAGAAACTGATTCATAATCTACCCCAGGTCTCTGTGTAGTCAGATGAAGTTGCAGCACACAATAATTCTCAAATACTTTGTAGGTGGTTATTTATAAGACTTTTCTTCTAAGGATCTCCAGGAATACTTCAGAGAATCTGAAATATATCCTAACATTAGAATTCAAGGCAGATATTACCTCTTCATTTGCAGAAGAACATAAAACACTTTGAGGGGAAATTTAAGATGATGTCAAAGCCATGATTCATAGGATTAGTGATGGCAAATGGCAAATTTATCATACTGTGGTTGGCAGTTAGGTAGACTAGAGCAGAGCAAAAACCATAGACGAGGTACAGAAGGTCTCCAGAATGGAAAGCCCTGGGTGCCTGGCAACGGGCAAAACTGGAAAAACAAGGACCTTGCCCTCAAGGTGACCTTTCTTCCCCTGACATATCACTAGTCCTATGGTTTTAGACCCCATCAGAAGTCTAAAAAAGGGCCAGAAAATAGCCTCATGACTCCCATACAGGCCCTTGCACAACCACTCCTTTTAGCACTGGGCCCTCAGGACAATGAAGTTCTGACCTGCATCAAATAATCTTAGGAACAAAGCCTCAGGTCTATTGACCATGAAGACAGAATTTTAGTCAAAGTAGAGATGACATTTAGGACTCAGTTGTGTTTCAGCTCCAGGTCCAGAAAAGTAGCAAAACCAGACGGAGCAACACCATGGCTGACATCAGAATCAGCTGCAATAACTAATGATCCCCTATCTTGGTGCTGACCAATCAGTGAAGAACACAGCCCTGAGAAGACCAAATGGGAAAGCTGATAAATATTCTATTGCGAGCCTCCCTGGAGACCTCCTATAAAAGCCCTCAGGATGGAGGATGCAGAGCAGCTCTTCCTATGGAGCACACCTGTGACTTTCCTTACCCGCTTCTCCCACCCCTTCCCTCCACCCACCTCCCCAAGATACGTTTGCCTCTCTCTTTCTCCTGTGGTCCGAAGGTCCTTCTTTTGTCTCTGTAATTTGTTTCCTGAGTCCATTTCTTCCACAGTTCACTCATTCTACTTTCATAACTTTGTAAATAAGCTTTTGCTTGTAGTTAAGAGTCTCAGCCCTGAATTCTTATCCAGAACTCAAGCACCAAGGTTGTTGAACCAAGGTCCAATTGCTGGTAACATTCAGGTGCTGTTCCACTGCCAGCAATACCAGAAACCACAGATATAAAATTCCCTGCCATGCTATTATTAGACAATGTCTAAGTGCAGATAAAAAAGTAAACTGTGGCAAGTAAGACTTTTTTTGCCAGTCCTAGTTCCTAAAATTCAATTAAGGAAGGAAATTGTAAAAGGTTAGGATTCACCTAACAATGAATAATTTTGGAATTCTTAAAGATGTATCTGCTTGTCAAAAGTTAAATGATTTTGTGATCTATTTTGAAACTCTTTCTATCAATATTTCATCTTTTAATTGTTGGTGCTACATGAAAACAATAATGAGAAGTATGTCATACCAGATTCCTAAGAACTTAAAAGTAACAGAAATAAAACTGCAGTAAAGTTAGTAAAATATATACACAATTAGATGAGAATGAACTCTCACTGCCTCTAAGAGTAATCCAAAAATTATATAAATGGATGAACAGAGAATTTGCAAACACATTAATGCTCAGTCCAAATGGACTGGATAAAATATCAGAGTAAGAATTACAATGTGATTTTAAGTTAGTACACAGTAACAACCCATATGACTGCAATTTATTTGGAGAAAGACTAAGAATAAAATTATAGTGGAAAGCTTGGAACATAGAAAGTGGAAGAAAATGAGAACTTGTTTATCCAATACTACCATGAGAGAAGAAACAATGAATCCTGGAAAAACAAATTAATCCAAAGAGATAAAATAGGATAAAGACTGTCAGCCGTGGACTTCAATTGTGTGGGTTTGAATTCAACTTCTGAATTTTGCCAATCCTGTAACCTTTGGAGAGTTAAGCTCTGGCTCCTTTGTAGTCTCTTATCGACTTTGTGGGAGAGGACACCTCCTAGGAGGTTACATCATAGGGTTGCTGGGAGTAGTTATGAATCAATATAAGTAAAGCACTTATAATGTGCCTGACAAAGATATTGATAAGTGTAATTATACATTATTATAACCCTAATGTGGCTCGGAGATGATGCAATAGTCCCTATAATCAACTGGTTGAAATCTTCAAAATTACCCACCTCTCTTTGCTTTAATTCCATGCTTACCAAACAACCTTTAAATTCTTAATTTGGCCTCACAGGTAAACCCATGCAACAGAGAGGGCTCACTGGATGAGGTTGGGAACATTCCTCTTCAACTTCCCCTAGTCCATTGAGATTTGATACATTGTCAGTCTTCTTGGATGATGCTTAGTGTGAGGGCAACCTCTCTCAGTCTGCTCAACCCCAGGACTCTGACAAAGCCAGGTAAACATCTGTATTGTGCCAATGTGCGTTTGGTGGGGGAGGGTCCTCAGAATTTTACACCTTCACACCTCCTCCTAAAGACATTCAAACTTGCCAAACTTCCCGTTTCTTACTTGTAATGTCAATTAAAATATCTATTCTCTAAATGAACAAAACACTTTATTCATTACTGTGAGTTTATTTAATTATAATTTAAGTCTGATGAGCTCGAACCCTAAGATTCAGCTTAATTGAAATCCAAATAGATACTTTACAGCTTTTGCTTGAAAACAAAATACAACTGATCCATTGTTAGCATAGGTAGCTAGTTATTAATAAAGGAAGGAAAGAAAGGGAATCAGACTTTCTTTTTTTTTAAAAGATCTTATTTATTTATTTTTAGAGAGGGAAGGGAGGGAGGGGGGAGAGAGAGAGAGAGAGAGAGAGAGAGAGAGAGAGACATCAATGTGCAGTTGCTGGGGGTTCTGGCCTGCAGTGCTGGGGGTTCTGGCCTGCAACCCAGGAATGTACCCTGGCTGGGAATCAAACCTGGGACACTTTGGTTCCCAGCCCGTGCTCAATCCACTGAGCTACACCAGCCAGGCTCAGACTTTCTTTTTTAAAGAGAGAGAGAGAAAAACATCAATGTGCAGTTGCTGGGGGCCATGGCCTGCAACCCAGGCATGTGCCCTAACTGGGAATGGAACCTACGACACTTTGGCTCACAGCCCGCTCTCAATCCACTGAGCTACGCCAGCCAGGGCGGAATCACACATTATTAAGTATTGTCAACTGGGTAGAATAAGCTTGTTGCACCAGGAAATTACAGCTTCACACACTCCCCAGAGAATCTCAGCTTTGCCCTTCCAAGGGGATTAACCCTCTTCAGTACCAGATTGTTGAGGGGAGCAAATGGAGGTAAGAAGTCAAAATGGCAGGGCAGGGGGGAGGTGCTTGACTGTAAAGGTCCGTCAGTCTAACTTGGGAAAGGGTTCAATTGCCTAAGGATGGACCCATCAGAAGCCCATGAAAGCTTGGAAAGTTGATTACTTATTCCAAAAAAGCACCTGGTCAGTCCTAAGCCTGAGAAAATATAACCTAGCTTAACTTAATAAAGAAGCGCTCTCTCTCTCTCCTTCTCTCTAATACGCTTACCCCTTTTGTTTGCATATTCTCTCTGTGAATAACCATGTGGGGTAGCCCTGGCTGGCGTAGCTAGGTGGATTGAGCGCGGGCTGCGACCCAAAGTGTCGCAGGTTTGATTCCCAGCCAGGGTACATGCCTGGGTTGCAGGCTATAACCCCTAGCAACCACACATTAATGTTTCTCTCTCTCTCTATCTCCTTCCCTTCCCACTCTAAAAATAAATAAATAAAATTTTTTTTAAAAAAGCCATGTGGGTCTAGCAACCATGTGGACTCCAAACACAGGCTCCTGGGTACAGCAGCACAGCCAGGAACAGTGCTAACCTACCTGGGTGAGTACTGAGGCTGCTTAGCAGCTGCCTGTGGGCTCCAAAGGACTAAGCTTTAATACAAAACAGAAATTCTGAACACCACCCTTTGTTTTGGCCTTGCTGAAGACACAGTTGGACCTGTTTCACAGCATGACAGATGGAGACAGGACAGGGGCAGGCTTCTTTTTCACTTGAATAAATCCTACCACAAAACAATCTCTCACGTGTAGGCCTGTGAAATGCTTTTCTCAGGATTCCATGAAAGAACTCCACTTCCACTGGCAACAGTTCCACCATCATGTTAAAAAGAGGCACTTATAGCTGATTTTACCAACTAATATAAAACTTTCAAAATTATTCCTGGTTAGGCAAATTAAAGTAGAGAAAGCCAGTGTGGATGCTGTGGGAAAATCTTTAATTTTAAAGGTAATGGATTCTTAAGAAGTTATCCTCAACAATTCCTTTTGCTATTATATATTTATTTTCACAATGGTATCCCTTAGAGAGTCTAACAAATATAAGCAAAATGATATTACCTTTATCAAACAATAAATCTTTCTAAAATTTATTAAACATTCTTCTTCAGCTCATATAAAGAAAAAGAAAGTCTGCTGAACATAATCTAATTGTTCTTGATGGACCAAGGACTGTGTCATGAGCATCAATAATTGTGCCATGCTCTGCACTCTGGGGTTATGATGTATAGACTTGATTATGTTTCTCTGAATCTTCCCCAACAGCTGAGCTGTTTTATTTTTTCTTTCTGTCTCCCACTTCATGTCTGCGATTTACTATCTTCTTTTCATCTTCTGTCCATTTTAGGTTTAATATATTTTAGCTTTATATAGGGAAAGGAACAGTGGGGAGTTAAAACTTAAACTCTTTTTTTCCAACTTCAGAACCAAACCGTTCAGAAAAGTATAGATAAATTAGTAATTAAATATCACTTTTAATATTGATATCGGTGATATTCATGAATGTGACTTAGGTTCTGACAACCATGAGATTCTTGAAACTAAGCCCCAGAATATGACAGACTTACTGCCAGCACCAAGCTGTGTTCTAAGTGTTGGCCCTAAAAAAGGTATAGCAAAGAGGGGCAGACCAAAATTCTGCATCCTGTAAGCAACTAGTTTCCAAAAAAAAAATGTTAAAAACTGAAATACTACTCCTGAATTAACCAGTAACTTCTAAAGGAATAAGGAATATAGAGAGGCCAGGAATGCAATACTACTGGATATCTTCATATATGAATCAATTAACAAAGGAAAAGGAAATTCCACCCCAAAAGAGCCAAACAGATAAAGACTGGAATCTCAACTCCACCACAACCACATGAATATGATCTTAGGTAAATTACCAAACCTCAGTAATCCTCAATTTGTCTTTTAATAAAAATAAATAAATACTGTGCCTACTTCAATGAGTTATTACAAGGATTAAATTAAATAACATATGGCAGAATAAAGGCTCACCATAATTGTGGCTGCCTTCTCTACTACTGCTTGTTCTGCTCTACTTCTCCTGGCTTGTTTCTTGGCTTCAATACTGAGGAAACACGCCATGAGTAACCTTTGCAAATTAATGAGAGTACCTCTTTCTGTTAGTCAGTGACTTATTAGTTACTTAGGTCATCCAAAATTTGGCTCTTCCTGGCTATGTTTTTCATACCTTGCACTTACAGGCTTTGTAGCCCTCCATTATTAGGACACTGTTCAGGTATTTATTGTTAATGGGTAGCTGTTTGGAAAATTCCTATTCCATTTCTTTTTACATGAAATAGCAAACATTAAGTCCCTGAGTCCATGATATTATAAAACATGATCCCTACTTTTCAGGAGTTTAAAACCTAATTTAAAGACATCTGTCATAATTGTTTTAACTCCAAAATGTTTGTGATGGGCCTTGTAGTTTAGAGAGCCAAGCTAACTGAATAAAAGCAACAACAGAAGGTTGCTGTTATGCATCTAAAATAGGAGGGAGTGAACAGGAGTCTAAATCCACTATTGATATTCACAGAGTGGTGGGAAGGGATTATGAAGTGATTAAGAAGTACAAAAAAAAATAGAAGCCTATAATCACAGGGCAGAAATGGAGACGAAAACAATACCAATATTTTAGAATGACTGAGTTTCTTTACATCAGCTGGATCATTATATCTGGTAACTTAAAAAAAAGTTCATATTTTCTCCACCCTCCTCCCAGGAAGAGGTCAGCATAATCCAGATGACAAGGGCAGGCATGTTCCCTAGTCTGGGGATTGAGATTCAGAGCCAGGTTTCAGGCTTCTGGTAGCCATTAACAGGTGGGATTTGGGAAAAAGTCATTTGCACACCCCAGCCACACAGAGTGAGTTAGGTTGAGGACTATAGTCCAATTCCAGAGTGATCCCAAGAATAGGAACAACCAGCCACCTGAAAGTTGCTTAGATGACTATTTCCCAGTTTAGAAAGATATGCTATTCATATATCCATAACTCACTCATGAATGCATGCATTCACTTATTTACACTAAAACTCTATACAGAGCACACACTTAAAGGCTTGAAATTTAGACAAGTCTGAGTCCAAATAAGAGTACCTCACTTGTATATTCATTTAATGCACAACATGTTTTCAGTTTGACTTCTTGTCCTAAAACCTTCTCTCCCAGATTCCTTTGCAACTAAGGTTCAGGATGTGTGTTAGGTTCTAAAAATATAAAGCGCTCATGGGATATTGAGAAAACAGAAGTTTCCAGAAGCCTCCTCTGAAGCTCCCACTGTTTCTGCTGACATGTAAGAATATAGAGGTCATAGAACTTTGATTCACCTAAAAAACAGCATTAGCAAAGGTCAGAGTGCCTGATAACTAGCTTAGTGAGGTTGACAAGCAAGAAGTAGTTTATTCATTTTGCTAGTTACAGGTGTTGCAGTCTCAGCTTGGTTCAGTAGCCACTTAATTCTGAGGTCAGCATCTAAACCCCAGATCACAGCTTAAGAGTGCAGTCTTGGAGCAGCAAGTGACAGGAAGCTTCATGATTCCTACTTGCCCAAATGTAGCACAGGTAAAAGTTCCGTTAGCCAGACAGTTCTGTGGTGGTGTTCTGGGAGTCATTCCAGGATGCCTAGGTTAGGTGCTGCTCCTTCAACTCTTTCCATAATCTTGAACACCTAAATTTCTTAATTAAATTGCTTTTCATTTAATATAGCTACAGTGATTTCTATTTTTGCAACTGGAACTTTATTAGTGTTTTCTCTCTCTTAAATCTAGTTTCTTCATGTAAAAATAAGTAAAATGCCTCTTGTCTTGCAGATCAATTGTGATAGCTATTGGGGATTCATTTTATGCTGTGAGTAGAGTCAGTGAAAGTAATGGAGAAAGGCAGAATGGAGGCCTTCTCATGGGTCATCATCATAAGCAATTCTGGCTTTAGCTAAGTGTTGTGTACCACATCCCAAAATGCAATCCACCAGTCCTCCTTTCTCCGAAGTATCTACTACTTTCTTCAAGATTAAGCACTATCCTTGTCACGTGGACCAAACTGAGAGACCACCTCTACCCCAGGTAGCTGGTACTATGAGAGATTTCACCCCTCTGAAAACTCTGCAATCCACACAGCTTTCTCCACAATGCCAATCATACCATGATATTTTTGTATTATGCCAAAATACCATGGCATAATACAAAACGCAAAATAGTCTTACAACAGTTATAAACATACAATAATGGGAGGGTCATTTTCCTACCAAGTGTGTTACTCAAGAATTGAGCTGAGCCTAACTACATTAGGTATTGAATAAATATTTTTTAATAAATGACAAAACACATAAATGGCACAGACACAGTATAGCTTAGCACAGTACAGCTCACCCTGTTTAACCTGGAAAGGCTCCTTTAAAGTGATCTAGTCTACTACGTTTATGAGCACGTTTCTGTTCTCTTATTTGCCTATCTTTTAGTTTCCACATGAAGTAAAATCATATGGCATTTGTCTTTCTCTGTCTGATTCACTCAGCACAATACCCTCTAGGTCCATCCATGTTGTCGAAAATGATAAGATTTCACACTTTTTATGGCTGGTTAATATTCCATTGTTTATATGTACCACATCTTCCTCATCCAATCATCTATTGATGGGTGCTTGGGCTGCTTCCATATCTTGACTACTGTAAATAATGCTGCAATGAACATAGGGGTGCATATATCTTTTTGAATTAGTGTTTTGGATTTCTTCAGATATATACCCAAAAGTGGAATTGTGGGGTCATAAGGTAAGTCTATTTTTAAATTTTTCAGGAACCTCCATATTGTTTTCCATAGTAGCTATACCAGTTTGCAATTCACCAATATTGCATGAAGGTTCTCTATTTTCCATATCATCGCTAACCCTTTCTGTGTGTTGCTTTATTGATGACTGCCATTCTGACAGGTGTGAAACAATATCTCATGGTTTTAATTTGCATTTTCCTTTTGATCAGTAATGTTTAGCATCTTTTATATGTTTACTGGCAACTTCTTTGGTATGTCCTCTTTGAAGAAATTTCTATTCAGATCCTCTGACCATTTTTTAATTGGATTGTTTTTCATGTGTGTAGGTGTGTGTTGAGTTGTATGAGTTCTTTGTATATTGTGGATATTAACCCCTTATCAAATGTATCATTGGCAAATATCTTCTCTCACTCAGTAAGAAGGCTGTTCTTTTGTTTTGTTGTTGGTTTCCCTTGCTGTACAAAAACTTTTAGTTTGATGTAGTTCCATTTGTTTATTTTTTAATTTGTTTCACTAGCTTGCAGTGATGTATCAGAAAAAAATATTACTAAGAACAATAGAAGCTTGGGTTTACTGCCCATATTTTCTTCTAAAAATTTTATAGTTTCAGGTCTTATGTTTAGTCTTTAATCCATTTTGAGTTTATTCTTATATGGTATAAGAAGGCAGTATAACTTCCTTTTTTTGCATGTATCTGTCCAATTTTCCCCATGTCATTCATTAGAGACTGTGTTTACCCCATTGTATAGTCATGCCTCCTTTAACATATATTTATTGACCATACAGGCATGGATTTATTTCTGGGTGAAAAATGAAGAGATTAAGAAGTGCAAATTGGTAGTTATAAAATAGACATGGGAATGAAAAGTACAGCATAGGGTGTATAGTCAATGATGTATTAACTATTATAGTGCCAGGTAGATACTAGAATTATTGGGGAGAAAGCTTTGTAAATTATATAAATGTCTAAACCCTATGCTCTACACCTGAAACTAATATAAAATAACACTGAATGTAAACGGTAATTTTTTTAAAAGTTAAGCATTTTTATGTTTAAAAAATAAAAAATAAAATTATCTAGTTCAACTGCTTCACTTTATAAGGTAAAATCTACAAGTCTAGACTCTTTCCCATAAACACAGTTCAGAGCATTTTCTCTTTTCTGTCCAAGTCTTCCTTCTTCAATCAGCCGTGCCCTTCTAGAATGAATAATTTCCTCCAGGGGCCAAGGAAATAGATGGAGTAAATTCCACCGAATCCCTCTGTAAATGGTGTGTAGTTTATCTGGTTGTCAGGTCTTTTCTTTAAAGGTCACTCTTCTGTGGTACTTTCTAATGTTCTTGTTAGAAATAAACTGAGTTGTTTGGGAAATGAAAAAGATGTGATTTTGCATGGATATTTTTTCTCTGGAGTGATTCTCAGTTTTTGATATCTTATATGTATGTATACAGATTGATCGCAAAACGTAAAAATACAAAAAGCGTGACAAAATAAATACAATCTATGACATCTTGTAACTAATGTTTTATTTATAAACACTTTGGTATATAGAATATGTGTGTCCTGTGAATAACTTTGTAGTTTCTTATCTAACAAAGATCACTTCCAATGTTGTTTTTAACCTAAATACCAAGACTCTTATCTTTGCTTTGATTTTTCTTGTATTCCTCATAGAAAGCAAGAGATCTTCTCACCCAGAAAGGACCTGAACAAAAGATGGCTGACCCAGGAGAACAAGCCCCCCGTTCTCAAAGAATGGATACATAGCAATAATAGCTAAAGTTGTTGAGCACTTAATACCAAACAGTTGTTCTAAGTGCTTTAATGTGTTCATTTACTTACCCACCTAGGAGCCTCTGTGCTAGGTATTACTTCAGTGGCTACAGAGTGAGCCCTAGTAAGGAAAAAGCACCGGACATTGGAAAACACACCACTGTAGATGGAGACAAAGGACAAGCTCTATATGAGATAGTCAGAATGTGGCAGTATACTGTTGTAGGGGAGCGGGGAGGGTGGAAGCAAGGCAGAAAAGAGGGAAATGTATTTCCTACATGTTCTCATCCCTCTTAATACCTACCAAGGACAGGGTATAGTATCCAACACATAGGAAATGCCAACAAAATTGAGTTGAATATGAATAAATATAACAATACATACTTTATATATAAAATGTAAAACTCTACATCTAAATGTTTTTCATCATTCAATTCTAATTAACTATATAGATTTACTTTACTTAATGACAGTAAGTATATCATTATACGGTATAGACTACAATCATATTCTCTCTTTCCTACTCTGCCCCTCACCTTAAAAATGTTACCACTAAAACAGAATTAGGACAGCAAAATATGTAGAAGTATAAATTCAACACACTTGGCCTAAATGGCATGTCCAAGATTCAGGTACCCCCAGTGAATAGCCTAACTCCGTTTAACACATTCCCATGACTATTATTTTAAGGAAAAAAATACAAATTTTATATATATATGTATCTCCACCAGTGAGACAATAGTGACTGTTCAGATTTTAGCTTGAGAGAAGCTATTAAAAGATTTAAATGTTGATTAACCCTTTCATTGAATTTCAGCAAATGAAATTAAACATAGTTAATGTTTTTTCCATTTCCATACCCTTAGCAATTCCAGACTGCTGTTGTGAAGAACTACACCTACCAATATACAGTATGGATATATGTATAGGTTTTGAGAATATTGGGGAGCAGGGAGCTATAGCTTCTCAGCAGTTCAAACTGCAGACATTTGACCATTTCCTCATCTCACCTCCTAGAGAAGGTAAGGTACTAAATATCCTTATAGATTTGTTTAGTATTTACACAAAGACTGAAGTAACTACTTTTTCCAGCTGAAATTTTTTAGGCTTAATGCCAAACAGAGCTAAGGGAAGCTGAAACTGACACACTGTGTGTGAGAGAAACACACACAGGCATCCCCAGGTTACCTCTGGGTTTGCAGATAAAAACCGATATTTACAAAGCCCCTTGCTGCCTGCCATTTAGGATGTGTCTAGACAGAAAAATATGCCTGAAGAACAATCAATCCAATGTTTAACATTTTGAGAACAGAATTGAATAAACTGCAATCAGATGAACATATCATGTCTAAACCAATCCTAAAATGAGCCTCCCCTCCAAAAAAAAAAAAAAAGAAAGAGAGACAATCATTCTGAAAAAGGTCAATTCTGTTGCACTGTCAAGGCCTGAAATATTTGTCTCAAAATCTCTGTTCCAAATAATCATTTTCAGTCACTTTCACTAGGAAAACCTCCCTCTTCCTGTTGCTTCCCCATGAGTCAGAACCGTTATACTGTGGTAGCATATACCTCACAGCAGCAAAGATTGCCCAGGTTATCTAGAGAACTTTCCAAACCAGTTCTCTTTGGCCATGCAGCACATCATAAAAACTACTTAAATGATCCAGTTGCTTAATCACATGGAAAAGCACATTTTTCTTTAGTCTTACATCTACTCCCTTAACATCAAGTGGATTTCTTTAAATGCTCTCTACAACCATAATAACCCTGATTGAGTAATTCCCATGGGTTGTATTAACAATGTTCCCTTCTGGGCATGTGATACCCTGCCCTGATCCTTAGAGCTATTCTTGCCTCAAGAAAGTTTCCATTGTTATTGTTAATTTCTTGATTGCTTCTAAAATCAATTTTCTTCATACTTTCAGGTTTATTCAAACTTCTCTGCCTTAAAGTTGATCTGAGTCTTCACTCTTTAGTTTCACTACTAGGATTTAATTCTAAGGAATTAATCACAGAGGAGCACAGAGATTTAGCTAAAAATACATTTGCTGCAGAATTATTAAAGGAATGAAAATGACTTAAAAGTACAGGTGTCGAGTTCATTAAATAAACTATGGTATATCCACATTCCAGAATCTATATAACCTTTAAGAATACTGTAATATGGAAGAATATGCAATAACATGAATTTTATTCACAGTAGACTCCTAAGTAAAATAAATCTGGCAACAAAATAGTAAGTATAATATTTTGTTTTGTTTTTTAAAATCATATATATATGTAATCACTTTATGTATAACCTATTTTACATACATATTATGTACAAGGAGGGACCAAGAAAGAAAACAGAATTATCTTTTAGAGAAGAGGCCCCGTGTAGTACAGGCTTCCCCCCCACACACAGGTGAGTGTTCTAGGAACCCATCCATATTAGTGTGCCAGTTGGCATTGTTGTGAGAGGCTGCATTCAGCTTCAGTGAATTTTTTTTTGAAGACTCAACAGATTTTTCTGTTTCATGAAGTGTGATTTACAAGCCTACCTGCTCACACCATGCTGAGTGTTCAGCAGTTTTTGACCAAAAATGGCATGACCCCATGCCCTACTCTCCCTATTCACCTGATTTCTCCCCAAGTGACTTTTTTTGTTGTTGCCCTGGATGAAAAGAGTCCCCAAAGGGAAACCTTTTGCTGATGTGGAAGAGGTGAAACAAGTAACATCAAAAGTACTAGAAGTCATCAAAATCAAAGAGTTTGAAGGAAGTTTTGTTTTGAGCAGTGGGGAAAAAAAACATCTCAATAGGAGTATTGCATCAAATGAAGAGTACTTTGAAGGTGGCTGATGTTTAAACCTGTAAGAATAAACATGCATTTTTTTATAACTAAATTCCAGGTTGTTTGGGGTCCCCCCTCATGAACTGTTTCTTGTATAAAATATAGAATAGCACTTACATCTGGCTTTACAACATTTTAATGACAGAGATTATAAGTGCATTTAAATCCATAATGTGCAGTGTTATATTACCATATAATGATTTGTAACTTACTAAAAAAGATGACATAATACCTGTTTCAGTAAAAATAACAAGGCTAATCACATATTTCTCATCAGCTATTAAAATGAGCAGAAATCTCCCAGCTCTAATAGTGTCCTATTGGACTAATATAAGTAAGCTCTGCACCAGTAAATGATCCTCTAATACAATATACATAGAAAGAGTGTGTATTACATTACTCATTGCAATAATAATATTATGGATCATTCATCCTCCATTTTTAAAACTGTTTCTGAAAACATTTTCCCCTCATTTTTTCTCTTCCATCTCTTTTGTTGTTCAATGGCAGGCCAGGAAATTTAATGTCTTCTCTATTCAGCAAGAAATGGTAGAAATGGGAACTAACTTAAGCCTCTGATACATTGCCATGTTCTCTTTAGCCCTTCTAACTCCCAAGACACTCGTTTTATAAATTTAGCAGGGTGTGCCAGAGGCATAGAGTTCAAAATAGCATATCATTAAAATAAGTATGTATATATGCAGTATGTTAACATGATATATAGTTCCTCAGCTGTGAGGCAGCCTCAGCTTTATGAATTGTATTCTTTGGAGATACCAACAGCTCCAATAACTATGTACACAGTCAATAATTACTTTCATCTTTCTCCTTTTATTTACTCTTTAACAGATTCATTAAGATGAAGAATGACAGCATTGCTTTCCTAAGCCATTTTGATTACTTTCCTAATTCATTTATCATGACCTTTGGAACTATTAGTTTGGTTTTCGCCTTCCAGTCATTCAGAATCTTGTTTTATTAGAACTAGGTTCTGCATCCTCACTGGTTCTTTTCATATGGGCCTCTTGGCCAAAACATTATTTAATAGAAGAAATATATGGTAGAAAATTCTTTTATAAAGACACACAAGTGTGTAATATACATGGTCACTGAGAGTCACTATATATGTGTAAAATTGGTATTGGATCACTCATAAACTTTTTTAATAGCTATTCATTTTTATAGCCTTGAATCTTTCCATAAAAAGGAGTGCTAGTGGAAGAAAAAAGGTGAGTAGTGGCTATGTGAGGAGCACATATCACAAAGCACACTCTGTACAAGGTGCCATTACATGTGCTTTCATTCAATCCTCACAGCAACCCTGCAAAACTAGATAACGCTCCACTTATTTTAATATAAAGAAGTTGTGGCTCCAAAAGAGTAAGTGACTTGCTCAAAGTCACAAGGTAAGGTAACACAATAACACAATAATACTGGGTTTCAACTAACTATGCCATGTGGTGTGCCTTGTTCTGCCCCCTTCTCAAACCTAAACTTAAAGGTCAGCTGTGTGCTACACATATAAGTCACTTGCATGAAATAAAAGCAAAAGTCCACATCACTTATACTCCCTTCCTTTAGCTCTTCCTTGGAAGAGACCTGCAAGGCTTCTCTTACTCATTTACACAGAATACCAACCTTTGGGGAGCTAAGTGTGCAGGAAACTTACTCTATTTTGTGGCTGCCTTAAAGCAGAACTCTAATTATCAAAATATAAGCTGTTCATGCCCTGAAAAAGACACTTTCAAGAGAATGAGAAGATAAGACACAGACTGGGAGACAGTATTTGCAAGAGATATATATGATAAAGGACTGTTTTCCAAAATATGCGACCAACTCTTAAAATGCAATAAAACACCCTAAATTATAAAAAATAAACAAAATATCTGAATAGATGCCTTGTCAAAGAAGATATATTTATACATAGATGATCCCAATTTACAGTGATTTGACTTATGATTTTTCAACTTTACAATGATGTGAAAGCAATGTGTATTCAATGGAAAGCAGCTAGGCTAAGCTATGATGTTTGCACAAAATGCATCTTTGATTTACAACATTTTCAGCTTACAGTGGGTTTATCAAATAAATATCAAAGTAAATGAACAAATAAAACAAAAACTGAAACAGAACCCATAAATACAGAGAGCAAGCTGATGGCTACCAAAGAGGAAGTGGGTAGGGGAATGGGAAAATTAATTTTAAATAAACAAATATAGTTCCACATATGAAAAATAACACACAATAAACTCTTTTATCTATATATCCAAATTAGCCTTGTTGCAAAAATAATTAAGTTAAAAAGTGATTATTTAGTTTGTATTTTAATATTTAACACATTTATAAGTAGTTGGCCAAATGTGATCACCTAGCATGGTGATTTCTGATATGTTACTCTCTGAGATAAAGCATATTAATAGCTTAAAGGCTACATTGTTTGAGCAAGACATCTATAATTTCTCATTCTCCCAAGGAAAACAATATTTATTCTTTTAAATTTTTATTTCATTTTTTCCAGAAGCTTAAACATTATCATCATATTATTGCTTTTTCTCTCAAGAGAGCTTTTTAAAAATGGTATGGGGGGGGGGGGGGCTAAGATGGCGGCTTTACTCTAGGCAGCGTTTTTCTCGGCTTCTGTGAAGAGGAGAGAAACTCGCGGATCGGTGGAGAAACAGAGCAAGTGGACTTCGTTACCGAATCACTTTTGAAAGCAGGACATCAAAAATTATTGCAATCACTGGAAAACCAGATGGTAAGAAGTCTACTACAGGACAGAAGAGGCCTAGGGATCATCGCGGGGTCTAGGGGTGTGCAGACCCCAGGCCACCCGGGGTGCTCTGGGGTCTGCCCCAGGGCGCCCGGGAGAGAGAAGTCGCTGCTCCCTCCCCCGAATACTGGGGGTGAGCAACTCCAGGGGAGAACGTTGCTAAAAGGAACAGATTAGACAGTGGACTCAGAAAAAAGATCCCAGGGACGGTGAACACCCACCCAGAGGCCTAGGAGGAGTGAGGGACACTAGCCGACAGGACCTGGGGCAGCCTGAAAGGGCGTCTGTAACCCTAGCCGGGTGGAAGTGCAGATCGGTGGAGAGCACAGAGCCAGGCCGCGCTCCGGGCCACTCTCCGCTCCACTCGCGCCCCATAGGGAGGCCTGAATCTCGTGCTGCGATCCCGATCCCGGGAGGGACGTGGCACTTGGTGCCTTTCTACAGTGGTGGTTCAGAGATTTCCAGCCAGCCCGACCTGGGAGCAGGGAAAGGTGCCCACACCCGGACGCAGTGCGGTTCGGCGGGAACACGGAGATGGAAACGGCTTGGCACGTGCCCTGAAAGGATGGCTGACTCTCCCGCGCTTTGATGCCGGAAGGGCTGCGGCGAGGCGCTTAGGGCGATCCTAGACCCCAATTTCAATAGTTTGGGGGAGGGGAGCGCCCTTTTACGATCCCCAGGGAGGGCACAGTGAATCCAAAAACGTTGCGGGTGCCTCCTGGGATCATAGAGCTGGAAACCTGCAGGACCTCGGAGTCCGGAAGAATGTGGGAGTGAGATCCAGAGAGCCGGTGTGTGTGGCAGCGCCCAGGCTTCCTGACAAACCAGCTGAGGTCTGGCTGGGAGAGAGAGAAGGATTTCAAAGGTCCCTCAGCCAGTGGAAGCCAGCAAGATCAGAAAAACTGGTCTGGCCAGTTAGAAACCAACAAGAGGTTTTTTTGTTTTTGTTTTTGTTTTTGTTTGTTTCTTTGTCTGGTTTTTTTTTTTTTTTTTTGGCTTTGTTAGGTTTCTCTGGCTGGTGTTGGTTGATTGATTTTATCTTGTGTTTTACGTGACATTTTATTTTTCAATTTCTATTATTTTTATCTCGCAATCCCTTATGTTTCTCTCCCATCCATTCTAATATTATTCTTTCCACTCCAAATTTATCTATCCTGCACTCCATCTCCTGCTTTTCTTTCCTTCTTTTTTTAATCTGGCAAGTTACTATAAATTTGTATTATCCTTTTCTCACTCTTCCAACATTTTTTATTTTAATAATATTTTGGTATTCTTTTTCTTTCTATATAATCTTCTTTGCTTGGCTGGTTATACTGTCATTTGATAGGTTCCCCCTGGTATCTCAGTCACATGGTGTTGAGAAGTTACTATCCTTCATCTGTGTTCCTTTAATACACCTCTCAAGGTTCTATACTCTTTATTCTTGTTATCTAGACCTCATCGATTCTGCCACAAGACTGTCACTTTACTATTACTACTAGGAAGACCTAGTCTATACAATTGTAATTGCTTCTCAATACCCCTACCTGATCTCAGCCCACTTTGCAATTTCCTGAACTATACTATTGTGGGGGTTGTCTCTATTCTTTTACTCATGACTCATATATACTCATCTTTAGTCCAATCCTACCGTAGAATCTGACCTCCCACAGCCTCACAGCTTTCTAGATACAACTAACAATCCTCTCGTCCCCAGTAAGAGTCTTACCTTCTTTCCATCCTTTCTAAAACGTGGATAGTGGGATGGAGGAACACGGTTAACACTATAAGGAGCCATAGGATAACCCATCTCTTCTCTACTGCCTGCTAAAGTAAATATCATAGTATACTGTCTTGCTGTTTTAAACCATTTTGCCTTACTCCTCCAACTGATCACAAAAAAGAATAGGGGGAAGCTGTGAGCACCATGATACGTGAAGGAGATTGTACCACTGAATCTCACAAATATTCTACCACAGAAGTTCACACCATAATTAAAGGGAATTAGAATAGATCAAATTAACAAACAAGAAGAAAAAAGAAGAAACCCACGAACAATGAGGAAGCAAAGAAACAACCCCCAATTGAAGGGAAAAGAGGAAGCCTCAGGAAAAATGCTAAATGAAATAGAGGCAACTCAACTATCAGATAGTGAGTTCAAAACAATGAGTACCAGGAAGTTCAATGAACTCACAATGAGCTTTCAGAAATTAGAGGGAAACTACATCAATCTCACTGAAAACTATATAAACATGAAAAAGGAAATAGAAACTCTCAACAAAGGTCAAGAGGAAATGAAGACTACAATTTCTGAACTGAAGAACACAGTAGAAGGAATGAAAAGCAGGCTTGATGAAGCAGAAGATCGTATTAGCGAGATGGAGGACAAAGTAGAAAACAGCATCCAGAAAGAGCAAGAAAAGGAAAAGAGGCTCAGAAAGATTGAAGAGGGATTAAGAGAAATGCAAGACAATATGAAACATAATAATATCCGTATAATAGGGATACCAGAAAGAGAAGAAGAAAAACAAGGGATCGAAAACCTTGTTGAACAAGTAATGAAGGAGAACTTCCCTAATTTGATGAGAGAAAAAGTCACACAAATCCAGGAAACACAGAGAGTCCCAATCAAGAGGAACCCAAAGAGACCCACCCCAAGGCACATCATAATTAAAATGACAAAATTTCAAGACAAAGAGAGAATATTAAAGGCAGCAAGGGAGAAAAAGGAAGTAACATACAAGGGAGCCCCAATAAGGCTAACAGCTAACTTCTCAATGGAAACACTTCAAGCCATAAGAGAATGGTAAGAAATACTCCAGGTAATGAAACCAGAGGGCTGCAACCAAGGCTACTATATCCAGCAAGGCTCTCGATCAAGATAGAAGGCCAAATAAGAAGCTTCCCAGACAAAAGAAGTCTAAAAGAATACACCTCGACCAAACCAGCTCTGCAAGAGATTCTAAAAGGACTGCTTTAAGGAAGGGAGGGGAGAGAGAGAGAGAGAGAGAGAGGAACACACGTACATAACAGACAATGAGTAAGTACCTATCAATAATAACCTTAAACGTAAATGGATTAAATGCGCCAATCAAAAGACATAGAATAGCTGAATGGATAAGAAAAAATGACCCACATATCTGCTGTCTACAAGAGACCCATCTCAGGATAAAAGACCTACACAGGCTGAAAGTGAAGGGCTGGAAACAAATCTTCCAAGCAAATGGACAGGGAAAAAAAGCCGGGGTAGCAATACTCATATCAGACAAAATAGATTTCCAAAAAAACTCCATAAAGAGAGACCCAGAAGGACACTTCATAATACTCAAGGGAAGAATACATCAAGAAGACATAAATATTGTAAATATATATGCACCCAACATAGGAGCGCCGAAATACATAAAGAAAATCTTAGAGGACTTCAAGAAAGATATGGACAGCAACACAATTATAGTGGGAGATTTTAACACCCCACTATCAAAAATGGACAGATCTTCTAAACAAAATATCAACAAAGATATTGTGGCATTGAACAATACCCTTGAGGAAATGGACTTTACTGATATATACAGAGCCCTCCATCCAAAAGAAGCTAAATATACATTCTTTTCAAATGTACACGGAACATTCTCAAAGATAGGCCACATGATAGGTCACAAAACAAGCCTCAAAAATTTCAAGAAAACTGAAATCATACCAAGCATTTTCTCAGACCACAAGGGACTGAAGCTAGAAACCAATCCAAAGGAAAAAAAACCAAAAACACTCAAAATCATGTAGATTAAATAGCATGCTATTAAACAATGAATGGGTCAAGAATGATATTAGGGAAGAAATCAAAAGGTTTCTGGAAACAAATGAAAACGAACTCACAACAACCCAAAACTTATGGGACACAGCCAAGGCAGTCCTGAGAGGGAAGGTCATAGCGATACAGGCCCACCTAAAAAGGTTAGAAACATTCCAAACAAACAACCTAACCCTGCGTCTACAAGAACTCGGGGAACAACAACAAAGGCAGCCCAGAGCAAGCAGGAGGAAGGAAATAACCAAGATCAGAGCAGAATTAAATGACATAAAGACTAAAAGCACAATTCTAAGGATCAATGAATCCAAGAGTTGGTTCTTTGAAAAGATAAACAAAATTGACAAGCCTTTAAGCAGACGCATCAAGAAAAAAAGAGAGAAGACCGAAATAAACACAATTAGAAATGAAAGAGGAGAGATTACAACAGATACCACAGAAATACAAAGGATTGTAAGAAATTACTACAAAGAACTGTATGCCAAGAAATTTGAAAACCTAGGTGAAATGGACAACTTTCTAGAAAAATATAATCTTCCAAAAGTCAATGAAAAAGAAGCAGAAAGCCTGAACAGACGAATAACAACAAAAGAAATTGAAGCAGTAATCAAAAAACTCCCAAACACAAAAGCCCGGGACCAGATGGTTTCACAGGAGAATTCTACAAAGCATTTAAGGAAGAGCTAATCCCTATCCTTCACAGACTATTCCAAAAAATCCAAAAAGATGGGAGTCTCCCAAACTCTTTTTATGAGGCCAACATCACCCTAATTCCAAAACCAAATAAAGACACAACAAAGAAAGAAAACTTCAGGCCAATATCACTGATGAACATCGACACTAAAATCCTCAACAAAATCCTGGCAAACCGCATCCAACAATACATTAAAAAGATCATACACCATGACCAAGTGGGATTCATTCCAGGGATGCAAGGATGTTTCAATATTAGCAAGTCAGTGAATGTAATATATCACATAAACAAAAGCAAAGACAAAAACCACATGATCATATCAATTGATGCAGAAAAAGCATTTGACAAGATACAGCACCCATTCATGATAAAAACACTCAGCAAAGTGGGAATAGAGGAAGCATTCCTCAACATAATAAAGGCCATATATGAGAGACCTACAGCCAACATCATACTCAATGGGCAAATTTTAAAATCTTTTCCACTAAGATCAGGAACAAGGTAAGGCTGTCCACTTTCACCACTTCTGTTCAATATAGTACTGGAAGTTTTAGCCACAGCAATCAGACAAGAAAAGGAAATAAAAGGCATTCAAATTAGAAAGGAGGAAACAAAACTGTCACTGTTTGCAGATGACATGATAGTATACATAGAAAATCCTATAGACTCTACCAAAAAACTGCATGACCTAATAAATGAATTTGGCAAAACAGCGGGGTACAAAGTCAATATCCAGAAATCAAAGGCATTTCTGTACACCAACAATGAAACAGCAGAAACAGAGATCAAGGAAAAAATCCCATTTGAAATAGCAAAAGAAAAATAAAATACCTAGGAATAAACCTAACCAAAGAGGTAAAAGACCTGTATTCAGAAAACTACACAACACTGAAGAAAGAAATCAAGGAAGACACAGACAAATGGAAACGTATACCATGTTCATGGATTGGAAGAATTAATATCATCAAAATGTCCATACTACCCAAAGCAATTTACACATTCAATGCAATTCCTATTAAAGTACCAATGACATATTTCACAGACATAGAACAAACACTTCAAAAATTTATATGGAATTATAAATGACCCCGAATAGCTGCTGCAATTTTGAGAAAGAAGAGTAAAGTAGGAGGGGTCACAATACCTGATACTAAACTATACTACAAGGCCACTGTAATCAAAACATCCTGTTACTGGCATAAAAACAGGCACATAGACCAATGGAACAGAACAGAGAGCCCAGAAATAACCCCAAATCTCTATAGTCAATTAATATTTGACAAAGGAGGCAGCAACATTAAATGGGATAAAAATAGCCTCTTCAACAAATGGTGTTGGGATAACTGGACAGCCACATGCAAAAAAATGAAACTTGAGCACCAACTTACACCATATACAAAAATAAATTCAAGGTGGATAAAAGACTTAAATATAAAACGTGACACCATTAAAGTCCTAGAGGAGAACGTAGGTAGGAAAATCTCAGATATTTCACGCAGAAACTTTTTTACTGACTTGTCCCCTAGAGCAAGGGACATAAAGGAAAGAATAAACAAATGGGACCTCATCAAAATTAAAATCTTCTGCACAGCTAAAGAAAACAGTATGAAAATTAAAAGAGAACCAACTGTATGGGAAAACATATTTGCCAATGATACCTCAGACAAGGGTTTAATCTCCAAAATATATAAAGAACTTACACAACTGCACTCTAAGAAGACAAGAAATCCAATTAAAAAGTGGGCAAAGGACTTGAACAGACACTTCTCCAAGGAGGACATACAGAAAATCCAAAAACACATGAAACGATGTTCAATATCGCTAGCTATCAGAGAGATGCAAAGTAAAACCACAATGAGTTACCACTTCACACCAGTCGGAATGGCCATCATAAACAAAGCAACAAACAACAAGTGTTGGAGAGGTTGTGGAGAAAAGGGGACCCTAGTACACTGCTGATGGGACCGCAGACTGGTACAACCACTATGGAAAGCAGTATGGAACTTCCTCAGAAAACTAAAAATGGATCTTCCTTTTGACCCTGCAATTCCACTGCTGGAACTCTATCCTAAGAAGACTAAAACACCAATTCAAAAGAACCTATGCATCCCAATGTTCATAGCAGCACAATTTACAATAGCTAGATGCTGGAAGCAACCAAGATGCCCATCAGTAAATGAATGGATCAAAGAACTATGGTACATTTACACAATGTAATTCTATGCAGCAGAAAGAAAGAAGGAGCTCCTACCCTTTGCAACAGCGTGGATGGAGCTGGAAAACATTATGCTTAGCGAAACAAGCCAGGCAGTGAAAGACAAATACCATATGATCTCACCTTTAACAGGAACCTAAATAACAAAACAAAGAAGCAAGCAAAATATAACCAAAGACACTGAAATAGAGGACAGGCTCACGGTGACGGGAGGGGAGAGAAGAGGGAATTTAAGGGGTCAGTGGGAAGGGCTCACAGGAACAAGCTTAAAGGGCACATGGTCATAAACTAAGGGGAGGGTGGTAATGGGAGGGAAGTGGGGAGGGTGGGAGGGGGGAAAGGATTGGGATTAAAAAGGAGAAAACTGTATTTGAACAATGATTAAAATATAATAAAAAAATGGTATCAGTATATTTTCCATTTTTAATGAAAAAGAATATCTATGTACATTTTCCCAATGAGGTGTGAGTTATTTATTGATACAAATAGAATAAATGCATTTAAAATTATTCTTGTTTATTTTACATGAAGATTTGATATTTATCTGGGAAAATGGAGGGAATCTGGTATATCAAAAATTCTTCATTTTTACAATGTTCACAGAAGCACAGTTTATAATAGCCAACTGCTGGAAGCAACCTAGGTAAACAAATAGATTGAAAAACTGTGGTGCATTTACACAATGGAATGCTACACAGCAGAAGGAAAGAAGAAGCTCCTACCCTTTGCAACAGCATGGATGGAGCTGGAGAGCACTATGCTAAGTGAAATAAGCCAGGTGGTGAAAGACAAATACCATATGATCTCACCTATAAGTGGATCCTAATCAACAAAACAAATAAGCAAGCAAAATATAACCAGAGACACTGAAATAAAGAACAAACTGACAGTAACCAGAGAGGAAGGGGGAGAGGGATAATGGGGGAAAATAGGGGAAGGGCCACCAACAAACATGTATAATGGACACATGGACAAAGCCAAAGGGGGTAAGTTCGAGGGTGGGAGGTGGGGATGGGTGGGGGGTGGGTACAGTGAGGTGAAAATGGAGACAACTGTACTTGAACAACAATTTTAAAAATTCTCCACTTTTAGTTCATATTTCCCCAGTTGTCCTCCCATTTTCATTTCCTTTGCTCTTCTAGCAGTGTATATAAATGTATAATTTACATGCCATTCACTGTAACTCTGGGAAAGATGAGTAGGAGTAGAGATTTCATTTTGCTCACCTCACTAAAAAACAAAAATCATAACTCAGACATAAATTTCTTACAATTCTACTGATAATCCTAAGACTCTGATAGGCTATTCAAATTTATTTCCAAATTGGGGCAAATTACTTGATTAAAAATTTACAATAAAGAATATTAGATATATCTATAATGACTCTATTCTTAAATAACAACAGAAATACAAAAGAAAACAGCCTTTAGTGTATTATCTTTTGCTAGAGGAGGTTAAGATTCATTTGCAACCCTTTGGTCCCCCAGATGATACTGATTTCACAACAGCAATAGGAGGCAAGTAAGATAATTTATTAGTGTGGTCATTTATCCTGCGTTTTTAAAGCATTGGTTTCTGTTTCCAAGATTTCCAGTGTTTGTTCCAATAGACCTTATCAGGCAACAAAGGGACAATGTCTACCAAATGAATCAAGCAACCAGGGAATGAATAACCAAGCCAGGCAAAGATTAACAATTTAGAAATAACTATAAGTTATTTACAACAAAGCACTGAATTTAAACTAAAATATGTATATTTAATATATTTATTTTGAGTCATGAAATTTAAAAATTCTATTTAAGATATTTTAGCTGATAAGTATGAAGCACCAAGCCATTGGTGACTAAACCTTAACAATTTATTCAGTACAAAGATGGAACCAGATAGAATCCCTGACTTCAAGAGGTAGGCAGATGGGTAAGATAATTATTTCAGTCCTTGCCAGGGTAGCAAAAGGTATATACATCAGACTGAGAGCCCCAGGATTTCTTTCAAGATAGCTGAGATTGATCTGGGATTTGACAGTGGAGTACACATTAATTTTAAAAAACAGTTGGTGGGAAGACATTCCAAAGAGAGGAAACAGCATCTGGGAAGTCATGAGAGCATGACAGAGCATGATCTAATCTCAACAATGCTAGTGGTTCCATGTAACTAAAGACAAGAGTGAGAACTAGGAGTCAGATAATAAAGACACATGTATGCTGTACTGAATAGACAGTTTAATAAGGAAGGAATCAACCATTTCAAAAGAGAAGTGTCATAGTCAGGCTTACATTTTAGCAGTGTGTAGGCTGGGTTTGAGTAATGAAAAAGGGGAGGGCATCAGAGAATCAAAAGAGACATTAGAAAGCTGTTGCGAAAATCTAACTTAGAAGTAAATAAGGCCTAAACTAAACAGTGACAGAGAATACAGATAGTGAGATTCAAGAGATATCATGGAGGGAGAATCTGTACAGTTCCCACTGGATGTGGTGGAGAAAGACAGGAGGAAATCTAGGATAATTATCAGATTTCTGGATTAGGTAGCTGAGGGGATGATAATGGATAATAATGGTCACCAGGATAGGGAACATATGAGGAAAATAGGCTTACGGTTAGTAGGTGATCTTAAATTCAAGATGCCAGAGAGTTATCTAACATGAGATATTATGTAGGCAGTTTAAGATAAAGATATCACTCAGATGAGACTACCCAGCTGGTGACAGGTTTTGTAGTTGTGTGAAAGTGAAGAACAATCTCTTTAGTTTGCTTCTGTGAACCCACAGCCAAGAATTAGAGCATGGCAAAAAGTGACTTTCAGCAAAAATTGCAGTCATTCACATATTTGTGATTGTTGATATTATATATAGTTGAAAAAGAATTGGTTTTCAGTCAAAATCCATGCCACTGAGACATTTGATAAAGGTACCTACACTTTTATATACTTAATTTTTTCACTGTAAATAGGAATATAATACCTACTTCACCAGGTTGTGGTACTACTTAATAAAAAGCATATATGAAAATACTATAAATCCATAAAATACTATAAAAATGTAAGGTGATATAATATTTTTAAAAAGAGAAATTTAAAATATCACTATTTATTCTTCATTGTTAAGCCCCACCAAACAGCAATTCTAATTTAGATTATAAAAAGATCAGGGACCAAAAATCTGGACCACAATATGAACTAGAAAGACTTTCATTTGCTATTAAATACTCCCCAGATTTATTATCAATAAACTCTCCATTTCTAATACTTCTTTGGTATCAGGCTATTCACCAAACAACTCAAATTTATCACAATGAACATGAATGTATGAGCCTTATCCCAAGTCAGTCTTCCCCCTCACTCTTACCCTTACTTTCTCAGCCACCAAGTCAGTTCCCTGCCACCTCCCACTGTCTCCTTTCCTCCACACCCACCACTACTGCAGCTGCCTATGCCTTGCTTCTAACAGATCTCACAGCTTCATTTCCTTACCCCACAAACCACCTGCATGGCTACCAGAGTTAGCTTTCTCAGACATATTTCTAATCATTTTACACCACTTCTTAAAATCTTTGAAAGACTTCCACTGCTTATGAGCCTATGTTTAAAAGTTTAGTATATTATTAAGTGTTTATCTGCCCCATCCTTTTCAGCTCTGCTACCTCTTACCTCTCGTGACCCTACTCATCCTATGCTACCATCACCATAAGACAATTTGCCATTACTCAGACATGAAGTAATAATGTTCATATCTTTATTGCTTTTCTGTTTCTTCTATTTGGACTTACAAATTCAAGGTTTTTTCTTGAAATTCTAAAGCCCAAATCAAATACTATTGCTCTATGAAGTCCTCATGTCTCCTGTAGTTTGTACTGCTGTGTCTACCTCCTGCATTGCTATAATACTTTATCTATATATTATAGCATTTGTTGTGGAGGACCTGTCAAACCAAAATTATGTGCCTGTTCTCTTAATGGATCTATAAACTTCTTTGCAGAGATCCTATCAATACTAGTCAACTTCCTAGACAAAAACCTAACTCAAACTAACTTTTGGCCAAAATGGATTTTATCAACACATATAACTCTAATGCCCAGAGACAACTAGATCCAGGGACTCAAATGATATTGACTGAGGTATTGATCTTTCTTCCAACTTAATCCAGTGTTTGCCTTTGGGTATTGGTCATGTTCTCTTTCAACTATACATGTGCTTCCTCTTTATAGCTGGAAAAGATGGCCAACAGCGGCTCAGACTTCTACCAGCCACAGTAAAAAATACCTGTGGAAAGACAACTTCTCCTTTTCCATGTCTGTCCAAAGAAATTCTCTGATGTGGTAGAATTTAGGACATGTTCTCACTACTGGACCAGTCACTGTGTCCATTGTAATGGAGCAATGTGCTCACATTTCCTTTCATGTGCTTCCCACTGATGTGAACACCCACAAATTCTTTGATACTACCCTCTTATGAGGAAGAATTTAATTCCCCTCCCCTTGTGTGTAGGCTGGGCTTAGTAACTCACTTCTAATGAATAGTACATGGCAGCAGTGATGGGATTTCTATCATTTCTAACATTTGGTGATAAAAAGACTATGGCTTCTGTCTTAGGTACACTCTTTCCCTCTCTCGGATCACACTCTACTGTGTTGTAAGGACACTCAGGTATAGGGTTACCAGATAAAATGTAGATTTCCCAGTTAAATTTGGATTTCAAATAAACAACAAAAAATTATATATATATAATTGTATATATATATACACAATTATAATTGTATATATATATTGTATTGTATATATAAATATACACACAATATAAATAATTGTATATATATATATATATACAATAAGTAATAATTAATTTCCCCTGAAGAGGAATTTATGAGAAGAGCAAATAAAGGAAAGAAATGTCAATGTTTGTGTGTAGGAGAGTGCATTTCCCTGAGCAAAATTACATTCAAAAAAAAGGAAAGGAGTATTAGGCATTCTCTGTGAGTGATTAGAAAGCTTGTTACTGTAAGTGGTGCTAATTTAATGAGTCCATCCTGTGTGCATTCATTCGTAATAGGATACAGGCAAACTTGGAAAAGTTTTCGTTCTTATTGGGTCTTTATTGTTATGAATTGTAAGATAATCAATGCAAATTCAAGTCCAATTGCCAGGCTGGGCTGGGTTTAGTGGAATGAGTGGAACTGGCCTAGTTTTTAATTACATCTAAGGAACAGTATTTTCTACTTTTGATTTCTCCAGTGGAAAGAAATAATATGCCTAAGCCAAAATTCACATGATGCATTATTTAATAATTAATTGAAATACCAGTTGGGATGGAGATAAAAGGCAGAAAACTGTACTTGAACAACAATTAAAAAAAGAAAAAAATACCAGTTGAAAGAAATTATCTAGATGAACCATCTCTTTTCCCTAACACTTCTAGACACTCTCATATACACACATACTGACACACTGATATTCTAACAATTTTTAAATCTCAGGCCCTAAAAAGGTACAAAAATTGGGAAATGGGTGGTACATGAATACTTAAGTAGCCTACACATGAAGACACAAATATTCACAAGGGGTACAGTAAGGTAAATGACAATTTATACTAACAGAAGTTTATATTTATTTGTTGGTATCAGAAATGCTTTCATGGCAACTACGTCACGTGAGAAAATTTTTTCAAATATCAGTAGATAATGACAGAGTATACTCTAGACACAGGGGGAAGCATGTACAAAGACAATGAAAGAAAGCTTGGTTTATTTAAAAAAAAGTGTAGGGAATCCATCTTGGCTGGGACATAAAAAATGGGCCGGGAGTCAGCTGGGTGAGAAAGGTAAGTCATCTGAGCCCTTCAGTGGTGAACATGAATTCCCAGTGAGGTGTTTGTATTTAAGCCCATCAATCATGAGAAGCTACTGCCTGTATTTAAGTTAGGCAGTGATGTGAAATGTGCTTCAGAAACTTAGCTTTTAATCACAAGAAAAACTATCTAAATATTAAGCCACTGTTTTATTTCCCTAGTAAGAATGCAGCAGTTATTTCAGTGTTTACACAGAGAATGGGGGGGTATTTATTTTCTAACTTTAATTTTAATTATTTTAAATTAATTTTATTGTTTTATTAAATAATTTATTAAATAAAACTGTAATTTTTAATTAATTTTTAATTAATTTTATTATTTTGTATTATTTACACATTTACAGTTGTCTCAATTTTTCTTTTTGCCCACTTAGCCTCAGCCCCCCTTCTCACAATCAACCCCCACACCATTGTTCATGAGCATGTGTTACACATACATGTTCTTTTTTTTTTTTTTTTTAAGATTTTATTTATTTATTTTTAGAGAGGGAAGGGAGGGAGAGAGAGAGAGAGAGAGAGAGAGAGAGAAACATCAATGTGCAGTTGCTGGGGGTTCTGGCCTGCAACCCAGGAATGTACCCTGGCTGGGAATCGAACCTGGGACACTTTGGTTCCCAGCCCGCGCTCAATCCACTGAGCTACGCCAGCCAGGGCACATACATGTTCTTTATCTAATCCCTTCACCTTCTTTCAACCAGTCCCAACCTCTCCCCTCCACTGTTACAGCTATCATTCCATTCTTAGTTTCTGTGCCTCTGATTCTATTTTGCTCATTAGCTTATTTTGTTCCTTAGATCCCAGTAATAAGTGAGATCATATGATATTTGTCTTTCATTGACTGGCTTGTCTACCTAGCATAAGTCTCCAGTTCAATCCATGCTCTTGCAAAAAGTTAAGAATTCCTTCTTTATTACTGCTGCTTAGTATTCCATTGTATAAATGCACCACAGCATTTTTATCCACCCATGTACTGATGGGCAACTGGGCCATTTCCAAATCTTGACTACTGTAAATAATGTTGCTATAAACATAGGGGTACATATATTCTTTTGAATTGGCATTTCAGGTTCTTTGGATATATTCCAAGAAGTTGAATCGCTGGATCAAAAGGCAGTTTCATTTTTAATTTTGTGAGGAAACTCCATACTGTTTTCCAGAGTGATTGCGCTAGTCTGCATTCCCACCAACAATGCAGTAGGGTTCACTTTTCTCCACATCCTCTCCAGCACTTGTTATGTGTTGATTTATTAATGATAGCCATTTGGCAGGTGTGAGGTGGTATCTTACTGTGGTTTCAATTTGCATGTCTCTGATTGCTAGTGATGGTGAACATTTTTTCATATGTCTATGGTCCCTCAGTATGTCCTCCTTGGAGAAGTGTCTATGCAGATACTTTGCCCATTTTTTAATTGGATTGTTTGTCTTCCTGATGTTGAGTCATATGAGTTCCTTATATAATTTGTAGATTAAACCCTTGTCTGATGTATCATTGGCAAATATGTTCTCCCATACAATGGTTCCCTTTTCATTCTGCTGAAGATTTCTTTAGCCGTGCAGAAGCTTTTTAATGACGTAGCCCCATTTGTTTATTTTTTCCTTTGTTTCTTTTGCCCTAGGAGACATATTGGCAACAATATTGCTATGCAAGATATCTAAAATTTTACCATGTATATTTTCCCCTGGAATTTTTGTGGTATCACAACTTATATTTAAGTCTTTTAGCCATTTTGAGTTTATTCTAGTGTATGATGTAAGTTGGTGTTCAGTTTCATTTTTTCAAGCACTAGTCCAGTTCTCCAAAAACCATTTATTGAAGAGATCGTCTTTACACCATTGTGTGTTTTTTGCTTTCTCTGTCAAATATTACAACTATAAAGGCATGGGCTTATTTCTTGGCTCTCTATTCTGTTCTATTGATTTATGTGTCTGTTTTTTTCCCCATACAAGACTGTTATGGTTATAGTGGCCTTGTAGTAGAGTTTAATAACAAGTATTGTGATCTCTCCAACTAGGTTCTTCCATCTCAAGATTGCTGAAGCTATTCAGGGTTTTTATCAGTTCCATATACATTTTTGGAATATTTGTTCTACATCTGTCAAATATGCCATTGGTATTTTAATAGGAATTGAATCTGTAGATTGCTCAAAAGCAATGGACATTTTAATAGCATTAGCATTTTAATGATGTTAATTCTTCCAATCCATGAACACAGTATATTTTTCCACTTATTTGTATCTTCCTCAGTTTCTTTCTTTAGTGTCTTATAGTTGTCCAAGTACAGGTCTTTTAGCTACCTGATTAAATTTATTCCTAGGTACCTCACGTTTTGTTGCAATAGTAAATGGGATTATTTTCTTAGTTTCTCTTTCTGATAGTTCATTATTGACATATAGAAGTGTGATTGATTTCTGAGTGTTGATTTTGTATCCTGCTACTTTGCCAAATTCATTTATTAGATCTTGTAGTTTTTTGGTGGAGCCTATAGGGTTTTCCATGTACAATATCATGTCATCTGTGAATAATGACAGTCTTCATTCCTGCTTTCCAATTTGGATGCCTTTTATTTCTCATTCTTGTCTGATTATAGCTGTGGCTAGAATTTCCAGTACTATGTTGAATAAGAGTGGTGAAAGCAGACATCTCTATCTTATTCCTGATCTTAGAGGAAATGCTTTCAGTTTTCCCCCTTCAAGTATAATGTTGGCTGTAGGTTTTTTGTCTATGGCCCTTATTATGTTGAGGTATGATCCCTCTATTCCCACATTGTTGAGAGTGTTTATCATAAGTGGGAGCTGGATTTTGTCACATGCTTTTTCTCCATCAATTGGTATGATCATATGATCTTTATCCCTCATTTTGCTTATGTGATATATCACATTTATTGACTTGTGCAAATTGTACCAATCTTGAATTCCTGGAATAAATCTCAACTGACCATCACGTATGATCTTTTTAATGTATTGCTGTATCTGGTTATCTAGTATATTTTCAGGATGTTAGCATCAATATTCATCAAGTATGTTGGCCTATAGTTTTCTTCCTTTGTTGTGTCTTTATCTGGTTTTGGAATTAGGATAATCATGGCCTCTTAAAAAGAGCTTGGAAGCCCTTCCCCTTCTTGAATATTTTGGAATGGACTGAGGAGAGGTGTTAGTTCTTTTTTGAATGATGGGTAAAATTTGTCTGTGAGGCCATCTGATCCAGGGCTTTTATTTGCTGCTTCAGTTTCATTAGTTTTCTTTTTTTTTAATTTATTTTTTAGAGAGGGAAGGAAGGAAGAAAGAGAGAGAGAGAGAAACATCAATATGCGGTTACTGGGGGCCGTGGCCTGCAACCTAGGCATGTGCCTTGACTGGGAATCGAACCTGCGATGCTTTGGTTCGCAGCTCGAGTTCAATCCACTGAGCTACACCAGCCAGGGCCAGTTTCATTAGTTTTTATTGACCCATTCAAGTGATCTGTTTCTTCCTGATTCAGTCTTGGGAGACTGTGTAATTCTAGAAATTTATCCATTGCACCCAGATGGTCTAATTTTTTGGCATGTAATTGTTCATAGTATTTTCTTAGAATCCTTTGTATTTCTGTGGTATCTGTTATTATTTCTTCTCTTTCATTTCTGATTTTATTAATTTTCAATCTCTCTTTCCTTGATGAGCCTTGTTTTAGGTTCATTAATTTTAGTTATCTTATCAAAGAACCAGAGCCTGAATTCATTGATCACTTGAGTTGATTTTTCAGTTTCTATGTCACTTAAATCTGCTCTGATCTTGATTATATCCTTCCTTTTACTTCCTGTGAGCTTTATTTGTTGCTGTTTGTCTATTTCTTTTAAGTACAGTTAGTTTATTTGAGGTATTCCTGTAATGCTATGAACTTCCTTCTCAAGACTGCTTTCACTGTGTCCCATAGGTTTTGGGTTGTTGTGTGTTTATTTTCATTTGTTTCCAGGTACTTTTTGATTTCTACCTTGCTTTCATCAATGGGTCATTGATTATTTAATATGCTATTTAGTCTCCATGTATTTAAATGATTTGGTATTTTTTTACTAAGGTTAATTTCTAGTTTCATGCCATTGTGATCCAAGAAAATGCTTGATATAATTTCCATTTTTCTTGAATTTGTTAAGACTTATTTTGTGTCCTAGCATGTGATCTACCTCTGAGAATGAATCATGTGCACTTGAGAAGAATGTGTGTTCTAATGCTTTGGGATGAAATGTTTTGTAAATATCAATTAAATCCATTCAATCTAGTGTGTCATTTAAGGTCACTATTTCCTTATTAATTTTTTTGTCTGTAAAAATCTATCTAATGGTGACAGTGGGATTTTAAATAATCTACAATGACTGTATTGCTGTTGATCTTTTCCTTAAATTCCACAAGATTTTCTTCAGATCTTTAGGTTTTCTTATATTGGACATATATATGTTTAAAGGGTTATATCCTCTTATTGGATTGATCCTTTAATATTATGTAGCAATCTTGTTTGTCTCTTTTTTTTTTTGGCCTTTGTTTTGAAGTCTATTTTGTCAGATATAAGTGTTTCTACCCCAGCTTTTTTTATCTCAATTTTCATGGAATATGTTTTTTCCATCCCTTCACTTTCAGCCTGTGTAAATCTTTTGTTCTGAGGTAGGTCTCTTATAGATAGCATATACATGGGTGATGTTTTTTATCCATTCAACTACCCTATATCTTTTGATTGGATCATTTCATCCATTTACATTTAAGGTTATTATTAATAGCTAGTTTTTCTTTGCCATTTTATTCTTTTATATGTATATTCCTCTCTCTATATATATTCCTTCTTCTTAGAGTGATCCCTTTAACATCTCTTGCAGTGATGATTTGGTGTTAATTAACTCCTCTAGCATTCTTTTTTGTCTAGGAAGCTCTTTATTTAACCTTCATTTTTAAATGATAGCCTTGCTGGATAGAACAGTACTGGTTGCAGATCCTTGCTTGTCATTACTTTAAATACTTCATGCCAATCTCTTCTGGCCTGAAATGATTCTGTTGAGTAATCCACTGACAGTCTTATTGAAGCTTCCTTGTAGGTAACCATCAGTTTCTCTCTTGCTGCCTTTAAGTTTATCTCTTTGTCTTTAAACTTCACCATTTTAATTATAATGTGTCTTAGTGTAGCTCTCATTGGGTTCCTCTAAATTGGGACTCTCTGTGCTTCCTGGACTTGTGTGACTTTTTCCTTCACCAGGCAAGGGAAGTTTTCTGTCATTATTTATTCAAACTGGTTTTCTATCCCTTGCTCACTTTTTCTCCTTCTGGTGTCGCTATGATGTAAATATTGTTATGTTTCATGTTTTTCCAAAGTTGTCTTAAACCAGGGGTGTCCAACCTGTTGTCCATGGGCCATATGTAGCCCAGGATGGCTGTGAATGCAGCCTAACACAAAATCATAAATTTACTTAAAACATTATGAAATTTTTTGTATGTGATTACATGTCATAATGTATTTAATGTGTGGCCCAAGACAACTCTTCTTCTTCCAGTGTGGCAGAGAGACACCAAAATTTTGGACACCCCCAACCATCCTTGTTCTTTTTAAGTCTTATTTTTCATTGCTCTGGTTGGTCATTTTTTTCTACCTTGTCTCTCAAATCACTGATTTGGTCTTCTGCTTCATCTAGCCTGCTTTTAATTCCTTCTAGTATATTCATTTCAGGTATTGCATGCATCATTTCCAACTGGTTCTTATTCAAGGTTCCTGTGTCCTTTATAATGCTGATGTAGTTCCTACAAAGTTCCCTATAGTTTTCACTAAGTTCCTTGAGCAAGCTTATAACCCTTACTTTGAACTCTATGTCTGATAAATTGCTTGTCCCAAATTCAATTCTCTCTTTTTCTATGGATTCCTCCTTCTCTTTTTTAGGAGTTGTTTCTTTTTATCCTGATTTTAGCTGACTCTTTCATTTTTATGTATTAAATAGATATGGTTTGACTCTCTGTTTTCTTGGAGTGGCGTTATGTGGCAGGAGTCTTATAGGACTTAGTGATGTAGTCTCCTTAATCCCCTGAGCTGGATGTTCTAGGAATGTTTCTTGTGTGGTTTATGTGTGCTTTCCTGTTATATATGGGTCTTGATTGTTGTCAACCTGTTCCCCCTTCAGCTGGATAACTGAGATGCTCAACCCCCACCACATCTTGTACACTGCTGTACCAGTACTGACATAACAAAGCAAATCAACACAGAAAACAAAACCCACAAGCAAAAAAAAAAAAAATACGACAAGACCAAAGGAAAGAGATATGATTATGAAAAGACAGAGGGAGCAAAAACAATAAGAGTAAGGAATAGAAACAGGGAATTGCAACAAAAGAAAAAGGAAGAAAATAATAAAATTTTAAAAGAACAAGGAAGTAAGAAGGCAAAATGGAGTATAAAAAAGAAAGAGTAAAATAAGAGATTTGAAAGAAAACTAGAGAAAGTATAAGAAGAAATTAAAGAAAAAGAAAAAATTATATAAAGCTATGTGAAAAAAATAATGAAAAGGAATGAAGTGGAATTCATCTCAGCAGAGTTTGTGCTTCCATCTGGACACAACTCTGATGTTATCTGAAGTTGGTGTAAGCCAACATCAGATGATGTCCAGTCTAGCTCTAGGCAGCCTTTCAAAGCTACAAGTGACCCAGACTTTGTGTCTATCCCCTTCAGTCTTGGCCATGTCCAGGATAGACCCCTCTGCTCTGTAAGTCCGGGTTTTTATCAGCACAGGGCCCAGGGGTGGGTCAACTAATGAACAAGTCACTGCCAGAACCACCTCCACTTGCCTCTGCCTGAGGTCCTACCTTTAGTCTTAGCCTAGACACTGACCCATCTGTTTCCCAGAGGGCTTCTAGTGGAGTTGGGAGGATGGGACCCTTGTATCTCCTGTGGGAGGTACCATTCAGATTTCATGGAAGATGGTGGGTGTGTTCCTCCATGTCCATGCCACACATCTGAGTCTCCCCCAGATTATTTCCCTTAACTCAGAAGGGCAAAGCCCCTAGTAGGAGAGCAAGTGGGGCCTCCAGCACCCATAGTTTGCATCTGCCAGAATCCGACAGTGTGTTCCTAAGCTCTCCAACGAGGAGGAAGCACCAGTCTTCCCTGGGAAAGTGTATGGATTGGCCATGCCCGAAAGCCAGTCTCTAACACCCCTGAGTCCACGCATGTTGCTGTCTCCTCAGCAGGGCATAAAATGCAGGTTGGGGAAAGTAAGACAAAAAGAAAAAACAATTTTTAAATAAAAAATATAAATATAAAAAAAACAAGGTGGGGCAAGCAGGATTCCAGAGGTTGGGGCAATCAAAAGAAAGGGGGAAAAAACGTGGCTTGGTCTCGGTTGGACTCCGTCATTCTCTAGGGCGCAAAAACACCCATGGACTTTCACTGCTGGATGCTGCGTGGGAGGGTGATCCCAACACTGGCGCTCTGTACATGGAGCCTGGTCTGACATGAGGCTTCACTCCTCTCTGGGAGAAGCTCCCACAGCTGTGTGGCAATCTCAGCCAGCTGCCCATGAAAGCAGTGCCAGCCCCTTTCGCGTCACTCTGCTTTCTACTGGTCTCAAAGCAGTTTCTGCCTGTCCTTGGTTAAGTACCTCCTCTTTGGGTAGTCCAGTTATTTAGTTCAGGTGGATGTTTTCCTCTTTATTATTATTTTCAATTTGGTTCTGGGAGGCAATGCAAGATAAATTCTCCTACTCTGCTGCCATCTTGCCACTCCCCCAGAGAATCAGTTTTAAAAGAACATTTTCACACATTCTCTCATTTTGTCTTCATAGAAACTTAGTAGCACATATTATCCTGGCTCTACCACTTACTAAATGTATGACTTTGGGTAAGATACTTAAGCTCAGTGTCCCCATCTATAGTAATGATAGTAGAGCCTATTTTATGTGCTTTGAAGTTTAAATGTCAAAATGCACATTGAAGCACATGGCCCTTTACCTAATGCATAATAAGCTTTCAATAAGTATTACCTTTATAACTATTATTCTATAATAAGGGAAGTGAGACTGAGTGAAGTTATATGATTTGCCCAAAGTGACTGAGTTAGTAAGTGGCAGGGTTAAATCTGGCCATTAACCACTGGCATGGTTTTCCTAAGATGCAAACAAATTATGCTACCAGTGAAAAATTAGGTAAGTTAGACATCCAAAAATGGAGATTTAATTAAATAAATTGTGGTACATCCCTATTCTGTGGAATTCTACAAACCACGTATGTAATGTTAATATTTTTTCTTACATAAGTAGTCAAAATGTATTATTACATTTTCTAGAAGTTAAAAGTGTACACTAAGATATTTTTATTAGGATGAGATATAAGGGAAGGGAGGAATCTAAAAAGATATATAACCAAGGCTGTCTGTGAGCTATGAGAGTAAGGGTGACTTTTTCTTATTACCATGTTCACTTATCCATAATTTTTATATATCCATATTGACATGTTTTGTTTTGAATTTCCACATTTCCCCCTTTTAAAGAAACATATTCTGCATAGCACACTCATCGTGGCACCTGACACATACACCCTCCCTTTTTAAGGTGATAGATTCTGCCAAAAAAATGATCCTGTGGGGAGTAGCCCTTGGCAGAACGTGCAACCAGCCCTTTAGTTGATCGTGTTATTCTCAATTATTTGCTTAAAGGGGCTAATTGTAATCATGGAAAAGTTTATTACTCTCTGGGTGTTTGTTGTGATCTATGTACTATAGGAGAAAAAATAATTTCACACTCTTACTTATTCTCTATGTCATAATCATGGGTCTAACATTCTTCCCTTTGCCTAAAAGAAACTGAACTTTGTCTAATAACTGTTTTTAATATAGTAAAAACATATAAAATTTACCATCTTAACCATTTTAAGTGTACAATTTAGTGGCATTAAGTATTTTCACATTGTTGTGCAACTATCACTACCATCCATCTCCAGAAATCTTTTTATCTCAAAACACTGAAACTCTATACCAATTATATAATAACCACCAACTTCCCCCTCCCTTCAGCCCCTGGCAACTACTATCCTACCTTCTGTCTCTGTGAATTTAACAACTCTGGCAACCCCATATAAGTAAAATCATTACCTAATTTTTCCTTTTGTGACTGGCTAATTTCACTTAGTACATTGCCTTCAAGGTTTATCCATGTGGTAATACGTGTTAGAATTCCCTTCCTTGTTAAGGTTGAACACTGTTCTGTTATTTGTATATTATCACTACTGGTGATCCACAGTTTGTTCTATTTTCTTGAGATTGTTTTAGCTATTCAAAGTCCCTTAAAATTCCATGTGAACTTAATGGTGAATTTTTCTATTTCTACAAAAAAATCACTAGGATCTTGATAGGGATTGCATTGAATCTGTAGATCACTTCAAGTAGTATTGACAGCTTAACAATATTAAATCTTCCAATCCACAAATACAGGATGCCTTTCTCTTATTTTGTGTCTTCTTCAATTTACCTAATGACCTCTTTTATTCTTCCAGCTCAGTGTCTTATAACACCTGTTACTAGTTATGCAATTTTCCTCTGTAGTGTTTTGAGGCCCTCTTGACTACTACTGAGTTTGATCCTGTTTGATATATACGATTTTAGTAATTTGGATCTTTAATGTATCATATAACAAGTAATATGTTGTGGTAGATCCTGGGAAGTATAGAATAATTTAACTGCCTAAATTGGTGAAATAATGCTTGTGTGAATTAACCAAACATACTTTTTGGTTAACCCAATAAATCTAAGATCTCTGAAAAGGCATCCTAGTATCAGAGTTGTCCCATACTGTCTCCTTTGACAATGGCTGTAACTGTTATGGAATGCAAGTTGTTATGGAGATGACAGAGCAGATGATTGGGAAGATATGAAATATGAGAGCCATAACTAGGATAACATAAAATTTTTCACAAGTCTACTTAAGCTTGAGCTTGGATATAACCTGTTTCCATAATATCACTAACCTTCCAAAAGTTTTCAGTAAAATGCTCTGAGATGCCACATGCCTTAATGTTCTCTTTCCTCTGTCCCTTAAGGAGTCATGAACATGGGAATAAGCATCCAGCAATTGACTTTATAAGTATTGGAAACTGAGAGCAATACATAATAGGCCATGAATGCATGAGAATGTCTGGTGCCCTGTGAGATATCCTAGTGGCAAAGGGTCTGTTCACTTTAATGAGGACAATCTGAATTGATCTGATTCTTGATCTTTAAAACTACAATTTGAAATGACATAAATACTCAAGCAATTAGGGACAGTAACTAAAATGGAAAAGCTACATTCAAAGGGGGCTTTGAACAAATAAGAATTAAAACTAAGTTCAGTTACACAGTAGCAGAAACTAATAATTATTAGACCTGTTAGGTAGAAGAGTAGATACAGAATATAGAGAGTAAGGATGCCAATTAACAGAAGGAAAAGAAACAAGAAAACATGAGAGAATACAGAGACCATGACAGTAGCTGGGACCATTAATGTTAGTGTCTAAATGATCATCCTACATTTTTCTACTACTTGCATCTATAAACCCCCCAGAATCCAAGTCCAATCTGCATCTGACTCTGCTGCATTATAGTATCTTCTTTGCCTAGAGGGCTAACTATATAGCTAAGAATCCCATTTTTTCTCATTCCAGGGTGACCTCTTTGGACTTGAGATAGCTTGAATTGTTTTCTAATCCTTGTAACCAAAATATCTTAAATTCAATACCCACATTTAAAAAATGAGAAAAATAAATTAACTATTCAATAAAGTAAAAAAAGAAAACAGAAACACTTGTGGTCTAGAACTCCTTTCCCTTTTCTCTTCTGTCTACCTGGGTGGTTGCCTCTTCCTCCATGAGGTTTTCTCCAACCTCTGTGTTATGACTGGTAGCCCTGTGATGCCTTCTCTGAGCTCTAGCCTGTGTTCCAGACCCTATAGCAAACTGCCTCTTGGACAACTCCACTTAGATGTCCACCTTGCCCAAATTTCCAAAATCTGCTTTTCCCTTCAGTATTTTTATGCCAGGGTATGGCAGCACCATCCATCCAGTTTCCCAACTTTGAAGGATAAGTATTGAGCGATGAAAAGAAAGTTGGTATTAGCCTTGATGCAACTTCTTTATTTCCTATGTCCAACAAATCCTAAAGTCCTAATGATTCCATTTTACTGGTATATTAAGTCCAATTTTTTCATCTTAAATACCATTCCATCATTCTCTCCTACTAAAATACTACAACCTTTAATTTGTCCCTCTGCTTCCAGACTAATCCAGATCCCACCCATTCCCTGTACTATTACCAAAGGGATCACTCAAAAGCAGACCCAGTCATCTCACTCAGCAAATTAAAATGGCTCTGGAGAATCACCGAGAGGTGTTAAACCTCCTCATAGGATCCACCATGGTCTGCCCCTGCCTGTCTCTCTAGCTCCCTCTCTCACAACTCCCACCACTCCCATCATCCCACAGCCTCAGTGATTCACCCATACTCAAATACTTACATTTCCTAGAATGGATCATGTTCTCTCTCAGCTCATGCTCTTTGGATATGTAATTTTTCTGTCTGAAACACCCATCTCTGTCTCCCATTCCTAATAGATACATCCTACTTATGTTCAGGATTCAAAACTGTCTAGACTGGGAACCCATCCTGTGGGCTCCATTACTGCTTTGTCAGCTTATTTGCCATCCTACAGTGAACTGCAAGCTCCTAAAGCATTAATTTTCTTTGCCATGTTATACCCAGACTTACCCAGTACCTGGCACATGGTGGGGACTCAATACACATTTGTTAAATGAATTCAGTATATCATTTACTAAAAGTCAGGCTTTCAGATGGCATTTTAAAAGAAAATACAACTGTAGCAGTTTATCAAGGAATGAAAATGTAGGAGTGGCACAATTGTGAGATGAAGTAGAATTGAAAATTAAATCATTAAACAAGGCAGAAAATCACTTTGTTTGATTAAATGATGCCCTGCTATTCTCCCTCCATCCAGTCTAGATTAATTTTCTCCTGAAATCCCCTACCTCTCTTGCAGCCCTAACTGCACTGTCATAATTTCTCTGGGTATATTTATCACACTACTCTATGAGTTCTTCAAGAGGAGTGACCACATCTTATTTATCCTTTTATCTCCAGCTCTTGGTAAAATGAATGAATGAGGTGAAGTCACAAATCTTTTGTACTAAATAACATTACATCAAAATATATAAAGTAAAAACTATTATAAATTAAAGCAGAAATGACAGTTATACAATCATGAGCTATTTTAGCCCAGCACTATCAATCTAGGACAAATCAATTCAATAAAAAAAATAAGAGTATAAAAGAATTGAACTGTATAACAAGGTTACATTAATATATGCTGAACTTTGTAACCCCAGAAATGGAAAAAGCTCCTATAAATCATGCCTTTACAAAAATGAATCACAAAGAAAACTATAAATTATCCCACAAAGCACAAATGACATAATTTCCTGAAGGAAATCCAAAAACAAAAAGAAAGAAAAAAGGAAAATTCAGAAGTAAAAGTTTTAAAATATCCAACCACTTGGGATACAAATCATATATTCCCAAATGATTACAAATGTTTTGCTAGAAAGAACATTTAAATTTAAAGACAAAGGGAGTCAAATAAAAGCAGGTGAGTAAATGTGAGTAAATTTTTAAAGTTAAATAAGTCAAAAACACAATAAACAAAATTACAAGGCAAGCAAAAAACTCTTAAAAAATATTTTCCAGGCCCTGGCTGGTGTGGCTCAATGGATTGAGGGCTTGCCTGAGAACCAAAGGGTTGCTGGTTCAATTCACAGTCAGGGCACATGCCTGGGTTGCAGACTAGATCCCCATTAGGGGATGTGGGAGAGGCAACTACACACTGATGTTTCTCTCCCTCTCTTTCTCCAACCCTTTCCCCTCTGCCTAAAAATTAATTAAGTAATTAAAAATATTCATCAGGAACATAAAAATTAATACATTTAAAAACAAAGAGCCAGAGGAGAAGAAGGTGGTGATATAAGAGAACTGAACCCACTTGCCCGTGCATCCAATTAGGACACGCTGCCAATCTTCCAAAAACAAAGTGAACAGCTAATACAATATCAGCTGCTATGAAGTTTGGAAGCCAAGGTGTGTAAAGCACACTTCAAAACAGTCAGTAAGAAGGTTTTATAGTAATCAGGAAGGTTCCTTGGCTTGGTACTGGAGACCGTTGCTGCCTGGGGTACGTTGGAGGAGAGCTGGGTTAGTGATAGCAGCCTAGCAGTACCCTCCCCTCCAAGGATGGGGAATTCCCAGGCCTGCACCAGGAGATACCTGGACACAAAAAGCCTCTGAGGGGGCAGGGGGTGGGGAAGGCAGCAAGTGACACACAATCCATTGATACGGACACCAGCCCGAAGTGTCCAAGGTGTTATGGATGAGATGAAATAAATTCACATGGACTACCAAGTCCTGTGGAGAAAAAGGGATGGCATGACTTCTCTCTCAGGGGGAGAGCAAGCCTCAGAGTACCTCAGCCACCCTCTCAAGAGGAGAGCACCCCGACCCTTACCTTGAGAGACTTTTATTTGATTCAATTTGCTTAGGAATACACAGTGTATATGTAAAGCTCATTAATAATTATCCGGCAGTAAGGATCAAACAATAGATAACATACAGAGAACCCATTAAAATGGGCTGAGGGCCCATTTTAAGTAAGGGTCAGATAGCTAAATGGCCATAAAACTTTGGGGAACAAACTCACTTACTGCTTGGACCCTTATCATTTAATTGAGAGCATTCTAAACAAAGCAGATTTCGTGGGATTTTACATATTCTTTCTTAGGCCTGACCACCCTAGAAAACCCACCCTTTCCAGCACAGGGCTGCACCCACCATGGGAATGGTTTCGGGCTTAAGGCATTGTTTCAGGCTTAAGTCAGGTAGGGGAAGTAAGGCAGCCAAGAGATTAGGAGACTTCTCACAGACAGAATGAGGACTCATGTTATGTCAAAGCCAAGGGGCAAGGGTCCATCACCCCTTTTCTGTAGCCCTCAAGTCCTTCCCCAGGGCCTCCGTGATCATGCCTGTCTTAGGTTGTCCCTCCCTGAAGGACTCTTTCCCATCATTGGCTAACCGATCAAGCATTGGGGGCCAGGCAGGATAAAGTAAAAGGAGCAGAGGTGGCACCCCTGCCAGAGAGATAAGCTTTGTCTCCTTAGTGGCTTACAGTCTGAAGGTTACTCACTCAGCCTTAGTTACGGGGGAGCTACAGCTCCTGAAACCAGGCAGGGCAGTTCCCAGCAGTCCACTGAGTATGCAGGCTGAAGCAGCGGTTGCCAGCCAGGACAGTCCCAGGGAATTTGAGGGATCCTGGTGACACCTGGAGCTGGGAGAGGAGGTGGGCCATGACTGGCCATGACCCAGATAGACTCTGGACTTGCCAGAGAGTTGGACTGTGCAGAATGCCAGTTGGTGTCTTGGAGTGGGACAAAGGCACCTGGGAAACTTTTTTCAGAAGGTGAACTGAGGCACACAGTACAGGGGCCTTCTACATGCAGCAGCCAGGCCAACAAAGAAAGAGGAGCAGGGGTGTGATTTGTTCCCATTTAGTGCACCTCATGGAGTGATCAAAGGTGTGAAAAGTGAGGTGGCTTATCCAGGCCTGCCAGCACAAATGTGCAGAATGGAAAGTGCAGGCTACACAGTGCTCAGAAAACATGGATGGGAAACTGGGCACCTGTGATTATTGTAGCCACTCCAACCTTGGGGAACCACAGGAAGGGAAAAAGGTGCCCAGCCCTCCCCTACCTTCAGAAACCAGGGAGATCGCAAAACTGGCTAGGCAGGATTTTTTTCTTCCTTTTTTCTTTTTTTTCAAGAGTAAGACAGTAAGACTTAGGGTTGAGAGAAAACCAGTTACAGATCCAGAAAGAATTCAGAAGGTGACCACCAACAGCTGAGACAAATTTCACTTGGCTCTTCAGAACTTGCATGTTATTATTTTTTTCTTTCTTCTTTCTGTTTATTCAGATTTTTGTGTGGGTGTGTGTTTTTATGGTTTGTTTTGTTATTTTTTATTCTCCCTTTCATATAGCATTTTAATTTTTCTTCTTTCACTTCATTCATATTCTAAATGACACACTACTCTTGGTCTTTTACTTTTTATTCTTGTTAATCAGATTATATATTTCTTATCATACTGTTGTTATTTCAAATGCCACAAAGCATCCTTCCCTGGTATTAATCCACTTCACCATCTTCCTGAGCTTTATTACTGTTGTTGTCAACTTTATTTTCTCTCACACTACAACAAGCTTCTATTCCTTACTCTCATTATTTCTCCTCCATCTAATCTCACATAAGCACTTTTTCTTAAGTTAGCTCACATTCTTTTTCCCCACTACTAAGATTCATTTCTTTTCCACCTCTTATGAACAGTGGCTAGTTGGGTGAAGTACCATGGTTATTGCTCTTCTCCAAAGGAACTCCCATTTGTTTACTATTTGTTTGTATTTAAATCCCATGGAATACTTTCCCACTGTCTTACTCCATTTTACTTTTTCCCTGCCCCTGATCAATTGAGGAAGGAATTTTATTTCAGTGGTTTCTCTCTCCCTTTGTTGTATCCCTCTCTCAACCTGCACTTTACTCCTTACTCTTATTAGTTTCCTTCTCCCATCCTCTCAAAATCATTTTTCTCTACCATAGACATCTCACATTCACTTTTCTACAATATTGTTATTCCTGTTCCACCTTTAATAAACTTTATTCAGCTGTCATTGCTATTGACCCTGCTGAGGTTTTTCAGCAATTTTGTTCCCATTTGTCCAGTACCTTTTCAATTTTACTTCAAATCTCATGCTATACTCTTCACTTTTCTTACCCCATTGTTCCCATTGCCCTTTCATCCTTTCAAGATGAAGAAAAATAGTGAGAGAAAGGAATATAGGTACAAAGGTGAAAAAAAAGTAAGTACCTATCAATAATGACCTTAAATGTTAATGGATTAAATACTCCAATCAAAAGGTATAGGGAGGCTGAATGGATAAGAAAACATTACCGACACATATGCTACATACAAGAGGCCCACCTTAGAACAAAAGACCTACACAGGCTGAAAGTAAAGTGTTGGAAAAAAATATACCAAGCCAATGGAAAGGAAAAAAAGCTGGGGTATCAATACTTATGTCAGAAAAAACAGACTTCAAAACAAAGGCCATAAAAAGAGATACAGGACACTTCATAATATTCAAAGGAAGAATCTGCCAAGAAGATATACACTTTATAAATGTATGTGTACCCAACACAGGAGCACCCAAATATATAAGGAAAAACTTGGAGGACTTCAAGAAAGATATAGACAGCAACACACTTATACTAGGGGATTTTAACACTCCACTGTCAAAAATACATAGATCTTCCAAACAAAATATCATCAAGGATATTACAGCTTGAACAATGCCCTAGGTCAAATGGACTTAACTGAAATATATAGAAACTTTCATCCCAGAGAAGCAAAATACACATTCTTTTCAAATGCACATGGAATATTTTCAAAGCTAGACCACATGATAGAATACAAAACAAGCCTCAACAAATTCAAGAAAACTGAAATCATGTCAAGCATTTTCTCTGACCACAAGGGCCTGAAAGTAGGAACCAACATTAAGGAAAGAACTCAAAAACATTCAAATTCATGGAGATTTAATAGCATGCTATTAAACAATGAATGGGTTAAAAATTAGATCAAGGGGCAATCAAAAAGTTTCTGGAAACAAGTGAAAATGAACACAAAACAGTCCAAAACTTATGGGACATAGTGAGGGCAGTCTTGAAGTTCATAGCAATACAGGCCTACCTAAAAAATATAGAAACATTTCAAATAAACAAACTAACCCTACATCTACAAGAACTGGAGGAACAACAACAAAGCCCAGAGTGAGTAGAAGGAAGGAAATAATCATGATCAGAGCAGAATTAAATGACATAGAGACTAAAAGAACAATTCAAAGGATCAATAAATTCAGGAGTGGGTTCTTTGAAAAGATAAACAAAATCGACAAGCCTTTAAGCAGACTCATCAAGAAAAAAAGAGAGGCAACCCAAATAAACACAGAAATGAAAGAGGAGAGATTACAACTGATACCACAGAAATACAAAGGATTGTAAGAGATTACTACAGACAACTATATGCCAAGAAATATGAAAACCCAGGTGAAATAGACACATTTCTAAAAAGATATAATCTTCCCAAACTGAATCAAAACAAAACAGAAAGCCCGAAAAAACAATGACATATAGTGAAATTGAAGCAGCAATCAGAAAACATCCAGCACACAAAGCCCTGGACTGGATAGTTTCACAGGAGAATTTTACAAAACATTTAAGGAAGAGCTAACCACCAACTTTCTCAGACTATTCTAAAAAATCCAAGAGGAGGGAAGTCTCCCAAGCTTTTTTTATGAAGCCAGGTGCATCCTAATCCTAGAACCAGATAGACACAACAAAAAAAGAAAACTACAGACCAATGTCACTGATGAACGTAGACATTAAAATCCTCAACAAAATATTCGCAAACCACACTAAGCAACACTTGCAAAAGATAATACACTACAATAAAGTGGAAAGCATTCCAGGAACTTAAGGATGGTGCAATATTTGCAAATCAATAAATGTAATACATCACATAAACAAAAGCAAAGACAAAAATCACATGATCATATCAATACATGCAGAAAAAGCATTTGATAAAGTACAGCACCAATTTATGATAAAAAGCACTCAGCAAACTGGGAGTAGAAAAAGGATACCTCAACATAATAAAGGCCATACATGAGAAACTTACAGCCAACATCATACTCAATGGGCAAAAACTAAAAGCTTTCCCATTAAGATCAGAAACAAGACAAGGGTGTCTGCTTTCACCACTTCTATTCAACATAGTTTTGGAAGTTCTAGCTACAGTGATCAGACAAGAAAAAGAAATAAAAGGCATCCAAATTGGAAAGAAAGAACTAAAACTGTCATTGTTTGGAAATGACATGAAAGCATACATGGAAAACCCTAGAGATTCCATCAAAAAGTGACTAGACCTAATAAGTGAATTTGGCAAAACAGCAGGATACAAAGTCAATATTCAAAAATCAAAGGCATTTTTTTACACCAACAACAGAGTATCAGAAACAGAAACCAGGGGGGAAAAATCTCATTTGCTATAGCAACAAGAAAAATAAAGTACCTAGGAATACACCTAACCAAGGAGGTAAAAGACCTATACTCAGAAAACTGTACAACACTCAAGAAAGAAATTAAGGAAGGTACAAATAAATAGAAGCATGTACCATGTTCATGGATTGGAAGAATTAAAATCATTAAAATGTCCATACTACCCAAAGCAATTTATAGATTCAATGCAATGCCTACTAAAATACCAATGACATATTTTACAGATAAAGAACAAACATTTCAAAAATTTATATGGAACCAAAAAGACCCCAAATAGCCTCAGCTGTCTTAAGAAAGAAAAACAAAGTAGGAGGAATCGCAATACCTGAGACCAAACTATATTACAAGGCCACGGTATCAAAACAGTCTGGTATTGGCATAATAATAGACACATAGGTCAATGGAACAGAATAGAGAGCCCAGGAATAAACCCATGTCTTTATGGTCAATTAATATTAGACAAAGGGGACAGGAGCATAAAATGGAGTAAAAATGGCCTCTTCAACAAATGGTGTTGGGAGAGCTGGACAGACACATGCAAAAAAAAGAAGAAACTTGACCACCAACTTACACCATAAACAAACTCAAAATGGATAAAAGACTTAAATATAAGTCACAACACCATATAAGTCCTGGAGGAGAATATAGGCAGGAAAATTTCAGATATTCCACACAGCAATATTTTCACTGATATATCCCCTAGAGCAAGGGACATAAAGGAAAGAACAAACAAATGGGACTTCATCAAGTTAAAAAGCTGTTGCATGACTAAAGAAAACATCAGCAAAATAAAAAGGGAACCAACTGTATGGGAAAATATATTTACAAACCATACCTCAGGCAACAGTTTGATCTCCAAAATATATAAAGAATTCACACTCCAGGAAGAAAAACAGTCCAATTTAAAAATGGGCAAAGGACCTGAACAGACACTTCTCCAAGGAGGACATACAGAGGACCCAGAGACACATGATGCTCAATATCATTAACTATAAGAGAGATGCAAATTAAAACCACAATGAGATGCCACTTCACACCAGTCAGAATGGCTATCATAAACAAAGCAACAAACAACAAGTGTTGGAGAGGTTGTGGAGAAAAGGGAACCCTAGTGCACTGTTGGTGAGAATGCAGACTTGTACAGCCACTGTAGAAAACAGTGTGGAATTTCTTCAGAAAACTAAAAATTGAACTGCCTTTTGTCCCAGCAATTCCACTGCTGGGATTATACCCTAAGAAACCTGAAACACCAATTCAAAAGAACCTATGTACCTCAGTGTTTGTATCAGCACAATTTACAATAGCTGAGTGCTGAAAACAACCTAAGTGCCTATCAGTAAACAAATGGATCAAAAAACTATGGTACATTTACACAATGAAATACTATGCAGCAGAAAGAAAGAAGGAGCTCCTACTCTTCATGATAGCATGGATAGATCTGGAGAGCATTATGCTGAGTGAAATATGCCAGGTAGTGAAAGACAAATACCATACGATCTCACCTATAAGTGGAACCTAATCAACAAAACAAACAAGCAAGCAAAATATAACCAGAGACATTGAAATAAAGAACAAACTGAAAGTTTCCAGAGGAGAGTGGGGAAGGGGATAATAAGGAAATATAGGAGAAGGATCCTCAAGGAACATGTATAAAGGACAACATGCACAAAGACAAGGGGGGAGGAGGAGGACTGAATGTGGGATATGGGGATGGGGATGGATGGCAGGGGAGAGTAATGGGAAAATGGGGACAACTGTAATTGAACAACAATATAAATAAATAAAACAAAGAGCTCTTACAAATTGGTAAGAAAAATAGTAATACCACTATTTTAATGGGAAACCATATTTTTTTGGTGAAAAAGGAGTTATTTATTCAAGTTATACAGACTAAAAATAATGACTTGTCTTCATCAAAATCCCAAAGTCCCTTAAAACACCCACAAACACATACAGTTCTTCCTTCCCCCTCTTTGCCCAGTCTGGGGTATCATATCTCAGGGAAAGAAATAGAAGTCCATGACTCAGGCACCTCTCAGTTCTTCCCAGTAGTCCGTGTTCAGTTGGTAGGCCTTCCTCAGTTCTGAGCACCATCAGCTGTGTTTTCGGGATCTCCAGCTAAAGCCTCATGGTGATTCTTTGCTAAAGCTGCGTGGTGATTCTTCTCATGGCTGCGGTGATGGGGGGGGGGTCCCCCCACTCTGGCCAAAGCACGTGGTTCTCTTCACTGACACAGCCACATGGTCCCTCTCCTTACATGGCTGCAGGAGTCTCCACTCAGCCAAATCCACATGGTTCTCCAGGAAACCATATTAATATCCAACTCAATAATGATTAAATTGAAAGGAGCTATTAAACATTTAAATAGTTTAACCTCACTGAAAAAGAATTGCAATTTAAAACAAAATATTTTGCTTATCAAATTAGCAAAATGTTTCAATTTTATTGCTTTATATTTATTGTTTTGTTTCTTAAATACTTATTTTCAGTGCTGATAATGTAGAGTAATCTCTTTAAACCTATGCCAGTTTGTTCAAAATTTATGGAGAACCACTTAGAAATCTTTAATGATGGTCTTATAGTGATTAACATTATTTGAAGCAATATTTGCTTTCCAGAGGTCCAGCTAGAGGAAATAATCCTAATTGCTTCCTCAGATTTATGCATAAAAATATTCCATAGCATTATTTGTGATAAAGAAGAATAAGAATTTCTTAAATGTCTAGGAATAGGAAAATGGTAAACTACAATGCATATATATAATGTAATAGTATGAAACCATCACAATTATGTTTATAAAGTTGTTTTTAATCCTCTTCTGAGGATACATTTATTGGTTTGAGAGAAAGAGAGAAATATTTATGTGAGAGAGAAACTTCTATCTGTTGTTTCAACTGGGGACAGAACCTCCAACCTAGGAATGTCCCCTGACTGGGAATCAGACCCATGACCTTTCAGTGCCTGGGATGATGTTCCAACCACCTGAACCACACCAGCCAGGCCTATAAAGCTTTCAATGACATGAAAATATTTATGATCATTTTAATTAGGATACTATATAACAAATCATCCCAAAACTTAATGATTTAAAGCAGTGTTTATATTTCTCACAGTTTACAGCTTAAATTTAGCTGGGATCCAGAGACAGCTGGAAAGGCCAGAGTGGCCATCCTCACATTCCTAGCCCTTGGTTCTCCTCCAGATGAGCCTCATCATAGGGTTCCTTAGACTTCCTCAAAGAACTGGCACTAGAATCCAAAAATAAATGTTCCAAGCAGCAAAAGTGGAATCTACAGATCCCATAAAGCCTAGCTAGCATCAGAAGTTAGACAACATCACTTCTGCTGCATTTCATTGGTCAAAACAAGTCCCCAGCCAGTCCACCAATCAAGGGAAGGGAAAGCAAATTGCCTCTATCAGCAGGAGGAAGAGCAGCAAAGAGTATGTGACCATTTTATTTCAATTCACCACAGTAACATGACACTTAGTGAATAAAAAGATTAAAAACATATATATGCCAATATAAACTCAAATATGATATGTAATGCTCATACATATTTATATATGTTCTATGAATAAAAAGGCATATTATACATAGATTGATATTTTACTTACGAATAAAAAAACTAGAGGGTAAAATACTACAAAGATAATCTCTAGCTAGTGAAAAGAATTATAGTTATAATTTTCTTCTTAAATTTGCTGGTTTTTGCAAAGTATTTGAATGTATTATTTTTTTCAACTGGAATGAAAATGTAATTTAAAAGCTTTTTCTATTCCCATGAAGCTTCAGTTAAAGCAATTTCTTACCAAAAAAACACAACTAGAAAACACCAGAGGAAATTGATTCAGAAATGGAGGAAAACCAACATCAAATTGAAAAACCAAAAAAAAAGACACCTGTATAACTACACAATTCTTTTTTTGACTATACAAACCACTGAGACATTTGAATTGTCAAACATTTCATAACAGGTTTATGACCATACTGAACAAATGTGTAACTGATTTTTTCTTTCATTATATTCACATTACATAGTGAATATTTTGCTGCCTACAAAAAGAAAAAACAAAACAAACTTTCCTTGTTTTTTATATATTAATCTAAGCCAAAGGTAAAATAGATGCAGCAGAAGCCTTGAGACAGAGATTGGTAAAACTGGAAACATTTTAGTGGGTATATTGTAACAAAACCTAAATACAAATAGATATGCTCAAAAATAAAATTTAACTTGTTTCTCTTGATTTTATAATTTTACAAATTTCAAACAGGGGATGGTGTTTTCTTTTTACAAAGTCACTGCACTATTTCAATGCAGCATTATAAATTAATGTTGCATAATTCTGACAACTTTTGATGATATAGAAACACTATAAGGAAGGGGAAAAAACAGGTATTCCTCTTACACATCTTTTAGATAGACGTTATTTTCAAGAACCCAAGATGTCACGCTATTTGATAGCTCAGCTAGCCTTTCCAGGTTGTCAGGAGAGCCCAGTTTTCATCTTTGCATACTGACAACTGGAAGCTCTGGAAATGTTTCTGGCTTACACCAAAATTCATAGATTTAAGAAAAGAATTCTCTTCCTCCAGAAAGTAACAAAAGAACCCATGGTCTCACACAATTTAAAAGAAGAAAAAATACTAGGAAAGAAATAGCAAAAAAAAAAGTGTGTTTGTGCTGTTTACAGACCTGTATCTACAGAACTTCAAAATATCACCCCATCTCACCCAATTCAAGAATGACTTTGACTTTTGCTGATGTACCTATACCAGATGAGGCTTCTTTCCTCACAACCTTAGGTTTCTGACCCCAGGCACTGAGTGACCCCAGGTCTATCCTATAGATGAAGTCTTAGCCATCTTTCTCAAAACATATCTATATGCTATGGTGATCCCTCTGGGTACTAACCAGTAATGATATATACTATGTAGAAAATACATGTGACATTACTTTAAAATCAAGAAACAGAAATTTCTTTCTCAGGGTCATCCTTTCAGCAGAAAACAATCCTATCAAAGCTTTGATAATACATATTTTAGCTTTAGTTAAGCTGTTTCAAACTCTTACATGATTTCTGTAGACTAAGGAATTTCCGCCTCTTTTAACACTAATGAGATCTCAAAAGATTATTCTAAAACATTTCTAATGCTTCCCTACTCTTTCATCACTGGTGTATACACAGTTCTTTTACCTTCATTAAGCTTCAAAGATTTTTAAGTAATTATTTTAGTCATCCATGGATGCTGAATGATTTGTACTAATAGATAAAATAACAGTTGAATTTGTTTTTGTTGTTTGTTTGCTCATCTTAGAGACTTATTTTAGACCTTTCAGTTTTCGTGACTCAATGGCTGGTCAAACTCATTCAAGTTTAAATTTTTATTGACTTGCTACATTTGGTAGGAAGAATTCAGTGTGTGTTGGATGTCATTTTGATTAATTTTGGGTCCTACTACAGCTAAAAATAGAACTGAAAACTAAATTTTATGAAGGTGTCAACAATAAAAATATTTTTAAATGCATACCTCAAACATATTGCAGGTTTGGTTCCAAACCAATTACTGCAATAAAGCAAATATCAATATAAAGCAAGTCATATGAAAGTTTAGGTTTCCCAGTGCATATAAAAGTTATGTTTACATTATATTATAGTCTCTTAAGTGTACAATGGCATTATATCTAAAAACCAATGTACATGCTGTGCTCTGCTGTGTATAATGTGCACCCATGTTTTTGGCCCAAACTTTCAGCAAAAAAGTCTTTCATTTTAATTTTTTAATTCCACTTTTTATTTATTTATATTTAGAAACAAAACTGATTATCTTATTCCAGGGAATTATTTTGCATAAAAAATGTTGGAATATAACAAGAAATACCAAAATGTGACCACAGACACAAAGTAAGAAAATGCCATTGGAAAAATAGCACTGATAGACTTCCCAGATGCAGGATTGTCACAAACATTCAATTTGTAAAAATGCAAAAAGTGAAGGGCAGTAAGACAAGGTATGTCTGGACGTACTCCTCTAGTTTCTACATGGCTCCAAGATTTTTTTTCACAGTCCTATTCCATATTTCCGACCTGATCCACATTTTTTTCTACATACCTTATATTATTAAATATAGTCAGAGAGTAAAGGAGATTCAAAACCTACTGAAGCAGATCTAAGATGGCGTCGGAGTAGGAAGGAGCAGATTTGGCTTTCCTCTCCTCAGGGGAGAAAAACCTGACCAATCTATGGAGTAGAAAGGCAAGCAACCAACATATTTCAGCATTTTTGAAAACAGAGGACCAAGGATTGTGGCAGAACCGAAAGAACAAAGAACGGATCCTAAGGGGAGTGCTACAACAAGAAGAACCAGCTTCAACACAACCTGCCCTAACCAGCGCAGCAAAATACAGAAGGTGGTGGACAGAGTGACCCACATTTAACCAGCTGGCAGGAAGGAACCACCAAAGAAAGACTCAACAACAATCAAAACCCAAAGGCAAACACAAAGCCAACTAAAACGGCAGCCCAAGACCAGCGAGCTTGGGGGGTCAAGGAAACAGCACCACTGAAACTCACTGCTACTCTACTAAAGAAGTTCACATCATAAACCCAGGGAGCCAGAACAGATCAATATAAGAAGCTGAGGCGAACAAGAAGAGTCTCACAAACAATGGGAAGACAAAGAAATGATCCCCAAATGAAAGGAAAGGAGGAAGCCTCAAAAAGAATGCGAAATGAAACAGAGGCAATTCAACTATCAGATATTGAATTCAAAGCAGTGATTGTCAGGAAGCTCAATGAGCTCACAATGAGCTACGAGAGTCTACAGGGAAGCTACAAGGAACTCAACGAAAACTACATCAGCATAAAAAAGGAAATAGAAACTCTCAACAAGGGCCAAGAGGAAATGAAGAATACAATTTCTGAACTGAAGAACACAGTAGAAGGAATTAAAAGCAGGATCGATGAAGCAGAAGATCGGATCAGCGAGCTAGAGAACAAAATAGAAGAAAACACCCAGAAAGAGCAAAAAAAGGAAAAGAGGCTCAGAAAGAATGAAGAGGGATTAAGAGAAATGCAAGACAATATGAAACGTAATAATATCCGTATAATAGGGATACCAGAAGGAGAAGAAGAAGAACAAGGGATAGAAAACCTAGTTGAACAAGTGATGATGGAAAACTTCCCTAATTTGATGAGACAAAAAGTCACACAAATACAGGAAACACAGAGAGTCCCAATCAAGAGGAACCCAAAGAGGCCCACCTCAAGACACATCATAATTAAAATGGCAAAATTTCAAGACGAAGAGAGAATCTTAAAGGCAGCAAGGGAGAAACAGGAAGTAACATACAAGGGAGCCCCAATAAGGCTAACAGCTGACTTCTCAATGGAAACACTCCAAGCCAGAAGAGAATGGCAAGAAATAATCCAAGTAATGAGAACCAGAGGCCTGCAACCACGACTACTTTACCCAGCAAGGCTCTCAATTAAGATAGAAGGCCAAATAAGAAGCTTCTCAGACAAAAGAAGACTAAAAGAATACACCTCCACTAAACCAGCTCTGCAAGAGATGCTGAAGGGACTGCTTTAAGGAAAGAAAGGAAAAGAGAGAGTCAGAGAGGATCACACGTACATAAAAGGCAATGAATAAGTACCTATCAATAATAACCTTAAACGTAAATGGATTAAATGCGCCAATCAAAAGACACAGAATAGCTGATTGGATAAGAAAACATGACCCACACATATGCTGTCTACAAGAGACCCACCTCAGGATAAAAGATCTGCACAGGCTGAAAGTGAAGGGCTAGAAACAAATTTTCCAAGCAAATGGACAGGAAAAAAAAGCCAGAGTAGCAATACTCATATCTGACAAAATAGACTTCCAAAGAAAGTCCATAAAGAGAGACCCAGAAGGCCATTTCATAATACTCAAGGGAAGAATACACCAAGAAGACATAAATATTGTAAATATATATCCACCCAACATAGGAGCACCCAAATACATAAAGAAAATCTTAGAGGACTTCAAGAAAGATATGGACAGCAACACAATTATTATGGGGGATTTTAACACCCCTCTATCAAAAATGGACAGATCTTCCAAACAAATATCAACAAAGATATTGAGGCATTGAACAATACACTAGACGAACTGGGCTTTACCGATATTTACAAACCCTCCATCCCAAAGAAGCTAAATACACATTTTTTTCAAATGTACATGGGACATTTTCAAAGATTGACCACATGATAGGACACAAAACAAGCCTCAACAATTTCAAGAAAATTGAAATCATACCAAGCAATTTCTCGGATCACAAGGGACTGAAACTAGAAACCAATCCCAAGGAAAAAAACCCCAAACACTCAAATTCATGGAGATTAAACAGCATGCTATTAAACAATGAATGGGTCAAGAATGATATTAAGGAAGAAATCAAATGGTTTTTGGAAACAAATGAAAACGAACTCACAACAACCCAAAACTTATGGGACACAGCCAAGGCAGTCCTGAGAGGGAAGATCATAGTGATACAGGCCCACCTAAAAAAGTTAGAAACATTTCAAACAAACAACCTAACCCTACATCTACAAGAACTCGAGGAACAACAACAAAGACAGCCCAGAGCAAGCAGAAGGAAGGAAATAACCAAGATCAGAGCAGAATTAAATGACATAGAGACTAAAAGCACAATTCTAAAGATCAATGAATCCAAGAGTTGGTTCTTTGAAAAGATAAACAAAATCGACAAGCCTTTAAGCAGACACATCAAGAAAAAAAGAGAGAAAACCCAAATAAACACAATCAGAAATGAAAGAGGAGAGATTACAACAGATACCACAGAAATACAAAGGATTGTAACAAATTACTACAAAGAGCTATATGCCAAGAAATTTGAAAACCTAGATGAAATGGACAAATTTCTAGAAAAATATAACCTCCCCAAACTCTACAAAATGGAAGCAGAAAGCCTGAACAAACCAATAACAGCAAAAGAAATTGAACCAGTAATCAAAAAACTCCCAACACACAAAAGCCCTGGACAAGATGGTTTCACAGGAGAATTCTACAAAGCATTTAAGGAACAACTAACACCTATCCTTCACAGACTATTTCAAAAAATCCAAAAAGATGGAAGACTCCCAAACTCTTTTTATGAGGCCAACATCATCTTAATTCCAAAACCAGATAAAGACACAACAAAGAAAGAAAACTACAGGCCAGTATCACTGATGAACATTGACGCTAAAATCCTCAACAAGATACTGGCAAACCGCATCCAACAGTACATTAAGAAGATCATACACCATGACCAAGTGGGATTCATTCCAGGGATGCAAGGATGGTACAATATTCGCAAATCAGTAAATGTAATACATCACATAAACAAAAACAAAGACAAAAACCACATGATCATATCAATAGATGCAGAAAAAGCATTTGATAAGGTACAGCACCCATTTATGATAAAAACACTCAGCAAAGTGGGAATAGAGGGAGCATTCCTCAACATAATAAAGGCCATATATGAGAAACCTACAGCCAACATTATACTCAATGGGCAAAAATTAAAATCTTTTCCACTAAGAACAGGAACAAGATAAGGATGTCCACTTTCACCACTTCTATTCAATATAGTACTGGAAGTTCTAGCCACAAGCAATCAGACAAGAAAAAGAAATAAAAGGAATCCAAATCGGAAAGGAGGAAACAAAACTGTCACTGTTCGCAGATGACATGATAGTATACATAGAAAATCCTATAGACCCCACCAAAAAACTGCTTGACCTAATAAATGAATTTGGTAAAACAGCAGGATACAAAGTCAATATCCAGAAATCAAAGGCATTTCTGTACACCAACAATGAAACAGCAGAAGCAGAAATCAAGAAAAAAATTCCATTTGAAATAGCAAAAAGAAAAATAAAATACCTAGGAATAAACCTAACCAAAGAGGTAAAAGACCTGTATTCAGAAAACTACATAACACTGAGGAGAGAAATCAAGGAAGACACAAACAAATGGAAACATATACCGTGTTCATGGATTGGAAGAATTAATATCATTAAAATGTCCATACTACCAAAAGCAATTTACACATTCAATGCAATTAATATTAAAGTACCAATGGCATATTTCACAGACATAGAACAAACACTTCAACAATTTATATGGAACCATAAACGACCCCAAATAGCTGCTGCAATTTTGAGAAAGAAGAGTAAAGTAGGAGGAATCACAATACCTGACACTAAACTATACTACAAGGCCACTGTAATCAAAACAGCCTGGTACTGGCATAAAAACAGGCACATAGACCAATGGAACAGAACAGAGAGCCCAGAAATAAACCCAAGCCTTTACGGTCAATTAATATTTGACAAAGGAAACAGCAACATAAAATGGAATAAAAATAGCCTCTTCAACAAATGGTGTTGGGAGAACTGGACAGCTACGTGCAAAAAAATGAAACTCGACCACCAACTTACACCATATACAAAAATAAATTCAAGGTGGATAAAAGACTTAAATATAAAATGTGACACCATTAAAGTCCTAAAAGAGAACGTAGGTAGGAAAATCTCAGATATTTTACGCAGAAACTTTTTCACTGACTTGTCTCCTAGAGCAAGGGACATAAAGGAAAGAATAAACAAATGGGACCTCATCAAAATTAAAAGCTTTTGCACAGCTAAGGAAAACAGTATCAAAATAAAAAGAGAACCAACTGTATGGGAAAACATATTTGCCAATGATACCTCAGACAAGGGTTTAATCTCCAAAATATATAAAGAACTTACACGACTCTACTCTAAGAAGACAAGTAACCCAATTAAAAAATGGGCAAAGGACTTGAACAGACACTTCTCCAAGGAGGACATACAGAAAATCCAAAGACACATGAAGCGATGCTCAATATCGCTAGCCATCAGAGAGATGCAGATTAAAACCACAATGAGATACCACTTCACACCAGTCAGAATGGCCATCATAAACAAAGCAACAAACAACAAGTTTTGGAGAGGTTGTGGAGAAAGGGGGTCCCTAGTGCACTGTTGGTGGGACTGCAGACTGGTCAACCACTAGGGAAAGCAGTTTGGAACTTCCTTAGAAAACTAAAAATGGATCTGCCTTTTGACCCAGCAATTCCATTGCTGGGACTCTATCCTAAGAACACTAAAACACCAATACAAAAAAACCTTTGCACGCCGATGTTCATAGCAGCACAATTTACAATAGCTAGGTGCTGGAAGCAACCTAGATGCCCATTAGTAAATGAATGGATCAAAAAACTATGGTACATTTACACAATGGAATTCTATGCAGCAGAAAGAAAGAAGGAGCTCATACCCTTTGCAACAGCATGGTTGGAGCTGGAAAGCATTATGCTAAGTGAAACAAGCCAGGCAGTGAAAGACAAATACCACATGATATCACCTTTAACAGGAATCTAAACAACAAAACAAAACAAAAAAAACTAGCAAAATATAACCAAAGACACTGAAATAGGGGATAGTTTGACAGTGGCCAGAGGGGAGAGAATAGGGAATTTCAGGGGGGAATGGGTAGGGATTACAGGAACAAATTTGGAGGACACATGGACAAAAACTAGGGGTCGGGGGTAATGGGGGGAAGGGGGGAGGGTTGGGTGGGTGGGCTGGCTTGGGAGTAGGGGGGAGAAAACTGTACTTGAACAATGATTAAAATAAAAAAAACCTACTGAAGCAACAGCATAATAACAAAACAAAATACAATAGCTTTGTGATAAAATGAAGAACCTGGGTCTGTTGGAATATAAGCCTGAGTACCAAACAGAAATGCCTGGAAATATAGCCTCATGAAACTCTGCTAAATACTAAGTCTTTCTTAATCTTGCATTCCTCCCTCCCTCCTCCTTTTCTTCTCTCAAAAATGGACAACCTTCCTTCTACTAATTTTCAAATTTAGCTAACCAAAAAGTTCAACTAATAAACTTACCCCCTTCCCAAATCAAAAGAATAATGTAGTTCCTGTTTTTCACACTTTAAGTAGGAGCTTTCTTTTATGTAAGTTTCTTAATATCTAGAGCTTTCCTTGCAGGAAAGATTGTATCATTTTCCATTATTGCAGATACTAAATTAAAAACATGCTCAAAATGAGTTCATTTAGTGTTACAGGTAGTGAGAGGAATAAAAATATTCCCCATTCCTATAATAATCACATTGTCTACCATACAATTTTGTATTTTTTTGTATGCATTTTCTTTTTTATACAATCATCTTATTTTCACAGAAGGCATAGTACCTTACCTTTGAATAGCAAAATATAAAGTCATATTTTCTACGTAGCATTTCCAGTTGTTCTTCCTTAGTAAACTGTAAAGTTCTGCTTTTGTATTTGACTAATAGCATCATACTAACTTAAAGCATATGTAGATATCTCTCTTCCCTAGAAGTGTTAGAGTTTTACAAGATGAGAAATGGAAATAGGTATTTTAAAGTCACCTTTGTGATTTCTCCTAGTATCTTTTATTTATTTATTTTTAGAGAGAGGAGAAGGGGGGAGAAAGAGAGGGAGAGAAACATCAATGTGTGGTTGCCTCTCACATGGCCCCCACTGGGGACCTGGCCCCCAACCCAGGCACATGGTGCCATTATTGGGGATTGAACCAGCGACCCTTTGGTTCACAGCCTGTGCCCAATCCACTGAGCTACACCAGCCAGGGCAATTTCTCCTAGTTTCTTATGTAAGTTACAGCAGAGTTCAAATTGTGAGCCAAAATTACTCTATAAAAAGCAAAATTATAAACTTGCTAAAGAAATGTTTCTTCCTAGAGAAACTCAGAGTAGTTTGTAAACTACTCAGGTTTATCTTTTAATCTCCCATCTCCCTTCTGAGGTAGAGGCTACACAAGGGGGGACCCAGAAAAAACTGAATTTATTTTTTTAATTGTATATTTATTCTTAAATGTTTAAACTTCAGTTACCTTCAAAGTAGTCTTTGATGCAATACACCTATTGAGACTTTTTTCCACTGCTCAAAACAGTTTTTGAACTCGACTTTGCCTTTTAGTGCTTCTACCATTTTTATTGTTTTTCTATTATAGTTATCCCAATTTTCTCCTATTTCTCTTCCCTTGCACCCCCATGGTCCCACAGTCAACCCCCACTCTTTTTTCCATGTCCATGGGTTTTGTTTCACCTCTTCTACATCAGCAAATCATTTCCCTTTAAGGACTTTTTTCATCTAGGCAGAAAAAAGTTGCTCCAGGCAAGATCAGGTGAATAGGGAGGGTGAAGGCTACGGCTCATACCATTTTTGGTCAAAAACTGCTGAACACTCAGTGTGGTGTGGGCAGGTGCGCTCATAAATCACCCATCATGAAACGGGCAAATATACTTAAAGAGACTTCAAAAAAAGTTCACTGAAACCAAATGCAGCCTCTCACACCAGCTGGTACACTGATCCAGATGGGTTCCTAGAATACTTACCTAGCTGGGGAAGCCTGTGCTACTAAGGGCCCTGCTCCAGGAGATAATTTGCTTTTTTAGGGGGGTTCCTCTTGTATTTACACTAGGAAGAATTTTATTCCAGTTGTCAAAATTAAATATCTCTCTTTCTGTTTCAGTGCTTCTCTGTTGAAAAGGGTTTGTTGCTTTTAATCCCACCATGACTCAAAATAAGAGTTCTTCCCATTACTCCCACAGTGAAAGGTTTTATGACATATACTTCATCAAAATGGGATGAAACATTCCACTACAAGGTCTCTAATTATCTAAAAGAGAAAACAGAATAAAATAAATAAAAACAAACACTCCTGAAGTAATTGAGCCCTGAAATAAACAAGTTTAGCAAAGATTACTGTTGCTTGGTTTTGTCTTTTTTTTTTCTATTACGTTCAATTTTAGCTCTAGCTAACTTTGGAATGCAATGCTGTAATTATTTCAGACAAGCATTATGAATTATAAAAAAGCATCTGTCCATACTTTTATTTCTTAAAGGTTTATAACATTTTATAATTTAAAATTATTTTAATATTAAGCATCTTGACTCTTCAAGCTATCCTTTGTTAAGCAAGGAAGGAACTATTATATGTTTTTATAAACAACAAAAGTCAAAGTTCAGAGGAGGTTAAGCACAGCACAAGTCACATTACTAGTAAGTGGTAGTGCAGAGCCTGGAAGTCTAAGCTATGCCCCATGGTTCCTTCTACTGTGTTAACAATGCATTGTTAACACCATTGATTCATGAAGCACTTTATGTGCCTCATTTCTTCTTCTCTGGTATTTAATGAGCACTTAAGTACTCTACTTGTGTACTGGTTTAGCAACAGAACTTGTGACTATGTTTCTTTAGAATTCTTCAACCCACCTATTTACACTTGGATTTAGATGTATTTGTGAGTCTTTTGTTTATCCACATAGGAAAAAAACCTGCAAAGCAGGGACAGTGTCATCAGCATTAGTGCTCTACAACTATTTGGGGGGAAGAATGGAGGTTTTTTATTGTTATTTCTAATCTGTCTCTACACATGGCTGGTACACATTTCACGCATGCAAGTTTGCTAGTACACAAACTGGTCTAGATCCATTAGATAGGACAAGCCCACTAATACAAGGTTGAATGGCAAGTTTGAATGCCATGGCAATGTCAAGTTGCTGCTAAATTTTCTAAATGCTCATTCTTTATTTTTGTACTTATCTTGCCATAGGCCAGTGAACTGTTCATAGACACTGAGTAGTTCTTGTCTTCATCTTCCATATAGATCCATGACCTTTAGTAGAAAATTGTGACCTCCCCCACCCAACTCCGAGAGCCTGCTCAATTGCTGCTAACAGGAACTCTTTAGAAGGAAACTCCCAGGCTCACCAACTACATTCTTCTTCAATGACCAAGACTTCCAGTTCATTTCCTTGCTATCACTGTCTAGTTCCTTTCATATACAGCATATGTCAAAGTTGGCATTCCTGACATAGACTTTTGTATCATCAAAACATAGATCTCATTTAAAAGAGATATAGTATTTTCCCCAAATTAGCAGCTACATAACATCACTATGCTACAAGTGTCTTAAGATGCAATTTATATCAACAGTAAGCAACTTACATCACATACAGTTTTTAATTCAGAAATCAAAAAATATATAATGAACACAATTGTGAAATCTATGGCCCTAAATTTTGCTCCTTTAAAAACCATTACAAAGAATAATAACATAAATGTCTGTTTTTTTAATTTCTTTTTTTAATTTTAATCATTGTTCAAATACAGTTTTCTCCTTTTTACCCTCAGTCCAGGCCCCCCTCCCACCGTCCCCACTTCCCTCCCATTATCACCCTCCCCTTAGTTTATGACCATGTGTCCTTTAAGTTTGTTCCTGTGAACCCTTCCCACTGTCCCCTTAAATTCCCTCTTCTCTCCCCTCCGGTCACCGTCAGCCTGTCCTCTATTTCAGTGTCTTTGGTTATATTTTGCTTGTTTCTTTCTTTTGTTATTTAGGATCCTGTTCAAGGTGAGATCATATGGTATTTGTCTTTCAATGCATGGCTTGTTTCACTAAGCATTATGTTTTCCAGCTCCATCCACACTGTTGCAAAGGGTAGGAGCTCCTTCTTTCTTTCTGCTGCATAAAATTCCATTGTGTAAATGTACCATAGTTTTTTGATCCATTCATTTACTGATGGGCATCTTGGTTGCTTCCAGCATTTAGCTATTGTAAATTGTGCTGCTATGAACATTGGGATGCATAGGTTCTTTTGAATTGGTGTTTTAGTCTTCTTAGGATAGAGTTCCAGCAGTGGAATTGCAGGGTCAAAAGGAAGATCCATTTTTAGTTTTCTGAGGAAGTTCCATACTGCTTTCCATAGTGGTTGTACCAGTCTGCGGTCCCACCAGCAGTGCGCTAGGGTCCCATTTTCTCCACATCCTCTCCAACACTTGTTGTTTGTTGCTTTGTTTATGATGGCCATTCTGTCTGGTGTGAAGTGGTATCTCATTGTGGTTTTAATTTGCATCTCTCTGATAGCTAGCAATATTGAACATCATTTCATGTGTCTTTGGATTTTCTGTATGTCCTCCTTGGAGAAGTGTCTGTTCCAGTCCTTTGCCCACTTTTTAATTGGATTCCTTGTCTTCTTAGAGTGCAGTCTTGTAAGTTCTTTATATATTTTGGAGATTAAACCCTTGTCTGAGGTATCATTGGCAAATATGTTTTCCCATACAGTTGGTTCTCTTTTAATTTTCATACTGTTTTCTTTAGCTGTGCAGAAGCTTTTAATTTTGATGAAGTCCCATTTGTTTATTCTTTCCTTTATGTCCCTTGTTCTAGGGGACAAGTCAGTAAAAGAGTTTCTGCGTGAAATATCAGAGATTTCCCTACTTATGTTCTCCTCTAGGACTTTAATGGTGTCACGTTTTATATTTAAGTCTTTTATCCACCTTGAATTTATTTTTGTACATGGTGTAAGTTGGTGGTCGAGTTTCATTTTTTTGCACGTAGCTGTCCAGTTCTCCCAACACCATTTGTTGAAGAGGCTATTTTTATTCCATTTTATGTTGCTGCCTCCTTTGTCAAATATTAATTGACCATAGAGACTTGGGCTTATTTCTGGGCTCTCTGTTCTGTTCCATTGGTCTATGTGCCTGTTTTTATGCCAGTACCAGGCTGTTTTGATTACAGTGGCCTTGTAGTATAGTTTAGTGTCGGGTATTGTGATCCCTCCTGCTTTACTCTTCTTTCTCACAATTGCAGCAGCTATTTGGGGTCGTTTATGGTTCCATATAAATTGTTGAAGTGTTTGTTCTATGTCTGTGAAATATGCCATTGGTACTTTAATATTAATTGCATTGAATGTGTAAATTGCTTTTGGTAGTATGGACATTTTGATTATATTAATTCTTCCAATCCATGAACACGGTATATGTTTCCATTTGTTTGTGTCTTCCTTGATTTCTTTCCTGAGTGTTATATAGTTTTCTCAATGCAGGTCTTTTACCTCTTTGGTGAGGTTTATTCCTAGATATTTTATTTTTCTTTTTGCTATTTCAAATGGGATTTTTTCCTTGATCTCTGTTTCTGCTGTTTCATTGTTGGTGTACAGAAATGCCTTTGATTTCTGGATATTGACTTTGTATCCCGCTGTTTTGCCAAATTCATTGATTAGGTCAAGCAGTTTTTTGGTGGAGTCTATAGGATTTTCTATGTATACTATCATGTTACCTGCAAACAGTTACAGTTTTGTTTCCCCCTTTCTGATTTGGATACCTTTTATTTCTTTTTCTTGTCTGATTGCTGAGGCTAAAACTTCCAGTACTATATTGAATAGAAGTGGTGAAAGTGGACAGCCTTGTCTTGTTCCTGTTCTTAGTGGAAAAGATTTTAATTTTTGCCCATTGAGTATGATGTTGGCTGTAGGTCTCTCATATATGGCCTTTATTATGTTGAGGAATGCTCCCTCTATTCCCACTTTGCCGAGTGTTTTTATCATGAATAGGTGCTGTACCTTCTCAAATGCTTTTTCTGCATGTATTGATATAATCATGTGATTTTTTTCTTTCCTTTTGTTTATCTGATGTATTACATTTACTGATTTGCGAATATTCTACCATCCTTGCATCCCTGGAATGAATCCCACTGGTCATGGTGTATGATCTTTTTAATGTATTGTTGGATGCGGTTTGCCAGTGTTTTGTTGAGGATTTTGGCGTCAATGTTCATCAGTGATATTGGCCTGAAGTTTTCTTTCTTTGTTGTGTCTTTATTTGGTTTTGGAATCAGGATGATGTTGGCCTCATAAAAAGAGTTTGGGAGACTCCCATCTTTTTGGATTTTTTGGAATAGTCTGTGAAGGATGGGGGTTAGCTCTTCCTTAAATGCTTTGTAGAATTCTCCTGTGAAATGGTCTGGTCCTGGGCTTTTGTGTGTTGGGAGTTTTTTGATTACTGCTTCAATTTCTTTTGTTGTTATTGGTCTGTTCAGGCTTTCAGCTTCTTTTTCAGAGTTTTGGAAGATTATATTTTTCTAGAAAGTTGTCCATTTCACCTAGGTTTTCAAATTTCTTGGCATACAGCTCTTTGTAGTAATTTGTTACAATCCTTTGTATTTCTGTGGTATCTGTTGTAATCTCTCCTCTTTCATTTCTGATTGTGTTTATTTGGGTTTTCTCTCTTTTTTTCTTGATGAGTCTGCTTAAAGGCTCGTTGATTTTCTTTATCTTTTCAAAGAACCAGCTCTTGGATTCATTGATCTTTAGAATTGTGCTTTTAGTCTCTATGTCATTTAATTCTGCTCTGATCTTGGTTATTTCCTTCCTTCTGCATGCTCTGGGCTGTCTTTGTTGTTGTTCCTCAAGTTCTTGTAGATGTAGGGTTAGGTTGTTTGTTTGGAATGTTTCTAACCTTTTTAGATGGGCCTGTATCTCTATGAACTTCCCTCTCAGCACTGCCTTGGCTGTGTCCCATAAGTTTTGAGTTGTTGTGAGTTCGTTTTCATTTGTTTCCAGAAACCTTTTGATTTCTTCCCTGATATCATTCTTGACCCATTCATTGTTTAATAGCATGCTATTTAATCTACATGATTTTGAGTGTTTTGGGTTTTTTTCCTTGGGGTTGGTTTCTAGCTTCAGTCCCTTGTGGTCTGGAAAATGCTTGGTATGATTTCAATTTTCTTGAAATTGTTGAGGCTTGTTTTGTGTTCTATCATGTGGTCTATCTTTGAGAATATTCCGTGTACATTTGAAAAGAATGTATATTTAGCTTCTTTTGGATGGAGGGCTCTGTATATATCAGTAAAGTCCATTTCCTCAAGGGTATTGTTCAATGCCACAATATCTTTGTTGATATTTTGTTTAGAAGATCTGTCCATTTTTGATAGTGGGGTGTTAAAATCTCCCACTATAATTGTGTTGCTGTCCATATCTTTCTTGAAGTCCTCTAAGATTTTCTTTATGTATTTCGGCGCTCCTATGTTGGGTGCATATATATTTACAATATTTATGTCTTCTTGGTGAATTCTTCCCTTGAGTAATATGAAATGACCTTCTGGGTCTCTCTTTATGGACCTTCTTTGGAAGTCTATTTTGTCAGATATGAGTATTGCTACTCTGGCTTTTTTTCCTGTCCATTTGCTTGGAAAATTTGTTTCCAGCCCTTCACTTTCAGCCTGTGCAGATCTTTTATCCTGAGGTGGGTCTCTTGTAGACAGCATATGTGTGGGTCATGTTTTCTTATCCAATCAGCTATTCTATGTCTTTTGATTGGCGCATTTAATCCATTTACATTTAAGGTTATTATTGATAGGTACTTATTCATTGCCTTTTATGTACGTGTGATCCTCTCTGACTCTCTCTTTTCCTTTCTTTCCTTAAAGCAGTCCCTTCAGCATCTCTTGCAGAGCTGGTTTAGTGGAGGTGTATTCTTTTAGTCTTCTTTTGTCTGAGAAGCTTCTTATTTGGCCTTCTATCTTAATTGAGAGCCTTGCTGGGTAAAGTAGTCGTGGTTGCAGGCCTCTGGTTCTCATTACTTGGATTATTTCTTGCCATTCTCTTCTGGCTTGGAGTGTTTCCATTGAGAAGTCAGCTGTTAGCCTTATTGGGGCCCCCTTGTATGTTACTTCCTGTTTCTCCCTTGCTGCCTTCAAGATTCTCTCCTCGTCTTGAAATTTTGCCATTTTAATTATGATGTGTCTTGAGGTGGGCCTCTTTGGGTTCTTCTTGATTGGGACTCTCTGTGTTTCCTGTATTTGTGTGACTTTTTGTCTCATCAAATTAGGGAAGTTTTCCATCATCACTTGTTCAACTAGGTTTTCTATCCCTTTTTCTTCTTCTTCTCCTTCTGGTATCCCTATTATGCGGATATTATTACGTTTCATATTGTCTTGCATTTCTCTTAATCCCTCTTCATTCTTTCTGAGCCTCTTTTCCTTTTCTTGCTCTTTCTGGATGCTGTTTTCTACTTTGTCCTCCAGCTCGTTAATCCGATCTTCTGCTTCATCAAGCCTGCTTTTCATTCCTTCTACTGTGTTCTTCAGTTCAGAAATGGTATTCTTCAATTCCTCTTGACCATTGTTGAGAGTTTCTATTTCTTTTTTCTTGTTTATATAGTTTGCAGTGAGATTGATATAGTTTCCCTCTAATTTCTGAAAGCTCATTGTGAGTTCATTGAGCTTCCTGGTAATCATTGTTTTGAACTCACTATCTGATAGTTGAGTTGCCTCTATTTCATTTAGCACTTTTCCTGAGGCTTCCTTGTTTCACTTCAATTGGGGGTTGTTTCTTTGTTTTCTCATTTTTCGTGGGTTTCTTCTTTTTTCTTTTTGTTTGCTAATTTGATCTGTTCTGATTCCCTGAAATTATTGTGTGAACTTCTGTGGTAGAATATTTGTGAGATTCAGTGGTGCAATCTCCTTCATGTATCCTGGTGTTCACAGCTTCCCCCTACTCTTTTTTGTGATCCGTTGGAGGAGTAAGGCAAAATGGTTTAAAACAGCAAGACAGTATACTATGATAGTTACTTTAGCAGCCAGTAGAGAAGAGATGGGTTATCCTTTGGCTCCTTATAGTGTTAATCATGATCCTCCACCCCACTATCCACGTTTTAGAAAGGATGGAAAGAAGGTAAGACTCTTATTGGGGACGAGAGGATTGTTAGTTGGATCAAGAAAGCTGTGAGGCTGTGGGAGGTCAGATTCTAAGGTAGGGTTGGACTAAAGATTAGTATATAGGAGTAGTGAGTAAAAGAATAGAGACAACGCCAACAATAGTATAGTTCAGAAAATTGCAAAGTGGGCTGAGATCAGGTAGGGGATTGAGAAGCAATTACAATTGTATAGACCAGGTCTTACTAGCAGTAATAGTAAAGTGACAGTCTTGTGGCAGAATCGATGAGGTCTAGATAACAAGAATAAAGAGTATAGAACCTTGAGAGGTGTATTAATGGAACCCAGATGAAGGATAGTAACTTATCAACACCTTGTGACTGAGATACCAGGTGGAACCTATCAAATGACAGTATAACCAGCCAAGCAAAGAAGATTATACAGAAAGAAAAAGAGTACCAAAATATTATTAAAATAAAAAATGTCAGAAAAGTGAGAAAAAGATAATACAAATTTATGGTAACTTGCAAGATTAAAAAAGAAAAAAAGGAAAGAAAAGCAGAAGATGTAGTGCAGGAGAGATAAATTTGGACTCAAAAGAATAATATTAGGATGAATAAAAGAGAAATATAAGGGATTGCGAGATAAAAATAATAAGAATTGAAAAATAAAATGTCCCTTAAAACACAAGATAAAATCAATCAACCAACAAAAGCCAGAGAAACCAAGCAAAACCAAACAAAACCAAAAAAAAAAACCTCTTGTTGGTTTCTAACTGGCCAGACCAGTTTTTCTGATCTTGCTGGTTTTAGCTGGCTGAGGGACCTTTGAAATGTTTCTCTCTCTGCCAACCAGAGCTCAGCAGTCTGTCAGGTACCCTGGGCACTCCCGAACACACTAGCTCTCTGGATCTCACTTCCACGTTCTTCCGGATTCCGGGGTCCCGCAGGGTTCCAGCTCTATGATCCCAGGAGGCACCCGCAACGTTTTTGGATTCACTGCACCCTCCCTGGGGATCATAAAAGGGCGCGCCCCTCCCCCAAACTTTTGAGATTTTGGGTCTAGGACCACCCTAAGCGCCTTGCTGCAACCCTTCCAGGATCAAAGTGCGCGAGACTCAGTCATCCTGATGGTGCGCGAGCCAAGCCCTTTCCAGCTCCCTGTTCCCCGCCCAACCTCACTCCGACTGAGTCTTGGCGCCTTTCCCGGCTCCCCTGGTCGGGCTTGCTGGAAATTTCTGAGCCACCACTGTGGGAACGCACCAAGTGCCACACCCCTCCTGGGACCGCAGCGTGCGATTCAGGCCTCCCTATGGGGCGTGAGCCGATCGCGGCCTGGCTCTGTACTCTCCACCAATCTGCACTTCCACCAGGCTAGGGATGCAGGCACCCTTCCAGGCTGCCCCGGGTCCTGTTGGCTAGTGTCCCTCACTTCTCCCAGGTCTCTGCGTGGGTGTTCATAGTCCCTGGGCGATTTTTTCCCAGTCCAACTGGCCAATCTCTTCCTTCTAGCAACACATCCTCCCCTGGAGTTGCTCACCCCCTGTATTCAGAGGGGGCAGCGACTTCCCTCTCCCGGGAGCCCTGGGGCAGATCCCAGAGCACTGGGCGGGCCTGGGGTCTGCACACCCCTAGACCCCGCACTGATCCCTGGGCCCCTTTTGTCCTGTAGCAGTCTCCTTACCATCTGGTTTTCCAGTGACTGCAATAATTTTTGATGTCCTGCTTTCAAAAGTGATTCGGTAACCTAGCCCACTTGCTCTGTTTCTCCACGGATCCACAAGTTTCCCCCCTCTTCACAGAAGCCGAGAAAAATGCTGCCTAGAGTAAAGCCACCATCTTCCGTCCCATAAATGATTGTTTTTAAAAAAACAATTTAAAATAATCAATGAACTAGTATAAGTAATGTGAACAATTTTTAAAGTAACAATCTTTTTGCCACTGAGTTGACAGATGAAGAAGATGCTGGAAAAAGTGCTCTTGCCATCCTAGTATCTTCCTCATGGCCCAAGGAGTCTACTGAAGTGTCTAGGTGGTGAACTTGGGTGGCAGTGGCAGGAACACTATTACTCTCTCAACATGCCCTTTCTTAGGAATAAATTTTCCAAAATTCATTTGCATTTTAGGCTTAGATTAGTTTTCTCTGTTTTATAAAGCTTAAAGAATCAGAAAAGTGTTCTGAGATCCTGCATTCCAACCAGTATGCACCTGATGAAAATTATAAGTTAATGCATCATTACAAATGGCAAAAAGAGCTTCTCAATATCCTCTCTAATAAAAAGGAAGAACAACAAACACAGCAAAAGAATTAAGAAGAATAACATTTGTAGGAGATGTTGTAATAGACAAATTCACTATTTGTGTCATCAGAGGATATTCTCTAATATTATCCTCCAAGATCAGACTTGTCTGGGGATAAAAATCAGGCAATTATTTAGGCTTGCAGATCCTCTCTCCCATTTTGAAAACTGAGTTCTTCCAGATGCAACAAAACAAAGGTGCTTCAGATTTGGAGAATATTTTCCTTCATTTCTATTTCATTCATTCACTTCCTAAATATCACTGACTCATTTATTGGACTTTGTTATTTGTCATCATTACCATCTTTTTCAATATTCTTAACTATAGACCCCTGGCCTGAACTTACATCAAGCTCCACTGGAATTTTATAATATTGCAGATAAAACCTGAAATATAGACTTCAAATTACAGACAGTTCTATGAAGTTTGAGTTTCCCATTTTTACTATGCTATCCCCTGCCCTTTAGCACCCATCTCTGCTTTTATTATATTTATACAGATTTTTCAACATTCTGCTATACTAAAAACATCGAAATCAGAACCAAAGATAACTCGGGTATTTTGTGAATCTATGCCTTCCCTTCAGAGAAGCAAACATCTACCATCAACCATTGGTCCAACATTCACTTCTAAAAGGGAGTTAAGAGACAGAGACATTATGCCTTTTATTAATACTAATAAGGAGAAACACTTATCTAAATATGTGTATATTTCTCCTTATTACACTTGTAGTTTTCTAACAAAATACTCACTGAAATTCTCTTTAAAAAATACATCTGTGGGCCCTTTTCCCATTGATAGTATCAGACATTTGTTTTTTTCCCTCTAGACTAAATTCCTGCTTTCTTTTGTATGCCTTAGCTTCAAAACATCATGTTTGCAGGTATGTACTCTCCTGTTAATTTTTAAATCCCTCTTATAATATGAAAAAACATAAGATTGGTTATTTTTCCTTTCTAAAAATTGTCTTAATCCCTTTCTTAATAGTCATAGCTATTTCCCAGAGGAAAACTAGGATTTGACAACAGAAATCTAATTAAACCCATATGTTGCTTTAAACCAAATGTATTCTGAATGATATTTTTTATGTGCATTTATAAGTAGGCTCTCTCTGAATAATGCCAACAAAACCAACTCCTCAGGCCACATGTCCCCAGTTACATCTGCTCCATGGCACATGACTGCACCTGCCCATCCTATATACCTCCTCAGAAGAAAGGACAGTATTTCCTTCACATTGCCATTGAAAGGGGGGTGGTTACAAGGTGTAACAGGTGGAAACTTAAAAGGTTATTTGTTGGTACTATGACAAAGTAGCTGCTAGAAATGCCTGAACCCTGCTGTGTCGTTCACCATTCCTCCCTGTGGAATTCTCAAGAGAGACATATGCAAGGCACAATAGTAAAGAAATCAAAGTACCCCCTTAATTATTATTGGAGATAGGGCAAGAATCTCTGGTAAGTGGTTGCAGCACACACCATACATGAGTAGGAGCATCTATTTCCCTTCAGTTTAAATCAGAATGTGTGGATCTTTCACCCTGTAGCCTGCAGGAAATCAAGGCAGTGACCAAAACTCTCTGCTATGTATGGAAATAGAAGGGAAAAAGCAAGCTCTGACAGCCTAGCAACTCTGCCTCCTAGACTAAAAGAAAAAAAAGCGAGTGTGTGGTACACTCTCTGTTAATGCCTAGTTACCCTGCCCACCTGCAAACACAGCCAAATCAATCCCACTGAACTGTCTCCCATCAAATTGGCCTTATTTTCTTTTGAGGAAGTAGTATAAGAGAGAAAGGAAAACACCAGTGAAAGCCTGGTTAAAGCATTTTGTTTCATACAGGCCTGTGTAGAGATTGAATGGTGTTCCCCCAAAACATTCCTGCTTTACCCAGAACCTCAGAATGTAAACTTTTGTGGAATAGGGGTCTTTACAGATTCAGACTTTCTAGAAAAAAAACAATTATACAGACAACTGATTTTGGGCTTCTGGCCTACAAAACTGTGAAAAAATATGCTTCTGTTGCTTTAAGCCACCCAGATTGTGGTAGTTTGTTACAGCAGCTCAAGAAAACTAATATGCTATTAACACTCCTCTTATTACATAATCATAGAAAATGTGTCCAATTTGTCACAAGGTAAATTAGGCAAGCGAATATGAATCAACAGTATAAATCATTCATCACAACCAAGAAGTTATATTTGGAATTTGTATCTTATTGGTAGAGGAGCAATAAAATTTGTGTTGGATGTAAAGAACAGCAATATAGTATAATGGCTTACTATACAACCCGGGGTTTGAATACTAGCTGCCCCATTTACTTGCTATGTATGCTTATCTTAAGAAACTAAGCTTCAATTTCTTCATTTGTAAAATGGGGGTAATAACAGAATAACAATACGTACCTCAAGTGATTATTATGAGAATTAAATGAGATATTCTTCTATACATGCCTGGAACATAGCAAATGCTGTTAAAATGCTTATCATTTAATATCATTTTTAAATTTTCAATACATCAGGAAACAAAATAAGAATAATACAATCTACTCCAACATTTCCACAGAGGAATATCATAATCACAAGTAAGGATAAGGTATAGAGTCTGAACGGGGTCACTAGAAGAAGAGAAATGATACTTATTAGCAAATATGCTGTTAGCAAATTATGAAATGTGTGACTTACCCAGTCAGGTACAAAGGACTACTTCCTGTATGTGGACAGATTTTTTTTTTTACTTTTTAAGCACCTTTTTGTTCATTGAAAGGGGAGTGTTGTGTCAGAATGCATAAAATTTTACAACTAAAGTTTTAGAGGTCTAACATAGTTTTTCTTCATAATTAACACTTAAGAAATTGATTCAGTTGATGGAATAGCCTTGGCAGTATCTTAAAAGCATAAAAAACGGTCTCTAAGTTAGATTTTTCAAGTATTTACCTTGCACTTGTTTCTTTAGTCACTCTTAAATAATGGTTTTGTTTTCCGTTATTAAGATTTTATCCCCTAATAATTTCTTTAATTAAACATTTTTTTTAATTTTTAAAATTCTTTATTCTCTTTTTTTATTATTGTTCAAATACAGTTGCCATTTCCCCTCCATTGCTCTCCCCTGACCTGGCTAACCCCCATTCCCAAAGACAATCCCCACCCCATTGTACTCGTCCATGGGTCCTTTGTACATGTTCTCCTTCCTTTCCCACTATCCTCCTCCCATCTCCCCTCTGGTCACTGTCAGATTGTTCTTTATTTCCATGTCTCTGGTTATATTTTGCTCATTTGTTTGTTTTATTGATTAGATTACACTTATAAGTGAGATCTTAGGATATTTGTCTTTTACTGCCTGGCTTATTTCACTTAGCATAATGCTCTGCAGTTCCATCCATGCTGTTGCAAAAGGTAGGAGCTCCTTCTTTCTTTCTGCTGCATAGTGTTTCATCGTGTAAATGTGCTATAGTTTTTGATCCCCTCATTTACTGATGAGCACTTATGCTGTTTCCAGCATTTGGCTATTGTAAATTGTGCTGCTGTGAATGTGGGGGTACATAAGTTCTTTTGAATTAGTGCTTCAGGGTCCTTAGGGTGTGATCCCAGTAGTGTAATTGCTGAGTCAGAAGGCAGTTCCCTTTTTAGTTTTCTGAGGAAATTCCATGCTGCTTTCCACAGTGGCTGCACAAATCTGCATTCTCAACAGCAGTGCACTAGGGTTCCCTCTTCTCCACTGCCTCTCGAGCACTTGTGGCATGTTGATTTGTTTATGATGGCCACGCTGACTGGTGTGAAGTAGTATCTCTTTGTGGTTTTAATTTGCATCTCTCTGATGGCTAGTGATGCTGAGCATCTTTTCATATGCCTATGGGCCCTCTGTATGTCCATCTTGGTGAAGTGTCTGTTCAGGCCCTTTGCCCATTTTTTAATTGGACTGTTTGTCTTCCTGGAGTGGAGTCATATGCATTCTTCATATATTTTGGAAATCAAACCCTTGTCTGAGGTATCATTGGCAAATATTTTTCCCATATGATTGGTTCCCTTTTTATTACCCAAAGCAATTTATAGATTCAATGTAATCTATACAAATATGTCATTAAAATACCAATGACATATTTTGCAGATATAGACCAAATATTTCAAAAATTTATATGGAACCACAAATGACCCTGAATAGCCTCAGCAATTTTGAGAAAAAAGAATAAAGTAGAAGGGATCAAATACCTGATATTAAACTGTATTACAAGGCTATCATAATTAAAATGGTCTGGTACTGGCATAAGAACAAACACATACACCAGTGGAACAGAATAGAGAGCCCAGAAATAAACTCATGTCTCTATGGTCAATTAATATTCAACAAAGGGGGCAGGAGCATAAAATGGAGTAAAAACAGCCTTTTCAATAAGTGGCACTCGGAGATCCAAAAGCTACATGCAAAAAGTGAAACTAGAATACCAACTGATATCATACACCAAAATAAGCTCAAGTTGGATAAAAGACTTAAATACAAGTCATAACATAATAAAAGTCTAGAGGAGAACATAAGCAGGAAAATTTCAGATATTCCATGCAGCAATATTTCATTGATATGTCCCTTAGAGCAAGGGATATAAAGGAAAGAATAAACAAATAGGGCTACATCAAATGTAAAAGTTTTCTCACAGTTAAACACTTTTTTAAATTGGCAAATAGTATGAAATTGATGCAAAAAATGAGGATAGTGAAACAACTATGAAAAGGAATAATAAAGTTGGAGGACCTACAATTCCTAAATTAAAATCTTAATATAAAGTTCCATTATTCAAAACAATGTGTTATAAGTATCAAAATACACAAATGAAACTAAACAGACTATTTCTGAAGCAGAAACAAACCTACACATAATGGATTGTAGTAGTTAGCTCAGGCTGGAATAACAAGATACCACATACTGGTGGTTTAAACAACAATTCTTTATTTTCACACTGTTCTGAAGGCTGGAAATCTAATTAATTTTAAGTTGCCAATAAAGCTGGTTTCCATGAGGCCTTTCTTCCTGGCTGGTAGATGTCTTCCGATGTCCTCACATGGTCTTTTCCTCTGAAGAGGAGAGAGAGAGAGAGTGTGCATATGAGCTTTAACTCAGGTATTTCTTCCTCTTCTTAAAAGGTCCAGTCCAATTAAGGTACCACCTTTATGACCTCATTTAGTCTCTCAATTACCTCTTTAAAATCTCTATCTCCAAATACAGCGATGTATCAAATTGGTGGTTAGGGCTTCAAATAACATGAATTTGGGGGGATATAATTCATTCCATAACAGTAAACAATTCATTTTTTACAAAGTTGTTAAGGAAAGTCAGTGGATAAAAGAGAGACTTTTCAATTATATATGGAAAGCCAAAGGGGGAAAAGTAGACTTGAATCCACAGATTATACTATATATAAAAAATAATTCAAAAATTAATTACAGACCTAAATAGAAAACCTAAAACTACAGAACCTCCAAAAACACTGTTTATAAAATGAAAAGAAGAGCAATAGACTTGGAAAAAAATATTTTCAAATCACATATCTGATAAAAAGACATATAGAATATGTAACAGAACTCTCAAAGCTCAATAAGAAAACCCAGTTTTTTAATAGTTAAGTGATTTGACAGGCACATCACCAAAGATAATATGTAGTTGTCAAATAAGCATGAAATGATGGCTAATACCATTAGTCATTAGGGAAAGGCAAATTAAGACCATAATAAGAAAACTATGCACCTATTAAAAATAGCTATTTTTTTATTTTTCAATTACAGTTTACATTCAATATCATTTATATTAGTTTTAGGTATACAACATAGTGGTTAGACAATCATATTTTTCAAAGTGATTCCCCTGATATGGCAAGCACCCACCCACCTGGCACCATACATAGTTATTACAATAATATTGACTATAATTACCTATGCTGTACTTTACATCCCCATGACTGTTTTGTAACTACCAATTTGTACTTCTTAATCCCTTCTTCTCTTTCGCCCAGTTCCCAATTCCCCTCCCCTATGGGAATCATCACTCTGTTCTCTGCATTAATCTCTTTTGTTTGAAAGTTTATTTTGTTCTTTAGGTTCCACATATAAGTGAAATCATATGGTATTTGTCTTTATCTTCTGACTTATTTAACTTAACCTAATACTCTCTAGGTCTTCTCATGCTGCCACAAGTGATAAGATTTCATTCTTTTTCATGACCAAGTTTCACACACACACACACACACACACACACACACCCCATATTTTTGAGACCATAAGACCCACCTAGGTTTTAGAGCAGGAAAAAAGGAAAAAAAATTTGAAGCAAAAAATGTGGTAAAACATTTAATAACACAAATAACATAATATTTCACCAATGTAAATGTAAACAGAACTCAACAGCAGCATTAACAACCATTATTCCTCCCAAATTTGGGGGGGTGGGGTGGAACATGTATCTTATAGCCCGAAAAATGCAGTAACCACTTTTTTTATCCACTTATCTATTGATAAGCACATGAGTTGCTTCCATATCTTGGCTATTGTAAATAATGGTACAGTGAACATGGTGGTACATATGTCCTTTAAAATTGATTTGGGTTTCATTGTATATATAACAGAAGTGGAATTGCTGAGTCAAAAGGTAGTTTCAGTTTAAGTTGTTGAGGAAACTTCATACTGTTTTCTATAGTGGCTGCACCATACAGTGACTAAAATTTAAAAATTGACTATACCAGTTGTTGGAAATGGAATATACCTCTGTCCTATTATATCTACCCAGTATCTGGTACAGTGTCTGACACCTAAATACATACATACATATATACATACATAACAACTCTGCTTAAATTGAACTGGTTAAGAAGAAAATGTTACAACAAAGTAGGAATTGTCATCAATGTCAACTACTACATGGATATAAGATAGAATAAAGAAAAGTTCAAAAGCTCTAATTTGTTCAGTTTTTCTTTTGTGAATCATGTTTTAGGGGTTTGAGAGGGAGGTATCTTATTTAAGAAACTAAGCTTAATCCATTGTCACAAAAGTTTCCTCCTGTGTTTTCACAGAGGAGCACATAATCCAAGCTTCCTGAACATAAATCATATCTGGTCCCTCTTCTGGAGTTGATGCACTCTTTTCATTGAGATTGACAAATTGGTAAAATAAAAAAGCCTACATCTAATATTGGCATTCTTTACTACTGTGTGGAGAATTCCTGCCTGAGAATAAAAACAATACATAAAAAGCAGACCCAAGAGAGGGAGAGAGAGAGAAATTCCTGACCTGCCTGAAATCAACCTTAAGTCCTACACTTTTTCAGTTGCATCACCCAATACACTGGCTTTACTTATAGAAATTTAAGTTTATTTCTCTTATCAGTAATGAAATAGTCTTGAGGAATAAGTGACTTTTTCTGGAGTAACTTTAATATAAACAAAATAAAATTCCTAATACCTACCTTTAAGAATGTTGTTAGGGAAGATGATAGTACATGTCAATTGCTTAGCACCATTCCTAACAAATATTAATCACTCAAGAAATACAGGTATAATGCGGACAGTAGCCAGACTGCAGCAGGTTGAAGAGAAAATAGGAGATGAGAATAAAAATAGGCATGGACAAGGTTTCAAGTATTTTTGCTATCAAAAGAAATAAAAATGGAGATAAGGCTGACAAGGAAAATTGAAATAAGAAAGTTTTAAAGTGAATTTCTCTTCTTGTGATATTCTATTGTTGACAAAAATTGGTTTATCATGTTCAGTCAATATCATACTAAATTTAATTTTGGTTGTTTTCCTAACACCTTCAGATTCTTAATTATTATCACTCTGAGGCTTGCCAGTCTTACAAAATTTTATTACTTATTTTAAGAGAATATATTAGAAAAGTGCAATAAAGTATATGCATTAGATCTTTGGATTGAAGACTTTAATGAGATTTTCTTTAAAATTAGTGAAATGTTTTCTAGATGTAGTTGCTATTGATCCACTCTTCTCCAATACCTGTTAAGATAAAATTATATTAAGATGTCATATATTATTCCTTGATACCCAAAGTGATCATATTAGAATTATATCGAGTTATTCTATTTTAATGAATCCAAAGTCAAAATTATGGTTTAAGTTAATAAACATTAGATACGATGAAAAACATGTCCCTAAGTTATAAGGATGATATCATCTTGAATCTTACTTCATTTATATACAGTGTTAATTATCAATAAATCATAGGTTATTTCTTATTTATCCTAAAGAGGCATTATTTGCATATTATATCAGATTCACATATATACAATGTCTCATTTCAAAATAATAACTCACTAACAGTATAGCTTGTGACACTATATTAGAACCTCAAAAAATGTTGATTTGAACCAAACTGTTATATGCTTCTCCAATTACCAATAAGGAAATGTCCTATCTATAATTTTTCAGTGGGTGTTGCTGGGGAAAGTGAGGAGTGTCAAAGTATGAACCAATTAAGCATATCCATGATAACTAAATTTTCATTTCTATACCACCAACAATTATAGCAACATAACTAAAAAATATAGCCATCTACTTTTGAGCACAGTAACAGATAATTTATTCTACTTTCTACAAACCTCTAATAAAATTCCCTGAATTATATTAAAGATAATATTTATATCTTTCATTGCTTCTGAAATTCTTTTACATAAATACCTCATTTGATCTCACTCAACTCTATATAGTAAATAAGACCTTTCAAAGGTATAGAAAGCTAAAGTTCAGAGACATGTATTGACATGTGAAGAATTACTAAAAAATGAAACCAGAATTCAAACTCATCACTCAACTCACAAGTTCATTGTTTCCAGTACACCACACACATGTTTACATATATGTATTTCTTCTAGCAAGAAACCAAGTGAAGTTTACTCATACAAATTTTAAAATAATAAAATGAGACTACCACAAATTCCTCAGGTCAGATAAAATTTCATATTGATCTTCTGCCTCTCACATTCAAAGCTGTGCTTTCACAAGGACATTTGTCTGATCCCATGGCTACAGGCATCTTCCACAGCATATTGACAGATATGTCTCTTTTTTACCTCAAGTGTCTGGGAACATAGAATGTGACAGCTTACCTCCTGCTAAGCACCTGAAAGCCACTGGGCTCCAACCTTTGCTGCAACCAGCAGTTTCCTCTACTTGGATTACTCTCTTAATGACCAGTGAATTTACCAGACAACAGGAGCTTCATTTTCCATGAAATCTGAGTGTTTCATCAAAGAAACACTATCTCTTCGTTTATGTATTGTCCTATAAACTCATATTCTTAATACATACAATCCTTTGAAAATTTCCAAAAATGCTCATTTAAAAAAAACTTTTATAGGCATGTAAATTCTTATGTTGTTACATGTATGCATATATTATCTCGACTGGATTATACAAATGTTAAACTCCTGAGATTGAGACAGGACTGGTTTTCCTTCTTCTCTGCCTACAGTATATTCATGGGTATTCAGCAAGCACTTAAGAATCTTGGTTAATTGCACAGGTCATAATGTAGACTGAGTTAATAGAAGTGGATCTTCACTCAAGGAATGTAAAATTTAAGACACATAGCACTTGTTCAAAGAAATATTTTTAAAACACTACAGAAGCTTTTAAAATGTTTTAAAAGTATTATTATTTTCCTGGTTTCTCTTTCTGATATTTTCTTGTTGCTGTACAAAAATGCCTTCAATTTCTGAATATTGACTTTGTATCCCCCTATTTTGCCAAATTCACTTATTAGGTTCAGTAGTTTTTTGGTGGAGTCTCTAGGGTTTTCTATGTACATTATCATATCATGTGCAAACAATGGCAGTTTTACTTCCTCCTTTCCAATTTGGATGCCTTTTATTTCTTTTACATGTCTGATCATGGTGGCTAGGACTTGCAATACTAGGTTGAATAGAAGTGGTTAAAGTGAACATCCTTGTCTTGTTCCCAATCTTAGTGGGAAAGCTTTTAGTTTTTGCCCACTGAGTATGATGTTGGCTATAGGTTTCTTCTATATGGCCTTTATTATGTTGAGGTATTCTCCCTCTACTCCCACTTTGCTGAAGGGTTTTATCATAAATGGGTGCTGTACTTTATCAAATGCTTTTTCTGCATCTATTGATATGATCATGTGATTTTTGTCTTTCCTTTTGACATCAGCAAAATGAAAAAGGAACCAACTGTATGTGAAAATATATTTGCAAGTGATACCTCAGACAAGTGTTTAATCTCCAAAATATATAAAGAACTCACACAACTCCACTCCAGGAAGACAAACAACTCAATTAAAAAATGAACAAAGCACCTGAACCGATGTTTCTCCAAGGAGGACATACAGAGGATCCAGAGACACATGAAAATATGCTCAGCATCACTAGCCACCAGAGAGATGCAAATTAAAATCACAATGAAATGCCACTTCACACCAGTCAGAGTGGCCATCATAAACAAATCAACAGTCAACAAGTGCTGGCGAGGTTGTGGAGGAAAGGGAACCCTAGTGCACTGTTGGTGGGAATGCAGACTGGTGCAGCCATGGTGGAAAACAGTATGGAATTTCCTCAGAAAACTAAAAATGGAATTGCCTTTTGAACCACCAATTCCACTGCTGGGATTATACTCTAATAATCCTGAAACACCAATTCTAAAGAACTTATGCACCCCTTGTCCACAGCAGTACAATTCACAATAGCCAAGTGTTGGAAGCAACCTAAGTGCCCATCAGTAAACGAGTGGATCAAAAAACAATGGTACATTACACAATGGAATACTGCACAACAGAAAGAAAGAAAGAGCTACCCTTCACAACAGCATGGATGGAACTGGAGAGCATTATGCTAATTGAAATAAGCCAGGCAGTGAAAGACAAATACCATATGATTTTACCTATAAGTGGAACATAATCAACAAAATAAGCAAGCAAAATATAACCAGAGACACTGAAATAAAGAAGAAACTGGCAGTAACCAGAAGGGAGGGGGGAGAGATAATGAGGGAAATTAGAGAACGGGTCATCAAGGAGCATGTATAAAGGACACATGGACAAAGCCAAAGAGGGTAGGATTGAGGGTAGGAGGTGGGGATGGGTGAGGTTCGGGTGGAGTGGTTGGGAGAGAATAGAGACAACTGTACTTCAACAATAATTTTAAAAATTTTTATTAAGTTCAATTAAATGTTTGAATATCTACTGCTAGACAGTAAATAATTTAATACATAACTATGTATATCTCTGAAAAGAGTATTTGTACAAAGGTCTAGGGTAAGTTACATATATTAAAGATAGGAGTTTGAGAAAAATGGGGTAGAAGTGAGCAAAGGGGGGTGAAAGGGTAACAACAAAAACTGAGTTTAAAAAGAGAAATAAATAAATACAGAAATACAGAAATAAGGATTTTAGGAAGTTAAAGTCACATAATTAATCACATTTTACCATATTAATAACTCATAAAAGTTAGCCATTTGTTAATATGTTGTTATGTATACACACACAGAATCATACTTATTGAATCATACTGAAGTAGTATTTTTCACTTTAGGTCTTTGTTATGTAGATCTATACCATTATTTTTAATAGCTAATAGTAGTTAATGATAATAGCTGCATTATAATTTAATTATAATTCTGCATTAATTGTTTAAAAATAACGAAAGATAATGAAGGACATTCCAGACTCTTTGAATGAGTTGTATGGATAAGCTTAGAAACCCAACCAGGACTAAACCTTGTCCATAATTATCATGCCCTAGGTTTGAATTTACAAAATCAGCCCTTTTGGTGGTCAAATATTAAAAATTTCAAATAGTATCTCCTGGTAAACATAACCATAAGTTCACCAATTATTCAACAAGCATGCTGAGCATCTACCAATGAATAGTGAATATTGATAGAGGATTCAATAACTGAATTAATAAGGCCACATAAAAAGGTTATACCAACATTAAAGAGAATTGAGCAGTAAGTTCTTATAAAAACAATGTTTCTAAAGTAAATATTGAAAAATAATATAATGGCTTCCCCCATCAATCCATTTGTAAATTATATACTGCTTTAAAAGTAAAAAAATCACTGCCCAGAGTTGATACATTTCTTACATAAAAATTAGATGTATGGTAAGTAATATGAGGCATTAAGTAATGTTTAGGTTCAGAAAAAAATAGTAATTATAGACTGTCCTTTGGAAAACATCACGTTCTCAATTATATCTCACTAGGAATCACTCAAAATACTACTTTTCTATTAATTCTATGAGGACAAGAGATAAAATTATGCTTGTTATTTTTAAATCTCTACCTTTTTCCACAGGCATGTATATGCATGTGTGTGTGTGTGTGTGTGTGTGTGAATGCTCTAAGTATCTGGTCTAACACACACACACACTTTTAAGACACCACAGGACAATTTTATTTCTAGTATAATTGCATTCATTGTGCTATATTTCTATAACTCAGTAAATAAGGTGCACATCTTATTTACCTATTTCTAAATGACTAGACAGGTTATTTTTATTACCTATTTTGTTATATGGTTCATTTTCTCAAGCTTTGCCTTTAATCATGGAGCTCAGTTTGGAAAAATTCAAATTTTGACCAACTAGCAAGTAGGCTTAAATTTAATGTATATGCATATTATTGATATTTTATTATTTATTTAGATATATGACAATTACTACCAGTACTTCCTCAGCAGCTTCTCACACTGCCTTATATTTTAGTTTACTTAATTTTAAAATTTATACGATGGATTTGGATTTTTTTTCTAAAAGACTATTTGGAATAATCAGGAGAAAGAATTTGCCACTTCTGTCTGTACATTACATGGGGATTCCAATCTATGTTTCTTTAAAACTATTTTAAGAACGTATTAATTTTATAATACTTAATTTAAGCATAAGGGCACCATTATGGTCTTTGTATGAAAAATTTATGCTGTCAAATTTATGCTAACCAAGTGACAGTTGTAGAATTATTCCCTAATGGCAATATGTTACTAGCTATAAAAATAAAATCATGAAAATATTGATTTTTACTGGTTCATTTGTTTTGAAAAAACAAAACATAAAGAATTTCCAGCTATAATGGTGTGAAGCCAATGAATCCTTAACACAAAATAAAGTTATAAATATATATAACTAAGCAAATACAATTGTCAAGGCTCTGAAAATTAATCAAACTATTCAACAAATTGAGAAGATTTTATCCTTGAAAAAAAATTCCTCAAACTTAGTTTAAGAACAGTAAGAATCAGTGGCAGTTTTCCTAGTACTACTTTCATTCACCTCTCTCAGCCCTCAGGTGCCACAATGGCAAAAGCAGTGGCTTCACCAGTGTGGTGCTGGGCTCAAAAACAAGAGCCTTACTGCAAGAGAGGACATAACATCAATTTGGGGGACAAAAAGAAACCTGTGATTTTTCTCAACTAAGTATGGCAAAGATGGAGGAAAATAAATTAGGAAAACCTGTTGTAAGAGACCATTCTGTGTAGCGTGTGCCCAGCTCCCCCTCAGAGATGCACAGGACCCATGCCCATGGATAGGTTCTCCTATGGGGAGTCAGGCCTGCAATGTACCTAGGCCACTATGAGTCTTGCTTTTTGCTAAAACTCCCTCACCCTGAATTGAGGACATTTACTGCAAAGTAACTTCCTAAAATCCATGCTAAACCTTCCAAGGATGAGTGTAACAGGTTCAACTACTTTTCCCATTTCATTTGCAAATATCCCTCTTCTGTGATGTGATTAGGGGCATTGGCTCCTTTGTTTTCTGTAAAAGATAACCACCTAAAATGAACCTGTGCATACTAAATGAGGACCATCATGTAATGGGCGAAGAAATCCAATAAAGACATGTCATGGTGGATGCCGTGGCCTTTGCTCCCCTTAAGAGAAAAGCCATGCTGTCCCTTTTTTTCCACCAGACAGGTAGTTCATGTGAATGTCTCATTTCATCCATAATCACTCGGACACTGTGGGCTGGTGTCGGCATCAACCTGTAACTTTGCCAACCTGATGATGCAGTCCTGGTTTGGAAAAGTGGCGGCTCAGTCAGAGATTGAACTAGGGGAACCTAAAAATGAAAAAAACATAAAAATGATAATATAAGTCTTTCACATAGCTTGCTGTTGGGGAGCTACCACATGCATGAAAAAGAGTCAAGCAATGCGGGCACAGCTTGACTGAAAAGGTGTACAAAGGAACTTTTGGGGACAACAGTCATGTCCTAAAACTAGCTTTGAATTTGAATTGAACATTTACAGCAACTGAATTTTGTTGTATATGATGCCAGTGGAAATCAGGCTCTCCCACGGGATCATGAGAAAAGCATTTCATGAACCCACACACAAGAGATTGTGGTGTGGCAAGGTTTATTTGAGTTAAATCTGTCCCTGGATTTCTAATGTCCCATCTTCATCCATCCCGCCATGGGAATAATTCAACCATGTCATCAACAAGGCCAAAACAGGGCCAGTGTCCAGAGTGTCTGTTTCATATTAAGGCTTAGTCCGTTGGAGCCCATGTAGTCTGCTGCAGGCCCACACACAGCTTCTGGACACACATGGCTGCATGTGTTTCTGGATGAGAGAGAGAACACATGAACAAACAGGGTGAATGCAAGTGGCTAAGTGAGAGTGAGAGTGAGACAGAGAGTTTCTTTCATCCCCTGTGGTTATACCCAGAAGATTTTTTCAAAATAACCAATCAACTTCCCAAGCTTTCACAGGATTCTGATAGTCCACCCCCAGTTAGACTGGACAGGCTTCTATGGTCAAGCACCTCCCCATGACTGCCCCTGAACAATCCAGTACTGGAGGGGGAAAGGGAGGAGTGTTAATCCCTTTAGCAGAGAAATGCTGTAATCCCTTGCAGCTTGTAAAACTGTAGCTTCCTAGCTAAGCAAACAGAATTATTAGCCCCACATTATTGAACTCACTGTCTAATTCCTTTTGTTCTCTTATTATTAATAACTGGATAATTATATCTATAACAGTATAGAAATTAAACTTGAAGGAATATAAGCACCCCTATGTTCACTGCAGCATTATTTATATACAATAACAAAGATTTGGAAGCAGCCCAAGTACCCATTAGTAGATAAGTAGATAAAACTGTGGTACATTTACATCGTGGAATACTACTCAGCTGTGAAAAGGAAGAAAATTTCACTCTTTGCAATAGCAAGGATGGACCTGGAGAACATTATGCTAAGTGAAATAAGCCAGTCAGAGGAAAACAAATACCATATGATTTCACTCATATGTGGAATCTAATGAACAAACTAAATTAACACGCAAAATAGGGACAGACTCAAAGATAGAGAGCAGGCTGACAGCTCTGAGGGTGAGTGGTTAAGGGGTGGACAGATCAAGCAAAAAAGAAAAAGCACTCATGGACATGGACACAGTGTGGTGATTGTCGGGGTGGTGGGGTAGGTGGAGGTGGAAGAGGGCACAAGGGAGATATGGTAATGGAAAAAAATATACAATAAATAGTAAATTATAGCTGTTTAAAAATAATTTGACTACGGGGGAAAAAATCCATCGGTAGAATCAAAAAGAAAAACTGTTTTTATAAATTTGTTTAATACTATCACAACATAACATTCATTGCTTATTGAAGACCATCATTAACCATTTGTGCACTTCACTAGTTATTCTAGGTAGGATGTTGGCTATTTCATAACTGTACTCATTTTTCCTTTTGTACGAACTAAACTAATTATTGTAGTCAACCATTAAAATGATGTATCATTTCCTTTTACTGAAATGGACTGCCTGTTTTATAATCTTTCTATACACTATAATAAATTTCAGTAAGATAATAACAAGTTGTTGAGTTTAATATGTGATCAAAACAATTGAAAACTAAGGAATAGCTATGGAAATTATAAATGTAATGCTGCCTCTGTGTGGCTAATCTTTCACCTTTCATTGAAGGTAGTCAGAATTAAATCAACCTGACAATTCTTGATCCTTGTCCTTGCCAAATGTACAGAAGTACCATTTCCTGGCAACTAGAGAATCCAAATCCTTGACTCTCATTAAAATAGCCTAGTATGTACTAGGCATTCAAGAACTTTTTTAGCTTTAAATTTATTTCTTTCCTAGAACATAGCGAAGGAAAGATTGCTGTAGCTCAGGAAGAAGACTGCACAGAGATGTCACTTTAAGGACAAACCATGGACTGCAGCTTTCCAAGCGTGTTCAAATTCTGCAACACAAACCCTAATTAGAGCCAGATGAACACCATCCATGATAAGTGCTTAGCAAAGGAGAAACTTCAGAGGCATTAGTAATGTGGTTTTATGTTTAGTTTTCTAATGCAAGAAAATCCAGATAGGTCAATAATCTTTCTTATGGGTACTTGTAAACTAATTTAGAGCTATATGCATAATATGTTCTGGTAAGGATCTCAGTTACTTTACACCCTCAACAGTCTGAGATGTCTGTAGTCTGTGCTTAGTTCACATTGCTACGAAAGGAGTTACTTCATAGAATAAAAATATAAAAGGGAAAGAGAGGTACAACTAAAATCTGGCTTTCACTGGGTCCTATGGATGAAATCATTTATCACTGACTACAATATCAAAATGATTGAGAAAGCTCTTTCACTTCACAGTAAAGAATACCTAAATCCTAGAAGACAGCTGATGTAATACATCTTGTTCTGGAATTTAATCTAAAGATCAAAAATTAAAGTTATGTGATGATCATAAACAAGTCTCCCTAGCCATCATCATTATATGTCCATGCCCACCTAAAATATTTTGGGAAAATGACAATAAAACTTACCCTACAGTTTAGCACCAGAGCAAACCAGAATATCATCCCAATGACACCAGGAGAAAAGTACACCCACCAGCCACTGCCACTTCTATTGCCCATTCTATCTGATCTCAACAGCTCATCACTTTCAGCCCAAGTAGCAGTGTTAGAGACATTTTAGGGTGCTGCTGTTTGGGGTTGTTTGCTATGAGAACATAACCAGGCCAACCAGAAGTGACAGGCTCTTTCTCTGAAGAAAGTGTATATGTATTCTCTCTTTAAGCAAACCTATTCTGAGGGGCCTACACATAGTAAACTGAGCAGCTGCCAAGTCTGTCACTTCATCCAAATAAAGCCTGGTGATCAAAGCAGCAGCAAATGTCACAGTTAAATCACCCTCATTCTAACACCAGCATTATTATCCCCAACTCAGACAGTGAAATATTCCCAAAAGCTCAATGGAGGATTTAAGATTTTCATACAGCTTTCCTCATTTCTCAAAGAGTAGCCTAATTCTATGCTAGCTGTTTGTATGCCTTTATAATAATGCACAATTCAAAATATAATCCACATTGTTCTACTATCCTGTTCCTGAAGCCTCAAGCCACTCTTGTGTCAATGAAAGCCCTTTTGGAAAGTTTGTATCATTAATCTGTTTTCAAGCTTATTTGAAAAGAAACTCCCAATGAAGTGGGAGTATATTTTCTGGGTTCTGTGAGCTCTGCTTTGGACTATATAAAACAAATATAATTTCTCATTCTTATACATGCTTCCTTCAATTTAATATAGAATTTATTGTAATCCAAAGTTCTAAGCATGGAGTCAGAAACTAAGAAAATAAAAGAATGCAACAACAAAGAATTTTTTCCTCATTTGTGCTCGTATAGAGAAATCTGTTCAATATGTAATAGGCATTTCTTCATGGTTTTTTGCCACTGAAGATTTTAATGGCATTGTACATTAATAATAAAATTTCTATTTTCAATTTACTCCACAATTAAAACTCTTCTTTACGTTTTTACCAAACTTACCTAAACCTAGCAAGTGAAAGACTTTATACATTGAAGCTGAATAAAACCCATCTCACTGAAGGTCACATTTAGAACTTTGAATTTCCAATTTTTTAATGCTTCTTTCATTCTGAAAATACCATGACCAGATAGAAGAATCTTGACATTATCTTCTGAATGATAATTATTATTCTACATGGCAAATTACGTAAATTTCTGTGGAACGGCAACCAAGGTCAACAGCTTCTTTGCACAATTCAAGAATAAAAATTAAACTCTAACATTTCAGCCTTTTAGAAGAAAAAGAAAATTGAAAAGACTTCCTGAAATATGTTTTTTGGTTTGGAATGCTTTACATTTATAAAATGTAAAAACTCAGTGGTTTTGAAGTATCCAGTTCTTTCTTAAAGAAAATTCTTACATTTCTTTGAGAATGTTATATTATATTAAAACATTACTTTCTGTTTTTTCATAAACTCTGGGAAAACCTTTATAATTCCAATTGAAAACTATTCTTCATTCCACTACCATTAAATTTTTTAAAAGTGTGGAATCCAAAGAACAATGTAAACAAACAAACAAAACAGAAACAGACTCACAGATACAGAGAACAGACTGATGGTTGTTGCCAGAGATGGGGGACAGGGTTGGGGGCTGAGTGAGAAAAGTGAAGGGATTCAAAAGTACAGATTGATAGTTATAAAATAGTCATGAGAGTGTACAACATAGGAAATATAGTCAATAATATTGTAATAACTATGATGTTGCCAATTGGGAGCTGAAAATATCAGGGAACACTTTGTGAAGTATATGACTGTCCTACCACTATTCTATATACCTGAAACTAATACAAAATAATATTGAATGTAAACTGTAATTAAAAGTTATTTTTAATTTGTTTTTTTAAAAATGACTTATAAAACTGTCTACTTTTATTTATATAAATCAACAATTATCCCAAGTAAATTCTTACACTTATAAAGGTAATAAAATCACTACCCCCACAACTGTGGCTTCAACTAATTGTGGATTAAATTATCTAAAAAATGTTACATTGTTGCTGATGTTTACTAAGTAGTTTGGCCTACCATGGTTGTTTCTGTACTATGCATGCACAGATGTTTTATTCTTGTGATTATTCCCTAAACAATACAGTAGAACAAGTAGTTACATAGTATTCACATTATATTTCATATTATAAATAATCTAGAGGTGATTTAAAGTATATGAGAGGATGTACATAGGTTATATGCAAATACCTTATAATTTTGTGTAAGGGATTTGAGCATCCATGGATTTTGGTATCTGAGTGGGGTCTTGGAACCAGTTCCCCACAGATACTGAAGGATGACTGCATTCAATTTTGCACATTCTTCTTTCTTTGTCTTTTCTTTTCTTATATTTGTATTGTTGTTCAATTACAGTTCTCCTCATTTTCCCTCATTACTGTCCCCTGCCCTACCCACCCCCCACCTTCTACTTTCAATCCATGCCCACACAATTGTCTTTTTACTTATTTATTTATTTATATTTTTTTATTGTTGTTCAAGTACAGTGGTCTCCATTTTCATCCCACCAAGACCTCTTGCCCCACCCATCCTTGCCTTCCATCCTCAAACCTAGCCCCTTTGGCTTTGTCCATGTGTCCTTTATACCTGTTCTTTGATGGACTTTCCCCTATTTTCCCCCATTATCCCTCTCCCCCTGCCCTTCTGGTTACTGTCGGTTTGTTCTTTATTTCAATGTCTCTGGTTATATTTTGTCTGCTTGTTTGTTTTGTTGATTAGGTTCCACTTATAGGTAAGATCATATGGTATTTATCTTTCACCACCTGGCTTATTTCACTTAGCATAATGCTCTCTAGTTCCATCCATGCTGTTGTGAAGGGTAGGAGCTCCTTCCTTCTTTCCGCTGTGTAATATCCCATTGTGTAAATGTACCACAGATTTTAATCCACTAATTACTGATGGGCATTTAGGTTGCTTCCAGCACTTGGCTATTGTAAATTGTGCTGCTATGAACATGGGGGTGCATAGGTTCTGATGTTAATATTTATATCTATTTCATTTACATTACATTGTACCCTTTCCCTACAGTTTAGGAATCTATGGTTATTATTATCAGAAGAAGTTGGCTTTTTTTTTAATGACCTCATGTTATAGCATGCAATAAACATATTTATTTCTCAGGTTCCTTTTTCACCTTCCCAAGCAACAATAACCTTGTTTGAAATTAAATGAACCATTTTAATTAATGTTATTCATGATAATGAGTTAATACTCTGTTTGAATTTCACAAATGATCTTGTATTTCACATATCTTGCATTTTGCAATAAAGACTCAAGATCAGCCTATGTTTTTCTATACTGAATTAAACTAGAATTAGAAAATTCGCTAGAACACTAGTTATTGGACATTAACCACAAAAAAATAGAGAGTATCCATGTAGTCAGGCTTTCCTTACTCAATCTTTCCATATCTCCACATGTGTGTCTGTTTATAGTTTTGCCTCATGATTAATTGCAGCAGTAAAAGAATGGCAGTTTGCATTAGGTCATAAAGAACCAGAGAGGTCTGAAGGAAACAGAATATGATCCATGGCTACAAAGGCTCTTAGATGATATTAAATATTGCCAAGTAATACTGCTGCATTAATATCACAAAAAATATCGGTAAAACTATTAGTATATAGCAAAAATCTAAATTTAAGTTTTACTGCGTGTGTGTGTTAAATGAGGTATGCATTTGGTGTGTGTGTGTTTATACTTGGTGTCCTATGTGTATGTGCAATAGCTCTGTGTGGTATCTTTGAATGTGTACATGGTGTCTGCATATGTGTGTGACATCTGTATGTATGCATGGTATTTGTGAGATATGTGTGGTGACTGTGTGAGTGTGCATTGCATGTGTATGCACAGTGTCTCTTGGTGTCTATATGCATGTGTGATGTGTGTGTACAGGAGAGACACTCAGGAGGACAAAGAAACAGAAATGAGAGAGAAAAGGAAAGAAGATGGATGGTAGGAAGCCATTTTCCTTCATTCAGAGCTGATCTCTCCCATGGTATCAGCAAGCTTTTATGACTATAGGTAAAGAAAAATAGACAATTCACAACCAGCACATGTCACCTAAGCAAGTGTTCTGATAATAAAGCAAGTTCTGGAACCCCAATCCAGAGCAGCCTTCATGCCTCCACTATGGCTGCACGGTCACAGGTTCTAATGAGTGGTTTGATATTTTAAAATTTAATTTTATAGTGACATGTATATGAGAAGGTATAGATAACAGAAGGGTTGGGTCTTTAAAACCATTAAATTCCACTGAGTATAAACAAAAAGGAATTCTCTCAGTACCTCTTGTAGTTCTCAGAAAAAAACAAAATCAATGAAATACATTTCACAAGATGAGAAGCAGGTTTTTTACTGAACTACCTTTATCAACTTTTAAATTAATATTTTATGTGATAAGGAGTGTCCTCTCCTCTCCGCTACTCAAAAGATCAGCTGCCAGCTCGAAGTACAGCCTGAAGGTACAGGAATTTTCCCTGGCCATTATCTATCAAAGTTTTCTCTTATAGCAGTAGCTATAAACTGGCAGATGTGGAGCAAAATAAATTTAATTCATATTTTTTCCCTCTTACCTGCATATCCCTCTAGAGAAAATAGCCTGCGTATCAGTAAATCCAAGTTGAAAAATGTCTATTGTTTCAACAGCCTCCTTAACAAATCCAAGTAGAGAAAAATAATAATAATTTCATAGCACTTAGCCCTGCACTGTCCCAGGGACCTACCCTGAAGGGCCTTCAGAGGGGACCATGAGTTTTCATCTCTGGGCTGAAGTGGGCCAAAGCAGATCAAGTGTCTTCCAAAGTTTCCATCCTAAGGATCACACTCCTGCACTCTGTTCACATCATAAGCCAGGCTGCTGGGTGTGTTTGCCACTCTTTTCAAATCTATAGGCTTGAAACTTCCTTCCCCAAATCCCTGACTGCCTGACCAAAGATTACTTAGGTCCACTCAATATTTTCTTATGAAGACAAAATATAAACACAAAAGGAAAAAATTGCAGAATTCAAAATTTATTTTGTTTTCTCAACCTTCAAGGTATCACCAAAAATGAGGTTGACTTGGGGAAATAATAAAAAAAAAATGTTTTTGGAAATAAATGTACTGATGGTTCCCTAGAACTTATTTGTCTTTCCTAATGGAAACTTTGTATCTCTTGAATAGTAACTCTCCCTTTCCTCTCCCCCTCAACCCATCAACCACCATTCTCGTCTATGTTTTTATGAGTTTGAGTAGTTCAGATACCTCATCTAAGTGGAATCAGGCAGTATTTTTCCTTTTGTGACTGTCTTATTTCACTTAACATAATGTCCTCCAGGTTCATCCATGTTATCACATAAGGCAGGATTTCCTTCCTTTTAATGCTGAATAATACTACATTTATATATCTTCTGTATCACTTCATCCTTTGATAGACATTTAACTTTTTCCTATATCTTGGCTATTGTGAATAGTGCTGCAATGAAGGTGGGATTGCATATATTTCTTCAAAATGCTGGTTTCAATGTTTTTAGATATTTACCCAGAAGTGAGATTGACGGATCATATGATAGTTCTATTTTTTTGAGGAATCTCTACACTGTTTTCCAGAGTGACCACACCAATTTACACTCCCACCAACATTGTACAAGGGTTCACATTTCTCCACATCCTTGCCAACAGTTATCTTTTCTTATAATAGCCTTCCTATCCATTGTGAGGTGATATCTAATCATGGTTTGAACTGCATTTTCTGGATGACTAGTGAGATTGGATATCTTTTTTAGATATGGTTGGACATTTGTATGTCTTCTCTGAAGAAATGTCTATTTAAGCCATTTGCCCATTTTTAACTGGGTTATTTGTTGGGTTTTTTAAATTGAATTTTAGGAGTTTCTTATATATTAAGGGGCATATTAACTAACCCCTTATCATATGTATGATCTCCAAATATTTTATCCCATTCTGTAGGTTGCCTTTTCACTCTGTGATTGTTCTCTCCACTGTGCAGAAGGGTTTTTTTTGCTTGTTTGTTTGTTGTCATCCCACTTGCCTGTTTTTGCCTTTGTTGCTTATGCTTTTGGTGTCACAGCGTTCTTACTTTAGGCTGGACTGCCTTAAGCCATATTACTGCTTCAAACGCCTTCTTCATTAAAGCTCTTGTTGTATATTGCTCAGTTGTATGTTTCTCATTTATACTACCAGAGGCAATGACAGGTCCTCCCAGTGGCATCAATTACTATATTTTCAATGTAACAAGAATATAATAGTTTTTCATTCCTATTTCACTTTACACATGATGACTGCTAGAGACCATACACATTTTCTCTCCAGTGGTATTTTCTTATCCAGTCTCATCCTTGTAAATTGTTTTTCTTAGACAATTTACTTTAACAAATTTGTTTTTATTGACATTTATTGTTTTTTATATAGTGAAGACATTAACTCTTCATTACATATACATGCATATTCTCATTGTTTTACCCAGTTTTTTATTTGCCTCTTATTTTAGGGTTTTAATTTTTCTTACATAAAAGGTTTTCTGTTTTTGATAAAATCCATTAAATTTTCTGTGTAATTTCTTTTATCAATTTAAACTAAGAGAGTACATATATACAGATATCATTTATTTTTGCATGTATTATTCAAATTTTTTATAGCTTTGATAGTTTTAATCTAACTCTTCAGGATATCTAAATCACTTTTGAAATAGTAAGAATCTACACTAAATTTATAAACATTTTCACCAATTTCCTTAATTAGTTATTAAAAACTCATAAATTCAAGCCCTGGCTGGCATAGCTCAGTGGATTGAGCACGGGCTGTGAACCAAAGTGTCACAGGTTCGATTCCCAGTCAGGGTACGTGCCTGGGTTGCAGGCCATGACCCCCAGCAACCGCACATTGATGCCTCTCTCTCTCTCTCTCTCTCTCTCTCTCTCTCTCTCTCTCTCTCTCTCTCTCTCCCCCTCCCCCTTCCCTCTCTAAAAATAAATAAATAAAATAAAATCTTTAAAAAAACTCATAAATTCTATATTTATTCATGATGCAACTTAATCACCTATTAAATTTGGATGTAAGAGTCTGTTTCCTAACTTTTTCCATTGGCTCTACTTTTGTATCAGAAACACACTTTTAGTTACTATTATTTAATAATATATCCTATGGTAATTATAGTTAATTCTTCTTTTTAAAACTTCTCAGCATATCCTGCCAGTTTATTCTTTCATATAAAATTCAGAAAACTTATGTCCTGCTAAAAAAAATAAATCTTAGTGTATTTAAGAAACTGTATGAAATCTATATATAAAATTAAGAAAAGTTAATATTATAATGTTCATCCTTTCTATGGATATCCATTCTTCCCAGATTTATGTAGAGATTTCATTAAATTTCAATCAAATACATCTAAGATTTTATATACTTTCTTCTATGCTTCTCATACACTTTTTGCTAAGGTTATTTTTCATTATAAAAAATAATTTTATTAACATTCTTTTATAACTACTTTGTGTCAGTATAAGGGAAAAGGCTTTCTTTTTATGTGTTTATTAATATCCAGCCTTTCTAAATGCTAGTTAATTATAGTCATTATTTATTTTGTACTAGGGCTTAATAACTACATAAGCAGTTTGTACATAAACAGTGATAACAGTTGTACCACAGATTTCCAGTGGCATTATTTTATTTGCTTTTTTATTTTATTCCTGGTTTTCACCAATACATTGAGAGCAGAAACTTGTGATTACATCAGATGTATAAGGGATTTCCTAATATTGCTAATTAAAAAAAAAGAATTTGATGAAAAACCTAACAGTTATAACAGCTAGTATGAGGTTCAAAGTAAAACTATTTAATCAGGAGAAAGGGTTTCAAAAATCTTCCCTTTGAGGGAGTGAGGAGGGCTGACAAAATGGTCAAATAAACAATTACATGAGCATCATGTGCACATAACTATTGTTGCAAAATAATTACCATACATAAAATAATCAAAACACCTAAAATTTATTATTAGATTATCTAAAGGATACCTCTTCTCATACCCATTTGAACACATAAATATTCCCAGGAGAAGTAACACATATAATTAAAGTCTGTGTGTGATTTATAAGAGCTGTCTTTTCTCTCAAGCGAAAAATTAAACACATGAGAGGCACTAGATCCCTGAAGCAGAGGGGGTTTAAAAGAGCATGAATAACACCAGAACCTGCCAGACTTCAGTTAAGAGACAATTTTTCCCTTGGGCTGTCATTTTACTCCTTTTCTTCCTAACCCATAACTTCCCCCTCCTCTCCCTTTCCATCATCATCATGCTGCCCAGAAAACACCTAGTTATAGTTTCACTTCTTCTAGGAATAGAAGCTATAGCTTCAAGATGCCACCTAATATCAAGGCCTCAATTTTCTATAAATCAAATATTTGGACAAAATGATCACTTTGAAGCTTTATAATTTATAAGTGTTGAGGTTTAACTGATGTTTTTAAGAGGTAAAGGTGAAATGTTCTACCAACCATATTGATTTTACTGAAAAGTATAATGAAATTTTAATATATACTTTCTTTTTACAACAAAGGAAAACAAAAGTGTTTCACTTTCTAATCCAAAGCAAAAATGAAATGTCCTAAAACTTAACTTCTAACTATGATATGTTGATTTTATTTTTAGACCATCAGACTTCAGAACTGAAATAAAATATACATTGCTCTGTTTTTTCAGGCTGGTTATACGTGGCAGATTGAACACACATTTATCTGTTCTCCTTTGTAAATCCCCATTAACAAACTGTAAAGGGGATTTTTAAAAAAGAAAGAAAAAGAAAAGAGAGCATAAACACAAGCACAAGGAGATGTGGAAAAATGATGGCAGCAGTTAGGGGACGGAGGAATGAATAAGCAAAGCACGAAGGACTTTCAGGATGGTGAAATTACCTTGTATAATACTATAATGGTGGATACTTATCATTATACATCTGTCCAAACCACAGAATGCGCAACACCTACAATGAACGCTAATGTAAACTATGAGCATTGGGTGGTAATGTGTCAAAGAGGTTCATAAGTCCTAACCAATACAGTATTCCAGTGAAGGACATTCATAATAGGGTAGGCTGTGCATATGTGGAACAATGGGATATATGAAACATCTCTGTACTTTCTACCTCATTTTTCTGTGAACATAAAACTGCTCTAAATTTAAAGTCTATTTATTAAATGGCAGCAACATTCAGGAAGATGGAAAGTAGAAGGGATAAATGGATATTTACTTTGTAGATTGGAAAAAGCAGAATACTAAGTTGTCAATGGGAAAAACTAAACAAAAACCTAAATTACAAAGCAAAATCCTCAAAGGTCTCAGAAATAAGCAGCTCTGAAAAATTTTGGTGTTGAAAGTGGAGGTATAGCTAAAACTAGGAAGACTCAAAGTTTAATTAAGAAGGCTCAAACAAGCCGCCCTACTTCACTCAGCGGAGTGGCTGCCACCACTTCACCCATGGAATGCGAACATAAAGATCCTCTGACTAGCACACCAGTACAGTTGAAATGAGGGCTACTCATACTGAAGGAGGATTAAAGGGCTACAATACTGAAGAAGACTAAATGTTAAGCCCTTACATTATTTCCTGACTTGGCTCAGAGAACACTGGCAGGAGACTGGAAGACCTATATCTGCAGAATGTGACCAACCTACACAAAATAAATTAAGATATTAATAATTGAGTAATTCATCAGTGGAACAGCCAAATAAGCCCAGCCTGTTGTGGAGTCCATGATCAACATGCCTACACATGTAATCAGCTTCATAGTGGACCACACTTAAATATTAATTCACAGCCAAGAACCAATAGAAATTGGAAATAGGATTCTTAGTTTTAGGAGACAGACAAAACAAAAAAAGATTTTAAAAAGTTGAAGGATGTAAATCCCATTCAAGGTTAAAAAAACATTTTTAAATTTCATCATCAATTTTAAAAGAAATGAGATTTTTACATGAATGAAGCATGAGCATAATATTGCAGGGAAGTAACTTTCAGAAAATAAAACAAAGGAGCTTTGAGAAATTTTAAATTATAGTAGGAATGAAAACTCAATAGAATGATTCACTGATAAAGATGAGGAAGACAAGGATATCTCTCAGTAAGTAAAACAAAAAGACAAAGACATGAAAAATAGGAATGAAAAGATAAGAATATTAAAAGCTAAGCCCAGAGGTCCAACAGACCTCTTTCCAAAAAGAATGAACAGAGAAAGTAGAAAATTTTCCAAAATTGAAGGATATGTTTTCACATTGAAAGAATTCATGAGAACCCATAACAGTGGATAAAAAATAAACCTACTCTAAGGCACATCACCAGAAAATATGAGAATTCTGAGACAGAGACTGCTCTTAAACTTCCAGAAGTTAATGAAAATCAGTTTACACATGAAGGATCAAGAATCAAATTGGATCACACTTCTCAATAGCAACACTGGAAGCTTGGTCGACAGTGTCTTCAAAATTGTAAGATAAAATTATTTGCAACCTAGAATTCTGTATCTAATCAATATATCAATGAAGGATGAGTTGAGAATAAAGGCATTTTCAAACATCTCAAAAATTTGTCTACTAATTATTTCTATTCAAGAAACCACTGGATGAGTAAACCACGAAAGATGAAGACATGGGGCGTTAAGAAAGGGATCCAATCAACCAGAACTTGGAAAAAATTCCCATAATGACAGAGAGGAGAGAGCTAAAGTATTAGCTTTGCAGAAGGCCTACAGAGCAACTAGTCTAGATAAGAGCATGTCAAAAATTTCATTTGGGGATGATTTGGGAAATATAATGGAGTAGGAAGCACCAAGAATCTAAACCACACCCAGATAAAAATTACACTGGCAGAATCAAATAATGTAACTATTTTTAAATTCTAGAGCCTATTGAAGACTGTCACTTTAGGAGGAAGACTTGGACAGTGAGTTGAAATCAATTTCAGTCCATTTCAATTTCATCTCTTACTTTTACAGAAGCTACCCACTCCCATCCTCCTTCCCATGGGAGGCAGCTGTGCACTTGCTCCTGGACCACCCTGCACACAGCTTGTGGGAGATGGAGTAAGCAATAAGAACCCTTTCCTCCAAATATAGGGAACATGTATTCATTACTATTGATTCCAGAAAAATAAAAAGAATTACAAGGGATACTATGAGCAAATGCACATCAAAAATTGGATAAACTAGATGAAACAAACAAATTCCTAGAAAAACAAAATCTACCAAGGCTAAATCACAATGACATAAAAAAGCAAATAGACCTATAACTATTAGGAAACTGAATCAATAATCAAACATCTCCTGACAAAGAGGAGGATTCAAGATGTCAGTGGAGTAACTGGAATGTACATTCATCTCCTCCCAAGACCAAACTGGTCCATAACAACTAAAATATAGAACAATCAACCTGAATACAACTGATGGCTAGCTGAAAAAAAGTCTTATAAAGCAAGGATTTGCAGAAGCTACATTGAGACTGGTAGGAAGAATGGAATGGTGAAAAGGGATGGCCCTGCTCCTGCTGAAGCAACTAAGAATCTGTAAGGATATCTCAGCTGCAAAGATTCACACTGAGGAGCTTGAAGTCTCAACCCTATGTGAGACCCTAGAGGCAAGAGCACCAGAGATGGGAAGAGGTGTCCACACAACATCTGACTATGCAAATCAATGGGGAGCCTGTCCACAAGGGAGACACCAGAGTCTGCTTGGGATACAGGTGCCCTCTTAAAGGACCAGGACTCAAAATCTCATTCTCCACCACTCATCCTGGGCCCTAGCAGAGGAAAGGTGGAACGGAGTTGAGTCATATGAGAAGACATGGAGGTTTGTGCTCTGGGGAGAGAGCTGAAGGAAAAGGTACCAGGATACCTGTGCTGAGTCACTCTCTCAAACCACAGATGCCATACTTCTTGGGAGGAGCACTCCCCTCCAAATGGTATCAGCTGGGGGACTGCAATGGCCCCCCCTTCTGGACTCCTTGTACCTAACCCTTGTACCTGACCCTACTGAGTCAGCTGCCTGGGCTGGAGTGTAGCGGTCTCAGAAAACTCAGGGGATATCAGTGACTGAGTTTTCTGACTTTAGTGCAAAAGTTATTACCCCCACTTTCTTGTGAACCTGACTGGCACTACCCCCTCATGGGAGATCTGCTAGCCCCACTCTCCAGGCTCTCAAGGACCCCACACTCCCAGCTCCTAGAGACTCTGCCCTGCCAAGGTCTGGGCAGAATCCTGGACAGACTGAGTTGTGTGGCTCTGGGGTCAGGGCCACTCCCCTCATTTCCCACAGACTGACCAGCCCCTTCTCCTCACAGGAGACCCACAGGCACGTCCTTTCTACTCCTGGCATCCCTGTCCTGCTGAGATCAAGTTCCTGGCAGAATCTGAAACAGGCTGAGTTGTGTGGCTCTAAAACAGGGTCCATTTTTTATTTGCATACCTGACCAGTACAGAACCCTCCCTTCACATGGCCAAATCTTGGTCTGTTTGGGTCTGATAAACTCTGATGGCCTCAGCCTGACAACTCCTAGAGACCCCACCCAACCACAAAGTGTGCGAGCATCCAGTGAGTGGCAGGTAGATTTAATAAACCCTGGGACATTCGCTGAGTGACCTCAAACCCAGCACTGGCACTGAGTTTGAACTGGCGTCAATCTGGTGAACACCGCTCTCCCTACCTGGTGACTCACTGAGAATCTATTTCATGCAATTGACGTATCACCAGAGGCTCTTCCAGTGACTGCGTCTAAGAGGCAACACACAGGCAAAGGTAGGCAGAGGCAGAATCAGGGTGCCTTGGGCCTTTTCTGAACTACCCCTGGGGTCAGTGTTGATGGAACCCAGGCTTGGTTCACAGTCTGGTCCTTCCCACACACACCCTGGCCCCACAGAGGCAGCCACAAACTGTGAATTGCTTTGTAGCTCCAGATAGGTTGTCCGGCCCCGTCACAGGCAGTATCTGGGATTGACTGCCCCAGAGTGCCTCCCAGGAGGCCCCTGAAAATTACACTCAGTGACCAGCTTCTGACAACATCAGAGCAGGATCCATTTAGCTTCACAAGAAGCATATCCAATGGCAGATCTAGGCAGACATCAGACCCTATTTAGGCAAGTTTTTGCTTTACATGGTCAGCACCTGCACAGCAGCTCATACACTGTGGCCAGGTTCAATCCTCATAGTCATCTAGCCTGTGGATTGAACACTCTCATGAACAGACCAATAGAATCAAGACACAATTATAAAAGGAAGGCTTACATAACCCAAACACAAGACATTCCTGGAGACACAGCTCTGATGACCAAGCAGACTGCACCACTGAGTCCCACAAGACGCCTGCTACATAAGGCCACACTACCAAGACTGGGAGTCATAGTAGATCTATCTAATACATAGAAACAAACACAAAGAGTAGGCCAAAGCAAGGAGACAAAGACACATGCTCCAAATGAAAGAACAGGAGAAATTTCCACAAAAAGAACTAAATGAAATGGATATAAGCAATTTTATCAGATACAGAGTTCAAAAATGGCTAAAAGGATGCTCAGGGAACTTAGAACTAAAACAGCATGAAAAAGGACATAGAAACCATAAAAAATAAGAAATAAAGAATACACTACAAGGAATGAACACTAAGTTGGATGAAGCAGAAAATCAGATCAATGATTTGGAAGACAAGGTAGAAAAATCACCTAATCAGAGCAGCAAAATAATAATAATTTTTTTTAATTAAAATAGTTTAAGGGACCTTTGGGACAACATAAAGAGTAACAACATTTGCACCATGGAAGTACCAGAAAGAGAAGGCAGAGAACAAGAAATCAAGAATATATCTAAAGAAATAATGACCAAAAACTTCCCTAACCTGGGTGAAGGAAAAAGACACACACAAGTCCAGGAAGTGCAGAGAGTTTCAAACAAGGTTAAACCAAGGAAGCCCACCCCAAGAAACACCATAATTAAAATGGTCATTGGAAGGGCCACAATGAACGCCGGGAAAGCAGCAGCACAGGAACTAAGACAGAGGCCCACAGAAAGCTTATAAAGGACCTTGAAGAAATCCACAAATGTGGAATGAAAAACTTCTATACCACCCGGGGTTAATGAAGCCAATTTATTGACTTCGCAAGGGCTCATTACTCCTGACAACACTCCATGTGATAAGAGGACCTTCAGAGCTGAAATCACCTTTCCAACAATATACCCATTCAAACCACCAGAGGTCACATTTAAAAGAGAGGAAGTATGTCTGCCAGTAATTGGTGCTGAAAAATGAAAGCTAGCAACAAAAAACAACCAAATAATCCAGTCCCTCACAGCACTGGTGAATGATCCCCAACCCAAGAACCACCTTTGGAGTGACCTAACTGAAGAATACTCTAAGGTCCATAAAAAAATTCCATAAGAATGATGAAGAGTTTAAAAAGAAATATGGGAAAAAGCAACATGTGGACTAAAATCTGCCTCAATTTATTCCAGCAATGTGAACAGTGCATTCACTGTTCCCTTTTCTGAGCCCTCCTCCTCATCCTCGCACAGCCATGGAGCTAAAAGGCTGGTGCCATATTTGAGACTCCATCAACCTAGCTAACACTGTTTGACCCACCTTAGATATCCCCAGAGACTCCACCCCACCCAATTTACTGACCCACCCAAGCTTCTTTTCCATTTGAATAACTGATCTAGGCTTGTGCTCCACAGCTTCTTAAATCCTATCAAACAAGCAACAGCTGGCCTCGCTGAGCTCCGGGCTGGGCACTAGCAGCAGCAAAATTAGTTTCACAGATTGGCTTCACCTGAAAATCTCTAAGCGCAGCACAAGTAGCAGCATTCTCAGATTGCTTTACAGCTCAGGAAGGGTAACTCCAGGCAAAAAACAGGTGGGGGCTGACCTTGGCCTACACCACCTGGGAAACCCTAGGGCCAGTGCACCCAGTGAACAGCTAGCTACAGACCACTTTGGAGAACCACCACCCTGGCCCTGCATAGCTGATCCTCCACAGAGGGCAGAGGTTGGTGGTTATTGATCACAGCCAGTCCTTGCAGCTGACTGGCCTGGGCAAATCCCTCCCATTGATCTGCTAACAGCAACCAAGGCTCAATTACATGATGCGGGTGTACTCTCAGCCCACTCAAAGGGCACACCTAGAATACCCAGTTTGGGTAATAGGGGAGGCTGTGTCACTGGACCCTACAGGACACCTACTACATTAGGTCACACTACAAGACATGGAGTCAAAGCAACTCTACCTAATGCACAGAAATAAACACAGGGAGCTGCCAAAATGAGGAGGTAAAGAAGCATGGCCCAAATGAAAGAACAGATCAAAACTCCAGAAAAAGAACTAAATGAAAAGATAAGCAAACTATCAGATGCAGAGTTCAAAACACTGGTTATAAGGATGCTCAAGGAACTTAGTGAGGACCTCAGGAGCATAAAAAGGATCAACTCAGAAATGAAGGAGTCACTAATTAGAATAAAGAACAATTTACAAGGAAACAAAAGTAGAGTAGATGAAGCCAAAAATCAAATCAATGATTTGGAACATGAGGAAGCAAAAAAAATAACCAATCAGAACAACAAAAAGAAAAAAGAATCCAAAAACATGAGGGTAGTATAAGCAGCCTCTGGGACAACTTCAAAAGGTCCAACATTTGCATAATAGGTATGCCAGAAGTAGAAAAGAAAGGGCAAGGAATTGGAAATCTAGTTGGAAAAATAATGAAAGAAAACTTCCCTAATTTTGTGAAGGAAATAGACATGCACATCTGAGAAGCACAGAGTCCCTATCAACTTGGACCCAAAGAGGACCATACCAAGATACATCATAATTAAAATGCCAAGGGTTAAAGAAAAAAGAGAATCTTAAAAGCAGCAAGAGAAAAGGAGACAGTTACCTACAAAGGGGTTTCCATAAGACTGTCAACTAATTTCTCGAAAGAAGGGTCTGGCAAGAAATACTCAAAGTGATGAAAATCAAGTACCTACAACTAAGATCACTCTATCCAGCAAAGTTATCATATAGAATGGAAGGGCAGGTAAACTGCTTCCTAGAGAAGGTAAAGCCAAAGGAATTTATCATCGCTAAGTCGTTATTGCATGAAATGTTAAAGGGATTTATTTAAGTAAAAGAAGAAGATCAAAACTATCAACATGAAAATGACAACAAACTCATAACTATCAACGACTGAATCTAAAAGTTAAAAACAAAAACAAACTAAGCAAACAACTGGAACAGGAACAGAATCATAGGTATGGTGATCATTTGGAGGGTTATCAGCTGGGAGGAGGAAGGGGGAGAAAGGAGGAAACGTTTCAAGGATCCAGAAGCATAATGGTAGGACCAAAATAGACAGGGGGATGTTAAGAATAATATAGGAAAGGGAGAAGCCAAAGAAGTTACACGTATGACCCATGGACATAAACTAAGGGGGGATTATGGAGGGAAGGAGGGCACCGGGTGGAGGGGGGCAAAGGGAAAAAAATTGAGACAACTGTAACAGCATAATCAATAAAATGTACTTTAAAAAATTTAAGATGTTCTAGTTCAGTTTATTTGTTTTTAAAACCACAGCTTCAATCTACTCTAAAATAATGGTTTCTTTTCTTGTCCAAATTTATTCAAAATTTTCGATTTACATTTAGACCTTAAGGTTTAAAGTAAAAGGTTGTGGTTCCCTTTCTTCCCCTGCTCTTGCCACTCCCACTTTCTTGAATTCAGTTTCTCTCTCATTCACTCACTTCCCCAGGCCCAGATCCTCCACAGAAGAGAAGAGACAGCTCTGTCCAGTCTCATGGCTTCTTTTATCCCATGTTGCACTGCCTGGTGTGGGAGTTCATTCAATTCTGTTTTGAATTTATAACATTCTTTTTTTAATTTTTTGAAAACAAACAAATACTACCACCACCACCATCATCATCATTACCACCACTATCACTCCCCTCCAAAAACAAAAAAAAAAAGCTGTGAAAAGAGAGGCCAAGCTTTTATGTAAAAATCTGGCCAGTGTTACCACAATAGCATTGATTTAATGGCAACCCTGATATTTGTGTGTGTGTGTGACTGAACTCCACCCTGGCCCAGCCTGCTTGAGGAAACCCTGCGATATTATGTCTGTGGCCATGCAAGGGAGGGCCTGCCAGCCAGAGGACACTGTGCATTTGGGTAAGGAATTTCTCATCAAAGAGGATCCTGAGGTCAAAGTTAGGCTCTCCACCTTACAGCCATTTCAGAAAGTGCGTGGATCATCACAGACAATGCTAACGCCATAATGTCCATTTGAAATTCCATGCTCACCCATCAGCAATCTGCATTCTACTGTGCTACAGAGCTCACTCTCCAACTCCTCAGTGCGCCAGCCCTACCTCAGCCCTCCCTCTGCATGTTTTGAAATTTTGTGGGACTGGAATTGGCAGGACTCAGCTATTACTGGCACCACATGATGATATTAATAGATGCAGAAAGAGCATTTGATAAAATCCAGAACCATTTATAACGAAAACTCTCAGCAAAGTGGGAACAGAGGGAAAATACCTAAACACAATAAAAACCATACATGACAAACCCACAATCAATATCATACCAAATGGGCAAAATTAAAGGCATTTTCCTTAAGATCAGGAACAAGACAGGGATATCCTCTTTTACCACTCCTATTCAACAAAGTACTGGAAGTCCAAGCCACAGCAGTCAGACAACAAAAAATAAAGGCATCCAAGTTGGAAAGGAAGAAGTAAAACTGTCATTATTTGCTGATAACATGATACTGTATACAGAGAACCCTAAAGATTCCCCCATAACTAATAGAACTAATAAATGAACTAAGTAGTGTACAAAATAAATATTCAGAAATCAATTACATTTTTATATACCAATATTGAACTATGAGAAAGGGAAACTAACAAAACAATCCCACTTACAACTGCATCAAAAATAAATACCTAGGAGCCCTGGCTGGCATGGCTCAGTGGATTGAGCGCGGGCTGGGAACCAAAGTGTCCCAGGTTCGATTCCCAGCCAGGGTACATGCCTGGGTTGCAGGCCATAACCCCCAGCAACCGCACATTGATGTTTCTCTCTCTCTCTCTCTCTCTCTCTCTCTCTCTCTCTCTCTCTCTCCCCCTCCCTTCCCTCTCTAAAAATAAATAAATAAAATCTTAAAAATAAATAAATAAATAAATAAATACCTAGGAATAAATTTAGGTGTTAAAAGAGCTGTACATGGAAAATTACAAGACATTGAAGAAAGAAATTAAAAAAGGAACAAGTAAATGGTGGCATATACCATGCTCATAGATAGGAAGAATTAACATCATTATATTGTCCTTACTACCCACAACAATCTATAGATTCAATGCAACTCCTATCAAAATACCAATGTTCTATGACATTTTTTATAGAACTATAACAAATAATAAAAATATTTAGGTGGAACCACAAAAGATCTCAAACATAGAAATCTTGAGAAAGATAACAAAGTTGGTGGTGTATAGTTTGATACTACTTAATATCAAACTATACTACAAGGCCATAGTAATCTAAATAGCATAGTACTGGCATAAACACAGACATAAATCAATGGAACAGAATAGAGAGCCCAGATATAAACCCATGACTACATGCTCAGTTAATATATGACAAAGAAGGCAAGAACATACAGTGGAATAAAGACAGTCTATTCAAAAAATAGTATTGGGAAAAATAGACAGATAACATGCAAAAAAAATGAAACTAGGCCACCTTCTTACACCATATTCAAGAATAAATTCAAAATTGATATTTTAAAAGTGTGTAGCAGCTGAGTCCCAAGGTCAATTATGCACCCTATAGTTGGACATCTGTGAGGTGCATTCACATGGTTGCCATAGTCTCAAAGGAGATACTGGGGAAGGACAAGTGGACACAGAGAATCTTCATTTTGTAAGGACTACCCAGGCTGCAACATGGAAAATGAACTGGAGGAGGAAGCACTAGTAGCAAGTCTACCATGTAGTAGGCCAAAGACAAAAAATAGATTACAGATTCAGTATATGCAAAGACATAAGTACTTTAAATACTTAAATGAGTATTTTAAATACTACATAGTATTTTTTAGTATCCCTGTTTAAAAGTTTTTCACAGTCAAGACTTTCATGTTACCTTAAAACACAATATCTTTGAAAAGCATTTAACTCCTCAACCCATTAAGAAATTCTCTTATTAGTTTCATAATAATATTTATTTCCCAGTGGGTTTAATGATCATACATGTTCAATTATCAGAAAAGGGTAATAACAGTAATCAAAAGAAGCATCTAATCTACCTCAGAAAGGCCAAAGTGGCTTCCAGTCTATTCCAGACTCTCTCTCTCTCTCTCTCTCTCTCTCTCTCTCTCTCTCTCTCTCTCTCTCTCTGTGTCTCTCTCACTGAGATTGGGAATTGTGCTGCTGTATAAAGCTGTGTTTGCTTATTTGTTTCCATTTCAGGGCTTAAATAAGAGCTTGCTGGTAAAGTCCTTAGACATGCATGAGGCCATGGGACTGAGCTTGTTTGACAATCTGTTGATTCAGTTCTTCAGCTGTGACATATCATGTCTGTAATAACCACTGCTTTGTGTTCTATAACACAAAACATCAGGATAATATCTGGGTTTTTTTTGTTTATTTTCTGAGAATCACTTATGGAAAAAAAGGAAGATATTTCATTATTTTGGTACTTTTTCCTGACAGCTGTAAAAAAAAAAAAAAAGACTTCAGCATCCTGCCCTGTAAACTTTGTATAATATCACATTTCCATTTACCTTAAATTGAAATTTCACAGGCTTGATTTACAGTTATCTGCTCTATTCTAAAGTACTCTAAATAGCCAAGATGTTCTCTGAGGTTTTTTTCCACAGGAGAAATAAATATAATTGATACATAATAAATTTACTTTCCTGAAAAATTGCTACTTTGTTCACTATTTTTCCATAACCTCTTCTCTATTTTTTCAGTTCTGCATATAATTTTATTGAGATAAATATTTAATTACAATGTCATCAGGAATAAAGTAGATCTACTATTTGACATGAACAAGATAGACCTACTAGTTTATTTGATACTGTTCAATGCATTCATTCTCACGCCAGATTCAGCTTTTCAGACTTACATTCTATAATTAATCTACTGTGTCCAATGCTCTCTCAAAAGTATGTTTTCCTGATTTTTATTAACATCACTAAAAAAATCCATCCAACTCTTCCTTCACTGAAGATTACTAATGTTAGGATCCTTTATACTCTCAATATTTCAGTAAGCAGACTCTCTATTCTTTCCTAATTAACTTGCTGACCCCAGTGTCCTATGCCTCACCTATTCAATTTAAAACAAAGATGTACTCAACCTCCACTCATGCATGAAAATATCAGAGCATCATTTCCAAATGACCTGCAACTTTATTCCAGCATTACCTTTCAGTAATAGGAACAAAGTAATTGGAAAACACATATTTCTTATTACTGAATAGCAGGTCTCTTCTATGGTCTCACAAGGCAAAGACAAAGTCTGTAAAGCAAAGAACCGCTTGCAAGCGGCTAAAACCAGAACATTCATTATTTCTTTTTGAGAAGAATCACGTTAGTAGTGAAAAATGTTGTTCACATCTGCTATGAAGGCATTTAAAATATTCTCTCAGTTGTTACCTTGGTAACAACAAGGTGCTTCAGTTTTTGCTCCAAAAACTGAAGCAATTCTTACTAGTATCTGTTCACTCAAATGTTGAGCAGTGTAGACAACCACAGTGGAATAAACTACAAGAAATTTTCAAAATTTCCAAACTATCTGCCATCGTAAGCACTTAAATTTTTGCTCATGCACAATGTCGGCAGTTAGCCTAGTTGTTTTCCTTTTTTACTATGCTGCCTAATTCCTTATGAAAGCCTTCTCATGACTAATCCTTATCTCCTCCCTCCTGTGTATCCTTTGTGCATTGACTAAATCAGAATAGCAGAGCATATATCCTAATAGTTCTTTGGGGTTTTTTGCTATTATTCTTTATCTCCTAACCAAGATACAGGCCTCTGGAGGTTCTACACCTATAGATAGGTTAAAGAGTTCCAGTGTTTTAGAAATCTTTCAGTTGGAAGTAAGGGGGAAATATCTTAAATTGGAGTATACCAAAATGTTTTTACTATTCATGTAAAAGAAAAGTTTACACTAAGTAGTGACTTCGGGAATGACTTTATTCAGAACTCATATGAAATCACCTACTTTCTTTGTTTCCTCTGAGTTAAGTCCATTCTTGGGCTTCAGTGGTCCCTGCAATTTCAGGTTCCCATAACCAACACATGAAAACAAGTTTATATTCAGTCTTCTTGTTTGAAACCAAATTGGTGGCATTGACTGACTTAGCTTAGGTAAGGGCTCCAATTCTGGAGCCCAGGGGTAAAGGTAGTTTCAACCCAAAGCTTGCAGGCCAAGAAGAAATGCACAGTAAACTCCAGACAAAATTGTGGTAGGAGGTACATAGACAAGGTAAGACAAAACCAGTCTACAGCCACCTGTGGTAGTATAGCACCCACTTTTGACTTCCAGGTGATTTATTATCTTTCCTAGTGATAAGTTTAGTCAGAATAGTAATCCTCTTTGAGAGTCTGTGTTATTCTGCCACGGTGTCCCTTAATGGCAAACATATTCTACAAAACTATCAAATGAAATTCTTATTTTTTCTTTGTGAGACAATTTCCAAGTATGTGCAACATAAAAATAAATGATATGCTAGTAGTGTATTTAGACTTTCTGTGTCTGTCACTATGTTTTTCTAAAGCTCAAAAATCATATAATCTTTTAATTATCAGTTTTTTGATAAATGAACAACCAAAACACAATAGATAACTACCTCCCATCAATTTAAAGACCAATTCTTTGTATTAGTTGTCTCCAATTGTTATTGGAGGTTCTGAAATATTTCCTTGAGTTAACAGTTCTTGACTCATGATTTTAGTTATTTTTACCTTTTTTAACACAGCACTAAAAGCTCCAAAGAGAAATATGTTAAAAGTCCGTAGTTAATGTCTTCTCTGTGCCTAGGTGCCTTCCTTAAGAGGTTCATTCCTTTTAGCACTTTCAAGAAAGGTAACTATGTTCACCAATGTCAGCCTTTTTCTCTTTTGTAAACACTTGAGAAACATGTGAAATGTCATTCTATCATTTCTTCCCCCTCTTGCTTCCCTTGTAATATTTTGATAGAAAAAAAATCATTTTCCAGAAATACATTTGGAATTATTCATCCATTAAAACTCTATTTTGCATACTGTAAAATATTTTTAAGCAACACCAAGGAGTTTTTTAGTTTAGTTTTTTGTTTGTTTGTATTGGCCTCTTGTCAGTTTCTTCTTACATTTAATGATTTTCATAAAGTTGACTTGTTTCTTGAATTAATTGGGGTGACAATGGTTAAAATTACATAAGTTTCAGGTATACAGTTTTATAATACATCATCTGTGTATTGTATTCTATCCATCCCTAGTCAAGTTTCCTCCTGTAACCGGAAAAGACACCAGTGTCTGGGCTGCCTGTCACTACCAAATCCAATAAGCAATGACAGTGATTGAATCTTTTATAGGTGCTTTATTCAGATGGCCTGAGATCCGAGAAGATGGAGAGTTCATACCCTAACAAACCGTCTTATCTTCTCTTTCCTGGCCAGATCTTTTACAAGGAGGTGGGGGAGGACAAACAAGGTGCGGTGAGGGCTTTGAAATTCAGGGAGGATTAGATGAGCAAATGGCAGCCTTCCTGTTCTCAGCAGTTAGCTGTTCCCAAGTGGGGGGTGGGTTGTCACAAGAAAGGCCCAGATGCCTCCAACTTGTCCCCAGGCGGTAATCTCTACCCAGTGCCCCAGGAGATCAGCTGCTTTTCCCAGGAGCCAGGATGGGCCTAATCTGTAGTTTCTAAAACAAAAGCTTAACATACACATTACTTGCTAGACTTACAACTTTTTACCCTGAGCTAAAATTTTCCAAGTCTTGAGTCACCTATCACTTCCATCACCATTTATCCTCCCTTTACCATCTCCCACTCCCTCTACCTTTTTCCCTCTGGTAATCACCATACCATTGTCTGTATAAAGGGTTCTTATAGGCTTAATTCCTTCACCTTTTTTACCCAGCTCCCCCCCCCCCACCGCCGTACCCTCTCCCCTATGATAGCTGTCAGACTGTTCTCTCTATCTGTAAGTTTGTTTCTATTTTGTTTGTTAGTTTATTTTGTTCTTTAGATTCCACATATAAGTGAAATCATGACATTTGTCTTTCTCTGACTGGCTTATTTCATTGGCATAATACTCTCCAAATCCATCCGTGCTGTCCCAAAAGGTAAGATTTCCTTCTTTAATACGGCCAGGTAGTATTCCATTGTGTAAGTGTATCATAGCTTTTTATCTACTCACCTACTTTATCCATGGGCACGTGGGCTGTTTCCAAATTGTGGCTACTATAAATAACACTGCTACAAACATAGGGGTGCATATATTCTTTTTGATTGGTGTTTTGGGATTCTAGGGTGTATTCCCAGAAGTGGGATCCTGGGTTGAAAAGTAGTTTCATCTTTAATTTTTTAAAGTAACTTCATACTGCTTTCCACAGTGGCTACAACAATCTGCATTCCCACCAACAGTGCAAGAGGGTTCTCTTTTTACCACATCCATCCCAGCACTTGTTTTTTGCATGATTAATTGATGACAGCCATTTTGACAGGTGTGAGGTTTTGATTTGCATTTCTCTGGTGATTAGTGATGGTGAGCATCTTTTCATATGTCTACTGGTTATCTGTATGTCCTTTTTAGAGAACTGTCTATCCAGATCTTTTGCTTATTTTTTAATTGGATTGTTTGCTTTTTGGTGTTGAGTTTTACAATATAAGTCCTTTACAAATTTAGGGTATTAACCCCTCATGAGATGTATCATTGGTAAATATATTCTTCCATTCAGTAGGTTGTCTTTTCATTTTGTTGATGGTTTATATGCTCTGCAAAAACTTCTTAGACCCATTTATTTATTTTTTCTTTTATTTCCCTTGCCCAAGGAGATATATCAGAAAATAAATCACTTGTGAAATATCTGATTTTACTGCCTGTATTTTCTTCTATGATTATTATGATTTTGAGTCTAAAATTTAAGTCTTTAATCCATTTCAAGTTTTTTCTTATTTATGTCATAAGAGGATGGTCCAGTTTCTTTTTTTGCATGTATATGTTCAATTTTCCCAACACCATTTATTGCATAGGCTATCTTTACACCATTGTATGTTCTCGCCTCCTTTGTCAAATATTAACTGACCGTAACAGCATGGGTTTTAGAGGCGGGGCTCTCTATTCTGCTCCATTGATCTATATGTCTGTTTTTATGCCTGTACCATGCTGTTTTGATTACTATGACTTTGTAGTATTGTTTGATATCACACTACGTGGTAACCACCAGTTTCATTCTTCTTTCTCAAGATCACTATGGCTATTTGGTGTCTTTTGTGTTTCCATACAAATTTTTGGAATATTTGTCCAGTTCTGTGAAATATGCCATTGGTATCTTGAGAGGAATTGTGTTGAATCTTTAGATTGCTTTGGGTAGTATGGATGCAACTGATTTCTGGATATTTATTTTGCATCCCACTAATTTATTAAATTAAGTTACAGTTCTAGTAGTTTTTTTGGTGGAATCTTTAGGGTTCTCTGTATACAGTATTATATCATCTACAAATAATGACAGTTTTACTTCTTCCTTTCCAATTTGAATGCTTTTTATTTTTTCTTCTTGTCTGATTGCTGTGGCTAGGGCTTCCAATACTATGTTGAATAACAGTGGTGAAAGTGAACATCCCTGTCTTTGGCCCAATCTTAAGGAAAATGTCTTTAGTTGTTGCCCATTTAGTATAATATTGGCTATAGGTTTTTCATATATGACCTTTATTAAGTGGAAGTATGTTCCCCCTTTGCTGAGAGTTTTTATCATAAGTAGGTGCTAGATTTTATCAAATGTTTTCTCTGCATTCATTGATGCGATTATGTGGGTTTTATCCTTTATTTTGTTTATGTAGTGTACCACTTACATTGCACCAACCTTGCATCCCTAGAATAAATCTCATTTGATCATGGTTTATGTTTTTTTAAGGTATTTCTGGATCCAGTTTACTAATATTTTGTTAAGAATTTTTGCATTCATTCTTATCAGGGATATTGGTCTATAATTTTCTTTCTTTGTAGTGTCTTTATCTGGTTTTTGAATTAAGATAATACTGGCCTCATAAAAAACTTGAGAAAGTTCCCTACTCTTGAATTTTTGGAAATAGTTTGAGAAGAATAGGTGTCAGCTCTTCTCTGAATGTTTGATAAAATTCACTTGTGAAGCCATTCAGTCTAGGATGCTTGTTGTTGGGAATTTTTTTTTATTACTACTTCAATTTCACTAATTATAATTATTCTATTCAGATTCTCTGATTCTTCCTGATTCACTTCTGGAAGACTGTATATAAAACCACCACCTTTAAATTATTTTTTATATTTATCCACATGTCAAAATGCAAACTGAAAGAAAAGTCATTAAATATTCTTAAACCTATTAGTGTTTCCTATTTACATATACAAATACTGTAAGTCTCAAAATAGTAGTTTAAAGTAGTGGATATTTTTGTCTATTGATTTTAATGAAATTTACCTGAGGTTGTCTGTATTGCAAGTAAGAGAGAAAGAAGAAGTAGATGAAAAAAATCACAAGCAAGCCTTTTATCCCAGCTCTTGGGAAAAAAACTAATAAGCCACCTCCACAGTGAATTTCTAGTGAATCATTAACCAGGGATTTGTTGCCTTGGTTACTGAGCCAGGTAGAGATTCCAGAAAAAAAAAACAATGTGACCTATGAGCTCAGGAAACTGAAAAAGTGAAATTTCTGCATGATGATATTTGCAGTTTCTAAAGGAAGAAATGAAAAGAGTAAAAAAAAAAATGTATGTTAAAAGAAAAAATATTACCTTGATTTTTGACTCAATGTCAAGACATCTAAATACACACAGAAACACACACTTAATAATAGCACCTCATTGTTTATTTGCTTGTGAGACTCTACAAAATATAGACCATTTCCAATATACAAGACATCTCCCATCCTAGAAAACAAAGCACTTTGGTCATCAGTAGTGACTAAACATTCCATTGGTAGAAAATACTTTGACAGCAATACATTTACAAAACAGGTATTCAAAAGGTAGAATAACCTTGGGTAGATTTTCCAAGCAAAATGTATCTTTAGCTTTTTCATTGAGTTATTGGTCTATAGTTCTTTACATTTTATTGTATCAAAATAAAAATCACATGAATATGGGTATCAAACCTAGAATTAAAGTTAAAAACAAGAGGCAGAATTTTAAGGTCTGACTTCAATTATCACCCTCGTTTATTATTAAGCTTAGGATGACACTGAAGACTTTGGTGGTTTAGTAAAGTCTTGTGATGACAGAGACTACAGTATCTACGATGGTTCATTTTGTTCTCTTTCTCTGGAGAACCCTGAATATCACTGTATCCAAACCATACTTCTCACTCTTTTGGATTAATCCTCCAAGCCAGTCCAGTTTATTTTAAAACCAAGACCCAATGACAGAGAGTAAAAGGCTGGCAAATTGATAGCTGTCCCTTAGATGATAATGGGGAATTTAATAAGAAACAATAAGAACTTAAATTTTGCCAAGAGTTAATGATAAATAGGCAGCCTGATGTAGTCAATAGGGCAGGGACTCTGATATCAGTAGACCTGGGTTTACATTCTAACTCTACCACTTACTCACTGAGTGGCCCTCAAAGTAAAACTGACTGAGCCTTGGTTCCTCAGGTGTGTGATGGAAATAATATACCTACGGATACTGTCATCTAAATTCAGTGAGATAATACATGCAAAGCTTCTAGCTCAATAAAATTGTAATCTTTCATTCTTCCTATTTCCCATCTGGACTTCTCTAATGTCAGATTTTCTGAAATGCTTAAACTTGGGATTCTGAAATTTAAAACACTTTCATGCACATTCTAAATACTTTGAAATAAATCTTAAAATAAAAGTTAAAAGGCTAAAGTTAATGTTCAGATTAGAGGTGTAAATTCCCATAATGAGCATATTGTTTAATCTGTTCCCAGGCTTAAATGCAGTCACATGGGGCTCACACCAGGTTTTACACCCAAAAATAAAGCATTCATGATCAAGGTATATTCTCAATCATAAATTGCCATGGGTTTGCAATCTTCCCACCATCCTCATATCTGTAATGGCAGATTTTTTTCACCATTGTTAATCCAATTTGGAAAATAAGGTATCCTCATCAAGCTTCAAGTTGGACTGTTAAATGAGATGAATGTTTGGCACCTGTGGTTTATTGAAAATTCAACAGAAGTTGCTGATATTTGCTTTATTCCAATATGGCTTTATTTAGGCTTATTTAGGCTTTTTATAAACATAATGGACTTTCTGCCTTTATTTCCTGTCAAAGCTCTTAGATGCTTATTACTTATTACTTATTTATCCTTTAACTTTAAGAGACAGCCACATCATAAGATATTTAAATATATTGCACAGATTTTGAATTTTTTAGGGTTCATTTTTGTCAAAATGGCAAAAATACCACAGGAGCTTTGAACTAAAGGCTTAATAAAACTTCACTTTTCTTTCTTTCTCCATGATTCAAATAGCACATTATATTTCCTATATAAAAGAGATGTTATTACTCAATAAGATTAAACACATTTTTATTCTATGATTTCCTATATTTTCATGTAGGTTTGTTACATGAACACAGACTTGGGTCTATTTTATTTCAGGTACTGAGGCAGATATAGCAAGAAGTATGACACGATTCCTGCTTTCAAGGGGTTTACAGTCTTCAAGAAGGGACAAGCATATCAACAAATCATTATTATACTGTCTTGCCAAAGTTCCCTGGAAAAACAGCCTGAGACAGGATTAAGCTCTGAAGACTTTTGGGGGACATACAATCCCCAGGGAGCAAGAGTAAGGAAAACCATAAGTAGAGCTGAAAAGATGGGAAACAATGCAAAGTAACATACTCCTGCACTGGCAACTCCTTTACAATAAACCCTGAAAAGAAAAAGCTGGCCACTGATAGTGCATTTGTTCAGCTACTCAGATGTCTGCATGGAGACACTCTGTTTAGAGGAAGAAGTCCATGGGAAGCACAGAGAAGACCTAATAAAAAATAACATCTAAGCATTAAGCCTAAACTAATGTGCTATCTTTCTCTAACAAGAATTTCAGCCTCCCTGGAAGCAGTGGGCTTAACAAAGGATAAAGGTCAGAGAAGGAACCAATAAGCCCATTTACTGTGACCCTCAAACATGTCAAAAACTAGATAGAGTCAGTTTCCAATGTCAGAAATTAATAGTTGTCCTGTTTCATCTTCTGTGACAGATGATGCTCTCTCTTTATTGTGCCGTGCCTTTGTGCCCTTGTGATTTTGTATCCTTTCTCAGATAAATTCCTCAGAAGAGAAGATAAGCAAAATCAAATATAGGAGGATAACTTGTCTAAGATTGTTGGTTTATGGTTCTATGAGTTAATGTAAGCTATAGGTTTTAGAATTCAGCCTCCACATAACTGCTGATGAGAATTCAGTTGGTGAATCTATCTAATCAGTCATTTTCTTTTTTAATGGGCATAATGTATAGGTAGTTAGCAAAAAAAAGCAGATATCAATACCAATTTTATTAGTTGAGTACAAATGGTTTCATTCTGAACACCTCCCTATGCCTTCTTCATCAAAGTAGATATCTTATTAGATTTTTTAAGATCTCAATTTCAATTCTTTCAATAATTCATACTATACTTATTAGGCATCTATGTACTTTGTTTTGTTCTAGACAGTATATGGGGTTTCAAAAAAATTGAACCTCTCCTTCTACAGAGCTCACTATTTGGTTAAGGGGACCATCTAGAATCAGAATCTCAAGGATGGATGAGAGTTACTATGAAGATTTATTAAAGCCAACACATACACCTGAAACAGTTAATAATTATAACTATAGGAGTTACAGTTAAATAAATGAACAATTGTTAAATAGTTAAAGAAGAGGGAAAAAACATATTTAAGAACTTGAAGAAGATTGGTAGAAGATGGGGTAAATATGCTGCAACCTGAAGAATTCCCAGGCTTTAAATAATGTAAAACAGGAAGGGAAAGAACAGCCCAGCTATAGGAAAAGAGCATGAGGAAGGGACACAGGTAGAAATGAGCACAGCAAGTTCTCAGGACAGTGTGGGGGCTGAGGAGAGGAAACTCAGTAGAGCAGAGGGTACTCTTTGGGAAGGAACAGGAAATAAAACTGGTAGGATATCAGAGAAAGAGATTTGACATTCCAATATACCATGACACAGATTTTTAAATACACATGATATCCTGTAGTGTAATTCTCCAGCTAACTTTTCTCAACCTTGCTAACCTTCCAGAAGTCCAAAATAGAATTACTAATGGTCTAGTGAGTGGCTAGACTGGAATTAAGTGCCTAAAAACAGTAAAAGCCTATATAATTCCAATGAGACACTATGAATCACACTGCATCATGTACAATATGCACTCCAATATATTTTAAGTATCCAAAAAGGGATGATTTATATATTTGAAAAACACAGACTTTTAACCAGAGGTCACCAAACACACACACACACACACACACCCCTTGGGAAAAAACAAGACAAATGCACAATACCATTTCCTAACATACAAAATGTTCCTTCTCTCAGACCATGTGGAAAATCCTATCTATAAGCCTTCCTTCATATTTTTATGGCTTTTATTAATAAAATATCCAAATAAATTCTCTGAAATTATAATCTGAACTTTTATTATTATTTCTGTTCAGATATTATTTGGTCTGGAATTTGATGACACACTGAGGCTACATTCTACCCACATTTGAATAGATATGTTGATGGTTGAGCTTCGGCCAGGCCAGCTATTGTCCTGAGGACACACTGGTAAGTGTGTGCCTGTGGCAAAGCCAGAATTGCCACTTGTGGTGGTAGATAAAACCCTGTGTGCTGATGGCTGCTCCTCAGCCTCCTGCTGTCAAAGTCAAGGAGCCCATTAGCTCCCAGCTCTCTAGCCTGTCCTATGAACTGTAAGCACAATTCCTATAAGACCCGAGAAGACATTGAGGCAACAAAAACCTGAGGAGGTATATAAGAAAAATTCATTCATCTGACTTCTATTTCTTGATTTCTTTGCACTGCTTTTATGCCAATTTGATAACAAGCCCATGTGGATAAAAATTCAATTAGACAAGTTATCATTCTTGTTAGATTTCAAAAATGGACTATAACATGTGTCCTGTCATAACAAATTCTATTGGGTTTCTTAAGATTGTTTTCTATTTTTGAATGACAATATTATTTCAATTAAGTAATAGTTAATATTTATTTCAGCTGCTATATACCAAACATTGAGCTAGACAAGCTGAGTAAAATAAAGAGCCTCTGACTTCAAGAAACTTGGAGTCTACTGAAGGAGACAGACAGATAAATAAATAAAATGTTTTATAATAATCTTCACTAAGTCTCACGGGAACTCAAAGGGGTACCTCACCCAAACTGTTGAGACCAGAAGGCCTAAAAGAGGTGGGGAAGAACAGGGTAGAGGCGTTATCTTAAAGGTGAAAGAGGTGACACTTGAACTCAGTCTTCATATGAATAAGTCAGAAGAAAATGAGATGAAGCTATTCCAGAGCATAAAACCAAGGAAAGGAGGAAAGAAATAGTGTGGTGTGTGCAAAGACCCAGAAGCAGTGTGCTGCCACTAAAGACAAAATGTGAAGCCTGGACAGCAGAAGAGGATGTTGTGTATGCTCTAGGATGGACTTGAAGCTTCATCCCATAGGTGACAAGGAAGCACTGAAGGTTTTATGCTGACAAATAACAGTCAGATTTGTGTTACCCACTGGACACTGAGTCGCCTGGGTAGAAGAACTAACTTGGTGTCAGTTTTAGTTAGGTCTTGATAAAGAGAAAAGATTTGTGGATAGCTTCTCTTGCATGTGAACTTGTGTATTACCGTGGTCTCCTGCCCAAGAGAGTTCACTTTCTTTCCTGTGTGTGTGTGCTAAAGATACATATTAAGCTGTACCTTATAGCTTCTGGGAAACCACTTTTATAATAACAAAAAAATTATAAAAATGTTCACAAATACTTTTGTAACATGTTTACAATTTTTCTGGAGCATATAAATTCAGATGCAATATAGGGAAAGAAGGAATCTAACCAGTATCTCTAAAAGAATGGTAAACTATAAATTGTTACTGAAACATGTATTGGCCCTGCTAATACAGCATTCCTAAATGTCAGAATCTTGACAATTATCAAGAATATTCAGGGTTCACCTAGTCCAAGTACCTAAATATGACAATCACTAGAAGAGTTCTTTTAGCTGAGGACCATGACTAGTCCAGAAGTACTCACGGGGAATGACTCAAACCATACTCATAGACAAAAAAAAAAAAAGTACATACAAATATAAATAATAAGCAATGAGGTTATGAAATTGATTTTCAGTCCCTCTGAATACACTGAACAGCACACATAGCTAGCATGACTAAGAGCACAACCTCAGTGGGTTCAGCTGGGACCATCTTCCTGTTTGGCCCCAGATCTGGTGAATATCTCTGCTATGCTGCCCTAGGATTGATGCTACTTCCTTTCAGTATGATCGGTCTTGGTTTATGAAGTTACTCAAAGTTATTCTTTACCTATTGATTTTTACTGAAGCTTTGTTTCATTCTAATATGCTTTGCAAAATGCTTGCAGCCTGTTTTACTTGTTAACTTTTGGAATGGCATTTATCTGTCTACTGGTCTTGGCAGCTCTAACATGAACTTCATGAGCAGAAGTCTCACCCTGACAGCTGCACTGTATCTCAAGTGCTGTGGCCAAAAGGAAAGTTTAATCTGTTCCCTTGTCAAGAAGATTCCCCATGGTATTGTGCCCTTGGCACTTCCTATGTTAAGGTGCCAGACACTACTGCATACATTATGTTTTCTATACTCAGATTTCTCAGCTTTCTCTTCACTGTGATATATTTGATGTTGTTAACAAAAACTCTGGTATTTTAAAGGTACAACTAAGGAGTCCAGCTTTTAGAACCCACTTTCCAGCTTTTCCAGCAAAAGAGACATGATTCAACCTTGTAGTTTCACCATACTTGATCTTGGAACCCTACGTGGTTTTCCCCAGTCTCTAAGCCCCATCTTACCAGAAGCCAAATCTAACCAGGATGGGCTTATTTTAAATTGGTCTCAGAAAAATATCTGAACTTTAATTCAATTGTGTTCTAAATACTGAACCTGTAAAACTAAGTCTTTGTAATTTACATATTCTTTCTATGCCATGATAAACTTCCCAGTTCCCCAAAGTGGATTTTGGATTCTTGTCTTTAAAAATTCTATATTGGTTAATATCTGTAATTATATCTGCCATTGCTCACTTCTACTGTCAGCTTAAGAGGTTTTTGGGTTGCTTAATAATGAGGCACATTTTGTTCCATATATTTGCTTTTTTTGACCAGAAATTCAGAGAACAGAATTTTACTGCTACAGGGTAAAATGCCTGGGTAGGAGCACTATTGTTGCATGATTTAAATGTAGAGAGGGGAAAGGGTATTTATCTTAAAAGCCGGGAGTCAAGAAGCTTTGTTATCTCAATCCCATATGACACTGAAAATCTCCAAGCCTCTAACAAAATTTTGTGGCATCTCTGGTACTCTGTGAGTTGCAGAAACATCTATCTATGTGTTTCTATACAACTTTACTCTCCAGACTGAAAGATTTTGGCAAGAATGCTACCAGTTCAGAACTTAACATGTTATGGTAGCACCCTATTAACAAAAAAGAATACTTCTTGTAATGTGATTTTGATCTTGTCTTATTACAAACTTTCTTTTTTATTTTTATTTTTTAAATTGCTTTATTGTTGTTCAAGTACAGTTGCCTGCATTTACCCCCCGCCACTTCCCCCACAACCCCAGCCTTTGTGACAATGCCAATTAATAATTCTCAGGTTCTCTGCTTCTAGTGTCTATAAATGGAGATGTTAATAAGCCTGACTCATCTTCTGCCTGGTGATGTGCTGGCAATAAATGCATGTGGAAATACTTAGGAAAAATATAAATTGATATTATGGCATCAGTATTACTTCAAGTAATTCAAAATAAGTTGTCAACTTGGTGAGGGTATGTGTTAAGGCAGTATGTGTACGCTAGATGAGAGCTGAGGACCAACACTGGAATTACCTCCCTTCTATCCCCACCTGGCTTTGGTCCTTCCTTAAAGACAGAGACTGTTGGAGCTAACCTCAAAATGCACCCTTACTATCTATCACAGAAAGTTCTAAATTGGCCTGAAATACAACATAAGCATTTGTTGATATAAACATCTTCCTTATTAGACCAGAGATGAAAGAGATTCTAGGAACCACCTACCTCAACTAACCACCTCATTTTGCAGATGAGGATATCTAGGCTTACAGAGTAAAGCAACAGGCCCAAACCTATATGGCTGCTTAGCAGTACAGGTAGAAGTAGGATCCAAGCCCACCACTTTCGCCACTGTACCTCACTGTCTATCTCTTCCATTGTTCCTCCATCATTTTAAAATAGGTAACAAAAGGCAATTTATTATTTATTTATTTATTCATTCATTCATTCATTTTAACAAATATTCATTGAGCGTTTCATTGGAACAAAAGTATTAAAGGCACTAGAGATATAATAAATAAAATAGACAAAATTTTCTGCCTTCATGGAGTTTATCTTCTACAGCAAGAGACAGTAAAACAGTTTCTAAGGAAAAACAAATAAAGCAGGGAAAGAAATTATGGGAGGAAGAAATAAAATTTATAAATGAGGTAACCAGGGAAAGTGACTTTTAAGCAAAGACCTGAAGGAAGTGAGAAAGTCAGCCATACAAATGTAGAGGGAATGAGAATTCCACAGAGAAGAGCAACAGTTAAAGTTCTAAGGTAGTAGCTCCTGGTGTGTGCAAGGGACAGCAAGGAGACCAGGTGTGAGCAAATGGGGAGGGAGATGATGAAATCCAAGAGGTTCAACAGGATAAAAGTTTATGGAAAGCTTTGTAGTCATGGTAAGGACAGCAACTGACTCAGATAGGATGCCTAGAGAACTAATATGACCAGGTTTTCATTTTAACAGAATTACTGTAGTAATGTGCTTAGGAAGAGAACAAGAACAGGAACAGAAAGTATTTTTGTAATAATCCAGTGGAGAAATGATGGTAGTTTGGGCCTGGGGATAGAGCCAGGGGTGGGACAGTGGACAGAATTTGCTGATGAGCCAGATGTGAGGGATGAACCAGATGTGAGAAATAAAAAAATAAGGTTTCACCTTAAACAACTGGAAGAACAGAGTTACCATTAGCTGAGACAAGGAAGAATACCAGAGACACCGGTTTGGAAAGGAGGGAGTGAATATCAGGAGCTCTCTTCTTGAGATAAGTTTGAAGAGCTCATTCAATATCTGTGTGGAGGTGTCAACTAGCTGAATGGGTATATAGATTAAAATCCAGAGAACAGAGTGTAGCTGAAGATACAAATTTAGGAATTTGGCAAACAGAAGGTATTTAAAGCCATAAAACTGGATCAGACCAGCTAGATACTGTAAGGATTTATAGAGAAGAGTCTCGATTACTGAACCCAGGGTTCTCCAACATGTAAATGTCATAATGTGATAGAGAATATGAAGAAACCCCTAACCCAACAAAATGCTTATGAGCCATTCTCTCTGAATTCCTATCTCCCTTCTATACATCCTTTTGTGTCAAAATTCTTCTTCCCTTTTATTAGCTTAATTTTACTTAAAATTATATTACCCAATTTGATTATTCATCTTATTCATCAATATTCACTACAAAGAACTTATATTTTCCGAAACCCAAATCCCCTCCCACTCTCTGAAAAAAAAAAAGATTTGCTGACATTAATTACACTCAAAAGAATATACCACAAGACATTATTTTTAAAGTATATAGCTAGCTTTCCTGGGTGGCTGTTTGAAAAAGGAAATGATCATTTGTATATATAGCTTATGTGTATGTGGATAAGCAGCTAGTATTTATTAAGTGCTTTCTAGGTGCTAATCATTCTGTTAAGCATGTTATGTATATAAATTATCACAACATCCTCACAGTAATCCAATAGGGTAAGTCTATTATTATTTACATTTCAGAGTTAGGGAAAAGGAGGCTTTCAGGTGTTCAGCAACTTGCCAAACTAACTGGAACTGAACCTAGACAGTCTGACTCCATAGCCCCTACTCTTCACATTTTTGCCTAGAGTTTGCAATCCAGGAGATGGCTTGAACCCATACAGCTGTTTGGTTTGGGCTGCATGATGTTTTTAAAAAAACAAATGTCCTTTGAATGGCTTTAGAAGGAATGATCATTGCAACACAGTCTGTACTGGCTTCATCCTTCCCTCTTTATCATGTAATTTTCTTGCTGCACCAAGAGCATTTGAGTTATTGAAATTTGTTCTGCTATACTTCTTCCTTTAACAAACTCAGCATAAATCTAGGGTCTGAAACACATATTTTATTTCTACACATGCACACATACCACCACCACCATGACCATTAATACCACCACTTCTGCCTTCAGGAAAAGTAAAACAAAATAAGTCTGTGCTTACTTTCCACTGCTTTTCCCAGTGGTGGCCATTCATAACACCTAAGGTTCTCTCCCAGATTTACCTCCCAAACCTAATTCAAGTTCAGCTTCTACAATGTAGGAGCAACTTGTTTTTTGCCTAGAAGCATAGGCCCATACCCTGAGCATGATCTATAATAAGAGGGACCCACCCTCCAAGAAATGCATCATCTCATCATTTGTTTGATGTTGTTCTATCTCTTATCTCTGAGCAGTAGCCTATGACACATATATGTGTTCTTAGTGAAAGTGAATTTAAATCATTTTTATTTTGAAATGGCAAAGCATCTGCCAATAAGCATTGCCTTATGAACTCATTATTAATTGCACATCCATTATACATTCAACACATAAGAATATTTTCTTAAATTACCTGTGTTGGGAAGCTTAAGTATTCCCCTGACTTTCTGGCTTTTGAGTAGTGGGAAGGGTTCTATGGTTGTATCTGTGTTTTGGATTTGGAGGGCAAAATCTGACTTCTGTATGTAACCACTTTTTTTATTTCTTTAAAGAAAGTAGGAAAACACTTTAACAAAAGCTAGATAAAATCCTGTTTACTCTTTAGAAAATGGTAAAAAATGTTATTTATTTGTGAACCTAAACTCTTGGGAACATTTGTAGAAAGGTATTAAAACCAGTTTTTTCAGAAGCTACTCTTTGTGTTGCAAGTTCCAACAGAGCAGAAATAAAGACAGGTGCTGAGCACTAAATTGGGCCAGCTGTGTTACTCATTGAATGCCCTGATGTTTGCACCTGGGACAGTGACAGAGCACACAGTTTATTAACCTCCTATGTGTTATTTTTTCCTTTTAGCAGAGGAACAGTTGGATCTCTCTTCCTTTTATGCATTTATATACTAGAGATAATTTTAGCCTTAAATCCAAAGAGTCACCTTCTATATGTTTAATAATTCAATTCACTAATTAAGAACACTAGGACTCCTTATTTAGAACATATTAAATACTTTAAACATATAACAAATAACCAATACACTCTGCCAAGTTTACACATGCCTTAATAAATATATTCACAAAGTAATTCTAGTAACAAATAGCTATTCCTATTGTCCCCATTTCATACATTCATGCATGAGGAAACTCAGAGAACCAAGTGACTGTCCCAAGATCACATAGCTGCAAGTGATAATAGAGCAGGGACTCAACTCATGACTTATTATTCCAAGTCCCATGTTCTTTAAATGAGTTGGCTGTCCCTTCCCCCCTGCACCCCTTTGGCCGCTTTCCTAGTGGTGACTGACTCATTACTCTATCTGGTTTTGCATTGTCTCACCATTCACAGTCAACAATCTGCATTGGAAATGGGTTAGGAGAATAGAAAATGCTCTACTTGTCATCATCTGACAACTGTCCCTTAGTCAGTACAGAGACATAAAAAGCTCCAGCAGTTTGTTTCTAAACTGGTAGACCAGGTTTCCCCATGGAAAAATAGCTCTGCAGAGTGTTGCACACAGAGGTTTTATGATCACATTTCTTTTTCTTTCAGGATCTTCAGTGTAATAATCACCATGATTATCCTAGGAAAGGACATAATATAAAGTGCTTTTCCAGTGCATTTCACCTCAGGACCCATTTAATAGAGTTACTGGATAGATTTGTACTGGGGATGCTCTTGGGGAGCCACTGTTTTTGTGTCTCTGAAACTTTCTAGATTCTGGAATATTCATCCTAGGAACCATCTCTCACAGCTTGAGAACACACAATTTGGGATAGTCAGTAGTAAACTTACAGAGTTCCCTCCCAAAATTTGGTATAGAATGAAAATATAGATTCAGAAACAGCTTGAACAGATTTATGAATGGTATATTTATATCTGATCAAGGGAAACTAGCAATGGTACAACCTCATATCCCAGGCAGATGTCACAGAGGTCACTTGTCTCTAGGGTTATATGGCCCAGCCTGACCCAAGATGACAACTCTTGTGTTATTAACTCAAATTTACTTCAGGGTGGCACCCAGCACTGTATTCATGCTTGCTAGTGATAATGAAATGAACTCAAGGATTAAAATTAATTGTGTTTAAGTTTAGCCTTATCTACATTTAGAATGTCTCTCCAAAACTCAATATATTCCTTTGAACTAATACTTATTTCTTCCTTATTTTACTTCGGTGGTGAACAAAATTAGAAAGTAATATAAGAAATATTTTATAAAATTTTATCCTTACCCTGGAATAAATTCGATAGACAATATATAACTTACATAAATATTATCTTTACATATGTATAATATGTATAAGATCAGATATACACATATATAGACTTTAAAATATATACTATCCTAATGGTACTATAAGAAGGAATAATTTATAATAGAATCACATGAATTTAAACATATAAATGCTCAGGCATTGCAGTATTTCAGGATACAAAGAATTCATAATTCACATTCACTAAATAATAGTAATAGCTTCACCTTTATTGTGACAACTCAAAACGTGTCCTCTCCTTTCAAAAATTCCTTTGAAGCCTCCATTTCTCAGCCATTTAGAATCAGCTTGTTAAAGAAATTTAAGAAGGAAGCACTGTTTTGATTACCTCCTTAGAAGATCACTTAAGCTTTTGTATGGAGAATGAACTAGAGGGACAAGAATAGAAAAAGCTAGACAAACTCAGAGGCCATGCAATGGTATGAGCAAAATATACTACTTTCATGCTACTGGTAACCAAATCTCTAGTCAGTTTGCTCTCTACATCCAGATGCCTATTGACCATCTCTATTTGAATATGCTGATAACATGGAAAATATTTTAATCCTCAAATTTAATCTTAGAGTCTCCCTCATTCTCATACAATAAACTAGCATCTCTAATTTTATCACTGTATCAATATTACATATCTTTTCTGCAGCATCTCTTAAAGTTTTGCTTGTTTTACATCCAATCCCAGCCTTGTTCTTCCATCTGGGCTTTACCTGAACCTCTACTGTACATTTCCAGTTGCAATCCACTCTATGAACAGCTTCTGGAACAATTTATCTCAAAAGCCAACCTCTATACTCATTCACACCTTATAAAGACAACTTACTCTGGCATTGCAATATTGACCATTAGCCTTCACATGGCATGTTGTGGCCATGGAACACACAATGGGGCAAACTCACTGTCATCGTGTCCAAACCACATAAGTGTAACTGTAAACTATATCTTCCCCATTCCTTCACTCCATCTCCTTCTATCTTTTGCAATTTCTTACAGAATCTTTCTACTGAGACCTAACCATCTACCACCATGCCCAGCACTCTTTAAAAGCAAGAACATTGGTTCTCTCCTCTTAAATTATACACTCACATGCATGCACGCACACAAATGATGAACAGTATGTTTGCTGCATTTGATAAATTCATTTTAAATATTAAAATAAAGTTCCAAATTATGATATAAGAGATTAAAAAATGAAAACTTTAAGTCTTTTCTGTGGATTTAAATTTTCCATGACCTTCCAAAACACATGATCATTCTACTGTGGCACATCAGTTTACATTTTTGATAAAGGAGCAGTAGAGTACATCCATGAAGCATTGATTCTAAAGCCATATTGTTTGGGCTCAATAATCAGAAACAACATTTACTATCTATATGAATTAGGCAAGTTAATCAAACTCTATGTGTCTTAGTTTCCTAACCTATAAAATAAAATGATTAGTAATAGTAACTACTTTAAGATTGTTCTGAGGAGTTAATGAGTTGTTTCATATAAAACACTTTAAATGGTAGTTGACACATAGTAAGAATTTCTCAAGCATTTTCTGTTGTTAATCCAGTAAAGTTTACCCTTAAAATTCTTATAAATATATGTATAAGGATATAAAATTATTTTATTAAATTAAGAACCCCTTTTGCAATAAAGATACAAGGCTGAGCAGTTACTTATAACACTTATAATACCACTAGAAAAAAAATTGACAAATTAGGAATAGTTCATAGGGTGTAGAATAAAGAGAGGGTACAATAGTAGGTTCACTAGTTCTTATGAAATATTTGTGGCACTTTTTTAAGTAAAGATGTTTATTTATTTATTTTTAGAAAGAGGAGAGGGGAGAGAGAAAGATGGGGAGAGAAGTATGGATGTGTGACAGAAACATTGATTGGTTACCCTTTGCAAATGCCCCAAACTGGGGCTGGGCCACAGGCAAATGCCCTGACCAGGAATCAAACCAGCAATCTTCACTTTGTGGTATGACATTCAGTCCACTGAGCCATGCTGGTCAGGACAAATATTTGTGACACTTTTAAATGGTTATGAAATAAGCCAAATTAAATCTTTTTGTTAAAACCTGAGTTCTCAACAGTATGCTACTTAGAAAATCCTATTTTCTTTTATTGATGGAAATTTGAGGCCACCCTAGGAACTTTAATTTTCATTGAAATCACCAAGAAATTTCAGTACTAAGTTTCCTTTTCTTTTAGATCAGAAATTAAGATAGAGAGAAAATAGGTTTTTACCATTATCCTGCTATTAAAAGTATGCTTTAGTAAATGATTTCAATAAACCATGCAGTTATTTTTTTCAAAAAGCATTTTGGTGAAAACCCTAGAATGATAAACATACACAGGATTTCAGAAATAAGTTCTTTATACAGTAACATATTAGTATTTCAATTTATGTATAACAAAACAAAACTGTATGTGGATTGATACTTTCCTTCATTCTTTAAGACTACATGAACAGTAAAATGACAACAAACTCACAACTATCAACAGCCAAACCTAAAAACAAAAACAAACTAACCAAACAACTAGAACAAGAACAGAATCACAGAAATGGAAATCATATGGAGGTTATCATTGGGGAGGGGGAAGGGAGGGCTGGAATGGGGAAAAAGTTACAGGGAATAAGTAGTATAAATGGTAGGTATAAAATAGACAGAGGAAGATTAAGAAGAGTATAAGAAATGTAGAAGCCAAAGAATTTATATGTTGGACCCATGGACATGAACTAAGGGGGGTGGTGCAGGTGGAGGTGTACAGGGCAGAGGGAAATAAAGGGAGGGAAAAGGGACAACTGTAGTAACATAATCAATAAAATATATTTTTAAAAGGCTTCATCATAATTAGAAAAAAGGAACAAAGGGAAAAGACATTATCAAATGTTTCCCAGGTTTCTTTCAATGAAGTGGAAGACAATGAAAAGCCATCATATAACCTTCCTGTCCAAGAACATCTTGTGGCATAATTCCCAAGTTACAGCAGAGGGGAGATTTGAATTCACATTTTCAACAGCCAGGCCATGAAAAACAAACCTGACAAGTTCTGTTTGATACTTGTTCAATAATTTGTCTTCACCTCCCACTCAGGCATCTAGTCTATTGAACAACAGTGCCTCGTTGTTTCCCCCGCCTCCAGTGAGGTCCAAGACACTTCCTAGAGATAATGGCCACTTTGAAGAACCCAAGGAGAGGTAGGATAATGGCCCCAGTTCCATCCCAAAAGTATCCCAGTGGAGGCAAGATTGTTTCATCAGTCACACCACTTCTTGACTCCTTTCCCCAATCTCCAGGGTAGATGCTAATCACTTGTTTTTAGGTGATATAGATATCAGCAGTGAGAGGTTCATGCTCTACTAAGTCAGGATGGTAAAGTTCTGCTTGTGAACTCCCTGATTTCCAACAATAGTGTGACAAATTTCCCCCAAAACAGAGCTACCCTCAGGGAACACTCACTCACACATCCAGTCTGGCTCAACCTCTGACAGGGGATTTTCTCCTATGTATTCCTATAGCAAGTGCTTTCAAGTTGCACATTCTGGCCCTTATTAAAACCTGCCTTGTGGACTTGAGTCTTCAGCATGACCATCTCTTATTTGGACTGGCTGGCCCTCTGGAAGAGGAATAAACTGAAAAAGCAAGCCTGGCTGCTCTAGATAGAGGCACTATAAATATATATGCATTTATATAAATATATATAAAATCTCTAAAATGAAGTTCGCTATAATCCTCATGTGAAATGGGCCACAATGACTGCCATGAGACTTGCTTTTCTGTACTATTGGGCAAGCCCACCTCATCAAGGTGCATTAATTTCTATGTGCCTTACTTCCTCCTTTCTAAATGCAATGGGGTTTGAAAAGGAATTTGAGGGGCTGTCCATAGTTTTACTGGGAGTCTTCTTTTTATGCTGAAAATTCTATCCTGACTTGACTTCCACAAGTTCCAACCCTCCTTCCTAAATGAGGTGCCTTAAGAAGTCTCTGCTCTCTGCCTCTTGACTCCTTTCCCCAGTCTCCAGGGTAGATATTGACCATGTGGTTTTCACATCTTATTGGCCCCAGAGGAGCCCCCCATGGGAGGATCCACAGCAATCTTCCAAAGTCACTGACTACCTTTGAGACCACTTGCAGAATTTTCTCATCACTTACAATTAAGAGCTCAGTGCCTTCTGGGGGTGATATAATTAGAAGCATGGGCCTCATACTTAATGCTTGTGGACAGGGCCTTGGCTTCTCCTCAGCTCTTCAATCCTCCTCCTTTTGTCCTTGATCCTAACCTCTCCCTGGTCCAAATCTATGACTCGTGATAGGAAAAGAAAAGGCACTTCCTTTTCTTCCACCATTTCCAACTGGCCCCTTTGCCTGGTCCCAACGTGGAGAAACCAGATGGAAGGGGTGGAAGCCATGAGCAGGAATGGGAGACACAGTAGAGCACCAGTTGGAATTGGAGCTGCCAGACCTCTTTGGAGCCTCCTCACTGCTCCTAGAACCTTCTGACACTTCTCCCTATGAAGAAGCCCATTATTGCAGCCTGTAGTTCAGCCTTACTACAATCTATGTGCCTGACAACTCAACACTCCACAAGGTTAATGTTCCCCTCATAGTTCTAACTGAATAACTAGACAGACAACCTCTAACACCCCTCTCAAGGTAATATAGGCCATGTTCCAAAGAGAGGTTCCTGGTCTATGCCTGCTGGTTCCTGAGCTGGCAGAGTAACCCAACAAGTCCCCAACTCCCACTGCAAAGTTGGCCAAGTTTCATAGGGAAAACTTTCTAAAGAATGGCTGCTTATGAAATTCCAAAATGAAGCATTGGCCAACACCACTCACAGTCATCCTGGATTTCCCCAGGAGCTGCTTTCCTTGCCTCCTTGCCTTCCTGAATAGGGTTGAATGCTTAACTTTCTCTCCTCCCCTTTTTAGACCTTCTACCCTGAGTTGGTGATGTTTGGTGGGGTCTTTTCCTTCCTGGAGATGCCTTGAGTCAGGCAATTTTGAGGTCTTGGAGGAAGGATGAATAAGTTGAAATGACAATTATGACTCTCCAGAGGCTGGTGATATGACACGGCAAATGTAGAACTGACTTTCATTCAACAAACGCTCACTAAGCACCTACTGACACTGAGATATGCTACAAACTGAGCAATGAATGGAGGAAGCAATGAGAACACTGGGATAATCAACATGGGCCCTGGTCTGGTGGACATGCCTGCTGAAATGGGTATGGGAAAGCATGTACTCAAACATGATGAATGTAAGGCAGAAAGTGATGGGAGGTGGCATGAAAAAATGGGACTTTACTAAAAGGCACATGCAGTTTGTGCAAAGGAGAGCTTTCTAGAAGAAATTACACTTGAACAAGTTCAGGAAGTATCTTTTTAAACTGGAAGGAGAATTTAACTTAAAAGGGTGAAAGGATAAGGGCCCAGAAAGGATAAGGGTCTAATATGCTCTTATTTAAAATATCAACCCTCTCTGTTACTTCTCTTTATGGCCAATGTCTTTCAATTGTCCTGGCCCTTTAGAAATATCCCCAGCCAGATGCAGTCATTGAAACTGTTTCCACAGATACAGAGCAGGATGACAGCTAGGTTTGGGGGGCAGTAGTTTAGCGGGTGGAAGGACTGAGGAAAAAAAGAGAGAAAAAGAAACTTCCTCATTATCAATGGTTGAGAACTTGGCAAGGTTTGAAGGGTTTTTGTTTTTATTGTTGAATATTTTTGTTTCTCATAAAGACACATGATTTTGAGCCCCCCCCCCAAAAAAAAAACTGTCTTGTATTAATGCCTACCTGTTCAGTACCTTGTCAGAGGAATTGTAAACTCCTTTCACATCAGGGAATATTTCTTATAAATTTCACTGGAGCTCAAAATATGCATGCATTAAATCAATATTGAATGAGTGAATAAAATTATGGGGGGTTTAAATAGCACAGAACCATTCCCTCCATCTCTGCAGAATAATAAAAATATCTTTATATGTTGGTTTCTGGTAAATAAAACCCCTCTGAATGGTTTTAATTAATTTATTCAGTATTTAGTGCCTTCTCTTCAAGGGGAGGGATGTAACAGAAGGTTCAGGTAGAGTCTAGGTCATGGAGACACTCGTAAACCATACCAAAAAGCAGAGTTCTATCTTTTACACTGTAGCATTTTGGGCATGATATAAAATGGTCAGTTTTCTTTAATAAATAGAACACTTTGATGACAATGTGAAAGATGTACTTGAAGGGCAGAACAGGAAACAGGATTAAGTGCAAGACACCAAGAGAAAAATAATATAAAAAATGGGAACAGGTGTAATATACAAAATAGGTACAATTTGGTGACTGATTGTTAGGGGTCAAAATTCAAGAATAGCCCTCAGGTTTCTAACTTAGATAATTAGGTAGTAATGGAAAATATGATTGGCTTCCCTTCTGATAAGAACCCTAGACTTTTCTAATGCTTCTTTCATAATACTCATCATACTTGAAATGCCATATTTGTCTTTTCTGCTAGCCCATAAGCTGCAGGATGTCCTGGACCACACTGTGTATTCACCACTGTCTCTATCACCTGCTACAGGCTCCAGCAGATGCTAGATACTTCATAAATACTCCTTGAAGTAAAATAGGTGTATTTATTTGATGTGATTGCTGTATATCTAGGAAGAAGATAGTCTGGGAGGAGGCCTCCTTATCCTTTTCTATCTTTGATCCTACTCAAGTCAACTTCAGGAGTAAAAAACACATCGTTTTCACTATTATTCCTTCAGAAATAAAATTCTACAGTCTCTAGTTTAATGTTTTCATGGTTAAGCAGACCTCACTGTCAAAAAAGTCTTCCTAAAATATGGTGCATAATCATTGTGTTTCCATTTAAGTCATAATTATATTTCATGAAATAAATAGATTAGCTTTTTTGTTTTAAAGCTATCTCTTCACAGGAATCAAGAAAGATTTGAAAGGAGACATACCTCCAAGAAGAAATAAAATGAAAGCCTGTACTCAAGTACCAAGCTGTTGGCTCCATATGCAAAAGTTTATTTTCCATAAGAATGAATTCATGAAAGATAGTTGCATGATCTTTGAAATCTTTTTTTAAGATTTTATTCATTTATTTTTAGAGAGGGAAGAGAGGGAGAAAGAGAGAGAGACATCAATGTGCGGTTGCTGGGGATTATGGCCTGCAACCCAGACATATACCCTGACTGGGAATCGAATCTGCGACACTTTGGTTTGCAGCCCGCATTCAATCCACTGAGCTACCCCAGCCAGGGCTGGTCTTTGAAATCTTAACAATTTTCATTTAATATTCTTTTTTCCTTTTTTGCGAGGTTAAGCATTAAACACTGATCCAATATAAATCTATCAACATTATGTGCTTAATATACAGATCCTTAATAACTCTGCTTTCTAATGGATTAATAGAATTTTTACCAGTCACAGTCCTAACAGGAAACAGGTGGAACACTTGAAATAGGCTAATTGGAGTAGAATTTACAAAAGGATTAAGTATAAAGTCAATGCTGTTGGGCAGCTGCTGTACATGGGAGAGTCTCCCAGGGCTGGTAGCCTTACTAATCATGCCTATGCCAGAATGAATCAGGGAGGCAGTGGTTACTGGAATCTGGAGGGAGAAGATCAAATAGAGAAGAAACCCTTAAAAGGACCAGAGACTTCTGTTGAGAGGCATTGAGTCAAACTCACAGGAAGGAACCCATGGAAATGAATACCAGTCAACACTCTCCTTCCTCCCTTTGATCTTTTACCAGAGCTCACCACTAGCCAAACCCATCTGAAGACAAAGGGAACAGGAGTCCTACAGGTCAGCCTTCTAGAGTGGAGAACAGGGTGAAGAAAGACAAAAAATTGGGTCTTGAGGGGAGAATAGAAAATATTAGCTCAGTTATGCATTTAAGGGTTTTCTGCCTAGAAAAAAAATACCTTTGTCTACTGTTTAGTATCCAAAATGTTTCCATCATCTCACTGTTACAGAGGAAAAATTTTTCCTGCGTTTACATTTATTGATTTTTTAAGTTCTCCAACAAATTTATTTTTGAGGGAAAAGAATGGACTTTGAGGAAGAAAAACATGCAGCCAAGAGGTATGGAATAGAAAATAAACACAAGTGTAAGCTGTTTTTCTAATTGTTCTATAACTGCAACAAATGAGCACAGAGAATGCCCTGTACCAAATAACACAATAAATGTTTAAGATCAAGGTGTTTCTTTAGACAAGACTAAAAATTCAGTCTCTGGTATTTGGAATTTAGGCTGCAATCTTTATTTTTGGAGGGCTCACTGGGTGTGTGGTATACAGTCCATGCTTTTAACCATATTTGAACAGAAGGATGGCCACATGGCACAGATACAAGCAGATAAAGTATTTGCTTTCATGTGTCACATAACTACTGAAGTTCCTTCCAATTATGCAGTGTCCATTGGGGCACTTCTTGTCAAACTTTTTCTTAATGTGGGCCATAATATCCTTCTCCATATCATATATCTCCAATGCCTGAGTAGCACATTCCACAGAGTCCTGTTGCATTTCTTCAAGGTACTGGCATTTTTGATTACTGCCTTTCAGTTGCACATTGTTACAGTGGAGCAGGGGCTGGCCAATGGCAACAGTCTCCTGCAGGAAGGGCTGGAAAGGACCACACTCGAGGAGAAGCCTTCGCTACCAAAGCTGTGCACATCTTCTAGGTTTACATTTAAATTTCTAAGTATACAGCTACCAAAAAAACCCATATTCCTCTAGCATAGCAGCAAAAAATCTGAAAGATGAGTACAATTCTAGAACACTGGAGAAACAAGTACAGAGAAAGTACAAAGTAAAACACCCAGTAAAACTATAAATTAACATTTCAGAATTATATCAGAAAAAATATTTAGAATTCTTTAAAGTCTTTAGAATTTACAGACGGCTTCATGATTTGTGATTGTGTCATGTACACAAATGTACACATTAGGACCTTTGGCAATAAAGTAATCTTTTAATCTCTTTTTGGAGATTTGAAATCTGCCCATACTTGGAATTGAACTATAGCAGTCCCCTTCATCTATCTAAGTGTTTAGATATGTCTTCAAAAAGTGCTGTTTCAACCTGAAAAAATATTGTTTTTATTATTAATTTCTACTGCTTGCCAATAGTACAAAATGTTTTGTCTTATATGCCTATTTATCCAACTATGTCCAGAGGTGTTAGATTTTCATTCAGCATTTTCTTGAACTACTTGGTATTAAAACAGAGCATGGCACTAAGTGTATAAATTTAGTATAATGATAGTTGTTGTTCTTATCTATTCCTCTTTTGAAGAGATAGTATATTTTTTCAAAGCATGGATTCAGAAATGCACTCAAGTATGAGGTTACGATCAAAATTCTGTCTTATAATATGTACGTACTTTCATGAATGTAAAATGTTAAAAAGAAAAAAAACAGTACACTCTCCTGGTGAATAACTTGAAGTCTGGGTGAAAAACACTAAAATCCAATGGGCCACAGAGACTGTAGGTATGACCAAGTTGGCAAAGACTTTAAAATCAACCCCCAAATATAGTGCTTTTATTTGTTGTTATTTATCTTCTTACCAAAAGAAATGAAATGCTTCATTGTCATTTTCTCCTCATTTTTCCTATCTTTCCTTAGATTAGAAACTGACAGCTTAGATCACATTTTGTAAGAGTAATGAGGAGCCCAACCATATGTTGTTTAAAAACCTGGATTTCATTAACCATAGGTGAAGCTGGCTGAAGTGAAAGAGGTGATTTATACTGCTGGGCTGGCAGCAGGATAGAGATCACAGCCCCTGCCTCCCATTGTGAGCAAGATCTATGGAAAAGCTGAGCCTCTCTTTTTTCCACCAGGGCACTCATTTTACACAGTACCAACTGACAGAATTTTCAAGAGCATAACTTCAGCTAAAAACAGAAAGATCCCTGTAACTGGTTTAGAGTATAGCTGGCCAAAAGATAGAAAATATAGAAAATGCAGGTTCATGGCATAACTTCTCTCAAGTACTAGACAAGTAATAAGTGCAGAAAAAAATTTGTTTCTTTGAATCTGATATTGCTAATTCCATTCAGAATGAGAGCTGTCTTGGTTAAACTTTCATTTGAAATACAAAGTTTAAAATGCTTATCTCATTTATTATTTCATGGGATTTCATACTCAACCTATCTTTTTACTCATGGCTTTCATCAGAAGAGTGCCATTTTAAAATCTGACAATCCTGTCCCTCGCCAATGATTGTCTTAATTGGTTCTCTACTTTACCGATTTGAACAGCACCCTGACTGCATGTATTGTCAAAGTAGAATTGCTGGGTTGTACAGTATTACTATTTTTAACTTGTTGAGGAATCTCTGTACTTTTCCATAGTGGTTGCACAAATGTACAATGTCACCAACAGCGCACAAGGATTCCCTTTTCTCAATATCCAGCCAGCACTTGTTGTTTGTTGTTCTTTTCATAATAGTCAGGCTGGCTGGTGTGAAATGATAATTAATTGTGATTTTGATTTACATTTCTTACATGATTGGTGATGTTGAGTATTTTTTATGGGTCTGTTAACCATCTGTATGTCTTCTTTAAAGAAATCTCTATTCAGTTCCTCTGCCCATTTTTTAATTGAGTTGTTTCTTTTTTTCATTTAGAGTTGTACGTGTTCTTATTTTAACTTAATCTTTATTGTATGTTTCCCATTACCATTTAGTCCCATTATACCCACCCCTCCACAATCACTGCACAGTTGACCATGTCCATAAGTCCTCTTATTTTCTGCTCAATCATTCCATCCTTTAGTCTCCCTCCTCCCCAGCTGTCATCCTGCTCTCCATCTATGAGTCTGTCCCCATATTCCTTGTTAGTTCAGTTTGTTCATTAGTGTCCACATATGAGTGAAATCATATGGTATTTGTCTTTCTCTGACTGGCTTACTTAACTTAACATAATGCTCTCCAGGTCTATCCATACTGTCACAAAGGGTAAAATTTTCTTCTTTTTTATGGCCAAGTACTATTCCATTGTATAAATGTCCATAGTTGTTTTACCACTCATTTCCTGATAGACACTTGGGCTGCTTCTATATCTTGGCAATTGTAAATAATGCTTCAATAAACAGAGGAGTGCTTATGTTCTTTCAAATTAGTGTTTTGGGTTCCTTTGAATATATTTCCAGAAGTGGGATCGCTAGGTCAAAAGGCAGATCCATTATTAATTTTATGAGGTATCTCTGTACTGCTTTCACAGTGGCTGCACCAGTCTGTTTTCCCACCAACAGCGCAAAAGAGTTCCCTTTTCTCCACATCTTTGCCAGCACTTGTTTGTTGATTTATTGATGAGAGTGATTCTGACAGATGTGAAATGATATCTCACTGTGGTTTTAATTTGCATTTCTCTGATGATTAGTGATGTTGAGCATCTTTTCATATGTCTATTTGCCATCTGTATATCTTCTTTGGAGAAGTGTCTATTCAGGTCCTCTGCCCATTTTTTAAATTGAGCTTCTTGTTTTTGTGTGTGTGTTGAGTTCTATAAGTTTTTTATAAATTTTGGATATTAACCCCTTATCAGATGTATCAGTGAATATGTCCTCCCATTCTGTGGGTTGTCTTTTTATTTTGTTGATGCTTTTCCTTTGCTGTGCAAAAACTTTTCACTTTGAAATAGTCCCACTTATTTATTTTTTCTTTTGTTTCCCTTACCTGGGGAGATATATTTGATATAATATTGCTATGAGCAATGTCTGAGATTTTGCTACTTGTTTTCTTCCACAATTTTTATTGTTTCAAGTCTAACATTTAAGTCTTTGATACATTTTGAATTTATCCTTTTGTGTGGTGTAAGGTGATCTAGTTTCATTTTTCTGCACATCTCTGTCCAATTTTCCTAACCATTTATTTAATGAACTCTCTTTACCCTATTGTATGTGCTTGCTTCCTCTGTTGAATAGTAATTGACTATAAAGGTGTGGGTTTATTTCTGGACTCTCTATTCTGTTCCATTAATCTATGGGTCTGTTTGTATGCCAGTGCCATGCTGTTTTGATTACTATGGCTTAAGGTGTAGCTTAATATTAGGAAGTGTGATTCCTCCAAACTTTGTTCTTCTTTCTCAGGATTGCTGTTGTTATATGAAATACATAATTGGAGTCTTCATTGGAATTACATTGAATCTACAGATAGCTTTGGGTAGCATGGGCATTTTAATCATGTTAATTATTCCTATCCATAAACATGGTATGTACTTCCACTTACTTGTATCTTCTTCAATTTCTTCCTTCATTGTTTTATAATTTTCCATGCATAGGTCTTTCACATCCTTGATTAGGTTTATTCCTAGGTATCTTATTCTTTTTGTAGCAATTGTGAATGGGATTGTTTTCTTAATTTCCCTTTCTGTTAGTTCATTATTGACATATAAAAATGCAACAGATTTCTGAATATTAAATGTACCCTGTTACATTGCTGAATACATTTGTCAGTCTTAGTAGTTTCTTGGTGGAATCTTTGGGGTTCCCTAGGTACAGTATCATGTCAGTTTTACTTCTTCCTTTCCAGTTTGGGTGCCTTTTATTTCTTCTTCCTGTCCAATTGCTCTGCCTAAGGCTTCCAGTACTATGTTGAATAAGAGGTGAAGGCTGATATCCCTGTCTCATTCCCAATCTTAAGGGGAATGCTTGTAGTTTTGCCCATTGAGTGTGATACTGACAGCATGTTTGGCATATATGGCCTTTCTTATGTTTACATATGTTCCTTCTAATTCCACTTTGTTGAGAGTTTTTTATCATAAATGGGCACTGAATTTTATCAAATGCTTTTTCTGCATCTATTGATATGATCCTGTGGTTTTTATCTTTCCTTTTGTTTATGTGGTGAATCACATTTATTGATTTACAAATGTTGTACCAACCTTACATTCCTGGAATAAATCCCACTTGATCATGATAGATGGTCTTTTTGATGCATTGCTGTATTCAGTTTCCTAATATTTTGATAAGGATTTTAGTCTATGTTCATCAGGGATATTGGCCTACAATTTCCTTTCTTTGTAGTGTCTTTATCTGGTTTTAGAATTAGGACAATGCTGGCTTTGCAAAATGAGTTTGGGAGCCTTCCCTCCTCTTGAATTTTATGAAATAGTTTGATAAAGAGAGGTGTTAGTTCACCTCAAAATGTTTGGTAAAATTCACCTGTGAGGCCATCTGGTCCAGGGCTTTTGTTTGTTGGGAAATTTTTTTGATTACTGCTTCAGTTTCACTGGGTGTAATCTGTCTATGCAGATTCTCTGATTCTTCCTGATTTAGTTTTGGAAGATAGTATGTTTCCAGGAATTTATCCATTTTGTGCAGGTTGTCCAGTTTGTTGGTATATAGTTGTTCATATTTTCTTACAATCCTTTGCATTTCTTTGGTGTCAGTTGTTATTTCTCCTCTTTCATTTCTGATTTTATGTACTTGAGTCCTCTTTTTTTCTTGATGAGTCTAGTTAAAGGTTTTTCCTTCTTGTTTATTTTTACAAATAACCAGCTCTTAGATTCATTGGTCTTTTGTATTTTTTTTTTGAGACTCTGTTTTGTTCATTTCTGCTCTGATCTTCATTATCTATTTCCTTCTACTCACTTTGGGCTTTGTTTATTATTCTTTTACAAGTTCTTTTAAGTGTAAAGTTATATTGTTTATTTGAGCTTTTTCTTCTTTTTTTGAGATAGGCCTGTACTGCTATAAATTTTCCTTATAGGATTGCTTTCCCAGTGTCCCACAGATCTTGGATTGTTGTATCCTCATTTTCATTTGATTCAAGGTATTTTTTGATTTCTTCCTTGATTTCATTGTTGATCCATTCATTGTTTAATAACATGTAATTTAGCCTCCATGTCTTTGTGTGTTTTTCAGTATTCTTCTTCTGATTGATTTCTAGTTTCATAGCACTGTGGTCAGAGAAGATGCTTGGTATGTTTTCAATCTTCCTAAATTTATTGAGGCTTATTTTGTGTCCTAAGATGTGGCCTATCCTAGAAAATATTCCATGTGCACTTGAAAAGTATGTATATTCAGCTGCTTTGGGATGAAATGTTCTGAAAATATCAATAAAATCCATTTGACCTAGTGTGTCATTTAAGATCACTGTCTCCTTGTTGACCTTCTGTCTGGAAATGAGTCATTGGGGTGTTAAAATATCTGACTATGGAGGTATTTCTGTCAATCTCTCCCTTTATGTTCATCAAGATTTTGCCAGAGGGGAGAGAAGAGGGAATTTCAGGGGGGAATGGGTAGGGATTACAGGAACAAATTTGGAGGACACATGGACAAAAACTAAGGGTGGGGGGTAATGGGGGGAAGGGGGGAGGGTTGGGTGGAGGGGCTGAAATGGGAGTAGGGGGCAGAAAACTGTACTTGAACAATGATTGAAATAAAAAAAAAATATATGAAAAAAAAAGAAAAAGAAGATCAAAACTATGAACAGTAAAGTGACAAGCAACTCACAATTATCAACAACTGAACCTAAAACAAAAACCCACAGAAACAAAAGCAAACATCTAGAACAGGAATAGAATCACAGAAATGGAGATCACATGGATGGTTATCAGCAGGGAGAGGGAGGGGGAGAATAGTGGGAAAGGTACAGGGAATAAAAAGCATAAATTGTAGGTATAAAATAGACAAGAGGTGGTTAAGAATACTATAGGAAATGGAGAAGCCAAAGAACTTATATGTACAACCCATGGACATGAACTAAGGTGTGGGAATGCTGGTGGGAGGGAGGGTGCAGGGTGGTGGGGAATAAAGGGGAAAAAATGGGACAATTGTAATAGCATAATCAATAAATATATTTTAAAAAGAAAAAAAAAAACATTTGCTTTACATATTTAGGTGTCCTATGTCGGGTACATAAATGTTTACTAGGGCTATATCCTCTTGTTGGATTTTTTCCCTTTATCATTATGTAGTGTCCTTCTTTGTCTCTTACTATAGCCTTAGTTTAAGTCTGTTTTGTCAGAAACTAGTACTGCTACCCTAGTTTTCTTTCCTTTCCATTTGTATGAAATATCTTTTTCCTTCCCTTTATTTTCATCTTAGTATATCTTTTGATCTGAGGTGTGCCCCTTGGAGACAGCATATATATTGGTCTTGTTTTCTCATCTACCCTGTGTCTTTTTGTTGGAGCATTTAAACTATTTATATTTAAGGCGATTATTGAGAGGTACATATTTAGTGCCATTTTATTGTTAGAGTATTTTATTCTGGTTTCTTGTCCCCCTCCCCCTCCCTTCCCCTCTCCCTCCTCCTCCTTCTTTTCTCCTCCTCCTTCTCCTCCTCCTCCTCCTCCTTCTTCTTTCTTCTTAAAGCAAGCCATTTAATGTCTGGTTTGGTATTAACAAACTCCTTTAGCTTTTTATTGTCTGGGAAGCTCTTTATTCCCCCTTCAATCATTTTAAATGATAGTCGTGATGGGTAAAGTAGCCTTGGTGGAAGGTCCCTGCTTTCATTACCTGGAATATTTCACACCACTTCCTCTGGCTTGAAATATTTCTGTTGAGAAATCAGATGACAGTCTAATTAGTGCTCACTTGTATGTAAATATCTGCTTTTCTCTTATGGCTTTTAGGATTCTTTCCTTGTATTCAAGCCTTGTCATTTCAATTATGTGTCTAGGTGTGGGTCTCCTTGAATTCAATTCATTTGGGATTCTCTGAGCTTCCTGAACTTTTTTTTTCCTTCACCAAATTAGAGACATTTTTGGTTATTATTTCTTCAAATAAGTTCTTGATCCCTTGCTTGCTCTCTTCTCCTTCTGGTATTCTCCTGATGCAGATGTTGTTCAGCTTCATGTTGACCAATATGTTTTTTAACTTCTCCTCATTTTTTTAAATTTTTTTTCTTTTTGATGCTCTGCCTGGGTGCTTCTTTCTACCTTGTCTTCCAAGTCTCTGATTCAATCCTCTGCTTCATCTAACCTACTGTTTTTTTCCTCTAGTGTATTATTTATTTCATATATTGCATTCTTTATTTCTGACTGGTCCTTTTTATGGTTTCTATGTCTTTTTTAAATGCTGTTGAATATCCTGATAATCATTATTCTATGATAAATTGTTTGCCATCATTTCATCTAGTTCTTCTGAAGAATTTTCTTGTTCTTTCATTTGCAGTCTGTTTTCTTGTCTTCCCATTTTGGAGATTCTTTGTATTTGTTTCTGTGTATTAAGTAGACCAGCAAAGACTTGAGTAGGCCTTTGTCAGATATTTCTTGTCTGACAATTGCCCTAGTCAATCTGTTTGGAGCTATCAGCAATCCACAGCATATGGCTCCCTCTGTTGGTTCTATTTGCTGAAACAGCCAGGCGGTGCAATAAGGCTGGCTTTTATCAGCACTAGGCCTTGCTGGGATCTGCTGAAGTCTCACAGAGCTCCCAGATATCCACCTAGTTGTTAAATTACTTAATGATATAGCCTAAAGTTGTAATCAGCAGCCCAGCTTAGCTCTACAGGGTGAGGCAGAGTAATTTCTAAGGGTGGGACTATTACTTCCCCTCAGGCTGATGCCATTCAAAGAGGAGTGCTCTGCCTTAAAAAGACGGCTTCTGCAATGTTGGGGATGACTCAGCACAGGGGTCCCGACAGCTGTGCTTTGGGTTCTCTCCCCAGAGCCTCCAACCCTAGACTCTCTTCATGTATTTCTAGTCACCTCTGCCAGAGCCCAGGGTAAGTGGCTGCAAATAAAATTTTGTGTGGTGGTCCTTTAAGAGGCTTTCTGCATCTCCAGCTGTTTCTCCCCTGGCATACAGAAACCCGGCTGCTTTTCACAGCTGGATGTTATCTGTGTTCCTTTCCAGCTCTGGTGCTGTATGCTAGGAAGCCCAGCTTGGTGTTTAAACACCACACTTCTAAGGGAAATCCCCTGGCCACTAAAATGTCCCTCTGGAACTTCAGCCACCACCTGTAGGAGCCCAGCCAGCCCTCTTGCACCTCCTCCACACTCCCTACCAGCCTCATTGTGTGAAGTAGTTCCTTCTGTTTGTCCATAGTTATAAAGCTAGTGTTCAGTAGGTTATTCAGGATGATTTCTCTACAATTTAGTTGTAATTCCAGACTGCTCTTAGAAGGAGGTTAGTATAGCTTCCACATACTCCTCCACCATGTTCCTGATGAGCAAGTGTTCATCATGAGTTCTTTATATCTGTATATATTCTAGGCCTGTGCAGAAAAAGTCCAGCCATTGCTAATATAATGAGAAGGGTTTTCATGACATCAATATCTAGCAGCCAAGGACAGTGGACTGGAATGCACATGCATGAACTATGATGACTTCACTGTACTAGTCAGTGGGGGCAACAGATGCCATTGAGTGAGCTTGCATTGTGTGCGGCTGTCACATTCAAAATGACTGAATGAATACAGCAATGAATATGCATGAAATTTTGTGTTAAGCATCAACATTCCTCTGCGAAAACCATTTTGATGATTCAGAAGGCCATATCTATGGGTGATTGGCAGCTTCTTCTTGAAAATATGCCCACTTCTGCATTATTTCTCATGCAGAGGTTTTTTTTTTTTTTGCAAAACATCAAATCACCCAGGTGACTCAGTCCCCCTACTACCCAGATTTGGTGCCCTGCCACTTCCAGCTTTTCCCAAAATTAAAATCACCTTTGAAAGGAAAGAGATTTCAGACTGTCGACGAGATTCAGGAAAATACAACGGGACAGCTAATGGCAATTAGGGGAACTGTGTGAGGTCCCAAGGTGCCTACTTTGAGGGGGACTGAAGCATCGTCTTAGGTCTTTATTTTTCATATTACATGACTGGGTATTTTTGTGGACAGTCCTCAGTATTGCATTTAGGAAAGAGACAGGAATGAAAGACATTTAGAGAATGCAGTTTAATTTCATAGAACTAGTATAAGACAGGAAGTAAACAATAATAAAAAGAAAGCCTTGGAAGTACACAAATTGAAAGTGAAACTCCTTTAGTTTTCTTTCAGTCTGATGATGTGAATAGTGACTTCCTTTTTATTTTTTACACACAAATATATACAATCATGCAGAAGTTAGATGAATGGATTAGAGCTATAATACTCAAATATGCCCTAATATCTATCATTAAGTGTGAAAAGAAAACTAAGGAGCAATATGTAATCATGAACTTTTTTATGGAAAAACAGTTTTAACACAATCAATATATCACTATGTGTATATAAATGCATGCAGAAAAATGCATATCAAACTGTAAAAGTGATGTCCTTTCACAAAGACAGCTCTATCCACTAAAACTCAGCTTTAGTGGATAGAGCTACAGACGAGAAAACATCAAGGTTCGATTCCAGGACAGCCTTAGGGCTATTTGGAATCCAGTTCAAATTCCATCCTTATTAGACATGTAACCTTAAACAGGTTATCATTCTGAACTGGTGACTTCAATATCCTCATCAGTACAATAAGAATATTAAATTCAGTGATATTATAAGCTCCTTTTTGCCTGAGTGTTTATAAATTTACAATAGAAAAGAAGATTCTAAATCAATAAAACTATGTCAGTTTCTGTTCACTTGGTGAATTCTTCTCTCCCTGATCAAAGCTCAGAACTACTTATATAGTTCAAAATGTTCCAATTTTACATATATATTCACATCATACACTTATACAGACATATATATTCTTCATGAGGAGCTCAATACCAAGGACACCTTCTGCATACACAATATCCTTGACTATAGTATTTAAAAAATAGAGTTTTAAATGTGAAGGAGTGATGATTAATGTTTATCTTTATTCAACCCTATTCACCTGACTGGTTCGACAACCTTATATAGCCCTTAATTTCTCTGATGCTGAGAAATTGCAGGTGATCATATAAGAATTCTAATGTAATAATGCAGAACTGGTTTTTTCCCAAGTATTGTTACTCAGTGCATGAAGAAGGAATGTCTACAAATACATCTCAGACAGGCTCTTTATCAGAACCATATAGCTGAGATAGACAAACGTTAAGGACATACACAGACCTCAAGTCAGCTATTAAAGTCAAATAGAGCTTTTTACTCTCTTCTACAAAAGAGTGTCCACTTTATCCTCCCCCTTCTTGGGAGGAATGAACAGAGTCTACCATCTGCCAAACTCATCCTCCATTAGTAAGCAACACCCCTCTGTATTTGTCTTTCACTCCCCTTTTATTTTCTGTCTGGAACTGGTCTATAGCACTTAATGTGACAGATTCTAAGTTTTTATTAAAACCATTTAGAATTTCTAGCATCCTGCCATCTCCTTGTTTCTAACCTTTTCTTATTACTTTACCCATAGGCTAGAATCCCACAAATTACATCTGGATGAGACAAAATTAAATCAATTTCTCCATTTGTATAGATCAATATTTTTGAAGATAGAAATAATGCTTTGTTTTGGTTTATTTAGAAATCTAACATTCAAATGTTAAGAATCATTCAAGCTTAATGTTAAGTAGGCATGGTTCTTAATTTTCATACAAATAATAATTTATAATTTCCTTTGGGTATATGCCTATGTGCCAGCATATCTGCAGTATGTATTCTGTTCAGAATGCCTCAAAGTGATAATAGAACTGAGTAATGAGAATGGATAAAGAAGTAGTTTGGGGGGAAATGGCAAAATAGCTTAATTAAACATAAAAATAGAGGAGAAAATTGAAAAATCCTCTATATTTAGGAATGGAGCATTATACTGGGAGGATGCTATATATATCATCCATCTTGATTTTAGATATCATCTCCATTAAAATGTGAGCTTTTTGGTTCATATAGCTAAAACACTGAGATTTGAGCTGCAGGAGAGCAGTCACAAATCCATCCAAACTGCATGGATTTGTGACTGGCTGATCTGTATAAAATACCCATCATGTTAACCAATAGCTAAATATCCACCTAAAGAAAAGACTCTGTGCCATGCCACTGGGTTTTGACCCTGCTCCTGTCTTATTCAACACTTTGTAATTTTTTAATCCAAATGAAGACACAAGAAGATATCTTTATCAGATTTTCATAGAGAGCCAAATAAAGTGTTGGTATGATGGCTGATAGGCTTCATATTCAAAATTATCTTGGTAGTTTGAAACAACATCAAAAAATTAGACAAGAATAAATGCAAAATTCTGCATTTAAATTTTGAGGCATTTTTAATTGCACAAATATAACATGAGATCTGCTTTAACTACATTTCTTATAAAAATCATCAGCTAATGTGTTTAAGGATCATACCAGTATGATTTAGCCTAAGGAGGATAATGAAAACTTGAGCTTCATTTGTCACAAAAGTGGTTCAGATCAAGACTTTGAGAACATTGTGTGCTCATGGTGCTGTAGTTTGGGTTCCATTTGTATAATTAACATAGTTCACTAAGAGAAATATCAACCACCAAAAATACATGCAAAAGCAATATAAAATAAAATTTAAAATTTAAATTAAAGCAAGAGTATTTAGACCTGCATTTCAAAACATTTCTAAGGCTCTTTATTATTTACTCTGCCATAAACAGTTTTCTCCCCAGTACTGCTTAGAAACCAACAGGAATGGCAGTCTATTTCTCTTCCATTTTCTATTTATTCTGAAAACAGAAAGAAAGAAATGGTGTGGGGGAAGAGAAATAGCATTGACATTTCTTCTTTTTTAACTTACCAAGTATTATTAAATGTCAGAGGTATCCACAGAAATTAGAAATGAAAACCATTTTCAAAGCTGCTCTACCCTAGAATAGCTTTTTAAAGGATTTTTATCTCCTATATCAGATAGGGTGAGCCACTTGTGCTGTCTTCCCCTCACTCAATGTGGGGAGAATATATATTCCCGACTTGTCTTTGTGGTCTGGGGCCTCTGCCAAAATGGATGGGTTTTATGTGGTGTCACAGATTTTCTTTTGTTTTTGACACATAATGTCAGTCCTCAACATATGTGTAATATTTTTATTTAATCAGCATTGTACAGATTTCATGTATTATCTGAATACAAATGCCTTTCTACTTTATAATTTTAGTAACAAAACAGTCCATACTTATAAACTATATTTGCACAGCATTGTCAAAGAGGAAGCAAAGTAATTTTAAAAGGAATTGGGTTTATTTAAAAATATCAACTAATGAACAGGAATGACAATGACAGATTTTTCTATTCAATTAACAAAAGTTTTTCAAAATGAAAAGAACTTCAGCCAAAATAGTGAGTTCCAAATCAGTGAAAGAGTTCAAGCAGAAATTGGGTAATCTTTCACTGTTATTGTAAGAAGAAATATAATGTATGGGGTTCAAGGCTGACTGAAGGATCTCCAAGGAATTTCCAACATCTAACTATCTGTGATCTGTGCTCATGATAAAGCACCAGAACTGTTCAAATGTGAAAATTATCAAAGGGAAAATATGGAAATTTTGCTGCACAGATTTACAACAGCTTTACCTAAAACATGACTTCACTGATGAGTTAAATGATAGTAATATTATAGAGTCAGTAAATGTCAGTATATGTTCTATAATTTTAAAGATTGAAGTTGTATGAGCATGGGCCTTGAGAAAGAATGACAAATTTGCAAAACATAATTTTTTTCAAATAACAGATACAACAAAGAAATAACACAATAGAAGATTTTAAAATTATGTTTAATTATTATGCTCAGAAAATAATAGCAAGTAAAATATTACCTAAATGAAAGCACATGAATATTATCCTTCCTTAAAAACTACTAAATGGGCAGTTCTGGCCAAGATAGAGGCATAGGTGGAAACACTTCTCTTCCTCACACAACCGAAGGAAGGATAACAACCAATTCAAAAACAAAGAACAAACAGAACTACCAGAAAATAATTTGCATGGAAGTCCAACAACAAAGAAGTTAAAAAAACATTCATCCAGACCATAGGAGGGGCAAAGAGGGCAGCTGGGGAAAAGAAGATGCATGGCAAGGTGGTGGCTGGTACACCCCACTGGCTATCCCACATTCCTGTGCAGACAAGCAGGAGGAACAACAGGGGAGTGAGACAGACTGCAAAACCCAGGATTTCAGTGTGGGAAATTAAAGACTCAAAACACATGACTAAAAAGAATCTGTGGGGATTGTGGTGGCGGAAGAAACTCCCAGCCTCACAGAAGAGTTAGCAGTCCACTTGTGGGAAGTGAGAACAGAAAGGGAGATGAGAGTGGAGCAATCAGCATTGTTCCCTCTCTGACCCTTCCCCCACAGACAGTGACACATACCAACAAAAAAGGTTGCCACACCCTGGTGTATACCTAAGGCTCCACCCCTTAACATAACGGGTGCACCGAGACAAAGAAATATGGCTAAATGAAAGAACAGATCAAAACTCCAGAAAAAGAACTAAGCAATCAGGACATAACCAACCTATTGTATGCAGAGTTCAAAACACTGATAATCAGGATGCTCACAGAATTGACTGAGCTCAGTCACAATAATGAAGGAAGAAATGAAGGCTACATGAAGTGAAACAAGGCAAAATATACAGGGAACCAACAGTGAAGAGAAGGAAACCGGGACTCAAATCAATGATTTGGAACAAAAGGAAGAAATAAGCATCCAACCAGAACAGAATGAAGAAACAGGAATGCAAAAAAGAAATGAGGAGAGGCTTAGGAACCTCTGGGACAACTTGAACCATTCCAATATTTGAATCATGAGGTGCCAGAAGGAGAAGAGGAAGAGCAAGAAATTGAAAACTTATTTGAAAAAATAATGAAGGAGAATTTCCCCAATCTGGCAAGGGTAATAGAACTTCCAAGAAGACCAGGAAGCCCAAAGTTTCAAGAAATTGGACCCAAAGAGGAATACACCAAGACACATCATAATTACATTACCTAAGATGAAAGAGAAGGAGAAAATCTTAAAAGCAGCAAGAGGAGGGTAGAGAGTTACATACAAATGAGTTCCCATAAGGCTATCAGCTAATTTCTCAAAAGAAACCTTACAGGCAAGAAGGGGCAGGAAAGAAGTATTTAAAGTCATGAAAAGCAAGGACCTATATCCTAGATTACTCTATCCAGCAAAGCTATCATTTAGAATAGAAGGGCAGATAAAGTGCTTCCCAGGTAAGGTCAAGTTAAAGGAGTTCATCATCACCAAGCCCTTATTGTATGAAATGTTAAGGGACTTATCTCAGAAAAAGAAGATCAAAAACTATAAACAGTAAAATGACAACAAACTCACAACTATGAACAACTAAATCTAAAAAACAAAAACAAACTAAGCAAACAACTAGAACAGGAACAGAATCACAGAAATGGAGATCACATGGAGGGTTATCAGGATGGAAGGAAAAGGTACAGGGAATAAGAAGCATAATAGGTAGGCACAACATAGACAGGGGGAGGTTGAGAATAGTAAAGGAAATGGAGAAGCCGAAGAGCTTATATGTACAACCCATGGACATAAACTAAGGGGGGAGGAAATGCTGGAGGGGGAATGGTACAGGGAATAGAGACGTATATGGGAAAAAGTTGGGACAACTGTAATAGCATAATCAATAAAATATACTTTAAAAAACTACTAAATGATAATCCCAGTCAAAGACAAGGTGACATAAAATAAAGAACCCCAAAATGAAGAGACTATGATGAAACAGTGGGAAGCTTTGAAATTATTTAACTAAATACAAACCAAAATCTCAAATAATCACAGGAATTATAGCTACATGTGAAAAGGTACCCTCCTGTACGGAGGATAGAGGACATCCTTATCACCAGAGACAGGAAAATTATGGTCAAGGAGGCTGTATAAACAAACCTTGTTAAACCAACTCTTCTTTTCCTAGTTACTTCTTCATCATTTATTACCCATAGCCCCAACCTCTTTTTTCTTCACAGATTTATTATTTCTTTTTCTAAAAGATATAAAAGTTTCCTAATATGATCAATTTCTTCAGGTCCATATTTTCTTATGAAGGCTCTATGTACACGTAAAAATTCAGTAAAATGTGCATGCTTTTCTCCTATTAATTTGTGTCATGTCACTTTAATTCTTAATCCCAGCCAGAGACCCAAAGGGGTAGAAGAGAATTTTTTCTCCCCTACATAACTGTATGTAAATATGAATTCATTGTTCTTTTTTTCCCTAGGTGCTTGGATGTTGGTTTTATAAATAAATAATTGCTCAGAATTTTATGATTTTTAATTATGAGGCTTCCATATGAAAGTTTAAAGAGAATGCCAACCTTGATTAATTGCAAAATAAATAATTCATTAATAAAAAATATTCTCCTTAGTTATCTCCTACAACAAACCATTAGGATTTTCTTAGGCAGGACTTCTAGTTATGGTAGAATATTAAGATTTTACCAATGCAAGATAATGATAACAAATGCTACTCACAGTATATGAGCCTTTTGTTCGTAATTTAAAATGGAATTCTTTGTTAAAGAAAAAAACTTGCACCTGGGTTACTTTCAAAATGTAAGAATGTGTTCGTATAATCAAAGGGAAACAGAAGTGACAAGTGTCCAGAAGACCTGAACCAAAGCTGTCACTGGGGTCTCCTTAAGGAGGAGACAAATCCAGTAAGGATTTAAGTGGGACTTAATCACTGGCTAGACAACTAAGACTGAAGAGAAGAGAGATAAATGGTGACTACAAATTTACAATCCTGAGAGTAAAAAGGATGGCTTAGATCAGAATAAGATTAGGGGCAACAATCTGTATGGAAAGCTTGATTCAAATCATGTTTTGTTTCTAAGGGGTCAGTAGACATCTGAGGGCAGCTCTCCTACAGACAGCAACTAGACTACTCAGAAGAGGAGGTGGGGATGAAGATTAGAGAGGTACATTTACATACCATTGTCATAACAGTCCCCCAGCACCCAACCCCAGGCATTATGAACCTATGACTATTACAGAGCCCACAGAAACTACAAGAATATTAATGGGTTTAAGGGCAGGAAACACTGAAAGAAACCCAAAGAAATTAATTTCTTCTCATATTTTCTTCAAAGAAATACCTACAATGTAAGAGAAAAAACAAAACTCTCCAGTGTAGCAAAATAGATAGACTATGACCTTATGTGATTAAAGTCTATTGGTGCTGATAAGAAAGGCAACACTTAATTACACACTGCTTTTCATCTTCTAAGCACTTTACAAGCACTGTATGAACTAATTAATGATAGAAACCTGATATTTCTTAGAAAAGACTGCTGTTGCTACTTTTTTTACCTTTAGGTGATCTTTTTAAAAAATCTTGGAATATAACATACACAAAATGGGTGATATTTAAACTTTTCAAACTAATGACTATGGTAAGCAGTTCATTTTCCTAGTGCTTCAGAGTTGAATTACAAGAAAAAGGAATGTAGGTAAGCTATGTAAGAAAAGAAAAACAACTTTACTGGCACATAAAAGCCCATCTGGTGAGCACAGGTGAGCTCTGATGACTTCATAAGCAAGAGTCTGTATTAGAGTATAATTGACTTAGTTCTTTTGATTTGGAAAAAGTGCTTTTTTTATACCACTAATTGGGTTCCTTATACCACTTATACCACTAACTGAGTTCCTTCTGCTTAAATGGTTGAGGTTTGTATACAAATCATGAATAATAATAATTTCTTTGCAAGCCTAGGTATTAAATAAAACAATATAAAAAATGGCTAGCCAATGGTATAGTATCAAAAAACATACAGAATTTGGAGTCATAAAGACCTGGTTATGAACCCTGACTATAGAATATAGTGAGTAGGAGCCATGTATTATGCCTTCCTGATTCCTCACAGCATACTTTTACACACACAATGTTAAGTATATACTAATATTGAAATTTTTGTTGACTGACACTGATTTATTAGCCAGTAAAGTAAAATACACACATACACTCTATTTACCTCCCTCCAGCTGTAGAGTAACAGGTTCCAGCAGAGCCTTTGAGCTGTTCCTGGTTAAGGCTACCACTTAAATGACTGGAGTCAGAAAGAAGTTTACACCCTCATTTCTGAAGTACACATATTCTCAGCTCAGCAGCTCCCAAAGGATCTAGGGGTAGTATAAGACCTGTTATTTAACTTGTGATCTGAGTTTTAAGAATACAAATACAGTGAGCTCTAAATATCCAATGATTCTCAGTCTATGTATTGTTCCAACTTAGATATCTAAGGAAAATTCTTTCTGACCTCTGTTGTGTGCCCTACAATAATTTATACCAAAAGTCATAAATTGCAAGAGCAATTTAATTCTAGTAAATTATAATTCTAGTAAATATTTTCTTAGATTTTTTCATTATTTCCAGTGATCCTTTCATTACAATGAGACCTCAGTAGTATTCTACTCAGAAAGTGGGCAGGGAGAGGTAGAAGAAGGTAAAGGAGGAACAAATATTGACAGAAGACTTGAATTTGGGTGGTGAATGCACAATGCAATATACAGATGATGTATTATAGAATTATATACCTGAAACCCATGTAATTTTATTAACCAATGTGGCCTCAATAAATTCAATTAAAAATAGATAACAGATAGATAAATAGATAGATGATAAACAGATAAAACAAGACCTGAACAAACATGCACAAATTCTAATTTGCTTTATCTGGGCAAATTTTAAATCTCTCTTGCCCATCTTTAACTTTTTTATATGTATTTATGATATAATATAAGCTATATGTATATATGCCTAGTGAAGAGCAACTGCAAAATTTATCAAGAATTCTCTCATAATAAGCACAAATTGTTAGCACTATCACCATATGATATAGTCATTCAAAATCCTTTTTTAGCCCCACCACCATAAGGTACCTCTCTATTACATTATAATGATAAATGGCCAAATGTTTTACATGACACTTAAACTATTACAGAACTGTAGGGAGAATGTTAGGATACTGACAAAGATTTTCTGATGAGTAGTTACAGCTAAAAGTCATCCCTACATTCTTAAATCAACTGATTTCTTTCACAATATTTACTTCCGAAAAAACAATTTACAACTGAACACAACTATATAATGTCAACACAAACATATATCAGATGTAAATATGCCATTGTGTGTTTGAAGATATAATAGTTCATTATGCAGCTTAGATTAGAGATTTGTTTTAGTTGAGACCAATCTGTGTCAGTTGAGAACAGTCACATTCTTCCATCCTGCAGTGCAGCTAACTCCCAACTACCCCTGATAATTGGATATGAGTAACTAGGATTCACAGATAAAGTCCAAAGTCAATTTGGCCAATAGTTAAATCTCAACCATCCATTGTTACTTGAAGGAAGCATTGCCTTTGAAGTAAATACAAATATTGGGTAATTTCTCTGTTAAACCTTCCTTTTATTTCCTTGCACTCAGATTAGCTGTTAAATAGCAATTCACTCTTTTTCATATGATATTTTATTCGATTTACTTTCAACTTAAATTTGTTTAGTGGAACATGGCACCATTATGTCTCTCTGAATTTTTATATTGGTTAACTTAAAAATTTTTGTTAAAACAAAACATTCTATTTATTAAATTTTGAGACTATTCTATATTCTATGCATCTTTATTACCAGCTTATTTTTTCACTTTTGTAACTTAAGTGTGAAATTCACACTCATAGCATTTTTTATCTCTAGGAAAGTTTTCTTTTACCACAACATGACAATTCTTATACCTTTTCTGAAGTGCTTGATATTCTCAAATATAATAACTATAATAGCTAATATTTTTAGTATATAATCTGTGCCAGCCATCATGCTCAATGCTTGTCTCCATTACTCATTTAGCCTCAAGCAAGTCCTATTACTATCCCCATTTTATATATCAGGCAACTGACAGCCAAAAAGACTAAGTAATTCTCCCAACTTCAGCTAGATATTAAGAGATGGAACAGAGAGGCATAATGAGGCAATTGATTCCATAATCTGTACTCTTAACACTACCTTGCCACATTACCTTTTTGTAGCTGCTCACTTTTCAGTCTATGTCTATACCCTTTCCTAATATATGTGTAAGATAGAGTTAAAACAATTATATTAATAAAGCACCCTGGCTGGTGTGGCTCAGTGGATTGGGTGCTGGCCTATGAACCAAACGGTCAACAGTTCGATTCCCAGTCAGGGCACATGCCTGGGTTGCAGGCCTGGTCAGGTCCCCAGTAGGGAGTGCATGAGAGCCAACCACACATTGATGTTTTACTTCTTCTCTTTCTCCTTCCCTTCCCCTCTCTCTAAAAATAAATAAATAAAATCTTTTAAATAAAGAAATAAAGCATATATTGGCTTCTCAAATCAAGCTGTATTGAAAAACAGCTTAACTAATACTAGGCATGACAAAACAAACAAAAACATAATGACAAACCCAGTAGTAGGACAGTCACCAGGACTCAAGTTCTTTCACTGTTCTTCTCTGGTATATTCATATTGCTTCCTCTCAGGGTCCCAAGAGGCTGCAAGTCTAAGCATCACAGACAACCAACAACATCCAGTGAAGAAGAGGGGCATTTCACACTGAGTGCCTGTTTTTGTTGGTTTTCTTTGTAGGTGAAAGAAATCTTTTCCAAAAGTGCCTCTGCATATTGACCCTTGGGTGCCATTGCTCAGGATGAGATCATTTGCCCACATCCAAATCAAATAAATAGCAAGGAAGATAAGACCGCATGACTGACTCTTTCTTGATTGATAGATAGATAATGGGTAGATAGATAGAAAGATAGATAGATGATAGGTAGATGATAGATGGTATACAGACATAGATATATACATACACATATATAAAAATAGTAAGTACAAATTATCTTCTATCATCATAAAATATGAAAGATTTTTCTAACCAAAGTGTTAGGAAAGTCCTCTTTCTCTAAATGGACTTATTGTTGTCATCCACCATGAAAAATCAGTTATTCCTGAATTTTGAAATGAGCAGATGTTAAGAATTAAAGTGACTATTCAGGTCCTCTTCCCATTTTTTAACTAGATTGTTTGTTTGGTGTTGAATTTTATGAATTCTTTATACATTTTGGATATTAAACCTGTGTCAGAGCTGTTATTTGCAAAAACCATCTTCCATTTGAAGATGATTTGATTGGTTGCCTCTTTGTTTCGTTGCTGACTTCTTTTGCTGTGCAGAAACTTTTTCATTTAATATAGTATCATTCATTTATTTTTGCCTTTACTTCCTTTGCCTTTGGGGTCAAATTCATAAAATGTTCTCTTTGGGGGGGTGCTCTGCCCACAAGCTCCCCCGCCAGCCACCACAGGCGAGAATAAGTCTACCAAGAAATGATGTTTGGGGAGGAAAGGTGTCCAATCTCTCAAAGGAGAAGGGCCAAGAGCCTTTTCCTCAATGGGCTTTTATTGGGTTCATTTTGCACAGGAATACAGGTAAAGCTCATTAATCATTGTCAGGCAGTAAGGATCAAACAATAGATGGCATACAAAGACATATGAGGGCTTATTCTGAGTCAGGGTTTGTTAGCTAAAGGGCTACAAAACTTTAGGAAACAAACTCATATCCTGATCAGACCCTTACCATTTAATTGAGAGCATTCTTAGCAAAGCAGGTTTCACAGGATTTTATATATTCTTTCTTAGGCCTGATCACCCTGGGGAACTTGCCCTTTCCAGCACAGGGCTGCATTGCCCTCTGTCATTGTTTCAGGCTTAAGTCAGGTAGGGGAAGTAAAGCAACCAAGAGATTAGCAGACTTCATGAAGGCAGAATGAGAACTCAGGCTATGTCAAAGGGGCGAGGGTCCATCATCCCCTTTTTCTATAGCCCTCCAAGTCCTTCTCTAGGAGCTCCCCATGATCATGCTGTCTTAGGTCATCCCTCCCTTGAGGAATTTTACCCATCATTGGCTAACCGATCATGCATTAGGAGCCAGGCAGGGTGAAGTAAAAGGGGCAGATGTGGCACCCCTGCCAGGGGGATAAGCTTTGTCTCCTTAGTGGCTTCTGGTCTGAAGGTTGCTCACTCAGTCTTAGCCATGGGGGGGTTACAGCTTCTGAAACCAGGCAGAGTGGTTCCCAACAGTTCTCCATGACCAACGTTCATAAGTTAATACCTATGTTTTCTTCTACGTAATTTATTGCTTCAGATCTTATATTTAGGTCTTTGATACTTTGAATTAATTTTTGTACATGAGGACAACTGTAACCTAGTTTCATTTTTGCACACAGTTTTCCAAGTTTCCCAAATCCATTTATTGAAGAAACATTCCTTTTTCCATCATATGTTTCTGGCTCCTTTGTCAAAAATTATCTGCCCATATATATGTGGTTTTATATCTGGGTTCTCAATTCTGTTCCATTGATCTGTGTGTCTGTTTTTTTGTCAATACCATGTCAGAGTACCTGAACAAACACCTCTCCCAAGAAGACACACAAACAGCCAAAAGATATATGAAAAGATTTTCAACCTCACTAGCTATTAGGGACATGCAAATCAAACTATAATGAGATACTAGTTCACCCCTGTTAGAATGGCTATTATTAACAAGACAAGTAATAACAAGTGTTAGAGAGATTGCAGAGAAAAGGGAACTCTCATGCACTGCTGGTGGAAATGTAGACTGGTACAGCCACTATGGAAGACAATCTGGCAATTCCTCAAAAAATTAAGAACAGAGTTACCATTTAACCCAACAATCCTTTTCCTGAGTATCTCCCAAAAAAACCTCAAAAACATGTACTCACAAATATTAATGCACACTTATGTTTGTTCATTGCAGCATTATTCACAGTGGCCAAGATATGAAGATAACCAAAGTGTCCTTCAGTGGAGGACTGGATAAAGAAGATGTGATACATATACACAGTGGAATACTACTCAGTCCTAAGAAAGATGAAATATTGTCATTTGCAACAACATGTAAAGATGAACTTTGAAAATATTATGCTAAGCAAAATAAGTCAGACAAAAAGTTAGGAACCATATGATATCACACACATGTGGATAAAGAACTGAAACTCATAGACACAGACAGAAATGTAGTGGTTGCCAGAGGGAAGGGGTGGAGGGGTGGGGGGTGAAGGGACCCTAATATGTGGTGACAGAAGATTGTTTGACTTTAGGTAGTGGTCACACAGTGCAATATACAGATCTAGTATCATAGAAATTACACTGGAAACCTATATGAACCTATTAACAAATGTCATCCCAATAAATTTAATAAATCTTTAAAAAAGAATTACAGTGAAAACTTGTGTCCTGACCTGACAGTTAAGACTAGTTTGAGAAACATAACAGAGACACTATTCCATTAATATTATGTCTAAGAATTTCAATGAATTCCACTAGAATTTTAAGGCCTGCTGTCCCTCATTTTTCATTAAGAACCTGCCTCTTCCTCTCATTCCCCAAAAAGCTTTCCACTCTTTGTACTGGGGACTTCTCAAGATAGAAGGAAAGGCAAATCTGGTAACTATGGGAGTATTGAGACAATTGCAAAATGGCAGTGGACAGAGGGAGGGAGTAGAGAGCAGGAAGAGGCAGAGAAACTGAGAAGGTTCAGGCAAAAAGAAGAAAGAGGTCTGAAGATTAAGGAAGAAAAGCATGCTCTCAAGGAGTGTCTAGTTCCTGCCTCTGAAAACCAGTCTCTGAAAACCTGAGGGCTCATTTTAGAAACCACAACCATTACACCTTCCATAGGAAGCAAACCCAGTGCTTATACATGATACCAAACTCCTTCTCATTTCTCCTCCTTTCCCTTAGCATCCTCTCACATACTCCCTACTTCAGATCGTGTCTTTGGTATCATTCAATCTCAATACTCCTCTTTTCAATCTCTGACAACCTAAAGAAATATTTTCTAATGAAATTCACAGGTCAAATCCTCACTAGGAGGCATGGCAGGCTGAAGCATCCAAGTGTAAAAGCAACTATTGACTGTGACTCCAGATTTGCTTTTCATCACCAGAACAAATACATTTAAGCTGCATAGTCATTAAAATGATAATACACATATTTAATAATTTATATTTTATATTTAAATATAAATATGTAAATATAAAAGAAGAGGTCTGAAGGTTACACATATAAATATGTAAATATACATGTTTTTATATCTGTAGGACATTTTCATAAGCAGCATTCTGATTTCATTCTTCTCAGCAGCTAGGATACAGAATAGAGGTCAATCGGGGAAGTTCATTTCTCTAGCTAGAAAAGAAGAAAAATGAGAAAGATATAGTTGGGGTTTCATGGCACTAGTGAGCTGCCAGAAGGATCTTCTTTTATCCAATGCTGGCAGGATCTCCAAAAGCTAGACAGTGTGTGGAACCAAGACTCAAACAGCCATTAGAGAATAAAAACTGAATGGGTGATTAAGTGGAGAAGCACATATGAAGTCTACATTTAGAGCCAGAAAATGAGAAAGCAAGGAAGCCCAGAATGCTACAGTGGATGTGCAGTTGGGTGCACAGGCAGAATGGGACAAGCACAAGCAGCCTGAGCTGTGCCAGGCCCTACAAGAGCTGGTAATGTCAGGATCCTTGCAACCTCCTGCAGCTATCCCATGCCCTACAGCTCCCATACTCACTTCCAGAATTGCTCCTTTCATTGTTTTCTTCCCATAGTTATGCAGAAATACTCCCTCACCTATTCTACTCACAATTTTCATAAGACTTCACTGAGACTTGCAAACAAAAATCACTACTTACATCCTCTCTGCTATCTCCTTTCTGGTTCTATTTTCTCATTAAAGGAATTATGTCTCCTTTTCTCTTCACAGCTAGATGTGAGAGAGGGTACACTCTTATGACCAAAATAAAGGAACCAATAAGGTTTTGCCTCCTTTACGCTTACCACATCCCTCTCAACATGCCCCAGAGTTCTAACATCAGTAGACTCTCCATCTCTTTAAACTATTTTTTTGGTTTGTTGAAGAAAAAGTAGAGCCAGAGACACAGCTAATGAAAAGCTACTCAGGAGCTCAAGTTACTTGTGAGCTATTAACTCAGTAGTTGGACATTAAGCATGGTAATTCACATGGAACATCATGTTCTTCATAGTTAGCCAGCAGCCTTATGCTTGTCTGTGTCAGAATTCTCCCAATAGCAACTTCAACATGCTCACCCTTTTCCATCCTTCAAGTTTCCTTTCTGGTGCGCACTTTGGAGCAAGAAACAAATGAAGTCTTCAGAAAAGTCATAAGGTATTCTAGAAGCATAAGGCCTTTTCTTTTTTGGAAATTTATGAGTTAAATTTTATCTAACCCCCTTTCCCCAAAAATTCATATGTTGAAGTCCTAATTCTCATACCTCAGAATGTGGCTGTATTTAGGAAGATAGTCAAGTTAAAATGAGGTAGTGAAGCTCTAATCCAATATAACATGTCCTTTCAAAAATGTTCATAGAAGGAAAGAGTGTGAAGAGGCACAGGGAGAAAACAGTCATCTATATGACAAGGACAGAGCCTGGAATGGATTCCCCCTCAAAGCTCTCACAAGCAACTTGCTGACACTTTAATTTTTGACTTCCAGCCTCCAAATAATACAATTCCTATTGCTTAAGTCACCCAGGCTGTGGTACTTTGTTATCTCAGCCCCACATACTAATACAGAGACATACAAAATCACATCCAGAAGAGAGGATGAGGAGGTAGAATTCTAGGGCAGGTGGGCTATTTGGAACATTCCACCTCCAGTGAAAGATAAAGAAGTGAGGTCATGTATACAAAGCACACCGTATAATGCCTGATATATGGTTAAAGTGTATGGGCTTTCTCCAGAGTTAGAGGATACAAAACAGTCCATTCTTACTGCCCTGCAAGGTAACAGGCTCATCTACCCAGAATATCCAGGACTCAATTCACAGACCAGCAAAGGTCACCCTTAAGCTTCTCCTACAGGGTGAGGAGACACCCAAGACATTCAGTTCACACCATCAGATATAATGAAACATCACAGTAAATAAAGTAAACTCCTTGCTTCAAAGAGTATAGATATTATTTAAATAGAGGTCATCTGTGGGAATCAATCTGTAGGTTTTTGTTGTATATTGAGCACATGCACATACTCCACCAAAACATCACTTTCAGCTCCCAACAGTCATCAAAAAGATTACTCAAAGAGTGTTAGTTCCCTGCTTGATAGGAACCCAACACTTCCTGCAAGAAAGCAAGGCGTTAATCTGCATGTGCTTGTGTTTCACAAATAACAATCCCAGAGGTACAAAGAAGCCAAATGGTTTAGCATAAGGTCACAGCATATGTGTGTTTTGAAAGTTCAAGTACATTAGTTTCTCATTTTTGTACCCTGAGAAATATATCTTCTTGAAAAAAACATTTATTACACACATTTTCAAACATTCAATAGTAAAGAGAAAGGTGTAGTAACCCCCCTACACTCATGTATCCTTCACCAACCTCCATTTTATTTTCAGGAAATTATTTCATTTCATCTATACCATCCTACATTCCCACCCACAGATTATTTTAAAGCAAATCCAAGCATACATTCACAAATACTTCAGTACCATCTCTACAAGATAGGACACAATCAAATAACACATTTAAAACTTAATAACTTTTCCTTTTTAAGTACATTTATTGATTATGCTATTACAGCTGTTCCCATTTTTCCCCCTTTGCACTCTTCCGCCTGATACCCCACTTCTCTCCAGCAATCCCCTGCACTTAGTTCATATCCATGGGTTGTGCATAGAAGTTATTTGGCTTCTCCATTTCCTGTACTTTTCTTAACATTCCCCTATCTATTCTGTGCCTATTAATTATGCTTCTTAATTCATGCACCTTTTCCCCCATGCTCCTCCTTCCCCATCCACACTGATAGTCTTCTAGATGATTGCCATACCTATGATTCTGTTCCTGTTCTGGTTTTTTGCTTAGGTGTTTCTTTTTTAAATTCAGTTTTTGACAGTTGTGATTTTTTTGCCATTTTAATGTTTATAGTTTTGAAATTCTTATTCTTAGTAAGTCCCTTTTACATTTCATGCAATAATGGCTTAGTGATGATGAACTCCTTTAACTTGACCTTATCTGGGAAACACTTTATCTGCCCATCCATTCTAAATGATAGCTTTGCTGGATAGAGTAATCTTGGGTGTAAATCCTTGCTTTTCACAACTTTGAATACTTCTTGCCAACCCTTCTCGCCTGCAAAGTTTCTTTTGAGAAATCAGCTGACAGTTTTATGGGAACTCCTTTGTAGGTAACTATCTCCTTTTCTCCTGCTGCTTTGAAGTTACTCTCCTTATCTTTAACCTTTGGCATTTTAATTATTATGTATCTTGGTGTGTTCCTCTTTGGATCCAACTTGTTTGGGACTTTCTGTGCTTTCTGGACTTATATATCTATTTCTTTCACCAGATTAGACAAGTTTTCTTTATTTTTTTCAAATAAGTTTTCAATTCCTTGTCCTTCCTCTTCTCCTTCTGGTATCCCTACAATATGAATGTCGGTACATTTGGAGATGTCCAGAGGTTCCTAAGCCTATCCTCATTTTTTTTGAATCCTTTTTTCTTCTTGCTGTTCTGGTTGAATGCTTATTTCTCCCTTACATTCCAAATTGTTGATTTGAATCCTGGCTTCCTTCCCTCCACTGATGGCTCCCTGTAGGTTTTTCTTTATTTCATTTAGTGTAACCTTCATTTCTTCCTTTTTGTTGTTGCCATACTCATGGAGTTCTTTGGGCATCCTGATTACCAGTGTTTCGAACTCTGCATTTGATAGGTTGGTTATCTCCATTTCGTTTAGTTCTTTTTCTGGGGTTTTGTTCTGTTCTTCATTTGGGCCATATTTCTTTATCTCCTCAATTTGACAGCCTCTCTGTGTTTGTTTCTGTGTGTTAAATAGAGCTGCTTTGACTCCCTAACTTGGTAGCATGGCCTATTTTAGAAAAGACACCTGCAAATCATGTGTGGTGGAACCTTAAGTAATCAGCAGCGCTGTGCAACTCACTTTACCACTTTATGACTGTGTATGGGAGAAGGACTTGGAGAAGGAACAGTACCACTGCCTGGCTTCTGGAGGTTTGCCTGATACTCACTGTGTTTCTATTAAATTCGTCCACTCCTGTTATGTGTCCAGCCTGCTGGCCCACCCTGAAGATTTTGGACAATCATGACTCCATGATTGCTTGAGTCAATTCCTTAAAATAAATCTCTTTCCACATGTCCTATTAGTTCTAAATCTTTGGAAACCTTAATATAGTAGTATTTATTATTATGTATTGTACATTATATATTAAATATTTCATAGTATATATTACTATATGTGAATATTATACATATTATATTCTTATTCCCCATCATTTCTTAAATAAAAGGTAGCATACTACATACAGTGTTCTGTACCTTACTGTATTCTAGAGATCCTTCCATAGCAGTGTATACAGATGTTCCTCATTTCTGTCTACATCTACATAGTAGTCCATTATGTAACTACACTAATATGTATTCGTCTGTCCCCTACTAATAATCAATTTGGTTGTTTCCACTTTTTTTTACTACAAATGGTGCCACAATAAACTACCTTGTACATCAGACATTTTATGTTTTTTGCCACAGAATCTTAATAAATACCTAGGAGTAGGATTTCTAGGTCAAAAATCAAGTGCATATGTAATTTTCCTATATATTACCATATCCACCCCCTTAGGAGTAAAATAACTTTGCATTCTTTTTTTTTATAACTTTGCATTCTATGAGCAATCTATGAGAGTAATTTTAATCATAATGATATTTATAAGAGCAGTAGTTTATGATATTATATATAAGTGCAGTTGCTTTTGATAGGTTAGATAAGGAATCATCATAATTTTGAATTATATCCCTCAATGCCAGCAAGGTCGAGTATCTGTTTATATGTTGTGGAGTAGTTTTACTCCTTTTTCTGCTAACTGCATATTCAAATCCTGTGCCAACTTTTCTATAGAATTTCAAGATTTTTCTTCTCTATTTGTAAAAGCTCTTACATATTGGACATATTAACTTTTTGTGATATGTTTCTGTTTTTCCCTGTTTATCTTTTTTCATATAAATGTTTTTGCTTCTTTTTAAATCCTCACTATTGATTTTAGGGAGAGGGGAAGGGAAGGAGAGAGAGAGAAACAACAATCAGTTGCCACTCCACACGTCTCAACTGGGGATCAAACCTGCAACCTAAGTACGTGCCCGGAACAAGCATTGATCGAACCTACAACCTTTCAGTTTATGAGATGGTACTCCAACCAACTGAGACACACTGGCCAGAGCATATACAAATGAGTTTAATTTTTGTCATTATTCACCCCTAGTACCTATACCACATAAATGTCATTGTTTGTCCCAACCATAGAGAAAAACAAACATTTGTATTATAACATTTATGGCACTGTGTTATGTGGTTCCATTTTTTCTGTCCCTCAATCTAATATCTGCTTTGATCTTTCATATTAGCTTTGTAGTTTATCCTATATCAAAGAGGCTAAAGCCAAATTGAAGATCACTTCATAAAATAGAGCTCCCTGTCCTCATGTATCTCATAGGAAAGATAGTACCTTTTCTACCAGGATACAGCAGTTCCATCAACTTAGACACCAGTCCCTTCAGTTATTGGCTATAATAAGTAAAAGGCAGTTTTTTTTCTCTTTTTTTCTGCAATATTTTAAAAAGGTTCTATAAAGGGATTATTTATTTGGGAACTTGATCCTGAATGATGTATAGTCAGGATGTCAAGACCATGGGAAAGACTGGTTCTTGAAAAGAATGCCTACAATAGCTGCAACTCTGACAAAGGGTCTTTCTGATTCATTTAAAGAAAAAGTCTCTGAAAGGGAAGTGTGGGGCAGGGAGACAGCATTCCTGTGTAGGTTCTTGGGGGCCAGAGTATTCCTGCAACCCATTAGGTTCCAAGGTCTTTCACCTACCAGGAGGCATAGACACAGTGGAGAAAGCTCTGATACATTCTCCAACTATAACAGCTGCCAGTAGAAAATTAAACTCAGTAAAATAAACAGTGGGACAATGTTATGAGCAGGACCCCTTAATTAAGCAAGTGAATTGATACAGATCATAACTTCTACAACTGACTATTTTTGAAATTTGTTTTTAGTGAGAATAGCACCTTAAATCCTTTACTAGAGAGGAAAAAAGTCCTTTCAATATAAATACTCTCAGAGAAGTGATCCTGTGTGTTATTGACTGATAGAGTCCTCAAGGATGTCATTGTTTCCTAAGAGCAAGTTTTGATTGTAGGAGAGGGTGGGGTGAAGGGCGGGCAGCCAGTGACTGAGGTGAAAAGGAAATAAGAAAGGAAGCTATGAGGGGGCAAAGAAACAGAAAGAGAGCCTGGAGGCACTAAAAATCAACTTCTTAGCTTCAATGCTTTGCCTAGAGCAAGCTCTGGGTGGATGATTTCTTGGCCTGCCTAAAAAATGAAAAAGAAGTCCCCCTGAAAGCTTCATTAACTTGGTAAGCCAGTGATTACAGCAGCCCTTAATAGAGGAAGAATGACTTCTCTTCCACTGAAACCTTAAGGGAAGACATTCAAATCAACTTTAGAAATGATTGGAGGGAGAAGAAATGGGAAGGAGCAGGAGAGAGGCAGAGAGGGAGAAGGGAAGAGAAGAAAGAAAAAGAATGGGGGGTTGGTAAATGGACGGTAAGAATGATACAAGTCACTGAAGAAGAGAGTCAAACACTACAGTCATGTCTTGGGTTAAGTGGAAGAGCTAACTCTGAGATACCCTTTTACAAAGCAGATTAAATTTCAATGGTTAATCATTATACACTGCAGGGAGTTCATCTGCAACATCCAAGAACAACAGCTGTACTGGATAGGTTTCATTCTTTTTGGCTGCTAGACAGCTGAATACCCTTTTTGTGTCCTGGGTCTCCCCGACCTTGTAAATCTTGAATAAAGGCTGAGCCACCTCCTGCTATAAAATCTGAAAATACCTGCAATTTTGTTTCCCAGCCTCCTTGGCAGGTATAGATATGTTACTAGACGAGCACTTCTTAGACTTTAGTGTGCATAGTATACTATGTTTGAGGACTTCCCCAAACAAGACCACTTATTAAAATACTCCCAGAGATTCGGACAAAGTTGGATAGTACAGGCACACAATTTGCAATTCTAGCAAGCTCTCAACTGATGCTGATACTGTTAGTATTTGGACTACACTTTCTAGTAAAGTGACAGCTACCACTAATCTGATGAACCCGCCTCAGGCTTTGAACTGGGCACTATTAATGCAAAGTAGAGACTGAAAAAAATTCTCTCTAGTGACGAGGGATTTGTGGCAGGTGCAAGTTCATAGGCTACATGGACAGCAGTGGTACTGGTGACATTAACCTTTTTGAGTCATCAATGTTGGACATTCAAGTTTATGTGGGTGGGAAATAAAAGAATGGGGGAGGGAAGAGGCAAAGGTGTCTTTGCTGAACCATTCTGTGGAATAGATCCTAAATCAGCTTTCCCAGTCATCCTAGTGATTTTGTGCGTTGCCAAATCATTTTTATGCTAAAATCTGTTTGTCGGGCTCTGTTATTTGGAAATAAAGGCTTTAACCAAAATAAAAACTATTAAAATAAAGACAAGACCCCTGACATCTATTGTTCATAGTACTTAACACATAACCAAGCACTCAACAATTTGAACTGTCTCTATGGTCATTCGATATTATTATTGCCTAGAAAATAAAGAGATCTCAACAATAATTCATCTCACGTACTTCTTTACTTGCACAAGTTCCTTCAAAAACAAACATGAGTGAGAAAAAGATAAAAATTTTATAGTCCCTCTTCACTAATATTCATCAAATTTTTAAAAAATATTTTTTAATTTATTTTTAGACAGAGGGGGAGGAAGGGAGAGAAACATCAATGTGTGGTTGCCTTTCATGCACCCCCTACTGGGGACCTGGCCTGCAACCCAATTATGTTGCCCTACTGGGAATCAAACCTACAACCCTTTGGTTTGCAGTCTGGAGCTCAATCCACTGAGCCACACCAGCCAGAGCATCAAATTTTTTCTATGTCAGCACCTTTGACTTTAAAAAAGTAGAGAAAAAAGAAGAATAGGAAGGAAATGTAATAGTCAGGGTATTAGAGTCAATGCTAATGATTTGGGATGTAACTTGAAGGCTAATACTGGTATATAGAGGAGGAGAAAATGTTGATTATGCCAAAAACAAATATTTCAAAAGGAATATCCTAGTCAACATCTGTAAAAATGGTGATCAGCTCATTTGGCAGTTGTCCTGGTAGGTTTATGTGGTAGAAAGAGTATTAGATTTAAGAGGTCAAATACAGACTGACTTTCTAGACTGGTTCTACAGGTAATCCTCTCTGTGAATTAAATAACCTTAATTATTCTTATTGACTTTCTATTCTTATCTCATAAGGTACAGATCTTAACCTATTCTATCTTCCTTTCAGACTACTGTCAGGATCAAAATGTAATCAAGTTATAGAGTTAATTATAGACAAACCCTAGATTATAGTGCCATGAACTTAAAGAGTACTAATAATTATAAAAGCAACTATAGGAATTGTAGACATTTATTGAATGCTAAATACACAGTAAAAAAGCACAAATATCTCATTTAATTTTCACCAAAAAAATACCTAGTAGATGAAAGACCTGTACACTGAAAACTATAAGAAATTTGTGAAATAAACAAAGAAGACATAATAGTGAAAAGATATTCCTCGATACTGAATTAGAAAAATTAATACTGGTAAAGTCTCCTTATTACCCAAAGCAATCTACAGATTCAATGTAATCCCTATTAAAATTCCAATGGCATTTTTCACAGAAGTAGAACAAACAATCCTAAAATTTGACCCTGAATAGTCAAAGAAATATTGAGAAAATAGCTGGAGGCATTGAAGGCCTTGATTTCAAACTATACTACAAAGCTATCATAATCAAAACAGTATGGTATTGACATATAAAATAGACACATAGATCAATGGAACAGACTAGAGAGCCCAGAGATACACCTGCAGATACATGGTCAATTAATTTACAACCAAGAAGTCAAGAATATACAATGGGAAAAGAGCAGACTATTTAATAAATGGTGTTGGGAAAACTGGACAGCCACATACAAAAGAATAAAATTGGACCAATATCTTACACCATATAAAACATTAACTCAAAATGAGTTAAGAACTTGAACATAAAATCTGAAACCATAAAACTCCTAGAAGAAAGACACAGGTGGTAAGTTCCTTAGCATTGTTCTTGAAGATGAATTTTTGGATTTAACGCCAAAGGAAAGGCAACAAAAACTAAAATAAACAAGTGGAACTACATCAAACTAAACTGCTTCTGAATAGCAAGAGAAACAATCAACATATTAAAACCTATCAAATAGGAGAAAATATTTGCCAATTACATATCTGATAAGGGGTTAATATCCAAAATATAAAAAAATAATTTATACAACTTGAAAGGAAAAAATCCCAACAACAACAACAAGCGATCTGATTAAAAGATGAGCAGAGGATCTGAATAGGTATTTTTCCAAAGACATACAGATGTATACAGATGGCCAACAGTTAAATGAAAAGGTGCTCGGCATTACCAATCATCACAAAAACCAAAACCATATGAAATATCACCTCACATCTGTTAGAATGCTTATTATGAAAAAGACAAGAAATAACAAAGGGCAAGAATGTGGAGAAAAGGATACCCTTGTACACTTTTGGCAGGAATGTACATTGGTGCACCACTATGGAAAACAGTGGGCAGGGCCCTTAAAAAATTAAATGTTGACTACCAAATGTCCAGCAATTCCATTTCTGGGTATTTACTCAAACAAAATAAAAGTTCTACTTGAAAATATATATTGTGCACTCCAGGTTTTTTGCAGCATTATTTATGAAAGCATGACATAGAAACAGCCTAAATGTCCATCAACAGATAAATAGATAAAGAAAATGTGATATAAATATGAGATATTTATGTATATATGTATAACTATATGAGATATTATTCAGCCATGAAAAAGGAAATATGGGCATTTGGACAATATGGATGAATATTAAGGTTACTATGCTAAGTGAAACAAACCAATAAACCAGACAGATAAAGGCAAATACCAAATTTCCTGCTTATGAATGGAATAAAAAGAAAAAGCTCATAGATACAGAAAACAAAATGCTTATTGCCAAAGGCAGGATTTGGGGGATGGGCAAAATGGATGAAGGTGGTCAAAAGGTACAAATTTCCCATATAAAATAAATAAGTAATGGGAATGTGATGTACATAGTTAATAATATTGTATTGCTTATTTGAAAGTTGTTAAGAAAATCAATTTTAAAAATCTCTTATCACAAAAAAATTTATAGCTATGTATAATAATGGATGTTGCCTAGACTTATTGTGGTGATAATTATACAACATATACAAATACCAAATCAATACATTATACACATAAAGTTAATATGATATATGTCAATTAATATATGTTTTAATTAGTTAAAGAAATTATTAGAAAGTAATTTTTTAAAAAATTTTTAAACTATTATTTTCTAAATTTATGTGAATTGAGACTTAGAATAATTACATTAATTTCTCTAAGGTCACACAGTAGTGCCTGAAACCACAGTACTCTTTCTTAGCCACCACATTAGAGAGAGATGTCTAAAGGCATATAGAACAAAAGAAACAGTGGGAGAAGATCATTAGTTTCACCAGGGACATTGTCATGGGATGAATTGTGTCCCCCCCATGAAAAAAAATATTATGTTGAAATTGTAAATCTCAGCAGCACAAAATGTGACGTTTTTGAAGCAGGGCTTTCGCAGATTTAACCAGATTAAGATGAAGTCTTAAGGCTGGACTCTCATGCAATATGACTGATACCCTTATAAAATGGGACATTTGAATACACACACAGAGGGACAATGATATGAAGACACACAGGAAGAACACCATGTGACAATGGAGACAGAAATTGAAATGATATAGCTGCAAGAGAAGGAATGCTAAGAATTGTCAGTCACCACAAAGCTATAAAGGAGGAAGAAGGAAAAAAAGACTACCCAGAGTCTCAAAAGGAATATGACCCTGCTGACACCTTGATATTGAACTTCTAGCCTCCAAGACTATAAGAATAAATTTCTATTGTTCAAGCCACCTGGTGGGTGGTACATAGTTACAGCAGCCCTAGGAAACTAATACAAACACATTAGGTTTAAAGGACTTATTGGACATCCTAAGTGGAGAACTCCAACAGATAGTTAAATATTACTCTAAAACTCAGGGGAAAGATAAGTGCTAGAAGTGATTTAGGTGTCCCACTCATACAGCAGAAAAGATGAATTTTTAAAAAAGGATTTAAAAATGCCTATTGAATTTAACAATTAGGAGAATATATGTGATTTTAAAGGAACATAATCAGTGGGCATGCAGTGGATTCAGTTACAAACAGAGGTATCCTTTTAGTAATAAAGAGTATAAACAATTTTTTATTAAATTTAGGTGAGAGGAGAGAAAGGAAAGCTATTAAGTTATGTGCAGTTCACACATTCTGCAAAATATATAGATATAGCCCTGAGTGGTATGGCTTATCATCCCACAAACCAAAAGGTCGCTGGTTTAATTCCTGGACAGGGCACATGTCTAGGTTATGGGCCAGGTCCCTGGCTGTGGGTGTGTGAGAGGCAACCAATTGATATTTCTCCTACACATCAACGTTTCTCTATCTCTCTTTCTCCCTCCCTTCCTTCTCTCTAAAAATAAATAAATATTTTTCAAAATTAGAAATATACATAGAGACTGCTCAGAGCACTGTTAAAACCCATACACAGTAAGTCCTTGTATTAATTTTCTATTGCTGCATGACAAGTTACAATTTAGCACCTTATCACAACACACACTTACTATCTCACAGATTCCGTGCATCAGATTATTCAAAGCTTAACTGGGTCCTCTGCTCAATCTCACAAAGCTACTGTCAAGGTATCAGGTGGAGTTGCAGTCTCTTCTAAAGCACAGAATCCTCTTTCCTACTAATGTGGTAGAAATTATTTTTTTGGCAGCTATGAAACTCATGGTGGCTTACGTTTTTAGAGACCAGCAGAAGAATCTGAAGCTACTTGTTTTTTTTACAGGTTTCCTGATGATGTCAAGCATAGCCAGAATAACTTGCCTTTTGATTCACTCAAAATTAAATGATTAAGAACTTTAAATTATATCAACAAAATTCATTTTGCTCTATAAACTAACATAACTAAAGGCATGATATCTCATATTCATGTGTCCTGCCTATACTTGAGGGAAGGGGATAAGAACATCTTAAGCTTCTGGTCAAGATAGCTCACCTCTTCACACAAACACACCAAAATTAAAACTAAATTGTAGAACAACCATCACTCAGATCCATCAGAAATCAAGTTGAATAGAAGTCTGGCAACTATGAAATTGAAGAAATCATATCCAACCAGACTGGTAGGAGGGACACAGATGCAGAACGAGCTGGTCTCTCACTCACATGTGGTGGATACAAATTTGGGAGGGATTCTCGGGAGGAAGGATCCCAGCCCCACATCTGACACCCCAGTCCGGGGTTCTAGTGCCAGAAAAATAAGTCACCACAGCTTCTGACTGCAAAACCCAAAGGGGATTAAGTTGGTAAAAGAAACTGCTGAAGCCCCAAGCAGTTCCTCTTAAAGAACACATTCTTGGACTCACCTACTCAGACTTACTCCCTCTGAGCACCAGCACTGGTGTAGAAGCTGGAAAGGCACCAGGGACATAATGGGAGGAACTAAAGTGTTGAAGTGTCTGGCATCAAGGTGAGCAGAGGTCATTGTCCCTTCTCTAAAACCTCCCCTTACAGAGCCAGCAAATTGGTGCCATTTCTGAGACTCCATCAACCTGCCTAAAACTTTTGACCCACTTTAGTGATCCCCAGAGACTCTGTGCCACACACTTTACAGGCCCACCCAAGATGCTCATCCATATGAATGGCTGATCTTGGCTTATGCTTCACAACTTCCTAAATCCTATCAAACAAGCAATAGTTGTCCTTGGTGAACATCAGGCATAGCAGTGATTTGCAGCTTGGCTTCTCCTGAGAATCTCCAAGCCCAGCACAAGTAGCAGCCTCCTCAGATTACACTATACCTCAGGAAGCAGGCCCCCACCCCAGGTAGAACACAGGTTGGGGCTGACCTTGGTCTGTACCACCTAAAAAACCCCAGGACCAGCACACCCAGTGGACAGCTACAGACCATTTTGGAGAACCACCAACTTGCCCTTACACAGCTAATCCTCCACTGAGGGCAGAGGTTAGTGGTAAGTGCTCACAGCAGGGCCTTGCAGCTAACTGGCCTGGGCAAATCCCTCCCATTGATCTGCTAACAGCAACCAAGGCTCAACTACATGAGGCGGGTGTACTCTCAGCCCACTCAAAGGGCACACCTAGAATACCCAGTTTGGGTAATAGGGAGGCTGTGTCACTGGACCCTACAGGACACTTACTACATTAGGCCACACTGCCAAGACATGGAGTCAAAGCAACTCTACCTAATACATAGAAATAAACACAGGGAGCTGCCAAAATGAGGAAGCAAAGAAATATGCCCCAAATGAAAGAACAGATCAAAACTCCAGAAAAAGAGCTAAATGAAATGGAGATAAGCAATCTCTCAGATGCAGAGTTCAAAACAATGGTTATCAGGATTTTCAAGGAACTTAGTGAGGACCTCAGCAGCGTAAAAAAGACCCAGTCAAAAATGAAGGATACACTAATTGAAATAAAGAACAATTTGCAGGGAAAAAACAGTAGAGTGGATGAATCCAGGAATCAAATCAATGATTTGGAATCAAATCAATGATTTGGAATATAAGAAAACAAAAAAAACAACCAATTAGAACAAGAAGAAAAAAGAATCCAAAAATATGAGGATAGTATAAACAGCCTTTGGGGCAACTTTAATAGGTCCAACATTTGTCTCATAAGGGTGCCAGAAAAAGAAGATAAAGAGCAAGGAATTGCAAATCTACCTGAAAAAATAGTGAAATAAAACTTCCCTAATTTGGTGAAGAAAACAGACATGCAAGTCCAGGAAGCACCGAGTCCCAATTATGATAGATGCAAAGAGACCCACTCCAAGACACACCATTATTAAAAAGCCAAAGGTTAAAGAGAAAAAGAGACTCTTAAAAGCAAAAGAAAAAAGTTAGTTACTGGAAGGTTGCCAGGTGAGAGTGAGGCAGGGGTTGGGGGGAGGGGAGAATGGGTGAAGAGGTGAGGGGATTAAAAAGTACAAATAGGTAGTTACAGAATAGCCATGCGGATGTAAATTACAGTATAGAAATGGAGTAGCCGAAGAACTTAACACACATATATTTCTTATCTTTGCTACTCTATAGGTAAGGTATCCCCGCTTCCCCATCTTCATTCAGGATTTTTCTTTGTCTTTGATACTCTTTTTTAAAAATCATTTTTATTTTTATTCTCTTAGAGTTGTCCCCCTTTTCCCCCTTTGCCCTGCAGTTTTAATATGGTATGCTAAGGTGTAATTTTTTTGGTATTTATCCTGCTTTGTGTTCTATGAGCTTCCAGTATCTGTCATTAATTTTAGAAAATTCTCAACCATTATTACTTCAGATATTTCTTCTGTTCCTTTCTCTCTTCCTTCTCCTTTTGCTATTCCCATCACACATATGTTACATGTTTCACAACTGTCCCATAGTCCTTGGATATTCTGCTCCACTTTTTCATTCTTTTCTCTTTGATTTTTAATTTGGAATGTTTCTATTAACATATGTTCAACTTTAATGAGTCTTCCTCTGCAGTGTTCAGTGTAGTGATGAGCCCATCAAAAACATTCTTCATTTTTGTTATGGTGTTTTTTATTTCTGACATTTCTTCTTTATTCCTTATTAAGTTTCCTGCTTTCTGCTTACATTATGAGTATGCAACTTGCATATTGTCCATTTTTTTCTGTGTTAGAGCTCTTAGCATGCTAATCATAGTTATTTTAAATTCCCAGTCTGATAATTCCAAATTCTCTGCCATATCTGAGCCTGGTTTTAAAGCGTGCCTTGTCTCTTTAAACAAGCTGGATATTAACAAACTAATTTTAAAGTTTATATGGAAAGGCAAAAGACCCAGAATAGGCAGCACAGACAGAAGAACAAAAATGTTGAAGGACTGACACTACTCAACTTCAAGATTCAGTATAAAGTTGCAGTGATCGAAACAGTACGGCACTGGAAAAAAATAAGGCTAAAAGATCAATGAGACAAAATATAGAGTTTAAATATGGACCATACAAAAACAATCAACTGATCTTTGACAAAGGAGCAATGGCAATTCAATAAAGAAAGAATTATTTGCTCAACAAATCATGCTGAAACAACTGAACATCCACATGCAAAAAATAATAATAACGTAGGCATAGGTCTTATACTTTCACAAAAATTAACTGAAAATGGATGACAACCATAATATAAAGGGGAACAGTAAGGTAACCCTGGATTTGCTGACCAACTTTTGATACAAAAAAGCAGAATCAATGATAGAAAAAATGATAAATTGAATTTTGAAAAATTTTAAACTTCTGCTCTGCAAAACCCACTATTAAGGTAATAAAAAGGCAAACCACACACTAGGAAAAAAAATCTTTGCAAAACACATTTAATAAACACTTGCACCCAAAATATACAAAGAGCTCATAAAACTCAAATATAAGAAAACAACCTTGTCCAATGTTAAAAATGGCAAAAGATCTGAACAGAGGTCTTACCAAAGAAGATATATAGATAGCAAATAATCAGGTAAAAAAATGCTCAGTATCATATGTAATTATGAAACTGCAAATTACAACAGGAACAAGATACCCCTATATATCTGTGAAATGACTAAAATCCAAACATTGACACTGCCAAATGTTGGTGAGGATGGGGAACAACAGGACTCTCATTCACTGCCAATGGGAATGCAAAATTGTACAGGCACTTTGGAAAACAGCTTGGCAGTTTCTTACATAACTAAACATACTTTTACCATATTATCAAACCAGTGAACTAATTAGTATTTCCTCAATTGAGTTGAACACTTATATTCACACAACAACCTGCACACAGATGTTTATAGCAGCTTCATGTATAATTTCAAAACTTGGAAGCCACATAGATGCACTTAAATAGGTAAATGAAAACAGTGGTAAATCCATATAGTGGAATTTTATTCAGCAATAAAAAGAAATTTGCTATCAAACCAGAAATAGACATGGAGATAATGTGACTGCATATAGCTAAGTTATATCAACCAATCTGAAAAGGCAATATACTGATGATTCCAAATATATGCAGTCTGAAAAAGGCAAAACTAGAGGGACAATAAAATTAATCTGGTTGCTAGCTCTTCAGGGCGGGGGGTGGGGGAAGTGGCAGGGAGGAGAGAGGGCAGAAGAGAGGAAGGACAGAAAGGAGGGAGAGCAGGATGAACAGAGGGAGCACAGGTGATTTTTACAACAGTACAACTGTGCTGTAAGATGTCATAATGATGGCTATATGAAACAGCATTTGTCAAAATCACACTATTCTGTAAAATGCTGTAATAGTGGATATCTGACATTTTGCATTTGTCAAAACCACAAAATATACAAACAAAGCATAAACTCTTATGTAAACAATGGACTTTAGTTAATAATAATCCACCAATATTGGTTCAATAATTCTAACAGGTGTACTGCAATAACACAAGAAGTTAATAACGGGGAAACTGTGTGCAGCAGAAGCGAGAGTGTATGGAAATTGGTTTCTGCACAGTTTCTCTGTGAACCTAAGTGTGCTCTAAAAAGGCTATTAAATTCTTTGAAATCTATGAACATAGCTCTGCTCTAATGTTGAAAGTCTCAGAGCAAAAGTAGAGTATAGTTTATCAAACAAAGTGGCATCTACATATAATTTTTCAAGGCTATTTGTTTTTCAGTAAATAGCCTGAGGCTGCTTACTCAGATTCCAAGTAAATAATCTAACTTTGGTCAATAGTTTGTGATTCATCCTGGCCTGTTTTCTAAAAAACAAATATATTCTCTATCAGTTACTTCACTGAATTACTTCTTTTTTATAATTATTATTTTCCAGTTACATCTGACATACATTATATTAGTTTCAGGTGTACAACCTAGTGATTAGACATTATATAACTTACTATGTGAGCATCATGATAAATCTCACACCCACCTGACACCATACACAGTTGTTAAAATATTACTGACTATATTCCTTATGCTGTACTTTACATCCCCATGACAATTCTGTAACTATCAACTTGTACTTCTTTCTTTGTTGTTGTTTCTGCAAACCCTTCACCCTTTTCCCCCATTCAATTTCTATTTCTTAATCCCTTCACCTTTTTCACTCATACTCCCAACCCCCCTTCATTCTGTATCCATGAGTCTGTTTTTGTTCTGTTTGTTCATTTATTATGGTTTTTTTAGATTCAACTGTTGACAGATACGTGTTTATTGCCATTTTATTATTCATATCTTTATCTTTTTTCTTCTTTTTAAGTAAACCCTTTAACATTTCATGCAGTACTTGCTTGGTGGTGATGAACTTCTTTAGCCTTTTCTTGCCTGGGAAGCTTTTCCTTGCCTGGGAAGCTTTTCGTATGTCTTTCAATTCTAAATGATAACTTTGCTGGATAGAGTAATCTTACTTGTAGGTATTCGTTTTTCATCCTTTTGAACATTCCTTATCAATTCCTTCTGCCTGCAAAGTTTCTGTTGATAAATCAGCTGATAGTCTTATGAGAGCTTCCTTATAGGTAACTAACTGCTTTTCTCATGCTATTAAGACTCTCTCTTTGTCTTTAAATTTTGGCATTTTAATTATTTGTCTTGGAGTGGGCCTCTTTGGGTTCATCTTGTTTGGGGCTCTCTGTGCTTCGTGCACTATATTCTTCACTTTCTGATACCTCCATGATGCAAATGTTGGTTCACTTGAAGTTCACCCAAAGGCTCCTTAGAGTATCCTCATTTATTTTATTCTTTTTTCTTTTTTGCTGTTCTGATTGGAGTTTTTCTGCTTCTTTATTTCCCAAATCTCTGATTTGATTCTCTGCTTCATCTACTCCAGTATTGATTCCCTATAATGTATTCTTCACTTCTCATTGCTTCTTTGTTATGTTTTCTAGTTCTATTTTTTGTTTTCTATCTCTTTGTTAAAGTTCTAAGTTCATGTACTCTTCCCCTAAGTTGATTCCTTGTAAATTATTCTTCACTTCAGTTAGTGTATCTTTCATTTCTGACTGGATCTTTTTTATGCTGTTGAGGTCCTCACTAAGTTCATTGAACATCCTTATAACCAGTGTTTTAAACTCTGCATTTAGTAGATTGCTTGTCTCCATTTTCTTTTCAGTTCTTTTTGTGGAATGTTGTTCTGTTCTTTCACTTGGGGCATGTTTCTTTGTCTCCTCATTATGGTATCCTTCCTGTGATTGTTTCTAAGTATTAGGTAGAGCTGCTATGTCTCCTGGGCTTGACAGCATAGCTTTATGTAATAGGTATCCTGTAGAGTCCAGTGGCATAGCTTCCTTGTTCACTTGAGTATGCCTGCTGGTGTGCCTCCTTCCATGTGAACTGTGTGCACCCTTCTATTGTAGTTGAGCCTAGATTGCTGTTGGCATGTCAATGGGAGGGATATACCCACGGGTTTATTGGCTCTGAGGACTGGCTACCACCACCCTTGATGATCACTTTGTGGGGGCTCTGGTGCCTACTGAGTCTGCCCCTTGAGTATCCCACTTGTGGAAGTGGTTGGGTGGTGCTTCAATGTGGTCTAAAGCTATCTACCAGATGTGCAGGCTCTAGGCCTTCCAGGACATGCAGGCCAAGGTCAGTCTCCACCTGTGTTTTGCCTGGGTTCACTTGACATGTACTACAAAGTAATCTGCATGTGGCTCCTCCCTGTGCTGGTCTTGGAGGAGCCCAGGAGAGACCAAGCTCTGAACCAAGGCCAGCTGCCAATAGTGCATGGCCTGGAGCCACTTAGCAAGAGGTACTGGCCATGCCAAGGCCAGATGCTGCTTGCTTGAGGGATTTTAGGAAAGCCTTAGCATTAGCTAAGACAGGCCATTTGTATAGAAACTCCACTGGAAACAGCTTGGATAGGCCCAGATTTTGGGTGGGGTGGGCTCTCAGGGAATCTCCAGAGCAGGGGAACAGTAATAGCCAGGTTTATGGAGACTCATATCTGACTCCCACCTCTGGCTCTCTGGGTGGAGGTCTCAAAAAAGGAACAATGGCCTCTGCCAGCACTTGTCTGGGAGAAAGCTGCCCCTCCAGATCATATCCTGATACCAGACAACTCAGTTCCTCCCTGTGTGTACCTGGTACTTTTTGAGCTGCTACCCCAGCACTAGAGCTCAGAGCAAGTAAGTCCAAGTAACTTAGTCTGAAAGCTCTTTAAGAGGAATGACTGGGACCCTAGGAGCCCCCCATTTGTCTCAGTCACAATCCCCTCAGGTTATTTAAAGGAGAAGTTACAAGGTGTCTCCTCCTGGCACTAGAATCCTGAGCTGGGGTCCTGGTGTATGACTGTGACTTCTGCAGCAAAGATATCTCTCCTGATTTTTATATGCCACATGTGGGTGTGGGACAAGCCCATTCTGTGTCTTCACCCCTCCTACCAGTCTTCATGTGGATTCTTTATATCTTCAGTTATAGGACTTCTGTTCAGCTAGATTTCAGGCAGTGCTAAATGATGGCTGTTCTGTAGTTTAGTTGTAATCCTGGTGCAATTATAGGAAGGTGTGAGTACCACATTTACCTACACTGCCATTTTGACTGGTTGAATTACTTCACATTTCATTCTCCAGAGCCTTCTACATAAGACATTTTAAAGCCCTTTCATATCTGACATTATTATTATTAATATTAATTATTTTAGATCACTCCCCTATAAAGAACCTATCTGTGTGGAATGGCAAATATAGCCCAGCCCTATTGGAAAACTGATAGGCGCGTGTTGGCACACAGGACGCCAAACCCATGGATCGGTTCTCCCATGGAAAATCAGGCCTGCATTATACCAAGGCTGCTTTAAGGATTGCTCTTGCTAAAACTCTCTTACCCTGAGCTGAAACAGCAAATGCTTACTGCGTATCTTTAAAGTAACTTCCTGAAGTCTGTGCTAATTTTCCCAAGGACTGAAATGTAACCAGACCATTACTCTTATTGGTCCCTTGCATTTGCAACATTCCTTCCTTGTTAATCTGCAGGAAGTAATCAGTAACATCCTCCCCTTTGCTATCTGTAAAAAGTAATTACCTAAAGCAAACCTGAGCATAATAAATGAGAACCTTCTTTGATGAATACTATCAGAAAGCCAATAAAAGCTTGTCAAAGCAAGAGGCAAGGTGCTCTCCCCTTTAGAGAGTAGCCACGCCATCCCTTTTTCTCAATAGGATTTCAGTAATCCATGTGAATTTGTCTCATCTCATCCACAACACTGCAGACACTGCTCGCCAGAGTCAACTTCACTCCCCTACTTTCCTTCAACAAAATCAAGCTCATGTTCTCTTAGCCCCTGGATTTTCTTTCTCATCTCTGTTTTTCATAGAGATTCTCAGAATTCTATGCCTCATTTTCTTCCTTGCTATCTTTCTATTCTAGTTTCCATAAATTACTATTTTTCACATCCTTTTCTGAATTCTTCCTCTACTTCAAGATCTCTCTAAAGAGTCCGTTTACAACCAAGTCTCAGAGAACCAACTTGGACTAACATATGACAAAGAAATATTTTTTAAAAAATAGTGAAAATTAAGTAACAGTGAGATTAAGTCATTATTTTAAGATTTTTTTAATTTTATTTTAATCATTGTTCAATTACAGTTTTCTCCTTTTTATTCCCAATCCAGCCCAACTCCCACCCCTCCTCACTTCCCTCCCATTACCACCCTCCCCTTAGTTTATGACCATGTGTCTTTTAAGTTTATTCCCCTGAACCCTTCCCACTGTCCCCTGAAATTCCCTCTACTCTCTTCTGTGGGCACTGTCAGCCTGACCTCTATTTCAGTGTCTTTGGTTATATTTTGCTTGTTTCTTTGTTTTGTTGTTTAGGATCATGTTAAAGGTGAGATCATATGATATTTGTCTTTCACTGCCTGGCTTGTATCGCTTAGCATAATGCTTTCCAGCTCCATCCAAGCTGTTGCAAAGGGTAGGAGCTCCTTCTTTCTTTCTGCTGCATAGAATTCCATTGTGTAAATGTACCATAGATTTTTGGTCCATTCATTCACTGATGGGCATCTTGGTTGCTTCCAGCATCTAGCTATTGTAAAGTTTGCTGCTATGAACATTGGGATGCATAGGTTCTTTTGGATTTGTGTTTTAGTCTTCCTAGGATAGAGTCCCAGTAGTGGAATTGCAGGGTCAAAAGGCAGATCCATTTTCAGTTTACTGAGGAAGTTCCATACTGCTTTCCATAGTGGTTGTACCAGTCTGCAGTCCCACCAGCAGTGCAGTAGGGCCCCCTTTTCTCCACAACCTCTCCAACACTTGTTGTTTGTTGCTTTGTTTATGATGGCCATTCTGACTGGTGTGAAGTGGTATCTCATTGTGGTTTTAATTTGCATCTCTCTGATAACTAGCGATATTGAACATCGTTTCATGTGTCTTTGGATTTTCTGTATGTCCTCCTTGGAGAAGTGTCTGTTCAAGTCCTTTGCCCACTTTTTAATTGGATTCCTTGTCTTCTTAGAGTGGAGTTGTATAAGTTCTTTATATATTTTGGAGATTAAACCCTTGTCTGAGGTATCATTAGCAAATACGTTTTCCCATACAGATGGTTCTCTTTTAATTTTGATACTGTTTTCTTTAGCTGTACAGAAGCTTTTAATTTTGATGAAGTCCCATTTGTTTATTCTTTCCTTTATGTCCCTTGCTCTAGAGGACAAGTCAGTAAAAAAGTTTCTGCATGAAATATCTGAGATTTTCCTACCTATGTTTTCCTCTAGGACTTTAATGGTGTCATGTTTTATATTTAAGTCTTTTATCCACCTTGAATTTATTTTTGTATATGGTGTAAGTTGGTGCTCAAATTTCATTTTTTTGCACGTGGCTGTCTAGTTCTCCCAACACCATTTCTTGAAGAGGCTATTTTTACTCCATTTTATGTTGCTGCCTCCTTTGTCAAATATTAATTGACCATAGAGACTTGGGCTTATTTCTGGGCTATGGGCCTGTTTTTATGCCAGTACCAGGCTGTTTTGATTACAGTGGCCTTGTAGTATAGTTTAGTGTCGGGTATTGTGATCCCTCCTACTTTACTCTTCTTTCTCAAAATGACAGCAGCTATTCGGGGTCATTTATGATTCCATATAAATTTTTGAAGTGTTTGTTCTATGTCTGTGAAATATGCCATTGGTACTTTAATGGGAATTGCATTGAATGTGTAAATTGCTTTGGGTAGTATGGACATTTTGATGATATTAATTCTTCCAATCCACCAACACGGTATATGTTTCCATTTGTTTGTGTCTTCCTTGATTTCTTTCCTCAGTGTTATGTAGTTTTCTGAATGCAGGTCTTTTACCTCTTTGGTTAGGTTTATTCCTAGATAGTTTATTTTTCTTTTTGCTATTTCAAATGGGATTTTTTCCCTGAACTCTGCTTCTGCTGTTTCATTGTTGGTGTACAGAAATGCCTTTGATTTCTGGATATTGACTTTGTATCCTGCTGTTTTGCCAAATTCATTTATTAGGTCAAGCAGTTTTTTTGGTGGAGTCTATAGGATTTTCTGTGTACACTATCATGTCATCTGCAAACAGTGACAGTTTTGTTTCCTCCTTTCTGATTTGGATGCCTTTCATTTCTTTTTCTTGTCTGATTGCTGTGGCCAAAACTTCCAGTACTATATTGAATAGAAGTGGTGAAAGTGGACAGCCTTGTCTTGTTCCTGATCTTAGTGGAAAAGATTTTAATTTTTGCCCATTGAGTATGATGTTGTCTGTAGGTCTCTCATATATGGCCTTTATTATGTTGAGGAATGCTCCCTCTATTCCCACTTTGCCGAGTGTTTTTATCACGAATGGGTGCTGTACCTTCTCAAATGCTTTTTCTGCATCTATTGATATAATCGTGTGGTTTTTGTCTTTGCTTTTGTTTATGTGATGTATTACATTTACTGATTTGCGAATATTCTACCATCCTTGCATCCCTGGAATGAATCCCACTTGGTCATGGTGTATGATCTTTTTAATGTATTGTTGGATGCGGTTTGCCAGTGTTTTGTTGAGGATTTTAGCGTCAATATTCATCAGTGGTATTGGCGTCAAGTTTTCTTTCTTTGTTGTGTCTTTATTTGGTTTTGGAATCAGGATGATGTTGGGCTCATTAAAAGAGTTTGGGAGACTCCCATCTTTTTGGATTTCTTGGAATAGTCTGTGAAGGATAGGGGTTAGCTCTTCCTTAAATGCTTTGTAGAATTCTCCTGTGTAAACATCTGGTCCAGGGCTTTTGTGTTTGGGAGTTTTTTGATTACTGCTTCAATTTCTTTTGTTGTTATTGGTCTGTTCAGGCTTTCTGCTTCTTTTTCATTGAGTTTTGGAAGATTATATTTTTCTAGAAATTTGCCCATTTCACCTAGGTTTTCAAATTTCTTGGCATACAGTTCTTTGTAGTAATTTCTCACAATCCTTTGTATTTCTGTGGTATCTGTTGTAATCTCTCCTCTTTCATTTCTGATTGTGTTTATTTGGGTCTTCTCTCTTTTTTCCTTGATGAGTCTGCTTAAAGGCTTGTCGATTTTGTTTATCTTTTCAAAGAACCAGCTCTTGGATTCATTGATCCTTAGGATTGTGCTTTTAGTCTCTATGTTATTTAATTCTGCTCTGGTCTTGGTTATTTCCTTCCTTCTGCTTGCTTTGGGCTGTCTTTGTTGTTGTTCCTCGAGTTCTTGTAGACGTAGGGTTAGGTTGTTTGTTTGGAATGTTTCTAACTTTTTTAGGTGGGCCTGTATCACTATGAACTTCCCTCTCAGGACTGTCTTGGCTGTGTCCCATAAGTTTTGGGTTGTTGTGAGTTCGTTTTCATTTGTGTCCAGAAACCTTTTGATTTCTTCCCTAATATCATCCTTGACCCATTCATTGTTTAGTAGCATGCTATTTAATCTCCATGATTTTGAGTGTTTTGGGTTTTTTTCCTTGGGGTTGGTTTCTAGCTTCAGTCCCCTGTGGTCTGAGAAAATGCTTGGTATGATTTCAATTTTCTTGAAATTGTTGAGGCTTGTTTTGTGTCCTATCATGTGGTCAATCTTTGAGAATGTCCCATGTACATTTGAAAAGAATGTATATTTAGCTTCTTTTGGATGGAGGGCTCTGCATATATCAGTCAAGTCCATTTCATCAATGGTATTGTTCAATGCCACAATATCTTCATTGATATTTTGTTTGGAAGATCTGTCCATTTTTGATAGTGGGGTGTTAAAATCTCCCACTATAATTGTGTTGCTGTCCATATCTTTCTTGAAGTCCTCTAAGATTTTCTTTATGTATTTGGGTGCTCCTATGTTGGGTGCCTATATATTTACAATATTTATGTCTTCTTGGTGGGTTCTTCCCTTGAGTATTATGAAGTGATGTTCTGGGTGTCTCTTTATGGACCTTTTTCTGGAAATCTATTTTGTCTGATATGAGTATTGCTACCCTGGCTTTTTTTTTTTCCTGTCCATTTGCTTGAAAGATTTGTTTCCAGCCCTTCACTTTCAGTCTGTGTAGGTCTTTTATCCTGAGGTGGGTCTCTTGTAGACAGCAGATATGTGGGTCATTTTTTCTTATCCATTCAGCTATTCTGTGTCTTTTGATTGGAGCATTTAATCCATTTACACTTAAGGTTATTATTGATAGGTACTTATTCATTGTCTTTTATGTACATGTGTTCCTCTCTCTCTCACTTTTCCTCCCCTTCCTTAAAGCAGCCCCTTTAGGATCTCTTGCAGAGCTGGTTTGGTCGAGGCGTATTCTTTTAGACTGCTTTTGTCTAGGAGCTTCTTATTTGGCCTTCTATCTTGATCGAGAGCCTTGCTGGATATAGTAGCCTTGGTTGCAGACCTCTGGTTCTCATTACCTGGAGTATTTCTTGCCATTCTCTTCTGGCTTGAAGTGTTTCCATTGAGAAGTCGGCTGTTAGCCTTATTGGGGCTCCCTTGTATGTTACTTCCTTTTTCTCCCTTGCTGCCTTTAAGATTCTCTCTTTGTCTTGAAATTTTGCCATTTTAATTATGATGTGTCTTGAGGTGGGCCTCTTTGGGTTCCTCTTGACTGGGACTCTTTGTGTTTCCTGGGTTTGTGTGACTTTTTCTCTCATCAAATTAGGGAAGTTCTCCTTCACTACTTGTTCAACTAGGTTTTCGATCCCTTGCTCTTCTTCTTCTCCTTCTGGTATCCCTATTATACGGATATTATTACGTTTCATATTGTCTTGCATTTCTCTTAATCCCTCTTCATTCTTTCTGAGCCTCTTTTCCTTTCCTTGCTCTTTCTGGGTGTTGTTTTCTACTTTGTCCTCCAGCTCGCTAATCCAATCTTCTGCTTCATCGATCCTGCTTTCATTCCTTCTACTGTGTTCTTCAGTTCAGAAATTGTATTCTTCATTTCCTCTTGGCCTTTGTTGAGAGTTTCTATTTCCTTTTTCATGTTTATATAGTTTGCGCTGAGATTGCTGTAGCTTCCCTCTAGTTTCTGAAAGCTCATTGTGAGTTCATTGAACTTCCTGATAATCATTGTTTTGAACTCACTATCTGATAGTTGAGTTGCCTCTATTTCATTTAGCATTTTTCCTGAGGCTTCCTCATTTCCCTTCAATTGGGGATTGTTTCTTTGTTTTTTCGTTGTTCGTGGGTTTCTTCTTGTTAGCCTCTGTTTCTTAAAATGATCAGTTCTGATTCCCTGTAATTATGGTGTGAACTTCTGTGGTAGAATACTTGTGAGATTCAGTGGTACAGTCTCTTTTGTGTATCCTAGTGTTCACAACTTCCCCCTACTCTTTTTTGTGATCCGTTGGAGGAGTAAGGCAAAATGGTTTAAGACAGCCAGACAGTATACTATGATATTTACATTAGCAGCCAGTAGAGAAGAGATGGGTTATCCTTTGGCTCCTTACAGTGTTAACTGTGATCCTCCACCCCACTATTCACGTTTTAGAAAGTATGGAAAGAGGCTAAGACTCTTATTGGGGACAAGAGGATTGTTAGTTGGGTCTAGAGAGCTGTGAGGCTGTGGGAGGTCAGATTCTAAGGTACGCTTGGCATAAAGATTAGTATATAGGAGTAGTGTGTAAAAGAATAGAGACAACCCCCACAATAGTATAGTTCAGTAAATTTCAAGATGAGCTGAGATCAGGTAGGGGTATTGAGTGGTATTTACAATTGTATGAACTAGGTCTTATTAACAGTAATAGTAAAGTGACAGTCTTGTGGCAGAATTGATGAGATCTAGATAACAAGAATAAAGAGTATAGAACCTTGAGAGGTGTATTAATGGAACACAGATGAAGAATCATAAACTATCAACACGTTGTGACTGAGATACCAGGGGGAACCTATTAAATGACAGTATAACCAGCCAAGCAAAGAAGATTATACAGAAAGAAAAAGAATACCAAAATACTATTAAAATAAAAAGTCACAAAAGTGAGAAAAAGATAATACAAATTTGCAGTAACTTGCAAGATTGTAAAAAAGAAAGGAAAGAAAAGCAGAAGATGTAGTGCAGGAGAGATAAATTTGGAGTGGAAAGAATAATATTAGGATGAATGGAAGAGAAACATAAGGGATTGGGAGGTATAAAAATAATAAGAATTGAAAAATAAAATGTCACTTAAAACACAAGATAAAATCAATCAACCAACAACAGCCACAAAAAAAAACAACAACAAACCAAACCAAAACAAAACAAAATAAGAAAAACCTCTTGTTGGTTTCTAACTGGCCAGACCAGTTTTTCTGATCTTGCTGGCTTCAGCTGGCTGAGGGGCCTTTGAAATGCTTCTCTCTCTTCCCAGTCAGATCTCAGCAAGACTGTCAGGTACCCTGGGCGCTCCCAAGCATACTAGCTCTCTAGAGCTCACTGCCGCATTCTTCCGGACTCCGGGGTCCTGCAGGGTTCCAGCTCTATGATCTCAGAAGGCACCCAAGACATTTTGGGATTCACTGTGCCCTCCCTGGGAATCGTGAAAGTGTGTGCCCCTCCACCAAACTTTTGAGATTCAGGCTCTAGGATTGCCCTAAGCGCCACGCTGAGACTCTTCCGAGTTCACAGTGAGTGCGGGTCAGGCCTCCCGATGGGGTGTGAGGGGAATCCTTCCCAGCTCTTTGTTTTCCATCGATCCACACCCCAACCGGGCCAGGGGTGTTGGCGCCTTTTCCGACCAGGGGCAGTTGTGTTAGCTGGGAGCCCTCACTTCTCCCAGGTCTCTGGGTGGGTGTTCACAGTCCCTGGGCAATTTTTTCCCAGACCAACTGGCCAATCTGTTCCTTCAAGCAACACGCTCTCCCCTGGAGTTGCTCAAACCCCATATTCAGTGGAGGGAGCAGTGACTCCCCTCTCCTGGGAGCCCTGAGGCAGACCCTGAAGCACCGGGCCTGGGGACTGCACACCCCAGACCCCGTGCTGATCCCCAGGTCCCTTTTGTCCCAAAGCAGTCTCCCTACCATCTGGTTTTCCAGTGATCACAATAATCCCCGATGTCCTGCTTTCAAAAGTGATTCGGTAACCCAGTCCACTTGCTCTGTTTCTCCATCAATCTGCGAGTTTCCCTCCTCTTCACAGAAACCGAGAAAAATGCTCCTTGAGCAAAGCCGCCATCTTCCTCACACTATCTTGAGATTAAGTCATTCTTGGCTCAAGATGCCTAAGTGAGTAAACTCTAAAGTGTATATTAAACTGACTTGTGTGTCACAATTTAATCCTCTTCAACTAGATGATATTATAATCTTAAATAAGGGAAATAGTGGTGTGTAATTTCTCTCCCATCACTCAAGAGAGAGGAGAGATGAATATCAAGAAATGCTTGAATAGCTCTAGCTGGTGTGGCTCAGTGGATTGAAAACCAGTCTGCAAACCAAAGGGTTGCTGGTTCAATTCCCATTGTAGGGCATATGCCTCGGTTGTGGGCCATCTCCTCAGTAGGGGGCATGTGAGATGCAACCATGCATTGATGTTTCTCTCCTGAGCATAATTTTCTCTCTTTCTCTCTCCCTTCCCCTCACTAAAGATAAATAAATAAAATCTTTTTTTAAAAAAGAAATGCTTAACTATAAAAGAAATATTTACAATCAGCACAAGTATTCAGAAACCAAAACTAAACCTTCTTGTCTGCATAGAAGACAAGATGCTACATAGAACATTCTACATAATTTAAATATAAACTAAATTGATAGGCAGTTTTAAAAGATAACTAAGAATGTGTGTTTAGGGGTAGATTAATTTGGAGGTTATTTATTTTTACTACTACCATTATTTATCTACTATTACAAAGAAAGGTAGAAGAGCATTACAATTCAGAAATAATGTGATGATGGACTGGGGGGGGGGAGTAATTCTCCTAAAAGTATTGATATCTAAAATTGGCATCCATGTTCTAACTCATGAGTATAGAAAATTCAGGCCACCAGGAGATATCACCTCATACCTGTTAGAATAGATATTGTACAAAAAGACAAGAAATACCATGTGTTGGTGAGGCTATAGAGAAAAGGGGACCCTTGTGTACTGTTGGTGGGAATGTCAACTGGTGTAGCCAATTCAAAAAAAAAATCAAAGATAGAATTTTCAAGTGATCCAGCAATCCCACTACTGGGTACATAACGAAAACAACAACAACACCAACGAAAATAGGATCTCTAAGACATATCTGCACCCCCATGTTCATTGCAGCATTATTCACAATAGCCAAGATATAATGACAACATAGGTGCTCACAGACAAATGAATGGGTAAAGGAAATTTGAGATAGATGATAAATAGATGATAGATAGATATTCAGTCATGTAAAAGAAGAAAACCCGAGGGGGGAAAGATGGTAGCTTTACTGTAGGCAGCGTGTTTCTCGGTTCTGTGAAGAGGAGGGAAACTCTCAGATTGGTGGGGAAACAGAGCAAGTGGCCTAGGTTACCGAAACATTTTTTAAAACAGGACATCAAAAATGATTGCAATCATTGAAACACCAGACGGTAAGGAGGCTGCTTCAGGACAAAAGGGATCCAGGGATCAGTGCAGGGACCAGGGGGGTTGCAGTCCCGAGGCCCGGTATTCCTGGGTCTGCCTCAGGGCTCCTGGAAGAGGAGAGTCACTGCTCCCTCCCTCGAATACGGAGATTGAGCAACACCAGGGGAGACCTTGTTGCTTGAAGGCACAGAGAGGCCAGTTGGACAGGAAGGAAAAAATCACCCAGGGTCTGCGAACACCCACCCAGAGCCCTGGGAGAAGTGAGTGCCTCCAGCCAGCACGACCAGCGGCAGCCTGGAAGAGTGCACGCACCCCTAGCCTGGTGGGAGTGTGGATTGGTGGAAAACCCAGACATCACAACCCGGATCCAGGAAAGGGCATGGGCATTCTCAGGTTTCTGGAGCCTGTGGTGTTGAACTGTGCACCTCATCGGGAATCCTGACTCTCGTGCTGTGAACCCAGAAGGGATGTGGTGCTTAGTGCATTCCTAGAGCCCGAAACTCAAAAAGTTGGTGGATGGGCGCACCTTTTTATGATTCCCAGAGAGGGCACAGTGAATCCCAAAATATCGCGGGTGCTTCCTGAGATCATAGAGCTGAAACCCTGCAGGGACCCCAGAGCCCAGAAGAATGTGGCAGTGAGCTCCCGAGAGCAAGTGTGCTCGGGAGCATCCAGGGTCCTGTAGGGGAAAGTCAGATTGGCCCTGGGAATAGTACCTGAGAGACTTATTGAGATCTGGCTGGGAAGAGTGATAAGCATTTCAAAGGCCCCTCAGCCAGCTGAAGCCAGCAAGATCAGAAAAACTGGTCTGGCCAGTTAGAAACCAACAAGAGGTTTTTCTTATTTTGTTTTGTTTTGGTTTGGTTTGTTGTTGTTTTTTTTTGTGGCTGTTGTTGGTTGATTGATTTTATCTTGTGTTTTAAGTGACATTTTATTTTTCAATTCTTATTATTTTTATACCTCCCAATCCCTTATGTTTCTCTTCCATTCATCCTAATATTATTCTTTCCACTCCAAATTTATCTCTCCTGCACTACATCTTCTGCTTTTCTTTCCTTTCTTTTTTACAATCTTGCAAGTTACTGCAAATTTGTATTATCTTTTTCTCACTTTTGTGACTTTTTTATTTTAATAGTATTTTGGTATTCTTTTTCTTTCTGTATAATCTTCTTTGCTTGGCTGGTTATACTGTCATTTAATAGGTTCCCCCTGGTATCTCAGTCACAACGTGTTGATAGTTTATGATTCTTCATCTGTGTTCCATTAATACACCTCTCAAGGTTCTATACTCTTTATTCTTGTTATCTAGATCTCATCAATTCTGCCACAAGACTGTCACTTTACTATTACTGTTAATAAGACCTAGTTCATACAATTGTAAATACCACTCAATACCCCTACCTGATCTCAGCTCATCTTGAAATTTACTGAACTATACTATTGTGGGGGTTGTCTCTATTCTTTTACACACTACTCCTATATACTAATCTTTATGCCAAGCGTACCTTAGAATCTGACCTCCCACAGCCTCACAGCTCTCTAGACCCAACTAACAATCCTCTTGTCCCCAATAAGAGTCTTAGCCTCTTTCCATACTTTCTAAAACGTGAATAGTGGGGTGGAGGATCACAGTTAACACTGTAAGGAGCCAAAGGATAACCCATCTCTTCTCTACTGGCTGCTAATGTAAATATCATAGTATACTGTCTGGCTGTCTTAAACCATTTTGCCTTACTCCTCCAACGGATCACAAAAAAGAGTAGGGGGAAGTTGTGAACACTAGGATACACAAAAGAGACTGTACCACTGAATCTCACAAGTATTCTACCACAGAAGTTCACACCATAATTACAGGGAATCAGAACTGATCATTTTAAGAAACAGAGGCTAACAAGAAGAAACCCACGAACAACGAAAAAACAAAGAAACAATCCCCAATTGAAGGGAAATGAGGAAGCCTCAGGAAAAATGCTAAATGAAATAGAGGCAACTCAACTATCAGATAGTGAGTTCAAAACAATGATTATCAGGAAGTTCAATGAACTCACAATGAGCTTTCAGAAACTAGAGGGAAGCTACAGCAATCTCAGCGCAAACTATATAAACATGAAAAAGGAAATAGAAACTCTCAACAAAGGCCAAGAGGAAATGAAGAATACAATTTCTGAACTGAAGAACACAGTAGAAGGAATGAAAAGCAGGATCGATGAAGCAGAAGATTGGATTAGCGAGCTGGAGGACAAAGTAGAAAACAACACCCAGAAAGAGCAAGGAAAGGAAAAGAGGCTCAGAAAGAATGAAGAGGGATTAAGAGAAATGCAAGACAATATGAAACGTAATAATATCCGTATAATAGGGATACCAGAAGGAGAAGAAGAAGAGCAAGGGATCGAAAACCTAGTTGAACAAGTAGTGAAGGAGAACTTCCCTAATTTGATGAGAGAAAAAGTCACACAAACCCAGGAAACACAAAGAGTCCCAGTCAAGAGGAACCCAAAGAGGCCCACCTCAAGACACATCATAATTAAAATGGCAAAATTTCAAGACAAAGAGAGAATCTTAAAGGCAGCAAGGGAGAAAAAGGAAGTAACATACAAGGGAGCCCCAATAAGGCTAACAGCCGACTTCTCAATGGAAACACTTCAAGCCAGAAGAGAATGGCAAGAAATACTCCAGGTAATGAGAACCAGAGGTCTGCAACCAAGGCTACTATATCCAGCAAGGCTCTCGATCAAGATAGAAGGCCAAATAAGAAGCTCCTAGACAAAAGCAGTCTAAAAGAATACGCCTCGACCAAACCAGCTCTGCAAGAGATCCTAAAGGGGCTGCTTTAAGGAAGGGGAGGAAAAGTGAGAGAGAGAGGAACACATGTACATAAAAGACAATGAATAAGTACCTATCAATAATAACCTTAAGTGTAAATGGATTAAATGCTCCAATCAAAAGACACAGAATAGCTGAATGGATAAGAAAAAATGACCCACATATCTGCTGTCTACAAGAGACCCACCTCAGGATAAAAGACCTACACAGACTGAAAGTGAAGGGCTGGAAACAAATCTTTCAAGCAAATGGACAGGAAAAAAAAAAGCCAGGGTAGCAATACTCATATCAGACAAAATAGATTTCCAGAAAAAGGTCCATAAAGAGACACCCAGAACATCACTTCATAATACTCAAGGGAAGAACCCACCAAGAAGACATAAATATTGTAAATATATAGGCACCCAACATAGGAGCACCCAAATACATAAAGAAAATCTTAGAGGACTTCAAGAAAGATATGGACAGCAACACAATTATAGTGGGAGATTTTAACACCCCACTATCAAAAATGGACAGATCTTCCAAACAAAATATCAATGAAGATATTGTGGCATTGAACAATACCATTGATGAAATGGACTTGACTGATATATGCAGAGCCCTCCATCCAAAAGAAGCTAAATATACATTCTTTTCAAATGTACATGGGACATTCTCAAAGATTGACCACATGATAGGACACAAAACAAGCCTCAACAATTTCAAGAAAATTGAAATCATACCAAGCATTTTCTCAGACCACAGGGGACTGAAGCTAGAAACCAACCCCAAGGAAAAAAACCCAAAACACTCAAAATCATGGAGATTAAATAGCATGCTACTAAACAATGAATGGGTCAAGGATGATATTAGGGAAGAAATCAAAAGGTTTCTGGACACAAATGAAAACGAACTCACAACAACCCAAAACTTATGGGACACAGCCAAGACAGTCCTGAGAGGGAAGTTCATAGTGATACAGGCCCACCTAAAAAAGTTAGAAACATTCCAAACAAACAACCTAACCCTACGTCTACAAGAACTCGAGGAACAACAACAAAGACAGCCCAAAGCAAGCAGAAGGAAGGAAATAACCAAGACCAGAGCAGAATTAAATAACATAGAGACTAAAAGCACAATCCTAAGGATCAATGAATCCAAGAGCTGGTTCTTTGAAAAGATAAACAAAATCGACAAGCCTTTAAGCAGACTCATCAAGGAAAAAAGAGAGAAGACCCAAATAAACACAATCAGAAATGAAAGAGGAGAGATTACAACAGATACCACAGAAATACAAAGGATTGTGAGAAATTACTACAAAGAACTGTATGCCAAGAAATTTGAAAACCTAGGTGAAATGGGCAAATTTCTAGAAAAATATAATCTTCCAAAACTCAATGAAAAAGAAGCAGAAAGCCTGAACAGACCAATAACAACAAAAGAAATTGAAGCAGTAATCAAAAAAACTCCCAAACACAAAAGCCCTGGACCAGATGTTTACACAGGAGAATTCTACAAAGCATTTAAGGAAGAGCTAACCCCTATCCTTCACAGACTATTCCAAGAAATCCAAAAAGATGGGAGTCTCCCAAACTCTTTTAATGAGCCCAACATCATCCTGATTCCAAAACCAAATAAAGACACAACAAAGAAAGAAAACTTGACGCCAATACCACTGATGAATATTGACGCTAAAATCCTCAACAAAACACTGGCAAACCGCATCCAACAATACATTAAAAAGATCATACACCATGACCAAGTGGGATTCATTCCAGGGATGCAAGGATGGTAGAATATTCGCAAATCAGTAAATGTAATACATCACATAAACAAAAGCAAAGACAAAAACCACACGATTATATCAATAGATGCAGAAAAAGCATTTGAGAAGGTACAGCACCCATTCGTGATAAAAACACTCGGCAAAGTGGGAATAGAGGGAGCATTCCTCAACATAATAAAGGCCATATATGAGAGACCTACAGACAACATCATACTCAATGGGCAAAAATTAAAATCTTTTCCACTAAGATCAGGAACAAGACAAGGCTGTCCACTTTCACCACTTCTATTCAATATAGTACTGGAAGTTTTGGCCACAGCAATCAGACAAGAAAAAGAAATGAAAGGCATCCAAATCAGAAAGGAGGAAACAAAACTGTCACTGTTTGCAGATGACATGATAGTGTACACAGAAAATCCTATAGACTCCACCAAAAAAACTGCTTGACCTAATAAATGAATTTGGCAAAACAGCAGGATACAAAGTCAATATCCAGAAATCAAAGGCATTTCTGTACACCAACAATGAAACAGCAGAAGCAGAGTTCAGGGAAAAAATCCCATTTGAAATAGCAAAAAGAAAAATAAACTATCTAGGAATAAACCTAACCAAAGAGGTAAAAGACCTGCATTCAGAAAACTACATAACACTGAGGAAAGAAATCAAGGAAGACACAAACAAATGGAAACATATACCGTGTTGGTGGATTGGAAGAATTAATATCATCAAAATGTCCATACTACCCAAAGCAATTTACACATTCAATGCAATTCCCATTAAAGTACCAATGGCATATTTCACAGACATAGAACAAACACTTCAAAAATTTATATGGAATCATAAATGACCCCGAATAGCTGCTGTCATTTTGAGAAAGAAGAGTAAAGTAGGAGGGATCACAATACCCGACACTAAACTATACTACAAGGCCACTGTAATCAAAACAGCCTGGTACTGGCATAAAAACAGGCCCATAGCCCAGAAATAAGCCCAAGTCTCTATGGTCAATTAATATTTGACAAAGGAGGCAGCAACATAAAATGGAGTAAAAATAGCCTCTTCAAGAAATGGTGTTGGGAGAACTAGACAGCCACGTGCAAAAAAATGAAATTTGAGCACCAACTTACACCATATACAAAAATAAATTCAAGGTGGATAAAAGACTTAAATATAAAACATGACACCATTAAAGTCCTAGAGGAAAACATAGGTAGGAAAATCTCAGATATTTCATGCAGAAACTTTTTTACTGACTTGTCCTCTAGAGCAAGGGACATAAAGGAAAGAATAAACAAATGGGACTTCATCAAAATTAAAAGCTTCTGTACAGCTAAAGAAAACAGTATCAAAATTAAAAGAGAACCATCTGAGCCCTGGCTGGCGTAGCTCAGTGGATTGAGCGCGGGCTGGGAACCAAAGTGTCCCAGGTTCGATTCCCAGCCAGGGTACATTCCTGGGTTGCAGGCCATAACCCCCAGCAACCGCACATTGATGTTTCTCTCTCTCTCTCTCTCTCTCTCTCTCTCTCTCTCTCTCTCTCTCTCTCTCTCTCTCTCTCTCTCTCCCCCTCTCCCTTTCCCTCCCTCCCTCCCTCCCTTCCCTCCCTAAAAATAAATAAATAAAATCTTTAAAAAAAAAAAAAAAAAAGAGAGAACCATCTGTATGGGAAAACGTATTTGCTAATGATACCTCAGACAAGGGTTTAATCTCCAAAATATATAAAGAACTTATACAACTCCACTCTAAGAAGACAAGGAATCCAATTAAAAAGTGGGCAAAGGACTTGAACAGACACTTCTCCAAGGAGGACATACAGAAAATCCAAAGACACATGAAACGATGTTCAATATCGCTAGTTATCAGAGAGATGCAAATTAAAACCACAATGAGATACCACTTCACACCAGTCAGAATGGCCATCATAAACAAAGCAACAAACAACAAGTGTTGGAGAGGTTGTGGAGAAAAGGGGGCCCTACTGCACTGCTGGTGGGACTGCAGACTGGTACAACCACTATGGAAAGCAGTATGGAACTTCCTCAGTAAACTGAAAATGGATCTGCCTTTTGACCCTGCAATTCCACTACTGGGACTCTATCCTAGGAAGACTAAAACACAAATCCAAAAGAACCTATGCATCCCAATGTTCATAGCAGCACAATTTACAATAGCTAGGGGCTGGAAGCAACCAAGATGCCCATGAGTAAATGAATGGATCAAAAAACCATGGTACATTTACACAATGGAATTCTATGCAGCAGAAAGAAAGAAGGAGCTCCTACCCTTTGCAACAGCTTGGATGGAGCTGGAAAGCATTATGCTAAGCGATACAAGCCAGGCAGTGAAAGACAAATACCATATGATCTCACCTTTAACAGGAACCTAAACAACAAAACAAAGAAACAAGCAAAATATAACCAAAGACACTGAAATAGAGGGCAGGCTGACAGTGACCACAAGGGCGAGAAGAGGGAATTTCAGGGGACAAAGGGAAGGGTTCATGGGAACAAATTTAAAGGACACAGGGACAAAAACTAGGGGTAGGGTGGTAATGGGAGGGAAGTGGGGAGGGGGGCAGGGGGGCTGGATTGGGAGTAAAAAGGAGAAAACTGTACTTGAGCAATGATTAAAATAAAATTTAAAAATAAACTAAAAAAAAGAAAGAAGAAAACCCTGCCATTTGTGACAACATGGATGGACTTTGAGAGTGGTAGGCTAAGTGAAATAAGTGAGACAGAAAGACAAAAACTGCATGAACTCAATTATATATGGACACCTAAAAAAACTGAATTCATAGATACAGAGATCAGATTCCTGATTGCCAAAGTGGGGGTAAGGAGCAGGCAAAATGGATTGAAGGTGATCAAAATGTACAAGCTTTCACATATAAAATAATGCATGGGAATGTAATGTATTGCATAGTATTAATAATACTGTATTGTATATTTGAAAATTGCTGGGAGAATAAATCTTAAAAGTTTTTATTGCAAGAAAAAAAAATTTAAATGTGTGGTTACAGATGTTAACTTATTGTGCTAATCACTTCACAATGTGTACATATATCAAATCAGTATGTTTTACTCCTAAACTAACAAAATGTCAATTATGTCACAATTTTTTAAATAAATAAAAATATCAAAATAATAACTGTAAAACATTTTATTAGGGAAGAAAGGAAGAAAAAGGGACAGAAATCAGGAATAATACTTGGGCCAAGGAAAGATGGCCAGAGGTTCTGGGACCATCTGATAACATTCTTATCACAAGGATTACCACCGGGCTTCACTGGACACTGAAAGCAAACACATGCAGAGGAACTGCACTTTGATCAATTTAAAGTTAAGATTTGGTATGGATGCAGCCCAAATCTTCCAACATGGAAACACCTTTTTAAAATAACAGATATAGTTATAAACTTCCTCATTGAGCCAACAGCAACAAAACAAACTCTTGTGTCTACTAACTAAATTAACAGGGAACTGGTTTGTTTTATTAACACTGTGGTGTCCCCAATATGAAATATCAAACACTCTCTGTGGAATAATGCAGTATAAAATAGCACTTTGATAGAACTTGAATTTTTTTAATCTTTATTTTTAGAGACAGGGGAAGGGAGGGAGAAAGAAAAGGAGAGAAACAGCAATGTGTGGTTGCCTCTCAAATGTCCCTCCACTGGGGGGCCTGACCTGCAAGCCAGGCATGTGCCCTGACTGGAAATTGAACCCAAGAATCTTTGGTTTGCAGGCTGGTGCTCAATCCACTGAGCCACACCAGCAACAGCCAGAACTTGAAATTTTTTTAAAGTTCTACCATATTGAGTATTGTTTCCTTAAAAATACTAAAAGCATTATTGAATTTTTATTTCTATTGTGTGGTTAATATTATTCATTTACATATTCATTTTCTGATCAAATCTGATCATCAACTTAATAACTCACTCAGTGACTTTCATGACACTTTTGTACTCACAAGACTGGGTCCAGATATTTTACAAAGGTCTTTCAACAGTTGGCCTTTGTTTAGCTTTCTAGCCAAACTGAAGGGACCTGTTCGCTAAATACTACAGCCCTTTCATGCCCCATGCTAACACATCCCCTTCCCTTTGTGGGTAAGTTTCTTTCACTTCTGCCCACCTTATGAGCTATCCCTCAAGACTGGAATCAAATGTTATCCACTCCTTCTACTTCCTCAGGAAGACTGCATCATTTCTTCCTTTATGTATCCATATTACAGGGTACTTATGAGCTATTGTAGTATGGTTAACACACACCTATCTTTCTTGGAAGACCATAAATTGTGATGACATGAAAGGTACAATGCCTTTCATCTGTGTTTCCCAAGCATCTGGCCCAAATAGTAGATTGCATAGATAATTTTTAAATAAAGAAACAAAGTCAAATTTTATTTCATTTTAGTAAGAATTTTTTCAAAAGATGTCTTTCTAGTTTCTACCATCCTTTAGGAAAACAGATTTTTTTCCAAGTCAGAACAACTGAATATAAGAAATAAGTTTAGCAAAACTTTAAATAACTTTTACTTTATTTCTGATACTATATAAATTTACCCCAGAAATCTGAGAAAACACACAAGTACAAAAAATAAAACAAAAATAAATAACAACCCCATAATCCAAATGATAACCATTATATATTTTAGTATACTTTCTTCTAGTATTTTAAATTTATTTATATAATAGAAATTATATTGTACAAGTGTTTTATAAGTCTCAGTGTTTTAAACATAATAAGAGTTTTTTATATCATTAATAAAATTTTCAAGACAATTTATTAGATTCATACTCTGTACTCTTTCTTATGTTTAACTATTTTGAATAACATTAGGAGAAATACTTTTATACACAAATTTTGGTGAGCATTTATTATTGCCTTAGAATGGAACTATGTCTTTAGAATTTAAATTATTGGTTATAAACACTTTTCAGGCTCTTAAATTATTGATTTAATTTACAAAACCTTTGCACCAATTTACAATTCCAATACCAGTAGAGAAATCTGTTTATCCCACCATATACAATATTATCTCAGTTGCTTTTATTCTGTGCTAATTTGTTGGATGAAAATAGTAAAAAAATTATTTTAATCTGTATTTTATTGATAACTAATAAGAATGGACAAATTCATATTAGCTATTTGCATTTCATGTGTGCATATTTTCCCTTCACTTCCTTCACTCTAATTTCAACTGGGTCTCGATGTTTTGATTGAAGTGTATGTGCTTTTTACAAATTGAGGATATTAATCTTTTATCTCTTAAATATTGTTCTCAATATGCAATCCACTTTTGCTTTTTTTGTACATTTTGATATCCTAAATGGGAAAAAAACCTTATTTGGGGAGAGGTTACAAACTCCTTGAGAATGTTATGAATCTCTAATTAGAAAAATGAACATATGCACACACACATTTGCAAACAATTTTAAAGGGTTTATGACCTGTTGAATTTTATCTATAGACTCTAAATTACATTACTCATTCATTCCTCTTTCATATGGGTCTTAACTACCAACCCAACAGGGTGATATAAACTCATTGCAACTGCTTACCAATTTTGATGTGTGAAAATTTTAAGTACATTGCATGTAGTATTGTGCTGGGGAAAAGGCAGTATGCAAAGATAGGAAGAAACTATTTTAAGAGTCAGAAAACCTAAGTTCTCAACCTAATTCTGTCACTAGCTAAATGAGTTGAAAAAGCTACTTAATCTTTGTCTTCATATCTTTGTCTATAAACTATGCACATATATATGTGTTCACTTGTGTGTGTGCATGTATGTGAGGTGTAATGGGAAAACCAACATTCTCTAAAGTGCTCTCCATTTCTAAAAAGTATGTATATTATATAGCAAAGTGGTGTTCTGTTATACAACACTTTTATTTTGAAGTCTTTAAAGACCATCCTGGAGATAAAAAATGTAAGCTCCAAACAACACAGCTGTGACTATTCAGAACTCCTTAGTTACAAGTAGTTATACTACCATTTAATGGTGCCATTAAAAATGCATTGTCACCATAGTAACTGCAACATTATAAGACACCAAATTTTTCCTTGCAATACTCATGCTGAGCAGCATATATTGATTTATGTAATAGTTGCTTCCACCTTTTATTTTCTTAACTGAAAATGCATAGCTTTCCCTTGTTTCTTAATTTATTTGTAACCATAAAAAACTATGCTTTTAAAGAGGCCAAAGGGGGATAGGATTAAGGGTAGGAAGTGGGGGTGGGTGGGGGGGAAATTGACAACTGTACTTAGACAACAATAAAAATAAATAAATATTAAAAAGTAAATAAAATTGATTAGGAAAAAATAAACCAAGAAAAATAAATAAATAAAAATAGAAGTAAAAAAAAGAATCTGCTTTAAAAAAACTTTCTGATACTTGGAAATATAAAGTACCAGTTGTCAATATTATCACTGTCCCATAGATTGTGAAACAAAAAGTGTTCCCATTCTAGACAAAATTCTAATTGTAATTCTCCTCTCACCACCTTTTCATCTTTTTTGTCCCGATTTCTTCTCTCTGTTTCCATTTCCCTTTTGGCTCTATTTTTATTTTGTTTTGTTTTGGGGGTTTTTTTACCCACCACTCTTGACACTGTCATTTGCACATCCTGTATCCTATTTCTCCTTAGAGGGTCACTAAGAACCAAAATATGAGTTGATTTGAGAAATGAACTTACAAGGTTACCTGCATTTCAACAGGGAAATTTTGAAGGCTACACATCTTTGAAGACTCAAAAAAGTAAAGCTTTATTCATGAAGTAAACAATATGGTCAGTAATTTGGGATACACAAGCCCAGCCTCATGCCCCCTCAACTAACTCTAAACAAGCTACATTCTACTCCATTTACTTTTGAGGGCTCTTTTTTCTTTTTTTATTACAATGTGTTTGTTGAGTCCTATCCAGTACTTTCCTGGGCACCAAGGTTACACCAGCCAATGAAATATACAAGTACATAGCATATATTTTTATATAGTTCAAAGGGAGACAGAAAACCAGAAGATACACAAAGATAAATTCAGCCCTGAGGGTCTAAAAGAACTTTCCAAGTAAAGAGACCCAGTGGTGCCAATTCTTGAGATCAGGAAGAATTCTACATGTTTTTGCAACAGTAAAAGGCTAGTGTATCTAGAGCAGAGTATATGAAGAGAAGATTGGTTCAAGATGAGGTCAGAGAAAAAGTATGGGCCAGTTCCTATAAGATCTTGAAGATGGAAATGGGGAATCTGGATTTTACTCTAAATCTAATGGAAAGGCAATGGAAGACTTCAAAAAGGAGAGTGAAATGACCTGGTTTATTTTTTTTAATGATCATTACTTGCTTCTATATTGAGAATATACTAACAGGGATGTCCAACCTTTTGGCATCTCTGGGCCACATTGGAAGGAAAAGAGTTATCTTGGCCCACACATTATATATACAAACACTAAATGAAAACTGAAGAGCATAAAAAAGTTTTTAAGTAAATATATGATTTTGTGTTGGGCTGCATTCATTGCCATCCTGGGCTTCTATGTGGCCCACAGGTTGGATACCCCTGTCAGATAGAAGGGAAGCAAATAGATAAATTTAAGGAAACTGTAATTGCCAAAGTTGTAATGACCAAAGTCAGGTATAATAGCAGTCATAATTGCTAGCAAAGGCAATGGCATGGGTGTCAAAAGCTTCTTCTTTCTTTTTTTTTATGACAGCCTTTGAGTAGGCCATTAAAAAAAGTTTTATTCACTTTCACATCTCCTCAAATGTCATCCTGACTGCCATTATCTAACGCAGATTCTGGTGGACAAGTGAAAAGAACACAATCATACCTCTTCTATTACAAGCCTTCTGTATCCAGCTCAGATTTGGTCAAATACTAAGGTAAAGCACAAATCACAGTCTCTCAGAACTTTTAATAAACCATAATGAGCAATGATTATATCTTATACAAAAAGAAAAACAGAGTTAGAACAAGACAGAAACCTAACATTCCTACCTCCCAAAGTGTAGTTTTGTCCACTAGGCCAACTTCCAGTGATTCTAGATGTTCTACTTTATCTCTATTCCAAAAATCCTTATCTGTGCAGCAGCCATCCAAAAAGAATATAATAAATGAGTGAGGTGATTAATTAACCTTAGGTGAAAAAATTTAGCAGAAGTTGGCCATTATTTTTGTTATAAAACTGAATCTATTCCTGAGTAGTGTCTATATTATGATACTTTTTTGTGTAATCATAGAACAACAGATTGTTAGAGTTGCAAAGAAATCTTAGAGTTTATTCTAGCACAACCACTGACTGTAGAAATTGGTAAAAAAAAATAATTTTTCCAAGATCATAATGCATACTAGAATCAGGAGCTAAAAGATAACACAGTTGGTACCTAACCTCATATGGTTGTATTCAGTTCATTTACTTACCCCTTTTCCAAAAGTCTAGCCTATCTCCCACCCTCACTTTCCCATTTTATTGGCTGTATTCAATGGGTATCATTGTAACCACTCTCCTGCACATATGTCCAATTATCTTGACCCTGACTCACTTCATCATACTCGAAGCCTCAATCATAATTAAATACAACTTTATACCTGATTAGGATCCTGATCTGCAGGATCCATGTATGTTGTGGCTGCTAGTGAACAAATACACATAGACAACAGAAGTCCTGTGGAGAAAAAGGGACCGCATGGCCACTCTCTGAGAGAAAGAGGGTGAGAGGGTGTCGGCCCCTGTCTGGACAGGCTTTTATTGCTTCTCTGGGTACATCACATTGAGGATGGTCCTCATTTACTATGCAAAGGTTCACTGCAGGTGATTACCTTTTACAGATAACAAAGGAAAGAATGTTGCTAATTACTTCAAAGAGAAGGATATTACAGATGGGGGGGGGGGAGTGGTTGAACCAGTTACATTCCATACTTGGGAGGTTTAGCACAGACTTTAGGAAGTTACAGTAAGTACTTGCTACCTCAATTCTGGCTGAGGGAGTTTTAGCAAAAGCAAGTCTCATAACAGTCTAGGTACAATGCAGGCCTGATTCCCCATGGGAAAACCTCTCCGCAGGCATGGTTCTGTGTGCCAACTCACTCCTCACTGGTTTTCCACATAAGTGCTGAGCTACATTTCCACACCATGTAAAACGGTTCCCTACATCTACCTACTCCAGACCTAAACCTAAGCTTCTAATACGTCTGAATAAAAACACACCATTCACAGGTCTCAGTTAAGTATAGATACACTGACTTCAAGGGGCCTCTTTTCCTTCCCTGTTATCCTACCAAATTTCCATAGTTAATTTCTCTCCCACTCTTCAAAACACACCTCTTTTAGCTTTAAACTTTTCAACTCCCTATCACCTTTATATCTTCACCTTAAGAAAATTAAGTAATCAGAAGAGAATTTTGAACTTCTGGCCAAAATGGAGGCATAGGTAGACAACACTGTGCCTCCTTGCACAACCAAAATAAGGACAACAAAAATTTAGAAACAAAAAACCAACCAGTACTGACAGAAAATTGAACTGTATGGAAGTCCAACAACCAAGGAATTAAAGAAGAAACATCCATCCAGACCAGTAGGAGGGGCAGAGTTGGGCAGTCCAGTGAAGAGGACTCATGACAAAGTGGCAGTGGGCAGAGCCAGCAAGGTAGCAGTTTGTGGAGGGGCTTGGAGTACAAGGTGGCTGTCAAACCAGGTGGTCCCACATTCACGTGCAGATAAACCAGGCAAAACTGGGGAGTAAGACAGATAGCGAAACCCAGCGTCCCAGCATAGGGAAATAAAGCCTCAAACCACTGATTGAAAACACCTGTGGGGGTTGAGGTTCTGGAAAAGACTCCCAGCCTCACATGAGAGTTCATTGGAGAGACCCACAGGGTCCTAGAACATACACAAGCCCAGCCTCCCAGGAATCAGCACAAGAAGGGCCTAGTTGCTGGTAGGAAGTGGCGGGAGTGACTGAAATCTGGCAGAGAGCACAGCAAGCACCATTGTTCCCTCTCAGACCCCTCCCCCACATACAGCGACGTGGGTTGCACCACCCAGATGAACACCTAAGGCTCTGCCCCTCACACATAACAGGCACGACCAGACCAAAGGGGCGAGGTGGGGGAGATGGCTCAAACAGAATTGAAATGGCTCAAACAGAATTGAAAGCACTGCAACAGTACTTTTAAGCAACTGAGAGACAGCCAACCTATCAGATGCACAGTTCAAAGCACTGGTGATCAGGATGCTCACAGAATTGGTTGAATTTGGTTGCAAATTAGATGAAAAAATGAAGGTTACACTAAGTAAAATGAAGAAAATGCACAGGGAACCAATAGTGATGGAAAGAAAACTGGGCCTCAACTCAATGGAGTGGACCAGAAGGAAGAAAAAAACATACAATCAGAAAAGAATGAAGAAATAAGAATTCAAAAAAATGAGGAAGAGGCTTAGGAACCTCCAGGACATCTTTAAACGTTCCAACATCTGAATTATAGAGGTACCAGAAGGAGAAAAGGAAGAGCAACAAGTGGAAAAGCTATTTGAACAAATAATAAAGGAGAACTTCCCCATTCTGGCAAAGGTAATAGATGTCCAGGAAGGCCAGGAACCTCAGAGAGTCCCAAAGAAGTCAGACCCAAGGAAGAACACACCAAAGCACATTGTAATTACATTAGCCAAGATTAAAATGAAGGAGAGAATTCTAGAAGCAGCAAGAGATAAGGAAACAGTCACCTACAAAGGAGTTCCTATCAGACTGTCAGCTGATTTCTCAAAAGAGACTTTACAGGCAAGAAGAGGCTGGAAAGAAGTATTCCAAGTCATGAAAGGCAAGGACCTACATCCAAGATTGCTCTATCCAGCAAAGCTTTCATTTAGAATGGAAGGGCAGAGAAAGTGCTTCTCAGATAAGGTCAAGTTAAAGGAGTTCATCATTACCAAGCCCTTATTTATGAAATGTTAAAGGGACTTATCTAAGAAAAAGAAGATAAAAAATATGAACAGTAAAAATACAGCAAACTCACAGTTATTAACAACCACACTAAAACAAAAAGAAACTAAGCAAACAACTAGAACAGGAACAGAACCACAGAAATGGAGATCACATGGAGGGTTAGCAACAGGGGAGTGGGAGGAGGAGGGGTGGGTAAAGGTACAGAGAATAAGTAGCATAGAGGGTAGGGAGAAAATAGACGGGGGGGGGAACAAGAATAGTATGGGAAATGTAGAAGCTAAAGACCTTATGACACATGGACATGAACTAAAGCGGGGGGATGTGAATAGGAGGGGGTGTTGGGGGGGAGGGGAGTGAAGGGGTAAAATGAGACAACTGTAATAGAATAATCAATAAACTATATTAAAAAAAGAAGAGAATTTTGAAGTACTCCCCACCAAAACTGCCTGCTGATCTTCAGGTGTACCCACATATCCTGTCTTCCTTTATGTTATAGACGAGTAACTCTCCCATGTGTCTATTTCCTTTCTTTATTGATTAAATTCCACCACTTCTTTCCTACTGCAGAACATTGTTCTTGCACTTACTCCACTCTGCCTTGATTCATCCATTTTCCCTTCCTACAAGAAATACATTTGCATTTGTTCATAATTCTGCAGTTTAGGCTGGGCTCAGGTGGGCAGTTCCTCTGATACGTCCACTTATGAGGTCACTCATATGGCTGCAATCACCTGGTAGGTCAACTAGAGCTAGAGGTCTAGCATGATCTCATTCCCTGTCTCATTCCCTAGCGATTAGCTAGGGCTGTTGGCTGGGGTGTCTCAGTTCTATTCCACGTGACCTTTCTAGCAGGGTGGCTCTGATTTCTAGTATGATGATAGAGCATTCCAAGAGAAAATGAGAAGAAACCACAAGATCTTAAGACCTTTCTGAGAAGTCACACATCACTTCCACTGCATAATATTGTCCCCAGTTCTTGTCAGTGACAGGAAATAAGACACTCAGAAGCTCCAGGCCCTAATTCCCACAGCTTTCCCACCTCACTGAGACCACAGGGGATTTTATCACTAGCCCACATGGATAAGATGTCCACCCCTAGACCAATCACTGCAGCCAAAAAGGTGACAGCTTCCATTGTATGATGGTGGAGGCGCTGGTCTAAAAAACAGGAAGCAGTTTTCATACATACACACTAAAGAGTAAATGTTCACTCAATATGTTACTTGGAAAATACTAAAGGGTCTAGGTCTTCATGCCAGCTGGTTCAGGAGTAAGAAATAGTCAACAAACATTCAGTGCTACAAAGTCAAAGATTGAATTAGGGGTTTTTTATTTTTTTTTAAGATTTTATTTGTTTATTTCTAGAGAGAGGGGAAGGTGGGGAGAAAGAGAGGGAGAGAAACATCAATGTGTGGTTGCCTCCCATGTGCCCTCTATTGGGAACCTGGCCTGCAACCCAGATGTGTGCCCTGACTGGGAATAGAACTGGCAACCCTTTGGTTCACAGGCCAGGACTCAATTCACTGAACCACACCAGCCAGAGCTAGACTGAATTACTTTTAATGCAAGAAACAGTTTAAACCATATACTATTCATTTTCTCTTTAGTTATCAAGTAAAATATTATATCTTTTCTTCTTTCTACTTCTTCAATAAGGGATCCTAAGCAGGTTACAATAGACTAAAGTTTCACAGTCTCTTCACAGGTATCTTTATATATCTTTATATAAAGTATATTTAACAGTAAATTGAAAAACATTTTGTCACATTAATTTTTTCTGGTCCCATCTAGTCATAATATATGAGTACATATATATATTTCTGTTATATTATTAATATATACAAATGTTCAATTAAATTTTAATAGCATTCATGAAACACAAAAGGGCAAGAACTTTGTATCTTTTATGTAATTAAATTGTAAAGTGAAATATGACTATTTTGCCTATTAGCAGATTTCTATCTCATGTAATATGAAATCAAACCCTTTAGGCTTTATATAAGTTACTGACTCCATGTTTTTCTTTTTGTTTTGATCTTAAAATAGGAACCAGTGATAGTTTGGGTTCACTAAATATGTAAAGGAAGCCAAACCAATCACCATCCATCTTTAAATGGTGATATTTACATGTAACAATACCTGTCATATAAAACAGGTAACCTTCCAACTTCTAGCTATACATGCTATATATCCCCAGGTATTTACTTCTGTCAATAAGCCACTTCACCACCACAAACAATACTTTCCAAGAAGAGAAAAAAGAGTTAGCTATGACTTCTGCGTACTTGGTGACAAGAAAGATCTCACTGCTTAGAATAGGAGGCACCATGACCACTTCTGGGTTTTTAATTGCTGGTACATTACCAGGAAGGAGAGGAACCACGAATCTACCTTCTTTCATACTCTCCCTATCAAAAACGCCTCTCTTTTCCATGCCTTGTTACACATCTGTCCAGGAGGATAACACAGGAGACCAAAGAGGAAATAAATATAATGCAGAGAAACAGAGACACAGTTTTAGATATTCTTTGAGCTGGAGCAATTGTAACAGAACAGACCCAAGGGGAGTATGATATACTATTACCAAAAGGACTCCCCATTAGATTTGCTATGCCCACCACCACAGGAAAGAAGTTTCTCAATGCCAGAGATTTGTGAAAAAGAAAGAAAATATTTATTTAAAGCCATACAGACTTAGAGTAGTGACTTAATGTCTTCATTAAAATATTAAAGTCCTGGGGGATACCCACAGATGCATACAGTCCTTCTTTCTCCCTCTGCCCTAATCTGGGGTACCATATCTCAGGAAAAGAAGTAGAAGTCCGTGATTCAGGCTCCCAGCACCATCAGCTGTGTCACTGCTATGATCTCCAGTTATTCCAAAGCCATGTGGCACCTTCTCATGGCCCACCAGCAAGTGTCCTTGCACCCCTTTTCTTCCAGGCAAAGTCTCTCCTGCTTCCTAAGCCATGCGGCAAAAGGAAGCACCCCAAAGTCACATGGTCCCCACTTTGCCAAAGCTGCATGGTTCTCCCCTCTCATGGCTGCCACATCTGGGTTTAAATCCCCATGCCAATCTTCCTCTGCAGCCCCATTTCTGACTCCTCCTACAATCAGTTATACCTGCCAGTATTCCTGTATTCTTTCAGCTTTTCTGGGCCACCATAATGAGTCTGGGCACGTGTGGCCCCATCGCATGGGGCCAGTCTTCTCCAAGCTCTCACACAGGCACTATAACCAGGGGGAGCTGCCCCCCAGTTACACATTGGGTGGAAGTCACTTCCATCCCCCTGGCTCAAAGCATGGCCACAGCTATTTAACATATCTATGAAACCACTTAAAGGTCATAGATATGTTAAATGATCATGCCAGAGGTTAGCTGCAAAGCTGTGGCTGTACAAAAGAGCTCTGTATGGTCCTGTTTCATGTGCACAACTCACACCTGTGGGAGGGATGGGGGAGGCCATCATATATATTTTTCTAACATTTCCTGGACACCTTGAGTTCTGGGCCCCATTCCAAATCCCTTTTTGGGGCCCCCCCTCTTGGCTATGATTATTACATAATCACACCAAGGTTCATCTTTTCTTATCCCTTTCAAGGAGATGATTGTTTGAAATAACCCTGCCACTCTTTTCCTATAAGGCATTCAAGCGGTAGCTGGTTCAGAGCAAATTTTAAACAAAAAGTGTAAAGCCCTATCAGCAGCTGAAGGGTTTTGTATTCTCGTCACTTGTACTATACTTATTATTGAAATACTCATATTGCTGATTCAATCCAAACTATGTGGCACATGTGATAGAAATAGGCCTAAGCAGAGGTCTCTCTGAAGGGGGCTGCATACCTGTTCTAACCACCTGGAGAACCACAAATGTCGGCCAGAGGAGTTGATCCAATTTGGATATCTCTCCTGAGTATTAAAAGGCTTTGGAGTCTTTGATTGTTGGTTGGTTAATTGATCAATTGGTAGGCTCAGCATTTAAAACTACAAGTAAAAACAATGCTGAAAGTGACTGAACAGCTAATGGAGTGTATTACAAAAAATATAGGAATTTATTGAGACACAGGCACAGCAAACACAGACACCATGCCACTAGTATGAGTCATCCCAGTGTTCACCATTAGTACCGCTTTACTGAGGTACTGGAGAAAGTGTTAGCCAGGAGCAGCTGAGGGAATCATGCCTATTCTGGCTTTGTACAAATCTTTTTTTCTTTCATTATGCAATGTATATAATTTAGTAATCCTCTTTGACGGGCATACAGAACCATGTTCTATCTACGTTGTTCACTTCCTTTCATCAAAGTTATTGAATTTTCTTGGTCCAAAATTTCCCAAAGTTCAGATTCATAATTTTTTCAACTGTTACAGCCTTTATTCAACTGCCCATAACAATAGGCATTCCCCTCATTCCCATGCTACACTCACTGCAGGTGGTCTTAAGGACCAGTAGTCCACATTTGGCAAGAATGTCTGAGCTAAATGCAACCACAAGGATGTTTCTCATTACTCAAAATTAAAATCACTTTAAGATTTATTTGTCAAACATGCCCACCCTTCACATTTGTTGTTGAGCAATTTCAGGCCAACTATTAAGGGCATTAAAAAAGTACAGTATAGGAAGTTAGGTAGCCAAAGAACTTACACACATGACCCATGGACATGAACAGTGGTGTAGGGATTGCCTGTGGGAGTGGAGGGATGCTAGGTGGAGGGACAAAGGGGGAAAACTGGGACACCTATAATAACATAATCAATAAAATATAATTAAAAAAAGAAAAAAGTACAATACAAAATTTATAAATTAGGGAAATCTTATGTATTTTCCAAATCTGTTCACTATAGCATTCACTTAAAGAATTTATTATTCTAATTTCTTTGAATTTTTAAATCATTTAATATACATGCTTTATTTTAGAATCTCACTATTATTAAACAAAATTAGTTTGCTACTCTTTCTAAAAATACAATTTAATTCATTTACAAATATGCATTGCATTAGCTGCATATTACAATGCGGCTACAATGCATTTACAAATATACACTCCATTAGCTGTTCATTGCCTATAAGGTTCTAGTACAAAGAGCAACACCCTCAGTGAAAGGTGCACTAGAAAAAAGTGTGCTCACAACAAACAAAACAAGAACTCTTGTCCATCTCACCTTGACTCTATCTACCACCTCACAACCACCACCTAAAACTTTGTGGCTTAAAGGAACAATGATTTACTCTTTCTCAGAATTTTTCAGATTGCCTGCAGAGTCTTCTTGTCTAACCTAAGTTGTTCTTGCAGCTGTAGTCAGGTGGCAACAGGAACACCTGCCAGATCCCAGATGATCTCACTCACAAGACAAGAGCCTTAGTGCTGGACCACTTCCACATCACCAGGTTTTCTAAAATCTTTGCATGGCCTGAGTGCTCTTCCAGCCTTCCCCTGCTCCCTACTTCCTTCCATATAGGCACCATTCTGTAAAATCGCTGCATAATTAATTCTATCTTGGTGTCTGCTTCTGGGAGGATCTGGATTAACAGACTAATTCACAAAAAAATATAAATTAGCAAGTGATTAAATAATGAGTTTTCTTGGAGGACTTTCTCCTTTTTTTAGTTTGAAATTTTTTAAACTTCAGAAAAGTACAAAGAATAACATAATAAACACAAAGAATAACATAATAGGTACCCCACACCTATAATGAACTAAATTTAGCACATTTTATGTGGTTTGACTTAGATACTATTGTTCAGGAAGATGCCTACTGAGTTAGACAAAGCGTGATTGGATTAGTGTTCTAATTCTCAAAAATATACTGCTTTGTTCTTCCACCCAAAATGCATAAGCTCTAAAACAAATCAGAAAAATTAGTTTTCTGGTTTCCCAGAGTTTTGAATAATGAAAATGCTAGAGGATTACAAGAAACAATTCATAGTACTGTTCATTCATTTTTTATTTTGGGATCATTTATTTGTGAGCTTCCTTTCAAAGATCCCATTAAATAGCTCTGTAAAACTTAGCCTAGTAGTTCAGCAGCATTCTTACTTATCAGGTAGGAAAATGTAAGCCCCAGTATACCCACTCATCATGTCTTGTATTGACTCACTGAGTGAGGTAGCATGAGTGCCACTACAACCATTACTTTTAAGCATAGTTAAACCAGAAAAGCTTTAAAGGCCTAGATTTCCAAATAAAAAAGAATATCCTCAAAAGAAAATATGTTTGGAAGCAATGTTTCTACCGTAAGTTTTTTTAATAGCGGAAGAAAATAACTTTTTTCTCTAAATAAAAAATTACATTTTCAGAAGGCTTTGGGATTCTTCCTTTCAAAAACAAATGTGTTCCACTATATGTATAATTGAGGCATAATTTTTATTTCTAGCTCTGTATCAGTTATAAAAAGATCCATTTACTTCTTCTGAGTCTTTTTTTTCCCTTCATTCACTCACTTGTATACACAGCTTCTTACTAAGAAACACCCAGGCATCTAGAGGTAATCCATTATCCAATTATGTTGACTGTGTAACACTAAAATTCCAGAAATCAAAATTTAATTTAGATCTGTTTGGAATAATAATAAAGGTGAATATCACTTTTTAATTCCATACCATTCAAAATTTTTCTAAACACTGTTGAAGGTAGAGTTTTAGGCAGCTTTTCATGAACATAATTTCCCCCTGCTTTCTCATCAGGACATCCCTGTAAATGCAAAACAAAATGATGAAGAACATGGATTTTTGTTCATAAACATGTCTGTCATAAGCTTGGGTTATTCAACACAGATGTGACTCTGCTTCCAACTCTTCTGTACTGTGTTAAAGCCTCTATTTTCTGCTTTCTTCTGGGAAATTTTACCATTCTGATGAGTTTCCTCCATCTATGACTATATGGTTGGATACATTCAAGAAACACCAAGACTATGACCAAAACTCAGAGATGCAGCCAGGAATCTCTGGTGTTGCTGCCCCTCCTGATAGAATCTTTCCTTCAAAGTGCTGAAAAATTTGTGCTTAGCCATTTTGAGGGCAATACCCTCAAAGGTCATTATCTTAGCCCACCAGGGCTGCTATAACAGAATACCATAGAGTAGGTAACTTACGAACAATGGAAATTTATTTCTCAGTTCTGGAGGCTGGAAGTCTGATATCAAGGCACCAACATAGTTCCATTTTGATGAAGGCCCCTTCCTGGTTCATAGTCAGAACCTTCTTACTGTGTCTTTACATAGCAGAGAGGGAGCTGAATTTCTTAAGAAAGTTCTCCAAGGCTCCAAATGAAAGCAGATACCTGTCTGAGAAACATGGACTGAAAGGTCTTTGGCTCTCTCCATCTGGTTTGTTCCTCACACACAGGCAGGACTTACTGATTCCCTGACAATGTGCAGCTACATGCAGTGGACCAGCTTCATGCAAAATAATCCAATGGCTAAAGGGAGCTACATAATTTGGACAGCCTAGTGTAAAATGAAAACAAAAGGCCCCTTGTTCAGAATGTATTAAGAATTCCAAGATAATGGCATGAGTGAATTAAACCAAGCACAGGGCCCTGTGTAGTTGTACATGTTGCATGCCCATGGAGTCGGTCTTGCAGCTCCTCCTCTCCACTGTGTCAGTCAGCAATCCCTTTCTGCCCCAGGGCTCTTACTCTGTGGCACTCACATGGACACTCTGGAAGACTGAGTGAATTACAACTCATATGGCAACCCTGGAGCAGTGGAAGATGGGAGCCAGTGAATAAATGTCACCCTCCTCTGTCACCCAGGTGGACAATTCAAAGGTGTATTCTACATGGCTCCTCAGGGAGTCCAGTAGGATCCACATTTAGGTATCTACAGTGGTAAATGGCTGATAATGAACCCTTGAACCAGCTTTCCTCCTTCCCTTCATCCACACACAACTATGTCTCAGGCTCTGCTCTCAGGCTTAAACAAGGGCACACTTTTGGTAAAGCATTTTGTAAAGACCTGGCTCATCAAAGCACTCTCTCTCTCTCTCTCTCCCTCTCTTTCTGAGTTGCAAGAGTCAGTGACCAGATAATAGAAATGAGAATCAAGTTCTGACCACAGTCCAGAAGAAGAAAAGAAAAATAGAACGTTATGTTCATTCCACCCTTCTATCTTCTCATTTCACTCCTCTCCCCAACCATCTACACCATATACTTGTATTTCTTTAAAACACATCTGTTTCTTCTTTGACACAAAAATTCTGGAAATTCTAGTTATTGAAGTCCTGTTTTTCCTGACATTCATTTGTCCCTTATCCTGTAATAATCTCACCAAAAGGGGAAACATGACCATGACTCAGGTTCTAAATGAGGAAGGAGAGCAACATTCATTATTTTACCAATAATACAATAAACTAATTTAAAGGAATGAAAGCACTCTCAAGACATCACTTAAAAAGAATAAAGGACAATTGGATTCTTTGCTAGCTAAAAACTACATTCTGATAACTATAAAAAATTATATATTTTACTTGCTTTATATTATATGTTACAGTATTACACTTAGCTCTCCCAAAACAGTATCCTTTCTTTCATATCTGTTGTTCATCAGCAGTTATTCAACAGCCTCTCTAAGGAGCCATATTAGAGCAGGAAAAGTATACAAAACAGTCAAATAACCTTGGCTGAACTTCCAGTCTGAGTTCTGCTACCTATTAGAAGCCTACACCTAGGCAAATTTTACTAAAAACTCAATAATTCAATAGGGTTCATACTAATACTATACCATACTGATACTATACCAGTATCAGTTTTGGATTTTTCTGTACTGCTGAGTTAATACCACTAGTAGCATAGATACCAAAATATATCTCAATTTCTATCATCAAATATGAAATTCTTTATTATTATAAAAGGATAGTACTGTAAGTACCTAACATAAGAGTGTATTCTAGAAACCACAGAATACAATGATGATCAATACACTAATAATTCAATACCTATAAATATGATAAATAGCATAAATATGAGTTTCACAGTGTACATAATAATATATTACTATATAAGATAATACACTTCATATTAGGGTACAAAGTATCTATATTTTAAAATATTCATATGAACTTTAAAAATTGTTATGCTATAACTTAAACTTTATTTTCTTTTTCACCAAAATCATAACATATTATTTAGAGTAAATGTAACTTAAATAAATGTATTCACATATTTATTCATACAGTAAATAGTTCTTGAAGACTACTATGCGCATAGAGGTAAAGTAATACATAAAAGAGAGATGCATTCCAGCCTTCAGAAATTTATATTCTAGTCAGGAAAACATAAGTAACAGGCAATTAAAACACAAAGCAATGTATTGGATAAAAATGTACAGAGAATGATGGGGAAGTCCAATTTGCTTTAGCAGTACCTAAGAGAAGCACTTATTCCCATCCTAGAGGAGTCAGGAAAGCTTCCAGAAAGATACATTAAGCTGAAACTTGTAAAATAAGGAGTAGGGACAATGCATAGATGGAAAAGGTTTAAAACAGAGAAACTATATGTTCAAAGGCCTACAAGCAATGAAGCAAGGTATACTCTTTAAGGAAAACCTATTTCAAGATTTCATATGGTCATATTATCCAAAGATTTTAAATGCTTTGTATTCCATGATGTCAATACAATTTACTTTACATATTTACTCAAAACTTCCCTTCGTGCTATGACTGTTCCACTGATGCACCATTGGTGCCACCGATGCCAGTAATGTGGTGATGCCTTGATGAACTATGTACATACTTCAGCAATATAATTCATCAAATTTTAGAATCATTTATTTAATTCCAAATGTATTTACTCCTGGGCTTTTACCCCTCTTCCTCGTTTATATCTTACAGCATTTGTGGATAATACTTTGAATAATTTTTTTCACCAATACCTTCTAGACAACAATGACAATTGATCATTTTTCTCAATGTAGTATAGCTCAGATAATACTGTAATATCAAATTTAATTTATTCCTTGTATATGATTTTATTATTTTCAGTTTGAAGTATCATCAGAAAACTTTGTTGCTCTCATTCTATCAATTTACCACTGAAATCCATAATCACAGGTGGTTTAAATAGTCAGTTAAAAAGCTGAACATAAGAATTATCTCACTTATTTTCAAAGTTAAAATAAACATTGCTTTAGGCTAAAACCTAAACCACTTGGATCTATCCACTCTGGAATGACACATTTTTCAGATTTTATTTTATTTAACTTCTGCAAGCAGTGATTTTGGTTTCTTCATCTGTCAAATGAAAAGAGTCTAGTGTTCAAAAAGAAAAGCTCACTGTTTCAGATAGCTAAGGACAGAACACAGAACAAAGTCCAAATCCAATCATAATTTTTAATTAAATGAATTTCCAAAACTAAATGTAAATGCAGGTCTTAAAGAAATTAGCAGTTTCTTAGAAGAAAGAAGTTTATTTTTTCAGAGAGCTACAAATTTTTCAGCACTCAAATGCCTCCATTCATTATACCACAACCAAAGGCTTCTGACATGGGCCCTCAACAGTTTTGCTAACAAAACCAACCAGAATCGGTGTCCTTCTATAGTGTGCTATTACACAAATTTCCTTTTAATGATTCTCAACCCAATCAGATGCAGCCAAGTGAAAAACATTCTTAACCTCCATATATATAGTCCAAACTAAATTTCTACTATCTTTCTCAAAAGGAAACAGTGCTAGGCATGCATAATAGGATTAGCTCACAAAAAAATAAAATCACAGTGTATGGAGTTCACTAATTTATAAGAATTTCCAAGAAATTGATAAGGAAAATAACAAGCAATCCATTTTAGAGTTAAAAAAAAAACACGGAATGGAGTATATAATGTACAGCCTCACTCAAAATAAGAAAAATGGAAATTAAAACAACACTCAGCCACCATTTCTCAACTATTAGGCAATGACCAAAAACTTTACCTACACACTGTATTGGTAAGTGTATGGGAAATAGGCAATATCATATTGAAAGTGAGCATATGAACTGGATCAACCTCTACAAAATGCAGTTTGTTTCTTAAACACAGAATTCCTACTCTTAAACACAGAATTCCTTTTCTAGGAATTTATGCTATACATATATTCAAACAAGTACAAAATGATATTGGTACAAGATACTTTATTGTAGCCTTGTTTGATATAGAAAGACTGGATACAACCTACATGTCTAGCAATAGATGACTCATTAAATAAATTTTTATATAGCCATTCAAAGAAACATTCTGTAGCCATAAAAATTAATGAGGATTCTATTTTTGTAACAATATGAAATCATTTCAAATGTTGAATTTTAAAAAACCACACAAGATGCAAAGTCATGTGATGAAAATTATAGTATATGCATGAAAGGAGAGGAGGAGAATATATACATATATTTATTTACATATGCATAAAATACTTCTGGGAGTATATTTAGAAAGCTGATAGCATTGTTTCCTTCAAAGAGAAAAACTGGATGGCTAAGGAATGGAATGGAAGGGAGATATTCATTACAATCCCTCTTGTAATTACTGAATTTCTGAGTTAGGTAAATGTATTTTCTCTACAGAAAATAAATAAAATTTAGATTTTAAAAAAGACACCCTAGGGTGAGTATCAGGAACTCTCATCGCTGGTTCTATCTCAGCATCAGTGGTCTTAAATCACTTCCTTTTCAGTGACTCTTCCCTTCAAAAAGTAATGAAGTTCGAGTGTCAAGCATCTAGGGGAACCTGTAATTGCAGAGTTTTAGGCATGTATATGAAATCATAGCCTCAAGGAAAAAAATAGAATAAAACTTTCATCATTTCTTATATAAAACTTAATAGTGGCTCCAGCCAACACAACTGTGATTCATTTTCTTACAATCATATAGGAAAAACCCAGATTCTATGCAAACAGTTCCACTCTCTTCCTACAAACACATAATATCAACATGGTCTTTTTTAATCATTTTTACTTTTCAATTACAGTTGACATACAATATTATATTAGTTTCAAGTGTAGACCCTGGTGATTAGACATTATATAACTTTCTAATTGATCATCCCAATAAATCTCATACCTCTCGGACATGATATGTTATTACAGTATTATTGACTATATTTCCTATTCTGTACTTTACATGACTATTCTGTAACAACCAATTTGTACTTCTTAATCCCTTCAACTTTTTCACCCATCCTCCCAACCCCACTCCCATCTGGCAACCATAAAAATGTTTTCTGTATCTATGAGCTTGTTTCTGTTCTGGATGTCCTTTTTTTTTTAATTTATTGTTGTTCAGTTACAGTTGTCCTGCCTTTTTCCCCATTGCTCAGCCCTTCCCTGTCCCCCCAACTCCCACAGTTAGTCCTCCCATTGTCCATGCCCATGAGCCTTCTATTTGGGTTCCTTTGCTTGCCCCTTCCCCTTTCCCCCCTTCATCCCCCTCCCCTCTGGTCACTGTCAGTTCATTCTTTATTTCCAAGTCTCTAGTTCTATTGGATAAAAGACTTAAATATAAGCTGTGACACCATAAAAGTCCTAGAGGAAAACATAGGCAGGGAATTTTCAGATATCCCATGAAGCAATATTTTTACCAATATATCCCCTAGGGCAAGGGATATAAAGGAAAGGATAAACAAATGGGACTAAATCAAACTAAACAGCTTCTGCATGGCTAAAGAAAACACCAACAAAATGGAAAGGGAACCAACCATATGTGAAAACATATTTGCCAATGACACCTTGGACAAGGGTTTGATCTCCAAAATAAATAAAGAACTCACATGACTCCATGCCAGGAAGACAAACAATTCAATTAAAAAATGGACAAAGGACCTGAACAGACACTTCTCCAAGGAGGACATATAGAGGACTTATAGACATGTGAAAAAATGCTCAACATCACTAGCTGTTAGAGAGGTGCAAATTGAAAACACAATGAGATACCACTTCACACCAGTCAGAATGGCCATCATTAATAAATCAACAAACAACAAGTACTGGCGAGGTTGTGGAGAAAAGGGAACACCGGTACACTATTTGTGGGAATGCAGATTGTTACAGCCACTGTGAAAAACAGTACAGAATTTCCTCAAAAAAACTAAATATGGAACTGCCTTTCAATCTAGTGATCCCACTGTTAGGACTATATGCTAAGAATCCTGATTCACCAATTCAGAAGAATCTACACATCCCAGTGTTCATAGCAGTGTTATTTACAATAGCCAAGTGCTGGAAACAGCCTAAGTGCCCATCAGTACACGAGTGGATAAAAAAACTGTGGTACATTTACACAATAGAATACTACACAGCAGATAAAGAAGGAACTCCTACCCTTCAAAATAGCATGGATGGAACTGGAGAACATTATGCTGAGTGAAATAAGCCAAGCAGTAAAAGGCAAATACTGTATGATCTCACCTATAAGTGGAACCTACTCAACAAAACAAATGAGCACTTGTTTTTTAGATTCGGTTGTTGATAAATATGTATTTGCCACTTTATTGTTCATAATTTTATGTATTTTTTCTTCTTGTTCTTAAAGAAGACCCTTTAACATTTCAGGTAATACTGGCTTGGTGGTGGTGAACTCCTTTAGCTTTTCCTTGTCTGGGAAGCTCTTTATATGTTCGTCAATTCTAAATAATATTATTCTGGGTAGAGTAATCTTAGTTGTAGGTCCTTATTTTTCATCATTTTGAATATTTCTTGCCAGTCCTTTCTGACCTGCAAAGTTTCTGTTGAGAAAGCAGTTGATAGTCTTATATGAGCTCCCTTGTAGGTAATTAACCACTTTTCTCTTACTGCTATTAAGATTCTATCTTTGCATTTACTTTTGGCATTTTAATTATGATGTGTGTTGATATGAGTCTCTTTGGGTTCATCTTGCTTGGAACTCTCTGTGTTTCCTGGACTTGTATATCTATGTCCTCCACCAGGCTCAGGAAGCTTTCTGTCCTTATTTTTTCAAATAGGTTTTCAATTTCTTGCTCACTCTCTTCTTTCTGGCACTCCCATGATGCAAATGTTATAACACTTGAAGTCCAGAGTATCCTCATACTATCTTCACTTTTTGGAATTTTTTTTTGCTGTTCTTACTGGGTATTTTTTGCTTCCTTATTTTCCAAATTACTGATATGATCCCCAGCTTCATCTCCTCTATTACTGATTCCCTGTAAATCAGGAGTGTCAAACTCATTTTCAACAGGAACCACATCAGCCTCTCGATTGCCCTTACAAAGGGCCAAATGTAATTTTAGGACTGTAAATATGTAACTACTCCTTAACAGTAAATGAGAGCTCGGTGCTGCTGCTGGCTAGAAACAAGGTGCTGGGCCAGATAAAACAAGGCGGAGGGCCAGATTCAGCCTGCAGGCCTTGTGTTTGCCACCTGTGCTGTAAATTATTCTTCATTTAAGTTAGTGTATCCTTCACTTCCGACTGGTTATTTTCTAGTTTCTATGTCCTTTTATAAGCTGTTAAAGTTCTCACTAAGTTCCTTAAACATCTTTATAAACACTGATTTGAACACTGTTTCTGGTAGTGTGCTTGCCTCCATTTCATTTAGGTTTTTTTCCTAAAGATTTCTCCTACTCTTCCATTTGGGATCTCTTTCTTTGTCCCTATTTCTTTTTCAGGTATCCCTCCACTGGGATATCTGAAAAAGGAACAATGGATAAAAATATTCAGATATCTTAGAACTATTTGAATATTTTTATCCACTACACGTGGGTGTGAGACCAACCCATTCTGAGTCTTAACTTCTCCTACCAGTCTAGATGTGACGTCTTCTTTAAATCCCTAGTTGTAGGACTTCCAGTCAGCTATATTTCTAGGGGTTCTGAATGACGGTTGTTCTGTAGTTTAGTTTTCATTTTATGTGGTTGTAGGATTATTCAATTACCACATTTACCTACAATGCCATCTTGACCAGAAGTTCCATCAATATGGCCTTTATGGAAATTGAATGCATGCATGCAGAGCCCCTATAACCACATGCCAAGCAAATAGGTGCCTGTCATTTCCCAATTCAGGACTCCTGAAGACAGGTGGTTCTCACTTTTTAACACATTGCACTTAAGGAATGCTGATGACTCTCATGCACACTCATCTCACCCATTCTTACTATCATGTACATCTGCCTCATCCAATAGAGAAATATGTTGATCTATATCTGTGCACATATAAAATTTAGTAGTGCATATACAACCTAGTGTCTGACATACACAACTATGTATATATTTTATATAATACATATATTAGATGTATATAATAATATATATTACATATTTATCTTATGGTATACATATATACACACACATATATATTAACCTTAAAATAATCATTTATCTTAAAGTCTATTTATGATGAAAAGTAAGGGCTAAAGATACAGTTGTTGCAAAAATATGCAGCACTCTATGTTATAAGGTTAACCAAAAAACTCACAATATTCTAATATTAATTTATAATTATAAAGTAAAAAAGCAATAACTAAAAACAATACCATACTCAAGAAAACAGAGATGATATTGAGATAACTGCTTCTCCTAGATATTATGGGAATTGCAACTATCTATGTTGGAACAAGTGCAATAGGGGTTTTATAAACTTGCCAAGAACCACATAGTAGCCAGGCTCTTTATTCACAAATATACTGCATTAGAGTTCTTTAGTTAATAATTAATTTTTCTTTATGTCAGCCAAATTTTACTCAACTTTAACAATTCATTTAATAGGGTATTGGTAACTCATATCCAAGAAATTAAAGTCTGCAAAACATGTCACGCCTCTATTTTCCTCATTTGTAAAATAATAACAATATTTTTTCCTACCTCAGAATTATTTTGAGGATCAAATAATTTTAAAAAAAGGTTGCAACTACATTTCATAAACTGTGATGGTACTGATATATTTTGCAAATGTAAATTATTATTATTACTAAATCCTCAGATGTCCCTGGCTGCAATATCTATGTACAGCCTTGAGTTGCTACAGACAAATAACTATTGAATTGATAAAGGTCTCAAAGGATCCCTTGTAAAACTGAGGAATTTTGACAAATGTTAATGTTTAGTTGAATAATTGAAATTAAAGTTATTTATAAAATATTAATTAGAAAATTACATACAGAGGGTGAACTGAATTTTATAATATGCATAAATTTGGTCAATATATACAAATTTCCTGACATGCATGGTTTGCTGGTTTACTCAATCTCTAGTTTTTGATAAACAACTGTTGAGGAAGCAAAAGAGCCACATTTTCACATCTTCCACTTGGGAAATATGCCCTGTAAATATTTAATAACACATTCTGCTTTTCTGAAATTATTATATTAGTATACACACATTTACCTTCAGGATCTGTTTTAATTACAAATGTTTCATACATAAAACATGAGGCATCATTTCAATGTGTTCATTATCTTTTCCCCCATTCTTCAATTCACAAGGCAAATTTAATTGTGGCATATTCATCAACACTTCTTGAGTCTTAAGATTTTTGCAAATATTAGTTCTGCTGAAATTTATAGAAAATCGTCCTCTGGCAGGTTACCCCTCATTTGGTTCCAATAGAGAGGACACTACAAATCAATATACTGGAAATCACCTAAGTACCAAAGCCACATTAAATCAATGCAGCATCCCACAGTGCCCTGATTATGGAAACAGATCCACATATTTTAGTGATAATATTAGCAGTCACAATTCTTTCTCAAATGAAACCCCAAGCAGTCATGCAGATTAGCACTTGTTTAACATTTTAAAACTTTGTTTTTAATCGGGCTTCAGAGGAAATGATTGCAGCTTCCCTGCTCAATTATTCTCCCTACTTCACTAGGGTACCATGAAGCTTAATTAGACTTATGTTGAGGCTATTTGCTCCTCTGAAGTTTAAGTTTCCATGAATGTTGAATCATTAAATAATTGCAGCAGAAACATTTTAAAAATCCTCTCCCCAGATCAAAAGAGGTTTGAGAAATCCCAAGCTATCTGAGCCTGGAGGAATTGAAATGTAATTAGTTGGCAGATAGTCTAATATTTATTTGAGATGATGGGCCAGAAGCTGATTTTGAGATGAGGAGCCAAAATAAAAAGCCACAGAGAGTGAAGATAAAGAGGCAATTTGTCTTTTAAAAGAAGCTAGAAACTTCAGGAGGGAAAAAAGTAAGAAGTTATTAGATTTGGGTGATGGTGTTAAACACCGAGGGCATCTTAGGTGATTTTTTTTATAATAATGGTTAGGTGCCCTGAGGAGAGAGGGTCTAATTGAATTGGCATTCAAGTGGCTGAAATGAAAGCAATTTTGACCAGCCACCAAAAATGGTTTTGAGACCCAGACAAAAAATAAAAAACCTTTCTCTCCCAATAAGGAAAGATGACAGCAGAGAGAAATAGCTGTCCTTATGCTAGAGCAATGGTTTTGTATCCTTTTTTCCAAAACACATATGACAAATGATGTTTCCATTTAAGACATATCCTGACAAGCACAAAAATTTAGTAGGCTCGACATGTGCAATTTTTCAACACATTTCATCTTTCTGTCATCAACTTTAGAACTGTAATGTGTGATTATATCATCTTTATGGGATAAGCACTCTAATGCTTAGGAAAAGTTAATTATTCATTAGTTGGAAAAGACCTCACAAATGACTTAGACACCTCGGATGGTTACCATATGCAAGCAGAGTTAAGACAAATTAGGAAAAGCAACTGGAAGTTCCTAGAGAGGGCCAACATATCTGTCTACTTGTCAATAAGCTCATGAGTGCACACAGGTTAAACGAATTTGATATCCCCCAAAGACTGGATTTCAGCCCTATCTCTCTCTACCAGTTTTCCATACTAGGAGTCCAGATGTCTGTACTGAATTCAAAATAAATAAAATCTAATCCAAATTTCTAAAATTACAATCTATGCATTTTAAATTTGGGGAAACTTTCACAAATCAGCTCACCCCCATGCACACACTAAATATATAGAATTTTCTAAATAGTGATCTATGAAGGATAGATTGTGAAAAAAAGAACTTTGTTTTTATTTGAGTCTAGTAAAAAATGTCTTTCTACTTTCACATCTTTTAGGAAGCTTATTTTGTATATGTCTCCCTTATCTGAGATGCAATATTTATTGTAGTCACTATTCAGACTGGCATTAAATCACATACTTTCTGCAAGTCTATTTAATTTTTCTGCCTTGTTTTATCTCTCCAGTTAGGTGCAAAATCCAAATGATCAAGATCATACCCCTCTCAGCCCTTTGGACAATGGCAGACACCAAGAAGCCACTCTGTGAAATAATTACATGATTAATTAATTGAACAAATTTAATAAATTCCCACATTTCTAGAATATTATTTACTTGCCACCTATTATTTTCTGTGGGTTTCTTTAAATGTTATTTAAAGCTCTTTAAATGTTATTTAAAGCTCTTTAAATGTTATTACAATTAAGGTAAAACAAAACAAATGTGTGTGTGTATGTGTAACACCTAAAGGTGACTGGCAGATGTTATAAATTGGGAATGAAGAAAAATATGTCTAAATCAGATATATCATCATCTAACTAAACATCTTTTAATCTGGGGCAGCAACTACTTTGAGCATGGGAATGTTGATGAGCTCTTAGGATAAATAAACCAAATACAACTCTGAATATAAAGAATCTTTTTGTTCTACATATATCAAACCTCTAATCACATAATTTGCATAATTTGTGTTTATTTTAATACATCATTCTAATGATTTTCTTTTGAATCAACTTTACTATTGAAGGTTATCTTCTTACTTCTAGTGTTACTTCCTTAATGGAAGCTCTTAAGAGAAAATATAAACCTAAGCAAGAAAACTTAGAGTAACTTAATATATTGAGATTTGCTTTTACAGCTACATTATTAAATTCAAAATTAAAGATGAGCAGTGCCTAATCATATGTCCCTGAGTAGTTTTGCAGAAATCCCAACCTGGAAAACAGTACAAAAGCCACCACTTGATTTCTAATGTTATGCTCACTAGAGAAAATTACCCTGAGGAAAAGTGATCAAAAGAAAGCCATCTGTAGATAACCTGAATTCCTCAAGGAATAGAGAAAAATATTAGATGAGATCAATGTTTCTCCACCCACCACTGAAAAGTTAAAACCTGAGAAGCTTTTGAAAAACACCAATGCTTTGGTGTCAGCCCCAGAGATTCTGATTTACTTTATTTGGAAGGATCCCAGGCATCTGCAATTTTTAAAGTTCTTCAGATGATTGCAATATACAACCAGAGCTGAGAACCATTAGGTTAAGTGATACAAGATTACAAATAAACATTCTTTTAAAAATTCTTATGTTTTTCCCTTTGTCTACTCCTAGCTCTAATTCAGGCACAGTTTAAACTACCCTTTAAGTACAGCCTACATTACGTAGACTTAAACAAAAGCAACACATACATACACACAAGCCTATAGTATGCCAAACCCTCTGTCGAAATTACACTAAATGTAGCCAGAGCCAAAATTGTAAATTTTAATAAATATTTAATTTTATAAATAATGTCAATTTTTAAATTTATTGCATCTCTATGAACTCTTTTGGGCTAAAGTGATGAAAGCTGAGTCAATCTAATTTAACTATTATAAAAGAAAAAGGGGAATTGGAAAGACCCTAAGAGATCTAGCATTAACTACACTAGGTTCTGGACCCATTCAGTGTCACCAAGACTTGCCTTCTCACTGGCCTTCATACTCCCTCCCATTCTTAGCTCTGCTTCTCTCTAGAGAAGCTCAACTTCTCTAGAGAGTGTTGGTCCCAATAGGAGCCCCAGTTCACACCTTTGCAGCATCCATCTGAAAGGCAAAAGATGGTCTTTCCCGACCCTCCTGCAGAAAAGTCCCAGACAACGACTCTGATTGGCCTGAATTGGATCACAAGTTCATTTTAAAAATCTCAAAATATTATCTATCTACAATCACACTGAGTTTTAAAACATTAATATAAATGACCATGGGGAAGAAGTTGAGAGAGTAGAAGACCAATCTGAAATACTCTATGTTTGCCTAAGGCAAAATATACCTTATAGAAGATACAGTGGTTGAATTATAGAAATAGTCAAAGGTCATATCAAAAATAGACTTTCATCTTAAAAGGATTAATTTAACTTTTATTCTGAGAGCTAAGAGGGCCACAGAAGGATTTCAACAGAGGAATGAGATAATCTGAATTGTTTTAGAAAGACTGACTTGGCGTGTGGGAATAGATTGAAGAGAATGAATTTTTAAAATAGAAACCAGAGAGAATATGGCAGCTGAGTAGGTAGAAGCTGAGTACACTTGCCCTTGGCCCCAGCTCAGATTCTTGGCTAATCTTCTGACAAATAACCTAAACAATCAATGAAATCTTAACTGATATGAAATTTTAAAACCAAGGAATACAGAAGACTCTTCTCAATGGGCAATAAGGAGATTTTATAAATTGAAGGGGAAATACCCGACGTGTAGTGCCTGCAGCAGTGGAGAGACTAGTCAGAAATTGAGCTTTGTGGCTCCCTCACACCCCATTGCAGGGAGCCCCAGTCCCATGCAGGGAATCCCCAGATCCTGGCCAGGAGGGACTTGGGAGGATATACAGAGTTGGGAAGACCCAGGCTACACACACAGCAAGCAGCACATCCATAGCTGCTGCAAACACCAGCCTGGAGAATGACAGAGAGAGAGAGAGAGAGAGAGAGCGCGCGAGCGCCTCCATATCCCAAAAGGAGCCACAGCTGGGTTGGGTGGAGGCAGCCTGTGGCCATCCGTGACCACAAGAGACTTTTGACTTTTGGGAGAGGTGATGTGCACAGAGAACAGACAGAGATTGGTGCTGCAGTGGGGATGCCACAAAGAGACTTTTTAAAATGGGAGCTGAAGCATACTGGGCAGGGACCCTGTGCACAGCTGCCCTGGCAGCAAAGAGACAAGACTGAAAGTGCAATTTGCTCCCACTGAACACAACTGGGCAGGGGCATCAGAAAGTTGTACAACAAAGGGATTTCTGGACTCCAGCCCAATGCAGCCAGCAAGCCAGGGGCTGTGTAAAACAGAGAGTTCAAGAGTGTGTCTACTTTGAGGGTAAGGGGCTAGGAATTAGACAGGTAAAAGTTGAGTGCCTGAGATTATTTACAGCCATGAAGAACCCCCTCCCCCCAGCAGAGTTCAGACCTCTTGGAAAGAAAGGACATACCCAGTCCCTGTTTCCTACAGGATTGCAAGAACCACATCCAACAGGGAAGCTCTGCAAAAATGGTCAAGCCAGGCTCAAGAACCCCCTGCATGGTGCATATCCACAAGAGAAAGACAGAAAGAGAACCTCCAAAAGGACCCATTTTGAACTTCTCTCAGGGAAACAAAATACACTGGTTCATAGGGCCCTATTTCACTGAGGCCACCAAGGCAGGAAGATCAGAAATTGGTGCAGCAAGGAGTAATCAGAGCCCTGCCCAGCCAAGGTTCTCACACAAAGCTGCCAGCAGCATCAAGCAGGAAAAAGCTGAACCTCTTACACAGATTGGACCCTTCCCTGAAATGGACAGCTAGTTCATCAGAAACTATGTCTTATTGGAAATAAGCTGAGAAAGACCAAGACAGGTAGTGCACAGGCAGGGGGACAAACCCACAATCTCCCAGAAAACTGAACAGTGCCTCCCAGGGGACACCCAGGGATGCCACCCTCCCGATTGCAATAGAAGCTCCCTCTAGAACCAGGTAAATGTGGTATATGCAGTGCTGCCATAAGATGGATGACCCAGCCCTGGACCTCAAGCTGATAAAAAGCTAGAGATGGATCCAGATGGAGAAGACAGAAGGAAAACACCAAACTCTGCTGAGATGAATTCCACCTCATTCTTCTTCAGTATTTGTTATTTTTTCTCTTGCATAGCCTTTAACATTTCTTCTTTTTCTTCTATTGTATTCCAACTAATTCACTATTTCTTATTTTTTATTCTTTTTATTTACATGTTTATATTTTTTAAATTTATCTTTATTTCAAATCTCACATTGTGTCATTCCCTTGTCTTACTCCATTTTGCCTTCTTCCTGCCATTTCTTATTTTCATTCTAAATTCTTCTCCCTTTCTACACCTTGTTCCTATTCCTTACTCTTACTATTTCTCCTCCCTCTATCCTCTCAAAGTCATTTTTCTCTCCTTTAGCCAGCTCACATTCTTTTTCCCTTTCTTATGATAGCCTTATTTTCTTCCCACTTTTATTAATCATTGCTTATTTGGTGTGGATATTGTGGTTATTGCTGTTTTTCTTCAATTTTATTCCTATTTGTTCACTATTATTTTATTTCAAATCTCAGGTTTACTCTTCCCATATTTTACTCCATTTTTCCTTCCTCCTGCACTTGCTTATTTCAGTTTGAATTTTTTTCCCTTTGTTAGTTTGAATTCTATTCCTTACTTTTATTATTTCTCCTCCCTCTATTCTCTCAAAATCATTTTTCTTTACTGTAGATATCTTATATTCTCTTTTCTCTTTCTTACAATATTCTTATTCTCCTCCCACCTTTATTAATCTTTGCTCATCTGTTGTTATTATTGACCATGTTTTGGTTTTTCTTCAATTTTGTTCCAATTTGTTCACTATTTTTTTATTTTATTTCAAACTCACATTATGCTCTTCATTTTTCTTACTCCATTTTGCCATCTTCCTTTCCTTTTTAACTTACATATTAAATTTTATTTTCTCCCTTTCTTTGCTTTGTTTCTGTTCCCTGCTCTTATTACTTCTCCTCCCTCTTCCCTCCCAAAAATCATTTTTCTTCCCTTTAGTCATCTCATATTGTTTTTTCCTATATTATAATATTTGTAACCTCTTTCCACACTTATTAATCTTTGTCCATTTGCTGTTAATATTGCAGATGTGATAGGGAGTATCTTTGCTGGTGTGGGTTTGCTTTGGGTTTACTTTGTACTGCCAGCAACTGCCATACAAGATGGGGTAGAGGTTGTGAATCTCAGTCAGCCAGCAACTAATGAGCTATCAATAATCAAAGCCCAAGTGCAACAAAAAAGCCCACATGAACTGAATCAAGGGCATCCCTAGAGCATCCAGCTCAGGAGATCAAAGAGACTGCACAGCTGAGTCCCACAGAATTACTATATAAAGCTACCCATGAAGATAGGGAGTCAAATCAGAGCAATGTAATATGCAGAAACAAACAAAAAAAAGTGGCCTAAAGTGGGGAGAAAAAGAAAAACAGTCCCAGCTGAAAGGAAAAGAGGAATCCCCAGAAGAGTATTAAATGAAATAGAGACAAGTAATCTATCAGACATAAAGTTCACAATAATGGTTATAAGGATGTTCAAGGAATTCAGTAAGAACTACAAGGAGCTTTATGGAAGATACAAGGAACTTAGTGGGATCTACATCAGCATGAAAAAGGACATAGAAACTGTGAATAAGACTCAGGGAGGAATGAAAAACACAGCATCTGAAATGAAGAATACACTAGAAGAAATTAAAAGCAGGCTAGATAAAGCAGAGTACCAAATCAACAAGCTGGAAGACAAGGCAGAAAAAACACCCAGTCAGAAAAACAAAACAAAAAAGACTAAAAAAAGAACAAGAACAGTTTATAGGAGCTCCAGGACAACATGAAATGTAACAACATTCACAACATAGGAATATCAGAAGAAGAAGAAAAAGAGCAAGGGATAGAAGATCTATTTGAAAAAAATGACAGAAAATTTCCCTATCTGGAAACAAATGAGGGGGAAAGGCACACAAATTCAAGAAGCACAGAGGGTCCCAATCAAGATGAACCCAAAGAGACTCACTCTAAGACATAGCATAATTAAAATGACAAAATTTAAAGACAATAGAGACTCTTATAAGCAGCAAGAAAGAAACAGCTAGTAACATACAAGGGAGCTCCAATAAGACTATCAGCTGATAGCTCAGCAGAAACACTATAAACCAGAAGGGAATGGCAAGAAATATTCCAATTAATGAAAAGCAAAGATTGAAACCAAGATGACTCTGTACAGCTAAATGAGTATATCTCCAACAACCCAGCATTGCAAAAGATGCTAAAGAAACTGATTTAAAAAGAAGGAGAAATAAAGAGAAAGAGAAACAAAGATACAAAGGGGGAAAATGCCAATGAACAAGTACCTGTCAATAATAACCTTAAATGTAAATGGATTAAATCCAATCAAAAGACATAGGTTAGCTGAGTGAATAAGAAAACATGATCTGTATATATGCTGTCTACAGGAGACCCACCTCAAAACTAAATATCTACACGGGTTGAAAATGCAGGGATGGAAAAAATATTCCAAGCAAATGTACATTAAAAAAAGCTGGGGTAACAATACTTGTATTAGACAAAATAGATTTCAAAACTAAGGCCATAACAAGAGACAAAGGTATTAATATCACTACATAATACTTAAAGGAGTGGCCCAACAAGAGGATATAACTCTAGGAAACACATATGCACCCAACATAGGAGCCCCTAAATACATAAGGAAAATCTCGGAGGACCTAAGAAGAAGATCAATAGCAATATAGTCATTGTAGGAGAGTTTAACACTGAACTATCAACAATGGATAGATTTTCCAAACAAAGAAATCAACAAGGATATTGTGGCATTGAACTATACTCCAGATCAAATAGACTTAATTGATATTTATAAATATTTCACCCCCAAAAACCAAGTATACATTCTTTTCAAATGAACATTTGGAAATGGATCATTTTCAAAGATAGACCATGTGGTAGGACACAAAATATGCCATAACATTTTCAAAAAAAAATGAAATATCAAGCATTTTCTCAGACCACAAGGGCCTGAAACTAGAAACCAGCCTCAGGGGAAAACTCAAAAACATTCAAACTCATGGAGACTGAATAACATGTTTTAAATAATGAATGGTTGATAATGAGATCAATAAAAAATTTAAAAATATCTGGAAACAAATGAAAATGAACACACAACAACCCAAACCTATGGGACACAGCTAATACAGTCCTGAGAAGGAAGTTCATAGCAATACAGGCAGGCCTACCTAAAGAAGATAGAAAAATCTCAAAAATAACACCTAACCCTAAACCTAAAAGAACTAGAGGAACAACAACAAACAAAGCTCAGAGCAAGTAGAAGGAGGGAATAGTCAAGATCAGAGCAGAACTAAATGACATAGAGACTAAAAAAAAAAAAAAATCCAAAGAATCAGTGAATCCAGGAACTCATTCTTTGAAAAGATAAATAAAATTGACAAACCTTTCACCAGGCTCATTGAGAAAAAAAGAGAGGACCCAAATAAATAAAATCAGAAATGAAACAGAAATAACAGCCAATACCACAGAAATTCAAAGGACTATAAGAAATTACTATGAACAACTGTATGCCAAGAAACTGGACAACCTGGGTGAAATAGATAAATTTCTGGAAACATACAATCTCCCAAAACCCAATCAAGAAGAAGCAGAAAGCCTGAACAGAGTGAAAACAACTAGTGGTAATCACTAGTGGTAATTTTGAAGAACTAAGCAAAAAACTCCCAGTACACAAAAGCCCTGAAGCAGATGGCTTCACAGGCAAATTTTATCAAACATTCAAAGAACTAACACCTATCCTTCTCATACTATTCCAAAATATTCAAGAAGAGGAAAGACTCCCAAACTCTTTTTACAAGGCTAGTTATTATCTTAATTCCAAAACCAGGTAAAGACACAACAAAGAAAGAAAATTACAGACCTGTATATCTGATGAACATAGATGCTAAAATCCTCAACAAAATATTGCCATCAAGATCCAGCAAAACATTAAACAGATCATACACCACAATCAAGTGGGATTTATCCCAGGAATACAAGGATGGTATAATATTCACATATCAATAAACATAATACATCACATAAACAAACTGAAAGACAAAATCACATGATCGTATCAATAGATACTTAAAAAGCACTTGATAAAATCCAGCACCCATTTATGACAAAAACACTCACAAAAGTGGAAATACGGGGATCATATCTCAATCAAACAAATGTCATATATAAGAAACCTATGTCAGCATCATATTCAATGGACAAAAACTAAAAGTGTTTTCCTTAAGATCAGGAACAAGACAAGGGTGCCTGCTTTCACCACTTCTATTTTACATAATATTGGAAGTCCTAGCCACAGCAATAAGACAACAAAAAGAAATAAAGGCATCCAAATGGAAAATGAGGAAGCAAAACTGTTATTATTTGCAGACTACATAATAGTGTATAAGAAAACCCTATAGCCTCCACCAAAAAACTACTTGACCTAATAAGTGAATTTGGCAAAGTAGTAGGATACAAAGCCAATATTCAGAAATCTATGGCATTCTTGTACACCAACAATGAATTGTCAGAAGGAGAAGTTAAGAAAAAAATCCCATTTATATAGCAAAAAGAAAAATAAAGTACCTAGGAATATCTTCATCCCAGGATATGGAAGACCTATACTCAGAAAACTACACAACACTGAAGAAAGAAATTGAGGAAGATACAAATAAATGGAAGCTTATACCATGTTCATGGGTTGGAAAAATTAACATCACTAAAATGTACACATTACCTAAAGCAATATATAGATTCAATGCAATTACTATTAAAATACCAATGGCATATTTCACAGATCTAGAACAAATATCCCAACAATTTATATGGAAACAAATGACCCCAAATAGCCTCAGCAATCCTGAAAAAGAAGAACAAAGTAGGAGGATCACAATACCTAATATTAAACTATACTACAAGGTCACTGTAATCAAGACAGTCTGGTACTGGCATAAGAACAGACACATAGATCAATGGAACAAAGTAGAGCCCAGAAATAAACCTACGTCTCTATGGTCACTTAGTATTTGATACAGGGGCATGAGTATAAATGGAGTAAAAACAGCCTCTTCAGTAAATGCTGTTAGGAGAACTGGACTGGTACATGCAAAAAAAAAAAAAAATGAAAATAGACCACTAACTTATACCATGCACCAGAATAAAATCAAAATGGATACAGGACTTAATATAAGTCATGATGTCACAAAAGTCCTAGTGGAAAACATAGACAGTAAAATTTCAGACATCCCACATAGCAACATTTTTGCCACTATATCTCCTAGGGCAAGAAAAATAAAGGAAAAAATAAACAAATAGAACTACATCAAATTAAAAAGTTTCTACACAGCTAAAGAAACCATCATTAAAATGAAAAGGGAGCCCTGGCTGGTGTGGCTCAGTGGTTGAGTGCCAACCTGCAAACCAAAGGGTTGCCAGTTTGATTCCAAGTCTAGGGCATATGCCTGGGTTGCAGGCCAGGTCCCCAGGAGGGGGCATGCAAGAGGCAACCACACATTAATGTTTCTCTTCCTCTCTTTCTCCCTCTCTTCACATCTCTAAAAAATCAATAAACAAAATCTTTTTTAAAAAATGAAAATGGAAACAACCATATGGGAGAACATATCTGCCAATGTTAACTTGGACAAGGTTTTGATCTACTAAATATATAAAGAACTCACACAACTCCACACCAGGAAGATAAGCAATTCAATTAACAAATGGGTAAAGGACCTGAATACACACATCTTCAAGGAGGATATACAGATGGACCATAGACATATGAAAAGATGCTCAGTATCACTAGCCATCAGAGAGATGCAAATTAAAACCACAATGAGATATCATCTCATACCTGTCAAAATGGCTATCATTAATAAATCAACAAACAACAAGTGCTAGCAATGATGTGGACAAAAGGGAACCCTAGTTGTGGGGAAGCAGACTGGTACAGCCACTGTAAAAGACAGTATGGAATTTCCTCAAACAGTTAAAAATGGAACTGCCTTATGACCCAGTGTCCCGTTGCTGGGAATATACCCTAAGAATCCTGAAACACCAATTTGGAAGAACTTATTCATCCCAATGTTCCTAGCAGTGCTATTTACAATGGCCAAGTGCTGGAAACAGCCCTGGTGCCCTTCAGTAGATGAGTGGATTTAAAAATGTGGTACATTTACTCAGTGGAATACTATGCAGCCGAAAGAAGGCCTACCTTTTACAATAGTGTGGATAGTGCTGGAGACTAATAATGCTAAGTGAAATAAGCTAATTGGCAAAAGGCAAATAGCCTATGACCTCACTTATACCCGGAACCTCATGAACAAAATAAACTAATGAGAAAAGTAGGACCAGAGACTCATGTCTCTGATCCTGAAATAGACTGATAGCTAGCTGTTGGAGGAAAGGAGGGAGGAAGGTAATAGAAGAAGGAAGTGGAAGGGATTAGTCAAAGAACATTTACGAATTACTCATGAACATGGACAATAGACAGGGGATTGACTGTGGGAGAGATGGGTGTGCTAGGTGGAGGGGTACAAAAGGAAAAAAATCGGGACATCTATAATAGAATAAACAATAAAATAAAATAGAAACAAATTAGAAGGATATTGAAGTTATCCACAGTTTTAAAAAATCTAAACTTGTACTAAGGCAAATATAAGACAATTAGAAACATGAAATGGACTGAAGAGATTTTAAAAAGGTGGTACCTACTTAAAGGTGGTAACTGGACTGTGTATAAAGTGCTCAAAATAGGAGAGGGTTCAGGATGACTCACTGATTTCTGGCTTGGGAAACTTGGAGAAAAGTGATACTATTAACTAAGAGAATTCAGGAACAGAGGTAGATTGGAAGGAATTGATTATAAATTCAGTTTAACACATTAAACAAGAATTATCTGTAGGATAAAAATAAAGGTCAATTCATACTGTGAATTCAGCTGTGAGACCAACTTTAATCACAAAGTCATAATGTTAGATGATTAGTGCATAAATATATTAAGATCACTTCTCAGGACAAAAGTAGATCTAGGAGCAGTGAGCAGAATAGTAAGCCATATGACATTTTTAATAAATGTGGAGGAGAGGCAAGTTAGTAAATAACCCCAACTAGAATGGAGTAGATGGTGTTCTAGCAATATAGCAAGAGCCCCAAAGGAGGACCAGCACAGAAGAAGAACAAAGGTTTTGAAGTGGTACTAAGAACAAAATGGATGCTGACCTCACCCTTTCCCAGATCTGTGGTTCATCATACTGAAGAGTAGCACAGTCACTTGGCCAGGATACTAAGGGGGTGAGGACTTTGGAGGAAATCCAGATGCTCTAGTGAAGATTTCTTTCTTTTTGGCTCTCCAAAATCCAAACCCTAGGTGGAGTTTGGGAGGAAGGAAGAAAAGGAGCCAAAGAAGGAGCCAACTCTCCTTCTCCAGCCACTGTAAAGAGGGCCCTCACCTGCGGCCATAGGTTCGGCCAACTCCATGTCCTACACTCCACCTTGAGGCAGTCACAAAAAGGTACAACCAACTTGAGAAATTCTTCAAGGCACAGGCAGCAGTTTAAATAATAAATAAGACATGAGGCACATTGTGAACATCAAGTATTTCAATATATGATATCCTCTAGCATCATTAGGATAAGACATACTCCAAATACTTCATGCCTAAGAGTACCATTTTTTGTCATGTGAATGTATTCTTTTGTCTGCTCTAATTTGACAATTTGGACTAGGGTTAGGGTTAATCTATGGTGGGGGGAGAGAGGTATGACAATTTAATAACAGCTTCTGGTATAATTATAAACATAAAACATCTTGGTATTTTTAATTATAAAATATTAATTTTCACATATATTTCATTATTAAACTAGAGTACCTGGATGGCTGAGAATGCAGTGGTAGAAGTGACAGAAGTTGTGACCCACTAGCAGTCCTTAAACTAACTCAGTGCCAGACTTGGGCTCTGATTCCAGCTGTGACTGCCCAGCTTTCCTGGTCCCTGCTAATTTTCTGAGCCTGGTTCTCAAGACCTTCCCATTTTTGGATATCTTTGCAATAAATTTATTTTCTGTTTAAGTTAACCAAGGTTGTTTAGCACTTTTAGCAGTGAATTGGATGGAAATGCAAGTCCAAACTACAATGTGATACCACCTCACACCTATTAGAATGGCTAATATCAACACCACAAGTAACAATAAGTGTTGGAGAGGTTGTGGAGAAAAAGGAACCCTCATTCACTGCTGGTGGGAATGTAAACTGGTGCAGCCACTGTGGGAAACAGTATGGGAGACTCCTCAAAAAATTAAGAATAGAGTAACCATATGAACCAGCAATACCTCTTCTAGGTATCTCCTGAAAAACTTGAAAACATTTATTTGCAAAGATATATGCACTCCTATGTTCACTGCAGCATTACTCATGGTGGACCAGACATGGAGACAACCAAAGGGTCCTCCGAGAGATGATTGGATAAAGAAGATGTGGTGCATACATACAATGGAATACTTACTATTCAGCCATAGAAAAGACAAAGTACTGCCATTTGTATCAACATGGATGGGCATTGAGAATATGTATTTTTAATGCTGGATTGGTAAAGGGGGCCAAATACATGACAGATGATTTGACTTTGGGTGGTGGATGCACAATGCAATATACCAATCATGTATCATGGAAATATATACTTGAAACCTATATGATCTTATTAACCAATGCCACCCAAATAAATGTAAATAAAATACATACATACATACATAAAAAAATCTACAACAACAATGAAAAAAATTTTGTTTTAGCAAATTACAGCTACTAGTGGACTGAGTTGCCAGGTAGGGATGAGGCTCATATCAAGATGACGGTAACCAGCATTCTGTGACCTATTAAAGAAGCAGAGCAAGGTGACAACAGCAAGTGATGTTGCCTGTTCTTATACTCAAAATCACATGACTCCTTAAGGACTTATAGCAAACTCTAACAAATGAAATTACAAGTAAGATAGTAAGAATATTGTAAAAATAAATATATCAGTACATGAAATCTCTTAAGTTTTGCTGATGTGGGGACAAGCTCCAGATATCCATTCCACTATGGGCACTGCATTTCTATCAGTTGCATGCACTTTGCTATATTTGGGCAGGGGGTGTTAGCTGGAAGGTTTGGGGGATGTTACATGACTATCAGAACAACAGCAGTTGTATAATTTTAAACAGAAAAGTCTTGACATGTATACAAGAAACATCTCTAAAATACTAATTTCCACAGAAACTTTAGCAATAAATGGTACAATAGAAATGATATTCTAATCTGAGTATACTTTTGCATAATAAAATTCTTACAAATACATGTCTTTTAGAAAATGCTTGTGAATACCTTAGAGAAATGGGGCACAGATTTTTAGCCCTTCAACATATCAGAAAATAATTACTTCTAAGTGCAAAAAAAATGTACTTTTACTCTCCTAGTATTATAAGTTCTACTACATTAGCAACCTTAAAGTATTTGGAAACTATACATTTACAATTCAGCTAAAGATCAACTTGTGGCATTATTCTGCCCATTTTTAACTGTCTTCCTATCTTTCATTTTACTGAAATGGCTTTTTCACAGGAAAATCATGAATATTATTGCAAAATTATATCTTCCTTAATATTTCTGTGGTTTTGTATCCCCCTGTTAATCCTCTCCTTTGGGAAACTCTCCCACTTGAGGAGAAAGAAGTGGGTTTGAGACCTGACTCAGCCTGTAGGTAAGACAACACACAAGTCACTTAACCTTTCTGAGTTACACAAATAAAGGAGGAACAATGACATCTACCCTATAGGGCTGTTGTGAGAAAAAATAAGACACTGTATGTAGCAGTCCTTTGCTTCATAGATACATTAACGTGCATCTGGCAACTAAAATTTCAGCTCAGTCTGTCAAAGATCTCTCTTCCTTATGTTTATCTTCAACTTTTATGGAAACATCTCCCACCCAGCATTAAAAATACAATTGAGTTCCTTCTTTTATGAAGCACTGTGCTAGCAGCTAAAGATCCAAAAAGAAATAGACAAAGAAGAAGGAGAAAATCATATGGGCTCAGCTGTCCCTTTATATTTAACAGAATAGAACAACCTTGGGACATGCTGTGTACAAGTATAATCAAAAGGCTTGACATCTTTTTAACCTAAACTTTTTCTCATTTTTCTCTCTTTATGTTCTTTAACTTGCTGAATTTCAAGAATGCCAAGAGAGAAATGTTTATTTTATTCAATTAAAAACTTTCATAGCATTGAATTTGATATAGAACACTGTGCCCTCAGAGATAATAAACCATCCTTCCCATCAATATGTTTGAAATCATAGTGTAATATAATATTGAACATATAGCATTTCTTAATCTTAATAAATGAAAAGGTTGACAGGATCTCTCAAGTTTCTGCTGCCTCCATGTACATGGACTACCTAACTTTATCAGAGATCAATAAGAGCATATTTCTGTCCCTAAGCCTCTAAGACTTCACCTGTTTCAGGTGAGCTTGGAAAGACGGTGTAAAATCCATGTGTAACTATTTTGCCAAAATTAGAGTCAGACTCTCCATGTGTCCTCTGTACCTTAATCTAGGGCCTGCTAGGCTTCCCAAGGGTCAGAGGGGAAATAGTCCCACAACCTTCTCACCAGCCATATTTGAGAGAAGGGAGGGCAATGGAAAGGGAGGGAAGGAAAATGAAGATGAAAGAAAGAGATCCAAAATAGATGGCCATTCCCAATAAGAATTTTGTGGAAAAAGAGCATCTTCCACTTCTTTATACTTCCCTCACAAGCTTTTCCCTTTATGCCAAGTTCTAGTTGTATGCATCTGAGGACTCCATTACCAGTCAGTTACTTTTCCCTAGACGGAAGGGACAGGCAAGCACATGTTCCCTGAGCACACACAGAGTCCAGAGTAAGCAACTAAAATAGCAATCTAGCCTCTTCAATCATGTATTTTTTAACTAAACTCAGTCTAGAAATAATGCTAAAACCATTTACAAAGGGGAAAAGTAAATGGCTATTTTTTTAAACTTGCATGCAAAAATTATTTGGTGCTGCCCATATATGCTATATCCACTAAGCTTTTGTTTTAGTTTCATCCTTAGTGAGCTTAGAGAACACAAACATCTCCCTACGGAATGCCTTCAGTATCTCTCAAACACAATTTTAATGAATTGAGTTTGGTCAAAATACATGTGAAGACTGGCTTTTGGAGATTAATTGCTACAAAGATGATGTCAAAGAAAGAAAACTCCATATGCAGTCCTACTGAAACCATACTTTATCAGTGCTGGAAGGAACTCTGAATTTCACGAACCCCAGTGCTTTGTGGATTGCACTCTGTACTGTACTGGAGGAGTTTGGGAATTACTGAGAGATAAAGGGATTGCTTAATGGACAGGACTGTATTGTCCCAATCCAACCCACCTCTAACTTTCAGCTCTGTCCCACCAATGAGGTTTCTACACTTTTTTTTTTAAAGAAAGGAGTCCCTTCTTTAATATAAATTTGAAAACTAATGAACTCCTCATTTTACAGGCAAGGAAAGGTCCAGATAATTTGTCCATGCTGCCTAATGGCATATCAAAATGAATGCAAGTTTTCCCATTCCATGATATTATACTGCCTCCTTTCCAAAAATATTTAACAGAACCCACTGCACAGAGACAGAGAGAACCTGTGTACACTTACAATATCTTATTCTATCTCAAAATTTTTTGATTATCCTATTCTTACAAAATACTACTTGTAAATAAAAAATCAAATTGAGTCTGTCTAATAATGTAGCTACTAGCAATATGATTTAAATTTTAATTAATTACAATGAAATAAAGTAAAACATCCAGTTCCTCAGTCATACTAGCTGTATTTCAAGCATTCAAAAGATACATGTGGCTATTATTTGGATGGACAGATATAAACCAGTTCCATCCCTGAAGAAAGTTCAATTGCAAAGTGATGGTGTAGACAGTATCCCAGCACTGTCTAAACAAAGCAGCATTTGAGTCATGTGTCACAAACGCCACCAAGAGACACTATCCCCTCAATTTAGTATTATATTCCCTTTCAAAAAATAGAGCAAGATATATACTTTACTCTGTACTTTCTTCTATTTAGCTGAAAGTAAAAATATATGTCATGTAAAAACTTTGGAATTTATCCTGTCACACTACTCAGCAGAGTCCATTATATTCAAGCAGAAAGTTTATATAAGGGGAAAATATGTTTTCAACTGTAATTATTAATGTTTTCCTTAATACAATTGCTATATGAAGCAAATAAAAACAGCATTGCCAATGTTTTTTAAATAAGGTTAGGTGAGATATCTAGCGACACTACACGCACACTTTAAGTTCATCGTTATTCTCCACAAGAATCAATCCAAGTAAGTAGAGTTGGGTTTTTTTATAATTGAAGAAGAGTTACTAGAGTAAGATATATTTGATGATTACATACTTTTCTGACAATACTGTAAACCAGGGGTATCAAGCTCATTTTCACTGTGGACCACATCAGCCTCACAGTTGCCTTCAAAGGGCAGAATGTAATTTTAGGACGATATAAATATAACTACTGCCTAACAGTTAAGCAAGAGCTCGGTGCTGCTGCCGGGTAGGAACAAGGTGCCGGGCCAGATAAAACAAGATAGAGGGCTGGATTTGGCCCGCGGGCCTGGTGTTTGCCACCTGTGCTCTAAAGGACCATAAAACATTTGAGAAAATAATATAATCACTAAAAAGATTTCAGTTTAATGTAAGGACTGATCCCAAAGTGAGTCAAACAAAATTGCTTTAGCTGTTCTTTGGGAGCATAATATAAGATAAATTAGGTATTTTAGAGTCAAAAACATCTTAAAATGAAACTAAATGAAATAGAAGTACTCTAAGATAAAAATAATATCAGAGACAGAAAGAAAGGAATTGGGGTAATTTTATAGCAAGATCTTGTTTCCTGGCATTAATAAAGTTTTACTTAAAGGGGAATATAAAGTTTAACACCTTTATTATTCTTACTAGAGCTCTAAAATTATGGTTATTTCCTTATTTAATAAGACTGGTAAATATCTGATACTTAAGAGTTACATTATCAGATACTTTAAATGCCTACTTTTGGTAACATCCTTATTAAAATATGTAGGGCAGTTTCCCATGCATTTGGTGGCTTTGAGATTGCTTTATTTAGACTAATACCACTGATTTACTCATTTAGCAAACCTTGCACACTATCTGCCGGGAACTGTAGTAAGTGCTAGAATACAAAGATAAAACTGTTAAGGTTCTTGCCCTCAAGAAGTTCAGTCTATTTGGGGAGACAAATTTACAAATAGACAACACAGTGGTGGTGGTGGTGGTGGTGGTGGTGGTGGTGGTGGTGGTAGTAGTAGTAGTAGTAGTAGTAACAGTTATTGAGCAACTATAATGTATCAACTTACGCTATCATAAATGTTATGATGAAACTATATGAAGAGTATACAAGAGAGGATCCCTAATCCAGACTAAGATAAGGGAGGTTCTCCAGAGAGGGGGAAGCACAGTTCGTCTTGAAGAACAAACCTGAGTTAGCCACAGAGAAGAATGGCCTTCTGACAGAGTGAAAAGGCAAGAGAACTTAGCAGGTCCAAGCACAAAGGAAAGGTCTTGGAAAGAGACAAACAGATCCTCACCACTTGGAGAAGACGGGTGGCTAGCAGAAAGCTAACAGTGGTGAGAGGCATGGCCAGAGTCTAACTACTTCCATCTGGGCTCAGTTGCAGCTTGTTATCTAACCCAACTTTTCACAGTTTTATTCTTTCACTTCTGTCCATATTTCATTTTAAAATTGTAAATATAATTGTGGGAATTTTTAATTTATCCTAATTCTTTTTCTTTTCCCTTTGTTATTTTTAGCTTCTTTTGCATTTCTTTTATTTACTTTCTATTATCTTAACTCATATTTCTTTAGAATGCAATTTTAACATATTCTCATGTGTAACTTATTTTTCATTGACTTATCTATACTGTAAGGGATATGAATAACATAATCTGGAGAACATCCATATGAGACTCCTAGTAGTTTGGGGGCTTTTTCTGTCCTGCCCCAATCATTTTTCTACTCATATATCCAATTCCTTCAACAACTGGATCTGTCCTCCCAGAAACCCATCCACAGCTCAGTTCAAGGTGACTCTGCAGCCTTGGTGTTGGTATGGCTCAATTGTTTGGAGTGTCATCTCATAAAACAAAAGGTCACAGGTTCAATTCCCAGTCAGGGCACATGCCTACCTCGAAGGTTTGGTCACCTGTCAGGGTGTGTCCAGGAGGCAAGCAATCAATGTTTCTCATACATTGATGTCTCTCTCTCTCTCTCATCAATGTGTATATCCTTGGGTGGGTATTTTTTAAAAGGAAGAATAAAAAAAAGATGACTCTGCAAAGCACCTTAAGAAGTTCATTTCCCTGAAAACTTTAAATACAATGGCAAATCACACTGTTGATTTCTTATAAATATTGCCTGCCAACATTTCAAACTGTCACACTGATCACTTACTGATTTATGATTTCCAAAACAAATAGACAAGTTTGGAGCAAACTATGATAATCACATGTCATGAGCCAAGAGAAGATCTCTATGGAGGGACTACTTACAGTTTCTATCCCAGTTTTTACCAGGATGTCACGTTCTTCTTGAAGAAAAACCCTTCAGGTCAGGCTCTTTCCAGCTCCTTCATCTTGGAGGGATTAAAAAGCAATCCAGGAGAAGGGCTATGCCATAAATAACATGACTTAGAACAGCAGTTGTGTTTTGCCTTATTGCATGGTTCTTAACCGAAGGCACAAAATCCTGTGCTTGGAAGCTTGGCCACCCAGAAAGGATGTCACTGGAGATAACAGTAGCTCCTCTCACTTTCCTGCCCAGGTTTCAGCTTACCTGGGTCCTGTTATTAGAGTGCTGACATAGGAGGCTGCATTCCTTTGATATCCTGGTAGTTAAGGGCAATTTAAATGCTGCCCTGGCTACCTCCAAGTTGAAACAACAAGTTTTCTCTTTCTCCACATGCTAAGAAACTGAAGGTAACTTTAAATCAGAATTAACTGCAAAGGATCACCAAAAACATAAATCTTTTCTTCCTAATATCTGTTTTTCAAGGACTTCCAGGTAGCTAAAATAATCCTAGCTACATTACTAGGGTCTCACAATAATCAAAGATAAGAAATACAAAAAAATAAAATACAACTAATAGCTATAGAGATTAGAAGCATTTCCTTATGAATTTCTCCTTCAAGCTCCCCAATAATATTATAAAGTTGGTCTTGCCTCTAACTGACGTACTCTTACAGGTACAAATAAGATTTGTTGGTCTACCTGCTGACTCCAAAATTCTATGCCTTTTTGAGTGTTGCCACATGAGGGCCTACTCTCTCTGAAGAATTAAGAATTGGGTGAAGCAATTTGCTACTCAGAAGCAAATTCATTTTAGTTTTGAGGTCAAGGCTGAGTTTTCAGCAGCTACAAGACTAGATGGCTGACCTCCTGATAAGAAGAAGTTCCTATCAGGCACTTTATGGGCCAACAAGAAAGGGAGAAAGAAGAGACAGAGTGAACTCAGAGATGGGTATGAGACAAAATGCTCCTAAACAACACCCAAGCCATTGTTATAGTACTCTAATCATAAGTCCAGTATACAGAAGGATGATTGACATTTGTTTCATATCTTTCTCTTACTAACTTATTCTTTAGATCCTGCCACAGCCGTTCAACTGATGTGCATTGCCTAGAAACAACCAACCTGCCCCACATCCACCCACCCACCATGGCATCCCATGATAGTTCCTGGAATCAATAAATTCAAAATACTACATCTTTCCCTGTGTCCAACCATAGACTCGCTGATGAATTCTACCAAACATTTAAAAAAGAATTAGTACCAATCTTTACCAAACTCTCCCCCAAAAAATAGAAAAGGAAAGAACACTTCAAACCTCATTTTACAAATCCAGCATTACTATAATACCACAGCCAGACAGGGGCACTACAAGAAGAAAATATTACAGGCCAATATTCCTGATAACACAGATACAAAAATCCTCAATGAGATATTAGCAAACTATATTCAACGGTACATTAAAAGGGTTATACTACATAATCAAGTGGGATTTATTCCAGGAATGCAATGATAGTTCAACACTCAAATCAAACAATATGATATAACACATTAACAAAATAAGTTTAGATAAAAAAATTTTATGATCATCTCAATTAATGCAGAAAAAATTGGCAAAATGACCCTTCATAATAAGAACTCTCAACAAACTATGCATAGAGGGAACATACCTCTACATAATAAAGACCAGATACAGCAAGCCCACAGCTAACATCGTACTCAATGGTAAAAAGCTGAAAGATTTTCCTCTAAGATCAAGAACAAGAAAAGAATGCTCACTATCACTACTTTTATTCAATGTAGTACTGATAGCAATTGGCAAGAAAAAGAAATGAAAGGCATACAAATCAGAAAGAAAGATGTAAAATTGTGTCTGTAGGTGGCATGATACCTAAAGAGTTCACCAAAAACCTGTTAGAACTAATAAACAAATTCAGTAAGGTTGCAGGATACCAAATCAACATACAAAAAAATCACTAACAACAAACTATTTGAAAGAAAAATTAAGAAAACAATACAATTTATAATAGCATCAAAAAGGACAAAGTACTTAGGAAAAAATTTAACTGAGGTAAAAGATCTGTAAACTGTAAAACACTGATTAAAGAAATTGAAGAAGACACAAATAAATAGAAAGGGATTTCATAATCATGGATCAAAAGAATTAACATGCCTAAAATGTTCATACACTCAAAGCAATATACAGATTCAATGCAGTCTTTATCAAAAATACCAATGGCACTTTTATCATAAATACAATGAACAATCCTAAAATATGTATGGAACCATGAAAGACCCCAAATAGCCACAGCAGTCTTGAGAAAGAACAAAGTTGGCAGCAACACACATCTTGATTTCAAACTCTACTACAAAGCTAGAGTAATAAAAACCTATGGTACCAACACAAAAAAACAGACACCTAGATCAATGGAAGAGAATAGAGAGCCCAGAAAGACACCCACTCATATATGAGCAATCAATTTAAAACAAAGGAGCAAAAAATATACAATGGAAAAAGGTAGGTATTTTCAACTAATTATGTTGGAAAACTGGCGAGTCACAGGCAAAGAAATGAAACTGGACACATATCTTTCACTATACTCAAAAATAAACTCAAAATGGATTAACAACCTCAATGTAAGACCTGAAACCATAAAACTCCTAGAAGAAAACATAAGCAGTAAATTCCTTGATATCAGTCTTGGTAATAATTTTTTTGGAATTTGACACCAAAAGAATGACAAAATAAAAAATAAACAAGTGTGAAAGAATCTAGAACTTCCAGCCAAGATGGAGGCATAGGTAGACACACTGTATCTCCTCACACAACCAAAAGAAGGACAACAAAAATTAAAAAAAAAAAAACAAAAAAAAAAACAGAACTGACAGAAAATCGAACTGCATGGAATTCTGACAACCAAGGAGTTAAAGAAGACACATTCATCCAAACCGGTAGGAGGGACAGAGATGGGCAGCAGGGCAGAGAAAACTTGAGGCAAGGCAGAGGCTGGTGGATCCAGCAAGGTGGCAGATTGTGGAGCAGGGGGCACAAGGCTGCAGCTGGCCAGCAAGGCAGTAGCCAGTGGATTGCAGACTGAGCGGTCCCACATCCCCGAGCAGATAAACAAGGAGGAACAATTGGGGAGGCCCCAGTGCAGGGAAACAAAGCCTCAAACCACTGACTGAAAACACTTGTGAGGGTTGAGGCAGCTGGAGAAACTCCCAGACTCACAGGAGAGTTCACTGGAAAGACCCACATGGTCTTAGAACATATACAAACCCACGCACACAGGAATCAGCACCAGAGGGGCCCAATTTGCTGGTAGGAAGCAGGAAAGTGATTGAACTATGGCAGAGAGCAGAGCAAGTGCCATTGTTCCCTCTTGGACCCCTACCCCACATCCAGCATCACAACCCAGAGACGTGGGTTGCTCCACCCTGGTGAACACCTAAGGCTCTGCCCCTCACTGCATAATAGGAGCATCAAGACAAAAAAAAGTGGCCCAAATGAAAGAACAGATCAAAGCTCAGAATACCACTAAGTGACGAAGAGATAGCCAACCTAGCAGATGCACATTTCAAAACACTGGTGATCAGGATGCTCACAGAATTGGTTGAATTTGGTTGCAAATTAGATGAAAAAATAAAGGCTAAGTGAAATAAAGGGAAATGTACAGGGAACCAATATGATGGGAAGGAAACTGGGACTCAAATCAACGGTGTAGACCAGAAGCAAGAAAGAAATATCCAACCAGAAAAGAATGAAGAAATAAGAATTCAAAAAAATGAGGAGAAGCTTAGGAACCTCCAGGACATCATTAATTGTTCCAACATACAAATTATACCAGAAGGAGAAAAGGGAGAGCAACAAGTGGAAAACTTATTTGAACATATAATAAAGGAGAACTTCCCCATTCTGGCAAAGGAAATAGATTTCCAGGAAGTTCAGAGAGTCCCAAAGAAGTTGGACACAAGGAGGAACACACTGAGGCACATCATAATTACATTAGTCAAGATTAAAATGAAGGAGAGAATTCTAGAAGCAGCAAGAGAAAAGGAGATAGTTATCTACAAAAGAGTTCCCATAAGACTTCCTGCTGATTTCTCAAAAGAAACTTTGCAGGCAAGAAGGGTCTAGAAAGAAGTATTCTAAGTAATGAAAGGCAAGGACCTACATCCAAGATTGCTCTATCCAGCAAAGCTATCTTTTAGAAGGGAAGGGCAGATAAAGTTCTTCCCAGATGAGGTCAAGTTAAAGGAGTTCATCATCACTAAGCCCTTATTATATGAAATCTTAAAAGGATTTATCTTAGAAAAAGAAGATAAAAAATATGAACAGTAAAATGACAGCAAACTCACAATCATTAACAACCAAATCTAAAAAAAAAAAAGCAAACTAAGCAAACAACTAGAACAGGAACAGAAACACAGAAATGGAGATCCCATGGAGAGTTATGAACAGAGGAGTGGGAAGGAGATGGGGCAAAAGGTACAGAAAATAAGTAGCATAGATGGTAGGTAGAAAATAGAAAGGGGGAGGTAAGAGTAGTATAGGAAATGTAGAAGCCAAAGAACTTATATGTATGACCCATGAACAAAAGTGGGGGAATATGGTTGGGAGGTTGTGTGCAGGGCAGAGGTGAGTGAAAGGGGGAAAATGGGATAACTGTAACAACATAATCAATAAAATATATTTAAAAAATAAACATGTGGGACTACATCAAACTGCAGAGCAAAGGAAACAATCAACAAAATAAAATGTAAGAAAATATTTACAAGCAACATATCTGATCAGGGATTAATATCTAAAATACATAAAGAACTCATAATTCAATTAAAATCCAATTAAAAGTGGGCAAAAGACCTGAACAAACATCTCTCCAAAGAATACCTACAAATAGGCAACAGGTATATGAAAAAGCGCTAAACACCACTAATCATCAGAGAAATCCAAATCAAAACCACAATGAACATCACCTCACACCTGTTAGGATGTCTATTATCAAAAAGACAAGAAATAATTACTAGCAAGGATGTGGATAAAAAGAACCCCTGTACACTTTTGGTGGGAATATACACTGGTACAGACACTGTGTACAGTAAAACCATAAGGCAGTTCCTCAAGAAATTAAACATAGCACTACGATGTGATCTAGCAATACCACATATCCAAAGAAGACGAAATCACTGTCTCAAAAACTATCTGTACTCCCATGTTTTTAAGGCTAAATAATGCCCCATTATTTTTATTATAAATATAAATATATTTATATTTAATATATTTATTATATAATTACAGAATGGAACATTATTCAGCCTTTAAAAAAGATGAAAATTCTACCATTTATGCTTGCATGGATAAACCAGAAGGACATTATGCTCAGTGAAATAAGCCAAGCAGAGAAAGACAAGTACTGCATGGTATCACTTATAGGTGGAATCTGTAAACAAAAAAAAAAAAGTGTAATTCATAAGAAAAAGTACAGCCCAGGCTGGTGTAGCTCAGTGGATTGAGCACGGGCTGGGAACCAAAGTGTCTCAGGTTCGATTCCCAGCCAGGGTACATTCCTGGGTTGCAGGCCAGAACCCCCAGCAACCGCACATTGATGTTTCTCTCCCTCTCTCTCTCTCTATCTCCCTCCCTTCCCTCTCTAAAACTAAATAAATAAAATCTTTAAAAAAAAAAAAAAAAAAAAAAAAGAAAAAGTACAATAGTGATGGCCAGGGGCTGCAGTTGGGGGAAGTAAGAAGAGGCTAGTAAAAGGGTACAAACTTTAATTATAAGATGAATAAGGTCTAAGAATATAATGTATAACATGGTGACTACAGTCAATAATACTGTATTATATAAATGAAATTTGCTAGAGAACAAAACTGAAGTCTTCTCACCAAAAATAAATAAATATGTGTGATGATGGATGTGTTAAATAATCTGGTGGAGGGGATCCTTTCACAGTGTAAACATATATCAATCATCATGTCATAAACTTTAAATAGATATAATTTTATTACTCAACTATACCTCCATAGAGCTGAAAATATAGAGTAGTACAATGTCATTTGAAGGTAGACTATAAGCAGCTAAAGTTAGATGTTTCAAATCTTAGATGACTACCAAAAAAGAAAAGAAGCATGGCTTATAGACCATAGTTAAGACAAAATGAAAATATTTTTAAAAAATTAATCCAAGAGAAGTTGGGTCCTAGGATAGAGGGAAAAAAGAACTGATGAATCAAGTAGAAAAAAAACTAACAAAGTGTAAGTATAATCCTAATCATATCAATAATTACATTAAATATAAGTGGTCTTAACCTTCTAATTAAGAGACTTTCAGTATAGTTTTTAAAGCAAGACCCAACAATGTTTTTTCTACAAGAAATCCACTTGAAATATAAAGACATAGATAAGCTAAAAATAAAATAATGGAAAGAGTATCTCATGAAAACAATAATTCTAAGAAAGTTGGAATGTCTAATAAATATCCATCACACAGAGTACACATAAAAATGAGCAACATTAGCAGGTATATTTACTAATGATAACTAAGTATAACAATCTGAAATGTTTACACATCCAATAATAGAGCTGCAAAATTCATGAAGCAGAATATGACAGAAATGAAAGAAAATACAGACAAATCAAAAAGCATGGACCATAATTCTACCTAATACACATGGACCTGAAAAATTCTTATCCCCTACTGATTCTGTAGCCGTCATGACATCATAGCACAATGCAGTACCCACCCATTTGTGGAGATGCTTGTGTAAACAAAGCTGCAGCACCACCAGTCATATAAAAGTATAGCACATATTATTATGTATATTATATAATACTTAATAATCATAATAAACAACTATGTTACTGGTTTATATATTTATTGTGCATTTTTATTATTGTACTATACTTTTATCATTATTTTAGTGTGCTCTTTCTATTTATTAAAAAAGTTTACTATAAAATGTTATGTTTTGTTATACCAGCAGCAGCCACATACATTTTGTGATTACTGTGTCTCTTGATTGAATCATTTTCTGTTGTGCTTGATTTAACTCCATATTGTTTTGTTCATCATGGTCCCCAAACATATATAATCCACTCTAATGTTGCCAATAAGAGGCCAAATCAAGTGAAACAAAATTAAACATGATTAAGGACTGCAAAGGTGGAAAATCAGTGATGGTATTGCTTGTCGGCCAGGCATTTCCCATTCTAGCATAGCTATAATCTGCATAAATATGAACTGAAATGATTAAAGTTGTTAAAGGATGTGCTTCATTAAAGGCAATTAGACTAACAAAACTTGGAGAAGAGCTTATATCAGACATTGAGAAAGTTGTAATGACCTGGATTAAGGACCAAACACAAAAGTGTATCCCTCTTGGCAACATAATGATCACAGCCAAAGCAAATATTTGCAATTTTGAAAGAAAAGACTGAAACTGCCTGCAATGTTGAGTTTACTGCTAGCTCTGGGTGGCTTAAATGATTCAAGAATTATTATTCATTACATAATGTGAAAGTGAGTGGTGAGTTGTGAGTGTTGATATGAAGGCCGCTAAAGAGTTTTTGGAACTCAGGATAAAATTATAGAGAAAAATTACTTAACAGAACAAATATTCAATATAGATTAAAATGCCCTACTCTGGAAACAAATGCCTAAAAGGACTCTCATCCATGAGAAGTCACTGCCAGGTCTCAAGGCTTTTAAGGACAAGGTAACTATCTTGCTTGAGGCCAATGTTATAAGCTATACATTGAAACTCTTTGTAATCTGTCACAGTGAAAACCCCAGGGCCTTTAGTCATACCAATAAGTGTACATGGCCAATACACTACAAGAGCAATAAGAAGTCAGAGATAAACCAGCTACTCTTCCAAGTGTCCTCCTGAATTGTTATGAGAGCAAGATGGAGAAATACTTCTTGGAGAATAACATTTGTTTCATCATTTTGCTTATTATTAACACCCCTGGGCATCTTCCTTTTATCGGTGATCTTCACCCCAATATTAAAGTGGTGTTTTTCCCTCCAAACATCATTTCTTTGATCCAACCAATGAATCAAGAAATTATAGCAGTATTTAAGGCCTACTACCTGTCTTGTGCCCACCTGCCTGCAGTGAGCACGGAACACTGTGGATGGTTCGTCGAAACACAAGAAAAACATACACAGAGACAACCAGGTCCTGTCGGGGAATAGGAACAGAAGGGCCACTCCTCACATGGGGAGCGCCTTGGCCACTCCCTCTCGTGGGGAGCATCTCATCCCCCTGCACAAGCAGGGTGTTATTCTTGAATACCAATACAGTTTGCAAATTACAAGTAGTTAGCTTTTGAAAGGTGCTGGCAGATTTCCTACTGGGATCCTAAACCAGAGATTTCGGGGTTTTATCACTTAAAAAGAAAGACTACAGGACTTAAAGTTTAGTTCTGTTTCCTTCCCATGACTTCATATTCTAATTAAAGAGCATCCTCCAGCAAGCAAATTTCACAGGGTCTTTCATATTCTATGTCTTAGGCCTGATTACCCCAGGAGTCCACAGTTTCTGGTCTGGACTGTACCACCCCTGTTACTTCCAACGGGCCTGAGTTGGGCAGAGGAGACAAAGGCAGCTGGGAGACTTGGATTTCACAAGGACTCAGGCCTTGGCAAAATTGGTGATTGATGTCAATCACCCCATTATTTCCACAGCCCCGTGAGTCTTGACAGGGGTCATTCCTTCATGAATGCGTCTGTCTTAAGTTTATTCTCTATCCAAGAGAATTGTTACCCGTCATTGACTGCCGTTCAAGCATGAAAAGGAATGAGGCATATGAACAGGCAGAGTTCATGCCAGGGAAATAAGTTTTGTCTCCTTCGTGGCTCCTGGTCCAGAGGTCTTTTACTCAGCCTAAGTCACGGGGGGTTACAGCTTCCTGAGACCAGGCAGGGTGGTCCTCAACAACTACCTGAGGAGGACCTTTGACCAAGCTATAAGGCAACTGAGGAAGACACTGATGCATTTCTGAAAGGATTACATCCTTTGACTGCATTAAGAACCTTGCTCGGGCTCAGGGTGATGTGACCAATGAGTGTATGGATGGTAACTGGAAGACACTCAATAGGTTTGTACATGGCTTCAAAGGATTTGCCAATGATGAAAAGATAGCAAAAATCAACAAGGCTGTGGTTGAAATGGCAAAAAGCTTTAACCTGGGTGTATATGAGGGTGACATTGAGGAGCACTTGGAGATGGTTCCTGAGAAATTAATAAGGAGTTATTGGAACTGGAACAGGAATGTATAGTTGAAGAATAGGCAAGAGAGAACTGCAGGAGAAGAAAAAGAGAACCCCTTCCCCTGAAAAAATTCAGTGAAGGATTTAGCAGTCTTTTGTAGACCTCAATGAGCTCCTTTAAAAATATAAAAAGATAAGCTCTAACAGTAAAAGGTTTTCATTTTCAGGGAGGAATGTGTGTGGTGCATTATCTGCTTACAAGCACATCCCTGATGAAAACCAGAAACAAACTAAGCACATCACCACGGACATATTCCTGAAAAGAGGGGCAGTCCCTCAAAAAGAGCCTCAAGAAGGCCCTTCATGAAGTATTCCGGAAGACAGTATTGTTATCATAGAAGATCACAGCCCCATGCTTGTTATTGCTCCGGAAGACCTTCCAGTGAGAAGAGGTAGAGGTAGTGGACAGTGATATTGATGATCCTGACCCTGGATATGTTGAAGGTAATGTGTGTGTTTATGTCCTGGTTTTTGGCAAAAAAAAAATGTCAAAAATAAAAAAGATTTTTACAATACAAAAAAGGTATAGAATAAGGATATAAGAAAATATTTTTGTGCAGCTATACAATGTGTGTTTTAGACTGTTTTATTGTAAGAGTCAACAAACTAACAAAAACTTAAAAGTTTATAAAGTATAAAAGTCACAGTAAGCTGAGGTTATTTTTGATGAGAAAATTTATAAATTTAGTGTAACCTAAGTATACAGTGTTTATAAAGTCTACAGTAGTGGACAGTGATATCCTGGGCCTTCATCTTCACTTACCACTCACTGACTCCCCCAGAAAACTTCTAGTTTTTCCTACAAGCTCCATTCATGGAAATGCCTTAAATATCATTTTTATCTTTTATACCATATTTTTAATGTATCTTTTCTATATTTAGATATGTTTGTTACCAAACAGCTATCTGGGGTTTTGCTGCCCACTGCCCATAAATCCCAAAGGCAGAGGTTTGGTAAAAAAAAAAAAGTCTTTTATTTAAAAGCTATACAGTTTTGGAAGAATAACAGACTTCTGCCTCAAAGTCCATTCCCTTTAAAATACCCAAAGATCACTAACCCCTAGCCCTTTGCCAGATTAGCTCAAGGCTGCACCTGGAATTCTTTCTCCCATTTAAAAATACCATCATCCTTTGGGATACACACGCCACTATAGCATGATCATCCAGGCAGCTTAGCTGGTCCCCTGTCACAGTCCAGCTCTTTTTGAAGTCTGTGTATGCTGACATCCTATTCACTGCACACTGCTCTTTCTTCTGGCCACTGCCTGCTCAGCTCCTGCACCCCATCCCTCCAGCCATGGGCTCACCTGTGTATCCATGTGCCTGACCAAGTAGGACTGCACAGCACAGCTCCAGTCACCAGCACTGCCAGTGCTTCACGAACCAAGAGGAGCATGGGAATGCAGCCATACCACATGGTCTCCAGGGTCCACTGGCCTGGGAATGCTCAGTCCCCTGACCTCTGACTGGGCTAGCCATGGGAAGGGAAAAAGGGATGAATATCCTCACACACTCCGTTTAAATCTTCTGCCCCAAAATCTGGCATGCTGTGGGAGCCTCCAACTTGCCAGCCACTCCAGGCTAACAGCCACCACACTCATCAGCCCACATAGCGTCTCCGCCCCTCCTCCTGCCACTATGACCTGGAAGTGGGTAGGAGAGTTTCTAACAGTGCACAAGGGCACAACCCCTCTGCCTGAGGCAGGGCATTATGCACTGGTTTGTTTATTCTCACCATGGGGTATGGTACACCCCAGCTGTGGCTTCAGTCCACCACCTTGGGGTTTCCTGTAACCCAGGGATGTCAGACTCATTTTCACCAGTGGCCACATCAGGCTCAAGATTGCCTTCAAAGAGCCAAATGTAATTTTAGGACCGTATAAATGTTACTATTCCTTAACAGTTAAGCGAGAGCTCCATGCTGCCGCCAGGTAGAAATAGTGTGCAGGGTTGGATAAAACAAGGTGGAGGGCCAGATTTGGCCTGCGGGCCTTGTGTTTGCCACCTGTGCTGTGTAACCCCTTCCTCACTCTGGGGGGAGTGCAGCCTTTCAAGCTGCCTGCCTCAGGTTACCTCCCCTCTGTCCAGTGATCTGACCAGATCCCCTCTGTTACATGTTTAGATACACAAATACATACCACTGTGTTACAATTGCCTACACATGGTATATAGGCTATAAGGTGTGTGGTGGCAATAACATCTAGATTTGTGTAAATGTTCTCTTTGATGTTCATACAATGACAAAATTGCCTACAGATGCATTTCTGAAAACGCAAGTGATCCATGTCTGTACAGAAGGAACATCAGAAAGGCAAACAATTAACCACATACAGAAGTCATCAAAGAACGATGCAGAACACTATACAGCTCAGAATCAATTTAAAAGTATACAATCAAGAACTGAATCCCAAAGCTACTTGTGGTCTTTATTTTAATTTGTTTTTAATTACTTGTTTTTAGGCAGAACCACAATAAGAACCACCCCCCGCCACCAAAAAAAAAATCTCAAAGCTTTTTCATGTATGATATCAGGCTCAGGCTGAGAAATCTGGTCTCAAGAAAAGAATTAAGAAAATATGATGCTTAGACAGAAAATATCTATGGGCAATATTCAGGAAAACTCCTAAATTAGAGTATAGATTGTGATAGAGAAAATTTTGACCAGAAATTGAAAAATGTGCAAGGAATCCAAATATTTATTGAGTGCATAAAATATTCTAAGCACTGTTCCAAGTGACTTACATGTATTAATTTATTTAATCCCCACAACAGCTTTACAAGGTAAGTATTATCATTGCCCATATCTGTGAATGGAGAGACTAAGGCTTGGAGACTTAACTAATTTGACCAAAACAAAAGAGAGGAGCTAAAACAGTTGTGGTTCCAACCTTGACAGGTTGGCTTCAGAATATACTGACTGCTACACTGAACCTAATAGAAGCCTTATACACACAAAAAAAGACCCTGTGCCTACAGTGGCCAAGAGAACTAAAAGAAACTAATTCAAACTTTGACTCGAGTTTGACTACAAATAAAGGCTGAACAAGCTAGGAAGATGAGTGACAAATAGGATCAAGTTAAAGAGGATCTGCTTCCAAAAGAGTGATTAAATGTTCTGTGATTTACTCTAATGGATTCTGATTGAGAGAGTGAAAGAGCATTAAGGGAAAGGCCATGCCTTCCAAGAATAAAATCTCAGGAATTAAGATTCCCAGTTTCTTGGGTGGTGTCAGCCCTTAACCACGTGGAGGTGAAATAACTGTGAGGCTTTTTGTGGGGGTGGCCCAGGATGCCCATTGTTATTGCATGGCCTCTGGGTAAATCCAAATTAAACCAAAATCTAGGGTTGAGAGAACAGGCTAGCATACAGTGATAAACTTTAGAAATTCATAGTTTTCCATAAATTTGCTTAGATTTTCCATAGTCTTAAGTAGAATACAGCATGGACTTTGGAGTCAAGGAGCCATTCATTATATTCCAGGTTTCAATACCTAATACATATTCTTTGGAGAAAATAGTCTCCTTAAACTCAGTTTTCTTGACTATGAAATGGAAATAATATTTCTCAGGTCTGTGTAAGGATTAAATGCAATAAAATATTTTAAAATGTGTGACAAAGAATAGTACATACTATTGAACAATTTATGTAGCTCTATCCCTTTTTCTGGGTATTTCCAAGAGTCCTAAAAGAACTTAAGCCTAAAAAGAATATAATAGATACATCCTCACAAGTTTTAAAATTAAAATAAAAAGTTGTTAATAAAATTATCTTGTATTATTAAGTAAAGTGAAAAATAAAGTTCATTAGGTCAGTTGGCTATAACTCATTGGTAATGAAGTCAAAGGTCATTGCTCCGAGCCTAGCGTTTTCATTCTCACAGGGTGTGTTACGGTTTTATTTTACAGATCATTCTTTGTTCAAAAAACAGCCCAATTAGCCCTGGCTGGTGTAGTTCTGGGGACTGAGGGCCAACCTATGAACCAGAGGGTCACCAGATCGATTCCCAGTAAAGTCACACGTCTGGGTTGTGGGCCAGGCACCCAGTAGGGGGCGTGTGTGCAAGAGGCAACCACACATTGATGTTTTTCTCCCACTCTTTCTCCTTCCCTTTTCCCATGCTCTAAAAATAAAGTCTTTAAAAGGAAAGCCAAATTAAACAGGTGTTATAAACAAGGCCCAAAGGATGTACAACTTAAGAGCAAAGTTAAGACTGCAACTTCTCTCTCTTGAATACCAAACTCAGTGAATAAAATTCTCTCTTATACTCTCTTAAGTACCTTATGATGCAAAAAAAGTCTAAAAATTTTTGTAAAATGAAATGTTTCCACAAACTACATAAATTTACAAATACTATAAGAAGCTGAAAAGAATGTCAACGGAGATTGGAAAGTTTGCTTCATGTTTAATACTTTTTTCCTTTTAAATAACAAGTGAGAACACCTTTATAAATACACAGTTAAGCCTCTGATGCTCACACACTTAAATAATTAACACACTTTAAAAATAACATTTTTCTTTGGCAAAATATGTAAATTATTTGGTAACCTTGACAGGCAATCATTTTAATCTAACATTTTACGTACTGAATAAATATTTGTAGAAGATCTATAAATAGTATACTACTACAAAATGCTAAGTGGAAGATGCCAGACCCACAGATTACATCGTCTATGATTCAATTTATATAAAATTCTGACAAAGCAAAAGTAATGACAGAAAATAAATCATTTTTTATACAGGGCCATGACAGGGAAAAGAGAGTTGATTGCAAAAAGACACATAATTTTGAAGGAGAAAGAAATGTCCTATACCATAATTATAGTACTGGACAGATGACTATATATATATGTTTTCAAAATTCACTAAACTTCTACATTGTAAATTGAAATTTTTTAGTTTAATATTATATCTCAAAATGTTTTTAAAGGTTACAAACAACAGATCAGCATACTTTTCAAAGAATCATTTTAGTAAAAACAATTTACTTAGTAAACAAATGCTTGTAGAAAATCTATAAAATACTTTCTCACAATCATAAGCAGTGTTTACTTTCTAATATTTTTTTCTTTTGTATTTTTATTGAAATGGTGTGACATTGGTTAATAAAATTGGACATGTTTCAAATGTACAATTCTGTAATATATCATCTATATATTGTATTGTGTGTTCACCATCCAAAGTCAAGTCCCATTCCCTCACCATTTATTCCCCCATTTACGTTCTACATTCCCCCCATCACCTTCCCACCATGGACACCAATCACCATACTGGTGTATGTGTGTGTCTATGAGTTGTTTTTCTTAATCCCTTCAAATTTTTCACCTTGTCCCCCGAAATCCTCTACCTGATAACAACCATCAGTCTGCTGTCTGTATCAATGAGTCCATCTCTGTTTACTTTGCCTGATTATTTTGTTCATCATATTCTACATATAAGTGAATTCTTATGACATTTTTTCTTTCTTTTACTGGCTTATTTCACTTAGCATAATACTCTCCAGGTATATCCATGCTGTTCCAAAAGGTAAGATTTCCTTTTTATGACTGACTAGTATTCCATTATGTAAATGTACCAGAGCTTTTTATCCACTCATCTACTGATGGGCACTTGGGCTACTTCCTAATCTTGGCTAATGTAAATAACACTGCAATGAACATAGAGGTATATATATTACTTCACATCATAGTGTTTTGGGTTTCTTCAAATATACTCCCAAAAATGGCATTGCTGGGTCATAAGGCAGTTCCATTTTTAATTTTTTGGCACCAATCTTCTTTACCATAAACAGTGCAGGAGGGTTCCCTTTTCTCCACATCTTCACCAACAATTGATTTTTGATTTATCAATGATAGCCATTCTCACCAGTATGAGATGGTATCTCATTGTGGTTTTAATTTGCATTTCTTTGATGATTAGTGATGTTGAGCATCTTTTCATATGTCTGTTAATCACCTGTATGTTCTCTATGGAAGAGTGTCACTCAGGCCCTTTGTCCATTTTTTAATTGGTTTGTTTGGTTTTTTGGTGTTGAGTTTTATGAGTTCTTTATAAATTTTGGATATTAATCCCTTTAAGATGTACCATTGGTGAATATGTTCTCCCATTCAGTGGGCTATCCTTTCATTTTGTTGATGGTTCCCTTGCTGTGCAAAAACATTTTTGTTTGATATAGTCCTATTTGTTCATTTTTTCTTTTGTTTCCCTTGTCTTAGGAGATATATCTGAAAAAATATTGCTATAAGCAATGTCTGAGATGTTGCTGTCTATGTTTTCTTCTAGGATCTTTATAATTTTAAGTCTTACATTTAAGCATTTAATCCATTTAGAGTTTATTCTTGTATATGATGTAAGAGGTTGTCTAGTTTCATTTTTTGCACGTTTCTGTCCAATTTTCTTAACACCATTTATTAGATACTTTCTTTAACTCATTGTATATCCTTGCCCCATTTGTCAAACATTAATTGACCATAAAGGCATGAATTTATTTCTGTTTTCTCTATTCTGTTCCATTGATCTATATGTCTGTTTTTCTACCACTGTCAGGCTATTTTGATTAATATGACCTTGTAGCATGGTATGACATCAGGTAGCATTATTCCCCCAGCTTTGTCCTTCTTTCTCAACATTGCTGTGGCTCTTCTGGGTCTTTTGTGGTTCCATATAAATTTCTAGGATACAGTTCTGTGAAATATGCCATCAGTCTCTTGATAGAAATTATATTAAATTTACAGATTGCTTTGGGTTACATGGACATTTTAAAAAATATTTTATTTATTTATTTTTAGAGAGGAGAAGGGAGGGAGGAAGAGAGGGAGACATCAATGTGTGGTTGCCTGTCACGCACCCCCAACTGGAGACCTGGCCCCCAACCCAGGCATGTGCCCTGACTGGGAATTGAACAGGTGACCCTTTGGCTCATAGGCCAGTGCTCAATGCCTGAGCCACACCAGCCAGAGCACATGGACATTTTAATGATGTTAATACTCTTATATATGAACAGAGTATATGTCTTCACTTATTTGTATTTTCTTCAGTTTCTTTCTCCAATGTCTTATAATTTTCTGAGTACACACATTTTACATCTGGCTTAAATTTATTCCTAGGTACTTTATTTTTTTTTTTTGAAGCAATTGTGAATGGGCTTGTTTTCTTAGTTTCCCTTTCTGATAGCTCATTATTGGTGTATAAAAATGCAACTGATTTCTGCATACTCATTTTATAACCAGCAACTTCAGTGAGTTCATTTACCAGTTTTAGTAGCTTTTTAGAGAAATGTTTAGGATTCTCTATATGCAATATCATGCCATCTGAAAATAATGACAGTTTTCTTCTACCTTTTTAGTTCAGATACCTTTTATTTCTTCTTCTCTGACTGCTGTGGCTAGGACTTTCAGTACTGTGTTGAATAAGAGTAGTAAAAGCAGACCCCTTTCTTGTTTCTGGCCTTAAGGAAAAGGCATTTAGTTTTTGCTGTTTGCATATAATGGTGGTTGTAGGTTTGTCATATATGACCTTTATTAATTGAGGTATGTTCCCTCTATTCCTACTTTGCTGAGAGTTACTATCATAGATGAGTGCTGGATTTTATCAGATGTTTTTTCTGCATCTATTGATATGATCATGTGATTTTTATCCTTCATTTTATGTAGGATATCACATTTATTGATTTGCAGATATTGTATCAATCTTGCATCCTCAGAATAAATCCCACTTGATCATGGTATACCTTTTTAATGAATTGCTGGATCTGGTTTGGTAATATTTTGTTGAGGAATTAGCATCTATATTCATCAAATATATTGGCATATAATATTCTTCTTTCGCAGTGTCTTTACCTGATTTGGGGATTAGAATAATGCTGGCCTTATTAAATGAGATTGGAAGAGTTCACTCCTCTTGAAGTTTTTGGAATAGTTTGAGGATAGGTGTTAGTTCTTTGAATTTTTGGTTCAATTCACCTGTATAGCCATCCAGTCCAGGACTTTTATGTGATGAACTCTTTTTGATTACGGTTTCAATTTCATTAGCTTCAATGTGTCTATTCAGATTTTCTGATTCTTCCTGACTCAGTTTTGGAAGATTATATGTTTCTAGTAATTTATCCATTTCGTCCAGATTGTCCAGTTTTTTGTTCATAATATTTACCCACACTTGTTTGTATTTCTATAGTTTCAGTTGTTATTTCTCTAGTTAAATTTCTGATTTTATTTATTTGGGTCCACTTTTTTTCGTGAGAAATCTGGGTAAAAATTTTTCAGTCTTCTTTATCTTTTCCAAACAACAGTTCTTGGTGTCATTGACCTTTTGTATTGTTTTTTAGATTCTATTTCATTTACTCTTCTGATATTTATTATTTCCTTCCTTCTACTCACTTTGGGCTTTGTTTTTCTATTTTCAAGTCCCTCTAAGTGTAAAGTTAGATTGTTTATTTGACACTATTCTTATTTCTTCAAGTGGGTATGTAATGCTGTAAATTTCCCTCTTAGGACTCCTTTTTCTTTGTCCCATAAATTATACATTACATTCTCATTTTCATTTGTTTCAAGGTATCTTTTGAATTTTTCCTTGATCTTACTGTTAACCCATTCATTGCTTAGTACAGCAATTTTAACTCAAACTAATTACTAAAATTCTATGGCACACAAAAAATACATTTGTTGCTAATCTAACCCCCAAAACCAGGTATAATTTTGAATCATTCACACCAAATAGCTATTATTGGGTTGGCTGTTGTCATTTTTTTTTAGGCAATCTAAGGAAAAAGAGGTCAGTGCACCTGACTAAATAGTCAGGTATTGCATGTTTTTAAAATTCTTGCTGCGCACTAGTTAAAAATTGCTGGTTTAGTAACTTGTTATTTAGCTTCCATGACCTTGTGTGTTTTTCAGTTTTTTTCTTGTGATTCATTTCTAGTCTTATACCATTAAGTTCAGAGAAGATGCTTGATAATGATTTCAATTTGAAATTTATTAAGACTTCTTTTATGTCCTAACAAGTGGTCTATCCTATAAAATGTCCCATGTGCATAAAAAAAAAAAAAAACAATGTATAATCTGCTGTCTTTGGGGTGAAATGATCTGAAGATACATTAATTCCATCAGATTCTATGTACTGTTTAAGGTCCCTGTTTCCTTGTTGATTTTCTGGCTGAAAGATCCTTCCATTGATGTCAATGGGGTGTTAAAATCCCCTACTATGACTGTATTATTGTCCAACTCTCACTTTATGTTCATCAAGATTTGTTTTATATAATTAGGTGCTCCAATGTGGGTGCATAAGTGTTTGCAAGGGTTAGAGGCTCTTGTTGGATTGATCCCTTAATCATTATGTAGTGTCCTTCTTTGTCTCTTATTATAGATTTTGTTTTAAAGTCCATTTTGTCTGATATAAAGATTACTATCCCAGCTTTTTGTTCATTTCTATTTGCATGAAATACCTTTTTCCATGCCTTTACTTTTAGTCTGTGTGTACCTTTCATTCTGAGGCAGGTCTCTTGTAGACAGCATATATATGGGTCTTGATTTAACTATTCAGCTACCCTATGTCTTTTGATTGGAGCATTTAAGCAACTTATATTTTAAATGATTATAGATAGGTTCCTATTTGTTGCAATTTCATTCTTTGTAACTACATTCCTCTATTGTTTTTTCTTCTCCTTTTTCCTCTTCAAAAATACCCTGTAGCGTATCTCATAACATTAGTTTAACAGTAATAAACTCCATTAGCTTATTCTTGTTGGTAAGCTCTTCATTTCCCCCTCAATTTTCAATTATACCCTTGGTAGGTAAAGTAGTCTTGTCTATAGGTCCTTGCATTTCATCACTTTAATTTCTCATGCCAATCCCTTCTGGCTTGAAATTCTTCTTATGGAAGATCTCTTGTAGATCACTGATTGTCCTTCTCTTACTGCTTTTAGATTCTCTCTTTATCTTTGACCGTTGCTATTTTAATTATGATATGTCTTGGTCTGGGCCCCTTTGACTTCACATTCTTAGGGACTCTGCACTTTCCAGAGTTGCATGTGTTTTTCCTTCACTATGTTAGGAAGGTTTTCATTCATTATTTCTTTTCATATTTTTTATTTTAAAAAATATATTTTATTGATTATGCTATTACAGTTGACCCATTTTTTTTCTTCCCTTTATTCCCCTCCACCCTGCATGCCCTCCCACCACCAGCACTTTCCCCACTTAGTTCATGTCCATGGGCCACACATACAAGTTCTTTGGCTTCTACATTTCTTATACTATTCTTAACCTCCCCCTGTCTGTTTTGTACCTACCATTTATCCTTCTTATTCCCTGCACCTTTCTCCCCAGCCCCCCCTCCCTGTGGATAACTCTCCATGTGATCTCCACTTCTGTGATTCTGTTCCTGTTCTAGTTGTTTAGTTTGTTTTTGTTTTTGCTTTTTCAGGTTCAGTTGTTGATAGTTGTGAGTTTGTTGTCATTTTACTGTTCATAGTTTTGATCTTCTTTTTCTTAGATAAGTCCCTTTAACATTTCAGATAATAAGGGCTTGGTGATGGTGAACTCTAACTTTTCCTTACCTGGGAAGTACTTTATCTGCCCTTTTATTCTAAATGATAGCTTTGCTGGATAGAGTAATCTTGGATGTAGGTCCTTGCCTTTCATGACTTGGAATACTTCTTTCTAGCCCCTTCTTGCCTGCAAGGTTTCTTTTGAGAAATCAGCTGAAAGTCTTATGGGAACTCCTTTGTAGGTAACACTTTCCATCTCTCTTGCTGCTTTTAAGATTCTCTCCTTCTCTTTAATCTTGGGTAACACAATCATAATCATAATCATGATGTGCTTTGCTGTGTGCTTCCTTGGGTCCAACTTCTTTGGGACTCTCTGAGCTTTCTGGACTTCCTGGAAGTCTATTTCCTTTGCCAGATTGGGGAAATTCTCCTTCATTATGTTTCCAAATAACTTTTCAATTTCTTGCTCTTCCTCTTCTCCTTCTGGCATCCCTAAGATTCAGATGTTGAAACATTTCAGGTTGTCCCAGAAGTTCCTATGCCTCTCCTCATTTTTTTGAATTCTTCTTTCTTCATTCTTTTCTGGTTGGATGTTTCTTTCTTCCTTCTGGTCCACACCATTGATTTGAGTCCCAGTTTCCTTCCCTTCACTGTTGGTTCCCTGTACATTTTCCTTTATTTCACTTTGTGTAGCCTTCACTTCTTCCTCCATTTTGCAACCATACTCAACCATTTGTGTGAGCATCCTGATTACCAGTGTTTTGAACTCTGCATCTGACAGGTTGGCTATCTCTTCATCGCTTAGTTGTATTTTTTTCTGGAGCTCTGACCTGTTCTTCCATTTAGGCTATTTTTTTTTCTTGCTGCACCTGTTACATAGTGAGGTATTCACCAAAGCAGGGCAACCCACTTCGCTGCATTGTGGTGCTGTATATGGAGGATGAGTGTGAGAGGGAACAATCCTGCTTGCTCAGCTCTTGGCTGGCTTTCAGACACTTCCTCTGCTACGCACAAGCAAATTGGGCCCTTCTGGTGCTGATTCCTGAGTGGGTGGGCTTGTGTACATTCTAGGACCCTGTGGGTCTCTCCAGTGAACTCTCCTGTGAGGCTGGGAGTTTCTCCTGCCACTGCAACCCCCCACAGGTTTTTTCAGTCAGATGTTTTGAGGCTTTCTTTTCCCATGCTGGAGCCCTGGGTTGCATGGTCTGTCTCTCTCCCATTTTTCCTCCTGGTTTATTCACACACAAATGTGGGGCCACCCATTCTGCCAGCCATGGCCTCACCCAGTCTGCCAGCTGCCACCGTGCCATGGGTCCTCTCTGCCCTGGCTGCCTGTCTCCACCCCTCCTACTGGTCTGGATGAATGTTTCTTTAACTCCTTGGTTATTGGACTTCCATACAGTTTGATGTTCTGGCAGTTCTGGTTGTTTTTTTGTTTTTAAATTTGTTGTTGTCCTTCTTTTGGTTGTGCAAGGAGGCACAGTATATATACCTATGCCTCTGCCTTGGCTGGAAGTCCTCATTATTTCTTTAGATAGGTTCTCAATCCCTTGCTGTCTTCTCCCTCTGGTACCTGTATGACACAAATGTCTTTACACTTCATTTTGTCCCTAAGATTCCTTAAACTATCCTCATTTTTAAAATTATTTTATTCTTTTTGCTGCTATGATAGGTTGTATTCTGCTACCTTGTTTACAAACTGATTGGATTCTTTGGTTCATCCAACCTACTGTTTATTCCTTCTAGTGTAGGCCTCATTTCTGATATTGTATTCTTTATTTCTAGTTCATTCTTCATGGTTTCTATGACCTTTTTCATGCTGTTAAAGTTCTCACTGACCTCCCTGAGGTTCTCACTAAGTTTCTTGAGCATCTTTATAACCATTTTTTTAAACTCTATAACTGGTAATTTGCTTGCCTCCATTTCATTTAGCTTTTTATTTCTGGAGATTTCTCCTGTACTTTCATTTGGGGCATGTTTCTTTGTCTCCCCACTTTGGCTGCCTCTTTGTGTTTCTATGAACTGGGTAAATCTGTTCTGTCTACCTGTCTTGATAGGGTGGCCTTATGTAGTAGGTTTCCTGTGAGACCCAGTGGCAGTCTACTTGATCACTCCAGCAATGTCTCTTGTGTGGGTTATGTAAGTCCTCCTGTTGTAACTGGGTCTTGAATTGAGTCTATTGGCCCACTTGTGTGTGGGTTCAACCCTCAGGCTGGCTGAAGATCAACCCCAGTCGCAATGTATGAGCTACAGTGTAGGTGCTGTCCACTCAAAGTGAAATTAGCCTCAGAAATGTCTGGTGCCTGCTGAGATACCCCTTTGGATATGCTGCTTGTGAGGCTAACTGGATCCTGCTCTGTTGTCTGAAGTTGGCCATTCAGTATGTTGGTTTTGTGGCCTCTTCGAAGGGACTCTGGTCAATGTCAGATACTGCCTGGAACAGGCCCTGAGCAGCCTATTTGGAGCTACAAAGCAATCCACAGTTTGCAGCTGCCTCTTCTGGGCCTGGATGTGCATGGGAAGAACCAAGCTGCAAACCAAGGCAAATTTCCACCAGAACCAAAGACTGGGGCAGGTCAGAAAAGGTCAAGGCCCCCCTATTCTGCCTCTACCTACCTCCACCGGTGGGCTGCCTGTTACACTTAGTTACTGAAAGAGCCTCTGGTGGTACTTAAGTTGTATGAGGTAGGTTATCAGTGAGTCACCAGGTAAGGGGCAAGTGGTGTTCACCAGACTGAGACTGGTCCAAACTTGGTGTCAGTGCTGAGTCTGAGGTCCCTCAGAAAATGCTCTAGCATATACCAAGTCTAGCTGCCACTCACTGGGTGCCTGCACACCTTTGTAGATAGGGCAGGGTCTTGGGGGGTCATCAGGGTGAGGCCAGCAGAGTTTATGAGGCCCAAATAGACCAGGATTTGGCAATGTGAATGGAGGGCTCTGCACCACTCAAGCACATGAGGGGAAAATGTCCCCCTTCCTAAAGCTACACAACTCAGTCTGTCCTAGATTCCACCCAAACCTCCTGGGGAGCCCATGTGTGGCAGGTTGGGAGCACCATGAGTCAGAATGGTAGGGCTTCCAGAGCCCATGGGGTGGGATTAGATGCTCTCCAATAGGGAGAGGCACCAATCAGGTTCTCAAAAAAGTGAGGGGAATACCCCTACCTCAAAGCCACATAACTCAGTCACTAACACTCTCTGAGTCTGCCTGGACCTCTACACCCCAGCCCAGGCAGCTGATTCATCAGTACAGTGTGAGTTCTGCGCAGTGGGGTGACAAGGAATCCACAGGTGGGACTATTGAATTCCCTCAAACTGCTGTATGGAGGGAAGTGCTCCACCCAAGAGAGATATCAGTGGTGTGGGAGAGGGACTCAGCACAGGGAACCTGGAAACTGTCCCTTCAGCTGTCTCCCCAGAGCCACAAACCTTCATCTCTCCTCACACAATTCTAGTCTGCTCTGCCCCCACTCAACTGGAGCTCAGGGTGAATGGCTGAGAAAGATTTTGTGTGTTGGCCCTTTAAGAGGGTGCCTGTGTCTCTAGCAGACCCCTATTTCTCCTTGTCGAACAGAATCCCTGATGATTTTCACAGCCAAATGTTATGTGGGTGCCTCTTCCCGGCTCCTCAGGAGGAACATTTACAGCTGTGATGTTCCTCTGAACACTCAGCCACCCACAGAACTGTTGCCAGCCCATTTCACATTTCCACCCTTCCTACCGGTCTCAGTGTGGCTTCTTCTGTCAGTTTTTGATTATAAGACTTTTGTTCAGCTAATCTTCAGTTGGTTTTTCAGGTTGATTTTTCTACATTTCAATTGTAATTTCCAGTTTGATCCTAGGTGGAGATGAGTATAGTTTATACCTACTCCAGCACCATCTTGGATCCACCTCTGACATTTTTGTAAGAAATATTTTTTAATATTTATATTAAATGTTTTCTAGATCCCTCACTCTAGAGGTGTGGCTCAGTAGACTGGGCATCGTCTCACAAACTGAAAGGTCACCAATTGGATTCATGGTCAGGACACATGCCTGGGTTGCAGGCAAGGTCCCCAGTTGGTGGTTTGCAAGACGCAATCAATCAATGTTTTTCTCACACATCAATGTTTCTGTCTCTTTCTCCCTCTCTAAAAATAAGGAAAAATTAAATATTTTTTAAAAATGTTTCCCAGAAATGCAAGCAACAAGTAACTGAAAAGTGAATTTGAACACAACTTAAAATCCTCCAAAAATGTTTCCTAAACTCAGTACAAACTTGACATCTCTTTGAATGCTTTTCCCACAGTGTAACGGTATAAAAGAAGCTATACACTTGAGTTGCACAGGGGCCATGTAGACAATATAAGTAAGTGACATGGAGCAACAGGTACTTTTATAAACTGAAGAATACATGCCACAGGGTAGCCAGAGCATCTTCAGTTTAAAGAAGAGCAGAAATCTGGACTTTTATATAAAATTTCCAGATATTTTTAGAATGATGATTCAAATATTATAACACTGACTGGGCCAAACATAACACACCCATTGGCAGAATTATCACCTCTGGTCCACGGTGCAGGCTTTGTGACTTTTTCAATAACCAAGTCTTGCCATCTTTCTAAAAGCTTACATCTTTATTTGTAATGAACCTAGCATAACATACAATACTAGTGCAAGTGAAGTAAAATTCATCTCAAATTTACATGAAGGCTAGACACATCTGGCCATTTTGCTGAACAACCAAGTCCTAACTAAGCTACTGGTTGGTAATAAAAGGAAAAATCCGTTATAATGAAGGAAGAGAGATAAATAAAAACTGCAAAAAATCACAACCTTATTATTTTTTTATTGTTGTTCAGTTACAGTTATCCCAATTTATCCCCACTGCTCACCCCTACCCTGCCCCGCAAACCTCCCACAGTCAATCCTCCCCCATTGTCCACGCCCACCACTGTCCATGTCAGCTTCTAGGCTCCAGGGCAATAAAATAATCCACGTGTTGAAATTTGAGAACTTCATTGCCCCAACTAGTCCAACCCGGCTGTAAATTTCGAGCGAACAATTCTAAACATTCCCCATCTGGCTTGATATAGTCTTTTAAAACCTCTGTCCAAAAAAAGAAAAAAAACACAAAAATTATTATTAAGAAAGGAATCAATATCCTTTCAGCAGTTAAGAGTAGAAAAGTAAAAATATCTCCTTAGATAAAAAAGGACAGCAAATTAATTTATAAGTAGAAAGTCATCTGAAATAAGTACCCTTGAGACTGGGAACAACACCATGAGAACTTTCAGTAGGCCTGATTTATTGGTTTTCATTTGTAGATGAGAAATGAGGATTTTAACACCCACACAGATGACTTTTCAGTTTTCCAATACTGCTGCCGTATCTCCTGAGTACAAACTTAATTTATTTTTTAATAAATGTAATCCATGCATGAAAAAAGTCTATAGCAACAATACAAAGACAACCCACTTAAAAAACTAAGATAAAATGTCTCTGCAAACATATACTGTAGTGAAAGTGCAGTAAATGAAGAGTTTGACACAGATATAAATATTCAGAATGTATAACTAATAAGTAAATATATGCCCTTGGCTATAAATTGGTAGTACTAAGAACATTCCTTCACTTCCAAATTATAGATGCTTATTTGCCTAAAACTTTACCACATTTTTCCGCAGTTAAGTATTCCTTAGTTAATGTATTAATACTGAAAACTATTTTGTTGGGGGAAAAAAGCTATCTCATATATATTGGCTAAAAAGCTGTGGTCAGCACCAACAGAAAGAAAAGAATACCACAGAAGCTTTTTGTTTTTAAGTACATGCTCATCTGGATGACAAATATTTAAGTCAATTTAACCTTGATCATGTTGCTAAATTAGCTATATTAACCAATTACAGAAACTGGGTATGAAAATAACAATTTAGGGTTGAAAAGTCACTAGACAGGTAAACTACAGGGGTGGGAAAAGTAGGTTTACAGTTGAGAGTAGACTACAAGAATGTGTAAATAATGTAAATAATAGTAACCTGCATGGCTATTTCCCACATGAACTGTAAACCTACTTTTGCCCACCTTTGTATAATCTTAACTGCTATACAAAATTGAGTTTGGTGGAAAGCTATCAGATTCCCTTTAGGAATTAGAAGGGTTCTTTAGGAATACTTGATGTAGGTAAAGTGTAAAAGACAATATATGATAATGTTTCTGTTTTATAATGTTCTTCAATTGCTCTCACAGCAAAATAATTATTTCTCTGTAAGTACTGGTCCTATTCATCAAAATCAAAGATTTAAAAGTTTGTCTGTAAGTCAACTGAATTCAAATTTGGGCTTTGCTAGCTTCTAGATGTTGGTGACATGAAGACTTCTAGTCCTTTTATAAGTATATAATTGAATGTTACTGAACTTAGAAAGATTTCCCCATAGTCTTAGAGGACAACAAACCTACATCATTTTTCCATTTTTCCCCCATGAATTCAGTGTCCTACCATCCTCAATTTAGTTTTAATTTGGGCTAATGTTATAACGAACCAAAGTTCTCTGTGTTTGTTTTTGCTTACTTGTTCAGTATTTCAGTACAAAGATGTTAGCAACTCTATTTTGGTACTTTATACGGGAGTCTAAACTACATTTTTGACAGGAGTCAGCCTGTCAAACATGTTTATCATTCCAAGAATCCACTATAATCAGTGCTATGGGATTTAACAAGAAAAACAGATATCCATGTTTTCTCAGAGTTCTCAATCTAATAGAAAAAAATGACCAGGTACCTAGAGTGGAAAAATATATACAACCTAAACCCATTTTTCATCTCCTACTTTCTCAATGTAACACATTCCCACATGATTTTTTTCTTTCTAGTTGACAAAAATAGAAAATCAAGGAATAATGCCTTATACAGTGTTATGTTAAATATTTGTTTAATTTCAAAACAAAGCAAAAGAAATAAAGGCAAATTAATTAAAAAATGTTTTATTCTTAGTAATTTTAAATATCAATTTTTAGAGTAAATGCAAGATCTTAAAAGTTTCCTCATAAGAAAAAAGTTTATAACTGTGTGGTGATGGATATTAACTAGGCTTATTGTTGGTGATCATTCTGCAATAGATGCTCAGCTTACGATGGTTATATCTGATAACCCATCACAAGTTGAAAATATCATAGGTCAAAAATACATTTAATACACCTAACTAGTGAATATTACAACCTAGCCTACCTTAAATGTGTTCAGAATACTCACATTAGCCTACAGTTGGGTAAAATTATCTAATACAATACATGCACAGTAGGTTTACACTGATTGTCTACCTGGTGATTGGGTGGCTGACTGGGAGTGGTGGTTCACCACTGCAGCCCAGCACTATGAGAGTATGGTGCTGCATATCATTAGCCCAGGAAAAGATCAAAATTTGAAATTCAAAGTATGGTTTCTACTGAATGTGTATCTCTTTGGCACCATTGTAAAGTCAAAAAGTAGAACTGTTGTAAGTTGGGGACCATCTGTATATACACATATTGAATTATTGTACATCTAAAACTAATATATCAACTCTATTTTAATTTTTTAAGTGCAAATACATAAATTTAAATGTGTATAACATGTACAATTCATACTTAGATAATTAGGTAACATCTGGCATTAGTCAACACACTTCTAACCAACAGAGGAAGTAATCCATGCTTCCCCTTTTGCTCTGGGAACAAGGAGCAGGGCTGGGAATGAAGTCGCTCAAACAGTATAGAATCTCAGCAAACTATGTTTTACTTCTCAAATGAAAACTGTTACTGAGTGAAGTAGTAAAAGAGGAGTGGAAATTCCTCTAAAGTAAGTATAAAAAATAAAGTTTGATTCAAATACGTTTATTTCATAATTTTCCTACTAAATATTTAAACAAGCATATATATTTATAATGTTAGGTTGTAAGCCATAGCTATTGATAACATATCTTTCAAGCTAAAAAGGAAACTTCAAAACTTAAAAATAGAGTAAATGTATCATTTGAAATGAAATATCTTTTTTTATATTTTGCAGCAGAAATAACAAGTTATAACTTTTTTTAAAAAATTAGTGTTTCCAGAAGCAAAAGAGAATATTTCATTTTCTGAATTTGCAGTTTAAGAACATTTACAGGTAAAAGTTCTAAGCACTGTATACAGAACATGTATCATCCCAATTCCTAGAGTTATGAACCCAGAGTAAAATATTTGAAAGTTGAAATTTGAAAGTTGTTTTCTGGTAGCTTTAATTTGTACGGCTCTACACCTAAAATACATGCACTTGCTATTTAATAACATGACCTCAAAAATAAATGATTATAAATATTTCTTGTTTACCATTACTTACCCAAAGCATAAGGATTACATACATGGAGTAAGGTATTTTTTTTCCCAAAAGAGTGTAACTTTTGTTTTAAAATGGTTCTCAATCTTAAAAACGTGATTGTGGTGCTATCTACTGGGAATGTGGTAGAATTGCATTTCATAGATATATGCCATAATACTAATTTTACTAGTAGTAATAAAAGACTGTTTTCAATAGTTTAAAACTCTATCTCTTAAAACTAATCTTTAAATATAATTTCATTCTTTTTGAAAGTAATTTAGAAATAGTTTAATTATCATTTAAGAATAAAAGGTTATGGGTCTTGGCTTTTGGATTTTTGAAACTTAGTTAAAAAAAAAAACCCTAAGGCAAACACTAAATTAAGCTTTGGTACTTACTAACTGATAAAGAAAATTTAAATGCAAAGAATCCAATGTAGATTTCCCCCATCAATTATAATTTGTGTCAAACAACTTTTTTCTCAAAAAACAATACAATCTCATTTTTCATTGAAGTCACATATTTAATGCATTAAAGAATCTATGGCAGTACAAAGTTTAAAGGTGATTATTCACTGAGAATCTTTGTAAGAATTAATCATCCAGTAGACATCTGAATATTTCTCAAATGAAGTAACACTATAATGTTCCTTCTCCATAACCAATGTAAGATAACTGAATGTTTAAGTGCTATCAATAAAAATTCTCTAAAGAATTTCTCCAAAAAAATTCTTTAGAGAATTTTTATTCACTTTCTCACATATCCTAGCTTATAAACTATACCATTTTATGCAAAATAATGATAGGATGGCAGCCTGTAGTTTTCCTAAGGGACAGCTTGAAAAGTTTGAGGTTTTTTAAAGCAGGGATTGCCAAATTAATGAAATATATATTACTGAAGAAATTATTCGAATAGTAAACTTTGCATATCAAATTCAGTATCTCTCAAGGACTTAGATTCTATTATTTAACTCTCATTTAAAATTTAGTATTCATGAGCTTCTACTATCTGCTACAGAGTTTCAAATATAACCAATCCTCACAAATCTGAAAGATTAAATACCATCCCTATTTAAATGAGAACTTGCAGGTGGAAAATGACTACAGCATCTCAAGGAACAGAGCCAAGATTCAAACTCATGCCATTCAATCTCCAAAGCCAAACTTTCCACTATTCCTTGCTACTTAGTGTCATTGAATAATGAACATTATACTAACAAGCGTGCAAAACAGAACCAGAGACAGGGAAATAAAGAACAAATTGACAGTGACCAGAAGGGAGGGGAGAGGGCATAATGGGGAAAGTAGGGGACTGGTCAAGTCAAAGAATTCGTATAAAGGGCCCATGGACAAAGACAATGAAGGGGTGGGGGGAGGCAGGGATGAAGGATTGAATGTGGAAGGTAGAGAGTGGGTAGGGCAGGGAAGAGTAATGGGGGGGAAATGGGGACAACTATAATTAAACAACCATTTTTAAAAAGATTTAAAAAATAAATAGATAAATATTCACAAACATTAAAAAAAAAAGACTAGTAAGAATTGCAGGCTGCAAAAATTACATTTCCAAAGGTTCAGAAAAGCAACATTATCTCAACAGAAAATCCCTAGTCTCTAGCAAATAATGAAGGAATTCTAACCTTATCTCTGACTGCTTTTCTGAGCTTCTGGTTTTAGAACAAGCAAAGGACAGAGCCCTAGTAGTAAAACAAAGCTCCTAGTTGAACTACATTCCTTAGAGGCCCCACCAGTCTTTATTTCTCCAGGCCAGTGATGGGGTAGAAACCAATAGTAAAGTGAATCTAAAAAAAAAATGGTTTAAGAGAAAAGACTGAGGTAATATAAAACTAATCTGTCTCTTGCCTTAATAGCATTTAGATGGAACAGACCAGGGGACTCCCCTTCTCCCAGCCACATGACCACCCTCCAATCTCCTTTCCAGTCTCAGCCTCCAGGACCAGCAAACACCATTTTTCATGGTTAGCTCCTACTGCCCACCAAGCACGAGCTCTCATATTCATCAGAATTACTGCACCCAGGTGGAGGCCTCCATCAGCTGCCTGGTCAACCTGCATCTGTCAGCCTCCTACACCTGCCTCTCTCTCTCTTGTTTCTAGTCCCACCACGACAATATGGCTCTGGAGCATGTGAGGCCACTTATTCCACAAGTTGGCCATGTTTCTCTTAAAGATGCAAAACCAGCAGGCTGGCAGAGCCCTATTCCAGGACATGCAGAAGCTGTCCCAAGAAAAGTGGATACCATGGCCCTTGAGAAGAACCCAAACCAGCCCCTTTTCAGATCTACATGCCCCAGGTTCTTCTCGCAAAGGTCCCCTTTTCTGTGCCTTCTTGGAGAGCTACTTTCTAGATGAGGAAGTAAAACTCATCAAGCATATGGGAACAGACTAACCTCTACAGGCTGGCCAGCACCCAGGCTGGGCTGCGCCAGTCTTTTTTTTTTCTATTTAAGATTTTATTTATATATTTTCAGAGAGAGGGGAAGATAGGGAGAGAGCTGAAGACAGAAACATCTATGTGTGAGAGAAACATCAATTGCTTGCCTCTTTCATGCCCCCAACTGGGGACCTGGCCCACAACCCAGGCATGTGCCCTGACAGGACTTGAACCAGTGATGTTTTGGTTTGCAGCCCCACACTCAATCCACTGAGCCACACCACTCAGGGCATGAGCATCTCTTCAAAAGGCTCACCCTGGAGCACAAGAAGCCTTGTGAGCCTGGTGACCTTTAAGGGCCCATCTGCAACATCCTATTGTCAGGGCTTCTGCCTGAGCCTCTCACTGCAGACACTAGGCAGCTTTTTAACCATCATGATAGAGCCCTCTCCCAAGCCATGGACCAAATGAAAATGATAAATCTTTTTGCAGAAAAACATACACATACACACATACAAAAACAAAAAAACCCTAACCTATTCATAAATTATGTTATAAAATGTTAGAATATTAATTAAAACAACATATCTGATTTAATTCTCAAATCTCAAGACTACTCAAATACTAAATTCAATCCTTTTATCAATTTGACAGGAGTTATAACAATTCTATTTATAAAAACATACCAGTAAGAGGTGGCTTATGTGAATGAAGAGTACAGGGCACACTGACAATTAACTTGTGATCTGGAATAGGAAGCACATTCCTAATTGAAACAGAACAACAAAGTAAATTATATTTTAAAGAACATTTTTATATATAAGCTATAGTTTCCTTAACATTTTTCACCTTTCAAATAATATCTGAACTTAAAATAATTTAAGAAAAACAATAATGGACATTGACAATTTAAGTATGGAAACATTTCCAATAATTTCCTTTTCAATATAATGACAATTACACACTAGATAAAACAAAAAATATTATAAAATTTCATGTGCCATACTGTAAGAGGGTGCAGCCAGGGGGTCTCCAAAAGAAGGATTTGTAATGGGGTCCAGAACTCAGAGTGTCAAGGAAATATTAAAAATATGGGACATCCTCACCCCCACCAGTCTGAGCTGGGGTATGGGATACATGGAGCAGGGTTATTGAGTTGTTTTGCATAGCAACAGCTTTGCAAATAACCTCTAGAACAGTCATTTACTGTATCTATAACTGTAAACTGGTTTCATGGATATGTTAAACAGCTGTGGCCACACTTTGACCCAGGGAGAAGGGAGTGACCTCCACCCAAGATGTAACTGGGAAGCAACTCCCCTTGGTTACAGAGCTTGTGTGACAGCTTAGAGATCATTGGCTCCACAGCATGGGGCCACACCTGCCCAGACTCACCACTGCAGCCCAGAAAAGCTGGAAAATACAGGAGTGCTGGCAAGTGTAGCCGATTGTGGGAGGAGTCGAAAATGGGACTGCATAGGAAGATTAGTGCTGGGATTTAAACCTAGGCGTGGCTTCCAAGACAAGAACCGCTACATGGCTTTAGCAGAGAATCGCCACATGGCTTTGGCAAAGAATCACCACGCAGCTTTAGCAAAGGATCACCACTTAGCTTTGACAGAGAACAGCCACACAGCTTTGGCAGGGGACAATCACGCGGCTTTGGGTCTCCCTTTGCCACACAGCTTAGGAAGCTGGAAAGCAAAATGTAGAGGCGATGCAGAACTCTCTCTCTCTTAGTAGTTTGGAAGAATGCAGGAGAGACATTGCAGGAAGGAAAGAGGTGAAAGGCCTCTTGCTGGTGGGCCATGAGAAAATGTCATGTGGTTTTGGAATAAGAACTGGAGATCCCGACAACACAGTTGATGGTACCAGGAACCGAGGGAGCCCTGCCAGCTGAGCATGATTGCTGGGAAGAACCAGGGGCTGCCTGAGCCACAGACTTCTATTCTTTTCTTGAGACACAGTACCTCAGACCAGGCAAAGGGGGGAAGGAAGGACTGTGTGTGTTTGTGGGTATTTTAAGGGACTGTGGGATTTTGGTGAAGACATTAAGTCATTACTCTTAAGTCTGTATAACTTGAATAAATCCTTTCCTTTTCACCAATCTCTAATATGGAGAGCTATAATTCTCTGGCAAGGGGCAAAGTGAACCTAGTATAGGAGAACCCCAGGAAAAGGGGGAATCCATTCAGTAGCACTGTGGGACCCCATTCCTTGGCGGCCAATCAGGGAAAATCACGGGAGACCACATGTGCAGTAGCTTTAAAGTAATAAAACTACTTGTACATGTACAGTAAAAGCCCGCCAAAACTAGCCAGGATGGATCCACCCTGTAAGAATAGAATCCCTCCAGCCCATGAGGTCAATCTCTGCTTGGAGTTGGCCTGCTCCCATGTTCTTTGCTATAAACTCTGGGTGTTCAGTTCAATTCTTTGTTCCGATCACCAAGACCCACACCTTCCTGGCATGCGACACTTTTAGATTTTCAAAAATGTAAAAACTAAGGAAAATCAATGATCATTTTGTTAATAATTTGGAAAAACCTAAAACTTAATACATTTATATAATTTGGAAAAATCACCTTTCCTACCTTAATGGTAAAGCAGTTTTTTCTTGAAATCTCCCCAGTATAAGACATTCATAAGGCTTTTTGTGTGGAGAATCTAATGGGAATACAAACTCTCCTGAATTGGTTATCTGATAGGAAGGAATTAAAAAAAAAATCTGTAAATATCCCAGAAAGGGTTTTATTCCCCCCTCCAATTTCCACCAAAGAAAAAGAAATTATTAAACCTCCAGGCTAGTGCTTTCCAATAAAAATATAATGTGAGCCACAAATTCAAGCCACATATGTAATTTAAATTTTCTAGTAGCAACATTTAAAAATAAAAAATGCAGTGAAATTGATTTTAATTATATCTTTAATTTAATTTAACATATCTAAAGTATTACCATTCAATATGTAATCAATGCAAAAAGTTACTGAGATATGTTATATTTTTTCATAATAAGCCTTCAAAATCTAATATTTTACACTTAATACCTCATCACAGTAACTACCATATTGGACAGAGCTGCTGTAAAGGACTAAATATATTTAAAATATCACTTTGTCATTTTGCACACAAAAATCTCTATTTTTCATTAACTCATTTATTCACTCATTCAAATAATATTTAATGATTACTAGCAATATGACTAAGAAGATTATAATATTTTCCTTTATTTATAGGAAAGAGTATCATTAAACACAGTCAGAACTAAAATTAATAATAAAAGAAACTCAGGGATTGATGAGATAGATAATAGTCCAATCCTTTGGCATTATAAATCCAGGTATCAATTTTATCATTACACCCTGGAGTGATCAGAGTCTCAAAGACTCAAGCTAATCAAATTCAAAACACAGTTTATAATAAGACTATCAATTCACTAATTAACTATAAAGATATATATATTTGTTATCAGAATATCCATATGGGAGGGGGAAAACAGAATTATCTTCTGGAGGACAACACTTTCAGCAGTTTTTGACCAAAAATGGCATGACTCCCATGCCCCACCCTCCCTATTCACCTGATATCTCACCCCAAAAGACTTTCTCTTCCCCAGATAAAAAAGCCCTCAAAAGGAAACATTTTGCCAATGTGGAAAATGTGAAACAAAAAACAGCAGAAGTACTCAAAGTCTTCAAAGTCAACAAATTCAAAAACTTTTGAGCAGTGGGGATAAAAATCTTGATAGGTAGGTGTGTTGCATCAAATGGAGAGTACTTTGAAGGTAACTGAGGTTTAAACATGTAAGAATAAATATACAACTTTTTATAAATAAATTCCATATTTTGGTGGTCCCCCCCTCATATCTTTTATCTATGCAGCCTTTAACCCCGTATTCAAAGTACCTAAAAATCAAAAGCAGTAAAATCTTTTTATCACCTCAAGGGCCCATGAGTGACATCTACCACACAGTTCCAAAGACTGGAAATTCTCAGTCTTTGGATTTTTTTTTTAAAGATTTTATTTATTTATTTTTAGAGAGGGAAGGGAGGGAGAAAGAGAGAGAGAGAAACATCAATGTGCAGTTGCTGGGGGCTGAGGCCTGCAACCCAGGCATGTGCCCTGACTGGGAATCGAACCTGCGACACTTTGGTTTGCAGCCTGCGCTCAATCCACTGAGCTACGGCAGCCAGGGCAAGGATTTTTTTTAATACTCAATGCAGATTACTTCTTCTGTTATAAAATGTATAATTACCTAACAGTGTTTTATATAATACATTGTATTTTTGTTTTAAATTCTGGTGTTACCATACCATCTCTCACAACTGTTTATTACTACAATTGAATAGTATTAGTTTTTACATATTAACATTTTACTGGTTTTAATTTCATAAGGTTGATTTTTCCTTGTTTTGGCTCTGATTATTTAAAGAACTGTCATAATGAACAGGGTGGAATCGGGTTTTATATTCCTGTCACAGTCCTCTTATCCAGTCTACCAAAGCTACGTCCAAGTATGTTATGACAACAAAGATATAACTATAAATGTTTGTTTTCCAAGTCCTATAAAATAGGTGCAAAAAATAATGTACACAGCTTTTACAAGACATTCCAGTAGACCACAAAGTAAAAACAAAGCACATAAAAACAGAACTCTCCTATATCTAATATGAATATACCAACTACATACATATTAAATATTCAATTAATAATAATTGGCTTATCTTTTTAAAATTTAGCAGGGCTTTTGTGGAATTCATCTAAATAAAAAATGTATCTTTAAAAGGATGTCCAGTGAACTCTGAACTGATAATTTAAATTTTCTGAATGTTTTTGGTATGCTTATAGCAAGCACAGATAGAAAGACCATTCAACCAATTTGAGAGTTGCAATCATTTCTTTCAAAAATAAGCAAGCAAGTCATAAGGCACTGAAGGACCTAAGTTAAGATTTAAAGGATGAAAAGTTCTTGGTTCTAGCATCGTCCTTCCCACATCTTCCACACTGGTTTACTTTGCTATTCTCCCTCCAATCTCCAGCAACACAAGAAAAAGAAAGGAAAAAGGAAAGAAGTCAAAAGGGTGACTAAAATTGTGGATGTAGAAAGAGGAACAAGATGAAGGGTAAGGTTACCTCTATGTTTAGAGACGCACAGATTCCCTGAAGTTTTTGGGTTTTGTTTTTTAAACTATAGACACCAGAGCTTTTTAAAATGTCATCCTGATGTCTTTCTTGAGTAATTTATTAAGGCTAGCGGTTTGGGACTCTGTTACAAAAAATACAGAGAACGAACACAGCCTTATGAATAAAAAGATTAAAGTATTTAGCAGCAAAGTAAAAGTACTCCATGTTGAAGGAGTAGAACAGTGACATATTAAGAGTTAAATAGTAAACGCTACCTTAATGTGATTTGATAAGTCACACTATATTAACAAAAAAGTTAACTTCTGAACTTACTTTTAACCAGTGCCACTCAGCAACTGTCTCCACCGACCAGGAAGGATAAAGTTCTTCCTTTACAAAACGTAGGTGTGTCTGTCTGTTAGTCACCCAAGTAATAACAAGACAGTTTGGAGCAGCCAGTTTAGGAATAGGTATCTGCTTTATTTGCAGTTGTGATAAATAACTATACCTAAAAATACACAGAAAAAATATTAGCAAAATTTGCTGCAAAAAAGAAAAATAAGCAGGAAGAAGATCTGTACAATACTGACTCCACAAACACAAAGCACCCATAGGTATTTATTTGTATTACTAAATATGAGGCCACAGTGACATCCAGTGGACAAATTATTCCATGCAAGTCAGAAATAACTTCATTTTTTGTTTTTATTGTTTAAAATTGTCAGGCTATATTTCTTTAGCATTTCTAAGTACATTACATTTCAGTAATTTTACTAATCTTTACAATATGCTTTTTACCATTATTGTTTGGTTTTCATAATCTGTACATTACACAGGGACCCTATCATAGTGAGTCCTGACACTACTGTCTCAATACTCTACCATATTTTCAATCCTCAGTCTATCAATCTGCTTCTTTCTTTCTTCCCAATCAATTATACTGGGCTCTCTGAAACCCTCATGCTTTCATTACCATAAACAATAAAATAATTTAAAATTACAGTCTTGCACCTTCTGCACATTAATAGTATAAAGTCTAGTTTCTATCGCTAGAATACTACTTGCTCTATAATACTCAATCAAAAAAACATGGCCCTTTCTCCAACACTCAATACACACAACAGGGAGAAGGGAGGTCAGCATTCTCCTAGCTCCCCTACTGCTGCTTCCAGGACATAACTCATATACCTTTCCATAAAATCCCCTTCAATTTGGGAGGTATGGTATCCAGCTATGCCAGCCTCTAATGTTTTTTTTTTAAATTTTATTTATTTTATTTCTAGAGAGAGGGAAAGGAAGGGAAAAAGAAACGGAGAGAAACATCAAAGTGCAAGAGATACATCAACTGGTTGCCCCTAGCAAACCCCCAACAGGGGACATGGCCTGCAACCCAGGCATGTGCCCTGACCAGGAACTGAACAGTGACCTTCTGGCTTGCAGACCAGCACTCAATCCAGTGAGCCACACCAGCCAAGGTTCTAATGTTTCTTACAGAACTAATTTCATCTTCACTCTCCATATTTAATGAGGACTTAAGCACTGAGACCCTCTACCTCACCAGTATAAATCTTGACATTATCCCAGGCAATTTCAAAGCACAAATCTATACAGTGTACACACTTCAATTATTCTTCCCTTAAATAAATACAACTGCATTCACCCCACTTCATTAATCCATTCCAATCACCATAACCTAGACCTTGCCATCGCTCATACTTGTTCCATCTCTGAAACCACAAACACTAGCCATAATGCCCTATCTTTCATCTATACCCTGACCTTATCAAACCATATATCTAGTCAATGCACCACTCCTCCACTTTACTGAGTCTATCAGTTTCTTCCTTCCCCACAGACTATCAATCACTTCATTTCCTTGTCACTAGCACCTACTCCCATCGCACCCCACATCTCCTGCAAAACTCCAAACTTAAATTCAATTAAACTTCAATACAATTCAACTACTTCATATGGAGGAAACCAGGTGGAGAAAAATAGAGAACTAAAGAATTTAGTCAATTAAATCCATTCTCAGGCTCTCAAAACTACTAAATTCTTTTATTTATCCTTGGTAAATTACTACAAACTTTCATCTCTTTTCAAGTCCCTTACCCAAATTCACTCTTGACAGAAAGGCCACCAGACTCCAACTACATACCCTTCTTCTCCCCACTTGTACTCCTTCACTTACCTATTTCTACACATTAACTCTTAAGAGGAATGTCATGGCTTCACCTATTTAAAGCTTATATCTCCAGGTGCGTTCTCCTATTCCCATCTTATAGTATCTCATAAAACTAATTATGCCTTCATTCTGTACTTTGACCTTTCTAGTTTCTTGCCATCAGCCTATAAAGATGTTTAAACTTTTCAATTATAAAGAAAGAAAGAGGTGAGAAGGGAGAGAAGAGAAAAAAAGTAGAGAATTTCCCTCAACTTGGTCTCCTTCTGTCTTTAGCTAAAGTAAGGATTAGTATGCATTTAGTCTTTCTGCTGTCTCTCCTTTATTGCTCAATTGACTACAATGAGGCTTCTACTATTATAGCTGCTCTGGAAAAAGTCAGTCACATCCAAATGGCCAAATGCAATAAATGTCGGGATCCAGCTCTAACGCATGGCAACTGTATGATGTCAGGAAGCCATCAATAAATATTTCTTAAATAACTAAATAATAAAACAATTCTGATCTCAAGCACCCAAGTTTCCTGCCATCTAGACCAGTGGTCTTCCACTAGACTAGCATTTTTTAATAATCAAAATGATGATTTTAAAAGATAAGTGTGCCACAGTATGAAGAACACAGGTCAAAAACTTGAAGTTTGATGGTCCCCATAACTGCAGATTTTTTAATTGCCTTAATTTTATTTAATTAGGTTGATTATTGAAGGGGAAGAAGGAAATAGTCATACTTCATTTTCTAATTGTAATCTCCTGGAAATCACTGAACAGATTCCATCCTTGTGTTGCAATACAAAGTATGGAGACTTCTGGTGAAGATGGAGACATAGATAAATACAGCTCACCTCCTCACACAACCACATCAAACTTACAATTAAAATAGAAAACTATCACTCAGAACTATCAGAAATCTAGTTGAATGGAAGTCTGACAACTAAGGAAATAAAGAACCGTAGCCAACAAGACTGGTAGGAGAGGTAGAGATGCAGAACCAGCTGGTCCCACGACGATGTGTGGTGGATAAAAAAATCAAGAGGGATATCTTGGAAGTGAGGAGTTATAGCCCTAAGCCAGGCCACCCAGCCCAGGGTTCCAGTGCCAGGAAGATAAGTCCCCTTTACTTCTGGCTGCAAACACCAGCAGGGATTGAGTTGATGGAAGGAAATTCTGCAGTCCAAGCAGTTCCTCTTAAAGACCCCACACACAGACTTATTGAGACTCACTCCACTGAGCTCTAGCACTGGGGTAACAGCCTGAAAAGCACCAGTGGCATGCAGGGAGAAACTGAAGTGTCTGTCATCAAGGCAAGAGCTGGCTGACAGCTTTCTCCCAGAGAGAAAGGCAGGCAGAGGCCATTGTCTCTTTTCTGAACCCTCCTTGAACACAGCCACAGAGCCAGTAGGTTGGTACTATATCTGAGACTCCATCAACTCAGCTAACACTCTTTGCCCCACCCTGGAGATCCCTGGAGACTCAGTTCCATGCAACTTACAGGCCCACCCAAGCTGCTTTTCAATATGAATGGCTGGTCTTGGCTCATGCTTCACAACTTCCTAAATCCTCTCAAACAAGCAACAGCCAGCCTCAGTGAGTCCCTAGCCACCGTACCCGCTGCTAAGGAGCCGCAGACCCATTACTAGCAGCAGTCAGCCTAGATTCACAGCTTGGCTTCACTTGGCAATCTCCAAACCCAACACAAATATCAGTCATCTCAAATTGCTTTATAACTCAGGCAGGGTGGCCCTAGGCAAAACACAGGTGGGGGCTGACCTTGGCCCATACCACCTGGGAAACCCCAGAGCTTATGTACCCAATGGACAGCTACAGACCACAGTGAAGCACCACCACCCTGCCCCTGCACAGCTTATCCTCCACAGAGGAAGGAGGGTAGTGGTGAGTGGTTACAGCCAATCCTTGCAGCTGACTGGCCTGGGTAAATCCTTCCCATTGATCTGCCAACATCAATTAAGGCTCAACTATAAGAGGAGGGTGGCCTCTACCTACACAAAAGGTACACTCCAGGTACCCAGCTTGGGTAATGGGAGGGCTGTGCCATGGGACCCTTACAGGACACTTACTATATTAGGCCATGCTACTGAGACAAGGAGTCAGTGCAGCTCTACCGAATACATAGAAACAAACACAGGGAGGCTGCCAAAATGAGGAGACAAAGGCACATGGCCCAAAAGAATAGATCAAAACTGCAGAAAAAGAGCTAAATGAAATGGAGATAAGTAATCTTATCAGATGCAGAGTTTAAAACAATGGTTATAAGGATGTTCAAGGAACTCTGTGAGGACCTCAGCAGCATAAAAAAGACCCAGTCAGAAACAAAGGATAAGCTAATTGAAATAAAGAACAATTTACAGGGAAACAACAGTAGAGCAGATAAACCCAAGAATCAAATCAATAATTTGGAACATAAGGAAGCAAAAAACAACCACACAGAACAAGAAGAAGAAAAAAGAATTTAAAAAATGAGGACAGTATAAACAAACTTTGGGATAACTTTAAGAGGTTCAACACATGGCTCACAGGGGTGCCAGAAGGAGAAAAAGAAAGAGCAAGAAATTGGAAAACTATTTGAAAAAATAATGAAAGAAAAATTCCCTAAATTGGTGAAGGAAAAAGACATGCAAGTCCAGGAAGCACAGAGTCTCAAACAAGATGGATACAAAGAGGTCCACTGCAAGACACATCATAATTAAAATGCCAACGGTTAAAGATAAAGAGAGAATCTTAAAAGCAGCAAGAGAAAAGCAGAGAATTACCTACAAAGCAGTTTCTGTAAGACTGTCAGGTGATTTCTCAAAAGAAACTTTTCAGGCTAGAAAGGACTGGCAAGAAATATTCAAAGGCATGAAAAGTAGGGACCTACAGCCAAGATTTCTCTACCCAGCAAAGTTATCATTTAGAATTGAAGGGCAGAGAAAGAGCTTCCCAGACAAGAAAAAACTAAAGGAGTTAATCATCACCAAACCATCATTACATAAAATGTTAGAGGGACTTATCTAAGAAAAAGAAGATCATAACTATAAACAATAATACTGCAATAAACACTTATCTATCAATAACTGAATCTAAAAAATAAACTAAGCAAACAAGAAGACAGACAGAATCACAGATACAGAAAGCATTATGATGGCTGCCAGATGGGGGCCGGGGTTGGTGAAATGGGTGAAGAGATGAGGGATTAAGAAGTACAAATCAATAGGTAGTTACAGAATAGCCACAGGATGTAAAGTACAGAAGAGTAAATGGAGTAGCCAAAGAACCTACAAGCATGAACACTGGTATGGGGATTACCGGAGGGAGTGGGGGTTGCTCGGTGGAGGGCAGCAAAGGGGGAAAAATTGGGATAACTGTAATAGCATAATCAATAAAATACAATAAAAAAAAAGAAAATATGCAACATCAGCTATGTTATATTCTTCCCAAAAGCTTCAATCTGATTGTAATAATGAAGAAATAATAAAAAATTCCAAATTGTGGGATATCTACAAACGGGGTACACACACTTAAAAAAAAAGTCAGTGTATCAGTCTTACAATTTGTGACAGCATGAATGGACCTATATAGAGGGCCTTATGCTCAGTGAAACAAGTCAGTCAAAGAAAGACAATCACCTTATAATTTCGCTTATATGTGGAATCTAAAGAACAATATAAATGAACAAACAAACAGAAAAAGACTCATAGATACAGAGAACAGACTAATGGTTGCCAGAGTGGAGGGAGTTTGGGAGACTGGATGAAACAGGTGAAGGCACTGAGAATTACAGATTGGCGGTTACAAAACAGTTATGGTGATATAAAGTACAGCATCAGGAATATAGTCAGTAACACTGTAAAACTATGTATGGTGCCAGTCGCGTACTGAAAGGAACGGGGGAACATTTTGTAGGATATGTGATTGTCTAGCTACTATGCTATATATGTGAGAATTTATTTCTGCTATTATATGTCATTGTTCCACCTGTTTATCCTGATATTAGAATGCAATCTTAGTTGTTGTAGTTTTTTTAATTGGTCTTCAAATTGGTAGTGTAAGTCTTTCAACTTTGACATATGCCTTCAAAATTTCATTGGCTACAAAAATAAACTCAAAATAAACTCAAAATGGGTTCATGACTTAAATTTAAGGCTTGAAATCATGAAAGTTCTAGAATAAAACATAGGAAGTAAATGATTTGGCACCAGTCTGAGTAATGTCTTTTTTAATACATCCCCTTGAGTCTATTGCCATACCACCATGAATGCGCCCAATCTTGTCTGAATACATCCCCTTGAGCAAGAGAAACAAAAGAAAAAGATAAACAAATGGGACTTTATCAAACTTAAAAGGTTCTGCACAGTGAAAGAAACCTTCAACAAAACAAAAACAAACCTACTGAAAGACACATTATATTCACAAATGATATATATGATCTGGGGTGATATCTAAAATGTATGAGAAACTCATATGATTCAATAATACAAAATAAACAATCTGGGCAAAGGACATGAAAAACCATTTCTCCAAAAAAGACATAGAGATAGCCAACAGACATATGAAAAGATGCTCGACATTACTAATTATCAAAGAAATGCAAATTAAAGCCACAATGAGATAACACCTCACACCTGTCAGGATGGCTTTCATCAAAAAGTCAACAAATAAGTGTTGGTGAGGATGTGAAGAAAAGAGAACCCTTTGGGTAAGACTGTAAACTGGTATAGCACCTATGGAAAACAGTATAGAGATTCCCTAAGAAAACTAAAAACAGGTATACCACACAACCCAGAAACTCCACTTTGGGATATTTATCCAAAGAAAATGAGAACACTAATTTGAACAGATACATGCACCCCTATGTTCATTGCAGCATTATTTACAGTAGCCAAGACATGGAAGCAATACAGATGTCCATCAATAGATAGAGTGGATAAAGATGTGATACACACATAGTGGAATATTACACGGCAATAAAATAAAAGAATGAAATCTTGCCATTGTAATATGAGTGGATCTAGAGAGTATTTTGCTAAGTGAAATAAGTCAGGCTGAGAAAGACAAATACCATATCCTTTCCTTTATATGTGGAATCTAAAAAAAAAAACAAAAAAAAAACCAAACAAGACAAAAAGACTCATAGAAACAGAGACCAAAGAAAGAGATGGTTACCTGAAGGGAGGAGATGGGAGAATAAGTGAAAAGGAAAAGGGAATACAGTCAATAATATTGTGAAAAGTTTGCATGGCGATTGGTGATCACTAGAATTATCAGTGTGACCACACTGTAAGGCAAAAAATGTCAAATCACTATGTTGTGCACCTGAAACTAAGATAATCAATATAAGATTATATACCAAGTATACTTAAAGTTTTTTAATTGGCTATTTGCATTGCCATTTAAATTATAGAATCTCTTTAGTCTATTTTCACCAGAAATAAAATCTCTTCTGAGGTTATGTTTGAGATTCTACAAAACCTAGACAATTCAGGGAAAGACATTTTTTTTTATATATTCAGTCTTCCAGTTTATATATGTAGCATATTCTTTTATTAAGATTCTCCTGGCTTAGGGAATATATTCACTAATATTGTAGTAACTCGGTATGATGCCAAATGGATACCAGACTTATTGGGGTGATAATGACATAAGGTATATCAATGTCTAATAACTATGCTCCACACCTGAAAGTATTATAATATTGTATGTCAAATATAATTGAAAATAAATTTTTAAAAATTCATTAATTTTTCTCAAAAAATATTTTATAATTTTCAAAGTGTAGGTCACATATTTTTGGTCAGATTGTGTCTTAGTAATACATTTGTCAAAGCTATAATAAACAGATCACAATTTTTTAAAACAAAAGTCAATGTCCTAAAGATAAAAAATGACTAGAAGACTATTCTACATTAAAAAAAATTTTAATTAAAAAAAATTTTTTTAAAGATCAAGTGCAATGAGCATTCCTTGATTAGCTCTTGGACATAAACAGCAAAAAAGTATATAGCCATAAGGAAAACTTGGAGAATAATTAGAGAAATCTATCTATATAATAAATATTAACTTTCTTGGAACAATAACAGTATTGAAGTTATGTTGGAGAATACCCTTGTTTTTCATGAGCTGAATGCTAAAAAATTTGTGTTGAAATTATAGTATCTGCAACATCAGATAAAAAAGCAGAAATGTGGACAGAGACATAATACACACAAATGTGGTAAAATATTAATAACTGGTAAATCTAGGGGGAAAGTAATTTGATATTCACATACTATTCTTTCAACTTTTCTAAAAGCTTGGAATGTTTTTAAATCAAAAGCTAATGGAAAGAAACAATACAGTAAATTGTCACAATAAAGAGATCACAAATATACATCTGCAAAATAAATGGGAAAGAAAACCAAAACTTTTAAAATGTGCTCTGTAAAACTATCATAAAATGCTTTATTTTTAAAACTATTTATTTATCTAGTTATTTAGTTATTTCAGAGAGAGGAGAAGGGAGGGAGAAAGAAAGGGAGAGAAACACTGATGTGAGAGAGAAACACTGATCAGTTGCCTCTCACACATCCCTACCTGGGACATACCTGCAACCCACGCTTATGCCATGGCTGAGAATCAAAGAGTGACCTTTCATTTTGCAGGACGGCACCCAGACAATTGAGCCACACCAGTGCAGGCAATCATAAAATGTTTTAAATGAAGGAGTCTATTACTCAGAGTTATAAAAAATTTTTCCGCCAAAACACTTTAACAAGATCGAATACTTGTTCACTTTTTAAAAACTTCTACTGAGTGTCCTGCCCAGGGCGCTCAGTTGGTTGGAGCATCATCCCATACACCAAAAGGTTGTGGGTTCAATTCCAGGTCAGAGTACATACCTGGGTTGGGGATTCAATCACCAGTCGGGGTGTGTAAGGGAAGCAACCAATTGGCTGTTTCTCTCTCACGTCGAAGTTTCTCTCTCTCCTTCCCTCTAACTCTAAAATCAATGAACAGGCCCTGGCTGGTTTGGCTCAGTGGATTTAGCACTGGCCTGAAAACCAAAATGTCACCAGTTCAATTCCCAGTCAGGGCACATTGCTGTGTTGCAAGCCAGGTACCCGGTTGAGGGTACGCAAGAGGTAACTGATTGATGTCTCTCTCCCTCTCTTTCTCACTCCCTTTCCCTCTCTCTAAAAATAAATAAATAAAATCTTTAAAAAGAATAAAATCAATCAACAGCCCTGGCTTGTATGGCTCCATTGGAAAATCGTCTGGTAAACCAAAAGGTCACAGTTTCATTTCCAGTCAAGGCACATGCCTAGGTTGCATGTTCTGGCTGGTCGAGGCAGGTAGGAGAGGCAACAGATCAATGTTTCTCTCTCACATTGATATTTCTCTCCCTCCCTTCCCCTCTCTAAAATCAATAAACATGTCTTTGGGTAAGGATAAAAAACACAAAACAACATAAATGAAATGAAATCAATGAACATATCCTCAGGTGAGGAAAAAAAAAAAACAACTTCTACAGAGTATTCAAGAATAAGATGTAAAAAAAAAAATCAATTTTCATTAAAATAAAAATAAGCAAATGAAATTTAAGCTATATACTTTTTAAAATAATTCTTGAAGAAAACTGGAACACATTACCAAAGAATATTACAAAACTAGACTCTCTGATTCTTTTGCATTTAACACTTAACTGTAATATGAGAAGCAAGGGAGAAAAAACCTTTTCAACAAATGATGCCCATTCCACCCATCCGTACCTGTACTACACAAGGACAGTCCTAACAGGTATAATACAGATTGCCTCCAGCAGTCAGGGCAATGGTCAGATTATGAAAGAAATCCATTAATATATTTTGGTACATAGTATTTCTAAACTTTAGAAGGTGATGTCAAAGAAGGCAAAAATGTTGCTCTGTGCTGTTACAGAAACGTCCCTGAACTGGTTCAGTCAGTAACCTCAGTCATTCCTTACACCTATACACAGGGGTGGGCAAAGGTAGGTTTACAGTTATAATACAAGTAAATAACACAATAATTAATAAATAATAATACAAGAATAAACTCTCAACTATACTCACAACTATAAACCTACTTCTGGCAATCTCTATATAGCTAATTCAAGAGAATTACCTAGGTAAGAAAATTAAAATTTTAACATGAAAGTGTTTTAATAGTTTGGGACAAACTCTGTCATAAACTAATGCTTTTAGCATATGTAAATAAAACGTACAAAAACAATAGCTTTAGGAAATATATCTAATAAAAAACTTATTTATACCTACCTATTGCTTCTCTTAACAGATTTGTTCTGCCATGGTGGATCTATCACAATGACATCATATGTTTTCCCACCTAAGAACAAAAACACACTTTCAGAAACTACCTTCTATATGTAATCACTTTAAAAACTAAACACGTTCTCCAAAACTGGAATGCATTTACTACATAAACAAATACAATGCAATGCAACAAAGAATCTGTGGCATTTATTCAAACAGAGTAACTTATCTAAACATATTAAGAGATTCCCTCTTTAATTTAGTACTGCTGGGATTTAACATGATTTCACCTACCACTATTTTTACAAAGACTACTAAAAATAACTACATTTCACTTAGGTAGACACTAATGATTTTTTTTTAATTTATTGATTTTACGGGGATTAGGAAAAGAAACAGAGAGAGAAAAACACTGATTCGTTGCTCCACTTAGTTACACATTCATTGGCTGCTTCTTGTATGTGCCATGACTGGGGATCAAACCCACAACCTTGGCATATTACGATGATGCTCTAACCAACTGAGCTACACAGCCAGGGCCTGGATACTAATTATTTCAAATGCCCTGTAAGTCTTCACAGTAATGTTAATATGGTCCTTTCAAACCTCAGGGGTTTTTGCTTTATTTTTTAAACTTTTTATATGAAATAAACTTTCAGTCTTATAACTTCTCTTTCCCCTTCCTCTCTCTCACTAAATATTAATAAACATATCTCATGTGAGGATTAAAAAAAACTAACGTCTACATTTCAAAATTGAATTTAAAAGCAAAATTACACTGAGAAAATTCAGTGTTTACCCTATTCAGACAAAGTCTTGATTTCTGAGGCCAGAGAAAAATTCTTTTTCTAATAATAAACATAATAATTACTCACAATTCAAAAGTGGGTGCATACAAGAAATGTCAGACAAAAGAAAACAGCTTTTTGGTGGCACAAGATACTTCTGTCCCATTAAAGTAATGATTTTTGTAAAGCTGGAGTTGTTTTCAACAAGCCGTAAAAATAAATCCTGTTCTGTAACAAACATATCATTTTCCATCAATTGTAATGTCAGAAGTTCCATTTCATTCAGAGAAGGCAAATGCTTTGCCATTTCACATAATTCTGACAAATTGCAGGTATCCAGTGGCAAAGCAATGGGCTCACTACACTTTGGTTTTTCAGAAAGCGGATGAAGAAAGCCATTTTTTAAACTTTCTTGGATTATCTGTCGAGATCCATCCAATATCAGCCCTCTGATCTGTAAGAGAATATTTTTTAAGTACATTACAAGGTCACTGACATTAAAGCAATTTTCTAAATAATGAAATTCCTATTATGCTTTATGCTTTATGGATTGAAATCAACATTCTAAGTGCTTACAGGAAGATAATATTATACTACAATGAAAGATAAAAATGTGCGAGTATACATTTCAAATCCAGTTTTCTAATTGGGGAATAATACAAACCTCATAAATTCACCAAAAATTAAATAATGAAACACTCTATCCAAGATGACAGCAGAGTATGTGGAAGCTATATTCACCTCCTCCCAGGACAAAACTGGAATTACAATTAAATTATAAAACAATCATCCTGAATAGCTAAGTGAAGGCTAGTTGAAGAGAAGTCTTACAATCAAGGATTTATAGAAGAAGCCATAAATGGCACAGACCTACATCCAAGATTATTCTACCCAACAAAGCTATCATTTAGAATGGAAGTGATTCCCAGAAAAGGTCAAGTTAAAGTTCATCATCACCAAGCCCTTATTATATGAAATGTTAAAGGGGCTTATCTAAGAAAAAGAAGATCAAAACTATGAACAGTAAAATGACAACAAACTCACAACTATCAACAAACCTAAAAAACAAAACATTTTTTGAACCTAATAACAAAAACAAAAATAAACTAAGCAAACAACTAGAACAGGAACAGAATCATAGAAATGGAGATCACAGGGAGAGTTGGCAGTTGGGGAGGGGGAGAGAGGGCAATGGGGGAAGAGGTATAGGAAATAAGAAGCATAAATGGCAGGTACAAAACACACATGGGTAGATTAAGAATAGTATGGGTAATGGAGAAGCCAACTTATATGTATGACCCATGGACATGAACTGAGTAAGGAACGTGCTGGTGGGAGGAGGGGTACAGGGTAGAGGGGAATAAAGGGGAGAAAAAATGGGGTCAACTGTAAGAGCATAATTAATAAGATACTTAAAATAAAAACTTAAAAAAACAAGAAGCCACATCAAGACTGATAGGAAGGGTGAAGAGACATGAAGAGACTCCTACAGGTGACAGCTGTGGCTCCAGAGGGATAGCTCAGTCGCACAGGATTCCCCCTGAGAGGCATGGAATCTAAACCCCAAACCAGGCACTCCAGCCCAGAGAACCAGAGCTGGGAAAAGGCACCCATATGAAATCTGCCTGTAAAAAGCAGGGGAATTTCTTTCTGCCAGAGATGGGCAGGAGTCTGCTAGAGACAAAGGCATCCCCTCAACAGGCCACACACACAAATTTCAAATTTCATGAAGCCACTCAGCCTGAGCTTCAACAGATACAGAGCAGAGCAAACTAAAGTCTAGGGTTTGTGGCTCTGGGGAGGAAGCTAAAAGGACAGCTGGCAGGATCCCGGAGCTGAGTCGTTCATCCATTCAGGAAACACCATCTTTCTTGGTAGGAGCACTCCCCTCTGTGAGGCATCAGCACAGGGGAAAGTAATAACCCCACACTCTGGACTCCCTCTCAACCCATTCAGTGAAGCTTATGCCCTGCTGAGGAGTATACCCAGAGGTTCTTAAAGTGACTGAGCCCAACAGGTAGCTGGCAAGTAGAAACAGATGGCAGTGAATCTCATTAGGGAACCTTGGGAATACTGTTGACCTGCCACCAAACCTGGTGCTGGAATGGCCAACTTTCATGTGCAGCTTTGTCCTTCACAAGCACACACTCTCCCAGTAGAGGCAGACACAAACTGTGGAACACTTGTAGCTCCAAACAGATTGCCGAGAGCCAGTCACAAACAGGGTCTGACATTGGGGTGCACCAGAGTCCCTCCCATGAGACCCAGAAACAAAACACCCAGTGGCCTGCTTTAGGTAATAGCAGAACAGGATCCAATAAGCTTCACAAGCAGCATATCCAAAGGGAGACCTCAGCAAGCACCAAACCATGCTAAAAGGAACTCTGCTTCACATCATCAGCACCTGCACAGCAGCTCACATACCATGGTCAAGGTTCAGCATCCTACTCAGCAGGGTGAATCCAGGCACAAACAGACCAATAGCAATCAAGATTCAATTACTACAGGGGAGTCCATCCACCAAACCCACACAAAAACATTCCTGGAGCACCCAATTCAGATGATCAAAGAGACTGCTCCAAGACCACCCTACAAGGACTAGGAGTCATAGCAGACTTATCTAATAAATAGAAATAAACACAAAAAGGCAGTCAATCGGGAGACAAAGAAACAGGTCCCAAATAAAAGTACAGAAAAATCTCCCCCAAAGAGAACTAAATGAAATGGAGACAATTTCTCAGAAAGAAAGTTCAATGTTATGGCATAAGGATGCTCAACAACACGAAAAGAACATAGCAACCATAAAAAAGGATCAATCATAAATGAAGAATACAATATTTAATGAAGAATACACTGGAAGGAATAAAACATAGGATGAATGAAGCAGAGGATCAAATCACTGATTTGGAAGACAAGGTAGGAAAAAAAACACACCCATTCAGAGCAGCAAAAAGAAAAAATAAATAAGTATAGTAAGTGACCTTTGGAACACATGACACATAACAACACCCACATAATAGTGCTACCAGAAGGAGAAAAGAGAGCAAGAGATTAAAAGCTATTTAAAGAAATAATGAATGAAAATATCCATAACCCAATAAAGAAAAAACCACAATCCAGAAAGCACAGTGTCCCAAACAAGATGGACCCAAAGAGGCTCATACCAATTCACATCATTTTTAAAATGCCAAAGGTTAAAAACAAGAGAGAATCTTAAAAGCTGCACGAGCCCTGGCTGGTGTGGTCCAGTGGACCGAATGCTGGCCTGTGAACCACAGGGTCACTGGGTCAATTCCCAGTCAGGGAACATGCCTGGGTTGCAGGCCAGCTCCCCGGTAGAGGGTGTACGAGAGGCAACCCTCATTGCTGTGCAGAGGCAATACACATTGATGTGCATTGATGTTTCTCTCCCTCTTTTTCCCCCTTCCTTCCTTTCTCTCTAAATATAAATAAATAAAATCTTTTTTAAAAAAAAAGCTGCATGAAAAAGGCAGCTAGTTACTTACAAGGGAGCCCCAATAACACTGTCATCTGATTTCTCAAAAGAAACATTTCAGACCAGATGGAAATGGTATAAAATAGTCAAAATGATAAAAAGCAAAGACCTAAAACCAAGAAAACTTTACCCAGTAGGCTATCATTTAAAATTTAAAAAGAAATAAAAAGCTTTGAACACATGAAAAAGCGAAAGGAATTTGTTACCACCAAACCAGTATTACAAAGTATGTTAAAGATCCCACAAAGAAGAAGAGGAAGGAGGAGGAGAATGACGATGGGGATAGGAAAAGGAGAAAAGAAACAGAGGAACGTAGTTAAAAGAATACAGTGGCAATAAATAGGACCTTATCAATAATCATTTTAATGTAAATAGCTTAAATGCTCCAATCAAAAGGCAGCAGGATAGATAAGAAAATAAGACCCATATATACACTTTCTACAAGAGACGTACCTCAGAATGAAAGATACACACAGACTAAAAAGTAAAGGTATGAAGAAAGATATAATTCAAATGGAAATAAAAAAAAGCTGGGATAGCAATATTTATATATTGCTATATATATAATTGCTATATTAACAAAACAGGCTTTAAAACAAAAGGCTATAGTAAAACACAAAGGACACTACATAATAGAAAGGGGGGCACTGAGCACGGGTTGAGAATCAAAGTGTCGCAGGTTCAATTCCCAGTCAGGGCACATGCCTGGGTTGCAGGCCACACCCCCAGCAACCGCATATTGAAGTTTCTCTCTCTCTCTCTCTTTCTCCCTCCTTTCCCTCTCTAAAATAAATAAATAAAATCTTAAAAAAAAAAAGAAAGGGGGGCAATCCTACAAGAGTAAGCCTTGTAAAAATTTATGTACCTAAAAGAACACCTAAATATGTAAATAAAATTTTGAATGACATAGAGATTGACAGTAATACAGTCATAGTAGGAAATTTTAACACTCTACTGACATCAATGGCTAGATCTCCCAGCAGAAAGTCAACAAGAAAATGGCTACCTTAAGTGACAAATTAAATAAGATAAATTTGATTGATATCTTCAAAGCATTTCAACCCAAAGCAGCAGAATATACATTCTTTTCAAGTGCACTTGAAGCTTTCCCTAGGATAAACCACATGGTATGATACAAAACAAGTCTCAATAAATTTAAGATTAAAATCATAACAAGCATCTTCTCTGAACATAGTGGTATGAAACTAGAAATCAATTACAATAAAAAAAAAATACTAAGAAACAGCCCTGGCTGATGTAGTTCAGTGGATTAAGCATGGGCCTGTGAACCAAAGGGTCACTGGTTCAATTCCCAATCAGGGCACATGCCTGCGTTGCAGGTCAGGTCCTCAGCAGGAGGTGCACAAGAGGCAACCACACATTGATGTTTCTCTCTTTCTCCTTCCCTTCCTCTCCTCTAAAAATAAATAAATAAAATCTTAAAAAAAAAACAACTAAGAAACAAAGACTTGGGGGCTAAAGAACATGTTACTAAACAATACATGGGTTAACAATGAGATCAAAGCAGAAATCAAAAGATACCTTAAAACAAATGAAAATCAGAACACAAAAACCTAAAACCTGTGAGACACAGTGAAATCAGTCTTAACAGGGAAATTCATAGTATTACAGGCTTATCTCAAAAAAAAAAACAAAAAACAAATCTAAAACACATAATCTAATGTTATACTTAAGGGTAATTGAAAAAAACCATCAAAGCCCAAAATGAGTAGAAGGAAGGAAATAATACAAATTAGACCATAAACAAACAAAATAGAATCTAAAAAAATACAAAAGATCAATAAAATCAAAAGCTGGTTCTCCGAAAACATAAACAAGACTGACAAGTCTTTAACCAGACTAAGAAAAAAGAAAAGGAGAAGATTCAAATAAATAAAATCAGAAATAAAAGAGTAACAACTGGCACCAAAGAAATACAAAGGATTGTAAGAAAATATTAAGAACAACTATATGCCAACAAATTAGATAATCGGGACATAATGGATAAAGTCCTAAAAACATGCAATTTTCCAAAACGGAATCAAGAAGAATCAGATAATCTGAATAGAATGATTACAACTACTAAGATTAAAGCAGTAATCAAGAAACTCCCAACAAACAGAAGTCCTGGACCGTAAAATTTACCAGACATTCAAAGAAGAATTAACACCTATCCTTCTCAAACTATTCCAAAATATTCAAAAAGAGGGAAGGTTCCCAGGCTCATTTTACAAGGCCAGCATTATCTTAAATCCAAAACCAAATAAATATACTACAAAGAAATAAAAACTTATAGGTCTGTGTCCCTGATAAACATAGATGCTAATATCCTCAACAAAATATTGGCAAACCAAATCCAGTAACAGGCTGAAAAGATCATACACCATGATCACATGGAATTTTTTCTGAGGATGCAAGGTTGGTACAATATCCCCATATCAATAAACATGATAGATACATCACATAAAATGAAGGATAAAAACTACATGATTATAACAATGGACATAGAAAGAGCATCTAATAAAATCTAGCACCCATTCATGGTTAAAAAAAATTCTCAGGAACATGGTAATAGAGGAAATGTAAACCTCAACTTAAGGAAGGCCATGTATAACATACCCACAGCCAGTATCATACTCAATGGGTAAAAACTATAAGCATTTCCTTTACAATCAGGAACAAGAGAGGAATGTCCACTTTTACCACTCTTATTCAATAAGGTACTGGAAGTCCTAGCCACAATAATCAGACAAGAAAAAATAAAAGGCATCCAAATTAGAAAACAGTAAGTAAAACTGTCATTAATTGCAGATGACATTATACTTTATATTGAGAACCCTAAAGATTCCACCAAAAAACTTATAAAACTACTAAAGTAGTAGTATACAAAGTAAATATCCAGAAATCAGTTACATTATTACACCAGTAGTGAACTATCAGAAGAGGAAACAAGAAAACAACCCATTCTCAACTGCTTATAAACCCAACAATAAACTTAACCAAGGATGTAAAAGACCTATATTCAGAAAATAAGAAGACACTAAAGAAACTGAAGAAGATATACTGTGCTCATGGATAGGAAAAATTAACATCATTAAAATATACACCCTACCCAAAGCAATCTATAAAGTCAATGCAATTACTATCAAGATACCAATAGTTCAGAGAAGTAGAACAAATATTCCAAAAATTTATATGGACTTACAAAAGACTGCAGCAATACTTGATACCAAACTATACTACAAAGCGATAGTAATCAAAGCAGCATAGTACGGGTATAAAAACAGACACATAGATTAATGAAATAGTGAGCCCAGAAATAAACTCACACCTTTATAATCAGTTATTATTTGACACAGGAGGCAAAAACATACAATGGGGTAAAGACAGTCTATTCAATTGGATGAATACAAGCAAAAAATGAAACACTTCCACTATCTTATACTATACACAAGAATAAATCCAAAACTAAGAGAGACCCAAGATGGTAGAAGAGTAAGGGGAAGCTATACTACCTCCTCCCAACATCAGTCTGGAATTATAACATTGTAAAGAAATCATCCAGAATAAACAACTGAACACTGGCGAGAAGCCTATAACCAAGGACAGATAGAAGAAACCACGTCACCACAATGTGACTGGTAGGGAGTTGCAGAGGAGGTGAGACAGGGCTGGCTGGGCTCCCACAGGGAGCCTGGGCTTTACCAGGCAGCAAGTGAAGTTCCAGAAGGATATTTCAACAGCTGGGCGGTTCCCCTGAGAAGTATGGGATCTAAACCCCAAGTTGGGCTCCCCAGCCTACAGCACTACAGCTAGAAGGAAACCCAGAAAACATCCAATTGCGAAAAGCAGCAGGGTTTGTGTCTGCCAGGGAAAGATGGGTAGAGATGCAGAAAGCCTCTTACACAGCCAATGTACAAAATTTCGTTTGCAGCCACTTACTCTGGCCTCTGACAGAGGGAGAGCAGAGTAGACTGGAGATGCTTGAGGAAAGTCTGGGGCCAGAGGCTCTGGGGAGAGAACTGAGAGGAGAGCCACAATGATCCCTGTGCTGAGTCATTCCCCACACTGCAGAAACTGTCTTTCTCAGGCTGAGCACTCCTTTAAAAGTGGCATCAGCCTGAGGGAAAGCAACAGCCACCCACAGGAATTACTCTGCCCCACCCTGTGGAGCTAAAGTGGGGCTGCTGGTTACAGCTTAAATAGTTTAACAACTAAGGGGGAAAATACAAAGAGCCAGACAAAATGGGAAGACAAAGACACAGACCCCAAATGAAAGAACGAGAGAATTCTCCAAAGAAGAAGATGAACTGGAAACAAGCAATTTATCAGACAGAAAATTTAGAGTAATGATTATAAGCATACTCAACAGCATGAAAAAAAGACATAGAAACTATAAAAAAGTACCAGTCAGAAATAAAAGAATACAATATCTGAAATAAATAATACACTGGAAGGAATAAACAGGAGGTTAAATGAAACAGAGGATCAAATCAGTGTTCTGGAAGACAAGGTAGGAAAAAACACTCAGGCAGAACAGCGAAAGGAAAAAATATTTTTAAAAAGTGAGGAAAGCTTAAAATACATTTTAGGCAACATGAAGCATAACAATATCCGCATCATCGGAATACCAGCAGAAGGGAGCAAGCAAGGGATCAATAACTTATTTGAAGAAATAATGACTGAAAACTTTCCTAATGTGATGAAGGAAAAGACACACAAGTCCAACAAGCTCAGAGAGTCCCAAACAAGTTGGACCCAAAGAGGCCTATGCCCAGACACATCATAGTTAAAATGACAAGACTTAAAGATGAGGAGAGAATCCTAAAAGCTACAAGAGCAAAGCAGGTAGTACCTACAAAGGAGCACCAATTAGACTGGCTTCTGATTACTCAACAGAAACATAGCAGTCCAGAAGGCAGTGGCATGAAATATTCAAGGTAATGAAAAGCAAGTACCTATAATCACGGCTACTTTACCCAGCAAGGCTATCATTTAAAATTGAAGGAGAAATAAGGAGCTTCCCACATAAGAAAAAGGTAAATGAGTTTGTTAACACCAAACTAGTACTGCAATAAATGTTAAAGGGCTTCTTTAAAAAGAAGAAAAAAAGAGAGAGAGAAAAGAACAGAATGAAACAGTCTTATAACAATAAAATGGCATTACATATGTATTTTTCAATAATCATCTTCAGTGTAAATGGCTTAAATGCTCTGAACAAAAGACACAGGGTAGCTGAATGGATAAGAAAACAAGACTCATATTTGCTGCCTCCAAGAGACCTATCTCAGATAAAAAGGTATACATATACTAAGAGTAAAGGGATGGAAAAATATTTTTCATGCAAATGGAAAAGAAAAAGAAGCTGAGGTAACAGTGCTTATATCCAATAAAATAGACTTTAAAACCAAAGCTATAGTAAGAGACAAAGAAGGATACTATATAATGATAAAGAGGGTAATCCAACAAGAGGATAAAACCCTACTAAATGTATACCTGTCCAACACAGGAGCACCTAAAAATGCAGAGCATATCTTCATGGACATAAAGGAAGAGAGTGACAGAAATACAGGAATGGTCAGGGATTTTAATACCCTATTGACTTCAATGGATAGATCTTCCAGGAAGAAAATCAATAAGAAGACAGTGTCCTTAAATGATACACTAGATCAAATGGATTTAATTGATATCTTCCGAGCTTTTCATCCCAAAGCAGCACAATATAAATATTTTCCAAGTGCACATGAAACATTTTCTAGGACAGACCACATCTTAGGACACAAAGCATGTCTCAATAAATTTAAGAAGACTGGAATGATATCAAGCATATGGTCAGCATTCTCTGACCATGTAATACTATGAAACTAGAAATCAATCACAAGAACACTGAAAAACATGCACACATGGAAGCTAAATAGTGTGTTCTTAAACAATGAATGGGTCAACAAGATCAAAGAAGAAATCAAAAGATGCTTTGAGGATACAACAATCCAAAATCTGTGGGACACTGGGAAAGCAATCCTGAGCGAAATTCATAGCACTACAGGCCTATCCACCCCCCCAAAAAAACAAGAAAAAGCTCAAAAAAAACAATCTAACTTTCCACTTAAAGGAATTTGAAGAACAACAAAGCCCAAAGTAAAAGGAAGGAAATAATAAAGATCAGAGCAGAAATAAATGAAATGGAGTCTTAAAAAGGACACAAAAAATCCAAGAGTTAGTTCTTTGAAAAGATAAACAAAATTGATTAAATATATAAGTGTTAGGCCCGAAACCATAAAAATCCTAGAAGAAAATATAGACAGTAAAATTTCAGACATGTCATGTAGCAATATTTTTTCTGACATTCTCTTTGGGCAAGAAAAACAGAAGAAAAAATAAACAAATGGGACTATGTCAAACTACAAAGTTTTTGCACAACAAAGGTAACAATCAACAAAATGAAAAGAAACCCTTTCAATGGGAGAGTATATTCATCAATGAACTCATAAAACTCAACATCAAAAATACAAAGAATCCAATTAAAATATGAGCAATGAACAGACACTTCTTCAAAGATAACATACAGATGACCAATCAGTATATGAAAAGATGCTGTGTCACCAGTCATCAGAGAAATGAACATTAAAATTATAATGGCATATCACCTCACACCTGCCAGAATGGCTAGCATCAGTAAATCAACAAACAACAAGTGTTGGCGAGGATGTAGAAAAACAGGAACCCTCATGCACTTCTGGAGGGAGTGCAGATTGGTACAGCCTCAGTGGAAAGCACTATGGAGTTACCTCAAAAATGGAACTGCGTTATGACCCAGCAATGCCACTTCTAGGTGTTTCTTTGAAGAAACCCAAAACAGTAGTTTGAAAAGATATATGTACCCCGGTGATCATTGCAGTATTATTTACAATAGCCAAGATTTAGATGCAGCCCAAGTGTCCATCAGTAGATGAGTGGATAAAAAAGCTGTGGTACATTTACACAATGCAATACTACTTCTCCATAAAAACAAAGGAAATCTTGCCCTTTGTGACAGCATGGATGGATCTGGAGAGCACTATGCTAAATGAAATAAGCCAGTCAGGGAAAGACAAATACCATCTGATTTCACTCATATGTGAAATCAAATGAACAAAATCAACTAACAAGAAAATAGTGGCAAGTCATAGAGAACAGGCGGACACCTAAGTGTGGTAGCTGGGACTGGGTAGGCATTGTGGAGGGATTGAACAAAAATTTTAAAGAGACAAAACTCATGGACATGGAAAACAGTGTGGTGACTATCAGCGTGTGGGATGGAGGGAGGTAGAAGAGAATCTAAGTGAGATAAATGGTGGTGGGCGCAATCTTGACGTGGGGTGGTAAACAAACAATACAGTGTACAGATGATTTGTTATAGAATTGTGCACCTGAAACCTGTATAATTCTGTTAACCAGTATGTCACACCAATAAATTCAATATAAATAAACAAGCAAATAAATAAATAAATAAAGGTAATTTGTTGTATAAATCAATCTCTCTTCTTGCTCCTTGCCTACTGTGTAGTGTAGAGGGGGTAGAACTGTGAAGACACTCAAAATCTTATTCATTTTTCATATATTCAGAGAGTAAAAAAGTGTAAAAAAGAAAATGAAGGAAAACAATTACTAGTAGATACTGTAGGACAAAATTATCATGTCATCTTTCAATGAATGTTGAACACTCAAACTCATTTCTAAGCATATTATATATTGATATTTAATTTTCCTTGAATTACCTCTGTTGTTCATAAAGATTGTTCTGTATGTGTTTTAATGTAGTAGTGGGTAAGATATGATATTCTCTTCATTATAACATACAAAAACTAAAAATGTTTTATTTATGGTATTTTTGAAGTGATAAGAATGTTGGTGAGAAAAAAAAATTAAAATTACATATAGCTGAAACATACTTTGGGATGTAATGGATGAATATAGAAGTTAAAATTTATTTGTTGCTAAGTTTTATAGTAATATTGAAAATTTCTTTTTGCATTTTACTTTAGCTCTGGTCTTCTGATTTTTCTAAAATAATCTTGTTCCATTTTCTTTTGTAGAAATCATTTGAAAGAGCTCATAATAATATAAAATATTGAAAAATTTTAAATAAACTTATTTACTAAGTTTATTCATAAACAGACAAATAAAACATTATATATGAAAATATATCTTTAAAATAAGTTATAAAGTGAATTGATAATTCTTCTAGAAGAAAGTGTAATCTCTAATCTACAAAAAGAATTAAGTTTAAATCATAAGGTTTAATCTTACATTTTCTAGTGACTTAATTTTAAAATAAACCTACTTTTGATTTTGTAAAATATAGCTTAAATTATTAAGAAAAGTAACTATAAAATTAACATATAAACAAATTTTGCAATAATACAACTACAATAATTATAAAAATAAAAGCCAATATCTGCTTCTAGACAAGATGGAGTACATTTCATCTGAAGCTACTTCAAAAAATTACTTTTTACCCATTCAGTGTCCAACAGTCTCTTTGAGCCTTGAAGAGAGAGAGCTGGGAGCCTGAGAAGGCCAAGCAGGTAGAGTATGCAGAATAGGGTACCAAAGAAGAGAGAACTGCACAGAGAGAGATTTTGAAAGCTGCAAAGGGCCAAGTCTCCATCTGAGTAATGATCAGCATATACATGTGATGAACTACCCAATGTCAGAAAAGGTCCAGAAACAATCAAAGAGAACAATTCCCAGAGCTCACACAGACCTGGGAACAGTTAGTGCTCCCAAAGGCCAAAATGAAAAAAATCTCATAATTCACAGATATTGCCTCAGTAATGGTTTTAAAAAAAAAAACAAACCTCTAAAGTTTGCACTAATCCTAACTAAAAAAACTTAAAGGAAGTCTCAAAAAAATCAACCAGTTTCAAAGTAATTTTGTCCAAGAACAAAGCTCAACACTATTTATAGAAATATGAAAATACCCAGTATCCAACAGTCTAAAATTGAAACATCTCACAAAAAACAAAAAATTATCAGGAATATAAAAAAAAAAAAAAACAGGAAAATGCAACACATTATAAGAGGATAAGTCCATCAACGGAAACACACAGGATTGACACCGATGATATAAAATAGGAAAAGTTGAGACAGTTTACTTGCAGCCCATTTAAAAAAAAGGTTAGAAAAAAAGGAGAAAAGGATATTAAGGCACTTATAGCCATATTCATATACTCAAACTATAAAGAAAAAATGGGCATGTAAGAGACACAGAAACTATTTTAAAAAGATCAAATTGAGTGTCTAGAGAAAAAAACTACAAAGCAGAAATGAAAAATACACTAGACTGAATTAACAGCAGATTGCACACTGAAGAAGAGTTGGATGCACTTAAAAAACAACACAGTAAAAATGTCCAAAATAAGGGAAAAGAAAAAATATTTGAGGAAATAATAGCCAAAAATTTCTAAATTTGCTGAAGACTAGGAAGTCACAGATCTAAGAAACTCAACAAAGGGAAGAGGAAGAGGAGAAGGAGGCAGCAGCTACTCTAAGGAATATTATAACCGAACTGCTGGAAATCAATGATAAGAGAAAATATTAAAAGCAGCCAGGGACTTCAACCTACAGGCAACACAGAGTAACAGTGGCAGCACCTTTCAAGACACTAAGGCAACAAAGGACAGTGAAAGAAATCATAGGTAAACCCTATGACTGCCCCCACCAATTGCCTGGAGAGTTTCCAGGCCACGGGAATTAGGAATCTGGGCAGAGCCTAAAAGAAATCCAGAGGTGTGGAAACTAAGCAGAGAATCTGGAGTGGTTAAGACAATAAGAGTTCACAGGACAGAATACCATAAATGAAAAAGATTGCACAGAGGGAAAACTCCATGGATCTGCCACAGTCACACTAGAGAAATTACCCTAAGTACTACTGATCAGCAAAAAAAGTGCAAGAGAATTACTTGAGGCCAGGAAAAGGACCACCAGAAAGGATGGAGAAGAAACAGTGCCTGGAGCTCCCAAAAGACCAAGAATAATGCCTGTTTCCACCATGCAGCCTGGAAAAACTCATGATTCATTGGGCAACTGGAGACAATTCACCGTGGGCCTCCCAATGTGACCAGAGGCAATTCTGTTCCAGAATAAATTTTCAAGGACATTTATATGGCACAGAAGACGGAGATTATGTCTCCATCCAAGACAGAGGGCAGACATATTTGCTGTCCAGGTTAATAAAGGCTCCCTCTGGGGCAAAGGTTGAACAAATCTGTTTGCAACCCATTTAAAAGACTGGGGTTCCCTAAGCTTGGGTTGTTAAGCTAGGAATCAAATCTACTACACTCACAATATCCAACGAGGATGCTAGCATCATCACCACGGGACTTGGAGTACAAGGAAAATCTATGAACATAATCCACGTGCTTCCTGATATGCAGGGAGAAAAAAATCATTATTGTAATAAAATCTTACATCTAAACTTGCTAATTTGTTAGCTTCCAAATAGGATAAAAGCTCAGACCTGTGAGAATTCTTGACAGAGTATTGAGTAGATCACAGATCTTGGATCAGTAAAAGAGAACATTAGACTTAGACTAAACACAATTCTAAACTCACCTAAAAAAATCTACATACCAATTGATAAACAAATTAAACCAAAAATCTCTAAAGACATAAAAGTTCTGAACAATACTATCAACCCACTTGATCAGACAGTCACAGAACACTTTTTCTAACAACTATATAATACATATTAAAAAGACTAAACAAAATGATATAAAAACAGTACATGGTATACTCACAAAGGTAACTCATGTGCTGCACCATAAAACAAAACTCAATAAACTTAAAAGGACTGAAATCATCAGAGTATAATCTTCTTATATCCAAATAAATTTAAGCCAGAATCAATTAACAAGAAGATATCGAGATAAACCTCAAATATCAAGGAATGAAATAGCACACTTCTAAATAATTCATGTAGGTCAAAATGAAATCACAAGGAAAATCAGAAAATATTTGGAAGTAAATGAAAGTGAAAATATAAAATATGTATCAAAATATGTGGAATGAAACTAAAGCAGTGATTCAAGGGAACCTACAACTTTAAGTGCTTATATTAGAAAAGAAAAAAGATCTAAATTCAGTGATCTAAGGTTCCACTTTAAGAAGTTAGAGAAAGTAGAACAAAGTAAAACAAAAGGAAGAGAATAAAAAAGAACAGATAATAACAAAATAGAAAACAGTAAAAAAAATTAACTGCATTAAAGACTGCTTCTTCAAATATACTTGATATCAAATCATGTGTCTGGTAAGAAATTTATACCTAAAGATATATTTGAAAACTCCTAAAACTCAAACAAAAAACAAACCCAATTCTAAAATGAGCAAAGGACATAAACATACACTTCTCCAAAGATAAACAAATGGTCAAGAACCCAATAAAAGATGCTCAATATCACAAATCAGGGAAACGCAAATGAAAACCACAATGAGATAGCACTCACACCCATTAGGGTGGCTATTAAAAATGGCTGTTTAAGAAAATAAGTGTTGACAAGGATGTGGAGAAATTGGAACCTTTGTGCATTGCTGGTGGGAATGTGAAATGGTACATGTGAAATAAAAAAATATATATTGGCCTCTTCTCCAGGTTCCTGGCACAGAACTTCTAGTGATAAGAACACTAAGAGCATCTTTTATTCTAATATTTGTCTTTGACCCTGTCCCTGACACAGAGCTCCTGCAAGTGTGGACTTGTAAATTCCTGAGTGATTAGTGCACTAGGAACATCTTTTGTTCTAATACAGTGATCCTAAGTGGGATCATGTATGATTCCTGGATGAGAACTGATCACCAGAAAGAAGAAGCCATGATTTAAAGCTTGAAATTTTCAGCACCCCACCCCAGCTTGTCCAGAGTGGAAAGGGCTAGAAATGGAGTTTATAATTGATCATGCCTACATGAGGAGACATCCTTAAAATTCCAATAGTTCAGGGAGCTTCCAAGTTGGTGAGCATACCCATAAAGAAAGGATGACACACTACAATTCCACAAGGTCAGAAGCTCTTGCACCAGTACACTCCAGACCTTGCCCTATGTCTTCTCATTGGACTGTTCATCTGTATCCTTTACCATATTCTTTAATAAACTGGTAAACATAAGTGTTTCCCTGAGTTATGAGTTCTGTGACCTGCTCTAGTGAACTAATCAAAGCTTAGGAGGGCAGTCATGGGAACCTATGATATATAGCAGATTGATCAGAAGCACAGATGACAACCTGGGCTTACAACTGGCACCTTTAGGGCTCATGGGACTGACTCCTTAATTTATGAAATCTGATGCTATCTATGGATGCAGTGTCAGAACTGAGTTGAATTCTTGAACACCTAGCTGGTGCCAAAGAGAATTATTTAGTATAGAAAAAAAACCTTCACACATTTGGTGACCAGAAGTGTTAGAAGTGAAGTGTTACATTTGAGTAGTAAAGAAGACTAGTAGGAAAAAGTAGTAGGAAAAAGTAGGAAAACTAGTAGGAAAAAGCTGAGTTTTTTCCTTTCCAGTACAACCATCATGGAAGACAATATGGTAGTTCCTAAAATATTAAAAATAGATTATACAATTCAGTAATTCCACTTCTGGGTATAACCCCAAAATAACTAAAATCAGGAACTCAAACTGGTATTTATATACTCATATTTATTTCAGCATAATTCATAACTGAAATGTGGAAACAGCCCAAAAGCCCATGAACAAATGAATAAGTGAATATGTGGCAATTAAGGGGAAGAGGAGCTGGGATGCTTAATGAGTAAAATTCCAGCTTGGGATGATAAAATAGTTCTAGAGATGAATAATGGTGATTACTGCATAACAATGTGAATGTACTTACTGCCACTAAATTGTATACCTAAAAATGGTTCAAGTGGTAAATTTTATGTTATATACACTTTGCTACAAACTGCCAAAAACCAAAAAAAGCTGGTTCTTTGAAAAAAATCAACAAAATAACTAGCCCCTAGCTATTAGAAAATAATCATTACTATTGGGCACAAAAGGGGGTGTCATGTTCACCAAAGATTCTACACACATTAAAAGCATCATAAGAGAATACCGTGACTAACTTCACACCGACAATTTAATGATGTATATGAAAGGACAAATTTCTTGGAAAATGCAACCTGCCAAAATTAACATAAGCGGTAAACAGAAAACCTGAAAAACCCCTGTTGTCTATAGAACCTAATTTTGTTACTAAACACCTTCCCCAAAGTGAAACTCCAGGCCTAGATAACTTCACTGATTAACTATATCAAATATTTAATGGGAAAAAAAACAATGAATCTACACAAATTTCAACAAAGAATGTATATGGTTATCAAATAGCAAATGAAGATTCTCACATTATTAGTCATTGGGAAAATGCAAATTAAAACCTTCAATAAGATACCACTACACACTTACTAATATTCTTCAAGTCCAAACCTGATTTTATCAATACTAGCAAGGATATGAAACAAATGGAATTCTCATACATTGCTGGTGGGAAATATAAAAACAGTATAACTACTTTGATAAACAATCTGGCATTTCTTATAGTGCTAAGCAAAAAGTTACCATCAATCCAGCAATACCAATCCAACATGGAATTTTAAAACTATTACAAACAACACTTAAGCAAATCTCTAGAAAACCATGACATTTCAATGAAATTTCATATCATTAAAATTAAAATATATCAGAATCTATGGGATGCTACAGTGCCCAGAGAAAAGTTCATAACACTGAATATTTCTATGAACAAATAAAGAAAACAACAGAAATGAATTAAGACCACTCAGATGATGTCAGAGGCATGGTGGTGATGCCAGGGCCCCTCAGCTTCTCCCCTTGAAGTTTCAACAACATGAACAGCTATAACCCACCAAAGGAATCCCTTTTCAGGGTGTTGACCCGAAAAATTTGAAAACATTTATTTACAAAAAGATATATGCACCCCTACATTCACTGCTTTATTCACAATGCCCAAGACAGGAAAACCAACCTAAAGGTCCTTTGATAGATGATTGGATAAAGAAAATGTGGTACATGTATATCATGGAACACTACTCAAACACAAGAAGATGAAATACTGCCATTTGTGACAACATGGATGGATCTTGACAGTATCATGCTAAAAATAAGCCCTACAGAAAAAGTTAAGAACCATATGATCATTCATATGTGGGATATAAAACTGAAAACAACAAATGAACAAAACGGAAAAAAATCTAAAACTCACAGACACAACAATACACTGGTTACCAGAGGAAAAGGGGATGGGGGCACAGTACAGGGTAAAGGGAGTCAAACATACGGTGATGTAAAAAAGATCTGACTTTGGGTGGTGGGCACACAAGACAATATACAGACAATGTATCATACATAGAATTGTACACTTGAAACCTACATAATCTTATTAACCAATGTCACCCCAATAAATTTAATTTTAAAAGACAACTCAGAACGTCAGAAAAAATAAATACAGATTAAAGCAAAAATGAGTCAGAAAATTTTAAAAATAAATTACTTTCAAAGATAACTAATAAATTAGGTAAACTATTAACTAATCTATTGTGACAGTAAACATATGACATAAATAATGAAGACAAAATAACCACAGAAACAGGATGCATAAATAAATTTTACAATTGGATCAAATAGAAAATATTTTTAAATAATATAATTTACCAAGAGTGACTATACAAGAAAATTTTTTAGTTTAAAATTGATTTCCAAAGAGGAAAAAGAAAATATCAAAAAACTATCACCATGAAAAGCAACATACTGAGATGGAAGTAAAGGGGAGCTCTACCAAACTGTTAAAGAATAGATTACTCCAGAGAGGTGGGGAGGGAAAAAAGAAAAATCACAATTTCCAACACTAATATATGTAATTATCTGTATATAATTATATATATTTAAAAAAATACAGCAGACCAATCTCACTTATGACTGTCCCAAATAAAATATTAGCAAATAAAATCCAGCAGAAGATTTTAAAAATATTATACCATTGTCATGTGGAATACACACTACAAATAAATGCAAGGATGGTTATGTATGAGAAAAAATAAAAATAAAATATCAGGAGAAAAATCATCTATTCAATCTCCATAACTGCTTAAAAAACATTTGATAAAACTCAATTACCATGTTTGATAACAACACTAAATAAATAAGAATAGATGTAAACTTCCTTGCTCTTTCTCACTCAGTCCTAAAACTACCGATAGAATCGTACTTCGTGAGGAAATCATCTCCACTAAGTCAGTAAAATAACAAGGACAGATATTCTCACAAACATTATTTAATGTAATGTATTTTCTAGCCCATATAATTAGAAAAGAGGAATCAATAAGAGACATAATAGTTAGCAAGGTATAAATAAAACTATTACCACTTGGAGGAGTTATAGTTATTACCTGGAAAACCCATGTGATTCAGTAAAACAAAAATTAACTGCAACAGTAAATTTGCAAGACCTTTATAAAGAAAATTTTACAGAATGACAACAGAAACCTGAACAATGGAAAGACACATTCATGTTTTGGGACAGTATCATCAACATCTTAAAGACGTCAATATTCCCTTAATCTAATTGACAAATTTAACTTGATGTCATAAAAATTTCAATAGTATTTTTTTCTAACAAGACATTAAAATTAATCTTAAAATTCAAATGGGGATATTTATTTTAAAAGCCAAGAAAATTCTGTTACAGAGAAGCAATGAGAAGATGGGGCATGGGGACAAGTACTACCAAACATTGAAACATGGGTTTACAGGAACAACTATAAAGGACACATGGACAAAAACAAGGTGGGGTAGAAACAGGGGAGGGAGGTGGGGATGGCTGGGGTGGTAGGGAGAGGTGGGGGTAAAAGGCAGAAAACTGTACTTGAACAACAACAAAATTCAAAAGTATTTAATAAAAAAAGAAATAGACTGATATTGTAAAATCTGAAAGGAGAGTGGCAAATACATAAGACAAATTAAATAAGATTTAAGGTCCAAAAATAAATGCAAATACTTATGTAAATTTAGCACATTTAGCATCTCAAATCAGCAGAAAAAAATAAATGATGGTGGGACAAAAGGGTAGTGATCTGGGAAAAAAACATCAGATCCATAGTCCATACATTATACCAGGAAAAAACCTAAATGAATCAAAGCTGTAAGTATGAAATAAACCCATAAATGTTCTAAAAGAAAACATGGGGAAATTAATTTAAAACCTTAAGAGAAATACCTTTCCAATTATGGCTCAAAAATCCAGAAGTCATAAAAGAATAAATAAATTTGTCTAAATAAAATATAATAATTGTGTGGCAAAAAAACAAAAAAAAATCATAATTAAAATTTAAATGACAAACTGGGAAATATATTCCCAATTTATATCATACACAAAGCGCTAATTTCCCTAACATATGGAAAGCTTCTATAAATCAGTAAAAAAGACAGCAACCCAATCTTTAAGTGTGCAAAAGAAACCAACAGTTCACATAAAAAAAATACAAATGAATTTTAAATGTATGTAAAAATGCTTAACTACACACATAATAAAATTAAAACCGTACTACAATACTATTTTTACCTATCATATTGGCAAAGATCAAAAACAATTATTATGATGGTAAGGATGGAGGAAATAGACAAAATTGTCTATTTCTAATGTGCTAATCAGTTGATACAATCTTCTGAAGTCCTAAGGCTGACACAGTTGGTATACAGTTGGTATTTAATGAGTATTTTTAAGTAAATTGTATTAATTTAATTTTAATTAATGAGTAAGTGAACAAATGAATAAATGAACTTACATAGGAAGAAAGTGAGAGGCACAGATAGGCTCAGTAAAGAAAATAATAAGGCAAGATCTACTCCAGGCTTTTCCATAATATATGTTCCTTAAAGTCACTGGCATATCTAATAGTCCTCATACCAACCTTCTTAGTCATTAATTCCTGAACGTTACATTACAGCAGATAGAAATTTTAATTTCTATAAAATTTTAATTTATAATAAAATGGCCAAATTGTGTCTTTATTCAAATTGGCTACTGAAACTAAAAGAGCTCTACATTAGATTTGTAAGTATTCTATTCTGACTTTTTAAGAGTCAGATTACATTCTATATCATACAAATGTTTCATAACTTACAGTTATCATTAAATATAAATTATATAATTTATTAATATTAATTGTAATAAGTGTTTAACAATAAAAATACACATGAATTTAAAAATTATATTCTCTAATCCAATTTAACATCTTAAAGTAAAATTATTAATCTTTCTTGCACGATATCAGACCCTGAGTTTTTTTGTAAATTACTCTTTCTTTTATGATACCAGACCCTGAATATTTGCATATTTCTGCAGTTAAATCTTTCAAGTTGCATTTCCAGGCAATAAGTGTATTTTCAAAATTAACAAAACACAGTAGACTTTTGGTAATAAAGAATTTAGCATTTATATATTTAGCTGTCATCAACACATTTAAAATCCAATGTATTAATGAAAACCATAATGAGCTACCACTCCACACCCATTAGGGTGGCTAGTGTTAAAAAGAAAACAGCAAGTGTTGGTGAAGATGTGCAAAACTTGGAACCTTTGTGCACTGCTGGTGGGAATGTAAGATGGTGCAGCTGCTGTGGAAGCAGTTTGGCAGTTCTCCAAACAGTTAAACATAAAATTACTATATGATCCAGCAATTCTACTTCTGGGTATCCAGAAAGAATTTGTACCCAAAAGAATTGAAAGCAGGGACTCAAATAAATACATATTGTACACCAATATTCATTCACAGTATTATTCACAATGACTAAAAGTAGAAACAACCCAAAAGAACAAATGAATGGATAAATAAATGTGGTATATACACACAATAAAATATTATTCAACCTTAAAAAGGAATGAAATTCTGATACATGCTGTAACATAGATAAGCCTTGGTAAACATTATACTAAGTGAAATAAATCATATAGCTCCAAAAAGATAAATAATGTATGGCTGCACTTATATGTAACACCTAAAATAGGCAAATTCATAAAAACAGAGAATAGAATAGAGGTTGTCGGGGGCTAGGGAGAGTGGGGAATGGGAAGTTATTATGTGATGGGTACAGATTCTATTTGGAATAATAAAAACATTCTGGAGATGGATAGTGGTGATGATGGCACATAGTGTGAATGTAATTAACACTAAATTTTACACCTCAAAAAGATTAAAGCAATAAATTTTGTTATGTATATTTTACCACAAAAAAGACAGGAAAAAAATCTATTGTTTTTCCATCATATTAACTCAACATGTCCAAAACTTACTATCAGGTCTCTAAGCCAAATTTCAACACCACTTCCCATATCAAAGGTGTTCCTTAGAGAGTTAAGCTTGTGTACCCTCTATTTTCTCTCATTTCTTTACCTCCTAGATCTCATTTACCTCAAAGTTCCAGAAATACATCCTTCACATTCTCTGTGCTTTCTTCTGCCACTCAACAAGTTGTTTTAGCTGTGGACAACAGGCTTTTATAACTTATAAAATTTCTAAACTTAAACCAATATAGCATATGTTTACCTACATTAAATATGTAAAATAGGAGTTTATGAAGTTTTAATAAAAACTAGTTTAAATTGTTCATTACTATAAAATTAACAATGAACCACTCCAACTATTAAATTCTAACCTTAATCAAATGACTGCTTGATTTTTAAGAATATCCTTATTTATACTATTTATTTACACTACTTCACATTAATCTTATAATGTCAACAATGAACATTTCCATCTTACCTTTTCATGATATTCCATAGCATCCAATTCACCTTGATTGAAAGTGAGACACCTTTTACGCTTCTAAAGAGTAAATTACAGGGAGAAAATTATATTGCTATCACAATATTAAGATTTTGAATTTTTTCTTTACAACATTTTTCATATCGTACATCTGTCTTTAAGAGGTAATAATTGACTACCAAGGTCAAAATCAGTGTAGAGGGTGGAGAAAGGCTACAAAAGCTTTCCCAAATAATAGTAATTATTATCTTTACTACAAATTTAATAGGTGATAAAAGGTCACCTCAGCCTTATCCGCTATTAGTAAGAAATAGTACCAAATGATAAAATGTAGCACTGACATCCATGGAATACAAGAAAACTGTGGAAGTGTATAAACAGTCCAGTGTCATCAGTTGACACTTTCTTTAGTTGACATTTACTTTCTTCATTTCTGAAAAGAGAAACTATCATCCACGTATTGTCACCAAAAATATTTTCCAATGTATTCTTAATACATTCTTAATAGTTGTTTATGACTGATTTGAGGGTGAGGTACAAATCAGATATATTAACACTGTTCTGTATCTAGTAATTCCATAGCAAAAAACATGTAAGACGGTGCAATACAGAGCAGGAACTCTATTTTTTATTGCTGAAACCTGTGTTTAACTTGGTGGCAAACTCCTTACAGACTGACAATAAATGTTTCTTGGCTGAATAAATGGACTTACTTAACCTTATCAGAAATAAGGTTAAGTTTGTCAAGATAACATTCATTACATATTCTCATCTCTATTTTTCCATATTAAAATGAGAAATTTACCCAATATGCGATACCTAAACATTAAAATACCTAATAAAATACTAAAACACCTGAACATTAAAAGATAATGTCCATACTTAGTAAAGTGTAAAGTCCTTTACTGTCGAGTGTTATTATTTGCCTGAATTAGTGATAGTATTCTCTTTCAGGTACTTATCACAATATCATAAATGATCTCTATTACTTTCTTTATAGCAAAGTGTTAGCAAAGAATTAAAAATTACTCTGGATATATTAAAGCCTTCTTATGCTTTATTCTTAATGCTTAGTAAATCACAAGATATTTGAGACATCGGAATAATAAATTTTTTTGGTGTTTTCTGTAGAAATATAAAAATTTCTTAAAACTTTCTACCTTCCTAAGAGTAGAAATGGAGATTTCTTTTTTAATACCATTCATTATATCTTCCTTTTCATTACTTTGGCATTCCTTGTGAACAGCTGAAATTATATGAGGTTTATTAATATCAAACAGTTCAGATCGAAAAATGTATTTTTGCATGAACGCTTCACAATTTCCCCTATCATCTTGCTCTGGCTTAGTGGTAGAGTCAGAAGCAATAAATTTAGCAGAGGACCCAAAAGAAGACATAGAATCCACATGAAGAGAATCAAGGTGGACAGAAGTAGTGGGTTCATTTTTGCTGCAACAAGGCTCATGATGCTGGTGAACTTGATAGTTTATCTTGTTAATGAAAGAAAGATGATCCAGTAACCATCCTGGTGACAGCTGATGCACCACTGACATTCTCTTTCTTTAAAAACAAAAGAACAAAAAAACAAGGAATTAGAGATTAGATGCAAAACCCAATTTTCCAGATCAAGTTCTTAAATGCCCTGCATTTCAAAAAAATATACTTCATACACAAAGGTAGATTTATGTGCAAAAAACTTGACATGCACACATAGAGAATTTAATGTTCATGATATACAGCAGGTCTAAGGAAAATTACAATGTTTTCATATAAACTTTTAATTTCAGAGTTGATAATTCAAAACTTTCAGCCAACTTGACCAAAGATTGTTAAAACCTGATCTAATTTCTAGAATCTTGATTTGATCCTCCTATCTTCCTGGGCCCGGCTTGGCACTTCGATCTAGCCACTAAGTGTTCATCTTCCAAGTCAGAAAGTCACTGAATCCTTAATAAGTAAAAGTGTCCTGTCAAAGCAAATAATACTGTACCGCCTATGTGAAACTACCCTTTTTAATGAGATAAACCCACACAAGGTCACAATTTCCAGAGGAGTTATCAGCATGCCAGCTTTTTTTTTTCAAACTACATTTGCCATAATAAATCAACACATTCTCCAATATCACTGCCCTATTTAACCCTTGGTATCAATGAAGTGCAAAAAAGGGTAAAAGCAAAGCAAAATGCAATTTTAACAGCACATCAGAAGCACTAAGCCATAGCAAAACTTCAAGGTTACAATCTAGATCTGTACTGGTTCTGAACAGTCTCTCTTCAACAACTAGGTTTTTCAGAACTTCCTAATATTTTTTCAAAAGACGGTTTTCAGTTCTGGATATTGCTTACTAAATCTAGTGTATTGGGGCACCTTAAGAGGGGGACAGGCTAAGAAATACATAAGTTACTAATACATAAGCACAGTTAATACTAGTAGCATTTAGAGTATAACTCCATGTTTTAGCATTATGACCATGAACAAGGTATTTTATCCCACTGAATCACAATTTCATCATTTTTTATGACATCTCAGAGGGCAGTTTAGAGAATTTAATGAGACGATCGACATAAAGCGTTGTGCAGTGCCTTACACAAAGCAATTGCTCAAATAAATGCTATTGGTGATAGAAATTTCGGTATTGGTCCTCTCTTCGGAACCTCCACTTGTGGTGAGGAGGTCCTGTCGTGGCTAGTGAGAGCTAGAGATTTAGATAGGAAGGGTGAAACTCAGATGGAAGGAATGGCGTGCCCAAAATTACAACTCTAGGTTAGCACAATTGGTACAAGATCCAGGTATCCCGCCTTTGGCTCTGAGCTCTTCTTCCACCCCCATCACTCTCTAGATATTAGGCAGTGTGTGTCTCTGAGTTCCAACTCAGGGAAACGGGAGTGTCCTATTTTAACAAAGCTAACTAACTATGCTCACTGCACCTCTCTCTGCTACTCATCTGCTTCACACTAACCCTACCCCTGACCACTTGGATTCGTCCTAACTTCTCACAGGATACCACCCACACTACAGGATCGTAAAATCCAAGAGCAAATTCTGAGCCGAACCTTAGCGTCAGCCACACCAGTGCGATCTTCGGGAATGACTGTGCCCAAACTCAGCAATCACTGTTTCCTACCTCACCCGCTTCCCTTGTCAGAAAAGTTCCTGTCGCCTGAGCAAACTTGCATCATGAAACGGCACCCATCTAAATAGTGGTCAAGACACCCCTCTCAGCTCAAATGAAAAAATTCTCCTTTTCTAAGAGTTAACGGGCACGGCCCTGTCGCTGTACGGACAAGGCATTTCCTAAGAAAACTGGAGCAATCTGCCCGCTCCCCAACAACTTAAAGGGCAAGCGCCTTCAGAGATTAAACAGGCGTCGGAGCCGATTTCACCGGGCAATCTCGTAGAGCTCGGACACGGTAACGTACCCGGAAAGACTGCAGGGAGCGACTTACGCAGATTTCCGGCGACGAGCAGCACCCCGTAAGAGATGCGCACGCGCAAGCAGGCGTGATGACGTCACAGAAGCGGAGATTTTAAAATTCTAACGGCGCGGGCGGGTAGACTAAGGAGTGGGTGTTTTGGCGGCTGCCTTCGTGTCTAGTGGTTGATTGCCGGGATTACGGAAATTCGACTGGAATAAGGTAAATAATTACTGCGGGTTAATACTATGGTGTCAGTACTGGTGTGGAGGGAGCAGGCGACAAGTGCCCGCAACTTAAAGGCGCTCGGGGCTAACCTGTTAAGGTCTGGGCCGAATCTGAGAAACGCTAGTTTCCTGGAATCCAGTAAATTTTTACACGGGATAGGGGAAGGCCTAGAGGGGCGCTGATGGGAAGAAGAGAGGCTGGAGACCAGAAAGGGGGAAGAATTGATTGGAGCAGGGTTAGGAACTGTTTGGTGTGTTTGAGATATTAGTGTAACATCTAGTGTCCATGTAAGTACATCTGGAAGTCTTAATCTTAAATCTTAAGGATACATTTCAAGTATTGATTAGGAATGGCATATGGGTTACAGTGGGAAAGTGGCTGATGCAGAAGCATAGATTGAAGAATAAATAGATGCTCAAACCAAGAAGGTGACAAGAAAATTCTGGGATGTTCTAAATTAAATTATAGTAGCCAGAGAGTGAGAGAAAGAGAACAGTTAGCCTGTTGATAGCTATGGACCAGCTAACAAAAAACTGCTCAGATTCATGTATGCTTGTGGGAATTTAGGATTAACTTCCAGGAAAATGTTATCTTGAAGAAACAATAGAATTAGCTGCCTTTCTGTTGAGCATAAAGGTAATAGTTGGTGCTTAGTAGTGCCGCCAGGAAAGATTTTTTAATACTGAATTCATGGATGCAGGTCCTAAGCATGAAGCGCAGTTCAGTATCTACCGGCGGTGCTGGCCGCCTCTCAATGCAGGAGTTAAGATCCCAAGACTTCAATAAACAAGGCCTCTATACCCCTCAAAAGTAAGTACTTCATGCTTTTTTGTCTTGGACAGAGAAATCTTTAAAGGTAGTTAATACAAAGCTAATGAGTGATGTCATGGTGAATCTTGCCTGTTCTCAGTAGTAACCTAATGTGGGTCAATGGATGCTGAAAGTGGGCCTATTACTAGGTGTTGTGTTTTATCTCATTTGATCCTTAAATTCTCAAAGTCAAGTCTTTTGCAAGGCAACTCCTAAATTCCCTTCAGCACACTTTCTTTTTTCCTCCTTTATTCTGGAGCTGCTTGTTTGAGCAGGCTCCATGCCATAACCTTCAATTTACTGAGGTATATTCAACTAGAAAAGTTCTCAATCAAAGGTATTTTTGCCCTGATGATAAGTTGCAGTTGAGTAGCAGCCTACAGAACACTTCTCCAAAATATTTTCTCAAGATTCACTAGATAAAGAACTCACTATCAAAAACTAGTTTTCTCTTATGAGTCATTTTCTTCCAATTAGGAGAGGGCTCTTAGTAAGCCACTGTAGGGCTGTTTCAATCCTTCTCTAATACCAAAATTTTAATAATGTAAAATTTTTTGGAACACCTTATGACTCCAACTGCCCACCCCTACATTTGATGTATAAACTGGCTTAACTCCAGGACATAAGACATGTCTTTTCACCTTGCCATGCTGCTGGGGGATCGGACTTCATACCCCAGGACATGGTCTTTTGTGCTAACAGTGGCCTAATCTTTTTTTTTTTAAAAAAAGACTTTCAGCCATGAAGTTAACATTTTTTGTTAACACAAGGTACAAGTTTTGCTTGCTAACTGTTTTTAAATTACTTAGGTTTAAATAGTATGGACCTCTGCTCTTTTTAGAAATTTGAAGTATTTATAGATTTTTTTTTCTGAAGTCAGAAAAATTATTTGTGCTGTTGCATATTACGTATGCCAGAAGATTTGTTTTGAATTGTATTGGAAGTAAAAAGGCTTCCAGTTGTCAATGTTTTAGGCTGTAATTCAGATAATTTACATTAAGTGTAACTATATTCTGATATAGATTAGGCCCAACAGTTATGATTGCTGCTGAAAGTTTTCATAATTTTGAATTATTTTTATAGGTAATAGGGAAGATGTTTGGTTCTGACATATTTCCAAAAATTTCTTGAACTAGTATTTTTAAAAAGTTTGTTTTCCTCCTTTTCTTAAAGCAAGGAGAAACCAGCCTTTGGAAAATTGAACATAAACAAACCCACATCTGAAAGAAAAGTCTCTGTATTTGGTAAAAGGTAATGATCTTTTTTATTAGTTCTAAGGAAGAGATTCTTAAAGCCATGAGCTGGGCTAAATGCTGTCTGGGTACAAAAAATTAGCATGGCCCCTTTCGAGAGAAAGCTTTAATCGAGTTCTCCTCTGTTTAAATGGTTAAATGATTATATCTGCTTTAGATGATGCTAGAGACCTATCAGCACAATCAGACTATTTCACTGTTACCAGTAAATAGTTAATTAAAAATTCTATGCCAATTTTCAAACACTATGGAATCATAGCATTTAAAATTAGGAGGAACTGTCATCTAGTTCAATATTTTAGTCCTAGATTTTTTTATACATTTAAATATTAAGGACTCCAACGAGCTTTTATTTTGTGGGCTGTATCTATTACATTAGAAATCAAAACTGAGAAAACTTTAAAACATGTATTAATTCGATTTAAAATAACACACTACTTGTTAACATAAATAACATGCTTTTGATTTTAAAAATTTCAAAACAGAACTTTCAATAAGAAGAGTATCATTTTTACATTTTGGCAAATCTCATCAATGTCTAACTTAATAGAAGATAGCCAAATTCTCATATCTGCTTCTGCATTTAATCTCTTACAATATCATACATCATATAGCCAGCCCCTGGAATACTCTACTGTAAACTTGTGAGGGAAAGCAGCAAATAACATCTTAATTTTTTATGAAAATAGTTTTGATTTCTCATATCTCTAGATCACTCTTTGAGAACCATTGTCTAGAGTAGATTGTTGGTTGCCTGACCTGGAGGTGGAGCAGGATTGACTAGTAAGAAGTATAAGAGTTTGGGGATGATAAAAATCTTCAGTTTCATTGTGGTAGAGATTAAACAAGTGTACACATTGTTAAACCTCATTAAACTGAACATTTTATTCTAAGCAAATTGCACCTCAATAAAGTTGATTTTTAAAAGAAATGTTCAACCCCAAAATTGAGAAAATAAACTTTTCATTTCACCAAAACAAAATATAACTATGTTTTAAGATAAATCTGTTCAATTGTTTTGAAAGTATTTAGAGATGAAATATGTGTTACATTAGGAAAAGTCTGCCATGAAACCTAGTTAAACTGTTTTCCATTTGATGGAAAATCTCAAAGCATTTTTGTAATACAACTTTTATCTCAGAGCTGAACTTCAGAGATAGTGATTTTAAAATCTAACATTTGCAGAATATTTTAACAAACCAAACTTTGTTTTAAGTGCTTTATCTATATTAACTCTTTTAACCAGTCCTCAGAACTGTACTGTGAGTAGATTTTGTTATTGTCTCCATTTTACAGATAAGGAAATTGAAGCACAGAGAATTTAATTTACCCAAGGTCACACAACTAGTATTAGAGACAGTTTGTCAGACCCTCATACTAGGTCCTATGCTCTTAAACTATAAGTTAATGATACAGTATTTTGATTGGGAAATTCTCTTAAAATTCAAAAAAGATATCCATTAGTATAGTTTGTGTAGAGTAAGTGCTGTATATTAGAGGTTAAACAATAGCAGTATGAAGAAAAGTGGTTCTCAAATTAGCAAATTCTGAAGGGAAAAAATTTGTGAGGACCTAAGAACTTTAGAACCTGGGCGAGAGAGAACTTGAATACAGCAAACAAACTTGCAGGGAAAAATGAAGTTTTGATAAACATAGTTCAGATATTACAGTAAAGTTCATTGTGCAGTCATCCCTAGGTATCCTCCAGAGATTTGTTTCAAGAGCCCCTGCATATACCAAAATCTGCATATGTTCAAGTCCCTTACACATAATGTCATAGTATTTGCATATGACACAAGTATATCTTCCTGTATACTTTAAAAATCTCTAGATTATTTATAATACCTAATAAAATATAACGTGTAAATACCATATTGTTTAGGGAAGAATAATGAGAAAAAAGTCTACATGTTCAGTACAGACACAACCATCATAAACCTAAATATATAGTACATGTCATCAACAACATGACTTTTTTTGTGTTAATATTGTCTATCCATGGTTGGTTAAATCTGTGGATGTGGAACCCATGGATATGGAGGGCCATCTGCAACTCAGTTTTGTGCCATCTGTCCAATAAAGAAAATTGTTTCAAGGATATTTAATAACCTACAATGGTGAGCTGAATTGAACCACATAGGTAGGAAAAGAAACCATCATAAAGATTTAAACAAATTGGTTATTGTTTTGGGAGACAGGCTTGGAATGGAGCATATATGCTGTAGCCATTTATGAGTAAAATATAGCAACATATATTTATGGTAGATTAACAATCAGACATATAATATTTCATGACATTAAAGTGTTCATGAATAAAAGCATGCACAACCTACTTAACATCTCAATGGCAGTTTTTCTATAAGAACTAGTGGCAAATAAAAGGGTTGGGAGTGAAGGAACTATCATGGAGGGGTAAATAAGAATGGCTAAGGGACTTAAGTTATTGAATAGACTTGGAAAACAGTTTGTGCAGAAGGTCTAGTGGACTCAAAATGCACATGCTTAGAGGATGGATCTAATGCAAAGCACCAGAAGTGTGTGGGTTTTTTTTAATACTTTACTCTTTGTTATTTGCTCTTTTTTTCTGTTTGAAGAGAATTCTGTTCAAATAAAAATTAAAGAATTGTTGAACTTTAATGTTTGATACTTATGTTAAAATATAAAATCAACTTGAAATAATTTAGACTTGACCACAGAAGGAAATAGTTCTGACCGGTTTTTAAAAATGTTTCCAGAACCAGTGGACCTGGATCCCGGAATAGTCAATTTGGTATATTTTCCTGTTCTGAAAAAATCAAGGACCCAAGACCACTTAATGACAAAGCATTCATTCAACAGTGTATTCGACTACTCTGTGAGGTATTTTATAATTTTAAATAGCCTAAATTGTTAGTGTTTCCTTAAATATTTTCCAGTAATTTTTCTATTATAAAATGTTTGATGTTTCATAAAAATTATTATAGTTTCTTACAGAAAATGGTTATGCATATAGTGTATCCATGAAATCTCTACAAGCTCCTTCCGTTAAAGACTTCCTAAAGATCTTCACTTTTCTTTATGGCTTCCTGTGCCCTTCGTATGAATTTCCTGACACAAAGTTTGAAGAAGAGGTTCCAAGAATCTTCAAAGGGCTTGGGTTCGTATGTTATTTTTATTAGTCTAGACAGAATGATGGAACACAGAAGAATCAAACTTAATAAATCTGTAAAGATTTTGAGTTAAGAGAAATAATATATTTTAATATGGTCACTATGGGCAACATATGTAGGGTAACTTGAATGACTCTTTGGAGGTTTTTACCTAACCACAGCTGATAGGTCAGAAGGCCCTCAACTACAGAAGTGATAAGAAATAGATAGTATGGGCTGGTTACCACAGAGTTCATAAAAACAAAAAAGACAGGATTGAAGGCCTGGTGAGAATGAAGTGAGATGAAGTTAAGAAGCTGTGTAAACACAGAGGGAGGAATGGATTTGAGGATGAAGGGTTGTGTGTATGTGGTCTTTTCAAGGTACATTTAATTTGAGAGAACAGATGATCTTTTAGGTAACAAGTCCAGCATATTAGTTGTAAATCAAACTGCAGCGTAGGGGATATGTATACACAGAAATCTTCAGAGAAGAAACCAAAAAGTACACAGAATCCTTGGAGGGTAAGAGACTAAGGACAGAATATCAACATAGATCTTCTAAAAACAAGTGGAGAGTATTGATGTACACATGGAAGTTTCTAAGTAAGAAGTTTCTAATTAAGAAATTTCTTCTTAATTTAGACATTACTTTTACAAAATTAACATTAAGTTAGCTTATTTTTTCTAATTTTTCATAGGTATCCTTTTGCAATATCCAAAAGCTCCATGTATACAGTGGGGGCCCCTCATACATGGCCTCACATTGTGGCAGCCTTGGTTTGGCTAATAGACTGCATCAAGGTATTTGATTTTTCATTTTTAAATATATACATAGAAAACGTTTTTTCCCCTCAAGGTATTTCTGTTTCTCTCCTAATCATGCTTTTGCCAATTATCTCAAAGTCTGCATCAGTTTCATTTTTCAGAGTGTACTTGATTTTAAATTCTTCAAACTATTAATCATGGTTCCAGAGGTGAGGGTAGGAAGTATCACATTTGCAAGGAGATTCTTTGTTTTCATGAGGTTTTATAGCTCAAAAAAGTGAGTCAGTAGATTATTTCCCCCATAACATTTATTTTTTTCCCTTTTCTAAATTAACATTCATATTTATTGCAAAAAGTTTGGAAAATGCAGAAAAGCATACACAGAGAGTGATGTACCCATATCCAACAACTTAAAACATTTCCTTGAAATATAGTTTTAAAGGTACATTTTTGCTGTGAAAATTATGTATATTTTTTTAGCTTTTGATGCATGTTGATAGATTCCTCTCGAGAAAACTTGCACTACATAAAAGCTCCTCAACAGTGTATGAGCATACCACTTTTCCCATATCATTAGCACTATTAAAGCATAGTACTATTTAAAGCATAGGCATTATTGCTTTAAAATCTTAACCCATTCGGAAGGTGAAAATAGCTATTTTTAATATGTATATTAAAGCAATTATGGTTTGTCATAACCTACTTGTGCATATTTTTGGCCCACTTGGTATTTTATTATTTGCTTGTGCTCTTAGTTTAAACCTTTATATATTGAATTTAGGTATTAAACTTATTGATTTTAATCATTGATAATTTTCATGTTTGTATTTTTTGTTTTTAAACTTGAATATTTTTCACATTATTTCTGTCTATTTGTGTCTCTTGCTTTGTTTTCTTACTGATTTGTAAATACCATTTTGTATATCAAAAATAGTCAATTTGACCCCTGGCTGGCATAGCTCAGTGGACTGAGCGCGGGCTACGAACCAGTGTCACAGGTTCAATTCCCAGTGAGGTCACATGCCTGGGTTGCAGGCCATGGCCCCCAGCAACTGCACATTGATGTTTCTCTCTCTCCCTCCCTTCCCTCTCTAAAAATAAATTTAAAAAATCTTTTTAAAAAATAGTCAATTTGGAGGAATTAGCTCTTATGTATATGGTACAAATATTTTCCCTTTTCCCTCTTGATTTATGTGCTATGTTTTGACTATTCAGAAGCATAAATTTTTATCAATCTAATACAGTTTATTTTTATAGCTTCTGAGTTTTTTGCCTTAGAGGTGTTAAAGTCCTTAAAACCAATATTGTTGCCTCAGCATTCTCTCTCCCATCAGCTAGCTCTTAACTAAATGTGATCAGGCACTGGGTGGATGGATTTTTGACCCAGTAGACATTCTGCTATATTCAACACACCCAATTGTTAAAATTGGAGTAGAAATCCAATATCATAGTTCATTAATACAACTCAAATTTTATTGAACTTTATATAGCATTTATGTATTCAATTTGTTTCTCCTCAGTGATACCCATGGACATTGGATAATCACCTCTCTGCTCCCACCACCAAACACTCCTGTTGTTGCTCTAACACTACCTTTTTTTTTTTTTTGGCTTGCCTGAGCAACTTACATCATTGTTACGTGGTTGGGAGTTAGCATGTTCATAGTCAATACAGGAAGTCCTGGAATACCTATTGTGGCTTCTATCAGCAAGTCAGCTCTTGAGATGCCTCCAAGTCTATTATTTAAGTTGAAATCTCCTTCCTATCTTGGTTTGTTTGAGGTGGTAAAACTGAACTACAGCAATTTAAGAATCAATGAGAGACTCCCCACTCAGGGATCTTGTTTTAATCGCTATGATAAGAAAATTTAATGAAATATTTTCAGCAGAAACCACCTTTTCTTACTCTCTTAATGCATAGTCCTTTTCTTAGAAGCGTAATGATCCTTATATTAGGTATACATTTATACCTTCACATTTTATAGCAATTTCATTTAAATTTTCTAATTATTTTATTATGACAAGTTATATTTTTAAAACAAATTATAAAAACAAGATTCCAAAGGGAATTTCTATGCATTAAAACCCTTTGGCCATTTTTCCTTTAGCTTAGGAATTATAAAAATCTGAATGTTTTGTTATAATTTATACCTGTAATCACTTTGAAGTTTAAACAATTGTATTTTTGAAGAATTCTATATTATAAAATTCAGTCTAAATTTCATATTCATACATACCGAAGGAGTCAGTAGATAACATTTGAGCACCAAAATTGAGTTCATATAAAAGAGAAATAATTACTGTTGGTTCACCTTTTATGTTTTGGATTCTCAGAATTACATTAAAATGTGTGTATATGCTTTCAGTGGGTTAATAAAGATCAGCATATTTTTCTCTACAGAACTAAATATGAAACCCATCCTTTTTTAATCCTAAGGGATTTAGTTACTAAAATATCTAAAGGATTATATTTTAAGGCTCAATATAATAATCTCTGAAGAGACTTTCAAGCAGGTGGTGATGTAAATGCATCTTAAAATGACACTAAAAACAATTGACAAAACGTGAGAGCTATGTTTTTCTCATAAACTTAATATGTTGATTGTGTACCAATTAGTTACATACTGCCATGAAAGAAAGTTCACCTTTATTTGATGATGGCCAGCCTTGGGGAGAAGAAACTGAAGATGGAATTATGTATAATAAGGTACCTCTCATTACCATAAACATTAGTGTTATATTGATTTTATTAAATAAATATGTCACTATTGAAATTAATATGTTCTTTTGTAGAGCTTGACTTTTTGCTTCCTAAAAAACTAAAATTGATTTTTTAAATATCAGTCAATGGATTTATTAGAGTGACATTGTAACTTCCTGAAATTAGGCAAAGTGACTTGGGAATGTTAACTACATAAATAAAAAATACAAGGCAATTGGAATTAGATCATGACATGTTCTTACTAATGTATACATATAACATTTCTTTTCCTCTCTGTCTCTTAGAATGAAGACTTCAGTAAGGCAGCATTATTTTAATATAATTTTTTGTCAGTACAAAGCATAATAGATTGGGTATTAAAATATTGGGGGTTTGTTTGTTTCTTTTATTTTGGCCTTTTTAGTTAGGCATATTGCCACTTCGAGTTACACTTCTGGAAGTAAACATCATCGAAATTGGTTTCCAAACCACACTTTATTGGAGCCCAAAATGTATAATTAGCCCAACCCTATTTCCTAAAACACACAAACTCATGTTTCCAAATGGAGCAAACAGCTCTAAGAAATAAATTTATAATGTTGAGATTAAATGTGAAGGTCCTGTGACATATGTAAAACACCTCTCACCATGCAGGGACCTAAGAAGAAAACCCATTATACCATTATCTGCTTTAATTCTTATCTTTACTCTTTGGAGCACTTCTCATAAAAAGAAAGTGGAAATAACTTCAGACTCACTTTTTTTATTATTACCTGGGAAGTAATTCAAAGATGTATTAACGGACTGGCATGATATCATTACTTTTGTTGTTGTTATTGTTAACAAAAGTTGTGCCCCTTTTCTACTTCAACTGTGATCCCTGTTCTCTTCTCAAGCTGCAGTGTGTACTAGACTAGATTTATTTATACCTCATATATCCCCCAAATGTACACACAACACTTAATAAACATGAAAATTTTGGCATTTATTTTGAAGGTTAAACCAGTAAAGGTTATTCTTGCTATTCTAGCTATTATTTCAGATGTCAATGTAGGGAACACTTTGTTAACCATGACGTGCTATTTTTAGAAAGTTATCATTTAACTTGAACAGATTCTGAACTTCTGCTTTGTGGGGTCCAGAAATTCTTTGTTGTTGTTTTTTTTAAATCTGAAAAATCAAATTGACTGAGCTTAGGAAAACTGATTCATTCTCATTGAATTCACAAGAGACTTATCTGCTGTAAAATGAAAATGTATTGATTTACCATCAGTGATATACTTTTTTAGTTAGAGGAATATGTATACTGCCTATTCAGAATACTCCTTTCATATCAATTAAGTAATAAGAAGGTTGCTTAGTAAGGCACCGAATCAGTGCAAAGGGAATTGGTTTCTCTTGAGGGATACTTACTTTATCTAGGCTGTGGAAAAATTCTGATCAGCCATCCTTACCCCCTAACAAAGTATTCACTGTCCATGACTAAAACAGCTTATAATCGCAAAATATTGTGTTACTTTCTCCTAGATAAATATTAAGAATGATAGTATTCTACTGTTTAGATCTCTACTAATCATGCCATTTTTTAGTCCACAGTTACAGTGAAATTATAGCCTTTATTAATTACATTATTTTGCCATGTATAATATGCACTTTTTGCCCAAATTTTTGAAGGAAAAATAAGGAATGTGCCTTATTCATGGGTGTAATGATTACATGCCATGGGTATAATAATCCCATCTATAATGTGGGAGCACATCATACACAGCAAAATACGGTAATTTCTGGTTTTCACAACTAAGCCTTGTGAGTTTAATTGGACTTATATGATTAGTGATTTATTTAATTTTTAATAAAGTAGATTATCCCTAAATATAAACAAGTTGTGCATTTTTTGTTGAATTGCAAATTTTGTGATGAATTAATAAGCTTCCTTGTGTGACTGTCTCACATTCTGAATGTATGGAGTTTTTTTTACTGTTTATTAAATATCATCCTTATCCAAATTTAAGTTTTATTTTTTTCGTACTCAGTATTAGAAGTACCAGGCTAAATTTGTGCAGCATAATTAATGATATACCCCATGTTTGTCTCATTTATATAGGAGTTCATATAGCTACTTAGTATTCTGGACTTTTTTTTTTTTTTTAATTCAAATTTAAAGTTCCACTTAGAAAGGTAAAACAAATTAAATAGAGAATCATGGCTTTGTTTTTAAATCTGCTTAACCCAATCAGTTGTTTTTGGACTACACCATAAAATGCTATGAGAGTTTCATGACTGGTGCCGACAGCTTTGAGGAGATGAACGCAGAGTTGCAGTCAAAGCTGAGTAAGTGTTCCCATTCCTAGTGTTTACTTTTTATTTAACTCAGCCCATGGAGTTGTAGCTTGGCTTGCCATACCCAGTGTTTATATAAGATACTCACTTTAAATTCATTTGGATGCTTACTGAGTTTTGTTTTCATTGATTTTTTTTTTTTGCAAAGAGAAGTAAAAATTGAGCAAAAAGAATACTGATGTTGGAGTCAGACCTGAGGCATTACCCCTTACTGGCTATATGACCTTAACAAACTACTTGTTACCAAAGCTTTGTGAGATTAGATGGCCATACATAAAGTTGAAACATACTACCAGGAACACAGAAGATAATCAGCAAGTGTTCCTCTTGGAGGATATTTCTGTGGTACCCTTGCTTTACTATTTGAGAATCAAAGCACAAATTAGTCAAAAGACTTAAGGTCACCTTCAATATTTGTGACAGAAAGTTAACCATTATGTTTCCAAAGAAAAATGTTTCCACTCTGCTATAATCTAGTAACATTCAGTACTTACTGGCTAACTCTAAAATGTTCCAGCGGTATAGTTTTACATTTTTGTTTCTTTTATTGAAATAGCCTTGTATATAAAATGCCAGAGCAGTAGGTAAAATGGATCAATTTGTGTATAGCTCCTTCTCCAAAGACAATAAAATCAATCAGAACAGGAGAATATTGCCTTGCCACTATTAGCAGAAAAGATGAAAGTTCCCTTTATGTTCCCATGGGATGCACCTTCCTAAAGAGTGACCAGGGTAATTTCAGCTTCTCCACGTGAGAAAGGGAGCAAGGTAAATGATGTTTTAAAAAAAGAAAATTCATAGTGATCTAATAGAAAAAGCATCTGTTGAGTCCTTTGGTATTTCTTTTTAAAATTAGTTCATCATAAATTGTATTTACTTATTCTATACCTATTCTATGCCAGCCACCATTAGGCACTGAGGATACAGTAGTGAATAATTGATAAAAATTCCTGCCCTATGAGCTTATATTCTTTTAGAGACAGTAATGAAATGAACAACTATAAATCAATGGTGCCAAGTACTATGCAGAAAAATAAAGCAGGACAAGGAGGTAGAGAGTGTAGTGGAGAAAGGAGAACCATTAGCTATTTTAGAGAGGGTGGATGTCCTTTACTGACAGTGTTTTGCCAGAGACCAAAAGGAAGTGAGAGAGAGATGGGAAAACCCTGGGGAACAATGTTCTATACAGATTTGAGATCTTACAAAGTTTTTGGGTTTTGTCTCCAGAGGATTTATTTAATGTAGATGCTTTCAAGCTGGAATCATTAGCAGCAAAAAACAAAGCACTCAATGAACAGATTGCAAGATTGGAACAAGAAAGAGAAAAAGAACCGGTTAGTAAACATGCTTATCTTCAATAAGTTTATACATTTACTTAGCTCTTTTGGACCATTGGGTCTCCTTACTGAATACCAGCTATTAAATTTTTTTTAAAAAAAGATTAACAAAATATATTTGTTGAAAGTAGGATTTTTTTTATAGGAGAGAACTCCCAATGAAAACATGTTTGGTGTCTGTGGGGCTTTGTTTTCCCTGGTGTTCTATCAGTATTGGACTAATGATGTTCACAGTATGATGAAAGAGTCTTACCTATTTACATAAGACCGAAAGGATTTTGAATTAGGTCCCATGTTATACACCTCTAGGGAGTATTATTTACAAGAGCCCTGAGTTTTGCAGTGGAAAAAAATGGTAATAAAAGGGTTTATATTATGTATATTATATTCTAGAAACTTTCTAAAAGCTAAATGATAGTATTCAGATACCTAATTTTATTTTGTGTATTATTGAAGCACCTGGACTGTTCTGTAAAATATCAGATTTTAAATGTTTGTGCTTTTTCTCTCTGGCTCTTGACATTTTCTATCCCAACCTGACTTGGTAAAAAGTACATCTTAATTACGTAATAATAGCAAAGTCCCCTGACTCCCTCTAAAAATGAAAGAGAAACTCTTATTTACCTTTCTCTAAGATGAATTTAAATAATATTGTTTTACTTTCAAGTAAAGTATGGAGTTATTATTGATGAGAATAACTAATTTAATATTTTTTCTTTTAAAGAATCGTTTAGAGACATTGAGAAAACTGAAAGCATCCTTACAAGCAGATGTTCAAAAATATCAGGCATACATGAGCAATTTGGAGTCTCATTCAGCCATTCTTGACCAGAAATTGAATGGTCTCGAGGAAGATATTTCTAGAATAGGTAAGCACAACTAATGCTAAAAGAGGTCATTCAGATTGGGAAGGGGACTTGTGTGTGGGATTTTATCACATATAGAAAGACACCTTCATCATCCATGTCTTTTTTCCTTTAATGGTAAATATCTAATAGGCTACCAAGTTTTCAGTGCTTTCTATATTAGTTGTTTGAAGCTGCTATAACAAATTACCATGAACTTGGTAGCTGAAAACAGCAGAAATTTATTCATTCACAGTTCTAAAGGCTAGAAGTTCAAAATCCAGCAGGACCAACTTGCTCCAAGGACCATGGAGGGAAATCCATTCCTTGCTTCTTCGAGCTTCTGGTGTCTGATAGCATTCCAGTGCTTGTGGCCGTGTCACTGCAATCTCTGCCTCCATTCTCACATTGCCTTCTCTGTGCATCTGCCTCTCATGTCTGTGTTAATTTCTCTTTGCCTCTATCTTTAAGGACATTTTTGATAACATTTATGGCCCACATAGATAACCCAGGGTAATCTCTTGTCAAAATACTAAACTTAATCACATCTGCAAAAACTCCCCTTTTCCAAAGAAGGCAATGTTTACACACTCCAGGGATTAGGGCTTCATATCTTTGGCTGGCCATTCTTCATGCTACTATACCTTCTAACATGTTTTCAGGCACCTGGCTTTTTGAAACCAAGAGGGACCTAATCTAAGAACATATGCTGCCTACAAATAAATACAATGATCTATTCCACCTTCCAATTAATAGCCAGATTCTTAAACTACTGCTAGCCTCAGTGTACTATAATTCTCTTATTCTCTGTCACTACCTTCTACTCAGCAGCTTAAGCTGACAGAAAACACAATGAAAAGATGCAAGTACTATAATTCTTAATGAAGCAGGAGCCCAACTACAGAAAGCTTATTTATAGCCTGTGTGTTTCTAACCTTGTTTTCATAAACTCTCTAGTGCCAGAAAGAGAGCAAAGGAAGGTATCTACAAATCGCAGGGCCCCTGGATGGCAGTTACAAAATAAATAACTACATGGACCTGCTGTGCTATTTTCCCAGGTCTTTGCCTTCTTTGATTTTATTCTTTTTTGGATTTTACAGGCTCTGTCTGTCCCACATAGGAGTTGTGTAGATTGTCCTTAGGACATTTGATTTAATTCTTTTTGTTTCCTTTTGTTTTGTTTTATTGTTTTTTTTTCCCAGTACCATTTAGTCCCCCTTTTATCCCCCTCCACCTACCCCACAATCTCTGCACTGTTGTCCATGTTCGTGAGTCTTTTTACCTTTTCACTCAGTCCTTCCAGCCCCTAACTTCCTCACCTCCCAGCTTAGCTGTCATCCTTATTTACCTCCTACCCTATGGAATATTGACCACATGTCAAGGATAATAATTATCAAGGGTATTGGCTGAATCATTATTTCCCCCCAAAATCAATGATTGTATACAATATTAGATTTGCTCTAAACCAACTCTTTGAATAGTTTGTTTACACTTGGTCCCTAGTATTTGTTCTCCATCATGACAAGGAATCATTGACCAATTTCTTACTATAGCAATGTTTGTCGTGCAATTAAATCAATACTTTATAATATTAGTACTTGATCTTCTTTATTGGCATTTAATCAAGAGAGTTTTCCTACTTCCTATTTTTTGTGTAAGAATTTTTTTCCAATAATTGTAAACAAAATAAGAGAAGTACTTCAGCAATCATTTGCCATCCCAGAGTGATTTAGTTTGAGACAATAATTTGACAACTCTTAATCTAAGACTATTTCATCCTGGGTATTTTAACCTTCTTAATTATTTAAAGCCATTCATGTCCAAAAGTGAATGAGACATATTTAAACTGTATAGATATTATATATGTTTCATATTATTTTGTGCAGATTCCTATATAGAAATTTACTTAAGCCAACCATTAATTTATTATGCCAACCATTATAGAATTTTACTTAAGCCAACCATTAATTTATTATGAGTTCAGGTACAGTGCTTCCCAACAGCAGTGCTACAAATGGATTGTAACAAAGCCAAGATCTGGATACTGTCAGCCCTCAGGATGATTTCTCTTGGCCCCTTGGGTCATGAGCATCCTCACCCATTTATCCCAGCCTGCTCAAAAATGCTGCCATACTCTTTGTAAGCAATGAGTCACAGAAGATTAGAAAACACTATGCTATATAACCCAAAATATTTCAAATTTTATAACTTCTCTTCCTCTTTGCATAACGATTTGCTGTTTGTCCCATATTTTCTTGGTACAATATAGTCACTCTTGATTACAAATTTTCGTAAATAGACAAAGGAAGAGCCTAATCACCATGGTTACTTAATATCTGATAAAACCACTGAAATGTAATAAAATTAAAAACTGATGTATTTTAATACAAATATTTTTATGTGAAAAATTTGTGGGTTTTCTAGCTTATTGCAGAAAATCGTGTAGGAGTATTAAAAGCATTTGAACTGAACATTGACAGACTATTCCTTTTAAGTGTAAAGACTTCTTAATCATAATCATGTGTGGGGTAATATTTTTTTTCATGTAGCACTTTCTGAAAACCATAGCATGGCAATAGGGAAATAAGGTTCATAGAAAACTTTGTCATCTTTCAAGAATGTTATCAACAAAGTGGGATCAAACAGAATTATACAAAAGAGAAAATTATACATCTATATAACTTGAAAATTTAGATACCTTAGTTGAGTGTATTAAATAATAGCATGATTTCTTTTTAGGAATTGTAAGAATTTAACAAATTTGTTTTTTTTTTCTCAATGCAGAACTAGAATGTGAAACAATGAAACAGGAGAATGTTCGACTACAGAATATTGTTGACAACCAGAAGTACTCAGTTGCAGACATTGAAAGAATAAATCATGAAAGAAATGAATTGCAGCAGACAATTAATAAACTAACTAAGGACCTGGAGGATGAACAACAGCAGTTGTGGAATGAGGAGCTAAAATATGCCAGAGGCAAAGAGGCGGTATGTCGCATTTCCAGAGTAGCTGCTCACCAGAACAGACCTGTGTAAAGGTCTGTCCTAGTTAAGAACTGAGAGTGTAAAATAAATTAGCTAATAATGAGGTAAAATTTTTAGCTTTGACATTTTACTGAAACACACTCACTCATCCCTTTATGTCAATTCAGTAACATCCTAGTTTCTTTTAGTCAAATTTAACATAGACTTTATTTTCAAACAGTGAACCAAAAAATAAGCAAGAAAGTTTCTCAAGCCATGAGAATAATTTTTTTAAGTCCTATGCCTTTTATTCTAGAAGGTGATGAATCCCTCTTAATTTACCTTTCACTACTGAAACATTTATTTAACATCTGTGTACAACTCATAATGCTGGGCATGGAGGAAAAAAGACAAAAAGACATGAATTCTTCCCTCAAGAAACTTCTAATGTATTGTAGTAGATATTTTTCTACCATGAGATTAGGCCTGTAGTAGGTATTTACACCAGATACTGAGGAAGCATATAGTATACCTTACCCAGATTTAGTGTGCATTGTGTAGAGAGATGGATATGGTGTGGGGCTTTGTTTTTTGTTGCTTTTTTTTTTTTTTTAACCCTTGCCAAAGGACTTTTTTTCCCCCATTGCTTTTAGAGGGAGAGGAAGGGAAGAGAGAGAAAGGACAAAAAAACACCAATTGGCTGCCTCTTGTAGGATCCCTGAATGGGGATCAAACCTGCAACCTTTTAGTGCACAGGACGATGCTCCAACCGAGCCACACCAGCCAGAGTGGCTGTGCTAGTTTTTAGAAAGGCTTCTTTAAAGAGATAATACCTGAACTTAATTCAGAAATGTAAAGGAGAGTTAGCATGACAAGGATAGGGGGCAATCAGCAAACAGTGTATGGAAACACCTAGAAAATAGTATGGTGCACTCTGGTATTCTAAGCATTTCATATGGCTGGTGATTAATAGCAGGGGATGGGGACACAGCAACAAGTAAGACTCAAGAGATGAGCATGGAACAGACAGTGAGGATTCTTTTCATGTTTAGAAGTTTGGACTTTATCCTGAAAAACCCTAAGAAGCCCTTAACAGTTTTTAAACAGATACGATCACATTTCAGAAAAATCTGTTTTGGTAATGTGAAAGCTGGATTGGAAGGTAGAAAAACAGTCAATTAATAATCTGTGGTAGAAATGTGAGAAATTACAAGATGAATTTGGATAATGCTAGTGGAGATTGAAAGTGAGTAGATTCTGACTACTTAGAAAGTAGAGTAAAAAGACCTGATGAGAGAAAGGGAAAGTAGTCGCAGTGTCTGGCTTGGATGACTGAGCAAGCAGTAGTACCACTCACCCTGGAATAAAAGAGAAGTTGCTAGTCAAGAATGGAGAGGGTGTGCTGGATCTGTTGTGTCCGTTAGCCATCCAAGTGAAAATATCTGATAGGCTATTGTTATATGGGTCTGGATCATTTGGCTTTCTAATGTAGATTCGATAAAAATCAGTGTACAGTAATGTGATTGAAGCCACCAGGGGTAGATGAATTTACCAAGGAAGAATACATAGGAAAATAGAACTCTGGGAACACACCTTGGAGTAGGTAAAGGTTCTTTAAGAGAGGTCTAAAAGGAAACTAAGGACTATCCAGAGAGGTCAGAAGAGGAAATGACTTACCATTGTCAGATGCAATAAGAGGATTCAGAAGTTTCTGTCAGATTCACTAACAGTGGTCATTAGTGATCTCCATCAAAAACAAATTATTTGACTTCATTTTAATACTATAGATAGTACATTATCATTTTAGCCAACACTGTTGAGAAAGTGGGCTTACCATATGAACTTCTAGACAAAATTTATCCTTATGGTTATTAGCAGTCTTATCAATGTTCTATACTTCTGCCTTTTTTACATGTAATATTCAGTATACATGAACTTTTCATGATTCAGCATTATAATAGGCATGACACCAGTGTATTATAAAACAATATAATAAATTAACAGGCTGTTTAGAGACATTTTTCCTAACAGTTTCACAGCAATCTTTTCTACTATATACACTATTTTCATTCCTAAGAAAACTTATATAAAAACTTTTTTTTAAGAAAAGGAAAAGAAAGTATGTCTTTTTCCCCCATTTCTTCCTTTTTTTTTTAAATTTTATTTTAATTGTTGTTCAAGTACACTTTTCTGTCTTTTATTCCCATCCCAGCCCACCCCCCCGCAGCCCTCCCCACCTCCCTCCCATTTCTACCCCCCCTAGTTTTTGTCCATGTGTCCTTTATACTTGTTTCTCTAAACAACCCCCTTTTCCCCTGAAATTCCCTCACCTCTCCCCTCTGGACACTATCAGTCTGTTCTTTATTTCAGTGTCTTTGGTTATATTTTGCTTGTTTCTTTGTTTTGTTGTTTAGGTTCCTGTTAAAGGTGAGATCATACGGTATTTCTCTTTCACCGCCTGGCTTGTTTCGCTTAGCATAATGCTTCCCAGTTCCATCCATGTTGTCACAAAGGGTAGGAGCTCCTTCTTTCTTTCTACTGCATAGAATTCCATTGTGTAAATGTACCATAGTTTTTTGATCCATTCATTTACTGATGGGCACCTAGGTTGCTTCCAGCACTTGGCTGTTGTAAATCGTGCTGCTGTAAACATTGGGTGCATAGGTTCTTTTGGATTGTTGTTTCAGGGTTCTTAGAATATAATCCTAACAGTGGAATTGCCAGGTCAAAAGGCAGATCCATTTTTAGTTTTCTGAGAAAATTCCATACTGTTTTCCATAGTGGTTATACTAGTCTGCAATCCCACCAACAGTACACTGGGGTTCCCTTTTCTCCACAACCTCTCCAACACTTGTCGTTTGTTGCTTTGTTTATGATGGCCATTCTGACTGGTGTGAAGTGATATCTCATTGTGGTTTTAATTTGCATCTCTCTTATAGCTAGCGATATTGAGCATCTTTTCATGTGTCTCTGGATCCTCTGTATGTTCTCCTTGGAGAAGTGTCTGTTCAAGTCCTTTGCCCACTTTTTAATTGGATTCCTTATCTTCTTAGAGTGCAGTCGTGTAAGTTCTTTATATATTTTGGAGATTAAACCTTTGTCTGAGGTATCATTGGCAAATATGTTTTCCCATACAGTTGGTTCTCTTTTTATTTTAATATGTTTTCTTTAGCCGTGCAGAGCTTTTTATTTTGATGAGATCCCATTTGTTTATTCTTTCCTTTATGTCCCTTGCTCTAGGGGACATATCAGAAAAATGTTGTTGCATGAAATTTCTGAGATTTTCCTGCCTATATTCTCCTCTAGGACTTTAATGGTGTCATGACTTAAATTTAAATCTTTTATCCACCTTGAGTTTATTTTTGTTTATGGTGTAAATTGGTGCTCAAGTTTCATTTTTTGTACGTAGCTGTCCAGTTCTCCCAAAACTATTTGTTGGAGAGGCTGTTTTTACTCCATTTTATGTTGCTGCCCTATTTGTTGAATATTTATTGACCGTAGAGACTTGGGTTTATTTCTGGGCTCTGTTCTGTTCCACTGGTCCATGTGCCTGTTTTTATGCCAGTACCAGGCTGTTTTGATTACAGTGGCCTTGTAATGCAGTTTGGTATCAGGTATTGTGATCCCTCCTACTTTACTCTTCTTTCTCAAAATTGCAGCAGCTATTCAGGGTCCTTTATGGTTCCATATAAATTTTCGAAGTATTTGTTCTTTGTCTGTGAAATATGCCATTGGTACTTTAATAGGTGTTACATCAAATCTGTAAATTGCTTTGGGTAGCATGGACATTTTCATGATGTTAATTCTTCCAGTCCGTGAACATGGTACATGCTTCCATTTGTTTGTGTCTTCCTTAATTTCTTTCTTCAGTGTTGTGTAGTTTTCTGAAAATTGGTCTTTTGCCTCTTTGGTAAGGTTTATTCCTAGGTATTTTATTTTTCTTTTTGCTATATAGAAGGGGATTTTTTTCTTGATTTCTGCTTCTGTTGTATCATTGTTTGTGTCCAAAAATACCTTTGGTTTCTGGATATTGACTTTGTATCCCGCTGTTTTGCCAAATTCATTTATTAGGTCAAGCAGTTTTATGAGAGAGTCTATAGGACTTTCTGTGTACACTGTCATGTCATCTGCAAACAATGACAGTTTTGTTTCCTCCTTTCCGATTTGGATGCCTTTTATTTCCTTTTCTTGTCTGATCGCTGTGGCTAAAACTTCCAATACTATTTTGAATAGAAGTGGTGAAAGTGGACAACCTTGTCTTGTTCCTGATCTTAGTGGAAAAGATTTTAGTTTTTGCCCATTGAGTATGATATTGGCTGTAGGTCTCTCACATATGGCCTTTATTATGTTGAGGGATGCTCCCTGTGTTCCCACTTTGCTGAGTGTTTTTATCATAAATGGGTGCTGTACCTTATCAAATGCTTTTTCTGCATCCATTGATATGATCGTGTGTTTTTTGTCTTTGCTTTTGTTTATGTGATGTATTACATTTACTGACTTGCAAATATTGAACCATCCTTGCATCCCTGGAATAAATCCCACTTGGTCATGGTGTATGATCTTTTTAATGTATTGTTGGATGCGGTTTGCCAGTGTTTTGTTGAAGATTTTAGCGTCTATGTTCATCAGCGATATTGGCCTGAAGTTTTCTTTCTTTGTTGTGTCTTTATCTGGTTTTTGGATTAGGATGATGTTGGCTTCATAAAAAGAGTTTGGGAGTCTTCCATCATTTTGGATTTTTTGGAATCGTCTGTGAAGGATAGGGGTTAGTTCTTCCTTAAATGCTTTATAGAATTCTGTGAAACCATCTGGTCCCGAGCTTTTGTGTGTTGGGAGTTTTTTGATTACTGCTTGAATTTCATCTGCTGTTATTAGTCTGTTCAGGCTTTCTGGTTCTTCTTCATTGAGTTTTGGAAGATTATATTTTTCTAGAAATTTGTCCATTTCATCTAGGTTTTCAAATTTCTTGGCATACAGTTCTTTGTAGTAATTTTTTACAATCCTTTGTATTTCTGTGGTATCAGTTGTAATCTGTCCTCTTTCATTTCTGATTGTGTTTATTTGGATTCTTTCTCTTTTTTCTCTTGATGAGCCTGCTTAAAGTCTTGTCGATTTTGTTTATCTTTTCAAAGAACCAGCTCCTGGATTCATTGATCCTTAGAATTGTGCTTTTAGTCTCTATGTCATTTAATTCTGCTCTGATCTTGGTTATTTCCTTTCTTCTACTTGCTCTGGGATGTCTTTATTGTTGTTCCTCGAGTTCTTGTAGGCATAGGGTTAGGTTGTTTGAAATATTTCTATCTTTTTTAGGTAGGCCTGTATTGCTATGAACTTCCCTCTCAGAACTGCCTTCGCTATGTCCCGTAAGTTTTGGGTTGTGAGTTCATTTTCCTTTGTTTCCAGAAATGTTTTGATTTCTTCCCTAATTTCATTCTTGACCCAATCTCTGTTTAATAGCATGCTATTCAATCTCCATGATTTTGAGTGTTTTGGGTTTTTTCCCTTGGGTTGGTTTTTAGTTTCAGTCCCTGATGGTCGGAGAAAATGCTTGGTATGATTTCAATTTTCTTGAATTTGTTGAGGCTTTTTTTGTGTTCTTTCATGTGGTCTGTCTTTGAAAATGTTCCATGTGCATTTGAAAAGAATGTGTATTTAGCTTCTTTGGGATGGAGGGCTCTGCATATATAAGTGAAGTCCATTTCCTCTTGGGCATTGTTCAATGCCACAATATCTTTGTTGATATTTTGTTTGGAAGATCTGTCCATTTTTGACAAGTGTGGTGTTAAAATCCCCTACAGTAATTGTGTTGCTATTAGTATCTTTCTTGAAGTCCTCCAAGATTTTCTTTATGTATTTGGGTGCTCCTGTGTTGAGTGCATATATATATTTACAGTGTTTATGTCTTCTTGGTGGATTCTTCCTTTGAGTATTATGAAGTGACCTTCTGGGTCTCTCTTCATGGCCCTTGTTTTGAAGTCTATTTCGTCTGATATGAGTATTGCTACTCCGTTGCTTTTGTTGTTGTTGTTTTTGTGGGTTTTTTTTCCTTTCCACTTGCTTGGAAAATTTGTTTCCAGACCTTCGCTTTCAGTCTGCGTAGGTCTTTTGTCCTGAGGTGGGTCTCTTGTAGGCAGCATATGTGTGAGTCAGGCTTTCTTTTCCATTCAGCTATTCTGTGTCTTTTGATTGGAGCATTTAATCCATTTACATTTAAGGTTATTATTGATAGGTACTTACTCATTGCCATTTTTGTGCCTGTGTTCCTCTCAGTCTCTCTCTTTTCCTTCCTTAAAGCAGTCCCTTTAGCATCTCTTGCAGAGCTGGTTTGGTGGACGTGTATTCTTTTAGACTTCTTGGAAGCTCCTTATTTGGCCTTCTGTCTTGAGAGCCTTGCTGGTTAAAGTAGCTTTGGTTGCAGGCCTCTGGTTCTCATTACTTGGAATATTTCATGCCAATCTCTTCTGGCTTGGGGTGTTTTCATTGAGAAGTCAGCTACTAGCCTTATTGGATTTCTCTTGTATGTTACTTCCTGTTTCTCCCTTGCTCCCTTTAAGATTCTCTCTTTGTCTTGAAATTTTGTCATTTTAATTATGATGTGTCTCAAAGTGGGCCACTTTGGGTTCCAGGAGACTCTCTGTGTTTCCTGGATTTGTGTGACTTTTCTCTCATCAAATTAGGGAAGATTTCCATCATTACTTTTTCAAACAGGTTTTCTATCCCTTGCTCTTCTTCTCCTTCTGGTATTTCTATTGTATGGTTATTATTACGTTTCACATTGTCCTGCATTTCCCTTAATCCCTCTTCATTCTTTCTGAACCTCTTTTCCTTTTCTTGCTCTGACTGGGTGTTATTTTCAACTTTGTCCTCCTATTCGCTGATCTGATCTTCTGCTTCATCAGTCCTGCTTTTGATTCCTTCTACTGTGTTCTTCAGTTCAGAAATTATATTCTTCATTTCCTCTTGGCCCTTGTTGATAGTTTCTATTTCCTTTTTCATGTTGATATAGTTTGCAGTGAGTTCATTATAGTTTCCCTGTAGTTTCTGGTAGCTCATTGTGAGCTCATTGAGCTTCCTTATAACCATTGCTTTGAACTCAGTATCTGATAGTTGAGTTGCCTCTATTTCAATTAGCATTCTTTCTGAGGCTTACTCCTTTTCTTTCATTTGGGGATTGTTTCTTTGTCTTCCCATTATTTGTGAGACTCTTCTTGTTAGCCTCAGCTTCTTAAATTGATCTGTTCTGGCTCCCTGGGTTCATAGTGAATTTCTGTGGTAGAATGCCTGTGACATTCTGTGGTGCAGTCTCCTTTGGGTATCCTGGTGTTCACAGCTTCCACCTACTCATCTAGTTTTTCAATGTCCGCTACAATTTTTGATCTTCTATTTTCATATATGCTGTAGTAATGGTGACTATTTGCTCTGTTCTTCCATAGATGGGCTAGGTTTTTCTCCCGTGTTGTAGGGAGAAGTGGAATCCGCTCCATCCTACTTCACCACCATCTTCCTGTCTCTGAAAGCATGTCTTTTAAAAGCCTCTACTTTTAAGAGTTTCAAACTTAAGTTTTAATTTGAAGTTTTTATACTAGTGTTTTCAGGTTTCTGCCTTTTTTTTTTTTTAAGATTGATTTTTAGAAAGCGGGGAAGGAAGGGAGAAAACATCCATGTGCTTGAGAAACATAGATCTGTTGCTCTTGAATGCTCTCAGCTGAGAACCTGGCCCACAACCCAGACATGTGCCCTGACTGGTAATTGAACGAGCGACCTTTCGGTTTGCAGGATGACACCCAACCCACTAAGCAATATCAGTCAGGGCAGTATTTTTAGTTTTGATATTTGTTTACTGGTAGGTGTAGTTCTAAAATTTAAACATCACTAATAAAAAATTAGTCTCTATCTTTTCGTCCAAAAGTAACAGTGTTTTATTCTATTACTTCTAGTACTTTCTTTACTACAATTTTTCTTATATTTATCACCATTGTTAAAATGAGAAAGTAACTCAAGTGCAATTATGTTTGTCTGAGGTGGCAATACTGCTTTTTCATGATGGTCACATGATAAAGTACATTATACATGTAGTGCAGAGGGTTTCTTAATAGTTGCATTATTAAAAATCTGTATTTGAATACCTATATATGTAATTCTTAATATGGAATAGACAGTTTACTATGAGAAATAAGCATTGTCTCCTTTTTTAGCCTTAACCTTCTCTACTCCCTCATCCTCCAAACTCTCTAAGTAATCTCTACCTTCATGTATTAAGGAGAAAAATATGCATTTAAAAGAAATAGCCTGTTGTGGTGATCCCTAAAGTTTTTGAACTTATAATTTGGTAAGCCTATGTTTTCACCCTGGATTTGCCACCTCATGCCTGTGTCACTTCACTGTGTAATCTAATTTCTCATAGCTTTAGTTTCCTTATTTATAAAATGAACTTTGGTTAGTCTAGATTGGTGAATCTGGAATGTGTTACTTCAACGGATATTAATGAACATATTTTATCTCTTGAGTACTGTGTGGGAAAAAAGAAGTTAGGAATCTCTGGACTGGGTAAACTCTTGAGTTTAATAGCTAAATAGCTGTACTTAAAAGAATGCTACTTTTAATTTGGAGGACCAGGTTGAAAGAAAAAATTTATCTGGAAATTAGGTAAGCAGTGGCCCGATGAGAAACCAGAGTAGATCCATAGACACTAAGAACAAAGCCCTTGAGTGGTGGATAAGACAGTATAGAATGGTGGCAGCAGAGTACAAAAGTTCAATATACATATTTCATTCATCTTTTTTTTCTGAGCTAATTTTTATTCTGTATGCCACTTCTGACTGGTGGTAGCCTTCTGGGATCTTTGTTGAGATACACATCAAGACTGCATCTAGACTCATCAGGAAAGGTGGGATCACTTTTCACTGCCTGAATTGGTTGTGGAAAAGAGAAAGTAGAGACACGTGTACCACATATTTGCTCACCCTGCGTTTAGGCATGATACAGTATATGAACTTGTGAAAACTGTTTTCATTAGATAAGTTAAATGCTAGAAAACAACAGAAGAAACTACCCCTAACACCTGCAAATCTTAGTAGTCCCTAGAAAGCTATGATATACAAATTGTAGTAGTTGAGATGATTTCCTGATTCATTAAGAGGAAATCTTAAATTTGGTAAATAAGTAGAGCGAATAAATTTTTAGGAATGGCAAATTATTTAAGCAAGTCCCTTCCAATGGGTAGTTTTGCCATTATATTCTTTCATTCAAAGTATTCATTTTTGCCCTGGCTGGCGTAGCTCAGTGGATTGAGCGCGGGCTGCGAACCAAAGTGTCGCAGGTTCAACTCCCAGTCAAGGTACATGCCTGGATTGCAGGCCATGACCCCCAGCAACCGCACATTGATGTTTCTCTCTCTCTGTTTCCCTCCCTTCTCTCTCTAAAAATAAATAAAATCTTTTTTAAAAAAGCATTCATTTTTATACATGGGTAACAGCAATGAGAAACTAAGTATGTATTAAATGGAGGAAGCAGCATGAAAACAAATTGCCTAGACTCTGCAGATTTATTTATTTAATGAAATATTAACTGCTGTGTACCAAGTACTGTTCTAAAGGCTGGGAATTCAGTCACTTTCGTGGAGCTTATATTCAAGCAGTAGTGATGAACAAATATATGTCACAAAAATGAAAATCCTTAACAAAATATTGGCAAAATACTATTTTTGGTTTTCAGTAGTTTGACTATGATGTGTGTACCCTCAGTTTGGTGTGCTTCATATTTTTTCTTAATGTTTGTGCTGCTTATTGGTTCTGAGGTTACTTTTAAAGGAAATGGTATGAACTTTTGTTAATACTTATATGTGACTTTATTTCCAAACTATTTGTCTGATAAATGGGATAACAATAATATATTGCTTACTAATTATAGTTTTATGATTATCCTACAAATTTAGTATGAGTAAAGTCTTTTACTCTTCATATTTTAAAACTGCCACTCTTACAGCTAAAAAATACTAAATTATTAACCTGCTAAAAGTACAGAAATATAATTTTGTATAAAATTACAGAAATGCTGATTAGAAGCCATTTGTAATGGGGCTATTTGTTGTTTTTTTTTAACATTTCTTTTTTTGTGTTCTATTTTTGTAGATTGAAACACAATTAACAGAGTATCACAAGTTGGCTAGAAAATTAAAACTTATACCTAAGGGTGCTGAGAATTCCAAAGGTTATGACTTTGAAATTAAGTTTAATCCTGAAGCTGGTGCCAACTGCCTTGTCAAATACAGAGCTCAAGTTTATGTAAGTAATCATGAGTACTTCAAAGGTTTTCAAATTATATGATTGATGTCTGGTTCATATGCCTATAATTAAAAGTTTAAAAACTTCAGCATGTCTATTATGCAGAACTAAACATAGAAACAAACCACTGAAAGTTTTCTTCTTCTTCTTGGCAGTAGAAATTCTCTCTGTTGTGCCTTCCTCTTAGAACTATGTCTTTTCTTCCTCTCTGCCTATTTTATCTATTTAATTATTGCGGGGGGGGGGGGGGGGGGGATTGTGCTTTATTAGCAGTCTTTACATGTTGTGGTAACAAATTAGTCCTTCACAGAATTGAGAGAAAAGCATCTACAGAAGTGTCACACCTACAAAGAACCTTGAAAGACTTAAGGGGGTAGTGTAAGAAAGAGTTTCAGGGACAAAAACACATGTGAAAACATGAAATATAATAGAGCACTAAGTTGCTTCAGTAATAATGAGAAATCTGCACCTTATTAAATATGACCAAGCATATAATTTGGGGAAGAAAATTTTTTAATTTTTCTATTGCAATTTCTCAGCTATGTACAATTTCAGTATTTTCGTGGCCCTCCAAAAATACCAGTTTTCAAAATACCTAATTTTTATATAAAAAGGTCAATTCTAAAGTTATGCATTTTTCCTTTAAGAATTATTTATTTGTTTAATAAATTTAGGACATATGTTCCATCTTAGCTAGGTGCTTAAAATAAAATACCCAGAAAGACATAGTTCCTGCCTTCCCAGAGATTACAGTTTATTGGTTGATAGACTTTGATTAAATAAAGCTAGATTCACTTTCTATCTAAAAAAATGTATCCAGTAAACGTTTAGTCTTTTACTGAATTGTTTCTTAGGCAATTGCTAGGTAAATGGGCAGATAGGTAGCCAGCTAGGAGGAGAGTTTACTCACTGTTGTTTTGAATAGTTTGACATGACTAGTGTAAGAAAATAATTACCTGAATCAAATTACGATAGAAAAAATTACCCATCACATAAAAAGTACATACTCGCAGAAAAGAAGATAACATTTTTCATTTATCTCTGGAAATTGTATTACATAATAATAGAACAATAAAAGGAGAAAGAGCATCAAGAAGGTACCATGCCAGCTGTTATAAGTAGTATTTGGAAAAAAGTTAGAGGACATTATATCTCTCAAACAAGCAGCCCAAATTAAAACTCACTAATAACACCAGAAGGTCTACTGAAAACATAGTAACTTATAGGGCTTTATTCTGGAGTGATGAAACTGTTTTTGAACTAGAGGTGATTATACAACAGTGTGAATCACTAAATGCCTCTGGATTATACACTTTGAAAGTTATTTTTATGTTAAATTTATTTTACCTTAATTATTTCAGTTTAACCTTTTTAATGTGTAAGTTTTGCCTCAATTAAAAAAAAAGTAATAATAATGAGAAGCAGTGAAGTTTTGTGTTAAAATAGGACCAGGAAAATAGCATAAAAACATAAGAAATAGAACCAGGTAAGCTTGTAGGCTGGTGAATATGTGGAGATACAGGGAGAATGGCAAAGCTCAGAGAACCCGAAAGCTCCATGCCCCTTCCCAAATACCTTGCTTTATGTTCCTGAGTTATATCTTTATTTAAATAAACTAGTAAACATTTACCTATCTGGGACACCCACCTTGCTTTATTCACAGAATAGTCTACCCCAGTAATCTCTACAGTAGTATGTTGAGATATTCCTCATTTCTTATGCAGCCTCAGAGTCCTCAGTTGTTTGGCTTATTCAAGCAGTCCTTAGTCTAGTCTTTTTTATTACAATAGAGTTACAATGAATAGCAACAAAGAAAAGAAGTACAAGCAGATAATTGTAAGACTAAACAGCTGAAAAAGATTAAGAGAAAATGATGCATATATAGCATAAAACATGTAAATTGTTTTTGAGACTGCATTAAACTAAGTGTATTTATAAAATGTTTAAATAATAACAGTGGATTTCCAGAATAGATAAATCTAGAATTTTGCATGTGTTCAAAACGAGAAAGCAAGGTACATTTTTTTTTAATGTTCAAGGACAGTTGTCTCCATTTTCCCTCCCCCACTCCTCCCTCTGCCCCACCCAGTCCCACCTCCCACCCTTGATCCTACCCCCTTTGGCTTTGTCTCTGTGTCCATTATACATATTCCCTAACAACCCTTTCCCTCTTTTCCCCCATTATCCCTCTCCCCTTCCTCTCTGGTTGCTGTCATTCTTTATTTCAATGATGTTAAGTTAGATTCAAACTATCAGATTCACTTTTTTCCTCCAAAAGTGGTTCCTCCTATCACATTATATAGATGTTTCATGAGAGAAAGTTTGTAATTATATATGTCATATGTAACCCACATTCCTCTGTATTTTGTAGGTACCACTCAAGGAACTCTTGAACCAAACTGAAGAAGAAAGTAATAAAGCTCTAAATAAAAAAATGGGATTAGATGATACTTTAGAACAAGTAAGTAATAAAACATAGTCATTAAAAGCAAAAATAATACTTTTTAACTTCAAATTACATGTGGTTTGTGGTTTCTAACTTACTAAGAAATTAATTCCTTTTTTTTTTTTTAAGATTTTATTTATTTATTTTTAGAGAGGGAAGGGAAGGAGATAGAGAGAGAGAGAGAAACATCAGTGTGCAATTGCTGGGAGTTATGGCCTACAACCCAGGCATGTACCCTGGCTGGGAATCAAACCTGTGACACTTTGGTTCGCAGCCCGCACTCAATCCACTGAGCTATGCCAGCAAGGGCAGAAATTAATTCTTGATAAAATTATTAAAATGAGAGTTGGGAATACCCTTGACATTTGAAGTAACTTAAACATCCTAGACTTGATACATCATTGATAATGAAGGGATATCTGTAACTGAATAAATTTCCCTTTGTTTTTAATGGAGAATTTCCTCCTCTACCATGAGATATTTTAATAATACTCCTTTTTATACTTAAAGGAGTTTTAAGTGGCTACCTTAAAAGTAGATATGTATCATTTGGGGTTAGAAGCTAACTAGCTATGATAAGTTAAGAAATTTCTTTTTACCAAATTTTTTATTGTGGACAGAACTCATGGAGACTTAAATTTAAATGTCTGTGATAGTCTGCTTCCAAAAGTAGTTTGCAAAAAGTTTCTGTTTCTGTGAACACCAGTATCCCTGAAAGAGAACAGTACTATTGTATATAACAACCTTTATATTAAGCATTGTTAGAGTTAAGAAAATTTAAGAAGTGGATACACTTTGCCTCCTCCCACAACCAAAAGAAGGACAATAACCAATTTAAAAACAAAAAAACAAGAACTGCCAGAAAATCAAACTGTATGGAAGTACAACAACCAAGGAGTTAAAGAAGAAATATTCATTTATACTGGTAGGAGGGGTGGGAAGGATGCCTCAAGACAGTGGCTAAAGGACTGGGCACTCCCATGTGCAGATAAACCAGGAGAAACAACTGGGGAATGAGAACAGACTGAGTAACCCAGGGTTCCAGAATGCCTCAAAAACCTCTGGCTGTAAAAACCTGGGGGGAGTTATGATGGCAGGAGAAACTCCCAGCCTCACAGGAAGGTTCATTGGAGAGACACACAGGGTCCTAGAACATATATACACCCCCAGGAATCAGCACCAGAAGGGCCCAGTTTGCTTGTGGGTAGCAGAGGAAGTCACTGAAAGCAAGGCCTGAGCTGAGCAAGTGGTGTTATTCCCTCTCTGACTCGTCCCCCACGTACAGCTCCACAGCACAGCAGTCAGTTGCCCAGCCCTGCCAAATACCTAAGGCTCTACCCCTTGCAACTTAACAGGTGTGCTGAGACATAGAAATATGGCCCAAATAAAAGAACAGGTCAAAACTCCAGAAATAGAACTAAGCAATGAACAGATGGCCAACTTATCAGATGCAGAGTTCAAAACACTATAATAAGGATGGTCACAGAAATGGCTGACAACAGTCACAAAATAGAAGAAAAAGTGAAGACTATGCAAAGTGAAATAAAGAAAAATATACAGGGAAACAACAGTGAAGGACTCAAATCAACAATTTGGACCAGAAAGAAGAAATAAGCATTCAACCAGAACAGAATGAAGAAACAAGAATTCAAAAAAATGAGGAAAGGCTTAGGAACTTCTGGGACAACTTTAAACGTTCCGATGTCCAAATCATAGGGATGCTAGAAGGAGAAAGGAAGAGCAAGAAATTGAAAACATAATGAAGGAGAACTTCCCCAATCTGGCAAAGGAAATACACTTCCAAGAAGTCCAGGAAGCTAAGAGGGTCCCCAAGAAGTTGGACCCAAGGAAGCACACACCATAGTACATCATAATCACATTATACAAGATTAAAGATAAGGAGAGAATCTTAAAAGCTGTAAGAGAAAAGGAGACAATTACGTACAAAGGAGTTCCCATGAGACTGTCAGTTGGTTTCTCAAAGGAAAATTTGCAGGCAAAGGAATACTTCTTTGGCTGGAAAGAAGTATTCCAAGTTGTTAAAGGCAAGGACCTACATCTAAGATAACTCTATCTAGCAAACCTATCACTTCCGGACAGATAAAGTGCTTCCCAGATAAGGTCAAGTTAAAGAAGTTCATCATCACCAAGCTCTTATATGAAATGTTAAAGGGACTTATCTAAGAAAAGGAAGATCAAAAATATGAACAGTAAAATGACAACAAACTTAAAACTTATCAACAACCAAACATAAAAAGCAAAATAAAAATGAACTAAGCAAATGTCAACTAAGACAAGAACAGAACCACAGAAATGGAGATCACAGGGAGGGGGTGGGAGGAGAATGGGAGGAAAGGTACAGGGAATAGGAAGCATAGGTACAAAATAGATGGGAAGGTTAAGAATAGCATAGGAAATGGAGAAGCCAAAGAATGTTTCTGTACAATGCATAGACATGAACTAAGGGTGGGGAATGCTGGTGGGAGGGGAGGTACAGGTTTGAAGGGAATAAAAGGGAGCAAAAAAAAATGAGACAACTGTAATAGCATAATCAATAAAATACACTTAAAAAAAGGAAAAGCCACTCTAATACAAACTAAAGGTATTATTATGACATTCAACAATTAAAGGAAAACCTACTTAATTCAGCTGTCCAAGAACTGTTGCCTGGCTAACAGATCTCAAGATACAGTTGCCAGCCCTGCTCTCCACAATTTTGCTCTCTACGGTTTTGGTTACCCATAGTCAACTGCAGTCCAGAAATATTAAGTGGAAAATTCCATAAATAGTTCATAAGCTTTAAATTACATGCTGTTCTGAGTTGCTTGATGAAATCCTGCCCAGGATGTGAATCATCCGTTTGTACAACCTATTCACACTTTATACACTACTTACCCACCTGTTTAGTCACTTAGTAGCCATCTCAGCTATCAGATTAACTGCTGTATTGCAATGCTTGTGGTCAAGTATATATAGGGTTCGGTACTATCCGTGGTATCAGGTGTCCACTGGGAATCATAGAACTTATCCCTCACAGATAAAAGGGAACTACTATATAAAAGAAATCCTGTCTTTTCTCAAAGTAGAGACTTGTTTATTTTTTCTCATCTGGAAATAAAACCTATGGTGTTTCACAAATGCAAGTAAACCCCATAGTTTTTAATGTTAACCAATTCTGTTAAGACTGACTTTGTATTAGAAAGTATTTTTCCACTTGGAAAAAAAATGGAAAAGTTTGCAACATGTAAGTGAGGAATTTCATGATACATATTGTTATAATTCGGGGTTTCTGGAACGTTACAGTATGAAAAGAATATAAGGAATTAGGACTGCTTTAACAGATGTTTCATAGACATGATGGTTATCTAAGTCGAACTTGCCCTGTAGCCCGCTTCAGTTTGTTTCCTCACTTCTGTTTTGATGTGCACCAAAACAAAAGACTCAACAAAATGTGGAATGCAAGCAATAGAAACCTCATGACTGAAATATCTTTCAAATTTACACTGAAACTTTTTAAAGTCTATAGGAAGGAAAACTGAAAAGGAATGGACATTATGAGATGCCTACTATGGGCAGGTTAATGTTCCAAAGATAAAGATAACTGAAATTGATATGAAATATAAATTCCCATTTGGAGAAAAAGACTGGTATGCAGTTATGCTAATCAGATTTATATTTTTGCGAAATCATTTGAGCATTGAAAAAAGTGAATTACAGGTGAAGCAACTAAAATCGTTAAGAGGTTAACTTATTGTAGTAGGAATAGAAGTGGAAGAAAGGGGACAGGTTTAGGAAATGTTAAGAAGGTAGAACCCAAGCATTTAATGGATGAATGTAAAACTGAAGAGCGAAAGAAATATCAACAGTGAGTTAAATTTTCATAGTGTCGGCAACCTAGAAGAAGAAAAATGAATGTTGGGGTGGCCAAGACTGTGCTAGAGATGTTGAGCTTGCTCTTTCGGGTACATAGACATCCAAAAGGAAGTTGAAGCAATAGATTGAGAACATAAGAGAGAGGTTGAGTCCAAAATTACATATATATGTGTATATCTTTGGCATATATGTGATAGTTGAATATGTGAGTGATATTTCTTAGGGAGAGAGTATACAGGGAAGTGGCAGAGGATTGAATCTTTGAGAAGGAACAACACTTAAGGGATTGGAAAATGAAGAAGATTCTGGGAAAAATACATCAAGGAAGTAGACAAAATAGTTGGAGAACAATCAAAAGAATATGCTATAAAAGCCGAAGTAAGGAAGACTTTTCAAGAAAGGAGTGATCCTGATTAAACTTAATGTACTAATAATCATTTCACAAAAATGCATATATCAGGTCGTTGTATTGTATACCCTAAATATATATATATATAAACTATTTTTTCATCTTGATAATCTGTTTAACCAAGTTAAAATGGCATAAGGTAAAATACCAATTTGAAATAGTAAAGTTTAAACAAATAAATAAATTAGAATAACAAAACTAATCAGTCTGAAAAGTACTTTAAAATAATTGCCAAAATCATTTAAGGAAAAAAAAAAAACAGGAAAATGCAAATGAGAAATCTGTATACTACAAAGGTAGAGGGAATTTATTTGAGTTATGAAGTAGTACAATATAAACACAAACCTTTAAAAATTTTCATTTATGAATTCTCATAATCCTCATACCACAACCTTATAAAGACATTGCAAAAGAAAATTAAACCAGTTACACTTATGAATATAAATGTAAAGTTTAAATATTAACAGCTAAAATTGATTCAGATATTTTTTGAGAGCCTGCATCTGGTGTTATTGTAATTGGTGTTGGTAATACAGTATCTGCCTTTGTGAATTATATCTCAAGTGAGAAGGAGGGCCTGAAAACATTAACTTTCATGTCATTTTTGTAGTGTAAATACATCATTGTGGATTCTCATAATTACCTATCTAAAATAAGCACAGTTTTTTTCCTGAAAGAAGTGGTGGCTGAGCTGAGTTGTAAACAACACGTAGGAATTGGCCAGTGGATTACACAGAAGGATACACACACCACTGATGGTCCAGAGATCAAAGAGCATAGCATGTTAATGACTCACCATGAGTATAAGTAGTATGACAGAGAAGCTTGGACTAATTATGAAGGGGCTTATTACTTCTTGCTTACCTGCTGAATTTTTATTCTATAGGTGGTGGGGACCATTGTAAAGTTTTCTATCAGTGTTGCTATATTGAAGAGTAGAGACACAATAAAGACACCTCATAGTAACCTAAATGGTAAAGACTGAAACTAAGGCTATTGTAGCGAAGATGAAAAGAGATTTAAAGATTGAAACAACCTAATTTAGTGGTTTATTTGGATATAAAGTTTAAGGAAGAGAAGAATTTAAAATGTTTCGGTGTCCAGCTTTGGTACATGGTGTGGAAAAATTATTCATGACACTTGTCAAAGATGGTAAGGCAGACTTTATTCAAGTGGTACTATTACAATGGGGTTTTTGTAGAAGGCAAGAGAGATTGGACTCAACTTCAAATAACAATAAAGAGAAGTGAGAACTTATAGCCAAAGAGCAAGGGAGAGTTCAGTGGATTGAAAATTACTGAGGGGAATCTCAGGATTAAGGGGGATTCTGGCTAAACCGACCTAAATAGAGTTCTTAGTGAAGGAAAGAACATTAAGGGGCTGGAAGACGAGGACTAGATCAGATACTAAAGATGGTGGGATTCTGGTTAAAATAACTAATTGGGGGTTTTGCTAACATTAGACAATATAGAGACAAATGTGAAGCCCAAAAGTCACCCTAGTTGAGAAGAAAGTTCAGAGTATAAATAGTTTGGTCAAGGAGAGAATCTTTGTCAGTGGTGATGTTCTAGAACCTAGATAAAGAATACAAGAGGAGGTTATGGAAGAGAGAATTTCAGGATGGGATATGCTGAGTTTTAGATTTCTGGGACACTAAAGTGGAGAATGTCCAATAGGCAGTTGGAGTTTGGAGATCTATAGATACAGATATTTCTTAGTGTATAGCTACTTAAGCCAGGAGATCTCCCAGTGTGAGAATGAAAGAGAGTGCTCTCCCAAGTGAGTGAGAATGTAGCCAAGATCAGAATCCTGAAAAAACACCCATGTCCAAAGCACAAGCAGAGAAAGAGAAACTTATGAGGAAGAATTAGAAGGACCTCCCAAAACTTAAAGAGAAAACCAGGAATTTACATGGTCTTAAAAACCAAGGAAGGGGATTTTAGAAAGGAGTAATCAGATGTCAAATAAGATTAACTCTGAAAGTTGCTCATGACTTTAGCCATTAAGATGGTTACTAGTGACATTTGCAAAAGCATAGGAGCCAGAGAGCATATTACTGTGCATCGAATCTTAAATGGTACAAGATGGAATATACTATACTATGAATAAGCTACTCTTTGTGGACTACTACAGATTAAACTATAGTAAATGTTTCTGTCTAAGGAAAGGAGATGAAACAATAGAAAGTGGTACGTGGGGAAGGTTTCTGATTTTTGAGGTTTTGTTTTTGGGGTTTTATAGGAAAAGGGGTTTCATTAAAAAGATAAGAAGGGGGTTCAAGGGCAAGAGGGTAGTTTAAAAAAAAATAAGAGCAAAAGAGATTAACTGATATGAATGTAGTTCATGAAGGAAGGTGAAAGCATAGGATCCAGAGAAGAGCTGGAAGGTTAATTTTTTTCATTGGGAAAATAGGTGTCCTGTATTCTGAAACTGAAAGGAAGAAGGAAAGGTCTCATACAAGTATCTCGGTTGGTTGGAAGCAAGAAGTGCTAGAATTCCAGTCTTTTTTCTTTTTTTAAGATTTTATGTATTTATTTTTAGACAGGGGAAGGGAAGGAGAAAGAGGGAGAGAAACATCAAGGTGTGGTTGCCTCTCACATGCCCTACACTGTGGAACCTGGCTTTACAACCCAGGCATCTGCCCTGACTTGGAATGGAACCAGTGACCCTTTGCTTCACAGTCCAGTGCTCAGTCCACTGAGCCATACCAGCCAGGGCTTTTCTGACTTCTTTTTTTCATAAGCAACTTTGTATCTCTTTGTTGAATAAAAGAAAGAAACAAGAAAGAAAGACTAGAGGAAGTATGCCAAATATTAGTAATGATTATTTTTGGTTGCAAAATTATCATTAATGATTATTATTCTTTAATTTTTCCTGTTTACCACAGTGGAAATGTGTATTTTCATAAATGGGTAGGGGAATGTTTAATTAATGGATGAATAAAGCTTTAATAAAGCTGACATGGAAAATAAAAGCTCCTCAAAGATAAGTGAACATGATTTTGACCAGTCATGAGGACCCGGTGGAGGTTCTGATTTTTAGGTGCCCATTGGTCTTACGGTAGATGAATTTCATGAAACAATTAGCTTAACTTAGTAATTACTTTAGAAGTAAAATATCTTTAGAGTGGAAGCAAAGTTTATAACTTCAGTAACTCTGGTCTTTAACATAATTGAAAAGGTGGGTGGTATACAAAATGTCCTTTGAGTTAGAACATCTAGGTTTTAGTTCTGGGTATATGCTAGTTGCATGATCCTGGAGTAAATAGCATTTTTTCCAGCCCACTCTTCTCACTTGTAAAATAGCAGGTCCCTTACTAGGGACTTTTGATGACTGAATGAGACATATATGCGTTTCTTTAACAAGTGTAACAAGTCCTTTAACCATCCTATCTTTTGCAAGTAACAATACCTTCACTAAATTTTCCCCAAAACATATATAATTTTTAAAATTTTTGTCTATATGTAAAATCGTCCTTTTAAAGAAAGATACTAGTTTATACCTTTTACTATTTTCTGTTTACTATGGGAAATAGTTTCCTCTTGATCTAGCTAAAAAATATTCTGTATTATCAATATTGTCTGGTGTCAGCACTATCAACACGAAATGAGCTTTAGAAACACCTTTTCTTTGATTTTAGTTTTAACATCTTAAAGCACAAGATTAAATTTGGTTACTCTTTGGAAGAATGTATTGACTATAACCAATTAGGAAATGTTACCCAATAAAATTCATATGAATAGTTTTCTTTACTATCCCAGAAAGTGAACATAAATGGGAAGCTAGGGAACTAAAGGAGATAAAGTCTAAGGAAACCAGAGAGCAAAAATAATTTATATTTATTAATACATTAATATTAAAACAGTATATAATATTTATATAATGTACATGAGAGCTTAAAGGCATTCCCACAGCTACTAGTGGAAAAACATGATGGTATCCTTATTTTACTGAGAATTAAGCCACACTTTAAATTCCTAACTAATGACCTACTCTACCACTCTGCATTTAAACATTAATTACAAGTTTTCTTGAAAATAACTCCTATTTAGGGAATAATAAATTTTTAAGACAAATAATAAGTAAGTGTCCAAAAGAACTAGAAGAAATAACATGGTTTATTTAGTTGTTAATATAAAAGTTAAATAACTAATTAAATTTTTTGATGTATGGTTATGATTTCTCACCCAAAGTTTTATTTCCCAAGTTAAATACAATGATAACGGAAAGTAGGAGAAGTGTAAGAAGTCTGAAAGAAGAAATTCAAAAGCTGGATGATCTTTACCAACAAAAGGTTAAGGTAAGAACGTTGTCACAGTTTATATAGGTTAGCCAAAGCTGTGTCTTGATTGATTGACTTGGTATTAGTTCTGACAGCAAACTGAAATATTTAAGCTATATCCTGCAACTTGTGTTTTAGTTTTGTCTTCCAGAATTTACTGTGTGGAGCTTTTTTATTTTTTTTAAATGACTGTCTGGACTCCAGCTGTTTCATCACAGAATATGTTTACTCTTTCACTAATTTTTTATGCCTGCATATGTGATTTAGTATCCTTATGTTTTAACCATAATTTCTTCTACCTTTTTATGGAGACTTAGTCTTAAGTACTTCTAAAGTTTATACCCCAATAAGACCTTTTGTATGTAATTGCATAAAAGTGTCATTACAAACTGACTATCCTGGCCAAATTCTAAAGGTCATTTAACATGAAATCTAGAATATGGGTAAAATAATAAGATTCATTCCCCACCAACTCTCTTTCTGGCCAGCATTTACTTAGGGTAGTACTCAGATGACTCTGTTCATTACCACTTATGCAGTTTATGTGAAAATTTTAACCACCAATACTTTTTACTTAGTTACACCAACAAGGTATCAGGAATTGAAACTTTTCTCTTGACCTATATGACATATACATTTTATAAGCAGTGTGAAATCTGTAGAAAATACACCACAATAATGTGATCTACATGTGAAATATGAGGCATTTGATAATTATTTTTGTTTTTTCATATGTTCTCTATGACAACACTTGAATTTTTTCTTTAAAGCACTTAAGTGAAAGTAAAAGACTTTTTTATATTTCATCTTGCAAAATCTAAGAATTGATGAATTTAGGCTACTTTGGCTGTTCATAATTAATATATGTGTAAAATAATGGTTGTGTGAAAGTTACCCACATTTTGACTTATTAAAAAGTATCTTTAATGTCATGGAAAAATTTAAATCGGAGTATCATAAAATTTCTTTCAGTACAAACTTGAAAACACTGCTGAATGTATTTTAAACAGGTCTGTTGAGAAGGTCACATTTATGTTTATAGTATAAGATTCCCAAAAGAGTATTTTAATTTAATATGTCCTACAAGTAAAGTAGTAAGCATCGTGAGAATACAAATGATGATGCAAACTGATTTTTTCAAATGCTTACATAAATTTTTTTAAATCCACCTGAAGTATATAGGAGGTGAATATCAAAATATATAACCATGACTCTATTCTGATAGGAAGCTGAAGAAGAGGACAATAAATGTGCCAGTGAGCTGGAGTCCTTGGAGAAGCACAAGCACATGCTGGAGAGTGCTGTTAACGAGGGCCTCAGTGAAGCTATGAATGAATTAGATTCTATTCAGCGGGAGTAAGTTCATCTCACCAAGATTTATAATGTTTATTTTCAGTTTATTTGACATTCTGTAGAGCTAGATCTATGTTTATTTGCTTTAATATGTATTGTAGAGCTCTTTGGTTGTTGAGGGAGTGGTGAATAGAACTTAAACAGAATAGCTTGTAACATGAAGATACTTTCCCCAGACAAATACATTCTGCTGGTATACATATATATACACAAATACATATAGCTATACATATGTCTACATATGTATATATGTAGACAAATACATTCTGCTGCTGTTACAGCTATTGCCCCTTCATTTTTTTAGATGTAATTAGTAAATGGGTTTTTAATCCCTGAAAACAACGTAAAATTTTAAATCAATTCAAATAACTTTGGCTATTTGTTAGCAAATTTTAGTAAAGTCTCACTAAGCTTTAATCAACTCCACTAAGCTCATATTTTTAAGATATACTTCTTAGAAATTAGGTGTATATAAACTATAATTTTACTATAGATTACAGAGTTAGTCTGCTATAACAGAACATGTGTCTTCATAATATTCACTCCACAATTGTAACCAAGTAAACAGTCCTGTCCATGTGGCACCTTGGTGAATGACCCAACAATTAACTCTGGAAGGAACAGGTTTTTATTTACAATATTCCGACCTTGCAAGCACTCAGAGTACGAATGCTTGGAGCCCTTCTTTCTCACGAGACCCAACACTTCCATTGTTTCCCAAAAGGCTATAAGCCAAAAGCTCAAAAAGTTCCCCTTTCTAATTTTAAGCTAGCTGTGCAGTCTCACAGCAGCTTTTTTCTTCAGTATCTGGGGTATGTTGTCATTAGCCTCCACGTTATAGTCCAAGGAATACATATGCCATGGTGCACTGGATTATGGTGGAGTCCAGGAAAGGCACAAGTTTCAAGAGTCCAGATAGAGTCTGGGTGTGCAAGGCAGCAGGTCAGTGTTTCGCAAGGCAGGATCCTTGGTGGCTTTGGAATTTGCTGGAGCAGGCATGCTTAAAGCAGCATGCCAGCTTTCTTAGTAGCCCATGGTGGCCAGCTTCTACAGCCTGCACGGCTCCTATCTTATTACTGGCAGCATGGTTGTACCCTTACTGTAAGCTTTTTGTTTTTCTCATGGCTCCTCTTTCTGTATTTGCAGCATGGCTTCTTTACACTCCTTCATCATGGCTTTCCTTGTGACTCCTCACCCTTAGTTTTAAATCCTGACCCAGAGCCTTCTGCATGACCTTATTTTTTACTTTTCCCACAATGAGCTACATTTGCCATCTTCCCTGTATAGTTTACATTCTTCCCGCTGCCATTCCCAGTCAGGGCAAGAGTGACTTAGTCATCCAGAAAGACTACCCCTCTGGCTATACCATGAGTAAGGATATATCCTGAAAGTCATGCTCACCTTGCCCTGAGGCAGTAGCACAGCTATTATTTTGCCTCTTATGAAAAATATCATCTGCTCCCCTCATCCCCCAACCAAGAGCTATGGGGGCTTTGGGGAACCATCAGTCTACACAGTCTACACTTTGTTTCAATTCCCGCCCTTTCTTACTTTGGGGACTATATATATATATATATATATATATATTTGGCTTCCGTATATATCATTTTAATATTCTAATATTTATCTTTACATTATAAATAAATATTTGTATTTTTCTTTAACATGACTTCTCTTTTTGCATTCTATAATTTAATTTTTGTCCATAGCTCATCGACCTCTTTCTCTTTTGGAACAGAGGGTTTAAAATGGTACCTGATTCTTTTTTTTTTTAATATATTTTGTTGATTATGCTATTACAATTGTCTCATCCCCCCCTTCATTCCCCACCACCCTGCATACCTTCTCCCAGCCACATTCCCCCCTTTTAGTTCATGTCCATGTGTCATAAGTTCTTTAGCTTCTACATTTCCCATACTATTCTTGCCCCCCCCCTGTCTATTTTCTACCTACCGTCTATGCTACTTATTCTTTGTACCTTTTCCCCCTCTCCTCCTCCCACTTCCCTGTTGCTAATCCTCTATGTGATCTCCATTTCTGTGATTCTGTTCCTGTTCTAGTTGTTTGCTTAGTTTGCTTTTGTTTTTGTTTTGGGTGTGGTTGTTAACAACTGTGAGTTTGCTGTCATTTTACTATACATGTTTTTTATCTTCTTTTTCTTAGATAAGTCCCTTTAACATTTCATATAATAAGAGCTTGGTGATGATGAACTCCTTTAACTTGACCTTATCTGAGAAGCATTTTATCTGCCCTTCCATCTAAATTGAAGCTTTGCTGGAGCAATCTTGGATGTAGGTCCTTGCCTTTCATGACTTGGAATACTTCCTTCCAGCCCCTTCTTGCCTGCAAGGTCTGTTTTGAGAAATCAGCTGAGAGTCTGATGGGACTCTTTTGTAGGTTACTGTCTCCTTATCTCTTGCTGCTTCTAGGATTCTCTCCTTAATTTTAATCTTGGATAATGTAATTATGATGTGCCTTGGTATGTACCTCCTTGGATCCAACTTCTTTGGGAATCTTTGAGCTTCCTGGACTTCCTGGAAATCTATTTCCTTTGCCAGATTGGGGGAGTTCTCCTTTATTATTTGTTCAAATAAGTTTTCTACTTGTTGCTCTTCCTCCTCCCCTTCTGGTACCCTATAATTCGGATGTTGGAATATTTAAAGATGTCTTGGATATTCCTAGGCCTCTTCTCATTTTTTTGAATTCTTATTTCTTCATTCTTTTCTGTTTGATTTTTCTTTCTTCTTTCTGGTCCACTCCATTGATTTGAGTCCCAGTTTCCTTCCCATCACATCCTATTGGTTCCCTGTACATTTTCCTTCATTTCACTTAGCATAGCCTTCATTTTTTCATCTAATTGTGACCAAATTCAACCAATTCTGTGAGCATCCTGATCACCAGTGCTTTGAACTGTGCATCTGATAGGTTGGCTACCTCTTCGTCGCTTGATTGTGTTTTTTCTGGAGCTTTGATCTGTTGTTCCATTTGGGCTTTTTTTTTTTTTTGTCTTGTCATGCCTGTTATGTATGAGGGGCGGAGCCTTAGGTGTTCACCAGGGCAAGACAGCTCAGTTACTGGGTTGTGGCGCTGAATGTGGGGACGGAGTCCAAGAGGGAACAATGGCACTTGCTCTTCTCTCTGTCGGATTTCAGTCCCTTCTGCCTTTCCCCCAAAGCAAACTGGGCCTTTCTGGTGCTGATTCCCATGTGAGTGGGCTTGTGTATGTTCTAAGAACCTGTGGGTCTCTTCAGTGAACTCTCATGTGATGCTGGGTGTCTCTCCCAACACCTCAACTCCCACAGGTGTTTTTAGCCGGTGTTTCAAGGCCTTATTTCCCCGCACTGGGGCCCTGGGTTGCATGGTCTGTCTCGCTCCCCAGTTTCGCCTGGTTTATCTGCTCACGAATGTGGGACCATCTGGTCAGCCAGCCGCCTTGCACGCCATGCCCCACTTCACAATCGCCGCCTTGCTGGGTCTGCCGGTTGCCACCTGGGCGCCCAGGGTCTTCCCGCTGAGGTCTTGCATGCCTGGGGTTAGATGCTGCCTTGCATGCCAGGTGCTACCACTTTTTTTGCCACAACCCCTCTCCGCCTGGCCGCCGACTCCACCCCTCCTACTGGTCTGGATGAATGTGTCTATTTTAACTCCTTGGTTGTTGGACTTCTATACAGTTCAATTTTCTGTCAGTTCTGGTTGTTACTTTGTTTCTAAATGGTTGTCCTTATTTTGGTTGTGGGAGGAGGCACAGTGTGTCTACCTACGCCTCCATCTTGGGCGGAAGTGGGTCTTTATAATCTTATAAAGGACAATGGATGAAGGTCTTAAATTTTCGGAGTTACCTTCTGCTGGCCATAGCCATTGTTCTACTACCTATGCCTGAGTTCAGTAGTTCCTAACAAAGTAAGCATGTGAAGCAGAGCAGAGGATGGCCTTGGGGGGGGGGGGGGGGCCTTGCAGAGTTGAGGTCACTTGGCTGTCCCCAGGCAGTGGTGTGTTTGGTGTCCAAGGGCTGGCACGTTTGGACATGTTGGCATTGTCATATTCTGGAGACAGGAAGGTTAGAAAGCACAGTTGAAACCCTGCGTCAAAGGCAGGGACCAATTCTTTTCAATGTCCCACATTAGGAAAAGAGTGGCTTTTTTTGGAAAAGGAAACCAGTTTTAAAGTGAAGCCCACAGACTGCACCAATATTTCACCAACCAACCACTTAGTTCAATCAAACTGTTGAGTCTTAGGAGGTGGAGCTGCAGGTGGGCTTCTTAAGTGAGTTCTATATTGCAACTGATTACTTAGGTAATGAGATCATAGGCTTATTACGCCTTACGAAAACAGAAGGAAGAACACACATGTTAATTTATACAATTTGCAGTCACGAACCAGTTTTTTGAGACTGCGAGTCTTTTGGGAAGACATTTAATTGCAAGGCCCTTAATAGCATGACATTTAACAGTGGCAAATTGACAAATAAATTGAGCATTTTTGATGATGTCAAAAACCCAATTTTAACTTTCAAATGAAAAACTTTGAAGACAGCTGCACTGTCCAACACTGAGCTTTTTGATTTTTTTGAATTATTATTTTTCTTCCTAAGATTGCCCTTATTATCATTAAAGGGACTGCATTAATTCCAGTTTTAATATTTCCTGTTCTTTTGTATAAACACACCAAGAGCAGCAATTGGTTACATATGACTTTTAAGTCTGCTTTGCTGGAATTTACACAGGGAACCTTTAGATTGACTTTTTAGTCCACCCTTCAGGGCACAGAAGTTGAGCCACATATCTGCCATTTGGCCTTGCCTCTACCACTTGCTTTTTTCAAGTCCTTAAGTCTTCCATTGTGCCTTAAGGTTTCTTCTAGCCATTTTTTCAGAAAAGTGACCTTTGACCTTCATTTCTTTCCTGGAAAGACTTCCAGGGACCACACAACCAGTCAAGGTGGTATTAGACTTTTTCTTGTTGGCTTTTAAAAGCTTCAAAGTCAATTACAGTTCCTTGGGGGTTTCCCCCCCCCCCCAGAATACATCCTGAAAGTCACACACACCTTGCCAGGAGGCAGTAGCACAGCTATTATTTTGCCTTTGTTATGAAAATATCTCAAGCCATATCATCTGTTCCCCCCACCCCCCAACCAAGGGCTATGGGAGCTTTGGAGGCCTCTCAGTCTACACCCTGTTTCACTATGAAAAAACATCTGCAATAAAAACTACAGGGCTTATGGGAAAATTATGATCGGGGCCCAACTTTCCAAAACTTTGTCAGTTACACATAAACAAAGACTGGAACCTATGAAAATGTTAGCACAATTGTAAACATGTTAAATATTTTTAAGAAATACCTAAATACCACAAGAAGTAGTATACTCTACCTTAAAAAGACCTAAATTTTATATGGGGAAGTGGGCATTCAAAGGGTTGCACCCTGTGAATTAACGGGAAGAGGTAGAAGGAGGGTTATCTGAAACTAAATAGAAAATTGTAGCATCAGATATGGATGCATGTGGCTCATCACATATTTAATGAACTGTAGGAGCTAGTGCTCCTGTCAGGTGTGTGCTTGTATGTTTTGTGTTTTATATATTTCTTTGCATTTGGATTCAGCTGAGTGCAGTGCTCTGCATTCACGTAATGTTTCTCAAGAAGGAAATTGGTATAAGCAAATGCAAAATTTGCATTATGCTCTAATTGCTACGTAATATATCCAATTGTAACAAATACATGTTTCCAACAAGCACTATAGCAGAAGTAACTGGACGCTGTTACTTTTTTTTAGAAGTTCTTTACTATCAAATTATACAGTCAAGTTTTCTCTTTTTGTTTCCCTTATTAAAACTTACATAGGAAACATTTTAGACACAGTGCCATAAATGTAACTAAAAATAGTGACATTCCTTATAGACATTTTTTTGCCTTTGCGTGTATATAATTCTCTGGTTCAACCTGTATAAAGTCAGTATGTTTATTAGCTAATTTACAGGTTCTCTAAGTGTCAAGTGACCTCCAAATAACTTTTAAAAATCTTACTCTAATGTTGGAAGTATTACCCTTAAGAAAATCAGATCACAACTGTAATAGCATAATCAATAAAATATATTTTTCAAAAAAAAGAAAATCACAGATCTTCATTTTCTTATTTGTAGCCTAGCGATAGAAAATTTGGTTGAAGGGGTTTTTTGGCCTGCAGTTTTTGTTTTGAATTTGAATTTGAATTTGAATGCCATCGAACAAGACTCCTGCTCTCCCATTCAAGTGTATTTCATTTCTCACCCCAAAACACATTCGTAAAGAGAAATTTTTACTATAAATGATATTATGCATGATAATCGTAGAAAAAGATTAGATCAAGAAGTTTATAATCCTTTGGAGACTCAGGTAAGACCATTTGCTTCCAAGCTTTGTATGTTAAAGAATGAAGTTTTGCTGTTTTGTTGCTTACAAAGGATATTTGAAAAAGTTTTTATTTCTGTTTAGTGATTGAAAGCTACACCTTTGTGAATTAATCATACATATAACACGCAGCACATATCCCCATCACAGCCTGGTTTTGTTGATATGAAAAGGGGAAGTGAACTAACTAGAAGGGGTATACTAAATTTTTTCACTAGGCAACTCAAACAAGAGTTTTTATCCTACAGATACCAACTAGTCGTACAGACCACAACTGAAGAAAGACGAAAAGTGGGAAATAATTTGCAGTGTCTTTTAGAGATGGTTGCTACCCACGTAGGGTCTGTGGAGGTAAGTGTATGAAGGTCTTTTCTACATTCTAAGAAAGTTTTTAAAGTTTTTATATATGTCTCTTTTGTTTCTACAAAAAAATTAATGATAAGCTTTATTTCTATGGGAATTATGATCTAGTGTAAATTTATCAAAAGAATCCTGTCTAGCAGTGGTGTGAGGGGACACTTGCGCATCTTATAAGTAACCTGTTCTGTTCACATAAACCACAATGATTATTGCATCAACATCATAGAATGTGGTGCCAAACTTCATTCTACGCACTGTAAACATTTTAGTACATTTAAGATTTCATTCAGATGAAAGTACATGTTATGACGACCACTTTTCCATTATGTTAATTTCATATAAACATAGAATCAAGTATTTCTGAAACATAATGTTTACCTCATCCTCACCTTTCACATAAATTGAAAGTTTAACAATAAAACTTTTCCTCCAACCATCTGTACAGAACACAAAAGCTAAGGTAATTGCTATACTCCACAATTCCTAGGTAATTTATCAGGTAATATATTTCCAGTTGGGAATGGTTTAAGAAAAGAAGGTTCATTACGTTACATTAATAGACTTCCGTATATTGAGAGCAGAGCATATGATATCCTACTTTTCCTCATCTCTCCTGAATGACATTGATCAGCTGCTTTCTTGTTTGCCAGTGCTCTTCACTGCTTACTAGTTAAAATTAAGAAAAGCATCCTACATACATCAGAAAACCAGGATTCTACCCATTCTCCTAATTTAGCAATTTAGTGGCTCTATAACCTTTAATGAATCCTTTTTCAGCCACAGACCAGAAAATGATTTGAGCAATTGATTACTTTCTCCTTCTCCCATGTATGCTGTGTAATAGTTCTAGTCTACTGTTGGTTTTTAAGAGAAATATTCATTCATAATACACTATTGTTGGCTTAGATTGAGAAAGTCTGCTTGTGTGTATCATTTGACTTCTTTTGGTCTGTCTTCTGTAAAAATGAAAGGATTATACTAAATAATTGCCAATATTCTTTGTACCTCTATTGTAGATAACTATTAGTCTGACCTTAGTGTTGTTAAGCTAGTAGTGATTTATCACTATGGATTTATGTGAAAGGTACCCACAACTATTAAAGTTTCAATCAGTTAACACAAAATTATATTTGAAATTCTAATGATAGATTATTACTTTTTAATTACTCTATAGTTTAATGTTGTTAAGAAGATCAGACTGAGTTCATTTCCTGAGTACCTACTTTGCACTATGCAAAATTCACAATTAGCCAGTAAAGTATAGAAGGAGCATATAAAATTAATCAATTATCATTAAAACCTAATATGGAGAACGTTTATGAGTGATGAAATTGTACTGAAGAAAACAGGAATTTGGATCTAATGGTGTCTTCAGATGTTGTATTTCCCATGGGTCAGTGTGTTTCTTTGAGCAGTTCCTAGTGGAGCCATGATGTTGTCAGCCAGGAGACAGCAAACTACAGTCTGCAGGCCAAATTGTGCCCACAGCCTAATTTTGTGAATAAAGTTTTACTGGAACACAACCATTTCATTTCACTTTCATACTATCTTGGCTGCTTTCCCGCTACAAGACCAGGGCTCAGCAGGTGCCACAAAGACCATCTGCTGTATTCAGGCCGCAAAGCCTAAAATAAAATACTTATTCAGAAAAAGTTGCTGACTCCTATTCTGGGTTCCTACCTCCCTGAAGGGCACAGAATCTTTTTTTTTTCTTTTGTCTGTTTAGATGTTCAAAAATTATTATAAAGGTATATTAATCACCACATTGTAGTATTTATACATACAAACTAGCCTGTCTGGCAAAGAATCCAGAAACAGCTGATTGAGCATAGGCAGGAAACTGATATATGAGAGGTAGTATTGTAGAGTAGTGGAGGAAAAATGAATTATTCAATTAAATTCAACTATATTAAAATTAAGATCTCTAGGGAGTAGAAAGATAAGCAATAAAATGGTAGAATTTTTTTTAAACAACTGGTAACAGATCTAGATACATATAGTCCCTGAAAAATAAATATGAAAAGTGAGCCAAAGACTTGAAAGGGAATTTCACAAAGACCTAATGTGGCCAACAAACATATGAAAAGATATAACATTCCCACCCTCAATAAACTGGCAATAAATTAAACTTTAATAATACTACTTGCCACAAGAATTATAAAAATGAGAGTTCTCATTTATGTTGCTGGGGTTGTAAATTGATATAACAATTTTAGGGAACAATTTGGCAATCCCTAATAAAGCCATGCAGTTTCACTCTAGGTATTAAATTAAATTTTTATGCTGCTAGAGTACTGTACTGGGTTAAACAATATACCCCAAAAATACCTATCTATCTGAAATCTCACAGTGTGACCTTATTTGGAAACAAAGTTTTTGTGGATGTACTTAGTTAGGATGCAGTCATATAGATTAGGGTAGACCTGAAATCCAGTGGCTGGTATCCTATAGAAAGTCCATGTGAAGATAGAGGCAGAAATACAGTGACGTAGCTACAAACTAAATAGTACCAAGGGTAACTGGAAGAAGCTGGGAGAAGGCAAAGAAGGATTCTTCCCTAGAACTTTCAGAGAGAACATAGCCCTGTCAATACCTTGATTTCAGACTGCTAGCTTCCAGAACTGACAGCATAAACTTCGTTGTTGTAGGCCACCTAATTTTTGTGAAATAAATTGTGCTTTGCTATGTTATTAAATTTGAAATAGTAAAAAAACAAATAACCTAGTGTATTAGTTTCCTATTGTTGCCACAACAAATTATTGCCAATTGAATAACTTAAAGCAACACAAATTTATTTCTGATGTTTTTGGTGGTCAGAAGTCTAAAATGGGACCTCTGGCTGCAGTCCTTCCAGAGGCCACCTTCAGTCCTTGGCTTGTGGCCTGTTCCTCCTAGCACAGCATCTCCTATCCTCTGACTTCTCTTCCATCTTGAGATCTTTTCTCTAATTGTCACACTGCTCATTGCCTCCTCCAAGGAGCGTTGTGATTATGTTGGACCTACCAGTGTAGCACAGAATAATCTCTTATTGTGATCCTTAACTTATACCTGCAAAGTTTCTTTTGCCATGTAAGATAACAAATTCGCAAGTCCTGGGGATTAGGACATAGACATCTTTGGAGAGGCTGCTACTCAGCCTCCCATGCCTGGGAATAAAAACTTCATTAATGGTAAAGTGTATAGGTAAAGGGTATATTCATTATATAGAATACTGTATAGCAGTACATGAATAAATGTAGTGGTATGTATTAACATGAATGAATCTTAAAATACTGGCTGAAGAAAAGTCAGAATGTTACCTTTAATATAATGCAATAAATATGAAGTTGAAACCATGTTCCACTAAACTATATTGTTTAGAGTACATACACCTGTGTCTGTGTGTGTGTGTGCATAGTATATAAAGAAAAGAAAAGCATTTAGGAAAGTAGTTGCCTCTGGGGAGAAAAGAGGATATGATTTGGAAAGAGCACAAAGGATCCTACATGATGGATACAAGAGCATTCCTTTTAATCCTTTTCTTACAAAGGGTGTACTCTTGTCTGTAAATTTATGTTTTTACATTAACAATTGCTAATTGTTTCCACTAGAAACACCTTGAGGAGCAGATTGCTAAAGTCGATAGAGAGTATGAAGACCATGTGTCTGAAGATCTCTTGGAAAATATTAGAGAGATTGGAGAAAAGTATAAGAAGAAAGCTGCTCTAATTAAGTCTTCTGATGAATGAAGATTAAAAGTTACCCAAGCAAGAACTTTGTAAACAGTGTAAATTTTGAAATTCCTTTGTAGGTTTGAAAAATCTCTGACATTCTATACCTCTTCTTACAATGAAGTCTCATGAACATATCTTCCCATGCCTGTGAAATATTTTATAGGTTTTATATATCTAGTTCATTAACTTAAAGTATATATAACCTGACATTATGAAAATTTGCTGGTTTGTTGTCTTTAGATGTGAGGACCAGTTATATTATGTACCCGGAGTTAATAAAATGTTATCAATAAAGTGGTTTTTTCCTTGATTTTCTGCCTATTTTCAGATAATTAAAAAGGTATTTTGATCTAAACCAAGAGTCAGCAAACTGCCTGTGGGCCAAATCTGGTCACACCCATTCGTTGAAGTATTGTTTATGACTGCTTTCATACTATAATGGCAAGGTTTAGCATATGCAACAGAGACCATATGGCCTGCAAAGTCAAAAATGTGTATTATTCCGGCCCTTTATAAAAAACAAAAACACAGCCAGTCCCTGGTGTAAACTGTGCAGGGTTGGTACTGTTCAACTAAAAAATGTTCTTAATGACTCTGCATCTGTATTTAACCCACTCCTTATTCAGAGCCAAGAAGCTAAAATTCTTTCTGGGTTTTTGTCATCTTTACTCTGAAATAAGCAGAAGAATATGGAATGTGAGAATCAGAAGGCATAATATAACTTAGTTCAACCTCCTCATTTTAGAGATGAAAGTTCATTCCTAGAGAAGTTCTGGTTTATCTCAGGTCACAGATCTTGGTGGTCAAAGCCACACTGGAATTTACTGAGTCAATACATAATCCTGAGGACAGCCACCAGAGCCATGAAATATGAATGTGCTGGATGCTGAGGAAGTGTTACATTATGAGATTTTTAGGCATGTCTAAACTGTTAGGAAGCTCCTTAAATTTAACATCTGCCTTCAGTTGAACTCTATTCTTTAAACTTTGTTTCGATTCTGATGCAACTCTAAATAGCATGAAAAATGAAATACACTATACAAACTTAACTGGAATTCCAGCTAAGCTTTATGAAGGGAGAACATTCAGTCTGAAAGTGCAGTTCAGTCATAGTTGGAGATACATAGTAGATAGGGTAAGATGGATAATTACCAATATATTCAAGAATTTTGACCACTGATGTCCTACAGAACTTCCTCCAGTGATGGATTTTATCTGCACTATTCAATATGGTACAATGTATTTATTGTGTACTCAAATGACATATATATGACAAAATAAAGACTACTCAGCCCTGGCCAGGTAACTCAGCTGGTTAGAGCATTGTCCTGATACACCAAGGTTGCAGGTTTGATTCCTGGTCAGGGCACGTATAAGAAGCAATCAATGAATGCATAAGTAAATAGAACAATAAATCAACCTCTCTCTCTCTAAAAATCAATCAATAGATAAAAAATAAAAGAAGATCCTTTAAAAAAAAGACTACTCAAAGGTTTGCCACTCAAAATGGTGTGGAAACCATCAGCATCACCTGGGAGCTTGGTAATGCAGACTCTTGACCCCACTCCAAATCTACTGAGTCAGGATCTACACTTTTATAGTGTGTTGATATAAACTGCATATTTAAACTTTTAATAGGTTTTGATGTATTTATGCACACTCTCCCATAAAGTCATAGTTGATCTAATGTATTTGTCATCACTAAATTTCCCTCATGGCCTTTGGCCATACTTTATATTGCCCCATCTGACACCTGTCCACACCATTTCCAGGCAAGTGTTTGATCTCCATTCTGTTACTACAGATTGGTTTGCATTTTCTAGAATTTTATGTAAATGAAATGTAATATGTACACTTGCATGGCTTCTTTATAACTATTTTGAGGCCCACATTCAACTGTATATCAATAATTCATCCTTGTTACTGCTGAGTAGTAGCCCATTATATGAATATATTATCAGTTTACTCTTGATTGACATTTGAGTTGTTTGCAGTTTTTGGCTATTATAAAATCTGTGGACATTGATATACAAGCATTTTAGACAGGTCTAAATTGTTAGGAATTCCCACCATAAGTTTTATTTCTCTTGGGTAAATACCTGGGATTAGAATGACTAGTTCACATAGGTTAGGTGCATATTTAACTTTCATAAAACAAAGTTATTCTGAAGTGGTGGTAACATGTTTCTCTCTGCAGTGTATGAGAGTTACAGTTGTTCCACATTTTGCCCACTCTTGGTATGACCAGTCTTTTTAATTTAAGCTATCCTAAGTGTGCATGGTTCTATCTTACTGATATTAATTTGCATTTCCCTAATGACCAGTGGTGTCAAACATCTTCATGTGCTTATTTCTCAGCCATATGAGGGGACCCCCAAAAAATGAATTTATTTATTAAAAATTATATTTATTTTTACATGTTTAAATTTCAGTCACCTTGAAGTGCTCTCTACTGGATGCAATATACCTATCAAAATGTAAATGTTTTTGATACATACACCTATCAAAATGTTTTTTTCACTGCTCAAAACAGTTTTTGAATTTGTTGCTTTTGATGCCTTTTAGTACTGCTACCATTGTTTGTTTCACCTCTTTCACATCAGCAAAACATTTCCCTTTAAGGAATTTTTTCACGGGTGGGGGGGTGTGGGGGGGTGGAAGGGTGCTCAGGGGAAGTTCCAGTGAACAGAGAGGGTAGGTAATGAGGGTCATGACATTTTTGGTCAAAAAATGCTGAACACTCAGCGAGGTGTAGGCAGGTGTGCTCATAAATCACCCATCATGAAATGGACAAACGTATTAAAAGGCTTCAAAAAAAAATTTACTGAAGCCTGAAGGCACTTCTCACAGCAAACGCAACTTGTACACTAATGCAGATGGATTCCTAGAATGCTCACCTAGTGGGGGAAGCCTGTACTACAAGGCCCCTTGAAAATAATTAGGAGTTTTTGGGTCCCCCCTCGTATATCTTCTTGGGGACATGTCTCTTCAAATATTTGCCCATATTTGTACTGGATTGTTTCTTATTACTGATTGGCAGGAGTTTCTATACATTCTAGATATAAATACTTTGATAAACATTTTGTAAATAATATCTCCTGGTCTGTGATTCACCTTTTCATTTTCTTTTCTTTTTAACATTTTTTTATTGTTCAAGTACAGTTTTCTGTCTTTTCCCCCCACTCCTCCCCACCATCCCAGGCCTCCCCACCTCCCTCCCCTGTTTCCACCCCCCGTTGTTATTGTCCATGTGTCCTTTGTAATTATTCCTGCAAACCCTTACCCTTTTCCCCTGAAATTCCCTCCCCTCTGGTCACTGTCAGCCTGCTCTCAATTTCAGTGTCTTTACTCATATTTTGCTTGCTTGCTTTGTTGATTAGGTTCCTGTTAAAGGTGAGATCCTATGGTATTTGTCTTTCACCGCCTGGCTCATTTCTCTTAGCATAATACTTTCATGGAACTTCCAGTTCCATCCATGCTGTCGCAAATAGTGTCTTTTGAAGAACAAGCTTTAAATTTTGATAAAGCCCCATTTGTTGTTTTTATACTCTCTGCATTTTGTGTAGTATTTAAGGAATCTTTGCCAAAATTACTGATTTTCACCTGTGTTTTATTCTAGAAATTTTACACTTTTGACTACTGAATGAAAATTAGAGTCCAAATCTGCATTTTAAAAAGGTCCCCATTTTGTTACTATGCCCACGAAATTTTGAGATGCATTACTTTAAAAGGAAAAACACTAGTTAAATATTCTCTGTAATGTAATACTATTTAATAGTGACTTTAGGAATGACAGAAAAATTATACCAAGTTCAAAGTGATAACCTAAGCACAACTTGGAACATGTTCAAGAAATCAAAGTGATGAGTGTGTTTACAGAGCACTTGCCACTTAACATTTTTAACCTCAATCTACAAGTTTTCTTCTGAATTCCTAAGGATATGCTTTATCCTCAGAACTGATACCACTGAGACATATTATTCCAGTTAAAAACTCCAAGAATCCTAAGAGTTAGAAAAGGTTTTAGATAATACAATTCAACCTCTCAATCAATGAGGAATACCTTTCATGGCATTAAAAGAAATTTTTTTCATCTATTGATTCAAGAAAAAGAGAAACATGGATTTGTCATTCCACTTATTTATTCATTGGTTGCATCTTGTATGTGCTCTGACAAGAGATTGAACCTAAAACCATGATATATTGGGACAATGCTCTAACCCACTGAATACCTGGCCAGGGCCTCTCATGACTTTTTTGTATGTGGTTAATTAGCACTTGTCTAAATACTTCCAATGATAGAACTGCTTCCAAGTTATTACTTCAAACATTAGATGGTTGATAACCCTGCTGGCCAGAAGTTTTACCTTCTTAAAATCTACCTCCACATAACTTCGAGTTGTCATAGAATAGTTCAGTTATAGTTTCCAGTTCCATTTAGGGGCATCAATTATTTATTGTTTAGCTTATGTTTGATCCTGTGTCTGATTACACCAGCCTCCCCTCAGTTGTTTTTAATCTCTTATTTTACCTTTCTTTCAATGTTACTATTTTAATTCTTTCCTCTACAGAAATCTATTTTCTTTAATTTTTAATTTTGAAATAATTTGACTTCTGAAAGTTGCAAAACTAATAAAAATTCTCCCTTTCAATTTCCTAATATTTTACTCCATTTATTTACCATTCTCTTCCACTGCTTTACCTTCCTATCTATTTATTTATATATCTTGACTTGCTTGTAAGCAAATTACAGACATTATACCCCTTTATCTCTAAATGCTTCAATATGTATTTCCTAAAAACAAAAAAAAATCTCTTATATAACCAAAGGACAATTGTCAAAACAGGAAGTTAGTGTCAGTACATTAGTACCCAATCTACAGAAGTTACTGAAATTTTGTCAATTGTTCCAATAATATTCTTTATTAGGATTTTTTTTCTTGGTCCAGGATTGGATTCCAAGATCACACATTTCATTTAGTTGTCAGATTTCTTTAATCTCCTTCATGCCAGAAGAGTTCCCTCATTCTGTTTTAACATTCATGAGCTTAGCATTTTTTAATACTTTAGTAATTTATAGATTGTCCCTCAATTTTTGTTTAATGTGTTAATTAGATAGGGTATATATTCTTCAAGGACATCACAGAAGTGATGTCAAGTTCTTTTTAGTACATTGCATCAAAAGGTACATGATGTTTGTTGCTCCCATTAATGTTAACCATATCACTTCATTTTGGTGGTATCTACAAGGACACTAATGTCTCCCCTTATAATTAAGTGGGGAGGATAGTTTAAGACCAAATATACTATTCATGATCAAACTTTCTCCTACTGGTTTTTCTATGTCTCTTGAATAAATTATTATTATGATGGTTACCAAAAAGTGATTTTTAATTGACATACAGCATTATATTAGTTCCAGGTATATAATGATTTAATATTTGTATATATTGAAAACTGAATGATCCCTGGCTGGGTGGTTCTGTTGATTGGAGCATTGTCCCATACACCAAAGGATCATGGGTTAGATTCTCAGTCAGGCACATACTTAGGTTGTGGGTTTGTGGGTTTGTTGGGTTTGATCCCCAGTCTGGAAGGAGGGAGGGTATGGGAGGCAATCTACTGATGTCTCTCCCCCCCCCCCTCTCTCTCTCTCCTTTCTCCACCCTCTCTGTATCTCCCCCTCTCTCTGTCTTGCCCCCTCTCTCTCTAAAATCAATTTAAAATAACACATCTTTGGGTGAGGATTAAAAAAAGACGAATAACCACAATCAGCCTAGTTAACACACATCATCATACATAGTTAGAATTTTTTATCTTATAATGAAAACGTTTAAGATCTACTCATGGCAACTATCAAATATACAACACAGTATTATGAACTGTATTATACATTAAGTGATGTGCATTAAGTTTATTTTTCAATTACAGTTGACATTCAATTTTATACTAATTCATGTACACAGCATAGTGGTTAGGCATTTATATAACTTACAGAGTGATCCCTCAATAAATTTAATATCCATCTGAAGCCATATAGCTATTGCAATATGCTCTATTACGTTTCCTATGCTGTACTTTATATCCCTGTAACTGTTTTGTAACTGCTAACTTATACTTCTTAATCTCTTCACCTTTATCATCCAACCCTTCATGCCCTCACCTGGCAAGCACTAGTTTGTTTTCTTTATCTATGGTCTATTTCTGTTTTCTTTATTTTGTTTTTTAGATTTCACACATATAAGTAAAATTATATGGTATTTGTCTTTCCCTAAATTATTTCACTTAGCATAATGCTTTCTAAGTCCATTTATTTTGTTGCAATGGTAAGATTTATTCTTTTTTGTAGCTGAGTAATATGCCATTTATAAAATCTATTTAGTCTATTGACTGGTACTAAGGTTGCTTCCACATCTTGGCTATTGAAATGATGCTGCAGTGAACATAGATATAGATACATGTGCATTTTCAAATTAGTGCTTTGAATTTCTTCAGAGAGATACCCAGAAATGGAATTGCTGGGTCATAAGGTAGTTCTATTTTTAATTTTGGGGGGAACCTCCATACTGTTTTTGATAGTGGCTGCACCAGTCTGCACTCCAGCCAACAGTTTGTGAGAGTTTCCTGTTCCCCACATCCTCACCAACACTTGTTTTTTGTTGATTTATTGATGATAATCATTCTGACAAGTGTGAGGTGATATCTCATTGTGGTTTTAATTTGCATTTCCTTGATGATTAGTGATGTTGAGCATCTTTTCATGTGTCTATTGGCCTTCTGTATGTCATCTTTAGAAAAATGTCTGTTCAGGTCCTCTATGCATTTTTAATCAGATTGTCTTTTTTGGTGTTAAGTTCTATGAATTCTTTATAAATTTTTACTATTAACCCCTTATTGGATGTATCATTAGCAAATATTTTCTCTGATTCAGTAGGTTGTTTTTTGTGTTGTTGATGGTTTCCTTTGTTGTGCAAAAACTTTTTAGTGTGATGGAGTCCCATTTTTTAATTTTTAATTTTTTTAATTTTGTATCCCTTGACTAATGAGATTTATCCAAAAAAAGTGTTACTGAGAGCAATGTCAGAGGGACTGAGTCCAAGTTTTCTTCTAAGAGTTTTATAGTTTCAAGTTTTACATTTAGGTCTTTAATTCATTTTGAGTTTATTCTTACAGATAGTTTTTTTAAAAAAATGGTCATTTCATTTTTTTGTATGTATCTGTCCAGTTTTCTCAATACCATTTATTGAAGAGACTGTTTTTACCCCATTGTGTATTCTTGCCTTCTTTGTCCTAGACTAATGGACCATATAGGTGTGGGTTTATTTCTGGGCTCTCTGTTTCATTGTTTTTATGTCATGTAATACAGGGGAAGCCTGTACTATAAGGGGCCCACTCTGCAGAAGATAATTCCATTATTTTTCAGAACAGGCACTCCCCCTCATAGTCCCTGTTAAATACAATGTTAGCTATGAATTTGTCATATATGGTCTTTATTATGTTTGGGCATTATTACATTAAGGTATGTTCCCTCTATTACCACTTTGTTGAGAGTTGTTATCAAAAATGGATGCTGGATTTTGTGAAATGCTTCCTTGCATCTATTGCTATGATTATATGATTTTTATCCTTCATTTTGCTTATGTAGTGTATCACATTAATTGATTTGCAGATATTGAACCAACCTTGCATCCCAAGAATAAATCCTACTTGATCATGGTGTACAGTCTTTTTAATGTATTGCTGGATCTGGTTTGCTAATATTTTGTTGAAGATTTTATCATCTATGTTCTTCAGAGATGTTGGTCTATAAATTTCTTTTGCTCTAAATGCCTTTCTCTGGTTTTAGAATCAAGTTAATGCTGGCCTCATAAAATATGACTGGGAGCCATCCCTCCTATTGAATTTTTTGAAATAGTTTGGGAAGGTAGAAGTTCATTTTTCTTTGAATTTTGGTGAAACTTTCCTGTGAAGCCATCCAGTTCAGGACTTTTGTTTATTGGCACTTTTTAGATAACTGATTTGACCTCGTTGGTAGTTTTCAGTCAGTTCACATTTTTTTGTTCCTTCTTGATTCAGTCTTGGAAGATTATGTGTTTTTAGGAAATAGTTTTTTCCAGATTGTCCAATTTGTTGACATATCCTTGTTTGTACAGTTTTCTTAGAATTATTTATATTTTTGTACTTTCAATTTTCACTTCTCCTTTTCCATTTCTTTTTATTGGTTTATCACGTTGTTTATGTTTTCAAACAACCAGCTCCATGTTTTATTGTTCTTTTGTATTTTTTAGACTCTATTTCACTTATTTTTGCTCTGATCTTTATTATTTTTTTTCTTCTACTCACTTTGGTCTTTATTTTTTCTTATTTTTCTAGTTCATTTAATAGATTTAAGGTTAGTTTGTTAAATTTTTCTTTTTTCTTGATAGACCTATATTGCTATGAATTTCCATCTTAGAACTGCTTTGGCTGTGTGCCATAAATTTTAGAGTCACTGTATTTGCAATATCATTTGTCTCAAGGTATTTTTTTCTTTTTTTATCCCATTCATTGTTTAATAGCACATTATTTAGCCTTCATGTGTTTATGTGTTATTCCATTTTTTGTAATTGATTTCTAGTTTCATACCATGGTGGTCCAAGAAGATGCTAGTAATATGATTTCAATTTCCATTCAGTGAAATTTTAAATTTCTAATTATAGAAATTTTAAATGGCAAAAAGCAATTTTTAAATTTCTACTTATATTGTCCATTTTCTCTACACTAGTCAGTTGTCATTCTATGGTAAGGAAGAACTTTCCCTTCTCTAAAATTCATTTATTTATATTAATATGAACCCATGGGTTCTTCTTCATCAATGGGTTGTGATCTGTAACTATAATTTATTTTGATGTGTAAATTGTTCCACATGTGACCAGTGGAACCCCTTCAAGTTGGCTCCTGTGCCCCTTTTTTGACATTTCTTCATCATTCCTCAAGCATTTTTCTTGCTTTCTTGCTTTCTTGCAGTATAAGATGTTCCAGGCTCATTCTGTACTTTCCCTGTCCCACCCCTGGAATCTGCCAAATCTGCAAGGATGCCTGGTCCCTTTCAAGGGACAATAATATTTTGAAACCAAAATATGAGCACTCTGTGGATTTATTGCTCCTAAAGTGCCAATGCTTTCAGATCTTCTCCAAGGGCAGATCTAAAAAATATAAGTATTTGTACATATACACACATCTTTATTTATAAATCTGTGTCAATATGTTGGAAACCATGAGTTCATACAAATATCACCAGTTCCTAGCCAACACTACTCAGGTGCTTGAAAATGTGAACTAGAACATGACTATCATAAGCAAAAATTCAATGACTTAGGGACTCATCATTTTTAAACTCTCACCCAAGGATATCTTTATTGATTTTAGAGAGAGAGAAAAGGGGAGGTAGAGAGAAACATCAATGTGAGAAACATCAGTGGGTTGCCACCTGTACGTGCTCCAACTAGGGATTGAACCCAAAACCTAGGTATGTTTCCTGACCAGGAATCAGACCCACAAGCTTTTGGTGTATGGGATGATGCTCAAAATAAGTGAGTCACCTGGCCAGGACAGAGACTAATTTTTAGGATAAGCAATTTAGCACCATGGATAGGACCCCAGGCAATGGGGCAAACTCACTGCTTAACGTATCTTTGGAGACTGGATAAGATGATGGCTAACTCTCAACAAGTGGAAATGCCTGAGTTACCCTGGCAGAAAGTATGAGGAAGGAATGGAAAAGCTGAAGGAAGTGAACATGCTGAATTACATAATGAAAAGCCAGAAGAGCCCCTGTGTTCCACAGGAGGACCCTGAGAACATCACATCCATTAAGGACACTGGGACCACTTCGTTGAGTGGGGACAGTCAGTGGTAGCTCTTCTCCAGGCTGAGATGATAGTGGTTAGAGACAGGCACAGAGCTGAGCTCAGGAACACCTATTGAAATGATGGAGATCTGAAGTAAGAAAGGCCATAAGGCTGCCATAGTGATGGGCAACAGCAGAAGAGTAGTGAAGGGGGCTTAATCTGTAGAAGTTGTGGAGGTAGTTAATAGAGATGATGTCCTCAAGAGCAAAAAGGAATGACAGAACTATGTTAACTCTCCTGAACTCTGTCACACTATAGTCCAAAAAGTTATGGATGCCTTCACATTATATTCATCCAACAAGGATTGAGGTTTTTTAATCTTTTTTAAAAATTAATAAAATATTTTAGAGCAGTTTTAGGTTAACACAGAAATTGAACAAGGGTGCTTTTAACCCTACAATCAACAAGAAGCACGAATGTTTGAGTAGGAGTCTCAGCGTAACCACCTCTATAAAATCCCTTGCTTAGTTCCCAGGTCCTGGCCATTTTCACATCTAAAACTTGTTAACTTAAGAGTTAGCTGAGTCTAGAAGGAAGAACCCACCAATCACTTGGCCTGTACATACTGTGATAAATCCCTCAGTTCTTCACCAAAGAGACCTACAGCTATTTATTGAGTGATTTTTACACTGTGGAAAGGGAACTAAAAAGTTTTAGGACTTTTTGACTCAGGGCTGAGTTGACATTGACTAAATGCACCATTATGCCTCCTTTATTAGAGTGTGGCCTATAAAGACTAAGTAATTGATTAAGTCCTGGCTAAGATCTGGCTCATAGCATACCTATTGGGTCTGTGGATCCACACAAAAGATATTTCCTCAACCTCCAAGTACATAGTTGAAATTGGTATACTTGAGATCCAGAATATACCTCATATTGGGTACCTAGTATGTGGAATAAGAGCCATTATAGTGAGAAAAGGAATATGAAAACTGCTGAAACTGCCTGGTTGTCTAAGATAGTAAATAAAAATGATGTATCGTGAAGATGGGAGAGATTCGTATCCCCATTAAAGACCTAAAGGATTAAGCCATGACTGGGTGACTCAGTTGGTTGGAGCATTGTCCTGTGCACCAGTTTCAGGTTCAATCTCAAGATTGCAATTCAGTCAGGGCACATACCTAGGTTGTGGGTTAAATCCCTAGTAGGGGTGCACACACACAGCAATCAATCAATGTTTCTTTCTCTTTCTCTCCTTTTCTCTCTAAAATCAGTAATATATCTTCAGGTGAGGTTTAAAAAAAAAAAAGACCTAAAAGATGCAGAGGTGGGAGGGTTATCATATCTCCTTTAATTCACTAATCTGACTCCTTTAGAAGTGAGATGGATGCTGGAGAATGACTGGGGACTACCACAGACTTAACCCAATAGTAATCCCTATTCCATCTACTATTCCAGATATGGTATCATTGCCATTAGTTTGGTAACTACATTCTTTACCATGCCATTTTAGTCATTTACAGCATTGTCATAGGCTATGTTAACTCTCCCACCTTTTTTCATAATATATTTGGACCACTGGACAACATACTGATCCATTACACCCTGATTGAACAGGATGACTAAGAGGTGGTGAGGATGCTGGTGATGTTGGTAATATACATATGCTCCAGAAGGGTGGAAAGAGTCCCTAAAATGATTCAGAGACTTACCACTTCAGTCAAGTTTTCTGGGGTCCAGTTGTTAGGGACATGCCAGCATATCACTTCCAAAGGAAAAAACAAATTGCTACATATTGCATTCCCTGCCATATGAAAAAAATATAGTACCTGGTCAACTTTGAGTTGTGGAGATAACACATCCCACACCCAGGAAGTTTGTTCCAACCCATACATTAAGTGACCAGCAAGGCTTAGGTGGGGCCAGGAACAGCAAGTCCAGGCTGTGGTGCAATCAGTCCTGCTTCTTGAGTCACAGAATCCTGTAGACCTCATGGTGTTGGAAAATACTGTGGAGTTCATGTAAGTTCCAGTGAGAGATCCAAGTGGCAGGTGTGTGGGGTCATAGAATAAAGTCATTCCATCAGTGCAGATAAGGGAATACCCTTTGAGAAATACCTCTTGACATGTTATAGGGCCTTGACAGAAGCCTAACATTTGACCATTAAGTGACTGTGCATCTGGAACTTCCCATTGTGACCCACGAAGTCATAGAGACAGACAGACCCAAGAGCAGTCCATCATAAGATGGAAATGGTACATTTAGGATCAATTCAAGCAGGTCTAGAGAACACAAAGAAGCTGCCCAAGTAAGCAGTTAAGACCTTCATGTGACATGCTACAGGTGCACTAGTGCTTCTGCCCCAGTTTTCACCTATGGACATAGAAGTCCCACATAACCTGCTGAAAAAGGAGAAAAATCTCAAGCTTGATTTTATGTGAGTCAGCTTGTATATGAAGTCCAAAGGAAAAATACTTGTAAGTGCCACGCAGCCATATTCAGAAAACTGTGCCAAAGGAAGTTTTTCCTAATAGGCAGAACTGTGAGCAGTGCACCTGGCTGTCCACTTTGTGTAGTAGGAGATGTGGACTGAGTTGAGAATATATACAGATCAAACACAGCGGTGGTGCCTTGGCTGACTCATCAAGGCCTAGAAGGCAAAAAGCTAGAAGATAGGAGACAAAGTTATCAGGGATAGAGCTGTTGGATGAACGTATGTGAGCCGGCACCAAGTTTGAAGATGTTAGTATCACATGTTAACATCCCGCTAGAAAATACCTACTACAGAATAGGCACTAACAAAATTACTTGGCCAGTTAAAGTTAGACAGAACTGGTATGAAGGACACCTGAGGGGAATAGCCATGCTTTCAGAGGCAGGAGCTCTATGTAGGCTCAATAGCAAGGACTCCTGCTTCCCAAAATTGATTCAGTTACTACTACCTGTGAATGTCTACTTTGTCATCAACAGAGACCAACACTGAACCCCTGTCCTTGAAAGAGACCAACTGACCACTGGGTGGCAAACTGAATATATAAGGCTCTGTCCACTCCAGAAAGACTAGTGTTTCATCCTCACAAGGATAGCCACCTATTCTGGGTAAAAGTTTGCCTTTCCTGCCTATACAGCCTCAATCAGTACCACTATCAGGATCTTATGAAATGGTTGACTCACAGGCATGGAATTCCATACATATAACATCTGATCAGTGAAAGAAATATTGGAGTGAACCCATGAGCATGGATCCACTAGCCATATTATATACTAGACTAGACTATACAGAGACCTTCTAGAATGCTAGGACAGCCTTCTAAATGGGCATCTAAAATGCCAACCTACAAAAAACACTCTGAAGTTATAGGGCCCCTCTTTAAGACATAACATATTTATTAAATCAGAGAGCTCTGTATGGAGCTGTGTCCCTAATAGGAAGTCTACATGGAAGTAGGAATTAAGGAGTAGAAGCAAACATTGCTCCCCCTTGTCATCACTCCCAGTGACCCATTGAGGATTTTGTATTTCCCATCCCCCAAGGTCTGCAAGGTTAGTGGTCTGTTCCCATAGTGGACACTTTCTTGCCAAAGGACATAGAAATAGTACTGTTGATTTATTAGTTACAGCTGCCATCAGGACACTTTGGACACTTTGTGTTCAAGGAGTGTCAGGAGAGTAAAGGAGCCACCATCATGGGAGGAACAAATGACCCAGCTCAACAGGAAGAGCTGGAGATCCTTATACAAAATGGGAGCAGAACCAGGTGATTCCCTCAGGCAAATCTTGGTATCTTTTTGCCCCACTGTAACCACGAAGAGATGGTTCAGTTTTGGAGTGCAGCAACCCCAAACTGAGAGGGGAAAATGCTATCACATGTTCAGACCCTTTGAATATGAAGGTTTGAGTCACAGCACCAGGTAAGCCCAAGCGACAGTTGAGGATAAGGAAAATTTCAAATGGACAGTGAAGATGGGAGAGGATGAGTACCAATTATGACCAAGATCAGCCACAGCATCAGAGACTCACATTTTCCCCACTAACTCCACTTTTGCATTTCCTCAGGAAGAAATATACATGAGAACCACAGAGGAGTTGCTGCCCAGGTAAAGTAGATGTGTATAGTGTGAGCAGTGAACTGTAGCAGCTATAAAGATATGCCTCACAGAACACCTGCTACAGGGAACATACTGACTTTGGCTCAAGAACACCCGCCAGCTTTTTTAAAGTCCGACTACCCACCCTACCTTCTCTTCCTCCCCCTTCATTACTTTGGGGCTTGATTGCTCTCCCAGCCTTCCTCGACTGCCTTTCTATTTCCTTTCACACAGCCTTTACTCTTAATAAAATTCCTGCTTGCTTAATCCCATTTTGGCTTCTGCTTCTAGGACTAGGATTAACACAATTAAATTATGGAGATTCTTTATGATGTTGAGTCTCCCTGACAAAAAAAGTATGGTATGTTCTATTTGTGAAGTCGTCTGTTGTTTTTTTAAAGTTTTTTTCATAAAATTCTTGCCTCTTTTTTTTCCTGGGTATTTTTATTGTTGTTGTTATTATTGTAAACAGGTGTTTTCTACTATGCTTTCTCTTTGGTTGTAATTTGTATAAATGAAAGATTGATTTCTATATAGTTATATAACATAACTAATTTATGAATCCTTTATTACTCAATAGTTTTGTTGTTAATGTCAAGTCTCGGGTTTTCCAGTTATGTAGTCATAATACCTGCAAACAGTAATAGTTTATTTATACCTTCCCAATTATTATACCTCCAATTTCCCTCTTTTGTCTAACTGTATTGACCAGTAAATCAAACATAATATTAATTATTTGTAAGAGTAGCTATCCTTGTCTTGTTTCTAACTTTAGTAAAGATGCTTGAAGTAGTCTCCATTAATCACAATACCAGCTTCTGTGCTGAGTTAGATAGGACATTTTAAGAAAGTCATTTTTCCTTAATTTGTTGTTTTTATTTTATTTTGTTGTTGCTATATTTTTGTTGTTTCTGTTTAGTAATGGTTGTTGAATTTTTCAAATGACTTTTAAGCATCTATGACAATGAATATGCCATTCTCTCTGAATATTATCATGTGATTGTTTTTATAACATATAAACGTCCTTGCATTCCTAGAATAAACCTTACTTGATGATGTATTTCTTTTCTTTGTTTTTTCTATATGCTGCTGTATTTTAGGTTATATTTTTGTATTTCTAGTCATAAGTGTGATGGATGGTCTGTTATCAGGTTTTGTAACTGAAAAACAAGTGCTGTTCCAGAACAGCCAGTGGGGTCCTACTGCTTACCACCCATAGACAAAAACTCTGGAGACTGAGTCTGGTGGAAAGGAAAAGGAACCCTTTATTTAAAGTGTGTGTGTGTGTGTGTGTGTGTGTGTGTATAAAATCTTGAAACATCCCAGCCAGGGTACATTCCTGGGTTGCAGGCCATAACCCCCAGCAACCGCACATTGATGTCTCTCTCTCTCTCTCTCCCCCCCGCCCCCGTTCCCTCCCTAAAAATAAAATAAATTTAAAAAATCTTTTTAAAAAATCTTGAAATAATAGCAGGTTTCTGCCTCAAAGCCCATTTCCTTTAAAATACCTCAAAGAAAATCACCCTGCCACCTTCTGCCAGCTCAGTTTGAGTTTGCACCAGGAACCTTTCCTCCCACTTAAAGTACCATCCTTTCGACCCTTTGGAGTCTGTACCTCCAGGCATTCTATTCATGGCAGGCTATCCTCTTTCTGCAGGAGCTGCCTCCAATGGTCTGCTAAGCCCCATCCCACACGTGAGTGTGGTGGGTCCAAGGCCCAGTCTGGGCTGGAGCAGGCAGAGCAGCAGCAATCGTGGGAACCGTCATTGTCAGCTGAAGGTGCACCAGGTGGCTTCCAGGTGGCAGACCCCTGACCTGCAGGGTAGGAACATGGAAGAAAGTGGAACATGATGCTGAGAGGCCCTCACTAGAGGCAGGCTGGTAGCTACAGCTGGTGGGCCCCCCACCCCCAGGAGCTCACAGGCAGTGGACAGATGACCCCGGCTGATGAGGACCCCACTTGAGAGCACCCGGGAGATGGGGGTGGCTGATGCTGATGGCTTCCTTTGGCTTCCCGTGGGGAGGAGGGGCAGGGGCTTGCTGCCTGGCTGCCATACCTCCAGGAAATGCCCCTGCACCCTAGCCCAAGCCCCATCTCCTTCCCTCCTGTCTTACTAGCCTACCACCCACAGGGCTCCTGGCCAGGCAGGTCTTGGAGTGCAGTGGGAGGGGCGCGGAGAATGCACCCGGAGGATATGGCTCTCAGGCTCACATATACAGGATCATGATCCGCCAGCTCTGGACCAGCCAGCCAGGAGAGAGGAGAGCAAAAGCACATGTTTTCCATGCCCATAGATTAAAGACCCCCTCCCAATAATCCCCGGTGATGTAGAAGTAGATGGGGGTTATAAGGTTGCTCCCATCCAATCACCTTCCCAGCTCCAAGCCTCAGCCCTTTGTGTTTAGTTTCTGCTGAGTCACACACGCATGTCCCTTTTGCCTGGGTGATGCACAAATGTGCAGACTTTCCTGCTTTTCAACCCCTCCCCGTTATAATTTCAAAGGAAGACATTAGATGTTTCCTCCTTTTTAAATGTTTTCTGGGAATAACGTTAGGATTAGAATTGCATGCTTTTCAAATTTGGTAGAATTCACCAACAGGGTGTTCTGCTCTCTGTGTATCTCTTTTGACAACTTCACCTATTTCTCTACAGAGTTTCATTAAGTCTCTGTTTTAATCTTTTCTATAGTTCTGGTAAATTATATTATCTTAGATATTTTTCTGTTTAATACAGTTTTTTAAACTGATTAGCACAGAACTGAACAAAGCAGTTAATTGCAATTCCCTTTACTTTCTACATTATGGTTCTTTGCCTTGCATTATATTTTTTGCTATATTTTTTGCTTGCATATTTGCTCTCTTACTGTTTTTCCAAAAACATATAATGTTTCTCTATTGAATTAGTTTTTTAACTTAATACCTCTGTACTTCTGTTTTCTAACTTACTAATTTTTATTTTTTCTTTACTAACACCTTCTGCTTTCCTTTAATTTATTTTGTTTCCCCCCCTAACTTGTTGAATTAGACTCTTAATTCATTTATCTTAATTCTTTTTTTTAATGTAAGTATTGAGACTATGAATTTTTCTCTGAGTTATACTTTAGTATTATTCCACAAATGTTTCTGTTTGTTAGTTTTTTTCAGGTTTATTTAAGCACTTTATTTTGCTTGTACAATGACATGTTGCTGGCTCCTAATGTCCCTACCTGACAATAGAAAATTAAAATTTGTTGTTACTACTTAAAGAATTGAGAATTGTTTACAAAAACTTTACACAACCCTGGTTGGTATAGCTCAGTGGATTGAGCTCGGGCTGCGAACCAGAGTATCGCAGGTTCGATTCCCAGTCAGGGTACATGCCTGAGTTGCAGACCATGACCCCCAGCAACTGCACATTGATGTTTCTCTCTCTCTCTCTATCTCCCTCCCTTCCCTCTCTAAAAATAAATAAATAAAATCTTTAAAAAAACGTTACACAAAGTAAAAGAATGAATAAATTTACAGCTGTAAATGCAAACCATTTTTCCAATTCAAAACAAATAGCAACCCACAATTCTGGCAGGAAAACATCCTAAGAAAGGAAACTGAGTTTGAAGTCTTATACTTTCCAAACACTGTTAGCCTGGCAAGACAGAAATGACAGCTGATTCAAGAACTCCTGCCATCCTCCCAAAGAATCTGGAAGAGTTAGCTTGTACACGTTAATACCATGTAGAGATCAAGAATTTGATGGTCTTGCAGATTCTCAGCAAGCCAATTTCTCTTCCATAAACATGTTCTCTCATCTCAGTCAGGAAGTGACCTAGCTGCATGTACTGAGTTTAAATCAAAGATATATACAAAGTATTAAATGTATACAAAGATTCCTAATTTAAATGTCTCTTGCTTGTTTGTTTTGTTGATTAGGTTCCACTTAAAGAACAAACTGACAGTAACTAGAGAGGATATAGGAGGGGATAATGGGGGGGGAGGGGGAAGGGTTTTCAGGAACATCTATAAAGGACACATGGACAAAACCAAGAGGGTAGAATCAGGGGTGGGATGTAGGGATGGCTGGAGTGGAGGGAAGTGGTGGGGGAAAAATGGAGACAACTGTACTTGAACAACAGTAAAAAATAAATACATAAATAAAATGAGAAAAAATGTGTGCAAAGGTAACATTTAACTTGAATACAACATCAAAATTAGCAACAAATTCTAGAATCCAACTTGTATCAGATAAAAACTTCAAAGACAAATTTCTTTTAAAATGTTTATTCCAGTTTCATGAGACTAGCATGAAGTAGGACAATAGTACACTTCTGATTTAACTCATGCAGCAAATGGTATGCAACTGTTCACAGTCCATTTAGAAGCATTTGTACCCCTGGTTGGTGTGGCTCAGTGGATTGAGCACTGGCCTGTGAATCAAAAGGTTGCTGGTTTGACCCCCTGTCAGGGAACATGCCTGGATTGCAGCCCAGGTCCACACTGGGGGCATGTAAGAGGCAACTGATTGATATTTCTGATGTTTTCTCACACATGGATGTGTCTTTCCTTCCCTTTCTCCCTCCCTTCTCCTCTCTCCGAAAATAAATAAATAAAATCTTTTTTAAAAAGAAGCATTTGCAATGGATAATGGAGGGGCTAAGCTTGTCATATTCCTGCTTGCTGATCCACATCTACTGGAAGATGGACAACAAGCCAGGATGAAGCACCTAATTCACACTGAGTACTTGCATTCAGGAGGAGTGATGATCTTGACCTTCATTGTGCTGAAGGTCAAGGCCATGATTCCCTGCATGCTGTCAAACATGCTAGAGTACATGTTGGTCCCATCAGACAGCACTGTGTTTGCATGCAAGTCCTTCCAGATGTCAATATCACACTTCATGATGGAGTTAAAGATGGTCTTGTGTATGTCACAGGACTCCATACCCAGGAAGGGAGGCTGGATGAGTGCCGTGAACACCAGATGGTGATCACCTGACAGTTGGGCAACTGGTCACTCTCAAGGAGAAGGACTTGGTGGTGGCCTTCTCCTGCTCCAGGTCCAAGGCAACATCGCAGAGCTTCTTGTATCATGCATGATTTTTCATTTGGCTGTGGTGATGAAGCTGTAGGCATGCTCTGTGAGGCTCTTCACAAGGTAGTCCATCAGGTCCTGGGCAACCAGGTCTGGATGCAGGATGTTGTAAAGAAGGATAGACCTCATAGATGGTGCCATGTGAATGACTCCATCCCTAGGCTCCATTATAAAGCCAGTGATGCAGCCAGAGGCAGAAAGATATAGCAAGGCCTAGATGGCCACACACATGGCCCAGGTGTTGAGGTTTTCAAACAGAATCTGAGTTCATATTGTCTCTGTTGGCATTGGGGAGCCTCAGTCAGCAGCACCAAGTGCTCCTCAGGGAGGGGCCACATGTAGCTCATTATAGAAGGTGTGGTGCCAGATCTTCCCAAGGTCACTCTAGTTGATGACTATGCCATGCTGAGGTACCTCAGGGTCAGCATGCCACACTTGCTCTGGAATTTTTGCACCCACCCCAGCCCACCATGACACCTTGGGCAACCCAACAATGGAAGGGAACACAGCTTGGGAGTGATCATTTCCAGCAAAGCCAGCTTTACACATGCCAAAGCCATTGTCAATGATGAGCTCAGCAATTTCTTCTTGCATTGTGATAGAGGAGAGTGGGAGCTGAGAAACAAGGAAGCTGAGCCACAGGAGCACATGGACTTCACGAGTTTTTACATACTGTGTTTTTATTGTCTACAATTTCATTTAATGGTTTCCCCCTTTTCTAAATTTTGTTTAAAATAGTTTTTAATTTTGCACATAGAAAGAATTTTGTCCCCCTAATTTTACTAATTTCTGTTATACTGCATTGTAATCAAAGAATGCTATCTTTACTCTTTACTGTTTGGGTGTTGCTGAGGTTTTTCTTTATGGCTTAATGGTTTTTGTGAGTGTTCATGTATTTAGGACATACAATTTGATATATTAATCAGGTCTACCTTATCAACTACATTACTAAGGTTTCCATAATTTACTTTTTATTTATTTATTTTTAATTATATTTTATTGATTATGCTATTACAGTTGTCCCGATTTTTCCCCCTTTGCCCTCCTCCACCCAATGCCCCTTCCTCCCTCAGACAATTCCCACACCATTGTCCATGTCCATGGGTCAACGTGTATAAGTTCTTTGGATACTCCATTTCCTATACTGTACTTTATATTCCCATGTCTATTCTCTTACTACCTATTTGTACTTCTTAAACCCTTCACCTCTTCACCCTTTCTCCTCCTCCCTCCTCCCATCTAGCAACCTTCCAGTAACTAACTTTTTTACGCTTGCTTTTAAGAGTCTCTTTTTCTCTTTAATCTTTGGCCTTTTAATTATGATGTATCTTGGAGTGGGCCTCTTTGCATCCATGATAATTGGGACTCTGTGCTTCCTGGACTTGCATGTCTATTTCCTTCCCCAAATTAGGGAAGTTTTCTTTCGCTATTTTTTCAGATAGAGTTCCAATTTCTTGCTCTTTCTCTTCTCCTTCTGGCACCCCTATGAGCCAAATGTTGGACCTCTTAAGTTCCTTCCAGAGGCTGTTTATACTACCCTCATTTTTTAAATTATTTTTTCTTCTTGTTCTGCATGGTTGTTTTTTGCTTTCTTATGTTGCAAATCACTGATCTGATTCTTGGCCTCATCAATTGTACTGTTGTTTCCCCGTAAATTGTTCTTTATTTCAATTAGTGAATCCTTTGTTTCTGACTGGGTTTTTTTTTTATGCTGTTGAGGTCCTCATTAATTTCCTTGAGTATCTTTATAAACATTTTTTGAACTCTGTATCTGAGAGATTGCTTATCTTCATTTCATTTAGCTCTTTTTCTGGAGTTTTTATCTGTTCCTTCATTTGGTCCATGTGTCGTTGTCTCCTTTTTTGACCACCTCTCTGTGTTTGTTTCTATGTATTAGGTAGAGCTGCTTTGACTCCATGTCTTGGTAGTGTGGCCTAAGGTAGTGGATGTCCTACAGGGTCCAGTGGCACAGCCTCCCTTATCACCCAAGCTGGGTACTTAAGGTGTGCCCTCCATGTGGGCTGAGTACACCTTGCCAACAGCCTTGGTTGCTATTGGCAGATCAATGGCAGGGATTTACCCAGGACAGTCAGCTGCAAGGACTGTCTGTGACCGCTGACCACTAACTTCCTCCCTCTGTGGAGGATCAGCTGTGCAGGGTCAGGTTGGTGGTTCTCCAAAATGGTTTGTAGCTGTCCACTAGGTGCATTGGCCCTGGGGTTTCCGGGATGGTGCAGGCCAAGATCAGCCCCTACCTGTATTTTGCCAACAGCACCCCACCTGGGCTGTAATGCCATCTGAGATGGCTGCTACTTGCACTAGACTTGGAGATTCCCAGGTCTAGCCAAGCTGTGACTCTAATCTGTCTGCTTCTAGGGCCCACTGAAGCCAGCTGTTGCTTGTTTGATGGAATTTAGGAGCTGATACCAGACATTCTTATGGAAAAGTAGCTTGGGTGGGCCTGTAAGTTGGGTGGGGTGGAGCCTCTGTGGATCTCTAAGGTGGGTCACACAGTGTTAGCCAGATTGATGGCATCTTAGATATGGCACAAGCCTGCCAGCTCTGTAGAGGAAAGGCTCAGCAAAGGGACATGGCCTCTGCTTGCCCCTAAGCCAGACACTTCTGTCTCTCCCCGTATACCACTGGTGTGCTTCAAAATGCCACCCTGGCAATGGAGCGTAGAGGGAGCCAGTCTTGGCAGGTGAGTCCATGTGTGGATTCCCCAAGAGGAACTGCTTAGGATTCCAGCAGCCTCCTCCACCTACTCAATCCCTGATGCTTTTTGCAGCCAGAAGTTGTGGGGACTTATCTTTCTGGCACTGGAATCCTGGGCTGGGGGGCCTGGTGTGGGTCTGGGACTCCTCACTTCTGAGATATCCCTCCCAGATTTTTATCCATGTGGGTGTGGGAGCAGACCGTGCCATGTTCACACCCCTCCTACCAGTCTGGATGGACGTGGTTTCTTCAATTCTGTAGTTGTCAGACTTCCATTCAACTCAACTCCTGAGTGATGCCTGTTCTACATTTTGGTTGTAATTTTGATGTGGTTGTGAGAAGAGATGAGCCATGTCTGCCTACGTTGCCATCTTGACCGGAAGCCTCAACTTATGTATTAACTTGTTCTCTTATGAGAGAAACAGAAAAGTTAAGTAATTTTACTGAATTAGCAACAGTACATGGTAAAGTTCTTTAAGAAATGGCAAAACAGAATTTAGGCAGTGTCACTTCAGAACCTCTTAACTATTTATAGTGTACTGAATTTCATGGGGGTTCATTAGATTTTTCTCTGTGTGGCATCACTTGGTTGTCAAACCATTCAGTAGGAGAAAGAGAGATCTCCCAGGGAAGCAACTTGAATTTGATAAAAAGTTTGTGAAGACACAGGATTTTGTGTAGCAATTTAGGAAGATATCCAGGAAGTTAAGTGATTCTCTCAGGAACTGAGTACTTGCACAAAATGTAAAAAGACCAGAAAAAAAGGAACCACAAACTGTGTGGAGTATTGGTCAGTGAAGTTCCCAAGGATGTGGTCTACTTAGCAAGGATGCTGTGTGTTGGGGCAAGGAGGGTATAGTTACATCTGGGATGATAAATGGCTAATATCAAGCAACTAAGTAAGTGAAGATCAGGCTACACCACCAATCTGTAAGATGGTTATGACAATGGAATGGTTTATGGCTGTCAGACCTTCCAAGCTCTGATTGGGGAGGAAGATATCACTTGCAGGAGACTCCACCAGCCAGGTAATTGCAGGGGAATGCCCCTGAGCTGTTTTGCCTCTGAAGGGAAGTGACACCTCCATTGCGGTGGAGGGTGGGGCAATTTGTGCCTCTGGCTTGTATGTCTTTCATCTCCTCAGAAAGGAGAAAGACGTCTGTACTGAAGAAGCTAGTCTGTTCACTACCCGGAAATGAGTCCATCTTAGGGAAATGTTTAGGTATTATGTTTAAAAAAGGATACAAACCAGAGTAGTATTCTGCATTAAAAAAAATTACTGTCTGTATATCTTTTGGCCTCAGATGTAGAAAGGGTGTCTGTTCTCTGCAGCTTAGAGAAAAAGATAGTTGTTCTGGCCCTTAGGAGAATATTCTTAGGTACTTCACTCACAAGGATGGAGAATCCAAAACTTTATCAATATGCTGGGAGAGAAATGGAATGGTTGTAAAACTGATCCCTGGGTATCTGACAGCTTTGGAGTGGAGAAGATGAGTATGTTGGACATAAAAGGAATTATAGATTTGCTCTCAAACCCCCACGCTTCACATCCTGGAAGAAGCTATGAAGAGGTGAAACAGCTGGTTGTTTGAAGCTGTCCATTCTCAGGTGAGCAAGGAAAGATGTGGAATTGAATCAGGTCAGAAATAAAGCTGGCCATGGAGAGGGGAAAAGGCTGGAGTGGTTGGGATACATCAAGCAGGAAAACTCTGGTAAGCAAGGAGTAGATACTGAGGGCACTGTCAACCAGTGGTTGTTGGTGCCAATTCAGCACTAACAGAAATCCCTGTTTTAGTGTGTGGCGAAGAAGAAGGAAAATTTATTCAATGCAAAACAGATCAATTGTGATGCAATAAGGTATGAAAACAGCAAGTCAGTGAGGCAGCCCCAGGGAGACTCAGCCCTGGGGCCAAGCCCCTCTTAGCTAGACTGCTCTGCTCCGCTCCTCACTAGTCTATTCTGCTCTGCTTGGTGCCAATCTGCTTTGCCTTGCATTAGTCTGCTCTGCACTGATCTGCTCAGTTCTTTGCCAGCCTGCTCTGCCCGCACTGGTCTGCTCCACTCTGCTCCAGCTAGACAAGTTCAGTGCCTAACCAAAGAAAAGGCCACCAGGCCACACCTATAGAAAGAAGTTTAGAACTTGCTGTGAAGAATAACTAGTTCTTGGTTGTCTCAGAAGGACAAAGCAGCTTTGGGCTTGTGCTGGTTGGTTCTAAGAATAGATGACTTGTTAGTGTTTTTGCAACTACAGTACAGCCTTAATTATGTTTGGTCAGAAACATTGTGCTGTTACTTATCAGCATCCTGTTGAAAACATTGTTTATCACAGTCCGACCACTAGCAGAGCTGCTTTACACTTTCTCAGGCTGTAATTAGAGTTGAATGGAAGGTCCTAGTTGGGGAAAGTAATTTGGCTGGCTACAAAGCCACGGTAAGCCTTAGTAGGGTTATGACTCTAGAGGAACATTACGGGAAAATTCAACTAAATGACATGGAAATGAGGAATATAACTTGCATAGAAGTAGGACAATGCTCAGCAGTTGAAATGTCTGAGGTAAACCTTTCCTCGATACCCAGAGGCTGCTCCCTGCACTTCCATGGGTACTGTATGTTGTAAGAAGATTGAGGTACGTGGGGAGACAACACAAAATTATACTGAATATAAGATACCATGGCCCTGGCTGGTGTGGCTCAGTGGATTGAGTGCCAGCCTGTGAACCAAAAAGTCACCGGTTTGATTTTCAGTGAGGGCACTTGCCTGGGTTGTCGGCCAGGTGCCCAGTTGGGTGTGTGCAAGAGGCAACTAATCAATGTATCTCTTGCATATTGATGTTTCTCTCCTTCTCTTTCTCCCTTACTTCCCCTCTCTCTAAAAATAAATAAATTAAATTAAAAAAATGATACTATGCACTTCCCCTTCCTGTTGTGGTTGTCTTTGAGCTATATACTACCTTGAGGAATTTGGCTTTAAGTTGCAAGCATTTTTTCCTCTTAATACTAGTGAAGTTGGACACACAATTTAGTTTAAACTTCTCCGTGTTCTGAAAAAGTAATATGGTTGGACAGACCTAGTTTTGTAGTGTAAAGCAAAAATGTTCTCTAAAATGGAAAGGGTTGAGATACTGTGAATTTAAAAATCTAAAATGTTCATGGAACCTATAAAGTACCGTTTGTGTATGTGTACTTGTGACTCTGCTCAATATCTTTCTTCTTCTTTGAGAAGCCTTTTTTTTTTTTAGATTTAGGTCAGAGGAACAGGAGGAGGGACACACCCAACAGCTGTAGAAACAGGAAATACCTATTCACAATCTGAATAACAAAAACATGTATATTGAGACTATTTGTGCATATTTTGGGAATGTGGACACTTGGTTCACTTTGTGAGATGTATACAGTGTGATTTAGGTGGTTTTACCCATGCAAACTTAATTGTTTCCTTTGGAGAGTATTTCTTTGCTAGATCACATTCCAGAAGTTATCAGGAACTAAATCCCATAGGACAGCAAGGGGGGAAATTACAGGAGCAATGTTCCTCTCAAGCTGGAAAAGGGTCAGTGAAGAGGGACTGGCTGGGCTTGGCAAATGTCTACTTGAATCGAACTATTGATGAGAGTATTTAGAACCAAAAAATATAGACTTTGAGGAAAGTGAAAAATGAAAACTGTCCTTGTTTTTCATAATTTATATGGTTATATAAACATAAATGAACTACTTGCTATAATATCTGTATATCTCTTGTAGTGACACTACATTCTAAGTTTATAATAGGCCAACTTCCGTGTGAGGGGAGGATGAGCAGTATCCAGTTTTCAGGGAAGATCTTAGTTTTCTTTCAAGCAAGGGAAACTTATATAGCAAATAGAAACTTAGTCCATGGGAGAATTTGTATTTCTCTCTGGGCTTTGTTCGGGGACTCTCTTTGAAGTAAGGTAGACATGTTTGCATGACTACTGATTATTAGGGGAAGATGATCTCTGCCCAAATGAGAGTTATAAGCTGCAAATGACCCAGCTGTATTTTTGTAAATCAAACTATATATTCCTTGCTATATTCACATATTTTTGTCCCCCTTGGTCCAGTGTTTCTTAAAATGTAGTTTATGGACAGCTTCTATTAAAGTCGCCTGGAAATTGCTAAAAAATAAAATTTCCTCATCCTGAACTTGACTGATTCAAAATATAGGCATGGAACCTAGGGGTCCCCATTTTAAACACTCCTCAGTCTGAACACCCCAGCAGGATCTCAACTGTGCTGCTAGGAATTAAGGAGGGGTTCTGATTTCATAAAGGCCACAGAGTCTTAATGAGGGATGTGGTAGTGGCAACAACAGAAATCCCAATCGAAAGGCTGGAGCTTCAAAGCCTAGCTATTCTTCAGAGCCTGTGTATAAATTCTCCCTCTATTGTCAATTGTGGGGCCTTTAGTCTGTTATTGTAGGAAATAGTGATTTCCTGTAGGCTTTGATTCTGGAGAAGCCTAGAAATACCTTATCCATTACTAGTCACCAGCTAAAGGCTGAGGCTTCTAAGCTGGGCTGCTATTAAATCCTTAAAAAGGTGATATCTTTCAGCCAGGCAATATCTTTCTGTGAGTAGGGTCTCCCTTAGATGTTCAGTTTCATTTTCTCCAAATCCTACAATGGCTTCTTATCAATGTTTTATTTGGAGCCGGAGTCAAACATTAGAAAGTACTGGCCCGCCTGCTGTGTGGCCTCACAGGGCCTCTGGTGCACTTTCGTAATCACAGAAGACTGATGAGAGCCCCAATAACAGTGAATACTTCCTCCTTCAGTACTTCCTCATTCCCCCGAGTCTGCTGTGCCCAACCCACCACACGCTTACATACTGTCACTGCTCTCTTTCCTGCCACCTTCCCTTCTGCATGCTTTATTCAGTTACTGATCTCCTATAGAAGCAAAACTGACACTTCGTTCTTTTTCAGTTTATTTAAGCACATCACATACTGTAGCTAAGGACAAAATAACTACTTTGCACTCTTAGACATGGCACTCTCTTCTTTGAGCTATAATAGTAGACTCATCCGACTGATTCTGCTTCCAGAATAATAAACTCAAGAAAAGTTCCTGTAAGTTTGAACTCTGTAAACAGTGTCATCCCTGATTTTTGTTTTACCAATGTCTGAAGATATGAATAATCTTTGTAAATATGATAGTTGTATGAGAAGGTAGGGGTTTTTTTCCCCGCCATGAACAGACTAATATAAACTTGGTATCCTTGATAATTTTGCCTTTCTTCTCCTTTAAATATTTGTGTTTTGAATGTGGTAAGCCAGTCTTTCTGGGTTCTTCAGAAAGAAGTCTGACGCCCTTGCCCTAATGACACATAAATATTGTGTATCCTTTCCTAAATGCAACAGTCTCTTGAGCATTTTTTTGGTGTTCCCTTTTAGGTCTTTGTAATGTGCCTTCCAGATCTCCTTCCACTGCAGGAAAATCACTTATGTCTCTCCCCACCTCAGTAAAAGCCTTTTCATTTAACCACTGGCCTAAACACAAAACCTGGGGGTCATCTTTGATTCCTACCTCTCCTCATTCCTTTTCTTACCTCCTAAAAGTCTCTCATATCAGTCCCTAACACAACCATAACCTCTTTTATTCATTCATTCATTTATTTAGGTATGAGAGTTTTTATTTAATCTGTTGCTTTTTTGAAAACATCTTTATTGAGATATAATTCGCCCATTTAATGTGTACAATTCAATGGTTTCATGTATATTCACAGAGTTATGCAACATCACCACACTCTAATTTTAGATTTTTTTATCACCTCTAAAAGACCCTTTAGCAGTTAACCATAATCTCTTAATTGGGTTTCTGCAACAGCCTCCAACTAGTTGTTAGTTGTTACGCTGTTACTTGTGATCCATTCTCCAGGTTACAGTCAGGGAGAACTTTCTAAAGTATAAATCTAAGTGTGCCCCATCCTAGGCTGAAAATTTTCAAAAGTTCTTACTCCCACTGTTTTTCTCAAATAGTACAAAATCTTTAAGGTAACTCCAGGGCCTGTAGTGCCTAACGTCTTTCTTAATTCAGGGAAAACAGTATTTTAGAATCACCTGGAGATGATGATGGACTTCAGAAAACTGATGAGCCCTATGCAAAGTTGAAATGTACTTGGACATTTCTCCTCATGAAGAGATGATGCTCAACTGCATTAGCTTTTCCAAGATCAGAATATCTGAAAAAGCAGTTTAATTATATATAGTTTAACAATTTTATTGTTTTGCATTATTTATATGTTCATTTTATCTGTAGAGTGAGAAACACAATAATACTTTCAGAGTTTAAGGTTTCTAAAGCCCATTCTGGCTCAGGAACTGTAGGGCAGGGAGAGGCAGCCCAGGACCAGAAAGTCTTACTTGGGACAATAAGGTCTAAATTGAGCCCAGTTAAACTAACTGGGGTGGGGTGGGGGATGGAATTGGTAAAGAAGAAAAGAAGGATCATGGAAGGAGCAGAATGAAGCCTATTGGAAGGAGGAGTGGAATGTCAATACCACAGCAAGTCTAGCCTTTGTTTCCTGGGCCACTTGCTCTTGGGAGGATGGAAGGTGGGTGGTGCTTTTTCTTGTCCATCTTTGAAAACCCAGAACCTAGCACACAACAGAAATATGACTGGGAACAAACGCTTAATGGATTAGCAAATATATGAATGAATAATTCTAATGAAGCTCCACAGATACTTATGTTTCTGTGTCTCTTTTATTCATCTCTGCTTAATTCATCTTGTGCTCAGTGCCTGTTGAATTGCCCTTAGCTGCATATCTTAGATAGGGATTTGGTTTGGCACTTAAGAGCACAAGTTCGTAGTCCTAGTTCAGTTTTCTTGTTCCTAATACCATGTTGCCTCTCTAATGCTGTACAAGTACTATAATATGCTCCTCAGTGCTCTTAGTGTTTCTCAGAGGTTCACAAACCACAAGTTTCTTTTCTGATAATCAGTTTCATTTCTTTTTAACCATACCTCTTATTGGTAAGTAGCATGTTTTTCAAGCAGTGAGTTTCAAGTATTCAAACCCATCACCCTTGTATTTTAGATAACCATTGATGCTTTATCTAATTTGCTTAAACAAATTAAAAAGTGTATACTTTTTAATGGTCTGCCATGGTCTCAATGGTAATAGATTCCATCTGAAGTAGAGCCCGGTATATTTGTCAATATAGCACTTTGCCTCCAACTTCTAATTGATCTAAAGGTCTATAAAAGGGGAAACTTTCAGAAAAACAACTGACTTTACTCAAGTTTCAAACACTACTAACATATATTAGAATCCTTTTTAATCCTCACCCAAGGACATTTTTTTCATTGCTTTCCAGAGATAGAGAAAGGGAGAAAAAGAAACATCAATGAGAGAGAAGCATCAATTGGTTGCCTCCCATGCATGCCCAGACCAGGGATCATACATGCCAGGACTAGGAATCATACGTGCTCTGGACCAAGGATGGAACCCACAACCTAGGTATGTGTCCTGACCAGGAATCGAACCTGCAATCATTTGGTTACAGGACAGTGCTCTAACCAACTGAGACATACTGGCCAGGGCAAGCATTTATTATGAGTTAGATTTATGGACTTACCAGACTATAGTAAGTTTTTAAAACAATGAAACACTTTAATATTTCAGCGCTAAACTCTACAGTTTTAGAGAATCTCAAGGAAATCTGATACTTGTGAATAGACAGAGGTTATATGGAGAATAAAATTAATAGAATAATGGCTCAGTTCACAATACTATATGACCTCTAAATGAACTCATCTGTAGTATATAAGTGTTCAGGCTTTGGAACCAAACAAATTTGGATTTTAATCTTAGCTCTGTCAGTTAATAGCCATATGACCTTGGACAAGTGATTTATCCTATATGTCTCAGTTCCTCACTTCTAGTGTAGGAATAATATCCATCTAGCAGAAGTAATTGAAATAAGTTCTTCAATCACCCAATGAATGATAGTTATTATTATGATAATATTCATGTTAAGAATATCAATGCTTAGTGTATTATTCAGGGTTTTTATTTTTTATTTTTATATTTTTCCTCACCTGAGGACATTTTTTTTCATTGAATTTTAGAGAGAGAAGGAAGATTGAGAGAGAAGGGAAAGGAGGGAAAAAGAGAGGGAGAGAAACACCAATGTGAGAAAGAAACATGGATTGGTTGCCTTTTTGTACTGTCCAAACATGCCCATCCAGACCTGGACCTGGGACAGAACCCACAACCCAGGCATGTGACCTGATGAGGAATCGAACCTGCAACCTTTTAGTTTGCAGGACAACACCCATTCAAGAAACCACACCCACCAGGGCTCATTTGGGGTTTTTAGATACAAGGAAAAGAAACTATCTCTGGTTCTTTTGAAAGCAGAAATAGTATATTTGACTAGGACACCATGTAACATTTGGATTATCTGGTAGATTGGCAAACCTCTTAATTTAAGAGAATTAAGAGTAATTCTCTTAAAAATGACAGACCATATCACACCTCTTCTCAAAGTCTTCCAATACTTCCCATTCATTTAGACTGAATGTCAATTACACAGTGACCTATGAGGTCCTTGCCATTAGTCCTTGTTTTCCTCATTTGTCTCTCTGTTCTCATCCTCTATTTCTATCACGGTGCCAAACATGCTCAACATTCAGTGTCTTTACACTTGTTTTTTCCCCTCTAAGAACATTTGTCTCACAGTTTTTTACAACTTGCTCCTTTACTTCCTTCAGCTTCCTGCTCAGATATTGCGCTATCAGAAAATGTTCTCTGGCCACTATACAAAATTGCCCTCTGGCTCCCATCCTTTTAGATTTTTCTTCACAGCACATTAATCATCACCTGACATTCTGTATATCTAATTGCTAAATTGTTTCTGTCTCTTTCTCTAAATGTGAGAAGATAGGGACTGATTTGCATCTTACCATCTAATTGTCACACAATAATATTTGATGAATGAATGTATGATAATAGATCTTTAATAACTATCACTTTATCATTTAAATAAGGTATAATCTATACATAATGATGCTTGCACAAAATGATGTCCTTCCTTAATACTCTTGCCACAGTTATATTTTTAGAACACATCTAATTATGCCACTCACACGCATAAAATTTTTCTATTGCTCCTGACTGCCACTAGTCATGCTTCTTGATAAAGTATCATGTAATTCTAGGTGAGAGGGTCAATTCTACTTTTAGGATATTGGAGGAGAAAATTTCCAAAAGAGGACTTTTGGCACATGTGTGTATATACTCTGTAAAAAGCCAAGAAAGTAGAGGACTTGAACTTTTCAGTGTTTTATTTACATAGAGAAATATACCCTCATACAACTATAGTAGAACCCTGAAAGAATTATGCAAGGCAATGTTTCTAGAAATGAAGAGCTCCTAGACTTCTATGAATACATACACAGACTTCACTTTCAAACTACTATTTCTAGTGTCAAAATGATTTCTATTATATATCTCTTATTGTTTTAAGATTCAATTCTTTAACAATTATATGTGATTTTTTAAAAATAGCTGCATTCATTCAGGTTTCTCCAACTCCATATGACAACCACTGTTTTAAAATAAAGGCTAAATAATTAGTCAACATGCAGCTATTATCCTGTGTTTCAAAATAACTGATCAGGATTTTAGCCTCTGCTCTAAAACTGTTTCTTAAGCTTGGAGAGTCACTAAAAATCTTTAGGGTTTTTAAAAAATTTTGAAGAGTTGACATTAGATATTCTCTACCATTGCTACAGAGACTACAAATAAGTTTTAACCTCCTTGAGTTTAGGTTTCTTGGTTGCCCATTTCACAATTGTATTAATTTTACCTTGCAGGACACCAATGCACACAGTAGATGTATAATAATTATATGTTCAGCTAAATTATTAAATAGCCCCCTATATTTAACACAGACCTAGCTTCTAATGGTTGATCAATAAATATTTGTTGAGGGAATTAAAGTACCTGAAAGGAGCCTAGAAGGATGGAACAACCACCTATCTTCATTCACCAACATGAAGATCAAGTGTTATATTCTCAACTGAGTTGACTTATGCTAATTAAAATAGTAAATTTCCCAAGAATTTAATTTTTTTCTACCTCAACTAGAAAACACTTACCACAAAAATGGTCAAGTTAACAAATACACATCTTTGAGGTCTTTTTAATTCTTTCTGGGTTAGTGCACAACATGGTGGCCTGGAAGACAGAAAGTGTGCATTTGGGCATCAAATAGTTTTATTGCAAAGAACAGTGTGATAATTACATAACCTTCACCTATAATTTACAAAGTGAAACAAAAGTAGGTTTCCAGTTTTTATATAAAAAATAATAAAGTAATTAATAAATAACAATGCAAGAATAAACTCTGCGTTTTTCATACTCACACTGTAAACCTACTTTTGCCCAACCCCTTATATCCAGTTCCTTATTAAGCTCTGAGTTTTGCTATTATGGAAATGTAGTAAACCACATCTCAAGTGTCTCATAAGTGAGAAAACACTGAGCAAAAAAGAGAAGGAAGTCATTGTTCTTGCAGTGACACTTAACAACTAACTATGTTAAAAAAAAAAAAGAAAACAACTACATTACACTCCTGAAGACTAAGATGGGGTGGTTTGCTTCATTGACTATCAAGTTAGATAATTGGAAGAGTAAGGCAGTGCAATATTAGCAGAGAGAAAAAAATTAACCAGTACAACAGACTATAAAACCCATGAACAGAAGCATGCCTCTATGGAAACAGAGTATGAAAAAGTTACAAAAAAAAAAACTTTGCAGGGACAAAATGGACTGACTATTCAATAAATGATGCTCAGATAATTAATTATTTAATTTTAAAATTGGATTCTTTTTGAGTATCATACATAAAAAATCAATTCCATACATATTAAAGATTTAAACTTTAAAAATGGAAAAAAATAAATTTTAAGAATAAAATTTGAGCCTTGGCTGGTGTTGGCTCAATGGATTGAGCACCAGCCTGCAAACCAAATGGTCACTGGTTCAATTCCCAGTCAGGGTACATACCAGGGTTGTAGGCCAGGTCCCCAGTTGGAGGTGCTCTAGGGGCAATCACACATTGATATTTCTCTCCCTTTCTTTCTCCTTCCACCCCCCCTCTCTAAAAATAAATAAATAAAATCTTTTTAGGAAAAGAATAAAATTTGAGAAAACTTCAATAGTCTTGACATTTTTAGAGACAAACCATAATGGAAATTATTGAATAATTCAACTGTATTAATATCAAGTATTACTTTTTATTAAAAGATCTCAAAAAGACAGGAAAAATACAAGTTACAGACTAAAGAACAATGTTAACATATATGACCAACCAATATTTAGTAGCCATAACTTATAGAGAATTCCTATGAATCAAATAAATAGAAATAATTAAATAAACCCATCAAAAAAATGGGCACAGAGCATGAATAGGGATTTCACCTAAGAGGGAACACAATTATGAAATAAACATATAGAAAGATGTTCAATCTCATTTATAAGAAGGGAAATGCACATTAAAATTACAACGAGACACTATTTCACATCCACCAGATTGACAAAAATTTTTAAAGGAAACTCCTAAGTGTGCACAAGGAAATGGAACAGCAGTAACTTTTCTATACTGCTCAGAAATAATTTGGCATTATACGCTATGACAACTGACATGTACCCTGTGCAATATGTCCATTGCATAAGAACATCAAGATACAAGGCAAATATTCAGTGTGGTGTTAGCCAGAGACAAAGGAGGCTGGGGGTAGGTGGAGGTTGGCAAAGGGTGGGGGGAAATGGAGGTGGAAAAAGACTTTGCTTGGGGCCATAGGTGCACAATGCGGTGTGCAGATGATGTTTGTTGAGTTGTACACTTGAAAACTGTATGATTTTATATAGTAATGTCACCCCAATACATTCAATTAAAAAAAGAAAAAACATACAAGAAGTCCAAATCCTAAAAATAATTGAAATGTCCCTTCTTAGGGTAATAGAAAAATTGTGGTGTATTTACATCCAGAAATATTATATAGCAATAAAAAAGAATGATATAGTTATATGCATTAACATGAATGAATCTCACAAATATTCTTGGCAAAAAAATAATTGCAGAAGAATGCAGAAATGTATATGTGGCATTGCAATTTATAATATAAAAATTATGTTTGGTCTCCATCAACTTTTCTTGACACAAAGTCCACAAACCCCTTAAATTTCTTAAGTGGTAAGAAGCACCTTTCAACCACATCTGAGTTTATGTTAATGAGGGAATTTTTGGAAAGCTTCCAAGATAGGGGCTGGTTGCCAGGAGAACCAACTAGGCTTAGAGGGTTGGAACTTTCAGTCTGGTCCCACCTTCACCTTGTTGGAAAGAAGAGGAACTGGAGGTTGAATAAGGTATCAATAGCCAATGATTTTATCAATTGCACCTATCTAATGAAGCCTCTATAAAAACCTGAAAGTTCAGGGTTCAGAGAGCTTCTGGGCTGGTAAACACATGGAGGTTCTGGGAAAGTGGAGAGCCTAAGAGAGAGCATGGAAAGGTCCATGACCCATCCCCCATACCTGGTCTTATGCACTTCTATCATCTAACTGTTCCTGAGTTATATCCTTTTGTTGAAGAAAAACCACAGGTCTAAAATGGCATCACTCATGCTAAAAGTCTATGTTACCAAACCTGGATCTAATTAGTATTTGTTATAATTGCAGTTTTCAAAGTCTCCCAGAAATATAATCAACCAGCCTGGAATTTTCTGATCAACACCACTGAGGTAATCTGTTTTCTCCATCACACGCCCTCCATCACAGAAAGACATCTGGTCCCAAAATAATCATTTCTTGAACAAACTAAATGAACAAACAAAATTGAAACAGACATAGATACAGAAAACAGACAGATGGTTGCCAGAGAAGAGGGGTGTTGAAGAACTGGGTGAAAAAGGTGAAGGAATTAAGAAGTACAAATTGGTAGTTACAAAATAGTCACAGGGATGTAAAGTACAGCACAGAGACTATAATCAATAATATTGTAATAACTATGTATGGTGTCAGGTGGGTAATAGGAATATCAGGGGGAACACTATTTAAAGTATATGATTGTTTAACCACTATGTTGTACAACTGAAATGAATACATGATAATGCTGAATACAAACTGTAACTTAAAAATAAATTTTAAAATGTTTAATAAAAATAAATAATTCTTTTCTTTTGTTAATAGCTCCCATCCCATACCTTTCTTCCTATAAAAACCTCCCATTTTGTTCAACCCTTTGGAATATCCCTCTAGCTGCTACATGGGATACAGCCCAATTCATGGATCATTTACTAAAATTTAGAACTTCAACTTTACTTGGTTGAATTTTGTTTTTTAATACTTTTGTAATAAACTTATAATCTATCAAGTAAACTGTTTTTCTGAGTCCTGTGAGCTGCTGTAACAAATTAATTGAACCTGCAGAGTAGATCATGAGAACCTCTGATTTATAACCATTAGGTCAGAAGCACAGGTAACAGCCTGGACTTGCAATTGGAAATCTGAAGTGGGGAAGGGGGACATGACACTTCCTCTACATGGAAAGTATCAGAATTGACTTAAACTATAAGACCTCCAGTTGGTGTCATAGAATTGCTTGATGTGTGGAGAACCCACACATCTGGTGTCAGAAGTGGTGTTGTAGTAGAATATTGAGAATAGAGGAGATGCACAGTATAAGTATGTTGCTTTTCCTTTAAAGTATATACATTAAAAAACTTTTAAAATCCAAATAATCTATTATAAACAGAAATAAAAATTCTTACACATTTCAGGAGAGAGATTACCTCAGTAGTGGAAAGATGGCAGTTTGGGAAGGGCTTTCAAAGTTTTAGGAATGTTCTTTTTCTTGTGTTGGGTAGCATCTACACATGGGTTTGTCCCTTATCAGATATTTAGATCACATACCTCCTATCTTCTTTTGTATGTATAGAATATTTCATGATATAAGTATAAGAATATAAAAACAAATTGTTAAGAAAAATGTAAAGTCCTTGTACAAGTACTAGCAATTCAAGAACTCAATTCAAGAACTCAACAACTAAGTATCATTTTCCATATATAAGTAAAACATTCAGCTACCTAGATTGTTTTTTATTGTTGTTCCTCCAAAAAACTAAAAATGGAACTGCCTTTTGACCCAGCAATTCCACTGCTGGGATTATACCCTAATAATACTGAAACACCAATTGAACTACAGAGATGTTTGAAGGAAAAACAATGTGTTTTATAACCAAAAAGTGAAAACACAATCAAAGAGTTCATTAAAATATTTTAAAGTGCTTAATTCAAAATTAGTTTCTCAAGTGACTTAGACATTAAAGTAATACATCAGGAGAAAGTTGGCAAAGGCCTATATGACTAGAGATATATTTTGAGATATAAACATATATTAGTATTTTTCCTTCATTGATTTTTCCCTTAAACAACCCTCACCAGCTCCCAACCCAATTCAAGAAACTAGCCCTGGCTGGGTGGCTCAGCTGGTTGAAGCATTGTCCAGTACACCGAAAGTTTGCAGGTTTGATTCCTAGTCAGTGTACATAGCCAAGTTGCAGATTTGATCCCCAATTGGGGTATATATGGGAGGCAGGTGATCGATGTTTTTCTCTCTGATGTCTCTCTCCTCCCCCTCCTCTCTCTAAAATCAATAAATATATCCTCAGGTGAGGAAAAAAAGAAAAGAAAAATAGCAGGTGTGCTTTCTTGCCCTTTTGTTAGACTATTACTTTGGTTGCCCCCCCAAAAAACATGCTTGCCTGTGCTATAATCCCTCCCCTTTAATCAAGGATGGTCTGTGACCTGCTTAGCACTGTTTCAAGTCCTAAACCTTAAGAAAGTCTCAAGCTTCCACTTTTGTGCTCTAGGGGAAGCCAGGTACTACATAAATCTCGTTACCCTGAGACTGCCTCTTGGTTAGAATCCCAACCTAGCCATGAGGAAAGGCATGGGAGAGAGATCTGAGGGACCTGGTCATCAGTCCCTGCACAGTGTCAAGCCAACAATCAGTACCAAATTGCCACTCATTTGAGTAAAGCATCTTTGAAGCGACCCCTCTAAGAACTGCTCAGACTGATACCACATGGAACAGGAAGATCCAGTTCTACTAAGCCCTGCCCAAATTGCAGAATCATGAGCAAATAAAGAAAATGATTATTCCTTTAAGCCACTAGGTTTTGAGGTACTCTGTTATGCACCAATTCATAACTGAAACAAGGTTCAAGGTAGAAAAGATACTTTCTTCCTTGGAATATTTTTTGACCCTAAAAACCTAAGTTTTTAGGAGAATGCAAAGGATTTTTAAGGGGGTGATGAGAAAGGGACTTACAGGCTTGATAGAGTGCCTTAAAAAAATGAAGAGTTTTGTCCAGATTAAAAGGATTCCCTTTAGGTTGGTAAGAAGAGGTGCTACTCTCGACTCCCCTAAATAGCTGTATACAGGGAGACAAAAATGGAATTATCTTCTGGAGGGTGAGCCCCTGGTAATATAGGCATCCCCCACTAGGTGAGTGTCCTAGGAATGCATCTGTATCAGTGTATCAGCTGCTGTTGTTTTGAGAGGCTGGGCTTCAGTGATTTCTTTTAAGACTCTCAACATGTTTGCCCATTTCTTGACAGGTGATTTCTGAGTGCACTTGCCTACACTATGCTGACTGTTCAGCAGTTTTTGACCAAAAATGGAAAGATGTCCCCTACCCCACCTTCCCTATTTACGTAATCTCACCTCTAGCAACTCTTATTTTTTTGTTTCCCTGGATGAAAAAAGTCCTCAAAGGCCTGGCTGGGGAGAGGCAGCAGGCTGTGCGGGAGGGGCTGACTTAAGGGGAAACAGAGACTCAGAGCTTGCTATGGACTACAGTGGTTGCCACGGTGGGAGAAATTCCCAGTCTCACATGAGAATTCATTGAAAAGTGGGCTAGAGATGATCAGGGGAGCTGCATTTTTCCCTCTCTGGCCCCTCGCCCACAAGCAGTTCTGCAGCACAGCAAGGAGGGTTGCCCTGCCTGGGTGAATACCCAAAGTCCTGCCCCCTTATAACTTAACAGGAGCCCTGAACAAAGAAATAGGGCCAAAATGAAAGAACAGAGCAAATCCTCAGAAACAGATCTAAGCGAGGAGGAAATAGTCAACCTATCTGATGGAGAATTTAAAGCCCTGGTGATCAAAATACTCACAGAACTGATTGAGCTTGGTCAAAAAATGGAAGAACAAGTGAAAGATACCCAAAATGAAATAAAGCAACATATTCAGGAAACCAGCAGTGACAGGAAGGAAACCAGGACTCAAATCAATGAGTTGGAACAAAAGGAAGAAATAAACATCCAACTGGAACAGAATGAAGAAATAAGAATTCAAAAAAGTGGAGAGAGGCTCACAAACCTCTGGGACAACTTGAAACGTTCCAATATCCAAATTATAAGGGTGCCAGAAGGAGAACAACAGCAAGAAATGGAAAACTTATTTGAACAAATAATAAAGGAAAACTTCCCCAATCTGGTGAAGGTAATAGACTTCCAGGAAGTCCAGGAAGCCCAGAGTCCCAAAGAAGCTGGACCCAAAGAGGAACACACCAAGGCACATCATCATTAAGTTACCCAAGATTAAAGACAAAGAGAGTATCTTAAAAGCAGCAAGAGGAAAGAAAAGAGTTACCTACAAAGGAGTGCCTGTAAGGCTATTAGCTAATTTCTCAAAAGGAACCTTACAGGCAAGAAGGGGCTGGAAAGAAGTATTCGAAGTCATGAAAGGCAAGGACCTACATCCAAGATTGCTCTATCCAGAAAAGCTGTCATTTAGAATGGAAGGGCAGCTAAAGTGCTTCCCAGATAAGGTCAAGTTAAAGGAGTTCATCATCACTAAGTCCTTATGACATGAAATGTTAAAGGGACTTATTTAAGAATAAGAAGATAAATATGAACAGTAAAATGACAACAAACTCACAACTATCAACAAATGAACCTAAAAAAAAGAAAAAAACACAAAAACTAAGCAAACAACAAGAACAGGAACAGAATCAGAAAAATGGCATCACATGGAGGGTTTTCAGTGGGGACAGGGAAGGGAGGAATAGTGGGGGGAAAAGGTACAGGGAAGAAGAAGCATAATTGGAAGGCATTAAATAGATGGAGAGGTGAAAAATGGTTTAGGAAACAGAGAACTCAAAGAAGTTATATGTACAACCCATGGACATGAACTAAGAGGGGGATGTTGGAGTATGGGGGGATATAGGGTGCAGGGGGAATAAAGGAGGAAATATTGAGAAAACTATAATAGCACAATCAATAAAATATCCTTTAAAAAAAGCCTTCAAAGGGAAACAGTTTGTCAATGTGGAAGAGGTGAAACAAACAAAAACAAAACAAAAAGAAAACAGCAGAAGCACTAAAAGGCATCAAAATCAAAAAGATCTGTTTTGAGCAGTGGGAAGAAAAATGTCTCAATAGGGATATTGCATCAAATGGAGAGTACTTTGAAGGTGACTGAAATTTAAACGTGTAAGAATAAATACACACTTTTTTATAAATAAATTATGTTTTGGGGGGGTTCCCCCTTGTGTACATGCAGAGACTGGCATCAAAAGAAGCTTTGCAAGTCATCCCCATGTCCCAAGCAGCACAAAAGCAACAGGAAGTCAACAGATCCAAAGAGGCCAAGTAGACATAAATGAGCCTCTCTCCCTAATACCCAGAGCTTGGAACTTGTTAAAACTGGAAACAGAAGAAACTCCAAGACGTGCTCTACCTGTCTGATAGATTGGGTGCTCAAAGTCATAAACTATATGATAGAAAGTATTTTAGCTGGCAAACTCCTATCACTAAAATTGTCCTTACATTTTCAGAAAGAAATGTATTTAGAAAATAATAAATTTAGGAAGATAGGAGCATTTAAAAACTTACTTTCTTTTAGATTTATCAGGGTATTCACTTTTTAAGTCATATAAATGTCTTATCACTGGGTTGTGCCCCTGAAAGTAATATAATATGGTGCACCAACCGTGATTTTAAAATAAAATATTTTAAAACTCACTTTCCAGCCCTGGCTGGATAGCTCAGTTGTTTCGAGTGTCATCCTGATATGCCAAGGTGATGTATTCAATCTCTGGTCAGGACACATACGAGAAACAACCAATGAACACATAAATAAGTGGAACAACAAATACCTCTCTCTCTCTCTCTCTCCCTCAAATCAATAACTTTTTAAAAAATCTCATTTGCAGCCCTGGCTGGCGTAGCTCAGTGGATTGAGCGCGGGCTTGCGAACCAAAGTGTCGCAGGTTCGATTCCCAGCCAGGGTACATTCCTGGGTTGCAGGCCATAACCCCCAGCAACCGCACACTGGTGTTTCTCTCTCTCTCTCTCTATCTCCCTCCCTTCCCTCTCCAAACATAAATAAATAAAATAAAATAAATCTCATTTGCTTGTCCTTTATTTTGTAGGTATTTTTATTTGGGGATAATTTAATCTCATCAGCATATCCTAGTCTCCCCTTCTTTCTGCCAACTATCCTATTTGTAATACTTTTTTAAGCTAGTGTCATCACATACATAGATATCAGCTCTATATTCCAAATCAGCAGGGAATTCTGTAAGTTTTTGTCTATTATGGGAGGGTACCACTAACAGGTTGGCCATGTAACTAGCCAATGATATCAGTAAATATAATACAAGCAAGCCTTTTTTTTTTTTGACCTTTCAACTATTTTATATTTATCACACACACACCACAAACAGCCATCATTTTCACTTTATAAATGAGAAGTTCAAGTTAGGTAACAGACCAAGGCCTCTAAGCGCTGGTGCTAACTCTTGCATACTTGCTTTCTCAGGGGAGTTGGCAGAGGAGCCCAGGCCCTCACACCTTTAACTCCTAGAACCTGCAGGTTTCTGACACACAGGTAGGGGTGCCAAGAACCTACACCCAGACCAGAAGACAAAAGCACTTGTGAACATTTAATGATTTCCCGTCCATGTGGCTTCAAGCTACCAGCACACAAGCCCCACCAACACTCAATCTTCTCAGCTCTTCTGCTGAAGAATTTGGCCTTCACAATGACAGGCTGCTTTGGGGGCTTTCCCTTCCCCAGAACTTTGTAGTAGCCGATCGCACCACATCAATGATGGGAGCGGCTCCGGTCTTGTTTTTGGCAACATTGACCCGCGTCTGCTCACTGACCAAGGTCCATAGTTTATCCAGGTTGACAGTGGGGCAGAAGCTCTCGTTCCTCTTTAAGTGGTAGTGCCTCATACCAACTTTCCCAAAGTAACCTGGGTGATATTTGTCAAAGTTGATCCTGTGATGATGCAGGCCACCAGCATTACCTTGGCCTCCCGGGTGCTTCCTGTGTTTGCCGATGCGGCCACGGCCGTGGCCGTGGCTCACGTGGCCCCGAAGTTTCCGGGTCTTCCTCAGTCTGGATGGCATGTTGGCAGCCGAGACGCAAAAAAAGGCAAGCAAGCCTTTTATAGGCAATGCACATTGGACCTTTTCATTTTGAAATTTTTTGACAGCCAAGTATGAAACTTAGTTATCCTATTAGAAATGTCTAATAGAAGAGAAGTGAGCTTCAGTTTTCAACAGCCTTAGCTAAATGCCAGACATATAAATGAGACCATTATGGATCAACCTGTCAAGTGATTGCTACTGTATATGTGATCTCAAGTGAGTCCAGCAAAACTGCCCAGTTAAGCTCACACCACATTACAGAATCATGAGCAAATAAACTGTTCCTTTTTGAAGCCACTAAGTTTTTTTTTTTAATGTAAAACTATTTATTGAGTTGGGTAGGCTGGGATGGGAGTAAAATACAGAAAACTGTACTTGGAAAACAATTAAAATAAAATTTTAAAAATATATTTATTGACCACTTTTCATCAATTTACAATAAAGTAAGCAATATACAGTTGGATAACATTCTGATCATTACAAAGTTAGTTATTCTTGACTGCTCTGTTGAGTCAGTAACACGGATACTGAAAAGATTGAGTCTACATGTAAGGAATGGGTTGGGTAAAATAAACAAAGCATGCAAATCAATATTTTATATTGAAAAAATTTGTTCACTAATTTATACTACTACATTAAATGGCAATACTTTTAATTACCTGATAAGTTTCAAGAATAAAGACATTTTCATGGAGCATGGACTTTTAGTCGATACAGTACAAGATTAGAGAATCTAAGATAGCGGCAGAGTAGGTGGAAGTTACAGTCACCTCTTTCCAGCACCAAATTAGAATTACAACTATATTATAGACCAATCAACATGAATAACCAACTGAAAACCAGATGAACAGAGAAGTCTTATAACCAAGGATATACAGAAGCCACACTGAGACTAGTAGGAAGGGTGGAGACATGAAAAGGGCTGGCCCTGTACCCATGTACAATGGATGAGACTACAGAGGGATGTCTCAGCTTCTAAGGTCCCCTTTGAGGAGTGTGGGGTCTCAACCCTACAGCAGGCTCTGCCGCCTATAGTACCAGAGTAGGGAAGAGAAGCCCACATAACATCTGGCTATAAAAATCAGCAGAGATTCTGTCCACCAGGGAGAGAGAGAAGTCTGCTAGAAACCCAGACACCCTCTTAAAGGGCCAGAACTGAAGTCACATTGACAGCCACTCACCCTGGGCTCCAGCAGAAGGTGTGTTGCTCTGAGCAGACTAGAGTCATGTGAGGAAAGACTGGATTGGGTGGCTCTGGTGAAATAGCTGAAGAATCTGCTGCCAGGGTTCCTGTACTGAGTCCCTCTCCATACTGCCCACAGACACCCCCATTCTTAAGTGAAGCACTCCCCTCCACAGGGTATACTGGGGGAATGAAATAGCCCCACCCTCCTGACTCCCTGTTGCCCAGCTCTGCTAACCTCACACCTTGTGAAGGAGTCAGCTGCCTGGACTCATGATACAGAGGTCTGAGCAGACTCAGGGCATATCAGAGATGGACCCAATTAGCTTCTTAAGCAGCACATCCAAAAGGACATCTCAGCAGGCACTGGATGCTGCTGGGGCAAATTCTGCATCATGTGGTTAGCACTCACACAGTAACTTGTACACTGTGGTTCACAGTCACCCAGCCTGAAGGTCAAACCCACCTACAAAGGGGCCAACAGAAATCAAGGCTCAACTACAACAGAAGGGCTTACATAACCCACACAAGTGATATTCCTGGAACACCTTATTTGGGTCACGTGGGAAAATGCACTACTGAGCCTCATAAGATACCTACTCTATAACGCCGGCATACCAAGACTGGGAGAAAAAGGAGATCCAGCTAATATAGAGAAACAAATACAGAGAGGCAGCCAAGAGAGGGAGACAAAGAAGCATGCCCCAAATGAAAGAACAGGGGAAATCCACAGAAAAAGAACTAAGTGAAATGGAGGCAAGCAATTTACCAGATAGAGAGTTCAAAACACTGGTTATAAGAATGCTCAAGAACTTAGGGGAAAAATGGGTTAACTCAATGAGATCTTAAAAAAAGAGATAGCATAAAAGAGGACATAGAAACCATAAAAAAGAATCAGTGAAAAATAAATAATACAATATCTGAAATGAAGAATACACTAGAAGGAATCAACAGTAGGTTAGATGAAGCAGAGGACTGAATTAGTAATTTGAAAGACAAGGTAGAATAAAACACCCTATCAAAGCAGAAAAAAGAAAAAAGAATTTTAAAAAATGAGGATAGTTTAAGGGACCTCTGGGACAACATGAAGTATAACAACATCCACATAATAGGAGAAACAGAAGAAGAGAGCAAGTAATAGATTGAGAACCTATTTGAAGATGTACTAACAGAACACTGCCCAAACCTCATGAAGGAGAAAGATACACAAATCCAGGAAGTGCAGACAATCTCAAACAAGATGAACCTAAAGAGACCCACACCAAGACACACCATAATTAGAATGGCAAAGGTTAAATACAAAAAGAGCATCTTAAAAGCAGTGAAAGAATGACAATTACCTACAAGGGTACTACCTTAACTGTTATCTGATTTCTCAACAGAAACATTTCAGGCCAGAAGAGACTGGCATGAGATATTCTAGTAATGAAAAGCAAGGACCTACAAACTACTCTACCCAGCAAAGTCATCATTTAAAACTGAAGCAAAAATAAAGAGCTTTCCAGACAAAAAACAAACAAACAAATAAACAAAACTAAAGGAGGTTATTACCAGCAAACCAGCCTAGCATTACAAGAAATGTTTTAAAGGGACTTCTTTAAGGAGAAAAAAAAGAGAGAAACATAGTTATACAAAATTAAATTTCAGTAAACATGTCAATATATTATTTATTTCAACAAACCTATCAATAATCCCTGTAAATGTAAATGGCTTAAATGCTCCAATCAAAAGTCAAGGGTAGCTGAATGCATGAGAAAACAAGACCCATATGTTTGCTGTCCACAAGAGACCCACCTAAGAATGAAAGATGCACACAGACTGAAAGTAAAGGAATGAAAAAAGATATTTCATGCAAATTTTTAAAAATTTTTTAAAAAGCTGGGGTAGCATTGCTTTTATCAGACAAAATAAACTTTTAAAAATGCTGTAAAAAAGACAAAGAAAGACATTACATAATGATAAAGGAATCAACTTAACATGAAGATATAACCCTTATAAACATTTATCCACCCAAAATAGAAGCACCTAAATATATAAGGCAAATCTTGATGTACATAAAGGAAGAGACTGACAGTAATATAGTCACAGCAAAAGATTTTAACACCCCATTGACATTAATGGATAAATCTTCCAGACAGAAAATCAACTCGAAAACAGCTCCTTAAATGTTCCACTAGATTAGATAGATTTACTGACATTTTCTAAGCATTTAACACCAAAGCAGCAAAATATATATTCTTTTCAAGTACACATGAAACATTTTCTATGATAGACCACATGTTATGACACAAAACAAGTCTCAATAGATTTAATAAGATTAAAATCATATCAAGCATATTCTCTGACCACAATGGTATGAAGCTAGAAATCAATTACAAGAAAATAAAACTGAAATGTGCACAAACACATGGGAAATAAATAACATGTAATCAAATGATGAATGGGTTGACAATAAGATCAAGGAATAAATCAAAAGATACCTTGAGACAAATGAAAATGAGAACAAAACAACCCAAAAGGGGCACAGTGAAAGTAGTTCTATGAGGGAAACTAAGAGTTACAGGTTTACCTCAAAAAAATAAGAAAAATCTCAAACAGACAATCTATTATGCCTAAAGAAACTAGAAAAAGAATAACAAAGCCCAAAGTGAGTGGAATAAATAAAATAATAGAGATCAGAGTGGAAATAAAGAAAACAGAGTGTAAAAAAAACAACTAAAAATATCAATGAAAACAAGAGCTGGTTCTTTGAAAAGATAAACAATACTGATAAATATTTAAAGAGAGAGGACCCAAACCAATATAATCAAAAGTGAAGAAGCAACAACAGACACCATAGAAACACAAAGGGTTTTAAGAAAATACTACAAATAACTCTATGCCAATAAATTGGACAACCTGGAAAAAATTGATAATTTCCTAGAAACATACAACTTTTTAAAACTCAATCTAGAAGAAACAGGCAATCTGAACAGACCAATTACAACTAATGAAATCAAAATGGTAATCAAAAAAACAAAAAACTCTCAACAAATGTCCTGCACCAGATGGCTTCACAGGTGAATTTTCACAACATTCAAAGAACTATCACCTGCCTTCTCAAACTATTCCAAAAAATTCAAGAGAAGATTCCTGAACTCATTTTACAAAGCCAACATTATCCTAATTTCACAACCAGATAAAGACACTACAAAGAAAGAAAATTATACGCCAATAGCCCTGATAAACATAGATAGAAAAATACTCAGCAAAATGTTAGCATACCAAGCCCTGGCCACGTGGTTCAGCAGGGTGGAGCATTATTCAGTGTACAGAAGGGTTGATCATTGATCCCCTCTCAGGGCACATACCTAGGTTGCAGGTTAAACCCCTGGTTGGGATGCATGTAGGAGGCAATCCATGAAAACATGTCCTTAGATGAGGATTTAAAAAAAACTTAGCATACCAAATTCAGAAATATATTTAAAAAAGTCTTTCACCATGATCAGGCGAGATTTATTCCTGAGGTGCAAGGTTGGCATAATATCTTTGAATAAATTAACATGATGCACACATGAACAAAATGAAGAATAAAAATCATATGATCATATCAATAGATGCAGAAAAGTATTTGACAAAATGCAGCACCCATTTATGATAAAAACTCTCAGAAAAGTGGGAATAGAGGGAACATATCTCTACATAAAAGCCATATATGACAAACCTACAGCTAACAAACATCATTACTCAATATGGAAAATGTGAAAGTGTTTCCTTTAAGATCAGGAACAAGACATGGATGCCTGCTTTTATCACTCTTATTCAGCATTGTACTGGAGTCCTAGTCACATCAATCAGACAAGAAGAAATAAGGCATTCAAATTAGAAAGGAAGAAGTATTCTGAGTACAGGTCTTTTACTTCCTTGGTTAGGTTTATTCCTAGGTATCTTATTTTTCTTGTTGCTATATAAATGGGATTTTTTTCTTGACTTCTGCTTTTGATGTTTCATTGTTGGTATACAAAAACACTTTTGATTTCTGGATATTGACTTTGTATCCTGCCGTTTTGCCAAATTCATTTACTAGGTTGAGCAATTTTTATGGTGGAGTCTATAGGATTTCCTATGTACACTATCACGTCCTCTGCAAACAGTGACAGTTTTGTTTCCCCCTTTATGATTTTGGATGCCTTTTATTTCCTTTTCTTGTCTGATAACTGTGGCTAAAACTTCCAATACTATGTTGCATAAAAGTGGTGAAAGTGGACAACCTTGTCTTGTTCCTGATCTTAGTGGAAAAGATTTTAGTTTTTTCCCATTGAATATGATGTTGGCTGTAGGTCTCTCATATATGGCCTTCATTATGTTGAGAGATGCTCCCTGTGTTCCCACTTTGCTGAGTGTTTTTATCATAAATGGGTGCTGTACCTTATCAAATGCTTTTTCTGCATCTATTCATATGATCATGTGATTTTTGTCTTTCCTTTTCTTTATGTGATGCATTACATTTATTGATTTGTGAATATTGTACCATCCTTGCAAACTATGGTACATTTACACAATGGAATTCTATGCAGCAGAAAGAAGGAGCTCCTACTCTTTGCAACAGCATGGATGGAACTGGAAAGCATTATGCTAAGCGAACTAAGCCAGGCAGTGAAAGCCAAATACCATATGATTTCACCTTTAACAGGAACCTAATCAACAAAACAAATGAACAAGCAAAATATAACCAAAGACACTGAAATAGAGAACAGGCTGACAGTGACCAGAGGGGAAAGGGGAGGGAATTTCAGGGGAAAAGGGGAAGTGTTTACAGGAACAAGTATAAAGGACACATGGACAAAAACAAGGGGGTGTGTGGTGGAAACAGAAGGAGGTGGGGAGGGCTGGGGGGTGGGCTGGGATGGGAGTAAAATGCAGAAAACTGTACTGAAAAAACAATTCAAATAAAAAATTAAAAATTACAATCAAATAGGAAAAAAGAAAAAAGAAAGGAAGAAATAAAACTGCCATTATTTACAGATTACATGATACTGTATAGAAAGAGTCCTGAAGATTTCACCAAAAAAAACTACCAGAACTAGTAAAGGAATTCAATAAAGTAGTAAAATACAAAAAAAATATGTAGAAATTGGTTTCATTTTTACATACCAATAATGAACAATCTGAGTAGGGTGGTTGTTGGCAGTGATAAAAGAATTTTTGCCTTCAGGGAGTTTTGCAATTAAACCATTACATTTATATGACTATAGGTAAAAATAGGAATTCTGATAAAGCTGCTTTAAATTGTCCAATTTAAATTGTCCAGTTAATTACAGAGTCATCTATTTCATTTGAATGTTTATGGCTTCAGAAAATTTCCAATTTAACTTGAGTTGATTTATTTGTTGGGTTTCTCAGAAGAATGGCACACACAAAACATCCTAGGCTTACTCATGGTTGTAAAATGTCATTTCTTTTTTGTGTGTGTGTGAATGTAAAAAATAAAAGAAAACCAACCAACAAGCAACGACCATTTACATGTGTACAGGGTAGGGCAGTAATAGGTTTACAGTTGTTCATATGGAAAATAATATAATAACTAATGAATAATCCAAAAGGAATAAATGCACAACTATGAACCTACTTTTGCCAACCCTGTATTTATATGTTTACACACAAAAACAAATAACCTAGAATGGCCCTTAAGCATTATATGTTAAATGTAAGTTCTGATTGAGTAATAACTATGGAAATCTTTCTAGCATTTAGAAAAGCTCTTCCTAATGCAGAGGAAATAATATGCTATGATATCAAATTTTTTTCCTGATAAATGAAGCAATTATAGAAACCTTTTATTTGTTCAATGGAGCCAGTGTTATTGATTAAAAAATACAACCCAACAATCCCCTGAATACTATTCAAAATGAATATATCACGCTTGATTTTTATTAGAATGTAGTTATTTTTCACACTGAGATAAAATCATACACACACAAACACACACAGATTATTGTACATCTTCTGGACAAAAATGCCAAGTTTGTCTCTCTTCACAAAAAACAACTGCACTTTGAGGACAGTTTATGTTTGTCTTTTTTCCAAGACCAAGTCTGCCTCATCCATATTTTTCTATTTCATGAGAAACATTAATCCTCCACTACCATCTGTGACACCAGTTACTCGTTCAGGATCAAGACCACTATGAAGTATCTTGGTTTGTCAGCAGCATCTCTTTTCTTCTTAGACTTGCTGTCATCAGTTTCACTGTCATATAAAGGTTTTCTTTTTGTAGCACCTATTTCTTTACCAGCTTGTGAAAATTAAAAAAAAATGCTTCATTAACCCTAGACCATCAAATTTTTCTTTAGGTTTTCAAGTATTGTCAGCAACTGTAAATCTCTTTCACTTAAGGAAATATTCAGTCTTCCCATTCACTCTGCATTAGTCCAGTACATTTTTACACTACAAAATCTTCAGGCTCTGCTGCAACACTTTTTACTTTTTTTCATTCTGTTTCTTTCCCATTCTTTACAATGTAGTTTTATTGGAAGCCAGTTTTATTTGTGGATTTGAGGAGCTATTATACACTGTTTCCCAGCACCTCTGATCTGAGTCTGTGTTATGTCAAATCTCAGGATGCGAAATAGGGAGCTGTGCAAAAGACCGTTAGGTTTTGGGGTAGGTTGTAATGCAGCAATAGATAACTTGACACTTAAACATTTATATTCTAGCCCTGGCTGGTGTAACTCAGTGGACTGAGCACCGGCTGCAAACCAAAGCATCACAGGTTCGATTCCCAGTCAGGGCACATGACTGGGTTGCAGGCCATGGTCCCCAGCAATGGCACATTGATGTTTCTCTCTGTCTCTTTCTCCCTCCCTTCCCTCTCTAAAAATAAATAAATAAAATCTTTAAAAAAACATTTATATTCTATATAATAAGATGACTAATGAAAATAAAAAGTCAATTGAGCCCTGGCTGGGTTGCTTAGTTGGTTGGCGCATAGTCCAGTACACCAAAAGGCTGCAGGTTCAAACCCCAGCCAGGGCACATACCTAGGCTGTGGTTTCCATCCCTGGTCAGGGTGTATATGGGAGGCAACTGCTCAATGTTTCTTTCTCACATCTCTCTCTCTCCTTCCCCCTTACCCTGCCTCCCTTCCTCTCTGAATATTAAGCATTTTGTGAATGTTGTGTAATTTCAGCCTAATAACTCTTGGGCAGAGGTGCTCCCATTCATAATTTTCAGCAACATGACAGCAGCGGTGGAGGTGAAAAGTGTAGGATAAAGATTCGGATGCGAAGATACTCCAGCGACCTGAACGCTGTCCGTATTCCAGAACCTTAGGAGGCTACCTGAAGAAGGCCGCTCTCGTCACAGAACTTTAGTTCAGACGTTCTCAGGGTGGCCCATACTGGGGCCCACATAAAACCATTAGGAAATGGGATGGAAAGGGTGGCGCAGGGTCCCTTGACAGTGTTTTCTCCCCGTGGTAACCCACGTGCTCGCCGCGGGGGAAGTTCCCCCCAGCGAGGCCCGTGCGCCTGATACTGCACACCTGATGCTGAGTTAACGCCAAACGACCGCGTCTGGCACAGCCTGAGCAACCGGGAAGCTCGAGGCCCGGCAGGCTAGGTCCGACTCGCCGCGAGGAGAGAAGATACCAGGACCCTCACCACAGTGAGAAAATAGTCACTCAGAAGCCTCCCCACGCCGCTCCCGGGACAGACTCTCTGGCCTCAGCTAAGGGGTCGCCCCCAACAGCGCAGGTGCCCACGGAGCTCCCGCACTTCCCTCCAACTTCGCCAGGGCGAAAGGGGCGGGCCCAGGCGCGGAAGCCCCGCCCCGGCCCGCGCGGACTGCCGGATTCGCCCCGCCTCCTCTTGAACGCTGGCGGCCCCTCTTCCTTCTGCGCCACAGGCCTTGGTGAAGGCCCTGGTTTCTGGTCGCGCTGCGAGCTCGCGTGGGTGGCATTGGGCGCGGGTCCCGGCCCCACGAAGAGCGCACCCTCCACCCCGCGAGCGGCGGCCGCGGAAGTGACGTGTGTACGGGCAGGAGCTTGTTTGAATCGGTTCCCGGGTGATCCCCGCGTTTGCCACTGTTCTGCTGCCGCTGCGGAGGGTGGGGCTGCAGCGCGCCGGGGTTGAGGCCTCTTGCTGCCCCGGGGACTGGAGCTGAAGGCGCCGCGCGGATCCCGTATCTGGGTCCTCTGAGCGCGGCGGCGTTAGGCGCCGGCGCGGCTGTTTTTTTCTCCTCTCCCCCAATATGGCAGCGGCAGGCGGCGGCGGGCCTTCTGTGGGGACTGGAGAGGGCGGCGGAGGCGACGGCTGCAGGAACGTGTACTTGTTTGACCGGCGCGAGAAGGAGTCGGAGCTCGGTGACCGGGTGGTTCAGGTCGGGGAGCACTCGGACTACTCGGAGTTCCGCGCCTCCGTGTGTCAGGTACGCGAATGGACGCGGGAGGGATGCGCAGGAAGAGTTTGGGTTGGGAGAGTGACGAGAAACTCAAGTTTTCACTGTAGGCAATAAACCTGTCACCCGGCCCTGGTCCTGAGGCTTTGGTTTCTCTCTCCAGGGTGCCCGCCATCTCCGTGTCCGGGCGACAGGAAGCCCAGGGCCGGCCCTACTCGGGGTGCAGAGCCGGCCCCCCTGTGGGCCTCTCACTGCCCCGGCATTTTACGGGGGATCTCGCTGCCCAGGATTTGAGACCTCGAGTTTAATTGGCCTGTGGGAACCTTAGTACTCCACTTCTGTCTTTTTCGTGTGGAACTTTTATTTTTTAAAGAAGAGAGAATTAGTTATGCCTGGTGGCTCTGTGAGGAGGGTTGTGATGCTTAACAGTTGTGAAATTCCTGGAGTCGATTTACTTCAGGTTCATTAAATGATGCAGTAATTTCCCGGGTTGCCCTGTCAAGAACCCGCGCTCGCTGGCGCTGGAAGGGTCCTCCCATATTGGAAACACTTGTCCAAGTTGGTGTGGCAGGTGGAGCTTTCTTTCTGGTTTTCTGAACCCTAGTCCTTGGGAGTTCCTGAACTAACTCGGAGGGTGTCCGTGGGTGACTGTAGAACACCAAAGAAAGCAGTGTATTAATTGGCTTTAAAAATTAAGGACCATGTGAAAAAAAACAGCTTTGACCTGTGAAGCGTTTTCTGTATAAGAGGTGGTGATGCTGTCTGATATTGACATGCCCTGCATTAACCAAATGAAGTGGTTCTTACGCTGTAAGGAACTCTTAATCTACCAAGGAAAACGAAGTTTCTGTGAAAGTGTTTTAACTTGAGTGGGCTGATGATTTAGGACTGTTTTAGAGACATGTCTGTGTAGTGCTGAAGTAGTTGAAATCGAGAACCACGCAAAGCGACATGAGAGCAAGGACTGTGATTTGTTCACAGCTGTATTCCCAGTGTCTAGAACTGTGCCTGACGCATAGTAAGTGCCCAAATTGATGAATATTTGAATGACGACAAATATATATGAACTTGGAAGTTCTTTCTGTGCTTTGATATAGCAGATTCCCATGTGTTTTAAGAGTGAATGAAAGAATGCTTGTCTGATGAGTGTTTTGTATCTAAAACTATCCCACAAAAGGAAAAATTTTATGTTTATTATTTTTATTGTAAAAACAGCATAATAAAGAAAATATGGAACCACAGGGAAAAGGTAAATCTTTATGCACTGTAAAATTTTACAACCACCGTTAACATTTGGGGTTATTTCTTATCCCCCATTTCAAAAAAGTTTTAAATGTATTGGAGGTGACATTGAATAGTAACATTGTATAAGTTTCAGGTGTACAATTATGTAATAATACATTATCTATTTATTGTGTGATGTGGTCACTACTCAAAGTCTAGACCCTCATCTTAAAAAATAACTGTGATGCGTGTTTATTTTTCACTTATTATCAGCATTTTTCAGTTTTAATGCAAGTTTTCATAATCAAAGTTTGAAAGTTTGGTCTGTTTAGTACTGCTGTTTACATAAACAAATCTCTGTAAAATGTCGACAGATCTTTTTTTTGTCGACATTTACATTACTTTCAGTTTTAAGTAATGCTGTGATAAACATCTTTGAATGTGTAGTCTTTCATGTCATTTTCCTTGTTAGGAGAGGAAGCAAAATAGTGTGCTAAATTAAAGTTTTACATTAAAACTTAAACTAGTAACTGTTTGTAGTGCCAGAAATTATTGTGGATCTTAAACTGTTATTTGGGGAGAACTCACCTTTTGAAAAAAAAGGGAGCAATCAAGAGGGAGGAAGAGGAAAGGGTGAATCTGGAAGAAGTCCTTAGACCTTTAATAAGCAGCTATTAACTTGTGACCTTGCAGAATCAAAGATTAGAAAATGACTCAATTGCCTATTCCTTAAATATGTCCAGACATTAAATCCTATGTATGCAGACCCTCATCTCCAACCCCAGTTTTGAGGAAATGCCTACTTTTTTCTTTGTATGGTTCCACTGTATCTTGTTACCCTGCTACGGCACTTATTATACCATCATACTTTTTTTTTAAATTGTATGCTCCTTGTGGGCAGGAGCCTTATGTAGTAGTTTACAGCTGTTTAATTAATCAAGCTCTTCCTTCAAAAAAATTTGTACATAGGGTAAACTATGTTAAAAATTCCAAAGATGAAAAGAAAAATAGTAAAAGACAACAGATGTAGGAAAGAATAGAATAGTAACCTGAGGACAGTTAATAAGTGGGTGTTTATTCAGTAGTATCTTACATCCGTGCTGAGCCATGAAATCAGCTTTGTGTTTATTACAGGTCAAAACAAAGAAGGAAAGGTAAATAATAGAAAATTCACAATATCCATAAAAAAATTCCCGCTGCTGGGGTAGCAAAGCTTTGAATTGAGCAAATTTCTCCCTACATTGTTCACAAATCCTGCATGGTAAAATGGACAACATCCTTACAGATAGGAAAGGCTGCGACCCTTCCAGCGCCAGCAAGTGTGGGTTCTTGACAGGTTCTTGCTCTTTACAGATAGGAAAGGCATCCTTTAATGCAAGGTAGGGTATGTGTTACTTAGGGTGGTGCAAGCTGCTTTAACTTGTTACCGCCCAAATTTTTGTAGAGGTTTTATGAATGTTCTGGTCTGTGGGTGATTCAGGGACAGAACCATTGGAAGGGTATGATATCTTGAATAAATGTGTAATATAAAAATATTTAATTTATGTTTGTCCAATATCAGCTATAAAATACTAAGAAAGATTATAAATTCAAGAAATAATTTGTCTACAGAATTATAGGGAACATACAAAAAGATAGCTTATTTGTTTTAATTGAATAATAGAATTATGGAAAGATTGAATGGAATAATTAGAAACATGTTTCAGATGTACAGTGTAGATCTTAAAAATGCAATTTGGTGCATAGTTTTTTGGTAACTATAAAAACAAATCTTGTTCTACAGGATGCATAAGAACATAATCTAACAGTTGACACTGTAGAAATAAAGTACTAACTAACTAAAAATAGAGATTACCAAAAACCTAATAAAGATCTGTGAAGACAATTTTTATTTCTGTTTAATAGAATCTTACCCCCATCAGTTTTTGTCTGTAGCTTCATTTCTCTAGGGTGGAATTGCATAGGGTATGAGAATCTTTAATTTTACTAAATTATGCTAAATTGCTCTTAATATGGTTGTGCTGATTTTCAGTCCTTTCAGCAATGTGTATGTATATGGTCCGAGTTCCCTATCTGGAGGCCTATACTTTTTATTATGGGGACTTAAAAAATTTTATAGCCTCATGGGAGTGATAATCAAGTTGTTTTAATTTCTCTGTTAATGAGTAAGAAGGAGCATATTTTCATATTTTCTAGTTTATTTTTCCTTTTACGGCCTGAACTTTTTGTATGTTTTCAGAAATCCTTTTTTCTGTCTTCTAAAAATTATTCCCCTGTTTTCCCTCAATAATTTTGGATTAATATGCAGCTGCTTTAATTCTCTTGGAACTTTTTTTTAAATATGTTGAGATGGGGATTTTATTTTACCTATTTCTATGAAGTTAACTAGTTGTCTTAATATCATTTATTCAATTGTTTATTCTTTCCCCACCAATTTGTAATGTTACCTTTCCTATTTGCTAACCTCTCCATGTGTGTATGTTTGGGTCTATTTCAGAGTCCTCCATTCTCTCCCACTGGTCTATCATAGTATATTTTATATAGAAGTTTTTCTTAAAAAAGCTATATATATATATATATATATATATATATATATTTAAATATATAGAGAGCTAATAGTATAATGAACACAAATATACCCATTACTCAGATTCAGCAGTTACCAAGTATTTACCACACTAGCATAATTTTTGTCTTTTGTATAACATTCCAGATCTTAGTTCATTTCATTCCTACATATTTCAGCATGCATTTCTATTATCATACCATCAGAATTAACATTTTAAATACTATCTGCTGACTGCATATTTTGATTTCTCTCATAGCCTCAAAAATGTCTTTTTATAGTTGGTGTCTTTAATTCAGAATGCCAACAGGGTTCTCATATTGAACTTGTTTTTTTATGTTTCTTAATCTTCTAAAATTTAGAACATATGCGCAAAACTCTCTTCCCCCAGTCTCTTTAGTTTCCCCTAACATTGGTCTGTTGAAGCAGTCAGGTTTTTCTTTAATATTTCACTTTCTGGGTTTGTCTGTACTCCTTTATGGTGTAATTTAGCTTGTCCTATCTTCATATACCTGTAAATTAGAAGTTATTTTTAAAGGCTGTAATCAAGATTTAGGTTCAACTTCTTTGGGGTCGGGATGCAAATAATTCTTCATAGGCGGTTCTGGTACTTCATTTTACATTACATCAGGAAGCATCTAATACATGGATATTTCATTCACTCTTAGCACTGCTAAAATTGAATTAGTGGGTTCAGGTGGTTTAAGCTGAATCCCTCCATAATAAAGTTTTGAATTGATGGTATATCCATTGGGTAATGATATGATTGCCACTCCTCCTGTATTTATTAGCTGACATTTTTCAAAGAATGACTTTGCCTGCCCTAGCTGGTGTGGCTCAGTGGATTGAGAACTGGCCTGAAAACTGAAGAATGACTTTGCCTCATCAACTAGAGCTATTTGCTCAACCTACACTACAGTAGGTATAAGAAAGCAGGATAAATGCTTTATTCTTTTCCTTTAACATGTCTGTATTCAGAAAAAGGAGATGGTGCCTTAGTTTCAGTATTGACTAAGGGTTTTTAAAGACTTGAGTATCATTAGTCTACATATTTTTTAGTATGTAGACTAAACCTTTCTGTAGTAAGGTTGGTCTAGATTGACAGTCCATCATTACCTGAAGCAGAAATCAGCCTTTTCTGTGTTTGTACATTGTTGTTATCTGATGTTATTAAAAACCTGTGTCTTTTAATTTTAAATATATATACAATTTTAATAAAAATGTTAACTCACGTTTTTAATTCTCATTTTTTGGTCTGTTAAATTTTAGTATTTTATGTGTTCATTGGTCATTTATTTGTATTTTTCTGTTTCTATTTAAGTTTTTTTGCTCTCTCTTTGATGATCTTCATTATTTATGAAAGCTTTTTTTTTCTCCTACAAATGCTAACTCTGTCTCCTCTTCTAATTAGCCTTAAGTTTTTTAAGTTATTCTTTTAGAAAGGGTTATTATAGATATAAAGAGTCTTTTCTACCTGCATAAATGCTATTTTTATCTCAGTGTTATAAAATGTTAAACTCTATTTTCTTCTAGTACTTTTGTGTTTATGTATTTTAATATTTAATATATGTGAACATGTTTAATGTTAATAAATTTACCTACATATTAACTTGAAATGAATTTTTCTGGGAGGAGCCTGCTGATGTTAAAACTTTTCCAAAATATCACACCTATTCACTTGTGGTCCTAGGTGGCATATAATAGCAGGAAAAAAACAGCCTTGTTAAGCAAATAATTTATAGCTAGATTTGTACTTAATTATGAAAAGGCAAAATTTAAAAATATTAAGACTTAAATGTAGCCATCATTACAAGATTATAATATACTGTCAGTATTTTCATATTTTTGTAAACTTGATTGATATATTCATTTCCTTTGTGTAATAATTGATTTTATTTTTATTATTTTGGATAGACTCTTGGCATTTCACCTGAGGAAAAATTCGTTATTACAACAACAAGTAGGAAAGAAATTACCTGTGATAATTTTGGTAAGCAATGTTAAGTGTATGCTTTTATATTTAATATGTTCTAGTACATTGTAAAGCAATAAGTATTTGATTATATAGATGGACATCTAAAAACTATTGACGATTTTGGTTATTCTGTTGGGATGAGGGAGGAAACTGTGTGTTCACAGTTTGTGCAGAGGTTCTATTTTTCAAGCAAGATTGTAGAAAAATAATTGACATCAATTATGGCTATAGAAGATGAGACCTTATTCAATACCTAGCCACAGGCCTCCATGTAGGCCCTCAAGAAGCTAATTCTCTTAACAAACTTGGATTCTTCCATTATCTTTTTTTTATCTAGTTGGATTCTAAGACCTGCCAGTGTTTTATACCTGATTTCCTTTTGAATTTATCCATTCTTCTCCTTTCATGTTGATACCACTCTAATGTAGTTTCATATCTCAAATTTCTGTGATATTTTAACTTACTAAGAATTGAAGGTTTCAGATGCATGGAAGTATTTGGGCCTATTCAACTGATACTCTTTAACAAAACACAACTGAATTTACAATCGAGTCATTATTTGGGGGTTTGCTTGTACCATTTTTAAAGATATTTCATAAATATAATTTCCATATTTAAAGGTAATAAATTCATACGTTTCTGATTCTAGTTTTGTATTTAAGATATTACCTTTTGATTACAGATGAAACTGTTAAAGATGGAGTTACTCTGTACCTTCTACAGTCAGTCAATCAGTTACTACTAACAGCTACAAAAGAACGAATTGAATTCCTGCCTCACTATGACACACTGGTGAAGAGTGGCATGTATGAATATTATGCAAGTGAAGGACAAAATCCTTTGCGTAAGTATTCCATTTATACTAATTTTGTCAAACTATTACTCTCTTTTATCCTCTGATAATCTGTCCCATTCCTTTACTTTAAAAAATTTTCTCAGTTGGTTGGAACATCATACTGTACACCAAAATGTTGCGGGTTCGATTCCTGGCCAGGGTACATAACCTAGGTTGCAGGTCAGGATGTGTACAGAAGGCATCCAATCGATACTTCTATCTCACAGTGATGTTTCTCTCTCTCTTTCTAAAGTCAATGAAAACATATCCTCAGGTGAGGATTAAAAATAAATAAACAACTCTGCTTTTTAGAAGACTGTGACAAGTCATTGTGAACTTCCTTACTTCAATCTATTCATCAGAGTATGATTGTTTTTCTACATAAGTCATCTTACTTCATAGTAAAGATACCTCTCCTTAATGGGAAAAAAAACCTTTAAAGTTTTTATTTATTTTTAGAGAAAGGGGAAAGGAGGGAGAGAAACATCAGTATGAGAGAGAAATATCTATCAGTGTCTCTTGTGTACTGCCCAACTAGGTACCGAACTCACAATCCAGGCATGTGCCCTAAGCAGGAATCAAACTGGCAACCTTTCAGCCTGTGGGATGGCACCCAACTGAGTCACGCCAGTCAGGGCAACATACCTCTCCTTTAAAACTAACCAAGTATAGAATTCATTCCCTTTCTACTCATAAAAAATGTATCAAACATTTTTCTATCTCACGTGTACTCTTCTCTATGATTAATTCTTCCTTGCTTCCTATAAGACCTCTCCCAACTGAGAAAATCATTACCTTGTAAGCTTGTGTAATTGAACTGTATACGTGGTTTATGTTCTTGTCTCCGTTTCTTTATTTTTTTTCTTCCACCTTTACCACTTGCCAGTTTTTATCTTACCTTTGAATTGTTTGCTAGTGATTTTTATAAATCAGTTGATTTAGAGAATCTTTTCTGTTTGGGCCCTGCTAACGTGTTTAATACTGTTTAGATGTTTATTATTAACTTTCTTATATTTTTATTGTATTTGCATTACGGTTTGTAGGAAGTTAGAAAACATAGATAAGCAGAAAGAACATAAAGAATATCTGTATCTCAACCATCCAGATATAACCACCACTAGCACTTTGGTGTTTATCACTTCAAATCTTTTCATATTGTTTGGTGTTTTTTCTATTTTGGTGGTTTTAGATGCTTATTATTTTAACTTTTGTTTAAAATAAAATGAACATCTGTAATATATATCAATATATACTTGGTTTTAGTGGTTAAACACTATTTAGATAAGAATATACTGAAGTGTTCTATTAGACTTTTAGGCTATTTCAGGTTTTGGGGGGTTTTTTTGGGCAAATGACTGAATATTCTTGTCATTTACATTGAAAATTTTCATGCATATTCTTACCTTAAGTACTACTAATATTATTACTGCTATCAGTTGCAATATCAGGCACTGCAGTGTTTTATGAGCATCTTCTCATTTAATCCTTGATTCTGTGTGGAAGCTAATGTTAGGTAATAACCCTATTTTGCAGAAAAACTGAAGCTAAAAGATTTTAGGTTACTTGCCAAAGGTCAGAGTTAGTATTGAGTTAGGATTTGAACCCTAGCAGAGTAACTTCAGAGCTTGAACTCATAACCAGTATATTTATTATTTCTGACATTGTTCTTTTCATATAAAAACTTTTTTCTTCAGTCTTAAAAACATCATAGTCTTCTTCCACCAGCTACTGCCCAGATTTTTGTTCCTGTTTATAGTAAAACTTCTCAAAATACTTGACTGTCTTCCCTGTAAGTGGGACTTCTCCTCCTATTCTCCCTTATTCACTCTCTTGTACTTATTCTTTTATGGTTACCAGCGACTAAACACTGATCAATTTTTAGTTCTCATTTTACGCAAGGCATTATTTAGCATACTTTATCACTTCTTCTTTGATACAATTTTCAGTTGGATTTTTAGAGACCACACCTACTAGAAAGTGTGGTAGAAAGTAATTATTTTCTACCACCTACTGCCTTCTCTGTTTTCCTCTTTCCCTACCCTTTCTTTTTAATTATCAAGCTATAACTGACATATATCCCTACCTTCTTAATGTTAAAGTGTCTCAAGGCTTAGTCCTTGGTCCCTTATCTTCTCTTATTTCCTTACTTGGTGATCCCATCCAATCTCATGGCTTCAAATACCATTTTTATGGCAGTGACTCCCAAATGAAGGTCCTGAGAAATGTTCATTTTTAGTTAAATATTGAAAATAATAACAGCCTTACTCCTAAATTTCAAATTTTGTCTATCCAGGAACTGTCCGTGTGGCATCTCCACTGGAATATCTAAAATGAGAACCCAGAACTGTTCACCGATTCCTATACTACATACAGTTTTCCCATTCAAATGCCCTAACTTTTCAGTTGCTAAAGTCAAAAATCAAAATGATTCTTTGTCTCGTACATTTCATTCATTCTGTCAGAAAATCCTGCTAGCACTATCTTCTCTCTTTATCAGAAATGACCATTTCTTACCACATCTATAGTTAACACTACGACTAAGGTACCATCATGTCACCTAGATCATGCACTGGCCTTGTAATTCATCTCTTTTTATGCCTGTACACATAAAGGTTGAGAAGTCAAATTGTTATTTTTCTACTACAAACACTTAATGGTTTCCATTTCATTAAGAGTAAAGGCCAAACTTTTTACAATTACATACATGACCTTAGCGGTTCTGCTTTATACCGCTCTGACTTTGTTTTCATGACTCTTCTTGCTTGTTTACTCCACTCTGGTGTCAGTTTTATTCTCAGCTTAGTGCCCACTTCATGGACTGCTCTTTCACTAGACAGCCTGTCTCATTTCCTCACCTCATTCAAGTCTGGTTTACCTGTTACCTTCCTAACGAAACTTTCCCTGATCACCCTATTTAAAATTGCAACTACATTTCCTCTCTGCCTGTAGTATTTTTTTTTACCTCTTTCTTTTCTCTATAGCATATACCCCCTTCTAAGATGCTAAAGAATTTAGTTATTAATTAAGATTATATTTGATTTCCCACCTTCTTCCACTAGAGTGTTAACTCCATGAGAACAGGATTTTTGTCTGTTGTGTTTAGTTCATAGAACAATGCCTGGCAAATAGTAGGGGCTTAAATGTTTGCCTGCTGAATGAATCTTTAATTCTTTCTCTGGGGATCAGTTTCTTAAATGTATAATCATGTAGTCAATAGATATACTCATTTCTATGACTTTCTGTATAGATTAATTACCTTCCAGATTGATTTTACCAGTTTTCATTCCTACCATCAGTGTATGAATAAGCAGGGAATCTCATTGTTTAAGCCCTTGCTCTGATTTTTGTGACTTTATGTTATATTCCTGAGTATTTCCTTCTTTCCTTTGCCTTTGGTGTTACTTCTGGTTATTCTTGACTATATGCAGGGCCATTGCTAAATTGAACATCAAGATGGCTGCATAGTAGGACATCAATAGCAGTTCTGTGTCAATAAATCAGACATGTTTTACCATTTGGCAAGTCGCCGTTAGTCATGTGATTTCTATATCTAAATTACCTCTTAATAGATGCTTTGTATTTTCCTCCTTATCTCCATATGTGCTTGCTTTTGACTACTGCATGATATAATTATATGACACAGAGTACTATTTGATTTTTATGGTTCAAGTCTTGTGTTCTTGTGTCTATATGTCTGTCTTTATATTATAAACTCCTTGAGGCCAGGAATCATGGCTGGCTGACTCATGCCATGTAGTGCTCTATGGGTACTATTGGATGATTACTTTTTTATGCTGGTGGTAATTGGTGATGATGCCTTTAATTATGTATTGCATCATTAGAATCAGGATAATACTTTAATTCTAGTTCTTCGGAAAATCAAAGTGATGGTTTAAGGTACTTCAGAGTTTTTTCTACTTTGAACTTTAATATGAAGTATTTGAGAGGGAAAGTTTAAGCATTACTATTTTCTCATTCTTTTCCAGCATTTGCTCTTGCAGAATTAATTGACAATTCATTGTCTGCTACTTCTTGTAACTCTGGGATTAGAAGAATACAGATTAAGTTGGTAAGACAATAATACTGTTAATCAATTTTAACTTTTCCTTTTATAAAAGTAGTACAACTTCATTGGAGAAAAATTAGAAAATAAAGATAAACTAAAATAGAAATAACTATTTGATATCTCTTCATCCATTGTTAAAATTTTCATATGCTCTTTTCTTTGTATATATGTATACATATATGTTGTAATAGTTTATATTTTGTTTTTTTGTGATGTTTTTCTTAACATTAAGTACATTGCCATATCATGCATATTCTGCCATATAGTATCACATTGCTGCAGGTTGGGTTATGGACTATTATATAAATTATAATGTAAAATAGAATATAAATGTACCTAGTATTATTGAATATTTAGGTTTTTTTCCATATTTTAAGCAATGCATTGTAAGCAATGCTGGCATGATGAGCATCCTTACAGGTTTTTGTACACATCTCTGATTAATTCTTCAAGCTAAATTATAAGAAATGAAATTTCTGGATTAAAGGACTTGAAGAATTCTTTGACCTTTAATTCATACAGCTGAAGTGCCTTTGAGAAAATTGTGTTAATTTACGCTTCCACAATTTAGAAATGTATGAGTGAGCCCACTGAATCACTTTTTCTATCTTTAACTTTTCATGTTTTTAATATTGATGTGACTTTTCCTGTCTTTTTCAACTTATTTTATTTTATAGCATTTTGATGAAACACAAGGAAAACCTGCTGTTGCAGTGATAGATAATGGAAGAGGAATGACCTCTAAACAGCTTAACAACTGGGCTGTGTATAGGTTGTCCAAATTTACAAGACAAGGTGACTTTGAAAGGTTAGAAAACCTTACTCACTTTTTTTATGGGCAGTTGGGTATTTTAATAAGGATAAAAACATTCTTTATACATAATACTTCGGAGGTTTTGATGTTATCAGCATATTTATTTAGATTTTTATGTTACAGAATTTTTATGAGCAATGCTTAGTTTAGAAATAGTCAAAACTACCTAATTATGTTGTGCCCTTCCATTGAATAGTTGTTTTTACATTTTCTGAGGTGTGTAGAAGTTTTGTTGACGTATTGAGTACTTTGAGGCTTTTCACTCTTACCAAGTTTGATGAAAGCTGTGTAGCCTCTAGAGAAGTAGAATGAATTTTAAATAGGCTTTAGAAATCACCTAATACCACTTTTAAAATGGGTAATACATATAGTTGGTTGAGCTTTCTGTTGCTCTTTTAGGAGTGTGTGTTACAAAATGTTCACAGATGTCAGGGAATAGAAGCTAGTCAGAAGTTTTCTATCAGAATGTGTTTGTAAAAATATCCTGAATGATAATGTCATAGAGGAAACAAAATATACTAGAAACTGTCAGGGATACAAAGATTCAGGCCCTTGGGATATTAACTCAATTCTAGTAAGTGATGATCCATAAATCTTTTGTTGTCTTAAGCAATGTTGTGTACTTTAGGAAACATACTTGGGAAGAGTCTGTTGGTATTCTTATGTAAGTAGTTAATATTTTTGTTCAAGTCCTGTTTTGCTCTTTGCTATCAAAGAAAGTCACCCAAATTTAAGTATTCATCTAAAAATGTTAAAAATTAATGTAATTAGTATATTTACCATCTCATTGCTGAAATTTTAGTACCCTTAGAATTTTCATTAAGTTCATAAAGACTTACAGTGTTGTGGTGAAAGGCAATATAGTGAAGAACAAGGGCTCTGGAATCTTTTAGCCTGGTTTGATTTCTGGCCTTACTGATTATGTGGCATTGATCAAGGTACTTCCCTTTGTCTCAGTTTACATATCTGTAAAATGGATAATACCTCATAAGGTTTTGTGAAGAACAAGTGAGTGCCTGGCATATGGTAAGCAGTCAGTAAATATAAGCTATAACTTTAGCTATTATTTCTTATTCTTGGCCTCAGGCTTCTACAACTATTCCTTTTCACTATTTTTGTGAGTACATCTTCAAGGATTTATAAAATAGCTGTAGAGAAGAATAAAACTATTAGGGAAGGGGGAAAGGGAACAGATGTTATATTGGACTAAAAGGTCAGAAAAATGTAAAGTCAAATAGAAGAGGAGAAAGTAGTAGAGCCTTCAGTGTATTAAAATTAAATCTCAACTGGATTAATGGGATATTGACTTTTTTCTAGATTTTAGCACAACACCAACTTTTAAACTTAATCCAAATGTTAGGGAAATTTTGTTTAATTTTGGTAGAAATCTACCTGTTGCTGTTTTTTTCTCCAGCTTTATAGGTATTATGTCAGTAAACAATCAGTTGTTGTTACAGTTATTATGTAATCATACTGCCCTTGAGTCCAGTAACAGTTCCTTGACTCATTCTAGTTTCTATTAGTATCAGATGTATTCCCTCACTCCCCTAGCATCTACTCCTGTAGGAGAAACTGTCAATTACTCTACTGCTTTAAATTTAGTTTCCACTGGGTACAATGATGGATATCATAGGATATAGACTATGGAAGTAAAGGAAGGATATCCTAAAAGTACAAAACAGCTGCCTTGGCCTGTAGCTTCTCTTGTAATAGAGTGGAAATCAGAAGTAAACACACACAAAAGGTATAATCATTTCAGTTATTGATAATTGCTGTTAAGACAATACTGAATAATATGTTAGAATCTGATGGCCATCTCCTTTAGGTAAAGATGATTAGAGAAGTCAGTGGCCTCTTTGAGGCTTGAAAGAAGAAAATATTTGGAGGCCACAGACATTCCACCCTAGAACCATGGCCCAGTTTGTCTCTAACCTTGCGGAGAAGCACCCCCTCCTACTCCCCATGCTGGTAAACACTGCTGTGACTTATTCAGACCCTTGATTGGCTATATTTTGGTACTATGCTAAGGCTGAGCTGACTCCTCCAACCTCTGCTGAGATCCGTACAGGTATTCAAACTTAAAAAAAATAGTCAGTAGTGCTCAAGCTGACAGCCTCAATAGCTCACAGTTAAAGAAGCTCTCTGAATAGTTAGGTGGCCACTGAGGTGTGGATATGGTTTTATGTTGGCAAAGTTACAGGCAAGTGTGGGATTATTGGCCATAATCTTTGAAGACCAGTCTTTAACATCTGTTTGTTGTGGGTTTACTATTTGAATGTTCTTGGACCATGAGTGATTAAAATTGCATTTGAATAAAAAAGAATGTCAGAATCAGTGTATTCTATATCAACCACTACATAGAAAGGTCACAATTTCTCTAGTTATTAGGTTGGATTGTCTTTTGCTTTAATAATATTAATAGAACTCTAAATGCATGTCTTTGCTTAACCTGAAAATGAAAAGCATATGTGTGAATATACCAACCTGGTTTTGTCTGTGTGTGTGTGTGTGTAAAATTTTAATTTGAAAGTTGGAAATATGATATTTTTCTAGAAAAGTCAGGGAAAACCCTGGAGAAAACTACAACTTAGTATAGTAGTTAAAGAATAAAATTTGGGTGATTTCTCTTTGCTAAAATCAGAGAAAGACCTTTTTGACAACACCTGTACCTGTAAATGTTAGGATAATTGGTGGTATTCTAAATCTATCTTTGTTTCCTGAGTGGTGGTGGCTTAGTTGGTTGGGCGTTGTCCCGCAAAGCAAAGGCCCAGCCACAGGTTTGATTCCCTGTCAGGGCGCATGCCTATATTGCAGGCCTGGTCCCTGGTTGGGGTGTGTGCAAGAGGCAACCAGTTGATGTTTCTCTCACACATCAATGATCTCTCCCTTTTTTTCTTCATCCCTTCCCCTATCCAAAAATAAATAGTAAGTAGCATTTAAAAAAAAATAAAATAGATGTGTGTCTTTGCAACTAACATCTTTTTAATGCCAAGACAGTGAATGAGAGCCATGACCTACATTTTTAATCTAATTTTTATTATTAGATTAACATCTATTATTAATTGATCTGGTGTTCTGATTTTTTGAACCTATCTTTGCTAAAATAAAATACCCCCTGGATATTTAAACAGGACTATAACTTAGTATCATCCATGGATCTAAAAGTATATTACATTTTGAAATAAATGAAAGTGTTGGTTATCAGAAGGAGGAGAAGAAAATACTCAAATGAAGACCGGGGGAAGAGTATTCCTAGTAGAGGGAATATCAGCAAATGTAGAGACCCTGAAATTGTGATCAGTTTGTTTTGTTTGAGAGGCAGAAAGGAGGCCAGTATAGTTAAAATATAATACATGAAAGGGAAAGTAGAGGGAGATGGTGTGAGATTTAAAAAATTTCAAGCCAACAAATAAATTGAAAGGACAGTACTAAATATATCCTTTAAGCAATTAACATTTTGCCACTTTTGTTATCTTCTATCTATACACACACAAACTCACTGACACACTCTTACACTTTCTCATCCTAAATCATTTGAAAGGAAGTATCTCCTTCACAGGGAAGTTCTCCTGTATAACCATAATACCATTATCACACCCAAGAAATTTATCACTAATTCAAAATATCTCAGGTAATGTTCATATTTAGATTTTTTCCCTTTGTTGTGTCTCTCTGGTTTCCTTTGTAATAATGCCTTGCATTTTTGTCTTTCATAAAATTGTCTTTTTTTCTCTTAGAATCATGGATCTGAGTATTTCCTGAGCTCTATTCTTTCTTCGATATTTTCTGAACATTTTTAAACATACAGAGAAGTTGGAATTTTACAGTGAATACCCACATACTCATATTTAGTTTAACCATTGACAGTTGCTTTACCACATATCTGTTAATCCCACTAACCTTCAGTCATCTTAATTTTCAATTAGTTCAAATAAATTACAAATACCAATAAATTTTCTTTTAATGTTTAAGCATTAATATCATTATCTAGCATTCAGCTTTATTTCTTTTGAAGTAAAATTCACATACAGTGAAATGCTCACATTTGTCTTAAGTGTATCTTCATTGAATTTATTTTTTATGGCTATATAGTTTATATACCTTAAAATTCACCATATTAAAACATATAATTTGTGCCCTGGCTGGCATAGCTCAGTGGATTGAGCATGGGCTGTGAACCAAAGCATCGCAGGTTCGATTCCCAGTCAGGGCACATGCCTGGGTTGCAGGCCATGGCCCCTAGCAACCGCACATTGATGTTTCTCTGTCTCTCTCTCTTTCTCCCTCCCTTCTCTCTCTAAAAATAAATAATAAAAATCCTTTAAAAAAATCTTTAAAAAAATTTAAAAAAACATGCAATTTGTGATTTTGTATATAGTCACAAACCATCATCACTAATTTCAGAACATTTTTATAACTCCAGAGGAAACCTTATACCCATTTGTAGTTATTTCTTATCCATCTCCCTCTCCCCAACTTCTGGAAGTCATTAATGTACTTTCAATAGTTATCTATTTTTTAAGTTGTTTTTCTGGGGATTTTTACTTTTATTTAATACTTTATAGTAATTTAGTTTAGATTAATGCCAACTTAATGTCAGTAATATTTAAAAACTTTTAATGCATAGCTTTATTCCTTTCCTACTCCTTTGAATTATTATTTTTTGTAAATTGCCTTTATACATTATAACCGTGTCGACACAGTTTTATACTTACTGCTTTATGCAGCTATCTTTTACATCAGAAGCATTATAAATATTAGATTTATGCTGTCCTTGTCTGTTTATCTACATATAGTTACCTCTGCTTTTTATTTCTTCTTTTTTCCAAGATACTTTCTACTGTCCTTTCATTTTTGCCCCAAACACTCTACATAATAGCTAATTTAGGATGTATCTAATAATAGAATCTCTCAGTTTTTATTTACCTGAGTGTCATAATCTCTTCTTCATGTTTGAAGGTTATTATGCTACTTACAGAATTCTTGGTTGACAGTGTTTTTCTGTCAGCACCTTGAGTATTTTAGCTCACTGCTTTCCTGGCTCCATGATTTCTGATGAAGAATCGGCTGTTAATTTTTTTTAACATTTTTTTATTGCTGTTCAAGTACAGTTGTCTCCGTTTCCCCCCCAGCTATCCCCACTTCCCTCCCTTGAGCCTACCCCCCTTTGGTTTTGTCCATGTGTCCTTTATAGATGTTCTTTGACAACCCTTTCCCGTCTTTCCCCCCATTATGCCTTCCCACCTCTCCTCTGGTTACTGTCAGTTTGTTCTTACTTTCAATGTCTCTGGTTATATTTTGCTTGCTTGCTTGTTTTGTTAATTAGGTTCCACTTATAGGTGAGATCATATGGTATTTGTTTTTTACTTCCTGGTTTATTTTACTTAGTATAATGCTCTCCAGAACTAATGCTCTTAGTATATGCTGTTGCAAGGAGTAGGAGCTCCTTCTTTCTTTCTGCTGCAAAGAATTCCATTGTGTAAAAGTACCACAGTTTTCTGAACCACTCATTTACTGATGAGCACCTAGGTTGCTTCTAGCACTTGGCTATTGTAAATTGTGCTGCTATGATTATTGGGGTGCATAGTTCCTTTGGATTGGTGTTTCAGGATTCTTTGAGTATGATCACAGCAGTGGAATTGCCAGGTCAAAAGGCAGTTCCATTTTTAAGGATATTTCATACTGTTATCCTCAGTGACTGCACCAGTCTGCATTCCCACCAACTGTGCACTAGGGTTCCCTTTTCTCCACATCCTAACACTTGTTTATTGATTTATTTATGTTAGCCATCGTAACTGGTGTGAAGTGGTATCTCATTGTGGTTTTAATTTGCATCTCTCTGATGGCTAGTGATGCTGAGCATCTTTTCTTATGTCTACAGGTGCTCTGTATGTCCTCCTTGGAGCAGTATCTTGTTCAGGTCCTTTGCCCATTTTTTAATTAAGTTGTCTGTCTTCCTGGAGTGGAGTTGTGTGAGCTCTTTATATATTTTGGAGATCAAACCCTTGTCTGAGGTATCATTGGCAAATATGTTTTCCCATATGGTTGGTTCCCTTTTCATTTTGCTAATGTTTTCTTTAGCTATGCAGAAGCTTTTTATTTTGATGAGATTCCATTTGTTTATTCTTTTCTTTATGTCCATTGCTCTAGGGGACATATTGGTGAAAATAATTACTGCGTGGAGTATCTGAGATTTTCTTGTGTATGTTTTCTACAACTTTTATGGTGTCATGACTTATGTTTAGTCTTTTATCCACCTTGAATTTATTTTTGTGTGTGGTATAAGTTGGTGGTTGATTTTCATTTCTTTGCATGTAGCTGTCTAGATCTCCCAACACCATTTGTTGAAGAGGCTATTTTTGTTCCATTTTATGCTTCTTCCCACTTTGTTGAATATTAATTGGCCATAGATACTTGGGTTTATTTCTGGGCTCTCTAATTGGTTTCATTGATCTATATGTCTGTTCTTATGCCAGTACCAGGCTGTTTTGATTACAGTAGCCTTGTAATACAGTTTGATATCAGGTATTGTGATCTCTCCTACTTTGTTCTTCTTTCTCAAAATTGCTGCAGCTATTTGGGGGTTTTTATGGTTCCATTTAAATTTTTGAAATGTTTGCTCTATATCTGTGAAATATGGTACTTTAATAGGGATTGCGTTGAATCTATAAATTGCCTTGGGTAGTATAGACATTTTCATGATGTTAATTCTTCCAGTCCGTGAACATGGTACATGCTTCCATTTGTTTGTGTCTTCCTTAATTTCTTTCTTCAGTGTTGTGTAGTTTTCTGAGTACAGGTCTTTTACCTCCTTCGTTAGGTTTATTCCTAGGTATTTTATTATTCTTGTTGCTATAACAAATGGGATTTCTGATTTCTGTTTCTGATATTTCATTGTTGGTAGACAAAAATGCCTTCAATTTTTGAATATTGACTTTGTATTTCGCTGTTTTGCCAAATTCACTTATTAGGTCAGGTAGTTTTTTTGTAGAGTCTGTTGGATTTTCTATGTACACTATCATGTCATCCGCAAACATGACAGTTTTTCTTCCTCTTTTCCAGCTTGGATGCCTTTTATTTCTTGTCTGATTGCTGTGGCTAGGACTTCAGTACTATGTTGAATAGAAGTGGGGAAAGCGGACATCCTTGTCTTGTTTCTGATCTTAGTGAGAAAGGTTTTAGTTTTTGCCATTGAGTACGATGTTGGCTGTAGGTCTATTGGTGCTGTACCTTACTTATCAAATGTTTTTTCTGTATCTGTTGATATGATGATGTGATTTTTGTCTTTCCTTTTGTTTATGTAATATATTACAATTACTGATTTACGAATATTGAACCATCCTTGCATCCCTGGGATGAACCCCACTTGATCATGGTGTATGATCTTTTTGGTGTATTGCTGGATGCCATTTGCCGGTATTTGTTGAGGATTTTAGTGTCTGTTCATGAGCAATGTTGGCCTGAAGTTTTCTTTTTGTTGTGTTTTTATCTGGTTTTTGGATTAGGATGGTGCTGGCTTCTTAAAAAGAATTCGGAGTCTTCCGTCCTCTTGGAATTTTTGGAATAGCCTGTAAAGGATAGGGGTTAGATCTTCCTTAAATGTTTTGTAAAATTCTGTTGTGAAACTGTCTGGTCCCGTGCTTTTGTGTGCTTGGGAGCTTTTTTATTACTGCTTTGATTTTGTCAGCTGTTATTGGTTCAGGTTTTCTGCTTCTTCATTCAGCTTTGGGAGATTTATTTGTCTAGAAATGTGTCCATTTTACGTAGGTTTTCAAATTTTTTGGCATATAGTTCTTTGTAGTAATTTCTTACAGTTTTTTGCTGTGGTATAAGTTGTAATCTCTCCTCTTTCATTTCTGATTGTGTTTGTTTGGGTCCTCTCTTTTTTTCTTCACAAGTCTGCTTAACGGCTTGTCGATTTGTTTATCTTTTCAAAGAACCAGCTCCTGGATTTATTGATCTTTAGAATTGTTACTGTAGGCTTTATAGTGTTCAATTCCACTCTTGGTTATTTCCTTCCTTATGCTTGCTCTGGGCTGTCTTTGTTGTTGTCCCTCTAGTTCTTGTAGATGTAGGGTTAGGTTGTTTATTTGAAATATTTCTATCTTTTTAAGGTAGGTGTGTATCACTATGAACTTCCCTCTCAGGACTGCCTTGGCTGTGTCCCCTAAGTTTTGGAGTGTTGTGAGTTAATCTTCATTTGTTTCCAGGAAATTTTTTATTTCTTCCTTGATCTCATTCTTAACCCATTCATTGTTTAATAGCATGCTATTCAATCTCCATGAAGTTGAGTGTTTTTGAGTTTGTTCCTTGAGGTTGGTTTCTAGTTTCAGTCCCTGGTGGTCAGGGAAAATGCTTGATATGATTTCAATTTTCTTGAATCTGTTGAGGCTTGTTTTGTGTCCTATCATGTAGTCTGTCTTTGAAAATTTTCCATGTTCACTGGAAAAGAATGTGTATTTTGCTTCTTTGGGATGAAAGGTTTTATATGTATCAGTTAAGTCCACTTGATCTAGGACATTGTTCAATACCACAATATCTTTGTTAATATTTTGTTTGGAAGATCTATCCATTTTGGACAGTGGGATATTAAAATCCCCTACTATAATTGTGTTCCTGTCAATATCTTTCTTGAAGTCCTCCAAGATTTTCCTTATATATTTGGGTGCTCCTATGTTGGGTGCATATATGTTTATAATATTTATGTTTTCTTGATGGATTCTTTCTTCCCTTGAGTATTATGAAGTGTCCTTCTGGATCTCTTTTTATGGCCCTTGTTTTGAAGTCAATTTTGTCTGATACAAATATTGCTACCCTGGCTTTTTTTTCCCCTGTCCATTTGCTTGGAATATTTGTTTCCAGTCCTTCACTTTCAGTCTGTGTAGGTCTTTTGTTCTGAGGTGGGTCTCTTGTGGGCAGCATATGTGTGGGTGATGATTCCTTATTCATTTAGCTACTCTGTCTTTTGATTGGAACATTTAATCCATTTACATTTAAGGTTATTATTGATAGGTCCTTACTCATTGCCATTTTACTTCCTTTGTACCTGTGTTCCTCTCTCTCTCTCTCTCTCTCTCTCTCTCTCTTTTTCTTCCTTTCCTTAAAGCAGACCCCTTAGCATCTCTTGCAGTGCTGGTTTGGTGGAGGTGTATTCTTTGAGGCTTCTTTTGTCTGGGAAGCTCCTTATTTGGCCTTCCATTTTAACTGAGAGCCTTGCTGGATAGAGTAGTCTTGGTTGCAGGCCTTTGTTTTTTATTACTTGGAATATTTCTTGCCATTCCTTCTGGCTTGTAACATTTCCATTGAGAAGTCAGCTGCTAGTCTTATTGGGGCTCTCTTGTATGTTACTTGCTGCCTTTAAGATTCTCTCTTTGTCTTGGAATTTTGCCATTTTTCTCCTTGATTGGGACCCTGTGTGCTTCCTGGATTTGTGTGACTTTTTCTCTCATCAAATTAGGGAAGTTTTCCACCACTACTTTTTCAAACAGGTTTTCTATCCCTTGCTCCTCTTCTCCTTCTGGTATCCCTATTATACCAATATTATTACATTTTACATTGTCCTGCAGTTCCCTTAACTCCTCTTCGTTCTCTCTGAGTCTTTTTTCTTTTCTTGCTCTTTCAGGGTGTTTTTTTCTACCTTGTGCTTCAGCTCACTGATCCAATCCTCTACTTCATCAAGCCTGGTTTTGATTCCTTCTACTCTGTTCTTCAATTCAGAAACTGTATTCTTCATTTCCTCTTGGCCCTTGTTGATAGTTTCTGTTTCCTTTTTCATGTTGATATAATTTGCAGTGAGTTCATCGTAGCTTCCCTGCAATTTTTGGTAATTCTCAGTGAGTTAATTGAGCTTCCTGATAACCATTGCTTCGAACTCAGTATCTGATAGTTGACTTGCCTTTATTTCATTGAGTCTTGATTGTTGTTGGCTGGTTTTTGTGTGGGATTGATGCGCAGGCTGGCTCACTGTAAGGCTCAACGCTGATATTGGCATGTGAGCTGCCATGCAGGTGCAGTCTTGATGTGGCTTCTTCTGCAAATCCTTACTCATTAGGCTCCTCTTTAGCTAGCCTTTAGTTAGTTATTCAGGGTGATTGTTTTCCCAGTTTAGTTGTATTTAATTTTGGTGCTAGAAGGAGTGAGTGCTAGATCCACCTGCTCACTGGTGTCTTGCAAACTCTCCATGCATTTTCTAAAACTACTGATATCACTATATCATCATGCTTGAAATGAGTTTATTGTAGACAACCTGTAGTTGGTTCATTTTTTAAATTCACTTTGCCAATTTTATTTAGTCTTTTTATACTATTACATTTATTATAATTATTGATATATTAGGACATAAGTATGTGACGTGTCAGTTTTTCTTTATCTTTCATTTCTCTCATTTCAGACCACCTTGTGGTTTACTTGAACATGTTTCAGTATACCATTTCCCTTACAGTGTTTTTGAGTGTGCCTTTGTTTTGTTTTAAAAGATTGCTCAAGGGAATACTGTAGTCATACATAGCTTATTGGACATTATACCACTTAAAGTTTACTGCAGAAATTTTAGCCAAATTATTTAAAATAACTCTCTCCCATTTATAGTTTTGTATTTTTAAGTGTTACCTCTATATACATTGAGAACCACATTAGCCAGCCTTAATTCCATGTCAGCGGGCTAACATAATTTTTAAAAACTGAAAAGGAGAACAGTAGTATATTTTATTTGCCCATGTATTTGTTTCATTGTTTTTTCTTCAACCTTGTCTGATGTTAATAAAGCTATTGCAGCTCTCTTTTCATTAGTATAATGATATTAGTATAAATGGTATTTTTCCAGTCTTCTGACCTATTGTCTGTTTATATTTAAAGAGAGTTTACTTTAGGTAACATATAGTTGAGTATTAAAATTTGACAATCTCTATTAATTGGGATATTTAGACCAATTACATTTAATGTGATTATTGGTATTTTTGGATATGAACATACCATCTTTTGTTATTTGTTTTTATTTTTTCTGACATTTTTATTCCTGTTCCCTTTTTTCTGTCTAATTTCTCATTGAGTATTTTGGGTATGTATGTGATTCCATTTTATTTCCCTTGTTGTCTTATTAACTGTTACTTTGTTTTATTGTCTTACTGGTAACTTTGGGATTCACTGTATACATCTTTAATTTGTAGTCTATAGCAAGTGGTAATACCACATTGTTTATACATACAGTTAAAATACATTGTAATAGTGCCATCATTTTATTGTACACCATGTTGATTTTGTGCTTTTGTTTTTATACACTTTGCATTTGATATATACTGTCAGTACTAAGTATATTCTATTTATTTTGCTTTTAATTAACACATCTCATCTATTTTTTTTAAGTGAGAACATTTAAATTGTCTCTTAGATTTCAGTTATACAATACAGTGTTATTGACTATACTCATCACATTATATACATTAGATCCTCAGACCTTATTGATCTTTCAGCTAAAATTGTGTACTCTTTTACCAACCTCTTCCTATTTCCTGCACTCCCCAGCCCCAGCCAGCCAACCACTTTTCTATCTGTCTTTTTAATAGTCCTTGAAAAAAAGTGGTAAAAAATATATAACATACAATTTGCCTTTGTGACCACATTAAGGTGTATGATTCAGTGCCATTAATTTTATTCACAATGTTTTATATATGTTACCATTATATATTACCATAATTTTTCATCCTTGACAAACTGAATCTCTGTAACCATTAAATAATAACTCTACTCTCAGTTGCTGGTAACCACTATTCTACTTTCTGTCTCAATGAATTTGCCTATTCTAGGTTTCTCACTTAAGAAGAATCATACATTTGTCATTTTGCATCTGGTTTGTTTCACTTAGCATAATGTTTTCAAGATTTATCTGTACTGTAGAATGTATTAGAACTTTATTCTTTTTTATGGCTGTACTACAGCTCTACATTTTGTTTTCCATTTGTAGGTTAATGGACACTTGGCTTGTTTCTGACTTTTTTCTATTATAGATTAATGCTGCTATGAACATGCACATATAAGTCTCTGTTTGAGTCCCCAAGTCAATTTATATGTACCCACATATTTAGTATTTCTGGTGGTCTTTATTCCTTTGTGTAAATCTGTCTAGTATCATTTTCATTCTTGTAGGTCTTTTAACAGTTTTTATATCTCAAGTTCTTGATGAATTTTTCAACTTCTGTATGTGTGATAAAATCTGTATCTCTCCTTCCCATTTGCCTTTAGAGATATTTTTGCTGAGTATGGAATTTTAGATTGAGTTTGTTAAAAATTTCAGTATATTAAAAATGTCACTCCATCTTCTACTCGCTTCCTTAGTTTATGATGAACAAGTTGTTGTTCTTTGTTTCTCAGTATGTGTTGTGTGTGCCTTCTCTGACTGTTTAAAATGTTCATTTTATTGTTGGTGTGTGTATGTTGTGCAATGTCAGGGCGTGTTTTTGTGTTAGGGGCACTGTACATATGCATGTATGGTGTATGGGATGGTATGTTTTTATATTTTGTGGGGGTATTTGTATATGCATGCTTTTTTGTGTGGAGGCATTTTATGTATGTTTTGTGGGGACAAGGTTTGTGTCTTATGTTGTGTAGAGATGGGTTTGCATATGATAATGCCTTTATATGTTCTGAGGGAGCCATAGTTTTTTTGTGCTTTGCTTTGTAGGTGTGGTTTAACAGTTTCTTACCTGGTCATTGTTGTATTAATGTTATTTTGAGTATGAATATATGGGACGCAGACTTTTTTATACCAATTAAGATATTTTTATCTATCCCATTATTTCTGTTTTGGTTTCTGTCTTTTTAAAAAAATTCATTGCATCTTTTTGTTGATTCTTTTTACAGTCGTCTTTCACCTTTTTTCTCTTTAATGTTTTCGAATTTGTATTAGGTTGCGTTTTAAATTTTAAAATGAATACTTAACTTTAGACGTCAAAAATCAAAGTATCTTCCTCCTCCCACGTTAGAGAATTTAGAACACTTTAGCTCTGACCACTTCCTTGCCAAAATAATACTTTTGTTGTCTAGTATTTCGAGTCAGACTTTTTAGAAATCTAATGACTTACATCATTTTTTTAACAACACATTTAGAAAAAGCATTTTAAAAATTAACTTTGTATTTACCATGTTATGATAACTTTCCATGTCAAATTGTGCTTGTAGAAACGTTCCTTTAGAGCAAATTTCTTAATGGTAAATTTTCTTGGTTTTTGTCTGTAAGTTGTTTGTTTAGCTCTAGTTCATAAATCTTGGTTGACAGATTTTTCTCTATGCACTTTGGAGATAGTATTCCACCATCTTACATTGTTGTTTTCAAAGCCTGCTATCTTGTTTTATCTTGTGTTACATTGCAGCCTGTTTTCTGGTTCTTTGGGTCTTGGTGTTCACTGTGCTGTGGATTTCTTTTTATGTATCCTGTTTGGGCTCCTTTGGTCTGAATCTGTAGAGCCACATCTTTCAGTTGTTCAAGAATATTTGCAGTTGTTATCCATTCTCTCCTCCCTTTCTGGAACTACACTTAACTGTGTGAGATATTTTCTTTCAGTCATTCATGTCTTTTAGACACACTTTGATTTTTTCCATTTCTTTTCTTTCTTATCTGTAAGTTATTTCAATACATCTTTATCTTCTTTAATTCTTTCCAGGTATGCCACATCTGCTTTTTGACCTTTTCATTTAGTGTGATAGTGGTTACAGCCTCACTTATAATTCTGTTTATTTCTGATACTGGCAAATGATGTCTCTGGAGATCTTGCCTATATTTTGAGAACTGTCTCCTGGTACTGTCTCCTCTCCATGTGATGCAGTAGGAGGTTTACCCAGAGCTCTTCATTTTTCATGTTACATGAAAATGAGAATCTCTTTGCTACAGTTCCCATTCTTCTTCGCACTATATTTTAATGAGTTTTGAAGCGAGAAACAGTTTTGATGGGAAGATTGTTGAGGTATACATGTGTATATATGTAACTGTTTATCACTTTGAAACTCATTTATATGTATGTATAGATACTTATTTAGTCATGTTTGCTGAGAGATTTTCTGACCTACTAGGCCCAAGAATTGCGTATCTTAGAGTATCCAGGTGATGCTAATGCAGCTTTCTCGTGAATAAACTTTGAGAAACACACTGGACTAGATGATGTCTTGATTTCTGGCTCTGATTCTTTTACCTTTGAACAGGATATTATCTGGTTTAGGGATCATTTAATTAATACTTAATGAAAGTGCTATGACAGTTTCTTTTTGTACCTTAGTAGCTGGTTTAAAATCACTGCATTAATGTAATGTTTTATTTTAGTGATCATTCAGGATATGTTCGACCAGTACCAGTGCCACGCAGTTTAAATAGTGATATTTCCTATTTTGGTGTTGGGGGCAAGCAGGCTGTTTTCTTTGTTGGACAATCAGCCAGAGTGAGTAAAATTTCTTATAAATGAAAGTCAATCAAAATATTTTGAGGTTGATACTGTCTAACTGTGTTAATCAGTTTAACTTTTAGGAATTTTTAAAGTACTGTTTTTAATATTCAACAGATGATAAGCAAACCTGCAGATTCCCAAGATGTTCATGAACTTGTGCTTTCTAAAGAAGATTTTGAGAAGAAGGAGAAAAATAAAGAGTCGATATATAGTGGATATATTAGAAACAGAAAGGTATACTACATTTTAACTCATTAATTATAAAGGTATTTGGATGGATGATAGGACAAGAATTTTTTTCTAATTTTATCTAAGATACTAAAGTTGCTTTAAAAAAGGTGAAAATATGAGATTTTCAGCTTAATTATTTTTACTATTTTTTCTTTAATCATGTGAATAGCAAAAATGATCATATATGTTTTCTCAGGCTGGAAATCTTCAGATAACAAGTTTTTTCATAAAGTTGAGTAATCTTTTTGGAAAGTGCTCATAAGATTTTTAACTTTTTTTCTTGCACTGAATTTGAGTTTTTAAATCTTTGTAGTATAATAAGCACAGAACTAGAATAGAAAACAGTGATAGGATAATACACTTTTAGGAAATCAGAGCTTTAGAGAAAGAAATGAGCTATTTATTTCTGTTATAAATTTGCTTTGATTCTCATTTTAATAAGCAGAACGTTAATAAATTTGAATCTTGGTCATGTACTTGATATTTATTGGATTCATTAAATTTTTCTCCATTTGTAACACTTCAGAATTTTCCGTTTTAAAATCTTTAATTTTGAGGTCTTTAAGAATTCTGATTCTAAAACAAACTGCAAACATTTTATAGAAAAATGTAAATAATAGTAAAAATAGTTTTAAATGCCAGAAAAACGTACTTAATGTTTAGTTGAATTTTCTTCTAGTCTGTCTTTTTAATTATATACCTATAGTTTGAGCCCACATTTTTTAAAATTAACATTTTGAGTGTTTCTCCATGTTAAAATTATTTTGGTATACAACACACTTTAAATGGCTTCATAGTATTCTTTGAGCTGAATGTGCTGTAACTTAACTCTTTTGTTGAGTATCTATAATTTAAATATATATATAACTTATGTTTAATTTATATAATTATAAAAATGCCACTATGAATATCTTTGCTTAACACTTTGCCTGAACTATGGTTTTTTTGGTGTAGATTATCCGAATTTTAACAGCTGTGACATACTATGAACTTTGTAAATGTTTCATAGTATGTATTACAAAATCACTTTCCTGAAAGGTTGATCCCAAATCAAATATAGTCCCAAGAACAGTATATGGAAGTGCCTATTTAATCATTTTCTTATTTTTAAAAAGAATTGGGGGGAGACAGCCAAATGTTGACAATTTGAAGGGGGAAAATAACTTTTTTTTATCAATAGCTGAATTTTTTCATGTTTATTAACTACTTTTATTTTTTCTATAACTTAACATTCTCCTATATCCAGGAAATTTCTTCCTTTTGCTTATCTCACTTTTTCCTTTCAAATTTGTTGCATTTGTTTAACAATTTACATATCTTAATATATTTACATAGCAGTGTTCCATTTTATCTTTCCCATATTACCTTGCCATCACCAAGTGCCTTAAAGTATATTGGTGAAAATATTTGCCATGTTAAAGCTTGTGGAAAATTAGGAATTGAGGATTTAAATGATTTTTCAAAACTGTGTACATAGAGTGATGCTTGGTTTCAACTGAGGTCTCTTGAGTCATCCTTTCTCTCAGCTTTTCCTGTATTTTTTGTTTAGTTCATCCCCACAAACATTTATTGGTACTAGTAGGACCTTGGTCCTTTCTTCCTGACCAGTCCTTTGGAGCCCACTCTTTTTTTTGACTCCACTTATATTGCTGACCTGTTGGCACTTATTACAATGTTCATGGGGTTGGTAGTTCTTGATATAACCTGCAGTCTTGCTTTGTCTCTGTGTGTGTGTATGTATGTATGCCATTTAATATCAACAATTCTCAAATCTATTTCTTGCCAAGTGACTTTTCTCTTAAGATTGAGACACTGGCTTATTTCACTTAGTGTAATGTTCTCCAAGTCCATCCTTGCTATCACAAAGGGTAAAATTTCCTTCTTTTTAAGTGAAGTAAGCCAGTCTGAAAAAGACAAGTACCAGATGGTTTCACTCATGTGGAATCTAATGAACAAACAGAACTAACAAGCAAAATAGAGACAGATTCATAAAGAGTAGACTGACAGCTATGGGGGCTAATGGGGTGGGGAGGGATTAAGCAAAACAGAAAAAAAAAAGAACTCGTGGACATGGACAACAGTGTGGTAATTGCTGTGGAAGGTGGATAGGGAGTGGTGGAAGACAATATGGGGGGGGGTAAATGGTGATGGATGGAGACTTGATTTGGGATGGTAAACACATAATACAGTGTGCAGGTGATATGTTGTAGAATTGTGCACGTGAACCTGTTTAATTTTGTTAGAGAAACATCAGTGTGCGGATGCCTCTCATGGGTCCCCTACTGGGGACCTGGCCTCCAACCCAGGCATGTGCCCTGACTGGGAATTGAACCAGCAGCCCTTTGGTTTGCAGGCCAGCACTCAATCCACTGAGCTGTATCAGCCAGGGCTATTTTAGTTTTTTCTTAAGAAAGTAATACATGCATATTAAAGAAAGAAAATCAGCCATTTTCCTAGCCATAATACTGGTTTGGCCAAAAAGTTTGTTACATTTTTTTATTTTCACCAGTAACTTCATTGATTTGGGTATTTTGAGTATGTCAGTTATCTCCAGCTATTGGCTTCTAGTGGACAGAGGCCAGGGGTGCTGCTAAACATTTTCCAGTGCGTAAGATAGCCTACAGCAAAGAATTATTTGTCCAAAATTGTCAATAGTATCAAGAAACTTTACAAACCACTTTTGAGATGTTGGATCCATCACAGTACTTTCTCCATACACCAGATGAAGTTTTTTTGCATTTCAGTTCCATTTTTTACCCTTCTTGAAATAATAAAGCATAATACACCAAAAATGTCACATATTTAATTCCATCTCTTTACATAAATATTCCATCTTTAATATTAAAATGGCTGCACAAACATTCACCAATCTTGGTAAGTTTTTTTTTAAATGCATGTGATATGACAGCTGTCACAATATAATCTAACAAAATTGTTTCATATGAAGTTAAAGACAACTAAACATTACTAGAGCCATTGTAGGCAAAAATTTTAACAGACTTTTTGGCCAACCCAACAGTTCAGTGTGTATCTTTATACTTACAAATTTTCATGTATGTAACAACATACATTGTATATATATGTACATATATGCATGAAATTTCTAACACATATAGACTAACTATATGTGTTAAAAGTTGAGAGGTTTATAATATTTATCCTCAAACACTCCCCCTTATTGCTTCTCCCTACTTCCCTTCTGCAAGCTATATATATTTTTTGAAAGTGGAATGGAATCTAGGATGGTTTTACTCTCTTTTGTTAAACACAAATGCCTTCTTGCTAAGATAGCTGAGTTCAGGCTTCATCCTAGTTTTCTTGAACGTGGAGGGCTGGGCAGTTATCTCGACCAAATTAAGTGGTAGGAATCCCAAGCAAGGACTGTTTCACCCTAGGGTAAGTGTCCTCAATTTTTTCCAGCATTACAAATTTCATAGTTACTTATCTTTACATTTTCTTCATGATTCTAAAATTGGTTTAGCATTATGGTAGGATACTCCTTTATGTTTACCAGTTTAGCAATCTGTGTAAGTTTCTCTGTCCTCACTGCATTGTTATATACTCAGCTGATTTGTATTGTGCCATTTTTCTCCAAAAGTTTCTGGAAGCCTGTATTTGAAGGTATCCAAGTCAGTCACAAAACATATTATTTCTATAATTATAATTAAGGTGTATGTAATCTGTTTTATTTATATTCATTCTTGTAGCCATCTGATTCTGTTCACATTACAAGTGATGATGAAAGATTTCTACATTATCTTATCTCAGAGGAGAAGGAAAAAGATAGCTTTACTGCTGTGGTTATCACAGGGGTACAATCAGAACACATACAGTACTTGAAAAATTATTTTCATCTATGGACAAGACAGTTAGCGTAAGTAATTATTTATATTTGATTCACAACATGTTTCAACTTCTTTAAGAACAAAAGTATTACAGATACATTGAAACTTTTTGGATGTCTGTTTTGCTCTTGCCTCATTTTTTCCCTTTAGTACAGTAACCAGCACTCTGTCAGCATTAAAATAAAATAGTCCTCTCTAGTCTGTAGATATTTATTGGTCACCTATAATGTATTGGTCAATATTTGAAACGTAAGCATTTTGACACCTGTGATAAAATATTAAATCAACTAGAATTTATCAAATTCAGTGCCATCATTTCCATAGCCCCCTTTGCACTTCTCTTATAGGGCCTGTTGTAATCTACCATGCCATATATTTTATTTACTATTTTGTCTGCCTTCCCACAGTGGAATGTCATTTTTTATGCACTGCTTTATACCAGTGTGTCCTGGTACATGGTAGAAGTTCTCTTAAGTGTTTATCCAATGAATGCAGTGAGTCTGTTAATATGAGAAAAAATGTGTACATGCCTATATGACATTAGTAATACTGAAGAGAAATCTTTGTGTATCTGTCTCTTCTAGGATAACTTTTTTGGAGTATTTATTCCATTAGCTCAAATTAGAGAAACATTTATGTAATGCCCCTAAGCCAGCGATTTTCAACCAGTGTGCCGCAAGAATTCTTAAAACATGTAGTACCTCACCATTTACTCAGGGACACCGACCACTTTTCCCTTACATTGTCAGATTTTTAACAAATGGCAATAGCCAACACAACAATAGCTGTCTAGTGTATCACTAGTGTATAGTGAATCAAAACTATACCTATTTTTTCAGCAAAAAATATATTTACTATACTTTTTGGTGTGCCACAGAATTTTAGTAATTAGAATTTAGTAATTAGTTGATGTGTGCCATGAGATGAAAAGGTTGAAAATTGCTGCTGTAAGTCTCTTCTCTTTAGCTATAGTGTGTGTGTGTGTGTGTGTGTGTGTGTGTGTACACTGTATATAGTGTAGTATTTACTGGAATGTTTCTTTAATTCGTATTAGTCTGAATTACTGAGTCTTGCCAAAACAGGTATGTCTGCAAAAACAAAACTCATGTTTTCGGAACAAATACCTTTTCACGTTTATCCAAAAGGCTACTAAGTACATATTTTATTTGCTGTTTGATAGTTATTTTTCTTAGCTGAAGGAACTTTGAGTACATAACATACAATTAGGACATACTCCTAGTCTAACAATGGATAACATACAGCTTTTACCATTCTTTGAAACAGTCACTAAGCTATTTACAGCACTCTCTCAATGTATGGTTGTAACTTATCTTTGATTATAATGTTAAGACTTTTGAGATGTCTGAAGAAAGATGTTAAGATTTTCAGTGATTTCCTTTTATCAGTAGTATTTTAAACAGTAGCTAGGATAATTATTTTTTAAAATTAAAATTCATATGAAGGAGCATTGGAAATTCCTATGTGAGGAGTAATTACAGATCCAATATGTTTTGGCCTTGAATATTATTTCACCAAAATATAGTCATCTTTAACCTTTATTTAAAAATAAAGTGGTTTAAAATTTATTGAATGCCTTAGCTTTGGGCAATTTTAGGATAAGATTTTTCAGTGCTATAGGATAGGAGCAGTGAAGAGTTACAGAAGAATATTCTCAAGTTGTGCAGATAGCTTCAAGATATCTAATTCTATGCTCCCTGATACTTCAGTCTTTAATATTCCTGATAAGTAGAATTATAACCTCTTGCCTTCTAGTATTTTTTAAAATCATACTTCTTGGAATTGTAAAGTATGTGAGCTTTGAAGTAGAAAAGGCTTGAATTGAGCCCCTACCTTCTCCCAAACTCTTAAGTTCTGTGACCTTAGGTGAATTATATAAACTCCTTGTTCCCCAGTTTTTTATGTATAAAATGAAATGTAATAATACCTGCATCACAGGATTGTTTTTACCTTTAAATGGGATATTATGTTTGATAATGCTTGATGTAGTGCTTAGTAGGTACTGTCAAATAGTAGTTAATTTTTTTTGTCAGAAGAATGTATGAACTGTAATTTTATATAATTTCTATGTGAGTATAATGTTACTCTTCTATATTTTAGGCATATTTATCATTACTATATTCATGGCCCCAAAGGAAATGAAAAACGTACATCAAAAGAAGTTGGACCTTTCAGCAACATTGATATTGAAGTAAGATAAAATTCCTTTCAAATTTTATGAATTGTTAGGTATCTGTTCCAGTTCCAAGTGACTCTGGATAACAAAATTCAGTCAATAGATAAACAACTTCTCTCTCCTTTTTACTAAAGTTCTTTGGTAATTTGATGTCCAAGTAAAGAGATCATCCTTAGATGTGTTTTTCTGAAACCTTTATTTACCATAGTTAGTTTCTTTTTGTCTTTTATGGAGATATGAGTTATTGCTGCATGCTATGTCTTAAAGCAGAGAGGAAAAGTGACATAAATACTTTCCCTTTTGTCCTCAGAAGTCTTGCGATGGTGAAGTATGATTTAGAACCACAAAACGTTTGAGTGTTTGGTTCTCAATATCCTTGCCCACATGTTAGAAAGAATTTCATATGCATCATTGTTGCACTTTCTACCTCTAGCAAGAAATCTTGAATTAAATGTAGTCATGACTTATGTGTCCCTCAGATCTGTTTTGCTCTCTTGGCTTACTTTCTGTTTTTTTAGTAGTATATTCCTTTTTTGAGATGCTACTTATAGCTATTTAACACATTTAAAAATTTCATTAAGTTAGATGTTTACTTATACAAATAAAAGTAGTTTTTGACTGTTCCTTTGTTGGATCATAGCTGAGAACAAAAGTCACCATAGAATTTAATTATTTTTGTTTTATTTTTATTTTAGATTTCTATGTTTGAAAAGGGGAAGGCATCTAAGATCGTCAACCTAAGGGACATACAAGATGACATGCAGACGTTGTATATAAACACAGCAACTGATAGTTTTGAGTTCAAAGCTCACGTTGAAGGAGACGGTGTAGTGGAAGGGATTATCCGATATCACCCTTTCTTATATGATAGAGAAACTTACCCCGATGATCCGTGCTTTCCAAGTATGCTAATTTGTTATCTTAGCTACAAAATATGAAGTTGTGATTTAAGATAGTGATTTGTTTCTTTTAATTATTATTGTTAATTGGGCTACTAAGGTTAGATAAATATTAATACGTTTTTCCTTATACAGATCTTTTTAAGATGTTAGGTATTTACAGTTTTTATAATTCTTGATTTTTGTGTGTATTCACTTGTATATCAATAAAGCACTAACTTTAAGAAGCATTACGTATTCTTTTATCTTAGATTTCTTATTGAACTGAACTTTTAATTATGCACTGCATATTAATCCTTCATATAGTCCCCATATTATTTTCCCATTATCTTTCTAGGTATTTTTAAAGAAGTTTTAAACTTTTACATAGTCAGTTTTTTCTATATGCTTTCTGATTTTGTCTTACTATGGAAAGATAAGAGGACCTTGTAGTTTTTAAAAATAATTTTATATCTTTAATGCATCTGTACTCTACTTTTTTGTATGTAGGATGAGGTAGTGCTTTAAGTTAATATTTTCTATGTGGGCATCTATTTCCTTAGCACCAATTATATTGAATGTCATGATTTTTTAAATAGTCTGAAATATTACTTTTATAATAATATTTAGTTTTCACATCTGGTTTCTTTATTATAGATCTATTTTGTATTTTTATGCATGAGTAATGGTACTCTCCTGTAACTATAGACTCTATATTGATATCTGTAGGGCAAGATATTCAATATTCTTCTTTGAGAAAATTCTTATTTCTTAATCTTTTATTCTTCTAGATAAACTTTAAAATCACTTTGTACATTCACTTAGAAAATCTCAAAAACTCCTGGTAGGATTACTGGGATTTCATTGAATTCATAGGTTAACAGTATTAAATTTTCTTACTCAGAATACTTTGTCAGTATGTCCTTAGTGTTGCAGGTTTTGGAACCATATTTCCTGATTTGAATACCACCTATGCCACTTTCTGTTTTTTCCTCATCTATAAAATGGGATGGAGGGTACTAGTTAATGCCTCATTGGGGTGTTTTGAGGGTTAAGAAATTGCTGTAAGTCATTATGCCCAACATCATTTATTCAGTGCTCATACATGTTGCTACTCAGTGGCTCTGCTTCCCATGATGTCTCTGGCCCATTTTTAATTTACCATTTCTAAATTTGTATGCTGATTGACAAAAAGATAAAGTTCTTCAAAGGTTTCTTAAGAGCCAATAAATTGAGTGATTGTTAGAGGGGTTCTCTAAGGGCAAACCAATTTGCTCTGATTGAAAGGAACTTTTACTTAGGATTCCTCATGAGGGTTTTTTGAGGGTAGAGAGCTTTATATGGGGAGGGGAGATTGACTTAATGCCAGAATAACTGAGGTTTTGCTATATCATAATTATAATGTTTGATCCTAACTTATCTGGATATATGAAAATGAATTGCCAAAATAACATAAAAAAGCTATAGACAGTTGTGTTAATTATGTGTTTGATGCTTTGTAACATATTTTATAATTTTAGCTATATCACTTGAATCTGACCCTCAAAAATTTAATAGTTTATATAAGATAAACTTAAACTTAGTATTTTTTAAAAGATTTTATTTTTAGAGAGAAGGGAAGGGAAAGAGAAAGAGGGAGAGAAACATTAATGTGTGGTTGCCTCTCATGCTCCCCCTACTGGGGACCTGGCCTGCAACCCAGGCATGTGCCCTGTGACCCTTTGGTTCGTAGGCCCATACTCAATCCACTGAGCTATAGCAGCCAGGGCATAAACTTAGTATTATTGATAATTTGCCCAAACTAGGTAAACTTGCTGCTGCTACTAGATTGCATAGGTTTCCCAGCTAATTTTTAGGTGAACAAACACTGGTTCTGACAAAATTATGAAAGTTGTGTTTCAGGTATAGGACTTAATCTTCTATATTTGTAGGGAAGGGGGATTCTGCTGGGTAATCATCTCTTTGGATGTATGACTCTTTTGCTTTATAAACAGTTTTTAATGATTGCAAGCTAGTACCTAGTGTAGCTCCTAACACAGGTTGATTTGTATGTAAGTAATTATTGACTTTCAAATGAGAAACACCATTGATAATGGATAACTGCTTCGGAAGTGTTTCTTTGTGAGGCAAACTAAGAATAAAGCTACCTTTTGGGTTTTATAGAATACAGTGTTAACGAACATGAGTTTTTGTTACCATTTCTCTGAAGGAACTTTAATATTTTACTTACAGAAATTGATTTCTCAGTGATTAAAATTGCATATACTTTATAGCAATAAACATTTTGTTCCACTTCTGTACTTTAGAATTAAAAGATGAAGATGATGATGATGATTGTTTTATACTCGAGAAAGCTGCAAGAGGGAAAAGGCCTATTTTTGAATGTTTTTGGAATGGACGACTAATACCATATACATCTGTTGAAGGGTAAGTTTTGATTTTTGCTGAAATTATATTGTTTTATAACCTAATCTTTCTACTAATATTTTCTTCTCTTCAAGTTTTGACTGGTGTACTCCTCCGAAGAAGAAAGGGCTTGCACCAATTGAGTGCTACAATAGAATATCTGGTGCATTATTCACTAATGACAGATTCCAGGTCAGCACAAATAAACTGACTTTTATGGATCTTGAGCTAAAATTGAAAGATAAGAACACCCTTTTTACAAGGATTTTAAATGGACAGGTATGATTTTCAATATCAAGTTTTGGATGTTTGTAAATATTCGATTTTATGTACAATAGAAGTCATTAATTATGTAGATTTATGTGATATTTTGCATACTTTACTTTTTAATTGATCAGGGGTGGAGAGAGAGTGAGCGAGAGAAGCATTGCTTTGTTGTTCCACTTATTTATGCATTCATTGGTTTGTTACATGTGCCCTTTAGATATCAAACCTGCAAACTTGGTGTTTTGGGACAACATTCCAACCAACAGAGCTACCTGACCAAAGATATTTTTCATTTTATTTAATAAAAAGAATATGTATAAATTTTCTCTTATGAGCATTTATGTGTTCATCTCTCTCAAAAGTTTCAACTGGTTATACCATTTTGGATAAAATTTATAGGTCTTTATTAGATCTTAATATTAAGACTATGATATACTAAATAGAAGCTAAACAAGCATATACATTTGGTGAGAGCACATAAGAACAATTTTATCTAACACAAGGGCTATGTTTGCATATAAAGACCAAACTACATAGTTTAATCTTAAGGGTGAGATTGAGGTAGAACTGTGAAATACTTTGGGCTAAAAGGTGATTTGAGATGGGTCAGTATTAAAATACATGCATTGATTGATAGAGCAAGGGTGATAGATTTTTTTTTTAGGAGTTGAGTGAAACTACTGTACTATCGTACTTTTATTCTGCCCAAGTACCTCAGACACCTTTACTTGATATACTCCTCTTTTAGTAGTTAAATGTTGAGTTGCCAAGAAATAGGTATATTCGTTGTGAACCTAAAATTGCTGGGAAGTAAATATTCAATAGAATACAATAGCATATGGTATTTATAGTTAGTCATTCCTACAATATGCTGACATTCATTTTGCTGTTATTAAAAGATACCTTTAATGAATTATCCCCTAAGTAAAGTTTTACTTGTACTTAGATTTATTAATTATCCAACATTTATTGAATAGTTTGGTCTTCCCAAAAGTTACCCATAATAGGTTAATTGTATTTCTTTGTTATATTGTATTTTAAGAAATGTGTTTTATAATTTGGGGAGATTTTATTTTATTAAAGATTTTATTTATTTTACTCTTTAGAGAATGGGAACAGGAGGAGGAAAGAGAGAGAGAGAAACATCAGTGTGTGAGAGATACATTGATCAATTCCTGTTGCATGCCCCTAACCAGAGACCTGGCCCAGAAACCAGGCATGTGCCCTGACTGGGAATCAAACCAATGACTCTGGTTCGCCGGCAGGCATTCAATCCTCTGAGCCACACCAGCTAGGGTGGGAAATTTTAAACACACAGAAAAGTTGAAAGAATATTACAATGAGTACACACATACTCCTTTCCTAGATTAATTGTCATCTTGCCACACATGTGACATACCCTTTGACATATTACTGAATTTCAGGATTCAATTAAAGCATCTAGTAATTTGGTTGATAATGAATCCTGAGACTTCTTTACATTTTAGCTTAGAATAATTTTATGTAGTGCTTGGGCTGTACTTTGAAATGAAGTATAAAAATGTAGACAGACTGTCCGATTCCTAGTTAATAATTTTAATATCCTTGTCAAGTTGACAACTCCTCAGAAAGGAGTTGGTACCTGGGAAAAGGGTTGGGGGAAGTTTTCTTTGAAACTTGCCATTTTTGAGTCTTTCCCAACTACATGTATTTCTTATTCAAAGCTGAAATCATTTTTAATTCTGCCCCATTTTCATTTGGAAATAGTATAGTATCATTCTTACAAGGACACTTTTTTCCTAATTGCTCCCCCCATGACATTTTAGTACCATAGATATACTATATTATGTAAATACGTATCTGTTCTTAAAACATAAAAAGAGGTATTTTTGCCCTGTTGAGAATATGCATGATTTGCAGTGAAAATGTTTCCACTTACCCCTTTCTCATAGCCAGGTAGTTCTCCTTTGCTACTACAGTTCATCATTTTGTGATGTACCCTAGGATTTAAAGCAGGAAAGAAAAGTTTTATTGCTGATATTGACTATGGAGACTTTGGTTCAAAGGATGATAATAAAGATTTGCTTTCTCTAGTGGTGGTTTTGTTAGAAATCTAAATTTGTATGGGAGAAAGATCGGCAAAATACTTGTTTTTTATTAGGCTTTCTGGGGTGGGTATGTGGAAGGAAAAATGGAATGAATGACAAGTACTGATGGTTGTATTTGTTTACGTGTTTCATAGAATGTTTTAAAATTTTACAGGAGCAGCGCATGAAAATTGACAGAGAATTTGCTTTATGGCTCAAGGACTGTCATGAAAAGTATGACAAACAAATAAAATTTACACTTTTTAAAGGAATAATTACACGTTCTGATCTTCCTTCTAAAAAGCAGGGCCCCTGGGCCACGTACTCAGCAATAGAATGGGATGGAAAAATATACAAAGCAGGACAGCTGGTAGGTTTAACTTATTTATAGATTCACTTTTAATGGAATTTGAAACTTGATCTATTATAATTTTTTTAAAATATTGAATTTATTGAGTGACATTGGTTGGTTATATTAGGATAAAATAATGTATGTATTTATTGGCTTCTTAGGAACCAGGGAAAAAAATGAAAAGTTCAAACTGATTTTAATGACAGTTTAGCATGGTGTTGAAAAAAACAAACAAAACCCTGTTTATTGCCTGAGGCTTAATTAGCAAGGTTTTTATTGTTTCTTGAATAAACTTTACTCAAATGGAGATTTTTTTAATGTAATATGAAATTACGATTTTTAGCAAGTTTTATTGAGTATCTGGTTCTTGTAAGTTACTATGCTTATTGACTGAGTTGTGGAGAATGCAGAGAATTAGATGTGCTTAGTCCTTGGGGATATTACAGCCTAAAAATAGAGATAACCTAAACATAAATAATAATAGGTTGTAAGAGGATAACTGCTAAGAAAAGACGATGAATATTCTTTGATAGTTTAGAAGGAGAGGAGAAAATTTTCTAACTTTGGGTGGCCCTGGGAGAAAAGAGTTAATCATGAAATTCTTTGGGCAAGAAATCTCATTTGTAAGGACCTTGAAAGAGGTAGAGGCTCAGGTTTACACAGATTATTGCCAAAGTAGAAGGATATCTGTGCTCTCCATAAATGTGAGAATTGGATGCAGTTACCTTGAGGTACTGTGTGTAGCTACAGTTTTGCTCTTCTAACGTTTAGGGATTAGAAAGAGGGAGCTGACAAATGAGAATGAAAGTGATAAAGCTGGTGAAATAGAAGGAAAGTACAAGAATATAATACCTAAAGTCATGTGAAGAGTTGTAAGAAGGAGGGAGTAATCAGCTTTGTCAAATTCTCTGTGGTGGTTGAGTAAAATGCTTTCTCAGGAGTATTCTGAGCATAGACAAAGATATATTGTTAAGTTCAGGGAAACAGCAGGCAGTAGAGTTGGGTTATGTGTGTGTGAATAGACATAGTTTAGAAATGAGGCTGGAAGGGTAGATTGGATATAGAGTCTTGTAGTCCTTGTCAGGAATTTCTGAATTGTATTAATGGAAATTACCTTTAGATTTTTCAGGCCATGTAAGAAAAAAGAAATATTATAGGCATGTTTCGAACCAATTTGTTTTAAGGAAATGATAACTTGCTGGAGTTTATAAGTCACTGTTCATAGTTTGAAAGCCAGATTTTATCAGGGGAAAAGGTTTGAGATACTTTGGGATTTATAATAATTAATTGACTTTGGAGGAGTTATGGACCTTTGAGACACATGCATGGCTATGACATTTTTGTATGAAGAAGCTACTGTGTCTTTACAAAAATATGTTGTAAATGGAAAACTTTACAATTACAACTTTATTAGAATATTAGAATATTGTTTTAAAATTCATTTTTTCTAATGATAGATACCTAGTTTTTTCCCTTTGTGTAAAGTGTTTCTGTGAAATAATTATATTAGACCTGTTTCTGTTAGTAAATATTAGTACTAAATCCTTTTTTCAAAACTAAATATTAGGTCAAGACAGTGAAGACACTTCCTCTCTTTTATGGAAGCATAGAAAAATTTTTTCTTTATGGTGATCATGATGGAGAAGTTTATGCTACTGGAGGAGAGGTTCAAATTGCAATGGTAAGACAGCAAGTAATACAAAATATTTATTGAAAGTCTGTTGGCATCACTTACTTTTGCTTAAATGTAAAAATAAAGGTAAAGTATTTTGCTTGCATTTGGTTTTTGCATTGGATAAAATAGTGTTGGCATGAATATTTATATTTCATATTTGGTGTTATTAATAAATAGAACTTAACATCTCTATGCCCAGTGTTTAGCAAACATACATATATTATTTCTACTTATCACAGTGATTTTTTAAAGTGCATATTTCCTCCAAGGCCCACAAACTAGTAAACACTGGAGACAGAATTCTGTCTTAAGAATGAATGATTCCAACACTAGAGTGGGTTTTGTCCCTATACCATGCTCTTATTAATATTTCAATGGTATTTAATTAGGCCTAAGGAGATAACATGAAAAATGTAAACAGACACCAAGGTCTAATATAATGACACTATTATGATTTTTATAGTTCATGAGGGTAAAGTATATTTCTTTGGAAGAAATAAGTGAATGTTTTCACTGCAGCTGAATTTGAATAGTTTTTTTTTGAAGGGCTGAAATAAATGAAATAAATTTATTTCATTGATTCAGGAACCTCGAGCACTGTATGATGAAACAAGAACTGTGCCAATTGCAAAGCTGGATAGGACAGTTGCTGAGAAAACTGTAAAAAAATACGTAGAAGATGAAATGGCAAGGTAATTCACATTTCAAGATGCATGATAAAAATAAGAAAAATCAAGAGGGTAGATCATAGTGCTTTTAACTAAAGCATTTGCAATTTAGATACATATATTGTGAGAAACTTAACATTAAAAATTGAGGGTTCTGTTATAAAAACAGAATCCTCTATTTGACAGAAAAGGGAGGAAATTTTATATATCTGAAGTATTATAGGCACAAGGATTAGGGTATGTTAAAGAAAACAACTTTGGCTTATAACAAGAAGAAAATTGTGGTAACTCTGGAGAGAGAAAGATTAGCACAAAAGAAGTAAAAGGAAGTACTAAAACATGTCTATTTGTGACTCTTGTATACTTAATGATGCATTCATTTTGATTCTCACTGAATCTCACTGATAATTCTTCTATTCTTAAGAGTTTATTCTATGTCCAAAGGGTAACTTAAATTGTAAACAAATAGTAAAATCATGAAAAATGGACAATTCTGGCTCTTAATATGAGAGGTTTTGCCTGTTTCAGTAGCCACAGTGATGGTTATGGAGAAAAAAACTTTTAGATTAGTAGTTATAGAGTTTCAGATTTAACCTTTCAAAATATATGATAAATAAGTATTAAAGTTTCTAGTAACCTCTTTTTTAATTAAGACCACATTGATATATAGATCATGAAACATTAATATGCTGGTTACCCACTAGGCTCCCTGATAGATTGTCAGTAACTTGGCCTGAAGGAGATGAATTATTGCCAAATGAAATTAGGCCTGCTGGAACCCCTATCGGTATGTGTTTGGTTTTTTCCTTCTTCTTTCCATTTGTTTTTTCCTTAATACTGAAAGAAAGGCTTTTCTTGTGCCTCACATTTCTAATATGCAAAAGACCATGAAAAATTAAAATACAGCTTGAAGATCTAGCAGATTCATCAGACTCTTTGGGTGTAACTAAGACACTCTCACTTTAAACTTTGGACTAACAGGTGCATTAAGGATTGAAATACTGAATAAAAAAGGGGAAGCAATGCAAAAGCTTCCAGGAACAAGTCATGGAGGGTCAAAGAAACTTCTGGTTGAGCTCAAAGTTATATTACATTGTAAGTATACAAACTAATTTGGATCTTTAATATTGTCCTTAAGTGTGTAATACAGATTTTAATATCTTTGTACAGTTATTGATGACCTAGCAATCTGATAGGCACATTGGATTTTAAAGTTAGGGATTTTAAGCATGTTATGAATAATTTGAATTTTTTTAATGATAATCTGAAGGGTTTTTAAAAACACTTTATTCTGAATTTTCTCATGTAGGTAACCATGACCTAAAATAAAGATATGGTGTGTATATGTATAGGAATTTTTACTGAATAGGAATTTAGATAATCTTTAAGATGCCCCTCCTTAAGTAGAAAATACTACGGATCTGAACCTGTGGGCCAAGAGTACTTGGTTTACATAATAAGCCTCACCCGCTCTTTGGTAGAGAGAAAAGAATTGGGTATTAATGCACATCTTGAATCACCTTGTTAACTTTTTTGTCCGTTGTTTTTGTTTTGACTGCCTAAACATACTTTTACTTTTATTTTTTATTTTATTGTATTGATTTTTAGAGAGAGGAAGGGAGGGAGAGACAGGCAGAGATAGACATCAGTTTTTTGTTCTTATTCATGCATTCATTGGTTGATCTTGAACGTGCCTGGACCTGGAATCCAACCTGCAATCTTGGCACATTGGGATGACGCTCTAACCAACTGAGCTGCCCACCCAGGACTGATCACTTTATACTTTCAATAATTTGTTCTGTCACTATATACTTGTGTGTCTAGTCCATGTATTTTGGAGATACAGTATTTTTATTGAATGCATTTCTTTCCAACTCTATTTTTTAACTTAAAAATATTTTTTTATGTGACAACACATATATGTATGTATAATATAAGTGTACTATCTTAACCATTTTTAAATGTACAGTTTAGTGGCATTAAATGTATTCACATTGTTGTACAACCATTACCACTATCTATCTTCAGTACTTTTTCATCATCCCAGCCTGAAATTCTATGGTAACAATTTTCCATTACTCCTTCCCCCATCCCTTGTTCCACTTCCTGTCTCTGTGAATTCGACTGTTTCAGATGTCTCATATAAATGGAATCATGCATGTTTGTTCTTGCATGTAGCATATTTCACTTAGCATAATCTCTTCAAATTCCGTCTATGTTGTCACATGTGTCAGAATTTATTTATTTTTTAATTGTTGTCCAAGTACAGTTTTCTGCCTTTTACCCCCATCCCAGCCGACCCCCCCAGCCCTCCCCACCTCCCTCCAGTTTCCAGCCCCTCTTGTTTTTGTCCATGTGTCCTTTATACTTGTTCCTGTAAACCCTTCCCTTTTTCCTCTGAAACTGCCTCCCCTCTGGATACTGTCAGCCTGTTCTCTGTTTCAGTGTCTTTGGTTATATTTTGCTTGTTTGGTTGCTTTATTGATTAGGTTCCTGTTAAAGGTGAGATCGTATGGTATCTGGCTTTCACTGTCTGGCTTTTTTCCCATATCATAATGCTTTCCAGTTCCATCCCTGCTGTCACAAAGGGTAGGAGCTCCTTCTTTCTTTCTGCTGCATAGAATTCCATTGTGTAAATGTACCATAGTTTTTTGATCCATTCATTTACTGATGGGCACCTAGGTTGCTTCCAGCCCTTGACTATTATAAATTGTGCTGCTATGAACATTGGGGTGCATAGGTTCTTTTGGATTGGTGTTTTGGGGTTTTTATTATAGAATTTCCTTTTTAAGGTTAAGTAATATTCCATTGTATGTATACGAGGTCTGTCCAGAAGGTATCCAGTCATGTAATATAAAAAATAGAGACATTTACTGAAGAAGGCACAAGGTACAAGAATCATTGTACATAGGACAATAATGCCTCAGTCCTCTTCAAAGTAGGCACCTTAGGGCCTCACACAGTTCTCCCAATCTCTATCAGTTGCACTGTCATATTTTCCTGAATCTCATCAGTGGTCTGAAATCTCTTCCCTTACAAAGGTGATTTTAGTTTTGGGAAAAGCCAGAAGTTGCAGGGTGCCAAAGCTGGGCTGTAGGTGAGTTAAGTCACCTGGGTGACTTGATTTTTCACTAAAAGACTCTGCACAAGATATGATGCATGAGTGGGTTTGCTGTCGTGATGAAGCTGCCAATCACCAGTTGCCCATAGTTGTGGCCTTCTGAATCAGTGTTTATGCTCAACACAAAATTTGATGCAGATTTGTTGCTCTACTTAGTCAGGCTTTTGTAATGTGACAGCCATGCCATACAGTACATGTGCTCACTCAGCGGTGTATACCACCCCCACTGACAGTGAAGTCATCATTGCTCACACATGCACACTCTAGTCCACTCTCCTTGGCTTCCAGGATACATCAATGTCAGGCATTTGTTGTAGTACTGGTTTGGTGTTAACAAACTCCTTAAGCTTTTTCTTGTCTGGGAAGCTCCTTATTTCTTCTTTGATTTTAAATGATAGCCTAACTGGGTAAAGTAGCTTTGGTTGTAGGTCCATCCTTTTCATCACCTTGAATGTTTCATGCTACTCGTTCTGAAATGTTTCTGTTGAGTAATCAGATGACAGTCTAATTGATGCTCCCTTGTAGAGATAACTACCTGTTTTTCTCTTGTGGCTTTTAGGATTCTCTCCTTGTCCTTAAACCCTGTTATTTTATTTATGATGTGTTTCAATGTAGGCCTCTTTGGGTCCAACTTGTTTAGTATTTTCTGAGCTCCCTGGACTTGAGTGACTTTTTCCTTTAGATTAGGGAATTTTTTTGGTTCTTGTTTCTTCAGATATGTTCTCTATCCCTTGCTCACTCTCTTCTCCTTCTGGTATTTCCATGATGTGGATGTTGTTACATTTCATGTTATCCAAAATGTTTCTTATGTTCTCATTTTTTTAAATGCTTTTTTTTTTTTTTTGCTGCTGCTGCTCTGCTTGGGTTTTTTTTTTTTTCTACCTGGTCTTCCAAAATACTGATTTAGTTCTCTGCTTCATCTGACCTACTGTTTATTCCTTCCAGTGTTTTATATATCTCAGATATTGCATTCCTTATTTCTGACTGGTCCTTTTTTTATGGTTTCTATATCTTTTTTCATGCTGTAGAGTATTCTTACAATCATTACTCTGAACTCTCCATCTGATAAATTGCTTGCCTTCGTTTCATCTAGATCTTCTGGAGAATTCTCTTGTTCTTTCATTTGGGTCTCTCTTTGTCTACCCATTTGGGCTGCTTCTTTGTATTTTCCACCTTAGATGTTAAACTGAACCAATCAGCTGTTATTCTAATCAAGCTGTGATCAGCAGTCCCACTTAAGCACCATAGGGTGGAGCAGAGTAATCCTTGCTTGCAGGGCTGTTGCTTCCCCTCAGTCTGATGCCATTTGGAGTGGAGTGCTGTGCCTGAGAAAGGTGGCTTCTGCAGTGTGGGGAATGACTTAGCACAAGGATCCTGGTAGCTTTTCCTTCATTCTCTCTGCAGAGCCACCAGCCCCTGACTCTCCTCTAGTCTACTCTGCCCTCCCTCTGTTGCAGCCCAGGGTAAGTGGCTGCTAATGAAATTTTGCACATTGGTCCTTTAAGGGGCTCTCTGCATTTTCAGCTATCTCTCTTTGGCAGACAGAAACCCTGCTGCTTTTCATAGCTGGATGTTATCTGGGCTTCTTTGCAGCTTTGCTGCTGTAGGCTAGGGAGCCCAACTTGGGGTTTAGATCCCAATCTTCTCAGGAGAAAACCCCTAGCTGCTGAAATATCTCTCCAGAACTTCAGCTGCTGTCTTTGGGAGCCCAGCCAGCCCTGGTGTGCCTCTGCACTCCCAACCAGTCACATTATGATGAAGTGGTTTCTTCTCTCTGTTTGTAGTTATAAACCTTCACTCCAGCAAGTGTTATTTTGGATGGTTTCTCTACAGTTTAGTTATGAATATCAATACTTCTTAGCTGATCGGCCTGACTCAGTGGCTTGGGCATTGTCCAGCAAAGTGCAGGGTCACCTGTTTGTTTCCTTGTCAGGGCACATACCTGAGTTACAGGCTAGATCCCCAGTTGGGGGCATGTGAGAGGCAACCAATCAATGTTGTCCCTCTCACATCAACGTTTACCTTTCTCCCTCTCTTGCCCTCTCTAAAAATAAATAAATAAAATCTTTAAAAAAATTTTTAAGTACTTTATAAATTTCTATATTAAGAAATTTATATAGATTTATTAGTATATAGAAATATACTAATCTATATTTCTTATGTTCATACATCAAGAGACACATGATGTCTAATTGTTCCATTTTTAGTGCTGATGGGTCTTTTAATTGGCTTGGCTAATATGATTATAAGGCTCACCTTTTACTCATCATGTAATGGTTTCATCCATTAATGATTTTTTGCTTGAATTAGTTACTTGGTATACATAAAGGTAATATTTTTTTTCTCTTGATTTATTCCTTCCTAATTTATTATTCAGAATTCATCTGTGAAGAAATTTCCTCTATCAGTTAGGGCCATTGGTTTACTCTGAAATACAGCTTTATAGAAAAGATAGCATAAAGGCTTAATTTGTTTTCTTTAATTGCAAATTACCAGTCAGGAATTGTGCTGTACAGTAATGCCAGTGAATGATTTTTGTTTGTGGTTGTGTTTGTGAATTTATGGGGATTTATATATTTAACACAGTTTTATATATTTAACATGGGGTTTTATATATTTAATATATATATTCATTCATTTTGATGTGCTTTCATGTTGACTACTCTAACATCTTAATATATATCCCTTTTTGTCTTTAATGCACCTTTTTTTGTCTGTGGTTCAGGCTGCCCTAGAATCTTGCACATGTTCTACCCTAGACCTAGATTCAGCCACTACTTCTGGTTTCTTTCGATGAGGAATGCTATTTAGAGGCCACAGTCTGAGTATTAGGATTGCTCATTGCCACTGGGTGAAATTGCATCTAAGCATTTTCAATTGATATCTCCATCTGAATATTTTTGAAAAAGAGAAAAAAAACTGAATTCATATTGGTATCTTTGGTTTTTGTTTAATACTTTGATTTTAGGCCTTTATTTCATTTCTTTCATGTTGAAATTTTTTTTTTATCATAGGGAGGTTCTTATTTATTTTTTAGTTGTTTTAATTATTTATTTGTTTTCTTGTTTATGCTATTACAGTTGTCCCAATTTTCTCACTTTCTTCTCCATCCACCAAGCCCACCCTCCACTTCCATAGTCAGTCCCCATACCATTGTCCATGTCCATGGGTCCTTCATATATGTTCTTTGACTACTTTCTTCACTTTTTTTCAATCAGTCCCAACCTCTCTCTTTCCGTCTTACAGCTGTCAGTCTATTTCATGATTCTGTGCCTCTGGATCTATTTAGCTCACTTGTTTATTTTGTTCATTAGATTCCTCTTATAAGCGAAACCATATGGTATTTGTCTTTCACCAACTGGCTTGTTTTGCTTAGCATAATAGTCTCCAGTTCCATCTATGCTGTCACAAATAGGTAGGCATTCCTTTGTTTTCTCTGCTGCATAGTGTTTCATTGTCTAAATGTATCGAAGTTTTTTAATCCATTCATCTTAGGCTGTTTCCAAAATATGGCTATTGTAAATAGTGCTGCTATGAACATAGTGGGTTGTAAATTCTTTTGAATGGGTGTTTCAGGATTCTTAGGGTATATTCCCCATAGTGGAATTGCTGGGTCAAAAGGCAGTTCCATTTTTAATTTTTTGAGGTAACTCCATAATGTTTTGCACAATGGCTGCACCAGTCTGCATTCCCACCAGTAGTGCTCCAGGGTTCCATTTTGTCCACATCCTTCCCAGCACTTGTTGTTTGTTGATTTATTAATGATAGACATTTTGGCAGGTGTGAGATCATATCTCATTGTGGTTTTAATTTGCATCTCTCTTAATGGCTAGTGATGTTGAGCATTTTCATGTCTGTAGGCCATCTGTATGTCCTCCTTGGAGAAGTGTTCATTCAGGTCTTTGTCCATTACAACATTAGAAATTACTTATTTTCTTGATCCCACAATATACTTAGTTTCAGAATAATAATATTATTACTACTAATAAGACTATTGAATTGAGTTTGATTTCTTTGCAACTGTTTGTACTTAAAATATATCTGTATAAATTGTAAAAACAATTCTAATGTCACTCAAAATAACCTTTTTAATGTGGTCATATTATCTACGTGACATTTTAGTTTTGTTTATGAATTGCTTTATTTTAACTGTTTTTTAAATATTTAGATTATTAGTGTAATTCTGAAGTCAGAAATAATATGGGATATTTCACGGAAGTGATGTTATTCCTCTTGTGTTTTCTTCTTCCTTCTTTAGGTAGTAACTTTGTTAGATTTTGGCTTATCTTTCCTGTTTTTCCTGTTATAACTATAAGCAAGAACCAATATATTTATATTTCTTTCCCTTCCTTACAAAAAAGATAGACTATTTTATTTATGTAAATGTTTTTACTCCTTGCTTTTTTTCTTTTAACAGATCTCTAGATCTTAGAGATTATTCTATATAAGTAGAAAATGCTTTTAGTATTAAAAAAACTTTTGAGGAAAATTAATTTATTAAAATAAATTTAATATTAATCAAAATATATTAATAACAATATATCTCTGTATTCTTTTGATTGCCCTATGTAAGCTTATTTACAGGTAATTTTTAAGCATTGAAATAAAGGAATTTAGTGAACTAAATTAGTAAATTTTTACATGTTATTCATGCATGGTGATAGCTTTAGATCTTTCAATGTTTCAAAATAATTTTTTTAAGTTACAGCATAAAAGAAATATTTGATGCTGTTGTTACATTTTATATTCATGTTCTGTATTCAGTTTCACAAGTATAAATCCTTGTTTTTTTTATTAAGCTTCAAGTGGAAATAAAGAAATCATTTCACATATTAGTCAACATGGAGGAAAATGGCCTTACTGGTTTAAAAAAATGGGTGAGTTACTCTGAATATTAAAAACTCTATCAATGTTATGCTATGGAGAAGGTTTATAATATCTTCTTAATTTTTCCAGAAAATATTCAGAAGTTGGGGAGTTATACATTGAAATTACAAGTTGTATTGAATGAAAGTAATGCAGACACTTATGCTGGAAGACCACTACCATCTAAAGCAATTAAATTTTCTGTTAAAGGTAAGCAAAACACTAATACATAACTATATGCTAAAGGTAGCATTTTAAATTAAGAAAGAATAGATAATTTAGTAAAAGATGTTCAAGTAATTGTGTAACCATTTTGATCTGATTCTTCTGGGCAATTATATTTCTTCTAAATTTTGAAGACATTATTGTTTTCTAACTTTCATTGTTGCTGGTAAAGTCTAAAGCTACACTGATTCCTGACCTTTGTATGTGATCCCCTCTTTCCCAACACCCATATATTTGGTGAATCTGGGGGGGTTTTTTTGTCTTAATTTCTGAAATTTTAAATTCTAAGAATTTTCCTTGAGTTACTTTGATATCCTACTCTGTCTTTCTACAACATCTGATATTACATGCTGGACCTCTTGACTGATATGCTGGTATTCTTTTTTACTAGTTTACATCTCTCAGTTATAATTTTCTACTCTGTGGGAGATTCTCTTAACATGATGTTCTACCTCTGTATTAAGTTGTTGTGTTTTTTTAATATATTTTATTAAAATATATTACAGTTATCCCATTTTCCCCCTGCACACCCCCTCCCACCCACATTCCCCCACTTTAGTTCATGACCATGTGTTGTACCTATAAGTTCTTTGGCTTCTACATTTCCTATACTCTTCTTACCCTTCCCCTTTCTATTTTCTACCTACCATCTATGCTACTTATTCTCTGTACCTTTTTCCCCTCTCTCCCCCTCCCACTCCCCTGCCAATAACCCTCCATATGATCTCCATTTCTGTGGTTCTCTTCCTGTTGTAGTTGTTTGCTTGGTCTACTTTTATTTTTGTTTTAGGTGTGGTTGTTAATAACTGTGGGATTGCTGTCATTTTACTGTTCATATTTTTTATCTTCTTTTTCTTAGATAAGTTCCTTTAACATTTCATATAATAAGGGCTTGGTGATGATGAACTCCTTTAACTTGACCTTATCTGAGAAGCACTTTACCTGCTCTTCCATTCTAAATGAAAGCTTTGCTGGATAGAGCAATCTTGGATGTAGGTCCTTGCCTTTCATGATTTGAAATACTTCTTTCCAGCCCCTTCTTGCCTATAAGGTCTCTTTTGAGAAATCAGCTGACAGTCTTATGGGAACTCCTTTATAGGTAACTGTCTTCTTTTCTCTTTCTGCTTCTAAGATTCTCTCCTTATTTTTAATCTTGGCTAATGTAATTCTGATGTGCTTTGGTGTGTACCTCCTTGGGTCCAACTTCTTTGGGACTCTCTGAGCTTTTTGGACTTCCTGGAAGTCTATTTCCTTTGCCAGATTGGGGAAGTTCTTCATTATTTGTTCAAATAAGTTTTCAATTTGTTGCACTTCCTTTTCTCCTTCTGGTACCCCTATAAATTGGATGTTGGAATGTTTAAAAATGTCCTGGAGGTTCCTAAGCCTCTGCTCATTTCTTTGAATTCTTGTTTCTTCATTCGTTTCTGGTTGAATGCTCCTTTCTTCCTTCTAGTCCACGCCATTGAGTTGTGTCCCAGTTTCTTTCCCATCACTGTTGGTTCCCTGTACATTTTCCTTTATTTCACTTAGCATAGCCTTCATTTTTTCATCTAATTGTGACCAAATTCAACCAATTCTGTGAGTCTCCTGATCACCAGTGGTTTGAACCATGCATCTGATAGGTTGGCTATCTCTTTGTTGCTTAGTTATATTTTTTCTGGAGCTTTGATCTGTTCTTTCATTTGGGCAATTTTTTTTTTGTCTCGGTGGGCCTGTTACGTAGTAAGGGACAGAGCCTTAGGTGTTCACCAGGGTGGGTCAGTGTAGTCACTGTGTTGTGATGCTATATGTGGGGCAGGGGTCCCAGCAGGAACAATGGCACCTGCTCTGCTCTCTGCCAGATTTCAGTCACTTTCCCCGCTTCCCACCAGCATATTGGGCCCTTCTGCTGCTGATTTTCACGTGGGTGGGCTTGTATACGTTGTAGGACCCTGTGGGTCTCTCCAAAGAACTTTCCTGTGAGTCTGGGAGTTTCTCCTGCTGCCACCTCAACCCCTACAGGTGTTTTCCATCTGTAGTTTCAGGTTTTACTTCCCCACATAGTCTGTCCGACTCCCCGGTTGTTTCTCCCAGTTTATCTGTGGACAGATGTGGGACCACCCAGTCCACAATCCACCACCTCGCTGGGTCCACCAGCCGCCACCTTGCCTGCCCCGGCCCTCCAGCCACAGCCTTGCCACAGGTCCTCTCTGCCCAGTTGCCTGTCTCTACCCCTCCTACCAGTCTGGATGAATGTGTCTTTAACTCCTTGGTTGTTGGACCTCCATACAGTTCTGTTTTCTATCAGTTCTGGTTGTTTTTTGTTTTTAAATTGTTTGTTTTTCTTTTGGTTGTGCAAGGAGGCACAGTGTATCTACCTATTTCTCCATCTTGTCTGGAAGTCTCTGTATTGAGGTTTTTTTTTCCCTGCTATGATTTTTTTAGTTTCGAAGACAATTTATTCCCTTTTAATATATCCTCTTCTTAGCTCATGGATTCAGTATCTTTATTAATTCTCTGTGTATATTAGTAACAGTGGTGGTTTTTCTTGAAGCTTTTGAAAAAATTTATTGATTTTTAGAGACAGAGGAAGGGAGGGAGGTAGGGGGGCAGAAAGAGAGAAACATCAGTTCGTTGTTACACTTATTTATGCATTCATTGGTTGATTCTTGTATGTGCCCTGATTGGAGACCAAACTCAAAACCTTGGTTTATCCAGTCCCACTGTAGCCAATTGTACTACCTAGCCAGGGCTTCTCAAAGCTTTTTTATTTGTGGTTTGTTTTCCTCCATGTTGATTTTTTGTGTGTGTGTTTACTTTGGGTCTTTCATATTAAATACTCTTACATGACTGCTCACATTTGAGGATAGGACATTTGAAAACTTTTACTTGAGCAGATTATGATACGGATATTTTTAGGTTTTTCTGTCTTTATTCAGATTTCCCAGAGTGGAGCCTTGCAGTCTCTTTCTAGGAGGGTAAATACCTGGCTGCCAACGTTTTGGAAGCCATGCTGGGGAAGGGTTGTTGTTGAAGGATTTCACATTTAGTAAATAATCTTTTACTTATTTTCCTATTTTCAGTAACTTAAGACACTTTTGGTAGTGGTATTGCCCTCACTTTTTTTTTTTTAAATCTTCCTCAGACTGTGTCTTCCCCATCTATTGCCAGGGCTGAGGGAGGCAGTCAACTGGCTCTGTGTATCGAGGGGTGGGGATCTATGAAACTGTTTCTTAGACTTCATCAGGTCTTCCTTTTTTATTTTACTTTCACTCCAACTTGATACAACCATTCCTGAGACTTTGGGTGTCCTATAGAGTGAATTAGATTGTTCTCTGCTTACTTTGCTATGATTGAGGATTTGAGGTTCTTGGGTCTTCCTACAACAATAAGTCAGTGACACTTAACTATACATTCTCCAGCTTTCAAGTTTGGTAACTGTTGTCTTTTTTTCTTTGTTGTTTTATTGTTTATGCCATTACAGTTGCCCCAGTTTTTCCACCTTCACCCTCCTCTGCTCGGCCCATCCCCGCTCACTTCCATAGTCAGTCCCACACAGTTGTTGTTGGATCCTTCATATATGTTCTTTGACTACTCCCTTCACCTTCTTTTAAACAGTCCCCACCTTCCTCCTCCCCTCTTATAGCTGTCAGTCTCTTCCATGATTCTGTACCTCTCGTTCTATCTTGCTAATTAGTTTATTTTGTTCACTAGATTCCTCTAACTGAAATAAGCCAGTTGGTGAAAGGCAAATAGCACATGATCTAACTTATAAGAGAATTTGTATTTCTAGTAGTTTAACAGAGATGGCTGAAACTGTTAGACCAGAGACAATTTTTTAAGAACACCTGGTTTAGAGGAGGCTTTACGTATTCCGGGTTTTAATCCTGTGTTGAATGTGTTGCAAATATTTTCTCAAATAGGATTTTTAACTTTGTTTATTGTATCTAATGCGATATTTTAAACTTCATCAAATAGATCTTTTTATACCTATTATGTGTTTAATAATGTTTTGCCTTATTTGTCTTATGGTTATAAGCGTATTCCTTATTATATTATAATCTCATTCTAGAATTTTAATTTTATATATGATATGAGATAGAGATCTGACTTTATTATTTTCCCAAGTGGATTATAAATTTGTGTAATTTTTTGTACAAATTTAAAATGCCATCTTTATCATCATTTAATTTCCCATATGTAAATGAGTCTGTTTCTGACCTACAATGAATTTTCTTACCAGTGAATTTTATTTTTACTTTTTGTTTTATTTTTAAAGAGGGTAAACCAGAGAAATTTTCATTTGGTCTTCTGGATCCTCCTTTTCGTATTGGAGTTCCATTCAATATCCCTCTGGAGTTTCAGGATGAATTTGGTCATGCTACTCAACTAATAAATGATATTCAGCCAGTTCTTGAAGCAAGGTAATTTGAAAGATCAATTTGTATTTGACTTTCCATAGTTGCTAAGCATTAACTCTCTTTTCTGTTTTCCCCTTAAATATTTTGCATGTGGTTACCTTCAGTGTTATTATTAAAATGCGTAGGTTTTTATGATATCTAGGGGATTTATTTACCCCCAACCTATATCATCTGTGACTGTGGGGTCATGTATAAATTGACCTGCTAAAGTTTATGTTTTGACTGAATTACTGTTAATGTTGTTTAGGTAATCCTGATAGCTCTGTCTTTTTTACTCCGTTTCTTTTGGCAAGTATGATATGTCTCCTGGTAATTCATTGTTAATTATAACATGTTTATTTTGTTGTTGTTTGCTTATAAGCTATGGCCATTTAAACTGAAAGATACTGCCTAATAGATTTTTAACTTAATGCAATTTATTTTGGCTTGTTTTAAAATATATAACAATAACGTATATGCTTTCCATGCAAATTTGAGTCCTTCCTTAGAATTTTACTTAATAGTCCTTTAGAGTGATGTGATTGGCTTATATGAAGAAATAGCTCTTAGAAACTTAACAGTGTGTCCAGTGATGTCATTAAGTAGGTTCAGTATTTTCCATTACTTCTTTTTGTGGTGCCTAGGAAGTTCTTGATCAGTTTAAAGAGCATGAGCATGATGGTTGGATTTCATTTTTCCATTGGCTGCCATATTTATCTTTCTGGACCCACTTTTTCTGTGTGCTTTCTTTTGTTGTTTGTATCTGTTTTTTCCTTGTGCTATAATCCTTTCCTCTTTCATCATTTGAACATGTGCTATATTCTAGGCATTTGCTAACTGGAGATATAGAAGTGAATAAAGACATTGCATTTGCCTTCCAGAAGCTCATAGATTAGTGAAGATAATTTTAGTGTCTAGATGTATACCATGGTTAAGTTGCTAAAAGGCAATACATAGGTATAAAAAATATTCCAAATGAATTTTTTAGTTTTATATTCTCTTAGTTTGCAAAAGTGATTCCTGTCTTTTGACATCTCGCATTCATTTGAATGTGAAGCAGTAATGGAAGTAAAAGAGTTGAATACAGTTGACCCTTGAATACCAGGATGAGTTGCCGGCTCCTGCACTATCAAAAATTCACATTTAACTTCTGACTCCCCCAAAACTTAACTGATAGTGACCTGTTAAATGGAAGTCTCACCAATAACAAACAGTCAATTAAAACATATTATGAATATCATATGTATTATTACTCTATTCTTTCCAAAAAGTAAGCTTGAGAAAAGTGTTAAAATCATAAGGAAGATAAAATTACATTTATAGTATTTATTTTAAAAAATCTGCACATCAGTGGAACTGCACAGTTGAAGCCCATGTTATTCAAGGGGGTTAAGTGTACTTAAACACATTTATTCAAAAATAAAACACTAAAAAGAAGCCCATTTGGTCATGAATGGAAAATATTAGTGCATTAGTTAACAGCTATAACCGGTTATAACTTCCATCTTATCCTTTAAAAAATTTTTTTATGATTGATTTTAGAGAGAGGGGAAAGAAGTGGAGGGTGGAAGAGACAGATGGATTTGTTGTTCCACTTATTTATACATTCACTGGTTGATTCTTGTATGTGCCCTGACCGGCATTTGAACCCACAACCTTGGCATGAGGGGATAACAGTCTAACCGAGCTATCAAGCCAGGGATCCATCTTATTCTTGATAGGATATTCTTACATATGAAGTCTCTGTCACATAAATGTTGATATTTAAGATTTTGGACTTTTAAAAAAAATTTGGTGGCATGGCTCTGTGAATTAATCTTTAAAAAATATGGCCATTATCTCAGTGGGTTTCTTGCAGAGTTTGTTTGTTTTGGGGGTTTTTTGGTGTTAACTTATATTTTTAAAAATTATTCACACATATTGCCTAAAGAATCAAATTTTTAATAAAGCTTGTTCTAAAAGAGAGCACTTCCTCTTCCTCATGCCCTCTTTACTGACCCATAATCCACATCTCAAGAAGTGAACCATTGTCAACTTTTGCACTTAAATCTTTTAGTAATGAAAAATATTTATTTCTAAGTAACTTTATATTGCTACTTCTTGATTTCTTTTTTTTGTAGTTTTAAACATCTGTTGATGTATGGTTATGGAAGATGAGAACGTAACTCTCTTGATACCACTTCTATTACAAACAAGCCTTTTTTTCCATTCCTTCTTTCTTCAGTAAAGTTATGTTCTGTCTTGATCAGTATTTAGTGTTTATTTTATTATAGGTATATATAAATGCTAGTCACTTTCTTTATTGTTCAACTTTGTTCTTGTTATACTTTTTCTTTGCTAAGTGTATTACAAATTACTCCCTAAGTTTTCTGCCAGTTGTCTGGTCTCTTAAGATGTTTAGATGTATAGATAATCTATTAGTTTCATATTCTTGGAGACATCTCTCTTGGAACTTGTGTTCCAATCTAGATCAGTTGTTTTTAGGCTTATTAACAGCTATGATCTGTAACCTTAGACAAAGAAAATAATTTTGTTTTTGAATAAACATTAAGGTAGAATGTGATGGTCATCATAGGCAATATGATAGAGATTGCAGAGACAGTAGGAAATCTTACTCTCAGTATCATTAAAACAGTATTCATATTTTCAAGATAAATTGCTAAGTATCTTTATTCTGGATGTAGGGTTTGAAATTTGGAAACAGCCAACTGTAAGTTAGGCCCAAGAAATGGGGAGACAGGGCTTTGTCTTCTTTAATAATTATACTTTAGAGAGATGGCTCTGAGGTTTTTGAGGAAATATTCCTGAATTGTGAACCTGTGAAGTAGATTATTTTATTTAGCATTTAACCTTTCATGGGTTCCCCCATCTTTTAAAAAAGAATCCCATGTCCCTCTCCTTTTGCTGAAGCACATCCTTCACTAGTTTCCTAAGAAAGGGTACATAGGGAATAAAATTATTGCTCTGAAAATGTCTTTATTCTACCCTGATACTTGATTTATTTTTTAATTTTAGTTGTTCAAGTATAGTTTTCTGCCTTTTACCCCCATCCCAACCCCCACTGTGGTCCTTGATTTATTGAATTGAAAAGTGGACACTGTTTCCTGTCAAAATTAGGAAAGCGTTGCTCCATTTCTGCTTTTGAGTTTTCACTGTTGCTGATAAATTTAAACTTGGTTAATTTGCCTTTTTATTTTTCCTATGTATTGTCTCTGGATGCTTATAGGATTTACTTTTTATTCTTAACAGGGCAAAATTTTATAGCAATCCATGTCTGTATAGATCTCTTCATTATTTGAAGTACTCAGTTGGCCAAAAAGTCCTTTTTTTTTTTTCCATAAAATGAAAGGCAGTTTTTATTTTTTCTAATAACTTTATTTATTTGGATATTTTGAGTATGTCAGCTCTCTCCCGCTTGTTATAACATTGATTGTTCTCAAGTAATGTCTTGATTTGATCGCTGTCAACTTTAACTGGTCTACCCCACTGTGGAGCATCATCCAGCAAGAAATCACAAAACTTCACAAGCCCCTTTTGACACATTTGATCAATTATAGCACCTTCTCTGTACACTGCACAAATGTTTTTTTATTTTTGTGTTTCAGTTGCATTTTTACCTTTCTTGAAATAAAACATAACATGCCAAAAATATGTACTTTCTTCAATCTTCAGTACTATAATGGCAACAAAAAATTAACCAATTTTGATAAGATTTTTAAAAATGCATGCTGATGCGACAGCTGTCACAGTACAGTCTAACAAAATTGTTTGGAATGAAGTTAAAGACAACTAAGCACTACTAGAATCATCTTATGGAAAAAAAAACAAACAGAACTTCTTGGCCAACCCAGTACTTCATTCTCTACGTTTTCATTACTGTTTTGTCTTTCTGGGATCCATATTTATTTGGTATTGAACATTCCAGACTAGTTCTCTGATTTTCTTAATTTTTTATTTTTCTTAATCTTTTTGTTTTCTTAATCTTTTCTTAATCTGCTTTAGCTTCTGACAGATTTTTCTTAGCTTTATAACTTTTCCATTGAGTTTTTCCTTTCTGCAATACTTTAGTTTCCAAGAGTTCTTCCTGGTTTTCTGAATGTTCTTTTGTAGATCTTCTTTTTTTTTTGTTGTTGATAAATAATTGGTAGGTTTTTTTTTAATATATATAAAACTTCACCTACATAAATAATCTGTTTTCTCCAAGTTAGTTGTTTTATGTTGGTTTTTCATCTCTTTCCTTCAGATATCTTTCTTTCAGGTAACATTGGTCATCTGCTTATAATTGAGTGGAGAACTAAACTGCAAATAGGAGATTCAGCATGTAGGAGATGCTGTTGACCATGAACTCTGCTATAGGATGATCTGTCTGTAACACTTTCTTGGAGATAAATACTATTTGTCAGTATCTTTAGGTCTTTTTTTCTTGGGCTGGGCTATTTCCTTGAAGAAAAATCTTTACTTTCTTGCCTGGAAGGGAATAGTTTGGCTCTCCAGGTTAACTCATCCAGTAACAAGGCTGGGGGTAAGTATGGGTATGGGAAAGTCTCAGCATCTATATACATTTATTCAGGATTACCTCTTAAGACTGTTTCTTTTAGTATTTTACCCTCTCTTTCACCTTATATGCTTTCCTTTGATTCAGAGAGTGTCTGCTTTAGCCATTTTCAGATAATAACTTTTTAGCCATCTGCCAGAGACAGGGGAGATCTGAGGATATAAAGTTGCACGTTTTTTAAATTTATTTGGTTATCTATTTATTTTGCCTTTCTCTTTTGACCTCACTTTTAGAAATACCTAGTACCTCTAAAAGTGAATACTTGAGTAGTACCTGGGAATACCTTGGTTTCCAGCTTTTTCTGTTGCTGTTTCAGGGTTTAGGTTTTTTTGTTTGGGGGTGGGGGGGTGTTGAGACTACTAGGTCATTTACTACTGTCTGTCCTGTGTTTTAGAAAGTTTTGTCCTTCCTTTCCTCATCATCTTTAACAGTAAATTAAAGAACTCTTTCCCCTGGCTGGTGTAGCTCAGTGGATTGCGGGTCAGCCTGTGAACCAAGGGTCACTGGTTTGATTCCCAGTCAAGACACATACCCAGATTGTGGGCCAGGTCCCCAGTAGAGGGCACTCAAGAGGCAACCACACATTAATGTTTCTCTCCCTCTCTTTCTCCCTCCCTTCCCCTCTCTCTAAAAATAAATTCAAAAAAAAGAAAATAAAAAACTCTCTTTTTGTCATATTTCTGAGGTTTTATGAGATAGCGAAAATAGCTGTATGCCTTTAATATGCCATTTCCCCCTCAGGAGTCTTTTGTATACTGTTTTACATCTTTCCCCCTCCCCAAAAAAGCACGTTGTTTAATTTTTACAATTCATTCAGAAATACTTGTGAATACTTAAATTTCATTCTTCAGAAAAATTAGGCTTTTTCTTTTTTTTTTTTAAATTTTAATTTTTTTTTCAGTTACAGTTGCCTGCCTTTTTACCCAAATTAGGCTTTTTCTTTATCACACTATACTTTTCCTTTTTTCTTCACCTTACCCTTGACAGAGTAAAAGGTTTTCACTGTAAGGATCTCCACATGTTCAAAGGTGATTTAGGAATCAAATTGCCCATGGCAGTAAGTTAGGGATGTCAGCGTATATTCTTACAAGATTACTTACAAGGCTGTACTTCATTTTTTGGCCACCGTCTATATTTGCCATTCAGTTTAACAGGTGGCAAAAATCCTCTAAAATCTCATTGAGTGAAAGATTTGCAAGAATCTATGGCAGAGTCTGAAGAAATGTTCAAACCTGGCCTAGTTGGATATTTTTTTCTCCAGGACTGTATGCATGGTTAGCATTTGCTTATTTCCTACTTTGTATCTTTACTATTTCAATGTATGAAGTTTTACATTTTATAGTATATATATCATTTGTAGTGTTTGGCTTACTGGTATCACTTATTAAGATTTGTTGGATCATTTTTCTGTAGAAAAGAAATTCATATGAATTTGCTTTTCTGTTCAGTTATTTTTTCCTATTTTTAAAAATACAATTTTATTTTTAAAAAACGGATTAAACATGCTAGTGGCATATGAGAAAACAAACCACTTTTGCAGCTTATTTGTAGGTAATGGAGGGGAAGTTACAAACTAATTTATTTTTTTTTCCAGTGGTTTATCTTTAAAATATGAAGAAATAACCAAGGGACCGAATTGTGTAATTCGAGGTGTTACAGCTAAGGGCCTTGTGAACTCTTGTCAAGGCAAGGTAAGCATTGTACATAAATGTTATAGTACCGGTTATTATGTAGTAAAAATGAAATTGTAAATTTAAAATTGAAGAACCTATTTATGTAACAGGATGACTGTGATGTTGGATTTTTAGGAATTAATCAGGATCATGTCACCTGACTTACCATTTATATCTCTAAGAAAAATCAGCATGTGTGCTACTGTTAACTAAATATTCTCAACTGTATTATCTTTATTTGAGTCTTTTCACATTCAAAGCTATTTTTTCAGTAGTTATCCAGTACTATATCATTTCTTTTTAAAAGACATTTTTTAATTACAGTTTACTTTTAATATTATTTTGTATTGGTTTCAGGTGTACAGTATGAGGGTTGACAATCAGACTTTATAAAGTGTTCACCCAATGTTTCTAGTACCCACTCTTTTCTTTCTATCCTTTTTGTATTCTTAGTAACAAGTATATGAGAAATTTTAGCTCACTTCTATAAACATATTGGGTTAGGTATTTGGATAAAGGAAAGTGTCTTGGGAGGGATAAGGTTGGGGAACATAAAGCCAGAAACTCCAATCAGATAATTTTTTAATTAGGTATGTAAAGCAACTAATAGATTTATATGACTAAAGGAAACACTATGGATAATAAATTAAGTAATCTTACCTTTTTTCACTGTATCATTACCTTCAATATATTATTTAAATTTTTTCCTCTCAAAATGATGTTTAAAATAGAACATATGAATTTAAGTACTATTTACTGTACTTCAGTATATAATCAAATCAAAGATAAAGTTTTGTACATCTTTTTGAATTCAGATTTTCTCGAACTAAGAATTTGAATTCATGGTAAGTTTTCAAATTATGAGATAAACTTAACCAAAAACATTTCTAGATTGTAAAAAAACTTTTTATTTTGGAATAACATTATGTTTATAGAAGTTAGAAACATAGTACACAGAGTTCACATACACTCTTCACCCAGCTTCCTTTATGAACATCTTATATAACCATCCTATATTTATCCACACTAAGAAGTGAACATTGATACACTATATTCAACAACACCATGGACTATATTTACATTTTTTTCAATTTGTTTCACTAGTGTGTTTTTTTTCCCCTATTCCTGGATCTAATCCAGTATACTATGTTGTATTTGGAGATTTTTAGATTTTTTTTCACTTGACTATTTTCCCATATTTTTTATAATGTCCATCTTGATTTTGGTCATCATTCATGGTTATGCCTTATAAATCTGAAGAAACTGTTGTCTGTAAAGAAGCAATGTCAATATTTTTACCTCCATCCCTTACATACATGTATATAATCTCAGTCAATTACAGAATTGCTAAGTAGCTTTTGTTAATGGTATGAAAATAAAAAGCAAAACGAATCAAAATTGAGGTAATAAAATACTTCAGTATTTGCATAATACTTGGACTTGATTAATTTATTTCTACAGAATTTTAATCTGAAGGTTATTCTTCCGGGTTTAAAAGAAGACTCGCAGATTTTGAAAATTAGATTACTACCAGGTAATTTTAAGAAATATACCTAATACTTACCTTTTAAATAAAATTCTTATGGTAATGTATGATACAAATATAAAGGTGAAGTATCTTTGGGTTTGATTATGGTGTAAGTTTTGAAAATACATATAAATGTATAACATAGCACTGACAGAAATGGCCAATTAAGAAACAGGAAGCCCTGGCTGGCGTAGTTCAGTGGATTGAGCACAGGCTGCGAACCCAAGCGTGGCAGGTTCAATTCCCAGTCAGGGCACATGCCTGGGTTGCAGGCTACGGCCCCCAGTAACCGCACATTGATGTTTTTCTCTCTCTTTCTCCCTCCCTTCCCTCTTTAAAAATAAATTAATAAAATCTTTTAAAAAAAGAAACAGGAAAACATTAGTGAAGTTATAAAAATAACCTTGGGAGAAAAAAGTGAATATTGAAAATGTATTTGGGAACTATTTTTAGGGCTATACTTATTAGACTTATATTAGGACTAGATCAGTCCTTTACCTTTTTTTATTTCATGTTTCTTATAAGAAGAAAATTATTTCGTATTTTAAGAAGGTTTCTCATCTATTTATGTTGTTAATTTGATAATGACACCAATTTGAAAATGAAGTTACATTAAAGTTACACTGGGTAGAAAAATACTAATTTGAGAGGTGGTCTATTTTAGAGCTTCAAGGAGTATATTATAGACTCAGTCCTTTTGCATTTGAATCTAAGCTGACATTAATGAGATAGGTAAAGGTCTATGTGTCAGTTTCTTCATGTGTAAAATAAGAATATTTATTTTCAGAGTTGTGAGGATTAAATGAATTAACATAGGCAATCCTCACTTTGTACAGTTCTGTGGTAATTAAATGGAGGACACAGTTCTAGTGTGCATGAATTATTAACACAGTATTGCTCAAAGTGAGAACTGCATGAGCTTGTAAAATGCCTAGAACACTGCTTGGGATGTAAGTTTCAGCTCTGATATTAACAGTACTATGGCTACATCTTTATCCATATATGATCTTTTGTACCGGTTTTAAGTGAAAAGAAACTTATTAGCTATTTTTTTTCAAAAATTTCCTTCAAGCATGAATTGATAAGGTGTAAAAATTGGCATATTAAAAGTATAATTAAAAGTATAATTAAAAATCACTACATATTAATAAATTCTTATGCTATTATTTTAGAGGTTGGCTAGAAATATGTATTAGAGTAGTGAAATTCTTAGTAATCGAATGGTTTTGATATTTTTTTGGAATTTGAGAGGGAAAGTGATAAAGTAGGAAGTAGCACAGTATAGTGATTAGTGATCAACAGGTTTCAAATTTTAAACCAAAACTTAAACTTGAGTCTGCTGCTCACTAGCCATTTGACAAGATACTTTATCTCTTTGGATCTCAGTTTACTCATCTATAAAATGGGAACAGTAATATTAACTTCTTTATTAAGATCATTGTGAGGGTTATATGAGAATAGTACTTAATAAAAACTTAACATATTGCCTGGCATATAGTAAAATATAAACTAATAGTATTATAAAGTAAAGTATTTCTAGTAACTGTTTTTCTTTGTGTACTTACACTACCAGCATTAAACATAAGTTGAATTTTAAAATATTAGCGTTTATAAAGCACATCAAGCCATCTTGTTGCAGAAGTGTAAACCCTCTTTTTTTAATCTTAGAGGAAGCTTGCATTGCAATTTGCATATGATAGTAAAATAGTGGGCAATCTAACAAATTGTCTGATTATATCATTACATGAACTGATCTTTTAAACATTATTACACAAAACAGACATCTAGTTACACATTCCTGAGAAATCAGTCCTTGTATAAAGTTCAAGTTAGTAAATAAAAAAGTAGTTTAATAAACTTTTACTTTTCTTCTTGAACACTTTTTTCCTGGATCTTCTAAAGACTTTACATAAATACGTGATTTCTAGCGTGAGTTATCATTGTGTTGTAGCTTTTTACATAAAACTAAGTGTAGACATCAAACATTTTGACATAATTGAGACAACCCTGATCATATACAGAATCTATGCATTTGGGGATCAGAAATGATAAAACATGGATATTCCTTAGTTTTTTTTCTCAGCATTATTTATAAAATATTAAAACTTGAAATATTAAAAATTGTTTCTTTTGCTATTTTAGTATTTCAGTCTTACAAACTTGAATCTGTATTTCATTATTTAATTTCTTTGTAGGTCCCCCTCATCGATTGAAAGTGAAACCTGATTCTGAAATTTTAGTTATAGAAAATGGAACAGCTTTCCCATTTCAGGTAGAAGTTTTGGATGAATCAGACAACATAACAGCACAACCAAAATTGGTTGTTCATTGTAAGGTAAGCTGTTGTAAGATAAAAAGTATGTAGATTTTATTTTGAGTCCCATTGTAGTAAATGGAAATGACTATGTCTTTCAGCTGCTTTATAGTAAGCCTTCTATATTATCTAGGTCTTTAACAATTATTCCATGGAGAAATTTGTGAGATATCTCATTGCCAATAGTTTTCAGGACCCCTAAGCCAGTAAAGATGCCAGCTATGCCAAGTTTCATAAAGAAGTTATGAACTAAAGATTCCTCGCACCTCATTTCAGATGAAGTATTTAATTTATGAATAGAGTGGTGGAAATGTCCTTCAGGATTGGGGATAGATGGATAAATGAAGATGACTAAAACCACAAAAAGGAAAGGGAAACTCCAATAGTTTATAAAGTAGAAAAGAAAGTTGTTGAGGAAGTTAGATTTTCTTCCAAAACAGATAAATTTTACTTAAAAGTACAGAAAATGAACTCTTTTCATTCAGAAATTTGCAAGAGGATTAGTGAATTCTGCTTAGAATTCTCTAACTTATAGCCAGAAATAGCTGTAGTGAAGTACTTAAAAATTTAAATAACCATTATTTCATAATAATCAGTTACATTAATGAAGTTTTACTTTATTTTTTATGCATCTAATAGTTTTCAGGTGCTCCTAACCTTCCTCTCTACACTGTGGATTGCAGTAGTTCCGGAACCAGTATTTTATCAGGATCTGCAATTCAGGTTCAAAATATCAAAAAAGACCAGACGCTTAAAGCTAAAATTGAAATACCTGTAAGTTGTTATTGTTATTCATTGGAATTATATTGACTCTTCATACAAATACTCTTTAAGAGGATTATAATAAATTCTGTAATATTATTTGACTTTTAAAAATGAGGTATTTGCATTTCTTTTAGCCAAAGGGGAAAAGAGGCGTCATGATGTGGTATAGTGAATAATTTAACATTTTATATCAAATATTAGTAATTTTCTTGATGAAATATTTTATATCTGAAACATTGATTTACATATTCCTAAAATTGATTTGTTCTTATGTAAAAATTTGATATTTCTGGGTCAGTTTTTTTTATAGTTTATACTTGTTTCTTAGATAGTTTGGTAAGTATTTCCACTTAAACTACCACTGAAGAACTATAAGCATTTAATTTGTATGTATAATTTAAAAAATAAACAATGGTTTTTATTTAGTATTTTCATATAGATTTATATGTTAATATGGCAGTAGGACACTTTTTATTGGATATACATCATGGCTGAAGGTGAAGCCAGTGGGATATAAACAGTTGATCCCCTAAGGTTTCTGAATGGATAACAACTACTTAAGTAAAATACTTAAATGTGATTTCTTTGTAGTTGATAGTAGATGGGGAATAACCTAATTCCAGTTGACTGTTTTCCTACTTAATTATATATCAAATAACATCTGGAGTCTCAAAAGGGTAAAAGACAGCTTTTATTGTTTGTAATTAGAATGAGATGACTTTATTCTAATTATTTTTTCAAACTAGTTGTTTTTGATAATCTTCAGATATTTGTTATGCATTTTCCCATTTTAATAATATAGCCAAAATATTTTGAGCATACTATTGTGCAAAAGACCAGGAAGAAAATATTTAGATTTAGGGAAGAATCTGGGCTTGGAAGCAAAAGTAACAAATTATTAGGTATTATGTAAATAATACAGGGCAGCAACATAGAGAAGACCTGAGAATCCAGGTCAGTTAAGACAAAGACCAAAGTATATCATTTAATATGCAGTTAGAAAATGGTATCCAAGGGTATTGACTCTTGAGTTTGAGTCAGGCAAATAGTTTATGTACATGGTGGAGGGTGGATTATTTATCTGATACTCATTGAAGTAGGAATTTTGAATATGTCATTTATGCGGATGGACTTCTATAGAAATGACTGTAACTGAAGAGGAAAGAGGCATGTGCTAAGGAAGAGTGTAGGGGTGTTTTAGGTTTAGGCTTATTTTGAATTTTGTTTATTTTGTGGAACACAATATTCCTAGATTATGAAATAATGATGTAATATTTAATCTTATATGCCTAAAATCAATTTATACAGGTTAACCCAGCTCATCTGTACTGATCTGTGGAACACAGATGTGCCCATAATAAATTATAAATATGCCAACTCAGTCTTCAAGATGTTTAGAGTCTTTATCTAGCTATAAGCAAACTTGTCCACTTAACCTCAATGTATAATGAATTGAAAAAGCATTAGTGTAAGGGAGAAAACTGTACTTGAACAATGATTAAAATTAAAAAAATAGAAAAAAAGAAAAAGCATTAGTGTAACCTTAATACCATTAAATAATGTACTTTACAGCAATTATTTGACCCTAATATTATGGAAAGTTTTGGATTTTTTACACCTTTATTCTTATTAATGAATGTTAGTCACCACATTCATGTCATGTGATTAAAATTTTAAAAGTTTGGGGAATTTTTAAGTAAATTTACAAATAAAAGGGAGGGATTCCTTTTAAGTCCAAACATGCCAATTTTTTGGTCTTAAAGTGGTCACTATCTTTATAACTTAGTGGTATAAAATATGGAATTATTAATAGTGTAGTACACTATTAAATATAAAACCTATGAATGTTTACAGTATATATGATGATCTTCTATAATATTGGAATAAATTTTTCACCAGTGTAATAAAACATTTACCTTTAAAGCCAAAAACCATGTTTTCAAAAAGTATAGATGTCACTCAGTTATATTGGTTTCCCTCTCTTCCTAGAGTTGTAAAGATGTGGCACCTGTGGAGAAAACTATTAAGTTGCTTCCCAGTAGCCATGTTGCGAGATTACAGATATTCAGTGTGGAAGGACAAAAGGCAATCCAGATCAAACATCAGGACGAGGTTAATTGGATAGCAGGCGATGTTATGCGTAATCTCATTTTTCAAATGTATGATGAAGGAGAAAGAGAAATCCATGTAACTTCAGCTTTAGCAGAGAAAATTAAAGTAAGTATCTCAAACAAATTAGTTATTTTTAAAGATTTTGTGTATTTTATGCTTAGAAAACTCTGAATGAGACTTTTCATAGGGAACCTCTATGAAGAACTATATCACAGAGAAATAATACTATTTTTTAAAATTCCAGGCTAAATAATAATTTTTTACTAGTACTAAATTGGAACATGAATGATTCATTTGTGACAAATGATTTTGACACTTAAACCAAATTCCAGTCTTTGGCATGTTGCTTAGTTGTCACTGCTTGACCACTTGTATTTCTGTATCCACAATCAAGGTCACCATCTTACCAAAGCATTCTATTTATAGCTATTCTGAAGACAGTAAATAAAAGGTCTGGTAAAGGTAAAAAATGAAATAGTATTGTTAATTATAGAGTCCCGATTTGGCCATTTGAAATTGGTATACCACTTGCTAAAAACATTAGCCTTAGAAAAGAGTTTGGTTGGTTCTCAGTAGGTTTAGGTGGTTCTTGCCAATCTGCTGTCATTTTAATGTGTAATTTGTACCTAGATAGGGTAACTCTATATGTTGAAACTTCTCATGTAACAGAAAACCAAATCAAAATGATTAGATTGTTTTCACATAAAGTACATTGCTCTAGCATTCTTGATTGAAAGGATAGTGGACAATTTATGCTTGCTTTTTTAAAAGTACAGTCAGTTCAGCTATAATGAAACATGTAAATTCCTAAAAATCATTGTACTATGTAAAATAGCGCAATAAAAATCACAGGGCATATGGGGAAAAAGGGAATTATAATATTCAAACCTCATCAGTCACCCATTTAAAAATAAATATAGGAAATTAATAAAACAGTACCCAAAACAGTAGCAGTAACCTTTTAATTGATTAAGAAGGCCATGAACGCCATAAAAATACATCAGCTTACTTTTGGAAGTGGGTGAAGGATGTGTTGCAACTTGTGAACTACCATGAGGTGGTAGAAATGCCACTAGATGTGAACATGTGGCTCAGTATGCATAAATAGCTAGATGTTAGGTGTTTGAGATATATTGTATGTTCCTGCATGGCTTGGTTCAACTGGGTACAGTTTTGTGTGTTCAACTATTGTAAAGTAAAATTTGTTTCATACTCAAATTTTTCCCTATTATTTGAATTTCATTCAAACAAATTTGCAGTTTCAAACCAATTATTATAACAGAACAAACTATACTTTCCTCCTTGACATTCATAGAGGAAAAAACTCCTCAAATTTCGTGTGAGGAATTAATTTTCTAAAACTCCAGTTTTCTTTAAGGCAGAGATAAACACGCCCCCACCCCCAGTCTCTGGAAAGCCAACATCTGTGGACCCTTATGTTATGGATTCCAATAAACTAAAAATTTGGACACTTGCTATTTGTGAGATAGGGTATACAATTTACTTTTTTGTACTGTCATATCCTATAGTTATTTTGAGTCTCCAAATGTAGGATCTGACATTTTGAAAGAATCGTTTAACCGGATCTTAGTTTTAAAATCTTATTTGGAATAACTGTTGTTATAATCAGTTTGTTTTCTCTCATTAATGAGGGAAGAGAGGATTGGGAGAGAAATAATCCTGAAAGGGGGGCACAAATCATTTTCATCTGTTGTATATTAGCAGATTTGAAATTGAGTGGTTTAAAAATGGTGCCAGGAACCTGACTTCTAAACTGGTTCCACATCCTATTTCTTCTTCTTTTTTCTTTTTCTTTTTTTATTCTATTGTTTATACTGTTACAGATGACCCTTCCTCCTTACCCCCTTTCTTATTGAAATTAAGAAGAAACATTGACTGGAGAGCCACTTCCTGTATATAACTTTCTTTTTGCTATTCTCTGAGCTTGTGGCCTGCATTTGACACATTTTGCCTCAAATCTAGTAGTTATGTGTTTCTTGAGTTCCAAAGATTTTAAAACATTCACCTCTTTGATGTTAATAAAAAATATCAAATATTTTATTAAATTAAATATATTTTCTTTTTTTTAAGATTTTATTTATTTTTAGAGAGGGGAGGGAGGGGGGGGGGGGGGGGGGGGGAGAGAGAGAGAGAGAGAGAGAGAAAGAGAAAGAGAAAGAGAAAGAGAGACATCAATGTGCGGTTGCTGGGGGTTATGGCCTGCAACCCAGGAATGTACCCTGGCTGGGAATCGAACCTGGGATACTTTGGTTCCCAGCCCACGTTCAATCCACTGAGCTACGCCAGCCAGGGCTTAAATTAAATATATTTTCTTTAAAGAGGTTTTGTGTATTTTAGGGAATTCTCTAATATTTAGGAAAATGAATCCAAAACTGAACAGAAAATTTATTGAAAGGATAGCAACATTTTTATGTAACTCTTGCTTTTTTCTGTTGTTTAAAAAAAAGTACAGTAAAGAATAAATAAGAGTGAAAGATGGTTTAAAAAATAAAAAGGTGACTAAGAACATTAGAATGGTATAAACTGGGATGAAAATATTAGAAAAGCAATGATTTAAGAATGACAGTGGTCAAAGACTAAAAGCAGAGAGGAAGTTCAACTAAAAATATCAGAAATAGAAAGGATTGGAAGTTTAAAAGGAGGCTAGATTGGGATAATCTGTTTTAAAATGTGGATCCAGTAACAAATTAAAATATGGAATACAAAAAATGCAAAATTAAACTATAGCGAAAAGCATTTAAGAATGGGTTAAGGGGAGACCCAAGATGGAGGAGTAAGGGGAAGCTACACTAAACTCTCCTCACAGGATCAAACTGGAATCACAGCTAAATTATAAAAAATTCATCCTGAATAACCAGCTGAGCACTAGCTAAAGAGAAGCCTTACAACCAAGGACTTACATTACCAGAATGAGACTGGTAAAATGTGGTGAGGCATGAGAGGACTGGCTGAGCTTCTGTGGGCAGCAGCTGAAGTTCCAGCAGTCTGGTGGGGTTTCCCCCTGAGAAGTGTGGGGTCTTCATTCCTAGGCTGGAGCACCAGAACCTGGAAAGGAACCCAAATAACATCAGGCCGTGAAAATCAGTGGGGTTTCTGTCTACCAGGGAGAGATGGCAAGAGACAAAAAGCTGCTTTAAGGGCCAGCTCACAAAATATCATTTGTAGCCATTTACCCTGGGCTCCTGCAGAGGAAAGGCAGAGCAGTCAGAGCCACATGAGGAGAGTCTAGGGTTGGTGGCTTCGAAGACAGATCTGAAGTGTCAGTCACCAGGATCCTTGTGTTCAGTTATTCCTCATACTGTGGAAGCCATCTTTCTCTGGCAGACCACTCTCCTTTTGGCATTAGCCTGGGAAAAAGCAAGAGCCCCACCCTGTGGAGCTTAAGCTCAGCTACTGAGGAGTACAACTGGAGGCACTTTCATGAATAAGACTAACAGAAAGCCTGCATATGGAGGTGGATTTCTGGGAGCTTTAGGACTTTAGCCCCCAGGCCCTGTGCTGATAAAAGCTGGCCTATGTCTGGAGCTTCGTTCTTTCTGCACACAGCTGGGCCTGTAAGAAGGAGTCACAAGCTGTGGATCACTGATAGCTCCAAACGTGTTGCCCACGGCCAGTCACAGGCAGCATCTGCCATAGGTTTGCACTATAGTCTTTGCAGATCTACTTAATACATAAGAACAAACACAAAGAGGCAGCCAAAATGAGAAGACAAAGAAACAGGCCCCAAATGAAAGAACAAGAGAATTCTCCAAAAGAAGAACAAAGTGAAATGGAGGCAAGCAATTTATTAGATACAGAGTTCCAAGTAATGATTATAAGGATGCTCAACAACATGAAAAAAGACATACAAACCATTAAAAAAGGACAAGTCAGAAATAAAGAATGCAGTATATGAAATAAAACACTGGAAGGAATAAACAGGTTAGATGAAGCAGAGGATCAAATCAGTAATTTGGAAAACAAGGTAAAAAAAAAAAAAGCCAAACAGACCAAAAAGAAAAAAGAATTTTTTAAAACAGGGGAGTTTAAGGGACCTTTGGGACAACATAAAGTGTAATATCATTCACAAGGGGTTACCAGAGGGAGAAGAGAGTGAGCAAGGGATGGAGAACCTATTTGAAGAGATGATTACTGAAAATTTTCCAACCTGGTGGAAGAAAGACAAACATCTAGCAAGTGCTAAGTCTCAAACAAGATGGACCCAAAGAGGCCCACACCAGAACACATGGCAGAGCTTAAAGACAAGGAAAGAATCTTAAAAGCAGCAAGAGAAAAGCAGTTACAGTGTTGTTAATTCATTTTGGAAGTCATGACGGGTGCTGAAACCAATGGGTACAGAACGATGAAGCATTTTCTCTTGCAGGATGGTATCATGGCTCATAAAAGTTCTAGCAAATGTGATAAGTCCCGAGCAAACATCAAGTGCTGGAACATTTTTTTTCTCATCAGAATTTGACTAATATAGGGATTGACAAGTTCTGAGGCCAACAAGTACTGAGCAATGACTGTAGTTACCTACAAGGGATCTCTCTTAAGACTGTCACTTGATTTCTCAACAAAAACATTTCAGACTGAAAGGGATTGGCTTGAAATATTCAAGGTGATAAAAAGCAAGGACCTACAGCCAAGGCTACTTAACCCAGCAAGGCTATCATTTAAAACTGAAGGAGAAATAGCCCTGGCTGGTGTAGCTCAAATGGATTGAATCCTGGCCTGTGAATCAAAGCATCACCAGTTGTTCGAGTCTCAATCAGGGCACATGCCTGCGTTGCAGGCCAGGTCCCCAGTATAGGACATGTAACAGGCAACCATACACTGATGTTTCTCTCTTTCTTTCTCCCTCCCTTCCCCTCTCTCTAAAAATAAACGAAATCTTTTTTAAAAATTGATGGAAAAATAAAGAGCTTCTCAGACAAGAAAAAGCTAAAGGAATTTGTTCCCACTAAACCAGTATTGCAATATATGTTAAAGGGGTTTCATTAAGAAGAAGAGAAAGGAAAAGGAAATAACAGAGGAAAATAGTTAAATAACATGGCAATAAATATATATAGCTATCGTTAATCACTTTAAATATAAAGGCTTAAATGCTGCAGTCAAAAGACATATGGTAACTGAATGGATTTGAAAACAAGACCCATATATATGTGGGTACCTACCTCAGAACAAAAGATACACCCGAACTCAAAGTGAAGCGATGGAGAAAGATACCTCATGCATATGGAAAGGGGAAAAAGCTGGGGTAGCAATACCTGTATCTGACAAAATAGACTTTAATACTAAGGCTGTAGTAAGAAACAAATAAGGATACTACATAATGATAAAGGGAACAATCTAACAAGAGGATATAACCCTGGTAATCATTTACGTACCCAGCATAGGAGCACCTAAATATGTAAAGCAAATGTTGATGGACATAAAGGGAGAGATAGTCAAATACAATCACTGGAGAGGATGTTAACACCCCATTGACTTCAGTGGATAGATCTTTAAGACAGAAAATCAAGGAGACAGAGGCCTTAAATTACACACTAGATTAAATGTATTTAATTTATATCTTCAAAGTATTTCACCCCAAAACAGTAGGATATAGTCCTTTCAAGTGCACATGGAACATTTTCTAGGGTAGACCACACATTAGGACACAAAACAAGTCTCAGTAAGTTTAAGAAGACTGAAATCATATCAGCATCTTCTTTGACATTAATATGACACTAGATATCAATCATAAGAAGAAAACTGAAAAATACACAGAGATATGGAAGCTAAATAACTTTTTATTAAACAGTGAATAGGTTAACAATGACATCAAAAAAGAAGTTAAAAAACACCTTGAAACAAATGAAAATGAGAATACAACAACCCAAAATCTGTGGGACACAGTGAAAGCAACCTTAAGAGGAAAATTCATAGCATTTACAGGTGTATCTTGAGAAACAAGATAAAGCTCAAATAAACAATCTAACTTTACACCTAAAGGAACTTGAAAAAGAACAACAAACAAAGCCCAATGTGAGTAGAAGAAAGGACATAATAGAGATCAGAACAGGTATAAATGAGAATCTAAAAAGCAATACACGAGATTAATGAATTCAGCAGTTGGTTCTGTGAAAAGATAAACCAGAATGACAAACCTTGGACCAGACTCATCAAGAAAAAATTGATAGAGCCCAAATACAATCAGAAATGAAAGAGGAATTCTATGCAGCAGAAAGAAGGAAGGAGCTCCTACCCTTTGTGACAGTATGGATGGAACTGGAAAGCATTATGCTAAGCAAAATAAGCCAGGCAGTGAAAGACAAATACCATATGATCTTACCTTTAACAGGAACCTAAACAACAAAACAAACAAGCAAAATATAACCTAAGACACTGAAATAGGCAACAGGCTGACAGTGACCAGATGAAAGAGGGGAGGGAATTTTTCAGGGGGAAAGGGCAAGGGTATACAGGAACAAATATAAAGACACATGTACAAAAACTAGGTTGGGTGGAAATGAGAGGGAGGTGGGGAGGGATGGGTGGGTGGACTGGGATGGGAGTAAAGGATAGAAAACTGTACTTGAACAATGGTTAAAATTTAAAAAAAGAAATGAAAGAGGAGAAATAACCACTGACACCAAAGAGATACAAAGGATTGTAAGAAAATATTAGGTACAACTATATGCCAAGTAATTGGAAACCTGGACATAATGGATAAATCCTAGACACTTACAATCTTCTAGAACTGAATCAGAAAGAATCAGAGAATCTGAATAGATAGATTACACCTAGAGAAATTGAAGCAGTAATCAAAAAACTCCCAACAAACAAAGGCTCTGGACCAGATGGCTTCACAGATTAATTTTACCAACATTCAGAGAAGTAATACTTCTCTTTCTGAAATTATTCCAAAAAATTCAAGAGGATGGAAGACCTTCAAGCTGATTTTATGAGGCCAACATTATCCTAATTCCAAAACCAGATAAAGAGACTACAAAGAAAGAAAATTATAGGCCAGTATCCCTGATGAACATAGATGCTACAGTCAACAAAATATTAGCAAACCAAATACAGCATACATCAAAAGATATACACCTTGATCAATTGGAATTTAATTCTGGAAATGCAAGGGTGCTATAACATTCACAAATCAATAAATACGATAAACAACATAAAATGAAGAATAAAAACCACATGAACACATTGGTAGATGCAGAAAAGGCATTTGATAAAATCCAGCACCCATATATAAAAAACTCTCAGCAAAGTGGGAACTTACCTAAACATAATAAAGGCCATATATTATAAACCCACTACCAGCATTATACTCAATGGGCAAAAACTACAAGTGTTGCCCTTAAGATCAGGAACAAGACAGAGATGTCTGCTTTTACCTCTTATTCAACATAGTACTGGAAATCCTAACCACAACAATAAGATAAGAAGAAGAAATGGCATCCAAATTAGAAAGGAAGAAGTGAAACTATCATTATTTGCAGAGAACATGATACTGTACATAGAGAACCCTAAAGATTCCACCAAGAAACTACTAGCACTGATAAATGAAATAAGTAGCAGGATACAAAATTAGTATCCAGGAATCAGTTGCATTTTTAAATGTCTATAGTGAACTATCAGAAGGGGAAATTAAGAAAATAGTCCCATTCACAAATGCCTCAAAAAGAATAAAATACCTAGGAAAAAACTTTAACCAAGGATTTAAAAAACCTGGATCAAAAAACAATGGTACATTTGCACAATGGAATTTTACTCAGCATGAAGAAACTTCTTCCTACCCTTTGTAACAGCATGGATGGAACTGGATAGAATTATGCTAAGTGAAATAAGCCAGGTGATGAAAGACAAATACCATATGATCTCACCTTTAGCTGTAACCTAATCAACAAAATGAACAAGCAAGCCAAATATAATAAAAGACATTGAAATTGAGAACAGTCCCGGAGAGGAGACAGGAGGGGATAATGAGGGAAAAGGATGATGGGTATACAGGAACAATTATAAAGGACACATGGGCAATAACAAGGGGGATGGAAACAGGGGAAGGAGGTGGGGAGGTCTGGGGTGGTAGGGAGGTTTTGGGGGGAAAGGCAGAAAACTGTTCTTGAACAACAATAAAAAATGGGTGGTACATTTAAAAAAAAAAAGGATTTAAAAAACCTATACTCAGAAAATTACAAGAAACTGAAGGAAGAAATTTAAGAAGATAGAAATAAGTGGAAGCACATGCTGTGTTTATGGACAGGAAGAATTAACATCACTCAGGTGTCCATGCTCCCCAATGCAATCTATAGATTCATTGCATTTAATATCAAGATACTATGATGTATTTCACAGAACAGGAACAAGTATTTCAAAAATTTCTATGGAACCAAGAAGACCCACAGTGATCTTGAGAAAGAAGAACAAAGGTGGAGGAATCACACTACCTAATATCAAACCAAAATATAAGGTCATAGTAACAAAAAGAGCAGGGTATTTACATAAAAACTGTTCCATCTTACATAGATCAGTGGAACAAAATAGCCCAGAAATAAACCCATGCCTTTATAGCCAATATTTGATGAAGAAGTAAACACATACAGTGGGCTAAAGACAGTGTATTCAATGAACTATTTTGGGAAAATTGGACAGAGAGATGCAGAAAAATGAAACTAGACCACCTTCTTATATCACACACAAGACTAAATTCAAAATAGATTAAAAACTTAATTGTTAGACTCAAAACCATAAAAGTCCTAGAATAAAACATGGGAGATAAAATCTCAGACATTATTCATAGCATTACTTTTTCCAGTATATCTCCTCAGACAAGGTAAATAAAAGAAAAAATAAATGGGACATCAAACTAAAGAGTTTTTGCACAGCAAAGGAAACCAAGAAAATAAAGACAGGTGGGTTTGGATGGGGATAAAAGGCATAAAACTGTACTAGGACAACAATTAAAAGAAAAAAGATTTTAAAAAAAGAAATTAAGAAAGATACAAATAAAAGAAAAAGACAACCCACTGAATGGGAGAACATATTCAACAATGATATATTTGACAAGGGGTTAATATCCAAAATTTATATAAAAACTCAACACCAAAATACCCAAACAATCCAATTAATAAATGGACAAAGGACCTGAATAGACACTTCTCCAAAGTGGACACACAGATGGCCAATAGACATTTGCGAAGGTGCTCAACATCACTAATCAGAAATGCAAACATAATTTCTGTTTTCTCATTTTGGTGAATAAAAGGTCCACCCAAAATCTCATTCAAAGCCTGTATTAACAAGGTTCTCTTAAAAATTTTGAAATTACTGCTCAGATTCAGTCACGTGATTTGGTCTACCTTTGTGTATATTATTTTAAACTATAATTATCACAGTGATAATCTTGTTGCAAAACTCTAAAGAAGTGACTTAAGAATTTTTATTTCATTGCATTGAAAGATATGCCAACATTAACAGCAAAGACAAAGAATATACATTTTTATCATAGTAATACGTGATCCACCATCATTCTGGTCATAAAGGGACTTTCTTTTTCCTCATAAGGAAGGAGAATGGGTTATAATTTAACTTTAAGACTTCATTCAGGAAGATGTGTTAGTAGGAGGACATTGGACTAAGTGTTTTATTCTTAAGTATAATTTTTCTCTTAGGTTAATTGGACTCCTGAGATTAACAAAGAACACTTGCTACAAGGACTGCTTCCTGATGTACAAGTACCAACATCTGTAAAAGATATGCGCTATTGCCAGGTTTCATTTCAGGATGATCATGTGTCTTTGGAAAGTGCATTTACAGTAAGGTTTGTGTGAATATTATATGTGGAAGTATTTCAAAATTCAGCATATGACAACAAACATACTTTTCTCAAATGCACGTATGTAAAAATTGTTTTTATATGTAGAAAGTATCACAATTGTTATGAAATATGGTAGGTTATCTTTGTAATAAAGTTTCACTGGAGATATGATTACTTCTTAATATCACTGTAACCCTTTGTTTAATTTGGCCTCTATATCCCTAAGAATGGGACCTTTCATTAAAGAAAGTCCTCCAAGTCCTCCTAGTGCAAGCAGCTGTGAAAACACCTGCAAAATGACAGACATGAAACATATAAAATATACAATGTAATCAGTCAATGTGTTGTTCACAAAGAAAACTTCTTTCATTAGTTAGTGATGATTTTCAAAGCTAAGTCCAGCCAGACCCAATATATAGAACTGATAGAAAAGGGGAAAGCAGATAAATATATTAAAAAACTTATCAGCCTGGCTTGTCAATTCCTTGGCCACCTTTTTTCCAGTACCTACCCTCTTCACTTTTAATTCCTCTACCCATTTTCATACTATTTCCAACACTTAAAATAGCTCCATATTTGAGGTAAAATTTTTAGATCTACTACTTTCCCACCATAGCCAGATCTCTTGGTGAGTATTCTTACTGTCTTTTCTTTCAGTGCTCTCATTATAATTTCTTTTTAATCCAGCATAGATACTATGATTTAACACTCACATAATTTTCTGACAGTATTCTCTACTATCTTTGCAAGCTTTTTTTCTCTTTACTCTTGGGTTAATAGTGATGTTCTATAAAGGCATAAGTTGTATTTAAGTTTTAGAAACTGAATGATATATATCTTTAGCATAGAGAAGCTACTTTAATTTCTTTTCTACAACTAATGGTGTGACTATAACCTTTTAAATTGGGAACCAATTTCAGACCTCTGCCTGATGAACCTAAACATCTAAAGTGCGAGTTAAGAGGAGGAAAAACAGTACAGATGGGCCAAGAACTTCAAGGGGAAATAGGTTAGTATGTCTTGCTTTTTTTCTTTAAAATACTTGCATAATATGTAGTTATGTTCATGTTTTGACATATATAATTTGAAAGGAAAACTTTTGAGTTTATATACAATTCTTGGTTTAAAATCCATTGTCAAAAGATTGAAGTATTTTCACTATTTTTGCTGATGTAACTGAAATCAGTTTGGCAAAATTAGTTTCTTGGGAAAATGTTGGTTTTTGCTAGAAGTTATAATAGCTAATATTAAAAGTATAAGGTAAATCTATCAGTGGTGCATATGTCTCCTATATTTCTCATATATTTAGAACAGTGATTTTCAACCTATATCATGACACACAAACTAATTACTAAAATTTTGCAGCACACCAAAAAAATACACATTTTGCCAATCTCACATAAAAATAGGAATAGTTTTTACTGATTTACAAAAAAAAATACTAATAGTAATTACCCACCATTTTTGCTCCAAAGTCACTTAAAACAAAACAAAACAAAACAAAAAAAAAACACAGATGCCTATACTTGTGTATAAGGATTTCTGGTACCAAGAATTGAACAATCAGATACAACCTTATTATGTGATGTGACCAGTAAGATGCAACTCTAATATGACCTTTATATTTATGGTTCAAGACAGGGCATTCACACTGGATGGCTACTGTTGTGTTGGCTGTTGTCATTGTTTTTATTTGACAGTCTAAGAGAAAAGAGGTCAGGGACCCTGACTAAATACACAGATATTGACACGTTTTAAAAATACTTGTGGCATACCAGCGTGTTGTGGCGCATTTGTTGAAAATCACTGATCTAGAATATTACTAAATTATTTTTTTCAGATTTTTATGGTAAAAATCTGGTTAACATCAGTATTATTTTAAGTATATAAATGCAAATATACTGGTGTATATTCTTGATATTTTTGTACCAGTTATAAGAGAAGTCAATGTAATGAATTTTTCAAAAACACAAACAAGAACAGTTAGAGTGAGTTTCTAAGCATAATTTTACTAAAGTATAAAAATGTGTTTATAGATAATTTGTATCTTTTATTAAAAGATAACAGTTTAAAATTAAACATTCCTTTTAGTTGTAATAGTTACAGATCAGTATGGAAATCAGATTCAAGCATTTTCACCAAGTTCTTTATCTTCCTTGGGAATTGCTGGTAATGGACTTGATAACTCACAGTTGAAAACTACCTTTCAGGTATGGCTGCTTTTCATAACAGTTGACTTATGCCATTCATTTATACACATAACAAAATTTGGGGAAAGCTAAAATAACTGAAGTTTTATTTCAGCCTTTCTATTGAAAAATCATAAAACATTACAGAAACTTGTTATGATTAAAAATTTTGAACATATGCAAAAAATAGAATAGTGTAATTCCCATGTTCCCATCACTCAGCTTCAATTGTCATTACTTCCCTCTATATCATATCATCTTTAAGCAAATTCCATACATCATTTCATTCATAAATGCTCTGATATGCATATAAGGGCAGTTTTTCATGCAGTTACTTAAATAAAATTTCTTAGTGCTCACAGCGTGCATTATTGTAATTGTGAAAATTTATAACTATGTAGTTAATTGAGATTAGTTTGAAAAATAAGAATTTTGGTGGAATTATTTTAGTATGAAACAAGCAGACATGATGTATTTATTCTATTTGAAGAGATCAAAGACAGCTTTTAGGTAAAGAGATGATGGGAGTTCGACCTTTTAAGAAATCTGCCAGGCCAAAGTAAGTGAAAGAGGAGGAACTCTTAGGCCAAAATAAAGCTGAAATCATTTAGAGCATTTAATCCTTTTATGAAACTCTTCTTCTAGCCTGTGAACCAAAGAGTCATCAGTTCATTCCCAGTCAGGGCATAAGTCTGGGTTGCCTGCCAGGTCCCCAGTAAGGGGCATGTGACAGGCAACTGCACATGGATGTTTCCCTTCTCTTCCTACCTTCTCTGTCTAAAAGTAAATAAATTAAAATCTTTTTTAAAAATAAACTAGCTTTCTATTTAAAAAAATAAAAATAAAACTTCTCTTCCTTTTAGAGCCTCCATTATAGTTTTTACCTGACAGAAAAATGATAAGAATAGCTTCTTTGTTGTCTTCCTAATTAGTTTCTATTTCCATTATTCTGTTGTGCTATTATTTTTAAGTCTTCAGAACACCACTTTCACTAAATCTTAGCATTGCTAAAGAACTTTTAATGATGTTTTGTTCATTGTACAAAGACAAGGTTTGCTCTTTGACCTTCAGGTTCTTCAATTATCAAGCTTTTCCATGTGTGTAAATGAAATAAGATAACTGTGCTCCTGTTTTTATGAATGAACCATCTGTTTCCTACCACTTTACACACAGACTTCCATATTCTTTCACTAACTGGTCCTAAACTCTAATCTGTTTCCCTGCATTTTTAGTTGTATTAGATACCCATCAGCATATAAACATGCTATGTCTCTCATCTTAAAAAATACCCCCACTCCGGCTGGTGTGGCTCAGTGGATTGAATGCCGGCCTGCAAACCACTGGTTCAATTCCCAGTCAGGGTACATGCCTGGGTTACAGGCCAGATCCCTAGTAGGGGCCACACGAGAGGCAACCATACATTGAAATTTCTCTCCTTTGTCTTTGCTTTTCCGTCTCTCTAAAAATAAATAAAACCTCTAAAAAACACTGTCTCCCCCGAGAAAACACCCACCCCAAAACTTTCTTTGGCTCTGAATCCCTGTCAGGTAGTCTACTACCCTGTTTCTCTCTTTTTATAGTATAACTCCTTGGGAGGATTGTATATATTGTCTGTTTTCACATTCCCAGGCAGGCCCCACTCAGCAAGTTTTTTCTGCCCTATTCCACTTGACGAAATTCATTTGTCTATTTTCAGTTTTTACCTTATGCCATCTATCAGACCTGTTAGCATTTTCCATTATAAATTTAGACTCCATCACTTTAGTATAGCCCAAAATACTCAGTAGTATTTTATGACAGCATTATCTCCCATCTTTCTCTTCCCATAGTTCAATATTCACTAGCCAAGTAGACTTTCTTCCTTTGTCATTTTACAGCTAATATACTGTCTTGACTCACTTTCAAACAACATAGTCTACCCCCTAGTCTCTGAAGGGAGAAAAGAGCTTTTTACTTTTTTTAATAAAAAGCCGTTTTCATATGTCATTGTTTCTTAAAATCATTCTCATTTCCACATCTACATAAAATTACTGTTCTGAAGTACTTGGATAATTTCAACATTAGACCCTAGAGAGTGCTTTTAAGAATTCTATGTTTAATTTTCTCTGTACTTATCTATAATTTGTAAAGGCATATACAGATCTCATTTTTAAGATTTGAATTAAAATCAGAATAACTTCCAACATGACAAAGAAATCACTTCTTCAAAAGGGCTTTTGGTGTTTCACTATTGAATGTGAATTTCTAGGTTAACTTTACATATTTTTGGACTTTCAATATATTTTACTAATAAATATTTGTTTTTCAAATATTGAAAAATTCCCACTGTCTGCACTCACTGGGATTTAGAGAGAGATTAATGTTGATTGTTTTGAAATGTCTTCTTACAGAAAATATTCTATAAACACTTGTTTCCAAACAGAAAACATAAAGTTTTAATACTGATTTTTAAAATCTGTTGAATTTGTCCTTAGTGGAAATTTAAGATGATCAAATCATTAAAGGTCATTATTAAAATGCAGGTACTACAGTGCTTGTGCCAGTATGGAATTTGTTTATATAATTCAATCACATCCAAAAATTACAACCTTGTTTTATTGATTACCATTAATACGTGTTAAGTATTCTAAGTACCAGAGATTGAGCAGTGACAAATCAAAGTCCCTGCCTTTTTTAGAGATCACCTTGTAATTTGGAGAGCATGCAATAGGTGAAACATGAGTGACAAGAAAAACAAAGCATGGTAAAGGCATAGAGTGCCATTATATAGATTAGTCAGGGAAGACCCCTCTGAATAAGATACGCTATATGCAGGAACTGAAAGAAAAGCCATGTAGATATCTGGTAAAGAATGCTACAAGTGGAGGAAAAAGAGCAAGTGCAAAGGGTATTAGGCAAGCACCTGCTTGGCTATATGGGAACAGAAATGAGACAGTTAACAATAACCTATATGTACGACCCATGGACATGAACTAAAGCGGGGGAGTGCAGGTGGGAGTGGGTGTGCAGGGTGGAGGGAAATAAATGGGGCAGAAATGGAACAACTAATATTCTTTTTTTAAAAAGGAGACAGTTAAGTGCAGATATGAGGGAAATTAGAAACAGTAAGGTAAAACGACATAGTCAGATTTTTTACATCTCTTCCTTACAAATAAGAAATTCAGTTTCTCCACTGAAGGAGAGAGAATTCATAGTATGCCAATATTGACATATGTGCAAGTTATTTGCTGTTGTTTTACCCAGAAACACATCTCCCTGTCTTTTTTTCAATGTACTTGTTTTCCTCACTAGGAAAATTCACAGAGTATAAGTGTAAGAGGCATCAAATTTGTGCCAGGTCCTCCTGGAAATAAGGATCTTTGTTTTACTTGGCGTGAGTTTTCTGACTTTATTCGAGTGCAGCTAATTTCTGGGCCACCAGCTAAACTTCTCTTTGTAGACTGGCCAGAAGTAAAGGAGGTAAGTAACTTTTTTACTTGATAGAAACAATATAACCTGGCTTATTTTTTTCAGCTTGTCAGTGGAACAAAGTAGATACATTTTGTTATTGAAGTAACAACAAATAACAATAGTAATAACAAAAGGACACAGTAGTGATTCTTTAAATTTTTTAATCATTTTTTTATTAATGTTCCAGTACAGTTGACTCCATTTTACCACCACCACTTTCCCCTGTCCCAGCCACCCCCACCTCTAGTACAGTTGACTCCATTTTACCACCACCACTTTCCCCTGTCCCAGTCCTACCCTCCCTTTGTCTTTGTGCATGGGCCCTTTATACATGTTCTTTGACAACCTTTTCCCATCTTTCCCCTGTTATTTCCCTCCCCCCTCCTCTCTGGTTACTGTGAGTTCTTAATTTCAATGTCTCTCATCATATTTTGCTTGATTGTTTGTTTTGCTGATTAGGTTCCACTTATAGGTGAGATCATATTTGTCTTTCATCGCCTGGCTTTTTTCCCATATCATAATGCTCTCCAGTTCCATCCATGCTGTCGCAAAGGGTAGGAGCTCCTTTTTTCTGCTGTGTACTATTCCACTGTGTAAATGTACCACAGTTTTTTGGTCCACCCATTTACTCATGGGCACGTAGGCTGCTTCCAGCACTTGGCTATTGTAAATTGTGCTGCTATGAACAATGGGGGTGCATAGGTTCTTTTGAATTGGTGTTTCAGGATTCTTAGGGTATAATCCCAACAGTGGAATTGCCGGGTCAAAAGGCAGTTCCATTTTCAGTTTTCTGAGGCAATTCCATACTGTTTTCCACAGTGGCTGCACTGGTCTGCATTCCCACCAACAGTGCACTAGGGTTCCCTTTTCCTCCACATCCTCTCTAATACTTGTTTATTGATTTGTTTATGATGGCCATTCTAGCCAGTGTGAGGTGGTATCTCATTGTGGTTTTAATTTGCATCTCTCTGATGTCTAATGATGCTGAGCATCTTTTCATATGTCTCTGGGCTCTCCGTATGTCCTTGAAGAAATGTCTGTTCAGGTCTTTTGCCCATTTTTTAATTAGGTGGTTTGTCTTCCTGGAGTGGAGTTGTGTGAGTTCTTTATATATTTTGGAGATTAAACCCTTGTCTGAGGTATCACTGGCAAATATGTTTCCCATACCATTGGTTTCCTTTTCATTTTGCTACTGTTTTCTTTAGCTGTGCAGAAGTTTTTTTATTTTGATGAGATCCCATTTGTTTATTTTTTCCTTTATGTCCCTTGCTCTAGGGGACATATCAATGAAAATATTGCTGTGTGGAATATCTGAGATTTTCCTGCCTATGTTCTCCTCTGGGACTTTTATGGTATCATGACTTATATTTAAGTCTTTTATCCATCTTAAGTTTATTTTGGTGTGTGGTGTAAGTTGGTGGTCAATTTTCATTTCTTTGCATGTAGCTGTCCAGATCTCCCAGCAACATTTATTGAAGAGGCTGTTTTTACTCCATTTTATGCTTCTGCCCCCTTTGTTGAATATTAATTAACCATAGAGACTTGGGTTTATTTCTGGGCTCTCTGTTCTGTTCCATTGGTCCATGTGCCTGTTTTTATGCCAGTACCAGGCTGTTTTGATTACAGTGGCCTTGTAGTATAGTTTAGTGTCAGGTATTGTGATCCCTCCTACTTTACTCTTCTTTCTCAAAATGGCAGCAGCTATTTGGGGTCGTTTATGGTTCCATATAAATTTTTGAAGTGTTTGTTCTATGTCTGTGAAATAAGCCACTGGTACATTAATAGGTATTGCATTGAATGTGTAAATTGCTTTGGGTAGTATGGGCATTTTCTTGATGTTAATTCTTCCAGTCCATGAACATGGTATATGCTTCCATTTATTTGTGTTTTCCTTAATTTTTTTCTTCAGTGTTGTGTAGTTTTCTGAGTAAAGATCTTTACCTCCTTGGTTAGGTTTATTCCTAGGTACTTTTTTTTGTTGCTATAGCAAATGTGATTTTTTCCCTGATTTCTGTTTCTGATATTTCATTGTTGGTGTACAAAAATGCCTTCAATTTCTGAATATTTACTTTGTATTTCACTGTTTGCTGAATTTACTTATTAGGTTGGGTAGTTTTTTGGTGGAGTCTGCAGGGTTTTCTATGCACATTATCGTGCCATTTACAAACAATGACAGTTTTATTTCCTCCTTTCCAATTTGGATGCCTTTTATTTCTTTTTCTTGTCTGATTGGTGTTGCTGGGACTTCCAATACTGTGTTGAATAGAAGTGGGGAAAGTGGACATTCTTGTCTTGTTCCTGATCTTAGTGGGAAAGCTTTTAGTTTTTGCCCATTGAGTATGATGTTGGCTGTAGGTCTCTCATATATGGCCTTTATTATGTTGAGGGATGCTCCCTGTGTTCCCACTTTGCTGAGTGTTTTTATCATAAATGGGTGCTATACTTTATCAAATGCTTTTTCTGCATCTCTTGTATGAACATGTGATTTTTATTTTTCCTTTTGTTTTTGTGATGTGTTATGTGTATTAATTTGTGAATATTGTACCATCCTTGCATCCCTGGGATGAATCCCACTTGATCATGGTGTATGATCTTTTTAATGTATTGCTGGATGCCCTTTGCCAATATTTTGTTTAGGATTTTAGTGTCTATGTTCATCAGTGATATTGGCCTGTAGTTTTCTTTCTTTGTTGTGTCTTTGTCTGGTTTGGGGATTAGGATGATGCTGGCTTCATAAAACGAGTTTGGGAGTCTTCCATCCTCTTGGATATTTTGGAAAAGTCTCTGTAGGGTACCGGTTAGCTCTTCCATCAGGTCCAGGGCTTTTGTGTGCTGAGAATTTTTTGATTACTGCTTTGATTTTATCATCTGTTATTGGTCTATTCAGGCTTTCTGCTTCTTCATTCAGTTTTGGGAGGTTACATTTTTCTAGAAATGTGCCCATTTCACTTAGGTTTTCAAATTTCTTGGCATATAGTTCTTTGTAGTAATTTCTTAAAATCCTTTGTATTTCTGTGGTATTGGTTGTAATCTCTCCTCTTTCATTTCTAATTGTGTTTATTTGGGTCCTCTTTTTTTTTCTTGATGAGCCTGCTTAAAGGCTTGTTGATGTTGTTTATTTTTTCAAAGAACCAGCTCCTGGATTTATTGATCCTTAGAATTGTTCCTTTAGTCTCTATATCAATCAGTTCTGCTCTTAGTTATTTCCTTCCTTTTGCTTGCTCTGAGCTGTCTTTGTTGTTACTCCAGTTGTAGATGTAGGGTTAGGTTGTTTATTTGAAATGTTTCTATCCTTTTTATGTGGGCCTGTATTTCTATGAACCTCTCAAGACTAGGACCCAAAGTAATATGATTCTTAGTACTTCAGTATTTAATTCATCACTGTGTCCTTGTTTATTAAAAAAATAATGTAATAATTCAAATTCTGAAGATGTTATAGTATTTTCAAGCATGCATAAAAGTCAAAGTAGTAAAAAGAAGCTATATTTACAACAGGTACTGATTTTTGCCCATTGTTTTTTCATTGTTCTCTCTTAGTGACTTAAAATTTTTTTTGTCGGAGTTTTAAAACATATACCAGATATCAAGTCATTATACCTATAAAAACTTAAATATGCTTTCCCATGCAAGTAGTTAAGTCTTAAATACTAATTCTGCAAATCTGTTACTTTTGTTGAATTTTTACTAAAACTTTAGAATTTTAATTTTGATATGTTGAGATTCTGGTATTTACTTACGGTATAGCAGGGCACCTCTTGGTATGATAGCTTACATTTTTTCTAAAGGAAAATAAACATGACCATGGTACTAGATGAAACTATGCTGCTGAAGGAGTAGATGGTCTAGGAAGAGTTTACATACCTGTCCCTAGTTTCAGATTATCCTTTTTGATTTGTGAGTTAAAAAACAACAACAGATAAACTAGTGTATGAAAGGTTTCTTGCTTGACAGTGTTTCCTTTGATATATCCAGTATTAATAGGTCAGCAGGCAAACTCCCAGAATTATGCAGGCCTTACATAAAGTAAGGGGAAAGCAAGAAATGCTTTAAACAAATAACACAATGTAGTTCTATTTAACTAAAGGCTAAAAAAGTATATTACTGCTTCATGTAGTATGACAGAAGTCTGAAAATTTATAGAGGAGCTAAACTATAAACAACCAATGCTAAATCCGGGAACCTAATGTAAGCTTCTCTTTTCTTTGAAGTCATTCTGATATGTAACTTTTAGGAATATGTTAGAAGCCAATAATATCAAATGCTGTTTTTCCTTTTATCAAATTAGTAATCATTACTTTGAGGATTGTTAGTGATAGTATAATTGACTTTTAAAAGTATTGTAATTGATGAAAGAAGCCATTTGTGATTAGAACTGAGACTTTATGATCATTTTATAAGTATACAAATAGTATTCAAATAGTTTGCAACATGTTTTATTTCTTCTTAAAGTATTTTTATCTGTGTCAGTGTATTCCAGTGATTAATGGAAGAGAATTACAGAATCCTCTCATTGTTCAACTTTGTGATCAGTGGGATAATCCAGCACCTGTACCACAGGTTAAAATAAATGTCATAAAACCTAACCATTTAAAGGTAGGTTTTAAATGTCCTTAAATAGTTTTCACTTAAAATAGTGGATTTCATTCTTAATATGAATGTCCCTAGGTGTCACATTCTTTTAAATACAGTCTGTATAATTTTTATTATTACTTAGTTTAAATCAACCTAGAGATTTTTTCATAAATATTTTGAAATAAAGTTTACATCTTCACGTAGTGTAATGGGGCAATGTGCTTTGATTATGACTATTTCATGTGTACTAATACCAGTGTTGGATTTCAGATTAGGATGAATAGGTAACACTGACAATTTATGACTGAAGGGCAGATATACTGATCTGCAGTATGGGCTAAGAAACAGGTATTGTTGAGGACACTTGCAAGCTGGGGGAAGCAAAACAAAAAACAAAAAAACAAAAAATACCATGTGAGTTACCTACAAGGGCCTGGGCATAGCTGCTAGAACTTTCCTGGGTTTTGTTCTAGGGTATGAGACAAGCATGAATATGGCCTTGTAATGTTTGAAGGCAAACATAACGCTGGACATCAGGAAGTCCAAGACAAGGACTTGTTTTCATAGTAAAGTAGTCAGGGTTAGAGATATTAAGCCCGTTGGAAAGATTACGATATTGCTGTTCTACAGCCTGAAATAGATTTGCTTCTCTGGCTTAGCAACAAGGATTTAGGACCCAGATGGAATGCTCTGAGAAAAATGAGTTGAGAGAGAATGGACCAGAGGGTAAATGTGTCAGGACTTGATCATTTCACTTACTCCTTATATTTGCCTCACCAACTATTGCTTTTTTTTTTTCCCTTCATGTACCATAGCTATTGATTTTTTTGGTTCTATTAAGTAAATATCAGGGTTTAGGAGTGTGATTTTTCTGCTACTACAGTTTACAGATTCACTTTTGTTTTACTTTTTCCCCTCATCTGAGGACACTTTTTGATTTTAGAGAGAAGGGAAAGAAGGGGGAGAGAGAGAAAGAGAAACATCGATCAGTTGCCTCTCCTGTGCTCCCTGACCAGGAAATAAACCCACAACCTAGACATGTGTCCTGACCGGGAATCAAACCAGTGACCTTTTGGTTTACAGAACCATGCCCCAACCAATTCAGCCACGCCAGCCAGGGCAATTCAGTATTGTTCTTAATGTTTGTTTCTAGGAGAGTTAAAATGATTCTTTTTCTACCCCAAGAGTGTGATTCTAGTTTCTAGAGAAGCATTTTCAAAATGCCAAGAGTCTTTTTTATAACCAGTGATTAGGAAATGTGGCTACTGATTCTTAATCACTTGAAAGTGAAAGTGTGGTTAAACACTAATGAAGGTATTATTGCAAGATTTAGGAGCATATTTGAGTAAACAAAGAGAAAGATGAAGTAACAGTGGGCATAGTATTACGGTGCCTTGCATTTTGTGTATGTGTGTGTGTATTTATATTCATTTCTCTCATGCCATGCTGTAGAACCCCAGTTTTGGAATGTACGGTGTTTGTGAAATTAAAAAAATTGTAGGTGTCAGAAGTGTGTGCAACTATAAGTTTTTAAACAGTAATAGAGGAAAATAATTTGCTCTCTAGAATTTTCTAATTACCATTTTATTTTGTTTTGTTTTTAGCTCACTCCTTCAAACCAACAGCATAAAACAGATGAAAGGGGCAGGGCTAATTTGGGAGTATTCAGTGTTTATGCCCCTAGGTAAGAACCGAGAGTTTAATATTGTTAGTATTATTAGAGACTGGTTTTCCTTATAACTTGGTGGAGTTAAGAGCTAACTAGCCTTCTATTTAGTGTTAGGCAGGTGATAGAATGGGCAAGAGTAGTTTCCTAAATGAGTTAAACTTTGTATAAACTCTCAGAATTTTTAGATTATAACTAATGCAATTTGGACCCTTCCCCAACCCCCCATTTTTTTCTTGTTAGAGGAGAACATACTATTCAAGTGAAAGCCATCTATAACAAGAATACCATAGAAGGACCTATAATTAAGTTAATGATTCTTCCAGACCCTGAAAAGCCCATTCGTCTCAACGTTAAATATGACAAGGATGCTTCCTTTTTGGCAGGGGGTACTTTTACTGGTGAGTAATTTATAGTTTTTAAATAAATTTGTAGTGATAATTTGCATTTTTCATTAGCAGAATAAATTATTTATTTTAGATGTTTAAAATGATAAAAAAAATCAAGTATGGAATAACCTTTTTAAATGACAAGGAAAGTAAATTTGACTTAGCTATGTCTTCTCTCACCCTTATAGCCTGCATTCCTTTAATGGTATAAAATGAACTGCAAGTTCATACATAAACTGATACCCTAAGGTAATTCATTTTGCAAAAGAAATATGAACTGCTAAATGGGGGGAACTGTGGGGTCTCTGTCTACTAAATGTATTGCAATGTTATCTTAAACAAAATAGAACCAGGATTAACTTAATTTGTATGGAAATACATCACATCAGAATTTATGATGGAAGATATTTCAGAACAACCAGCGTTTACTAAATACATGCTGTATCTAGCCACTATAAACATTACTGCAACTCTTAATTGCAGTAATGAATATAAGAGTGCTCAATGAGTTCAGCTAATATATGAGGTTGGCCAAAAAGTCTGTTACGTTTTTTCTGTAATATAAAAGACGCATGTTTCATTTTCACTAATAACTTTATTGATTTGGATATTTCAAGTATGTCAGGTATTCCTTGCTATTGACTTCTACTGGATAGAGGCCAGGAGTGTTGCTAAACATCTTCCAATGCCAAAAACAGCCCCATAGCAAAGAATTATTTGGCCAAAATGTCAATAGAACCAAGAAACTTTGCAAACCGCTTTTGACACATTTGATCAGTCACAGCACCTTCTCTATACACTGCACAAATCTTTTTTTGCATTTCAGTTGCATTTTTACCCTTTTTTGAAATGATAAAGCATAATACATTGAAAATGTTGAATATCTTCTTCTGTCTTCAATATTAAAAGGGTTGCACAGAAATTCACCAATTTTGGTAAGTTTTTTTTAAATACACACTGATATGACAGCTGTCATAATAGAATCTAACAAAATTGTTTCTAATGAAGTTAAAGACAACTAAGCACTGCTAGAACCATTGTTCAAAAGAAACTAAATGAACTTTTTGGCCAACACAATAGAAGATAATCAAGTAAGCAAATAATTTCAGTGTAGTGTAGCAGGTGCCAGTTCAATAAGAAATATATTTGCTTTACACAGGTAATTTTCTTGAAGACTTCTGTTTTCTTGAAGGGATGAATTCTTATACATAGATATAAGTAGTTAAAATAAGCAAACCAAAAAGTTTAGATTCAAAAGTTAACAATTTTTAATAATTAACAATTTTTAATAACAGTACATACAAGGTCTGGCAGAAGTAATGCCTGCTTGAGCATGGTCGTAGGGTAATAATATGGGTGTAATCTATAGTTTTAATTTGAACACTTCACCTAAAATGTCATACATATGCTGTGCTTGAGTGTGATACTGTTATGTTACAGAATTACATGTTTATGATTTGTAATAGAAGATTTTGTAATAAAAAAAGGGGTATTATTTATGCTGGACCCCATATATACATAGCTTTTATATTCAAGCATTTGAAATCTGTTTGGGGAGATAAGACCTATTTCCTGTGATTAAAAAACTATAACATGCCAAATGAATGTTGTAGATGATAAACTTAAGGGAAGTATTATGTGTAATAATAGTTAACTACTGTATGCTATTGAAAATCATAAGAGAAAAGAAACATTGTATTCTTGCAATACATAAAGCATATGTATGGATTTATGACCGGTTGCCCAAAATCTAGGTTGCTGAATATCTGCATGACAGTCTTTTTGGTCTTGCATGATAGAACTTACAGCATGGCAAACTATGAAAATAAGACAAGGAACTATTAATAACAAAGATGTATGTATGGTTTCTGGGAAAGATTTAGCACCAGAGTTGTCTGTCATGATTTAGCAAGTTTTATAAACAAATTATTAGAGAATGCTGATTAAAGAATAGTGTTATTTTCTTCATCAGAATGTTATCAACATTTTAACAAATTGTTTACTTTGACATTTAAGCATACTTTGTTTTATTGAGTCCCTCAAATATTACTTTTTTACAAATTAAAGGTTTGTGGCAACCTGTGTTAAGCAGGTCTCTGGGCACCATTTTTCAACAGGCTAATTAAAATTATAAACATTGTTTTTTTAGACATAATACTATTGCACACTTAATAAGACTACAGTACAGTACAGAAATAACTTTTATATGCCCAGGAAACCAAAAAATGTGTGGTAACTTGCTTTATTGTGGTGGTCTGGAACCAAACCTGCAATATCTCCAAGGTATGCCTGCGTAGTAAGTCCTCACTTAACATCATCAGTAGGTTCTGCAGCTTTAAGTGAAATGACATATAACAAAACCATATTTACTATAGGCTAATTTATATAAACAAGAACAAGAGTTAAGTTACTGGATGTCTTATCAACATTATAATATATAGACAGTGCTGAGCCAAATGATATTATTTGAGGAACTGTTATGCAAATATTTAGCCAAATCCATTAATTGAACTATAAAGATAATTGTTTAATGTTTACCATGACAGATTTTATGATTACTGTTATTTCTGAAGATGATAGTATCATTAAAAATATTAATCCAGCACGTATTTCCATGAAAATGTGGAAGCTTTCTAATAATGGGAACCGACCATCAGCAAATGTAAGTCCTGGAAAAGATTTTAGAAGTTAAAAATAATTCTTAAATTTCACTTAAAAAAATACAATGTGTATATACTGAAGAACTAGAAATTAATCTACTCTATTACTTTGGATTTAAAAAATATATCAGAGTATGTTTCAAAATTGTGTTGATGCTATTGAAAAGAGCAGTCTACATTGTTGTATTTCTAAAGTTTTAAGATACTTGTATACTATAAAATTATCTTGTCTAAAGGGCAGCAGCACAAAGCAAAAATCATTAAATATAACTGAGAGATAATATACAAAATGAGATAGTAGAGATGTGATTAATAGAATTAGATGTTAGAGAAGGGGAATAGAGTGGTGAGAACAATTTGAGGGTCCAAAGCAGCATAGTCCAATAGAAATATAAATCACACATATTTAAAATTTCCTGGTAGCCAAATTAAAGTGTAGAAAGAGCTGGTCCATTTGGCTAAGTTGGTTGGAGTGTCATCCCATAGACCAAAAACTTCATGGGTTCATTTCCCAGTCAGGGCGCATACCCAGCTTGCAGGTTCAATCCCTAGTTGAGGCATGTACAGAGAAGGCTATGAATTGATGTTTCTTTTTCACATCCATGTTTCTCTCTCTCTGTCTCTCTCTCTCTCCCTCCCTCTCTTTCCCCCTCTCCTCCACCCTCTCTCCTTTCTTTCTAAAAGCAATGAAAAATTGTCTTTGGGTGAGGATAAATAAAATAAAATACAAAAATAAAGTGTAAAAGGAAATAGTAAAATTAATTTTAATGTAGTTTTAACCTAATATACCAGAAATTACTATTTCAAGATGAACTAAATATTTTTTTATTATTATTTTTTTATACTCACCCAAGGACATGCATATTGATTTTAGGTGGGGGTGGGTGAGTAGTGTGAAACATTGATGTAAGAGAGAGAAATCTATTGGTTGCTTCATATGTACCCTGATGGAGTATCGAACCCACAACCTTTCAGTTTATGGGACAATGCTCCAACCAACTAAGCCACACCAACCAGGGCTGAACTAAATATTTTAAAACTTATTTTGAGATTTTACCTTTTTTTTTTATCTTACCAAGTCTTGAAATTTGGTATGTATTTTATGTCTACACCACATCTCAATATGGACCAGCATATTTCAAGTGCTCACTAACCAGATGTAGCTATTGACTACCATACTTGACAGTGCAAATTTAAAATAAATCTCAAATTGGAAACTGAATCTTAAACTATATCAAAAGATTTTAATTTAACAATGCCTTTAAGGATTTATGGTTCATTTTAAATTAGCTTTCTTAATTTATGCCATCAGTCCCATCAAGTAGCTATTACCTTAAATTATATCACCACCATAAAGATCTATTATATACCCTTTAATAATGGTATGTGTCTCCAGTGTGACTAATCTCATTATTGTATCTTACATACATTGTAAAGATATATACATATAGGTATGTGCCTGTGTATTTATAAATCTAGATGTGATTTGCATTCACATTTGGTAAAGGTGATATAACTCCTCATCCTAAATATACTGTTAAATGTTTGTGATTTCTCTTCCCCCCTACTTCTCTCCTACTTCCCTTCCTAGGCAGAAACATTTAGTTGTAATAAAATAAAAGATAATGACAAGGAAGATGGCTGCTTCTACTTCAGGTATTTCTCAAGTCATTTCATATTGGTATGCATACTTTGTTACAAAGTGAATCAGCTTTGATGATGTTTGCCTACTCAGCTAGAGAAAAGTAATTTATGATTAAATAGAAGATAGTAGCATCTCTTAGTATTTTTCCAGGAAGTTTTTTGAGACTATATGTTTTACCCGTTTGTAAGCTTTGTGAAATGGTTTGGGGACAGGTTGTTGTGAGATTATATATATATATGTTTTCAAAATTATCAAAGCCAATTAATCAGTACTTTTTAACATCTTTTAAATCATCTAGAAAATAAAAAGTACAGTTGCAAACCATTGTTAAAATAATATACTAGCATTTACAATTTCTTGCGTATTCACCTTTATTGAGATCTTTACTTCCCCATGTGGCTTTTGTTACTGTCTACTGTAGTTTTATGTTACCTTGCAGGACTCCCTTGAGCACTTCTTTCTCAGAGCTAGCGGTAATGAACTCCCTTAGCTTTTGTTTATCTATGAATGTCTTAATTTCTCCCTCACTTTTTTTTAAGTATTTTTTATTGATTATGCTATTACAGTTTTCCAATTTTTCCCCTTTACCCTCCCCACCCCCCCAGCATTCCCCACCCCACTTAGTTCATGTCCATGGATTGTACATACAAGTTCTTTGAGCCCTCTGTTTCCTCTACCATTTTTTATCTCTCCCCATGTATTTTATGCCTACTAACTATGTTGCTTCTTCCCTGTACCTCCCCCATTCCTCTCTTCCCCTCCCCGCTGAACTCCCTCTGTGTGATATCCATTTCTCTGATTCTGTTCCTATTCTGGTTGTTTGCTTAGTTTTTGTTTTCATTGTTTTTTTTTTCTTTTAGATTCATTTGTTGATAGTTGTGAGTTTGTTGTCATTTTATTGTTCATATTTTTTATCTTCTTTTTCAGTCCCTTTAATGTTTTTTATAACGAGGGCTTGGTGATGATGAACTCCTTTAACTTGACCTTATCTGGGAAGCACTTCATCTGCCCTTTCATTCTAAATGAAAGCTTTGCTGGATAGAATAATCTTGAATGTAGTTCCTTGCTTTTCATGAGTTCAAATACTTCTTTCCAGCCCCTTCTTGCTTATAAGATTTCTTTTGAGAAATCAGCTGATAGTCTTATGGGAACTCCTTTGTAGATAACTGTCTCCTTATCTCTTGCTGCTTTTAGGATTTTCTCTTTGTCTTTAACCTTGGGTAACTTAATGATGATGTGCCTTGGTGTGTTCCTCTTTGGGTCCAACTTCTTTGGGACTCTCTGGGCGTCCTGGACTTCCTGGAAATCTTATCTCCTTTGCCAGATTGGGGAAGTTCTCCTTCATTATTTGTTCAAGTAAGTTTTCAATTTCTTGCTGCTATTCTTCTCTTTCTGGCACCCCTATAATTCCGATATTAAAACATTTCAGGTTGTTCCAGAGAATCCTCCGCCTCTTCATTTTTTTGGATTCTTGTTTCTTCGTTCTGATCCAATTGGATGTTTTATTTCTTCCTTTTGTTCCAAATCGTTGCTTCAAATCCTGCTTTCCTTCTTGTCACTGTTGGTTCCCTGAATATTTTGCTTTATTTCACTTTGGATATCTTTCATTTGTTCTTTCATTTTTCAACCAAGCTCAATTGTTCTATGAACATTTTGATTACCAGGGCTTTAAGTTCTCCATCAGATAGGTTGGCAATCTCCTCATCCCTTAGTTCTCTTTCTAAGGTTTTGCTGTGTTCTTTCATTTGGGCCACATTTATTTGTCTTGGTGGCGCAGCTGATAGGTTGTAAGGGGACGGGTCCTTAGGTATTCACCTAGGCAGGGCTACCCTCTTTGCTGCACTACCTGTGTGGGAGGGGCCAGAGAGGGAACAATGCAGCTTGACTGCTTGTCTCTAACGAACTTTCCAACAGACTCTCGTGTCAGTCTGGAAGTATCTCTCACCGGGGAAACCCCAGCCTTAGCCCAGAGTCAGCTCTGAGTCTCAGTTTTGTCCTTAAGTCATTCTCTCTGGTGCAGCTCTGCCGAACTCAGCGGTCAGCCCCACCCCTCAGCCTCCTCACTGTGGTTTTTCTGAGTCTGCCCTCATGGTCCGCCTTGCTGGTCTTGTTGTTCTGGTTGATTTTTCTTTAATTCCTTGGTTACCAGAGTTCCAACAGTTTGGTTTTGCAATTTGATTTTGTGGTGATTTTGGTGGTTTATTGATTTTAGATTGGTTGTTATCCTCCTTTTGGTTGTGCAAGGAAGTGAACGGTTTCTACCTATGCCTCCATCTTGGCTGGAACCTCTCCCTCACTTTTGAAGGATAGTTTTGTTGGGTATAGGATTCTTGGTTGACAGGGTTCTGTGGGAGTTTTTTAAATGACTGAATACATTGGCCCCACTGCTTCTGGCCTACAAATTTCCTGATGAGAAATCTAATCATCTTATTGAAGATCACTTGTATGTAATAATTTCTCTACTCTCTTGCTATTCTCAGTATTCTCCCTTCTGAAAGTTCAGTAATGAATGTGTCTTCAAGTGTGGGGTTTTTTTTTTTTTGAGGTCATCTTATTTGGAATTCTTCGAGTGTCTTGGATATTTATATTTATTTCTTTCATCAAAATAGGAAGTTTTTGGCCATATACTCTCTCTGTCCTTCTCTCTCTTCTCCTGGGACTCCCACATTATATTTGTTGGTCTACTTTCTGATGTCCCAAAAGCTCACTTAGGCTCTGTTACTTTTCTCTGATTCTTTTCTTTTCCTCAAACTCTAGAATATCCATTGTCTTCGAGTTTGCTAACCCTTTCTTTTACCAGTTCAAATCTACAATTGCATACCTGTAGTGAAATTTTTAGCTGCAGAATTTGTCTTTGGTTTCTTTTCAGATTTTCTATCTCTATTGATATTTTCCTCTATTTATTTTTATTTTTTATTTTCTCTACACCCAGATGTTTCTCTACATCTTCCTTTAGTTCTTTGAGCATCTGTGAGCCAGTGTTTTATGAGTCCTTTTCTAGCATATTTGCCATCAAGTATTTTTTAGGAACAGTTTCTGGTTACTTTTTTTTTTTTCCTTTAAATGACCCATACTCTTCTGTTTGTTTGCATTGTGATTTTTTTTTAACTAGACATCTAAATCTAATACTGTGGTAGTTCTGTATTTGAGATTCCCTGCCTTAACTAGGGTTTGATGGGTTTTGTTATTGTTTTCGATTTTTTTATTGTTGGGGCTATTTCTTGCCAAAGGCATCCTTAAATATATACTTAAGGTCTTCTGAGGCTTTTCCTGAACATGTGTGGTCACTTTTTAATATTCCCATAATGTGCAGTTGTTTTTTAATGTCTGGCTTCCCAAAAATGAGAAACAAAAAATAAAGGGGGGGAAGGGGTTAAGGAATGGGTACTGGCCCTTTAAATTTCCCTAGCAGTCACTTTAGGTAGAGGAGGAGGGGCTTGCAACAAAGGGGTTTCCTGTAGGAACAGTGGCTTCATACATTTTTGTTTTGCACCTCTGTAATCACAGGCAGCAATCATTGGACATATACCTGATAAGTGAAGGATAAGGTTCTTTCCTGGAACATATGCACAGCTGCCTATCCTGGGGGTAGGGGGATGAATAGTTGTTATTGTGTAAGAGTTGAAATGGACTGAAATTAACCTCAGTTTACCATGCAAGTCTTCCAGTTTGCTGGAATTTGCCAGCCTTCAATAGCCTCCAAAGTTCCAAAATAAGTATCAGACAGATTCTGCCAGTATAGTTGTTTAGATTCCTGGTACTTTCTTCTCCCACCATCTTCCCAGGATTTTCTCCAAGGTTTCTTCTACTTTTAAAATTTAAATCATCATCAATAGGGTCAAAAAGCTTATTTATATTAGTTCAGTGCTTTTTCAGACTATATTAAAGGACCAGTTTCTGTTTTTTTTAAACCTTTATAATCTGTCATAGACCAATGTTTTTTGTTTTCATTTTTTTTAAAAACAGAAGAAAGCCCTGGCTGGCATAGCTCAATGGATTGAGCACAGGCTGCAAATCAAAGTGTCACAGGTTCGATTCCCAGTCAGGGTACACGCCTGGGTTGCAGGCCATGACCCCCAGCAACCGCACATTGATGTTTCTCTCTCTCTCTCTCTTTCTCCCTCTCTAAACATAAATGTGTAAAATCTTTAAAAATAATAATAATAAAATTTTAAAAAGAAAAAGGTCCTCTGAGCCTTGGCTGAGGGGCTCAGGTGGTTGGATCATTGTCCTGTACACCAGTGGTCCCCAGCCTTTTTGTCACCATGGATCAGTTTCGTGGAAGATGGGGGTAGGGAGTCGGTTTGGGGAATAGGATGCAGATGCAAAGCTCAGATGAGCCTTACTCTAACCCTGCTGTGGATGGTGGGAGAGGCAAGAGGTGGAGCTCAGGCACGCTTTTCTTGAAGACCGGTGGTGGTCCACAGCCCAGGGGTTGTGGACCTCTGCCATATACCATAAGGTTGCGGGTTCAATCCCCAGTCAGGAAAAGCATACCTAGGGTGTGGGTTTGATCCCCAGTCAGGATGTGTACAGGAGGCAACCTATTACTGATTTCCCTCTCTCACAGCAGTGTTTCTCTCTCTCTCTCTCTCTCTCTATCTATCTCTCTGTCTCTCTATCATCAAATATATATCCTTGGGTGAGGATAAAAAAAAATCTTCTGCATTTGTACTTGTTCTCTCTAAGTTATCTCAGGTTGTTATATATGTTTCTGAATACTCTTTTATTATCTTGTGACTGACAAGTAACTAAATATTTAATGCCAGCAACTGTCCTTCGTCCATACTTTGAACCATTGCCTTACATCTTTAGTTATTCTCATGGTATTGCATGGGACTGATTTAGACGCCCTAGGAAGGACACACTCCCTTCTCTTCAGTATATTAAATTATCTTTCGGTGTATGAATCTACTTAACATATGGTAATTGAATCTTATTTTATCATTCAAGGGCATCAGTTTGAAAGAACATTTTAGTAAATCTTTTAAAAATAATCACTTTTTAAAACTACATAGAGGATGTGGTTACACAACAATGTGTATGTGCTAAATGCCAGTGGAGTATACAGCCTAAAATTTTATGTTATGTGAATTTCACCTCAATAAAAATAAATCACATATACTGTCTGTTATATACATTATTTTTATATGTATGTATAAAGTATATTTCAGAATATTAGGTATATTTGAATGAATGAAAATACCTGAGTTCCTAATATGTATTAGGCAGTATATTTGGTGTTCTACATATATTGCTTAATTTTTTAACCTTTTAAAAACAGAAATAGAAAATTTATAATGTTAAAAAAAAGATACAGCTTTATGATTTCTCTCAAAGTGAATGTCTGTGTTACCACTACTGAAATCAAGAAGCAGATTTCCAGTACCATTGAAGCCCCACCTATGCCCCTCCCAGTTATTATTTGCATACACACACTTGTATAGATGCACACAAAATAACCCCTCTCCTGACTTTTTTTTTCAGTTCCATTATCCAAGCATACATCCCTAAATTCTCTAATTTAGTTGTACTAACACTTTAACTTTAAACATATTGTATTTTTTTGTATAAAGCTTCTCTCTTTCACTCAATATTGTAAGGTTAATCTGTTATGTGACTTGTAGCTATAAATTTGTTCATTCATTGCTGTGTAATAGCTGGGTCAAACATTATATATATAATTATCTTTTTGAGCTGCTGCCAAACAGTTATCCATAGTGTTTATGTTAATTTGTGATTTCACCAGCAGTGTATGACAGTTCCCATTGCTCAGATTTTCCCCAACATTTGGATTTATCAGTATTTTCAGTTTTACTTTTCTGGTGTCTTTGTACTGGCATTACATTTAGTTTTAATTTGTATTTCTCTTTTTATCATATATTTATTGGCCATTTTGATAACCTTTTGCGAAGTGCCTGTTTGCGGCTTACCAATTTTTCTATTGAGTTTTTTTCATACTAATTTGTAGCAGTTCTTTATACATTATGGGTATAAGCCTTTTGTTAGATATCTTTTCCCTTTCTGTGGCTTACTTTTGCATTTTCTTTATGATATCTTGAACAGAAGTTCTTAATTTTTATTGATATATAATCATATTTGTTGATCCTCTTCTTTATATGTAGCACTCATTGTGGTCTTAAGAATTATTTCTTTACATTTAGGTCATGAAGGAATTCTACTTTATAACTTTTGGGAGTTACCAGGTCCATTGTCATGAATTTGATGATTCATTAGGAGGACTCATAGCACGTGGTGTGTATATATATATATATATATATATATATATATATATGTTCTTACTCATGACTATGATTTATTAAAGCAAAAGGATAAAAACAAAAATCAGGAAAGGGCATAGGTGCAAGGAGCAGTGTCCAAGGGAAAACACATCAGTTTCCAAGGGTTCTATCCCATGGAGTCACCAGACATGATTAATTCCCCAGCAACAAGTTAATGATAACACATACAAAATGTTATCAACCAGGTAATCTCATTAGAGACTCAGTACCCAGGATTTTTATTGGGGGCCTGGTCACATAGGCAGCCTCTGCCTAGCATATACCAAAATTTCAGATTCCCAGAAGAAAAGCAAAGGTTTAGCATAAACCATATCATTTGTAGAAACAGTTTGGGCATTGTTAGCCACTCTTACGAAGTAATAGTGGGAACCTTTCTCAAGTTTAGTTTATAAATGCCAGCCAACGGTCAACCTTGCCAGCGGACCTTTAGATCTGCTATGTTAGTTTTTTATTACATTGTGTATTTTTATATTGTGTGTATTTGTGTGTGTGTGCATGAGGTCTATCCAGAAAAAGCTATTCTTAATATAAGAATGGTTTGTGTGACACCAGTGTAATCTGGCAGCCAGGTAGAGTGGTCTGGAATGCCCATGCGTGAACGATGACTTCACTGTACTAGTCAGGGAGTGGTAGGTGCTGTTGAGTGAGTATGTGTAATGTGTGGCTGTTCCATTCAAAATGACTGAGTGAGTAGAGCAATGAATCTTCATTAAACTTTTGTGATAAGCTTGATCATTCCTCTGTGGCAACTATTCAGATGATTAAGAAGGCTTTCAGGGACAATGCAAGAGGGCAGTGCAAATAAAAGTGTGGTGCAAATGCTTTAAAGATGGTTGAGAATCTGTTGAAAGTGATTCATGTTCTGGAAGACCTGCAACAAGCAGAACACCTGAGAATTTTGAATGTGTACAGGCTGCAGATTAGTGACTAACAGTTCTAGAACTAGAATCTAATCTGAGGATTCCAAATACTATTGTGTCTGAGATTTTGACACAGGGTCTGGACATGAAACGTGTCATGGCAAAATGTGTTCTGCAACTTCTGCTATCAGAGCAGAAGGAACACTGTGCTGCAGTTGCTAAATAGTGAACCAGATTTCCTCAAGATAGTCATAACCAGAGATGAATGGTGGGTCTACAGCTATCATCCAGAAACGAAGGCCCAGTCGTCCCAATGGAAGTCACCTGGTTCTCTATGTCTGAAGAAGGCACAGCAAAGTCACAGCAAGATCAAGACTATGTTAACTGAGTTTTTTGATTGGGAAGGTGTTGTCATCACTAGTACAGCCCTCCAGGCCAGTTAATAAGGAGTACTACCTCAATGTTCTTCATCAGTTGAAAGATGCAATATGACTAAAACAGCCACAGCTATGGGCAGCTGGTGATTGGCAGATTCGTCACGGCAGTGCACCAGCTCATGCATCATGTCTCGTGCAGAGTTTTTTGGCAGAATATCAAATCACCCAGGTGACTCAGCCCCCCCTAATCCCAGATTTGGCACCCTGTGACTGCCAGATTTAGCTTTTCCCAAAACTAAAATCACCTTTGAAAAGGAAGAGATTTCAGACTGTTGATGAGATTCAGGAAAATACAACAGAGCAGCCGATGGTGATTCCAAAAAAGGATTTTGCAGAGTGTTTTGAAAAGTGGAAGAGAAGCTGGGAGAACTGTGTGAGGTCCCAAGGTGCCTACTTTGAAGGGGACTGAGGTGTCATTATCCTATGTACAATGTTTCTTGTACCTTGTATCTTCATTAAATGCCTGTATTTTTCATATCACATGGCTAGGTACTTTCTGGGCAGACCTCATATGTATATTTGTCCCTACATTATTGAAAAGATCATTTTTCCACAATGCTATCTTTATTGTAAATCATATACCCACGTATATGTGGGTCCGTTTCTGGACTTCCTATTTGGATTTCTTGGTCTAGGTGATATATTTTGCTCTACCATATTTCTTTACAAGACTGGTATCCTGTGGAATGAGTCCTCTAATGTTGTTCTTCATGAGTATCTTGGTCCTTTATTGCCCATATTAATTTTAGAATCAGCACATCAAGTTTCAAATAGCAAAAAGAATTTAAATAATAAAACCTGTTTGAATTTCATTTAGAAATTTAGGGACATATTGCAATATATAAATATGGTATATCCCTGTGTTTAAATTTCTCTTACAACATCTAGTGATTTTTTTAAAATTGAAATCCCATATGTCTTTTCTTTTAATTTCTAGATAGTTGATTTTTTCCGTTTTATTTAGATATAATTGACATATAACACTGTTTGGTTTAAGGTGTATAAAGAATGATTTAGTTTGTATGTATTGCAAAATAATAAGTTTAGTTAACGTTCGTCCCCTCACAGAGCTATACATTTTTTTTCTTGTGAGAGCTTCTAAGATTTACTGTCTCAGCAACTTTCCAAGACAGTATAGTATTGTTAACTATGGTCCCCAAGTTATATATACTGTATCCCCAGGACTTAGTTATCTTATAACTGGAATTTGGACCTTTTGACAACCGTGAGTCATTTTGCCCACATCCCACCCCTCACCTGTGGCAACCACCAATCTGTTCTCTATCTATGAGTTTGGTGTTTTTAGATTTGACATATAAAAGTGAAGTAGTAATATTTGTCTTTCTGTCTGACTTATTCCATTCAGCATAAGATGCCCAGAGATAATATTTTTGATGCTATTGTAAATGGTGTCCTTTAAATTTTTTAAATTTTGTTGTTGGTTATAGAAATCCAGTTGGTTTGTATATATTGACTTTGTAGGTAGCATGTTTGTTAACCTCCTTTATTTCCAATTTTATTTGTAGATTTTTGGGGATTTTATGTATAAAGGGGACAACAAGGGGATGATTGAATGTGGGAGGGGCCGTGGGCAGGGAAGAGCAATGCAGGGGAAATGGGACAACTATAATTGAACAACAGTAAAATAATAATGGCACACTTATGTCTATAAGTAATGATAGGTTTATTACTTTCCAGTCTTCTATGCATTTTATTTTTCTTGGTATCCTGAACTGGCTTGAATTTGCAGTGCAATGTTAAATAGATGTGGCGAGTGTGATCATCTTAATCTCATTCCCAATCCAAAGGGAACATTTTAGCATTTCACCATAAGTTTGATGTTTGCTTTAGAGTTTTTCTTCTGCTAGGCATCTTTATCAGACTGATCATTTTTAATTATTACTAAAAGAATTTTTATTTATTATGAATTGCTATTAAATTTCATTATATATTGAGGTAATAATATGTGTTATTTTTCCTTTCTTTTTTAATATGGTGAATTACAGTACTTAGTTTTCTGAATGTTCAGCCAACCTTACATTACTGGAATAAACCTGATTTTATCATAATGTATTACCTCTTTTAGGTATTGGTAGATTTCTTTTGCTAATATTTTGTGAGGTTTTTTTTTCATCTGCATTAATGAGCGAAGGTTGCCTGCATTAACTTTCCTACATATTTTTCTCAGGTTTGATGTCATCATGTATACCTCACAAAATTAACTGAGAGAAGTGGTCCCTAAGTCTTGTTTATTCTATGGGAAGATCTTATGTAATAGTGTCATTATTTCTTCCTTAAGTGTTTGATAGATTTCATCAGTGAAACCATCTGAGCCTGGACTTAGTGGGAGGAAGGTTGTAATTAAGATTCGATTTCTTTAAATTCAGCAATTACAGGACTATTCGTATTCCTTGTGTTGTCTTTCTTCAGTTTTGATAACTTGTAATTTTCTAAGAATTTCTCAATTTTATCTGAATTTTCAAAATTACTATTCACAGTATCTTATATTTATTGTACTATCCTTTTGTTGTTGATAAATAATACCAAGATATTTCAACTTTGTCTTTTCAAAGAACAAACTTTAGCTTTTTAAAGATTTTCGTTGCGATTGCATCTTCTACCCAGGTTCATTTAGAAATAGTGTTTAATTTCTAAATGCAAGATTTTCCTATTCTTTTTTTGTTATTGATTTATAGATTAATTCCACTGTGGTCATAAAGCCTACCCCATATAATTTCAATCTTTTGAAATTAATTGATAGTCATGTTTGTACTGTGTGCAATTTTTATAAATATTCCATCTGTACTATGAAATAATATATATTGCTTTTGAAGCAAGACTTATGTTTATTAGTTCAAAATTTGCAAATCATTTTAAGTTTTCTATATATTTTTTTTTTGGTCTGCTTTTTCAAGCAGTGAATGCGAGTGTGGATTTGTCTGTTTTCCCTCTTATTTCTGCCAGTGTTTATATATTTTGAGGGTATCTTATTTATATACAGACTTATATTATTCTCCTGGCATATTGAATCAGATATCATTACAAAGTATTAATCTTTTTCTCTAGTAATTTTTTGTCTTAAAGTCTACTTTGATAACAGTATATCAAAGTATATCTTTGTTTGCATAGTATATAGTGTTTGCATAAAATGGCTTTTTTAATTACTTTTGTACTTTATAATTTAAGTGGTTCTAAATGACACAGTAGTTTTTTAAAATAATCTGTCTTTTAAATTTAGATCTTACATATAACTACCAGAACACATGCTTTTGTACCTCCTGTCTTACTGTTTTTTATTTGATCCTACTTTCTTTCTTTTTCTATATAATTTATTAAGTGTTTTGAATTGTTTTCTACTCCGTATCAAGTTGGTAGTTATACAGTCTTACTATTCTCTTAAGTGACTTTTCTGAGGTTACAACATCCATCATTGACATACCAGTGGGTAATGACAATTTGCATTTTATATCTTTTTGGGACAGTGTGTGAATCTTAGAACACTTAAACTCCATTTTCCCTCTCTCACCTTACCTGCTTCTGTTGTTATGTATATTAAACCTGTCTGTCAAGGCATTATTATTTGATATAGCCTGTGGTCATTCGATTTACTAATTTATCCTTTCTGTTAATCTTCAGCTTGGCTTCCATCTGGGATCATTTTCTATCTGATAAACTTCTTTTAGTATTTCCTCTAGTTCACATTTGCTAGTAATGAATTATCTCATTTTTTTCCTGAAAATATATTTTTTTCACGGTCATTTTTGAAAGATATTTTTCTTGGATATGATTTTCTGGGTTGGCAGGGTTTTTTTCTTGAAATACTTTCAAATCATTCACTACCCTGTCATTTCCGTTGAGAAATTAGCTATCAGTCTTGTTGTTATGTTGAAAAGTAATCATTTCCCCTTTTTGGTTGGTTTGATTTTTGTTTTCCAGCAGTTTTGCAACAACATGTGAATTTGGAGATCTTTTTATTTATCCTTCTTGGGTCTTTGTTCAGTTTTTTAAAAATTGTAAGCCATTATTTCATCAAATATGCATCTACCTCTTTCCTCTTCTCTCCCTCTTCTAACAACTCTTAATTACATGCATATTAGTCCTTCTCCCAGTAATCTCTGTCTCTCACTCTTCGCCATTCTTTTGTTTCTCTTCATTCTAGATATTTTATTTCAAACTACCTTCAGTTAACGAATCTCTGTTCAGTGGTATCTGATTTGCTATTAAATCCATCTTTCAATTATCAGTTTCTGTTCAGTATTTTTAGTTCACTTTTTTCTTAAGGTACAGTGCTGTGTTGGGATTCTCAATCTTAAAGGGGTTTTTTTGTTTGTTTTTTTTACCCTAAATAGTAACCAGAGTTTGTCTAGAGTTTCTTTGGATTTGTATTGTTTTTGTTAGTTTTCATTCTAGTTTCCTGGCCTCCTCATGTACCTGGTTGTTTCTTTTTTTGTGGGTTGGTTTTTGTTTTTTACCCTTTGATTTATGAATATTTATAGAAATAATTTGAAATCTCAGCTGTTACCTTTCTCCAGTAGGATTTACATTTGCTTCTTTCTGTTCATTGTCTGGGCCACTAGCAGTCTGTTATCATTCAGTCCACTTTCAGACATTGAGATAATTCAAAGCTGAGTTGCTTATCCATTGGGAGTCTGTTTGCTTTAGGCTCACCTCCATATCTTAGGATATGCCCCCAAGAATAAAGCATTCTTAATATGAAACTCACCTTCCAGGATTTCCGTGCTATTTTTTCATCTGCTGAGTTATTTTTTACTTTTTGCTTGTTATCCTCTTAAACATCTTTAGCAAATGTCCTTGAAATATGGCTATCTTCATCAGGAAGCGTAGGTCGGTTGCCATTGGAAGCAGTATTCTGTTTCATTCTCTTGGGAAAAAACATGGTTTAGAGAAAGGTTAAATAATTTTCTCCAAAGTTACATATATGTTACTGTTCTGGGATTTTAATTCACATTCATATTCAAAGCCTTTGTTCTTTTTGCTACATTATGCTAGTATTTTTAGACTGTAAATGACTTGTAAAAGCCACCATAGAGATCTTAGCCATATTAGCCATATTGCATATGTCAGGAAAAGTATAACCATAAAATGTCATTCATATTTTCATTATGGTTAATTCTGATCAAAACAGGCTCATAAATATACCTCTTATTAGGCACTAAATTCTTGATTGATAATTAAACCACAGTAAATGCCTTATAAAGTTAACTGTTTGGAATATAAAAACAACATAAAAAGATCAGCAGCATATCCTAAATTTCAAAATATAAAACCATGAGTTGGAAATTTGTTATATAAAACTGAAGCAAAATTGACTTCACATATAACTCAGCATTTTTTGTGAACATTATATTCCTATTCTTTCAACTTGCCACACCCAGTGCCTGGTTTCTTGATATTTTCTGAAATGTCCAGGGAAGAGGAACCTAAGATTAAGTCTAATGTTGTAAGAAATATTTGCTAAATGAAGACTAGTGTAGTAGTAGTAATTCTCTTTTTTATATTTTCTTTTTGTGAAAGGGATAGAAATTGTTGATGTTGTGAATTCCTTCCCCATTTATTTAAAAGTTGTGCATAATTTTATCTCTTTCTTTCTAATTTAGGGATAAAGCAATTCCTAATAAAGTGGGAATATATTGTATCCAGTTTTGTTTTATGATGGATAAAGCAAATATTCTTAACAGTGAACAGGTTTGCTTATCTCTTTATATACCATAGTTAGCTTTACATTTTCTTGCTTAATTTAGGAGTGAAATCTTTTGTTTTAAAAAGAATTAATTATTGGTTGCAGATGAACTAATTAACTACTAAATGCAAAGTAAAACTAAGCAATTTTCAGGGCCACTAAAATAGACTATATTTAAATTATGTTAATATGATCTGATGCAGAAGTTACTTTTTCCATCTCTCTTTATATCAAAGATTCAGTTAGTAAGCATTTTAGTGTATATCATGATAAGGTAGTTCCTATCAACCATACATAAAATTTTTCAATTAATATTTCAAATACTAGAATTGTGGGTAATGAAGTTTAAGGTAGTTTTAACATACATAATCTCCATTTAATAAATGGCAGTGCACTAAATATTTTTTAATTACCTGTCTGATACACCTTTATCTTGTTTTTAATAGTTCATTTAAGAGATTAATGGAACTAAATCTTTAAAAGTAACGTTTCATTTAGTATATGCTATTTCTTCTCTTACTCTTGAATTCTAAACTGTCAATATATATTATTAATCCAACTGCTTCTTTTGTTTTGAAAGATTATAGTTGACATTCAACCTAATCAACCTGTGAAGTTAGTACCTAAAATTCAGCCAGCTACGCCAGCTGTTTCAAATGATCACTCAGTTGCCAATAGGACCCTGGTTAGAGATTTACATCTTATTATCACGGTAATGTTCATTTACTTCCAAAATTGCAAAAGACAGCAAAAATTGTTTTTAATTTTAGGGTGCAAAATAGTTACTAGGGAAAATTTGTGCAGATGAATGAAGTGTAAACATGTTTGAATACAAATAGAGAACACATAACACATAAAATACGTTCAGCTATACTAAGTAGAACTAATTAAAAAATGCAAAAATGTGCCTACTTCTCCTAGTATATCCTCTTTAAATCTCCTATTTCTTGTATTTATTAAACATGTGTCAAGTAAATTGATTCTTCATGTACATTTCACTGAGGGGACAGAAGGAGGTAATTAAATAATTCTTTTAAGAGATCTTTCTGATAACCGATCATAGTGAGCTCCTCCTTAGTGAGAGCTTCTGATTACCTGCAGAGTAAGCAGCAATAGAATTGCTGTGAATATTAACAAAAACAGGTAAAATACAATAGTAGCATATCACCTTTATGGAAAATTCTGCTACTGGGATACTTGATTCCTTTCAGTTTATTTTCCTGTTGTAAACAAGTGAGTCATTCTCAACTTCTCTTCCCCAGATCAAGAGATGTAAAAGTACACAAAAAGGTGAATTTTTTTAAATCAGAGTCCTTTTAATATACAAAGTTAGGATCCATTGTATTAGCTAGAAGCTACCGGTTCTTTCAGGGTTTCTGGGATAATTCTCTGCCCACAGGACACTTAATCTGAGAATTGAATTCTGTGTTTGGAATAAAGGATCAGGATAATTTAATATTTGGGGCTTTATAAATACATCATATTTCTAATTTGTACATATCCTTCTCTGGGTTTAATCTTATCAGTTCTTCTAACTACTTATTTTCCATTGTTTGCTTTAAGGATGACTTCAACAACCAGACTGGAATTGATTTGGTTGGCACTGTAATAGCTACCATCAAAGGTTCTAATGAGGAAGATATTGATACACCGCTCTTTACTGGGAAAGTTAGAACACTTGAATTTCCCTTTGTGAAAGGTTCAGCTGAAATCACGGTAATTTTTATGTCTTTTGGTAGATAAGATGTCTGTATATATTTGTGTTTCTTTGGAAAGCCACCATTCTGTGGATAGAAACAGAATAAAGCATAGCCTGTAAAATGTGTACATATCTTAGAAAAATTTAATAAATAAGCTTATCTTTATTACTTTCTTCTGAAATGGAAATAGTTTTACTTATGAAAAAGATATAGTGCAAAAACTCAAAAATAATCACTATATTATCACTGTTTAGGGATAATGATGATAAACAATTTAGTGTATAACTTCCACACTTTTCTGTATAAACACTAACACTGCATGGATACCCTGTGTGTATATGATTTATATACATGGTGTGTATGTAAAATTTCATTAATGTAATATAACATTGCTTTTATAAAAATCTTGTCCTATTTAACATACCTTTGATATATTTCTTCATCAGTAAATATAAACCTAAATCATTGTATTGATGATCATAATTTGTTTGATCAATCCTAAGTGAAAATTTAATTTTTTCCCAAAGCTTGTTTTATCAACAGTGCTTGCATCAGCTTTCTTTTATGTTTATCCTTTTGCATATATCTTACTATTTAATTCAGAAATTGCTAGAAGTAAATTGGAGACAGAGCCTTTTGGTAGTTACTGCCAATTGCTCTTCAGTTTATATGCCCTCCAAAAGTATGTGTACATCCTTATAATATCACCAATCCTCAATATGAAGTTTTTAAAATTCTAACTGACTTTCCTATATTTAAAAAAATGTATTTTCTTTGTTATTTACTAGTAAGATTGAACATTTTTCATGTTTATGATCTTTGTCCCTCGACTCTTTTTCTTATGGAATGGTCATCATTTTCTTCTTAATTTTTTATTAAAGATATTAATGCTCTTTTATATATAAATATTTTTCTTTAGTTTGTCTCTTATTGGGGCAGGAGGAAAGATTATATCCATGGTGTTAGTTTCAATGTTCTTATGCATTTAATTTTTGATTTGTCTGAATTTTACTTGTTATGTTTTCAAATTCATTAACTAAATTTCTTAGTGTATTCATTTAATAATTCTTGTACCAATAAATTGGAAGAGGCGCCTTGTGTACTTTTTGGTCAGGTTTATATCTAATCCAGTGCTAACACCACTTTTTAAAAAATTATAGTTGACATATGATATATTCGTTTCAGGTACACAATATATCCCATTGTTTTAAACATTAGGCTTACAGTCAGGGAGCCCGCAGCTTGCACTTGGCCCACAGTAGGCATATCGGTTGATTTGACAGTGACAGACCATTATAGCATTTTCAGTTTAGTTAGTTTCTAACTTTTAAACTTCAGGAATTTTTATATAAAGATATGCATTTCTGATTTATGTGGAGAATTTTAAAGACCTGGCAATACTGAGCCAAGATTCTTTTATGGCATCAGGACTTTCCAGTCAGCTGTATCTTTGCCGCTTTTCACTTCTTGACATTAGGAGCAAGTGTCGGCTGATACTTTTATTTACACTTGTTCTTTCGTTTTTATTATAATGGAGAGTAAAGTGAAATTTTCTTATACTCTTAACAAAAATTAGGTAATGATAGCCACATTACCTTTGTTGGAAAACAAAAAAAGGGCAAGACATATTGAACCTCAAAGTAGGTTTGTTTTAGAGAAATACTCCTAGCCTGCTTTACATCATTCCTGTTTACATTTGTCCTGTTTCCTTGGCCACCTGTAAGTTTTTTCAAATTGCTAACCCTGCTAACAGCAACTTGCTGATGTTGCGAAGGTGACTTAAGCAGTTCCCATACAGCTGGATACAAAATCTAAGCTTCGTGTCATACATAAGAATTTCCACTAGAGGTTCCTAATATCACACTGGACAAGCAGGAAACTCTCAAATGCTGCTTGGCCCCTGACCCATTTGTTGATTTAATAGGTTTGGGGCAGGGCTGTGGGAGCTGATTTGTAATAAGCAAGTGATTCTTATGACTAGGTACACTTAGGAAACACTGGCCCAGAACACAACCAGTATTTGTAAATGTTACACATTTGCATGAAAAGTACCTGTACTGCTTTTTAAGTTATAATCTGAATATATAATTTTTTAAGTTTGTTAATTGTGTTATTCAAATCCTTTATAATTGTGTTATTCAAATTCTTTATATTATTTGCACATTTTATCTGGAAATTTCTGAAAGAGGTATCTGAGTTTCATTTTGCTATGCATTTGCCTATTTCTTGTATTCCAAATTCCCATTTGTACATGGATTCAGTTCGGGACTCTTCAATTCTCTTCATTTCTATTATCCTGTGTTTGCATTTTTCTTGATAAGCTGTATATCAGAGATTACAAACTATAAAACTATGAGATAGTAAAGGTCCCCATCAACAAGACATAAAGGAAGAGCTATTTTTAACTATATCAAAAGTTCAAGCTATATACCGTAAACATATTTTCAAAGAATTAAAAGAACAGTGGTGATGTGTTGATACTGAATTGTTGACACTGGATGATGTTATATAGAGATTCATTATATGATTGTATAATAAAATTTTAGAGATGATAAATTGGGTAGAAATATTGCTATGTATATATTGCTATGTATATGTAAAGCATTTTTACATATAATACAGGATTAATGTATTAAGCATGTTTTTTTTAAAACTCCTTAAAAACTTCCTGCAAATCAAAGAAAAAGTGCAATCTAGTGGACAAATAAATGACCAAGAATATTAGCAGGCAAATAGTGTAAGGGAAAGTGTAAATGACCAATAAACAATAAGCAGGACCTCAGTGCCAATCATGGAAATATTCTAGTTAAAGCAATAATGACTAGTTGATTTTAATCCATCTTTTTAGAAAAAAATACTTGGTTGATATTAAGTGTTGGCCAGCATCAGAGGAGCTAAATATTTTTATACACTAATGGTAAGAGGATAAATTGATAAAGCCTTTTTGAAAGGAAATTTGATAACTACCTATTAAACTGTTTTAATGATTAATATTTCTTGTTATCTATTCTAGAGAACACATAAGTATTAAAAGATATTTTCTTTGCTGTTATAAATAATAGCTAAAATTTTTTAAACAAACTAAATATTCATCATCCAGTAAAAGATAATCATAGTGTAATATATCTGTCGGTACTATCCATAAATTATAAAAATTGGTATCTGGACATTCACTGGAATTGATCAAGAGATCAAGTGCTGAAAGCAAATTACTGAAGTATAAAGTGTATGCTATTTCCTAAGTGCCAGCAGTATTTTATTTTTATATGTGTTTACATTCATGTAAATACACTGAAAATATCTTTTTCAGACACTAAGTGGGATTAGAGATCAGTTTAATGGTGGGCTTGTAATCTATATTTACAAAAAAATTGTTAGCTATAATTTGTAATTTTGTTATTTTGTAGAATAGTGAGTTCTGTTGATTTATGTATATTTTTTAAAGTTTTATTTCTCTGAATTGTATTATTGTAGTCTGAAAAAACAGCTAGCATCTGTTTACTGTAAGACTAGAAAAATCATTTAGGATATAATTATTTATATTTGCATTATTTACTAGTTGTATGCTATGGTCTTAAAGTATATCAAAAGTGTTTGTGTGTGTGTGTGCTAATGAAGAAAATAGTTTTTTTAAAAAACAAATCTTTAGAGCTTTTCAGGACCTCTTATTTGGTCACCTGGGACTGGTGGGTCTACTTCCCTGGTAACAACTGTAACTTAAACTCAGCATTGGGCTTTGGGCATTTCATTGTGGTTGTTTTTATAATTTTCACACTATCAGCTGTTTCACACTGCTTCAACTTAAAGGTTGGAATCAAGAAGATTTTGCAAGTCAAGGTGCAAGTGGCCATTGATATTTCTAGTCTGAAATAAAGGTAAAATCTTTAATGAATCTTAAGGATCATCAGTGTTAAAATTTACCACTTACTTGGAAACAGCCCAATGAGAGAGACAACATTTTTACATTGACAAATACCTTTTTAACTTTTTTTTTTTGTTACTGTTCTTTTTCTTTATTCAGAGTCTAGTGCTGGCAGAAAATAGTCCTGGAAAGGATAGTACTGAGTATTTTATTATATTTGAGCCTCAGCTACCAGCTTTGTCAAGAACATTAGAATCATATATTCTACCATTTATGTTTTCTGATGGTAAGTTTCTAGGAAAATTAGAGGATTACACTCATATGTTTGTGGTACTTTAGGTAACCTTGATTTGCTTTTCATTAATATTGTATTTATTAGTTATTTAGACATGACATATATTGGAAAAATCATAATTTTTAATTTGAACTAAATTATCTGAATTTTTTTTTAGATGTTAAGAAGCAGCAGCAACTGCTAGCATTTGCCAAACAAAAGGATAAATTATCTCGATCTATTGAAATGTATAGAGGTGTATTTGAAACCAGCAGACAGCTTATTGATGAAATGAAGTGTAAGTCATTTTGTATTCAAAGGTAATAAAAATTAGGCTTTGGGGAACGATGAAGCAGAAGGTTGACACCAATCTTCTTTTCAGAGAAGAGACAAACTATCTCTTTTCCTAAACAAGTAACCTACAGGACATGACAAAGGTAGTAATTATGGTTTATAGTATTCTTCATTTGATTTACTTAAGATGAAGTATTTCTTCATTTCCAATTAATTCATAACCTGTTTACCTAAAAAATTGTTTTTTAAAAAAAATTAGAAATCTGTGAAATTTTTAGGCTTTAACATGTTTATATCTAGCTCCAGCTTCTGGCAAAAGTATTAGATGACAATATCACTGGAGGATTTGTAACATGATTCTTGCTTTGAATAATGGAACTGTGTGTTTTACTTAAAATATCTTAAGTATATCACACTATGGAGGTATACAGGACAGCACACACTAATATAGAAGTATGCAACTCATTTTTTATCAATATATGGAATGTTTGCTGCAGTTTTTAATGTTTGTATACTGTCAAAAGGCAAGGCATTTGTTGAATTGTGCTCTGTCATCTCTTTCCATTTGTCAGATTTCTTTGGCTATGGTTTTTGGCTTTATGTTAATTACATAGTTAAGATTTTGACCCATAACCAACAAATATGTACTACCCGCATCAAAATATACTCACTTTTGTATTATCTATCCAATGTCAAGGATATTTAGAAGATTACAGGAACTATGGAGAGTAGTGAGATAATACATTATTCATAGCACTAAAAATTATTTTTATAATGTCTTGTTTCTCAGATTAACCTTATGCAGTTATGTATGATCATGAGGATTAAATAATTTAGCGAGGAGTACTTGAAGTTTTTAGTATAATATCATAATATCTCTCTTAATCACATTACTTTTGTTTCTTAAAGTTTTATTTTGAATTTCTAAAAGAATCACTTATTTTTCATTTTAGGTCAGTCATAAAGAGGAAAACAATGAAATACTGAAAATATTTTTAAAAACTATATTTCAGGGGTTATTACACATTGATGCAGGGGTGTTTTTTTTGTTTGTTTTTAATTTTAGGCCAAGTCGAAGGAGCAAAATTAAAAGAAGCCCAGTTGCGAAATGAACTAAAAACACATAATATTGACATTCCTACAACACAACAGGTAGTTTCCAAGTATATGTGAATGATTTTTTAAATTAATTCTAGTCTATAATTTTTTTACCATTATATTTTATTAGGATTGTCATGGACACTATTGTTTTTGGGTACAAAGACATATGTAGATTGTACTCTGGTCACTAACTAGACCTTAAAAGGAACTAACAAAAGAGTGCTCTTTTTAAACAAATTGCAGTTTGTGTTTCTAATGTAATGACACCAATAAGTGAAATTAATAACATACCAGTCTGTGAACTGCATTGAAAAGACTGTAGGTTATAATTAATATAGGTGGTGGCAAAGAAAATGAGATAAAGTAACAAAAGACAGTAAGATATTTTAAACTTACATTCTTTTATGTATAGGGTGGGGCAAAAGTAGGTGTACAGTTCATATAGAAAATAAGACAATAATTTGCATACTCTTAACTGTAAACCTACTTGAAGCCCACTCTGTATATAACTCAGTTTCAAAGAGAAGTTCTGTTATACATTGTGTATTTCTTAACAAGATATAAAAGTAATACCTGTTTAGTAACTTCATTATTGGGTTGTCCAAATTGTTGATTTTTCTTTGCTCTCATTGTGGACTACCTGGTACAAGAGTAATTGGTCTTGTAGTTAATTTTCCTTTATGAATTACAGATATCATACATTGAAGCACTTTTGAAAAGAAAGATATTAGACCAGGAAGAACTAAAGAAAAAACCTAGAAGATCATGTACTCTTCCAAACTATACTAAAAGCAGTGGAAATGTTTTGGGAAAGGTTTGTATTTAAATCTTTAAAGAGGCAGTACATTTTATTGTTTTGTTTTGTCAAAATGTGTTTTAAAATGACATTATAATAAGAGTGTTAATTTCTTTGTATGGTTTAACTTTTTCCAACAAATTACTTGCTCTTATTACCGTAATAGAGATTTGGTAGAATTTAAAACTGAAGTGCATACTTAATCCCATAATTCTTAGCACTATTGAAGGCTGTGGCAGAAATTAACGTGTCTTAATTCAATGCTTATTGTCTACTTAGAGATGCTTTCATATCACATGACTTAATAGGTAGCCAAGAACTTTCTCTGTGACTCAGACTTCAGTGAAAAAACAGAAGAGAAAGAAGGATCAGGATTTGTCTGAGTCTAATATTGTTAGTGAATTCTTAGATGCTCTTAGAATAACAACAAAAAAAACTTTATACATCTTTGCTGCCAAAAGAGTGTCATTCTTCCTTTTCTTCTATTCCTTTTTTGGTTCTACCTTATTCAGTCTTGAACATTCTGTTGTATAGAAAGTGTTTCTTACAGAAGGTATCCCTAACATCTTCCGTTTTTAATGGTGTTGAGGTTTATGGTATATATGTAGGTGTATTTTACTTGTTAAAACATTTCCATTTAACATGCTATCTTAGCTTTCTGCTTTTATCTCTGTCTTTAAAATCAAAAAGAAACTGAAACTGAAGTACAAACAGATTGAAACTGTGCTTGAAGGTTACATATGAAGCAAGTGGCAGAGCCTAGACTCAGCCTCATCTGGTCTGACTCCAGAGTCTATGCTGCTTATTACCATCTTTATGGCCTTTGAACATCATTCTTTTACAACCACTCTGAACCTTTTATAGTATTTCTATTTTTACATGAGGAAATTAAAGTTCAGAGAATTTAAATAACTTGTCAATGTGTATTTAGTAAGAAGTAGAACTTAGACATAAACAAGCCTTTCTGACTCCAGAGTACATGGTAGGGTTTTTTTTTAAAGATTTTATTTATTTATTTTTAGAGAGGGCAAGGGAGGAAGAAAGAAAGGGAGAGAAATATTAATGTGTGGTTGCCTCTCAAGCACCCCCACACTGGGGACCTAGCCCACAATCCAGGCATGTGCCCTGACTGGGAATCGAACTGGCAACCCTTTGGTTCACAATCTGATGCTCAATCCACTAAGCCACACCAGCCAGGGCCATGGTAGTTTTTTTATAAATGGTTCTGTACATCACAAGCAAACTACACACTGAATATAGGGAATAATGGTTACTCTAAAAGTATGTAGCAGTATGTATTACTGAAACTGTGTTATATTATTATCCAAACCCCAAATATAATTGGAAAATTAAGAATGTAAAATTATAAACTGGAAAAGTTTATAATTTATAATGTTTTAAATTGTTATTCTTCAGACAATCTATAGAATTCTTTTTAAAGATTTTATTTATTTATTTTTAGAGAGCAGGAAAGGGAAGGGGAAAGAGAGGGAGAAAAACATCAGTGTGTGGTTGCCTTTCACGCGCCCCTTACTGGAGACTTGGCCTGCAACCCAGACATGTGCCCTAGACTGGGAATTGAACCAGTGACTCTTTGGTTCACAGGTCTGTGCTCAATCCACTGAGCTGCACCAGCCAAGGCTCAGTTCAGAGAATTTATAGAAAGAAGCAGTCTTTATAGAAAGAAGTAGTCCTGTGATTCTAAGCATACTAATGTCTATAATATTCCTGGTTTTAGGTACTAACATTCCATATACAGTGGTTCATTTGATAAAATTCTTGCTAATTATATAAGATTTTTACCAAAATATTAAATAAATTTTTTTAAGTCTTCTATTCAAATGTGTCTCATCATGTCTTGAAAATCGGGGAAATTTTGAAAAAAAAATTTTTAATGTCTAAGTATATTTTATTGATTATTCTATTATACCTGTCTCAATTTTTTCCACTTTGCCCTCCTCCACCTGATAACTCCTTTCCTTCCATAACACCCCTGCTTAGTTCATGTCCATGGGTTGTGTGTAATAAGTTTCTTTGGCTTCTCATTTCCTATGCGATTCTTAACTTCCCCATCCATTTTGGCCTTCCAATTATGCATCTTAATCCTTCTGCCCATTCTCTCCTTTTTCCTTCCCCACTGATAACCCTCCATATGATCTCCATATCTCTGGTTCTGTTCCTCTTCTGGTTGTTTGTTTTTTGTTTTGTTTTTTAGATTCAATTGTTGATAGTGGTGAGTCTTGTCATTTTATTGTTCATAGTTTTGATCTTTTTTTTTTTCTTGAATAAGTCTCTTTAACATTTTATATAATAAGAGCTTGGTGATGATGAACCCTTCAACTTTACCTTGTCTAGGAAGCACTTTATCTACCCTTCTATTCTTAGTGATAGCTTTGCTAGATAGAATAATCTAGATTGTAGGTCCTTGAATACTTCTTGCCATTCCATTCTAGCCTGTAAAATTTCTATTGACAAATCAGCAGTCTTATGGGAACTCTTGTAGGTAACTCTCTGCTTTTCTCTTGCTGCTTTTAAGATTCTCTGTTATCTGTATATATTTTTATGTTGTATTCATGTACAATATCATAAATTTAAACAAATAATTAAAAGAGAAAAAATAACAAGCAAAAAAGATTCTCTCTTTATCTTTAAGCTTTGGTGTTTTAATTATGATGTGTCTTGGTGTGGTCCTCTTTGTGTCCAACTTGTTTGGGACTCTCTGTGCTTCCTGGACTTGATGTCTATTTCCTTTGCCAAATTAGGGAAGTTTTTGTTCCTTATTTTTTCAAATAAGTTTTCAATTTCTAGTTCTTCTCTTTTCCTTCTGGCATCCCTATGACTCAGATGTTGGTACTTTTGGAAAACTCTCAGAGTCTTATTATTCTCTCCTTGTCTTTCTGAAGTCTTGTTTCTTCTTTTTGTACTGGTTGACTGTTTCTTTCTTCCTTGTGTTCCAAATTGTTGATTTGAACACTGGCTTTCTTCCCTTCACTGTTGGTTCCCTATGGATTTTTCTTTACTTCACTTAGTGTAGCTTTCATTTTTCCCCTTATGCATTTGCGGTACTCAGTTCTCTGCATCCTTATCACCAGTGTTTTGAACTCTGCATCTAATAAGTTGGCTATCTCCATTTTGCTTAGTTTTTTCTCTGAAGTTTTGATCTGTTCTTTTATTTGGGCCATATTTCTTCGTCTCCTCAGTTTGGTGGCCCTCCCTGTGTTTGTTTCTGTATATTAGGTAGAGCTGCTTTGACTCCATGTCTTGATGTACCTGTTACATAGTAAGAGGTAGAACTTTATGTATTTGCCAGGGCAGGGAACCCACTTCACTACTTTATGGCACTATATGGGGGGGAGGGCTCAGAGAAGGAACAATGCCACTTGCTCGGCACTTGCCCCATTTCCAGTCACTTCACCTACTTCCCGTATACAGCTGGCACCCCTCTAGCTATTGCCGTGATGGTGGTTCCCAAAGTGGGTGGGTTTGTGTATGTTCTAGGACTGTGGGGCCCTTTAAATGGACTCTCCTAAGAGACTGGCAGTTTCTTCTTCCATGCCAGTCCCCAATGGTTTTATAGCCAAAAGTTATGAGGCTTTGTTTCCTGGTGCTGGAAACCTGGGCTGCGCAGTCTGGCCTGGGGTTGGGATCACTCATTCCCCAGGTGTCCCTCCCAGGTTTCACCTACCACACATGAATGTGAGACCTTGTTCCACCAGCCACTGTCGCCACTCCCTTGCTGCCACTGCCTCACGACATCCTCTCCACCCTGGCTCCCCATTTCTGTCTCTCCTACTGTCTGGATGAATATTTTTCTTCTTTAATCTTCTATACAGTTTGATTTTCCAGCAATTCTGGTTTTTTGTTTTAAGGTGAGTTGCTCTCCTTATTATGGTTGTGCTAGGAGGCTAAGCATGTCTACCTATGTCTCCATCTTGGCCAGAAGTCTCCAAAATTTCATTTTATATAGCTGCTTCTCTGTCCTCTCAGAAGTATAAGCCCTGTCCTAACCAACGAGAAAATATGTTCAAATCATGCTTAATCTAATCCCTTTAAAAAAAAATTGGGAGGGGGCATTTATCCAAAAACTAGAATAAGTAAGTGTGGAGTATAGTAGGACACAGAGGAGATTTACAGTGTATTTATTTTTAACATGGTGACTACCTCCATTAACTTGGATGTTTTAGTGTTGCTTTCTTATTTACAAATATCTTGAACTCCCATCTATATTCCATTCATCTCCCATCCCTGAGGAAAAATTTCTAGCATCCATGAAAATAGCTAGGATAGTCCTAGCCAGTGTGGCCTGGTTGGAACACTCCCAAAACCAAAAGGTTGTGGCTTCACTTCCTGGTCTGGTGATGTACCTAGGTTGCAGTTCGATCCCCAGTAAGGGTGCATACAGTTCCTAGTCTACGTGTATATGGGAAACAACCAGTCAGTGCACCTCTCTCACATCGAAGTGTCTCTCCCTTCCTCTCTCTCATTTCCTTCCTCTCTGAAAGCAATAAAAAAAATGTCCCTGGGTGAAGAGAAAGAGGAGGAGGCAGGGGAGGAAGGAAATAGCTGGGGTAGACTGAAACTGAAAAAGTAGTTAAAGCTTAAATGAACGGAACACTGTATGTGTTCCATGCTTTAAAAAAGTGAGTGCATGTTTTAGAAAGGATTGCTTTTTTGAAAAAATTTAAAAAATAATACTTTGTATTGCTTGAAAGCTTAAGGAAAAAGTATAGTGTTAAGGGGTCTGCTGAGAGATTTCAGTCATATCTTCACTTAGAATTAATTACCACAGTTAAAAGATTAGGATGATTGTGAAAAATCACAAAATGGATACCTTCTGTCCTAGCACTTGCAGTAAAAAATAGAATGAGGTCACCAAATTTGATTTGCCACTACTAATCCTTCTTTTGCTTGCTAGAACATTTTTTATCTACAGGTGCTAGTTCCTTTGCATGTATGTTTTCTTACCTTTTTCCACTGACTTCAAGAGATTTGGAGCACAAGGGTAGACATTATGATGTTTCTAAGACTGACAGACAACTTTCTCATTGCTAGGGCAGGTTTTTGCTACCAGATCGGGTAAGAAGAAAGGGTAGATGACCAGTGCAGTGAATAAGGTTTTTAAATTGGCCACAAAATTTCAACCCTGTTGGACTTTGGTCAAGAATGCTTATGACTAAACTGTTTGTAAGCAGGAAGGTAGCTATTTAGCCTAAGCTCCAACGTGTTCTTAAAAGCAGAGGAAATGATTCTTACTTGTGACATTTAGAATTGTATTCTGAAAGAAATACTGCAGCATTGGAGTAAAATACCTACTTAGGACGGTCTGATATATAACTATATTTGTGTTTAATCAAATCTTAAAACTCCATTTATTGTATGTGTATATTATTTAAATGTATTTTATGGTAACTTAATTAAAATACATTCCCAATAGTAGAGATATTAAATGTGAAAAAAACACATCATTAGTTAGCTGATAATATTCCAAATACTTTTATTTGCTCATTTGCAATATTTATTGGAGTTTAATCTGTGGGACAGGTTTTCCAAAATTTAACAGGATAATGGACAGTTTAATATTCAAGCCAGTAAGTTTTTACAGATTGATAATTTTTTATTCATATGAGTGTCTCAGAGGAGTGTTTTTGCTCCTTAGACTTGGACTTTTAAAACACTTAATATCAATTTTTTTTGCATTTAGAGTTTTATACTTGATTTTTTAAAAAATGTGTTGTAGATTGCACACCTGGCACAAATTGAAGATGATAGAGCTGCAATGGTTATTTCTTGGCATCTGGCAAGTGATATGGATTGTGTTGTCACCCTAACTACTGATGCTGCACGTCGTATCTATGATGAAACCCAAGGCCGTCAGCAGGTGTTGCCCCTTGATTCTATTTATAGGAAGACTCTTCCAGATTGGAAAAGGTTAGGAAAAAATGAAAGTAATGATTTTTTTCTGAAATATCTTTTTTTAAACTAAGCACAGAATTTAAAAATGATTTCTGTAAAAGGTGCCTAAAACTGAGAAGTGACTCAAATCATTGACATTATTTTATCTTCATCTCCATCACAAATGTATATACTTTATTAAGATCAGTATTGCAGTGTATTCAATTATATATGCTGACCATGTTTAAGTTGCTAATTAAATGTTATTTGGATATATGAAACAGACAAGCACATGCATGTACAAACCCAAAGCAAATTTTTGGTTTGGCAACAGCAAGGAAGAAAAGATTTCATTATGATTAATAGAATATGAAATTGCTTTATTTGGAGTAGGGGTATAGATGCACGTCTTTTGTTGTATTTATATAATGTGAAAATAAACAGACTTCATTTAGGTAGAGAGGGTCTCTATTGGAAATGCCAATGACAAAGGTGAAGTACAGTACTCCACAATTAGGATGTTTCATTCTAATTTCTATATAAATCTGGTCCCATTTATTTGCTTTTCAAAGTATGTTTTAAGATAGTAACCATGAAAATGAACTAGGTATTATTAATCTAAGTTTTAAAATATAGTATGTATACTTTGATTTTGACTTTTTTATAATCTACCTTAAAAGACTGAAAGAAAATGGTAACAAAACAAAAAATTAAAATTGACCAATAATTTTCTCAGATTTGTAAACAAAGCTTTGCAAGGCCTATAGTTCTACAGCAATAGGTACTTTAAGGAGAACGGGAACTGGTTAAGAGTCTACTATGTTATTAAACTAACATTTCATTTTGTAATCTAAAGGTAGATTAAAGAAGCAACTGGAATTTGAACTCAAATCTTTCTACTTCTAAAATTTCTCACTGTGTTACTGGTCAGTACCCATTTTAAACAACATAGGAAATCCCATCAGATACTGTGTTTTGTGAGAATGATTTTCCCCCTAAGAGGGCTTATTTTATGCCTATACTCTCTAAAGACCAAATTAAGAATTCATGATTTAAAATAAGTATGAATTTGGTACTCAGGGCTAATGTTTGCCCTAGCAACTAGTTATCTTCTCTTTTCCTGGTATTGTACCTCTAATTGGGTTTGAGTTAGCTAGTTTCTGGAACCATCCTACCCTCCAGCACTTTTACCTTCAAGATCTGGAAGAAACTACATTATTTGGAAAGGAAAGGCCCACCACCCCAGCCAGCCTCCATCTCTTGAATCCCATTGTTACCTCTGGCCTGCAATTGCTCCTTCTGTATGCTGGGTGGGAAGAACAGAGAGCCTGACCTCTGAGCTACCTCTCTCACATGTGTCTCAGTCTTGGACTTGCCCCTTTCCTCCACCCTGTGGGCCCTCTCCCTATGACACAGTTATATCATTGGCATTCCTATTTAGGTCCAACTTTAGTGGCTGCTTTTCTTCTTTCTTGTCAAATTAAACAACAGTTAGTTGAACAGTTAGTTCAGATAGTAGTAGGTAAATACTTTAATATGGTAAATATTGTTTTCATTTCTAAGGGCTTAATAATCATTTAGTAGTTTTACTTGTGGATGGGGAGTTGATTAAATGATCAAAATAATGTGGAATGTATTAATGTTTTCCATATTTTATATATTTTTAATCAAAAAGTTCTAGAAGTTTTATTTAATACTTTTAAAATTTTCTTTTCATTCAGACCTCTGCCTCATTACCGAAATGGAAAATTATATTTTAAACCCACTGGAGATCCAGTCTTTGCCCGAGATTTGTTAACATTTCCAGATAACATAGAACATTGTGAAACAGGTAAAGGAAATTATGGTGACTTTATTTTATATAGATATTATATTTGTGAACCAGAGTTATAAATTACTGATTATGGAATTTATGTTTTTATTTAATTTATAAGTAATAGTTTTATTAATATTTAATCCTCTCAGTTTTTCCAATTATAGGTAAGTATTGAATAAAATTCTGTTGTTAGCATTCTTTGTAAGAAAATGTTCAGTTTGTGTTAATACTTTAATATGACCAAAGAAGATGTCATAATTTTAAAATTTTATTTAATTGACTTTTTTAGTATTTGGTATGCTATTAGGAGACACCATTATTTTGGATAATTTGGATGCTGCCAATCATTATAGAAAAGAGGTATGTATTTGAATTTTTTTTTAATTTGTAACTCTAATTCTAATACGTGTTTTTAAATTTTAATATATTATAGACCTATATGGAAATAATTTTATGACACATGCAAATGACTGACTAATCTTGTCGAAACCAATTTAAACCCTACATATTGATAAGCAACATAAAATTGGGCACAATGTGAATGTGCCAACATCAAGTTAAAATGAGATGTTTTGGAGTTATGAAATGGTCTGAGACTCAAAACATCTCTATTACTGATGATAGGATTGGAAAAAGAATACTCTCCAATAATGTTGGCAGAAATGTAATTTTATATAGCTCTTATTTATTAATTGTTAGGGCTGCTATAACAAAGTACCACAGACTGGGTAGCTTAAACAATAGAAATTCATTGTCTCTCAGTTCTGGAGGCTTGAAATCTGAATTCAGGGGATGAGCAGGGTTGATTTGTTTCTGAGGGCTATGAGGGAAGGATGTCTTCCAGGCCTCTGTCCTTGGTTGGTAGATGGTCACCTTCTGTTCACATCAGTACATAACCGTTTTCTAATCCAGTGAGTAGTATAAGGACACTACTCACTGGATTAGATCCTAACCTAATTACCTCATTTTAATTTGATTACTTCTGTAAAGACATTATTTTCAAATAAGGTAACACCCTGAGGAACTTGGAGGTTAGGACTTCAACATACAAATTTTGAGATACACCATTCAAACCATAATACCTTTGAAGGCACAGTTTGGCAATGTAAATGTTTCAATCATCAGCTGCTACATAACAAACACTTCAAAAGTTGCTTTAAACAGTAACAACACATTAGTTCTCATATCTCTGTGGGTTTCTCCAAGTAGTGATGATCCTTTCCCAATAAACTGGAACCCCAAAGGGCTAAACCTTAGTGGAAGGGTAAACAAAGAAATATACCTGCGCATCTCAACTCCAAGTGCCTCTGGAGACTGGCTACAAGAAAATTGCCTCTCTGGCCCTAGCTGGTATGGCTTAGTAGACTGAGTGCCTCTGGCCTGCGAAGCAAAGGGTCTCCAGTTGGATTCCTAGTCAGGGCACATGCCTGGGTTGAGGGCCAAAGTCCCCAGTAAGGGACATGTGAGAGGCAGCCACACGTTGGTGTTTCTCTCCCTCTCTTTGTCCCTACCTTTCCCTTTGGCTAAAAATAAATAAAATCTTTAGGGGAAAAACAAAAAAGAAAATTGTCTCTCTTGAACCTTCAACACTAAGTAGAAGAAAAGAAAAAAATACTAAGTTGTTTTCCTGGAGAATTCAGTATAAACAAACCCACCCTTGTGTCTGTTTGCAGTCGGCATTCCTAGTACTTTGATGGTCTGAAAAGCCTGAAGGCAAACATTTGGTTTCATATAATGCTGAACTGCTAGTGTCCTTAGATATCTAATCAAAGGAAACAGAGTCCCTCTGGAGGAATTCACCTTTATCGTAGAACTATAATAATTTTTATATTGAATATAAGAGCAAATTTCTAAAAATATATTTAATATAGTTCAAGAAATGAAAGTGTTGAAAATTAGAAAAGAACAAGTCCACTGAAAAATTGGGACAACTATAACTGAAAAACAAAAAAATCAAATAAACCTTCTAAAAATAAAAAATATAATAAATACTCACTGAATAGGTTTAACAGCTTAAGAGAGAATAGTGCATTGGGAAATAGGTAAGAAAAATTATCCAGTCTGCAGCTCAGAGAGAAGGAGAGTCCCTACCCTTTGCTAGTCCCTGCAACAGTTGTGAATAAGGTATTTCACAGAACAGTAGGGCTCACCGAATTTGTAACACCGTCATTACCACTTTTTGTCTTGATAGAGAGAATTATACAATTGAAGGATACTTTGAACGTTGAAAAATTGTCTGGGAAAGTAATATTAGCAGGTGCTATAAAAAGAGAAGCAGTTATAATTTATATTTTCAGTCTGTTAAGAAAATAGACAAGTTTGTAAAATTGAGTGTGTTTGTTACTATTTAAGTGGTATGATATCCTTAAAAACAATGTCTGACTCCTGATAAGTGGAAAGTACATGAATCCAGTTTGTATTTTTAATGTTCACTTTTAGAAAACATATAAATACAAACCAAAAGATGTTATTGTTTGTTATAATAAAAGATTTATTTTGCCAAAGAATTCATCACACATTTTCTTTAAGTATGCATCTTATTGCATTTAAATTTGTTTCTTTTTTAAATATCCAATTTTGGGGGGGGGAAACATGTAAAGTACCCTTGGAATTATATTAAAGCAGTAAATACTGGTCATGATTTTCTATTACATGACCTACTTTTTTGTTTTTAAAATATCAAGTTTTATATAATCTTTTATTATTTTTTTAAAAGATTTTATTTTTAGAGAGGGAAGGGAGGGAGACAGAGAGAGAGAGAGAAACATCAATGTACGGTTGCTGGGGGTCATGGCCTGCAACCCAGGTATGTGCCCTGACTGGGAATTGAACCTGCGACACTTTGGTTCGCAGCCCGTGCTCAATCCACTGAGCTACGCCAGCCAGGGCTAATCTTTTAGTTTTATAATTCAGAGACTATTGACCCTCAAAATTAGATTGGAGTAGGTATTTTTACATGTTATGATTTTTCATGTTTATTATTACATGTTCTTCAGTAATTTTTTAATGTATGCCTTTTATTTTACTGTGTGGATGCACCATTGCTTATGTAACTTACTGAAACATGTAAGTTTTGTATTTTTCATTCAGGGCATATTGTTCACATCTGTGATTATTTTTTCAGAGTAAATTTTTAGAAGTGGAATTGCTGGGTCATGCAAAATATTAAGCTGCTTAATACTTGTCACATTTCCTTTTAGAAGGGCTGTCCTAGAGCAGATTAGTTCAAAAGACCCTTTCTCTATAGCTCTCCCAACATGCAGTGTGGTGTGTGGTGTATGGTATGCGTGTGTTTTCACATTTTGAGTAGGGAAAATATCTCATTTGAATTCTGCTTCTCTGATTACCAGTGAAGTTGGACATTTTATTTTTTTATTTCCTAGACTTGTTTTGAAAGGACATTCTTAAAGATCACAAAATACTAAATCTAGTGTCTTTCTTTTATTATCTCACTTCTCTGAAGAATTTACTTTTTGACTAATTTTTTTTGATGACTTAGTTTTACTACATAGTTCTAGTTTCCACAGCTCTCACAATTCTAGCTCTTTTACTTCCCACAATTGAAATTGTGGTATTGTCCTCTGAAGATTCAGCCCTGTGCTTTTCAGTCTAATATTCTCTCTTTGCTATTTTTCGGTTGTCTGGAAAATACATATTTAACAGAAGGAAATTGAGCTAGTGATGCTGCCTTGATAATGTGTCATGGCCTTCAGAAGCACAGGCTGCTCTGGCTAGTCCCTCTCTCTTTCTCTCACCAATAAAGCTATCATTTTGACTTTTTTCCATTTGTGTTGTCATTTTTCTAACTTTAGCTAACACTTGAGAATTATTCATCCTCATTCATTGCCCTGCCCCTGTTTTTTCTCAGTTTATCTTACATATCACTAGCCTATTAAAATAGTTATAAAAATACTAGTATGAGCATGTCATTTCTAATCTCAGAACCCTTAAATGATTTCCCTTTTCTTAGAACAGTTGAAATAAGTTTTATAGGCTCCATAATTATTATATGTTTACTTAAAATAGGTTGTTAAAATTACACACTGTCCTACACTGCTCACCAGAGATGGAGATCGCATTCGAAGTAATGGAAAGTTTGGGGGCCTTCAGAATAAAGCTCCTCCAATGGACAAACTTCGGGGAATGGTATTTGGAGCTCCGGTACCAAAACAGTGCCTGGTTTTAGGGGAACAAATAGGTAGGTTGAGTAAGTACTTCGACAACAGTTTCTCATTTGATTTTAATCCTTTATATGGGGCTTGCGTATTGATACTCTAACATGAAAAATTAACCAGTAACAAATACTAATAAGATGTTTGTTCAGGGCATGTGACCTCCCTCCAACATTTTCCTTCATAGCTTTCCAAGCTATGTCACCTTGTTTTTAGTCAGCTAAAATAATTGTTTTTACATCTGTGCTCTAAACTGTATATACAGGTGGTCGGCATCCCTAACCCTATTTTGTTCAAGGATCACCTGTACTTTTACAGGAGGTCCATACAGGCCATTCTTAGAGCCTATTTATATAGTTGTAATATGCTTGGGTACATACTTTTTCAACAAAAAGTAGTTTGTTGTTATTGTTAACTCTTCTATAAAAATGGTAAATATACATAATATAAAATGTATCATCTTAACTGTTTTTAAATGCACAGTTCAGTGTGCTAATTAAGTACATTCACCTTGTTGTACAACCAGTCTCTAAAACTATTGTCAGTTTTGCAAAACTAAAACTTTGTACCCATTAAATAATTACTTATTATTCCTTTCCCTCGTTTCCCCAAGCCCCTGGCAAATGGTAGGGTTTCTCTCTGTGAAGTTGAGTATGTTAGGTAAATTATATAAGTGGAATCGTACAGTATTTGTTCTTTTGTGGCTGGCTTATTTCACTTAGCATAATATCTTCCAGATGCATCTATGTTACAGCCTGTGTCAGAATACCCTTTCTTTTTAAGGTTGAATAATACTCTATGTGTGTATACCATATATTTTTGTTAATTTTATTGAAGTATAATAAACATATAGAAACATGTACATTTCATAAACATACCAATTTATAAATTATCATAAAATGGACACTGCCCCTGTATTAAGAAATAGAACATTGTTGGCACCACAGAAGGTCTCTCAGGCCCTTTTCCAGTCACTGTCCAAACCCCTCTCCAAAGGATAGCAACTTTCCTAATTTAAAACAGCATACACTAGCTTTGTCCATTTTTGTACCGTATGTGAATGTAATTGTGCAGTTCATACTCTTGTGTGCCTGGTTTTGTTCATTAATACTATATGTATATTTGTAGTTCATTTACATTTCAGGATTGTATTCCAGTGTATAAATATACCATAGTTTATTTCTATATTCTACTGTTGAGGAATTTGGATAGTATCTAGTTTTCTGTTATTACTTCAGCCCTCAACAATGTTCAAAGTAGTAGTTGGGAAACAGTGAAAAGAAGGTTGTTTGTATTCCTTTATGAGGTGGTTGGTCAGGTGCAGCTCTAAGAGGAGACAGAAAAAGCTCAGGAAAACAGTTTATTACACTCACAGGTCCTGGAGACAGGAGGCCCCACACACCATGCAGGGCCAACATGGTGGTAGGAAACCACCAACATGGTCAAGAGGCAGAAGCCGGGAAGGAGAGTGCTGGAGCCACAGCCTTTTGGGGGTTTCTGTTTCTGCAGGAAAGACAAGCCTTGACAGGGTAAACAGTTTAAGATTGACTAGTTTGAGTAATTCCAATGGGCTTTTGGTTATAGGCATGGTCTCTAGCTAGTTGCCTGGTACCTGATCCTGAGATGATAAGGCAGAGGAATATTGCTTCTTGGTGTGCACAGGCCAGATAGGAGGAGGCTTGGCTCTGGATTGGTTAGTTTGCATATCAAAGGCATGCATGGGCTTTGCTCTCTTCAAGAGTTGGCTAACTCTGGGAGGGGCAGTCTCTTTCCCAGCCAAAAAGGTTTTTTTAAGATATCAAAACATATAATCTACAGAAAATTAAAATTATATACAATACCAAGGTTCATACTTCAGTTTATGATGGCATTGAATGCTTGTAAACCCTGTAGACAATAACATAAACTGATAAGAAATCAGAAAAAAACAATTCAAGGCAGTGAATCAACATAAAAACAAGTCAAGGCAGTGAATCAACATAAAAAAGCCTCAATCCTTATCACTGTAGCAGTACAGTTTATGACAGTGCTCCCAAACAAAAAGAATTACCTGTGGAACTTTTAAAATACACAGGTACTGTAGTGACAGCATTTCCAGTTTCCCTGAGTACCTGAATGTCAATATAACAGTAAGGCATTATCTATAGATCTTAGGGAAGAAAAGATTTTAAGTAAAGATTTCTGTGCCATATTGGATTGTTTATATATGTAAGGTTGACAAATAATACAAGGATTTCAGAGATACAACAGTTACTTATCTTTCTTGTGAAATATCTTTAAAGATACATTCTATATACAGACTAATGACTCAACACTAAGAACTCAAATATAGTTTTTAAGAAATCAAATGAGACACTTGAAGATTACTGGTAGGTATAAAGTACTTTTGGTTGTAAACAATAGCAGCCAGCCCTGACCATTTGAAACAAAACAGAATTGTATTGGAAGGGAACTGGAAGAAATCACAGATTCAAAAGAAATTGGAAACAACCAAGACAAAACCAAGAATGGCTTCTGGGACATTCAGCAGTTTTCAATTCCTTGCATCAACACCATGGAGTACATCTACTAGAAGAGAGATTTTCCCTCCTGAATCATAGCCATAGTAAAGATCAGAAAGAACAGAGCTTTGAGAAACCTCTTTCTAGAATATCATGGGATGTTTGCAGAGAAAAAGCAATTTTCAACTAGACAACCACCATGAAAATTGCAATAGCAAAATTAAAAGCGGAGTTGTTTGCCTTCCAAATAATTTTACTACATGGTGTTTTGCATTATAGTATTTAATATGAGATAATAGCAAATAAGAGCAAAAAAAGGAAAAATGAATATTTACATGTTATGAAATAAGACATTGAGTAACGTAAATACATTAGTTCTTTGATTAAAAAGCAAAGATACTTAGATTTTAAAATATCCCTTTCCATGTATTTTTTACTTCTACCCCAGTGAACAGTGTGTCACTTTTATAATCAGAAAAACTTACTAATTATTTTTTAATGCTTATGTTCTTTGAACCAGTAAATGATCTAAACAGATAAAACTTTCTTTTATTCAGATGACTTTTGCAGCCTTGTTTTTCAATCAAAGCATTAGAAATGTTAAATGCTTTAAATGAAGTTATAACTGGGAAATGTCTATTATAATGTTAAATGGAAAGTGGTTAGAAAGTATAAATCCAGCTCTCACACATGTGAAAAATTAAACCTGCAAATTTGTCTAATGAAAGGATAAGAAGCCCTGGCTGGTGTGGCACAGTGGATTGAGTGCCAGTCTGGGAACCAAAGGCTCACTGGTTTGATTCCCATTCAGGGCACAGGCCTGAGTTGCAGGCCGGGTCCCCAATAGGGGGCACTCAAGAGGCAACCACACAGTGATGTTTCTCTCCCTCTCTTTCTCTTTCCCTTCCCCTCTCTCTAAAAATAAATAAATAGCTAATAAAAAGACCAAAACAGTGAGATGGTAGGCCTACCAGTTTTTGCCCAACTTTCCTTTTTTTTTTTTTTCTACATTATCCCAGATTTTCTATAGAGATATTAAAAAATCAGTATGGACATTGTAAAAGCCAGGATATGGACAGAGGAAAGGAGAGTTTTTAACAGCATCTGAAGACAGGAAAATATTTTTAAATAACCAATAAGTAATAAATATATAGTTTATAATCATTATATCATCAAACTAATTAACACTTTCATGTTTATACATTCCAAATATGTAGCCAGGTTAGACATTATTTATACTTTATTATGTCATGCTTAATTTATTCTAATATTTGCCTTGTCATTTATTACTATACATTTTTTAAGTTAAACCATTCTTAATGTTTTTTAGAAATAGTGAACAAGATTAAGTGCTGTAGTTTTTCGGGCAAGTGTATTTTGTTTTATTGTGGAAATAAACCAAGTATATAATGAATTCCCATGGACCTATCAGGTAGCTACTTTTATTTGTTATAACTATCCCTCTCACAATTTGCCTCCCTCGTCCTCTCCCTGGGTAGATTATTTTGGAACAAATCAAAGCAGAAATTCTAGTATGTTTTTTCACATAATTTCTTCCCAGTCATCAGAGCTTATCATTTTTTCTTGCCAATACATTCTTAGAATCATGTAGAACACAAAGTTTGAAGAAACCTAAACATTTTTAGTAAAGTCTACCTACCTACCTAACGGCTTAAATCTTCCAGTGGTAAGAAAGTTCCTTCTGCCTTGTAGGTAGCCTTAACTTGCTTAATAATAGCCCTTTAGATATACTTTCAATTCTTTGTATTATTTTTAGTAGTTTTGCTTATATAGTCATTCCCTTAGATACATTGAAATAATTTATATCTCTCTTAATATACAGAAATTAATGCATTGTAATTTCAGTTGTCTTCCATTGAACTGATTTGTTTAAAGTATTTCACAGTTTTCATATTAAAGTTTCATCAGTTTCTATTTTTTCCAGAGAAAAAATTTCAGACAACGAATATTGTAAAAGCTCAAAAATCATTTATAAGCAGAACTGAATGCGAATTTTGAATTTTTCTCTTTGTTAGAATTCTCATAAATTTAGTTAGGAAGTAACTTTTAGTGACACTATGGTAAATAGAAGTTACATTTAATATAGAAATTAGGGGTTGATAAGGCATATTAAATTAAGCTGCTGCTGTCCACTTCATGCATAAAATATGAACCTGCTATTAGTGCTACAGTTAATGGAAAATATTTAATATTATAAATAACAAGACTAATGTTCTATAAAAATATTTAAATATAAATAGGATTTCAGTCCTCAGTGATTTGAAGTTTTATGTTGTCTCCTGAAGTACACCAGGTCTGTATACTATTTTGTAACTCATTCACATATAAAATAAGTATATTTTATGCACATAAAAAAGGCTTTTTTACTATGAAAGTGGAAGTACTACCAAACCAAAAAAAAAAAACAGGTTTCTTTCTAGGTACCTTCAGGAATTCCCAATAAGTCATAAAGAATTGAGGAACATAAGGACCTTGTCATCAGTCAGTTACACATACAGAATTTGTATTTGAATATTGAATATATTCATAAGCGTACACAGATACTCTTGGATGTGTACTTGCTCATTCACTCTTAGTATAGATTCCCAGAATGCTGGATAGTTTTCTTTTTAAATACTGTTCTTGACCCTTAAAATATAGAATATCTCATATCTTATAGCTAATATACCCTGACTCTTAAATAATTTCACAGTTTTATATGTAAACTACTGTATATATTTGTTAAATGTTTGAGTATTTCATTCCTATGAATATTGATCATCTTTTTATGTGAGTAGCATCTCAAAAGGCAAGATAGTAAATAAATATTTTAGGCTTTGTGATGCAAGAAGCAAAATCAGGGGTTTTATGAAAGTATTTGTATGACCATTTATAATATAACCATTAGAAATTGTATAGAACATTCTTGGCCCATGGACTGCAGCCTACTGGCCCCCAGACTAGAGTATAGTCACCATATTTAATATTTAGTGTCTAAATCATAGAGGCAATAAATAGTATAATGTAATACATTTTAAGACAGGTAATATAAGGAAAGATAAAATTTTTTTATCAAAAGTGCATTTTTGAAATGTGTTTAAAGTAATGGTCATGTCTGTTAGAAGCAGTGATTTTCTGACAGTACTGTATATATTTAATGCATTTGTAACCCCCCTCAAATTTGTGTGGAATAAGATTGAATATTAAACAGGATATAAATATTGACTGAGTGATCCCATTTACAGAGCACTCTTATGTAGAAAACTCCTTACAAAGAATTAAACTTACTAAAGTTAAGCCATTGAAGAAAATCAAAATTTAACAAACCAACAGTCTCATGTTGAAATCTAAACTGATCTAAAGTTTTTAAAATACCAAAACTTTATTTGCTTAGAATGAACATTTTGTGTTAAAAGTAGCTCCATCTGTTACTATAACATAGTACCCAGTGTCGCTAATTCTTCTTTCTCACAACCCTAATTTGATGTGATATCAGTAGTTTTAATTAAATGGCTTTGGTTTCTTTGCAGATCTTCTTCAACAGTATCGTAATGCTCTGGACAAGTTGAACAGTCTGACCAAGGACCTTAACCGTCATTTAGAGTACCTTCAGTCTCCTGAAATGAAGAAGAAAAAACACGAACTTGATGAACAAGAGAAAAGTCTGAAGCTAGTAGAGCAACAACTAGGTATGTGCTTACATTTTGTTAATGTCTACTTTCTCTGCATGAAGATAAATATTTATGATTAAAGAGGTTCAACCATAATAAGAAAGAATGTGAATGATCTGGAACTTTATATTGACTCTAAGTCATCTGATAAATGATGGTTATAAAAAAAGGTTATAAACTCTTCTCTCAGCAGGAGTAATAAGAATCAGTCTCAGTATTATTTATTAATTCTTTTTTTATAAATTAAGATGTATTTGCTTTTCTTGATTATAATTCCAATCTTTTAAAAGTTAATTTTCTACTTTTATAGCTATAACTCTCACACCTAAGTGTAATGATTCATTACGTCATCCAACAAAGGTTGAAATGACAGATTGTCCAATTCCTCCTAAAAGAATGAGAAGAGAAGTAATAAGACAAAATAGGTAAGTCTATTTATGACAGTTATCATTGGTTAGTTTATCAAAGCTCTTATCTCAGTATGCTCTAAAATATAGCATGAGTTTATTTCCAATTTCCCCCTTGGGCCAGAATGTCTTTTTCATTTAAACTAAATGATGGATAATGAAGGAAAACATAATCATTATATTTTCCTAGGATACCCCAATTTTCTAAATGATTTTTGCTAATTATTTGGAAAGTTTTAATAGTTTATTTTTCTATTATTTTTAAAGTTAAAGATTTACATTGCTTTTCTGTTGTTTGGCTTAACTTTCAAACACAATGCATTCTGCTTCGTAGGATCAACTTGATAAATATAGAATATGCAAAACCTTTTGTACGTTACTTATTTAAAAATTGCTAATAATGTTTGGTTTGGAAAATCAGATATACCCTTTAAATAGCTCATCAAAATACCAACAAAGCATTCAGCAGCCTAACTCAATGGTATAAAAACTATACTTTTTAGATTAGATTTTAGTAAGGCCCTAACACAGAAAGATACCATGGTACAAGAGTTTTTTTTATACATTATTGCAAAAAGTTTAAATACAGACTTTTGAGACTGTGGTATTTGGATTTGATATTCCATGCCCTTTTTATCTACATATTCTGCATTTATACAGTAACTATGTGAATGCTGATTTTGTGCCATATATTGCAGGGTGAATAGAAGTGGGAAGCAGAGAAAGGAATTTACTTCATTCCATATGATAGATGCCTTAAGACTTTAGAGCTTAAATCTCTCACAGTTTTGAGAAGGGCTCAATTTAACAAGTGTACAGGAGATATGGGGAGTTTATGAACAAGTTAAGTGATGCCACCAAGAAGCAGTCAGCCAAATCCAGAATGTCAAGAATAGGACATTGTAAAGGAAAGGTCAACTGCTTTTGTTAATAAATCAATGACCTAAAAGAAGGATGAACTGTTTATTGCAGAATAAATGTGACTGATGATCAACAGTCAAATGTAGTATGTAGACCTTTTTTTTGGATCTGAATTTGAATCCTTAAAATGACAACTTCTAAAATATTTGGAGAAATTTTAATATCACCTGGATATTAGCTATATTAAGAATTATTAATTTTGTAATTTTGCATATAATAACATAGTATTTACATTAAAGATATATTTTAGAAATATGCAGTGAGGTATTTATTAGTTAAGTAACTTGATGCCTAGGATTTACTCTAAAATATTGCAGGAGGAAAAATATGTGACAGGATATCAAAACAGATTGGTCAAAATGTTATAATTATGCAGGTTGCTTGTAATTTTTAAATATGTTTTTGGAGATGGGGAGCATTTTGTCAGTTTTCTAAGAGACAAGTAAAGAAATTCCAGTTCTAAAGTACATATACTTGAAGCCACATCATAGCCTCAGCACTGAATTAGCCCAAGACTTTGCAGATACAGTAGTATTACTACAGATATCACTGATTTCAATCGTGTTCATTAAGATTTTGTAGTAATTCAGATTTGGGATGGGCTCAAGTTGTTTATCATTAATTTGTTGGTAGTAGCACCATCATTTACGAAGTCGTACATTATATACAGTAAATCAAATGGTAAAGATTGTGTTGTACTGTAATGTGAGCCACACATGCGATTTGAAATTTTCTAGGAGCCATGTTAAAAAGAAACAGATTAATTTTAATAATAGATTTTATTGAATCCAGCCTATAAAGTACCCATTGTAACATGTTATCATTGTAACATTGTACAGTTATCATTGTAACATGTAAACAGCATGAAAAATTAATGAGGTATTTTAAATGCTTTTTTTTGTACAAAGTCTTCAGAATTCTGAAGACAACACATCTCTATTAGGACAAGCTACATTGCAAATACTCTGTAGCCACATACAGCTAACAGTTACCATATTGAATAGCATAGGCATAGAAAGAGCTTATGATGATAAAATCTTGTGTCCTATACATCTTCACCTGACTCCATTACCTAGAGGCAACCTTTGTTTTAAATGTTTAGTTTTAGTTATTTTGCTATTGCCTCCAATTTTTCTTTTTTTGTTTTTCTTTTTTTTCCTTGTTTTTCTTTTTTTCCATTTTTTTACATATACTTAAGTCTGTCGTATCAGTTTTCAGACAGTACAGCTCACCCAACTCTTTGATGTGGAGGTTTGTCTTACCTGGTCTTCCTAATGACTTTTGGGCTGAATTGTTCTGAATTATTTTAGATTTTTTCCTCTATCATGATTATTTCATGATATTCTACCCTGCAACCACAACCAAGTCATCCATATTTTTTTCAAAAGTAGAGAGCAGTAAACCACATAACATTACTATGGCTGTGTAAACAATTAGTACTAGGCAAAGTTGTGTGCTAGGATTACATGTTTTTCTCTATAAAGTTCTAGGTCACCAGTCAGTGTTTTAAACATCAGGATCAAATAAATCCTGCACACTGATGTTCTTGAAATCATGTTAAATTTTAATCCAATTCTTATTTAGACTGGTTCTTGGATGTTATTTTTTTTTTCTGGAGTTTCTGATTTTTTTCCTTCTTTCTTTCACTGTCTTGATCACCTACTCTTCCTCCTGCTCCAGTGACTGCTATCTATGTAGACCTCCTGGGTCTTCCTTGGCTACGCTCTTGAGTTGGATCCACTGTGTCTTGGATGCTTTGCCTTTCTCTTAAAACTTTCTTAGGAAAAGTGTATACAAAGAAATTTGGAGCTTTTGCATATCTGAAAATGTCTTCATTCTGCCATTACATTTGATTGAAGTTTTCTGGTAGTAATAGGATAGAAACAAGTCTAGAATATACTAAAGGAGGAAGAACTGGGAAACAGTCTAGAGACAATGTCAAGAGACAAAAGGAGGATGGGAGCGAGATGGAAACGGAGAGGAAACCAACAGCCTAGAATGTTCAAACCAAAACTTTGAAAGCTTTGTTCTCTTGTTTCTAGGCATTACACTTATACCACAGAGTTAGATAACAATGATAATTAGTTAATTAAATATTAGTATATTGACTTTAGCTATAGTTGGTAGCACTCTAGAGGCTTCTCTAATGCTGGCATCTAACGAGCTAACAATCTTATAGTTGGCTTTCCAGCCACACACTTAAAGCAAAGCCTGCTGACCCACTGACCCTGCTCTGACCTGTCTCATTTAAATTTCCACTCAGAAAGGAGACTTGATGGGAAAATAGTTATGTTTTTTCAGGAGGAGAGTAAATCCAAGCTAGCAGCACCATCCTGTTTTAACTATAATCATACAGCCCTGGCTAGTGTAGCTCAGAGGATTGACCATGGCCTGCAAACCAAAGGGTTGCCAGTTCGATTCCCAGTCAGGGCCCATGCCTGGGTTGCAGGCCAGGTCCCCAGTAGGGGGTGCATAAGAGGCAACCACACCTTGATGTTTCTCTTTTTCTCTTTCTCCTTCCCTTCCCCCCTTTCTAAAAAGAAATACATAAAATCTTCTAAAATTTAAAAAATAAAAAAATAATGTAATCATACAACCAAGAATCATCATGTATCCACGCATATGAGAAAAAAAATCCAAGATAAATAGTAAAACCAACCCTGAAGGTAATTCAGTAAAACTCTTTAAAATTTGTGATTTTTAATGAGATTGCAGAAGGAGTTGTATTTACAAAACTCGGGGAGTATTAAAAGAAAGATACAGGTGGAACGAGGTTATAGATTACAAATACCATTGTTGAAATAAAATATTCAGAGGACTAAGGACCCTGGCCAGGTAGCTGATTCAGTTAGAGTTCATCCCCATAGCCAAGGTTTTGGGTTTTATCTCTGGTCAGGGCGCATACAAGAATCAACCAAATGAATGCATAAATAAGAGGAACAACACATCAATGTTTCTCTCTCTCAATAAGTAAAAATTTTTTTTAAAAGTCATTGGCCCTGTATGGGGGTGGGGGGAATCAAGGAACTGAAAAAGAAACTTCCTAGAGAAATTATGTGAAGACAAAGGTGGAGACAATAGAGGACCAGTTCAGACTGTTAGGAATGTTAGAAAGAAGAAAATGGAGAAGAAAAATATGTAGAAGAGAGCTTTCCAGGAATGAATGAAAGGGCACAATGACTGACAAAAAAGGCATCAAGAGAATTCATAGTAAAATTTTAGAATATTAAAGGTAAAAGAGTGTAAATTTTTTCAGAGAGTCAAAGGGAGAACCATATTGTCAGTGCAGATTCTGACACAAAGAAAACAAACACCAAAAACTCAGCTATTGTTCAGCTTTGTGTTGGCAGTATTTAAAGTTTTAGATTGAAATTCTGGTATACTCTAACCTGTGGCTTCCTCCCCTTTTGCATCTTGTTTATCGTTGGGAAATTTAAAATCACTTTAAATTTCTTAAGTTTCTATATAAAATTTAACTTTCTGTTTAATTGGTAATGTCCTCATATACAGCCTTGGTCTGTACTCCATAAAGTATTTTTAAAATTTTTTTGGAGTACACTTTATGACTTGGCAAAATGTGCATAACACATAACATTAAATAATGAAGAAGAATATAAAACTATACATGGCATGATTTAAATTCTCTTTAAAAATCACATACACACACACACAAGACTGGAAGAACACATATAGGAAGTGGAATTACAGGTAATTTAAAATTTCTTTTGCATACCTAAATTTTTTTTTCAAAAATATCTTTATTATGTAATGTCATTTACAGTTATATCATTGTAACATTTTTTCAATTTTTTTTATTGTTCAGTTACAGTTGTCCTACCTTTTCCCCCATCCCTCCACCACTCCCACCATCAGTACCCCCCATTGTCTGTGCCCATGAGTCCTCTGATCAAGTTCTTTGGCTTGTCCCTTCCCCTTCTTTCCCCTCTTATCCCCTGACCCTGGCCCTCTGGCCACTGTCAGCTTGTTCTTTACTTCTAAGCCTCTAGTTCTATTTTGCTTATTTGTGTTTTTTTTATTGATTAGGTTCCACTTATGGGTAAAATCATAAGGTGTTTGTCTTTCACCACCTGGTTTAATTCACTTAGCATAACACTCTCCAGTTCCATCCATGCTCTCGTAAAGGGTAGGAGTTCCTTCCTTCTTTCTGCTATGTAGTGTTGCATTGTGTGTGTTTACCACAGTTTTTTGATCTACTCATTTACTGATGGGTACTTACGCTGTTTCCAGCACTTGGCTATTGTAAATAACACTGCTGTGAACATTGGGGTGCATAGGTTCTTTTGAATTGGTGTTTTCAGGGTTCTTAGGGTATAATCCCAGCAGTGGGATTGCTGGATTGAAAGGCAATTCTATCTTTAGTTTTTTTGAGGAAATTCCATAGTGTTTTCCACAGTGGCTGCACCAGTCTGAATTCCCACCAACAATGCACTAGAGTCCCTTTTTTTCCACAACCTCACCAACACCTGTTTGTTGATTTATTAACGATGGCCATTCTGACTGGTGTGAAGTGATAGCTCATTGTGGTTTTAATTTTCATCTCTGTAATGGCTAGTAATGTTGAGCATTTTTTTCATATGTCTGTGGGCTCTCTGTATGTCCTCCTTGGATAACCATCTGTTCAGGTCCTTTGCCCATTTTTAAGTTGGATTGTTTGTCTTCCTGGTATGAAGTCGTGTGAGTTCTTTGTATATTTTGGAGATCAAGTTCTTGTCTGATATATCATTGACAAATGTTTTCCCGTTCGGTGGTTCCCTTTCCATTTTGTTGATGTTTCCTTTGGTTCTGCAGAAGTTTTTTAGATTGAGGTAGCCCTATTTGTTTATTCTTTCCTGTATATTGTTTTTGTTTTTGTTTTTTTAGGTTCAGTTGTTGATAGTTGTGAGTTCTCATTTTATTGTTCATATTTTTTATCTTCTTTTTCTTAGATAAGTCCCTTTAACATTTCATAGAATAAGGGCTTGGTAATGATGAACTCCTTTAACTTGACCTTATCTAAGAAGCACTTTATCTGTCCTTCCACTCTAAATGATAGCTTTGCTGAATAGAGTACTCTTGGGTGTAGATCCTTGCCTTTCATGACTTTGAATATTTGTTTCCAGCCCCTTCTTACCTGCCAGGTTTCTTTCAAGAAATCAGCTGACAGCCTGATGGGAATGCCTTTCTAGGTAACTCTTTCCTTTTCTCTTGCTGCTTTTAACATTCTCTCCTTATCTTTAATCTTGGGTAATGTAATCATGATGTGCCTTGGTGTGTGCTTCCTTGGGTCCAATTTCCTTGGGACTCTCTGAGCTTCCTGGACTTCCTAGAAGCCTATTTCCTTTGTCAGATTAGGGAAGTTCTCCGTTATTATGTTTTCAAATAAGTTTTCAATTTCTTGCTCTTCCTATTCTCCTTCTGGCCCTCAATGATTTGAATGTAGAACATTTAAAGTTGTTCCAGAGGCCCCGGCTGGTGTAGCTTAGTGGATTGAGCGCTGGCCTGTGAACCAAAGGGTCACTGGTTCAATTCCCAGTCAGGGCACATGCCTGGGTTGTGGGCCAGGCCCCCCAGTAGGAGGCATGCCAGAAACAACCACATATTGATGTATCTCTCCCTCTCTTTCTCCCTCCTTTCCCCTCTCTAAAAATAAATCAATAAAATATTTTAAAAAATAAAGTTTCAGAGCTTCCTAAGTCTCTCCTCATTTTTTTGAATTCTTATTTCTTCATTCTGTTCTGGTTGAATGTTTATTTCTTCCTTCTGCTCCAAATCACTGATTTTGAGTCCCAGTTTCCTTCCCTTCACTGTTGGTTCCCTGTACATTTTCCTTTATGTCACTTTGCACAGCCTGTACTTTTCCTCTAGTTTGCGACCATACTCAACCATTTCTGTGAAATGATTACCAGTGTTTTGAACTCTGCATCTGATAGGTTGGCTATCTCTTCATTGCTTAGTTATATTTTTTCTGGAGCTTTGATCTGTTCTTTCACTTGGGCCATATTTTTTTTGGCTAAGTGCACCTCTTATGTAGTAAGTGATGGAGCCTTAGGTATTCACCTAGGTGGGGCAACCCACATTACTGTGTTGTGGTGCTGTATGTGGGGGATGAGTGTGAGAGGGAACAATGCTGCTTGCTCAGCTCTCAGTAGTCTTTCAATTACTTCCCCCACTACCCACAAACAAATCAGGCCGTTCTGGTACTGCTTCCCAGGGTGTGGTTTTGTGTATATTCTAGGACCCAGTGGGTCTCTCCAACAAACTCTTCTGTGCGGCTAGGAGTTTATCCTGCATCCTCAACCCCCACAGATGTTTTCATTCAGAGGTTTTGAGGTGTTATTTCCCTGCCCTGGAACCCTGGATTGCATGGTCTGTCTCACTCCCTAGTTGTGCCTCCCAGTTTATTTGCATGCAAATATGGGATTGCCAGTCCACCAGCTGCTGCCTCGCTCACCATTATCCTCCAGGTACTGCCTTGCCACGCATCCTCTCCCACCTGGCTGCCTGTCTCTGCCCCTCCTACCAGTCTGGATGAATGTTTCTTCTTTACCTCCTTGGTTGTTAGACTTTTATACAGTTCAGTTTTCTGGCAGTTCTGGTTATTTTTTGTTTTCAAATATGTGTTTGTCCTCCTTTTGGTTGTGCAAGGAGGCAAAGTATATCTACCTACACCTCCATCTTGGCCAGTTGTGTCCCCTTCATTGTCTTAAAGCAGTCCCTTTAGTGTGTCTTGCAATGCTGGTTTGGTGGAGGTGCTTTCTTTTAACCTTCTTTAGTCTGGGAAACTCCTTATTTCACCTTCCATTTTAAATGGCAGCCCTACCAGGTAGAGTAGCCTTGGTTGCAGGCCTTTGCTTTTCATTACTTGGAATATTTCTTGCCATTCCCTTCTGGCTCGTAGTGTTTCTGTTGAGAAATCAGCTGCTAGCCTTACCAGAATTCCCTTGTATGTTACTGTTTCTCCCTTGCCGCCTTTAAGACTCTCTCTTTGGCTTTAAAAGTTGTCATTTTAATTCTGATGTGTCTTGTAGTGGGCATCTTTGGATTTATCCTAATTGGGACTCTCTACGCTTCCTGAACTTGTTTGGCTTTTCCTTTTTCCAGGTTGAGGAATTTTTCTGTCATCATTTTTCCAACAGGGTTTCTATCCTTTGCTCCTTTTCTTCTCCTAGTATTCTTATGATGTGAATGTTATATATCATGTTGTCCTGAAGTTCCCTTAAACTATCCTCATACTTTTTGAGTCTTTTTTCATTTTGTTGCTCTACCTGGGTATTTCTTCCTACCTTGTCTTCCAGCTTGCTGAATTAGACCTCTGCTTCATCCAGCCTGCTTGTAATTCCTTCTAGTGTATTTTTTTATTTCAGATATTGTATTCTTTGTTTCTTCCTGCTTCTTACTATTTCCTTTTTCATGCTATTGTAGTTCCTACTCGGTTCCTTGTAGTTGTCACTGAGTTCATTGAGCATCCTTATAACCATTTTTTCTTATTTCTATGTCTGATAGATTGCTTGCCTCAATTTCATTTAGCTCTTTTACTGGGGATTCTTCCATTCCTTTCAATTGGGGTTTTTTCTTTGTCTCCCCATTTTAAGTGATTCTCTTTATTTCTGTATCTCAGGATTCTCTGCTTTGCCTGCCTGCCTCTGTTTGGCCTTCTGTGGTAGGAATTCTCTGGGACTCAGTGGTACAGTCTCTTTGATCTCCTTGTCTGGATGCTCTAGGGTTGCCCTTTCTTCTGTTTGTGTGGGCTCTCTTGTACTTGGGTGTACTCCATAAATTTTGAACTAATGTCAGTATCTCAAAAACATTTGAAATTAAAGGATTTAGTGTTGAAATAGTGGTGTATTTTATCCATGCAATCAGGAACAAATTTAATAGTAGGAAAGAGCAACATAATGTATATGTTCACATGTTTTTTTATATTTGCATATGTGTATTACATACTTACATATTTATTATTTGCTTTTATAGAGATTATATACCATATTTCATTAACTCTAAGATGTCAGTAATATAAGAGAAAGTTATTTCATGAACATTAAAGAAAAACACTGCAAATTAATTCATGAGGTTAAAAGGTAGATTTCAGAGATGTTAAATGTGGAAAAATGTGGATCTTAGAGTCAACAAAATATATTTAACAATATATGATATTACATAGTAGACTCTTTAATAGAGAGTTCAGTTTTCTATTCAATTTTTACTCATTAAAGATCACAAATTAGCTCTTTATCAAAAATGTGTATCTTCCATTTGGAGATGGTAGTTTAGGGAACTTTCATTAGAAAATAGAGTATTTATGTTTTACCTGAATAAAAATATCTCTGTGTGTGTTGTGTATATACACATACCCCCAAGGTATTCACTATGTTCATCTCTACATGAATGGAACTGTAGGTATCTTTAAATGTTTTTTTTTCTTTTGCTTGTCCTTATTTTGTTAACATTTTTGTAATAAGCATTATAAGTATTGTTAATTTTTAAAAGCTGTAATTTCATTTCAGGAAAATGAGGGGAAAGTAAGGGAAATCTTCAGACTTGGGGTCTGAGAAATAACCATTGTAAAGAAATGTGGTGCAAATTACTTAACCCTTTTTCTGTATATGTTTACTGCTTTTATTTTGAGACTTTCCTACATTTTTTTGGCATATATGTCAAAGAAGTGATTATGTACAAGGATTTAATTAAATATGTTTATACTGAGAATTATTATAACTAATAATAATAATATATAGTTCCATTGCATATTTAACCATGCAGTTCTAATGAGGGAGTTTGGGAAAGGAAAATTTTGATACATGTAATTTATTTATTTTTTCCCATTATGACCAGGACTATAAGCAAAACAAATGTGTGAAAAGTGGCAGAGAAGAGGGGACCTTTGGTCTCAGTAAGAATGCCCTGCCTTCTGCAGCTCTCTTTCAGAAGACCAAGAAGGTGGCTTACCAAACTGTATATTTCTCGGGACAGTACCAAGAATCTGGGGCATTCATTTCCATGTCTGTCTAGAGAGGACTGGAAGCAACCATTCAGTTTTATGAATCTCACTGGACAATATGGATTTACTGTAATTATTCCAGCCAGCATGCCCTGTGGTTGTCATTACCTTGCAGATGTGTCAGAGGAAAATGTACAAATATGGCAGTGACTGTAAAACTGGCACATAGCATTTATTAATTCTGAAGAAAAGCATATGTACTATTTTTCAATATGATTACTATAGACATGCTAGAACTATTTCTTAGAAACAAACCTTTTTATTACTTTTGTGTGAATTTATTTAACAAAACTGTTTTGTCTGTTATTGTCTAAGGGTGGTTCCAGAGGTTAGGTATTTAATTTTAAATATGTGAGGAAACTCTTAATTAATGGATTAATGAAGACTTCAAAATAAAAGTAGTCAAAAAAGCACAGGAATCTGGGAATTCAAATGTTAAAATATGTGAAAAAATATTCATGAGTAAATTTGTGACAGCAGTAACATTTTAAATTTCTAAAGACTTATCCTGTATGTATATAAAATATGGCTCAGCATCCATTTTTATAAGTATTGTTTGACTATTAATACTAGATTATATAGTCTCAGCCTTAATTCTATATTTGCATTATTTTGTAATTTTTTTATTGCTATTTTTAAAGGGTTAAAGAACTTGTACACTTCTACATTAATGCAATAAGGTCCTGCTAGGAAGTTGCCTCAGACACATTTGAATTGTGTATTAAAGCTCACATGTCAACATATATGTCTTTGTGTAAGGTCATTCATATCGGTCTGTGAAGTTACTTGGTAAGGAAATAGCTTTTGGTACAGTTTTGTGTCCCAGGAAATATGTGTGTTTTTAAATCCTTTCTAAGTACATAGTGAGGTTAATAAAGAGGATTGGCTTTTTTCTAATTTAATAGATCTTTTTCCATTGAAAACTTCGTAACAGTTATTACCTTGGAAAGAACTATTACACTGATAACCTGTCTTTATAATTGGAAATCATTTAACTGTTCTTGCTGAAGAAATAAAATGGCAATAATAGAATTAGCTAAAGAAGATTGGATTTCTTTTAAGTGAAATTTATTATTATTTGTTCTTAAATACTAGTGTAAAAAGATAAAAATCCTATCTTCTATAATTATTATACTTTTGACTCTTTGACATAGTTATTTACAATTATTTTAAATGGGTAGGATTAATTCAATTATATTTTAGTGTATAATTTTCATCTAATTTTTACTAAAAAGTTTGAATTTGTATCATTTTTATACTGTTAAAATAACTTTTCAGTTATATCTGCTAAACATATTCATGGAATCATCTCTTCATGTTCATGGTTGTGGAATTATATTTATAAAGTTACTTTTATACATGTTAATTTAAGAGTTTTATTTTGCATTCCTGTTGAATACTTAGTACCTGTTTTGAAGAAGATACCATTCCTCGGTATCCATGGGGAATTGGTTACAGGACTTCCTGCTGATACCATAATCCATGACCACTCAAGTTCTTTATATAAAATGGCATAGTATTTGCATATAACTTGCACACATCCTCCCATATACTTTAGATTACATATAATACTTAATACAATGTAAGTGCTATGTAAGTAGTTCTTACACTGTATTGTTTAGTGAATAATGGCAAAAAAAATGTTGGTACATGTTCAATACAGATGCAGCCATCATAGGACTAACAACATGTCAACAACAAAATAACTTTTAAATAGACTTTAAAAAGAAAAATGTTATTAGACATAAAGAGGGTCATTTGATAATGATAAAGGGGTCAATCCATCACAAAAATATAAACATTATAAGCATGTGCACCTAATAACAGAGAACTAAGATACATGAAACACAAAGTGACAGAAATGAAGAATATTCAACAATAGTAGTTAGAGATTATACCCCATTTTCTTTTTCTTTATTTTGTTATTTTTCAATTACAGTTATTACATAATACTATATTTCAGTACTATATTAGTTTAATATGTACAACATAGTTATTAGACATCTATATAACTTACAAGTGATCCATTTTTATGTTCTGCATGTATCTGTCCAGTTTTCCCAACACTATTTATTGAAGATACTGTCTTTATTCCATTGTATATTCTTGCTTCTTTTGTCATTGATTAATTGGCCACATAGGTATGGGTTTATTTGGGGGCTCTGTTACATTGATCTATATATATCAGTTTTTATGCCAATACTGTGCTGTATTGATTACTATAGCTTTGTAATGTAGGTTGATATCAGGTAGCATGGTACCTCCAACTTTTTCTTTCTCAAGATTACTATAGCTACTCTGGGAGGGGGAGGGGGAAGTTGCTTTCATATAAATTTTAGGATTATTCTAGTTCTGTGAAAAATGTCATTGGTATTTTGATAGGGATTTCATTGAATCTGTAGTTTGCTTTGGGTAATACAGACATTTTAATAATGTTAATTATCCCTGTCCATGAGCACCATATAGCCTTCCATTTATTTGTATCTTTAATTTCTTTCTTCAGTGTCTAATAGTTTTCTGAGTACAGGTCTTTTACTTTCTTGGATAAATCTATTCCTAGGTATTTTATTCTTTTTGATGCAATTAGAAATGGGATTTTTAAGAAATTTTTCATTCTGATAGTTCGTTCTTTGTGTATAAAAATGCAGTCAATATCTGAATATTAATTTGGTATCCTGCCACTTTACTGAGTCCATTTATTTTTATTGTTTTTTGGTGGACTCTTTAGGGCTCTCTTTATATAGTATCATGTCATCTGCAAATAACAGTTTGACTTCTTCCTTTTTTATTAGGATGCCTTTCCCTTGTCTGATTGCTGTGGCTAGGATATCCAATACTATGTTGAATAAAAGTGGTAAAAGTAGACATCCGTGTCTTGTTTCTGATCTCAAAAAAAATTTTTGCAGCTTTTCACCATTATGTATGTATGATGTTAGCTATGGGTTGGTCATATATGACCTTCAATATGTTGAGGTATGTTCTGTCTATCACCATTTGCTGAGAGTTTTTTTAATCAGAAATGGATGTTGGATTTTGTCAAATGCTTTTCTGCATCTGTGATATAATCATGATTTTTATGCTTCCTTTTGTTTATGTAGTGTATCATGTTAATTGATTTGTGGACATTGAACCAACTCTGCATGCAAGGAATAAATTCCACTTGATCATGGTGTATGATCTTTTTTAATGTATTACTGAATGTATTTTGCTAATACCTTATTGAGGATTTTTGCATCTATTTTCATCAGGAATATTGGCCTATGATTTTCATTTTTTGTAGTGTCTTTATCTGGTTTTGGTATCGGGTATACCCCATTCTCAACAATGGAACAACTAGACCAAACTAATAGATGAGACCAAGAACACAATGAAAGACACTATATAAGCCAAGTAAACTTCACAAACATAAAAGATTTCATCCAACTACATTATACATTCTTTTTTTTAAAAAAAGATTTTATTTATTTTTAGGGAGAGGGGAAGGGAGGGAGAAAGGGAAAGAAACATCAATGTGTGAGAGAAACATCAATTGATTTGCCACTTGCACACCCCCAGCTGGGGACCAAGTCTGCAACTCAGACATGTACCCTGACCCAGAATCAAACTGGCAACCTTTGGGTACACAGGCCAGTGCTCAGTCAACTGAGACACACCAGCCAGGGCCAATATTTTACATTCTTAAGCACACATGGAATATTCTCCAGGGTAGACCATAGACTAAGCTATAAAACAAACCAAAAAATTTAAGAAGATAGAAATAATATAAAGTAGGTTCTCTGGTCAAAAGGCAATCAAATTGTAAATAACAGGGAAACAAATACATGGAAATTAAACAGTATACTCTTAGATAGCCAATGGATCATAGAAATCAAAAGGAATTCAGAAAATACTTTGAGAAGAATGAAAAGAAACCACACCAGAAGTTACAAGATGCATTGCTTAGAACAGCGCTTAGCAGGAAACTTAGTAACGATAAATAACCGCATTAAGAAAGGAAAGATCTCAAGTCATTAACCTAATCTTTTACCTTAAGACATTGGAAAGCTAGAAAATTAAACCTAAACTAATCAGAGGAAAGAAACTTCAGTGTGGAAATGAATGCAATAAAATAGAGACTAGAAATACAAAAGAGAAAAGCAATAAAACCAAAACGTTTTTTTATTTCAATAATATTGAAAAACCTATAGCTAGTTTGACCAAGAAAATAAGAGAATATATTAGAATGGCGAATATACTAGAATCAGAAATGAAAGAAGTACATTCCTGGTGACCTTACATAAGTAAAGAGGGTTATAAAGGAATACAATGAATATATATGAACAAATTAGACACCTTAGCTGAAGTGGACAGGGTCCTAGAGAGAGACAAACTGCTGGAACTGACTAAAGAAATAGACATATAACAAGTGAAGATTTTGAATCGGTAATTTTTAAAGAGAAAAAAAAAGTGCCCCCAAAGAAAAGCCCAGGTCCTGTAGACTTTACCACTGAATTCTACCAGACATTTAAAAAATAGATACCAATTCTTCACAAACTTCCAAAAAATTGTAGAGAATACTTCCCATCTCATTCTATGATGTCAGTAGTACCCTGACAACCAAAACTGAAGACATTGTAAGAAAACTAGAGACCAGTATCTCTATGAATGTGGATGCAAAAATGCTCAAAAAATACTAGCAAACAAATCAAGCAAAATATAAAAAGAATTACACCCCCTGATCACATAGAGTTTATCCCCAGAATGCAAGATTGAGTGGGTTAATATCTGAAGATCAGTTGGTGTAATACATCACATCTATAGAATTAAAAATAAGTACATAATCTTGTGCACAAATGCAGAAAACAACAATTCAACCCATTTTTAGGATTTTTAAATAAAACACTAAGTAGTAATAAGGGCAGTAAGGGCACTTCTTCAATGTGGTAAAGGTCATCTATGAAAAACCCAGAGCTAACATCATACTTAATGGTGAAACTGGTTGCTTTTATTCTAAAATAAGGAACAAGACAAAAATACCTGCTCTTGTCACTTTTATTCAACATTTTACTGGAGGTTCTAGCCAGGGCAGTTAGGCAAGAAAAAGAAAGTAAAAAACTGGAACTATCTCTGCATATGATATAATCTTGTATATTAAAAATCCTAACTAGCCCTGGATAGTGTGGCTCAGTGGATTGAATGCCAGCCTACAAACCAAAGGGTCGCTGGTTCAATTCCCAGTCAGAGCACATGCTTGTGTTGTGAGCCAGGTCCCCAGTAGGGTGTGTGAGAGTCAACCACATTGTTTTTTCTCTTCCTCTCTTCCCCCCTTCCTCTCTCCCTAAAAATAAATAAATAAAGTCTTTTCTAAAAGTATTTTTTTAAAAAACCCTAACCCATTAAAAAACCATTGGAACTCATAACTGAGTTCAGCAAGGTTGCAGATTCAAGTTATACATAGAAAATCAGTTATATATATTTCTGTATACCCGTGATGAACAATCCAAAATTGAATTGAAGAAAAATGAAGAAAATGTCATTACAATAGCATCAAAAAAAATAAAATTCTTAGTAATAAATTTAACTGAAGTACAAATCTCGTACTCTGAAAATTACAAAGCATTGTTGAAAGAAATTAAAGATCAAAATAAATGGGGGGAAATCTCATTTATGATTTGGAAGACTTGACACAATGAGATGGAAATACTCTTTAAATTAATCTACAGGTTCAACACAGCCCCTATCAAAATCCAGCTGACTTTTTTTTTTCCAAAGTAGCAAATTGATTCTAAAGTTAATGTGGAATGTCAGGTAATACAGAATAGCTGAAACAATACTGGAAAAAGAAGAACAGAGGAGTAGTCACACCTCACAGTTTCACAACTTACTAAAAAGCAATGGTAATTAAGGCAGTGTAATACTGGCACAAACACGGGCATATCAATGAATGAAAGAGGATTTTGAGTTCAGGAATAAACCTATCCTTCTATGATCACTTGGTTTTCAACAAGGGTGTCAAGATCAACCAAAGGGGAAACAATAGTCTTTTTGATAAATCATGTAGAGACACGATAGTCACATGTGAAAAGTATTCACTTGCGCCCTTACCACATACCATGTCCAAAATAAACTCAAAATGCATGAAAGCCTAAGTATGAGCAAAAACTATAAACTACTAGAAGGAATAAATCTTAGTGATCTTGGGTTTGACACCAAAAGCAACAGCAACAAAATGAAATAAGTTGGACCATCAAAATTACACACTTTTTTTGCTTCAAAAGATACTATCAAAGTGAAGTGACAACTAGCAAAATGAGAAAATACAAATCATGTATCTGATAAGGGACTTATATCTCGAATACATAAAGAACCCTTAACAACCTAAGAATAAAAATGCAACTCAAAACATTATGTTATTGGCATAAAAACAGAAACATAGCTCAATGAAACAAAATAGCCCAGAAATAAACCTATGCAAATATGGTTAATTGGTTCATGACAAAGACGTCAACAATGTACAATGAGGAATAGACAGTCTTCAATAAATGGTATTGGGTAAATCAGCCACTTGCAAAAGAATGAAACTGGTTAACTATCTTACACAATGCACAAAAATTAAATGGTTTAACAATTTGAACCTAAGACAAACCGTAAAACTAAAAGAAAACAAGTATCAGTCTTGGTGATTTTTTGGATCTGACTCCTAAAGCAAAGGCAACAAAACTAAAGTGGGACTGCATTGAATTAAAGCTTCTGCCCAGCAAAGGATAACCTGAACAATATGAAAAGACTAGGTACCAAATGGGAGAAAAGATTTGCCAATCATTTAACTGATAAGGGGTTGATATCTAAAATTTATAAAGAACTCATATGAATCAGTAGAAGGAAAGAAAATCTGACTTAAAATGAGTGGAGACTTTTTTTTCTTAAATACACCCAGAGGTCTGCAGGCCCCAGGTGTGTGACAGTTGGCCTCAGTGTGTCCTGTGCTTTTTGCTGTGTGGTTGGTCCTAGGCTCAGCACTGGTGCCAGATTGGAATCTGCATTAACCTGGTGAATACCACTTGCCCCACCCTGCTAATTTACTGAGATCTCATCTCACCCAACTTGTATACAGCCCTAGGCTCTTTTAGGATCTGAGCTTTATGGGCAGCCAGTAGGTGACAGTAGACCTCAGGGTGCCCTATGCTTTTTTCTGACCTACTCTAGGCTGGGTATCGGTGGCAGCCAGGCTTACTTTACAGTGTAGTCTCTTCCATGCGCCTCCAGATCCAGCACAGGCAGCTACCAACCATGGATTGCTTTGTAGCTCTTACCAGGTAGTGCAGGGCTGGTCACATGTAGTTGACCTTGGCCTGCACTGAAACTTCCCTGCTCCCCACCGAGGCCCCAGAACCAACACACCTGGTGGCCAGCTTCAGACCACAACAGATCGCCACCCAATCAGCACCACAAGTGGCTTTTTTGAAGTGTGGGCCACTGGGGCAATTCCTGCTCCATGGGCCAGCCCCCACACAGTACCTCATACTCTGGTCCTGGCCAATTCTCACAGCCAATCAGCATGAGGGTCAATCCCATGCCAACAGCAATCAAAGCTCAACTGCAACAGGAGGGCACACATAACCTACACCAGGGTTACTCCTGGAACACCCTGGTTCAGGTGATCAGGGCGACTGCACAGTGGGGCCCCACAGGACAACTAGTATATAAGGCTAATCTGCCAAGACTGGGGGACATAGCAGATCTACCTAATACATAGAAAGAAACACAGAAAGGCAGCCAAAATGAGAAAAACATGTCTCAAATGAAAAAGCAGGAGAAGACTCCAGAGAATGAAACAAAATGGAGACAATAAGACAAGAGTTCAAAACACTGGCTATACAAATGCTTGAGGAATTTAGTGAGAACTTCAACAAAGAGATAGTAAGCATAAAAAAGATATTGAAACCATATAAAAGAACCAATCAGAAATGAAGAATACAATGGCTAAAATGAAATGAGCACTAAAAGTAATCAAGAGCAGATGAAGCTGAGCACCAAATCAGTGACTTAGAAGACAAGATAGCAGAAAACAATCAGAACAGCAAACAAAAGAACAAAAGAGATGAAAAAAAATATTTTATGGAAATGGAAACGAAAGAAAATCTGGAGTAGCAATACTTAGACAAAATAGTCTTTAAAACTATAGCTATAATGGACAAATTAGACTAACTTCTTATACCATATACAAGAATAAACCCAAAAAGGATTGAAGACTTAAATGTAAGACTCAAAACCATAAAAAATTCCTAGAAGAAAAGGTAGGTAATAAACTCTCTGGGCCCTATTTCATGGGCATCTAGCAGTGGGGATAGTGGCAAGGGAAAGCTGCCTGCTGCTAATCCTGGGTTTCTCGGGTTCAGGGCATTAAAGAGACTCATCTCATTTCCCTTCCCTTCTTGTGTCTTACTGTCAGAGAGGGGTTTTGAAGCCACTTCCCTTCTCCACATCGTTAAGTTGTTCCCTTTCTTTGCCAAATCCTTATTGCATAAAGACATAAACACCTGGACTTAAGGGATTCTGTCCCATTTCCCTGACCGTTGGCAAAACAATTTCAACTGTACTAATTACACATAGGCCAATCAGTGTTACAATAGGAAACCAATTCCTTCTTAGTCATGGACCAATCTGCTAAAAATTTGGCCCAGTGGGCTCCCTTAAGGAGTCAAAACAAAACAACCCCTCATGACACAAAAGTACAAACCCAAAACTATAACCATAGCAAGACCCTAGACAAAGTGGGAACATGTCAACAAAACTTGGATCCATAATTTCAGTATTCCAAATGAACTAGCATCCTCTGCCGACCAATATCACAAGTTGTCCTGACCAGACCCAAATGGCACCAAGTCCAAGTGGTACAAAGTCCAAACAGCAAAACACCCAATGATACAAAGCCCCAGTGGAGCAAAGCCTAAACAGCATGAAATGCCAAGCAGCGCAAAGCAAAGCCCAGGCCCTGTCCAGGTAGCTCAGCTGGTGAGAGAATTGTCCTCATATACCAAGGTTGGGAGTTCAATCCTCAGTCAGGGCACATACAAAAATCAATCAATGAATGTACAAATAACTGGAACAAAAATCTCTCTAAAATCAACAAAATTTATTTTTAAAATTCTATTTAAAAAACAGCAAAGCCCAAACTGCACAAAGCCCAAGTGGCATACAGCCCAAATAGCAGGGATAGATGGCCAGCTAATCAAAACTTTGCTGGTACCTGTCCATGATCTCTCAGCTGTAGCAGCTTTCAAAAGTTAGCAGTGTCCTTCCCATTAACTTCACATGGCCAGCTCATCAAAACTTTGCCAGCATGCCCTGGCTAGTGTGGCTCAGAGGACAGTGCTCGTTTGTGAACCAAAGGGTTGCTGGTTCGATTCCCAATCAGGGCATATGCCTGGGTTGTGGGCCAGATCACCAGGAAGGGACATACGAGAGGCAACCACATGTTGATGTTTCTCTCCCTCTCTTTAAAAAGAAAATTGCCAGCATTTATCAGTGGCACAAAGCCCAAGTGGCAGGTATAGAGTACCCCCGGTGTGCATGCCTGGTTTAACTCAGCCAGTCTAGATGTTCATCTACTTCCTAGAAACCCACTTCCTTTCACCAGCCAAGAATTCCAGGCAGCTGATGCCTAGAAACCTGTTTTCCTCTCACCAGCCTACTCCTGGGATTGGCCTGCTGCAGCTGGGACCCAAACCCAGGCTCTACGAGACTTACTGAGGTCCACCTTCTCCTGCCTGGCTCACAAAAAACTGAAACCAAACAAGTGAGTTCAGCCACCTGTGGCAGTAAAAGCCAAACTCATGAGACAGGTTTGGATATAAAAGGAAAGAGGTTCATTCAGGTGCTGACCACCTGGAAAAATGGTGGACTCCCATCTCAAAGACCATCTTGCCATTCTGCTCAAGCCCATGGTTCTTGCAGGGATAGGGAGGGGAGGGCTTTCTTTATCCAATCATCCTGCTAGCTTTTGGCATGCTCAGGCCCTATCCATTAATCTCTGCAGCCTTTTGCGTGCTCAGAGTGAGAACCACCCCCTATGCCACCTTGGCTAATGCAGGAGACTCCCCAGTGCTCCCTGACCGTCTGTGTTATCAGGGTCAGAGGAGAGTAGAAGGCTGCAGAACCCACAGTTGGAAAGCCTAGAGATGCTGCAGGCCGCAGGCCACAGCCCTCACATCTCAGGGAGCTAGTTGGAGTCTGCAGGGCAACTTTGGATCCTGGCATGCCCACGTCCTCTGTACAGTCCCCATGAGGCTTGCTTCTATGATTGACCATGATAGCAAATGCTCTTAATAATATTCTTTATATATGTCGTTGGGCAAGGGAAACAAAAAATAAACAAATGGGGCTACATCAAACTAAAAAGTTTTTGCACAGCAATGGAAACTATCAACAAACCCAAAAAACCTACCAATCTGGAGATGTTTGCCAACAATATATTTGGTAAGTGGTTAATATCCAAATTTTATAAAGAACTCATACAAGTTAACACCAAGACAAAACAAGAAAACCTATTTTAAAAATAGGCAGACCTGAATAGACATTTCTCCAAAGAGGACATGCAGATGGTCAATAGACATGAAAAGATGCTCAACATCACTAATCATTAGAGAAATCCAAATTAAAACCACAATGAGATATCACCTCACATCTGTGAGAATGGTATATCAACAATAAATCAACAAACAACAAGTGGTGGTGAGGATGTGGAGAAAAGGGAACCCTTGTGCACTGCTGGTGGGAATGCAAATGGGTGCAGCCACTATGGAAACCAGTATGGAGGTTCCAAAAAAAATTAAAATGTAGAACTACCTTGTGACCCAGCAATTCCACTTCTGGGTATTTCTCCAAAGATATCCAAAACACTAATTTGAAATGATATATGCACCCCTATGCACAGTGCAGTGTTATTTACAACAGCCAAGATGTGGATGCAACCTAAGTGCCCATCAGTAGACAATTGTATTAAGAAGTGGTACATATATACAGTGGAATATTACTTGGCCATTAAAAATGAAATCATCCTTTGTGGCAACATTAATGGATATAGAGGGTATTATGCTAGGTGAAATAAGTCAGAAAAAAAAAGATAAATGCCATATTATTTCACTTATATGTTAAATCTAAAGAACAAAATAAATGAACAAACAAAACAGACTCAGATGCAGAGAACAGACTGATGGTTGTCAGATGAGAAGGAGTTTGGGGGACTGGGTAAAAACAGCATTAAGAAATGCAAATTGGTAGTTACAAAAGAGTTACTGGGGATGTAAAATACAGCATAGGAAATACAGTCAATAATATTATAATAACTAAGTATGGTATCAGGTGGATAGTAGAGTTATCAGGAGGATCACTTCATAAACTACGTAAATGTCTAACCACTGTACTGTACACCCGAAACTATTAAAATAATATTGAATGTCAACTGTGGCTGAAAAAAATTTTTAAAAATGGGCAGAGGATCTGAATAGAAGTTTTTCCAAAGAAGACCCTGTGGATGGCCAACAGGTACACAAAAATTTCTCACCATCACTAATCACAGGGAAATGCAAATCAAAAACCACAACGAGATATCACCTCCCATCAGTTAGAATAGCTATTATCAAAAGACAAGAAAGAATAAGTGTTGGTGAGGATGTGGGGAAAAAGGAATCCTTTATGCACTGTTGGTGGGAATCTAAATTGTTTCAGCCACTATGGAAAACAGTATGTAGTTTCCTCAAAAAATTACAAAACAGAACTACGATATGACCCAGTAATTTCATTTTGAGATATTTTTCCAAAGAAAATGAAAACACTAACTCTAAAAGATATATGCACCCCCATGTTCATTGCAACATTATTTCTAATAGCAAACATATACACAATGGAATACTCTTCAGCCAAAAGAACAAAGAAAGAAAAAGAAAAAAGAAAGATGAAGTCTTGTCATTTGCAGCAACACGGATGGGCCTTGAGGGCATTATGTTAAGAGAAGTAAGTCAACAGAGAAAAGCAAATACTGTATGATCTCACATGTGGAATATAAAAAAACAAGCTTGTCGATACAGAGAAGAGATTGTTGTTTGCCAGAGGCAGGGAGTGAGAAGTGTGGGTTCAGTGGGTGAGATTTACAGTTATAAATCAGTCATAGGGATGTAATGCATAGCATGGTGACTATAATTAATATCATATTACATATTTAAAATTTCCTAAGATGATAGATCTTAAAAATTCTCATTACAGAAAAAAAACTTTATAACTATATATGGCAATGGATATTAACTAGACTTACTGTGGTGATCATTTTGCAATATATACAAATATTGAATCATGTTGTACACCTGAAACTAAGATAATGTTAAATGTCAACTATACCTCTATTTTAAAAATGAATTTAAAATCTAATTTTAAAAAGGGATTTTAAAATGTAATAGTCCTCAAAAAAGAAGTAGCAAATCTAACTTTCTGAGTAGTCTGAATAACTAATAGAACGGGAAAATGAAAAGAAAGAGCCTAAGCAATAGAGAGGGAATGAGATGGTTTAACAACATTTTTTTTGGTTAGGAAGCCCGAGGTCAAGGAGACCATGCCCTGTTCTCAGAGCTAAGCCCTCCCCAGAGACTGGTTTTTCTGACACTTTGACTAACACTCAAAAAATGATTTGAGCCTCAAAATGAGTGAAGAATGGAGTCAGGCTTATCCAGCTTTATAGACACATACAAATGCACCATTTGTACATTTCAACGTTTTTTTCCGTATTTCAAAGCAGCACCCAAACCTTTTTTTTCAGGAGGAGTTAGGGGTACAGATACACATTTTGTCAAGAACACTTTTTAAGGATTTTTCTTGTGAAATATATATTATTTATGTTAACAATATATGTAAAAATATGATACAAACATTCATTTAATAACTAAATAACTTCAAGGTCAAGAACAAGAATACTGCCCTAGAAGCACTCATGTGCCCTTCTGATCTCTCGACCCTCCTTCTCTGGAGGTAACCACTATCCTGCCTTGTTTCTCACTTGCCCACCTGTATAGTTTTACCACCTAATATGCATCCCTAAACAACATACTTTAGTTTGGGCACTTCTGAACTTTACTTAAATTTAGAAATCATACTTTTAACAGACTAGGCTTTTCTATCTCACTTCTCACACACTTAACATGCTTGTAAGATTCGTCCACGTTTACGTGTTATCTGCAGTTCACCCGTGTTCATTGTGGTACAGGGCTCTATTATGTGGATGAGGAACAATATGTCCATTTTACTTCAGTGAGCATTTATTCGCCTGTTAGAAACGATGCTGCTGGAACATTGCAACAGAAGTCTCTTGGAGCATGTATTTGTTTTCAAATCAAGTTAGGGAAAGAAGGGCTTAAATGTCTACTTAATATAAATTAATTTTTATTCTATGACTAATTAAAAAGTAATTTTGCATCACACAAAAAAGGCCTCCTGCTGCACACGTGCAAGACCTTCTCTAGGTTCTACATCTGGGGGTGAGACTGATGGATGGGCTTTAGGGTGTGAGACTGTTTAAATGTACAAGTAATGCAGAACTGTTTTCCAAAGCAGCCGTGCCAATTTAAACTCCCTCCGGCCATGTATGAGAGTTCGTCCACATGCACACTAACACTCAGCGTTGTCGAATTTTAAATTCGTGTCAACCCAGTATTATGGAGTAGTATATATTTGTCATAGACATCAGCCTGCACATCCACAATTACTAATGAGGATGTGCATAATTATTTTATTGGCCATTTAAGTTTCTTTTGTGGAGTGCAGATTCCAGTCTTTTGTCCATTTGTTTGTTGGATTGTCTTTTTCTTGTTGATTTATTGCTGTTGACTTATTAAGTTCCCTTATCAATTCTTTATCGGTTATATGTTGAAAATGTGTGAGAGAGCCTGGAGGCACCAGGGAAAGCTTCAGAGAACAATGAAGACTGCCAGGGTCTGGAGGGTGAGGTTGAAGTTCCCCAGGCAGGAAGAAAATTCTACACAGAGGGAACAGATTATATTTGCTGCAGGGCCTTCATTCAAACATAACTGGGAAAAGGTAAAAGAGGAAAGAATCCCCCTCCTTCTCAGCCCTTCTCAGGCAAATTAGATTTGTTTCTGGATTTAACATTCTTATTTTTGAAGACTAGTTTTTGGGGGGTTTTAAATATATTTTATTGATTTTGCTATTATAGTAGTCCCAACCCACCCACCCCCCCCTTGATTTCTCTCTGCCCTGCCCTGCTCACCTCCCACCCACATTCCCCACCTTAGTTCTTGTCCATGGGTCATACATATAAGTTCTTTGGCTTCCTCATGTCCTATACTATTCTTAACCTGCCCCTTCTGTATTTTGCACCGACCATTTATGCTTATTCCCTGCACCTTTTCCCCCCCCCCCCCCCCGATAACCCTCCACGTGATCTCCATTTCTCTGATTCTATTCCTGTTCTAGTTGTTTGCTTAGTTTGTTTTTGTTTTTGTTTTAGGTTCAGTTATTGATAGTTGTGAGTTTGTTGTCTTTTACAGTTCATATTTTTTATCTTCTTTTTCTTAGATAAGTCCCTTTAACATTTCATAGAATAAGGGCTTGGTGATGATGAACTCCTTTAACTTGACCTTATCTGGGAAGTACTTTATCTGCCCTTCCATTCTAAAAGATAGCTTTGCTGGATAGAGTCATCTTGGATGTAGGCCTTTGCCTTTCATGACTTTGAATATTTGTTTCCAGCCCCTTCTTGCCTGCAAGGTTTCTTTTGAGAAATCAGCTGGTAGACTAGTTTTAATGTGGATGAAACTGCACCTTTGAAGACTCAGCTCAAATAAGGTACAACGTGTCTCTAGCCAAGGGAAGACAAATTAGAGGGAATCATCCTCTCAGAAAAATTGTTTTCATTGTCCAGACTTGCTTCCTTTGAAATTTTGAAATATCTTAAAGAAGATTTTAAATCTCCAACCTGATCAGTTTATTCATAATGAGTTTATCCTTCAGAAGACATAATTTATTTTTATTTCCCTGGCAATCATTCAGAAACAGCCGTTCAAAGCCGAAAATGGATTTTCTTTTTGTTATCTCTACAGTTGACAGATCTTTCTGGCTAAGCAGTGATTTGGCAATGGTTGGTTTTTAATTCCAACTTTTTAAAAGTACAGTTAAGGAAAACTGCAATTCTAAGGCAACATAGGTTTGAAACCTTATTTGGCCCCTCATTACCTCATTCATGAGGGTGGGAGCCCTCTGGCTGGAGATCACATGCTCTGGCCTAGGGAGAGGGTGACTCTTATTTTGTTCTCTGACCGATGGGCCTCCCTCCCAGTGGGTGGAGAAGGGCTGAAAATAGTCATTTCTTGGCTGCATCTCCCATGCGGCAGGGCCTCTCTAATATGGGTCCGTTTGCAAGTGAGAAAGAGAAATAAGCCTCTAGAGGTTGGCCTCACCAGTTACAATGAATATGATGTGAGCAGAAGTGATAAAGGCCCAAGGAAAACGTAACAGAGGCTTAGATTTATTCAAGTTGTTTACATTTGTTAAAAGTTAAAGCTGAAGTGTACTCTTCTGCAGAAAGGTGGAGTTTTCAACTTGTTTCAAGTTAGCATCCCTGGGCCCCAGTTCTCACCCAAATTTAACGTCATTTTTCCACCTCTATGACATTAGGTGTGTTAATTTGGTCAGCTGTCTTCTAAAAGTCAGATACCTATCTGCTTTCTTTCACTCATTTAACCAATGTTATTAAGCAAGTAATATTTGCCAGACAGTGTGCCAGGTATAGGGTTAAAGTATGAGTAAGGTGAGTAAGAAACAGTTTTTCTTCAACAAACTTTCATTCAAAAACTAGTCGATGGTGTTGGAATCAATGTGACTTTTGGAAAGGGTTAATGATTGAAAGGGGCCATGAGGGCCCTGGGGTGCTGGCCAGGACTTGCCTCGTGATCTGGGTGCTGTCTATGTGCTCACTTTGTGAAAATTCATTCATAAATCATTTATGAGTTATGCACTTTTTTTGTAAAAATGGTGTATGTTGATAAAATGTGCCATAATCTACAAATGTTTATTTAAAAAAAAACTTTTATGAGCCCTGGCTGGATGTCTCAGCTGGATGGTGCATCAGCCCATATTCCAAAATGTGGCAGGTTTGATCCCTGGTCGCAGTGCATATGGGAGGCAGCCATCGACGTCCTCTCTCGCTCCCTTCCTCACCCTCTAAATCATCAACAAAAACATGTCCTCCGGTCAGGATTAAAAAAAAAACATTTATGAAATTGAAATCCCTAGTACTAAAGGGAAAGATTGTTTACGGGTTGAAATACATTAGAACCGAGTTCTGGTACATTTTTTTCTAATGTTCTTTCTATTTCTCTCAGGAGTCCTGGCACCACTGCCCTCAAACAACCATTTGGAAAACATGACCTCAGAATATTCAGGGAATAAAATATTTTTTTCATATTTTAAAATTAGGGAGAAACATGTAAGGGTGTCATAGAAAACTAAGGCACTTTCTTTCTTGACCCCTGGACATTCTCTGAATCTGAAACCCTTGTATCACTTTGTATTTTCCATCAGTCAAAAGATATTAGCAACTGTTATTTGCCGTGGCTTATTACTCATGTTATTGTAGTCTTTTGACCAATAAATGTCCAAAGATGTCAATGGGGCTTAGGTGCTGAGCTGCATTTAAGAAGGCTCTTCCCTCTGCTCTATTTAAATGAGCTGTTGCCAGGCCAGAGCACTCAAATATAGTATCACACCATGGTGCTGTGTTCTTTCTTAGCCCCTCCGGATGAGTTTAAAAGTGATTAAGTCTGAGAAGACCAAGCCAAGGAAAGCTCATGCAAATATTCTGCTTCACTGACAACTACCTAAACAACCAAGTTTCCCGTTGGTTAATAACAGCAACTTCAAAAAGTTACCAAAATACATGAGGCAACAGCAGAAACAGGAGAACTTTCCCCAAGTTATGACTTATAGCAGTTCACTTCTTTCTCATTTTCTGATTTTAATATTTGTATTGACATTTACTAATGTTTTAGCCTTCAAAAATACTACACTTGTGTTAAATAAACACAGTGTGGCTTTCAGTTCATTTTAGGTCTCTTAGAGCAACCCTCTAATTTATTGTGCAAACCCAGGGCACTTTTGAAGATGAAAGGAGACACTGAAAATAATTAACAGTGTTAACGGATCCACAACAGGAGTAACCGGGGCCTGGCCCCGGCAAAATCAGGATATCTGGTCACCCTACCTATCTTTAGATAAGGGAAAGAAAACAAAAACAAGAACAAGCTAGAGCGTGTTTTTCTCCCCCAGCCTGCGCTGTACCTTCAACAGTGCTGTGCCATGCTCCCTTTCCTCATGCTCAGTCCTCCTCAGTCCGCCCTGGCCGGTCTGCCTCGCCTACCTCCTGGGTACCTCTGAAACCACAGACCTTATTCTAGCTCGCCTACCAGCTAGCTCCTGCCCTTGTTTATTAGAAACGTACAGTGTACACGTCACATTGATTACTATTACTTCCTCTCCTGCAATCACATTCATTTTTCGTATCAGCAGATTTGAAGCAAAACAAAACAACAATAAAATACTTCTCCACATGCCCTGGCTGGTATGGCTCAGTTGGTTGGAGTGTCATTCTGTAAACCAAAAGGTTGTAAGTTCGTTTCTGGGCAGGGCACATACCTAGATTGCAGGTTCGGTCCCTAGTCAGGGCACATACAGGAGGCAACCGATCAATGCTTCTCTCACATTGATGTTTCTCTCTCTCCCTCTCTCTTTGGAACCAATTTTTAAAAAAAGTTTCTGTAGTTATCACTGGGGTGCATTGTTTTTACAATGCTATATTCTACTTACTAAGTGTAACTTTGTTCGTGTTCTGAAGTCATTTCATTCTTGTGTGTCTTGCTTCCAATCAATTAAGGTGATAAAGAGCTAAATCTGCTTTTCTCTGGCTTCTGTAGTGTTCAATATGTGAAACTTCCTGACAAACCAAGCTTTGGATGGCTACAAAATTCCAAGAACTTCTTATCCCCCAAATATAACATTTTCTTATTGTTCCCAGAATTAAGTTGAAATACAGTTGATTCTAATCATTCATAGACACTGTATTTGTGGGTCAGCCTACTCACCGATCTTTTTGGAATTCTGAGAGCAGTACAAGAAGCCCTGCCATGGTCATTGCAGGCATGGCAGAGCTCGGAGACCTGGCTTGGCCGATGCACATGGTCCCAGCTGAGGTCCGGCAAGGCGAGGCTCTGCCTTCCTGTTTTAGTTCCCACACTATGAACAAGTGTCCTTTTCATGATAAATATAGTGCCATGTTTGGGAGGTTTTCTTTGCATTTTCATGCTTTTTGTGGGACATTTTGCTCTTTAAAATGGTCTTCAGGCACAGTGCTGAAGTACTGTCTGGAGTTCCTGAGCACAAGAAAGCTGTGATGTGCCCTAAGGAGAAAACATGTAAGTTAGTTAAGGCATGAGTTGCAGTGGTGTTCGCCATGAGTTCAATGTTAATGAATCAATAATATATATTGCATAAGGTGTTTTTGATAGAAACACATAAAACAGGGTTGTGTATTGATTGGTTGACAAAACATTGTGACCAGATGTTTGTAGGAACCGGCCCTGTATTTTTCTCCTAGAAGCAGTTTCTAATATTTACTAATTCAGTGTTTGCAGCAACTTTATAGAACATACTATGCTAAATAATGACAGTTGATTTTATTCAAATTCTAAACCATTGTTTAGAACTGCACAGTCTGAAATACTGTAATGAGTTAATTTGTTCATAAATACTATTCTAATGCATATGGACCAAGATGTGCTGAAATTGAATAACTTATTATCATCCAAGTCATTCTGCCTATATAAAACATCTTGTTGATTCCAGAACAATTAACTCTCATTCCATAAATAAATGATGAACTACAACATAATTTATTGTGGCTGATAATAATGAAGACATTATTGCCTAAGCTATTATAGCACTCTTGGAAAGAAACACACATCTTCTAAGATCCTATTTTTGTCAGTTATTTTTTATAAAGAAAACATATGTTCAAAACCATAAGTAAGACAGCAATAAATTCTCAAATATACTATTTGGCTTATAGTTAGCTATAAGGAGCATTCCAAGAACTAAGAAATATCTGAAAAAAAATGAAGGGATATGGAACTGGTAACTAATTTCATCTTTTTGAGGAAGAATATACACATGATTGAATTGCCTGATGATCTGCATTTTTTTTGTGTGTGGCCTTATTAATTCTACCAAGGATGTCAATGAATTGTCCTAAACTAAAGTCCATCCTGTGGAGGATGAAATCTCCTAAACAATGAGCTGAGCTACATGTTTTCTCTTGGGAAGCAGGAGAAAGAAAACTGGGCTAGAAGCCAAGAGCCAAGAGTAGTCCAGTCCACGCTATCACATTTAGAGTCATTTCTGGTCATGCCACGCACGTGTCTCCTGATAGCCGCTTCTTTATGTTTCTTACTTGGAAAGAAGAACTGCAGTAGATTAGCAATGTCCCATGTCAGTTGGCACAAGAAGAGTGACAAAGCTGGGGAACCTGATTGCAAATTTGTTGCAACGCTGAAGTAGTAACAATAACAATTGTAAGTATTTCTCCTCTGCTTAATGTATGCCAAGCACTGTGCTAAGGCACTTACATGTGGTAACTGAACTAATCCTCCCAACAGCCACATGAGGCAGTCCCATTTTCAAAGAAGAAAATGAAGAATAGAAAGGCATATTGAAAATTAAAGGCATATTGACTTGTCCAAGATCGTTCAGCTTGGCAGGTGAAGTTCCCAGTTTTGAATAGTACACTAACTCTGTTGCATGAGCTCTTAAACACCTTTTTTTTCATGTGTGATTTTAGGTGTGATTTTAATTTTTCAAACTTTTGAAGTTCTTGGGTGACAGTTTAAGCCAGGGGTGTCAAACTCATTTTCACCAGGGGCCACATCAGCCTTGTGGTTGCCTTCAAAAGGCCAAATTTAATTTTAGGACTGTATAAATGTAACTACTCCTTAACTAGGGGCAAGGAGCTCGGCGCTGCCGCCAGGTAGAAACAAGGTGCCAGGCCGAATAAAACAAGGCGGAGGGCCAGATGAAACCAAGTGGAGGGCTGGATTCAGCCCCAGACCTTGTGTTTGCTGCCTGTGGTTTAGGATACATTAAGGCACACACTCCTGATCAATATAGGGAAATTTGCTCTTGGCATCTCTCAACAAAGATGATTAAAATAATGACCATAATCCTTAACAATGTCATCAAATCAATCAGTTGATAAGTAATATCAATCTTGGTTTCAGAAGATACTGAGATTTTGGATCTTTAGTTATGCATAGTCTTAAACAAAAAGCTTTCATGGCTGAAAGCTATTTTTAAAGAAAGGGTTTATTAGGCCATTGCTATTGTTGGCATAAATAATGTCCAAACCTGTAGAGAATTTTTATGGGTTTATTTGAGCCAAACTGATGACAATTGCTGGGAAGCAAAATCTCAATGAGTTGATAAAATGCTCTGGAGAACGGCAGTTTTCCAGCTCATTTTATATATCATAGTCAAAGGCGGAGATATAAGGGGGTTACGTGAAAGTCATTGATGGTAGATTAGGGAGGTGGGAGGAGAAAATGGGGGAAATCTCTGAGGTTAATGAAGAGTAAAATGAATGCATACATACTTCTTTCACAATGGTGGGTACAGAATAGTTAGCAATTAACATTTACAGCACATATTTATGGCATTTGGGGAACAAGGTAATGATGAAGGGTTCTGGGTGGGTGTGCCCTGAGGGGTCTGAAAAGGGAAATTATTCTGACATTTCAGAGGTATGTTATTGTAGATGCAAAAGGGCAATAAACAGGCTTACTTAAGGTAAAGACTGACTTTTTCAAGGAAGCTACAGGGCTTGAGTGCACTACCCTCCATGACCAGGTTTTAGTTAGTTATTTTTATGTCCAGACCATCGTATGTGGTTACTTTTGGTCTCTGCATTGGTAAGGCCCACCATGCAGGTTTCCCTTGAGCTTGTCAGGTTTAGGATGTGGTTCCTTTTTCATCCACACTAGCAAGGAAAAGACCAGGTCCTGGGGCATGTAGTCCGAACCACCTGGAGCCTATAGGCTCTTTCATGGGAACTGGGGAAGGAAGGTGTAAACCATTTTGAAAGAATTTACACTGGCTATAGATGAAGGAGTGGGAGAAGGTGAGCAGCGTCAGTTCAGGGAGAGGCACAGAGTCCCTAAGTAAGAAAGGCCCACTCCTGTGGATTTGTGCTGGGCGACAGTCTGGGAAGTTCGTTTGTAAGCAAGAAATGGAGTCTCCAGAGTGCCGTGGCGCCCAGCTGTTCTCTTTAGATAATCCTGGAAAAGTCATCCGGAAGTTAATTAGAAGTTCCAACATATGTTCAGGAATGCAAGCAGTCTTGTGGGTTTTGCCCTGCAATTGTTAATTGATGAACCCCTCTTGCCCCTTTCCTCTACTTTCTGCTATAATTTAATCTAAGATACCTCATAATTTTTGCCCTGAAAATACTAAGTGGGATATTTGCAAGTAAGTTAAGAAAAATCGAAGAGAGCAATTGTTCTTTGCTTTGTTTCAGTCCAGTTGAGCAAAACCTTGATTTAACAAGACAGGAAAGTAGCTGTTGGTTACAAATTTTGAAGTCTGGGGACTCACTGAATTTGTTTTGAAGGTGCCTTGTCCAGTGTAATGCCTATGGTAAATGGAGCTATGCAAAATTGCGTCAACTGAAACTTGGCATTCCAAACCACTGACCAAGCTAGACAGTGCAGCCAGTTAATTTTTCTGAGACATTTCTGTCCCTCCTTCCCTACCAAACTGCATTTTTAAAAAAATGAAGAGCATTTTATCACTAACTTACAAATGTGTAAAACATTTATTTATTTAGGGTGCATTGCTTTGCAATCAAAATTTATTCAAGATAATTGGTCTACAAGGACTTTCTTTTTCCATCATTAGATAAGCAGCATGGAGACAGCAGTACAAGTACCTAAAAGTAGACCTAGAACTCAGGAAGAAATTTTTTTGAGTTCTAGAAAGCCGTGGAGAAAATGGGGCCACATACTAAAGCTGACAAACTTAGGGAAAGCCAGCATGGTGTGCCGTACAAACTCAGAGACTGAAAGCAACCACATAAAATGATCTGAACATAAAAATGCCTAACTGAAACCAACTAAACATGAGAGTGAGTCATGGTGGGTAGTTCATCCTAGGCCTATAGCTCCTTGACTAAAGTCAATCTTTACCTTAATCAAACCTGTCTATTACTGTCTTTTTGTGTCTAAGATAACATACCTTTGAAATATCAGGAATCTTTTGCAGACCCCTCAGGGCACACCTACTGTACCAGAGCTGGAGAACACAGAACTCATTCTTGTTCCCTGAATACCATCTCCCTGTGCTGTACCCACCAATGTAAAAGAAGCATATGTGTCTCCATTTTACCTTTTATCCAATCCCAGAGATCTTTCTGCTTTGCCTTCTCCCACCCCTTTAATCACCACCAATAGATTTCATGCAACCCTCCTTATACCTCCTCCTTTGATTGTAATGCATAAAATGAACCACAAAGCTGCCATTCTCCAGACATTTTCTCAATCCCTTGAGATTTTACTTCCCAGCAGTTGTCATTGGTGTGGCTCAAATGAACTTTCATAAACATTGTCTACAGGTTTGACACTTCTGATCAAGATGGAGGTATAGGTAGATACACTTCGCTTCCTTGCACAACCAAAAGAAGGAAAACAACAAATTTAAAAACAAACAAACAAAAAATAACCAGAACTGCCAGAAAATTGAACTGTATGGAAGTCCGACATCCAAGGAGTTAAAGAAGAAACATTCATTCGATCCGGTAGGAGGGGTGGAGAGGGTAGCCAGGGCAAAGAGGACACATGGCCAGGTGGCAGCCAGTGGAACAGGCAGGTGAGGTGGCAGCTAGTGGACCAGGTGGTTCCACACTCACATGCGGATAAACAGAGGGACAACTGGGAAGTGAGACAGACCATGCAACCCAGGGCTCCAGTGCCGGGAAACAAAGCCTCAAACTTCTAACTGAAAAAAACCTGTGGGGAGCGAGAGCAATTCCCAGCCTCACAGGAGAGTCCATTGGAGGGACCCGCAGGGTCCTAGAACGTACACAAGCACACCCACTTGGGAATCAGCACTAGAAGGGTCCAATTTGCTTGTGGGTAGTAGAGGAAGTGACTGAAAGCGACCCCAGAGGAGCAAGCGGTATTGTTCCCTCTCATACCCCTCCCCCACAGATAGCACCACAACACAGCCATGTAGGTTGCCCCCCTCCCTGTGAACACCTAAGGCTCTGCCCCTTACAACATAACAGGTGTGCTAAGACAACGAAATATATAGCCCAAGTGAAGGAACAGATAAAAATTCCAGAAAAAGAACTAAGCAACAAGGAGATAGCCAACCTATTAGATGCAAATGCAGAATTCAAAACACTAGTAATGAGGATACTTACAGAAATAGTTGAGTATGGATGCAAAGTAGAGGAAAAAGTGAAGGCTATGCAGAGTGAAATAAAGAAAAATATACAGGGAACCAACAGTGAAAGGAAGGAAACCGAGACTCAAGTCAATGATTTGGAGTATAAGGAAGAAATAAGCATCCATCCAGAACAGAATGAAGAAACAGGAATATTAAAACATGAGGAGAGGCTTAGGAACCTCTAGGACAACTTTAAACGTTCCAATATCCGAATCATAGGTGTGCCAGAAGGAGAAGAGGAAGAGCAAGAAATTGAAAACTTATTTGAAGAAGTAATAAAAGAGAACTTCCCCAATCTGGTGAAGGAAACAGACATGCAAATCCAGGAAGCTCAGAGAGTACCGAAGAAGTTGGATCCAAGGAGGAACACATGAAAACACACCATAATTAAATTACCCAAGTTTAAAGATAAGAAGAGAATCTCAAAAGCAGCAAGAGAAAAGGAGACAGTTACTTTAAGGATTTCCCATAAGACTATCAGCTGATTCTCAAAAGAAATCTTGCAGGCAAGAAGGGGCTGGAAAGAAGTACTCCGAGTCAAGAAAAGGACCTATATCCAAGATTACTCTATCCAGCAAAGCTTTCTTTTAGAATGGAAGGGCAGAGAAAGTACTTCCCAGATAAGGTCAAATTAAGGGAGTTCATCATCACCAAGCCCTTATTCTATGAAATATTAAAAGGACTTATCTAAGAAAAAGAAGATGATCAAAAACTATAAACAGTAAAATAACAACAAACTCACAACTATCAGCAACTGAACCTAAAAAAAAAAAAAGAAAAACAAACTAAGCAAACAACGAGTACAGGAACAGAATCAGAAAAATGGAGATCACATGGAGGGTTATCAGTGGGGAGGGGGACGTGGGGGGAAAGGTACAGGGAATAAGAAGTATAAATGGTAGGTACAAAACAGACAGTGGGGAGGTTAAGAATAGTATAGGAAATAGAGAAGCCAAAGAACTAATGTGTCTGACCCATGGACATGAACTAAGGAGGATGGGGACTGTAGGAAGGAATGGGGGTAGTAGACAGAGGGGGATAAAGGTGAGAAAAGAAAATGGGACAGCTGTAATAGAATAATCAATAAAATATACTTAAAAACAACTCTGCACAGGTTTGGATGGACATTTCCTATGTTGAGAAAGCAAAGACGAGGAAAGAGAAGGGTGGGTCTCCCAGACTAGTCTTATGACTCTTGACCACATCCTATATGCAAAATCAGTTCATCTTGATCAAACGTCTTGTGCCCATATGACTGAGCATGGTGATGAGGGAAATGGACCTGCCTGCTGTCTCTGTAATGATTGCCCTTCCCCCCATCTGGGTGTCCTGGGGCTCAGCAGGCTCACTGCTTCACGAGAAGGACCCCCAAGTATAGAGCCTGATGAGCATCATTTATCATGACCAACAGCGAAGGAATTGATGTTATGAAGTGATTCTCTTTGCATTTTTGTTTTAGGTAAGTTGGTCACACAATCAAGAATGTAAGCTAGTATGGAGTAGTTTTTATTTAAAAGCAGAAATTCCTTTAGATTGCTATTGAAAACTGCGTTTTCAAGTGCTTAAGATGGTGTCTTATAAAGAATTCACACTTGCAGCGTTCTGCCAGTTATGTCCATATTATTGCTTATAGCTGGGACCAGATGACCTGCCCAATTAGTTTGTTTCCTAATGTGCTTAAGCTCTCTGTCCTCAGGAAGCTCCTGGGGGGCTTTCTGGTTCGTGAGTTTGACGTGTCCCTTCCTCTGGCTAGAGAACAGGAAGGGAAGATGTCTCTGGGTCTTGGCTTCAGTTCTTCCTGAGAGCCAAGAGCCTTCTCCCATCTTCCGAGAGCAGCCCCACACTGGGTACATGTGGGCTTGTGTCTAGAAAAATACATGTGATAAACATTACCTCGCTTAACTGACTGTACATCAGAAACCTGACACCCTTCATTGAACAGGAGTGCCCGAAGCTGCGTAAACACAGCACCCATGTCAGTTTTGGCAAATCCTCAGTATTTTTGCACGATGCCCAGCATGGAACAGATGCTCAGAATAAAATTTATTTACTGATAGATGCCATTTATAGCTGATTAATTATAGTATAGTATTGCAGTCATCTCAATGAGAAATTGGTCCTCAAACTCTGGGACTGGAATGCAGCATCCTAGTGTAACTATGATACAACGGAAAAAACAGATTTGACTCGATCAGTTCAACTTCACTCTCAAGTCTGAGAATTACCTGTATCGAAGAGAAATGGTGATTGTTAGCTGCTAGTTTTAGATACACACACAGGCGTGTGTTTCTTCATTTTTTCCTTCTGTCACTCTCCTTCACTTCTGTGCTCTGTTTCTTCCCTATGACACTTCGTGAACAGAAATGGTGTTAGGATGAGGAGGTTAGTAGAGGCACACAGAAAGATACAGATTGGTTACACAAGTTAGCTTTTTATCTTTTTGTTATTTTCCCTTCAGGGTGGCTCTTCTGAAGGCTGGGATGACTTCGGCTCATTATTTGCATGATCTGCTATTTAGAGAGTTCATGGACATACTACGTTTGTCCTTACATGGTATAATTTTCTGCTTGGATCTTGCAAAACTTCTACCTAGGGGCCTTTCTTCCATTTGCAAATAAAAAGACCCAACATCCCCCATCAAATACATCAGAAATAAAATAGGCCATTGGCTTCATTTAGTCGAGTAGGGACTAAAGGCCTTGCTGTTATCTACATAATTCACAGGCAACAGTGTCCTGTTAGCTCACAGATATTATAGTTAATCTATGCAAATAACCTCACTCTAGTGTTCATTAGATGCAGCAGGTGAACTTAAATATGTACTGTAATGCTGATAGGAAAAGAAAGTTCAGAAGAGGACATCTCAAGCAGAGACTGAGGTGGCCTTTCAAAAATTTGTGTAGTGTATGTTAGAACCCGGGGCTGCGCTCCAGAAGCTTGTGGGCAGTGGCGGGGCTGTTGCTCCCGCTAGCCTTGCTGCCCTGCACGTTGACTTGGAAACTGTTAAATGAATGGATAAGGCAGAAGTGGGTGAAGAAAAAGAAGAGGATCCGCGTTCATTTCCTTTTAAACTCTCCTAAATCCAAGTGTGGGGAAATAACCGCGTCTTGCCATTAGAGGAAATCCGAGCCGCCTGTGATAAAGGACAGATAAAGATGTCCCTCGTTCACCCCGGGAAGCCGGCACCCATGCACGACGTGAAGACTGCGACTCACCGGCTGCTGCCACTTCCCGAGGGGCCGGGGGGGCGCGTCCGTTGGAAGGTGGTAGGCGGAGTTCTCTGGCTCCTGGGAAGAGACCAAAGGAATGAGTAATTGGAAATTCTGTAATATAGACCCTTCTCCCAAACCCTTTGGCCCTTTCACCCCAAACCCCTGCTGAGAGGCAAGGGGACTGGAGACATGGAGTCGTGGTGGAGGGAGAATCACGTTTCCGAGAGGGAAGTGAAATAAAGAGGGCGGCACCCGGGGGGACCTGTGCGTCATTGAGGGACCGAGCAGAAACGCGGGCGCTTTCCACGGGGGTGGAAAAGGAGAAGTGGGAGCAAGAAGCCAGAGAGGGCAGCCGCGGAGCGCGGTGGGGGCGCCGCGAAGCGTCCCAGCCTCCAGTCTTCTCCCGCCGCGCTCCTGCCAGCCGCGCTCAGGATCCCGCAGGCGGGGCGTCCGCTGCACACAGAATGTGGCCTCGGACACGGCCCCGGCCCCGCGCGTTCTGGCGTTGGGCGCTGGCCCTGCTGGCCCTGGGAGGCGCGGGGCTGTGCCAAGCCGGCCCGCAGCCCAGGCACCCCGCGCGGCCCAGTGCCAGGAACAAGTAAGTGTGGGGCCCTCTTTCCTCGAACCCAGGACGTCGAGGCTCCTTCCCAGAGTCCTGGGCCCCCGCCTCCTCCTTCCCGACCCGCGGCCGAGCCCAGAAACTGCCCTGCCCGAGGTGATGAGCAGCAGCTGGGTGTCCCCCTGGGGCTGCTCCTGTAGGGCACCTCCTCCCGGGTGGCAGTGCACTCCAGGGTCGGCACGGATCCCGCGTGACCTCGCCAGCGCTTCAAGCCTTGCTGCTCTCGAGCGGTGGTGCGGTGGTGCGCTTTGGTGTCCCGCAGCGCAGAACGCTCAGAAAACTCCTCCCAGCAAATTATTGGAGTCTCCGGGGTGCTTTTCCCTGTCTCTTGTAGAGAGACACGGTGCCGGCTCTCCAAAGGCGCACTGGCGCACCTTCCAGAGGTCGGCTTTGTTGAGCTCCCGCCTCAGCTGGGGCCACGACCTCCCTGACCCTGGCTCCGTCTGCTGCTGTATCAGCATGCCTCCCTCTCCTCTCCCCTAGCTCATTGTTCTCCGGGGTATACACAGTGCCCCTCTCCCTCCCTCTTCTTCACCCCAGGAACTGGTGCGCCTACATCGTGAACAAGAATGTGAGCTGCTCTGTGCAGGAGGGAAGTGAGAGTTTTATTCAGGCTCAGTACAACTGTGCCTGGAACCAGATGCCCTGCCCGTCCGCGCTCGTGTAAGTCCTGGAGAGGAGGAGCGGGCGGGGTGGGCCGGCCTGGACGGGGCGGGGGAGGAGGGGGTGGGGTCCGAGCCCTGGGCTCTCGCGGGTCTGTATATCCGTTTCAGGGCGGGTGAAAACTCTGCAGCTGAAAAGTTAGATCGCAGAGCGGGGTCCCGGGCGCGCCGGGGTATTTAAGTATTGTTACCCTGAGTGAACGCTGAGGATGCGCAGGATTTGTTCGTGATCACCAGGGCGCAGAGGGGATGGGCAAAGCCCCCACCCCCGCCTCATGTCCCGTCCCTCTCTCTCTCCCCAATTTTATGACTAACATAAGGCAGCTGGACCTAATTAGATCCATATTGTGTGTTCTGGGGCTTACAGATATTCCAAGATATATACTGCTAAGAATGTTTAAATGTAGGATTATCTGAGTGTCCTAAAAGAGACGAGTGGTTTTTTTTTTTCAGGTTTTTTCCATGAAACTGACCTATTCCAGCGTTGTAGGTCTCTAAAGTCCCAGGAATATCTTGCTTAAAAGTGTGTCGTCGTTGTTTTTTTCACTTTAGTTTCGGGGATTGGCTAAGAGGTTGTCGTGAGAGAAAGGTTCTTAAAGATAAGGTGAACAATTAATCATCTTTTTGCTTAGAAAGTTTTCACCATGTTAAAAAAAAAGGAAGCCATAGAGTTACAGATTCTGTTAACACATCACACTCATTCAACGGTCACCCACAAGTCTTTGTGTTTTTGTATAAATCAGATGTCAGAGGATGAGCCCGAGTGAATGAATGGCTGCTGGGGAACACATGTGATGGTTGAAATTAATTGTTTTCCCCTAAGAATAAATTGTTTGTCTGAGAGCGCAGTTGTCATTACAGCAAAGAATAATAGCCAGTAGGCGGATCTGTCTTTGGCAAAGCAAAGGGACAGATTGAAACTTGCACGCCAGAAAACTTCATTCCAGAAGGCAGATGAACCTTCAGGCATGTGGGGTACCAGAGGGCCCTAAGTCACCCCCCATGCGCTGCTGTCGGAACTGCAAACAGGAAAGGGATAATTCCTCTCAGGTCAACAATTTAGAAGAGATTCCCACATTTTAATACACGGGAAAACGGGCTGCAGTGGAATTGCTGGCTGCTCCATTGAGTTGGGTAGATCGTCAGAGGGGCGCAGTCCCGTCATGCTGTCTGCATCTCTGGTGGACACCAAGCAGACCGCACAGCCTATGTTTAGCAGTCAGTGATTGGTAGATGTTAGGGTGGTCAGTGATGCGGGCTGCGAAAGAATTCACAAAGAGAAGAAAGTGTAGAGAATAAAGTTTTTATTCACTCCCCAAGAAAGGAGAGGGATATGGTGGGGAGAGATACACCAGCATGGAGGAGTGGGGGCTTTGAGCTTTTATTGGATTATAATTGGATTAAAAAAGGGGAGGTTGCTGCTGTTCCTGACCCCTGGGCTTTTGGGGGTTGTAACAGAGGCTGCGGTTTGTTTCAATGTTATCTTCTGCCTGTGGCTGCAGGGAGCCCAAATTCAGTTCTTGCTTCCAATAATTCCCAGTCCTGGGGACATAAGCTCGGAAGAGTAAGATGGCAGTCACGTTTAACAAGGTCAGAGGCCGGCCCAGCATCTGGCTCCACGATAGCAAATGGGGCTGGCGTTATCCTTTCCGTAGAGACATGTAAGTGTTCATTACAATTTGAATTACTTTCTATAAAATTAGGTTTGTTTATCAGGAATATTTCATTTGTTTTACACCAGAATAGAATTTTGTGGTTGCACTAACCTTAATGTTTACTTGTGACAACTTAGAAATAAATTTTATATTTGGGGAGATAATACTTTTCATTTAAATGATTTTATTTATTAATTTTCTGAAATTATTTTAGGGCTTGGAAAAATCCAATGATGATTTAATTGTTGTATTTGACCAAAATTCAGTGTAACAAATTCTCTCTCTTCGGTGGGGAGTGAGTCACCGCCAGGTCACCAGGTTGGTGAAAGGCATTTGGAGCATATTTTTGCCAACCAATGGGAAAGGCAACAAAAATCACTATAAAAATGACAGATGCTCCTATTGTTTTATTACACAAAACCAAAATAAATGATCTTGGTATTTTTCTTCAATAACTGTAAGGAATTCAAGTGTGTTTTTTAAAAATACTGCATTGGAAGTGAAATTTAAAATATAAAAACAGACTATTCTAGCTGATCGAGCTGAAAATTTTGAAATTAACTTAGGCAGTTAATTCAGTCTTGACCTTTTTCTTACTGTTTTTTTTTTAGCAACAGGGAAGGAATGGTTTGTGTTTCAACTATTAAATGTTTTCTAAATTTGGGGAATTAGTAGGTGAATGAAAACAAAGGGAGAAACATTACCTTTTACGTATTTAAAAGAGAAGGAATCCCTGTTTGACACGGAATTTCCCAGGTTTATCTGATGAGCCCAGAAGCCTGAGTAACCTCTCTCAATTCACAGGCACTATTAGGTGAGGTCTTCTTTATTTCAGCCTTAGGCCCTGAGACCTGTGGAAGTGAAGGTTCTTGAAGGTGACTTTCCCCGTGGTTTTAGAAGCACAGGCATGCCTTCTTTTATTGCACTTCACAGGTGTTGCATTTTTTTATAAACTAAGGGCAAGACCATCAACCAGCAAAAAAATTATGTCTCACTTTATTGCAATGCTCATTTTACTATCGTGGTCTGGAACTGAGCCCAGTGTCTCTAAGGTTAGCCTGTAGGGGCTTGGAGGCTGGCCGAGATGCTGCTCCTAGAAATGCAGCTTAGCATCTGGTGACAGTTGAGTGTCTGGGGATGGCAGGTATGAGCCAGGGAGACCTTAATACAGTTGGAGCAGAGCAGGGTTGTTAGGGGCAGTGGAGGGAAATGAGGAAGAGAAGCCAGGCCAGGAGAGAGAGCAAAACCAAGATTTTAGAGGCGGAAACTGCATCTTACAGACCCCAGGAGGAGAGGTCCAGGAGGCCGAGGGGTCCAGAAGGGCCAGATGTGTTAGCTAGCAGGAAGATTTGCTTATGCAGAAAGAGGCAGTTTCAGGTCAGTTTCAGGGGTATAGGCATTGTAGCTCCTGTGAGATTAAAGGAGGACCTCAGTTGTACCCAGTTACCAAGAATCAAATGTGTTTAAAAGTCTTTGGTGGAGAAAGGGAGTTGACAGCAGCCAAGCAGATGAAGAACTTTTTAAAAGAGAGAGAACTCCGAATGTTTTAGGAGAGAAGTGAAGAAGCCAAAGGGAGAGGCTGGATATGCTCTGAGACTGAGGTGGGAAATGGCCACGAAACAAGGGGCCTGATGGGGAAGTTCCCACAAATAAGAGGAGGATGTCTGCGCCCGGTCGCATCACTGTGTGCTAAGCCTCTGTGGGCATTTCCACAAAGATTAGACAATGGTCCGCTGGCGTGTATGAAGAGCCTTAGATTCCAGGCTGCAAACTGCATATTGACATGTGAAACTAGGAGCAGAGAGGGGTTTTATATGATATGTGGGCATTTCGAGTAATTACTTTTCTGAAACTGTAAAGACACTTCCAAGTGTCAACCACAATGTTAGGACATTTTATTCTATTTGTTAGTTTAATTCTTGCAACAACCATTCAAGATGATTACTGTCATCTCCATTTTATCAATGAGGACACAGACAGGAGATATTCCCTGACTTGCCTGTGGTCACGTGACAGTAAGTGGCTGAGCTGCCTCCAGACCCAGGGCTGCTGGCCTTTGGGGACTGCCCTCTGTCCCTGTGGCGATGGAGAGTGCACATGTGTGTTTTAATGTGTGCCTTCAGTAGACTGCACAGTAGTGAACTATAAAGAACATTTATACCCTCCTTCATGCAAGGCAATTCCCACTCAAAAGTGACTGAGAACTGTTTGGAAGGCTTACTGTGGTGTCCCAGGCCTGACTTGGTGAGAATATCTCTCTGGACTGCATCATCAGAATGCGATGAGCCCCTTTATCTTCATTGCCTTCCGTTTTACAGCACCCGTGGGGGCATTATCCCCATTTTGCAGGAGGGCAAGTAGTTAGGAAGCAGCAGAGCCTGGATTCAAATCTAGGTCTGTTACTGTTATTTCCAAGCCTTCAGCTCTTCCCACTGCACACCCACACAACCCCTTGCTGTCTAAACCCACACCCTGGGATGAGCACCCGCCCAAAGGGTATGTGTGTATGTGTGTGTGACACCTGCGCTGTGACGCTAGCACCTCTGGAGACATGGGAAGGGTCGGGTAACAGCCTTCTTAGGGCCTCTCTGCATAGTTTGGTGGTGTTTGGATGTACCAGTGGTAAAAACAGCACTATCTTTCTTCTCCTTCTTGGACTAGGCATTGTTTCCTTTCATGCACCATTCATGCCTCGTGGCAGTAAGTCCAGAATTACATAACCACCCACTCAGCCTGCAGTGGTCCCAGCCCACTGATGTTAGTATTGGAGACATTTGGGGGCATCCTGTGTGCAGAGCAGCTGCCTTGCTGGTGCCTTGTGGTTGGATCCGAGGATCCCAGATGTGAGACAGGACTATCGCCCTGCAGTGGCTTCCCTCCCGACTCTGGGCCGAGGTTCTGCAGATCTAGCTGCCTGCTCTCGGACACCACAAACTGACAGGAGCTTATCAGCAACTACCCACCCCCGCCCTCACCCTCTTCTTGGGTGTGTTGCATCTTAGAGAAATTTTTCCTATTAGCTCTTAAAAAAGATCCCATCAATTGGGGGAGGCTTCTGGATGGGGCCAACTGAAGGGACCTGTGATGCTGTGATAACAGAGTAAGAATTTGTGAATTTGCAGCAGGTGTGAGTTTTAAGTGCTTAGTTTCCACAGCTCCTGTAATCCTCTGATTCCAATGGGAGCAGATGGCCATTCAGCCGGAAGAAAAGTTGTCTATTAAGGAGTAATCTCAGCCAGGAAAAGCTCTCTCTCTCTCTCTCTCTCTCTCTCTCTCTCTCTCTCTCTCTCTTTTAACTAAGAACACTTCAGACTGGGGAAAAACATAACAGCTTACATTTTCTGGATATAATTCTACATTTTCTGCATTGCCAGGAACAGAATTCTGTTCAATTCAAAACATACCTCTTGTGTGTATAGCTTTGGGGGAATTCCCTGCCCCCCATTTAGCTTTTAAACAAACAGCTTGTGATCAATTGGCTGTTTTGAGCCTTTCTCCTGGGTGCTGAGGGAAACTGGAATGACTTGAGGGCGCTTGAGGGCGTGTGGGGCAACACCTGCCAACAGAGGCACAGAGACAGAGGCACCCAGACCCCAGAGCCTGGTGCTGCCCGGGGACGTTTTCCTCCTTGGGTTTTCCATCCTTAACTGCCTTTGGGGGTGTATCTCCTGAGCTTCTCTGGACTCCTCAGACCTTCCTTTCAAGCTTCTTTGACCTTTTACTCTTTCCCCTTCTGAGGTTCCCAGTAGATAAGATGTAGAGCACTTTGGCATTTCCAGAGCACCTTCACTTGTGTGTGTGGTTTTATTTTTTCCTCTCAGCACAAGCTCAGCCAGAAGAATAGATAGGGCAGAGACAGGACTGTTGGAAAAAGAATTTTTACAGTTATGGGCTATATTTTCAACTTTACCTTCGAGAAAAATTATTGGGATTCAAATAGAGGTTATGGCCTTGAGAAAAAGTTTGCTTCTTGTCAAACCTCATTTTAGTCCCATTGATTGGTCTTCTTCCATTGATCTATTCTTCCATGTTGGCACTTGGTAAGTGAATTAAAATTCTGAGGTAGGCACCCCCTGGGGCAGGCCCCAGAGGCTGCTGGTGTGGCCGACATGTTTTGGAGAGGAGGTGAGAAACTTGGCTTCTGGCCTGAGCACTACCACCACGGAGCTGTGTGACTTCAGGCAAGTCCCTCAACCTCTCTGAGGCACGGTGTCCTGGTTTCCTCATCTCTGCATTACCAGAGAGGCAACATAGCTGACACAACTTTGACAAAAGCGCCCTATTGTACCTGCGTAAGGTACACCTAGCAGGACTGTCTATGCATACGCCTCTTCTCATTGCTTTGTTTGAAGTGTTGTTGCCTCTCAGGCGATCTTATCTTTCCGGGTTTTGATTTTGACATGTTAGAGAAAGACTGAAGTGCTAAAGAATGAAATAAATTCAGTGAGCTAAGATAACAATTATGAAATTAAAATGACCAAAATTGACTTTCACACATGAAGTTGAACTCTTAGGGACTGCTTTGGAAGCAGAGAGAAAATTGCAGTCGCCACAGTGGGCAGGCGCTGAGTGCCCACGGTAGGTCAGTAGAGCGAGGCGAGCGGCGTGTTCCAGGCTGCAGCTGATCCCAGGCCATTTCCCGAGTGCAGGAAACTGCTGATCCCAGGCCATCTTCCACCCAGACACTGGCACACGGCTTTGTTTGGTTCTTGACTTTTAGAACAAATCCTCTTCCTCAGGTTGGTAATATTGAGGTGTTACTTACAAACGTTTACTGAGTGTGAATAATGCGGTAGACACTGTATATGACAGTTAAGTGTTCTACATACCATTATTTACTTATTTATTTTTGGGAGTCAAACAATTTTATTGAGGGTCAAAGGGCTGCGAGGACGAGATCCGATGTGCTCACCCAGCAGGGATTTCCCCAGCCTCACAGCTGCCGAAAGCCCACAGAACTGGTTTTTAAGACCTAAAACTGAGAGACTGTGCCAGTGTGCAGATTGCTTTCAGACTGTCTCCCAAATGTTTTCATTTATTGTTGGCTGCAACACTTTTTCACTACTCAGAACTGATTGCTCCTGTCCGAAATGAAGCAGGTTTCTGGGACTTCGAAATAACAATGAACTGCTTGATAAAATGATGCCAGAGTGACTTCTCCTTACGAAGAATGATTTTCCTGGAAGGGCCAAGATAGAAATACAGTAGTTTTAATGTGATAGGGGTTCACACTGGAGGAAAAACAGTGACATGATTAAAGTGAAAGTCACCCATAAGTTTTCTCCTTTCCTTCCTGTTTTACAGTGGTGATGGGCGTTGAAAAAAGTGGGGAGGGTTCAAACTCACCAAATTCCTGCTTTGAAAATGCTGTAGAAGCAAAGTTTTCTGGGTGTGTCAGGGCCCAGCTGTACTTTTTATTTGTTTCCACCTAAGAAAATATTAGATGATTAGGAAATATGCCTAAAATTATTCTTTGTTGTGTCAGCCTTTCAGGACAGTGTACTTTATGTGTTTGGTTAAAAGAAATTTGGCTAAGAGAGAGATAGTTTAGGTGAAGCCTTCTCGAACTGGTCATCTTTTTTTATTATATTTTATTGTTTGTGCTATTACAGTTGTCTCAATCTTTCCCCCTTTGCCTCCCCCACCCAGCCCCCCTACTCCCTCAGGCAGTCCCCACACCATTGTCCATGTCCCTGGGTCATGCGCATATACTGGCTACTCTGTTTCCTGTGATGTACTTTACATCCCCATGACTATTCTGTAACAACCAATCTGTACTTCCTATTCCCTTTGCATTTTTCACCCAGCACCCCATTCCCCTCCCATCTGGAAAACATCAAAACCTTCTCTGTATCTATAATTCTGTTTCTGTTCTGCTTGTTTATTTATGTTCTTTTATATTCAATTGTTGATAAATATGTATTTATTGCCATTTTATTTATACTTTTATCTTTTTCTTCTTCTTAAGAAAGACCCTTTAATATTACATATAATACATGATTTGGTGGTGATGAAGTCCTTTAGCTTTTTCTTGTCTGGGAAACACTTTATCTACCCTTCCATTCTAAATGATAGTTTGTTGGGTAGAGTAATCTTGGTTGTAGGTCTTTGCTTTTCATCATTTTGAATATTTCTTGCCAGTTCCTTCTAGCCTCGAAGTTTCTTTTGAGAAATCAGCTGACAGCTTCATGAGTGCTCCCTTGTAGGTAACTGCTTTTCTCTTGTTGCTTTTAAGATTGTCTCTTTGTCTTTAACCTTTGGTATTTTAATTATGATGTGTCTTGATGTGGGCCTCTTTTGGTTCATCATGTTTGAGATTTTCCATGCTTCCTAGAAATGTATGTGTATCTCCTTCACCAAGTTAGGGAAGTTTTCTGTTATTATTTTTTCAAATAGATTTTTAAAAATTTTTATTTATTTATTTTTAGAGAGAGAGAAGGGAAGGAGAGAGGGAGAGAAACATCAATGTGTGGTTGCCTCTCTTGTGCCCCCTACTGGGGACCTGGCCTACAACCCAGGCATGTGCCCTGACTAGGAATTGAACCAGCGACACTTTGGTTCACGGGCCTGCACTCGATCCACTGAGCTACAACAACCAGTGCTCAAATAGATTTTCAATTTCTTTCTCTCTCTTCTTCTTCCAGCATCCCCATGATGCAAATGTTGGAATGCTTGAAGTAGTTCCAGAAGCTCCTTACACTAGCCTCATGTTTCTTTTTAATTCTTCTTTCTTCTTTCTTTTCTGATTGGGTGTTTTCTGCTTCTTTATATTCCAAATTACCTATTTGACTCTCAGCCTCATCCACTCTACTGTTGTCTTCCTGTAAATTATTCTTCATTTCAGATAGTGTATTCTTCATTTCTGACTGGATATTTTTTATGGTTTTGAGGTCCTCACTAAGTTTATTGAACATCCTTGTAATTTGCATCTAGTAGATTGCTTCTCTCCATTTTAGGTAATTCTTTTTCTGGAACTTTGTTCTGTTCTTTCATTTGGGCCATGTTTCTTTCTCTCCTCATTTTGGCAGGCGTCCTGTGTTTGTTCCTATGTATTAGGTAGAGCTGCTACATCTCTCAGGCTTGGTAGAGTGGCCTAATATCGTAGGTGTTCTGCAAGGTCCAGTGGCATAGCTTCCCCTATCACCCAATCTGGGTAGTTGAAGTGCGCCTACCACGTGGGCTGTGTACACACTCCTCTTGTAGTTGAGCCTTGATTGCTGTTGGCACATTTAAAGTTAGCCACTGTCTATGTTTTATCCAGGGCCACGTGGCATGAGCTACAAAGTGATCTGCAGATGGCTGCTACTTGTATTGGGCTTGGAGGTGCCCAGAAGAGGCCAAGCTATGACCCAAGGCTAAAGTAGCAAGAGATATAGGGTTCACTGAGGCCAGATGCTACTTATTTGAGAGAAATTGGGAAATTCTGAAGCATGAGCCACGACAAGCCATTTGTATGGAAAAGCCACTGGAAACAGGTTAGGTGGGCTGGAAATGTGAATGGAGCAGGGTCTCAGGGAAACACCAGGGTGGGGCAGTGTGAGCCAGGTTGAAGGAATCTCAGGTATGGCATCTGCCTTCCAGCTCTGTAGGGGGAAGGCTCAGAAAAAGAACAATGGCCTTTGCCAACACTTATGTGTGGGAGAAAGCTGCCACCAGCTTTCACCCTGATGCCGGACACTTCACTTCCTCCTGGTATGCCTCTGGTGCCTCTCAAGCTGCTGCTTCAGTGCTGAAGCTCAGAGGGAGTGAGTCTGAGTAAGTCTGTGCATGGGCCCTTTAAGAGGAACTGCCTGGGACTCCAATAGTTTCTGTCTTCCACATTGTCAATCCCCACTGCTTTTTAGAGCCAGAAGTTATGATGACTTATCTTCCTGCCCCTGGAACTCTGGGCGGGGGGACATAGTGTGTGGCTGGGACTCCTAGCTCCCAAGAAATCCCTCCCTATTTTTATCTGCCTCACATGAGTGTGGGACCAGCCCATTCTGCATCTCTGCTCCTCTTCCAGTCTCGATGTGATTTCTTCTTTAAACCTATAGTTGTAGGACTTCCATTCAGCTCAGTTTCTGGAGGTTCTGAATGATGGTTATTCTGTAGCTCAGTTGTAGTTTTGATGCAGTTGTGTGAAGAGTCAAGCCATGTTTACCTATGCTGCCATCTTGAGTAATTTCCTTCAAACTTGTCATTTTGCTATGAGTCTTCTCAATTTTTTCCTAACTTTTCCAATCTTCACATAGATATGTGATTATATAGTACCTGCCAAATGCATGGGTATAATCCAGTGATCTTTTAACAGAAATTTGCTCATAATCCATTATAAAACAAGGTACTAGAGATTTCCCTCTTGCCCTTGCCAGTATGGCTGTTGGTTGAAACATTGTCCCATAACCAAAAGGTTGTGGGTTTGATCCCCAGTCAGGGCACATACTTAGGTTGTAGGTTCAATCCCCAGTTCAGTCACATGTGAGTCCCAGTATGGGCATGTACAGGAGGCAACCAATCGATATTTCCTCTGGCATTGATCTTTCTCTCTCTTCCTTCCTCTCTCCCTTCCTCTCTTCCTCCTTCCCTTCCTCTCTTTCTAAAAGCAATGGGAAAATGTCCTTGGGTGGGGATTAAAAACAAAAAATTTCCCTCTTGTTTCATTTCCAACATCTCAACAGAGATGCTATTAAAGGATCATGAGATAAGGGCCTAACATTTTCCTAAACTGTAGTGGTGAAAATGCCACTTGCTTTCTGCTGAGGCTTTTCCTCATATCTTGAAAATGTAGCTCAAGAGCTGCGGTGGTGATTGCGCCAGCACTCAGGGAGGGGGCGAGTTTCACAATCCAGTCCTTCACTGGGAGATCTTTTCACCACTACAGTGTTTCCCTGGCTCAGTCCATTTCAACCCAAAGAGTTCTCACATGCTATTGGAATGAGGGCCTTGGCCAGGAGGTATAGTTGAGGCTTTCTGAGAATTCTAAGTGTTCCAGAATCTTGAGTCTGTCCTACCATCCTGACAAAGTTCAGGCCTGGTTTGTGTTTCAGAAGGCCTATGCTGGAGAGCCTTCTCTGCTTTCAGCTGGGCAGCAGCTTCCAGGACAATAACGCCAGGCTAGAGCCCCCTTTGGTTGTGACAAATGATGTGCCCTCTTCCCATTGCGTCATCTTCTGGCCACGCAAGATATTTAGGAGTCATTTTGTCCCATCGTTGCACAAAACAGCTAGAAAGATGTAACACAGATCCCTCACTCACCCGTGGTACAGCAGGGGAAGCACAGACAGCTTTCACGGCTTGTTTCCTGCACCAAATAGCAAGGCATGCGCTAAACACTCCTTTCCAGAAGTGTCACTGGGAAAATAGTTATCCCAATGAGCAGATTGTCTGATTTTCAAAATGCTAATTTGTGTTTTTGATACTTTGTGTTATTTTACACAAAATGGCAATTGAAGGTGGTTATAAAAAAATTCTGTTTTGACTGTCTTTCTTTAATCATTGACATATACCTTTAAAAATGCAAAAATAAATATAAGCCCGAGTTCCCAATAAACAAAACAATTGGCTATGTGTCTGAAAAGTAATTCAGTACATTAGAAAAAAATCTTTAGTTAAATTCTCATTTTGAAACTTTGAAATAGACTCAATAATGCTTGTTTTGGTTTCCACTTAATAGAGATATATTTTGGGTAGTCAAGACTATCTAGTACTTTGCTTTCACAGTCCTGAAGAGATTTTTAAAAACATCCCTATGCAAAAAATAGTTGTTTTTTTAAGCAGCTTTCACTGAGATACAATTTAGAGAAACTGTACATATTTAAAGTTGGAAAATTTAATTTTTTGACCCCTGAAATCAACACCACAATTGAGATATTGAACATTTCCATCACCAAAACTTTCATTACCCTCCTTAATAATCCTCCCCTCCAGTTTCCCTCACATATTCCCTTCCCAGGCTGATATGAGTTTGCAATTTCTAAAGTTTTATGTAGAGTTATACAATACATACTGTTTTTATGTTAAAATTTTTTCATTCATCAGAATTGTTTTGAGGTACATCCATTTTGTACTATGTATCAATTGTTGCTTCTTATTGTTGACTAGTATTCCTTTGTGTGTTTATACCACAGTTTCCATAGAGCAGTTGTTTTGTAACTGAGGACTTGTGAAATACTGAGTGTAGAAACTCATTTATAATGATCATAAGGTTACTTCTTGGATTTCTCTGAAGACCAATTGAGGTGGTAAATATATCACAGATGTAGAACACAATATAAAACAGCAGTGAAATTTAAAAAAAAACACATTTCACATCAATAGCCCTGGAAAATGTTGGATTGAGGCTACATAATTAGGATAAGCCACTTTGAACTGGCAGAAAGCTCAGTGGGTTAAAGAAGACTACTGATTCTTCGAAGACTGTGGGTTATGCGGTTTCATTAAACAAATATTTTTGTGCAGGTCCTGTGTCTGGCACAGGACTAGCAGGGAACTTGACCTCTCTGTTGCCCTCCAGAAGTTCACATCCTGTAAGTGAAATGAGACATAAACAGAAATCATTACAAATAAAAGGTAGAAAGGAGAATTGCTACAAGAGAAGCACAAACAGCTGAGGATGTTCAGAGGTGGAGGAAATTGTTTCCAGCCAAGAGGAATCTGAGCACTGGTTTGTGGGTGGTGACATCTTGGCAGGGCTTTGATGGGAGGTTCTAGCTGCATGTATGCAGATGTGAGAGGATCCAGCGTACACCAGGAAAGAACAGGAGCAAGGGCCGAGAGGTGGGAAGTGAAGGGACAGCCACAGTGAAGAGTAAATCAAGGCGTCGGCGTGGCTGGTTTCTTCTGAGTGCCATGAGGGAGGGCCCTGTTCCAGGCCTCTGTCCTCGTCATGTGGATGGATCTCCTCCCTCTCTTTACAATGTCTTCCTTCCGTGTGTGTCTCTGTCCAAATTTCCTACTTATACAAGGATGCCAGTCATCATGGATTTAAAGCCCATCCTAATGATCTCATTTTAACTTGATTACCTCTGTAAAGACCTTATTTCCAAATAAAGTCAGATTCTGAGGCACTGGGGTGAGGATTCCAACATATCTGTTTGGGAGGAGGGAGTATAATTCAACCCATAACAGCTAAGGTTAGGAGGTTGGGCTTTATTGTTTGGGCAAAGGAGAGTTGTAGAAGGTTTCTATCTGGGACACCATCAGAGGTGTGCTTCCAAATGCTGATCTGGCAATGTGCGAAAGATTAATTTGAGAGGGGAGAAACTGGGGTAGGCATGAGAGGTGGTGGGAGGGGCCTACTGGGAGATGGGCCACAGTACATGCCAGACCTGAGGTGGGTGTGACCTAGCTATGGAGAAGATGAGAAGCAGCAGCACAGTTCGAGTGTCTGGGTGACTGCCTCTGTGCTTAATGCATGATTAGCACTGGGTGGGTCTTGAGGAGATGTGAAGATCTGTCACTGAGCAATCTGTGTAGTATGTTGTCCAGACTATTGATAAAAAGGACCACACATTGCAAAGGAAGGCAAATTAGTTCATGGACCGTCATTTGGAGATTATGGCAAGATTGCTTTTATCCATGGGACAATCAGGACCTTATTATTCGATTAAGGACCTCATCGATTTTGGTGATCAGGAACCAACTGTCATCTTCTATGAAAGCAGTTGAGTCTGTTAGTATAGAATAAACTCATATTTTTAGTCTTACTGCAAGTTTTCCCTTATGGTATGTGTATACACACACACACACAGTTTATAAACCTCATTTATATTAAGTTTTATAGTTTTACAGATTTCACAACTATTGTATAACTTTACTCTTTCACTATCTGGGAGGTAGAAAAAGGGCAAATATAAATCCCAATTTATATCTGAGGTAACTGAGGACCAGAGAAGTTTTGGGGTCTTGTCTAATTTAACTGGTCTTTGGCTGAGTTGGGACTTTAACGGTGACTCTTGTTATGGGTAGTAGAGTTGGATGTTATTCTCCATATGGCCTCCATGTAAGTATGATTGTTCCATGTTGGATACTGATGGCTCAAAGAAAGCCATAGTGTGGTGCCGGGTCCCACCTAGTATGCACCTAAAGGATGTTTGCTGAATGAATGGATGAAAGAGAGAGCGTGTGGGTCGTTTCTTTGTTTTCTATTGAAACTACTTAAAAAAAAACAGTTTAAGGTTGAGGGAAAGGTACAGAGATTTCCCATGTACCCTCTTCCTCCATATGTGCACAGCCTCCATTACGAACATCCTGCCCCAGAGTGGTGCATTTGTCACAGCTGACAAACCTACACTGACAAATCACTATCACCCAAAGTCCATAGTTTACGTTAGGGCTTATTCTTGGGAGCTCATGTGTTTGTAGCCCATCTTCCCTCCCATTGTTAAGAATTGTGTGCCTGAGTTTGGTTTTCAGTTTTTAGTCACAGAGACCATAAGTTTGAACAACTGTCCATGGCTTGCATTTTTAAAATGTGATATACATATATAGTCTTTGAAAATAATTGTTGATAATGAATGAAAATGCAACAGCTTGCAGCTAAAACAAGGTTTCAGATATGATGGATTCCAATTAAATCAACCAAAGTAATGACATAAATTATAATTTAGATTTCTGAATTGGCTGTCTTGATAAAGTCAAATTAAAGGAGTTCATCATCACCAAGCCCTTATATGAAATGTTAAAGGAGTTTATCTAAGAAAAAGAAGATAAAAAATATAAGTAGTAAAATGACAATAAGAACACAACTATATACCTGAACCTAAAAAACAAAAACAAACTAAGCAAACAACTAGAACAGGAGCAGAGTCACAGAAAAGGACATCACACAGAGGGTTATCAGTGGAGGAGTGGGATGGGGAGAGAGAGGGAAAAGTTACAGAGAATAAGAAGCATAAATGGTAGGTAGAAAATAGACAGGGGGAGGTTAAGAATAGTATAGGAAATATAGAAGCCAAAGAACTTATATGTACAACCCATGGACATGAACTAAAGTGGGGGGATGCAGGTGGGAGGGGTGTGCAGAGCGGAGAGGAATAAAGGGGAAAATCAGACAACTGTAGTAACATAATCAATAAAATATATTAAAAAATAAAAATAAAGGGTTTTTGCCAAGATAGAAGCCTACATTACTCTCTGTGACGTGAGACAGCTTTATTTTATGAGGGTTCAGATTACACAACTATAAAGACTGGTTTGGTGTTATAGGGAGGATACTGTGACCAAAGATAGAACTGCAATTTGAAAGAGTTAAATACTAAAAATACAGGAAATTACTTTAAAGATTAATTTTGTGGCTTTTTTCAAAATTCCATGCTTGCTTGTATATTTTATTTGCAAAAATTGATTGAAGTCAATTTTAGTGAAGTCATTGGGTAGTGGGCCAACTTCGGCCCCAGTTTATTAGGAGAATGAGAACCACTACTTACACCGTAGATTTTATTGTTTTATTGATTTAAATGAGACAAAATAATACCATCCCGCAAAGCAAAGGCCACCGGTTTGATTTCCCAGTTGGGGCACATGTCTGGGTTGCTGTTCCGTCCTGGTTGGGGTGCACATGAGAGCCACCTGATTGATGTTTTTCTCACACTGATGTTTCTCTCCCTGTCTTTCTCTCTCTCTTCCCTTTTCTCTAAAAACAAAACAAAATTATACAATCTATATAATTTTTCTTAAAAAACCCCATATTTTAAAGAAATGGAAAGTAAGCCACATATTTTCAACTCGTTCACAGATGCCTGTTGGTCCCCTCTTCATTCAGTCTCCATATATTTGTCTCACTCTCCTCTAATTATATGATTCAGTAACAAATTTGTCCTTTTAAAAAAATTATTTTAATAGTTTTTCAAGTACAGTTTTCTGTCCTTTACTCCCATTCCAGCCCACCCACCCATCCCTCCCTACCTCCCTCCCACTCCCCCCGCCCTAGTTTTTGTCCATGTGTCCTTTATATTTGTTCCTGCAAACCCTTCCCATTCTCCCCTGAAATTCCCCTGAAATTCCCTCCCCTCTCTCCTCTGGTCACTGTGAGCCTGTTCTCTATTTCAGTGACAAATTTGTCCTTTATTCAAGGGAAAACAACTCATAGATTGGGGGAGTACAGTGCTTCACAAGCAATGGAGAAATATTTCCACCATTTTTCACCAATTTTCCAATATTTCACCATTTTGCTGGAGAAATATCTGGCACTATTCCTGGGGGATTTGGAGCATGTTTGACCTTAAACAAATAGAGGGCCAGATATATCTCCAGCAAAATGGGTTAATTTGGGAACAAAATAGAATGGCAGGTCCAGAGAAACAAAGGAGAGGGACACTCTTTTATGGACTTGGGAAGGGCTATCCATAAACAAAGAGTCCATTGGAGAAAACTGAAAGCTGGAAGTATAGTGACTTTCATTGACTGAGTCATGGCAGTCTTCCATTGGCTTTGCTGTTAGTGGGCAAGGAGTATAGGTTACTGTCCGAGATGTAAGGTACATCTCTTCCTGTTGGGGTCAGTTGTGCATGTTGAGGGATACATGTGAGTATCGCCAATTCTAGCTTCCTGACTCCATTTTAAATGAAGTTTCTGTTTATCCATTTTCACAGGCAAGAGTGAGTTTTATAAAGCATTAGAGGAGGCAACATAGAAAAGGGCCTGATTGGCTGGGGTTGAATATCTGACCTTATTTAGAAAGATCAAGGAACAAGGAAATAGGTATAGAGCCCAGAGCTGACTTGGCATTTGGGGATTGGCTAACTGGCAATGCTGTGTTTCTGGTCAGGTGGAGTATTTACATGAACACAGAAGTTTAGTTTGCTGCTGTGGCACCCTGGGCAGGAGCAGCACCGTCTGTGTCTAGAAATGTCTTTCTATGCCTCTCAATTTACAGGAACCATGGATGCCCCAAAACTTCCCTCTAACCTGGGACAATTCCCAAGGCTTACTGTCCTGTAGCCCTTGAATACCTGGGTTCTGTGGTGATTCTCTTAAAACCACATGGGGTTGGCCAAGGCAGGGAATGCCATACCCTCAAGTTCCCTAAGGAAAATCCAGCCCCACATGTCTGCCTGAGTAGTGAGGACTGTGCTGAAGAGTGCTAGCAACACAGATGGCTTTAAGGACATCCCAAGTATCACCACCTTGGAAAGCCATTGGCCACCCCAAGTCTTCTTGGAGGAAAGTTCTTCCTCTGTGGCCTACTGCTCCACTACCGTCTTCTATTTAAAAGCAAATAAGCAGCTCTGACTGGGTAGCTCAGTTGTGAGAGCATTACCCCAATATGCCAAGGTTGCAGGTTCGATCCCTGGTCAAGGCACTTACAAGAATTAACCAATGAATGCATAAATAGGTGGAACAACAGAGTGATGTTTTGCTCTCTCTCTCTAAAATCAATAAAAATAAGTAAAAGTAGGTAAGCAAAATTATTATTTTTGTCTTGCTAAATAGCCCCCCCCCACTCCCTATCTGTCCATACCTTAAGGTCTTGGAATAGGGTGGGTTGTGGCAGCATCTTTCAAAGAAAAACAATGCTCTTCCTAAGCAGAGTGCAGGTGAATGAAATGTCTCCATGCCGTGATGTTAAGTGTGGATTTGAAAACAAAGTAATACTGGGTTAGCCTGGATAATGTGAGAAATATGAAACTATGTTATAACGTTTTAGTCTTTTTCCTCCCAATGTGATCATAAATTAGAAAAGAAATACAAGTGTTCCTGTGTTTTCAATTCCCAGATTATTATTTTTTAACTGAGAATGAATTGGCCCAAAGAAAGAAAATGTTTTTATATCTGCAGAGAAACTCATACTGTCTCAGGGCTTTCTAAGCTTCCAAGTGACTTCCACTAACTTAACAGGTGTGGCCTGTGTAAGAGCTTGCCAGCATCATAGTCTTTGCCCAAAGGTCTGAAATAAATACAGATGGGATGTCAGAACTAATTCCTTTCCAGTATCAAAAAGCAATACTGAGAACACGGGATGAGTAGCTGCAAGTTGAAGCGTGAATGGAGGATATGGAATTGAGGAAGAAGAAAAAGCAGGAGGGTGACTGAGACCCTGAAGAGAGAGGGATGGATGTTGCAAACCCAGTCAAGAGAAACACAGGAAAAAGGCTTTCGAAATTACTGTGACTCTGGAGGAGAATTTGAGAAAATCATTGTTACACTTAAAAAAGAGGAAATAGTCAAAGTGGAGTTATTTGGTGGTTCCAAAAAGAAAGGTTTCGATCCCCAAACCATGGGTAGTTATATTTGTGGCGAGTATCATGCAAAAGATGCAAAAGGCAGAGACCAGGAGGTGTCCTCACAGCTCTCACTATGGGAACACTTGAGTATGAGTGCAGGGAATGATGAGGGAAGAGCCTTCTGTGATTTGACTCCAGGAATGAGGAAACATGATTTAAGTTTGGGAAGTAGAATAGTGTAGGGTTTTTACTGGGGGAAACACTCTGCAGCGGCAAAAGAGTTCTTCGGGAGAATGTGGTCCATCAATAATCTTGGATTATTCAGCCCTCCAGAAAGCCCTCACAGTTAGCTGGGGCCCTGGGGGATGCCCTGCACTCGCTGCACTCCTCCCCACTGAGTTTTGTAATGTATCTCCCAAAGTGAGGAAGTTAAAGCTAAGAATGTGGACTCATTGGAATCCATGCACAGTCTGTATTTTATGGTCTGGACGCACCCTGAACTTGGAGATGATATCATTTTTAGCAATGCAAGTTTGTCAGAAGATCCGGATTGCTCCTATAGCTGAGTTGGGCTGAGCTTTGCAGTTGAGCCACTGAGCTTTTCTTTAATCATCTTTCTTCAGGACTTCAGAATTGCTCTATCCTCAGGGGTGGGGGTGGGGGTGATAAGTTGTGGAGGAAAATTTCTACTTATTATACTGTATAATCAGGGTAAACTACTGAGAAGTAAAGAGAATTTTAGGTTTTGAAATCTAACTTGCTACACTAAGTACATAAGGAAATGAATTCAAGAGGAAACGGAAAAATAAGCAGCTTACAATTGTGGTTTCTCCAGCAAATATCTTCTTTGTACTGGAAAACAGACAGTCTTCTATATGCACATCGCTTTGGTGTAAGATCTGTTCTTTTAAAAATGTGTACAAAGCTCTATTTATATGCACTCTGATTTTAATCAGCGCTCATCCATCTGACTTTTAGATTTATTAGATACATTTTGTATTTCAGAAATACGTTTGCTCAAGCATTCTGGCTTTTAAAGCTTAGGTGGATTTTCCTAAAAACTCAAGAAAAATATTTTACATTTTTTCCATGTTATTATTTTCTCCACTCAGAGATCTAATTAAGAATGTGTAATGTAGTGGAAAAAGATAAGATGGAAATTCTGGTTTTGGTGTTTGGAGGGCTTTAACCTGGAAGAAAGCCCTTTGATTCCTTCACTTTAGCTCTTTGGGGAGACTCTTTCATACTGTGGGAAGTTAGCACTGGAAGGGTCCTTGTGGATCAGAGTCATGTCTTCACATTGCAGAAACTGTCTTTGTGGACGCATGTGGTTCAAATGGCCAATTTTTGATTGGACTCAAATGCAAGTGTCTCTTCCACAAGTGCAGAGCCACTTTTCTTTCAACACTGTTGGGAAATCACTTCTAATTTCAAACTTGTAGCCTCTACTGCCTGACCATATTTGCTTTCGATAAATGGTTATTTCAATTAAAAACTCATGTATTTATTCATTGATTGATAGAAACCCAAAAATAGGAAAAAAACCCATTTGTCACATGTTGTTCCTAGAAACCTAGTCCACTGTTTTGTCTATTCTAAATTGAAATATGAGCACCAAACTTTTTAGAAATGAATTACCATATGAAAAGTAAGGAAATTTTGACACATGCTTACAACACAGATGAACCTTGAGGATGAAGGGGATCACGATATGCCACCCCCTGTCTATTAAAGTTGAAGCCATTGAGAAACAGCAGACACAAAGAACTCTCTGCTCTCCTCCTTTCTCCCTAGAAAGCAGTGTGCAAATGTCCCCCCTCTCCTGTACCAGGATGAGGAGAGTGATCTTTGTCACTGAAGACAAAGAGCTGGCTCTGACATGAGGCTGCATATGCGAACTGTGCTAAAATAGCCCTTATCTTCCATTCGTTCCCCACATACAGAGTCTGGCAGAAGTAAGGCTTGCTTGACTATGGTTGGTAGAGTGTACAAATGTCTCACATAAGTTAAACAGTGATTTGAACATTTCATCTAAAATGTCATGTATTGTGCTTGAGTGTGATACTGTTATGTTACAGAATTACATTCTTATGATTTTGTAATAAAAGGTTTTGTAATTAAAAGGGGGTGTAATTTGTGCCGGACCCTGTATTTCCTAGTCACCTTCCCACAATTGATTACCCCTCGAAGCCCAAACCCCCTTTCCTTTGTCTACTCCTCCACAATTTACCACCCTTTGTTAGGGTATATGAGCCCTGAGTCTAACCACTTCTTTTTAGGATTATTTCACTTCTTTTCTGTGAAGCCCCTGTACACATAAAAATATTAATAACATCAGTAACATTTGTGTGTCTTTCTCTTGTTCATCTGTCTTTTGTCAGTTCAGTTCATAGGCTCTAGAACAAATCTAAGAGGGTAGAGGAAAAGTTTTTTCCTTCTTTACAAGGACATTATCCTAAGTGAAATAAGCCACTCATGAAAAGACAAACACTCTATGATTCTACTTATACGAAATATTTAGAGTGGTCACATTCATAGAGACAGAAAGTAGAATGGTGGTTGCCAGTGCCTGGGGGGGAGGGAATGGGTTAGTGTTTAATGGGTACCTGGGTTTGGTTGGGATGACGAAAGTTCTGGAGATGGATGGTGGTGATAGTTGCACAACAGTGTGAACACGCTCAATGCCACTGTGCTCCTAATAATGGCAAACTTAATGTACTATGTATTTTACCACAATTTTTCAAAATTGGTCCTGGCTGGTGTGGCTCAGTGGACTGAACACTGGCCTGCAAACCAAAGGGTCGCTGGTTCAATTCCCAGTCAGGGCACATGCCTGGGTTGCTGGCCAGGTCCCCAGTTGGGGGCACATGAGAGGCAACCACACATTGATGTTTCCCTCTTTCTTCCTCCCTCCCCCTCTGTCTAAAAATAAATAAAAAATATTGAATTACTATGGCTGGAGTGAACTGCTACTCTGTGGAAAACTTGGAGTGGTAGCTGAATGCCAGATCACCAAGTTTGTCCTGGTGAGCATTTTGAAGTGTGATGAAATGACTTATCACCTTTACATGCTAATTTTCCTTGCCCCAGCTAGGTGGTTAGTTCTGTGGGCCCAGGGTGCTGCCTACCAGAGAGAGGGAAACGCCTCTTCTTTCTGGCTCCCTTTTCCATCCTCCCAGTCCCATTGCATTCAATACCGTGCAGAACTACACATGCAGAATGAAGCAAGAAGTGTTGGTCCCAGGTTTTGGGGGCAAGCCAGTGACTGCAAGAAGGAGAAGAGTTTACTAGAAAGTCTGTTTTGGGGAGAAATCTTTGTCAAGCTGAGTGTCCCCAGTGGGCCACTGTGCTTTCAATTTGTGTAGTTTTAGCGGTTTGTGTTAAAATAAAGTTCACATACATCCTAAGTGCAGGGCAAAGGTCCTTTCCTTGTGGAACAGCTGTCTAGGTGACCCTCTGCCAGTGACGTGTGGTTATTTATCAGACAAGTGTTCTACCAGCAATTCTAGGATGTGGGAGGAGAAAAGCAGCCAGTGGGTGTGAGGCAGAAACCATAGATGCACAGATAGATGTGTGCCACCACTGTTCCCCTGACAATCTTGTGACTCTCTAGGGCTGTCCTGTCCAACGAAGCGTTCTGCGATGATGGCGATATACTAGCCACACGTGGCTGTTGACCGCTTGAAATGTGGCTAGTGTGACTGAGGAACTAAATGCTTAATTTTATTTAATTTTAATTAGTTTAAATGTAAATAGTTGCGCATGGTTAATGGCTACTTATTGGACAGCACACTTCTATGGCACGGGGTGTGTGATTCTTACCCAGCTTATCATGATGGGAGACCCTGAAGCTTGGTTTGGTTTTGGGAAGACTCAGAAATTCACATCTGCTAGGAGCTGGACTTGAGGATAATTCGGGAGTGTTTAATTAGGACATTGGACTTCCCAAAACCTTGTCAAAAGTAGAACTACTACCATTAATTAATTATTGTTTGATTAATCAATTATTAGTTGATTAATAATTGTTTATTGAGCACCTACAACAGGATAGACACTGTGTTTTTAGTGGGGATGGTGTAGAGAACAAAATCCATAGGTATTCTTGCCCTAATAGGGTTTACTGTCTGCAGGAAAAACAAACATTGAACAAGCAACGCAAGTGTGAATTGAAACAGGTTTGGGAAGAGAACTCACCTCAGGTCAGTAGGAGGGAGTCTTTGTGGCACTGATGTCAAATGCAGACAGTCATTTTGTCACATTCTGTTTTTCACTCGTGTGGTCCCTGAACTCTGATTCAGCTTTTTCAGTTCTTTTCTTGCTACCTTCCTTCTCATTAGAATTTCCATGGCCAATCTGGTGCCTCTAACACACAGGCTGAACTCATGTGGTGATCCCTTGTTTCCCTCAAAAAGACTTTCAGAGGGAGAGGAGAGTTTGGGTGAGTGGGCATGGCTGAGGCAGGGGTCCGGGGCAGGCTCAGACCATGGGGCAGCTCATTGCCACAGCCCCCAGGATGTGGAGGCATCTAGGGATGGCTTCCCAAGGGACAGGATGCTGTTACAGTCCTGACCAGAGACTGGGATGGGGGCCAAGGCTGCAGCCTGAGTCAGCTCTCCAGCTCTCCCAGCACCTCCCAACAGACCGTCCCTTTGGCTGTCAGTCCCTCATTTTGGTGCCCCAGTTGGTGCAGCTGGGTTAGTATTTGCTGAGCATCTCTGTGTGCTCACAGCCCAAGGGCCTGGCAACGCTTGGGCTGCTTTGGCTCTGCTCACTTCCCTGCCTGATCATCCGGCCCTGGCTGCCTCAGAGGGCTGATGGGTTCCCTGGATCTGGGGCTGCTTCTTAACTCTGGCTGCACCTGACAATAAATTTGGGACTTTCTGAAAGGCACAGAGACCTGGGTGCCCCATGCCCCCAAACCAATGAAAATTAGAATTTTGAGGGGTAAAGGCCTAGGCATTTTTGCAAAGCTTCTTGGCCAGGATATTGTCCTGCAGCACTTTGGTTGATTTCCAGGTCAGGGGGCTTGGAAATCCTATTGGGTTCTTCCCTATTATCTGTGCAACCTCCCAGCCTGCTACTGTGGAAGCGGGAACCCCGTTTATGTGAGGAAAATCCCAGTATGGCCGTGGGACTGGACAGCCCTTACCTTCTTCCCTCACACCCCCTGCATGGAGGTCTGAGGACCCAAGGCTGCCTCTGGGGCCCATGTCACAGTGCACAGAGAAATGGAACATGAGCTTTCCCACGATTAGAGGTGGCTGTCTGATCATTTCCAGCTGTCACCAGGGAGGCCTCTTCCACACGCTGGACCTGAAAACTTCGTTAGAGATGCTGTCAATCTGAACTCCATTGCCTGAAATGGGAAACCCTATAGCAAGCCAGTTAGGGGAGGGGTGGGAATTCGGAATGCGTGTGAGGGTGGAGAGGAAGGTGGGAACTCCAGGGAGCTTTCCTAAGTTATGAGCTGGCTCCAAAATAATAACTGCCTTTACAGAAAAGAATGAAATGTTCGAAAATCCAGAGCTTTCTTACACCCGGCTGAGCAGTGAGAAGTTAGGGCCCCCGGGTGGGGTGAGAAGTTGTCCCTCTTCCCAGGGTGTCCAAGACTCATGTTTTGCTCTCCTATCCCGGCTCAGCCACATTCAAAAGGGTGTAATACAGACCGTCATCTACTGGCACAGGAACACAACCCAAGAGCAAACAGATTTGCACATTCAGTCTTACATGCTCAGAGGGACCAAGTTTTTCTGAGATTACACATTTTTTCAGCATTATGCCATAGTTGGGCATACAGAACAATGGAGTAGAATTTTTCTTTTTCTATAGTTTCAAGGACCACACAGAGGATTCTTTTGTTAGGGGGAAGGTAGGGCCAAGGGCTCATGTGTGCCTGGAACAAATTAGACACTCAGGTGAATGTTTGCTGAATGGGGACAGTGGTTACCTTCTAACCAATGTCCTTGGAAACATCTCTGGGTGGGTGTGGCTGTTTTGAATGTAGGAAAAGTGCCGGAGAGGCTCGCCACTTCTGCAGGCTGGAGGGCTGTGTAGGGTACAGACAACACGGCTCTAAATCCCAGCCCTGCACTTCCTGACTGTTGGAGCTTAGACAAGTCACTTAGCCTCGATGAGCCTCTGTTTTCTCATTTGTGAAAAGAGGAAAACCTGAATTGTGGGGACTTGATGGGGATGTGGTGGGAACAGGATGGAATGAAGGGCCTAGGAAGGAGGCCGTGCCTCCTTACTCCTCAGTCCTCAGCAGCCTTTCTTTTCTGTTTATTGGGCTTTCTCTTCAGTTTTTCTTGAAAAAGGTTCCCACTAGGCCTTCTCAAAATCCACACACCAGGCCCCACCACAGACCAATGGAATGAGAACCTCTGAGGGTGAGGCCCAGGCATCTGTAGTTTTTTTTTAGTTTCCTGGTGATTCTCATGGCCAAGGTGAGGACCACGGCCCTGGAACAAGGTGAGGACCACCTCACCTGGAACCAGGTGAAACAGGGACAGTGAAAGGTGCTGGGACCCTAATGCTTGGGGCAGCGCCATCAAGGCCGGCAGGGCCTCTTGGGATGCTGAAAGGACACCTGTCCTGTCCTGCTGGTGGAGTAGATCCTTACACTTGGAGTTTTAGGTGACATGGTTTTGACCCTGGAAGATGCTAAAGTCCATTACAGGTAGTGATCTATAATTCTCTCAGGAACATAACTTTGAACAACAGCTGCCACCAGGCCGGTGCCCGAGGCGGAGTCACTTGGCTGCACAACGGGAGGTCCTCGGCCACTCGGCAACTGGTCTACCCGAACCACCATGCTGAGCAGCACACAGCAACCCTGGGGAAGTGATACAGAGACTCTTTTGTTCTGGATATTGGCCCTAAAAAGATGACCAGCTGCTAGTGCTGGTGTTCAAAGTGAAGAGAAGGGATGAGGTTCAAGAGAATCATGGTTCCAAGCCTGAAATAGAAGTTGGGGTAAACAGAAGTTGAGGTAAATTAAGGAGCCAGCTTGATCGAAACCATGAGCTGGGCACTGTGTGTGCTGCAGCCCTGCAACGGTCTCTCTGAGCCCAGCAGCTACAGGGCCTGGGGCTGGGTATGGAGCCTTTACAGCCCCTCACAAGGTTCTGTGTGATATACAAGTGCATCAGGGGATGCACACTTTTAAAGAGGACTTTTGAATGCTTCCACTTCTGCTTCTTTATGTCTCTCATTAGCTATATGAATCAAGGCATCTTTTTAAAAGATCTGAACACAAATAGCATGAGGTGCTGTCTCCACAGCCTCGTGGCCTGCCACCTTTGTTAGTGTTGGGGAGAGAAGCTACTGAGACAAAGAACTTGGGTGTCATGAGAGATGAGAGTGAGCCATCGATGCTCCTTTAAAACACAAAACAAACGACCCTGGGCTACACCTGGAAAATTGTCTTCAAAGCAGCAAACTCTAGAACAGAAATTTGTTGGTGAAACAAAAGCTCAGTTTTTAAAAAATGGCCACACCCAATAGGAATCCTGGGGCCAAGTTTTTCTAAGTTGTCTCTTTCCCCAGCATTTAGTGGGAAGGGAGCTAGGTGCTGGGGTGGGGGTGGGGATGGATCGAAGAGATAGAAGAAGGAGGACAATAAGGTTTTGGCTGAACCCCAGGGGGCTGCTGCTGGATTGAGGAGACCTGGGGGAAGCAGGCAGGGCCCCCAAGTGATCCTTTTCATTTGAGCCCAACTTTGGAAGGGCCAGAGTGTGTGTAGCAGCAGCCAGTACAGAGAGAGACCACCCTTTTCTTCCGCAGGTATCGCGTGAATGTCAGACCCAGATATGTCACCAAGTACAAGATGGTGACCCAGTTGGAATGGAGGTGCTGCCCTGGCTTTAGAGGAGCAGACTGCCAAGAGGGTCCCAGAGACCCTGCGAAGACTCCGCGTCCCACACCTGCTCGGCCTCGAAACAGCTTGAAGAAACCCACGGGTAAGTTCTCATCTGTGCTTTGCTGGGGGTGGGGACCACTAACACTGCTGGTGCCCCTTCAGACAACACAACCTGTGATTTCCAGTGCTGAACTTGCCAAGGTCTTCAAAGAATGCAAGTGTGTGCCTACAGTAGACACATGTAGCACCCGAGTTTATTTACAGAGGCAGTGGCAATTAGAAGACAAACTTTTGCAAGTAAATGGCTTTGTTAGTGTCAACCTGTGAATGCCAAGGCCTTAGAAATTGGTGTAGGAGATGCTGATGGTTTCGGACTTGTGTAGCCTGAGGCAGAGATGAGAGGAGATTCAAAAGCAATCATGCTTTGTTTGTTTGTAGTTTGCTTTCGTCTACAAGCTTCCATAAACCTGAACATAAAAGAGTTAAAGTTGTTTTTTTAAAAAATAGATAAATGGAATCATTCTCATTCTGTTTGGGGTAAGATGTTTGCGAAGTTAAGCCCCATATCACAAGCATCCAGTGAGGTTGTTCTTAAATTTACTTCTGAATTTTTTTTTGTTTTGAAGTGAAGTAGCAGAAACTCAATGAATCAATAAGAAAGAAATGACTACTTTCACCAAAGTACACCTTTGCTTTTAAGTGTTACATTAAGAGAGTGACTTGTATGGATACTCTTTTTTTTTTCCTACCTCACTTTATCTCTCCGCTTTTTTAAGTTGAGTCAGAGTAAATGTAACTTAGATTTCCTTATGAATTAAATGTTTAAGTCATTTTGAAATGATTATATTTTCCAATGAGGTGTTTCAGTTTTGAAACTAGTAGTTTGTCTCAACATTGTCAAATACATTTTAATATAATGTTTTATTATAAAAGTAATGCATATCAATTAAAGAATGTTTATAAAACATAGGAAAATATTTAAGTACCAATATTCTCACTACAAAGTGGTAACTACTGTTAATATTTTCTTATAAGACATTACTCTCCCATGTCAGCATATACATTGTTGTGAAAGAAAAATTCGTACATCTCATGAATGCTTATTGAGCTTCTGTACCCATACTACGTACTGGGTAAGTGAGGAAACAAGGCAGACAGTCCCCAACCTCGCTGAAGCTGAACACTAGACAAGTAATTACAATGAGTCATGATAGGTATTGTTATGGGCACACATGATCTTGGTTCATAATAGATACTTTATTTTAGTTTATTTCTGTTTTGTTTAGTTTCAGTTTTCATTTTATCAAACTTTACATGTACATGTAGTTTAATGAGTCAAATAGCTTTATAAGGACTGTTAGGAAAAGCACTTTCCCTTCCCAGTGGTGATTGCTTTAAATTTTTATTTATTGATTTGAGAGACAGAGAGAGAGAGAGAAAGAGAGATTAATTTGTTTTCCACTTATTTATGCATTCATTGGTTGATTCCTGTATGTGCCGGACCAGGGATTGTACCCGCAACCGTGGCACATCGGGACAGTGCTCTAACCCACTGAGCAACCCAGCCAGGGCGTAGCATGGCATGTTTTTGTTTATATGGTATTTTGCTGTTTACTGTGTAGTAACTATGTGGATGATGCTTACAGCTGTAGTGTGCTGTAGATCTGTTGCCTTTCCTATATAGTTTTTTGATTTCTGTAGAGTAATAGTGATCTTACATTTTTCTTTGCTTGGTTTTCTATACTTTTATCCTGATTTCAATCCAGAGAAGAGGTAAACCCTTCTCTGGTTATCTAAATGTGCTTTCATTATAATCAATACATCAGTTTCTCATCTTTGTAAGAAATCTCTCCTCAGCCCTCTGGCCTGCCCCACCTGGACTGGCCATCCTCTTTTCCTGGTTCCTGGACTCGGCCTGTGCTCTCAGCGGGCCTCTCTCCTGCAGGTCCTGTGTTTCCTGTACCCCCTCTTCTCTTTCTCAACTCGCTCCCTTGCTTTGGTAGAGCACACTTCTGGTAGGGTTGGGAGAAGATGGCATGAGAGAGAAACTTTTTAAAAAAGTTTTTAAACCATATTAGTTTATTTATTTATTTATTTTGAAATGTTTTTTTTATTGTTATTCTATTATAGTTGTCCCAGTTTTTCCCCCTTTGCTCTCCTCCACCCATCCCAACCCTGCTCCCCCAGTCAATTCCCACACAGACATAAACTCTTTGATATTTTATAGTATAAGAATATTTTACTCTACTTTCAGAATTTAGGGTTGGAAATAATTTTCCTTCAGAATTTGAAAGTATTGTTCAATTTTCTTCTAGCTTCTAATGCAATCTTCCAAAGCCATTCTGATTCCAGTTTTTTGTGTGTAACTTGGTTGCTTTTCTCTTGTGTGTCTGTGTGTATTTTCATTTTAGTGGAGCTTCAAAAGGGAATTAAAGGAAATGCTTGTCTTCAATCTGCTATCATTATAGAGAACATGCTATTTTTGGAACTTATTTTTTAACTTAACCTATAATGAACAGCCTTCCATATCACTAAATATCCTACAATATCCTTTAATGACTGTAGAGAGTGTGATTATTTGAGCACAATCCCCAACAGATGGACTTCTGTTGTTTGCAAGTTTTCATTATTATAGATAGTATTTGAAAAGGCATTTTTCCTGCTACATTTTTGGATTCATCCCTGATTACTAGAATAAATTTCAAGAACTGTAAATTGCAGGGTAAAAAAATGTGAATGTTTTGATACATATTGCCAAATTATTCTCCCCCCAAATTGTAGCACTTCCCCCAGCCACGAGCAGAATATGAGAGAAGCATTTCCTTACATCCCGATCTTCCCTCAGTCTCCTACCATTTGTTTTTATTTCCTTTGTTCAGAATAGCATTTCATTTTCTATGTGATTCAGTAATGTGCTTTCTTGAGATAAAATACACTTTTCTTATGGAAAATAAGGTGTTCTTTATAGTTCTCCACTCTGGGCTCCAATCTTAGTTTTACCACTGAATTGATTTTAATGAATAATAGCTGTTGTTATGATTTTGTGCAAAAGTTTAGAGAAGATAAAAACAATGAATGTTCAAGTCAAATATCTACAATATTCTAAATGTTTCCAATGTTTGTCAGTGTACATTAATGCATTTTATTTCATTGTAATCTCTTTTGTGTTTGAGTTTTTCACTTTACATGCAGGCTAGTCAATGTTAACCCTTTTCTAGTACTCCTTGTATCCTACTGTGCATTCAAGGGCATGGTTCATTCTATTACCTCAGGTTTTGATAATCTCCTTTTAGTTTATCTTTCTCTGTATTAGCTTATTTTTACTTCATGACTTATCACATTCTTCTTTATAATATTTTTTCTTTTTCTTGGACTATTTCCTTGGGGTTATATTTTTCAAAGTAGGATTATCAAAAATTCAATGTGTGTATTTTTTGATTTAGTGAACTTTCCTACATATGGGCATATGGCTCCATTTTTAGGAGATACCAATAGAATTGGTTGCTGTATCTCTCTTTTGCTTGCAGTTTCCCCAACCGCATAACAGTGCTAAACAATGTCTTTGAGACTCTTTGACCATAGGGATGCTATAAAAGTATGAGAACATTTAAGAGTTACATGGAGGGTAACTTGCTGCTCTTGTGATATCATACCACCCAACAGCTGTTGGGTGGATCTTCTTAAAGTGGCTTCTTGTGGTTTTATATTGTAATTTCAGTCAGCCATTGGGGTGTGGCTGCAGTTCACTGATGTGGGAGTATCTACTTTATTCATATGATAAAGTAGATACAGAATATTTCCCTTCAGGGTGAAAGAAACCATTGAGTGTCATGTACCATGTATATATTCTCTTAACACCCCTAGGAGGGATAGTACCTCTGCTCCATAGATGAGGGGATTATAGTTCACAGAGGTTGATTAATTGGCTCCAGGGCAGACAGTAAACTGCAGGGGCAGAATCAGAGTGGAGATCTGTTTGACTCAAAGCCCATAGTCTTTCCCTCTCTACCACAATAATTACCTGTGGTGTGAGAGGATCTGGAAGTGAAGGTTTAAATGTATTCTGTAAGTACCCTGTTTATTGTCTCTGCAGAAATAAGGTGAAAAATGTTAAGTCATGTCCAACTCTTTCTTTGTAACAGACAATGAACCAAGCCAAATCTCAGAGCCCAAGAAGACACTGTCACCAACTCATGCCACGGAACCAAGTCGGACAGTAGATCCAAAACAGGGGCCCCAAGAACTTCAGGATAAGAAAATCCAGGTGCTTGAGGAGAAGGTTCTCCGACTCACAAGGACGGTTCTTGATCTCCAGTCTTCCATTGCTGGTGTGAATGAAAACCTCAAACATACCATTCAGGATGATGCCAGCAAAATGCTGGCATCATGGCTCAGTAACCTGCATCCCCAGCCAGTGCCTGACAGTGCTGTTGGTAGAGACACGGAAACAGTCCAGCCTCCTGGTGTCCTCAACAAGAAAGAATCTGGCATGAAGGACATCAAATCTGAATTGGCTGAAGTCAAGGATGTTCTGAAGACCAAGAGTGACAAGCTGGAGGAGCTGGATGGGAAAGTAAAGGGTTATGAAGGGCAGCTCAAACAGCTCCAGGAGGCTGCCCAGGGCCCTACGGTCACCATGACAACGAATGAACTTTACCAAGCCTATGTTGACAGTAAGATTGATGCCCTGAGAGAGGAGCTCATGGAGGGAATGGACAGAAAGCTGGCTGACCTGAAGAACTCGTGTGAGTACAAGCTGATTGGCGTCCAACAGCCGTGTGATGACTATGGGAGCAGCTACCTGGGAGTGATCGAGCTTATAGGAGAGAAGGAAGCAAACCTGAAAAAAGAAATAAATGACCTCCGAGCCCAGCTACAAGATCCTTCAGGCCCATCAAATTGCTGTGATGGTAAAAAGACTGGTGACTTTGGGCAACAGATCAAGGTATTAGACCAGAAAATTGAAAGAGTTGCTGAAGCCACTAGAATACTAAATGGGCGACTGGACAATGAGTTTGACCGACCCATCATTCCAGAGCCAGACATGGACTTTGATGCAAGATGGAATGAACTGGATGCAAGGATCAATGTGACAGAGAAGAATGCAGAAGAACATTGCTTTTACATTGAAGAAACCCTTCGGGGGACCATTAATGGAGAGGTAGATGACTTGAAGCAACTGCTTGATGAGAAAATACGGTCTCTGGAAGAACGTCTGGGGAGCATCCTCCAAGAGATGACCAACAACACTGATGCAGAACTCATTCCCCCAGCATCAGTCCTACCAGGTGTGTCAGAGGCTGGGCATGAACAGGTCATGGTGGAATTAAACCACCTGAAGAATAAAGTTCAAGATGTTGAGGATATTTGCCTGCAGAACTCCAGGGAGAGCATAATGGTATAAAAGACACTTTACCAAATGGAGAAGACCACACAGTGAGTGATAGTTTGAGCCTTTTGAAATCTCTAAATGAGACGATGCATAGGAAATTTCAAGAAACGGAACGTAGCATCCAGAAACTTCAACAAGATTTTAGTTTTCTTTATTCTCAATTAAACCACACGGAAGATGATATGAATCATCTTCAGAATGAGCTGAGCAAGTGTAGAGAAGGTACAAAAGCTGGAGTGGGTGGGTTTTCTAAGGCGGGTGAACAAGAAAGGATGGTGGAGCCATCTCCCCGGGACACCATCGCTCCTTGTTGCGTTCAACTGGAGGAGAGGCTGCAGAGGCTGCAGAGCCAGGTTCTCTCTGAGCTAGACACTTGTAAGGAAAATACGCATGGGGTCCAGAGGGAGGTCTCTGTGGTTGAGGACAGGGTGTCTCAGATGGAGAAAACTTGCAGCAAACTGGACTCCATCTCAGGAAGTCTTCAGAGGATCAAGGAAGGGCTCAACAAGCATGTCAGCAGCCTGTGGAGTTGTGTCAGGCAGATGAACGGGACTCTCTGGTCACATACCAGGGACATTTCTGGCCTGAAGTATTCTGTCCAGCAGTTCTATAGCCATGTTTTCCAGATTTCTACTGACTTGCAAGATCTGATCAAATTCCAGCCATCAGCAAGTAAGTTGGCTTTTACAATGCCATTCTTGTACGTGTTTGCAACATGTATTGTGCTAGAGTGTGGACAGTGTGTGGGAATAATTACATCAGTGGTACTCAAAGTGTGCTTTATAGATTGGTGCCAGTTTATGCATTGTTTGGTGCTGGGTAGCAAGAACATAAATACCAACACTGAGAGTAAGTATTTATAAACTTTTAAAATAATTTGACATCACCATGGCATTCAAGCACATGTGTGTGGGCTGCATCCAAGAACTGTTGTCTTCAGGTCTAGGCACATCTCCTTTGTGGTCTCCCAGAGTTGAACGCCCACTTGCTGGGTCCCTAAACTTATTTAGGGCCAGCTCTGTGCCCAGAAGGACCCCCTGCTTCCTGACCTGTCATCTCTCTGCTTTCTTTTTTCTCCTCCTCTTTGGTCCGTTATCGCCTTTTCCACCTTGTTCTTCTCCAGGTGGCAAAGCCCCTTATGCGTTGAGCTGAATTTTCATGGCCTGGTGTGAGCCTATAGGCTTTTATGATCAGGTCATAGTTGAGATATAAAACCCGAGGAGGGGAACACTGGAGCTTGAGAGGTAGATGAGCCCTGGTTCAACTGGGGAGGGTCAGGGCCAGGTCCTCAGGAGGCAGGGGAGTGTACAAGGTAGTCAAAGATAAGAGGTGTGTATAAGAGAAGTTACCCATGTCAACCAGGAGCAGGAAGCTGGCCTCTGCCCCAGTTTGGGGTCCACCGCACTACACTGTTTATAACCTTTCCCCTCGTCCCCAGGCCCATGAAGCTTCTGTATCTCTGGAATGTTGAATAATGGTCACAAGACCATGTGTGTGTTCATAGAATGATTGTCCCTCATGGTGACAGTGCTGTCTGGACAGTGTGTTATAATAATAGAGTGAACCAGATATTTCCAGTTGATTTGCAATTACCAGGCAGTGTGGCAAGCTGTGTGAAACCTTTCACACTTGTCTGTTAAAGTAAGAGTTGAAAGTATGTGTCTCCCAAAAGATTATCCTTTTGCAATGAACTCAATGTTGTGAATGTAGAATGCATGGACTTCTGGGAATTTCAAAGAGCCAAAAATAACCTAGCAGAGCTTTATCCATCCTTGTATAGCTTCCACAGCTCAGATATCTGTGACCTGAGTATCAGAGGGTAAATTAGGAGTGAAGATCACAGTGAAAGTCTCACATTAACTAGTGAAAAGTCAACAGAACATTTATTGAGCCCTGGCTGGCATAGCTCAGTGGATTGAGCATGGGCTGCAAACCAAAGCATCGCAGGTCGATTCCCAGTCAGGGCACATGCCTGGGTTGCAGGCCATGACCCCCAGCAACCGCACATTGATGTTTCTCTTCTCCCTCCCTTCCCTCTCTAAAAGTAAATAAATAAATTCTTTTAAAAAAAAGAACATTTATTGAGCATCTGCTTTGTGCAGGGCTCTATGAAGGATGAAGATAAGTAGCACAGTCTTTACCCTCAAGGCATTTTCAGTCACAGTGGCAAAGACACACATTGTTCTGCAGGCAGAATGAATGAGACCGTATGTAAAGGTCCAGTGAGTAGTGTAGGGGTTATTCCTTTAGTTCATAGAATCTTACTGAACCCTTATTGTGTGGTAGGTATGGAGCTATTTTTGTGGACTGTGTGGATGACAATGTATTGACAGTGATGGTCTGAGGGGAAACAAGCAGGGAGGATCATGAGAATGGGGTGTTTATGAATGCACTGGGCATGTGGAGTAGCACTCATGGCTGCTGTGGAAGTTGAGGAGGGCTTCTCAGGGGAGAGAATCCCTGAGCTGAGAGATCAAGGTTGAGTAGGTTGCGAGTTCAGAGGCTGGTGGGGTGAGGAGTGAGGCAGAGTGATAAAAGAAACTTGTGGAAGGAGGCACTAGTGGAGCTAATAATTGAGGTCCAGAAAAGCAGGAAGATGAAAGGCACACCTGATGAGAAACTGGTGTGAATGAATCAGTTATCACTGTGTTACAACCTACCACAAATTGTGGTGGCTTAAGAAAATAAAGATCTATTATTCTCCATTATTCTGTGGGTCAGAAACTCAAGTAGGGCTTGGCTTGGTGGTTCTTCTGTGTTATTTAATGTTGAGTCACCCACGTGGCTGCAATCAGCTGGCATTGGGCCTGGCTGGGCAGAAGGTTCAGGATGACTTCAGTCACATGTCTGATGCTCAGGATTCCTCCATTGGCCATTCTCTCTCTCCACGTGACTACCTTGGGCTTCTTCACAGCATGGTGGTCTGAGAATGGTCAGATTTATTCCATGTAACTGGCAATAAGCAAAGGTGGAAGCTGCTGGGCCCCTTCCAGGCTCAGCCCAGAGCTGGTGTGGTGTTACTCCTGCCATATTCTGTTGGTCAAAGCAAGTTAGCCCTTGAAGGGTGATGGGGCTTATATGTGTCAGGAGAGAGGGTACATTAATGATAGTCCTCATATCTCCCACTGTGAGCAAAGGGCCAGGGGTGAGGATGCATAATGCACTGTATGTAGTAGCCATTGACCAGTTTGCTGGACCATGGACACAGACTGTTCCCACTCAGTCCACTGCCCTGTTCACAGATCTCACTTTTCTCTATTTTTAAAATACATTCTATTGATTATGCTATTACAGTTGTCCTATTTCCCCCCCTTTATTCCCCTCTGCCCTGCACACCACCTCCTACCCACATTCCTTCCCTTTAGTTCATGTCCATGGGTCTTACTTATTAGTTCTTTGGCTTCTACATTTCCTATACTGTTCTTAACTGCCCCGCCCCCCATCTATTTTCTACCTACCATCTATGCTACTTATTCTCTGTACCTTTTCTCCCTCTCTCCCCATCCCACTTCCCTGTTATAACCCTCCATGTGATCTTTATTTCAGTGGTTCTCTTCCTGTTCTAGTAGTTTGCTTAGTTTGCTTTTGTTTTTGTTTTGGGTGTGGCTGTTAACAACTGTGAGTTTTTTACTGTCATTTTACTGTTCATATTTTTTATCTTCTTTTTCTTAGATAAATTCCTTTAACATTTCATATAAGAAGGGCTTGGTGATGATGAACTCCTTTAATTTGACCTTGTCTGGGAAGCACTTTATCTGTCCTTCCATTCTAAATGAAAACTTTGCTGGATAGAGCAATCTTGGATGGAGGTCCTTGCCTTTCATGACTTGGAATATTTCTTTCCAGCCCCTTCTTCTCTGCAAGGTCTCTTTTGAGAAATCAGCTGACAGTCTGATGGGAACTGCTTTGTAGGTAACTGTTTCCTTTCCTCTTTCTGCTTCTAAGATCCTCTCCTCACTTTTAATCTTGGGTAATGTAATGATGATGTGCCTTGGTGTGTTCCTCCTTGGGTCCAGCTTCTTTGAGGCTCTCTGAGCTTCCTGGACTTCCTGGAAGTCTTTTTCCTTTGCCAGATTGGGGAAGTTCTTCTTCATTATTTGTTCAAATAAGTTTTCAATTTGTTGCACTTCCTCTTCTCCTTCTGGTACCCCTATAATTCAGATGTTGGGACGTTTAAAGATGTCCTGGAGGTTCCTAAGCCTCTCCTCATTTTTTGAATTCTTGTGTCTTCATTCTTTTCTGGTTGGTTGGTTCTTTCTTCCTTCCTTCTGGTCCATACCGTTGATTTGAATCCCAGTTACCTTCCCATCACTGTTGGTTCCCTGTACATTTTCCTTTATTTCACTTAGCGTAGCCTTCATTTGTTCATCTAATTTATGACCAAATTCAACCAATTCTGTGAGCATCCTGATTACCAGTGTTTTGAACTGTGCATCTGATAGGTTGGCTATCTCTTTGTTGCTTAGTTGTATTTTTTCTGGAGCTTTGATCTGTTCTTTCATTTGGGCCATTTTTTTTTGTCTCGGTGGGCCTGTTACATAGTGAGGGGTGGAACCTTAGGTGTTCACCAGGGTGGGGCAACCCACACCACTGCATTGTGATACTGTATGTGGGTGAGGGATCCAAGGGGGAACAATGGCGTACGCTCCACTCTCTGAGGATTTCAGTCATTTCCCCTGCTTCCCACAAGCAAACTGGGCCCTTCTGGTGCTGATGCCCAGGTGGGTTGGCTTGTGTACATCCCAGGGCTCTGTGGATCTCTCCAATAAACTCTCCTGTGAGGCTGGAAGTTTCTCCTGCTGCTACCTCACCCCCCACAGATATTTTCAATCAGTGGTTTGAGACTTTATTTCCGTGTGCTAGGACCCCAGGTTTCGAGGTCTGTCTCGCTCCCCAGATGTTCCCCCTGGTTTAATGGTACATGAATGTGGGACCACCCACTCCACCAGCCATCCCCTTGCCCATGCCAGTCCTCCAGCTGCCACTTTGCTGTGAGTCCTCTCCAGCCCTGGCTGCCCAACTCCGCCCCTCTTACTAGTCTAGATGAATGTGTCTTCTTTAACTCCTTGGTTGTCGGACTTCCATACAGTTCAATTTTCTGTCAGTTCTGGTTGTTTTTTTGTTTTTAAATTGTTGTCCTTTTGGTTGTGCGGCAAGGCACAGTGTGTCTACCTACGCCTCCATCTTGGCCGGAAGTCCTCACCTTTTTCTTCAGAAGCATCTCTAATGGGGCTGAATTATCCAGGAGGCAGCGTGTGTGTGTGGGGGGGGGGGGGGGGGGGCGTGGCAAGGGCAGACAGTGGGGCTTCAGCTGATGTTCCAATAGTCTCTTTCTTGTCTCTGTTAGTGTAGCTGTTCGGTTATTTTTTGACACTAAAAGTCCATGGCTTTCATCTAGTAATTGGACAGATGCCTAACTTTCAAAAGGTAAAGAATCACTGTATTTTCATCACTGCCTCACCTTCAGCTCAGCTCAGTGGCCTCTGTGCTATCCATTCATTCATTCAACAAATATTTCCTGAGTTGTGTCCTAGTGCCCTCATTTCAGCCCCCGTGGATCCTGCACTGCACTTGGGAAGACAGCAAATGTGCAGCAATGTGCAGCCCAGCAAATAAAGTTCTAATTTCAGCCAGCAATTAGTGTGTGAGGAAAGATTCAATAGAGTAGGGCGATAGAGATTGGGGACAGCATATCTTAAGTGAGTGGCAGGGAGGGCTGCTCAGTGGATATGACAGATATATGAATAAAATGAAGTACAAACCCTGAAGAAATCTGTGGGACAAGTGTTCCCAGTATGGGGAAAAGCATGTTCAAAGGTCCTGAGGCAGGAATAAGTTTGCCCTGTTTGAAAACTCAGAAAGCCAGTTTGCTCCAGTCTGTGAACAAGGGGGAAGGTCCTAGACATAGAGGTCAGAGAGGGGATAGGAACTAGAACATACAGGATTTTATAGGCTGTGGTAAAGGATTTGGATTTTAAGTACAATGACAAACTAACCGAGGATTTTGAGCCAGGAAGTGATTATTTCCAAGATCTGCAATCTCATCTAAACTCACATTTTCTCTGCAACTTTGGGCAAATTACTTATCTACCTAATGCTTCACTTTCTGCATCTATTAATTGGAAATAATAAGAATACCTCTAAAAGCTGTTGTGAGGATTAATACTCCTTAGTAGTGGAGTATTAAATAGTCCTTGGTAATCACTCAGTAAGTATTATCTATTGTTTTAATCCTCTGTCCTCTCTAATGTGTGTTCGGTCTGCTGCTGGCTGAACTTTTCTCCCTCTTTCTGCAAAGCCCAAGCCTGCAGCCTCAGAGGAGTGAGCAAGCCTGTCCACACAGCAGCTCTGGGATGGCAGCTCGGGGTGTCAGGCTCTTGGCTGCTCTGCAGAATGCTCTAGATAGCCAGAGGGCATTTTCTCCCTCTCTCCCTTTTCTTCTGTATACTGTGCATCCAGTAGTGTAAAAAGCCTAGAAATCTTCCCTTGCTAGAATTCAGGATTCACATTCAAATATTCTTATTACTGAGAAGCTTTGCACTCAGGGATTCATTAGGTTCTAAAGGACTTTGTTCTTCTGTCTGACATGGCTGTAAGGGTTTGGCCCTCTGCCTGGAGATAGTCACCCCTGTTTCCACAGATGGGCTGGGCACTGCTACTTCACACCTTCTCACCAGCACCCTTTCCCTTCCCTTTAGTGGCATCGTGTCCTCAAGCTTCCCAGATTCACCTTTTTTAAGGTCAGTCAGGTAGGGAGTCTCCCTGCTGCCAGTAGATCTGATGTCTGTCCCTGAATGAGCATGAGTCTACTTTCTGCCTGGGCCCAGGACCATCCCAGCCTACACTGCAAGCATCCACAACACCGAGACTGGCGCAGCCTTGGACAGCCGGCACATCCCCGCCTCCTCCTTGTCTGATGGAGACGCTGAGCTGGGCTGACTCCAGCATTTGCACTGTTCCTCTTACAGTTGGGAGAGAAGGGGAGTTCCTGGCGTTGAGAAACCTGGGACTCCACTAGAACTGGTGGGCAGACGCATGTTTCTGTGCATCAGGGAATCTCGTTCCCTACGTCACGGTTCCAAGAAGGGACAGGCCTGCCTAGAAGCCACAATATTGTTTCAACATCCTCTCAGGACAACGACATTACTTCCTTATCCAGTCGCCCACCTCTTCCTTTTGCTCATGTCTTAGGGCAACTTCTCATACTACTTCAATTATTTTAACAATGTTTTGTTTAGGAGTGTTACAGATTTAAGAATCCCTTCAATATCAAGTTGCTTAATTTAAGAAGTGCTGCAAGGATGAAAAAAGCACAGATTTTTAAAACAAGTATCTAACCATGAAGCCTGGCTGGGGGAAAGTGGTCTGATGCGAGTATTATGGTGATTTTTGCCTTCAACTCGAAATTGGCCGAGTTTGGGCCAGTTTAGGGCTAAGACAGCATGATGACTTGGACTTTTATGTATGTATAATGGCTAACTAAACTGTATACACTCAGATCGTACTGACCCCAGACAATACACAGCCTTTGACCCTATGGGCATTTAGTTTTTTGTTTGTTTGATTTTATCTTCACCCAAGGACATTTTTTTTTCATTGCTTTTAGAGAGAGGAAGGGAGAAAGGAAGGAAAAGAGAGAGAAAGAAGTATTGATGCCAGAGAGAAGCATCCATCTGGCATCCTCCTGCATGTGCTGGGACTGGGAATTATGCATGCCCGGACCGGGGCTTGAACCTGCAACCACACTGGCCAGGGCTTTCCCCCCACCAATCCTCACCCAAGGATATGTTTATTGATTTTAGAGAGAGAGGAAGGAAGAGAGAGAAACATTGATGTGAGGGGGAAACATCAATCGGTTGCCTCCCGTAGGCTCCCCAGCGAGGGAACAAACCAGTAACCTGTTGGTGCATGAACGGACATTCCAACTAACTGAACTGCCTGGCCAGGGCAGCATTTGGTTTCTGTAATGCTCTTTAGTTGGTATAAATAGCAGCTGCTTTTCTCCATCCTAACCTTGAATTTAGAAGTGCAGAGTTCTGAGGCCTGAGCTCTCCTGCAGCTGCATGCAAAACCCTCTGGGAGCTTACAATAGGAACTCCTGGGCTTACTCAGGAGATTCCTGTTCAACAGGGATGAGGTGAGACCCAGGAATTTGTAATTAAATTTGTAATTAAAACAATAAACCTCTAGCTCTGGTCCTGGAAGTGGAAGGAAGGCCACCTCAGAGGCACCAGGAGACAACTGCCCAGGACAAGCTGTGCCCAGAAAGAAGGGAGGCACAGGGGCAGGAAGGAAATAAGGAGAGAGAATAAAGTCACCTACTTTGTCACCTGCCACCAGCCAAAGGGTGACGTGCACATGCAAGTCTGCTTACAGACTCTGTAGTGTTCATTATTGCTCTGTCTCTCCTTACGTCTTGATTATTGAAGATTTGTAGTAGGTCTGAAAATTGGGAAGCATAGATCCTCTCTACCTTTACATATAAATTTTAGAATTGGCTTGTGAATTTCTGCCAGAAAAGAAATTCCCAAGTGATGCTGATGCTTGGACAGGTGAGACCCCTTCTCTGAGACTCAGATAGTGAAATACTTTTCATCTCAAAGGTTTTGCCATAGATTTTAACACACCCAAATAAAGTTGTATCTGTATTTCAGTGTTGAACTTTTTAGAAATGTAGACCCGTTTTCCCTCTTTAGCCCAGTTCCTTGGGATTTCCATTTGGTCACGTCTGGACTCACATTCTTGGCTCCACCCACTTGAGGAAGAGTCAACAAGAGCCCTTCTGTGCCATAACCAAAACAGTGCCACCTTGTGCAAGCGGGAGGGCTTTTTCCCTCTTTGTTCACCCAAAGCCAGATCAGCATTTAGGCTGCCATTTGCTCAGAGCAGATCCATTCCAGTGAATATACATTTTCCCTCCATGTGTTGTCAGGAGAACGATTCAGGTTTTCTGTCAATTATTTCTTTCATGTACCTACATGTCCTCCATTTAGGGGTGTGCCACCTGGCCTGCTCTCCCCTCAGCCTTCCTGCAGGGAAGACAAGTGACTGTTTCCTCAACTAGCCGTTTTCTCATAGCCCACTCTGTGCCAGCTCAGGACAGGAGCCACATTCCTCTGAACTTCCTGACCCGCAGGTGATTGGTCATGTCTCAGTCCATGGTGGCATGGGCCTACTCCCAGGAACTGAGCTTTGGCTGCGTAATGTGATATTCCGCTCTGAGAACATCTTATTACATCCATCCAGTTAGCTGCCTTTTGTCAGCATTTTGATGGATTTTTTTTTTTTTAAGCCAGAAAGTCTTGATTGACATCTTCAAATACTTGTGTAGTTGCAGCATTTGGCCTGCAGACACGTCCTCCAGATGCCAGGCAAATCAGATTTCACCTGGACCAGACTTCTGATGAATTGCACCTCCCACTTGCACCGCGTTTTACAATTAGGGATGGGCACTCACACCTGTCACTTCATCTGACTGGCACTGAATTTTGCCTGGGTGATAGGAAGCACTGCAGGGGCAGCCTGTGTGATGCGGGCTGTGGATAACTCAGGGGGTTACAGTGGCTTTCCCACAGCCAGGCCTTCAACACAGATGCTAACATCCAAGGCCAGTGTCTGCCCTGCAGCCTATTGTTCTGTGCCAAGGCACCACTGTGGTGCCAGGAACCTGCTAAGGAGCCTTAATTTTTGCAACTTAGATCCACATTGCAGCGGGCCTGCCTCCAGGGTTCCTGAGAGACTGCAAGAGGAGACAGATACCCCAGGCTCCTGTCCCCAGAATGAGACATTAATCAGCTGGGCCAGACACATCATCTTAGCACATCGGCCTCATGGATTTGGGGGGATTTTTAAAGGAAGGTCTTTATTTTAGTAAAGTTGAAATTGACTTTTAATAAGAACTTTAAAGGAGAAGGAGGGGCTTTTATTACACAAGTGTCAAGTCCCTCCATGGTAAGCCTGTGGTCCTGCTTGGCCTGCTCCCAGAGATACAAGGCCACACATTGGCATCAGGACGATGCCATGGGGGCAGGTTCCCAGACCAAGAGCCAGGACGTGATCCATTCCTCACTACTCCTCACTCAGTAATGCACGCGCAGCAACGCTTGGTTCTTAGGAACTCAATTCAAATGGTCAGTCTCTGAATTAGAAACACATGTTCAGTTCAGAAAGCTGTTGACTGCCAGAGTTGTCTTTCCAGAAAGAGCAAAATGCTGTGTAGTGTGTTTCAACTTTGTAATAAATGTGTGCTTCAGGAGTACCGCGTGATGCTGCAGCGGGAGCGGAAGCGGAAGCTAGAGGGGCGGGGCTGGTCTCTGTCTGGGTCCAGGGAGCTGTTCTCATTACCACCTTTGCTGTAATGTGACGGGCAGTTTGGAGCATTCAGCTCTCACAGCACTTGTGGACAGACTCCCCAAGGAGATTAGTGGAGAATATTTGGCCCAAGCATTTTATTTGTTCATTCTTTTTCCTCTGCCTCCTACTTGGTATGATGTGCCTGGGTGTTGGGGGAGTGATGATTACAAAAGTGCAAACTACCACTGTCTCTGGGTGCCAGCCTTGCCCTGATACCAGGGACCCTACCCTCTAGGCCATGGACCAGTATGGACCTGTGGCCTATTAGGAACCAGGGTGCACAGCAGAAGGTGAGCTTGAATGCACTGTTCTTGAATCAGCCTGAAACCATCCTCCCCCAGTCTGTTCCCTGGAAAAATTGTCTTCCTGGAAACTTCCCGGTGTCAAAAAGACTGGGGACCACTGCCTTAACAGGACCCTAGAGTGGCAGTTATTGGCAAAATTAGGGTGTTAATTTAATGGCTGGCAGGAATTTGGGGATGGCCCATAGGACTTGCCATACTTCCAGCCTCTGTCCATTCACCACATGTGCCAGGCCCTGTGCCTAGCCCCGGGGATGAATGATCATTAAAATGTGTCCTCAAGTGCTAATCACCCAGCAAGAAAGAAAGATAAGAATTCGAAAGAGCCCCTAGAGGCCCAAAGAGCTTTGTGTTTCAGAGACAGGATTGTTCAAGCCGTATTTGGCAGAGCCAGGATGGCTTCATGGAGGAGGTGGTATCTGAGCTGGATCTTCAGGGATGGATGTGTTTCTCTTGGCAAGGGCACCAGAAGAGGCCTTTAGGGAGTGTGAACAACAAACGCAAAGGCACAAAGAAATGAAGTTCAGATGAGAGCCAGGCACCACTGAGGTACCGGAGCCTGCAGGAGGAGATGGGGCCGGTGGAGGGGACTCAGGTGTCAGACAGAGAAGATTTGATTTGATTTGATGAGCAGTGGAAAACAATGGAAGACTTTTGAGCAGGGAAAAGATGACTAGAATGTTTTCTAAAGAGCATTTGTGCAAAGGTGTGGAAGAAAGAGCCAAAAATATTTCAGAATTAGAATAAGCTGGACTTAGCAACAGATCTTGGGGCGGGGGGGGGAGAAGGGGGAGAGGGAGGAGGAAAATATGACTCTGAGAGCCAGGATGAGGTGAGCAGGAGAATGCCAGTGGATTTCAGAGAGAGAGTTGGTTTGAGGGTTTGCTGGGAAGAGGTAAGAGAAAAAGGGCCAGTTTGAGGGGCCAGAGCTTGCTATTCCAAGGTACTTTGCTGACTGTGATTCATTGAGGGCTGTGGGATTGAGGAAAAGTATTTTTTATTTAAATTTTGGGTGGAGACACCTACACTTGGGGTTAAAGGAAGAACTTGGGAAAAGGGAGGAAAGAGGGATGGGCAGAAGGGAGTGGTGTTGGATGGGGCAGCTCCTGGAAGAGCAGGGAGGTGGGCACTGGGTGCTCAGGCAGAGCAGCGCCCTGGGAGGAAGGACATTCCAGAACTGAGGAACAGAGTGAGGAGGACAGAGGGACGGAGAAGAAATAGACTTAAGGGTAGGGTTGAAATGTGCCCTTTGTGAGTGTCTTCTACAGTTAGATTTTATAAAAATAAGAAAAATAGACCTGAGAAGCTTATAATGAAAACCAGCATCCCTGCCCCCATTTCTCCCTGTCACCTTTCTCGGTCTCTATGGGGCAGGGTGTGGCAGCCATGTACAACTCTTTCAGACATTTTTCCCCCATGATATTTGCCTCCATTTTTCTACACTGATTTATTAGCTTTAGGCATCTCTTGACATAGATACTTTAGGTAGTATTTAGACATTATATAGCTTATCTTTTTATCAGCGATAACAGGGCTCTATAACAAGGCTCTCCCTCGACTCTCCCTGCTTCCCCTTGTCCCTCTTCCAACAGTCGCATCACAGAAATTGAGGAAAGGCTTGTGCTCTCATGAGCTAAATAACTGGATAACAGCTGAAGATGACTGCGTTGCTTTTTGTTTTGTTTTCACTGAATTAGTAGTAGTGTTGCATATTATTTGCTCTTTTTTTTGTTTTTTTTGTTTTAAGTCATTGTTCAAGTACAGTTTTCTCCCTTTTACTCCCAATCCAGCCCACCCACCCAATCCTCCCCACTTCCCTCCCATTACCACCCTCCCCCTAGTTTTTGTCCCTGTGACCTTTAAATTTGTTCCTGTATACCCTACCCATTCTCCCCTGAAATTCCCTCTTCTCTCCCCTCTGGTCACTGTCAGTCCGTCCTCTATTTCAGTGTCTTTGGTTATATTTTGCTTGTTTCTTTGTTTAGTTATTTAGGTTCCTGTTAAAGGTGAGATCATATGGTATTTGCCTTTCACTGCCTGGCTTGTTTTGCTTAGCATAATGCTTTCCAGCTCCATCCAAGCTGTTGCAAAGGGTAGGAGCTCCTTCTTTCTTTCTGCTGCATAGAATTCCATTGTGTAAATGTACCACAGTTTTTTGATCCATTCATTTACTGATGGACATCTAGGTTGCTTCCAGCATCTAGCTATTGTAAATTGTGCTGCTATGAACATTGGGGTGCATAGGTTCTTTTGTATTGGTATTTTAGTGTTCTTAGGATATAGTCCCAGCAGTGGAATTGCTGGGTCAAAAGGCAGATCCATTTTTAGTTTTCTGAGGAAGTTCCATACTGCTTTCCATAGTGGTTGTACCAGTCTGCAGCCCCACCAACAGTGCACTAGGGTCCCCTTTTCTCCACCACCTCTCCAACACTTGTTTGTTGCTTTGTTTATGATGGCCATTCTGACTGGTGTGAAGTGGTGTCTCATTGTGATTTTAATTTGCATCTCTCTGATGGCTAGCAATATTGAACATTGTTTCATGTGTCTTTGGATTTTCTGTATGTCCTCCTTGGAGAGGTGTCTGTTCAAGTCCTTTGCCCATTTTTTAATTGGGCTGCTTGTCTTCTTAGACTGTAGTTGTGTAAGTTCTTTACATATTTTGGAGATCAAACCCTTGTCTGAGGTATCATTGACAAATATGTTTTCCCATACAGTTGTTTCTCTTTTTATTTTGATACTGTTTTCTTTAGCTGTGCAGAAGCTTTTTATTTTGATGAGGTCCCATTTATTCTTTCCTTTATGTTCCTTGCTCTAGGGGACATGTCAGTAAAAAAGTTTCTGCGTGAAATATCTGAGATTTTCCTACCTATGTTTTCCTCTAGGACTTTAATGGTGTCATGTTTTATATTTAAGTCTTTTATCCACCTTGAATTTATTTTTGTGTAAGGTGTAAGTTGATGCTCAAGTTTCATTTTTTTGCATGTAGCTGTCCAGTTCTCCCAACACCATTTATTGAAGAGGCTATTTTTACTCCATTTTATGTTGCTGCCTCCTTTGTCAAATATTAATTGACCATAGAGACTTGGGTTTATTTCTGGGCTCTCTGTTGTGTTCCATTGGTCCATGCGCCTGTTTTTATGCCATTAACCAGGCTGTTTTTTAAAAAAATATATTTTATTGATTATGCTATTACAGTTGTCCCATTTTCCCCCCTTCACTTCCCTCTACCCTGTACACCCTCTCCCACCCATATCCCCCCCTTTAGTCATGTTCATGTGTCATACTTATAAGTTCTTTAGCTTCTACATTTCCCATACTATTCTTACCCTCTCCCTATCTATTTTCAACCTACAATCTATGCTACTTATTCTCTGTACCTTTTCCCCCTCTCTCCTCCTCCCACTCCCCTGTTGCTAACCCTCCATGTGATCTCCATTTCTGTGGTTCTGTTCCTGTTCTAGTTGTTTGCTTAGTTTCTTTTGGTTTTGCTTTAGGTGTGGTTGTTAATAATTGTGAGTTTGCTGTCCTTTTACTATACATGTTTTTTCTTTATCTTCTTTTCGTAGATAAGTCCCTTTAACATTTCATAAAACAAGGGCTTGGTGATGATGAACTCCTTTAACTTGACCTTATCTGAGAAGCACTTTATCTACCCTTCCATTCTAAATGAAAGCTTTGCTGGGTAGAGTAATCTGGGATATAGGTCCTTGTCTGTCATGACTTGGAATATTTCTTTCCAGCCCCTTCTTCTCTGCAAGGTCTCTTTTGAGAAATCAGCTGACAGTCTGATGGGAACTCCTTTGTAGGTTACTGTCCCCTTATCTCTTGCTGCTTCTAGGATTTTCTCCTTCATTTTTACCTTGGCTAATGTAATTATGATGTGCCTTGGTGTGTTTCTTTTTGGGTCCAGCTTCTTTGGGGCTCTCTGAGCTTCCTGGATTTCCTGGAAGTCTATTTCCTTTGCCAGAATGGGGAAGTTCTCCTTTATTATTTGTTCAAATATGTGTTCAATCGGTTGCTTTTTCTGTTCTCCCTCTGGTACCCCTATAATTCAAATGTTGGAAAGTTTAAAGATATCCTGGAGGTTCCTAAGCTTCTCCTCATTTTTTGAATTCTTATTTCTTCATTCTTTCCTGTTTGGTTGTTTTTTTCTTCCTTCTGGTCCACTCTATTGTTTTGAGTCCCAGTTTCCTTCCCATCACTATTGGTTCTCTGTGCATCTTCCTTCATCTCTTTTATGGTAACCTGCATTTTTTCATGTAATTTGTGCCCAAAATCAACCAATTCTGTGAGCTTCCTGATCACCAGTGTTTTGAACTGTGCATCTGATAGTGGCTATCTCTTAGTCGCTCAAAAGAATGAGCCCTGGGGCATTGAGCTGTTTTTCTGTTTGAGACATCTCTCTCTCTCTCTCTCTTTTTTTTTTTTTTGGTCTGGTCGCTCCTGTTATGGTGAGGGGCAGAGCCTTAGGTGTTCACCAGGGCTAGGCACCCCAGTGGCTAGATTGTGACGTTGTATGTGGGGGTGGGTGCAAGAGGGAACAATGGCGGTAGCTCCATTGTCCTGGGACCTCAGTCCCTTCCCTGGGATCCTGGGTTGTGAGTTCTGCCTTGGTCCACAATCACCGCCTCACTGGGTCTGCCAGCTGCTGCTTGCGTACTCAGGGTCCACCCGCTGCGAGCTTGCACGCCCCAGATGCCTTATGTGCTACCGGTTGCCTTATGCACCCAGTTCTCCCTGTTCTCCGCACGCCTGCGCCCCTCACCCAGCTGCTCCTCTCCGCCCCTCCTACCAGTCGGGATGAACGGGTCTACTTCAACTTCTTGGCTGTCTGACTTCCATTCAGATAAATTCTCTGTCAGTTTTGGGTGTTATTCTGCCTCTAAATTGTTGTTGTTCTAATCTTGGTTGTGTGTGGAGGCACGGTGCATCCGCCTATGCCTCCATCTTGCAGGAAGTCCAGGCTGTTTTGATTACAGTGGCCCTGTAGTATAGTTTAGCATCAGGTATTGTGATCCCTCCTACTTTACTCTTCTGTCTCAAAATTGCAGCAGCTATTCGGGGTCATTTATGATTCCATATAAATTTTTGAAGTGTTTGTTCTATGTCTGTGAAATAAGCTATTGGTACTTTAATTGGTATTGCATTGAATCTGTAAATTGCTTTGGGTATTTGCTAAATTTTTGTGTCCATTTTGGATTCTTCTTACCCTTCAACACTGTCTTAATACAATTTCCACAGCATAAAGTGTGCCATATGTGTAGACTCCGTGTTTTAAAATGAGCAGCCTCCCTCCTGGAGCCCTCTCGTCCTGACTCAATCTGGACTGCTAACTTTCTGGACTTGCTGTTAGGCTTCCAATCCGAAACTTCTTCAATGCCATCCTAGAAACTCTTTGAACCTCTTTTCTTTCTGAGACCCTACAAGTTTCTTTCTTTCATGGTTTACTCCCTCTGTTCCAGTGAAATGTATTTTCCAATAGTTTTTTAAGAAATGGTGCTTGAGAGAGAGTTTTGTTTTATTTAGAAGCATTGCATGTCTGAAAATGTCTTCATTCTAGTCTCATAACTGACAGACTTTTTTGACCAACTATAGAATTCAAAGTTAACAGTGATATCCCTTCAAAATTACAAGGCATTGTTCTCTTGTCTCCTAGGTTTTGACATTGTGTAGAAGCCTGATGATCCTCATTTGAAGTCACTTTTAAAAATGTTTTTCTCCTGAAAGCTAGTAGGATCTTCTTTTTGTCCTCAGTGTTCTGAATATGCCTTGGTTTGGATCTTTTATTCAATAATTGTGCTAGGATCTTTCATCTTCTCCAGTTCTGAGAAATTGTATATGTATTTGATAATTCTCTTCTTACCACCTCATCATCCCTACATGCCAGTTTTTCTCAGGAAAGATTTCTGGGTTGACCCTCTAATTTTCTTTTTCTTAAAATTTTATTTCTTGATTTGAGAGAGAAAAAAATATTAATTCGTTGCTCCACTTATTTACACATTCATAGGTTGATTCTTGTATGTGCCCTGACCAAGGATTGAACCCACAACCTTGGTGTATCTAGATGATGCTCTAAAGCAACTGAGCTACCTAGCCAGAACTGACCCTCTATTTTTTTTACTTCTTCCTATTGTTCATCATTTTTGCCTTTTTGTCCTACCTTCTGAAAATCTTGATTTTATCTACTAACTCTTTCACTGAATTTTCTTTTTTTTGGCAAATATGTTTTCAGTCAGCAAAGGCTCATCCTTATTCTTTAAGGTCCTTTTTATTTTTATTTTTTTACTTTTTAAAAATATATTTTATTGATCATGATATTACAGTTGTCCCATTTGCCCCTTTTACTCCCATCCACCCTGCACACCCTATCCCACCTGCATCCCCCCACCCCTTAGTTCATGTCCATGGGTCGTACATATAAGTTCTTTGACTTTTACATTTCCTATACTGTTCTTAACCCCCTCCCATCTATTTTCTACCTACCATCTATGCTACTTATTCCCTATACCTTTACCCAGTTCCCCCCTCCCTGCTGATAACCCTCTGTGTGACCTCCATTTCTGTGATTCTGTTCCTGTTTAGTTTGTTTTTGTTTTAGGTCCGTGTGTTGATAGTCATTTTGTTGATAGTCATAACAAGAAACTTAGTTGTGAGTTTCTTGTCATTTTACGGTTCATGTTTTTGGTCTTCTTTTTCTTAAATTCCTTTAACGTTTCATATAATAAGGGCTTGGTGATGATGAACTCCTTTAACTTGACCTTGTCTGGGAAGCACTTTATCTGCCCTTCCATTCTAAATGAGAGCTTTGCTGGATAGAGCAATCTTGGATGGAGGTCCTTGCCTTTCATGACTTGGAATACTTCTTTCCAGCCCCTTCTTCTCTGCAAGGTCTCTTTTGAGAAATCAGCTGATAGTCTTATGGGCACTCCTTTGTAGGTAACTGTCTCCTTTTCTCTTGCTGCTTTTAAGACTCCTTCTCTTTAATCTTGGGTAATGTAATTATGATGTGTCTTGTTGTGTACTTCCTTGTGTCCAACTTCTTTGGGGCTCTCTGAGCTTCCTGGACTTCCTGGAAGTCTTTTTCCTTTGCCAGATTGGGGAAGTTCTCCTTCATTATGTTTTCAAATAAGTTTTCAATTTCTTGCTCTTGCTCTTCTCCTGGCACCCCTATGATTCAGATGTTGGAACGTTTAAAGTTGTCCTGGAGGTTCCTAAGCCTCCTCTTTTTCCTGAATTCTTGTTTCTTCATTCTGTTCCAATTGCATGTTTCTTTCTTCCTTCTTCTCCAAACCATTGATTTGAGTCATGGTTTCCTTCCTGTCACTGTTGGTTGCCTGTACATTTTCCTTTATTTTACTTTGCATAGCCTTCACTTTTTCCTCTATTTTACTACCATACTCAACTATTTCTGTGAGCCTCCTCATTAATAGTGTTTTGAACTGTGCATCTGATAGGTTGGCTAACTCTTCGTTGCTTAGTTATATTTTTTTCTGGAGCTTTGATCTGTCCTTTTATTTGAACTACTTTTTTTTGTCTTGAGGGGTCTGACACATTATATGGTGGAGACTTAAGTATTTTTCAGGGAGGGGGAACCCATTTTGCTGCATTGTGGCACTGTCTGTGGGATAGGAGTCTGAGAGGAAACAATGCTGCTTGTTCAGCTCTCCTGGTTTTCAGTTACTTCCTCTGCTACCCCCAAGCAAATTGGGTTCTTCTGATGCTGATTCCAGAGTGGGTGGTTTTGTGTACATTCTAGGACCCTGTGGGTCTCTCCAACAAACTCCTGGAAGTCTGGGAGTTTCTCCTGCTGCTGCAATCCCCACAGGTTTTTATAGCCAGAGGTTTTGAGGCTTTATTTCCCTGCACTGAAACCCTGGGTTGCATGGTCTGTTTTGCTCCCCAGTTGTTCCTCCTGGTTTATCCACTTGCAAATGTGGGACCACCTAGGCCTGCCAGCTACCACCTCTCCTCATCCACCAGTCTCCACCTTGCCGCCTGCCCAGCTCTGCTCCTTCTACCAGTCTGGATGAATATTTCTTCTTTAATTCCTAGGTTGTCAGACCTCCATACAGTTCAATTTTCTGTCAGTTATGGTTGCTTTTTGTTTTTAAACTTGTTGTTGTCCTTTTTTGGTTGCATAAGGAGGTGCAGTATGTCTACTTATGTCTCCATATTAGACAGAAATATTAAGAAGATCCATTTTGCCCTGGCTGGCGTAGCTCAGTGGATTGAGCGCGGGCTGGGAACCAAAGTGTCCCAGGTTCGATTCCCAGCCAGGGTACATTCCTGGGTTGCAGGCCAGAACCCCCAGCAACCGCACATTGATGTTTCTCTCTCTCTCTCTCTCTCTCTCTCTCTCTATCTCCCTCCCTTCCCTCTCTAAAAATAAATAAATAAAATCTTTAAAAAAAAAAGAAGATCCATTTTATACCAATCTTTTCTTGCATATTTGATAGTGACTTCTGTTTCTTGGAGGGATAGCCATGTTTATTTCTTGCATTGTCTGTTTCTCCAGACTTCCTTTTCACTAGTTGGTTGGATGATTTGTTTTGGTTTTGTCTTTCACATTAAAGGCTTTCCTTGCACTTCCGGTGATCTTGACTGTGGTTCACATTTGAAAATGAGGCAGAGATAGGGTTTCGTGCCTATGGGCTTCTCTATGGAGTCATTTAAAAAAAAATCTTCACCCAATAATGCTTAGTAATTTTAGAGAGAGAGGAAGAGGGAGAGAGGGAGGGAGGGAAGGAGAGAGAGAAAAATATCAATGTCAGAAACATTGGCTACCTTCTGTATGCACCCTAACTGGGGACTGAACCCACAACCTAGGTATGTGCCCTGACCAGGAATTGAACCTACAAACTTTTGATGCTCCAACCAACTAAGCCACATAACCAGGGTTATGGAGTCAGTTTGAAAGTTCCTCCTGTCACTGACCTGCAGTAGTAAATAAGTGTCTGGGAAGCTGAGCAGGGAAAAGGGACTGAGAGTCTCCTAATTTAGTGTGCAGACTGACTTAGTGTTTTCAGACTGTTCTTTGTCCTCCACTGTGGCTGGTGTTCCATGTCTGGAATCCGTCTGCCTGTTTCTCTGTCTAACCCAGCCCCTCTCAGCCAGGGTTCCAAAGACAATTAGGCCTGATCCATTCCACTGATTGGCATGAATTAACTTCTCTGCATCTGGAATGGTATTAGCGCTGTACTAACTTTGGGAGAATTAAGAAAGTAATCAATCAGAAAGTGATCACTGATCCACTCATCCTTTGACGGGCTTAATTCTCCCACAGAGCAGTGGTCAGGAAAGGCTATTTGAGAAATCATCTCCCTTTGGGGTGGAGGTGGATGAGCAGCCTGGCTCTATGGGCGGAGAGGAGCATGTGTTTGATATGCTGTAATTACCTTAGTGAGTTTTAAAACAAAACTAGACAGTGCGTCAAAATGCAATCACTGATTTTGCCAGGACATAATTATATAGTGTGGAACCTGGGCATTGCAGGCACCATAGGTGCCTGAGGAGCAGGGGTTGACTTTTGAGGGTGGTATCCAGCCAGTTCTGGTTATTTTTAGATGCCCTGTGGGCCTCTACAGGAAGGCTTGTTCCAGGAACGTACACATTGAGGAGAGGGCGGCCGTTTCCTGGCTGTGTCACAGTGCCATCCCAAGAGGACAGGAAAGTGTGAATCAGAAGGTTCCTCTGGTGGAAACCCCCTCCGCTGGTGACTTGAGGATGTGGTGAGAGGCCAGGGGTGTTGCTGCTCTTTTGGGGCCTGCTCTTGCTGTAGAGGTGGCCCAAGCTCCCAGACACTTGCTTGGGTTGCCTTAGCGTCTGTACCCAGGAGGCCCTTAGCTTGTGAAGCCATCCACCGTGACCCCAAAACTAGTTTGTTTAAATGTAAGGTTGCCTGTGGCAATGGTAATTTCTTTCAGTAATTTGTGGTTACATCTGTGCTATCATTACACAGTGAAATCGGAAAGGTTCCAGTGCTGGAGCCAAGAGCAGTGTTGTTTTGGAGAGTGCAGCCATCATGCAGGGAGGCTGAAAACCCCATCCCCGGGCAGGGTGCCTTCCGCTTGTCTTCTCAGTGGCTCCCAGGCCACCTGCTTGACAGGCTGCTCCTTCCAAAGCTGCAAGGCAGGCTGTCCCCATACAGTGACGGCTGCTCCTGTCCCTGGCACAGTGCCCATGACTTTGTTGGTGCAGGTACAGGGACAGCCCCGCAAGCGCACACCTTCAGTCTCGCACAGGGGCTGTGGCTGAGCCTTCAAGCCTGAAGTTTTTAATTCTGTGTATTTCTTTCCACTTTCCAAATGCTCAGCAGAGGAGCCCTCAGAAGCGCCCCCACCTCCACCCCGAAAGAAGGCCCCACAAGCTCCCGAGAAGCCCCCACAGCTGACAGAGGTCCCCACGGAGCCATCTCTTCCGGAGCTGACCCCTCCGCCACTGCCAAGGCCCAGTGCTCCCCCACCTCCTGAGGACCATGGACAACAGCTGCACACGGGCCAGCAGCCTGTTCTGCCCAAGAGACCCCAACAGCCACTGCCCCCGCCAGTGAGGCCCGGCTGGACAGGGCTGCCTGGCTCCACTGGGGACTTTATGGAGACTGGCGAGGCTGGGCCTCCAGGGAGGATGGGCGTGTCAGGGAGGGGCCTGCCCCACGGGGTGGATGGCCAGTCTGGGCAGGTGCCCGTCCCCAGGACAGAAGGCTTCGCGGGAGCACCAGGTGAGGCTACATGGAGGTGCAGTCTTAGCCTCAGGGGCCCACTGCAGGGGCTTTGTGGGTTCAGGGTTCAGCCTTGAGGGTGTGAGGTCCAAAACTTAGTTCTCTAAAGGTGCTGACATTCTGAGAGACCAGTTTGTGCTAACTGAACCCCCAGAGCCTGGGCCCCCCCAGAGTCAGTGCAACAAGTTATACTTAGATTGCCCCACGGGCTGGAATACTGAGGCCCCAGGGGAAGCTCACTGATCTTCCCAGCAGGAAGTGTACCTGAGAAACCAAAGGTATACTGGGAGCTTGTGTAGCACCAGAGACAGCCACACCCGAGTGAGGAAGCTGGAAGGTTCTGGATCAAATCCCAGTGCTGTCATTACAAGCGTTGGGACCTGGGCCAGCCTCCTAACCCGAGGTTCAGCTCCATCGCCTGCAGAGTGAAGACAGTAGTAGCACCTCAGGGAGCTTCTGTGAGGATGAGGGGAGAAAGCCTAGTTCGGTGCTTGGCTAGAAGGTGATCCATGCAAGTTGCGTCAGCTCCCCTGGGAAGTGAGAGGGGTGGGGGGACGCTGTTGGGTAAGGGCAGGGGGAGAAGGAAAAGAGAGTGAGCATTTGTGGGACACCCCCACATCAATTTCTCACAGCTCTTCTGATGGCACTGTGAAATTATTAGTTCTATTGATAGATAAGGAAACTGAGGCTCAGGGCTATGACATGTAAACAAATAATTTTCTAAGCAGTTTGTTTTCTATTAGTTTCATGTATCATGGATGATTATACACTGTTGGGCTATTGTCTGTCTATGCATCCATCCATCTAGCAATCTCTCCATCTCTCCATCCATCCATCCTTCCATACATTCACCCAGCAACCCACCCACCCACCCACCCACCCACCCAGCCACCCATGCATCCATGTGACAAGCACTGCATCCAGCCTGCTGGGGGTGAAGCCTGTGAACAGACAAAGCTCCTAGAGGGCAGGCATGGGAGTTGGCATATGTGAGTCTTCATTCTGTGGACTTCTCCGCCCTGGCTTGATGATTGGGAAGCCCTAGTTCATCTTTTCCTCATATACCCTCATCCAGCTACCCTCAGGGCATCCTCCCCTGTCCAGGGATAAGTGGGCTAGTGAGGAAGCAGGTCCGGCAGGTGCAGCTGTTTCTGGGGAGGTGGCTTGGAGTTTTTTACCCATTTAAAAAAATTAGTGTGAGGGGCAGGGAAAGAGGAGATATGAAAAATGAGGTGCTGCTTAGGATTTTGTTTGCTATTCCATTCCCATTTTGTTTTTCAGGATACCCCAAGTCACCTCCAATAGCCGCCCCAGGTAGGTCTGCCAGGGGAGCAGAGCAGGAGGCCAGATCTCCTTGGCAGCCTCTGCCCTGCGTGTCCTTCCTCCCTGCTTTGGGCTGTTAGTGCGGGTGTTAGTACTGGGTCCTGGCCTTCCCTGCCGCCAGCTGTGATCACGGCCTGTGCTGACTGCCGTGGGGGAGCCTCTGCCAGGCTTGCTCCCCACAGAGGGTCAGAGCCACGCTGAGGACAGAGTTTTCCCTTGAGCATGATCCCAGCTCCTGGAGTTCCCTGAGAGGACCCCTGGGTAGACCTAAGCCTGGTGAGGCCCTGAGCAGCTTCCTGAGGGGCCAGGTTTTATTGGTTCTTCAATAAGTAAGCCGCTCCCAAGATTATTCCCATTATCCACTCCTTGTCCTCCCCCCCCCCCCCCACACACAGTGTCTCGCACGCACGTCTGCTCCAGGTGAGTGCCTGACCAACCACCAGCTCAGCTGTCCTCACTGCTGATGTGACAGGGCGGACTGTCTGGCTCTCGGATGGTTTGTGTCCCTGGGTGCTTTACCACTTGAAGGCAGAATAAAATGGTGAGGCTGCCTCTCAGGACAGGCACACAGGCCTTGACTTCCTAGGCCCCAGCCCCACCTGCCTGTGAACACCCTCGTCCTTTCTGTTCCAGGGGTTCCAGTGCCTTCTCTGGTGTCTTTCTCTGCGGGGCTCACCCAGAAGCCTTTCCCCAGTGATGGGGGTGTTGTCCTCTTTAACAAAGTGCTGGTCAATGATGGGGACGTGTATGACCCCAGCACCGGTAAGTCTTGAGGGGCATGCTATCTGGGGCTCTGGGGGGGGGAGCCACACTTGGGGAGATGCCCCAGCAGCTGTGGGCACCCGAGGGTGCAGTTGGCAATGTGTTGGTCCCTGCTGTGGGTTTTTGTGAGGAGCTTGCAGGCTGCAGGCGGCTGGGTGTGCTGTGATATTTCTGGTCAGAGTAGCGGCCCTCAGCCCTCGCCATGGGAATTGTCCATGTGACTGTAGATGGTTAGAAAGGCTCTCCCAGCTGAGGCCATGGGCAGGCTCCTTTTCTCAGTGTCATCCTCACACCCTGGGACAGGACAGGCCGGAGACACCCTGCCTCCTTCGGGAAGAAGCTGTGGTTTATGAACAGAGCCAAAAAAGGGATGTTTCCTCCAGGAGGGTGGCCCTGTGTGTAGGGTCTCCTGCTCTGAAACAGAACCACTTTAGCTGCCTGGATCTGCTGGTGGCACCCGGGCTGTCCCTCAGCCCCAGAGAATAGAGGAGACAGAGGTCACCATAGGATACTGTTGCTCAGGCCTCCTCCTTCCCACCGGCCCACACCTGAGCCTTGGCTTCTGTCCTCGGGACCAACATGGCATCTGGTCTCCAGTGTAAAGGGAAGGCAAGTCAGTCACGGTGCTCACCACCTGGCCCACTGATGTTGCCCATCAGCAGCCCCGGGGGAAGAACAGCCCCAGGTGTGCCTGGGACCTGTACAGGGCATAGCCCGAGGCAGGTGCTGAGGCCCCAAGCAGCTTGGGGAGAGGGGTCTTTTCCAAGGAACTCGGAGACCTCTGACAAGAGGCTGGTCTGTCAAGTGCCCCAGACTGAGGGGCCCATGCAGGTCCTCCCAGGGGCTGCGTGCGTACAATGGCTGGTGGATTTCCAGAAGACCACTGGGAGATGGAATAGTTTCTTCTGGGCAGTTTTTAGCCATCACCCCCGTGTTTGCTCTGCCAGCAGGCTAAATCCCACCTGTTCTTAGGACAGTGCTAGGGAGCATAAAAGTCACGTGCAGAACCTGGAAAAGCAGAACTCCGGGGCCTCCAGGCTGGCTGGAGAGACGCTCAGGACCCTGCGTTTCTAAGCTGCTCCTGAGGCTCAGAGGCACACAAGCCAGGGTGTGAGTAGTGCCCTTTTGCTTTCAACTCAAATACAGCTTCCACCAGGGCCCCCACTCCATGCTGCCGTGGTGGTGGGGATAGCTTGTCAAGGCAGGTCAAGGGATCTCTGCAAGCAGGAACGGTGGCCCACACTTCTCCCATGATGTCCAGCTCAGAACATCTCTTCAGTGGAGCAGGTCTTCAGTAAAGGAAATCCTGGGTGACCCTGAGGGGACACAAAGGCCAGGTGCCCAGAGTGCCAGGGCCAGGTCTGTCCTCTCGGCCCAGGTACCTTGGGAGAGACTCCGGGGGCTTTAGCTATTAAAAGCTGGGGAAGGGAGCCGAGTGGCCTGGATTTTTCAGGGCAGAGGGCAGAACCAGCCCCCCGAGATTTCTTTCAGTTCTGGGACCTCCATTCTGTCAGCTCTGAGCCTGTGGTCCATGTTTCAAGTGAGCTCTCCAGAGCCCAGGAAAAGTGGCTGCTATTGGCAGCATTTCATGTGGGCTCTGACTCTTCTGGCTGTGGGGCCACCTACAACTGCTTTGTAATGGGTACATCTACAAACCTTATTTCCTCTTCCTCATGCTGCCTCCACGCCTCGAACTACCACTGCCCCTGCTCTCTGCAGGCCCAGGACCTGTGGATCTTTGGCGAGGTGAAAGTCAGCTGACTTCTACCTGTGAATGGATGACACCTGTATAATGGTCCCGTGCAGGGAAACGGGCTCCTCCACGGGAGGAGAGCTGGTCGTGGTTTTCCCTGGGTTGTAACAAGCTTTATGGGATTTTGGGGGTCCTGCCTCCTCACGAGGCAACTCAGGAGTTTGTGAATATTGTGCCCAGCAGCCAAGCTGTGAGGCTTTTTCTGAATTGGCTTTGGGGTACTTTCAGTGGAGAAAATTCCCAAGAGGCAACCAGGATCTGGGTGGCTGCTGCCTCCCCACTGTATCTCTGCTGAGTAGGGAGCAGGGAAGGGGTGGGGCCTCCATCCTGCATCTTTGTCAAGCATGGGCAGTGCACCTGGCACTGCAAAGGCTGGCAGGTCCAGTGGCTGGAGGTGTTAGAGACTGAGCTCTCTTCCAACAAGGCCAGATGATTCTCTCTGCACCATGCAGAGCACTAGTTTCTCCTAGGGCCGCTCCAAGTGTAGGTGAGATATGTTAATTATACCACATGCTGGCGGTTTCGCAGTATTTGCCCTCTTCTGAATGTGACAAGCATTGGACAGGGGGTCTCACAATGAGGACTGGGTCAGTGGTAGAGTGGTTCATGTTAAGGGGGGTCATTGGGTGATTGTGGGCGGGCTCTCTCCTAGGAGAATTAACTGATACTTGTTGCAAAGGGCTGTGAAGGTGTCACATGAGCATGGGTGTCTGCCTTCTTCCTCCCAGGGATCTTCACAGCTCCATACGATGGGCGCTACCTGATCACGGCCACCCTTACTCCTGAGAGGGACGCGTATGTGGAGGCTGTCCTGTCGGTGTCCAACGCCAGTGTGGCCCAGCTGCACACAGCTGGCTACAGAAGAGAATTCCTGGAGTATCACCGGCCCCCTGGGGCCTTGCACACTTGCGGGGGCCCAGGAGCATTCCACCTCATCGTGCACTTGAAGGCAGGGGATGGCGTCAACATCGTGGTGACTGGGGGCAGGCTGGCTCACACAGACTTTGATGAAATGTACTCCACATTTAGTGGGGTTTTCTTATACCCTTTCCTTTCCCACCTCTAGGGCAGTGGGAAAAGGAAAGGGGAGAGTTGTAAGAACTGGAAAGCTTTAATATATTCACTTTATCTATGTAACTGGAGCACTGGTCTAGTTTTCTGTCGACATCCCACCACCTCTCTCTGGCTTTGGAGGCCACAAGACCTTAGAGATCCCAGCAGGCAGCAAGGAGTGAAAACACGCGGCCACCGACGTCCGTCTCTCCCACAGGCCCACTGAAGAGTTGGATACACCCCTGCCTATAAGCCAGTTTCTCTCCTGCATTTCTCAATCCCCATCTCTGCCTTTGCCCCAAGGGGCCTGAGCTCAGCCCCCAAGGTGCTGCCTTGTAGGCCTAGGCCATAGGATCACGTCCCGCCGACTGAGAAGGGGAGAGCTGCTGGCTGCTGGCCAAAACTGGTACCTGTGGCTACAGTCTTTACCAGGGAGCAAGTCGACACCATGTCTTTGTGTTTATTTATACTGCATGCCGGAGAGAAGTTTAAACACTGAAGTGGCACGTGCCACCACACAGAGACCTGGAGGTTACGGTCTGGGCTGTCCCAGGTTTGCCTCACCACTGCTCACCTGGGCCTCTGTGCAGCCTCGAAGAGATCCGAGAGACTGTTTGTACTGTTTGTGTAGCTTGTTGGGCTCCTTGAATGACATGTACAATTTAAGTGCAAAGACAGGGAGTGTCAATAAAGATGTAAAACCACTAAAACACTTCCAAGTTACTTAAATCTGGTTCCTAATGGATTGAGAGTTGTTGCTAAAAAGCGAACTATAGAAGGGTAATTGCCTTTTTTGGATGCCTATAGAAAGTAAGCTTGAATAAATTCACCCCCACCATTTAACTTACCCCTCAGCATCCAAGATGTATACTGTGTTCTTTTTTGCTGGTAAAGACAGACCAGATGTGCTTGGAGGACAAGGCCCCCACATGAGCCCTGCAGCTGAAGGGGGGGGGACCTCCTCCAGGGGACGCTGAGAATTCACATCTAATTAGCAGCTGCCCGAGCTAACGAGATTGCTGCTGCCCAGATCACACAGATGTGGCTTTAAGAGCTCACGGGTTCCCAGGCAACAAGAGGCCCAACATAAAGTTGAGCACACACTGAAAACTGAGATCATCCAGAAAAGCAGGCATCTTCCCACGGAGAGCACGCTCTGTTCCCAGGAAGCCCAGGCACGTCACGCCCTCACCAACAGGCGCAGAAACCTCTAGGCACACCAGATTTAGCTCCAGGTGGTCTCTGCTCATCAGGTGGGTAAAATCCGCTGGTCAGCAAAATGCCAGTAGGAGAGGTAAGTCCTCTAGAGCCCCAGGAAAGATGTGGACCACAGACAAGTTTCCTTGGCTTGAATCAAGCCACCAATACTCTCATGCTGTAAAAATTGCTTTGACTTTCCAGGGCTGCTTGCCAGTGAGATTATAGGGTGGCCCCTAGACACCGCAGAGAGGAGCCTTTTTCCTCACCTCCCACCCCCAGGCAAGACAGAAGTGACCAAGAACCTGAGGGTTTGCTGTTTCAGGATTTTAAAGTCTGGGCTCCTCTCCAGGAGCGTGGGGGAGAGTGGCATTCTCATCCCATCTCTCCAGCTGAGGAACTGGCTAAAGGTAGCTGGCTGTCAGAGTATTGCTGGCTTCCTAGAAATGACTCATGGAAAAAACCCAGTGAAATGGAGCATGTTCAGGAAAACCCAGTTGGCGTGCACACGCTTTTGCCCTCTCTCTTTCACCATCCCTTGTAAAAACCTTGACCCGGTGCCAAAGGGGATAAATGTGCAATAGTCGGAAAGGCAGGGCTGTTCAGAGCAACAAGTAACATTTGGTCTTCCCCTCTCGGTGCATTCTGACTCATTCAGTGAAAGAAGGTGCATTTCAGCTTTGTGTGTCCAAGACACGCGAAGTAGACTAAGTCTAATTATAGCAGGTCAAGATGAAATAAGAGGAAAGCCTAATTGTGGTCCATTTAGGAGACAGCATCTTTCAATAGGGAAAGGCTGAGAGAACACAAGGTCCCCTGAGCTGGAGACTACAGGGGCCTCTGGAGCAGCCCCTTCCAGGAAGCAACAGTGGCTAAACTGTGTGGCCTGTGAGACATATGAACCAAAGCCCTCGGACTTATTCAGGCTCAGGGCTGCTACTTCTGAAGTAAAGAAGTGGTTGCTGAGGAAAAGCTCAGAGTACTTCTTAAGGTAAGCAGAGACAGGACTGGGACATTTTCCCTCCCTGCATGAAACTTTACAAAAGGCCACATATTTAAATAATTGAAGAAAAAAAAAAAACAACCACCCAGAATGATCCCAGCAATAAAGAATGCAGACCATGCAATTGCATTTGAAATTATTTCCATGTTAGCACATTAATCTAGCTTTCTCGATGGCCAACTGTTTTTCACAACTCATTTGTAGTTTGAAAGGATCAGGGTATTTGTGACCAGAGAGACGCCAAAGACTGTGCCGGCATATTTGAAATGTGCCTCTGCATATACCCACATACACTCTCTAAACATATGTACGTGTCTTCCCCATACCGTCCTATCAAAGGGGAGTAAAGGGAAGAATGCACGTAAACTCCAAGGGGTGCGGAGGGCAGCAGCAGGACGCCGCAGCTGAGACAGGCCTTCTGAGCGCAGAGTGGAGCCATTTGGGGTAACAGCCATTGCCTTTATAATCAACCTCCCTGTCTGAGCTCTTCCCTTCTCTTTCCCAAACTACACCCCCCAACCCAAGAGCCCTGGTTCCCTCTCCCCTGACCTCTCTCACCCAGCCATGGCATGGCAAAACATGGAACGAGAGCTCTCCACACTTGAAGGCACACTCTCAAGGAGGACTTGAGGGATTCAACATGTTCAACATATGCTGTATCTGGCAGGGCCCAGTGATCCAAGGGGATACAAAGATACTCATTTAAATAATATGTGGGATGTTTTTTGACCCGAGTTCACTTTGACTCTCCTAAGCTGATGAAAACATCAGGATTGCTAAGTAGTGCTCACGCCAAGAAAGGGTTTAAGGAAAGGTGGATGGCTGTGAGCAGGGGACTCAGGGACCCTTACAGGGCTGAGGGGTGGGATGGAAACAGCCTAGAGGACTCCCGTGAGAACACACCAGAAATCACACACGCATGAATGAATCACTCCCTGGCATAACCTACAAAGGAAGAGGTTAGTCCCTGAGGGTGTAGCCCTCGCTTGTGGAGTTAGGTTTATAAAAATAAGCACCAAAAAGAAGTCCTTTCTGTAGACTATTTAAGTGTCAGCAAAGATCAAAATGCTAATTTATGGAAATTAACATTTTCTGGCAAGAGTACAGAGAAGAGGGTTTAAATATCCTCTGAAGGAAACAGTCAAATGCATTCAGTTTACGTTTGTTTATTGTTGTAACATTTTGTTTTGAACATCAAACACTGCACCAAAATATGAGACCACTTATCTTAGGACAATGGTCTTTGCCATAACTAAGAGTACTGACTGATGTTTACAATTAATTTATGACAACTTGAAACTTATTGGTGGCACTACCATCTAAAAATCAAATATTCTATCACAGAATGTAATTATTAAATCAAAAGAACTGAGTTTTCCCCTCCCCTTTCCTACCTTTGAACCAAACACAGTCTTCACCTGGAAAGAACACTTACTTGAAAACAAAGCCTCAAATTTTTAGCTACTTTCATCAAACCCAGCAATGCCCTAAAATGGGAAAATAAGACTTCCTAGCATAAATAGGATGATATTGAAAAGATGTTAAAATTTCCTGGAAAAAGTCTGCTTTCACCAACTTACGATAAGAGAGAGTTGACTTCTTATTTACCTGTCAAAGGTCTTGCCCGCACTTTCAAGAACACACTGTGGAAGGGCCGTGTGTGGTCTTATGGGCAAAAGGTATTGTACTTCCAGTCATCTACTGGCTGTTGTTCTTCAGCTGTTCTCCCTGTTTGACTGTTAGCAGCTTTCATTTCAGGACATCACAGTAGTTAACTCTTTTGTTTTTCCAGTTGAAAACTATGCAGATGTGCTTCAGCACAGCAACGCAGGACTCACACAAACGGCGGCAAGGCACACTGTGGGCCCCCACGTGCACTTCCTAACGCCTCAGAGGATGCAGACAATGATGCCACAGCCACATGAGCTTTAACACACACATCAAGGGCAGGTGCTAAAGTCAGGCTGAGCTGGAAAGAAGGAAAGGGGCCAACCCATGGCCATTTCACCAGTGAAGCAATGAGAGAACGACTCAGAAGAGCCCAACTCTGCCTGCGGTCTACCCATGATACCATCCCTCACCAAAAGCAGCATGATGCTCACGCTTCTTCACTCACTCACCATTGTAAAGTCTGTGTACAAACAACACTCAGGGCATCTCTCTTTCACAGAAAGAACACGTCATTTGTAACCAAATGGCAATGGTTTTCAGCACAAACTTAATACTTTCATGACATTATAGCAATAGTATCACGTACTTTTCAGCAAGAGGGCTCCTTTAAATAGGAAAAGACTCATCAATTAGTGTAGTACCCACTGGATCAATCTGCAGTGAAGTGACGAAGCTGTGCTTACGGACAATGGGACAAAGGAACCATCTGCCATCAGCTGAGGCGGGAAGACCCAGGTTCCCGAGCTGAACCTTCCAGAAGGCCCACATGTCCAGAGAAAAAGAAACTGTCCTAGTCAAAAACTCTCTAAAGGATACCCTAAAAGGACTACAGATGTGGACATTAAGAGTTTTCATACTGCACATGTGCAAGGAGGTACCAACCAGTTCAGGTTAAGTACATAAAGCTTATGTTCTTCTAAAGCAAACACAGTCGAGGACACACTGATGGCATCTATGAGATCAAGTACTGCATGGCCATTCATTCTACTGGGAATTTAATTCAGGTAACTGGGCAGAACTTCATACAATATAACCTAGTTTCCCTAACCTACTGTACATAATAAATTCATTGGAACAATTAGACCTTGAACCTAGTCAAGGTGGGAAGGTCCACACTGGACAAAGTGTGTGCCTTCAGGTTCCGCCACTGAGACGCGCACTCCAGGGCCTTCGTCACTGTTCTTCTGCATCCAACCCCACCAGGAGAACAGCTGAGCTACATTAGGGACTTTCAAGTCGCCAATCTGGACAAATAACCACCCCCGTTTCTCCACTTTTACGTTAGCATTTTTGGGGTGGAGAAAACTGAAACAAGGAGAGCCCCCAGTACAAGCACGGGGGAAACATGTGGAAATGAAAACCACCCTGAGTAGGCGGTGCCCTGTACCTGCAGCTCCCACTCTGCTCTGGAACTCAGCTCACTGCTTTCTTCACCCACAGCGGGCCTGTGGTCACTTCTGGTCCGACAGCCCCTCCTACAGCTCTATTAGACTTTAGTATTGACTTGATTGTCAACACCCAACCTCATCTCTTGGGGCTCTCTCATCCTGAGGGACAGAAGACGTCCCTGGTGCTGTCTGCTCAGACTCGCACAAGTTCACTACAACCAGGCTGAGAAACTGAGGGGGGCCGGTGGGACAGAGAAAAGGAACCCTTCCCAGGAGCCATCGCAAGTGCACAGCTGTGTCCTCCAAGGCCTTCCGAAGCCAGAGCTCCCCTTTGGCTGTTTAACCTGCTACTACCGTTGTTAGTCCCTGTTCTTACAGACATCAAATATTTCCCTCAAAATTGCTTCCTCTGGCTAGGTTCAAGACAGAAGGCGATGATCTAAGGGGCTTCTCCTCCCGAGGAGCCCACATCTGCAGGGTGTGATGAGTGGGCCTGGGCTACCCCCCAGCAGCCATCCCATTTCAGCATATCAGGGAAGGAGCAGCCCACAGAGGAAAAGTGAGCAAGCAGTTTGAATCATCATAAATGGGACCCGAAGCATTCAGTGACCCTGACCCTTAATAAAGTACTGGTTTTAGAGAGAAACACTTTGAATTGCCCAGTGGAAATTATAACACTTTACTTTGTGCAATATTTTTGGTCCACTTAGTTTCTTTTTTCTTCCTTTTAAGTTATGCAGTTGAAGGAAAACCCGGCACACAACTTGACACAGAACGTGTGAGAGAACCGGCCGGTGACAGGAGCTCAGGTCTCTGACCTCAGGTCCGAGCTCTCCTCATTTCTCTCCCGCTGGGGCACTGAGCTGCAACCCCACCAAGCTGGAAGGGTGAAGGAGATGGCAGTTCCTGCCTCCAGGAGCTCTCCTTGTCCCTGCTGTTGCCTAGCTGTCAACACCAGTCTTGCCACGTGCCTGAGGCGAGGACGGAAGCCCCAGTGTCCTCTGTCCAGCAGAAGTGCCGCTCACCTTCCCTAGCTGCAAGGTGAGAGACTGAGGACCTTCCAGAGAAGCTGCCTCAGGCCAGGTCATCCAGGTCCACTTTGGGGATTGGATCTCGCCAGTAGCAGAAGGAGCTGAACTCTGGGCAGCGGAAAGGCAGAATTCTGTTCCTTACTGAGAAGTGGGAACACGTGCTCCACGAGTTCGCTCAGTCTGTGATACCTAGGAGAAGGGATCAGGGAAGAAAAGCACAGACGGTACTGTGAGGTTGATCTAAGAGCACAAGGCTGCAGGTTGTAAAGCTAGTTTATTCAGATTCCTCAGATGGGTAGGATCAGAGACAGGTCCTTCATTCCTTCTCAGGTACAGACTTCCTCATCCAAGTCTAGGAGAATCAGTGATCCCTTACTCAGAGGAGACAATACCCGGGCAAAAGAAGATAGCCTCCACAGCAGGTGTAGTTCTGATACTTTGAGCGAGGCCTGATCTTTAGTACCTGTCTGTCCCCAACGTCACCCTGGCTGCAGGCACTAGGCTGAAAAATGGAAACAACACTTACGATGACTTGTTTCCTTTGGTCCTTTCTTGTATTAATTCACCCTTGGGGTTTCCAAGTGAAATATTCTGCAGTCTGGAACTCAACTTGTGTTTAACGCGTAGACATCCTGGAGAAGAAAACGTCAAGCAGGGAGATCAGAGGGAGAAGGAGTCAGGAGCTGCTCCTCCAGGCCTGTGTGAGCCACAACTGCGAGAACAGAAGACTGTCACTGGACAACAGGCAGAGCCGGGTACCATGGAGCTCTGCCCCTGAAACTGAGCTTTACACAAACCCAAACAAAAAGTGGAGCCAAACTCAGACTGTGCTGGGGGATGCAAGACACATGAGCACCAAGGAGATGCCGGGGGCAACCCCAAGCGAGAGCAAGAGCAAGAGGTCCCCACTGCCCACCAGAGGCGAGGAGGCAGCCCCTTCTGCATGTCTGGCATCTGAGGGCCCCCTCCAAGGGAGGCAGGTCAGAGAAGTGTTAACTAAGGGTGAGCAGTCATGCGTGCTTCTGGGGCTGATCCAAGGGCACGACTTAGGACCACTTGGAAGATGAATCAGAACCACCCAAGGAAACAGGAATTGAAGACACAGAAACAAAGAGAAAGTGCCCTTCATCACAGACCGAGATTCTGGGGGCAGATCTCCATCAAGACGATCTCCCTGATTACTGAAGAAATGTGGATAAAGTGAAAACTTTTAGCAGAACAGGCATTCATTTTGTCTATAAAATTCACCTATTTAGCAGAACAGGCATTCATTTGTCTATAAAATTCACTTGAGAATCATGACATGGCTACATCCCGAAAGTGTACATTCCTCTTGATTTTACCCACCACATCAGAATGTGCGGCCTGAAGGAGACACTTACATTCGGACGGTTCCCAAAGGCAGCATAGAAAGGGCTGCTTGCACGGGGCAAACAGGTTCTTGATATCATTTAGACATTCGATTTTGAATTTCCTCGGTTTCTTTTCTATACTTCACTTCCCTAGGAAGGGAGGAAAAGAATCAAATAGTCCACCAAATTCCAAAATGGCAGTTCTCCCTGACGTACAGTCCCTGAAAAATTTTAGTGCTCACAACCACCCAATTTTTAAAATCCTAGTAACTAGGGATCTTTCTTTCTCCTTCTCTCCCAGTAAATCTGATGGCTAAGAACATTTGATGGGGTTTGGGGAAAGGGAACTTGAACTTCCCTTTGACCACACTTGACGCAGACCAGGTGAGCTGTGACTCAGAATGCTATGGGGGAGCCAGAGATACAAGAAAGAAGCCCTGAAAACAAGATCGAACCCTTCCAATGAGCCCAACACCCCAGCCTCACACACAGTCCATCCAGGCCCCACAATCCCTCCCACGCGCTCAGAAGGGCTGCCTGCTGGAATGTACCTGTGGAAGGCGGAGAACAAGCTGCTGGGCGACAGCATCAAAGGGCCCCCGGTGCAAGATCGTGCCCTTGTCATTGACCCAGTGCAGGTAACCACGGGTCATGTCGGCCATGCCAATGGCACGAGCAGAGCAGTACAGAAACTTGTAGCCATTCCTGAAAGACAATGTGTCCCATTTAGTCCACCGTACTTTGGCTAAAGGTGAAAAAAGAAAGCACTTTTCTTATAAAAGATCCAAGTAAAGAACATCTCATTTATTGTGAAAATCAAATTCTTGAATTTAGGAGGAAAATAGGATTATAAAGATTTCACTTCTCCATGGAAAAAGCCATGGGGAAAAATTATGCAACTAGGGATTATGCTAAATTTATGATTTAATCTTCAGCATCCAGTTCATGAAAGGCAGCTTACAGAGCAGACAAAAATCTTGGACTATCTTTAAATTGTCTGTTATAAAGGGAAGATACAAAAGATCTTATTTATAAAGAGAATTTGCAGAAGACATACCATTTCTGTAAACCATGGAGCAAAATTATATCTGGGTAACTGACATTATTTTCATATTAGGGCATTTTCAGCTAATGTTTAAGACCCTGTAATTTTTCAAACCAATTTAACTCATATGTACTAGGGTCCTGCAAAGGCCACGGCACTGTGTTCTCCGTTGCACTCGCACAAAAGACCCCATGGGTGAACTGTTTCCCCTGTGCATGCATACATCACCTCCTCAAAGAAATGCCCAGTTTAAAAGTATCTAGGTACCCACAAGTATCCAATCCATAAACCAAAAATGAAAATCAGCTCTTGTCAAGTTACAGATAAAATCCCAATTATAGCCCAACTATAAATATAGGTAGTGCCTAAAATTCATAGCACTGAGAGAATGAGATGATGTATGTTGGCTGCCACTTTTCTTTGTGTGAGGCTATAGGAAAGGAATGGAAAATAAGAATGGGAATAGCTGGATCATAAACACACATGACTTATTTTTTGACAGATCTCAACCAAAGCAAAAGTCTAGTTCACTAGAGTACATTAGCAGGCGGGAGAGGAGACCTACTCGTTGATGGCGTGGTAGAGCTTTGCAATACCCTGATGAGTCCAGTCTTTACCTAGCTGTGGAAGAATCTGTCCCAAGGCATCAGACCTAGGAGGGTAGAAGTAGGAAAAGATATTAGGAACCAAGCACTTAACACCCAAGTGTTTTCCCTTTCAGTTATATACCAGCTGCTGAAAAACACTGGGTGGAGGGGCGAGACAACCTACAGGGCAATTTGCAGCGAGGCAGTCTCCTGCAAATACACCCGCCGGGAGTATTCTGAAAGCAGAATCAGACACCAGAGCCGGCTGTTCATTTTTAGAGATAATTTACAACTGCACGCCCTCTTTTTCTCCTCCTTAATCTCAACAGCTTCTTGGTTGTTTTCTTTAATGCCAATATCTGGAGACCAAATAACTAAATCTTTCCAAAAGTTATTTTCAACATTACATTTGAATGGCTCCACCTATCTCCTCCATCCATAAAATGACCCTGTGTGGGGTCATTCTGAGTGCAGACTCAGAATGCCTCAGTGTATACAGTTTACAAAGCACTCCCGACAATGGCTGAGGGAACTCCCCTCCCCTCGCCGACCGCACACTGGTCTGCGCTTCCTCTCCCTGCCACCGAAGAGCTCCTGCTTACTTGGTTATTGTTCCATCTATATCGGAAATGATAATCTTGTCATTCCAGTTCCATAAGTAAATGGTCCCTGCACATCGGCAGGTACCTTGATACTGCGTTGTAATACTAAACACGACATCATTTGGACCATCTTGGAGCTTCAGTTTTGCCTTTTATAAAAAGTAGAAGAATAAAGAAAACCACAGGGGCAAAATGTTAAAAACTGATGAAATTACATGCAACAATCAAAAGTTACATTTTCCAATAATGTGTAGTCACTGAAAGATTGCCTAAAACATAATGTTAAGTGAAAAGGAACCCAAGCTCCAAAACATATAAACATGTGTGTATGAATAAAGAATGAGAAGAAGGCATTAATGTAGTAACTGAAATATAAAAAATATTAGCTGGAAACACAGTTTGGAAAAGAGTCTGAATGTTTAAAAAACACAACGGTGTCAGCCATGCTACCAAAGGCCTGGCCCAGTGCTGTGCATGCGGCTCACTGACTGTGCTGGGCCTGGGGGGCTGCCGCCTGAACAGGTTTGGGGTTCCAAGAGATTTTCTGATGCCCCCAACAAAAAATCTCTCTGCTCCTCCTTCATACCAAAGACTGGGGGCATAGCAAAACCATTTCACAATGAAAACAGGTGAAAAGCCAGGGAGTGAAAACAAATAGGAAAGGGGAAATTGTGTTTAAGTAAGAAAACATTATTTCTCTATTACTGTGCCTCAAGGGATAGTGGGCGACCCAGTGGTGAGCTAGCTGTGTAAGATTCATGGGGAAACAAGTTAAAAATACAGATTCCTCAGCTCAATCCTGGAAACTGAGGTGGGAGGTTAGAGGTGGTGGAGGAAGTTATGTTCCAGGTTCCCCAGGTGATCCTGGAGGTCCCCAAAGGTGGACATTTATGTGAGCATTTACGTGACCACAAACTGTGTTGTGTGCGTAAGGCCTGGGATCGAGCAGACAGAGGAAGGAGGCCAACGTCCACAGTTCCTAAGCTAATCAGACTAGACCCACGTGAACACACACTACTTACGATCTGGTCTGAGGAGAGGCGGAGAGACTTCTTATAAGAGGTTGTGCTGCTGTGGCTCGGGGGCTCCATAGGGATGGGGTCCATTTTGATGGATTCTTCAATCTCCTGGGACCCCTCATCACTGGATGAGTCATCCTCTGCCGGCCTATTCAACATCAACCCAGTTACTGAAGAGGCAGTAAACTGTCTTATTGATTAAGAGCTTTGCACTTAGGATCAAGGAAGAAAGAGAACCTAACTCCAGTCTAGAAATGGGAACAGTTTTTCCCTCTGCTGCTCCCTCCCTCTCATGATTGGTCAGGGGTTACTTTCTGGCTATGACTGGGCATTTTCTACTATGACCAACGAGTGCTAATTGTTGGAGGAGATATGTATACTTCAAAAGATAAGAAAACATAATTTCTTATGTTTGTTTAAAAAACTAACAGGAAAGATTTTCTGCACTCTGGTTATGAGAAAAGGGCGGAAGAAAGAATGTGACTGGGAAAAGTACACACTGGCAGATAGAATGGGGCACACGGTGGCACCCCCTCTGAGGGCCAGCCGATCTGCATGTCCAAAGGGGTGCTCCTTCTTCCAGGGAATGAGTCAGACCCACACGGATCTCTGAGATTCTCTTCATGATGTCCCCTTTGTGCCTTCCAGGAAGTCAGGGAGCAGGGCCACCAGGACAGCCCATTTTAGGGCTCCTCAATGCTCCCCCTTCCCAAGGGCCTACATTTATTTCACAGGCATCTGATTCCATGGCTCCATGATGGGAGGAGCAGTAATATTTACTCTTTGAAACAAATGATCTTTTTTAGAAAAGCAGAAGTTATCATTTCCTACCTGAGTGGCACAAACAAGCCACTTATTCATGTATGGCTATGGGAGAAAGATATTTCTGACTAAGAATTACACAAAATTGCCAAAATTGACTTGAATGCAATGACAAAAAGCAGGGGTGGCTTAAATGCTCTGCACCTGGAGGAAGACAGGATGCCCACCTGCCACTGGCTGGCTCCTTTGTACTTGATGGAAGGTCACTGGTGGGCGGCACCTCAGATTTCCCTTCCTTAGCCTCTGGCAGCTAAAAAGACAAGATAATAATGGTAAAGTGCAGCTTTTCCTCCTAATGACAAAGATTCATCAATGGTCCTTGCCAGGAATGAACAAAACTGCTTTCTGAATCCACAACTTTAAAATGCTCAAGAAAACAGACTTTCTCTAGTTTGAGCCAAAGGACAGAAACCTGAGCTGGAAGTCACATGCTGCTACACAAAAGCTGTCACTACAAAGCCCGAAGAAAAAATTTTAAAAGACCACCATTTCAAGTCACAAAATATAATACAAGTGGTCCACATTCATTAGGTCCACAGCAGAGACACCAGCATTACAGAACAGAAGTGACTGATGTCGAAACCTCCTGTGTAGGAGGGTAACAAGCTCTTGCTCCATCTGGATGGTAATGCGGCCAAGTGGAAAGAGCACAGGTGTTAGAACTGAACTCAAGGTCAAACCCTAGCTCCATCTCTTGCCAGTCAAGGCACTTCATCTCTTCATGCCCCAGTTTCCTTACCGGTACACAATGGGAACTCAAATACCTTATACTTTTGGGCTATTGTAAAGGAAAAGGAGTAATATATGTAAAGTACCTAGTCTAGTACCTGCACATAACAACTGTTTGAAATTGGTGACTATTATGATAGAAGAGAATTACATAGCCCAAAAGGACTTTTTTTTGTGCTTGGCAAAGTTTCTTTTAAATAAATAAAAGATTCACTTCTTTTTGCCTCATGGAAAGGATACCCCTGAGTTAATTACCTGTTTGGTCATGCTTTCTCTTTTACGCCAAAACCACCAGCGACCGGATTTCTTTGGCATCTTATCTTTGACCCAGGACTCGACTGTGGCCTAGAAACAATCAACTTGGGGTTAGTCTAGCAATCTGTCTGTCACAAGGAATCTGACTACCTTTTACCACTAGCCTGCAGAACAGTGCCTTATCACGAAGTATGAGCAATGATCTCCGCACCCCCCAAACTCTAGAGTTTTTAACATCTGAAAGATGAACAGTGTCCTCTTTCATGGCAGCCTGCCTTCCTGGCAGATCTGTGTATGAGACCGAGTGGTCAGGCTACATAGGAGTTGGCAGGTGGGCTGCTCTCGTGTCTCTATGCTTGGAGAATGTGGCTCTCCTGAGTTCTAAGGACCAAGTAGGCCAATGATGTCTTCTTGCAGGACAGATGCAAAGCAACCTTCATGTCTACAAAATAAGTTTATTAGCTACAATTTGACCAAACACACATGTCATGCTTCTGATAGCCACATCACCCTTTTCTTGCTGGTTCTTTCCATATGAGTGAGAGAGATTTTTTTTTCATTCATTCTGTATTTTAACAATTAGTAAAATCTCTCAACTTTTACACACACTCAGAAACCAGTAAAAATATCTAGTAACAATGACAAACATGTGACAGTCCAACTAATTTTTTAGATTTTGGGCATACAACCATTTGAGTGGGCCCACAGAACTCTCTGAATCATTTATAATATTAATAAAACTTTGAAAAGTACCCAGTTCAGAAACATGCACATACAGATTTTTCTAAGTACTACATGCTACAGACACTTTTGAAAAGGCAACAAATGTCAGATTATCCCACCTTGGGCAAACTCTTCTGGAACACTTGCAAGCTAAGGATCATGGGAGCAGCCAAAGCCCAGTTATAGTAACTGTCAGAAATAAAAATTGTGTATAATCATTACACAGAATGAGGAATGAGGTAGAATGGGGTAGGGAGGGAGGGAAAAAAGAGGTACAAAGAAGGGAGGGAAAAAAGAAAGAAATAATATAAAATTTCTTATTCTTTTCAGTAAAGAGATGATCAGCGAATTTTTTTGGTCACATAAATAGTCTTTGCTTCAGGCCAAGCTTCTCTGAACAGAGAAGAAAAAATCTACCAAACAGAGTAACATTTTAATACCTCACTTAAAAATGAAACTTTAAATGCTTCACTTTCATTGTAAAGTTATTGCCCATTAGCTCATTTATACAAAATGACATATTCTATAGCAAGAAATACTGTAATAGTTAAAAAGATCACTTGGAAAAAAACCCTGCAAGAGTATTTAACAATTACAAAAGCAAGAATATTTACCGGTTATATATCCGTATTACAAGGTTAGGATTGTCTATAAGTCCAGGGTTTTCCGCAAATTCATGGTAAGTAATGATATGCTCCATGAACTTTTCTGCAATATAAAATAATTATATAAATTCCCCAAACAACCCTTAAATAAAATAAATAAGGTTTTTCCCCAGGACAAGAATACTTCTATCCTTTCCCTTGTCTACCACTCCTCCCCCAGGTAAAAATGAAAAAACAGGAGAAACGAGATATGCCAGAGACTTAGAAAAATAAATTACAGGTATGGCCAGACAGACACGGAAAACACACACAGAAACACACTCTATAACTAATGAAAACCGAAAGTTTCATTCTTATCAAAAGGAGAAACTCTTTACTGGTAGGCAACTGCATAACTGAGGAATCTTTATGGGGGTCTTACAGATTGAAGTGCATACTACATTAGACAAAAAAAAAATTTACACTGCTTAGAGAAAAACACACACATCAAAATTTGGCTTTGGGTCTGTCGAGAAATAAATCCCAAGTTCCTGCAGAATGAATGAGGTTTTTGCATAAATTTTTGTGCCCTGTTCTTAAATCTGTACTGTAGCAGATCTATGCTAACAGAAATTTTCCACCTGGTAATCTGTATATTACTTTTACCTGTCATTTCTGCATGCTCTGAAGACAAAAATCTACCTTTTACACAGTGTAAATTTTATAGTTTATATAAACTAAATTTTCCATTCCCCACTCCTTGTATTTTTTTAAGGGAAGGCTTATGAGGATTACAACAATGTGACCTTCTTAATTTCGTTCCCTGGAAAAAACCATTGGCTATAACACACTCTTAATTTCTTGCAAGAAATAAAACAAAAGAATGGAATTAAGAGATGGAGAAAAAAAGAGGTATACTAAGCACCCTATGACCTTAAAAGAAAAATATTTAGGCTACACAGTTTAGGCTCAGGTGCGCCCAGTCTGCCATAAGCAAGCTTTCAGATTCTCTGAGGGTAACAGAGATGTCTTTTGACTAGATGATGCTAGTCATGGAATGAAAATCTTTCCTTAGAGGAAAATCAAAGGCCACCAGCCAAGTTGAAAAAATACTAAGAAGAACTTAGTTTACAAAGGAAGAACAAAATGGCTGAAGAACTTGGGACAGATGCACACACAGTGCTCGGCCCACATCAGAGATGCCAACCTACCTCTGCTAAGCTTCTTCCTCCCTCCCTCTTGAGTGACTTAATGCTCCTGAGCCAACTCTCAAGACTGAGAAAGAAAGTAATCCCTTCTACTTTCTGCCAAAGGACCATTCCTTTACTCAGCGAACAATCCATTTTTGACAACGTCAAGCTCTGCTTTCATATTCAACGCTCAGTGCTTTCCAGGAGGAAAGATGGGCCCCAGTCCCACAGATATTTCAACAACTTTACAGATGAGAAAACTGACTTGGCCTGAGCTGACCCTGGCTGCTCGCAAACAGAGTAGCCCAAGACTTCTCACTCTCTTAATGTGAAGTGAGAGCTTTCAAGGCACACTCCCCACCTAAGCCATTTATGTGAAGTGTCATCCCACATGAGGGATTTTAAGTGAGGGGCTAAGGGTCTTACATTAAAAAGAGACACCTGTTACCTGCTCAAAATCATTGAAGAATTTAATACCTGAAATGGCTCGACAGCAGGTTTTCAATCAAATGATGACCAAGCTGCTTTTTTCAAAGTGAAGTCATAGCATGACTGCCCAGCGTACCTTTAGAAATTTCTCCATTCTCACTGAGGCCCCCACAAAGGGAGAGGGTGACATCAGGCAAGTCCATGGCAGAATCCGAGAGGCACTCAGTGCCACTATCAGCAGCCGCACTTCCCACGGACTGTGGGGACTGGGAGCCAGAGAGCGTGTCAGATTCGGGCCACTGCCTGGAGCCAGGATCTGATTCACTGCAGGCAGGGGACAGGGACAAAAGGATTTGCTTTATTACAACTTCTTGTATTCCTAGCGTACTACATGGTTCTCTGAGGGCTTAAACCAGTAACAAATCCCATTTAAAATAACAGACTGATCTACAATCAGACAGAACATTTCCCATAGCTTAGAATCATGTCATAACAATATTAAAAATAACCTATTAGCACTACTAAGGAAGTAACCGTGAATGCAGTGAATGTCACAAAATTGCTCTAGAGTTATTCACAAAAACACAAACAGTTCAACCACAGCCTTTCTGATCCTAATTAAAAGAGTAAAAGAGTTTTAAGCATTTATTTATATTTCTGTGATGAAAATGACAGGGTAATTAAAAATAATCTGATTTGGAAAACTTTTCATCCTAACTTCCTAGAAAATGCTGTAGTACTATATATATCCTGTAGAAAATTAAAAAGGCTGTATTATTTTAAAAACAAGGCTTTTCTAAATTGATCTGTTACTCCCACAAATAAAACACAGATATTAAGTAAGAGAAAATTCTCAGGAGGCTAGACCCACCACAGAAAGAAATGTATTAAGAAATAAACTAAAAATGGACTGTTAGAGTAAAGGCCAGAAATAAATTTTTTTCACTTTTCTAGATGATAAGGCACAGAAGTCAGGTTTTTAGAAGGTAATTCTAAGAAAAGCTTTGTAACAGAACAATTTGAGAGAAAAAAGAACAAGGAATCAACACCTTAAAGTTTATTAGTCATGAATGCTTAAATGCCTCTATACCCTTTGAATGAATAATGTCACATTTATTGTTCTAGAATTTTCAAATCTTTTCTTTTATTCAGAAAGGCGATACAGTTAATGAATGTGACCAATATATGCAATCCACTATAGTTTAAGATGTTCAGAAAAAATCTCAAATTTGAGCAGTAGATGGCAGCAGAATACATATATATCATTAACTAGAAAGTTTCAAAATGCTGGTTTTGCATTTGAACCAACAGAAGATTTAGGTTTTTGGAAATGTTGTTTTAATAGCAATGTACAGCCATATTACAATACTTGAAGTTAACTCAATGTTCTCTTCACTGCAAAAGGTGAAAAATCAAAGCCCATATAAGGCAGCAAAGCCTACTACTATGCTGGGACTAAGGTAAAACAAACAGCATTTCCTATCACACGCAACACGCTAGATCCCTTTATAATTAGGTGCAGCCATGTGACCAGATGACTCAGTTGTTGATGTGGCAAGAAGGGGTGGGCTGTGCCCTTCCAAGCCTGGCACCCGAAAATTACCCAATGTGATCCTCTCTCCTTTCCCTGGTGAGGCCCTAAGGGGATGGTGGGGCATGGTAGAATCTCAAGATGGAAGGGGTTTGTGCTCCTGAATCGCTGTGTGCAAGGCCTACCACCAAACAGCAGCATTGGAATAGAGTTGACCCTTGAACAACATGGGTATGAACTATGCAGATACACTCATACACTGATTTTTCCCAATAGACAGTCAGCCTTTCATATCCCTGGGTTTCACATCCATGGATTCAACCAACCATGGATTAAAAACAGTATTTTCTGGGGTATGGAGAGCTGACTGTATGCACAGTTCTACACCATCTTATATAAGGGACTTGGGCATCTGCAGATTTTGGTATCTGTGTTACGTCTTGGAATCGATGCCCTATGGAGGGGATGGCTGTAGTTAAGTTTGGGGAAGTCAAAAGTTGTATGTGGATTTTCAACTGCATGAGGGGGAGTGCCCTCACTCGCCCACACAGTTCAAGAGTCAACTGTATTATCACATGGGGTAGGCCACTGAGGTCTTGAGTTTTATCAGAGCAGCTAGTGTCACTCTAACCAGTACAGGGAAGACACCATCTGACTCTCCAAGTCACCAAATCCACAAGGGTGATGTGATTTAAGTTTAATTATAAATACTGGATAGTTACAGACAATGAACACAACTGTAACAAAACACATGCTTGTAAGCATTACAAGATTTTCACTATCTTTACGTATGTATAAAATTTCTCAAGAAATCTGTTCATGAGGTAAGGCAGCTTACCTGGTGATTAGCAATGATCCTAAAGAGTAAAATTACAACAGTGCACAGTAGGGTCCCATTGCTTTAGTCACTTTCCCTACTTTTAAAAGGAAAACTAAGAAATCTATCTTAGGACTCCGATGTAAGTAAATGACCAAGGGCTGAGAATCTGAAAAAAAAAGTGATAATTCTAAAACAGCTTACATTTTAAGTTTCTTATTGAAGAAAAAAATGGAGTTTGTTTTCTCACCTTAAAAATTCATAAATATTTGAGACAAACTTAGGCAGGTAGTAGGAAAGATTTTAAAGACCTTTTAAAAATATCTATAAAAAACTTAAATATCTTCATATCAATCCCATCTTTCTACTTTAAATAAAAACAATGTTTTCAAACAATGAAAAGTATTTAATTATATATGCCTATGATTAAGTATATTCAAGTCATACTTTCCACAGGGAAAATTGTTTTCTTTGTAGTCACAAAGTATATCGAAATGGAATTTCTCTAAGAATGAAAATGAACTTGGGAAAACAGTACAAGTATATCCTATCTGAGGTTTTAGAGTCAGTGAAGAGGAAAATCGTGAGGGGGAGGGAACAAGAGGAACAAGAGGTGAGAGTTCTAAAAAACATGGGGCGTACAGACCATCTGGAATGGCGCCTCACCACACCCAGGCTCAACTTCAGAAAAGCCTGGGAGCTCAGACTCATTGAGGGAGTGAAGGCATTCTTTGTTAGAATATTTTTCAGTACCTTTAAAACACATAATAAATGAGACAAATGCTGATAAATTTTTTTAAGCATGCTGAATTTGCTTAATGACTATAATAGTGCTAATCTGAAGTCGTATCCTTGGTATACACTCATGTAGGTTAACTAGTGTACTACTTTTGTTGCATTAAAAATTTCTTCATAAAAATATGTGTTAGTTTCAAATCACTGCAGTTGAAACAACATGCACAATTTCTGAATCTTCTAATTCTGAAGCAATCATCTAATATAGCTAAAGGACATCATCATCTTGCTCCTTTTTCTCAAACATTTTGCTCTAGAAATAGCTAGACTATTGCAGGCTGTTCACACCCTTTAATATACAAGGAATACACTACCTTTTAGGGAAATAGAGAGCTGCGACTTCAGGTTCTAGAGCCTTTAAGTCATCTAGGTAAATATCATCAGGTCCTGGTGTTGGCTTCTCTTGTGGACACCTGTTTTTTTAATAAAAAAAAAAAAAAAAAAAAAACACATCTGAGATAAGAACTTAGTTATTCTTCACTATGACTCTACAAGAAAATAAAGGTTTGCCAAACTGACATGATTTGAATTGGGCTTTATTTTTAAAAGTGTCAAACAACCTTTTCACTTGTGTTGGTTCTCAAACATCTACGCCTATAGAGGTGAAATTCAGTGTTACACACAGAATAGCTACTCAATAAACATATACTTATTCACTCTTCATTTGTTGTTACATGAATAATCCTAGCCCTAAAATAATTTATATTTGATTAAGTATTTTTTACAATTATAGTACAAGCATGACCAAACTTGATGAAATCACTGGCATTAAGAAAGAAGACATTATATTCTAAAAACATGAAGTAAAGGTTTTGAGGGAACAGGACATTCACATGGTGCTAAAACATAACTTCTAATTGCAAAGGACAAAAATCTTTTACAACAAATAAATCTGGCCACAATACCATAAATAAGTGATTACATTTAATATCACTAATAGTGAGACATTATGAGATATACTATTAAGTACTCAATATATCCCATAAAGTAATCTTCAATTCAAAAATAAACATAGGTAACCCAAATCTAATTAAGTCTCTAGGTCAGTATTGCTGACTACAGTAGCCACCAACCACATGTGGCCACTGAGAACTTGGACTGACCTAGTTTGGTGTGAGGTATGTAAAATGTGTTTAAGAAATGCAGAAAACACACCAGATTTCTAACACTTACTTTATAAAAATCTAAATCTCAATAATTTTTATTATATTATTACATGTTAAATTTATAATAAGCTGGTTTTAACTGGTTTAAATAGAATACTACTAAATTCAATTTCACTGTTTACTTTTTAAATTTGTGAGAAGACAAAATTATATGTGCAACTCACATTAACATTTCTAATGGAGAGAGCTAACTTCTAGTTGAAGGAAATATGAGGATGTGACCTTGGAAAAAGAAAACAATTGTATACATCCACAATGTAAGAAAGTATACCAGACAATTGGCTGGGCTCTTCACAAGGTCAATATCATGAGTGTAGAGGAAAAAGGTGGAGAAGTGTGTATGTGTGTAGGGGGTATTCTAAATAAAAATGCAATATGAACTTTGATGAGGTCTTGGTTTGGGGGAAAAAAGCAATCAGAAAACTATTCTTGGCGCATTTAGGAAAATACGAATATGGTTCCTCAACATGACAACTGTACCATGGTTAGGTAGAGATCTTGAGAATCTTCTTATTCTTAGAAAGTGTATCTTCTTGGGTGGTGAACACATAGTACAATATACGTTGATGTATTATAGAATTGTATGCCTGAAACCTATATAATTTCATTAACCAATGTCACCCTAATAAATTCAATTAAAAAAGAAAGTGTATATTGGAGTATTTAAAGTGAAATGACATATAATACCTGAAACTGGTTTCCAAATAGCTTAAAACAATAAAAAAACTTTATGTGTGTGAGTGAAGAGACAAAAAGACAGTGATAAAGAGAGTGAGAGTCAGTGTGCCAATGTGCACAAAACTTTTCAAATAAAAGGTTGGGGGTGGGGAGAATGAGGCCAAATGAAGGATGGAAACCACTCTGTATCTTAACTGCAGTCAGTTCCTACACTATGTGCTAAGGGTGAGGTGGTCAGAATTTCCTAAACAAAACATTTACCCTGTAAAATAGATTCCCCCCTTTAACATTTCACCAAGTAGAACACATGGTTAGGGGCTTTGGGTTTGAGAACTGCTGATCTATGGAAGAGTAAGGTGCCACATTAAGCTGGATCATCAGCTGGATAATCACACTTGGCCACAAATCCTTTTATTTTAAGTTATTTCTGAGTGACCCTGAAGGTCCATACTTGTAGTGAACATTTTTATTAAGTCAGTTTGTGATTATCTATCCTTTGGTGTTAAATTTTTAAAATGGAAGTAGATATTTGGCTATATGTGACAATGAGTATTTTTAGGGAAGGTATTTACTTCCCTAAAAATAGGATCCAAGGCTAGTGTGTCTATCACTTTTCAGATAGTGTGTTTTGGCTCTTATTGCATGTACCAATATCAATAAATAACTTTATATTTTTAACTAGGAGAATATTCTGGTTTATTAAACCTGTATTCTGAAAGTAAGATACAGCTGTCAAGCAAGCACTGGGACCCTATCTTCTGTTTCAGAGGGAATAATCAAAGAAAGAGAACACATGCTAATAATTAATGTGCATTTATCTACACACCTGATACTACTGGGAAAAAAGTATTTTGGCCTCAACTAATCACATGTTTTAGGTGAAATATTTTTCTATTATAATTTTTTTAAACAATTGTTTGTATTTCACTTTGCTTTTATTGACATATCTAGTCGATAAAGTGGTTAATTTTACTCATTAACTTACTTAAATATTTTTTTTTCAGTGAGTGCTTCTCATGGTCCTACTGTGCAGAAACAGTTGGGAGAGAGCAGGGAGAAAATCAGAGTCCTGCTCCAGTGGATACTGTAATGCGATGGGGAAGCCTTATAAAAACAAGTAATCCTACTTGGTTCTGATCATGGAACACAAATATAAAGGTAACCATCACATAGTATATGAAACACTGAGATATTTACCATCTAATTTGGAGTACATGATGCCAAATTAAAAAGATTACCTTTCTTCTTTGATGGCGAGTCTACTTTAGCTGCTGGTTTTGATTCTGAGGGAGCCTCCACTAACGATGGGTTAGGAAGGTGCTCTGCATCGAACACAGATGAAATCTGAGGCTCGAGGGGAGCTCAAGAAGTTCTGCAGCGCAAGCTGCATCGCTCAGCTGCTTACACAGGGCTCTGGGTTAGTTTTCACTACGGTACAGACCGTTTCTCCCATGGATGCATCCTTCTCAACTTCACTTATGAGGTGGTCCTCACTGGGAATTACCCGAAAATGCGTATTTTCTGGATGGTGTAATTGTAGCTGTCCTAGGATGATGGTCAGATCTCTCATCTTTTGCTGACCTAAAAAAATGGAATTGTTTAAAAGTTAAACTGCTTTCAAAGGTATTTGGTTTAGTTGATTTCTTAAGCTGGATGCAGATAAATGTACTCATTTTATTTAAACACCACATTCAGTAAATACATTATTTTGTATGTGTGAAATATTTCATATTAAAAAAGTAGGAAAAACTAATAACTGTATTTTGTTCCAACATCATATTTATAAATGGTATATTTTATAATTGTTCTATGAAGAGTTCAACACTGGAGAAGACTAAGGAAATAAATGATGATTTTTAAGATACTAAGAGGGAGAACATTCATTTCAGGGAGAAAACTTGAATGCTATAGGAAAGTTAAGCCCTGCTTTGACTCTCTCCAGGTTCTGTTAAAACAATGTAAGATGTGAACTATAATGCTGTACACGTGAAATCCATTGTTATAAATCGATATTACCTCAATTTAAAAGAGAGTAAAGTGGGCAGGTGAAGTCTCCAATGTAATCACATGTAAAAGCAAAAGGTATATTTAAAAAAAAAACTACAGGTCTAAAATATTTTCTCTTTAGAGAGAGATATAAACACCATATGAGTTTAACTTATATGTGTAACCTATAAAATAAGATGAACAAAGAAAATGAACAGAACAAACTCATAGATACAGAAAACAAACTGATGGTTGCCAAAGGGAAGGAGGCTGGGGGACTGGGGCAAAAAGGGGAAGGGAATTAAGAAAGTACAAATGCCAGTTACAAAAAAAGTCATGGGGATATAATGTACAGAACAGGGAATAGAGTCAATATTATAATAACGAGTATGGTGACAGATGATTAGAGTTACTGTATTGGTCACTTTATAAGGTATATATAAAAATGTTCAATCACTAGTTTGTACACCTAAAACTAACATATAATGAATATCAACTGTAAAGTAAGTTTAAAAAAACTTAAAGTTGGGTTAATTCATACACACAGAATAAAATTAAAAGTCTCAATATATGAATAAATAAGTAAGACATCTTTCCAATGCTTTCTTCTTTCATTGTAAGTTGTCAAAAAACAGCTTTCACAATCAATTTGCTTATTTACTTAAATTTCAGTGTGGAAGATTTTAGTTTCCTTTAGGTACCTTTAAACTTTTCTTTACTGTAGTGTTAATTAACAATCAACACTACTGACTAAATAGAAACACAGAAAATATGCTAGATTCCTGTTGTTGTAAACAGTGCAAACTTGAAAAATGTTATCTGTGAACTGACTTATGTGACCGCCATGAGGGCACCAGCATCATTATGTTCAGATGGGCTCGGTCAGGTAATCACCCTTTTACTCACAGATGATGAACACACTTTGTAGGCAAGTAAACCCGAGTACCTTGGTGGACTCTGGGAACCCGCCCACGTCCACTCCATGTGCGACTCGGACCTGAGCAGGCTCTCGGTGGGTTTCACCTCCAGCTCTGAATCGCTCTTTGGGCATGCTGCTGGGAATACGGGCTGCAAACACAGTACAAAGAAATGAAATGACTTTAAAGTTGAGAACTTCAGTGTTGCTGAGCTTGACAGATTGAAAGAAATGTTAAGTTTGAAAGTATTGACTGTATCCTGCAGATATAAAGATTCTACTACAGAAAATGTTATTTCTTGAGTTTTTTAGTAATAATAAAAACAATGCCGACTAGTAGTTTATGGTGGATTTGCTGGGTCCTCTGTAAACATTTTCTGTGCATCATCCTATTTAATTCTCACGAGAGACTAATAAGAAAGGTAATTTTACAAGAGAGGAAATGCATGGAAAGATGTATTAAATTAACACTACTACAAGAAGGAAACTGGATTTGAACACAGAACAAAGTGTGACTGCATGTTTCTTCATGATGTTATCCACAGTACAGTTAGTTAATAGTTGACACTAAAAGAGTAGAACTTAAGAACTGATGTATGGTGGCCAACACAGTGACAGTAAGTTAGATCAAGGTTAGGAACACAGTAATTATTGAAAGAAAAAGTCCATATTCATATTCATTCAGTGTCTCACAGAATGAAAGTAATGGGAAATACTGTTGCTGTCCAATAACAGAAAGTTACTTAATATATCTTTCCTTTAAGAAACTGAGAAATTTAGAAAATACTTACTTGTCCAAAGGGGACCAATCTCCATCAGATAAGGGGTAGTGATCTCCAGAATGGAAGACCAGAGGTTCTTTATATTCTTCTTCCTTTAAGGAAGCATTTGAAGATCCTCTGTGAAAGGGGAAGAAAGAAAGGCAAGGCACAATGACACTATGTTAGCTAAAAATCCCCCAAATCCACTGGCATATCATCATCTAAACAATACAAATGAAAAAGGCCAAATGATTAATAATTAGCCCTATTACAAGGAAAATGTGAAGGAGAGGAGGGAGTCCACTGATGTCACCCATCATACCCTGCTACTTAAATATGGGATAAACACAGGGGGAAAGAAGAGATGTGATTAAAAATTCATTTTTACTTCTCTTAGGGATAAATAATGAAAGGCTGGAAGAAAACTGAGGATTTATGTATACTGCATTCAATCTTTACAAATCTGAGGTAATAATATCCTATTTTAGATATAGGTAGTTAAGAATCCAGAATTTAGTAACTTGTCCGAAATAAAAAAAGCTAGTAAGCCGCAGGATTCAAACATGGAGGCCCTTGTTCTTTCTACTATACTCCCCTGTGTATTACAAAAATATAAGAATATCAGCTGAAGAGCTATGGCTCAAAAATTTAAAAATACCCTAAAAACTCAACAACCAGAACTTATTTTCTATGTTTGGTTCAAGCATTACCTGAGAACTTTCTCTTTGCTGATGATCTACATGATGTGGGGATGTGAAGATGATATAAAAATATAACTGATGTTCTTAAAATTCATACACAGACCTCGATGGCTGACCTAATGCTAATAAGGTTTTAATTTAATTTACCCTGTGAGTTTCTTGAAATTGCAGCATTAACCCAACTAACTTGCCATATAACCTTAAAACATCCCTCAGAAGCATTGCCCATTTTCCATCTTTAGTGGAAATTTATCACTTGTCCTATTTCACAAAGTCATTGTGAGATTAATGTGGTGTGTCACATTGAAACTCTGAAAAGTGTAAAGAAAGTACAAAAACTGGAAAGTGTAAGGCACTATAAGTGTACACATTTAACAGCGTCTTATAGAAGATTCAATGTTGTACCAGAATATTAAAGATAAATTGAGATCTATCATTTAACTTGCTAGGCTAAAATAGGTCTATAAACTAGTTTATTAATTTTATCTTTCTTCTTAGATGGAGGCATAGGTAGATATACTTTGCCTCCTCCTCCTGACAGAATATCACCTTTCTTCTGTTATATCTTAATTTAATGTGCTCTGCTTTACCACTAACTCTGGCATGTAACAGTTTTTCCACATAGCAACGCCTTCTAATTCAAGGTTTTTCCTCATCTTCTTTTGCTCAGAAGAATTACACTCTGGCATTCACCCTCATTCAAGGGGAGAAAAACATATGCAGTGGTACCTTGGTACTTGTTGTAAATTCATTCCAGAACTTGTGACAAGTGCCCAAAGTGAAGAGTACTGAACCACTGCAGGGTGGTGTCCCGACTTATACAAGTTCTAGCACGTGCGACAAGTCCTGAGCAAGCACCAAGTGTTGAAACATTTTTCCTTGTCAAAATGAGACCAGTACAAAGTATGAAGTTCTGAAGCCAACGAATACTGATATGACTGTACTTGAAAAAGGCAGACATCTAGGTAAAAATACTCTATTTCTTAAGAAATAAAATGGTAAAAGCTGAAAGGAAAAATCAGATGCTTGTGAACCATCCTTATTTCTCAAATTTAAAAGGACAGTATATCCTGGTCTATCAATATTCATGTATGTGTATATGAAAATGGTTTGAAAAGAACAATGTAAAAGTCACACATTTTAATAAAAAATATTTTTGGAACATATTTTACTGCAGCATAAGAGGTAATCCAAGAAGAGTTTACCAAAGCAAACTGGATTTAATAAAATACTGAAAGGGAGAAAGACAGCTCAGGCACTATTAAGAAGTGACAACCCTAGGCAGACATGAAGTGATCTTCTCTGGGCATATCCTGACAAAAACAGAATCCATTAGTTTAGACCCGTTAAGAGTGATGAACAAGGTTGCTAATGTTTAGGTCCCTTCCAGTTCTACAACTCCTTAACTAACACAGGACTTCTAAAAACCTGCTCAGCACTTTCAAAATGGCACATATGCCTGAGAATGGGTGATCAGGCAGGCAAACTATGACAGAGTAACTTGAAGTTCATGACAGGAGGTTCCAGGGGATAGATTAGAATGTGAAGAAAATAGTATGAACATTCATTTTACCTATGTTGAAACACAGGATAAATATGTGCATTAATGCCGAACAGCAAATGATAAATAGTTCAACAGTGAGTCAGGGTTGCAGGGGTGACAGTTCAGTTGTTGAAGTTCATAGTAAGTATGTATAGAGCACTTCAGCCTTCACAGATGCGCCTCAACATCATGTCATTAAATTCAACATCATTTGGTAAACCAATTATCTTTCCTATTCAAAAACCAACAGAGGTTACATGATATATATGCAACTATCAAAATCCACTGAATTTGCATATTTAAGACCTATGAATATTGCTGTGTGTAAATTATACCTCAATTTTGAAAAAGTTGGGAGAAAATCAATATAAATAGACTAAATGACTTATGTGGGATAAATCAGGTCTAAATGGTACATCTATTTAAATGGTAGTATGTAAGAGATAAATGGGGTTGCTAACTATAATGACCAAAGGTCACTAACTCTGTTAACAATATGTTTATCCTTAACCTTTGCACAGTACTGGTCAATAAATTTCAGTGTGACTAATGATCTAAATTTGCATTTGGATATTTCCCATAAAAGATACCTCATAACAGAACTGAAAGGAACATGCAATGTTTCTGTCTACTGTGACAGAAATGAAGAGGAGGAAGAGCAAGGAGCAAGCTGTAAGATTCATGTCACCAAGAACACAGAGAGGACTCTAGAAGCCAGTAACTAACTAAATCAGGAGATGAAGCATGAAGCCTCAGGCAATAGATGCTGTCTGGGAAAAGTCTTAGGTTGAAATGAACACAGGGGTACATATATCTTTACAAATATGTGTTTTCATTTTTTTCAAGGTAAATACCCAGAAGAGGAATTGCTGGATCATACAAGGTCTGTCTGGAAAAAAGTTTGCCTGACATTAATGTAACCTGGCAGCCAAGAAGAGTGGACTGGAATGCACTTGTGTGAACAATGATGACTTCATTGTGCTAGTCAGTGGGGGTAGTAGACACCATTGAGTGAACATGTGTACTGTGTGGCCATTGCATTCAAAATGACTTGAACAAGCAGACCAATGAATCTGTATCAAATTTTGCATTAAGCTTGAACATTCTTCTGTGGAAGCTCTTCAGGTGATTCAGAAGGCTGCAGCTATGGGCAACTGGTGACTGGCAGCTTCATCGCTACAACGCACCTGGCTGATGCATAACGTTGCGTGAACAGTTTCTTTGGCAAAACATCAAATTACCCAGGTGCCTCAGCCTACTTACAGGCCATATTTGGTGTCCTGCAACTTCTGGCTTTTCCCAAAACAAAAATCACTAGTGAAAGGAAAGAAACTTCGGGCTGTCAGTGAGATTCAGGAAAATATGATCGATCAGCTGATGACAATTGGGAGAACTGTGTGAGGTCCCAACGTGCTTATTTTGAAGGAGACTAAGGTATCATTGTACTATATACAATGTTTCTCATATCTTCTTTCATAATTGTGTCTAGTTTTCATATCACAAGGCTGGATACTTTCTGGACAGATCTCATATAGTAGCTCTAGTTCTAGTTTTTTTTACAGACCTCCATACTATCTTCCATAGTGCCTGCACTAATTTTACATTTCTACAGTGTACGATGGTTCCCTGTTCTCCACATCCTCTCCAAAACTCGTTATTTCATATCTTCTTGATAACAGTCATTGTAATAGGTGTGAAGTGGTACCTCATTGTAGTTTTGATTTTCTATTTTCCTAGTAACTAGTGATGTTGAACATCTTTTTATATATCTGTAGGTTCAGTGCATCATTACAATAGCCAAGACATGTAAACAACGTGACCACCAAAAGATGACTAAATAAAGATGTCACACACACACACACACACACACACACACACACAGTGGATAGTTACTCACCCATAAAAAAGAAGGAATATTACCATTTGTAACAATATGGATGGACCTTGAGAGTATTATGCTAAGTGAATTAAGTCAGATGGAAAAGGACAAAAACTATAATTTCCCTCATTGTGGAATATAAAACAAAAAGTAACAAACAAACTCAGATACAACAGAATGGTGGTTTCCAGAGGGGAAAGGGGATCTGGGAAGGGTAAAGTAGGTAAAGGGGATCAAATAGGTGGTAGCAGAAGGAAACTAAACTTTGCATGGCAAGTATGCAATAAAGTATACAGCTATTATGATCTTGTACACCAGAAAATTACATAATGTTATTAACCAATACCCCAATAAATTTAATTAAAAAATTTAGGTTCTTTGCACTGAATTCCCAGATATAACTTGTAAAGCAAGTCCATTTTTGTGGATTAAAAATAGAGGTTCCCTGCTGTTATCGCTGGGTATTTTATACATTTCTATTAGTGCCATGTTTCACACACTTGCACTCAACATTGTGCTACAGCATTGTCCAATCAGAAAAGTTTCTCCCCTCCAATAGGCTTTTTCTGCTTAGGTCTATGTTCTGAATACATACATACATCCTCTAGAGGGACAAACAAGGCTTTTGTACTATATTTAACCAAAAGTCCAAATTTAGGGATGGATACAGATTCACTAGGTACAGCTTACACAAAGCCCTATGTAGTTTAAAGCTCTCCAATTTCCACCAATCGAGTTTCTTCTAGCTTTGAAACAGTAACTGGCTTTAAAGAATGATACTCTTTCATCCACCTCCTTCAAAAAACTTTCATTAGTCTTAATTCTGCTATGAATGAAATTCTTGAAGACTTTAAATAGAAGGCTACCTATCAAAATAACATAAAATTTTATTTTAGGTATCTTCTCTGGAAACAATTTCTTTCCTAAGTGCTAAGGGGCTGAGGAGGGTAAGGTATTTAAAGGTTACAAATTCCGAGAGCACGTAATTCTAGATCTTGCAACTGCAAAACCAACAGACTTTCTATTCTTTTTCTCTCAAATTCTTTAATGTGCCATTTAATACGATGCTAATACTTTTGACCCTAAATATCTTCACTCAAATTATTTAGAATCTAAATGCTGAGCTGGAAAGCGCCTTGCAAACTATGTAGTTTAATTCTCTTATTTCATAGATTAAGAAATGAAGCCCTAACCCTGGCTGGTGTGGCTCAGTTGGTTGGAGAGTCATCCAGTAGACCAAAAAGTAGTGGGTCTGATTCCATCTCAGGGCACACACCCAGGTTGGGTTTGATCTCTGATCAGGGCACATACAAGAAGGCAACCAGTCGATGTTTCTCTCATTCTCTCTCCCTTCCCCTCTCTCTAAAAGCAATGAGAAAATATCCTCCAGTGAGGATTTAAAAAGAAAAAGAAAAAAAAGGAAACAAAGGCCTGGTGTGATCAGGAAGCTGCTACTCCACAATCAGAAGTGTAACTAGTTCAGTCTTTTACCTTTTATCAGTTCAGCACTTATTTCAGTATATGACCTGAACTTTCACAACTGTTACTACATCTTGTTTTCCTATGTCCTTTTTTCCTAAGGAAAAAAAAAAGTCCTTGTATTGTATTTCTGTTGGCTGCATTATTAAGTGGATCCTGTTTTAAGGAAGTTTCAGGAAAGAGTTCCTCCAAGTAGCAGGTAGCATCAGTGATTCACGGGTACCTACAAAACATGAAGCTCATGAAAATTATTACAAAGTCCTAGTGTACATGCATTCTGATATGCCTGCTTACCAAGCAAGCAAAGTTCTGGATTAATGAGAGAAGCGGGCAACCCTGTCATTGTAGAACACATCAGTACACCAATAAATGTAGTTCATGCAGCCTTCCACACAATCCGGAAAGGCATGCACTAACATTTCTGCCATGTGTTCACTTGCAGAACTTATTTACAAAATCCCTTTAGAACAATGACTCTTGAGCATCTAGTAGGTGACTTTACATACGTTTCAGAAATATTTAACTTCCCAAGTTAAAGCTGCAGGCTGTTACTATGCTGTACACCTGAAATTAAGATAACCTTGAATGCCAACTGTAATTAAAAAATAGAAATAAAGCTGCAGGTTATTCAAAGTTCTAAGCTTAGTTCTATTATGTTATAACAAAGGACTCTGTTGAACACTCGTCAATAAAACTTTGAAGGCAAAAGTGTTACTTCAGGGTCTTTTTCTGGTAGATCTTAGAAGAATTTTAGTTGGCAAAGTATTTCCAGGGATTAAGGCAGTATTACTTAATACTTAGGCAATACTACAGTGTTACTTACTTAATACTTAAGGTAGTATTATTACTTAACACTATAATACTTAGGGCAAAATTACAATGTTAATCCAAATAGAATTTAGATGAATGTGTATTTCAAGTTTTTCTCAAAAGAACACATTCCTTGCCCACTACACATTTTGATATAAATAAGCCAAAAATTTTAAAGGAATTTTTTACACTGTTCTTAAGGCACAAAATCCAATAAAGGATCTCAAAGGGTCTCTTGGTATATTCTCCTAGGAAAGGGAAGGATAAGTAACTCTTAGGACACTGAAAGCAGAATGAAAAGGATGGTATCTCTTTTTAAGAAAGTGTGGTACTTTTAATTAGCTTAAAATTCTTTGGAAATCAATGATATAAAAGGAGAGTTTAGAACATTTATAATTCAGCTCTTCCCATCTAGTATTTTGATACTAAAAAATTGCCTCAATTCATTAATTTATTCAGTACTAAACAATTGTATAGATATAGTTTACACTGGTGTGTAGAGCTTAAAGTACTTTCCACTTTCTGTCTTTTGTTTAGTTCTAACAGAGGAATTCTGTAATTTAGGAGAAATGAAATCAAAGTCGGTATTTAGTGTAGGAGGAGAACATCACAAATATGACAGTTGATGAGTAATAAAAGATGGGTAGAAAAATATTTCATATATTAAAAATTACTATCAAATGTAGAATTTTGTTCCAGAACTTACAACCCAGATCTTAAAGTTTCGGAAAATAAATTAACAGTTTTGCCAAAAAAAAATATTATACTATGTTATTCATTAGCAGAGTACTGGGTTGGCCAAAGTCTATATGGTTTTTTCCATAAAATAAAGACATATTTTTCATTTTCACCAATAACTATTAAAGATTTGGATATTTTGAGTATGCTAGTTATTTCCTGTGTGGTATAATGTTGATTGTTCTCAATTAATGTCTTGATTTGATCACTATTGTCCAGAGAGAAATCTCCAGCACCAAACTTCGCAAACCTCTTTGGACACCTTCAGTCACAGCACCTTCTCTATACTTCCAAAATCTGTTTTTGCATGTCGGTTGTGTTTCTGCCCTTCTTGAAATATAATAAAGTATAATATGTTGAAAATGTTGCATATTTTCTCCCATCTTCAATATTAAAATGGCTACACAAAAATTCGCCAGTTTGGCAAGTTTCTTTTAAATGCATGCTGATATGACAGCTGTCACAATACAATCTAACAGAATGGTTTTGAATGACGTTAAAGACAACTAAGTGCTACACCAGAGCCATCATACCGAAAACAGAGACTAAACTTTTTGGCCAACCCAATACAATTATAATATAGTAACAGCATAGGGTTTTTTTTTTCCTGATTTGACCATTTAACAAAGCTTGGTAAATTAAGCACACACTAGATCAAGACAAAGTTTACAATTGGTATCTATTTGGTTTCCATAACTAGAGAAAGAAATTATTTTCCTTCTTTTCCACAATGAAGAGAACTTCAAAGCACTAATTTTCCTAGGAAGTAATGATCTTTTTTTCAGCAGCTAAGGTGTTCAAAGCATGTAAGTAGACCAGCATATATGTCATCATGCCATTCTTCCCCACCCCAATAAAGCGTTTAGAAATTTAGGGACAACTGTGAGCAGCAGCTTCTTGTTCAGTGGTCACCCATGAAGATAAGCACCCCACTGATATACCTCTGGTTCTTCCTGTGCCAGTGCAATGACTGAGTGGGACAGGTGGAAGATAATCTTCTAAAAATAAAATCTTAAACGAAAAAATTTTATGTTCTACCCCAAATTGTTACCTTTCCACCCCAGAAAGTGTTGACTTGAAAACATATCTATTTTGAGTTCTTCCACTGAGTTGGTAAATAAGTAGTCATCAAAATTTCTCACTTAAAATAAAAAAACCCAAACCCTCCTTTCCTCTTTAACTTACTAGAATGTTTTGGCTGCTCAATCGGTTGCCTCTCATACATGCCCCGATCAGAGAATCAAATAAGCAACCTTACGGTGTTCAGGATGATATTCATCCAACTGAACCACCTGACCAGGGCACATAAGGTTTTTTAAATAAATTTAAGTCATTTTTAATTTTCAATGATTGTACAGTTGACATACAATATTACATAGTTTCAGGTGTACACTCCAGTGATCAAACATTATATAAGTAAATGATCACCCCAATTAATCTAGTACCCATCTGACACCATGAACAGTTGTTACAATATTACTGACTATATTCCCTAAGCTGTACTTTACATCCCCATGACTACTTGGTAACAACCAATTTTACTTCTTAATCCCTTCATCTTTTTCTCGCATCCCCTCCACCCGCCTCCCATCTGGTAGTCAAAATGTTCTCTACAAATAAATTCAAAGTGAATAAAATATTTAAATATAAGTTGTAACACCACTGAAGTCCTAGAGGAGAACAAAGGCAGGAAAAATCTCAGCTATTTCATGCAGAAACATTTTTACTGATATGTCCCCTAGAGAAGGAACATAAAGGAAAGAATAAACAAATGGGATTTCATCAAAATAAAAAAACTGCATGGCTAATAAAGAAAAGAATATTAAACTAAAAAAAAGAACCCATTGTATAGGAAAACATATTTGCCAAGGATACCTCAGACAAGGGTTTAATCTCCAAAATATATAAAGAACTTACATGACTCCACTCTAAGAAGACAAGCAACCCAATTAAAAAATGGGCAAAGGACTTCAACAGACACTTTTCCAAGGAGGACACACAGAGGATCCAGAGACACATGAAAAGATGCTCAATATCGCTAGCTATCAGAGAGATGCAAACAAAAACCACAATGAGATACCACTTCACACCAGTCAGAATGGCCATCATAAACAAAGCAACAAACAAGTGTTGGAGAGGTCATGGAGAAAAGGGAACCCTAGTGCACTGTTGGTGGGAATGCAGACTGGTACAACCACTATGGGAAACAGTATGGAGTTTTCTAAGAAAACCAAAAATGGATCTGGCTTTTGACCCGGCAATTCCACTGCTAGGATTATATCCTAAGAACTCTGAAACACCAATCCAAAAGAACCTATGCACCCCAATGTTCATAGCAGCACAATTTACAATAGCCAAGTGCTGGAAGCAACCTAGGTGCCCATCAGTAAATGAATGGATCAAAAACCTATGGTACATTTACACAATGGAATTCTATGCAGCAAAAAGAAAGAAGGAGCTCCTACCCTTTATGACAGCATGGATGGAACTGGAAAGCATTATGCTAAGCAAAATAAGCCAGACGGTGAAAGACAAATACCATATGATCTCACCTTTAACAGGAACCTAAATAACAAAACAAAGAAACAAGCAAAATATAACCAAAGACACTAAAATACAGAACAGGCTGACAGTGTCCAGAAGGGAGAGGGGAGGGAATTTCAGGGGAAAAGGGGAAGGGTTTACAGGAACAAGGATAAAGGACACATGGACAAAAACTAGGGAGCGGGGGGTGGAAATGGGAGGGAGGTGGCAAGGACTGGGTAGGTGGGGTGGGATGGGATGGAAGTAAAAGATAGAAAACTATACTTGAACAACAATTAAAATTAAAAAAAAATGTTCCCTACGTTTATGAGCCTGTGTCTATTCTGCTTCTTTATTTATTGGGGTTTTTTTTTTAGAGTCATTTGGGAATAGATACGTATTTATTGCCATTTTATTGTTCATATCTTTGATCTTTCTTCTTCTTAGCAATACTCAGGAATAGCCGACATACCAGGCACAAGACCATTTGGGTGGGCAGTAGTTCTGATGTTTATGTCTGCTTACGTAGTGGCAAGTCACTAGTTGAGATTCTCCTCGAGACTTACAATTTATCTAGCTTTTGGAAACTTACTGGATGAAAAGACACACATTGCCAGTGTGTTTCAAATGATACTTGAACAACATAACAGGATGTCTGATGGCAAATTTTACCGAGTTACAGAAAGAAAAAAAGAAGATGCCTCTCTTACTTGATTCTACAACAAACTGTTGAGGGGAAAAACAAGTCCATACCTCACACTGTAGACCCTTAACACACACACACACACACACACACACACACAGAGCCCTGGCTGGTGTGTCTCAGTGGATTGAGCACTGGCCTGTGAACCAAAGGGTCACCAGTTCGATACCCAATCAGGACACATGCCTGGACTATGGGCCGGGTCCCCGGTGTGGGAGAGGCAACCACGCACATTGATGTTTCTTCCCCTCTCTTCCTCCCTCCCTTCTCCTCTCTAAAAATAAATAAAATCTTTAAAAGAAAACCCAGCTTCTCACTCTCACTTTACCCAAACTCTATGCACAGGCACCTGGCACTTGTACAAAGAGCCTTCCCAGACCAAGAGCCCTCCCTACCTTGCTGACTGGGCCCCCTTGTCATCATCAGAGCTCAGATCCACATCCATGGTGTCTTCCGCAGCAGGGGAAGCTGCCTGGTCTTCCTTTTTACTGTCCTGTTTGCATTTCTTTCTCCTTCGTTTTTTCTTTTTCACAGAACTTGGAGTAAAAACTGTCTCTGTCTCCAAGATGTGTGAGACGTCGGAACTCTGAGACGGTCTTTCATTTCCACCTGATTTTACCAAAGAGGAGTCAATGTCTTTAAAGAACTGATCTTCAGTAGGAATTGGTGAAGTGGCAAGGTAAGCAGGAAGTTTTTCCTTAAAGAGAACATGGAGAAGAAAGAAAGTTGTCCATGGCAAACTGGGCAGTGAATCAAATAACATTCTCTGAATATGCAATTTTTCACAGTGATAGAAAGAACACAGTTGCTGAAGGTAAGAAAGTCACACTAAACTAGGCCACTAGTATACAGAAGGAAAATCTGGCAAATTTAGTTATACACGGAATAGGAAAAATGGCTGGAAAGTTAACACTTTCCAAGTTAATCTTGCTAACATAATTTAAATGGCATCATCAGAAGAACTGACCATGAAAAACCAGGTAAACAAACTATCAATGACCCTGTCTTTCACTTGTTGATTTATATTAAGCCCATCAGTGTAATGAATTACATGTGATTTTAAGAAATACACCAAAATATTTTATTCCCCTAATAACTCACTAATTGCTTTATTCTGCCTTGCTTATCCCATGAGGAACAACTTTATTTAGGCCAAGTAAATGCAAACAAGATATTAAAAACAAGTAATTAAGGTACTAGGAAAATGCTGGTCTGATAAGGTTCCCTTCATAATCAGTATGATATGTTGCCTTACATACTGGTACCTAAGATGTTGGCTTCTCTCTAAATTAAAAAAAAGATAATCTCATTCTGCTAAAGTTGATTTTTTGGTAATTTTTTTTCTTTGTCAATGTATGACATCAAACTGGCAGTTAGTCTTCAAAACCCAAAAAAGTAGTCCTATTCCCTCATAACTTGAAGCTTATCATTTTTGCTATCTGAGATTTTATTCTTTATGATAAAAGAGGTAACAATGCCTTCTAAGAATTTGTAAAAAGATCCACATTAAATCTATCGAGAACAGTTTACCATTCGAATTAGTAGACATAAGGAGAAGAGGAAAAGAGGAAGAGAGGAGGAGAGTGGGGGGAGGAGGGGAAGGCAAAAGAATGTGTGTCGGTAATGAAAAATTGTGCCCTGGCTGGTGTAGTTTAGTGAATTGAGCGTGGGCCTGTGAACCAAGGGTCGCTGGTTGATTCCCAGTCTGGGTGACATGCCGGGTTGCAGGCCAAGTCCCCAGTTGGGGGGCGCATGAGAGGCAACCACACATTGATGTTTCTCTCCCTCTCTTTCTCTTTCTCTTCTCCTCTTTCTAAGAATAAATAAAATCTTTAAAAAAAAAAATTGTGCTCTCTTGTGTAAGAAGCCAAACATGCAATAATTGTTTATAAAGGGTCTAGGCCCATTAATTCAAATCCCTTGGACCCTAAGAAACCACTTCACCGAGATACACCTTCATTATTTAGACAGAATTCAAATGTATTCAAGTCAAGATGTACACTGTAACAGACACTAAATAAATAAAGCTCATTAAAGCTAGAAAGATGTGCCTTTCCTTACTAAAAGAACAAGTACAAAGGCCTTCTGCATTCTCTCTGTACCCTGAAATCTGGCACGGAAAAAAGGTCCTTCTCGCTCCCCCAGCTTCCTTCTGACAGATCAGTTCTTCAATCTAAATGAAAGCCTGCTTAACTAGCAACAATCATCTGTACAATTAACCATGAAAATGGAGCATTTCTGTTTTGGGATATGCACCAGAGACCTGAATACAATGCATAAAGTGGATATGACCCACTAGGACTTACATATTCCTCTTCAGTCTCCTCCACAAAGAAAGCTTCTCCATTGTCACCCAATTTCATATGAAGATCCACTGCATCTCCATTGATTTCTATATCAATCTAAGTGGAGAAACAAGTGAGATTTAGCATTATGAGTCTTTCATTTAAGGTAAACTAAGCCTAAATTCTGGGTTCTCAAGCCAAACCGTATTGAGATTCCTAGAGTGACAACCCCAGAAAAACACTGCTAACTGCCCCTCCCTAAAAAAACCCCCATGCTAAAAAAAACAAACAAGTCTTGGGGGGTAGCATGAGAAGGGGATGGTAATCAGGGATTGAAAGAAAATGTTTTATCATATATTTTATAACATATAAACATTTATAATTATTTAATTTCCAAATGTTATAAAAGAGGAATCGTCCTTATAAAACATCTGAGCACTTTCAGAGTTAAAGCAAAGGTAGGTCTCACCTTGCATGGTTCAGATAAATGCAAATTTCAATTACCACAGTATGTTAAATGTGAGTGACTACAGAAGGTACAACTTCACTGCCAGCTCTTCTACCCACCAATCACTACAGAAATAACAGATGCCATCATGATCAATAACCCATCTTGTGACTTTTTCCAAGTCTGTGACTGGTCCAGCACTACTGTTACTCAGTTCAGACAGCAAAGCACATTGTGTTACCTCCTTGTTGTCTCCCAGTGATAATTTTATAAAAAAGTAATTGAAAGAGGAAATTGCCCAAGATCAAAGTGTAGTATAGAAACAAAAAGTAATAGCATTGGAAGTAAACTTCAAATGGAGTGTAAAGAAATAGGTGATGGTGGGAACAGTGACCCTGCTGCCATTTGAGACTTAAGATGTGCAGGCAGAGGAACCTGGTGACAGTGAGCTTGCCAATACAAAGAAGAAAAGTGGTTCTGACAAAAAGGATGACAATGGTCTTGAGGAAAGTAGCACAGGCAAAAAATTTCATGTCAAAGGAACTCCGAGATACTTCATGACATTGAAAATTCAAAGGATGAAAAGTTGGAAGCTAATCTAAACCTACAAAGTATGACAATTTGCCAAGACAGAGAAAAGATACTTGTTCCATATCATGAGTTTAACATTAAGAAGGCAAGCACTGTTAAAAATTACCTGTTTTAGAAAAATAACACTTTAGTTCTCAATGTTTCTGATGCTTTAATTTGCAGTGTACTAAATCTATTTTTCATTTCCCTATACATTTATAACTGACAGTAAACAACTTTAAAGTTGTGACAAATATTTGTAAAAGACATGGAAAATCCTAATTTTTTTTCACTGATATAAAAAGTTTGTTTTGCACAGCTTCAGCTTACCCAGCCATTTTTACAGGTTTATACTACAGTTGCAAAGTAAGGACTGTTTATATATAATGCCAACTGCTATTATATCACTTCAAAAAAACATAGCTGTTTATCTCCAGGCTGTGCATAAATTCTTTTAAGTACTATACATAATAAATACCAACTTTTGAAACTTGTATGAATAACCTTGTAAACTCCAGTTTTATTTGAGTTTCACATGAGGATGTATTCCAGAGGGAGAGGGAAAGAGGGAGAAAGAGAAACATCAACCAGCTGCCTCTTGTATGCACCCCAGATCAAACCCGCAACTTGTGCCCTGGCTGGGAATTGAACCTGTAACATTTTAGTATATGGCATGACACTCCAACCAACTGAACCACCCAGCCAAGATGCAGATACATTTTTTAAATGTTTTCATAATAAACTGGCTGAAGTCATATAAGCATCTAGAGTCATTTAAGATTTCTAAAGCAGCTGTAATATAGCAGCTTCTTCCACAACCATAGGAAGACTGTTTTCTAACTGAAAAAGTTATGTAAAAACTAAAAAAAATAAAATAAAGAAATATGTAATTCTTTTAGGACTATAAGCAAAGGGTGGGGGGAAAACTAAATTTGTTCCATAGTAGCAAATTTAGGTTTCTCAAGATTACTTAAGTGAAATAATTAAATTATTCAAGTACAAGTTGAACATATAAAATATCCTTTGTTGATTGTTGTATAAATTCTTTAAGTTAAATTAGACAAATGAATTATTTAAAGCTACTTTATTTTTTACTAAAATAAAATTATTTTTATAATTAATTATTTTTAATAAATAATTTTATTTTTAGTTAAAAAATAAAATGATTTTTTATTTTTGTATAAATAATTTTATTTTTAGTAAAAATAAAATTAATACCCTCCCTCAAAATTTTCATTTTTGGAGGTTATCCATTACCTAAAATATCTGAGAAAAATAATGCTTCCTTGGGATACAAAAATGAACTGTTTTTATACCACCTTAGAAAAATTAATCCACTCCCTTATAACCTTACTTTTAGAGCTCAAGTATAACATTTCTGACTATGTCTTTTGATTTGATTTGCAATGAGTTTGGTTCTTTCCAAAAATTAAATCTCGTATCACAGTGTGCCAACACTCGCGGGCACTTAGAAGAATATGCAATAAGCTCTTTAGGCAACAAAGAAAAAATATTAAAAATATTTTAACAGATGGCACAAGATGAGGTGAGTGGTTTCGAAGATGATTATTTTAAAACAAACACTCACTCTTGATGTAGTACTCTAGTAAACGGTTGCTACAAACAGCACCATTTGAATATATGGAAATGCTACTATTCAAATCCCCTACTACTGGCTTAATCTCACTCAACATGTTGACTGACAGGTTGAAAGCAACCTGCCCTGATTTACTTTTGAGAGTACTGGCTGTAGCAAAACACTTGCTTTTGTTAAGACTATCTCTGACTGTCCTGTGGGGATCTATCTCCTCTCTATTCATACCATCTATTTCAGGTGTGGCTTCAGAGAGTTGAGATGAGCTATCATCCAAGCCAGGCTAATCAATATATTCCACCTCAAGCTATAGTGACTGGTCCCAAGATATATGTAACCCACTTGGTGGGGGAGATGAAACACTGATATTGTGTAGGAAGGGGAAGCTCTCTTTCCACTGGGTTGCTGAGTTAATGGGAGCTAGGCATGGAGGGTATGGTGGCCACCTTTGTGTTAGAAGATATACAAAGGAAGCAGAGAGAGAGGTAGAGGGAGAGTCTTATAATACCTTTTCAAAAACTTTATTGATTATGCTACTACAGTTGTCCCAATTTTTTACCCCTTGACCCCCCTCCACAATGCACCCCTCACGCCTCCAGAGAGTCCTCTCCTCCTTTGTTCATGTCCATGGGTCATGCGTGTAAGTTCTTTAGCAACTCTATTTCCTGCACTTGCTCGTAACATCCCCCTGCCTATTCTGGAACTACCCAATTTGTACTTCTTTATCCCTGCACCATTTTCTCTTATTCCCCCAGACCCACTCCCAACTGGTCACCTCCAATGTTCTGCACATCTGGTTCTGCTTTGTTTTGCTCCTTACTTTGTTTGTTTACACTCAATTGTTGATAATTATGTTTGTCTTTTTAATGTTTATAGTTTTTGATCTTCTTCTTAAATAAGTCCCTTTAACATTTCTATACTAATGGTTTGGTGATGATGAATACCTTTAGCTTTATCTTGTCTGGGATGTACTTTATCTGCCCTTCAATTCTAAATGATATGCTTTGCGGGATAGAGTAGTCTAGGTTGTAGGTCCTTGCTTTTCATCTTTGAATACTTTTTTTTTTTAGATTTTATTTACTGTACTTTTCAGACCATAAGATGCACCTAGGTTTTAGAGGAGGAAAATAGGGGGGAAAATTTTGAAGCAAAAAATGTAGTAAAATATTTAATAACATAATATATCACCAATGTAAATGTAAACAGAACTCAACAGCAGCATTAACAACCATTATTCCTCCCAAATTTGGGGGAGGGGAAAACAAAACAAGACAACAACAACAACAAGAAGAGCGTCTTATAGTTCAAAAACACAGTATTTATTTTTAGAGAGAGAAGGCAGAGAGAGACAGAAACATCGATGTATGAGAGAGACATCAATCAGTTGCCTCTTGCACAGCCCCAACTGGGGGCCTAGCCGGCAACCCAGGCATGTGTCCTGACTGGAAATCAAACTGGTGAACTTCTGGTTTGCAGGCCAGCACTCAATCCACTGAGACACACCAGCCAGGGCATTAATAGTTCTTGACAATCCCTTCTATCCTGCAAAGTTTCTTTTGAGAAACCAGCTGACAGTCTTAACGAAAATTTTTTGTAGGTAATTACCTGCTTTTCTCTTGCTTTTAAGATTCTCTCTTTATCTTTGACATTTTAATTATGATCTGTCTTGGTGTGGCCCTCTTTGTATCCATCGTGTTTGGGACTCTGTGTTTCCTGGGCTTGTATGTTTATTTCCTTCACCAAATGAGGTAAGTTTTCTTTTATTATTTTCTCAAATAAGTTTCAATTTCTTGCTCTTTCTCTTCTCCCTCTAGCACCTCTATGATGTGAACACTGGAATGCTTGCAGTTGTCTCCTTATACTATCCTTGATTTTTCAGATTCTCTTTTCTTTTTGCTGTACTGATTATGCATATCTTTTTCTTCCTCATGTTCCAAATCATTCATGTGATTCTTGGCTTACTCCACTCTACAGCTGTTCCCCTGTAAACTGTGTTTTATTTCAAATAGTATCCCCTTCATTTCTGACTGGATCATCATTTTTATGCTGCTAAATTACCCAGTTCTTTGAGCATCCTTAGAACCAGTGTTTTCAACTCTGCATTTGATACATTGCTTACCTCCACTGTGTTTAGTCCTTTTTCTGGATTTTTGTTCTCTTCTTTCATTTGGGCCACATTTCTTTGTCTCCTCATTTTGGCAGTCTTCTTTTCTTTGTTTCTATGTGTTACGTAGAGCTGCTTTGACTCCACCTCTTGGTAGTGTGGCTTAATATAGTAGGTGTCCGGTAGGGTCCAGTGGCACAGCCTCCCTTATACCTCAAGCTAGATATGTGAGGTGCACCCTCTGTGTAGGCTGGGCATTCCCTCCTTGTGTAGCTGAGTCTTGATTGCTGTAAGCAGGTCAATGGAAGGGATTTACCCACAGGACCGGCTGTGACCACTGGCCAGCAACCACCTCCCTCCTTGGCTTATGGAGGTGGTTGGGTGGTACTGTTCCAACTTGGTCTGTTGTCTGTCACATGCACAGGCTCTGGGTTTTTGGTTGGCACAAGCCAGTGTCAGCCACCACCTATATTCTGTCTGCAAAAGGCTGCTGATAGTGCTAGGCCTGGTGCCATGCAGTAAGTGGTAGCGGGGCTGGGCTCAGCTGTTGCTTGTTTGAGCAGATTTAGGAAGGTGAGGAGTCTGCAGCTAACCTTGCCATTCACATGGAAAAGCCACTGTTAACATGTTGGGTGGGTCTGTAATTTGGATGGGGCGGAGTCACTGCACTGTGGCTGTGTGTGTGGGAAGACTCAGAAAAGAAATAATGGACTCTGTCTGCAGTTCTGTCTGGGAGGAAGCTGTCTCTCAGCTCTTACCCTTAGGTCAGACATTTCAGTTACTCCCCTATGATATTGGTGTCCCTCAATGTGCTGCCTTGGTGCTGAAGCACAGAGGGGTGAGTCTAAGTAAGTCGGTGTGCTAGGCCATCCACAGGAGATTTCTGAGAATCCCACAGTTTGTCTGCCAACCCAAACCACCCTGGTTTTCAAAGCCAGAAGTTACAGGGTCTTATCTTCCTGGCACTGGGGCCTGAGGCTCCCTCGCTCCTGAGATATCCGTTTTATATATACCACATGTGGGTTTGGGACCAGCTGGTTCTGTGTTTCTGCCCCTCCTACCCATCTGGATGAATGTGGTTTCTTTAATTCCTTAGTTGTGAGACTTCCACGCACCTTGATTTTCTGGCGTTTCTGAATGATAGTTGTTCTGTACTTTAGCTGTAATTTTGTTGTGGTTGTGTGAGGAACTGAGCCACATTTACCCAATACCTCCATCTTGACAGAAAGACTTCTGATAATACTTTCAGAGACTAAATAATGCCCTAATTCAAATGCCCCTGGACTTGTTATGCAAGCCATTAAATTTCCTTTTCTCTTAAGCTAGTGTGAGGTGGATTTCTATTATCCATAAGAGAAACTGTCTTTACTGCATCTCTCTAACCATAGGTTTTAAGGTGATTGTGATTTCAAGTTCACTTCATAGACAGTATTATATCTGAAAACTGGGTCTTAGTTTAAATCAATGAATTGCTTTTCTTAATCCAAACTGACCCAAAATAAGACAAGCAGTTAACCCAAGCTGCCAGGTAATCACAAGGCAGACATGATTTTACTGTCATAGGAAAGCTGTGTTTTTGTCAAATAGCCCAATTTCCTTATAAACATGTCTTTTGAGTTTCTGGGGTACCAAGGAAAAGAGTAAAAAAGAAGAAATTTTCTCTTGCCCCGTGTCTCATGGATAGTCTTCTATTAAAATTCAAGGGTTTGACAATGTACTTAAAACAATGATTGTGTAACCTTGTACTCCTTTATTTTTTAAAAAGTATATTTTATTGATTATGCTATTACAGTGGTCCCATTTTTCTCTCCCCTTTATTCCCCTCCACCCTGTAACCCCACTTCCCACCATCATTCCCCCACCATAGTTCCTGTCCATGGGTTGTATATATAAGTTCTTTGGCTTCTCCATTTCCCATACTACTCTTAACCTCCCCCAGTCTACTTTGTACCTACCAATTAAACTTCTTATTCCCATTTACTTTTCCCCCATTTTTCTCCCCTCCCCTCCCTGCTGATAACCCTCCATGTGATCTCCATTGCTGTGAATCAGTTCCTGTTCTAGTTGTTTAGTTCATTTTTGTTTTTGCAGGTTTAGTTGATAGTTGTGAGTTATTGTCATTTTAATGTTCATATTTTTGATCATCTTTTTCTTAGATAAGTCCCTTTAACATTTCATATAATAAGGGCTTGGTGATGATGAACTCCTTTAACTTGACCTTATCTGGAAAGAACTTTATGTATAAGCTGTGTAAGGACTTTACCCTTCTAAATGATAGCTTTGCTGGATAGAGTAATTTTGGATATAGGTCCTTGCCTTTCATGACTTTGAATACTTCTTTCCAGCCCCTTCTTACCTGACAGGTTTCTTTTGAGAAATCAGCTGACAGCCTTATGGGAACTCCTTTGTAGATAACTGTCTCCTTTTCTCTTGCTGCTTCTAGGACTCTCTCCTTCATTTTTATCTTGGCTAATGTAATTATGATGTGCCTTGGCGTGTGCTTCCTTGGGTCCAACTTCTTTGGGACTCTCTGTGCTTCCTGGACTTCCTACAAGTCTATTTCCTTTGCCAGATTAAGTAAGTTCTCCATTATTATGTTTTCAAATAAGTTTTCAATTCCTTGCTCTCCCTCTTCTCCTTCTGGTAACCCTCATTCAGATGTTGGAATGTTTAAAGTTCTCCTGGAGGTTCCTAAGCCTCTCCTCATATTTTTGAATTCTTGTTTCTTCATTCTGTTACAGATGAATATTTATTTCTTCTTTCTGCGCCAAACCGCTGATTTGAGTGCCAGTTTCCTTCCCTTCACTGTTGGTTGCCTGTACATATTCCTTTATTTTGCTATTCATGGCTTTCACTTTTTCCTTCATTTTGCAACCACACTCAACCATTTCTGTGAGCATCCTGATTACCAGTGTTTTGAAATCTGCATCTGATAGGCTGGCTATCTCTTCATCACTTGGCTGTACTTTTTCTGGAACTTTGATCTGTTCTTTCATTTGGGCCATATCTTTTTGTCTTGGTGCCTGTTACATAGTAAGGGGCAGAGCCTTAGGTGTTCACCAGGGCAGGACAACCCACTTTGCTTCAGGGTGGTGCTGTATGTGGGGGGGGGGGGGTTAAAGAGGAAACAATACCCCTTGTTCGGCTCTCAGCCAGCTTTCAGTCACTTCCTCCACTAGCAAGAGAGACCCACAAGTAAATTGGGCCCTTTTGGTGCTGATTCCCAGGTGGGTGGGTTTGTGTACATTCTGGGACCCTGTGGGTCTCTCCAATAAACTCTTCTGTCAGGCTGGGAGTTTCTCCTGCCACTTCAACCCCCACAGGTTTTTTCAGACAGATGTTTTGAGGTTTTATTTCCCCGATCTGAGAACCTAGGTTACGGAGTCTGTCTCACTCCCTAGTTGTTCCTCCTGATTTATTCACATGCAAATATGGGACCACCCTCTCTGCCAGCCACCACCTCTCCTGCCCTGGTCCTTTAGTCACTACCTTGCCTCAAGTCGACTCTACCCTGGCTGCGCATCTCCTCCCTTTTTTCTCCCCTCCTACCCATCTGGATAAACGTTTCTTCTTTAACTCCTTGGTTGTCGGACTTCCATACAGTTCAATTTTCTGTCAGTTCTGGTTGTTTTTGTTTTTAAATTGTTGTTGTCCTTCTTTTGGTTGTGCGAGGAGGCACAATGTATCCACCTATGCCTCCATCTTGGCCAGAAGTCTATACCACTTTCTTAATTAGAGGCATACAGCATGCAGAAAGAGATGTCTTATCTGCCCAGTCACTATTTCCAGATGCACAAATGCTTATGTATGTTAGTTACATTTTGAAAGGCTGGAAAACTTATTTTTTTAATCAAAATTCCAGATCACAGCAAAAATAAGTAAGTTGTGCATTATAAGCCATTTTAAAATAGATCCTTGCATAACTAATGGTAAGTTTCAGTGGATTAACAGTTTGCTGCTGATTCTCCCAATGCTGATACAATTGGGAAGTGCTGCAATTTAGTGGTACTGGAAAGACAGATAAATTCCAGAAGGTAACTGTGGCTTAACACTGCTTTGCAATGGAAAGTTTCAAAGTCACCAAGTAAACTGCAACTGCTTTTGGTTTCCAAAGGGTGACTATGAACAGAGGCCAGACCATTCAAACCCTGCCTCCCTAAAATGTGGCTCTGCAGTAGAACACTGGTTTTGTTAATACCTAGAAAAATGAAATCTTTTTTTTTTTTCCAGAAAAAAGAGAATATCTACAGTGGGGAGAATATCTACTTTGTGAAACCCATAAACCTTATCTTTCACTTTCAAAATAACCTAAATTCTATTAAAATAGAGGGAAATTTCTATTTTAAAGAATAAAATCAGCTATGTGAAATAGTCCAAATCTGAAAATAGATATTTTCAAATTATGCCAGTGGTCCTCTAACACATACTTTTGTTTAAGAAAATGGTTTGATTCTTCATTGTGCTTTAAAATCCTGGCAAAAAAAGTCTCCCTATATTGTTTAGGTAGATACTGTGGGCAAGAGTTCTACTCTTGGTAAATACTATGCACCTGCAAAATTTTTTTACCAGCTCAATTTTCTGACTAGATTGACATTAGATGCACTAACAAACCTTCCAGTTACTCCATTACCTAAAAGAAAGAATGTAAAAAAAGAAAAGCCAACACAAATACTTTCTTTTAAAATCAATCTTCCTTAAGATAAATAAAAGTCAACCAGCCTATGGCCTGGGGTTTTGCATTTCAGTTGGATTTGGAGACAAGTCCTAATATAACCAAATTTAGATTACAAATAAGATTTACAGCTTTGTCAAAACAAAGTAATTTGACATTAATTGTTTAAACAAATGTAACATGTTTTTGGTTATGTCTGTCCATTCCATTCAGAACTGTTATGAAGTCATTACCCTAAATATTTTAAAATGCTGTCTAAGGTAAAAAAAACTTTTTCTAAATACATCTAAACATCCTCACTTATAATTCTAGTTTCTGTTTTGCTCTTCTGAACTGCAACAATATCAAAATAACATTAAGTCTAAACAATATAGGGAAATTCCCTTGGAGAGAGATTCATTCTGTAGTAGGGCTTTCTGAGTTTAGAAGCAACTTCAAAAAGCAATTAAGGTTGACTTCTCATACCACTGTCTTTAACATCATGCAGATTTAAAATAAAAGGCTCAGAGAGCTCACAGTAACAGTTTATTTATTGGTGCCATCTAACCTTCACCCTCCTGAAAAATGTGCTGCGTCCCGCACTCACCACTTTCTCTTTAGATCTCAGGACTCCCAGCTTCCCAAACCGAACGTGAAAAGGCGAACACTGATAGGTGCCATCCTGCTGCCGCACCACAATGACATCGATGCACCCAGACAAAGTAGCTTGGTTAATACCTTTGTAGAGTTCCTTCACAGTGACAATCACTTGCCCGGCCAGCTGTCCCACATAATTCATGGTTTGAGACTACAAAAGATAAGGAAAAAAATATTAGATGCAATGTTAATGCTGAATTTATAGATCTAATGACAGTAACAAAGAAAAAACTAAAGTGACTAAAATTACATTACTAATTTGTACAGTAGATTATGCACCATTAGTAGCTTTGATGATTTTTAACCCATTAGTATCATGCTACCACTGTTTCTACACATGAACAATCCTAAACTGTCCTCTATTGTATCTAAATCATGCGTAAGTTCCCTTTCCTTTCCCATTATCAAACATAGTGCCAGATGCCATTAGAGATTTTTCTGCAAAGTAAAGAACCTGCACAAAACCACCAAAAAACTCAGATCACCACCACTGACTGCCCTTCTGCCCAAGACTCTTGGGTTCTCGTGGCTGCTGTATCTACTCTGGCCATAGCAGACAAACAGAAAAAAATGACCAAAGATCATCCCCAGGAGAAACCTGCTGAAAGATGAGTAAGTGAGAGTTGTTTTCTATGGGACTATTAATAGAATATTGTGGATCAGACAGTTGGTAGATTAAATAAATTCTAGTGAGCTAGACTGGGTCTAACCTAATTTGTAACATTAGTTCTAGGGAAAAACCCTCTTCAATGCTACAGCACGACTCACTGGAACATACATTCATGTCCCATAAAATTTAAAGCTAAAAACAGGGTTTTAACCTTGTTCTTCAACCACAATTCACTATTCAAATCAGGATCAGCAGACTGTAAAGAATCCTCCAGAAAGGTCAAAGAAGGAGGTGAGTGTACCCAACTAGGTCCACCAGGACCCAAAGGAAATGTTTTTCTGCCTCTGTGCTCCAGAGCTGCTGTGACTGCAGTTAGAGCTGGCTTTAATCTAATCACAGGATGTGGCATCCACAATACGGTATGCTGTGATGGCAACTACCCATGGAACCCCCATAACTATTCCACTCATTAGAGAAAAAAGCCCCCTCTAGTTCCAAGATTGTCAAATTTCATTTCCAGTTATTGAATATCACATTTCTTTCGTTAGACACTGTGTCAAAACACAATTCAGCAAAAATCATTCTCTTGGGGATGGGAAAGTTGCAGATCAAACAAGGGAGCCCTGCACAGCTCTGGCTAATCCAGAGGCTGACTTCCACCGAACCAGAGAACTGAGAGATGATTCTCCAGGCTATTCATCATAAGCACATCTCTCTCTCTCTAAAGCCAGCTTTCGAACTGCACAGAACTCAAAGTTACTACACGCTCAGAAAAGTTCCCAGATCATTCTATGCTGTCAGAAAAGTCCAAAGCTGAATTGTGAGGAAAAATGCCATCCCTTGGGAAAAGGTAGGGGGCCCACTGTTTAAAGCTGAGCACGTGCCTGCTGGCAGTGTCTGGATTATTTTTTTCTGCTCTTGTATACAGATGAATGTGTAATCACGGCCCATCTGTTTTACACCATAAAACACAGCTACAGTACTTTTACCCCTGGAGATTTTTTAAAAATATTTTAAAGCTAATGTTACCAAGGCTCCCAAATATACCTACAGAAGGTACATTTGGGAGATGTAAAATAGCTGCAGGACTTACTACTAAATAACCAAACAAAGGCAGTGTCCTCTATATGATAATTCTAAAACAATGACAAGGTTGTGATGATAATGGTTTTAGAATTATTTCATGAATGAATAAAAGAATGATCAAATGAACTATCAATAAATGAGACTAAAAAAATAAGAAACATGGGGAGGAAATAGTGTTTCATCAGAACATTCATATTACAACTAATTATACTTAATTTTTTATTTTGAGATAATTGTAGGTTCACATACATGTAACTGTAATAAATAATACAATGTGATCACATGTACCCTTTACCAGTTTTCCCCCAATACTAACATTCTCACAAGATTCTAGTGCAGTATCACAATTGGAATATCAACATTGATTCAGTTAAGATCCAGAATATTCCAACATAACAAAGACCCATCCTGTTGGCCTTTTACAACCACACAGACCTACTTCCCTCCCACTCTCATTCTCACTTTTTCCTTAATCTCTACAACCACTAAACTGTTCATTTCTGTGATTTTGTCATTTCTAAGACAATTATATAAATGGAATCATATAGTATATAACCTTTGGAGTTGCTTTTTTCCACTCACGTTTCTATGGAGACTCATTCAAGTTGCTGCATGTATGAACATTTGTTCCTTTGTATTGTGAGGTCATGTTCCATGGTATAGATGTACCATATTTTGTTTAACCATTCATGTGTTGAGGAACAGCTAAGCTATTTTAAGTTTTTGGCTATTAAAAAGAAAACTGCTATAAGCATTCCTATATAGATTTTTACATGAAAGTAAGTTTTCAACTGACTGGGGTAAAAACACCCGGAAAGGCCGCTGGGTTGAATGGGAAATTACATGCTTAGTTTTAAAGACACTTCATCAGAGTTGCTGTACCATTTTATATTTCCACCACCAATGTCTCAGATATGCAGTTTATCCACATCCTTGGCTAACATTTGGCAGTTACTATTTTTTATTTAGTCACAATGACAGGTGTGTAATGATACTGATTTTAATTTGCATTTCTTTACTGGCTACTGATGCTATCTTTTCAGGTGATTTACCACATAATATGTCATTACATTTTGTTTCATAAAAGTACATAACTAATTTAGAGGAAAAGGGATAAACATCTTGTTTGTGCCTTATTTAAGGGGGGTCCACAGTGAAGAAATTTTGTGTGTTAAGAATATTTCCAAAAACAGAAGTGAAACAACATTTTTGTCTTCTGTAGTTCATTTTTTCAGCCTTTTACCAGAAGGATTTTTAGCAACCTAAAACATTCCATCAGAATTTCGTATTCTATAAGTAATTCGAGGTTTGTCCAGAAGGTATCCAGCCATATACTGGGAAAAATAGACACACTTATTGAAGAAGATACAAGATACAGGAAACACTGTACACAGGACAATGATGTCTCAGCAACCTTCGAACCTCATACAATTTTCCCAATCACCATCAGCTGCCCCCTAGCATTTTCCTGAATCTCATCAAATGGTCTGAAATCATTTCCCTTTCAAAGGTGACTTTAGTTTTGGAAAAAGCCAAAAGTTGCAGGGAACCAAATCTGGTCTGTAGGCAGGGCTGAGTCACCTGGGTGTGATATTTCACAAAATATTGGTATTCCACAAAAAAAACTGCATAAGATGTGATGCATGAACAGGTACATCATCATGACAAAAATGCAATCACCAGTTGCCCACAAATGTGGCCTTCTGAATCACCCAAATAGTTTCCTTAGAGGAATGTTCAAGCCTAACACAAAATTTGTGAGATTCATTCCCCTACTCAGTCATTTTGCATGCAAAGGCCACACAGTACACATGCTCACTCAGCAGCATCTACTGGCCCCACTGACTAGTACAGTGAAGTCACCCCTGTTCACATATTAACATTCCAGTCCACTCTCACTGGCTGCCAGGTTGTATCAATGTCGCACAAACTGTTCTTGTTATATTAACAAAGGCTAGACTTTTTCCAGACAGACCTTATATATGTTCACATCATACTTTTGGTCTTTCCTGGTACATACATTAACCAAATAGCACCCAAATACACAATCTTTTTATTATTGCTTGACAGTAGTGGCAATTTTAAAATAAGTTTTGTTACATAGTCTTTTAAAAATTCATAACCAATTAAATAGGCCTTTTCTTAGAAGAAACTGAAAATAACTTTTATGTCTCTTTATTCAGCCATAAACACGTCTTATAAATTAAATGTATAATAAGCTTACATCAACTAAAACACTGAATCCATAATTAAGTGCAACTACATTTATTTAAGATGATTCTAATTACCATGGTTGAAGGATGTATTGTTATACAAGAAAGTCTATTGTGTAAATGCCAGCTGCTAAATATAGAAAAACACAGTCTAATGACCGATTTTCTCTTAGTAGACATAAAACAATTCTGTTTATGCTATGAAGGCTGGGAAAACGAAAGTAAAAGGAGGCCTGATTCACTACACCCTGGGAATGAGGCACAGCTCTGGTAGGAGGGGAACCCTAACCAGGCTGGGAGAGGGGGACTTCCTCATGGTTATGTCTGGGAAAAAGCAATTGGTCATTGCATGCATGATACCTTAAACAGCTTGCTCTTTAAGCAGAAGCTAGCACCATAAAATGTTAGTTCTGCATGCCCAGCCCAACACTAGCTGTAATAAAGCCCAGTGAGGACAAAGTCAAGTCTCTGACACCAGTCTGTCCTGGTCACAGTCTGGGAAAGTGAAACTCTGTGCAGGGGCAGAAAAAAAAGATGATTAGGTAACCCAGGAAGATACTAGCCTTTAAAATAAAACTAACATAAAAAAAAACAGCAAAGTAATACAGATTGTAAACTATTCATATTTTACAGTGAATAATGAGAAAAAGAAGATACGAGAACATGAAATCAAGAATAGAAAAGTAAGAGACTAATGAAGAAGGATGCAGAAAGAGACTGATGAAAATGCAGAGAAAAAGCAAAGACACTAATCAGAAAGCAGAGTAACATAAACATGCCCACACAGAAAAAACACCGTGGATGTTCATAGAACAACATCCTTATCTTCTGGGTCACAAACACAAATAAAAACATTAAAATGCATTTAATGATTCTTAGAATTGGAAGAATTTATCCAGCCCAGTCTTGCAACAAATTCAAAAAATGCTTCTACCACATCTCTGAAATATGGTAAAGTTAACAATCAACACACTAGCAGCGACGACTTTTTTTTGAGAGCTTACTGTGTACCTAATTCTTAAGCTTATTATACAAGCATTCTCATTTTAAAACCACCTTTTGGTAAGTATAATTTCTATTTTTAAAGATAATAAAATTGAGGCTTAGAAAGGTTAAGTATTGTTATGGACTGAATGTTTCCCCCACCAGTCCTCATATTCACATGTTGAAGCCCTAACCCTGGAGGTAGGGTCTTTGCGAGGTGATCCAGTTTCTATGAAGTCATGAGTACACTGATTCCCCCCTGCCCCCCATGATGGAATAAATGTCTTTAGAAGGAGATGACACCAGAGGGTGCTCTCTTTCCCTCCACCATGTGAGGAGAGTGAGAAAGTAGTTGTACAGCCAGGAAGAGGACCCTCAGCAGGAACTGAAGACCTTGGACTTCCCAGCCTCCAAAACTCTGAAAAACAAATGCCTGTTGTTTAAACCACATAGTGAATGGTATTTCGTCATAGCATCCTGAGCTAAGACAAGTATTATCTTTAACATCATATGCTACACCACTTTTCAATTTGGGGATACTTCCAACAGACAGACACTCCTTTCACAAGGACGTTCACAAAAGTATCAGTCAGCCCTAGTTATTATATCCACTAGAAATCACACTGAATTATGTACCACCCTCTTCTAAATGACATTTCTACACACCAAACAGTTTACTGTACAACCACAATTAGGTCTCATCTATTCTGGGCTAAGCATTCTTACTTATAAGAAAATTGAATGGTGCCCACTATCAGATTTTTCTTATCAAATACTTTTAAACATATATTTCTGCCTGGAATAAATGGGTAGCTTTCAAAATTCAATTATTTACCAAAAGTTTGAAGATTTGCTTAGCAACTTTACCTGAGCATCAGAGAAACTAAAGTATTTACTTTATGGAATGCATCAGTAAATAGGTTCAAATACAGATTTCCCTCCTACAAAACTGTCCAAGATTATTTAAAGCTGATATAGTCAACCAAAAATAATGGTTGTTAAGGAGTAACTACAAAGATATAGGTAGTTCTAAAAATATTACAATTTTTAAACTGTTATCAGTACAAAATGGATATATTCTAAATTGCTCCTTTACACATATCACCAAAATCTCTGTCCTAAGTTTTAAGTTTACCTTCACATATCTATTCTATACTAGTTATTACTAGCTAGCAGTACTACTAACAAACACAACTATAGTTGTCACACGTTCATCATGTGTCAAGTGCTATGTTAACCTGAACATTATCTCATGTAATCTTCACAACTACCTGTAAGTTTGGTATCAGTTATTCCCATTTATATGAGGAAACTGAGGTTCAGAAGTATCCAAGGCTACCACATTAAGTGGTAAGACTGATAATCAAATTCAAGTCTGATTCTAGAGCCTATGTACTTCCCTGAATCTCTAAGCGATAGAAGAAATGCTCTAAGTAATGACGAAATCCCCAGATGCCTGGCTGCAAGTGAAATCTCAAAGAAAAAGCAAAGACAGAATACATAAGCAGAAAGTAGACTGACATAAAGATACCCACACAGAGAGAACACTGTGGAACTGAAGGATGTTCACAGAGCACCACCCCTCCCTATCTTCAGGCTCACAAGCATAATTCACCACCACCCCCCTTCCCCACAAAGAAAAGAAAAAAAAAAGCACCCAGATTTCTTTAGGAACTGGGATATTATTTTTACATAATACTATCTGGCCACATAAACATTATAATTAGAGTATCCAAAGAAGCCATACTTGTCCTCCAAGTCTCCTCCACATACCACTTTTTAAAATAAAGATTTTATTTATTTATTTTCAGACAGAGGGGAAGGGAGGGAAAATGAGAGGGAGAGAAAAATGTGTGGTTGCCTCTTGTACGCCCCCAACTGGGGACCTGCCCCACAACCCAGGCATGTGCCTTGACTGGGAATTGAACCTGTGACCCTTTGGTTTGCAGGCCAGCACTCAATTCACTGAGCCACACCAGCCAGGGCCATGTACCACTTTTGAGAGTTAGCATTGACTACTAATCCTTCTGCTAGATCTGAGGTTCAATGTTAGGAAGTGAACCTTCTGGGAGATACCACGTGATCAAGACTTGTGGATGGTTTGTCTCCAAGAACTTGCCTTCAACATTCCATCTACCCTTCGGCTTACAGATATGAAGAAATGTGCTATCACGGAACAGAAAGTTCTAAGTACTTCAGGAAACAAACAACAGAACATGGTTGTTTCACATTCCAGCTTACACCTATGCTACTGGACCTAACTCCTCTAGGCACCCAAGCATACATTCTTCACTTGAGTAGCACTTACTGTTTATTTGAAGATCTATTTTTAAGAGAGAGCAGAAGGGAGGGAGAAAGAAGGGAAGAGAAACATCTATGGGTTGCCTCTTGCATGCCCTCAACCAGGAATTTGGCCCGCATCCCAGGCATGTGCCCTGCTTGGAATGGAACCAGCAACCCCTTGATTCGTGGGACATCACCTAACCCACTGAGTCACGAGAGTCAGAGGCACTTACTCTTTTTTAAGAACTTTCTAAAACATACCTCATTTGATCTTCAAAAGAGGAGTTTATGTTATGCAAGGCAGACATTATTCATTTCATTTTACATTTAGACTGAAACAAGTCGTTTGCTTTCCACTACTGTTTACTAGAACGCAGCTCCACTGTGACTCAGCATCCCAACCTCCCTGCTCCTTCCCACCACAGCTTAAATCTTTGGACTCTCAAGATCAGCTGGTGTCCCTGAAGACAAGAGATTTGAAGGCTGAACCCAAGTTGTATCATTCTCTAAGGATCCCAGGGTCCCCTAAAGAGGATACCACTCAGCCTGGCTGAGAACTTTACGTCCTTAAGAGTGGACGATGAAAGGAAGCAATGACACACACAGCAACACCTGCTGCAAGCTTCCCCCTGGAGGACAGACAGGTGGGTCCACATCCCCCAGGGGACTTGGCCACATCCTATGGGGGCTGAACTCTATTAAGACTTTTGCTAAAACATTTACTGTGTGCCCAGGAGACTCTATGGGGATCACAATGACCTAAAGGAGGTTACAAATTAGCTAGAACAGAGAACTAGTCAAAACAGGTGCAGTCTTTGAATGAGCAGCAAGCAGGACCGCAGGCAACTGTTGCTAACCCTGACAAAGAACCTGGCCGTCCTGGAGAAGCCCCTCTTGGCCACTTAAATTCCATTAAATGACTTACTGTATACCTCTCAAGTTTTTTCTTTTCCCATCGCAGCAGATGCTAACTTACTTTAGCTTTTACTTTATTTTAGCTGCCTTTTAAAAAATTTTATTTGGGGGGAGACACACAACAATTTTTTGTTGTTCTACTTATTTATACACCCATTAGTTGATCCTTTTATGTACCCTGACCAGGAATGGAACCCACAACCCTGGTGTATCAAGACGACTCTCTAACCAACCGATCTACCCAGCCAGAACCTCGCTGTCTTTTAATATTTGCTTTATAAAATAAAAAACAGAAAATAATAGCACAAAAAACAGCCCTTGTCCTCATTTAGGGAGATAGTCCCCAACCACAGGAGCTTCACAAAGTAGATGGTTCATTAGGTCCCATTTGATCTCCCTGAAGCCAAAAATCCTTAAGGAAATGCTAACAGCTGCATATCCAAAATGCACTGCCCCAAACATCTACTTGAGAACATAGTCTCTTTCTGCCCCACAGTACAGGGAAGCTGCTGTTGTTCATTTCTAGGACCATTTAGTCCCCCATCTATGGAATCTGTAAACCAAAACCAAAACTCTGGGCAAACTCCTTGAATATACCAAGTTCTCCAGACAGCCTCATTGTCACAGGGAAGGTCCTTAAATGTAATACCTCTGCATATTTAATTTAGAAATAATCACATAAGAAGACTATGTAATTCCTTCAAGACACACAACAGAAAATTTGTAATCCGCCTATCAAAATGCTCATTATACTGGCATATGTCTGACAGGATTTTCACACAGTCAAGCACAACTGCACACCTGCTTCATGCCAGGTACTACAGTGAGTCCTTATAACATAAAGAGGAATAAATCCTTTCGTACTTCTCTCACAGGTCCCTGGGTCTAACAAGAGAAAGAGACATAAATACTGTCTTAACTTACACGATGCCTGTGGTAATGCTAATTTGGTTACTTTTAGAAAGACGAGAGAAAGGGTGAAAAAAACCTGCATGGAGAATCACGGAAGGCTTCTGGAAGCAGCAAATATTTGTTCTAGCAGTGTAAATGTATGTGAGAAGTCTATTACGCCAAAAAAAGGAGGTGCCAGTAAGCAGTCCTAGGCAGAGAGAAGAGAACATGGAAAGGGTAGGCTGAATATGAGACAAAAGTGAAAGATGATGCAAGGCCTTGGGCCCATGCCTCAAGTGCATCTCATGGGCAATGGGCGCCAGCAGGGATTATGGTCAGGAAAACAACACGACAACTTGGGAATAGGGAGAATGAACTGGAGAAGAGGGGGCAAAAAGTGGAGACCACTTCAGAAGCTAGTACAACCAATTTAAACAAGAGAAGGTGCAACTGTAAAGGCCGAAGAAGTAGAGAGGGGACTGAGAATCAGTAAGATCTCATGACCAACCCAAGGCAGATGCTAATAGAAAGAAAGCAGTTGGTTAGGATCACACCACAATTTCTATACCGAGCTAGAAATACGTCTGGCACATACATCTGGCATTCAGTAAATATTGTTGAATAAATGAACAAAGCAACTTAGACATGAAAATAAAAAGTGCAGATATGGTGGGGAGCTTTCTATTAAGGCTGAACTTAAAAATTATTATTTATTTCATTGGTTCAAAATTTTGTATACAAGAAAACCATCCTGGGCAGTTTTTAAAATGCAAATTTCCTTGGATCTTTTTTTAAAGTTTAATAACTGATAATAAAGATTAGCCAGGTTAGGAAAGCATAGTTCCATGTAAAAGCAAGAGACCTTCTGGTAAAATTCCATGCTTATCCTTGCTACTTCCAAAATCAGTCTGTCATAAAATGAATGCCAAGGAGGGGTGAATCTTCGAATGCTGTCCTGTTATCTTTCTTCAGAAAAGATGTACAGAGAAAGGTGTTCTAGAAGTTCCTTCTGAGCTAGCATCTGGACTCAGAAGATTCCTTCCTGAGAGACTAAGGTTTAGCCAGGATGTGTGAAGGCACAGTCAGAGACTGTTCCAAGTCTAACCAACCTCTTTCTTTCCTGTTAAGTGAAGAACACTGGCAAGGTCTGCAATGCAGGCCAGTATTTCTCAGAGTAGTCTTGGAACATCTGCAGTAGAATCAAGTTTGGGTGATTAAGAATGTAGATTCCTGGGCCTCAATCCAAACATAAAAAACTGGAAGTAGAGTCTTGAGGATCTGTTATCTATTGATTCTGAAGGACGTCCAGGTCTGAGAACTACTTCCAATCTCTAATGCACAAATTTTATGCTCCCAATATAGACTAAGCTTGTTTAGAAAATCAAGTTGTTAATGGCTGAAATATGTATCCTAGCCTCTAAGACACATATTACCTTGACATTTGATCCAAACTTAACAGACCCTGAATTTTATACATTTTACTGAACAAACAGCTGACCTGATCATTTTTATAAGATGAACTCAAGGACTGACAGTGATTCTGTCAAAAACTCATTTATAAAAATTCTGGTCTGGGAAGATTGCTTTATTAGGGGTTCCTTCTCTAATTACAACCTAATACTACTCAAAATTAACCTTTTGAATACATAAGAGGAAATTTTCTGACCCAATATTCTATTTTGGAATTTGAGTGGCTATATGTTGCAACAGCAAGCTCAGAGTGGATTAACAGGGTTCCCTGGATCACTATGATTTCCTCTCTAAGACTCCAAACACAGGGGTAAACCCCTGTAGCCATGTCTGTAATATGGGATCGAGGCCTTGGTATCAGCTGGCTGAGGGTGTAGGGAGACATCTGACCCAAAACTGGGCCAAAGAGATACACTTGAAGTGTGTATGGAAAATAAAAGTAATCAGAAACCAGCGAGGCTGAGTCACCTGGGTGGTGATACAGAAGGTTCACCAGCTCAAAACATCAAGATACCAAGCAGCCCCAGTTCTTGCCCTTTTACCATCTCTCTGAATGATGAAGTCACAACCTTGTTTGCTTGTCTTGTTCAGAGTCCATGTCTGATGTCTGCCAACAAAGGACTTAAACACAAACATGCTGATACTACTTCTGACTTGATAAAGTCTCCAAAAAAACACCCTGGGAAAATTAGCAAGAAAATAACCCAAAAGTAACCTAGTAAAAGCTGCCTTCTACTGAACTCAGGCTTTTACTTTTTTATTGTTATGATGATTTTTAATGAGAGGACATGAGGTTGACCTTAAGCTTATCTGTCAAGGTTAGTAAGCTAATAAATTCAGGTTTCAAATTTGTCAAAATATACTTTAAGGAAATTTAGAAGCACAGATTTCTACATACTGGGATCACTTTCCTATAATTTCACCACACTATCTACAAAGTAGACACACAATTATTTAAGGCTGAGTAAAGTTAAAAAAAGGAAAAACCCTTTGCCACTACACTAATAAACATTCTTTCCTGAGTAGCAGTCCCAAGTTTTACTCAACTGTTTGCTTTAATTTTTCAGCAGGTACAACAAAGATAAGACTGTGTCACCTACTTCATCTTCAAACACCATCAATTCCCTGATCTCCACCCTAGTCACTGGCCCAGTAATTTTCAGAACAATCCTTCAAAATCCAACAATAGTTTTCTTCTCAATCCATAACCTAGTGTTGACTACTGATCTAAGAGAAAGGATGTTCTAGATATCCTGGATAATGAAATGGGAACAAATAAAGTATGTCTACAATAGATTGTGAACACACAGCACAATGGAAAAGATGATCAGAAAGAGATGGGGTGAGGAAGTGTGGGCTCAATGGTGAACAGAAAGCAGAAGGCAGTAAAAAAGGGTCTGTGGTTCTATGTCTCCATGGCATCCTGCCCTCTCCCTATCATAGCATGTAAGCACTCATCACCCTACCAAATTGGTAATTTGTTTATCCAATCTCCAAACTCTAACTTTTGACAAAGAAAGGAGAAGTGCTATGCTTCACTGTTTTCCTAAAGTCTGCCTGGCACAATGACTAGCAATAGGAGATTCTCCATGAGTATCTTTGGATCAATTTTTGTATGAATTAACAAATGGATGAATGCAAGATCTAGTGAACACAATCAGAAAGAAGAGGGAGGAATACATATGAGGTTTCGCACTGTAACCTGAATAAGAGAAAAATTCAAGAGGTAGGTAATGATACACACACACACACACACACACACAGTACCCCTCATTAAAAAATGCCAACAACAGTGGAGCAATGCTCAGATATTCAGAACCAGTGCTTTTTTCCAGATGCTGGTAAAAACCTCACAGAAAAAGCTTGCATAAATCTAGTTATGTGAGTATCAATTAAAATGACACCCACCTTGGGTAAATCTAAAAATATCCCTGTGAGAACAAATGACATCCGTGCAGATTGCTGTGAAGAACACTGAGCAGCCAGCCCCACAGCAACTTGTGGCAGAAGAGAGACTGTTGGTTTGTCAGGGGAAGTCAGTGTGGGGAAGCGGCAGAGGCAAGGCTAAATGTGACAATAATCATACATAACCAAAGATGACAGAAAACAAAAGTGAAATAAAACAAACTTAAGTTATCACTTCCTACTAGTCAGTCTACTTACATGAAAATGCCCAATGTCATAATTTTATACAGTACAGCCTTCAAGGTAAATGGCAGGTGACAATAGTTTCATTTTCCTAATGCTCAGCAAGTACCAAAATATTCATTTTCCTCAGCAATAGAATTGGTAGAGCAAATAAAACTAAATGTTCAATTTTACACATATCTTTAGATTTCAGTACACATAATACAATTTTTGTTCCTTGAGTAAATCCTAAAGGAGAAAGCACCACACTAGGGGCCCTAACTGGTTTCCATAACCCCCACATTGTTTCTGCAACCACACTTGTTTTGAACTATCACAGCTCCACAAAATGTAATGGTTCTCATTCCTTTACTTGCTTCTCCCTTCATTATTTCAAAATTGCAGAATAATGCCTTGTAATGAAGCTTTCTAATATCTTTTCCTGTCAAGACTATAATGTGCCCAGTTCTAATCTACTTGTACGTGAAATGACAGACCATAAATGTTACAGGGAACATTTAATCTGACCGGACTCTGGAAAGAAACAGAGAAATAAAATTTAAAAATTCAATTAACTATGAAAGATACTAAGCAATTACTTAGTCAACCTTTGTGTAATGGTTATACCTATCAGTAGATAAAAAATCTACCTGGATATTCATGCCAACTCTGCTGTGAAATGCAGTAAAAGGTTTTCAAATAATTAATAACTATACATTGAACTATTCAAAATACTGTCTTTTTTCAAAAAAGAATTAAGGTATACTTTACATACTGTAAAATTAACTCATTCATACCGTACAGTTTTAATGATGCAATGATGTAACCACCACCATAATCAAGATACAGAACTAGATCACCCCTAAAATACCCCTATAACTCCTTTATGGTCAATCCTTTTCTCCCATCCCCTGCCAACTACTAATCTGTTTTCTGTCCCTTAGACTTGCCTTCTCCAGAATGTCATATAAATAGAACCATACAGTATATAGCTTTTTGAATACAGTTTCTTTCACTTAGCATAATGCATTTGAGATTAATCAATATTTTTGCAGCAATCTGTGAGACTTGCAACAAGGTGGGCAGTGGACAGCTCAACCCTTGATCCTGTCTCCAGGAACTTGTATCCTAGTCTCTTTTTCTCTACCTGAATAAATCTTGCTTTTGTTCTGGGGGTAAAAAACAACAACAACAAACCAAAAAACCAATATTGTTGCAGGTATCAGTGGTTTATTCCTTGGTGTTAAGTAGTATACCATTGTATGGATGTACCAAAGTCTTTTTATCCATATGTCTGCTGAAAGATATTTAGGATGCTTACAGTCTGGGGCAATTCCAAATAAAGCTACTAAAAACATTTGTGTACAGAATTTTGTGTGAACAAAATTTCATGTCATTTTGTTAAATACTCAGGAGTGAGATTCCTTCCTTGGAAGTATTTTTGCAAGGTTGATTTTGCAGCTCTTGTTTTTAAGATATCTTCAATATACTAGGAGTTTGCTATTAAAATAAATTCTTTAAATTATTTTACAAAGCGATAATTTAACTGTTTCATAAATACAGATTTTCACATATGGGAGTTACATTTACTTACACTGGTGAAAATTCAAACTCTCCATTTATTCATGTCATAATATTTTGAACTATGTGTATCCTTGATAAACCACATATATACAATTCAGATGTTTTATTCAGTATTCCTCCTAGTGTTGGTCATGGGGAAGTGATGGGGAAAAGAGGAGAGGGAGTAACATTTATCCCTTCCAAGTGCTATTTTACGTATCTTATCTCATTTAATCCTCACAATTAGGTGAGGTATATGTCATTGGACTAGCAAGAAAACTGGAGCTCAGAGAAAATAAAAGCTACTTACCTAAAGAGTTACAGGCACAAAAGCTCCTATCTGTCTCACATGCCCAGGCTCTTTTTACTCTATTTTGGGACCACAATTCCAAAAAACATTAATGCTGAGGTTATGTAGTTTTCAGGACCATGTAAGTACAAATTTCATAAGTGCTTGTGGAAGGTAATGATGGTTCTTCCACATACTATCATATATAAAGATATTAAGCTTTTTATTATGAGTAGCCCTAAAGATATGATTATATTATGATCATAAATATGTTTTTCAGGAACATGTTCTCATCCTAAATTTTCTAGAATAAGAGAATTGGGTAGGTAACCTATATTGATGATGATCATTGATAACCATAAGCTACTCTAAAATAAAACAATAAATCTGATTGTTTGGCTCAATTTCACATATGAAAGGCATACAATCTTAACATGTTTTCATGAAAACCATATGTAATAAGTATTTTCAGTGATGACCCTCACTTTAGTCCAGACACCAGTAGAATATAATTTCCTTTGAAACACTCTGACCTTATTTGGTCACAGACCTAGCAGTCAGGAATTGACACCGTGGCTCTTCTGGGAACAAATGAACATATCCTGTAGTTTGCAGGTCTAGGAAAGACATGTTAAATACCACTCATCTTCCTCTCATCTCCACAAAAGAATGGCAGTCAGTATGACAGATGAATTACGTTGAAATTTTAAATTTATACCAATTGTGTTAATTCCCTGGGTTCAAAGTTCTTCAACATGCATCATACTACCTAGTTAAGTTCACTATGAACAAGCCAGATGAATTATACCCAGCAGAAATTGAAGGTCACTACACACACTTTAATTTAGCAGTTAATAACTTTACAAGCACCTGTAGGCCTAAAGTTCACCACCTAAACACCCCCAAAAACCCAAAACTAAAGGGCTTATTATGAAGAAGTCTGATAAACAAAAAGATACACTTTAGAAAAGAGGATGCAGACTGCCTTACCAAAAACAAGGTAAATCAAGGATTAAAATAAATTTGGTTTTAGTGAAATTCTGCAACTTCTGTCATTTGTTAGAGTGGACTGTGCATATATTAATATACAGGGTGGTGCAAAAGTATGTTTACAGTTGTTTATATGGAAAATAATACAATTAATAAATAATAATACAGTAATAAACTGTTTCAAGTAGGGGGCTATAAGGGCGCTAAATGGTAATGGAAAAATATAATAAAGACTATATATTTAGAAAATAAAAATAAACTGTGTTTCATAAACTCACAACTGTAAACCTACTTTTGACTCACCCTGAATATGCAGCCTCCCTGTATATTCAAACATTCCCTCAAGGGTACTTACGCAATTTCTCTTCACAAATTTTTGTAAGACTGCTGGCCATGAAACTGAACCAGTTTCCACTCTACTACAAGAAATGGGACATTTATTCCTACAAGGTTGAGTTCCTTTAGTTACATAAAAATTCTTTTCAGTGTGAGAAGAAATGACAACTATCTCAGGTATGGAAAATAATGATTCACTAATGAAGAGACAGTGATGCACACCTAAAAAAGCCACAAGAGCCTTCGCTTTTGGGTCCATGATGTACCTAACATATATATATATATATATATATATATATATATATATATATCCAAAAGCCATTGTTCCCCAAGGATCACAAACACCTGGGAAGTGTCTAAAAATACAATTTCCTACAGGAAAGGCTTAAATGAACCCTGTGGTATTGGCCTGGAATTGAAAGTTTCCATGGACAGATACACAAATACAGAAGGGCTTATTCCTGGGCTAGAATACATATTTAATATCTGGGATCTCTCTGCTAAGAAGATACAGACTCAAGAACACTCTAGAAACAGTAAGCTCAACTAGAAACCAGCTCTTGGTTTCTAAATATCATTCTCCAATAAAAAGAGCCAGAACTACTTGAAGAAGTTGTTGAACCCAGGGCTGGGGAGCAGGAAAATATAAGATGATGCTGGAGCATCTAATAATGACAGAAAGCAGAAAATACTCAAAATCAAAAGAATAGAAGCATGTTAAACAAACACAGGATCCAAAGCGAAAGAGCTCCCAAAGGCTAATACTAGAACAATGTGGGCAACAAAATAATGATAGCCTACATACTAAAATATTCATGAGTCCACAGTGATATAAATTAATAAGCAGGGAGAAATGACAGTTTTCTCTTAAAGGATGAATTCTAATTAATAAGTAAAGAATGAGGGAAATAGAATCATAGTAATAACTGTGGCAGGCAATGGATGTTAGAAAAAAGAGGATTCAAGTTTGAGGAGAAGTAGGATGTTTGCTTATTCTCCAAGTATCTTTCCCAAGGTATATATATTCATTACAAAAGGTCAAATAGTAACTTTATGGTAGAGAAACCTAAAGATACCACCTGCATCAAGTGATCTAGGGAAACCTCCCCAGCAATAAGACACACTGCCATCAGGAACCCCCTTCCTGATGATTCACTGAAAAGGGCACATAACACATCCATGATCTTCTTGCCAAAAACACATGACCTTCACCTAATTAGGAGACATCAGCCAAACTCAAATTTGGGGGAAATTCTATTAAAAAACTAACCAGCACTCATTGAAAGTATTAAGACCATGAAAGACTGAGGAACTGTTACTGACTGGAAGACTACAGTAACCTGACAACTAAATGCAAGGTGGGATTCTGGATCAGATCCTGAAATAGAAAAAGGACTTCAGCAGAAAATATCTGAACACATCTAAATAAAGTATGTCATTTAATTTCAAAAACAAAAACAATTCCTGGACTCCACTACCCCCTTCAATTCTGATTCAATTTGTCTAGGAAATGTTTTATATTTAAAGCTCAGCAAGGGTTCCTGGGAATCACCATCCTTGGCTTAAAATGACTGAGGGACTCTGAGGAATCCCAAAGCCCAGGCCACCCCACCCCCCAGATTATATATGCAAATACTTTTTAAAGCCCCCAAGTGGTCCCAAAATAGCTTATCAAGCTATGTCTGATGATAACTGATCACAAGGAAGTAGATCAATTCCCAGTACCCTCTTGAAAGACTCAGTGGCAGGGGAGTGAAGAGAGGTAGAGGGTGTACTTTTGCTCCTCTCCTGCCTCACATCCCCGGAATGAATTCCTTTTCCAATTTTAATCTTATGGCTAAATTTAAGTATGTAATGGTTATGACCTCATGCTTTATTAGAATATAAAACAGAGGTGACAAATAATTTATAATCTCAGCTATTACCCCTTGGCCTAACTGAAGATAGCCTATTTGCATTTAAGTGAAAGTCTCAAGAGATAAGTCTCAGAGAATGCAGCAACATTCTAGAAATTACACAGCTCTGCCTACAGGTTTTCCTAGGAGTTAGGCAAATATCTGATGAAGGTGTTTTCTACACAGATAGGGGCTAGGGTTAAGATGGCAAAGTAAGGGCACACAAAGTTCTCAGCACAATTTCATCATAGTTAAAGCAGTACTCTAATAAAACAAGATCAGTATATTGTTATTTCTACCCTTTGAAAAAGATATTCCCAAATGTCTTAAGAAAGTAAAAGAACTTAGGCAATGGTTCTAAGGTTATGCAACAGACTTCAAAGAAGAGACGACAAATATTTTTCTGGAACAAGCAGCAAAAGAGTTAAAAAAAAAAGAATTATTTTCTCTACTTTCAATTAAATAGTAAAATAGAACACATGTGAAAATTACCTACCCTAGAATTTTTTCTTCTAGAAAAAATTGAGTTGTAGAATTGGGTTGTTTTGAATATTCAAATACCTAAGGTATGATTGTAAAATAAATTGTATAAAAAGTGTTTTCCCAAAAGAGGTAATATTTTTATTTAGATTCTTTCTGATAGATATGTTCAATTCCTCTAGCCTAGACCTACACCTGACTTTTTGAGATGCCTAACGATAGTGATGAGACTAGGACTTTCACTTCCTATGCGCAAAACTGACTGACCAGCTCTTGGATCAGATCTAGAACACCGGGCTTTTCTTAATCAATAGAGTGAAACTGTTCAACTCTCTGAGAGTATATATTATCTGGGCAAACTAAGAGAGATATTGAATAGTATTTATACAGCTATCTGTTGGATTTCTGTCCAGTTATGTTACTCACAAAATCAGAGCAGCAAACGACTAAGAATTTTACTACATGGAAACAAAAAAGACTGTGAGCATCTAAGCAGACTCAGTATGACAAAAAAAATATTTGCTGAATGAAGAGAATTACATTTTCTTTAAATTGTTTAGTGCATACACTCTTACTGTATTGTGGAGCAGTTGTATATGCATGTATTTTAATTGTACGCTATCTCCAAGTCTTTATTTTTGAAAACAGATGAAGGTATAAGTATAAAAATGGGTAATAATTTTCAAAGTTTAGACATAATTCTGGCCACAGCCTCTAAGTTACTCTTCCCCAAGTACCTGAGCTCATCTGTAGTATCAGGATTAAAAGCAGCAAACAATTTGTGAAAACACAAAGATTCTAACAGAACTGACTCCCCCAAACTACCTAACAAGTAACACTATCACACTTCTGTGAGGAAATAAAATTCTATGCAACTAAATATTTCATCAGTTAATCAGTTTTGTGAGCACTGCCCATGCTGAGCTGGAGGAAAATGTTTGGTTTTGGACCCATTTACCTAGTGCTGTTCTAAGATTTCGGACAACAGGGAGTAATGACAAATGTACGGGGAAAGGGAAGGGTTTCCTAAGTCAGTAGAAAGCAGTGCCCCCAGCCACACACTCCACCTCCAGGGTGACCTGCTATCTTCCACCACCGTTTATGTCACTAAATCTTGCTATAAATAATGTAACAATACAAAATTCTCTCAGAAAAAAAGTGAGCTTTTGGGACTCAACCGTACAGATGCCCAGGTCCTTTGATAATGAGATCACAGGGATAAGGGTAGAGAAGCACTGCCCTCAAGGCTTCCCAGAGTCCTTGGCAGCAGGTAAAAATGTGAAGATCCAACCAAGGTCAAGTCTCACTCTGCCTCATAAACAGGGGTTCTCATCTCTAATAAGAATGGCCCTTCTACTCTAAGCCACAGAAAGATTCAATTCTAGAAGCATTTCTTAGAATTACAAGTTTAGCTAGAACTCCTGTAGTCAGTCCATTCTGTCCTAATTATAAGAAATGTGATCAAGGTAATTTAAAGTAAGTGAGGGTAAATAAAGCCTGTAGATTATTTTGGAACTTCAGGGTAATTGAATATGAAACAATTTGGCTTTTCTTTGCCAAAGAAAGGAATTATCTTCACTTATTTAGAAATTATGGGAACATGATTTTTAAAAAAAATCTTCATCCAAGAATATGCTTTTGTTGATTTTAGAAAGAGAGGAAGGAGTATGAGGGCTGGAGAGAAATGGCGACGTGAGAAACATCACACAGTTCCTCCCATCCTGACCCATAATACAGGGATCTAACCGACAACCATTTTGGTGTACAGGGACAACACTCCACCCAACTGGGCTACCTGGCCAGGGGTGAAAACATGGTTTCTAAAAAAAAATTCCCAGTTTCTACTAAAGCACAGAAAGCTTTTGGTTTGGGGGTTGGGTTTTTTGTTTTTTGGGTTTTTTTGTAATGAATACATTTACATTCCATACAAATAAAATCTTTAAGATGAACATTTTCACTTTCCAACAAGAGTTATGCCCAGGCAGTTTATGACTAGTAAGGTCACTGAGGGCCTGGACCCTGAGAAAACCAGGAATCATCCTCACCTCCTCACCACACACACACACCCAGGTTATAAAAGCAACTCCTATATAATCAGTACAGCTTTTAGCAGATATCAAAGCCAGTGTCTTGAACACCAGCCATTCAGAAAATCCAAGTTTCTCTTGGGGTAGGGGGGTTACCCATGGAATTTCAAGGTTCTAACATTATCATAAAAGGGAACTGATAATAAAATGCAACCTAATCAAACACCTATTGCCCTCCTTTTAGAAAGGAGGAAACAGTAAGAAGTTATTCCTGTGATGAGTGGTTTGTGTTAGTGCTACTCACTAAATGAAATTTTTAAATATTTCATATCAGCTGTGTTCAATATTCTCCTTTCTGACCTTTATAACAAAAATGCATGAATCCACATATACATAAGATCTATACTATTAAAATGGAAATTTCAAAAGTGAATTTTCTCAGTAGCACCTGACTTCTATTCATACTCAATGTCCAGTTCCAACAATTCCTGAGAACCCTAAAAAAGTACTAATACCACCAGATCCAAAAGCAAAAACACACAAAATGTGACTAACATTTTTAAAAGGTGATAAAAATTTTTAAACTATAATCAACCTGATTATGAGCCAGGTTTTAAAAGCTAATTTTTGTCCTGTTTATTTTATACTTGTTTTCATAAAAACATAGTCCTTTAATTTTCTTAAAAAATATCTTTACCTCATTGCACTTACTTCAGATTAGTTGTAAAGGAAAAGGTTCCATAAGTAAAGGTAAATAATATTTCCCTTAACTCATCTGGTTTTGTTTCCTTAATACAGACTTCTAGAACTTAACTAAGTTTATATGACTTGTTTTATATCTTGTATTAGAGAAAACTCTAAATTAAAAAAAAAAACCTCAGACATCCTAATAAAAACACATATATAAAAAATGCAAGTAAGAATATTTTAAAAACTCAGACAATATGCATATTCTCCACATCTTCCAGGTAAAAGCTTACATACATTTATTTTTGTTTGCAGTCACAAAGGAAGACTGCAGTCACAGTTCTCTATTACATATCAGAATACAATACCAGTTTCAAAATATTGGTTTAGTTTTCAAAAAAAAATTGGCCAGAACCACACAAACTATAAAACTTTAAATGTTTTTTATTCCTCAACTGCTGCACCTAAATGCATGCAAGAGAATGTGAAACCAGATACATTTAGTTTGAAACTCAGTTTTAAAAAAATCTCAGTTTAACTTTACTTTTTTTTCTAGGCAGAAAGTTATTGATAATAAATGGAAAAATGCAGAAAGATGGTATGGCATGAATGAGGGAGACCAGGTAGGCAAAGACTTCTGTTGAACCTAGCATTTAAAAATTAACAAAATCCCTTACAACACTGCAGTTTCCAAAGAAAAGGCTTTAGCCATTTTCTTTTGGTGGGTGTCCTCCCCTCTTCTTTCAGTATTAGCCAGACTGAGCAAGCAAACCAAGTGCCCAGAACATTGGTGGATGCAACTCACCAGGATACCAGCAGGGGCCTTTCCATGGTAAACATCTTTAGTTTTCCTTAACGCGTCTTCGTGAACCTTCTCCTCATCTTCACTATCATCTTCTAAGTAAAACATCTTAAAATTGAACTAGCTTATCAAGCATGTCTTTTTTCAAAGATGAAAGTACAAATTCTAAACTATCAAAACGGAAAGCTGCTCTGCTGACAAACTGTTTGCAAACACAGTAATATGGTTAAAACGGAAAGGAAATGGTTCTTTAAAAAAAATGCAATACATACATGACTTTACCAATAAGATTTGCTCAAAACACCTCAACCCCTTCTCTCTGAAGAAGATAAGAAAGGGCATGGAACAGGCTGTGCCATGTGTTTACGCTGATAGGTACCAAGTCCTGCCCAATCACATGACAGTCATTGCAGCTTCCATCACACAGGACAGGGATTGAGTTAATGATTCTCTAAATCAATCACATCCTCGTTTTCAGAAATTAAAACAACTACTCATATGAAGAAGTAATCTTACAGAAATTTAAACATGTAAGGGAAAATAGTTTATGTATGTTTGTAAACATCAATGAGCTTCCCAAAGACAGCCCGGTTATATGTGCTTTGTAGAACTCAATTACCAAAAATTTTTTACTTTGTCATATTGGAATGACCCAACATATTTTCACAAGTGTAGAAGAGAGACTGCTGAGCACTATAAATAATGAACAAATAATATTGTTAACAAATTATTATATTAATGTTATTATAATATTAGGTTATAATAAATAATGAATTATTTAACTTCAAGAATATGACAATGCAACATTGTAAAATTCAAATATTCTTGGAATTTCCTTTCCAGCTCTCAGTAAGCTGACATATAGTAACTTCAAAGGAATTGTTTTTTAAAAAACCTAAAACGCACAAGACACAGATAAAATGTATTATCCTTTAAATTGAAATATACTATTTTGTTCATCAGTATCTAGGACAGTGTTGCTCATTACAAATAGCCACTAGCCACATGTTACATTTCCAATGTGGCTAGTACCAATTAAGATGTGCTAAAATACACAGAATAAAAACAGAAATTGAAATAATCTCATGAAGATACAGGGAAAGAGACAAATGGTGGAAAACCTCATCCACTTTAAATGTGAGAAAACTGAGGCTCAGAAAGAGGTCAGGCAATCAGCCCCAGGGCACCCACTTAGTAGACACCAGATTTCTGGTTCAGGGCTCCCCGACCTCACCCCCCTGGCCAGGTTAAATCGAGAGAAAGTGCTAGGGGGTAGGAGGATGGAGACTGACAGGAAAGAGTTACAAAAGGCCTAACCAGAGAGGTAAGATCCAGAAGGGCAGAGATAGGCTGGTATGACTTCTGTTCTGGCAACCTTTGCCTCCGATGCCTTTTACACAACAAGCAGCCCCAGGAGAGCCACTTCAGTTTCCTGCTAGTATTGGAATTGTTTCAGTGTTTCGATTTATGACTCACAGAATGTTCTGACTGCAAAGGAGCAAGCATGGACCATGGACCAACTGGAGGGTGAGCTCATCCTCTAAACATCTGTTTAGTCAAGAGACATACACCTCCAGCTTCCTCCTGTGGTAACCTGTAGATCACCTAACACCCCTGCCTGGCACTCAACATTCTGGTTCCAGTCTGTCACTTGAGTGGTGGCTTTTTGGACATGGTAAGTAAGAGCTAGAAATCAAACCAACAATTCTTAATCATCCATGTGATTTTTTTTCAAAGAAAAGTGCCATTGTATATTGTCAAACGTTTTCTCTATAGGCTAAGAATAATGGTTGAATATCGAGAAAAATTACTTTTTACTTTTCAAAAATCTTCATTATCCTTTTTTAAAAAGGTGAGTAGAAATTGGATGCTTTTTCCCAACACTTAAATCTTTCAAACAAAGTCTAGTTTAAGAAAACAAAGCCAAAATGCTAGTCAGAAGAGTCAGAATCTTATTTAGAGTCTACATCTGATAATGATGCTAGTAAAATATATATCGTGTTTGTTTTTTCCTACTACCTAATTCCATTAGTATCTGATGACTAGGTATAAAACACTTTTTAAGAAGATGTAAGAATTTATTTAAAACTTCCTAACCTGAAATTTGGTTCAACAGAAATACCTTTATGCCACAAATTATATTCTGATTTTAGCACAAAACATGAAAACAAGCTGCTCCCCCTAGTGGTCATATTATGGAATAGCAACACATTTCCACTGAAGTACCAATGAAGTGAGAAAAATAAATTTTTGAGTAGTCTTAAAAAATCACACTGAAAATATATTTAAAGCTTCAGTTACAGGAATTCATAATCACCATAATTTCTCTGTAGTGAAGGAATTAACTCAAGTGCCTTGCTGCATTTTCAAGGCCACTCACATGTGACAGAGACGTCCACACAAAAGGAGTAAAGCTCACCTGAAACAGAGTTCTTTGAGCCACATGGCTTCTATCATCTGTAATTCACTAAAGCATATGAAGTTTTCCTTCCCATATTTAGAACTACTTAAAATACACTGTTTACCTATGAAAACAATCCAAAAGTGACCGGTACACTCTCTTCAAAACCAAGAGAAAATTCCCCCCAATGCCACTGAGTTTCTCAAACATTTGTAGTTTAACTGTTTATTGGCAAATGATTATGTAGTTTACTCAAGTTCCAATGTCTCATTATATCCTCACACAATCCCAAAACGCTAAAGAGCACAGCTAGTGACTATTTTATTTGTACTGTGAATGAATAATCAAATACAAACAAGTCTTTCCAGGAACAAAGAAAAAAGGTCTCCCGAGGTCAGAAAGCCCAGCTTAAAGTGACATTCACAAAGATAATCTTGAAGACTTAGATTTTATCTTTAAAACTGAACATCTTCTGCATTCTGCTCTGATGTGTCCATTTCTTACTAAAAAAAAAAACCCACCAAAAACCCAAAAAACCCAAAAAGACTCACTGTCAAAATTCAAGGGCTAATGCATAATATTTACTGTATGGCCTAAATTATCCTCAGTGTACATTTCCCAGTCTGAGGAGTTGGGCCTAAACATCCTCTGAGATCTAACCCTTCTGACATTAACATTCTAGGTCAAACTTTCACCCAAATACTTTGAGATCAGAGGGGAAAAATATGAGAGAACTGTTTGGTTGTAGCATTCAAGCTTATCTGTTTGATCATTATTAAGAGGGTAAAACTAAGCAGCCCAATGAAGGATCAAAAGAAATGTGCTTTGACATGTCACAAATTCTGGATATCCCAATAAAATAAACCAAAAGAAGTGGGAAACCCTCTGCCCTGCTCAAGAACCCACACGGCAGCTGTCTCTCTGGGTGTATGTGTATTTCTGTGTCCTGTTAAAGCATCTGTTTCTTTTTAAATGTTTGTCTCTTCCTTCAATCATTTCACCCTCTGAATAGCAGTTTGAAATAGTCCTGATCCCACAGTGACACTCAGGAGTGACATCCTAAGTATATAAGCAATTTTGTGTATTAGGGCTTTGTCACTCAGTTTTGTTTACACTCAAGAAATCCTATAAAAATGCAAGTCATATTATCAAATTTGAAAATATTAAACAGAAACAGATCTTCTGCTATGAACTCACAACTAACAGGAGTGCACCAGTGTTATCACAACACTGAGTGAGTAAAGGTACTTAAGGAAGCACACTATTGTCTTTCTCCACTCCAGGTCAGGAGTGAGAGAGCTTGAAAGAGCCAGAGAAAACTACAACAAATGAAGTGAACAAAAGTTGATGATATCATTAACACAACCTGAAGAAAAAAAAGTAAAAATTACCACAAATTACGAGATCACACTCTTTGACTCTTAAGAGGAACTTCCCCATTTTATAAGCTGGTTCTGCATAACGTTTCTAACTAAATATTTTCTGGATCATTGAAAAAAACTGGTGATGGTTAATTATTCTGTTGCTGTGATTTTACATCTTTCAAACAGTTACTTGCAACTTTATTTTCAAAATATTGGTAATTAGATGATATTCTCCTTCCTGCTCTCTTCTTCCATCTATATAAGTGAACTGTGACTGTAGTGTTAAGTGCTTAGGAACCAGGAAATAAGCATTTCCTTGGCTGTAGTTTCTTGGGGAACATGTAAAAATTCTAATATAAAACTCATACAAATAATAATAAATACAGTAGAATATCAAGAGGTAAGTGTACAAAGGACACACACAATTGACATCCCAAATATGTAACTGTCATCAACAGTGAGGACCTACTCATGTCTTATAGCTACTACATGGAGAAGCCAGGATATAAACTGAGACCTGAGTTCAGAGCCTTTGCTTTTAATCATATTATTGGTGTTTAATTTATAGTTTGCTTGCTATCATATTAGTAGGATTAAAGAAAATACCACCCAAGAGGTCGGGATTATCATTTTAATAAAGAATCATCATGAATGCTAAGAGTCATCCAGATAAAACAGATGGGTGAGAGTATAAGTTATGATCTGCAGCCTCAAACGGACCAATGGAATCTGGCAACTCTGCAACGTTTCTGTGGTCAGCTTGCTCTTCCAATTGTTTTTTTTTTTCTTCTTCAAACCTCCATGTTTCTCAACCTGACTAATCTCCATTACTCCTCCTTCCCCATCAGAATATGCAGCATTTCATATTCTTGTGTGCAGATTCATTTGCATTCTTCCTGAAATGAACAGCAAAAACAACTAAAATATGCTGCTATGAGAATAACTTAATTTACTTTTCAGTAGAGGCTCATAAAGATTATGTGCTATATCCAAAATTATCAGCTAGTTTTTAAAAGTGCCAAAGCCAGGTTCAAAAGCTAATCCCCATAGTTTCAAACCTCTAGCTGTTTTCCATAGCCCTTGTAGGGCTTACTAAGGCTGGACCTCAGATTTAATGTGCTTAGGTATTTTTAAAATCTCAAATACAATAAATCTAAAAGAATAAAATATCTAGGAATAAATTTAAGCAAGGAGGTGAAAACTTGCACATTTTAAATTATAAAACATTGCTAAAAATTAAAAATTACTTAATAGAAAGATGTCTCATGTTCAACAATAAAAAGACAATATTGTTAAGATGTCAATACTACCAAAATGATCTACAGATTCAAAGCAATCCCTATCAAAATCCCAACACATATTCTTTACAAAAACAGAAAGTCAATTTTAACATTGATATGGAACTGAGAGGCACCAAACCATATTGAAAGTTTCTGACTTTAAAACTTATTACAAAGCTACAGTAAGTAATCAATACAGTGTGGTACTGACATAAAAGCAGACATACAGACCAATGGAATAGAATTGAGAGCCCAGAAATAAACCCAAACATTAACGGCGAACTGATTTTGACAACAGTACCAAGTCCATTCAATGGGGAATGTGCTGAGACAGCTGGATTTCCACATATAAAAGAATGAAGTTGGATCCCTACCTCAAGTCCTATAGAAAAACAAACTGAAAATAGATCAATGACCTAAATATAGTACTAAAACCATAAAACTCTTAGAAGAAAACATGGGAGCAAATATTCATGAGTTGTGATTTGGCAAATGATTTTTAGGTATGATACCAAGGCATAAGTAACAAAAAGAAAAGGCAGATAAACTGGATTCCATCAAAATTTGAAACATTTTTTTTTGTTTTTGCATCAAAGGATATTATCAAAAAAGTAAAAAGACAATCTATAGCCCTGGCTGGTGTGGCTCAGTGGATTGAGTGCTGGCCAGCAAACCAAAGGGTTACTGGTTCGATCCTCAGTCAGAACACATGCCTGGGTTGTGGGCCAGGTCCCCAGCAGAGGCATGTGAGAGGCAACCACACATTGATGTTTATCTCCCTCTCTTTCTCCATCCCTCACACTCTCTCTAAAATTAAAGAAATCTTTTTTTAAAAAAAAAGACAATCTACAGAATGGGAGAAAATGTTCCCAAATCATGTATCTCATTAGAGTTTAATATCCAGAATATTAAAAGAATTTCTCCATTTCAACAATAAAGAAACAACCCAAATATAACATGGACAAAGGACTTAAATAAGTTGTGACAACCAAAAATGTCTCCAGTCATTTGTGAGTGTCCCTGGGGGCAAAACTTCATCCAGTTGAGAACCACTGGTATGCACGTGGCTCTGTATTTGCATGTCTGTTCTGGCTGCACCCTCACAAATGTTAGGGGTGCACCAGTCAGACACATTGCTTGGTTTTTAATTTAGACAGATGAAGATTTAAAGTACAGCTCTGTAACTTACTAAATATCCTCAGCATTTAACCTCTGAGCTTCAGTTTGACCTGAGCTTCATATGACCACTCCATAGAGCCTGAATCATAATGCCTACTAGGGAAGGTTGCTTTCAGGATCCAATGAAGTTATTAGCACCAGTAAAATACTAAATACTTAATATTAATTCCCTTCCTTTTCATTAAAAAAAAAAAACAATGGACTAAACAGCTTTAAGACCTATGCCACAGAGGTGTCTCACAGATGACTGTTAGGCTAGGATCTCTGCCATCAAGGAGTTCACTATGTAGTGAGGGACACAGGAAAGTAACTAAATGACTTCCAATCTAACTCCCATTTCAAATGACAGCTTTTTTTTTTAATCTCTGTTTTAGCTTCACAAACTATTTCTTTATTCCCTAAGGCCATCCAACTGAAGTCTACCCTCTAGCCTACTTGTACAAGCAGTATGAATTTAATTCACATTCTAGACACCAAATAGCCAAAGTAAGACTGACATGAGTCAGAAGAACCCTAGGGGTGTACAGAATGGTCTTAACGTAAAAACTACTGGGTCCAGTTGCCCAGGGACTTACATCTTAAACCAGATCCAAACCAGGCTGGCCTCCTCAAGAGGCAGGTAAGGCACCTTCCCCAATGTGTTTCTTTCAAGTTTTCGTGTAAAGCTGCTAAGTCACATTGTGTTATCTTTTCAAGTATTCACCTGTGAAGGCTACAATAAACTGATCCCATTGATATGCCACTGTTCAGCATATTATTAATACTTTTTTTTCTTGAAGAATTCTTCAAATTTAGGATGAAAATCACAGGATAACAATCAGTATCATTACTATATGGTCACAACTCTTAAGCAGTACAAAAGTAGGTGTTTTGCATACTCACTACTTTAAACATACTTTTTTCTTGCCATGTGTTTTGAGACTCTGAAAGCAATTTTAGAAGAAAGCGTTATTCCATATCATTGAAATGAATGTATCGCCACTAAAGGGGGAAAGGTGCATTTGATTATTTTTGTCCTATTCCTTCACAGTTACTTTTTTTTAATGATTAAGATTGATTCAATGGTCTTAGAGTTTGCAAACTAGGAACACGGGCAAAAGACCTGTGTTCCAAAAAAAGAAAAGTTAAGAGTTCTTTCAACTCTTCTTTAGAATTATCAGTCCTGCATTATTAGCTCTAGGACTGGCCATCATCATGACTACCCAGGAGTCATGATGATGAAAATATTCATGCACAGGACAGACACTAAGAGGTCATGTCTGGTGGGTGGATAACAGATGCTAGGTGGATGTCAAGGAGTCTGGATACATGAGGTAATCAGAGGGTTATCTGGGGCTTGGTATATGTCCACATATATATCCAGACATTGACACAGGACTATAAAGTTCAAAAATTTTAAGTTTGGGGGCTGGTCAGAACAAGAATAAAGTCTTTCTCCATATCTCAACCTTTATAATGTTAAATAATTCTAGCAGGGTGGTTAAAGTGACTCCACTTTATGTATTCCCTTGCCTTCACTTTTTCCTTACTATCACAGCTATAGCACAAGTGACACCATTTGGCCCTGTAGTTTTCTTTTTAACACCATGTACAAATCTTGAAATTAAAATATCAGAACAAAAGTGAAAAGAAAATAGTCAAATCTGTCACTCTTATGTCTCTTACCCCAATTTTTTCCTTATAATCTTTCCTCCTAAAAATTCAGTGGAAATGTAGTTTTATGGATGAACTGGTCAGCAAAATAGTTTTAAACTGAACTTACTGGGGCAACATTGGTTAATAACATTATTTTCAGGTATACAAGATTGTAATGACATCTATGTTTCCTACCATTACCATATATCTGCCTCCCTTACCCACTTCACCCTCCCCACCCCCTCTTCCTCCTCTGTTAACTACCATTCTGTTGTCTATAATCTGTGAGTTTGTGTTGTTAGTTCATTTGTTACTTTTTGTTTTAAAATCCATATATGAGTGAAATCACACCTTTTTTGTCCTTTCTCATCTGACTTGTTTCACTTAGCATAATAATCTCAGGATCCATCTAAGTTGTCCCAAATAGCAATATTTCAATCTTTTTATGGCTGAGTAGTGTTCCATAGCACAGTTATCCTTTTTAAAGGGACTACTAACAGTTTTCTAATCATTCATTTGTAATGGAGCAAAAAACTAAAAACTGCCCTGGCTGATGTGGCTCAGTGGATTTAGTGCTAACCTGAGAACCAAACGGTCACTGGTTCAATTCCCAGTCAGGGCACAAGCCTGGGTTGCAGGCCAGGTCCCTAGTAGGGGATGCAGGAGCAACCACACACTGATGTTTCTCTCCTTCTATTGCTCCCTTCCCCTCTCTTTAAAAATAAGTAAATAAAATCTTTAAAAAATCATTGTTTAAAAACAACCCTCACTGTTATGAACTGAATGTATCCCCAAGTGGTGATGTGAAGCTCTAACCCTCAATATCTCAAAATGTGGCCTTATTTAGAAACAAGATCTTTACAGAGATAACAAAGTTAAAATGCGGTCATTAGGATGGGCCCTAAACCAATGACTGACTTCCTTATAAAAGAAGAAATCTGGACAGAGACAGGACATACATACACACAGGGAGAAAGCCATGTGAACAAGAAGGTAGAGATCAGGGTACTGCATCTACAAGCTAAGACACACTAAAGATTGCCAGCTAACAGAAGCTAGGAGAGAGGCATGAAAGCCTCTGACAGCCCTCAGAAGGAACCAACCCTTCTGGCACCTTGATCTCAGACTTCTAGCCACCAGAACTGTGACAATTTCAGTTGTTTATGTCAATGTGTAGTACTTTATTACAGCAGCTGTAGCAAACTAATACACTCACTAACATAACAGCGGAAGAAATATAAAAGGGGTAACTCACGAATACCAAGAGAATGGTATAAAGAGGAAATGAAAAATGTCAAGTTTTTGAAAGGCAAAAAATGGAGAGAGAAAAAAAGGAAGACCAGAAAGTAAGGAAGTGCTAAAACAAAAGCCTATGTTAATGGATGTATGGGAGAGAGAAAAAAAGAGAGAACTACAAGAAAATTTCCCAAAGTAATAAACATGATTTTCCAATTTGGAAGTTCCCATCGAGTGCCCAGCACAAAGGATGGAGGGGTACTGCACTTTGGTGGGTACTCAGGACAGAAAGATGCCAATAGACAATGTTAAAGCTTCTGCGGTTTCTTTAAAGGCAAAGGATCAAGAAGTCTTTATGTGGGCAGGGCTACACAAAACACATCATGCTCTCAATCAGAGGTACAGAATCCCAGTGCACCACTTCACAAACTGTCCAAGAGAACACACAGCTACAGATGATTCTGCTTGTGGGATAAAGCTTCACCAGGCCTGAGAAGCACCTAAATACTACTGAATGGGGCAAAAAGTCCTTACTTTTTTTTCCCATAAAATAACAGACACATTTTTCATTTTCCTCAGGAACTTTATTGATTTGGGTATTTTGAGTATGTCAGGTATCTCACACTGTTGGCTTTTCTAGTGGGTAGAAACCAGGGGTGCTGCTAAACATCTTCCAATGCATAAAACAGCCCCACAACAAAGAATTATTTGGCTAAAATGCCAACAGTACCAAGAAGCTTCGCAAACCGCCCTTGACACTTTCAATCAGTCACAGCACCTTCTCCATACTTGGCACATGTCTTTTTGTGTGTCTTAATTGCATTTTTACCTTTCTTGAAATAATAAAGCATAATACTCTGAAAATGTTGTGGATCTTCTATCCTCAATATTAAAATAGCCCCATAAAATTCAATTTTGATAATTTTTTTTAAATGCACACTGACAGCTGTCACAATACAATCTAACAAAATTGTTTCAAATGAAGTTAAAGACAACTAAACACTACTACATCCATTGTATGGAAAAAACTAAACAAGTTTTTTGACCAACCCAATACATTTCCTCTGTGTTTTTATGCCCTTGTAACTTTTTGAGACTGGTGACAGATCCGCCTCCTACCCAGGAGCAAGGGTACAAAACAGGCCCAGAACTGCAGGTTCACCATGAAGCCAGATGAGGAGGGTACTTCGCAGATGTTCCAGTCACTCCCTGCCCATGAATGGTCCAGGGACCAATATTGCAAATCACAAATGAAGGTAATTCATCAAATGATGAGAAAGTAAGGAGAGACTTTTAAAAAAGATACAATAAAGATGCTTCAAAAAAACTGAGAGGATGGGAAAGGATAGAAAGAGAGGGAAGTGGAGAAACAAATTTAAAAGCTTGGGACTTGTTAAAAAAAGCAATTCCTCAAAAGTAAGTCTTCAAAAATTTAAAGGAAAACTATTTTCATTCTAGCATTCTATAGCCAGCCTACTAATCAAATATTAGGTTAGAATAAACTTTCAGTCTTGTAAGGTTTCTCACAGACATGACCTCCTGTGATCCCCTTTTCAAAAACTTACAGGAGTATGTGCCCACCAAAACGAGGAAGCATGCTGAGAGGACCGTCTAGAAACAGGACACAACACAGGAGAAAATAATGGGATTGAGGTGAGGTGCTGACTGCTCTGAGGAGTTTTGTAGTTCTGTCAGAAAATGTGGGCCTGAATTAGTGATTGGTACTGAGAAACATAAGCCAACAAAACAAATCCAGAGAAAACAAAAATTTGAGCTGGTAAAGAAACAAAATCATTGCACATGCTTGTTTTGAACAATGTTTAGTCATGAAATATAAACCTGAATACTGAGAAAATAAAAAATTATGTTACAATTGTATTGAGAAGATAGAAGGAAATGTAAAGATTATATAAAGATGAACCTTCAACTTGCACAGTAGGAGATCCATAGACAATGTCTAAAATTTAAAAAAAAAGCTGTAATAGTATAAACATACAAACATGGGACTTCAGTCACAAAAGAAATAAGTAAAAAAGTTAAAACAAGTTGCTTTTAATAAGCAGTAATAACCAGCAAGGAAGAAACTACTTTTCATCATATACCTCAAAATACTGTTTGAGTTTTCAAACTATATATAAAAATAATAAACATTTTAAAGATAAATAGAGCTACTATAAGATGCAGCCTTATGAAAAAAAATCAAATTTACAGTAATGAAAACTACTAAGAAAAAATAAACACCAAGAAAACACAAGCATTGTGGGTTTCATTTGGTTTTGCTTTTAATTAGGAAAAGCTCTTTTCCAACATTTTAGGATCAGTATCTGTGGTCCATTTGAGCTTTAGGGATGTCTCATTAACAAGACAAAACACCCAGGTTCGATTCCCAGCCAGGGTACATGCCTGGGTTGCAGGCCATAACCCCCAGCAACCGCACATTGATGTTTCTCTCTCTCCCCCTCCCTTCCCTCTCTAAAAATAAATAAATGAATCTTTAAAAAAAAAGACAAAACAAATGAACCAAGAAATTTAAATACAGCAAAGTTCATATAAATTATCTAGTTCATTCACCTGGCATAAGAAAATGTCCTAACACAAAAGCCCCTTTCCACTCTATGGCAAGAATACCAGCAAAAGATTTAGGGAGCATTCAGAAGATAAAAAAATCACCCACCTAATATAAGTACATTAGTGTTTTTCAAATAGAGAATAAAATTTCATGTAGTTTTACAATCTAAGTAAATGTTTATAAAAGTCAGTTATTAGATTTTATATAAAAATGTTAATTACTTAGCAACTTCATGAACTACTCAACAACAGAATTTTTCTTCCAGTTAAGCATTTACCTGCACTATACAGGCTGATGCAAAAGAAAGTTTATGGTTCTCTGTATGGAAAGTAATACAATAATTAATAAATAACAATACAAGAATAAACTGATGTACTCACAACTATAAACCTACTTTTGCCCCACCCTGTATACACTAGGCATAGCAGACAGCTCTGCTTTCTAAAGATAAGGCTCCACCTACAGGCCTGGACAACAAAATTCACAGAGGTAAATTTTGATGGCAAAAATTTACAAGGCTGAAATTTATAAATATGTAGTGTACAAAAGTTATATAAAATATTACTAACTTATAAAAGTGTATTTTCTATCTTGACACTACAAAAATAAAAATTCTGGGTGTCAAGATAGCAATTTTAAGCAAACACACAAAGCACTCATTTTTATTCAGACATAAACACCTTCCAACTAAACATATTCTCCCACTAAAAATGTAAGTACAGAAGCTCTCTCCAAAATATTTTCTGTGACTTATGTTCAACCACTCATGCAGTACTCCCTTCTCAATCCCTTCCTACTGCAGTTTTACTATAAAAGCCTGCTTTACATAGAAGTAGACTTAATTCAACCTACAAGACTTGAAGCTATTTCAGGACAAGATGGATTTTTATCCTTTGACCCTGTGACTCTCCATACTGTCTCCAGAGGTTAAAGCTCCTGGTCTGCTGCTCTGACTCTGAATTTCTAGGCCGCTTGTGGCTCTGGTTTAACACACAAACTCATCTAATCCTCAGAATCAGCCTATCGGTAGGTATTGTTATTTCCATATTACAGGTGATACAAATGAATAAACTATATACCAAAAGTGTACTCATGAATTTGGGAATTCCTAAAGGTATCTATGAATGTATTTCTGTTTAAGTGAGAAGTCCTTCTGTTTTGAGAGTCATTAAATATCAAATCATTCATTTATTCAATTACAGTGAGTAAAACACAATTAAAACTTTACTAGAATGTTATCTACACATGTAGTTACCAAGTTGAGTCAAAGATACAATGAAGAAAGCACTAGTTCAAAAAATAAATCTGTTCAAAAACTCAAACTCAAATACTTAACAATATCAGGGGTTTCTCCTGGCTACCCACAATGCAATGGGACAAGGGTTCCTGAATGGAATAAGAGGCTAGAAGCTCCCTCTAACTCTGAAATGGTTTAACTCTGTGCTTCTACACACAGTCCAGTCCCATGTAACTCAGGGAAAATCCTTGAAGAAGGTAGTATGTTGGATACTGACATGCCATGTCTGAAAAAGTCCAGCTGAGTCCATTTCTCCTTCTTAACGCTAATCAGAATCAATTTCCTCTCAGGCTGAGCCCAAAAGCAATACTTAAAGAGTTTTTTACACTCAGTCAACTCGGCAGTGATGTGCTTGCATCATGGAAGGCAGAGGAACCTCAGCTTCACTCTTCCCACAGCAAGCACCAAGTAGGCCTGTGGAGCTATATTTTTGCCCCTGTGCCTCTCCATACTGTCTGTCTCAAGAGGTTCAAGTTTGAGAAGGCAACCAATTACTGCTTGGCTGGTATTTTTCCCCCTGTCACCGTTGGGTTTGCATATACAAATGGTTCAGAGAAATTCAAGGCTCCTATGCAGCTGGTGCTTTCCTATTAGCAGTTCATAGATGCTGACATTAACAATAAGTTCTCCAGTTCCACCTAATAAAGCCAAAACAAAACCCTAAAATTGATTTAAGCATGTCAAATAGATGCATGAGAATTCTTATATCCCTGGGCAATGTGGTGGCACAGGCACAGGGGCACTGATATGAGGTCAGTGCCACCACACAGTTTATGCCTCTGGCAAATCCAACTTAGCTTCTGTCTTCACCTAGTAAATGAAGCTATTATCTCTACCCTGCAGGGTTGTTGTAATTCTTCAAGAGATAATTTATGTAAGGCACAATGTGTCGCCCAAAGATGATGTTCAATCATGTAACTGTAATGATGACAATCTGTTGCAAACATTAAACACCTTCTAGAAACATTCAGTGTTCCTAAAAAGTAGGCATTGGTACCACTTTAAAGATTAAGAGTTTCTTTAAAAAATAATCACATGTAGAACCCCAAAGGAAACAAAAAGTACATTCCTTATAGTTCTTCAGTAAACCCAAACATTGCTTGACTTATGTTGGCTCAGAAGAAAGGCACAGCACTTTACAAAGATCAAAAATTTACAGACTCAACTGTTGGGGAAAGAAACACACCAAAATTCAGAGAGCAACACCCTGGCTGGTGTGGCTCAGTGGGCTGAGTGCTGGTCTGGGAACCAAAAGGTCACTGGTTCAATTCCCAGTCAGGGCATATGCCTGGGTTGTGGGCCAGGTCCCCATTTGGGAGTGTGTGAGAGGCAACCAGTCAATGTATCTCTCACACAGTGATGTTTCTCTCCCTCTCTTCCTCTCTGTAAAAGTAAATACATTTTCTGTTTAAAAGAAAGAGCACCAATTCAGAGTTCTTAATTCATATTAACTATCTGATGATTTTACTGTCTCATAACACAGGATGATATAATTAAATTATCAACATATCTTTATATTTAATAGATTATGCCCAGATACCTTGTAAGGGCTATTCACATTCAGACACTTCTCTTTTAGAATGAGTTAAAGCCCTGGCCCATATGGCTCAGCTGGTTTGAGTGTCATTCCATAACCAAAAGGTTACAGGTTTGATCCCTGGTCAGGGCATGTATGGGAAGGCAAACAATCACTGCTTCTCTTTCATATCTCTCTATGTATCTCTCTCTCTCTCCCTCCCCCCCCCACCTCCTCAGGTAAGGATAAAAAACAATGTAAAATGAGTTAAACACCCAGTCTCCCAGTCTCTAGAACACCTGGACATACCCATCTTGCTAGGAGCAATAAGTATCACATCATAATGCGACGAATAGATCAGAATCATCCCAGGCCATTGTACAATTAATTCTACTGTTTATTCAGAGCTATAAAAAAGTCTTTTAAGTAGATGTCACTTCCAGATTAACCAATGAACTTTGTTTATAATTATGATACTTTCTCTTTGAAAGAAAGCCTCTTACTATAGATTTAAAAACATGCTTAAATTAATTATCCTTCCCATATTTCAGAAATAGGTAAATTCAGAAAGTCAGTTACTAAAGAAGTTCTTTGGTACCATATGCCTACCTTTTTTCTTGCAATAAAATCATTCGTTCCTACTTTTGAATTTCTGAAGAATGCTTTTCCCATCCTCAGCTTCTACTCTTTGTCTAATAATTACTTAGTTATAGTCATCAAAACTAAATAATTTTTAAACCTAGATCCTGGTACTCCTTTCTCGTTGAAACAACAGTTTTTAATAATCATGTATCTTAATCTTTTCAAACCCATGCCCCTTTACACCCCATATAATGTTACTTAAAATTAAACTAAACAAGTAATCACAAAAATTAAAAATCAAAACAATGGGAGAGAGCACACAGGACCTTCAAAAAGTTTTCAATGCACTGAAAACAGGTCTCACAGCTCAGCTGCTCCAGCTTACTCTATTTGAGTTCTTTCTGCACAACCTACAGTCATCTCTTCCTCTCCTTCCCCTTTAAACTACTTTTAAAATTAACAGATCCTCTGTCCCCATGACCATACTCCAAAGGTGCCTATGTTTACACATTCCTTCCACCCCTCCTCAAATCCTACTTTTTCTACTAGAATCTGACAAACCTTCAAGGCCAGCTTCTTACTACTTCCATTTGACACCTCCATCTCTCCCCTTCTCCTCCTTAGTTCAACATTTACAGAAAGCAAAGGGGGCAAACTGACCAGGAAGTGCCTGAAAATTAAGGAGACAGTATTTATTTACTCTAATATTAACAGCTAAAGCCACAGATGGCTAGAGAGCAAACACAAGGTGATAACAGAAAACACCTAAGTAACATAATATCAACACATGTAAAGAGGTATGATTCCTGTATCTGAAGGTAATCAAGGAAAAGTGAGTACTGAGGAAAATGGTTAAATGTTTGGGGCAGGTGGAGATGGTAGGGAGAAGACTGAATTGAGGGAACTGAGATGATAAATTTAGATTTGCTAAAACAGGTGAGAACAAATCACTGTAGACTTTGAACACTGAACGGCAAGATAAAAAAGATGCTAGGAACTGAAAACAATTTAGAATTTATAAATTTAAAGTAAATTTTATTTATAATTTGCATGGTTGAAGAAAATAACTTGTAGTTCAGACAAGTATACACATGACTAAATGATAAAATTAAGATGGGGAATTGGACAAAATTATGGATAGGAAATGAAATAAAGGCAATATAGACTCAGATATTGTTCATAAGATTAGAGAAGGAAAGACTTTCTAAACCGTTCAAATATGCCAAAAAGTTAGATAAAAGGCAAGACACCAGCTACCTAAACATCACAAGGTGTGTTTTTCTGTGCATCAATGTTTCTCCTCCAAAGTAGTAGAAAAACCTGTTTTGGATGATTCACATTCCAAGTATATGACATTATAGATATAGTACCACGTAATAAAGTTCTAAAATCAAAGATTACAAAAATAGGTACCACATTCTAAATGGATTTTTAAAAGATCTTTCTAGGAGCTCCCCCTTCCCTTTTCTAATATACTTAGGTAGTCTCCCAAATTATATAGCTGACCTATATAATCTAAAAGATCCCACTTTCAATAATCATATACCTCCTTGCCTTTCAGCCACATCTTCTTTGTATAGAGGTGAAATGGAAGTAGGAAAAGGAGCTGATGCTGTAACCATTTTGTTATGTTTTACAAGTAAAATGATTTCTGGCTCCTTTCTTCCTCATTTCTTAGTAACAATTTTAACACCAATGTAAACTGACAAATAAGATCACTGAAATTTAGCACTGAAAGGCATTAAGGTAAAAAGAAACTAAACTGTAGTTAGTGAATCAAATAAGAAAACAATGTATACTTTATCATCATTCTAATCCTGAAAGTCACATTAGAGGCTTTATCTTGCATTGCAGCATAGTTTATCTCCTAACAATTTTTTTCTCCTTCCCTTTAAAAAGTATTTTTAATGTATTGAATTTGAAAGGGAGAGGGGAACAGAGAGGGAAAGGGGCAGAGAGAGAGAGATACCAACTCATCATGGCACCCACTCATGCATTCACTGGTTGCTTCTTTAGTGTTTAGTATTAGTGTCTGGTGTTAGTAACAGTATGTTACTAAAATAAAGAATCAAGCTTCTGGCAGGAAAGGTAGATTAGAAAAAGCACAACTAATTGCTAGCAAAGCAACCAAAACTTATTCAAATGCATTCATAAGGACTGAGCAAAAAGGAAAAAGAACTCATGGACATGGACAACAGTGTGGTGATCGCTGGGAGAGGGTGGGCAGGGACATAAGGCAATTAAATGATAATGGAAAAAATACAATAAAAATTAAGTTTTAAAAAAATGCCTTCTTACCAAGATATAGCCAATAAAGCTTATCTAGCCTGTAATAAATATCTTCAAAGTTTTAATAAGACAATATATAAAGGATTCTGCCTAACAACTAGTGAGTTGTTTCACCCTGAAGAAGGCAAATGACAGAACAGAAAACACCGAAGCTCAGCCAGAAGCTCAGCCAGAAGTATGTAGTACGACTTATTTATAAATGAAGGGAATAAAACTGGTAAAATCAGGCTTTCAAAACAAAGTTCCCAAGCCACTGCCTAGTGATTAGGCAAGTCAGCGTGTACGTGTGCACATGCACACGGGGTCACAACAAAAAGGAAAGGGTTTAAATTAAAGGTGGGCTGACAAGTCAGACTTGAAGAAAAACTTATTAGCTTGCTAAGCACCTAAGGGAGATAGCTGAGTCTACCTCCTAACAAGACAGTTTCAGGCTAAGTGTTACTGTGCTGCTATATATGAGGAAATAGGCATACAAAAGCATAACCCAGGAAATAGTTGTTGACAAAGAGAAACAAGCTATATTTAAACTAATTAATATTTTAAACATTGCAAATGTTCACTGTAATGATCATCAGCTTAATTTAACCTTTTACCACCACTAATGCTTGGCACTGCCAGGATTATTCATCCAAGACTCACAATACAGGAAAGTTGAGCAAACTCATTCAGGGAAGAGCCACCGCTCTCAGAGAGGTCACCGGTAAGGACATTGTCTACTGCTTCCCACCTTTATTCAGCAGACGTCTACCAAGGTTCTTCAAAAAGCCAGGTCTGCCTTTGGTACCAGGCAGCAACCAGAGTCTGTCTGGCCTTCGAAGACTCCTAGTCTAGTGCAGAAGACCAGTCAGTAAACCATAAATTACAATACAGGGTGGTGTACCAATAAAGAACACAAAGCCCCAGCTGATCCTATTTGCTTCTTAACAACAGATTTTACTGTAGTGTTCGAGAGTTTTCACATGCTCCATTTCCAGTTCCTCTTAAACACAGAACTTTGCTTGGTTCTCAACTGTACCATCAAATGCTAAAACACAATCTATCATCTCATTTGCAGCATTCTATGACCATCTCTACCAACATTTGGGTATGGAGATACTTCAGTCTGATATACCACTATCAACTGCATATTTAACTGGAGAAAAGTAGTCATCCATACTACCCAATGCTCTTTCCTGCGTGGTCTTGGGCCACACTTCTCACACTCTGGCCAGGTATGGCCTGAGGCTGACCTGCCATCCAGGCAAAGTGAGGATGCTACACTAGAGGACCAGCCCAATGACCGTTAAGGGCTAACCCACTCTAGCTCTTTCGCTGCACCTTGGTGTGGGTTCTGCCACTCCCCATCTCAACATCATCTGCTACAATGCTACACTTTTCATTTTTAAGCCACCAAGAACAATTAACAGACCATCAGCAAAGAAACCATTAATGTGCCACTCAATGATTTGCAAATATTTCAAAGCTGTGTATTGTCAAAGCATTATGTACTAGTCAGGCCAGATTTAATAAATAGTAACGTTTACCGAGCATCTCTACTGAGCAAAGAGCTTCAACAGGGGCTGGCTAGACTCTTTTTCAATTAAAATAAAAGAAACAGGTTTGGAATAAAAATCCCCAAATGTGCATTTAAAATTGGTCTAGTGGCTTGTTAAAAAAAAAGCCTTCAGAGTATTTCCAAATATTCAAAGTTCCAGCACTTTCTGAAAGCATGGGTGGTGATCTTTCTCGTTCTGGGTTTCTCAACTATGCCTTCAAAACGTCACTAGATTTTCAGTGAAAATAGTCTTAAATTGTCCAAAAGAAAACGGTGATCCACCGGGCTCAAAGTTGCGAGAAAAGCCTTTAGTATAAAGTGGCTCTTAACAACTTACAGTCAAGTTAAGACTGACCTGGGGGAAGGAGTTTGGGAACAGAAAAACTACTTACACTGCGGACTGGGTCCACAACCTGGAGGTAGAGCCGCCGGGCGCGCGCACCGCCCCGCAAAATAACAGCAACTTCCCAGCCCCGGGCCCTGCAGCGGGTCACGTGCCGCCGGCGCCCCCCTCCCCCAGGGCCGCGGGCGGGATGGAGATGCGGCCGCCAGCCGCGCTTTTCTCGCCGTGACCACACTTCAGCCTCAGGTCGAGCCTCCTGGCCAGAAAACCGCGCGAGTGAAGGGGTCTGAAATGACCATCAGCTCTGGCAGCGGCGGAGGCATCCGAATTTTTCAGCCTTCACTTCCTCCCTCGTGTTCACCCAGCGGGTCGCCCCCCAGCCCATTCCACCAGCCCGTCCTTCCGCGGCGCCTGCGGGCCTGTCTACGTGACGGCGGCAGCCGGGGGCGGGCAGCGAGGGGCGCGAAAAGGGGCGGCTCGGCCCGCTCTGTCCCTGAGGCTCCTGTCCTTCGGCAGCACAGCCCTGCGCGAGTGGGAACCCCTAGCCTCTTCGCGCGTAGGGACACAGCGCAAGCCGCGGAGGGTGACCCGTGGCTGCGCGAGGAGCGCGGTCCCGCACCCGCTTACCTGCGGCGGCTGGGCTCCCAGCCTGCGCCGTCACCCGCGGGCAGCAGAGGCGAGGCGGCGACTGGACGCCGACAGCGAGGACCAGCTGGGCAGGACGGCCTCGAAGGCAGCCGAGGAGGCGGGGCCTGCCGGGGGCACGCGCGAAGCCCCAGCGCCCGCCGCCGCAGCTACCCCTGGAGCCGCCTGGGCCGCTGGCGACCCGGCAGCCCCTCATGAATGAGACGCGGCGGCGGCGGCGGCGAGATCGGGCTAGCGGCGCACAGACCCCGCCCTGTCACGTGACGGCGTGCTGCGCCGCCTTCTCCGGCCTTTCTGCGGGCCTGGCTGTCTCAGGAGCCCCACACCCCTGCCTGCCTACCTCCCACGCTGCTGGACTGGGCCTGGACCTCACTAGTGTTTGCAGCAATGGGAGCGTTACTTTTCTAAAAATAAAGTTTCTTCTGGTCTCCATGGCAACCCTGTCGCACATCACGTGGAACTTAGAGCCCAGTTGCCAAAAAAGAATAAATAGTATTCAAGTGCAAAAAGTATAGGGCATAAATGTTTTTCCACTTTTGATCACCAGTAGTGCTTCTGACTGGTTACTTTATCCTGTCCCCTTTCCACCTCTCAAAACCTATTACGTCCTTTTTAATATATATTTTCTAAGAAAATGGAATACCATTGCTTAGAGCAATGGATTACCAGTGCTCGATATTGTTGCACACTGATTTTTGTCTTTTTATAGCCTATTCTATTATTGAAAGTTATAGATGAAAGTACATGTATATTACTTCCAAATAACATTTTATTTCTCATTATGCATCTTATGGATAAGTTTTATTGGGTTAGCCAAAAAGTCTGTTGCATTTTTTTCCCAAAGGATGGCCCTAGTAGCCTTTAGTTGTTTTTAACTTCATTTGAAACAATTTTGTTAGATTTTATTGTGACAGCTGTCATTTCAACATGCATTTTTTAAAAACTTATCAAAATTGGTGAATTTTTGGGCCACCATTTTAATATTGAAGATGGAAGAAAATATGCAACATTTTGGCATATTATGCTTTATTATTTCAAGAAAGGTAAAAGCACAACTGAAACACAAGATTTGTGTAGTGTGTGGAGAAGGTGCTGTAACTTAGCAAGTGTGTCATAAGTGGTTTGCAAAGTTTCTTGGTACTGTTAACATTTTGGCCAAATTCTTTGCTGTGAGGCTGTCTTATGCATTGGAAGATGTTTAGCAGCACCCCTGGCCTCTACCCATTAAAAGAAGCCAATAGCGGGAGGTGGCCAACATACATATTCAGAATATCTGAATCAAGAAAGCTATTGCTGAAAATGAAAGTGTGTCTTATTTTATGGAAAAAATGTAACTGATTTTTTTTTTGGCCAACCCGATAGCTTTGAGGCTATTGAAAAAAAGTCATTTATATAAAGTTCATGTGTGGTGAGCCAACATGGAGTGTGGTATGAGTGGGTTATGCTGAGAGGAGGGAACCTGCTCTCTGTCACAATGCTCCCCTTGGCTGGTTCCATAGAAGGAACCTTTGGCCTTTCTCTAGTATTCAACCAAGCTTTGCCTCATCCTTAACCAAAGCCCAACAGATAGAGGTGGTTTCACTGGCCTAGGAATTTTCCTCCTCTGTGCCTTTCACCTGATTTCATAAGCAAAATAAAACTTTCAAAAGACAAGGACTGGAATTTTCCCTCCATAGTTCAAAGCATTTTACTCAGCTATGGAGAGTGGAATTAAAGGAAAAAGAAAAGCTGAATCTTCAGTTTCTACATCAATAAAATGGAAATAGTAATGCCTTTCTCACAGGATTGTTTTGAGGATTTCACACAATTCCCTATGAAATGCCTATTTTAGCTTTAGTATCTTGAACATACAACATGTTGTTGGTGTTCAGTTTTTTTCCTTTTCTCCATTTTTCCCACTTAGACTTTCATGCTCCTCTCAGACTATTTTCACTACCTGCTGCCTTGGGAGGGAAGTGTTCTGCTAAGCTTCCTTTCTTCCTTTTATCATTCAGGAAGCTATATCCATTCCTCACTTCCTCCAACTTTAGATTTGATACCTCATCCTGAATGATCCATTCACATTTCTAGATTTCCTCATTCTCTGGTGTCTACCTATTTTACTCCACCACTTAAGCAAACTGGATACTCATTAAATATCTGTTACATGATTTCCCTGTACTTCCTGCCGCTGACACCTAAGCAGTGTGTGCTGAGCCACTGAATTCCCACCTATCTACAGGAAAGTCAGAGGAAGGAAGCTCTTCCTTCACCTGTCCTTTGACTCCACTACCCTCCAGCTCCAGCACTTAAGAAGAAGGGGGGAGGGAAAGGAAAGAATGAAGAGGAGGACGTGAGAAGGAGAAACAGGCTTTTCATCCCTTTATTCCCCCTCAAGCTACCAACTTATCTCACAACTTTCTCCCTAGACAAGCTACCTGGGGAGAGGAGTCTCAAAATTTTTAACTTCTTCACAGTAGTTCTCCTGCTTCTCCTCCACCCCTGAAACAATCTTTGGGTTGCCAAATACAATAGATCCCTCTCAGGTCCTCTTTCTCACGGTCTCAATAAGGAAAGACAATACTGACCACAATTTCCTCCTTGAAACTCCTTCCTCTCATCAGCCAGAGTATCTCTAAGAGCCACACGTGCCTGTGCACAGTGACTTTTGACATTTCCACCAGCATGGTCCGCAGTGACGTCAAGTTCAGGCCCATCACATTTGCTTTCCAACCTGCTCCTCCTGAGTCTGCTATCTCGGCTAATTGCACCATCATCGCATTTAGTTATCCTGGTCAGAAACCTAGGAGGGAGTCTCATTGCCTTCCACTTCCAGTCCATGTCCATCAAGTCCTGTCATTTCTGCTCTCTTAAACTCTCCACAGACAATCAGGCCCTACCTTGCTGTGTTTCTTATGATCCATTGCAGGTATATTCAAGCTGGTCTCCCTGACCTACATTCTTATACAGTTCTAAGTAGCCTCCACCCTGAATTGCAGATCTGACCATAGCACAAATTATTGAAAATCCACCACCTAGAGGAAAAAGTTCAAGTTCCCTAGAATGGCATCCAGAGTGCTCCTTTTCTTTCAAATCTCTCCTGCTCCTTATAGCCAATATCCTTTAGCCATTCCTTTTACAATGGGAAATTTTTTAAAATATTAACTTCTGTATTTCTCCATGTATTTCCTCTTTCTTTTCCCTCTTATAAGAAATGCACCAAGGCATTCTGCTTGTCTCAAGGAACTTCTGGAAAGCAGAAGTTGCCTAGAAGATATTTCCTTCCTGTCTTTAATTTCCAAAATCTAAATCAGCAGGGAGAGGGCCCATAAGAAAGGGTCAACTTGAGGGAATCCAGAAGGGGGAAGGCTTTTCCCTAGAGTAAGAATCCAGTCTCCCCAGCTCAGAGTTGGAAGGGAAGTGGTCCTATGCCCTCCCTCCGGCAGGTCCCAGGGGAAGTGATTAAGCCTTAGAGAAATTTTTGTTGTTGTTTCCAGCTTGTACATCTGTTCTGTAAGGACAAAGACTAGTTAGCATTGTCTGAGTCATTACTATATGCTTAGCTCTTCTAGTAATTCTGACTACAAACTTCGAAGGTAGATGCTATTATTAACATCAAGTAATCAATGTAGAAGCTGAGGCACAGAGAGGTTAAGTGACTTACCTCAGGTCTTAGAGTTAGTAAGCAGTAACCCTGGGCTTTGTGTCGAGGCGTGCTTGACTCCCAAACCAATATTTTTCAGCACCAACTTCCACCACCTTCCATTAGTTGTCTCCACTGTCCTACCTCAATCAATGTCTCCTTTTCTCATACTACTAGTGTACCTTGTAGAGATCACTGTCATAACACTCATTTTGTACATAGTAGGTGCCCAATAAATATCTGATGAAAAATAAATGAGGATTTCCATTTCTAATAATATGTTAGCTTGGGTGTCTGGACTAAGTTTCACTGAAAACAACAACAAAAATACTGGGTAAATATAATGGTTATAAAAATACTCGTTAAGATACATTCTGGAAGGCATCTACAACTGGCAAGAAGTTAAGAAATAGCACGAGGACAGAATAAAGGCCAGAACCCACAGAGGTAAGCAGAGCCCAAAGTCATCTTTTGACTGGAAGGTATTTGCTGAATCCAGTGAATTTGAACATTGGTTTTTGCAGCCTTGGGAGCCTTGGGAGCAGGAGTGACAACCTAGTGTCTGCTTTAGGCAGGAGCTTAATAAAACTGGAACCCCAAAATCAATTAAGGCAAATCTCAATACATTTTCAAAGCTTTATATGATATTCTCACAATTCAATTAAGTCAAGAATCAATTTTTAAAGAGATAACTAGAAAAGCCTATTTGTTTGGAAATTCAGGATAAAAAACAAATTATGGAAATATGACAATATTTCAATGCTATGTATCAAGTATTTGATACTATGTGTGGAAGCTTGAGAGGTACTCAAGCTTCCCCTGAACAAGGAGTTAAAGGGAATTTTTTAGACCTAAAAGCTTATATTAGAAGAGAAAATGGTTGGAAATATAAAGAGCAAAAGAGTTAGAAAAAGGACAGCAAAATAAAGTCCAATAAAACATAAGAAAGATAAAATTGAACACAAACATACAATAGGAAGGACCAATTGGGCCAGACACTGGACTTGTGAAAGACTAACAAGTTCTATAAGCCTGTAGTGGAAAATGATCAAGGAAAAAAGAATGTAAAAACAACAACACGAGGAACAAAGAAAAAGCCATAATCACACATGATGTAGAAATTACAGAGATAATTTTGTGAACATTTTTAAGCCAATTAACTTGAAAACTTAGATGAAGTGGAAAAATTCCAAGAAATAAAATTTGATAAAACTAGTATAGAAAACCAGAATACATTCATAACCACTCAAGAACTTGAATCTATTGTTAAAAAAGGAAAATCTGGGCTGAAACACTTTTACCAGTGACTTTTATCAAACATTCAAGAAATAAATAAGATTAATCTCACACAAGATATTTACAAGTATAGAAAAAAGAGATTATTCCTCAACTCATTCTATGCGGGTAACATACATAACCTTATACCAAAATCTGACAAGGAGAGTATGAGAAACAGCAATTTCAGGCCAATCTCACTTATAAATATAGACACAAGTCCTAAGCAAAATTTCAGGAATTTGAATCCAGCAAAATGATACATCATAACTAAATTTGTCTACCTAAGAATGCAATGTTAGTTTCAGTTAATTTTAAATGAGAAAAAAAATGCAATTCACCACATTAAAGTATTAAAGAAAAATCATGATGATCTCAGTATATGCAAAAAAAAAACCCACCTTTGATAAACTTTAATAGCCACTCAGAAGAAATTTGTAGTGAACTAGGAAATCTTTTTAAATAAAAGATATTTACAAAAACCTGTAGCAAACAACATAAGTAACCATTTATTTTATTTGAATTTATATTTAAATTTTTTATTTATTGATTTGAGAGAGAAAGAGAGGAAGAGGGAGAGAGAGAAAAAGGGAAACATCAGTTTATTGTTATACTTATTTATGCATTCATTGGTTGTTTCTTGTAAGGGCCCTACTGGAGACCAAACCTGAAACCTTGGCAATGCAGATGATGCTCTACGCAACTGTGCTACCTGGCCAGGACTAAATAACCATTTCTTTTAAAATGGGGAACAAGGTGACAGTGCTGCCACCTCCACTTTTATTCATTATTGTGCCAGAGGTGATAAGTAGGTTAGTGAGATAAGAAAACGCAAATATATAGATGGGAAAGGAAGAAATCATGGCATAATAGTATTTGTAGGAATTCAAAAGAATATGTACATAACCTATTTGAAACAGGGTACAAAGCCGGTGTCCCCAAAAATATTCTCCATAGCCCATGGTTGGGGGATGGGGGCAGTGAATGATACAGCAGTTAAGATACTTTTCATAACTATGGCAAGTTGATAGCTGGTTGATAGCTGTGCTGCAGCTTCAGGCAAAAGGACTCTAACTTTCAGAGCATTCAGTGACTCATGACATAGCCAGGGGAGGTGGCCCACCCTGGATGTCCTTGTGTCCCTGTGTCATGGACAACTCTTGCCCTGACTAAAGATGGCAGCTGAAAGAAGGTAATAGACACGGGGGTGCGCTGGCTGGTGTAGATCAGTAGACTGAGTGTCAGCCTGCAAACTGAAGGGTCACTGGTTCCTTCCCAATCAGGGCACATGCCTGGGTGGCAGGCCAGTTCCCAAGAGGGCACATGAGAGGCAACCACACATTGTTCTTTCTCTCTGTCTCTTTCTCCCTCTCTTCCCCTCTCTCTAGAAAAAAATATTTTAAAAAGAGATTTAAAAAAAATATGGGGGAACTGGCAAAAGTAACACATTGTAGGAAAGGCCAGATAAGAAGTTACATAGGAAGCTCTGGGTCAGCATTTAAAATAAGGGAGGGCTGAGAGAGAGGAGGTAGCAGCCATGTTGTTTAAAAGGGTGTAGAAGGGACACCCCCATCAGCCATGAGAAAGGCAGCCATGAGGAAGGAGCCATGAAGTAGGTCTGCTATGTAAGGAGATGCCACATGGTTTTGGATTAAAAGCTGAAGTAAGGAAGAGGAAGTCTGCTGGGAAACCTGCCTGGAGGACACGGTGGTGAGCAGATGGAACAGGGACCTATCTAAGCATGGATTAGTGGGGGATGCCTGGAATGTTGAACTGTGACTAGGCATGCTTAGCTGTGGACTTCTGTTTTTCTGAAAGATGGTAACTCTGTCTGGAGTATTCTGAGACTGGTCTGGGTTGGCAAAGGGGTAGAATTATGCATTTTTGGTTGTTTTAAAGGGGGTGGGGCTTAATGGCAGAAATTTGTCATTATTCTGAATCTGTATAACATGTAAATAAACAACCCTTTTCCTTTTGTACCAAACTCTTGCACTGGGAGTCATGCTTCTTGGTAGCAGGCAATCAAATGTCACAGCTGTTCTAGAACAGCATAGGCAGGGTTCTCCAAGATATTGAGATAAATTATGAGTTTTTAACAATACAAAATCACTAACATTTACATATAAAATCTCTCTGGAAAATATCCAGCCATGTAATATGAAAAATAGAAGCATTTATTGAAGAAGATACAACGAACATTGTACATGGGACAATGACACCTCAGTCACCTTCAAGTAGGCACCTTGGGACATCACACAGTGTTCCCAATCACCATCAGCTGCTCCATTGTATTTTCCTGAATCTCATTGATGGTCTGAAATCTCTTCCCTTTCAAAGGTGATTTTAGTTTTGGGAAAAGTCAGGAGTCCCAAGTTGCCAAATCTGGGCTGTAATGGGGTCGAGTCACCTGAGTGATTTGATGTTTTGCCAAAAAGACTGCATGAGACATGATGCATGAGAAAGTACGTTTGATGAAGTTGCCAATCACCATTGCCTATAGCTACAGAGGAATGTTCAAGCTTATGCAAAATTTGATTCAGATTTGTTGCTCTACTCATTCAGTCATTTTGAATGTGACAGCCACAAAGTACACATGTTCACTCAACAGTGTCTACCACCCACACTGACTAACACAGTGAAGTTGTCATTGGTCATGCATGTGCATTTCAGTCCACTCTCCTGGGCTGCCAGGTTACATTGGTGTTGCACAAACTGTTCTTGTTTTATTAGCAATGGCTGCACTTTTTCTGGACAAACCCCCATATGTCAGAAATAAAAGTTTTGGAAAGATGTCATGCAATGTTTACTATAATTACCTCATGCTCCTTAACCTATCATATTTCTATAAGACTGCCCATTCTTCATCACAACTAGCATTAAAATACACAGGTTTAACTGTTTCTTTAGGTGTTCATTTCCTTACAAATGCTTCTGTGTCCTCTAAAACTTATATGAAATAAATTTGTACACTGTTCTGTTAATCTTCATTGGTTTAATTTTCAGACCCAGCCAGGGATCCTATAAGAGTGGAGGAAAACTTCTTCCTCTTCTACAATATAAAAAAAAAAAGTACTTAGAAATCAATCTAATAAAATACAGAATGCATAAGACTTTCTTTTTTGTAATAGATGCATGTGTTTTTTAGTTTTGTTTTTAAAAAAGTTCTGAAAATAAGGAAATGGGGGCTTAGAAGGGATGATGCAAAAGAGGGAAGGCTTGGGGTGGGGTTGGGGTTGTCAGGGATAGGTGGCAGTAGTGCCTCCTTCACCCTCATGCCTGGAATCATCTCTTGAAGAGGGACAGACTGTCACATTCCAGAAGAGGGGGATGAGTCCTTTATCATGTCTGTTCAATGTACGAGGAGATGTCAATTTCATCAGGGAGCCCACGGATATTGACCTCAAAGCGATCCTGCACATATTGAGGATTTGGACATCATTCTCATCTGACACTAGTGTGATTGCCAAACCCTTGGTGCCAAACCAGCCTGCTCTGGCCACCTGGTGCAGGTAGGTGTCAGAATCTTCAGGTATGTCATAGTTAAAAGCAATGTTCACCCATTTGATGTCCATGCCTTGGCCAAATAGGCTGGTAGCCAGAAGAATTCATCATTAAAAATCTTTAAACTGCTGATACCCAGAAACCCTCTCCTCCTGGGGCATCCCACTGTGGGTGATAATGGCTGGGAGGTTCTGCTCCACCAGGAGCTGGGCCAGGGCAATGCAGTGCTGCACAGACTTCACAAAGATCACCACCTGGTTGAAGTCAAGGACTTCCAGAAGATCAAAGAGCTTCTGGTTCTTCTTGCTGTCCTTCGGTTTCACATAGCACTGCTGCAACCCATGCAACATCAGCTTTGTCTCATCATCACGAAGATCTCCATTGGGTCTTGCATGAACCTGCAGCACACTAGATGGATCTTTTTGCTCAAGGTAGCACTGAACATCATGACCTCCTTCTCATGGGGGGTCATGCAAAAAATTTCCTGGACATCCCGATGCATGTTGAGCTATTCAAGCATCTTATCACATTCATCCAAGATAAAGTTTTTAATATGTTTGATGTTGAGGACCTTATTTCAAACAAGGGCAAGGATGTGGCCAGTGGTCCCCATGACGATATACAGGCAGTTCTTCTTCAGCACCTCTTCATCCCTCTTGATAGACAAACCACCAAAGCCTTGACATTGGGCATGTATTTAGAAAAGCACTTATACTTCTTGCTGATCTGAAAAGCCAGCTCAAGTGTGACACAACACCAGCACAAACACCTGGTGTTTCCCATGCCTGACTTGGCCTGGCAAAGGACATCCATTCCCAGAATGGCCTGAGGGATGCACTCACGCTGAACTTCAGATGGATGCTCAAAGCCACAGTCAACAATGGCCCAGAGCAACTCTGGCTTGAGCAAGAAGTCCTGAAAGCCAGAGCTATAGATGGAGACATAGGAGCCCTTAACATGCTTCTTGGCAGGGGCCTCAGTCCCATCTCCCCCCTGCTGCTGTTTCCATCTCATCATCTTCATAGTCTAATAGCTCATTGTCCACATCATTCTCTGCCATAACTGGGCAGCAGGCAGATAAGAGGGAGGGGTCTCTGAATGGGTTCATGTAAAGTAAGAGAAAACAAGGGAGGAAAGTGATATTAAGGAATAGAAGATACACTAGATTGTCAGAAGAGCTTAGCAAAGTGAATGCATATGGCGGCAGCAACAGCAACAAAGGAGGCAAACTTGCAAGACTTTTATACAGAGAATTATAAAACTTCATTGAAAGGTTATGATGAAGACCTAATTAAAGATATAAGATATTCATGGGTAGAAAAGACACAGTCTCATAAAAATATTCATTCTCCACAAATTAATCTGAAGGTTTAATGCATTTCCATTCAAAATCCCAACAGAGGTCTTTGATGCAGACACTGGCCTGCAGTGTCTGTGTCATTATGGGTGAAATGAGATATTCACATGGACTACCGAGTCCAGTGGAGGAAAAGGGACAGCATGGCTTTTCTCTCAAGGGGAGCTAAAGCCCAGCCTCTGCCATGACAGGCCTTTATTAGGTTTCTCCACCCATTACAAAATGGTCCTCATTTACTATGCACAGGTTCACTTTAGGTGGTTACCTTTTACAGAAAACAAAGGAACCAATGCTACTAATCACATCACAGAAGAGGGATATTTGCAGATGAAAAGTCAAAAGTACTTGGACTCATTATACTCATCCTTGGAAGGTTTAGCATGGTTTTTAGGTAGTTACTTTGCAGTAAATGTCCTCAATTCAGGGTGAGGGAGTTTTAGCAAAAAGCAAGACTCGTAGTGGCCTAGGCACATTGCAGGCCTGATTCCCCACGGGAGAACCTATCTGTGGGTGTGGGTCCTGTGTATCTACCCATGGGAGATGGGCTCACACCACACAGAACAGTCTCCTACAGGTCTCTTCTTTAAAAGACTCTTAGAGAAATAAAGAGCCCAGAAGCAGATCCAGCTTATACAGATACTTGATGTACTGTAGCAGTGGGAATTTAATTATTAGGGAAAAGATGGACTTTTCAATAAATGATGAGAAGGTAGTCCATTATCCACATGGAGAAATGCATTTAGACCCTACTCTAAACCGTATCTCAAAATCAGCTTTAGTTGGATTAAAGACCTATAATAAGAAAAACAAGTTTGTACTCCTGTCATCATTTTAAGGGTACATTTTCTTTTTACATTTTACTATTTCTGAAACTGTAATGTTTCTTACAATCAGTGGTAACTTATATTTAATGATATGTGATATATACCTTTTAGGAAACAATATAGAAGAACATGTTAACAAATTCTGGGTAGGAAAATATTTCTTAAGCAAGACACAAAAAGTACTAACTATAAAGGAAAAGACTGATACATTTAACTAATTTAAAGTTAGAACTCCTTTGAAAGAGGCAATAAATAGGGGAAAACAAATTGAAACCAAAATAAGCATCATCCTAGGAGGATATGTTTACCACATACATAATCAACCAAATATTAGAATCTAGAATATATAAAAAACTCATATGAATCAATTGGTCTAGCAGGCAGTAGAAAAATGAGCAAAGGAAAAAGTAAGATTGTCACAAAAGAATAAGAACAAATCATTGGTAAACTTATGAAAAGACATTTAGTTTCATTAGTAATCAGGGAAATGGAAGTTAAACTTCAATGAGATACCATCACACACTTATCAAAATGGCTGTAATTTAAAAAACGATTCAATCATAAGTGTTTACAAGGATGTGGAATGACCAGCCAGAACTCAGACGTGCTGCTGGTTGGAATTCAAATGTGTAACAATTTTAGAAAACAGATTGATGTTATCTAGAGTTGAAATGCACATACATGAAAGCCAGAAATTCCAATGTTAGGGATATGCCCTTGAAAAATTCTTGCACCAGTATACTCAAAGTCACACAAACAAGAACCTTTATGGCAGCATTGCTCATAATTGCAAAAAGTGAGAAAAATCTAAATGTTCACCAAAGGTGGGAGATATGCTTAAGTTATGCTATAATCATATGATGAAATACTACACAATTATATCATCATGGATGAATCCAAAAAATAAGATATTGAATGAACAAAGGAGCAAAATAAGATTCAAGTATGATTCTACTTACTCTATAGCATAAATGGGCCACCCTAAACAATATCTTGTTTAAGCATAAAAGCATAAGTAATTTTAAAAACTATTAAAAAAGTGCAAAAACAACAGAAATTTCAAGATAGGAAAGAGACTGGTGCAATCCGAGAGAGGTGTGCAGAGAGTCTTGGGCAGGGTAATGTGCTATTTGCTGACTTGGGTATTGGGCACATAGGTGCTTGTGGTGTCTTTATTTCACAGTAAAACAAATGACAGATAAAATGAATTTATAACTGAAAACGTCTGTTTATTTTTTAATGTTATTATATGCCTACAAACTTTGTAAGTTTACTTTAATCTCTTGTAAGACAAACTTTTACACCTTACCACTTCCCTTATAAGCTGCAAGGAGTGTTTTCTTTTCAACAAAGAGTTGCACAGGTTCTTTGTAATAAACCCTTTTAAATGATGAGGAAGAATAAGCGATGTGAGATAGGCCAGAAGTATAAAAGGAAGTAGGAGAAGTAGGAGCACTGTTCTAACTAATAAGTCACTCATAACATACCTATCTTCAAATCACTTCATTTAGGTTTGTTTGCATTGCTCTAAATCAGTGGTTATAATTCTTATCCCTGGGAACAAGAACTATTGCAGTCATTCCATGGACTTCCTGATTTTCACTGGTCATGTGCTGACAAGGCCATAAAACCAGCGATGTAGGAGGTCAACGTGCCCAAATGCTACTGGAGCAGAAATCGCAGCAGCGAATGCTGTCCTGTCTCTGCTGGATTCTCTCCAGACCCGGGCAGTTCGCCATGCCTGGGGTAACTCAGTACCGGTAAAGCAGTTAGGATGGTTGCCCTACTGAGGTCAATTGACATCATCTAGAAGACAGACTCTCCCCAAAATACTGCTCATTGCAGTACCCACCATTTTTCACTGTATTCAATTGAGCAGTTTAAGAAAATGTGTTCTGTAAATTTTGTAGGATTTTTATTATCAACACCTTGAGATTTTTCTGCTCTTTCATAATGCTAAATTTCATCAGTATGCATTTTACATTATAACTGAAAAAAATACTGTTAACAATAAAATAAGATAACCATAGTTTTAGAAGGGGAGGGGAAGAGAGATTTTAACTTGCCTAAGAAGGACTCTGCCCCCAGCTTGCTGGAGAGCCCTCAACATTTCATGGCTACAGCAATGTTGCTGAGACCAGCCTGGGGAACTTTCCATATGTGAATATTAACTGTCTTGTGCTTGCAGATTGCTTGTTTCAGCAGCTACTGTCTTTATTTCTTTCCAAAGTAGCCACTAATTTGAATGGAATGTCTGGGCTACCATGAAGTGTTCTTAAAGAATGCTTTTTCAGAGTATGCCTGCTCTCCTTACTCCCTTCCTCCTAAAGACTTCAAAAACCATCCTTTGTTCCTTATCAGTTTTGGGTTGTTAGTCCTGACTACAGATTCTTGATGATGTATGCACCCTTCCCCATTTTCTCCCTCACAAAAGCTCTTCACTAAATTAATTTTCTTGGCAACACAAAATGTTTTTTTTTCTATTTTTTCCTTCACATTTCTCTAAATGGCTTACTAAAGATAGACACATTTCTTCCAATGTTAGAAGAATCAGGGGAAAGTATATGGCTTTGTAGATTTTATTCTCATTAGAGCTTGAGTTTCAGTATTTCACTAAAGGAGTCTTTTGTCACTAAGTAATAATCCCCAGAATGTATTAAATAAATGCTAAGCATGTTTAGAGTGCTCTGTAGTTATTAATTAATTAGCTAATCTTGAGCCGGGTAGTTACTAAGAACCCTTCACAAACTTTTACGAGGAAATAGACTGCTTTTGAACTCAGGGATGGCCCAGTTTGTGCCTATTAATTTGTGGGTGGAGAAAAATATGGTACTTGTCTCTCTCGAAGAGTACAGGGAGAAAGAAAAGGTACAGTTGGAAAAGGGATTCTCAAATGTTTCCTTGTTGGAACAACTTTGATTCCCAACTGTCCTTCACCCTCAGCCAATACATCCCACTCCCTTTCCATGCTCCCTTCCAAAAACATGACACAGGCTACTAAGACTTCCTGTTTTGTCCAGAAGGGAAAAGATAAAGACAAGGCACAAACAGAGGAGTAGTGTGGGGGAGGAACAAATTTTCCTCTACCCTCAAGTTTCTTCTAACTGGTCTAATCAAATAGACATGAGACAGATTACCAAGAGAAAAATAATCAAGTTTAATACCTACATAAGTATGGGAACTCCACATGCAGGGGAGAGTCAGAGACCCCACAGGCAGGAGAGGTTCAGAGATAGAAACATCCTGAGCTGGAGATGAGGTGAGATGCCTTGGGAGCTTCAAAGGGTCACTGCAGGATGATGAGACAAGCAGATGCTTAGTAAATAGAAGTTTGTCCTGTCCTGCCGTTAGATGAATCAAAGAGGTTATCTCTGTTAATGGCTAATTACAGGCAAGGCCCTTAATTTAAGTTCTTCTAGGTAGTTAAGAGAGGGCCAGAAGTTTCTCTTGAGCCTGCAGCTATAGCTCAAAATAATCTGCATACCACAGAGGAACATTTTGGGGCCACTTGTTCTGCAGCCCCACAGTAGCCAGGAGAAAAACAAGAGGAGAGAACCCCAAGCTTCTTCACATAGCTAGAAATCAGCTTTATTAAATGAGAAGCAGAAGCCATTTGGAAGTGGGGGTAAGGATTGCTGTGGAGAAAAATCTCCAGAGCTGTTGTTATCACCACCAAATGAACTCCTTTTATTCTGGATTTAATGTCTGCTCACACTTTCTGGAATTTTCTAATGATTCTGTACCAGAAAATATAACTCCATGTGTCTATAGTCTGGAAGAACATGCAGCCTGGGATTTGGGGGGATACATAGGGGTATGTTTTGAAAGGTTTCTACAGAATATTCACGGAAAATTCAGACTGGGAATATGGAATTTACAACAGAAATACTTAGTCTGTCCTCCTGTTTGTAGATTTGAGTCTAAATTTAGACCACTGTATAGAAGGGCATGCCAGGCTCCTCTTCTATTTCAGTGTCAGGGAGGAAATTTTACATTGTTACTGCTTTGGAAGTAGAGGGCTCCTGGGAAGCTATCCCCGTTGGCTTCAGAGTCTTACCAACACTTTCAGTTGTGCTCAGTGAAACCTCCTAATAATGTATTTGCTAAAACTTTTTCCATATTGTTAGGGTGGTCGGTGACTTGGGCTGTGAAAGAATTCACAAAGACAAGACATTGTAAAGAGTAAAGATTTTATTCACTCTCTAAAAAAGGAGAGGGGCATGGTGTGGAGAGATATACCAGCATTGAGGGGTGGGGGCTTTGAGTTTTAGCTGGGTTGTAATTGGATTAAAAAAGGGTGGGAGGGTTTGCTGCTGTTTGTGGCCCCTGGGCTTTTCTGGAGTTGTAACGAAAGCTGCAGTTTGTTTCAATGTTATCTTCTGCCTGTGGCTATAGGGAAAGTGTTAGTTCTGTTCTTGCTTCCAATAATTTCTAGTCCTGAGGACAGGCTCAGAAGAGTAAAATGGCAGTCACATTTAACCAGGCCTGCTAGGCAAATGGTGCCACAATAGCAAATGGGGCTGGTTTTGTCCTTTCAAATCTCCCTCTCCAGATTATGTGATACCTGACTGTCTGATACGTGGTTAGTTTGGCTAGTTTGTTATCATTGCTTCAAAACTATCTAACACTGTTTTTAGAACTGTGTCTAACACGTTGCAGAAGGGAAGTTAATAAATATTTGATGCACAATTGGAGCAGTGGAAAATTGTAACAGTGGGGAATCTAACCCACCTCACTATTCTTTTGACATTGTTTCTGTAAGTGCTGACTCCAACCAGTTTGTAGCTTGTAGATAAACAGCATGTTAATATAAGAATCCTAGGAGCTAACTTCAAAAGATACAGACTCCCACCTTCAGGCATCTCAGCTCTGAGCGATTTGCTGAACTTCATCCGAGCGAGTCAGGATGATATGAATCTGGGTTGATGTGAATCCAGAATGACCAAACCAGGATGATGCACACCAGGCTATCACTTGCCTTATCGGAATGGACTATGCTACTCTGCACGTAGGAACTTTTCTACCCCCTCCCTTGATCTCTTTGCTCTTTTCCCCTCTCCCTTATAAAAACCTCTGTATGCACTGAGATGTGGAGATGGGCTTTGGGATGTGGTTGCCGGCACATGGAAATGAACCAGTTTCCTTTACATCAGCACTTACCTCTTGAGTAGCGACTTTTGTAATGACAGGAACCTGGACCTGCTTTTGGTTATACAAATACATGATTGTGGCCTAAAGTAAAAGCAAAGATAGATATACTCAGTGAGTAGATCTATACAGTTGTTATGCCATATAGCTATTGTACCATATAGCTGTGGGAAGAAACATGCATGACAGTGAGAAGTGTCCCCAGCCTTGTCCTCCGTGAGAACAGAGCCTAATGTATTTGCGTCCAGCTGTGTTGCCCTCTTCTCCTTCTGCACACCAGTCAGACTCATGTTGTCACTGCTGGGAAGTGTTATGCTCAGTCCCGGGTCTGCAGCCCTTAGGATATTCTTCCTACCTGAAATGCCTTACTTCTCTGCTTTTAATTGCCTAAGTTTTGCCCTCCCTTTCTGGCTCAGTTTAAAGCCCACCTCCTCCAGGAAGTATTCCTTGGTATCCATTGGTAACAGTGTCATAAAGAATGGGTAACAGATTAAGATTCACTGTCCCTGGATTCCAGTTTCTGCTCAGTTGAACAATTTGCTTTGTAGGGCTTCATACAGAGCCACCTCCAGATGTGCCTCTGTGGTATGCAGTTTGTTTTGAGCTAAAGGCCTTTAGCTGGGGTCTCAAGAGGAATTTCTGCCCTTCCCTTAACTGCCTAGAAGAACTTGCATTGGGGGGGTCTTGCTCATAGTAAGATATTATCTGAAATTACATGCTTTTCTTTATCTATAGAACAGGGCAGACTACTAATTACTGAGCATGTGCTCTCCCTGTGATGGCCCTTTGAAGCCCCCAAGGCACCTCACCTCATCCCTAGCTCAGAATGTCATATATGCTCATTTTTCTTTTCTGTCTTTTAACCTCCTGTGCATGTGGAGTCTGTGACTCTCTCATGCACACACAGTTAACATATATATATATATATATATATATATATATATATAAAATTTGGTTATTTTATCTTGTTAATCTATCTCATGTCTATCTGATTATTAGAGCAGCCAAAATAACTTTGACTTTAGAGGAAATTTTCTTCCACTCCCACAGCCTCATGTCTCTTGACTTCTCACTGCATGGTCTACAAAACTCTTTCTCAGTTTATACAGTCTATAATACTAATCTTTCCAACCTTGGAAATTTTAGTACATATATTGTTGCAGTCATTCATTTGGTGTCAAATCTATTATAATTTGCATTGTTACTAATCTTTTATTCAACTCTAAGTTCATTGAACTCATCTGTAATTCTGTCAAGGACCAAAAATGTGTCCTTTAATTATTTGCAGCCCTATCATTTAGGGTATAAATTTTGGTGGTAAATACAAAGTGTGTCTGGAAAAAGTCCAACCATAGTTAATAAAATGAGAATGGTTTGTGTGACAGCAATGTAACCTGGCAAATAAGGAGAGTAGACTAGAATTTGCATGTGTGAACAATGATAACTTCACTGTACTAGTCAGTGGGGGCAGTAGAAGCTGTTGAATGAACATGTGTACTGTGTGGTTGTTGCATTCAAAATGACTGAGTGAGTAGAGCAACGAATCTGCATTAAAATTTTACATTAAGCTTGAACATTCTTCTGAGGAAACTATTTGGATGATTCAGAGGCTGCAGTTATAAGCAACTGGTGACTGGCGGCTTCATCATGACAACACACCCCATTCATGCATCATATCACATGCAGAGTTTTTTTGGTGAAACATCAAATCATCCAGCTGACTCAGCCCACCTACAGCCCAGATTTGGTGCCCTGCAACTTCTGGCTTTTTCTAAAACTAAAATCACCTTTGAAAGAGAAGAGATTTCAGACCATCCACAAGATTCAGGAAAGTAGGATGGGGCAGCTTATGATGACTGGGAGAACTGTGTGAGGTCTCGAGGTGCCTAGTTTGAAGAGAACTGAGGCATCATTGACCTATGTACAATGTTTCTTGTATCATGTAACTTGTTCAATAAATGTCTCTATTTTTCGAAGCACATGGCTGGATACTTTATGGACATACCTCCTATTTTTGGTAATAACAACAATAACAGATAGTTACCAATGTCTCTGTACTTTTTCCTGATTCTGCTGTTCTTATGGTTAGAATTGGCAGTGGGGCACAGTTATCACCAGTGAGCAGAAATATGGAGAGATTCTGGGGTCCATGGTGGCACCATTGGGCGGCTCTCCTAGCCCTGGACTGTATACCTTAGAACTTCTTGTTACATGAGTGGGGACCCCCCAAAACCAGAATTTATTTATTAAAAATTGTGTATTTATTCCTACATGTTTAAACTCCAGTCACCTCCGCAGTACTCTGCATATGATGTACTATACTTACCGAGACATTTTTCCACAGTTTTTGAACTCATCAATTTTGACACTATTTAGCGCTTCTATCATTTTTTGTTTTACCTCTTCCACATCAGCCAAACATTTCTTTTAGGACTCTTTCCATCCAGGAAACAAAAAGTCACTTGGGGTGAGATCAAGTAATTAGGGAGGGTGGCTCATGGAGGTCATGATGTTTTTGGTTAAAAACTGCTGATCAATCAGAGTGGTGTGGGCAGGTGCACTTGTAAATCACCCATCTTTAAATGGGCAAACGTGTTGAAAGAGTCTTAAAAAAATTCACTGAAGCCAAATGCAGCCTCTCACAATAGCGCCAGCTGGTACACTGATACAGATGGTTCCTAGAACACTCACCTAGGGGTGGAAGCCTGTGCTACAAGGGCCCTACCTTCCAGAAGATAATTCTGTTTTGGCAGGTCCCCCCTCGTATGAGAAAAATGTTCCCCTTCCTTATCCACTTAATCTACTGTTGTTGAGGTTTTCTATTGTTTGCAGACGAGGAGGTCTCTAATGGATATACCAGTTCATTGGTTTGTTGTAAGGGTAAATGAGATACTGTAAATCCCTTAAAAATCTCTTACAGGAAGGCCCCCCCCAACAGATGGCTGCTTTTATTTTAAAGTTTGCTTCTATTATTACTTCTTTTCCCCCAGCTTCTACCCTATGGTATCTGAGCTTCATAAGGAAAGAAATACAGGTGTTAATTTTTTTTTATCATTGACATATGACTTTCTAAAGACATACGCGTTAGTCCATTCAGGCTGCCATAATAAAGTAGCATAGACTAGGTGGTTTATAATCAACAAAATTTATTTCTCACAGTTCTGGCAGCTGAAAGTCCAAGATCAGGTTGTGTTCTGGTGCAAATCCTCTCCTGGGCTGCACTTATCATAGCCTCACACTGTGGGAAGAAAGAGCTCTGGGTCTCTTTTATAAGGGCACTAATCCTGTTCCTGAGAGCTCCACCTTCTTAAAATAATCACCTGCCAAAAGCCCCACCTCCTAATACCATCGCCATGGAGGTTAGGGCTTTAACACATGAATTTTGGGGAGAACACAACATTCAGTCCATACAATCATGAGATTTCAAAGATGCCATCATAAGCACCATTTTTTTAGAAAGCAAGAGAACTAGAACATTGAGCCAAGACATTGGCCTTCACCTATCTCCAATTTTCTCCTCTAGGGGTACTAGACAAACTCAGGTCCAACTACAGACCCTCCTTGAAGCCTAACTTTGCTTCTGTGCTTACAGAATCTTGCCGTAAGCCATACCTCACTATCCTTCCCCCACTCTTCACATGCTGGTCACTCCTAGCCTTCCAGCCTTAGCTCAAATGGCCCCTCCTCAGAGACTTTAACTGATAACCTCTTCTAACTTTGCTTATCTTCTATGATTGTGTGTTTGCTTGTCATTTCTCTTCCCTGCTGGGCTGTACACTTCATTAGAGCAGGACCTTGTTTATTTTGTTACCATTGGGCCCTTACTAGAGAGCACTGTACCTAGCATTTAGTAGATGCTTACTATAGACTGAATGGAATGAGCTTTCTCTCTCTCTGCCATGTGAGGGACCAACAAGAAAGCAGTTGTCAGAAAATGAGTAACAGGGTACTCACCTGAACCCAGCCAGGCTGGCGCCCTGATCTTGGACTCCCAAGCCTCTAGCACTGTGAGAAATAAATTTCCATTGTTTAAGCCACCCAGTTCATGGTGTTCTATAAGAGCAGCCTGAACTAAGGCAGTGATCAATAAATATTTGTTAATTCAGGAAATAAACTTCTCTTTTAAAAGATTTTATTTATTTATTTTTAGAGAGGGAAGGGAGGGAGAAAGAGAGAGAGAGAGAGAAACATCAATGTGCGGTTGCTGGGGGCCATGGCCTGCAACCCAGGCATGTGCCCTGACTGGGAATCAAACCTGCAATGCTTTGGTTCACAGAACGTGCTCAATCCACTGAGCTATGCCAGCAAGGGCAATAAACTTCTTTTTTTTAAATCAGTGATCAGTCTACTTTATTACTAATACTAAAGTAAAAATTTAGCCATTACTGTATAATTATATAACCCTAAGAATTTTTAATTTATTCTAAATTCTGTCCTAAAAAATATAAAAACTGAGTTACTTAATACTCTTAAAATACTTACTCATAATGTACAGAAACATGAAGTATTAAGTATACATTTTTCTTTAAATATATCTCCTATTTCAGTAGCATATGTGGGTGAAGTTATTTTCTTCCAAGTAATCGATATTTTATCTTTAGTATCTTTAAATAATAAGTATGTAGGCACCCACTATAGAAATGATTTTATGTGCAAATAATGTATAGCCATCCTAGTCATGAATTCAATTTTCCCCTAAACAAATAACTTTTTATAAAAAAAGCACACAAAAAAATTTAAAAGACTCTGGATTCCTCTGCTTCTAAATCATCATTGAGCTGGAAAAATAAAGCTTGTTCTACCAGGAATCTCATTAGAATTAGAATTTTCTCCAAAGTGGAAGTCGGAGAGCAAAGTGCCCCAGCGTTCACCCCCAACATGCAAGCCTGCCCATCCTCACAGCTAAGCCAGGTAGATTAGGCTGAGAGAATCGGGTTTCAACATAGGAGGCCATTATGTTCTTCTAAAATGTTAATTAACCAAAACATAAAATACTGAAATCAAAACAAAAAGTATTAGTACTTGAGGCTAATTATCATATAGATTGTTAGTACCTTAAATGGACCCCTCTTTCTATGACATTAATAAAGAGAATACTGTTGTAAAGATACTGCAAAGGAAATTTTATTTTATATATCACTAGCCATGAATTTTTGTCATTAGTTATTACATAAATGGTGCCATCATCCAAATGGCATGATCATTTTATGTCCACAATTCACTTTATATTAATAGAATTCTCATGATTTACATAAGTCAATCTATGAGTGAAGGTTTAACAGCGAGATGCAATCTAGCATCCATATTATCTGATGTTTGGCAGAGACCAATGAAGAAGAGAGGTAATTTTAATCACCCTTTCATTCCAGTCAACTTATGTAAAAAATAAATGAATAACTTAAAACATCTAAGTCTCCAAAGGAGATTTTCCAATGTGCTCAGAGAAACGGTTAAATACTGAGATTGTCAGAAACAACTTCCTTGTCCACATTTCCTTGTAGCTTCTGTGCCACTTTGTCTTCCAACTGCTTTCCTTTGTATGCCTGGGATAAATTTTTGCTTGACTTCTTTGACGTCCTGAGCTTTCTGTAATTCTTTATTTTTCTTCGACCTGTTCATTATAAATGTAGGTTGGGGTTTCTCTTTGATCTCTTTAACTCTTTGTTGCACTAATCATTTTATTTTTCAACTCTCACTGGTGTTTGGCAGGTTCATGTCTATGTTTTTCAAATTCACATGAATTTTCCGCTGTAAGCTCTTTACCAGCTGCCTTACGGGGGGCTTTAATCCACCTGACCTTGCAAGGATTGTGCTTCTTTTCAAAGTTTTTAGGGCACTTGGATTCACAGAACCTGAACACATGCGACCATTGTGGACGAAAGTCATGTCTCGGCCAGGGCGTGTGGGCCCCAGACAGAAATAACACTTCTCCCTATGTGTGTTGAATGTGTGTGGGGACTCAAACAAACTTCTGAAAGCTGATGCAGTTTTAGTTTTAGGCTACAATCTATGCTGATAAAATACGACAACACAATGGCTTATTGCTCAAATGTCAGAAAGATCCTTTGTTTTATAAAAAGAGTCAAGACAGATTTTAAAAGAATTAAACTTCACTTTCAAAAATTCCTTTAATGTTCCAATGTTCAAGAGTATGACAATAATATCCCATGAAGTGAGGTACATCTCTATCCCCTCACACACATCCAGGATTTAATTTGAAAAGATTGCTAAAGACTCTAATGTATTTCAAACAATGTACACTTCTAATGAAATGTTTTTCTGTTTCATTTTGTTGGTCAAAGCATAAAATGCTGGGCAGATCAATGAATAGCAGTGATATTTCTTTTAAATTTAGCACCATAAATCACCTTGGCTTCGGAGAGGCACGCATACAGTATTGTGGGGGATTTGGTCTGTTGTAGTTCGTGGCTGTTTGCTTTTTGCAAAAATCTCAGAGGTGGATGAAAGTGGGAGGGAAAGCATAAGGCGGAGAGGTGATTGCATGGATGTGTGTGTTCCGAATGTGATATATGTGTGCACACATGTTAAAAGATAGAGTTGGCTTATTTAACCTTGGGCCATGTATTTTAGGAAAGCTGGATTGAAACATTTGAAGAAGACTGAAATATAGTAGTTCTTCTTTATCCGCATTTTCGCTTTCTGTGATTTCAGAAAATATCACATGGACAATTCCAGAAATAAATAATTCATAAGTTTTAAATTGTGTGCCATTCTGAGTACCCCTCTTCACCTCATTGTGTAAGGCACTGTATCATCTCACACCACCACAAGAAGGGTGAGATTAGTACAGAAGGTATTTTGAGAGAAAGAGAGAGACCACATTCACATAACTTTTGTTCTGGTATGTTGTTTTAATTGTTTTATTATTGTTGATAATCTTTTATTGTGCTTAATGTATAAATTAAACTTTATCACTGGAAAAAACAGTATATACAGGGTTCAGTACTAGCTGTGGATTCAGGCATCCATTGAGGGTCTTGGAATATATCCCCTGCTGATAAGTAGGAACTCCTGTAATAATTACAGGAGTCATGAGGAAATTTTAACCCACATTTCTTAAGAGGTTAAGCAACACATCTTTTTAAGAAAAAAAGAAAAACAAAACATAGGAGCTGAATTTACAGAAGCTCCTTAAAAGAAATAACAAAGAATATGGAATAATATAATAGGAAATATACAAGTTAATTAAAGCTAAAAATGGTAACTATTAAATAGACTCACAAATAAAAGGGAAGATTGAGGAAGAAAGTTTTCCTAAATATCCAGAAACTGGAATTATGGAGTTTGGGCACATAGTAGAAAATTTATTACACTTTTATAATTATATGACGAATATAATAAGTTCATGTTTATAATACTACCTACTAGAGAAATTTCTAGGAGATTTAACTAAACAAATTTAAAATACCTATAATGGGATAAATATTTGTGAGTTAAGCACTTCTAATCTTTTACTTATTTTATCTTAAATCTATTTTATCTTCTAGTATACAATAGAAACACAATTTCATGTGGAAAGCCCCAACTAATTTTCATTCACTGATTAATCATTACATCATTCCACTGAGGTCATTGGGTTCATTTGCATTTGATACATACTGTTGTAGAAACTAGTAACTGACGGAGCAATGTGTGACTTCCCAAAGACACCCCCTTAATCAGAATGGAGTCAGCTGGGAAGACAGCACCAACTCCTGACTCATCGTGTACCCTTTCCTAGTTGTAAAACTTTTCTTCTTCCTGTTTACATATTCAGTTTAACCAACATAGATTATATACCTGGAAGGTTTCTGAACAAGACAGAAAGAAATAAGGCAAGGTCTCTTTCTGGCTTTTCCCACCCAGATTCATATAGTGGGGTCCTCCCTGAACTTAGGAAAGGAGTCTGGACTTGAGCAGCTCTCGAATGGCAAGTGCCTACTGCAAGACCAAAACTTTAGGCAGAGGTTATGAAGTGAAGACAAACATTTTGCTTTTTAAAAGTTGCCCTTTATTAGAAGTTGGTGCTAAATATATATTAGCTTTAGATACCAACCATGCTAAATAGGGTCTCTACCTCAACCATGTGGCTTACCATTTCATGTTTTAACTTTTTGTAAGAAACTTGCAAAAGAAATTCTTTTTACACAGTAATAAAGAACATTTAAATATATACTAAATCTCATTTTTAGCCAAAAGATTTCTTGTAAGTATTCAAATAGGCATCACTTCTGACTTCTGTGGCTTCTCTGAGTAAAGCCTTCTCTGAGTATGCTTATAATTTATTGGCTAATAATAAAAGCATAGTCTTAATAAGTGCTTTATATGTATATTAACCCATTCTCATAACAACTCTAACAGGTAGGCATGATTATTATCTCCATGCTACAGATAAAAAAGCTGATGCCCATAAATCAAGTACAACAACTTGCAAGTTTACACAGCTGACAAGTGGCAGTGGCCCCAGGCTGGCAGGCTGCAGAGCCTGTATCATTAGCCACCGCAATATCTAAGCCGAATTAGTATATGTGAGAAAGTATCATTATATACATTCAACTTTATGTAATGCCTTGGCAAAATTTAGTTTTTCCCATACATTGTTTTCTGCCCTGCTCCACTAAAATGTTGTAAACCAGGGGAACACTGTCATCTTAGTCAACAGGAATACAGAAATAGGAAACATTTAATATTTGTATGAATCAGTGTAAAAGAAGACATCATGAAAAAGGCATGAGAGAGAGAAACAAATCTTTAAAACTTCTTCTGGACATCCCTGTCTGGTTAGCTCAGTTGGTTAGGGCATTGTTTCCCTACGCCAAGGCAGTGGGTTCAATCCCCAGTCAGGGTACATAAAGATACAACTAATGAGTGCATGGATAAGTGGAACAACATATCAATGTTTCTCTCTCTCTCCCCCTGAAAATCAATCCATAAAAAAAAAGTTAAAAAAAATCTTCTTAAGACCATTGCTAAGTCAGCCAATATCCTTCACCTTTCAACCACAAAGGTTACTTTTAATTTTTTGGGAGACAGTAGTCTTTGCTGTTTTTAACATCTCACAGTACTATAGAGAAACAAACTGACATAAAAATGAAAGAACAAACCAAGTCTGAATTTAAAGTAGGACAGAAAAGCATACAGCTTTTCAAAGGTAAATGTTAAATACATCACTACTGAGCATCTATACTTTCATTATGTAAATCAGAAACTTTAGAGAATCTAATCAATTATGCTCATCACACCATAGAGAAACCATTCAGAAGAATCTTGTTTTATATCCTCCTTGATCCTAATTTCACCTAACATCTTTTGTCCAAAGTTTCCTTCCATGAAATATATTTCTGCACACCTTTTCACATAGTGTCCTTCTGTTACTTGTCCTTACAGATCTCTTTCTTACTCTTGAAAAAATATTTATTTTTAGAGAGAGAGGGGGGAAAGAAAGAGAAAGAAACATTGATGTGTGAGAGAAACATCGACTGGTTGGAATCAAACCAGCAACCTTTAGTTAGTAGACTGGCACTCAATCCACTGAGCCACACTAGCCAGGGCTCTTTCTTACTCTTGATTTTAGGCTTAATTTCCCTTCAGACCATTGCTACTCAGTTCTTGATTCACTGAATTTCCGTTGTTTGTATTGTGCAGTATTGTTGTTGTTGATTTTCCTGGAGACTCTAGTTGAATCCTATGGAAAAATATTCTCTTTTGACAAATGGCCAAATGAGGTGATCTCTATGTCAGGAGATTATTTGAGCGGGGTCCTCACCACTGTTTATCAGCAATCAGTTGGCTCTTCAGGGGCGGCATGGAGGCTAGAATCCTGAAAGGCCTTACTCCCCTAAAATATGTTTTCTACCATGGACCCCAGATTTAGTATTGGGGGTCTGTGTTAAAATGAAATGTGTTTCTCAAAAGGGATTATTTAGCGTTTTTCACCAGGAGTCCTATTACTCGCCTAGAAGGACACTGAGGGAATGGAGCTCAGGACAGGGAACTCATGAGGGGGCTGGGCTGGTTCTTGGGACAGGAGAGCTGTAGTGGGAGCATCAAAGCCCCAGGGGCTGAAAGTTTGATCAGTCAAGAACTAGCGTCAGGTGAGTGGCTTCCAGGCAGAATGCACAAATGGAAGGTGTGGAATACAAAATGGAAAAATAATGAAGGTCAGTTCCCAGCTTGATTAACCACTGCAGGCCAACTCTGATTAGTTATATTATACCAGGAATTTCTATTATTGGAGAAATGAATAGTAACATTCTCCCCCTGAGTCCCCAACAAACCTGAGAAACACAAAGTAAAACTCACTTCACAGAAAGGAGTTTTCTTAGGTAAAGTGAATGGAGAAATTTGTTAGGCATCCATTGCTTTAATTATTTCAGTACACGGAATGAAAATATTATCCTATATATTTATTTGCCTACAACATAACTCTAGTAATAACAACAAACCAAAATGAAGAAGGAAGTGGGGCTTGGAAGCATGTTTTAAACACAGCTGCCATCTAGAAAAGTCTCCTTAAGAACAAAACTCCTGCCCTGATTATATTATCTTCTATTTCACCCCCTCCCATTTTTCCACTGCCTTTCTGAGTCAAAGCTTTCACTCACTTCAAATGATACAGAAATAGTACTAGACTCCTTAGGGGAGGGTCATGGGAAGTTGGGTTTTTCCACAGCAGCATAATAGAGGAAACTAATTGGTGTTTGAGGCAGCCAACATCTCCTCTCACCATCTTAGTCAAGGATGTTGTTCTCTTCACACTGCAGCAGCAAGTCACTAATTGCTCTCACAAAGGCTAGGGAGAGAGAGGAGGTGGCGTGAGGCTTTGAGAGGCCTGAGTTCCAATCTTCCCTCACTTACTTGACATGAGACCTGAGCAAAGCACTTCACCTCCCTGAGTGCCAGTTTGCTCATCTATAAAATGGGGACCGTAACCTGAGCCTGAACTGCCTCACCGACTGTATGTGTTGCTTTATGGACACCAAAGTGACATCCCAAACATATTTCACACAAAAATTAAATAACTTCATTAAAATTCTTATGTAACTTAAGTAAGAAAAATATAAATTCCTAACTTTATACAGTTCAAATGATTTCTGTTCTACAGAGGGGAACAGAGGTCTTCCCCACCTCCATAATTTCCCCTTTGAAAAGTTACCCTCAGGAAAACAAGGCAGGGAGTAATGAAAGGAAATGGGAAGAGAAGCCCCTTACTATATGCCTACTATGTATTAGACACCTGCCCGGGCACTTCTTAAATGAATTAGCTAATCACAAAACCTCTATGAATTAACATTCACAAAATCTCCATGTGGTAGACACTGAAATATCCCAGTTTTCTGGGGCAGGGGCGGGACGTGTCAGCTAACTTTCACACAGTCGGAAACTGGAGGGTTTGAATCTAATCTGCGTGGCTCCGTGATTCTGCCACTGGACTGTGCTCAACTCACTTGCTGATCTACAAATGATAACAGTCATCAGGGGAGCAAATTTACACACACAACAACTTACTTTAGTGCAAATGGCCTTTGATCAAACTTTTAGCATAAGACAAAGAACTTTTGATTGTAAGTAGCAAGAGTCATTTGAATAGATTCAGCTTAATAAAGTGAGTAAGACTCACTTTGCACCTCCATTACAATATTTAATAAGATAAGGTAGAATCTCATAAGAGATCCCTTAGGTCACCTTCTGTTCCCATCAGGAATGGTAGGTCCAGACTTTTGGTCCAGCCTGGTGACTAACTCAATAAAATATTTTCTGTGCTAACTTTCCTCCAGTATAACAGCATGAATTCCTACCTAGGAAAGAATGGAAGTTATGACACTATTTAGCTTTCAGGGATAAAGATTTACTGAGAAGTTTTTAAATAAATAAATATATATATATATATATGACAGAAGCCAATGCTTCTGTTCCAGCTTCTCTTGCATGGCTGTCATGGTACTAGTAGCTTCACTAGACTGTCTCATGTCCCTAAACTACCTGTTAAGAGGACTCCACTGTTGGAAGTAGTCTGTGGATTCCAGAATAAGAGATCTAAAAGGTTTAAGAATTATCAAAAGGTCTAGTCTAGTTCTTGCTTGCTGAAAGTGAATAGTATGGATGGGCTACCCACAAATGGCCCAGGGTTGGACTGAATGGGAAGTATTTACTCAAGACCATCTGAACAGAAAGCAATTCCTGGTGGAAGGTAGTCAAGATCTAGACAGGTAATGCTGAGCATCCTGGGAAGGAGTCCAGAGAGGACAGAGGCTCTGCCTGTGAGGAGGCAGGTGGGAAAGGCCACTCACGGTGGAGGCTGGGCTGCACAAAGGTGGTGTGCTCTTAAGGATTCCTATTCCAAGGCCAGCCAAGGATGGAATGGGGAGAGGCTAAATGGGACTGTACAGAGGCTGCCTAGGCAGCTGTAAAATGAGCAAGACAGTTTGGGTGATGAGGCCAAAGGAGAGTCAGCAACAGAAAGCAGAAGGAGCAACTCCTCTATTCAGTAGGCTTTATGTTCTCAGTAGACAAATGATCAAACAACAGCAACAAAATACCAATTATGGATTGCTTGTATTCAATTCTGTAAACATCCATGGAATGTCCACACTGTGCAAGACCCAGTGTTGGATGCAAAGAGGAGGAATTAACTCTAATAAAGTTATAAAGGAGAGGACAGAAGGGCAAAACTCTTGTGGGGGGTGGGGAAGCAAGAGGAAGTCTCTGAATAGAGTTCTCTAAGCTGTCTGACCAGCTTGGCCTGAAGTGACCTCTTTCTCTGAATACGCCTGTATTACCCAGTAGGCACTTTCTTGAGGCTTTCTATCTTATTCTTAACTCATTCATTTTAATGTAACATTTATGGAGAAGCTACTATGTGCCAGGAGTTAGGAGATGTAATGAGGAATTAGACTCAGTTTCTCCTCTCAAGGAATTTTGCTTCCCTGTCTGGCTCCATTGGATTGAGGCCCCCTGTCTTTCTTTTCAGCTAAGCTCTTGCTATCACCCTAGCCCCCTGAGCCCCCGGTTCCCATGTTAGGGTACACACAACACTGCACTCTCAGTGCTTCGTGCTTCAGCTGCCACACTGCTGACATAGCTGCAATCCACAAGCCCAATATGCTCCCCACTCATCCTGTCCCCCACGCCGCGCCCTATGGTTCATGTCTTTGGCCTCACCTGGCAATCCTTTACATATCCTGTTCCAAACTCTCCCACCCTTCCTCGTATTTCTATTCCATCTACCATCTCATGTCTCAAATTTTTGGAGTCTTGCCCAAGTACATCAAAGAATGTAATTGCTGGCCTTGCCAGTGTGGTTCAGTTGGTTGGATTGTCATCACAAAACTGAAAGGTTGGGGGTTCGATTCCTGGTCTGGGCACATATGTAGGTTGCAGTTCAATCCCTGGTCAGAGAGCCTACCAGAGGCAACCAATTGATGTTTCTCTCTCATAATGATGATTCTCTTTCCCTCTTCCTCTCTCTCTTTAACAAGCAATGCAAAAAATGTCCTTGGGTGAGGATACAAATTGCAACTCCCTTCACATTTTCTTTCATCTTTCTCTCTGGCCTGTGTTTCTGCTTTCCTGTCCCAGAGGAAAAACAATCCCTCTTGGTTGTCCTTTAGCTTCCCCACAAGGTCTTTCTCTCTGTTCACAAACAGACTGACTATGCATCCCCCATTCCACTTTCATCCCCACCTCTTCCTTCTGCCCAGTGATCATTTTCAACAGAAGAGAGCATTTGAGCCCTGCTCTCTCCTAGCCACTCCTACCCCATACCACTCCACATTCTGCAAAGGTCACTGCTCCTGAAGAGGTCACTGGTGTCCCTCTCACTATGAGACAATCATCACTCACCTGCCCATGAGTCTTAGGGCTGTCACCCTCCGTGACTTCTGAGACACAGAGCATTCCTATCTCTCCTTCTGTTTTCTGATAGCACTCTTCCAGGCCCTGTCCTGGCTCCTTGGTACTTGGTACTTGTTGTTTCTTAACTGTGCCCCTTCTTCTTGGGATATCTCACAACTCTGCACTACTGCTGTCACACCCACATCAGTATGTACTAAATGTATGTATAGGAACTTGATGTTTTCCTCAGTGTCTACACTGAGTTTACAATTTCTGAGTTTACAATTGCTTGCTAGATACCAATAGTAACTCAACACATCCAAAATAAAATGTGTTATGTTGCCCAAATTCTATTTCTTCTGACTTGTTTATCTCAGATAAACATATTACCGCCTTTCTGAAGCTTAGGCATGAACTTCAGTCATTTCTGATTCCTCCCCTCTCTCTCCTTCCCCACTCACACCACTTAATCACTCACAAAATCGGGCTGCTCCAGAACACCCTCATGTCTCTGTCCTCTTTCCTATTCCTTCTGCTACTTCTGTATTTGAAGACTTGGAGGCATGTGGTATGGCTGGAAATATGGAGGCTTTGGAGGCTGGCAGAATGGATTAAAATTCAGATTCCACTGTGACCTAGGAATCCAGCCTAAGTTAAGTCACCCTCTAGTACAACATGTGGTACAGAGTAGACACCAAAATATGTTAATTCTCTTCTCTTTACTTGCATTGTTTTGATATTCACTATTATCTTCCTAAAACTCTGTTTAACATTACTTCATTTCTCTGGTCATCTACTTCTGGTAAGTCTCTGTTGCCTGAATGAATTTCATAGCCCAAGACATGATACTCCAGGCCTTCCATGATTTGCACCTACTTATTCCTGTTAGACTGTGAGCACCTCTGCAGGACTGTAAACAACTACCAGATCAACTTTCTCCAACTCAGTGACTGGAACACGGCAGAAGATTAATACATATGTATCCCATGTCATTTCTGCTGCTACATTTCCAGCTTCACCAAGTGTCCATTTGATTCCTCTAATGAATTACTCCCTGGGACATACCCGCTATGGCATAATTTCCTTCAGGCCATTGCTTTGTAATCATTTCTATATTCCTAGTTGAAAGCCTACTTTATACATGTTTATTGATGACTTTTAAATATTGATAGTTCTCAAAATTGTTGATGAGCACTAATGGTTCTTTAGAGTATTCTCTCTACATTTATGTATGATTTAAAAGTTCCATAATACACAGTTCTTAAAAAATTACTAAATACAGAAATGAAATAATGAATGGATATATATTTTTCCACATCTACACACTTGTTAATTCCATTCACCCTACTTGTCACGTCCTCTTCATTTATACCAGTCCAAACAATATAACTTTGAAGACTCACCTTTCTTCCATAAAATGATCTCCAATTCTCCTAATTTTAAATTGACCTTCATTTACTCTTTATTCATAAATTATCTTTGCCATTTGTGGATGAGAAGCTAGTTCTGCAATATCCATTCTCTCCTTCTTCCATAGAAAGATCCCCAATTTTTAGCTGAGCTTATGGTCTCTCAGAAAAGATTCCATTTCCTAGGCTTATTTATGGCTAAAAGTAACCTGGCCATGAAGTTCTCCCCAATGAGATATAAGTGAGATTGTACCATGGTGACTTCTGGGACCCTTCCTCAAAAGACAATGCATCCCTTGTCTTTTCTTTTTTCTGTGACCTATATCTTACTGCCTGGAATAGGGGTATGATAGCAGGAGATGTAGCTGCCATCTTGGAGACCATGGCCACATCCTAGAGATGCTAGAGCAATGCCTTGGAAAGAACTGGATCCCTGGGAAGTTCATGAAATAGACCCTGGAATGGATGCCTACCTCTGGAATTTTACACAAGGGAAAATATGCCTCTATCTTGTTTAAATCATTGTTATATTGGGTTTTTATTTCTCAGAGTCAAAGATATTTCTAACAAATACATATTTTTTCAATAATATTTCTGAGTTGTGAATATGCTGTAGGACAGAATGTTTCTTTTCCTTGGTCCTCCCCTTTCTACCTTGCTCATGGATTACAGAGATGTGTCAATATTAGAAAGAGAAAGGTTTGCTTGCCTTGTGGACCAAATGTGAAAGACCTAGGCCCAGTAGGGACTTATGGCTGCCCTGGCACCACTGAGCCTGAGACAATGCCCAGTATCTAGGGATCCTGCAGGAGGAGGGCCATAGATTACTTCATAATTACTGAAGGACAAACTAAATGTCTATCACAATGGTGTGGTTATTAATCAGTATTTACCACTTGTCAATTTCTGTGTTAGCTAGTGTGAGGAACCCACAAAATCCACCTTACAAATAGTAGGAAAAACACACAAATAGGGAATCATTTTATTCTAACATGTAAATATAATACATATTATAAACGAAATAGGAGTTCAAAGAAGAAATGTTCACATGGCCTGGATGGAAACGTTAAAGATGACTTCATGGAACAGAACAGAACAATTAGGATTTGGCTAGGCAACATGGAGGAAAAAGTGATTCCAGAGGCTGAAAAATGATGAGCCAAGCTTATGGAACAGGGCGAGGAGCCAAAGTCTTGAGTTTCTGAGCAGAGGGATAACAAAAAGTACATTCTAGTATAATGGTCTGGTTGTGTGCACCTAGATGGGAAGAAGATGCTTTTCTTTTTTGTTATAACATAGGTCCTGGCTATTGAGGGGGTTTAATCTATGTTTGTTGAGAGAATAAATGAATGAGTAAATGTCTTATTTATAATAAATATAATCATCCTCCCTTTTTCATAACAATAGAGATATAATATGTGACATGGTTCTCTCCCTTCTGTTTCCCTTTTTTTCTTTTTATTAATCTTCTCTGTTTTTGTACCTTCAGACTCATTGCCCACCTTTCTCTCCTCCTTTCTTTCCTTGGTCTGTTTGGAGTCTAAAGTAGAAGCACAAGAAATGGGATAGAAGGCAGCACAGCACTGGGCAGCCCGCTGATTCCTGTGTCCAGCAACATGGATGGTGGTCACTGTAATCACTACCTGTCATTTCCTCCTCACAGTGTTCCCCCTCTGACCCCAGAAAGATGCAAGAACTGTTTTTGCCAAGCTTTACAATACAGAATGTCTTCTAGCTCAAGTTACTACATTAACTACATTTTCCAAAATAGAATAATTTAGTTATCAGAAAAACTAAATAGTGTCAGAAAAAGAATGTTGTGCCTTCTTGCCTATTCATGGGCATCCTCATTTTCTGACAAGAATAATTTCTTTTTTAAAATCAAGTAACTCATCTTGAGTCAATTCCTACTTTATGATAGATGCTGTCAGAATACATATTATAAATTAAAAGCTTTATATGTTAAAGTTAATGAAGTCTTATGGTAGAATTTTAAGGCTGGTTGATATATATATTTTACACAACTAGGAAGTACAGCCAAGTTGGATATTTTCTTTGATGACTAAATATACTCGTATTTGGTTTTACTTTTGTACAAATTTAGTAAAGCCAAAGACATAAACCCCGCCCCCAAAGAATCACTCATAATCTCACTCTGTACAGTTGCTAACAGTTTCACATATGACCCCTTTATCTTTCCCCCAGCATTTATTTACATGAATTTAAATTTTTAAAAAAGAAATAAATTTTCTTCTTCAGTTAAACAATATATCAAATTAGTCAATATTGCTGCATAGCATTACCATAGATTGCTATAGTTTTCTAAACTAATCTCCTATATTTTGGCATTAAACTTATTTTTCATGTTTTGATATTACAAATGATATTGTGATGAACAGTTTCATTTAAATGTCTTAATATATCACCTCCATTTCCTTATGATAAATTGTTTAATGCAGATTTTCTGTGTCTAAGGGTAAACATTTAAAATATTTTCAATCCATATTTCTGCTTTTTATTCCCTTTTAGAAAACTTTTAGTTATGCTCTAACTTTAGGGAAACAATATGCGAGGCCCAGGTAAATTGTGAAGCTCAAACCTTCTTTTTCATATGATTTATATGTCTGCTCTTTCTCACATTTAAACCTGTTCTCTGGAAATACCTCTGTCCCTTGGAGTCCTGAGGGAATTGGTTCCAGGAACCTCCCCTCCTCCCGGTGGTTACTCAAGTATCCAGATGCTCAAGTCCCTTTATTAAATAGTAGAGTATTTACATATAACCTATGCACATCCTCTTCTCAACCTTTTGGCCCAGCTGTAGGCTGGTCCACCTCTGCAATCACTTCCTTGAAAACTGCCCTTAGCTCTGCTTCTCCATTCTTTCTCCATTTACTCACCAGGCAATGCCCCAGTTCTCCATCATAATTACACTTGTGCAATTGAATATTGAAGAGAGTTACACAACTGTGCTGATGAGGCTCATCTGAAGTTCATGACACAGATTTCAAATGGGCCTTAGACACTTCCTGAAAACTGTATTACATTTTCTGCTGTCTAAAATACAAGGTCTGTCCAGAAAAAGTCCAGCCACTGTTAATATAACCAGAATGGTTTGCATGACTTCGATGTAACCTGGCAGCCAAAGAGAGTGGACTGGAATGTGCATGTGTGAACAATGATGACTTCACTCTACTAGTCAGTAGGGGTAGTCAACACCATTAAGTGAGCATGTGTATTGTGTGGCCATCACATTCAACATGACTGAACAAGTAGAGCAATGAATCTGCATCAAATTTTGCATTAAGCTTGAACATTCCTCCATGGAAACTACTCAGATGATTCTGAAGGATTTCAAGGATGATGCAATGAGTGCAGCGCAAATACAAATGAGACACAAATGCTTCAAAGATGGCTGAGAATCTTTTGAAAGTGATCCATGTTCTGGAAAGCCTATAATAAGCAGAACACCTGAGAATGTTGAATGTGTACAGGCTGCAGTCAACAAAGATCGGTGACCAACAGTGAAAGAACTAGAAGCTGATCTGGGGATTCTAAAAACTACTGTGTCTGAGATTTTGATGCAGGATCATGGCATGAAATGTGTTGTGACAAAATTCATTCCATGGCTTCTGCTACTAGAGCAGAAGGAATATTGTGCTGTAGTTGTTAATGACTTGAGTCAAACTGCTACCAATGAACCAGATTTCCTCAAAAAGGACGTAACTGGAGATGAATTGTGTGTGTATAGCTATGATCTGGAAATGAAAGCCCAGTCATTCCAATACAAGTTGCCTGGTTCTCCATATCCAAAGAAGGCATGGCAAAGTCGCAGAAAGATCAAGACCACATTAACTGTGTTTTTTGATTGGGAAGGTGTTGTCCATTACCAGTAAGCCCCTCCAGGCCAAACAAGTAATAAGGAGTACTACCTCAATATTCTTCATTGGTCGAGAGATGCAATACGAAGAAAACACCCACAGCTATGGGCAACTGGTGATTGGCAGCTTCATCACAGCAACCTGCCAGCTCATGCGTCATGTCTCATGCAGAGTTTCCTGCAAAATGTCAAATCACCCAGATGACTCAGCCCTGCAACAGCCCAGATTTGGCACCCTGTGACCTCTAGCTTTTCCCAAAAATCACCTTTGAAAGGGAAGAGATTTCAGATCATCAATGAGATTCAGGAAAATATGATGGGGCAGCTGATGGCAATTCCAACAGAGGAATTTGCAGAGTGTTTTGAACAGTGGAAGAGATGCTGGGAAAACTGTGAGGTCCCAAGGTACCTACTTTGAAGGGGGCTGAGGTGTCTTTGTCCTATGTACAATGTTTCTTGTATCTTGTATCTTCTTATAAATATCTCTATTTTTCATAGTACATGGCTGGATACCTTCTGAATAGACCTCTGTGTTTATATCATAACTTTTTCATTCTTAAAAAAATTTATTGTAGAATTTATTTATTTTTAGAGCAAGGAGAAAGGAGGGAGAAAGAGAGAGAGAGAAATATTGATGTCTGAGAGCTACATTGATAGGTTGCCTCTCACGTGCCCCTAGCTGGGGACCTAGCCTACAATCCAGGCATGGGCCCTGACTCAGAATCGAACCAGCAATCCTTTGCTTTGCAGGCCCACACTCAATCCCCTGAGCCAAACCAGCCAGGGCTCCCTTCAGTCTTAAAATAGCTAAAACCTACCTGCCCATCAAAGCTCATAAAATGTTTCTACTTCTTCCAGCGTTTCCTGAATCCTGTATTTCACCTTACTCTTTATCTTCCCCTCACTATAGAGCAAGTATTGCACAGCACCTCTGAGCTAAGATAATAGCATGTTGTCTGTATTTTCCTTATGAACTTGTTGCTTGTGTTATGGTACTTCATATTCCCATCATTGCATCTGTTAGATGTGGTACCCTGAGGGAAAATCTCCATCTCATTCATCTTTGTATCCTCACAGTCTTTGCTTGATAAATATTTGTTGAAAGAATAAATGTATGGTAACAAAAACAGCCAAACTCGCCTATATTTCCCATCTGAAGTCAAGTGTTGAGAAGATACAAAAATCTCTGATCAATAATTGACTCATTTTAAGACATTACCTGCTTAACAAAATTTTTGCCAGCTACTTAAGGAGAGCACTTTGAAAGCTTTAGTGGGACAGGCATGAAATGCATGTGTACCTTTATACAGGCAGGTGGATACCTTTAGTAAGAGAGAATGGCATGCTGTAACGATGTGAAATTCTCAATAATTCATACAAAAGGCCCACAGCAGAGGTGAATTGGGTTAGAATTTTTTCCCAGCAACTTGCCTAATTTCTACATAAAATACTTTCAAGACTAGAGAAGTAAACACTTTCTGATGTTTTTCCCATTTAATTTTAAAGGGAGTTCCCAGAGTTTGACTCTTATTTTGAATGATGTCTTTGTAACAAACGTTCTGAGTTGACAAAGAACACATGGCATCTCTGTAACTGTGGCTACCATGGAAATGAGGAGCATTCCAAATGCTTTACTATTTTCAGGTCCTTATGTAATTTTTTTGAGAGCTCAACTCCTCTAATCTTTATCATGTGTATCTCTATAACATGCAACTATAATACAATATAATATAATATAGTATAATATGATTATAATACAGTAATAACATACAACTATATATCTATATATAATATATAAAGACACAATAATAATAATATACAACTATATATCTATAACATACCACTGAAATAAACTTTTGCATTAATGTGTGTTCGGGGTTTTTTTTAACATTTAGTCTCTTGACTTATTTTGCTCTAAATTACTTATCAACAAAGGTCTGAACACTTACTGAATATCCTCACCCTTTATTTTACTTATGTATTATTAAAGAAGGGTGGAAAAGGGACACATTAGCTCTATATCTGTGCCATTGACTCAGATTTTAGCAGAATTAGGGACATGAAAGTGTCTCTGTTTTATAAGATAGAGTGATTTTAGCATGACCATATTTTAAAGCACAAATAAAGAGTTTTTACTATCTTAGCTAAAATGGTTTATCATATTTTTACTTAAAGCTTTTCTATTTCTTTTGTGGCTTATATTTTAAGCCAATGACCTTCTTTAACATAGCATTTTAAGTACAGAGCAATTTTGTGAAATGGCAACAACCCTACGGTAGCCTAGATAAGAAAAAAAAATCCTGATTAAAAATCTGAAGCAATATAAAATTGAGGAAAAGTCCAATTGAAAATCTTTACAGAAAATAGTCTAATTTTTATAGATAAGCAGTTTATGCATTAAAGCCAATAATTATTCTCTTCCCTTCTTCTTTTTCTCCCCTCACACCCTCTCAGGCACCAACACACTGAGCAACTCTCATCTGGCTTCATTCTTTGTCCATTGAGATGGAAAAAAACAATTCTGTCCCTAGTTCGATTCCATGACTTCTGGGAATGCCCATCCAGAGGTCAAAGATTCCCGTGATTTTCCATTTAGACCAGACATAAATCCTGCTAGAAGGCAGAATTTCAGAGGGTGCCCTACCATTGTGGGTCAGCCTTTTGTGCTGAGGGGCCTGACCCAGGCCCATTGATGTTTGTTGGATGAATAAATAAGTAGAAAAAGTGATATATTGTATTTTATAAGATATAGGTAATTGCCTTCTATTTCAGTTTTGAGGAGAAAACAAGGATTTTTTAAAAAATTTTCATTATTTCTTCATCTGTACTTTCAATACTGTTCAAACTTTCTCCTGAGAGGAAGATTTCAGATTTCTCAATTCTGTCTCAGTAATGAGTTGTTCTCTTCTTTTGCACAGTTTTTTTTTTCCCGGTGAAACAAAAAGCTCCTCCTGGCAATGTGGTTTCTGGTTTTGGATGTATGAGAAAGAGACACTTCTCATGTGACATTCTGGTGAAAAGGGACTAGACCATGGGGCAAGCTCATGAACTGGATGCCTGTGTTGACATAAGTCTGAGAGCAAAGAGGGTTCTGAGGCCTGGTTAGAACTTTCCAGGTGGGGAAATTAAACTGTAAAGAACAGAAAGGAATGGCAGGGAGGTTGTTAATATGTGTGCTACATTTGGCACATACATCTTCTTGGAGAGGCTTTCTACAGGCAGCTACCGGATGTACTCAGTTGGGAGTTACGTTTAGATAACTAAGATCAACCTGGGTGGTCAAAATAAAATCTACATGGTAGAACACTCTCATTCTGGTGGCCTCTGCGGAAAGTCTTCTCTTTGACCAGTCCCAGAAATGTGGCTTCAGTGGTGGCATCTTCTCTCTCATTTAGAACCATCTTGTGGCAAGTGGCGGAGGCGGCTTTCATGTGCTGTTATGGGTGATAGTAATTCTTCAGGTGGAAGTCCCGCTCTTGTGGGTTATACTCCTTGCTCTTTTTAAACTAGAGAGGAGAGGAAAGGGAGACCAAGAAACTCAAGACCAGGGAGTGGAACACTCCTTTCATTATTTATTTAAGGCAGGTGTATTTTGTTTCCAAAGTGTTTTAAATAAAACAGATTTGCATGTTGTTCTCTCTCCTTTTCAAAATGAAGACATCTATTCTTAAATGGAGAAGTACTATCTCTCAGTGTCCACAGCATGCATGTGAGCTTTGCGAGAAGTACTGTCTTCTCATCCCTGCTGGACACTAGACACAATAAAGTGTGTTAAAAGTATAGTATGAAAGTCACTTAGATCTTAATAATTATGAGCTAGGTAATTTTGGAGATTTTATGTAAATTTTAGAGACTAAGATTATGATAGACATATACCAATTAATTTTTTGGCAGTGTTTAAATCATCTAAGACTGTTATTAAACAACTTTATATGGCCTTGAGGTAAAGGTCAAAATGTAAATATCTAAAGACAGGACATGGTGGTCATTGTGTATTAAGCTTGTAATCTTCCATAAAATCTGTGAATTTTATCTAAATGTCTTTCTGTGGATAAGCAAAGCAGAACCACAAAGTAGAACATAACAAACACTTGAAACTCTGCCAGTGGAACTATTAATCCATAAATCATGTTTTCAGTTGATAGCAGTAGATACTCAGAAGTAATCAGAACATACAGTTTGTGCTAATAACAACACAATGTTAGTTGGCACCAGCAAAACAATGTAGTACCTGGAAGTATTCCAGTAACTGTCAAAGCAGTAAAGAAAATTCCTTGTTATATGCCTGAGAGAACAGGATTTTAATTCCTCTATTGTAAAGTATTTGCTGTCCTAATGTAGATTTATTAATGCATCATAGTTTGTTTTTTAATATGTTGTATAAGAATTGAGTTCCAGTATTTTAACTCACAATTTTTCTTTTATTTTATCTAATAATTCAATCCAAGTAATCACTTAAACATCATCCTCTTTTGCTTTCTGATTTTCCATCTCATATTGCATCCTGTTCTTATAGTTGGAGCTATATGGTAGAACACTCTCATTCTGGTGGCCTCTGTGGAAAGTCTTCTCTTTGACCAGTCCCAGAAATGTGGCTTCAGTGGTGGCATCTTCTCTCTCATTTAGAACCATCTTGTGGCAGCTATTCTTTGTAGCTGGTATCTTTTGAATACACTAAGTTCTTACCCCAAGTTTTTGTCATACACCCTGCCCTCAATAGACACCTCTCCTTCTGTCTCTGGGCTGCTCCCCTTTCAGAAGACACAAACATCCACCCAGCTACCCAAACCTACAGCTAGGTCAGTGAATCCTTCTGAGCAATTCCATCTCTTCCAATCCCTCTCCAATCCACAGCCAAGTCCTGCCCACTTAACTCCTACATGTCTCTCTGATATGTGCATCCTCATCTCCTGGCCACCACTCTCGCAGAGATGCTGTAAGACCCTCCTGAGTGGTTCAGCACTGAGTAGGGTTGGACTTACTATGACTAGAGGGAGGGAAGATGGCACATGCTATCAGTGGTGGGGCCTGCATCTACTTCCACACAGCCCCTGCAATGAGATGGATACTCAAGCCTGAGAACCCTAGCATTGGCCAAGGTCGGTGTGGAGGGAATGCATGCTCTGAGTATGTGGCTGGGCCAGACTGCCTCTGGCAGAGGGGTCTCAGGAGCAAGAAGAAGACCTTAAAAATGAAAAGAATGTACTTAATATTTGAACACATGTTTACCAGTTCTGCTATTTTTCATTTGTTGTTGATCTAAATTTCCATCTCATACCATTTGCCTTCTGCCTGAAGAACTTCCTTTAACATTTTTTTTTTCAGTGCAGATCTGCTAGTAGCAGATTGCTCAGCTTTAGTTTGTCAGATAAAGTCTTTATCTTGCCTGAATTTTTGAATGCTGTCATCAGTAAAGAGGCTTTTTGTTTTTCATTTGGCATTTTAAAGGCCTTGCTTGCTCCATGGTACTCTGGCTTCTATAGTTTCTCATGAGAAGTCTGTGTCATTCCCCCTTTCGTTCCTCTACATCAGGGGTATCACACTCATTTTCACCAGGGGCCACATCAGCCTCACGGTTGCCTTCAGAGGGCCGAATGTAATTTTAGGACTGTATAATGTAACTACTCCTTAACAGTTAAGTGAGAGCTCGGCACTGCAGCGGGTAGATACAAGGTACCAGATAAAACAAGGTAGAGGGCCACATTCGGCCCGCGGGCCTTGTGTTTGCCACCTGTGCTCTACATAATGGTTTTTTTTTCCTCTGGCTGCTTTTAAGATTTTCTCTTTATCAATGTTTTTTAGCAAATTCATTATGACATGCCTTGGTATTCTTCCATATCTATACTTAATATATCCAGTCTTTCCTTAGACTTCTTAAGAATATAGAATATAGTTATATCAGATATTTTAAGGTCCATGTCTGCTAATTCCATCATCCCTGTCATTTTGGGGTTTGTTTTTATTAATGTACCTTTTCTCTCCAAGTATGTATTATTCTATTAAATTACAGAAATCTGCTCACTTAAACAGGTTAATAAGCATAAAACTATAGCAATGACATTTCAAGTTACATAATTATAAGCCACCATCAACAAATACTGATATACACATAGGTCATCATATTACAAGAGGTACGTAAGCATCTTTTTTTGAAATTATGCTTACGTTTTTTGTTGGGATTATAGTGTTAAAATGACTAAAAACTACTTTGAATTTTCATTATCTGCTTAAATAAGCAGATTAAATTAATAACTGATTATTCTTGATACTTCCATAATATTTGTATATAGGATGATTTTTTTCCAATTTTATTGAGATAGAAGTGACACATAACATTGTATTAGTTTTAGGTGCACAACATGATGGTTTGATATATGTATATATTATGTGAAATGACTACTTCAATAAGTTTAGTTAATCCTGTCACAGTTATATTTTTTCCTTGTGATGAGAACTCTTAAGATCTCCCTAAGCAACTTTCAAATATGTAATACAGTATTATTAACTATAGTCACCATGCTGTACACTACAACCCCAGGACTTACTTATCTTTAATTTACTTTTCTTTTGGTCATTGGTCATGTTTTCTTGCATGTTTGTACACCTGCTGATTTTTTACTGGATGCCAGCTATTGTGAATTTCATGCTGTTTGGAAATGTATTCATTTAAAATGCATTGCATTTGTTCTGACACACCATCGGATATTTTATCCTTTAGAGGCTTGCTTTTAAGTTTTGATAGAGTGTTGGAGCAGCTTTAAGTTTAGGATGAATCTACCTTCACTACTAACATGAAACACCTCTGAGCACTCTACCCAATGCTCCATGTATTACAAAGTCTTTTCATTCCAGCTGATGCAAAGGAGAACTGCTTCCAACCCATGTGGGGAGTGGCAAGCTCCTGGTCTACTACTTCTCAGCGGCTCTTCCCCACCACCCACAAAGCAGCTCAGCCAGAAACCCATCTACAGCAGTCTGGTGCTCCTTCCCTGTGCAAATACCTTCTTTCTAATATTCTTTCCCACAAATTCTAGCCACTTCAGCCTCCTTGAACTTCAATCTTATCCCCTAAATTCAGCCAGACTGACAGGTCGTTCCCACTGGGTGCAGCCTGAGCAGTGTGTCCCAGTAATAAGTTGGGATGAACATACTCTCTCATTACTGTTTCCCTTTCCCCAGGTCACAGACCTGCCAATGCCCCAGGTTTTTTCCCATATATTTTGCCTGGTTTTCTAGTTGTTTATGGTGGGAGGACAATTTCCATAACAGTAATCCTTTGTGACCAGACACAGAAGGCCTTCGTAGTATAGTTTTACACTTGCTTCTCTGGGGCCCCATACATTAGCCTTTTTTATGGGAACTCTTGGCTTGGGGTTCCTACACCATGTGGTACAATAAATTTGGACCTCACGAGTATTCAGTACTGGCGTGAGGAATTGTTAACTTTCTTTTTCTACTCAGAACCAGATGGCAAACTTCCATATAGCTTCTTCATGTCAGTTGGCGATATTTTTATTATTCCCATTTTTTAAAACTAGTCTATCCTTTGTGCATGCCAGCTTTGTGCTGAGATCTTGGTGTGCAGCTTCCATTTTGAATAATAAGCTCATGTCTCTTGTTCTGGCATGGGTATTAAAACTCTAGTCTCAGGACACAGGGACTGTAGCTGGGTAATGTTATTATTTTTGATTATAGCATCTCTGTATATTTGATTTCTATGTACTTATAATGGTTTCATAAACTTTATTCTAGTAATAGCTCAGCTTTATGATTCTCACTTAAAATGTTTAATGATTGTGATTTTTATTGAGGTCTTACTAAGTCTGTATACAAATAGGTAAATTTAAAAGAACTCAAAATTTTCCATATTTATGTACTTAATTTTATAGGTTATTAAAGTTATTTAAGTTCTTACAAAGTTTTTGTTTGGTAAGTCAGACAATAGTAGTATTTAAAATGGAAAGCAAATATATTCATTACTAAATACAGTTTAACAAGTTGAATAGAATTTAGTTATACTATAAAATACCCTTAAAATAATTTCTTTCAATAGCTAGATTTTTAAATGGAAAAAAATGAGATTTTAAAGCTAAACTTCAAGAATTTAGGAATATCTGGATTTTTAAATTTATTACTTTAATATATTGAATATCAATTTTATAAAACTAAACTCTGAGGAGTCTTTCCTATGCTCCCACATGATGCTCTGCATACCAATAAATCACATTTAGCAGGTCACAGATTCTCATAAGTGAAAAGGATCTTCAGTTTCATTCCCTGTAGAAACAGCAGATTTTTAACTAAGCCATCAAATCATAGCTGATTTAGTTTGGTTGGTCATTATACTGGCAGGAATCATTCTTATAACCATTTGAGTAGTTTCAGCTTATAGAGCTATGAATATGAAAACTATTTTCCTTCCTCACTGCCACTGTGTTCCATCAAGTCTATGCTGGATGGCAGGGATCTTAATGATAACCCACTTTGATTTCCTAAACTCTCACACAATTTCAGAATTTAGAACACATTGTTCTAAAATTGTGTTTTCATTGGATCCAAATCCTTCTGTTTCATCCTCAGTTTGGGCTCCAGTGGCATGGAATTGAGGGGTGGGTAGCATGGAATTGAGGGGTGGGTAGTATACAACTCCTTCCCTCCCTTCTCCCAACACTGGGACTCTGTTGTTGGTCTCATGAGAGGTATGTTCGGGTTCTGTGTAAAGTCTTAGGGGCCTCTCACTTGCACAGTTCCTTGTCTCGCAGCTCCACCCCTGCTTCACCCTTTCTCCTCTCTTCAGCTCCTCTCCTTGTGTCCATCCTTTTTGGGTCCACTTGTCAGAAGGAGTCCTCTTGCCAAGAGGGTGGAGAACTTTAGACTGCTTAAGGTCACCCACTCTCCATAGGGTCCCCATGACCCTCAGGGACCTCATCAACTTGCCATGCCTGTAAGTGGGAGTACAGCATCTTGTTCCTGCCCAGTGTTCAATGTCACGGCAACGGCATGGGGCACTGGGCTGGACAAGGGAATCAGCGACAGTCAGATAAGACATAATTTCCAGCCCAAACTTTGCAAGGGGGGGGATGAGTAAGTGCCCCTCCAAACTGTATAAGGGAGTCTGTTGTCCTGTCCCTGACCCTTGGCAGGAAGAAGGAGGGGGAGACCACCTTTTACCATTACTATTTTTGTCCAGTAATGTGTGAGTGATTGAGTGTGTTTGTGTGTGTGTGTGTGTGTGTGTGTGTGTGTGGTAGTGGTGGTTGGGAGTACAGGTGGGGGAAGAACCACATTTCCTAGAGCAGAATGCTGCCTATAGTCATGTCCTGCAAGGAGGGGCAGGTCCCAAAGTTGGCAGGTCTCAATTTAGAGTGAGAGTTGTTTGTTTTTTTAGCTGTGGGAGCTTAGGCACCAGTTCTAATATTAGACACCCCACACCCTCTTATCCTTAATTGACATTACCTTCAATTACTTTGGGTGTCTTAACAATGAAATCAACTTGATTGTCCAGTAAGCTAACAGCTATACAGTGACAGAGCAATTTCACACCTCTGAACTTCAGTTGACCTTGGATGACTTATCAGATCCTGCTATAAAGGTACTGCTTTAACCCAAAGGAATTTAAATTGGAAGATGAGCTACACAAAGTGGCAAGAGAGATGCAGCAGAGGCCATCCAGCAGAGCAGCCACTAAAGAACAATGAAAGAAATGCTGATGAGGAAGAGGAAAGGTGAGGACTCTTTATTAATACTGAGGAGGTTCCAAATCAAAAGGCCACCGACAGAAATGCACACCACTATCTCAACAATACATGAAACATACTTGTTTGCTTAACTAGTCACTGTCTTGACTCCATCCTGGTGCTTAACTGCAATCCATGAGAACTTACTGGTAAAGGTTGAACCAAGTCCAAATTCTGCTCCTCAACACATTCATCTGCTTCCTGATCATCATTCAATGTCCCTCTTTTTTTCTGGTCTTTTGCTTAAAACCAGTTCCTAATATTTGTGCTACCAATATTGTCTTAACTATTAAAATGTTAGTTGGTGCTTTTTAAAATACGAATAAAAGATTTGACAATGTCCCCCCAAGCCAGCAACAATAGGGAGTTGAAAGCACAAAGACTTCCTTACACTTCACCCAAACCGTTTGCACACTAGCAGCACAAGGCGGACCAGCGCAGATCCCCTCGAATGCCCACCCAGTGGTGCCGGGTCACTTGGACTTAGCGCCTTTCTGAGGCTTCGTTGCAGCCATCCTCGCCTCCTCCTCTGGGATGAACACACTGATGGTGAAGTCGCTTGTCTCCGAGCCGTACTTGTTCTTCACAACCAGCCCGTATTTGCCAGAGTCAGAGGTGGTCACCCCGTTGATAGTGAAGAAGGCAGTCTTGCCTGCTTCAAACCTGAGGCTGCAGTGGTCATCTGAGGCCAGGGACTTCTCATTCTTCAACCAGGAGATCTCCGGAGTCGGGTCACCCCACACGGTGCAAGTGAGATTAAGTGCCTGCAAAACAGTTTTTATGAGAGGAGAGGAGAGATATCAGATATAATGTTCCAACTTAAAGGATCCTTTGATGGTATGGCATGACTCAGTGGGGGATAAATATAAACCTCCCAGAGGAGGGTTGGAACTTGGTATGTACATGCACCTGTGTGAGTTACAGTTCAAAATCAAACCTGAGAAGGTTTCTTTAGGGTGTTGGCTTTCTGACTTTGGGAACACTTATCATCAAAACCACACTGAGTTTGCTTCCAGTTCCCATCTCCATTTTCTCTTTCATAAACACATAGATGATTTTTGCTCTAATGTGGCATTTTGGATGCCGTCTCAGTAGAGAAATCTCATTGCCATAATCACCACCTGCTTGCACTTGCATTTCAACGGTGCCACAGAGCTCCGCAGCAGAATCCTAACAGCTGTTTCAGATAATGTGACTAATTTTCAAATCCCGTCTTCCTTGTTTTATTTCTCCCCCAAACCCTACCCAATCTGTTGCAGTTGCAAAGGTGCTTTACCAAAATGTATTCCTATTTCCTAATATTTTATTATATTACTGTCTGTGCTGAAACCCTCTTATTTTAAATATCAATGTTTATGCCTATAGTTTTACTTTACCTAACATTTTGCTGAAAAAAATTAAAGATAATTAGAGGTTTAAATACAGTGGTAATAAGTAATTGAGAGATACTGTGTACCTTACCCAGTTTCCCCCAATAGTTACATTTTACAAAACTATAGTATAATAGCACAAGCAGTACATAGATGTTGGTACAGTCCATTGATCTTACGTAGATTTTCCTAGTTTTACTGTACTGGTTTTTATTTGTGTATGTTTACTTCCATTTAATTCCATCACCTCTCTAGGTTCACATTTCCACCACCTCAGTTAGGATACAGAGCATTTCTATCACCATAAGGATCTCTCGTGTCGCCTTTTTTTTAAAATTTGATTTTAATCATTGTTCATATACAGTTTTCTCCTTTTTACTCCCGATCCAGCCCCCGCTCCCACCCCTCCCCACTTCCCTCCCATTACCACCCTCCCCTTAGTTTATGACCATGTGTCGTTTAAGTTTGTTCTCGTGAACCCTTCCCACTGTCCCCTTAAATTCCCTCTACTTTCTTCTGTGGGCACTGTCAGCCTGACCTCAATTTCAGTGTCTTTGGTTATATTTTGCTTGTTTCTTTGTTTTGTTATTTAGGTTCCTGTTAAAGGTGAGATCATATGGTATTTGTCTTTCACTGCCTGGCTTGTTTCGCTTAGCATAATGTTTTCCAGCTCCATCCAAGCTGTTGCAAAGGGTAGGAGCTCTTTCTTTCTTTCTGCTGCATAGAATTCCATTGTGTAAATGTACCACAGTTTTTTGATCCATTCATTTACTGATGGGCATCTTGGTTGCTTCCAGCATCTAGCTATTGTAAATTGTGCTGCTGTGAACATTGGGATGCATAGGTTCTTTTGAATTGGTGTTTTAGTATTCTTAGGATAGAGTCCCAGCAGAGGAATCGCAGGGTCAAAAGGCAGATCCATTTTTAGTTTTCTGAGGAAGTTCCATACTGCTTTCCATAGTGGTTGTACCAGTCTGCAGTCCCACCAGCAGTGCACTAGGGTCCCCTTTTCTCCACCACCTCTCCAACACTTGTTTGTTGCTTTGTTTATGATGGTCATTCTGTCTGGTGTGAAGTGGTATTTCATTGTGGTTTTAATTTGCATCTCTCTGATAGCTAGCAATATTGAACATTATTTCATGTGTCTTTGGATTTTCTGTATGTCCTCCTTGGAGAAGTGTCTGTTCAAGTCCTTTGCCCACTTTTTAATTGGATTCCTTGTCTTCTTAGAGTGCAGTCTTGTAAGTTCTTTATATATTTTGGAGATTCAACCCTTGTCTGAGGTATCATCGGCAAATATGTTTTCCCATACAGTTGGTTCTCTTTTAATTTTGATACTGTTTTCTTTAGCTGTGCAGAAGCTTTTAATTTTGATGAGGTCCCATTTATTTATTCTTTCCTTTATGTCTCTTGCTCTTCCTCGGGGTGTGGAGAGCTGCGGGGTGGAGAGAGGGAAGGGGTGGCCCCCCAAACCCCGCCGCCTGGCCCCTGGGCCTCGCTCCGGTCCCCTGCTTGTGGGCCACCGACTGCCAGCGACGGCCGGGTATGGGCCCGATGCTCCAGCGCCATCCATTTTCAGGGCTAGTTGATTCAGCAGGTGAGTTGTTACACACTCCTTAGTGGATGCCGACTTCCACGGCCACCGTCCTGCTTCGTGTCGCCTTTTATAACCACCCTCTCCTCACCTCCCCAAACCTCCCAGTCTCATTTCTAACTCCTGGCAATGACTAATCTATTTTCTGTTTCCCAAATTTTGTAAGTTCAAAAACATTATATAAATAGCATTATACAGTATGTGATCTTTCAGGACTGCCTTTTCCACTCAGCATAATTCCTTGCAGATTCATCCAAGTTATTTCAGGTATCAATAAGCAGTCCCTTCTTATCACTGAGTACTGTGCCATAGTATGGTCAAACCTATAAAGGTTGGCCTGTTAACAGTATTGAGTTATTATGAACAAAACTGCTAGAAACATTTGTGTTTTTATGTGAACATAAAAACAGGTGTTTGTGTGAACATAAGTTTTAATTTCTCTATGATAAATGCCCAGGAGTGCAATTGTTGGGTCATATGGTAAAGGCATGTATCATTTAAAAAAAATTGTTGCCCTGGCTGATGTGGCTCAGTCAGTTGGAATACTGTCTGTCACCAAAAGGTTGTGGGTCTGATTCCTGGTCAGGGCACATGCCTGGGTTGTGGGTTTGATGCCCATTCAGGGCACGTATAAAAGACAACCAGTCAATGTTTCTCTCTCACATTGACATTTCTCTCTCTCTCTCTCTCTCTCTCTCTCTAATAGCAATGAAAAAATGTTCTCAGGTGAGGATAAAAAAATTTTGAAAAAAATCACTAATCTGTTTTTCTGAGTGGCTGTACAATTTTGATTTATATTTCCACTAGCAATGTGCAAGTGATTCAGTTCTCTGCATCCTCACCAGCATTTGTTATTTTCACTATGTTTTATTCTAGCAATTCTGATAGGTGTGTTATGATTTTTCAGTGTGGTTTAATTTGCATTTCCCTGATGGCCAATAATGTTGAATTTATTTCACATTTTAAATTCAATTCTTGCATTTCTTTGTTCCTAAAATCCAGTAATTATAAGGAAAAGAACTAAGGCTCACAATATACAGAAAAAATGATATCCTTCTATGTATTCTTCTAAAGAGTCTTATATCATCACTTGTTACCTCTTCTACAAGAGTATCTCATGAAATTGTATAGATTAAGAAATTTGTTTTCTTTCCATGGTTAATTAGCATTTCTCACTGAATTATTCTACATATACATTTAAAAAAATATGAGTCAAACCATTGCCATAAATTTATTCAAGTGGACCAGGGATATGATTTTGGAAATTGTGATTACTTACAGGTTAAAACTTTTAAGAAAACCAAACAAAACTAAGTACCTTTCATGTCAAGGAAAACTATTAACCATACTGTAGACCACCAAGTATTTTCACAAATATTCTGTCTCTTAATTCTCACTATGACCCAGTGAGTTGAATATTTGGAACCTCATTAGATGAGGAAAATGGGAAACAGAGTTTGAAAACAAAAGTAACCCTGCAACAGTTGAGCTTACCAGCAATAGTGCTCATATGTTTACTGAGGAAGAAACACAGCTGGATGAATCCTACCTCTTTCTAAAGCTTTTAGATATGCCTTGTTTTATCACCCAAGTTCCAGTCAGCCATCATATGTCTTCATGATCATTTTGAAGTGGGAAAAGGTTTTAATCTACTATAAATACCCATAGCCGTATGACTGGTATCTTAAATTTGTTTCAATGAAACAGGCTAAAAATTATGTTCATTACTTTTCAGAGGTTATTATGGAGCCAGAAAATCCTAGTTTATAACTAATGGAGAGAAATCAGTTTTCAGGCGAAACAGAGCCTCTAGACATTCATAGAGCAGCAGGTTTCCCTTGAAAGGGAAGGCAGTTAATAGGACAGCCCATTTCCCACAAGGCATTAGAGGATGCTTCTTTCTTCAGCTACATTTGTCATATAGTTATGATTGAACAGGTTTCTCTTCTTTTGATTTTAAAGGTCTCTGGACAGAGACTAAGTGGTCTACATGTGCACACATCAGACAAACTTGCATCCTGATGCTTGACCCAAAATATCAAGATGATTGGAAAAATGACTGAATTTTTAACCTTGTATTTGGCTATTCTGAAGTCAAGCATAGCAGCCATGGCATAAGATGACGATGGTGGGGTGTGTCTTAAAAAAACCCCCAAAGTTTCAGGCACCAGAACCCATTCCTAGAGTGGAAGAAGCAGGGACAAGAGTGCTCCATGCTTACCTTGCCTTCCTGGATGGTGACTACATCAGGGAGACCACCCATCACCCGGGCACGATCTGCAAGCACAGGCACTTTTGGTTAATCACTGAAATGTTGAGCATCAGCAATTACCCTTACAAAACCACTCCAGGGAACTAATTTTCCAATTTAGTCTCCCTCTCTTTTCAGTTATTTTATACCTGTTTTTAACATGCAAAATTAAAAAAATGATCCGGCACTGCTGAATGTTAATCCTTCTTCACACACAGAACTCATGTGTGCAGCTGATTCTATCTGTACCTAAAATGTCAGCTTGAGATTGTGTTGTTGGATCAAGACCTGCTCTATAATTCTCATGGCTATTTTCAGGGCTGGCCCCGTTGCAGCTCAGTGGGGCTCAGTGCGAGGAGGCTGAGCAGATCCCTATGGACAGCCTCCAAGCTTAGTGTGGCCTCTTTTATGGGCTTCCCTATGATTATAAAAGGTTGCATAATTGGAAGCTTTATGCCAGGGAGACAAAGCCTCCCCAAGGGGGAGGCTCTTGCAGATGTGGGTTTTCTTTACACAGGTCTTTCGTACAAACCTTCCCTTTCCTGTCTCCTGGTAGTTCTCTGTAGCGCTATACAGGGCTGCTATCTATGGCCATGAGTATAAAGGCCCCTAGGTGAGGGTACAAAGTGCAGCAAAAATGCTGAAATCCAGTGCTGACTCCCCACCCAAGCCATGTGCTCTGTGTGTGACTGCTTTGGCCCCAGGGAAGGACACTTTCTCTAATTCACTCAAAGTCTCCCTCTCTGTCACTAACTCAGTGGCCACCACTGTCTCATTTTCAGGCCCTACTTTATTAGTATGTGACTCTAGGTCCATATTTCTACAATCCCCTTCACCACTGAGTCAGGCTAAAGCTTTGACTGGTGTTGACTGCATTCTGTTGATTCCACTGCACCGTATAAGCCCAACCTGTCTCCTGTGCCACTTGATGTGTGATATTAAGTGAGTTGCATTAAGTGAGGTCCACAGAGTGGACCTCAGTCTCCTCATCTGTAGATGGGAGGGGGTTGCATTAGACATATGCCCAGTATCTATGGGATTCCTCTGAGGGGTCTGAGAGGAGGTCAAGATGGGGTATTGGGTCAGGGAGCCAATGAAGATAACTCAGCCTTTACCTGTTTTATATATTGGGTTTGTGTGGATGATTTTGTTTGAATTAAATGTCCTGTGGTTTGTAAAAGTTTAAAAATATGAAACTAGAAGAGCTCTAACATCTCTTCCAGCTCTAAACTCCTGTGACCCAGTGATCTTAGGGAAATGCTTAGGAACTAGAGGGAAGGTCAGGCTCCTTGCCCACAAGAGAGTCCAAGAATAGGGAGTGGCTGTCAACTGCTGCAGTCCTGGCTTTGCTTGTGTGCACAGGAGCAGGAGGACATACTCAGCACCAACAAGAAAAATGCCCTGTTGCTTGGACACTCCCTAGTACGTCCCTGGTGCAGGTGTCTGGGACGCCCCATTCACCACCAGCAGCCACCTCACAAACCCAGGGCCTGAGCAGGGAGGGAGAGGGAAAGAGCAGAGAGCGGGGAGGACAGCAGTACATGGCAAAGGTGAAAAGTTCCATCCTGAGTGACCTGAAGCCACGGAAGGGCAGACAGACGACTTCACTTCCTGCTCCTCCCCCTGTTCCCTTCCGTTCCAGTTGAGGACAAACTCTACAATCTTAACCCTCAACAACTTTCAAATTCTGCCGCCCACACTGCAAAAGAACCTGAATTATTATAGCAAATTAGTCTGTGACTTCTGGAATGCTATAAGATTATCTGAGTGCTTCTCGAAACATCTGTGTGCGAAGCAAACAGACGATAGAACTTAGTAGTGAGCTCATTTCTGGGTAGACTTGACAGTTCGGTGTGTGTTCACTTGGACTGTGTCCAGTGCAGTGAAAGGCAGGAAGGCCGTGCCTTTCTCCCACAGGGGCTCTCGGGAATGTGTGGAGTGTTGGTTAGAGGACTAGTGGCAGTGACTTACCTGACATCAAATTTACAAAGATTATTTCTTTTTTTTCTTTAATGTATGTAAATGTTTCTGATATGCTGTGCCTGCTGTGAGTGATTAACAATCTACTGTGTGAGGTGCGGCCCAGAGATTTCCCCACATAGCTGGTTCAAGTTAAGAGCTGGGTGACATTCTTATTCCGTAACCTGAGACCTTCTTTTCATAGACATTCTTACTTAAGAGACTAAATGAAAACATATGTAGAACACCTAAGATTTTTTTTAAAAAGAAAGAAAAACACTTTCACTCTCCTCCATCTGAAGTTATAATAGAAAAATAAAAGTTATATTTCGAAACTATGCCAGGAATAAACAGACAGGGGATTTACTTACTTTTCTCGGCAATGGCAGCTTGTCTGTGGTTGAGAGAAACGAACAAACATAGAAACAAAGAAGAATTTGGTTTTAACGTTATTTCAGAGCAGCTAACCTTGACTGCATTTCACTGCCTCAGGGAGAGCTGGCTGTTCAGAGCATGGGGGAGCACCGCTTTTGCTGCACTCGTGGCCAAGAAAGGCCCTCTCTGTCATTCAGATGGGGGAGCAGCACAGCCCATGTTCCAGGGAAATTAATGCATGCACATGGAATTTGCTAGGAAAAAAGACTTACTTTAATCTCTGGAATTCGGCAAAGGCTTCATCATATGCTTTAAGGGGAAAAAAAGAGAAATTAGAATTTTCTTACCCAGTGTAGATGACACATAGGGGCTGATTAAAATTCACACTGTGAGCCCAGTGTGACCGGTGCAGGTACAACTAAGCTGACTCTGGATAATGTCGCGCCTGTGCATTTACTCTACAACTTGATGGACTTAACAAGCAAATACTTTCTAGGTAGAAAATATGAAATATTGGATTTTAGAAGATCTCAGTTCCGAGAGACCTTCAACCCTTCAAACAAAAGGCAAAGAATTAGCTCTGCCGAAGATAAAATGGGAATAACAGTCTGTTTAAAATAAAAGTTGGTTGACTAATAAGCATCGTGCGCTTTAAAAAGGCTTTGTCTTATTGAATCATCCCACATATCATGGCCTCCTAGCCAGACAGTTAAATGTTTCTATGTAATGTAGTCTAGCCCGCATATTTGTATTAAAGAGCCTAAGGAGTTAAGAGCAGTCGCAGTGTGTGCCAGTGCTTGCCTGAAGCAATGTTTCTCTGCTGTGCAGAGATGAGATAAAGACAGTGAGACAGGGAAATGAGAGCTATAGAGTTCTAAAACAATTTTTTCCCTGAGTCTGCAGAGTAAACCACTCTGAAGACTTCAGGGGAAAAGGCAGCTTCATTTTGAAATCTCTCTCACCGTGCCTTTAAAGAACTTCGGTGGTTTGAGAATCAAAATGTCTTATACCTAGAAAATATTTCTATAATACTACTCAGATTCCCCTCATTTTACAGATGGAAAAAAATAAGCATAAGGTCAGGGTTAATGTCCCTGGAGGTAGAGTAGCATGGAAGAAAAGGGGCCACATGTGAAACCTGACAAGCTCAGGGGAGGCCTGCATGGCAGCCTTACAGACTCAGAGACCGAAACTAACCACAGAGGATGGTCTGAGATTAAAATTTGGTAACTAAAATCAGTTCATAGTGGGTAGTCATGTCCTGGGCCACTATTTTTCCCTAACAAAGGTTAACTTTTACCTTAACTGAGCCTGTCTGTTGTCTTTTTGCATCTACAATAACATACATTTGGAAGGTCAAATTTCCTTCCTTTGGACCCCCGCCCCCAACTTCCCTCAAAGTACAGGCACCGCACCAGAAGGGGACCACAGACCCCCTCATGGTTATTGTTATCATGTTAATTGTTAATCATGTAAAAGATGGGTCTATCATTTTATTTTTTATCCAATCCCAGAGGTTCCTCCTGCACTTTGCTTCCTTCCACCTCCCTGATCCATCACCAACGGATGTCATGTAACCCACTCATGCCTCCTCTTTTGATTGTAGTATATAAAATAAGGTGCAAAACTGCCATTCTTTGGAGCATTTTCTCAACTCTTTGAGGTTTTGCTTCTGGCAATTGTCTTCAGTTTGGCTCAAATAAAGTCACAAAAATTCTCTACAGGTTTCGATGTTTCTTACATTGACGCTAGTTGGCTAAACCACACTAAGAGTTCAGTGCTATTGTTTTTGCCCGTGCCATTAGGAGGAAGACACAGGTGCTGGCAAGCCAGTCTGCGTTTTGTGGCAGTGTTAAGGCTGGTTGAGACAATCCACAGTTTTTTGAGAGCAGGTTAGTTAAGTAAGCTCTGATGAGCCAAAGAGTAAAAGAAAATTTTTTTAAATTTTAAATTTATCTATCCACTTCTTATTTTCCTTTTTCTACTGTGTTTAACAGTATCGGACTGCAGATGAAATCCTCTCACCACAGGATGTGACTCAGGCACAGTGTGGCCCGGAGGGTACAGTCCCCGGGGGAAAGCCACTCCATTCCCTGCAGAGAACCTTCAGCAAGTGTTTCCTGTCCTCATGAGTGGGCGGGGTGAGGTTAAAGGGCTCAGCACAAAACAACGCAAGACAGGGTTGAAAGGCTGTTCTCTAAATTATGAATCTGCTCTCTGAGGATTAAAACACTGAGAGTTACTGCATATTTAGGTTGCATTTTAATATTTGAAGAAGTGGGAGGAAAAGTCAGTACCCAAGCTTCTCTGGTAACTTCATACAGATTATTTTATTTTTTAAGGAAATAATAAATAAAATGAAGAGTATAGTACCAGGAGAGAGACATGGCACAGTGCTTTTAATTTTTTATTTATGATTGTGTATGTTTTAACTTTTAAAATTCTAACTAATAGTTGTATGTCAACTTTCATCTATGTTCTTAGGTGTGAAGCCTTTTTCCATGTCTCTTGTGACTTTCTTTCTTCTTTCCTACTCTCTCCGGAACCACCGCCCTCCCCCCCCCCATTCTATAGCAGATGACCAAGAAATCTGAGGCCATAAGAATCTAACTTTTACAACTTTGTTCTGTTCTTCTCAATATTTGTCTTGGCTTATTCACTCTTACTCCCACTTCTGCCCTGGGTCGCCAACATTCCATCCTTCAGAACTCTGACACATCAATTATTATTTCCCTTCACTCACATCTTCAATCCTTCCAACTCAACTGATTACTTTGACTCCGTGAACATGCTTAAATATCAATCACCATAAAACTATGCTTTTTCTGTGTTTGTTCTTGCTCAAGTGATTATAAATCAAATGCCCCCTTTTAGTACACATCTAGAAAAGGTAGTGCTTACTTTTCAATAATTCTCCACCTATTCAAATTCTTGTTTCTATCACCATGGCTGACTTGAAACTGCTTTACTAAAATCTCTAATCATCTTTCAACAGGAAAACATAATGACCTTTTATCACTCTTCATTCTTTTTAAAAAGCCCACTCCTCTATAGTAAGTAAAATTTCTAGAATATTCATTTACCTTCTCCAGAAAGATCCACTGTCTTCTGGTGTCCTGTTTTGCCATCAAAGAGTTCCATTACATATTTCCCTTTGTCAGTTGGAGTGGGCTCATTGATTTGCAGCCAGATCTGCTGTCCAGTGACCCCACTCTTAACTCTGTCTGTGTACTTAATAGCAGTCCCACTGTTCAAATGAAAGGAAACATCATTATTGTTTGCTTTCACCTAGAGCTGACCTTTACTTTGTCTCTTAATGACAGTCTTACTATAAAGTTTTATAGGCTTTTAAATAATATGGGATTCAGATTTGCTTCTGGCGAAGATAGAGGCATAGATACATATACTTTGGCTTCTTACACAACCAAAAGAAGGACAATAGCAAGTTTAAAAACAAGCAATAACCAGAACTGCCAGAAAATCAAACTGTATGGAAGGCCGACAACCAAAGAGTTAAAGAAGAAACATTCATTCAGACCAGCAGGAGGGGTGGAGACGGGCAGCAAGGGTGGAGAGGATGTGTGGCAAGGCAGTGGCTGGAGGACCAGGGGGTGAGGTGGCAGCTGGCAAACCAAGTGGCCCCACACTGGCATGCAGTTTTGGATAAACTGGGAGGAACAGCTAGGGAGCAAGAGACCATGCAACCCAGGGCTCCAGCGTGGGGAAATAAAGCCACAAAACCTCTGGCTGTGAAAACCTGTGGGGATTGTGGTGGTGGGAGAAACTTTTAGCCTCACAGAAAAGTTTACTGGAGAAAGCCACAGGGTCCTAGAATGTACACGAGCCCACCCACCTGGGAATCAGCACCAGAAGGGCCCAATTTGCTTGTGGGTAGCAGGAGAAGTGACTGAAAGCCGGCTGAGAGCTGAACAAGTGCCACTGTTCCCTCTCAGACCCCTCCCACATATACAGCGCCACAACACAGAGACATGGATTCCCCCGTCCTGGCAAATACCTAAGGCTCTGCCCCTTACAATGTAACAGGTGGACCAAGACAAAAAATATGGCCCAAATGAAAGAACAGGTGAAAGTTCCAAAAATAGAACTAAGTGATGAAGAGACAGTCAACATATCAGATGCAGAGTTCAGAACACTGGTAATCAGGATGTTCACAGAAATGGTTGAGTGTGGTTGAGAACACTGTTAGTCACAAAATAGAGGAAAAAGTGAAGGCTATGCAAAGTGAAATAAAGAAAAATGTACAGGGAACCAAGAGCGAAGGGAAGGAAACTGGGGCTCAATCAACAATTTGGAGCAGAAGGAAGAAATAAACATCCAACCAGAACAGAAGAAAGAAACAAGAATTCAAACAAATGAGGAGAGGCTTAGGAACATCCATTTCCTATACTATTCTTAACCTTCCCCTGTCTATTTTGTACCTACTATTTATGCTTCTTATTCCCTGTACCTTTTCCCCCATTCTCCCTCCTCTACCTCCATACAGATAACCCTCCATATGATCTCTATTTCTGTGACTCTGTTCCTGTTCTAGTTATTTGCTTAGTTTGTTTTTGTTTTTGTATCCTTAGGTTCAGTTGTTGATAGTTGTGAGTTTGTTGTCATTTTACTGTTCATACTTTTGATTATCTTCTTTTTCTTAGATAAGTCCCTTTAACATTTCATACAATAAGGGCTTGGTGATGAAGAAGTGCTTTAACTTCACCTTATCTGGGAAGCACTTTTTCTGCCCTTCCATTCTAAAAGATAGCTTGCTGGATAAAGTAATCTTAGATGTAGGTCCTTGTCTTTCATGACTTTGAATACTTCTTTCTAGCCTCTTCTTGCCTGTAAAGTTTCTTTTGAGAAATCAGCTGAGAGTCTTATGGGAACTCCTATGTAGGTCACTGTCTCCTTTTCGCTTGCTGCTTTTAAGATTCTCTCCTCTTTAATATTGGGTAATGAGATTGTGATGTGCCTTGGTGTGTGCTTCCTTGGGTCCAACTTCTTTGGGACTCTCTGAGCTTCCTGGATTTCCTGGAAGTCTATTTCCTTTGCTTGATAGGGGAAGTTCTCCTTCATTGTTTGTTCAAATAACTTTTCCACTTGTTGCTCTTCCTCTTCTCCTTCTGATACCCCAGTGATTTGGATGTTGGAATATTTAAAGTTGTCCTGGATGTTCCTAAGCCTCTCCTCATTTGTTTGAATTCTTGTTTCTTTCTTCTGTTCTGGTTGGATGTTTATTTCTTCCTTCTGCTCCAAATTGTTGATTGAGCCCCAGTTTCCTTCCCTTCGCTCTTGGTTCCCTGTACATTTTTCTTTATTTCACTTTGCATAGCCTTCACTTTTTCCTCTATTTTGTGACTAACAGTGTTCTCAACCACACTCAACCATTTCTGTGAACATCCTGATTACCAGTGTTCTGAACTCTGCATCTGATATGTTGACTGTCTCTTCATCACTTAGTTCTATTTTTGGAACTTTCACCTGTTCTTTCATTTGGGCCATATTTTTTGTCTTGGTCCACCTGTTACATTGTAAGGGGCAGAGCCTTAGGTATTTGCCAGGACGGGGGAATCCATGTCTCTGTGTTGTGGCGCTGTATATGTGGGAGGGGTCTGAGAGGGAACAGTGGCACTTGTTCAGCTCTCAGCCGGCTTTCAGTCACTTCTCCTGCTACCCACAAGCAAATTGGGCCCTTCTGGTGCTGATTCCCAGGTGGGTGGGCTCGTGTACATTCTAGGACCCTGTGGCTTTCTCCAGTAAACTTTTCTGTGAGGCTAAAAGTTTCTCCCACCACCACAATCCCCACAGGTTTTCACAGCCAGAGGTTTTGTGGCTTTATTTCCCCACGCTGGAGCCCTGGGTTGCATGGTCTCTTGCTCCCTAGCTGTTCCTCCCAGTTTATCCAAAACTGCATGCCAGTGTGGGGCCACTTGGTTTGCCAGCTGCCACCTCACCCCCTGGTCCTCCAGCCACTGCCTTGCCACACATCCTCTCCACCCTTGCTGCCCGTCTCCACCCCTCCTGCTGGTCTGAATGAATGTTTCTTCTTTAACTCTTTGGTTGTCGGCCTTCCATACAGTTTGATTTTCTGGCAGTTCTGGTTATTGCTTGTTTTTAAACTTGCTGTTGTCTTGCTTTTGGTTGTATGAGGAAGAAAGGGTATGTATCTATGCCTCCATCTTGGCTGGCAGTCAAAGGACAGTTTCTCTGGCTTGCTAAAATAAATGTTTGAGTTCTTTAATCTCTGGCTAACATGCATAATAGTACCTTAAATTTGTAAAGCACTTTATGGTTTACAAAGTACCATTACTTTCATTATTACATTGGTCCATGAATGTTATGAGATAGAACAGGTATTATTAAGCGAGAACCAGAAAATTAAATGACTTGCTTAAAGGAAAGATAGGAGAGAAGTCAAGGCTAAAACCCATTTCAAGTTTTTTCCCAGTGATTCACATACCTACCTAAAGACAGTGAAGACAGACCTTGACTCCTGAATCTTTCATAGGCATGTGGATACACAAAGCACTCATTTAAATGACTAGGGCAAGTAAAGTAAAAAGTTTATGCTTTGCTAGCCTAATGGTTTGTTCAAAACTCAATGTCCTAACTTTTTGAACAAATTATCCTTTTAGAAATGACGTGTAAAGGTTTTTGATTGATGATTGAATGAATTTATCTCTCATATTCTACAGACTGACATATTAGGATATCTTAGATGTCACAGAGGAATTTCCTGGAATTCGATCTATTTTAGCTTAGAACTTCCTACAATATAGTCTAAAAGAAATTGAACAAAAGAATGAAATCTTAGGAATTCTATATTGGAATTTCACTTTTCATAATTTTTTAGAACTCAGGAAATTAAAAATAATAAAAAATAAAACACTGTTCTACATAACAGGTAAGTCATTTTAAAGAAAACACAAATGATTTCTTTGTGGGACTCAGCTCTGGTTAAATATTAACCTAGACTTTTAATGCTCATTGAACACAGGGTTGGTGCCATGACAGGCCTCTGGAGCCAGGCTGCCTGGGCTCGGCCCTCCCCGCCAGTCAGCTGTGTGATCTCAGGCAAGTCAGCTCCCCCAGCCTAAACTTTCTCTTCACTGAAGCAGGATGTACCCACACCAAAGAGCCGTGTGTGTTAAATGAATTCATACATGTAAATGGCTTGGAGCAGTGCCAGGCATATTGTAAAAACCCACTGAAAGGAGGATATAAATGAACAATGTTGTCTGCCTCCTCCTGGGATGCCACAGTGGGTCTCACAGGACTCTGGGATTGAGTGTCAGCTGCATCTTATGTGTGGACTAAAGTGGCTGTGCCCCACCAGATTTCTGCATCAGGCTGCTGCTTCCTTTAAGCTCAGGAAATTTCAAGGAAGCACAGAGGTTAAGGATACCATCCACAGCATAAATGGGAGAACTCGTTTGGCTTAGAAATCTATTCGGGCTCTTAAAATCCCAGTGCTGGACTTCAGTAGAATCTCTCTAGAACTACACAAAGGAAGCCTGAGATGAAAACAGATCTTCAGGCTCAATTCAATTCAAATACATTTTCCCAAAGTGATTGTGAATTTGCCAAAGCCTTCCAAGGGTGGACAAGAAACATGCTAATGACCAACTATGCTAATTGCTATAAACAACAAGAATAACAAACTTGGACACTTCTCTGGATTAGGCTTCTTTGGAGAATGGCCACTAATTCACATAATGGGAGATTTGGTGTCTCTTGGTGCATGCTGCTTCAGTTTTGTTCCAGATCATAGCATGGGTAAGCTGTGCACAGAAAGAGAGACTCAGAATCTGGCTTTGGATGCCTGCAAAACAGTGAGAGCCCAAACAGAACCATCCAAAGGTGTAGGTCACATTATAGAGATGTCTGTGAATTACGGTACTACCTAGATCACAAGACAGATGCTCTTAGGCATTGCTGGCCTCACCCTGTGTGTGTTGAAGGAAAGTGCTCATGCACACTAAGGGAATGAATGGCCTGGGTGCTTCTGTCCTACACTCATCAATGTCAGACCCGAGAAATAAGTACACTCCTTAACTGAGAGTACAGAGAGTTCCCACTTTTTTTTCTCACTCAAATGGAGAATTTCTACACACCAATTAAGTGCCCATTTACTTACTTGTGGGACCAGTTCACTTTCAGATCATCCACATAGTAAGTTACAAAAGAGTACAGCCGGATGCCTTCAGCCGTACTCTGGATTTTCAGGTCCGTGGCAGACAAAGCTGGAAGAAGGAAAAACCATATTTCATTCACCTGTAGGCCCATCCAGGAGAATAATGAAACACTGTCATGCTGAGAACATGTTAACTTACCTATTTTTTTACATATTTCAGTCATCAGTTCTTGAAAGGCTGTGGATGAAGATTTATAGAAAAAGCTTTAGCATAGAAATGCTCAGTTTAAGGTCAAATCTCAACTGTTTGTCAGCATTGTGCTCTGAGAAATAATGTCTGGTGAAGGGTATGGGGCACAAGGAGACTGTTGACTAGTTGATCATAAGTGTTCTTGGTGTGAATCACTCAATTTTTATCAAGTTGTAACAGATCCTTGCTCTTAGTTTGATATTTTCCCCTGTAATTCTCTGTAAGTTTCATTGTATTTGCATTGTAGACAAAGAGCCACAATGAGATTTCCAGGAAGTTTCTTGGCTTTAAGATTCTCTTCTTCTTAAGTCCCAGGAAGTCTTAGTTCACATTAGAGGAAGTTTTCTTATCTGTATCATCAATTCATAATGAATTAACCATCTATTAGCTTCATATTTTGCAGCCTAGTAAAGCTTTTTGCCAGCATACACAGTTAGTCCCATCTCGACTAAGAGGAAGGTAAAATCAAAGTCAGACTTCTGCTGTTAGCAATGCTGTTAAAGATCTTGTTCTGGGGGAAGTGTGTGGGTCATAAAGAAAAAGCCTTTGTTATGATGATATATTCGTCCTTAGTAGTCTCTGAAAAGTGGAAATTGCTTTTACAAATAACTAAAGGCTTAGAGATTCCTATATAAATCTTTCTTGTCACCTTTTAAGAGGAAATTAATTTGCAACATGTATCATAGTTTTTGATCCTGTAGCATTTTTTAGAGGGTTGAAACAAAAATGATTATTTATATGGAAAACAAACCCCTGCTGGACTGTGTACTATCAGTTCTCTGAGGATCAAAATTACACTTCTGATTTCTAAGGAGACTAAAAGTACAGTATTTTTTAAAAAAAATGTAACAACAGTTCACTTTGCTGCAATTTCCATTAAAACCTGTGGACAATCAGCGTGACTTGGATCGTCAACTCAGCCTCCCTCGTAACTCAGGTAACCTGTGTCCAGGACACACACGAGAGACCCCGGCAGCGGGCAGACTGACCTTCATCCACAAGCTTCAGTCTGCTCTTATCTTTTCCTCTGTCGTCTTTCAGGACAACTTCATAGACCCCAGCATCTTTCTTGGAAAACTAAGGGAGGGATAGATAAACCACATTGCAGCTTATTGTAGCCTCAGAGTTTGGTGTTTGCATTTTCAAAGCCCTGTTATTTATAGAACTGCCATAAAAACACACTCCAAACAAGCATCTAACCATTTGAGCAATGAACAGTTCACAGGTAAACCTACCCATTATACTTAAACTAGCAATCCTGATTTTTCACCCTTTAAGGCTATAGTTGATTTGAAACTTGAAGTCCTTATCCTTTACTCTGCCTCCACATTAAAAACTAATGATCACATGCATTGAAAGATGTGCTCTTTTAGACAAAAAAAAGGAGATAAAAATCTATACTGAAATGAATACTACTCTGATTGTACTTTTAGGGAACAAGTTATGAAGCTGAAGAGTTAACAAGGCAGGATCCACTTAACTCCCTGCCACTCACCCATCCATGAAAACAAGTCTCTCGGAGAGGCCAGAGTTGTGGTGTCCAGCCAATATTGGTTAAATATGTAACAAATCCATGCATATCACAAGGTGAGGGAAGCTTTTGTGTTCCTATAGCTTGGTTTTTAGTTAAAGTCAGGGCAGGGATCTTTGGAGCAGTTAGAAGTAAGGTATTACAAATGCCCAGGGCAAAAGAAGATAGAACCTAGTCTCTGTTTTTTGGGAGGAAGTAGGGTACAGAACTAATATATTACATTTCACATTTAGAGTCACCTACCTCTGTTATAAGCAGGGTACATATACCATCTTTAAAGTCATGCTTTTCATCCACCGATATCTCCCTTTCATCTTTGTACCACAAAATATGGGTCTCCTTCTTAATATTTGCCACCTAGAAGAATTATATTTATACTTAGAAGTATATTTGCTACCTAGAAGAACCATAATTATACTTCTTAAGATAAGGGAATGCTACTCTTGTGAGTAGTTGTTAATGTGGCATTGGACAGAAAAACAAGCACTAAACTTAAAGTCACAAGATGCTAATGAAATTAATTCAAAACAATTTTAAATGATAGAGTTTAGAATAAAGTGGATACAAATATATAAACCTAAACCAATAGCATCTCTTTTTCTAGTATTAAAAATTAACTTTAATATCATCTAGTAGACAAGAAAAGAAAGAATAGGATCATACATACTGACATACAAACAGACTTAAAATAAAAATCCAAAAACCATAGGAAGGCACATCCCATCAGATTAAAGTATAGTCTGTCATATGATAAAGCAAATGGCTTTATCAAAAGAATAGAAAGACTAAGTCATGAAATACATACCTAAATATTTTTAAAAAATAAATGAAGCTTTGAATATAAAGGTGAAGGGAATCATGTTTACATTTTTTAAAGAGATTATACATTTTTTTGGTCTTTTTTTTATAGTCGTATTTCCTCTTTGGGAAATTGTGTGTATATTTGTCCAGTTAATCAGTAGGGTCTTAGCAAGTGTTTTCTTTTTCGTTTTTGTTTCTTTTTTCTTGATTTGTATGGTCTTTATTTTTTTTTAATTGATGCATCACTTTTACTTTTGTTCAATTATAGTTTACATTCAATAGTACTTTGTATTAGTTTCAAGTGTACAGCATAGTGGTTAGATAATCATATACTTTACAAAGCATTCCCTTAAAATTTTCAGTACCCATTGGCACCATACATAATTATTAAAATATTATTGACTATATTTCTTAGGCTGAACTTTACATTCCCAGGACTATTGTGTAACTATGTCTGTACTTCTCAGTCCCTTTGTCTTTTTTACCCAGTCTCTAAACCCCTCTCCCTTTGGCAAAACCATCAGTCTATTCTCTGTATTTATGAGTTTGTCTTTGTTTTGTTTGTTCATTTATATTGTTCTTTAGGATCACATATAAGTGAAATCAGATGGTATTTGCCTTTTTCTGACCGACTTATTTCACTTAGCATAATATCCTCTAGGTTCATTTGGTAAGATTTCCTTCTTTTTATGGCTGAGTAGTATTCCATTGTGTAAATGTACCACTGGTTTTCTATCCACTCATCTACTGATGGACACTTGGGCTCCTTCCATAGCTTGGCTATTGTGAATAATACTGCAGTGAACATAGGGGTGCATATATTCTTTTGAATTAGTTAATCTTCTCACATTCTATTTTATCTTATTTCACTTGTATGAACTGTTAAAAATTCGTCTACTTCTTACTTTGCATTTCAATAGTACATTACATTCACCAGTCACTTCCCAGCTCAAATACTCAGCAAAATGTGGGCCTGTAAAATATTAATAATATCAGCAATCACTTTATTAGTCATGAAAGCAGAGTCAAAACTCATTCTTAAATTCCAACGTGATTTGTACTTGAAGTGAAATTTTTAAAATTCAAGATTTAGTTTTTAAACATTTAAATAGATGTCTATTTAATAATACATATTTTCAGTTATGTTTTATTTATGGAGTTATTAACATAAGTAATAATATTCATTTTAATTTGTTATACAAACAATCTTGGAATATTTTGTTCAATAAACTGAAGCTTTTTTGTTTATTCACTGATTGTTTTTACCTTGTTTCCTGATCCATTCTTGCCGCTGGAATTCAGCTTCTTTCTGGAGCTTTTTATAAACTAAAAATTGAAAAACAAGAAAGTAAGAAATTGACTGGAGTGGTATAAATGTACATGACAGTCACTGTGTTAAGTGATTTGTACTCATTGTTATAACACTCATTCATCATGACCACTTTATTTGTTTTTAGTCTTGATAGCTGAAAAAATAGACTTTGGAAGGTTAAATAATTTTTTCAAGGTCATGAAGCTAGAAGACAGTGAAATAGTACTGGATATTATAAATGCAGAGATCTGACCAGCCTTTCCATTGCTTTGTTAAATGCCATATTTGAAATCTTGGTTATTTCCACAGTGGCTTATGGCAGCTGACATACAGTCTAGTTGTGATGTACGATTAATTAATTTGGCATGCTCTATTTTTTTTGCATATGTTCTTCTTAATTTAAGTAATTTAAAGTAAGTACACATTATAAGATAGTATCGGTTTGCTTCTGAGATACATATACAGTCTTGGTTGTATTGCAGTCTCCTTCACTGGAGAATTTTAGTAATAAATGTTTGTTTAATGTGAGATAATTTATATGCATTCCTGCCTGTAGACCAAGGATAAATTTGGTATCATTTTAAATTAACTTTCACTACTATGTAATGAAATACTATGGAAAGTATTAACTGAGAATTGTATTTCAAACATGGAAATCCAAACAGAACACTTCTCTCTGCCTTTCACAGGACCGCACTGTGCCATGGGATGCTTGCATTAACGGGAGCAGCAAAGGCTTCCAGCTAATGTTCCACGGAATTCTTACCATCTCCAATGAGAACCAGAGTAGAATGGCCAGTTGCTCTTCCATCTTGAAGCTGGAAAGTGTATGTTCCCTCATCTTCGTCTAATAGCTTTTCCATGAACATTTCAATTATACCAGTATTTCGGTCAATATGCATCTTATATTTCTTCAACATGAAAAGGGAAAAAGAGAAATCAATGAGGTAGATGGGGTGGTAATAAGCCTGATAAAATAAATACAGACTCTAAAGAATCATAATTTTAATAAAACTTATTGTTAACATTTTTTAGATGAGCAAGTATTCAAAATCTAGTAGCCAGAAAAAGGAAAATGTTTTGGAATATATGGCCTTGACCAGAAATGATTACTAAAACGACTAAAATTTAATTTTAAATATAAATTAAGTTTTGTTATTCCAAGTCACAAAATATTATCAAAAGTAGATTTTAGGTTCCCACTTACATTCCAGATTACATTAGTTTTAATTAACAGAATAATGCAAAACTATAAGGCAGCATGAGGAAAGTATTTGTCCCATTATTGCTATATCTCTAGCATCTAGCAGGTAATTAATAAATATCTACTGAATTAATATTTGAAAAAAATGCTTCCAAAGCACTTAAAACCCATTTGCTCCTAATGAGCTGAAATTGCCCCGTTAGACTTATATTTATTGTATTATGTTGCTTGGGCATTGTTTTTTTTCAGTGTAAAGATAAATCTCAGTCCTTGGACTTACCAGCACAAGTTCCATAATGAATTTGAATTAATGAAGTTTTCCTATAAAGTGTCACAGAGTGAAAACTGAGATCTGGGATTCACTCTGTGGTGCCATCCAGGTTCTGGAACTTCCTCAGAAAGAAGCCAGTGTCCAACTGAGACCACATTTTTGCTTAGCTTTCTCCTACCTTCCTTGTTTCCCATATTCCCTATTCCTGAGAGTACTTCCCCATAAATCACTTAAAGGAGAGACTCTATATCAAAATCTCCTTTTAGAAAACCCAACCTTAGACTGTATTTTCCACCCAATAAAATGCTATGATTAGAACCAACTGCAATGACAATTAACTGTGTGTGTGTGCACAGAAACATGCAAGTGTGTGTACACATGAATGGGAGTGATGCTACACACACATGTGTATGAGTTCCCTCAGTGGTGGTGGCAGCCCAGTGATGCCAACAAAGTTTTTCCTTCATCTCCACTGGCCAGGTGGTGATCACAGCAGTCTATGAGAGCATGTTGAAAACAGGGAGGAGAGGGGCCACAGTGGACCCATTTGTGACTTGTTCCAGATCCACACACAATTGCTACATGGGTTGAAAAGAAATGTACTGCGTAGCCTACTTGTTATGTTACTCATTCTTCCCCTCACTAACGAATCCTCGATGTCCCCCAAAACATATCTTGATCAAAGGAGAACAGGTTGTTAATAATGGCCACAAACCACACCTCTCCCGCATCTTTTAAGTCTCCCATTTACACCTGTGATAACACAGGTGGGAGCCAGGACCCCTAAACTCAAGTTTTAGTCCCACCAGGCGCTGGATTGATCCTGGCTCTACTGATGTCTGGGAACGGCAAATTGAGCCTAGATGTTGTAACTCTTTCTATGGAAACTGTTTATGTTAAAAGCAAAGAAGATATATACAAAGATATACACAATCATCTATGTAAAGAAGACACAAAAAGACATGCATCCACGCAAGAGTAGAAAGAGACCAAAAAGTATATATTAATATATACCTCAAAAAGTTGTGAAAATCTGTGATTTGTCTGAGTCTTTAATGTTTTTAAATACGGATGTATTGCATTTTTAAACAGAAAAGAAATAAGGCTACTTTTACTGCATTTTTTTTTTCTGAGCAATTGGAACAATAGAGGCCATTTCCTCCATATGAAGAATCACGTCCCTGCTGGGGTTCTGATGTACATGAGTTCAGGTCAAAATCTGGGCTCCTCTGCCTTCTCAAGAGCAGCTATTTTCATAGGTGATTATAGTTCTTTATTTACCTGGGACAGTTTTGGTTTATGACTCTTGTCCTGGAAAAATTAGTGGTATACTCTTCCATTCTCAAAAGTGCCCCAGTTTGAACAGTATGACAATAAATTTGCTTTCCTCTACATTTTTTGCATGTGAAATTTAAACTCCCCACCCTGCACCCAGGGACTTTCATAATGATTTACCTGAAGTCTAACAGGCTTCCCCAGCACATTCTATAATACTGTGTTTAGAAATATAAATGTGTAAAACCTACCGGCCCTTCAAAAACTTCCTTATCATTAAATATGAAGTTGACTTTGGCATTGCTGGACAGCTTCTCAGCCTGCATCCAAAACCGGACCTGGCCTTTCTCCAAAATTTCAACAGCCAGCTCTGATTTAGCTGGGACAGCTATGAAAAATAAAAATAAAAATTATATTGGTAACCAGCTATATTGATACAGATTCTTCCAACGGTGAAAAAACACTCAGTGGAAATTTCAGTGGAGCACCTTGCCTCTTGGAATGCGTGGAGGCAGTGTGAGAGTGTTATAGGGCAAGCGCCACATTGAGGGATGGAAGATTGGGTTCTAAGTCTGTCACTCCGGGCAAGTTGCTGGCCTTCCCTGAGTCACAGATGTCTCAACTGTAAAAATGAGGAGGATGAACTTAAATCCTGGGGTTCTTCAGCTAACCTTTGTGACTCTACTGTGGCGTTGGTTAGGTTTATTTAGGAACTATACCAAAGTGTGATGGAAAGAGCCTTGGGCTGGCCTCAGGAGAGCTGGGGCCTAGTCCAACATCAGCTACTAACAAACTGTGTGATATTAGGCAGGTCCCTTTGTATATCTGGGCCGCATTTGATTCATTTATAAATGAATGAGATTGAAGCGAACATCCTAATTAACCAAGATATTTTCCAGTTTCATCATTCTATGATCTTGGTTACTTCAAAATATTTGGAAAAGAACTATATTTGATTTATTTCAACAATTTAATTCCCTTTGGAGGTTCTTTAAAATGTTCTTTAAAAATGGATCTTAAGAAAATAAATTTGGTTCTGGCTGGGTAGCTCAGTTGGTTAGAGAGTTGTCTCAATATGCCAAGGTTGTGGGTTTGATCCTGGTCAGGGCATGTACAAGAAGCAACCAATGAATGCATCAATAAGTGGAACAACAAATTGATGTTTTTCTCTCTCTCTTCTCACCTTCCTCTCTCTATAAAATCAATAAAAATTTTCAAAAAATAATTAATTTTGATTATATATATAAAATGAACTAGCTTGTCATTTAAGCCCTATCTATCCCCATGGTGTACCAATTCATTGAGGTTCTCAGACCAAGCAAAATTTTTCAGAGGCAAATAAGCAAGTCACTATCAAGAAGCTATATTAAAATATCACATGGATTGCTTCACAAAGAAAGTGAAGGGACCATGTAGTGTGATTTACACCTGTATCACTTAAGCCATTTGAGTCTGAGTGAAATTTAAAAGTTGTCTGACACCTCTCAAAACCTGTTTCTAAGTTTCTTGTAATGTGAAAATGTTCTCTACGAAGCTTCCTTCAACCAATTGTTCTGTATCAGAAGTGGCTCCGGATGCACTTTGTGGAAAAGCATGGTTGTTCCTCAGAGTTTAGTTCTCCTTCTACTTCCTTTAGGGGGAATCATCACTTTCCTTGCTGTGTTAAACCTATCTCAAAATTTTACGTAGTGTTGCTACATTTTAAATTATATGCTCCCTAAACTTGTACCAAAGGTACCTTGATGTTTCTTTGTATTTATCCTAAAATTACCCTCGTTAAGCACTTAGGGATGCCTTTCATTTGCACTATTCCATATTCACAGTAAAACTCGGTTATACAGTTGCTCCAATACAGAGCTAAAAGGAGACTCAGACCAAATCTCTATCTTCCATATAATTTTTAAAAATGTTTAACTGTTAAGTGATTCATGGTATCACTTTTCCAGTTTTATGGTGAACAAGCATACAGGGGAGAAATGGTTCTATCCTGGAATTCAGGAAGTCTGCATCCTACATTTACACTCCCCTGTGCTGCTTTGCTGAACAAAGTTGTCTTTGAGAGCATTACAGCTGATGCCAATAGTCATCAACACTAAGTGTCACAATCAATCATTCCTTGGGAAGCAAAGAGAGGTCAGGGAATCGGTTCTAGAGCAGTGTTTGGTTTTAATTGCAGTCTCATTTGAGAATTTCAGGAAAGCTACAGACTCCCTAGAAAATGCACATATACAAACATACTAAGTTTTGCCTATAGTCTGGGGTCAGGGTATAGTTTCCTGTGTTCCTGAAACTCCTGTATTAGTGAAGGAGTTACAGTTTAGGGATTAATGAGTGAAAAAATGTCCTGATTTAAAAGAATGAGGATATGCTATACCTTTCTATTTGTTTTCTCAAACTCTAGAGTGTAACTTTCTGGATAAGTCACTACTTTGGTTAAAAGGTGCCAATGACAAGAGATCTTATCTGGCCAGTGGAACTTTCCGAGTTGCCATTTCAGACTTCTTTCTCTTCTAGTAGGTATCAACTGTGAAATTTAATATTTTATGTGGAAAATGTTTTATTAAGGGTTTGCAGATAGTTTGGAAAAATTTTTTTTTCTGACCAAGGCATCGTTACCTTATTTTTTAGGAGTTTGAAATGGTAAGTAATGTCTTTATTTAGAAGTATGATTCTTCTATTTAGTGCAAATATTGAATTGCTTAGGAAGAGGTTATTTTCCTGAAGAACATAGAAATTAATGCAACCAGAAAATATGCTTCCAGAAAATAAATATTATGTGTATGATTCCAAAATATGTAGGCAAAAAGAGAACTTGAGTACAGAGCTGTTATGCCTATGTAACCTGCCACTTCTCTATGAAATAGAACATGAAATATAGTTCCTGTGTTAGTCTTCTTTGTATCTCTTGAAAACAATGACAAAGATAAAAGCAGCACTTTTAGAAAGTGCATCTGTAGCTACCGATGTATGTTCCCTCATATGTCCTCAAGAGCATCCAATGTCATCTGCCCTGTTCCAGAAGTTGTCACCTAGTAGAATGGCTGCATTCTTAAAGTATTGTGGACACTTACTTGGGAACTTGTGTTCTTGGCTAAGAGCAAGTAAACGTTTCACCTCTGTAAGGAGAAAAAGAGAACAATCAAATCTTAAATTACTAAAACAACAGTCACTTGATCCTAGAGCTTAATTGAGAACACTAAGCAGAATTGGACTAGTCAATGAATTCATTGAAACTTACCTTCCTCATCTATCAAGTAGCTTGATGCTATTCCATCAGTGTCTGTTACATCACAGGAGTAAATGCCCAAATCTTCCATCCCCAGGTCTTTGAAGGTTAGCTTTGTCCTTAAGAACATAATATTTTTGTAAGAAATGAGGCCATGTGGCACCTGGGGACCTGTGTCCTGCATTGCCTTTAGGCACATGCACATGCTGCTCCCTTCATTTGCAGCACTTGCTCCTATGCCCCTTATCGACCTTAAGCCTACTCCTTCTTGCTGTTTCAGGAAAGTCTTTCTTGACATCCTTCTAAGGGGTCATGGTGATGGGAGCAGGGAACTGGTACAAATATCCCATCCCCAAGCTATGTTGCATACCAATACACATGCCAAATAAAGGTAGTTTAACTAACCAGCCCTTGCTAGGGAGCATGACCATTTTTCCTCCACAGGACAGAGCCTGCTCTCTCGGTAACTCTAGTGCCTCTCTTAGGTTATCCCCTGCACTTCCCTTTTTTGAGGTTATCACACTGCATTGGTATTGCCTATTTCATTATCTCTATGCCTCTACTGTGTGCCTTTAGGGAGAAGATCTGTTTTGCTTAGTGTTGTGTCCTCCAGCATCCATCAGTGCCTTCTTGGTAACATAGTATGTGCTTAATAAATATTTGTGGAATGCATAAACAAATCGGTCCATGGTCTAGTTCACTATGTTTCCTAACTTTGGTGAGTCATATTGCTAGTCAGTGTCTAAGATCAGCCAAACATTTAAATGTTACTCAAGTGCACAAAGCGAAAGAAAAATTTACAGTTTGATTGTCTCTTCTTTGGCTATGTATGTTTTACTTCAAGCTATTACTAGCATAACAACAGTATAATGTCCTTTAATTCTATTCTGTATTTCTTTGACATTTCCTAACAAAATTACTATTTATTTTCTTTATTTTTGACATATACTGGGCTGCTCTGTAATAGAAATAATACTTAGGAGTATTTTGCTTTATTAAATACAATCCAGGATGATTGATACTGTAAAGATATAAACCTTGATAAATAAGGCAAAGTAAAAAAAAAGCAAACCCAGAATCTTGGGGTTAAAAGTATTAGATGATAAAATTAACCCCCTTCACTCTCTCCCATTCTACAGAAAAAGTAATCCAAGGTCTGTGGAAGTTAAAAACTGCCCCAGGTCACACAGCCAGCTCCTGGTAGAGCTGGAACTAGGGCTCATCTATCCTGTGCTTCCTGTACAGGGCTCTTTTCAGTGATTCTTAGGGCCCTCATTACTGGTGGTGAAAAAAGCAGAGCGGATTTTACCTAATCCATTGAATTTACCATAACTCAAATAATTAAACAGCAAGTTCTTCTTTGTTCCCTCCCCTGAAATATACTCACCATTACTTTAAGATTTCAAAATTTTGTAGAATAATAAGAATCATTTTCAAAATTTACTTTTATGTCAATCAAAGCTCTTCTAATAACATAAATGAGAGCACTTTAAATGGAAAAATGTGAAAAGAACTTTATAAGAATTGTTATTTTTTAAGGTTCATACTGGTTATTACTCTTTACATTACCAGTTAAAAAATATTTGTGATTCATCCCCTTATACCAAGTATTTGAAGTGAAAAGCAAAGAGCTTACTTCATCCTCCTATCATGAAAAGGAAACCCATGATTATGACTGAAACAGTCCATACTTGTTGCCTTTGCTTTCAACTTCTAAATGTGGAGAATCCTCAGTGGATACATAATCCTTGGACCAGATGAACTCAGAATTTGCAGTCATCTGATCACATTCGAAATTCAAGGAAATGACTCCATCATCATCCACACTTACAACAACCTCTTTGGTTCCTAGAAGAAGAAGGAAAAAGAGGCATTGATATTTTCTGGTAAAAACCAAGCAAGTAAGCATTCATTGAGATCCTGTACTTTAGCCTTAAAGCAGGGCTCTGAGCTTATACAGGAGAAAAGCCCCAGCTGCTTGCTGTGACTGACAATCTGCTTTACAATTCAAATTTTATACTGTAGCAGGGGATTTTTTAAAAATATATTTTATTGATGATGTTATTATAGTTGTCCCATTTTTTCTCCCCTTTATTCCTCTCTGCCCTGCACCCCTTTCCCACCAGCATTTCCCCACCTTAGTTCATGTCCATGGGTCATACATATAACTTTTTTGACTTCTCCATTTCCTATACTATTGTTAACCTCCCCCTATCTATTTTGTACCTAGCAATTATGCTTCTTATTTACTGTACCTTTCCCCCATTCTCTCTGCCCTGCCACTGATAACCCTCCATGTGATCTCCATTTCTGTGACTCTGTTCCTGTTTTAGTCGTTTGCTTCATTTGTTTCTGTTTTTGTTTTTGTATTTTTAGGTTCAGTTGTTGATAGCTGTGAGTTCATTGTCATTTTACTGTTCATATCTTTGATATTCTTCTTTTTCTTACCTGTAAGAGAAGTCCCTCTTATATTTTATATAATAAGGGCTCGGTGATGAAGAAGTGCTTTAACTTCACCTTATTTGGGAAGCACTTTCTCTGCCCTGACATTCTAAAAGATAGCTTTCCTGGATAGAGTAATCTTGGATGTAGGTCCTTGCCTTTCATGACTTGGAATACTTCTTTCCAGCCTCTTCTTCCTGTAAGGTTTCTTTTGAGAAATCAGCTGATAACCTTATGGACACTCCTTTGTAGGTAACTATCTCCTTTTCTCTTGCTGCTTTTAAGATTTTCTCCTTCTCTTTAATCTTGGGTAATGTAATTATGATATGCCTTGGTATGTACTTCCTTGGGTCCAACTTCTTTAGGATTGTACTTCCTAGAAGTCTATTTCCTTTGCCAGATTGGGAAAGTTCTCCTTCACTATGTTTTTCAAATAAGTTTTCAATTTCTTGCTCTTCCTCTTCTCCTGTGGCACCCCTATGATTTGGATGTTGGAAAATTTAAAGTTGTTCTGGATGTTGCTAAGCCTCTCCTCATTTTTTTGAATTCTTATTTCTTTTTTTTTTATTTTTAGAGAGGGAAGGGAGGGAGAGAGAGAGAGAGAGAGAGAGAAACATCAATGTGCAGTTGCTAGGGGTCATGGCCTGCAACCCAGGCAAGAATTCTCCCTGGATGGGAGAATTCTTATTTCTTCATTCTGTTCTGGTTGAATGTACATTTCTTCCTTCAGCTCCAAACCGTTGATTGAGTCCTAGTTTCCTTCCTGTTACTGTTGGTTCCCTGTATATTTTTCTTTATTTAACTTTGCATAGCCTTCACTTTTTCTTCTATTTTGTGATCAAAGGTATTCTCAACCACACTCAACCATTTCTGTGAGCATCCTGATTACCAGTGTTCTGAACTCTGCATATGGTAGGTTGACTATGTCTTCCTCACTTAGTTCTATTTTTGGAGCTTTGATCTGTTCTTTCATTTGGGCCATATTTTTTTTTTGTCTTGGCCAGCCTGTTATGTTGTGAGGGGCGAAGCCTTAGGTGTTTGCCAGAGCAGACAACCTATTTCACTGCGTTGTGGCACAGTATGTGGGAGAGAGATCTGAGAGGGATTAATGTTGCTTGCTCAGCTGTCAACTTTCAGTCACTTACCCTGCTACCCACAAGCAAATTGGGCCCTTCTGGTGCTGATTCCCAAATAAATGGGTTTGTGTATGATTTAAGACCCTGTGGGTCTCTGCAATGAACTCTCCTGTTGAGGCTGGGAGTTTCTCCTACTGCTGCATCCCCCACAGAATTATGTAGTCAGAGGTTTTGAGGCTTTATTTTCCCATGCTGGGATCATAGGTTGCTTAGTCTGTCTCACTCCATAGTTGTTCCTCTTGATTTATCCTCACACAAATGTGGGACCTCCCAGTCTGCCAACCGCCATCTTGCCACGAGTCCTTTCAGCTCCAGCTGCCCATCTCCACCCCTCCTACCAATCTGGATGAATGTGTCTTCTTTAACTCCTTGGTTGTCAGACTTCCATATAGTTCAATTTTCTGGCAGTTCTGGTTATTATTTGGTTTAAAACTTGTTGTTGTCCTTCTTTTGGTTGTGTGAGGAGGCAAAGGGTATCTACCTATGCCTTCATCTTGCTGGAAGTCTACCTTCTCCGTAGCAGGAGATTAAATAAACATGTCATGTTACTTAGGCAGAGTCAACATCATGGAAAGCATTGTTTGGGCAGGGATAAACAAAAATTGGTTGGTATGACTGACAGCTCAATTATGGGACTGGGTTGATCTTATAAATAAGGAGGAAAGGGCAGCATTGGGAAGGAAAATTGATTGGTCTTTATCAGAAACTAATTGATGACTTTGCTTTAAAAACACCCAAATGCAACTCATCATCAGTAAAGGATAGATAAAAAAGATAAGAAAACCAAAAGGGGAGGCTAAGATGGTGTTGGAGTCAGAAGTAGCAGATTCAGCTTCCCTCTGCTCAGGGGAGAAAGTCCTGACCAACCTATGGAGTAGGGAAGCAAACAACCAACATACTTCAGAATATGTGAAAATAGGGGACCAAGGATTGTGGCGGAACGGAAAAACCGGACCCTAAGAAGAGTGCTGCAACATGGTAGGGTCCTGGGGACCAGAGGGTGGTCCAGGGGCTGCAACCCCAGGCCCAGGGCCCGCTGCTGGGTTTGCCACAGAGTCCTTGGGAGAGAGCCAGGACAACTGCTCCCTCCCCAGCCAAACAGGGTCTGAGTGGCACTGGGAGGAATCTGGGTGCTAGCAAACACACAAGGGCTGTGAGCACCTTTGGAGGCTGTGGACACCGAGAGGCTGGGTTGCGCAGCAGGCCCTAACCCCCACAGTCACCGGTCTGGCTGGAGAGTTGGGCTGTGGGAGAAGCCAGGCCACTGTGGGGAGTGGCGGGCTTCAACAGGAGGAATTTCTCAAGAGGAAGGAGTGAATAGAGAGATACTGTTTGGGGAATTCTCCTAAAGTAATCAGTTGCTCCAGCCTCCCTGCCACCCAGCCATGGGTGCACGGGCGCACGTGCAGGGAGAGCATCCCCGCACCCCAGTCCACAGCAGTAACCCTGAGGAAAGACCTGATTCCCACACCAAGAGCACAAGGCTGAGGAGCCACTTTAGCTTCCCAGACAGTGAGGGAGCCAGTGCGAGCTTCACTGACCCAGGAAGAAAAGCCATACCAATCACCCCTCAGCCTGCTGCAGCCAGCAAGAGCAGAAAAACCGGTTTGGCCACTTTAAAACCAAGAAACTTTTTAATTTGATTTTATTTTTTTAACAATTTTTAATTTTTTAACTGTTATTGTTTTTATTCTCTTTGGATTTCTTTTTCCTCTCTTTCCTGATTTCTTGTTTTATTCCTTCCTCCTTCCTTTCCTCCAATTTTATCTCTTCTTCCTTCCTTCATCTGCCTTTTCTATTTTTACTTTTTTAAATTTTTTCTAAATACCTACAAGTGAGACAAAATCCTGGATCTGTGAAAAGACCAAAGCTGAACCCAAAGAAGGGGCATCACAACAGCTGGGACAGTGAGACAAATTTCACTCTGCTATTACAGAGAACCTGCAAGTTATTGCATATTTGTATTATTATTTTTTTCCAGCATTCCTACATCTTTTTTAATAGTGTTTTTGTATCCCTCTTCTTTTTGTATAGTCTGCTTTGCTAGGCTAGATATATTGTATGACCTGACAGCTTTCCCCTGATATCTCTTTCCATATTGTATTGCTAATCTACTGTCCTTTAACTCACCTGTGTCCCATTAGCACACTACTCAAGGTTCTGTACTCCCTATTCTTGTTACCCAGATCTCATAGATTCTGTCATATGATTGTTGCCATAATATTATTGTAAATAACTACTGTTCCATGCAATTGTAATTACTTCACAACACCCCCCCCCCCCCAGATCTTAGCCCATTTCAAAGTTTCCTGAACTCTATTACTGTAGTGGTTAACTCTATTCTCTCACACACTACACCTATTTACTATCCTTTACTCTCACCTTCCCTCAGAATCTGACCTCCCACAACCTCCCTGCTTTATAGATCCAACTCACAATCCTCCCTTCCTCAACAAGAGTCTTCTTTCCATCCTTTCTAAAAATCAGCTAGCTGGGTGGAAGATCACAGTTAACACTATACATAGTCAAAGGATCTCCTATCTCTTCCCTACTTGCTACTACTGTAAATATCATAGAATTCTCTGTTGCTGTCTTAAACCACTTTGCCTTCCCCCTCCAACTGATGACAAAAAAGAATAGGTGGAGGAGGTGAACACCAGGATACCCACTGGAAGAGGAAACCCAACAACAAAGGAACCACTAACAGATAACAGCAGAAGAAGGTGAAGGAGGGGGTAGTAACCACACAAACCTCAATCCAGGACCTATCTGGAAATACAACTAAACAGTAGAGACAGTACCCAATACAAACGACTGAACAAGAATTCTTTAAACCTTATACACACAGAAGAACCAGCTTCAACACAACCTTCCCTCACCAGCACAACAAAATACAGGAGGTGGTGGACAGAGTGACCCTCATTTAACCAGCTGGTGGGAAGGAACCACCAAAGAAAGACTCAACAACAATCAAAACCCAAAGGCAAACACAAAGCCAACTTAAATGACAGCCCAAGACCAGTGAGATTGGGAGATCAAGGAAACAGCACCACTGAAATTCACTGGTATTCTACTAAAGAAGTTCACACCACAAACCCAGGGAGCCAGAACAGATCAATTTAAGAAGCTGAGGTGAACAAGCAGAGTCTCACAAACAATGGGAAGACAAAGAAACAATCCTCAAATGAAAGGAAAGGAGGAAGCCTCAGAAAGAATGCTAAGTGAAATAGAGGCAATTCAACTATCAGATATTGAGTTCAAAGCAATGATTGTCAGGAAGCTCAATGAGCTCACAATGAGCTACCAGAAACTACAGGGAAGCTACAATGAACTCACTGAAAACTACATCAACATGAAAAAGGAAATAGAAACTCTCAACAAAGGCCAAGAGGAAATGAAGAATACAATTTCTGAACTGAAGAACACAGTAGAAGGAATGAAAAGCAGGATTGATGAAGCAGAAAATTGGATCAGCCAGATAGAGGACAAAGTAGAAGAAAAAAACCAGAAAGAGCAATAAAGGGAAAAGAGGCTCAGAAAGAATGAAGAGGGATTAAGAGAAATGCAAGACAATATGAAACGTAATAATATCCATATAATAGGGATACCAGAAGGAAAAGAAGAAGAGCAAGGGATAGAAAATCTATTTGAAAAAGTAATGATGGAAAACTTCCCTAATTTGATGAGAGAAAAAGTCACAGAAATCCAGGAAACACAGAGAGTCCCAATCAAGAGGAACCCAAAGAGGCCCACCTCAAGACACATCATAATTAAAATGGCAAAATTTCAAGACAAAGAGAGAATACTAAAGGCAGCAAGGCAAAAACAGGAAGTAACATACATGGGAACCCCAATAAGGCTAACAGCTGACTTCTCAATGGAAACACTCCAAGCCAGAAGAGAATGGCAAGAAATATTCCAAGTAATGAGAACCAGAGGTCTACAACCAAGGCTACTTTACCCAGCAAGGCTCTCAATCAAGATAGAAAGCCAAATAAGAAGCTTCTCAGACAAAAGAAGTCTAAAAGAATACACCTCCACTAAACCAGCTCTGCAAGAGATGCTAAAGGGACTGCTTTGAGGAAAGAAAGGAAAAGAGAGAGAGAGAGAGGAACACACGTACATAAAAGGCAATGAATAAGTACCTATCAATAATAACCTTAAACGTAAATGGACTAAATGCTCCAATCAAAAGACATAGAATAGCTGATTGGATAAGAAAACATGACCCACACATATGCTGCCTACAAGAGACCCACCTCAGGATAAAAGATGTGCACAGGCTGAAAGTGAAGGGCTGGAAACAAATTTTCCAAGCAAATGGACGGGAAAAAAAAAGCCAGGGTAGCAATACTCATATCTGACAAAATAGACTTCCAAAAAAGGACCATAAAGAGAGATCCAGAAGGTCATTTCATAATACTCAAGGGAAGAATCCACCAAGAAGACATAAATATTGTAAATATATATGCACCCAACATAGGAGCACCCAAGTACATAAAGAAAATCTTAGAGGACTTCAACAAAGATATTGACAGCAACACAATTATTGTGGGGGATTTTTAACTGTCACTATCACTATTTTGACCCACTATCAAAAATGGATAGATCTTCCAAACAAAATATCAACAAAGATATTGTGGCATTGAACAATACCCTAGATGAAATGGGCTTTACTGATATATACAGAACCCTCCATCCCAAAGAAGCTAAATACACATTCTTTTCAAATGTACATGAAACATTTTCAAAGATTGACCACATGATAGGACACAAAACAAGCCTCAACAATTTCAAAAAAATTGAAATCCTACCAAGCATTTTCTCGGATCACAAGGGACTGAAGCTAGAAACCAAGCCCAAGGAAAAAAACCCAAAACACTCAAAATCATGGAGATTAAATAGCATGCTATTAAACAATGAATGGGTCAAGAATGATATTAGGGAAGAAATCAAAAGATTTCTGGAAACAAATGAAAACAAACTGACAACAACCCACATAAACAACATAAAGCTTATGGGACACAGCCAAGGCAGTCCTGAGAGGGAAGTTCATAGCGATACAGGCCCACCTAAAAAAGTTAGAAATATTTCAAACAAACAACCTAACCCTACGTCTACAAGAACACAAGGAACAACAACAAAGACAGCCCAGAGCAAGCAGAAGGAAGGACATAACCAAGATCAGAGCAGAATTAAATGACATAGAGACTAAAAGCACAATTCTAAGGATCAATGAATCCAAGAGCTGGTTCTTTGAAAAGATAAACAAAATCGATAAGCTTTTAAGCAGACTCATCAAGAAAAAAAGAGAGAAAACCCAAATAAACACAATCAGAAATGAAAGAGGAGAGATTACAACTGACACCACAGAAATACAAAGGATTGTAAGAAATTACTACGAGGAACTGTATGCCAAGAAATTTGAAAACCTAGATGAAATGGAAAAATTCCTAGAAAAATATAATCTTCCAAAACTCAATGGAAAAGAAGCAGAAAGTCTGAACAAACCAATAACAGCAAAAGAAATGGAAGAAGTAGTAAAAAAACTCCCAACACACAAAAGCCCTGGACCAGATGGCTTCACAGGAGAATTCTACAAAGCATTTAAGGAAGAGCTAATCCCTATCCTTCACAGACTATTCCAAAAAATCCAAAAAGATGGGAGTCTCCCAAACTCTTTTTATGAGGCCAACATCACCCTAATTGCAAAACCAGATAAAGACACACAAAGAAAGAAAACTTCAGGCCAATATTGCTGATGAACATTGATGCTAAAATCCTCAACAAAATACTGGCAAACTGCATCCAACAGTACATTAAAAAGATCACACACCATGTCCAAGTGGGATTCATCCCAGGGATGCAAGGGTGGTACAATATTCGCAAATCAGTAAATGTAATACATCACATAAACAAAAGCAAAGACAAAAACCACATGATCATATCAATAGATGCAGAAAAAGCATTTGATAAGGTACAGCACCCATTTATGATAAAAACACTCAGCAAAGTGGGAATAGAGGGAGCATTCCTCAACATAATAAAGTCCATATATGAGAGACCTACAGCCAACATCATCCTCAATGGGCAAAAATTAAAATCTTTTCCACTAAGATCAGGAACAAGGCAAGGATGTCCACTTTCACCACTTCTATTCAATATAGTACTCGAAATTTTAGCCACAGCCATCAGACAAGAAAAAGACATAAAAGGCATCCAAATCAGAAAGGAGGAAACAAAACTGTCACTGTTTGCAGATGACATGATAGTGTACATGGAAAATCCCATAGACTTCACCAAAAAACTGCTTGACCTAATCAATGAATTTGGCAAAACAGCGGGATACAAAGTCAATATCCAGAAATCAAAGGCATTTCTGTACACCAACAATGAAACAGCAGAAGCAGAAATCAAGGGAAAAATCCCATTTGAAATAGCAAAAAGAAAAATAAAATACCTAGGAATAAACCTAACCAAAGAGGTAAAAGGCCTGTATTCAGAAAACTACATAACACTCAGGAAAGAAATCAAGGAAGACGCAAACAAATGGAAACATATACTGTGTTCATGGATTGGAAGAATTAATATCATCAAAATGTCCATACTACCAAAAGCAATTTACACATTCAATGCAATACCTATTAAAGTACCAATAGCTTATTTCACAGACATAGAACAAACACTTCAAAAATTTATATGGAACCATAAACGACCCCGAATAGCTGCTGCAATTTTGAGAAAGAAGAGTAAAGTAGGAGGGATCACAATACCTGACACTAAACTATACTACAAGGCCACTGTAATCAAAACAGCCTAGTACTGGCATAAAAACAGGGACAAAGGCCAATGGAACAGAAACAGAGAGCCCAGAAATAAACCCAAGTCTCTATGGTCAATTAATATTTGACAAAGAAGACAGCAACAAAAATGTAATGAAAATAGCCTCTTCAACAAATGGTGTTGAGAGAACTGGACAGCCACGTGCAAAAAAAAATGAAACTCGAGCACCAACTTACACTTTATACAAAAATAAATTCAAGGTGGATAAAAGACTTAAATATAAACCGTGACACCATTAAAGTCCTAGAAGAGGACGTAGGGAGGAAAATCTCACATATTTCACGTAGAAACGTTTTTACTGACTTGTCCCCTAGAGCAAGGGACATAAAGGAAAGAATAAACAAATGGGATCTTATCAAAATAAAAAGCTTTTGCACAGCTAAAGAAAACAGTATCAAAATAAAAAGAGAACCAACTGTATGGGAAAACATATTTGCCAATGATACCTCAGACAAGGGTTGAATCTCCAAAATATATAAAGAACTTACAAGACTGCACTCTAAGAAGACAAGGAATCCAATTAAAAAGTGGGCAAAGGACTTGAACAGACACTTCTCCAAGGAGGACATACAGAAAATCCAAAGACACATGAAACAATGTTCAATATCGCTAGCTATCAGAGAGATGCAAATTAAAACCACAATGAGATACCACTTCACACCAGTCAGAATGGCCATCATAGACAAAGCAACAAACAACAAGTGTTGGCGAGGTTGTGGAGAAAAGGGGACCCTAGTGCACTGTTGGTGGGACTGCAGACTGGTACAACCACTATGGAAAGCAGTATGGAACTTCCTCAGAAAACTAAAAATGGATCTGCCTTTTGACCCAGCAATTCCACTGCTGGGACTATATCCTAAGAACAATAAAATACCAATACAAAAGAACCTTTGCACACTGATGTTCATAGCAGCACAATTTACAATAGCTAGATGCTGGAAGCAACCAAGATGCCCATCAGTAAATGAATGGATCAAAAAACTGTGGTACATTTACACAATGGAATTCTATGCAGCAGAAAGAAAGAAGGAGCTCCTACCCTTTGCAACAGATTGGGTGGAGCTGGAAAACATTATGCTAAGCGAAACAAGCCAGGAAGTGAAAGACAAATACCATATGATCTCACCTTTAACAGGAACCTAAACAACAAAACAAAGAAACAAGCAAAATATAACCAAAGACACTGAAATAGGGGACAGAATGACAGTGACAAGAGGAGAGAGAGACAGAATTTCAGGGGAGAATGTAAAGGGCTTACAGGAATAAATTTAAAGGACACAGGGACAAGAACTAGGGGGAGGGTGATAATGGGAGGGAAGTGGGGAGGGTTGGGTGGGTGGGCTGGAATGGGAGTAAAAGGGAGAAAACTGTACTTGAACAATGATTAAAAAAAAGAAAAAGAAAACCAAAAGGAAATTGAAGGGGAAAAAGTGGAGATGCTAAGAATGTCCTATATTTACATGCTCAAATTTTGTAAGTCATTTAAGAATAGAGAAATATATTAAAGCTTGTTTTGCTGATCAGGCAATCATAAATTAATCCAAAGAGGCTTCTCAGGATGGGAACAACAGCAACCTAGAAATGTCTTTTAGTGAACTGTATGGGAAGTTAAATGTAAAGAGATCTATGTTTCAAGAAGATTGGCCTTTAGATTTTAAAAGAAAACAGTTCTGTTAATATTTTGAGTTCCTTTATTTATGAGAGTAATAACAAATTGCAACTACATGTAATATAGCAATTCAAAGAGAGTTTGACAGCAGATAAAATGTTCACGTCTACATCAGTAAAATGCTCTTCTTAAACTGAAAGGTAAAATACTTATCTTAAATTGACATGTATTCAATTACCAGTTCAAACTTGGTTTGTTTCCATGTATTAGGAAAAATATATTATATTTGATCTCAAAAAGGTGTAGCTTTATTTTTTAAAAGAGCACATTTTTTTCCCCAAAAGATGCAATACTTCCCAAGGGATTGAAGTTTTTCTCTTTAGATTATACCATAAGAAGCCAGCATCCTGGCCTACTGCCCAGTAAAACTTGTGAGGGGAAAAAACTGCAAAATTTTATTCAGGGGAAGCGAAAAGAACATGAGTGCCCAAAGAATGAGCAGTGACACAAGGGCTTTGGTTCCTAACCCTGGCAGTTGATCTAATTTGTGTCCTTAGTCATAGCAGTGAGTGCTTCAATTATAAATTGAGTTTTAACACATAGGAAGTGTAGAGAACACTAATTCCAGGAGATTTTAACATTACTTCTTAAAAAAACAGGGCTATTTTCATATTTGGCTATATGGATAAAAGGAAATAAAGATAGATTAAAAATTCATTGTTTCTTAAGTGAAATGTCTACATATATTACTTTTAAGGGGTTGTGTCTACTCCATTAGAAGTTGCTCACCATATTTTATTTCTATTCCTAGTAACACATGACTAATCCTCACAAGCCACTGTTGTATAACAATAGAAAAGAAGTACTCTAATTAAAACTTAAGGAAAGACTAACACCTAAGCATGCTGAGGATTAGAGAGTGTTATATTACATAGTTAGCATGAATGAGTCACAGGGAGAATATAAATCAGAAATTTTCTGTATATCTGTATTGGTATGAAGAGGAAAACCAGCGCCGGACATTAACTGAACTTTCTTGCTACGTGTATAATATCTATTTTGAAGACATGGCAGTTCATATTAATCATTCATTGCTTATCTATAATCCTTTTTATTTTTTCTGCAGGTTTTTAACTTATATTTTATTGATTATACTATTGCAATTGTCCTGATTGTTTCCCTTTTTCCCCTCCACCCAGCACCCCATACTGTGTCAGGCAATCCCCCCACTATTGTTCATGTCCATGGGTCATGCATATAAGTCCTTTGGCTACTCCATTTCCTATACTGTACTTTACATTCCCATGGGTGTTCTGGAACTACCTATTTGTACTTCTTAATCCCCTCACATCTTCATCCATTGCCCCACACCCCACTCCCATCTAGCAACCATCAAAATGCCCTCTGTATCCATGATTCTGTCTCTGTTCTTTTTGTTTGCTTAGGTTGTTTTTTACAGTCAATTGTTGATAGACATGTAGTTTTGCCATTTTATTATCCATAGTTTTGATCTACTTCTTTTTCTTGAATAAGTCCCTTTAACATTTCAGATAATAACTGTTTGGTGATGATAAACTCCTTTAGGATTTTCTTGTCTGGGAAGCTCTATCTCTGTCCTTCAATTCTAAATGATAGTTTTGCTGGCTAGAGTAATCTTGGCTATAGGTCTCTGCATTTGATGACTTTGTATATTTCTGCCAAACCCCACCAACCTGCAAAGTTTCTTTTGAGAACTTAGATGACAGTCTTATGGGAACTCCACTGTAGGTAACCAACTTCTTTTCTCTTGCTGCTTTTAAGATCCTCTCTTTATCTTTAATCTTTGGGATTTTAATTATGATGCATCTTGGAGTGGGCCTCTTTGCATCCACCTTGTTTGGGACTCTCGGTACTTTCTGAAACTGCATGTCTACTTCCTTCACCAAATTAGGGAGGTTTTCTTTCATTATTTTTTCAAATAGATTTCCAATTTACTGCTCTTACTTTTCTCCCCGTGGCATCCCTAGGATGCAAATGTTGAACCTCTTGAAGGTGCCACAGAGGCTATTTGTACTATCCTCATTTTTTAAATTCTTTTTTCTTCTTATTGTTCTGGTTGGTTGTTTTTTGCTTCCTTATGTTTCAAATCATTGATTTGATTCTTGGCTTCATTCATTCTTCTACAGTTTATTTCCCTGTAAATTGTTCTTTATTTCAATTAGTCAATCCTTTTTTTCTGACTGGATCTTTTTATGCTGTTGAGGTCCTTGCTAAGTTTGTCGAGTATCCTTATAACCAGTGTTTTGAGCTCTGCATCTGATAGATGGCTTATTTCTATTTCATTTAGCTCTTTTTCTGGAGTTTTCATCTATTCTTTCATTTGGGCCATGTTTCTTTGTCTCCTCATTTTGCCAGCCTCCCTGTGTTTGTTTCTATGTATTAGATAGAGCTGCTTTGATTCTTTGTCTTGGAAGTGTAGTCTAACATAGTAGGTGTCCTATAGGGTCCAGTGACACAGCCTCCTTTATCACCCAAGCTGAGTACTTAAGGTGTGCACTTTGTGTAGGTTTAGTATACCCTACTTTTATAGTTGAGTTTTGGTTACTGCTAGCAGATAAGTGGGAGGGATTTACCCAGGCCAGTCACCTGCAAGGATTGGCTGTGACCACTTACCACTGCCCTCCGCCATTGGTGGAGGATCAGCTGTGCAGGGGCAGGGTGGTGGTGCTCCAACATGGTCTGTAGCTGCCCACTAGGTGCACTGGCCCTGGGGTTTCCTGAGTAGTGCAGGCCAAGGTCAGCCTCCACCTGTATTTTGCCTGGGTCCACTTTGCCTGAGCTATAAAGCAACCTGAGATGGCTGCTACTTGTGCTGGGCTTGAAGATTCCCAGGCAAAGCCAAGCCATGAATCTGGGCTGGCTGCTGCTAGCTCCAGGACTGGGGCTCACTGAGGCCAGCTGTTGCTTGTTGGAGAAGATTTAGGAAGTTGTCTGTTTTTATTTTTAAAAAATTTTATTTATTTATTTTTTAGAGGGAGAGAAAGGGAGGGAGAAATAGATAGAGAAAGATCCATGTGTGAGAGAAACATTAATTGGTTGCCTCTCACACACCCACAACTGGAGACCTGGCCTGAAACTCAGGCATGTGCTCTGACCGGGAAATGAACTCATAACTGTGGGTTTGTGGGACTATGGCCAACCCACTGAGCAACATTAGTCAGAGCTGTAATTCCTTTTAAAAGGAAGTGAATCATCCATATGTTTACTATATATTATAAATTATATTATATTTATTAATTATATTAATTATATTATGTTATATTATACAGAACAAATATTGCTTAGGTTAAGAACTGAAAGACTATGAACAATATAATTAGCTTAGTCTTTCTCTCAGTTCCATGGATAACCTTTGTTTTCTAAGACCTCACCCAGCTGGAATCTTGCCTAAAATCAAGAAGTAAGCAAAACAAGTCTCTAAGAGTTAGTACTGATGTGGCAAAGTCTATACGTTAGTAGTATTTCTGGAAACCCAATGGAGAACCCCATAAACTGTCACTTGGAATCTATGCTTAGCTTGAGAAGATTCTAACAGGCCTAGTTGGTTGGTTCTCTCAGTAGATTAAACCCTAAAATGAGGCAAGAAAGAGGCTACTATCAGCAGGCACACTGAGAGTAAGGAAAATGACAGCAAGAGAGGGGTAGAAAACTAAAAAGTAGGCCCAAAGACATTATCTCACAGAGGTACAAATGGCTCCTCACCCCATGAGACATCATAGTACTTATTTATTTAACTATTTATTTTTTATTAAAATTTTTTTTTTAAATCCTCACCCAAGGATATATTTGTTAAATTTTAGGAAGAGGGGAAGGGATAGAGAAGGAGAGAAACCTGGATGTGAGAAATATTGGTGGGCTGCCTCTTCTACATGCCCTGAATGGGAATCAAATTCTCAACCTAGGTATGTGTGCTCCCTGGGGATTAATCCCTCAACCTTTTGGTGTATGTGATGATGCTCCAACCAACCGAGCCAATTGGCAATGGCATCACTATATTTATTGTAACAATGTACAATACATAAGGTTGACTCTAATGGCTCTGAGTCAAACAAAAAAAGCTAAATAAGATTAAATACATTGCATCCAATAAGGTTGAAAAGTATGCTCTGAAGTGTGTAGTCTATTTTATTAGAATTTTCATCAAAAAGTCTTAAAATGATGCTTCAGCAGTAAATTCTGAAGTAAATAGAACTGAGTATTTAACACATAATTTCTGCAGGTTTCTAAATGACCAAATTTGGTCTGAAACCTATGTAACTTGAAGAACAGAAAACCTCTACTTAGCTGCTGTCTCAATTGCCTAGTTACTAAAAGAATATAGAGCTGTCTTATTCAATTATTCTACAAAATTAATTTTTGTAAAGTAATTAGACATATTTTATAAATATACTAAGTGAAACAAAAAATGTTAATTTTAAAATCCCAGGCAGTATATGTGTTTCCACCTAAACCTATGAATTTGTAATTTAAAAATAAGTAATTTCTTTTGCTTTTTTCTTTTGTTGATTATGTTCCAGTTAAAGGTGAGATCATACGGTATTTGCTCCTAACCAGAGTCATCAAAAATAAGAACAATCTAACAATAGCCAGAGGAGAAGGGGGAGGGGACAGTGGGGAGAAGGGTTTTCAGGAACTATTATAAAGGACACATGGACAAAACCAAGGGGGAGAGTGGAAGCAAGGGAGGGAGGTGGGTTTCGAGGGGGTGGGGAGAAAATACAGACAACTGTAATTGAACAACAATAAAATAATTTAAAAAAATAAAATGTTAAAAAAATAAAAATAAGTAATTTCCAGAAAAGACAAAAGACACGGGGATTGGATATAATGTCAACTAGTATAAATGAGACTTTTTCTCATCTGTGAAGCTTTTCTTGATTGATCATGTCAAATCAGCACATGGCAGACAATATCGATAGTGGATGGGAAAGAGAGGCATGAACATTTCTTCAATTTATGCACACATAATTGTGGCTATGATGAGTGCTATTGGTTGATTTATTTAAAGAAAGTGACACAATAAAAAATAATTAAAACTACATCTGACACTTCCGTTTTAAAAATCAAACACTTAAGATGAATTTTTTATTAGATTTTAATTTTTCAAAAAGTTGCACTGGTTGTTTATTTTGAGAACAGTGTTAAATTTTACAAGGTCAGGAATTTTTTTCTTCCATATTTTTCATACATATTTATATGTGCCAGTGGCTGGATTGAAAAAACAGATTTAAAAGAAAAATGCCAGTTTAGATTTACAATATTTATTTTATTAGAACTTGTATTAAAGCTTAAAGCTTAAGTGTAACACCAATATTTTGATGAACAGCTAAAATAAAATAAAAGTAGCCATGGAGAAAATATTCTAGGCAGAGTGGGTTTTCTACTTGATTTTATACTCGGAAGACAAAGTTGGATCTCCTTTCTGACAAATTAATTACTCTGTCAACTGACTGAAAGCATCCTTTAGAACCTCAAGATTCTGAGAAATCAAGTTTATTGAAAATAATTTAAATATTAGTTATTTAAGTATATTTCTTGAACTCTAACAATTCTCATTAGAAAATAATGTTTAGTCAAAATAACTTAATGCTATGTTGTAAAGAAAGAATGCAGTTTAAACAATATCACTGTGTAAATATGACAGGATTATTGCCTTAAAATGATCAGCACAACAAGCTTATTGCCTGTTTGTCACATGAATTACAATGCGGATGCTATCAGACTCTTTTTTTTAGAAAGGATTTCATCTATTTATTTTCAGAGAGAGGGTAAAGGAGGGACAAAGATAGGAAGAGAACATCGATTCATTGTCCCAACTGGGGACCTGGCTTGCAACCCAGGCATTTGCCCTGACCAGGAATCAAACCTGCCACTTTTTGGTTCACAGGGTTGGCACTCAACTCACTGAGCCATGCCAACCAGGGTACTCTTTCAATAGGCTGTTCAAATTTGAAGAGTTCTGTTATTGTTAAGTTTTAATTAATTTGTTAACAATAGTTCTTTGAATAAAGGTGTTTTAAAGTGTGACTTAGTAGATTAAGTATTTTACAAATGGGAAATTGAAGTTGCATTTGCAAAAAAAAAATAAAAATAGAGAGAGAGAGAGACTTCCTGCATTCTGGGTTTACAAATAGAGAAAAAGGTGTTTTAGGAAAAACCTTGAAAATATTTGGGATGACAAAGAAGAAGTGAGAGAAGTTTAAAACTGAAAAAAATCTCTTGGAAAATTCCAAAGTATACAAAACAATTTAAAAATGAACTCAGAGACTTTTGTATGTGAAATGGAAGAACATGTTGGAATGTAGATTACTCTTTGCATAATAAAGGCAGTATACATATTAGTGATCTGGGAGGGCCAGTTTCTCCACATATTAAAATCTCAGAAAAATTAATAGTGGAATTCCTTAAGTAAAGGGGCTTGGAATACACAGTGTGCAAAAAATTGTGTTGCAATTTTTAAGAAGATATATGACGTGCAAATGAATGGTTCTTTTTATAAATGCTGTAGAAAAAACAAGAGCAACATAAATCACAGCCTTTCTGTGGGCCTCAGCCTAACCCTTACGACAATACCTGTGGAGACGAACCTGGTGCAGGCTCAGAGTGAGAAAGGTGTAGCTACAGGACCCTCAAATTTTCTTTTTAGAATGTCCCGTGGTCTGAGTTTTTGCGAAACACTGAGCAGCTGTCAATTCATGGCTGAACTCACACATGCTCTAAAACTGATCAATGTGTGATTGAAATGGTTCACATGCTTAACAGGCAGGCAGTAGCTATTAATGGTCCCCGTCAAAGTAAAGGAATCCCTGTGGATATTCTCACTGGATGAAAGGCCATCCCACTTCTCCACAGAGCTGAGCTGGAAAAGTAGACCAAAATTTGTCAAGACTTAGATTTTCTCAAAAAGCAGCCTTCAAATCGGCTCAAGAACATGAAGAATTCAGTTAAGAACACAGGAGATTTGACTATAGAAAATGAAAAAGAATATTTTGGTTTGAAAAGGATTTGAGAAGAGCTGTTTCTAGTCAGCTGCCCAATCCTAAATAAATCCTTAATGTGGATACAGATGGATAGTGTGTGGAGTGGCTTTTTTTTTTTTTTAAGATTTTATTTATTTATTTTTTCTAGGGAGGGAAGGGAGGGAGACAGAGAGAGAGAGAGAGAGAGAGGAGAAACATTAATGTGCGGTTGCTGGGGGTTATGGCCTGCAATCCAGGAATGTACCCTGGCTGGGAATCGAACCTGGGACACTTTGGTTCCCAGCCCGCGCTCAATGGAGTGGCTTTTTAATGGCCCCTCTAGGTTTGCCATTACCCAGGGTGAAAATAAACTTTTGGAAACTAATCCTGTCTTATTTTTACCTCCTCTCTTAAAAAAAAAGGTTAAAAAAATAAAATGAAAAAGCTAAAATAAAAATCACAGAAAACTGTTTATCTTCCCATACATTTCATAATCTGATATGAGAATTCTTTCTCATATACTTTAGTCTTTTACATCAGCATTAATAGGTCAGTTTTATGAGCTTTTAAATTTTGTTTCAATTACACTTGATATGCAATATTGTATTAGTTTCAGGTGTACACCCCAGTGATTAGACATTTATAAAACTTACTAAGTGATCACCCTGGTAAGTGTAGTACCCACATGGCACCATACACAGTTGTTACAATATTATTGACTCTGTTCCCTATGCTGTACTTTACGTCCCCATGGTGGTTTTGTAACTGCTAATTTATACTTTGTAATCCCCTCACCTTTTTCATTCAGCACCAGAATCCCCTTCCCATCTGGCAACCATCACTTTGTATCTAAGTTTGTTTCTGTTTTGTTTGTTTTATTTTATATAAGGTTTAATTATTTAATTATTTATCTTTCTTGGTGCAAGCATGTGTGTGAGCATGTATGACGTTTAAAAAACTGGGGAGTGAGACAGAATAGAAGCAGATGGAAGTGAATTAATGTAATCAGTCACAAGAAATACCGGGCTCCCCTGCATTCAAGATGAGGACCGCTGGCTAACTCCCCACATTGGTTCCTCACTGTAGCCCCATGGATGCTTCTCTCTAGCTCACCCTTCATAAGCAGGGTGTTCACCACGAGGTTTCTAGAGTTAAGTGATAATGCTGTGGCTTCAAAACAGACTTTCACTTACTGGCTACAACATGGTAGTCATTATTTTTTTTCATTTAATAAATGACTACTACATACCAGGTACCAGGTTCTCAATGCATATAGAGAAAAGACAGCTCCTATTTTGAAGGAGCTCAGTCTAATACACAGTTTACAAGCTGGTGTCACACTATAATTACTCAAGGAGCTAACAAACAAACAAAAAAATGACCGAATGCCCAGGCCCAGTACTAGAGATTCTGATATAATTGGCCTGGAATGGAGAATGGAATGCAGTCAGTATTTCAGAAAGTTCTTGGCATGATTCCAATGCACAGCCAAGGTTGATAACTCCTGTTTTAATGGGCGAGAGAGATCAGATATCAAGCAAATACAAGAGCAGTTTTCTAAATTAGTTAACCTAATCTTCAATAGTGACCTTGGCTTCCTCCTTCAGAATCCTTTAACACTCCGCCGCTAGGCCACTGGGCACACATTTGCATTCTCAGCCTTACCAGGTTCTATTACTAACCAGTTTTTAGAAACTGGGTTTGGATAGTAGGTTGTCGACCCAGTTCCAAGTCATTGTTTTGTCTGATGCTGTGTTCTTCTAATCTGCCTTGTTCCAGATGACCGAGTCCTAACTTCCAGTAACCCAGTTCTTGCTTGGGACTCTGCCTTGCATCTGGGTTCTTTTGCCCATCACCTGACGTCTCTGGCCCACTGATGTTTCTCTGGTAAGAACACCTGCAGCTTGTACTGTCTGTCAGTCATTTGTTGCCCTCTAGATCACCTGTGACACCTTGGCAGGTCCCTTTCTTGTCTTCTGTCTGATCTGGCTCACCTAGCCTCCAACTACATACCAGGCCTGATTCAATAAACACAGATAATGCTTGATAAATATCAACTATCAAGAATAAAAGTGACTTTTATGACCAACAAATATACACTAAATATTTTTCAATTTATACTTCTTATAGGCATTTTTAGCTAAAAGATTTCTTGGTAGAGCATGACACACTTAGTCCATTTTCCGGGTCCTCATTACCAGCAGTATTAGACTTTGTGGCAGTGGCCGAGCTATTTCTGCTGATATGTTTGCTGACATCAAAGGAAGACCAATGATCCTATCAACCTCAGTGGTTGCTTTTAACTGGAATTCAGATTACACTTGAGGTGTCCTGTTAGATATATTTGAGGTTTGCTGTTACATGACAAGCTTTATTTTCTATCAGAAATTTTAATAATGCATTCTAAAAGATGTTGTTCTGAAATAGCCCTCTGAGTTTCATGTCCCAAATCTTTAAATTGATAACATGCCTTCCACCCTCTTCTCATCCATTCTAACGTAAAATAAATACCTGGGTAAAAGTAATATATTAGTATTTAACAAAACTGATACATACAGACAACCTTAGGCTTCATATAAGTTTTTACAAGGAGTTAGAAAAACTTAATACCTAGCTTTATAGCCTATTCAGCTGTGGGAAATATTTTATGAACATCTATCTAGCTCTCATTGCACCATGTTGTAAGCTCTGGCTTTTTCACTAGATTATACGCCTAGTATACATGACAAATGTCACATGACTTTACTCCTGGTGCCCACACAGCATCTGAAGAAATACATGTTGCAAGAATAAATGTGCCTGCGGCATAGGGATCAAGTCCAAGTGTCTCCTAGGCCTTAATGCTCCTTCATGGCAAAACATTTTGATTCTGTGCAGCCCAGGATTCTTTTCTAGGCTGTGGTCCAGTGGTTCCGAAGTGGGTTACTCTGGTGCTGTTTAGTGTGTTAATGTCTGTAGCTGTTGTTCATAGTTATGTTCTAGGAATGGAATGGTCACAAAAAATGACTTTTGGCATCTTATTCCTGATCAATGAAACAAAACTCTAGCCCAGAGCTCAACAGCAGATCCTTTTGGGAAGGAAAGTCTTCATAGTGAAGACTATGTTATGTCATGCATGGTCACCTGCCATTCTGAGGCTACTGGTGAGAAAATAATAAATCAATTTAAGCTTTCTTCAGTTGATCAAACTTGGATTCTACTGCTTAAAGTGTGCTTTTAATTTACCCATGACTAGATTAAGAGTTTACGTATAGTAATTTAAATATTCTTTTTACAGTGGTAGACTCTGCAGTTGGGTCCTTTTACATGTCCATTTGCCACCTTATATTTTTTCACAGTTGGCACGTGAAGGGCCTGATTTCTATAGGAACATGTGTGCTGATATCTTTGTGTGTTACTTTTTACCTGGCATATATGTTCCTGGCATTTTTATGTTTTCTTATAACATTTTTCAAAGACAACTTATATGAGGTATGGCACTCTGGCCAGACACACCTACCACACTTTGGCATAAGAAGGTCACCTCTGTCCCACCTAGCTCTAGAGTGTAGTTATAACAGTAGTTGAAAGCAGGTTATGAAGTAATAAAATGAAGGGGATAAATAGTTCCTCAAAAGATACATTTGATGTACTTTTCATATAACATAAAATGATAGAAGAGTTTTCTGTTTACATTCTTTTCTCATCATAAAAATAGTGCTATATTACTTATCTGCTCTTTATTTCTATATGAAAATAGGGATAAATTTAAGTGAAAGTGCTTGGACTAGAATGACTCTAAATTTAAAATAACTGGTTAATATTTTTTAATCCTCTCTCATTTCCAGCACTTTCTTTTATGCAACTTTAATGAACTGAAATGTATAGCTTTGAAAAGTAACAGAGGTTACATGAGAAAACAAATTATTATATAATGCTTTGAAACTATTTGCAGTGAACACTATAAACTTTGTCCCCATAACAAAGGAAAAGACTGTCTTCCCTAGTCCAATCATGGCATCTCCTAAAGCTGGGAAGTGAGGGCTGCCTCAACTGCACACATCATTCAGTTAGGAGTGCTGTTGGTTTAATCCAGGGCTCAGCAAACTATGGTTTGTGGGCTAAGAGTGGTTTTCACATTTTTAAACAGTTGTAAAGAATAAAAAGAAGACTAATATTTCAGGGCCTGTGAAATTATTTAAAATTCAAATGTTATAATGTATATAACACATTGTATTATATAATGTATATAATGTGCACAAGAAAGTTGTATGGGAACATAGCCATGCTCACTAGTTTATGTATTGTCTATGGCTGATTTTGTGTCATAGTTGAATTTTGCAACAAGAACATATGGCCATAGACACAAAAATATTTACTGCCTGGCCCTTCACAGAAAAAGTTTGCTGACTTCTGGTTCAACATAATTTTAAAAATCTTGCTAACCACTGTTCCAGCTTTCCCTATGATTGGAAAAATATTCTTGTGGGACTTTATGGCCACAATATATCAGAAATAACATCCCAGGAATGTAGGCTTGAAACAGTCAGTCCAAGACCCATAATTTGATCAAGAACATTCCTGTTTTTAACTAAAAACCAGAATAGCCTTGGACCACTTCAAACCTGGCTCACCCCTGTCCTGAGGCTCCTATGATATGGTAAATGATTGTCATGGCTTAAGTCATACTGATCAATTATTCAAATAGACATATAGTGATAATTTTGAAAACTAGGAAAAGCAGAGAAAGCTAGGTTGAATGTCACTTTGATATGTTACATAGATGAGATTAATTGTAATGAAAGAGCAAAGGCCCACCTGGACGAGTTTCTGCCACAACAGGCCCAGCAAGGTCAGATGGCTTGCCAACACCTGCCTGGTTGATGGCTCGGACACGGAACACATAGCTGACACCCTCCTGGAGGCCTTGCACCTGGAAGAAACAGGTATAAATGCAATGGGTGTTTTGTGTCATTTAAACAGAAGTGCTCTTCCGCTGTAATAATGATTTCCAGTTGAACATTGAACAACGAGGTTTGAACTGCATGGGTGAATTTATATGCAAATATTTTTCTTTTAAACAACTTTTTATTGAATTTATTGGGGCCACATTGTTTAATAAAACTATATAGGCTGCAGGTGTATAATTCTATAATATATCATCTGTGTGTTGTATTGTGTGTTCACCGTGTGAAGTCAATCTTTTCCTGTCACCAGTCATTCCCTCTTTATCCTCTTTGACTTCCCTCCACCCCCTTTTCCCTCTGGTAATCACCAAACTGTTGCCTGTTTCTATGAGGGTTTTTGTTTGTTTATTTGTTTTGCTTAATCCCTTCACCTTTTTCACCCAGCCCCTCATTCCTCCTCCCCTCTGACAGCTGACAGTCTGCTTTCTTTATCTGCGAGTTTATTTCTATTTTTTTATTTTGCTCATTAGATTCCACATATAAGTAAAATCATATGGTATTTGTCTTTCTTTGACTTATTTCACACAGCATAACACTCTCGAGGTCGATCCAGGCTGTCACAAAAGATAAGATTCCCCTCTTTTTTATAGCTGAGTAGTATTCCATTGTGTAAATGCACCCCTGCTTTTTTGTCCACTCACCTATTGATAGGCACTTGGGCTGCTTCCAAATCTTGGCTATCATAAATAATGCTGCAATGAATGTAGGGGTGTATACATTCTTTTGAATTAGTGTTTTGGGTTTCTTTAGATACTTTCCTAAAAGTGTAATCACTGGGTCATAAGGCAGTTCTATTTTAATTTTTTGAGGAAACTCCGTACTGTTTTCCGCAGTGGCTGCACCAATCTGCATTCCCAGCAACAGTGCACTGGAGTTCTCTGTCCTCCACACCCTGGCTAACACTTGTTGCTCGTTGACTTATTGATAATAGCCCATATGACAGATGTGAGGTGATATCTCATTGTGGTTTAATTTGCATTTATCTGATGATTAGTTACGTTGAGCATCTTTTCATATGCCTAATGGCCATCTGTATTTCCTCTATGGAGACTGCCTATTCAGATCCTTTGCCTGTTTTTAATTGAACTGTTTATTTTTTTGGTGTTGAGTTTTATGACTTCTTTATGAATTTTGGATATTAACCCCTTATCAGATGTAACATTGGCAAATATGTTCTCCCATTCAGTGGGTTGTCTTTTTATTTCGTTAATGGTTTCCTTTGCTGTGTAAAAACTTATTCATTTGATGTAGTCCCATTTGTTTATTTTTCTTTGTTTCCATTGCCCGAGGAAATATGAGGAAAAACATTACTAAAAGTGATGTCAGTTTACTGCCTATGTTTTCTTTTAGAATTTTTATGGTTTTGGGCCCTACATGTAAATCTTTAATCCATTTTGAGTTTATTCTTGTGCATGGTATAAGAAGGTAAGTCTAGTTTCATTTTTTTGCACATACGTGTCCAATTTTCTCAATACCATTTTTGGAATTGGCTGTTTTTATCCCAGTGTATGTTCTTGCCTCCTTTCTCAAATATTAATTGACCATAAAGGTGTGGGTTTATTTCTGGGTTCTTTATTCTGTTCCATTGATCTATATGCCTGTTCTTGTATGAATACCATGCTGTTTTTGTTACTATGGCCTTATAATAGAGTTTAATATCAGGTAGTGTAATTCCTCCAACTTTTTTCTTGTTTCTCAAGATTGCTGAGGCTATTTGGGGTCTTCTGTGATTAAATACACACAGAGGGTACTATATACTAAATTGTTAGGTTTTTAATCTAATTCTTTAATTGTATTCTGTTTATGATGATGGAATTTCACTATGTGGTGCTAGCTTTCACTGCAGCTAATAGAGTTTTGAAGTAAATTTTGGCCTGTAAATGAAATTGACTGTAGGTACTGATTAAATACACAGAGTTTGATGTATTTAAATTTTTTGTTTAGAAATAATGTCAGGCAAGTGTGGATTCACAGAAAGGAACAGACACATTTCCTTGTTGTGATAAAAATAGACCAGCTGCCAGGTGTCTGCTGCATTTGCACCTGTCACTTAGGTAATATGTAGCTGTGAGTCAGATTTTTGCATCATGATACAGGTGGTGAATGCACATCCTAGTGTCTAGTCAGTGGGGTAACAATAACATTCTTCCACTCTTCCATTGCCACAGTGACAATGACTACTGGCTTTAAAGCAGTAGAGAAGCACAGTCTATGCACATCAATATTTCTTAGATTTTTTCCCTTCTTGTAATTTCCAAAGGAATCGCATTCCCTTGCCTTCTCCATCCATGTCATCCATACTTCTGATATTCACTCCCTTCTCACTATAGTCTCACCAGGCTGTAATTAGCAATGTAAGAGGAAAACAGTGAGCTCTGTTTGGTACAATCCTTTTGGTTCAAAGTAACACATAGTTAACTCTCTCTGGGGACCCAGAGACTTGGTGCTGAAGTGAACATGGGTGCTTTCAGGAGAAACCATGTGCTCCAGCTGCAACTGTGCTGAAGTTCTCCCCTTGGTGCAGCTACGTCTCCTATCCTCACTTATGTTTGCCAGACTAAACTTTTTAACATGTACATTTGTTTATCCATTTCAGACTTGAAATTTTTCTGAATATAAGACATCTGGAAGAGAGAATCTACATCAAATGTATATAGGGATTATAGGATATCTTTGTTTTTCTTCTTTATTCCTTTATAGTTTGAATTTTTCATCATGAGCATGTGTCAGTTTTATAATCAGAAAAATCAATAATTGTATTTTCACAATGAAAACTGGATAAACTCTAAGATAATTTCCTTATAGAAAGTTCACCTTTGCGCACACTCCACCTCAGTCTCTTTCTCCTCTCTCCCCTCGATTTGCCTTTCCTTCTTGTCTTTTTTTTAATGAGTGACATTAGCTTTTCTTTGATGTGTTTTAACTCTATTTCTTCTTGCCCACTTTTTTTTGGTGGCTCTTGGCCCTTTTTGTTTAGCTTCTCACTCTTGCTTTGCTACACCTCAGGCAGGTCCACCCTCAGGCTCGGGAGCCTGTGCCATGGCAGACTGATTTAGGGAACATCTGTCCATGAACACTTACCAGTGCCATCCACGATGGGTCTGTCCTTTATTTCACACTGGCCTTTGGGGGGTTGCATCTAGAGGCCTCCTGACTCATCTGAACAATTAAGCAGCATCCTAGGCTCCAGACTTTCCTTGACCTTTACCTGTCCCAATGAAATGTGACTTTCCTTATCTCCTCAAGGTTTTGTAAGGGGTAGAGAGCTCATTGGCATATGCTAAACTGAGTTAATGGTGTATTGGGTTTAAGGGTCATTTCTCCTAGAGGATATATTTACATTCTTTTATGGGGACTATAAATACCTTAATTCCAGAGCATAGCTGACAGATGGTATAAACCTTAGTCCATAGTGGCAGATTGGTGGGTGAGACCATTTAGACCAGGTATACTTTGAATGTCTTCCAATGCCCACCCTCCAGGCAGTGGCCTATTGTGCCAATGGATGGGGTCGCACACTGAATACAGTTTTCGGTTTTCTGTATGTCTGGTCAAGCCACACTGAATTCTGGGTAATGAGAACTATAATCATACTGCCCCCGTTTCTGAGGCCCTACTGTGGATTCAGGTTCTCTGGTTCTGCTGACAATAAAAGAAAACATTTTTTTGAGATTTCCATTTGGTACAAATGAGAGATTCAGTGGCTTTAGCAGAACAGTCTTTGGTAGATAAGGTTAGAAACCGGTTCAATTTGAACACTCTAGAGAATCTGGAAGGCAATGACATGGGTAAGGGTGAGGATAAGGTCAAGAGTTGAGTGAACCCATCCCACTGGCCTCTAAGAGCTCACATGAGCACAAGCATAAGGGAACAGATTAGGTGAGACAGGGCAAGACCCAAAAGAATCAGCAGCTAAAGGCTTGCTGGCATGAATCCTATTATAATAGGCCCTCGAATAAAAAAAAAAAAACACCTTCAAAAAAAAATTAGAGGTAGGAACAAGGTTACCTTGGAGGAATGGTAAATAAAAATGTCATAAGGCTGTGAGTAACAAAAACATGAAGTAGGTAAGTGAAGGCCAGAAGGGAAAGACAAGATAGAAGGGAACTTGTAGATATTTTCCAAAGTTAGGCTAGGAATTCAGGTTAAACACAACCAAATTGTTTTAAGTATCAGAAATGTCCCTAAACCCTAACCAGTGCCAAATGAAATCTTACTAAGAGCCCTATGTATGACCCAGACAGAAGCAGAGATGTTGTTTTGCCTTGCTAACTTAAAGTTGGTATCATTAGAAGAGCCTTTTTTCTTTTTAAATAGGTTTCTCGAACTATGAGCATCCCCTTACCCTTAGGTATTTGTTTTTAATAGCCGCCTCATTGAGTCCTCGCCATTGGTCATCTCTGGCCTTGGCCTCCTTCATGTCCACAAAGTAACCAGTGACGGGAGTCCGTCCAGAGTGGATGGGAGGCTTCCACTGCAGAACCAGGGAAGTTTTCCTGACTTCGCTGTACTTGAGACTGTGCGGTGGTCCTGAGAAAGACAGAGAGACCAGTGCATGAAAATCATAATGTAGATTAAAATAACTCAAATATGTGTAAATCTAGAACCACATTTAAGGTTTTACAGCTGAATCTGATGCTGGTGTTCTTTTTTTTTAATCTACCATTTCCATGGAAGTAGGTATTTGGTAGTCATTTCATATCAAGTTTCCTCAACAGCTCTACACCAACCCACTAAGACCCTTATGGGCAGCAGGTGGAAGGTCTGTTCACGACACTCCTCAGAGGCTGGGTGAAAGTTTCCTTCAGGGTGTCCTCGGGCCTGTGTTCCTCATCTTTTATCAGAACAGCTTAATTTGGTTGAAGATTCAGTTTCAGGTTCCTTTTGGATAATAATCTGAAAATTCTCCCAAGTCTCAAATTAGCATGAAGAAAGCAACTCTATTTTATGGCATATGATAGTAATATTTCTTACAAAGTAAAAAAGAACATATTGTAAAATAACTCTCCACTGGAAGGAAATTTTTCCTGTAAAGCATATAATCCTACACAGGGGTAAAAAGAAACTACAGTTATGGTTTATGGTTTACAAAGAACTTTCAATCCTGTGGGCCCTGAATCTGTGCCAAACACTGCTAGGTAGTTTGCATTCATTTATCTCATTTATTCTTAAGACAATTAACAGAAAGCTCAGAGAAGACAAGTAACTAGATCAGCCTGTTAAGGAAGAAAGCCGGAATGTCCTCCCTGCATGTACGTTCTTTGTACTCTTGGGAGAGTCCAAATTACTAAGTGATTTATCTTTGCATGACCACCAGCTGCTATGCAGGTGATACATTTATTTATTTTCCTTAAAAAAATTAACAACTGATTTCTAACCAGCCAAGCAAAATGACCTGATCTGACTCATAGTGGCCTGAGGGCCAACTGTAAGTACAGACTGCTATGTGCTTTGCTTTGCTTTGCTTTGCAATTGATAGTTTAATATTTGTTGGGCATTTTACCTTGGCTTAAGAGTCACAAATATGTGTCATCCTTGTCCTCTGATGACACCTTGTGTGGAAATAGGTTTGAATAATAGCACCAATAGTTTATGCTGGATGTGACATGTTCTGTTTTGCAAAGGGCTTCTATGACTATTTTCTTGTGTCATCCTCAGAACCTAGTGAGGCAGCCAGACAGGTAACACCACCTCTGCTCAATGAGAAGGAACGTGATTATGCTGCTTCCTAGTCCCTCTTGTCTAGGAATAAGAAGGCTTAGTTTCCAATCTTAACTGCCACTTTCTACCTGAGTGACCTTCTGAGTATCATTTAACCCAAGTCTTAGTCTCTTCATCTGTAAAACAAAGGAATGACAAAACATTCTTAACGGTCTCTTCTGTAAGAGCTTTCTTGAGTTACGGCTTGCCCCACACCACTCAGTGAGTCCAGGGTGGATCTGAGAAACGAGACGTCATGGCCTAGAGGACTGTCCCCTTCACTTCTCCTCTGAATTCAGAGCTCTCATCCTGCAACCTCTTTTGCGAACTGTATCTTTCCATCAAAACAGTTTCCACAGGTCTGAGCAAAATGTCTTGGTCTCCAGGCACTCCCATTTTAACTCTATTCAGGAATTGCAAGAATTTAAAAACAAATCCGCTTTTGTGTAGGTGACAAAGAACTTAACAAGTATCAGCTGGATTCAAGGAGGTGCAAAGAAAGGCATGTATTTGCCTCTTGTATTTACTGAAGTTGAATAAACACTTCAACTTCTTTTAAGTTTATCTTGTAATTATTGTCCTCACACTGGATGGAGAAGTGATGCAGATGGATATTCACTAATTAAAGGCCAAATGATAGTTCTCCAAGAGCACTAGTTTTCAAATACAGGAGGTGGGTGGCACTGGGGCAGGGCTGGGCCCACCCGGTATGCCCAGTATGGCCTGGTGTCCTAAGGTGGTTGATGCTAGTGTCATAACAGTTGCTATGCATGTTGAATATTAACCCCAGGTGGGAGTATTTAGTTATCCTGTGGCACTAAAGCATTTGGGTCTCTGAAGTTAGTACCATTTAAAGCAAAAGAAAACCATCCACCAAATACATTAATGTTGCAACTCTGAATCTTAAAAGTTTAGTAAGTTTGTATTCAATGTTTAAATTTGTTCAGTGCTGAAGCTATGTGAGAGTTAAAAGCATAGGTAAATGTTTTTGCCTTCTCCCATCTTCTTCTTTCCAGCCCCAGCCAAAGGACAGTATTTCCAGTCTGGTTCCAGGATCTTTATTATGTTACAGAGTTGGGAAAAAGTGTGGGGCGGGGAGGGAGGGAGGGAGAGAGAGAGATGGATGCCTGGAGAAGTAAGTAGAAAGAGGTAAGTGGAGACTTAAGTCTTAGACAGGCATGTTAAGTTCACAGTGCCTGATTCCGGAAAGAGATTTTGGTTGACAAATGGGAGGCTCCTGAACAGTGGGGGAATGCATGAGAACTAAGAATACAGAAGAAGTTTTTGAGAAATTTCACTGTGTCATATGAATTGGATTCCCTTTAATGGCCTTTAAGGAGCATAAGCAACAACTGGAATTCCTTTTAAATGATCATCGGCACTCAAATTGCATTGCTTCTGTCAACCCTCCTCTGTGCAGAGGCTGAGCTGGGGGCCTGTAGGATTTATTTGAAATACAAGCATAAGAAATCTGTACTCAGTTTTATATTGGTGCCTATTATTTAATAGCATTGTAAAAATATTTTACATAAATATGAAGGACCAAGATAATTTATTTCCCTTAGAACTTGTCTATATAGCACTCAAATTCAGCTCCAAGCTGTAGGTTCTATTGGAGGAAACCTGAGTGTCAGTGCTGAAACACGGTTCTTCACGGTTTACCTGGAACAGCAATGGTCCATTCTTCACATTTGAAGCACTCACTCACTGCCGAGGGCGCTCCCAACCCAGCAATGTTCATGGCTGCCACTTGGAACTGATACACTGTGTTTTCCTTCAAGTTGCTAATCTGCAACATGAACATACCAGAGAGTGAATGTTTCGGGTTTGTTTTTTCTAATTGTTCACCATTTTATTTATTTGCCTCCTGTGTAAGATACCCTCTAGAATGACCCGCAGTGAGTCATACCTTTTTGTCATTAATCTCCTCTTCCTGAGTGTGGGTGAAATATGTGACCTGCTTCTAGCCAATAGAATATGGCAAGGGTATTGAAATATCAGTCCTGAGGTTATGTTACATCATATAGCAAAGGAGGAAGTGTATTTCAGATGTATTGAGTTGGCCAAAAAGTCCATATGTGTTTTTTGTAAAATCAAAGACACATTTTTCATTTTCACCAATAACTATCGATTTGGATATTTTCAGTATGTCAGCTATCTCCCATGTGGTATAGTGTTGATTGTTCTTAATCAATGTCTTGATTTGATTGCTTATCAACTTCAGCTGGTCAACCTGACCATGGAGCATCATCCAGCAAAAAACTTTGCAAACCACTTTTGACACATTCACACAGCACCTTCTTCATCCACTGCACTAACATTTGCATTTTTTTGCATTTCAGTTGCATTTTTACCTTTCTTGAAATAAAGCATATTATGTGAAAAAACATTGCATATTTTCCTCCATCTTCAATATTAAAATGGCTACACAAAAATTCACCAATTTTCACAAGGTTTTTTAAATGACGTTGATATGACAGCTGTCACGATACAATCTAACAAAACTGTTTTGAATGAAGTTAAAGATAACTAAGGGCTACTGGAGCCATCTTATGGAAAATACCAAATGAACTTTTTGGCCAGCGCAATGATTAAGGTCCCTAATTAGTTATTTGAGTTAGTCAAAGGGAGCTAGATTATCCTTGGTGGGCCTGACTACAATATTGTAATTAATAATAAAAATATATATTTGGTCTTTGTCACCATTCCTAGCACAGACCTCCTAAAACTTTTGGTATTTTACTAAGTGACACAAGCATAAAAGTTCTTTTGTTATATTAACAAAGTGACTTTGGGGAAGCCCCTAGGTAGTCTAAGTATCTGGGCTGGTTGCTAGGGAAACAAACATGATTAGAGAGTTGGAATTTTCAGTAGCACCACTGCGATCTTCCTGTGGTGGCTTGGGGAGGGTGGGGAAAGGGGAGGGGCCAGAGTGAGTTTAGCCAATGATTTCTTCACTCCTGCCTATGTAATGAAGTATCCATAAAAAACCCAAAAAGGGTTCAGAGAGCTTCCAGGTTGGTGCTGGGAGACTGGCACTCTGGAGAAAGCTTGAAAGCTCTTTGCCCCATTCCATATACCTTACCCTATGCATCTTTTCCATCTGGCTGTTCCTGAGCTATATTCTTGTGTAAAAACAAACAAACAAACAAACAAACAACACAACCCTGTTAGTCTAGTAAGTAACAACCTGGACTCAGCCCTGGCATCTCAAATGGGGAAAGGGGCACTCTTGTGGGATCAAACCCTTAACCTGTGGGATCTGATTCTACCTCCGGGTAGATAGTGTCAGAATAGAGTTAAATGTAGGACACCCACCTGTTGTGAGCGAAGTGTTTATTCTTAGCAGGGTAAGAATAAAGGAGAAACACATGGGAAAAATAATTAATTTTTCAAAAGGACTGACTTCATCAGATAGAAACTCCTAAAATAGGGTCTGGAAACTTCCTGAAGAAAAACTATCTCAATGGCCTTGAAGAAGCAAACTGTTTTGAGAACTGCTTAACCCCTTGCATTGGGAGAAGGGCAGCTTCAGACCCACAGTGGAAAGGAACTCAGTCCTGCCAGCAACCTGGATGAGCTTGGGGTTGGAGCTCAAGAGGAGAATGCAGCCCTGCTGACTCCTAGATTGCAGCCTTGTGAAACCCTGAGCAGAGGACCCAGCTAAGATGTGCCTAGATTCCTGACTTGTGGAAATTGTGATATAGCACACAAGGGTTATTTGAAGCCACAAGGTTTATGGTAATTTGTTATGCAGCAGTAGAAAACTAATGCATGTACAGATAAAAATGAAATGAATTCTAGGCTAGATATCAAAAAATTCAAATTCTTGTAATGTTTCTGCTCTTTAATTAATGACCTAATGTTTTCTATACTTTTCAGTAGGAATTGGGTTGTCGTGAGAGTAAATGTAGGTAATAAAATAATAAATGTGAACACACCTGCAAAATAGAAATGATGGAATGTGTTAGTGTGAAAAACCCATGGACTATAAACAATCCTTTAAACATTAAAAAAGCTTAATAAATGGAGGTACTGATGGAAATAGCTGAGTTAACAAAGCTTACCTATTGTATTATTTAAGCCAAGACAAATATATATCTACGAGCCAGTCTACATCCCATTTGCTCATGAAGTCATAAGGTCACCCACAAGTGCGCTTGTCTTATCAGTTAGTTAGAGTACAAGTAGAATATAATGGCTATATATTATAGTAGCAGAATGACATAAACATTCTTTTTGGTTAAATACAAACACACACACACTCCCTTTAAGAAGAAAAATTATTTTGAATTATGGGAAAACCATGATATAGAAAACTTGAATCTAAAAGTACTTTATTTAGAGGTTCGAGGGTTGCTTTGGGGCCCAGTTACTGTGACCAACCATACCAGTGTTCCTGGGAGTACAGGGTCCCAAGGACATAGGACATTTTATGTTAAAATTGGGCGAGTCCAAAACTGAAAAGTTGGTACAGTGATATGCAAAATCAATTTATAAAAATTAGTTATACTTCTCTAATCCAGCAACAAAATGATATACCATTTAAGATAACACTGAAAATACATGGTATCCATAGATAAATAAACAATAATGAGCAAGGCTTCTGTAGAGAATCATAAAACTTTATCGGGACTTTAAGGAAGACCAAAATGAATGAAGGGAAATGTGTTCATAAGTTAGAAGACTCACTATTTTAAAGATGTCAGTTATTCCTCAATTTATTTACAGATTCAGTGTATTCACAATCAGAATTCTAATACATTTTCATTTTTAACTTTGTTTATTGTGTTTCCTTTTGTTTGTCTCTTTTTTTTGGTAACATTTGGTAACCTAATTCTGCACTTTATATCAAAGTGTAAAGGGCTAAGGCTAACCCTGGTTGAGGAAAAATAAGCAGGTAGGACTTGATCTGCCAGTTATCAAATCTATAGTAAAGCTAAAATAATTAAGTGAATGTAATACTGGGCTAGTGGTAGAAAAATAGACCAGTGGAACAGAATAGACATTGGAGTGAGTGAGACAAAATAGAGAAACAGACACATACATATAAGGAAACTTGATATATGATACAGATAGCCTAGCAGAATTTTGAGAAAGGACAAACTTCAATATATGATGCTGGGACAACTGAATATCCACATAGGCGGGAAAATGAATTTTGACCCTTACTTCACATCCTACACAATGTTTATAGGTGAATTACTGATTTAAATGGCAAGCTGTAAAGCTTTTAGAATATAATCTAGTACAACATCTCTATGACCCTGGAAAAGAGAAGGCCTTTCCCCTTTGTCTACCTTCCTTCCTCTTTTCCTTCCTTCCTTCCTTCCTTCTTTCCTTCCTTCCTTCCTTCCTTCCTTCCTTCCTTCCTTCCTTCCTTCCTTCCTTCCTTCCTTCCTCCATTCCTTCCTTCTGTCTTTCTTTTATAATGATATTTTCCAGATATAAGGACATATGAGATCATCTCACAGAGGAAGAAGATGATACCTTGGAGTTAAGTAATTGGCCCCAGTCACAAAGCTAGGACCAGGACTTTAAGGATCCCTGAACTAAAAGGCATTTCTTAAAAAAAAAAAAGAAAAAGAAAGGAAAGAAAAGAAAGAAAAGGCACAGAAATCATTAATGACAAAGCAAATGTTGGTCAACCTGACTACAATAAATTTTTTTAATCCACACCTGAGGATATGTTTTTATTGATCTTAAAGAGAGAGGAAGGGAGACAGAGAGAGAAAGAGAAACATCAATCGGTTGCCGTCTGTACATGTCCCTGGCTAGGGGTCAAAGCCACAACCACACACTCGTAGATATGTGTACTGACGAGGAATCAAGCCTACAGCCTTTTGGTGTATGGGACAATGCTCCAGCCAGAGGAGCCACCAAGCCACGGCTGACTACAATAAATTTGATATTAAAATTAGTGTAGTTTATCATAAGGAAAGGAAAAGACTAGCCACTGAGTGAAAGAAAATATACCTACTTACCTAACTAACAAGAATTTGTACTTCAAAATATAAAAGGAACTTCACAAGTCTGCCACAAAGCTCGTTAGGAAAATGGGCAAAAGCCTTGAACAGCCATGTCAGAAAAGAAGATTTTGAAATGCACTAAATACAGAAAAAAAGACGTTCACACTCATTTGACATCCGGATTGTCAAAACCATGTTGAAAATATGTAAATATACCAAGTGCTGGAAGGATGTAAAACAGTGGTAATTCTTGTATTCTAGAAAAACAGCAGAGAATGATCTAGTAAAGTTGAAGATAAAGAAGACTCTCTGCCCGAGCAATTCTACTTTTAGGTAGTAACCTAAGACACTAGTGTACATATGGGTCAAGAGGCATGCCTCCGAGATACTGGGGGTTGGGTTCGAGACCACTGCAATAAAGCAAGTTATAATCATTTTGCTGGTGGAGGGTCTTCCCTTCAATATGTAAAAAATCACAATATCTGTGAAGTGCAATAAAGTGGCACAACAAATTGAGGTATGCCTGTACAAAAATATTCATAGCTACAATATTTAATGTAACCAAAAATGCAAAAATGCCCAAATGCCAGTTAATAATTGAATGGTAAAGTATATTGTGAGATGGTCATATAACTAGTACCACACAGTAATGAAGTCATAGGTATGTACACCAACATGGAAGAATCTTCAAAATACGATTTTGTTTTATGTATTCTCAGTACGTGTGTGATAGTAAATTTTAAATGTTAAGTTAAAGGAGTGTAGCTTTGAGTTGTGGAAAGCATGGTTTCCAAGGCCTGGCCCTGTTCTTGCAGGCCTAGGGTTCTGTGTGTGTTATGGAATCGCGGCATTGTGGGACCCCACAGGGTCTGTGCTCTGAGGTGGGCTGAGACAGGAAGCCCACTTTGTGGCCCTCAGAACCACTGTAATGAGGGACACTTAACAGGTGGCAAGCTGAGTCTGGCCAGGAAGCCCATTTCCCTTTATTCTTTGTGATTTGGACATTGAAAGTTAAAAAACCCAGGGTCATTTGGATTCTGAGACTCTTGAAACTAGTGGCATATTTGTTACAGAAATTTTGTGAGTTAATTTTTGTAAAAAATACTAGTTTTCACAGTAAGTATACATTTCATAGTAAACATTCTAAGAAATTATGTTTATGTGTATGAACCAGAAAATATACATGCTCCCTGGTCAGCAAAACTACTTCTATTTATCTTCATACATTCTTTACAAAAGTCATGTGATTGCAGGCAACAGACACTGGAAAAATGACATGAATCATTACAAGGTTCTGGGCATGTGCATGCATATGTATATATGCGCATGTATGTCATCATATATGTGGCATTCCACACTACAGAAGTCACATGCTTACCTTATATGCCTCCTCACTGACAGCTTTGATGTTGGCTTCTCTCCACCGTCCTGGTACCCCATCAATTACCTCACGATAGTTCACATAATAGCCAGTAATTTCAGCTCCGCCACTCTTATCTGGTTGCTTCCATCCAAGAACCATGGAGTCACGAAAACTTTCAAGACAAGTGATATCATAGGGTGGAGATGGTGCCGCTGTTGCAACATGAACAGTTGTGAGTAGACAGAAATGCATCTGTGATTCTCTGTACACACTTGTTTCACTGGTGCCATGCATCAGGGTACTGGAGGGCACTTGTGGTATAAAACTAAAACATGACACTGATCACTAACTTGGCATCTGACTTGGCGTATGGGGAAAAAATTGACATGTGGCAAAAAGTACACTGCAATTATTACTCTAAAGACAAAAAGAACTTGCCCCCAACCCAAGAGAGAAATAAGTTTTAAAATACTGAAAGCAAAATAGTCCAATACCCTGTGAAATGATTCTGTTCCCCTTAAAAAGGAGTATTTTCCCCAAGGTATAAATTTTTGTTTCATTTTGTCATTTTGTTTTTATTTGATCCTTGAGGAAAATGGAATGTGTGCATCAATTTCTGCCTCAACTCACTTACTGAGAATTTCCATGAATTTCCAAAGAGTTAGCATTTAACCTTTCAGGCACAGGTACCCTGGTGAGGCCTTATAACCATACAGGTTCTTAGTGTATAGCAATTTTTGTCTCATTACCTTCAACCTGATGTGGGGATATTATTCATATAGCACAAAACACTATACCGCTGTCTCTGTGTTAGTGACTAGCCAGGAAAATATTTGGAAGATGTTTTAAAAATCTTCCTTCATCTGTGTGGCTTTGATGGTCAACTTTTCACTGAACTACTGAAATTATTAGCTTTTGATAAAGAGAGGGTGGGGTGGTGAAAAGAAATCTAGCTAGATATGCAAAAACATTAAAACTTTTTAAAAGATTTATTTGGATTATTGAAGATAAAGATACTATCTCATTACTATTCGAAAAGATTCTCAGAACAGTAACTATTTTAGAAATAAAATATATTTTTTCTCTCTCCCTACTCCCAGCCTCCTTCATTTCTTACATTTTTTTAAAAAAAAATTCTCTCTCTCTCTTTTTCCCTATTTCAGAGCAATTTTGAACAAGAATATCCTATCTTACGCTAAATTGAAGAGACAAAAAAATAGAAGCTGTGACAGAAGTTGGAGGTAGATAGAAATAGGAGATAGATGAGAAGCAAGTTTTAATTTATCATAATATGCTTATTATTTCATTTTCTTTGATAAAATACATTGTCTCCTAAAATATATGTCACAAGTACCAAATATCTTATTCAGAAAATTCTTAACTTCTGATAAATAGTCTTAAATCAGCACTGGGGATGTGGATAATATGTCACAGGATGTAGCCATATGTGACTATAATACCCTGTTAAACTTTTCATGGAAACTGAAAGGATACTGTTCCTTTTAATTATTTTAGTTAAATGTGAAGGGTAACTTGAAAACGGGAGGATGAACAGCAAAAGTTAATAACTATGATCCTGATAAAATGTCATTTATTTGTGAAATATTTTTCCTGTACATGTACTAAATATGAACACTGCCAAGATCCTCACATGAGCTATGAGGATCAAATCCTTCCTGCTCTCTCTTTGCAAAATGAGGCCAGAGGTGTATCTGCCTCAGAAATCTAAAAGGACTCTATAACTAAATTACTTTAAATATGCTATTATCACCAATCACAATGAATTATGTATAAAAACCAAACCCATGTAGGTTTATAAAAGTATTGCACATAAATAGTTGAAAACATAAAATGAAGAATAAACATTGATGAAAGTGAACACAGATGGAAGAGAGTGATCTGGACAATGAGAGGTGAGGATGCTGATGGAGACAGATGGAACAGTTTTACTGTTTGAACTCTCACCTCTGTCCTTCTTCTTTTTCGGGGCGTCAGACTTACTTTTCCCCTTAAGAGCTGCTTTCTTTGGTGATGGGGCAAGCTCTTCCTGAACTGTTTCACTTACTTTACTCACTTCTGTTTGGCCCAGGTTGTGAGAGCTACTGGGTAGTGAAGGTTTGCTAAGTTTGCTACCAAGTAAAGCATCTTTCTTAAAGGCTGGCTGGGAGGTTTCATGCATGCCTCCCCTGGAGTCTGTTAGTCCAGCAGGTGCATCACTCAGTTCAGGCCACACATCTGGAGACACTCCTCCCCCTACAATCACCAGATAACAACAGAAACTTTAAGCCCAGACATACTGTATATACTCTTATGTAAAAGAACAAAGAGAAAAACATAGGACCACAGACAGAACAAAAACAATCTTGGTTTAATAGAAATCACTTGGATTTGCAAGAAATATGGAGAGCATTTGTTTCACATAATTTGCACCAGGGAAATATCTCAACTTCTCCATATCCTGGGAAAAGAAGAATTGGGAACATAAAACTACACATAGAACAGGAACTATTTTGATTCACAGAACTCAAGTGTACACAAGAGAAAGCAAATCTCAGACATTTCTTGAAAGACATAAGCCCTATTATTCCACAGAATGGGGGCAGTGGGAAAGGACCGTGAAATACACAAGACACATAACATCAAGGACCCTGATTTCATAAACAATTATGCAACATTATTGAAATATCAATGGTGTGTACTTCCCAATCTCAAAGTAACATGTTCACTATTGTCTATATCATAAAAAATATTTTCCCTAGGGTATATATTTTTGGTTTTTTATATCATTTTGTTTTTATTTGATCCTTGAAGAAAATGGAATGTGTGCATCAATTTCTGCCTCAACTCACTTATTGAGAATTTCCATGTATTTCCAAAGAGTTAGCATTTAACCTTTCAGGCACAGGTACCCTGGTGAGACCTTATAACTACATAGGTTCTTAGTGTATAGTACTTTTTGTCTCATTATCTTTAACCTGATGTTGGGATATTATTCAAGTAGCAAAGAATACTTTATAGCTGTCTCCATGTTTGCTAGTGCCCCGCCAGAAAAATAAATGTTAAAAAGTAATATGGGCCCTGGCCAGCGTGGCTTAGTTAGTGGGAGCATCATCTGTAAACTGAAAGGCCACAGGTTCAATTACCAGTCAGGGTATGCACCTGGATGTGGGCTCAGCCCCCAGGTGGGATGGGTACAGGAGACAGCACATCAGTGTTTCTTGCTTCAATGTTTCTGTTCACCTCTCTCTCTCTCTCTCCCTTCTCTGCTCTCTAAAATTGAGAAGCATTCCCTTGGATGAGGATAAAAAATCCAGAAAGTAATATAGGAAGCTAATTGAAGACAAAAAAAATTTAGTAATCTTTCTCTTTACATGTGTTATGATATGACAGATTTCATTTTGATTGTTCTGAACTTCCTGGGTCCCTTCCTCATGTCATCTAAGATTGGGAGGTACATCATGTACATACGCATAATTACTTTATTACTGGTTTTATTCTATTGGTTATGTGCACACAGAGATGAAACACGATTAAGCAAGCACATATGTCTTTGCAGAAATTTTAAAGGTGTTTATATAAAGCATGTTAATGTGCTGTTAGTGAAAACAAGCAAGGCTCTGTTGCAGATGAAATGGCTTTTAGGTACAAGATGATCGGTGATACGGGTGATATACCACTTCATGGAATTGGATGGCTCTTTACATTCCCGTGATGAGCACGAAGTTAGAATGGAGTTTCACACAATGGGAAATATCTGAGGAAACTTGGACTTGTGAAGATGAAAAGGCTACAGATGCACAGAATCTAGGTAAGTGATGAAGATCTGTAAAATGACAGCTATGGAAGGTTAGGTGTCACCTGGAGCCAGAAAAAATGATCACTTGAGGATGGAATCAATGAGTGACATTAGCAGCTTTAAACAATTTCTGGAGAGAATGGTATTTCCTTTATAACTTAGAAAAATTCATTTTTTCCTTACAAAATTATGTATAAGGAACTTACCAATTGCAGCTTTTACTTCAATTGCTTCTGAATCCTGTGAATATTCACTAAGTCCAGCTGCATTAACTGCTCTGACCCTGAAAACATAACTTTGACCAGTCGCCAATCCATGGCACGTAAACCTGAAAGGGAAGAAAATTTTTAAAAGCTTCCTTAGGAGGAAAATTAGAGAAGATGATTGTTAGCTTAACTGAATCATTGGGCTTTATGACAATGAGTCATTTTTTAAAAGGAAGGAAAAGATGTAGAAAGTTACAGGCAACATTTGTGTTTTAGACAAGTAGGCAGCTCGAGCAATTTTTTAAACTCACTCTGTCAAACAGTGAGGAGTCCTGCTTTCCCCTAAGTTCCTTAACCCTTCTGAGCCTCTCTGTGCTCATCAATAAGATGGAGATAATTATGCCTACATAATAACTTTCGTGTAAAAATGGCCCATAAGGCATTTAAAGTACCTATTAGAAGACCTGAATATAGGAGACACTGAATAAATAATAGGTGGTACTAATAACACTATTAATGGCTATTTCAGGTGTGTACTGATAGCCATAGGCAGAGGCTGCTCCTTGTCAGAGGCCTAGTCACTGCCTTCCTGCACTCCAGGGAAGTGATTGGGAAATTACACTAGAATTTGAAAAGAGGTGAAAATCGACTCCAGAATTACTATTTAGATAAAAAGATCCAATAACAAGGTGTGAATTCACAGGCAGTTTTACACAAAATGGCCTCACTCTTTAATAGCCATTATGGTTATAAAAAGCTGTTTAATGAATCACCGTAACATTTTAATCCATTCTAAGGACTGTAACCAGAGGAAATAACAGATCTGCTAATGACTCTATTGCTATTAATATGAACATATTTAATAAAGACAGCCATAATCTAGATTCATCCTGAATTTAGGCCCACCCTCATGTCAACTCAGTGCAGCGAATACTTATTGAGCACTTCAGAGCTGCAGACACCAAGCCAGGCATCGTGGACACAGTGGTGAGCGAAACATGGGGCCCACCGTCGAGAAGCTCCCATCCATTTGTGGAAAGGCGGACTTTGCCTGCCCTCCATGAATGTTTCTAAACTGTTCCGGGAAAATGCTGGAAACTCAAGAGTGAAAGTAAAATGAGCAAACAAGCTAAATGAATCTTTTGTAAAACACATTGTCTTCTCTCATTAATTGGTTTGTCTCTATTCTCTAATGCTCTAGAAAAGGTGTCCTTGGACTTAGAAGTGGTCAAAGAAGGTGCTGCCTCACACACCTGCTTGACAGTTTTGAGGGTGGAATTCTCTCAGGCTGGTCCTACATCAAAGGAAGTCCAGATTTTGGGTGCAGGCCAGAATTCATCATCAGCTTGCAAAGCTGGTTGATAAAACATTTGAAAGCAAGAAAAATAACCATCCTCATATTAGAAGGAAAGAAATGGCAAAATATTCTTAGTGTCCTTGGTTTGGTGTTATTTATGCCTCCTCAGTGTAACCATGCTGATGTTCAGAGTTGGTAAAATGTTGGTACTTTTTTTCTGTTCATTTAAAATGCCTGGGTCATTTGTGTTAGCTCGAGCCTATTAAATCCTTGGAATTTAGTATGACTTTAGGTATGAAAGGTCAGAATAGAGGGAAAAGAACCAGAAGAGAGCTATAAAATGAACTCTTATCACAGTGGGCATTAAGTATTTCTAAGTGTTTAATAGAACAAGTAAGCCTTTTTTCAAAATGTATTGCAGTAGATGTGTTCAACTTTAAATTGATTTGGATATTTAAAGTTCAATGTTTTAAAAAAAAATCTCCTTCCATTGGATGTCTGTGCTGCTCTATGGGTCCATGGCTGTGTTTCCTCTTTGCAGCCGCTGTGTCTCTAGAGTCAGACGTTCCGCCTGCCCCATCTGCAACCACCACACACAGAGCACAGTTACCGTGAGCCCTTCACCGGGTTGTTGTTGCAGGGTTCCCATTTGCCGGAGCCAACAACGCTAGACTCTATGTAGTAGCCAACCAGCTCTTTAGCATCTTTGGATTCCTCCCATGTAACTACTACTGATGTGTCTGTATTTCTGCTTGGAATGATGTTGCCTGGGGCCTTGGGGATATCTGAGGAAAGAGGAAAATGATGTTCAACTCAGGGTGATTTTAGAAAATTCATTCTTAACACATATGCACACACATAAATTTTATTCAAGTAATTGTATCAAACATACAGTTGTTTTATTTTATAATATATTTGTTAAAACTAATAAATATATTAGATTGGGAGAATAGTGATAAATTAAAATACTCAGGAACACACCAACCCACTCCAGAAAAAACTACATTAGCAATACTGCTAAAACTCCTGGTTTACTTTCATAATTTGATAATTCGTAATAATAATTCTTTAAATTTATTCTTGCTTAAGAATTTTCTCTTGACTTGATATAAAATAAGTTTACAGTTGTTCAACCAAACTCTACACATACCAAGTTTGTCCCCGACCACAGTCACTTCCGTTGCCTCTGATGGCTCCCCAACTCCTGCTGAATTAGAACAGCGGACGCGGAAACGGTAGGATTTCCCCTCAACCAAGTCGAACAGCGCAAAGCGGGGAGACTTCACGGGGAGTTCTGTGTTCACCCGCTGCCAGTTTTCTGTTTCTACGTCACACTGCAGGCAGACAGTGAAATCCATTGAAAACTTGGCAGGAATAAATGGGAACTCGAGGCAGGCCATCTCCTAGTGTTATCTGTCAACAAACTATATCCCATTATTTGCCTTAGATGGGGACTGTGGGGGATTTGGAGGTTCTGAAGTTCACAGCATTAGGTAAATCAAGTACAGCTTTGTATTTTTTGACAAATATGCTACTTTAATACTTCCTTCATTTGCACTATTAACTAAGTAACATTATTGACCTACTTACAAAGGTTCTTTATTTAGAAAATAGTTTGGGATCAGATAGTTTCCTAATTCTTGGAGCAGGTAATTAAATTTAATATGCTATGTTAGACACTTAATTTTCATTACACTGTTATAAACTGTATTACTTGACTGTCATTTAATGACTCATAACGTTATTCAGGCCTGTGCTCAAATATCACTTCCTCAGAAAGGTCTTCTTGGTCTCTGTCTCCCTATCAGCAATCCTTATCCCTTACCCCGGCTTACTTTTTCTTCAAAACACTTATCATATTTGAAATTAAATTATTTATTTGTCATCTCCTACATTGGGAAGTAAATTCCAGTGAAATAAACTCAGGACGCTGTCTTGCTCACTGCTATACCCCAGACCCCAGAACTGTATCTGGCACATAGTGGATAATCAGCAGAGTTGTTTTCTTTTTCCTGAAATGAATAAATTTTTCTGAATTCTAAATGAATGAATACAGTTAGTGAAAGATAAAGATACTCTTTTTTCCTTGCCCATGTTTTGGAATAAATAATAGGAAAAAATAAAGAAATTCTATTCTTGGAATTAAAATGATCTAGAGTGACTTTGTAGCCCTTGAATGAAGAACTTGGTGTATATTTGAGCTTTGGCAGAGAATGTGGTGAGAAAACTATCAACAGTCTTCAGTAAGCCATTTCCCTTCTTCTTCTAACTTTCAATTCTGCCCGGGATCAGTAGAAGCAATATTGCTACAGAACTTCTTAGCAGTTTTAACAGACTTTTCCAGAAATCCAAACCTTGTAATATACTGATCAGCCTTCGAAGATGACACATTTTGGGGACTATAAATTTACTGGCACATCACTCAGCATAATCTTCATTGACTTGAAATGAAAGGCAATATGACATGGTGAAAAGAAGCCAGAGGCATTGATTCTGGTCCAAGCTTTAACAACCAGCAATGTGATCTTGAGAAAGTCATACAAGGATTCTTGGTCTCAGTTTTATCATCTGTAGAATGAGCAAATTTGACAAGGTAACCTCTAAAATCCTTGCAGTGCCTTTCATGGTAATGCCATTTATGTGTGGGATGGTAGAGAGGACAAATCCCCCCTAAACAGTTGATCTGCTGACCATTTATCCAGAGGGATAAAATTCTCCCAGACTTTTAATCCTTTAGTTTATGGCTTTAATTCATTTTGACATATTCTCCCCTGGGGAACACATAAGCAATTATCAATCACTTACACTTTCAAAGCAAAAATGGTAGCTGCCTTTCACTGTGCTAAGGACTTAATTCACCATTGTAATTCTTCAATCCTCTAAACCAGGGGTGTCAAACTCATTTTCACCAGGGGGCCACATCAGCCTCATGGTTGCCTTCGAAGGGCTGAAATAATTTTAGGACTGTATAAATGTCACTACTCCTTAACTGTTAAGGAGTTGAAATTAAATTCAGCTCTTTGAAGGCAATCACAAGGCTTATGTGGCCCACAGGGAAAATGAGTTTGACACCCCTGCTCTAAACTATGCTCTGATTAGGTGTTATGGAGACAGTTTGTGTGATTATTCAAAGTTTTACTGAGAAGAAGACTTAGGCTTTCGGGAGGTTTAAAAGCAGCAGTGTGTAATGATAGTTGGATCTATATCAACCTGAGTCCGACTGCTGGGTTCAAATCTTAGTTTTGCCTCTTGCTGTGTGACCTTGGGTAAACTACCACCCCATGAATGCCTCAATTTCCTCATCTTTGTAGATAGGCATGATGAAAATAAAAGTGTTTCCCTCTTAGGGGTACTATAAAAATTAAGTGGGTTGACACATGTATAGTACTTAGAACAATGCCTGGTCCTGGGTAACATTTCTGCTGGTGCAAACAGAGCTATCGAGAGGTGCCGTCCTTGTCTCTGACATGACCAGAGTTTGATAGGAGAATGGGAGGAAGAGCTCAAGACATAAGACACCTGAGGAAAAGGCCACAGTAGGACAGGGAGGCTGGGAGCACTGGAGACTGATTCATCCGATTCTCTTGCTAATAAACCCCTCAGTTTCAACCATGTCAGAGCTTATGGACATGGTGTTGGAGATTGTAATCCTGTGGCCATGGCAGGCAAGTGCTTTATGTGCATGCAAATCCCAGGTAGAAAGTTCCCTGAAGAAGTGCAAGCATGGTGATAACCCAAGAGGCAGCGCTGCTGTGGGCATGAACATTCTGGAGATGGAAACTTGCCACAGAACAAGAGTACGTGAAGATTTCCCTTTGAAAGGTCAATGTATTAGAAGTGGTTCATCAGAAATAATTTGAGACTCAGCTCAGAATGATTTGGACCGTTCTGTGAATGTGGCCCAGGTCTCTGGACATGTTCTGCTTTCCCAGCACCTTAACATCCTGGGTGTTTTGAACGTGCCACCCATACCTGTATGAGCCTCAGGCTACACAGTTCACTTAACATTGGCGATAGGTTCTTGGAAACTCACTTTAAGTGAAAGGATGTATAATAAAACCAATTTTATCATAAGCTAATTGATATAAACAAGATTTACACTTCTACAGCATGTTTCTGGTTACAAAACCCACCAAATAGCTAAATAAAGACCCAAAACATATCTAATATTAAGCACTGAAATAAATGTACATATAAGAATGATTAATTAAAACAAGTAAGAATTATTTTTCAACCTGCTTACTCCAGTTCAGGGTTGTGGATGACTCAACCTTGTCCTGGCAGCTTAAGACACAAGGCAGGAGCCCACCCTGAACAGGACACCTTCCCTCACAGGGCCACTCGCACACACTCACTCACTCAAAACTGGGACACTTCAGACACCCAGACACCCCAGTTCATCTCACATGAATCTCTGGAATGTGGTGGGAACTGGAGTACTTGGGGAAAACCTACTTAGGAATGGGGAGAATGTGCCATCTTTACAGACACAGTGGTCCCAGGCCACGAATCAACTTTTCCCCTGATTAATGTTATAATAATGAAATGATGTTGAGAGAAACTTATTCAAGGACCTGCTATACTCAAAAATGTCCCCTTCTGTTCCATACTAAAAGGTATGCTGATAAAAGAATACTTAAATTTTTAACCACAGACTCATATGTGTTTAGGTCTAGGGAAGTTACAGACTATTGTGGAGAAATTAAGAGTTTACATGACCAGAGGAAATGTTCAACAGAAACCAAAGCTGACTCATCTGAAGAAAACGTCTCAGTACTAGGCTGGTACTAGGTCATTATTACAGGAAAGGTGGTAATTACTGTCACAGTGCTTGCTCAGAACTCCCTTCCTGTGGAGTGCTTCAAAAAGATTCAGTCAGGGTGCGTATTAAACACAACCAGAAATGAACATTTATTGTTCTATTCTTGCCTTCCATTAAAAAAATAAAGAAAAAAATTTTAATTGAGACTAATACTCACGTTATATTTTATTTGAAGTTAATATCTATAAAATATAAGAATTAATAAAATATAAAATATTAATATTAATTTGATAAAATCAGGCTGCCTTGGAAGATACACTTATTGCATGTTTAAGAGATGATCCATTTATTGTTGCCAGCTTGCTAGGGATAAGAAGGAAGTGAGGCATCCTCCTGACAGACATGAGCTAAGTGTTCTTATTAAAGAAAAGTAATTAATAAAGTGAAACCACAGACCGTAGCATTTTAAGCCCTAGTATACTTTTCTCAAGCACCACTGATACGAAATAATTAAAAGGCCACAAAGATAGTTGCATATTATTTTTATTTTTATATTTTACCTAATTTGCATATACCTGTATATCTATATCTATTCTCTTATAATAATTGTCAGGACAGGTGACCTAACTGGAATTCTAAAGTTGAATGATCAGAGTAGCATTAAGATAAAAAGCAAAGGCTCTTAGGAAAATTAATTGAACTCCATAAAAAATTTGCAAAATAAAGAGAACTTTTTTATGATTGAACTTCATAATATTTTTGCAAAAGGGAGAACTTTTCTACAATTTTGCTATGAAAGTAAACTGTAAAGTAAATAATACCTTGTTAAGCTATTGCACAATTTTACAAAATTTTCTCTCAAAGACAAATACTGTATAATCTCACTTACATGTGGAATCTAAAAATAAGGGAACAAACAAACAAAAACACCCTAATACCACCTCCTCCCCTGACCAAAAAAACTGAACTTAGTGATACAGAGAACAGCTGTGGTTTCCACAGGCTAGGCGGGGATGGGTGGAGGGTTGAACAAAGTAGGTGAAAGTGGTCAAAAAATATAAATTTCCAGTTATAAAATAAATAAGTCAGGCAATGTATAGCATGGTGACTATAGTTAATAACACTATATTGTAAAACTAAATAAAATATATTAAAAGGTACAAATACATTTTCATGGGTTGTTCTAAAAGAATGGTACAGAGCTGCCAGTAAAAATATAAATATTCTTATATATGATAAAATAAACTCATTTTTGTTTCTCTTTTCAATTACATCCTAATCTAAACTTCTAACAAATTGATTTTAACCTTATTTTAAAATTAATTTATTCTATTTACTCATTTATTTCTATTGAATGAATTTGACTGGTACATTGCATAGGTTTAAGGTGCACAGCATGTTACTTGGATACACTTGTATATTATAATACAGTTGCTAATGTAGCAGTGTTTATCACATTATATAACTATACTACAGTATTATTGTCTATGTGATAGGGGAATTCAAGAGTTAAAGATTTTAGCCTTAGTTGATAGACTTAAATGATTAATGCATATGGAAAGCTGTTATTCCAGGACCTGGAATGCATGACCACAGCGACCCCAGTAGGTCCACAAGCAGTTCAACTGTGGGCCCCCACAGGGTCGGAGCACAAAGCCAAGTAGACAGTATCTGAGCCATTGTGTCCCAGGTGATGCAGATAAAAATTATGGATCAACAGATAAAGAAGGATGAGGAAAACTGCCATTGGACTACAACTCTTATCCAATTAACTTTTTTCCAAACTCCTTACTTACTCTTTCTTCTCCTTATAAAAAGGTTGGGTTGAAATGAAAAGTTAAGATGGTTTTGCAGGGTACATAAACCTGCCCCCTCCCGCTGTCTTTTCAGATTTCTGGCATCTGAATAAAGTGCCCATAAAGGGCCAATCCTTATCTCTACTTATTGGTTCTGGGAGTGACACGCAGCACAGATGCTGACTTTTCTGGTTTCATGTGTTCTTCATACTGTACATTAGATCTCTATGGCTTACTTACTACTCATTACAAGTTTTTATCTTTAAACACTGTCACTCTTATACCCCCTTCCCCTCACCTGGTAACCACCACATTACTCTCTATTTGTAATAATTTACTTTTTTTAGAGTCCACATATGAGTGATATCATACAGAACTTGTCTTTCTCTGTCTGACCTATATTCCTTACAGTAATGTGCTAAAGGGCCATCCACATTGTTGCATATGAGAGAATATCCTCCTTTCCCATGACTGAATATTGTTCCATTGTGTATATGTAATGCTTCTTTTGTATCCATTCATCCACTGATGGGCATTTGGGTGGAGTCCATACCTTGGCTATTGGAAATAATGCTGTGATAGACATGGGAATGTATGTATCTTATCAAAATCCTGTTTTGTTTTGTTTTTTGTTTTTTGTTTTTTTTTTCATCTCCCTCCTCCTCCCACCCTCATGACACATTTTTGAAAACATTGAGTCACCTCTGGTATTTTTTGTGAAGTCCATGCCCTTACCTCTAGGATTTACAGTCAAAAACAGCCAGTATCTGATTCCTTGGTCTGGGGCCTTCTTTAAATTCTGTTTTCATTTCCTTTGGGTATATACCCAAGAGTGGAATTGCCAGATATATGGTAGATACATTTTTAATTTTTTGAGGAATCTCCATATTGCTTTCCCTAGTGGTTGGACCAATTTACATTCCCACCAACAATATAAAAGAATTAAACCTCATTTTAGGTAAATTCTCTTTAAACACTCTTAGTAGCAATTATCCTGTTTAGCCAAGGACTTCTTCCACTCCTAGGCCCTGTGCCTTGCCTGGCAGGTTCTCCTCTGTGTCTGTATGTGCAGCTGGGGCAGTTCCCCAAGTAATGTCCTGCACAGTTATTGGCTCTTCTCCATTTCTTGGGCATAAATACTTATTAGAACTCTTCTCAAATATTGGCATATAATAGCTTCACATACAATTCTCATGATTCATTCATTTTAAGCCTTCATTGTGTGCTGCCCTCTCTAACATAATACAATTACAATATACTTGTAAGAGACTTGAGAGAAAGAACTAGCCAATATCTTATGTTGTTTTTTAACCCCTGACCCCATCCTTTGACCTGCACCCAGAGTAGTGCTAGCCAAGCGTGTAGCAGCATGTGAGCGCTCTCTGTCCTCAGCCCTCTAGCCATTGGAAAGTAGTTTAACTTCTCCTCCTCTCAGCCATCTACCCTCACTGATGTTCCTGCCCTACTGCAGAATGACAAGACATAGAGAGAAGAAAAGCCATTATTAGAGCAAGGGAGGCAAAGAGGTTTCCTGAAAAGTGTCTTACAGGAAATCTACAACTTTCGGAACATCTCTCTTCATAAAGGGATCATGCTTTGGGGTCTGTGGAGCCTTAGAAATCTATAGATGACCCTCAGGGGTCCACAAATCCCCTGGACTTTCTGGCAAAGTTCTGTGTGATACACATTTTTCTGTGGAGATTGTTTACAGTTTATATTGTTTTAAAGAGTTCAGGACACAGTAAAATTTAATCTCTGCTCTTTAAAAGAAAGCTTCAGAAAGTGGTATGAGGGAATAATGCTGATCCAAGAGTCTTACCTTTTCCACAAAGTACAGAATGCCCTCATGGCCACGCTGTCTAGGGGGCTTCCAGCTTAGCACCACATAACTCTGGGTGGCCTCAGTGATGGAGAGGTCTGTGGGAGGTCCAGGAACAATGCCCTCTGAAAAACAACAAGGAAAAGTAAGGAGCACGCACTCTGGGAGACCCAGGATACTCAGGGTCACAGATGGTTCCCTATTCCTGGAGGAAGACTTAATTGCTGCTTCATAGAATAAAGAAGTACCTTATCTCTAAAATTCTTCCTGAAAGCCATTCATTCATTTTACTTTCTTTGTTGACAATTTTAATTTCTCCAGTAGTCCTGAAAACCAGTTGCAATGACACAACTTATTTTTTATATCTCTTCAAAAAGGATTGGAATCATAGTTTGTTAATGCAATTTATTTATTAATTGATTGATTAAAATTTTTACAGTTTTAAAAATTATAGTTGACACACAGTATTATATTAGTTTCAGGTGTACATCATAGTGCTCAGACACTTATATAAGTTATGAGGTGTTTCCCTGATAAGTCTAGTACTCACCTGACTCTATACATAATTATTATAATATAGGGTGGGTCAAACATAGGTCCACAGCTGTGAGTACATGAAAGACAGAGTTTATCCTTGTACTAATATTTATTAACTATTGTATTTTTATATAAACAACTGTAAAACTATTTTGCTCCACCCTATATTATTGACAATATTCCCTTTGTTGTACTGTACACGCCCATGACATTTTGTAACTGCTAATTTGTACTTCTGAGTACCTTCACCTTTTCACCCAGTGTCCCAACCCTCCTCCCATCTGGCACCCATCAGTTTGTTCTCTGTATCTATGAGTTCATTTCTACTTTGTTTGTTTATTTATTTTACTTTTTAGATTCCCATATAAGTAAAATACATAATATTTGTTTTTCTCTTAGCATAATACACTCTAGGTCCATCTATGTTGTCACAAATGGTAAGATTACCAGATTGTATAAAAAGCAAGATCCAGCTCTATGATGCCTATAAGAAACGTGACTTAAATATGAACACACACATAGGTTAAAAGAATGAAAATCATATGTCATGCTAAAACCAGTCAAAAGAAGTCTGGAAAGGTTATATTAATAACAAAGTAGATTTCCAAGGCAGGGGGAACATTACTATAGATAAAGGGAGTCACTTTATAACAATAAAGTGGTCAGTCCATAAGAAAACATAACAATAAATATGTTTATGCATCTAATAACAGAACATCACAATACGTGAAGCACAACCATATAGAACTACCAGAAAAATGATAAATAAATCATTCAGTTGGAGATTTCATCACTATCAATAATTGATAGAACAAACAGAGAGAAAATCACTAAGGATATAAAAGATTCAATTGAAATTTCAGCAGGTTTTTGTAGAAATGTATAAGCTGGTTTCACATTTTCCATGAAGATATAAAGAGTTAGAATAGCCAAAACAACTTTGGGTATGGGGAAGATTAGAGGATTTGTATTACCTGATTTCAAAACTATGAAGCTTAAAAAAAATAAATACAGCACTTATAAAAGCTACATAAAAGAGAAAATAAAATTTACCAATAGAGACTGCAGAAATAGATCTACAAATATGCAATCAATCTCTACATTAGTAGGGAAAGGCCAATTAAAACCACTATGCTCCCACTACGAAATACCACTGTGGTATAAAACAGCACTGTACACCACTAGAATGACTAAAAGTAAAAAGACTGATCTTGCCAAGTACTGGTGACAATGTGGAGCAACTGGGGAATTCTCATAGAAAGACTACTGATGAGAATATAAAGTGGCACAACCATTTTGGAAAATAGTTGACTGTTTTCTTTTAAAATTAAACATAAACCTACTGTATGACATATCCATTCAACTCATAGGTATTTATCTAAGAGAAGTGAAAACATGTGACCACATAAACATTTCATAAGGATTTTTATAGAAACTTTCAGTGATGGATGGATAAATCAAAATGAAATGATACATGCATCAACATGGATAAATCTCAAAATAATTATGCTGCATGAAGGAAACCAGACAAAAAATGAATATGATTCCACTTATCTAAAATTGTGGACAATGCAGACTATAGTGAGAGGAAGCAGGTTTGTGATGGCCTGGAGATTACAAAAGGATCTGGGGAAATTTTAAGGGCAGTGGATATTTTCACTATTTTGATCATGGTGATGGTTTCATAGGTGAACACAGCTATAAAATTTATCAAGCTGTATATTTTACAGACATGCAGTTTACTATATGTCAAATATACCTCCCTGAAGCTTTTTAGGAAAAGTGATTCTCTGACAATATATTACTTTATGATCTTTAGCTATTCCAGAATGTTCTTCCCAAAACATTGTAACATGCACTGCACCATTGATAACAAAAGCTAACCCGCATAACGAAACATTGGCAATATTATCTGAGGAAACCGTAGCTTTTACCTCCAGGTTCCTCTTCAGTGACAATGATCTGTCCAGTCCAGGGTGCTGAAGGGCGACCTGAGCAAAGATAAATATAAAAATCACAAACATTCACAAATGCAGTTTCAACCACACTGATAAAGTGGCCAGATTGGTCACAAATGGATTTGCTACTTAGCTGACTTATGTAATTTGCTAAAGAATCTTACTGAACATGTACATGGAATTGTGTCTTCAAAGAATTCACAATCTGCTGGAGCCTAGAAGCTGACTGAACTGAGCTGACATTTCTAGAATTGTACTTACACAAGTGAGGTAAACAACCTGTGCTCATTCACTGTTCCATGTGGCTCTCCTGAAACATGTAGGCTCTTTCGTTCCTGCTTAAGGGATAACTGTATTTGGGAGAAACCTTTCTGGAACAATTATAAGCCCAGAAGCTATTTATGAAGATGAAAGAGGAGAGGGGCGCTGACCCTGCGGTAAAGCTCAAAGAAGGCAATTTCTTCCCATTACATTCGAAAGTGTTGTCTACAAAGAAAACCAGTTTAAATACTGAGTAGGGAAAATGGATGAGACGGGCAGCATAAACTTAAAAAAGAAACTCATTCCTGTGATCCTGCAGGCATCAGAAATAGAGAATGATTCAGTTCCTGCTTTGGTCAAGGGACTTTTCACCACACTTTGTGAAAAAACAGAAAGGTAATAAACAAGATAACTTATTTGCAATTCAAACAAATCTCATTTTCATTGGAATTTGTAGAAAAAGAATAAATGAATGTATGAGATGGGATTAGAAAAGAGAGATGGGAGTCAGATGTTTGGTGCAAAGTGATTGGAGAGCTATCAAGTAGCATGACTAGAAAAGGTCTCCAGAGAAAAAGTGGCTTATTTACTTAGATTTTTATGATGCCACTACATATACTTACAGTAAAAAATAGCACAGCAAATATGGCATAGACCAGCAGTCCTCATCTAGGGTGAGTTTTCCTGCTCCCAAGGACACTTGGATATCTAGAGACAATTTTCATCGTCACAAGGTGGGGAAGCTATGCTATGGGCCTTTAGGAAGTGGAGGACAGGGATGCTGCTAACACCCCATGATGCACGGGATAGCCCCCCTAATATAGAATTATCTGGCCTAAAATGTCAACAGGGCCAAGGTTAAGAAATCTGGTATAGAGTAAAATGTTAATTTCCAACAATTCTTTTAATGTCATTTCATGATCCTTTTTATTGAGGGTGCCATATGGTTTCTCATGAAACAAATGCAGAGCATAATTCATGTACTATGGTTTTGACATTGATACTTGGAGGCTAAATATATGAATAGATTATTTTTGACTGTTTATATGGAAACTCAAGTATAGATCAGATATAATGTTGTAAATGTGTTTTTGCTTTGATGTAAAGAAACTCACTGTACTGTGTGATATTAATATTCCAAATTCAAACTTAAAAAATTTACCTTACAGTTTAAAACTATGAACCAGAAAGAAAAGTATATTTGGAATGTGCTAATAAAATGGATAAAAATGTTCTCCAGGTTCTTGGTTTTCATATTTCACTTCAAACACAATGCCTGGACTCAGTTTTAAAAAGCAAACCTGTCTGAATCAAATAGAAATAAATAAAATAAAATAAAATGCTTAGTAAATAGATGAGTCAAAAAACAAATGCTTTTTCTGTTCTCATTCCCCCCTCCCCTAGGATTTTCTGATCAATAGATTATTTCTTATTCTCTTCTCCCTCTAGAGGAAGAGGGAGTAATAACTGCAATGAGATCTAGTATAGTTATATAAAAAAGGTTCAGCAAGATCCTGGAAAATGAAAATGCTTACTTTTAAGTCTAGCTTTCTCATCTGGGTCCAGAGCAGCCACAGGCTCAGAAACACGAGATGGTAGACCTATTCCAGTTTTATTTACAGCTCGGACTCGGAATATATAAGAACGACCTTCTATCAATCCAGTGACTGGGAAACGAGCAAACTTCACAGGTGTGTCATTGCATTGAGACCAGCTATCTGTGCCCACCTCACATCTAAGGGAAAGAGAGTGGTCAGTAAGAATATTAAAAGAAGTATGGCTAAATTAATAGTTCCAAAGGTGTAAACCCACCCAATTGCTTCAGATTTTTCTACAAAATATCTAGCTCAAGCACGATTCAATAGTTATTTAACTGCAGGTAACAGTTCCATTCAACTGTATGTGTCTTCTCTAACAAGAAAAGAAGCTCAGCTTCTTCTTAAACACATATATGTCCTTTGACCTTACTGAAAGCACACAGTGAAGGGGCCTCGTGCACTAAGCACAGGAGTTTTGTGGGGGAAAACAGAAGCAGGTGGGTATGTACAATCTTTATATTGAACAGGCTAAGGGGGAAGATTGCTCAAGCATCCACTTAGCTGATGTCTTCAGTTCCATCCACCATTAGTGGCTCCTTTTGGCATTGTCTTTTAAAAATGGACCTGTTGAGAAAGCTAACACCTTAAAAGATACTTATCTGCACTGTGGTTTGGAGAGAGTTCACTTGATGGTCACTGCATGCTTTGTGGTGGGAGGGTGAGGAGGGTGCTGTAATGCATTTGTTTCTTAACAGGAGAGATTGAGGAGATGCAATAAAATTCCCAGGCCTGGCAGGGGAAGTCTAAGCACTTGAAACTGCATATTTCTAATTGGGTGCTTTTCCAGTCATCAGTGGCTGGGGATAGAGTGCCCACATCCCAGGAGACAGAGATGAGGGTTCATATCACGTTAGGACACTAATCGACAGGGCTTTAGAGGCTCAGCGTGTGATTGAAGTATACAGTATATAGTAACTTATCATTTTTTATGAGTATAGTACTGCACTTTTAGTTTATATCACTTCCCCAACACAGTTCTATGTCCTAAATGTATAGTTTCCAAATGCTGCTCACGAAGGAGGGGGTTGCCGATGGCAGTGCAAAGGTGGTGGGAGTGTGTGTGTGTAGAGGTTATCTTTATCTCTTTACCCTCACCCTTCCATTCTTTGAGATAAGATAAGATATTTTCCTCAACTTTGTGTAAAATGCTATCAAATATGGCTTCAATCCTTGCTTTCCATCCACTCTCCTAACTCTTCCTTTGTAGAAATTATGGAGCAGCTTATAAATGGGGTGTGGGAGGCTAGGACAGTTCTTCAAACTGCCCTGCCTCCTCCCTCTGTGAAGATACTGTCATGGTGGCCCAGGGATCCTACAGCATGCTTCCTGACCCTCATGTGGGCAGAAAGAAAGGTGGAGAGCAACTGCTCTGGAGCCATCTGCAGTGTGGTGGAGCAGAAAGAACACCAATTTTCAGCCAGGCTGATCTTTGAATTCTAGTTCTGCTAGAATTACTCTGTGTGACCCTGTGTTTCCTTGTTAGCATGTGCCCTTGGGTCAACCACTCATTTCCCACTTGTAATAACAGTACCTACCTTTCAAAAGATGGTTATGGGTTAATGGTCAATATATGAGAAGTGTTTAGAACAGTGCCATTCACATGGCAAATGATTATTAAATATTAGTCACAATGTGGTTATTTTCATTTTGACTAAGTCAAGAGAAAAACAAAATGTACTCATTGTTCCTTGTTTTTCACTGATCAAACGTTGCAAATTCCTTAGAAATTTGTGACAGACAATAAGGCAGAAATTGTAAGGATGAAAAATAACTTATATAAAACTTTATGTTCATCATTACTAAAAGATAAAATAATGTAGAAGCATTTAGTATACAACTAAATAGTATATAATTTATTTTAAATATTTCTCCAGGTGGTATTGAGCCCAATAGACATATATTTATATAATGCTATAAATATTAGATTTAATATACCTTGATACAACACCACTGTACCATACCAGTCAAATTATATATTCCTAGAAGCTTCTACAATCAGATTTTATTACTCAAAAAATAGAAAGAATTGGAGCAACTATTTGAATAGAAACTAAGTCAGACCATAATGTATTTAGGTTGATAATGTAAAATTTTCATTTACACCGTCTAAAATCAGTGGATAATTAATGTGTAAGACTCAATTACCATAAATTGTATAGTCTCTAAGTTTCAGAGAATGTAAATACTAAGAGCCTGTCACTAGATAGAACATTATTTAATCCTATTAATATTGATATTTGTTGTTTCTTTTTCTAACTTGAAATCACTTCCTGAAATGTAAATAAGATTTTGTTAGTATTTTTAAAGTATTGCTATTATTTTTTTAATCATCACCCAAGGCTATGTTTATGGATATGAGAGAGAAGTGTTGATGGGTTGCCTCCCATATACACCCAGACAGGGGATACAACCCACAACCTAAGTATGTGCCCTGACCAGGGATTGAACCCACAGCCTTTTGATGTATGAGATGATGCTCCTGCCAAAAGAGTAACCTGGCCAAGATTAAAGAATTATTCTTCATTTAATATTCTTAAATTGCTGACATACTAGGAATATGGGCATTAAATAGGTTGAATACCAGTTATTTCCAAAGTGGTCTCTATTAGGTCTAGAAATTCATAGTTTTCTTGCCAAATTAGTGACTTGTGCTTTTGGAATTTAGGTATATCTATATTTCTCTCTCTCTCTCTCTCTCTCTCTCTCTCTCTATATATATATATATATATATATATATATATATACACACACACACACACATTTATATATATGGCAGAGAGAGAGAGAGACAGAAAGAGACAGAGGAGGGAGAGAAGACCAGGAAAGAAAATGTTTCACCTATAAATGGTAGAGAAATCAAGCATGCATCTCTATGGCCACATCACTCTAACTGAAGTTTGACTAAGTACTAACTTATCAATAAAATATCCCAGAATAGGACTCCCTCCATCCACAGCTGGCTGTTTCCAAGAGATGATGATATAATCTTTGTTGGCATCCAAGCCCACCACATCCAAGGGAGAGGCAGGGGCTCCTTCAATCTCTGCATCAGCATCTGTGGAGATACGAAAAGATCCCATTAGCCCTCTCAGATATGCTCCGTCAGCCCCCAGGCTGCACTCTTAGTGCACACATTTCTTAGCCTGCCACCACAGTGGCTACATCTTTGGCCTTAGTAGCCCAAGCTTCAGTCTTGTAATTTGCTTACCCGCATAACAATATGTGCTTTTCACCATCAGTACAAAGAACACTATGTTAGAAAGGGCTCTGAAAATAACCCATGACCTTTGCCTCATGGCCCTTGCTTGCCCAAATGTTCTAAAAGAAAATAAATATGTAGCTGTTGAGGATTGTTATCAGAAAAGTCTAAAGTAAGTTGTGCCAGAAAGTCTGTTCTTAAGATATTTATTGTGTAATGTTACTCAGAAAGTATGAATGGCTCCAAAGGGGAACAAATAGCCCCTCTGTCACCTTCTGGATGCATCCCCAAAGAATAAGAACATGAAGCTTTGCCCATCCCTACACAGGGTGCTACCATTTTGGAAGAGAATAGAAAACATTCATTTTAATCAAATGTTTGTTCCCAAACTAAAGATACTTGTGAAAGGAACTCTGACGCAATACCCACATCTGAGCTTGGCTTATCTGAGTTTAGTAAAAGTCCAGGATTATACAAGAAACAGAGGACAGTGAGTATTTATGAAATGGGATCCTGTGACAGTGGGGTCCCCTCAGTGGTGTGTCTTGGGCACAGCTAAATTAGTGAATCAGGGTTGTTTTTAGGAGAGTAAAGAGAATGAAAATAATCAGTAGCCTTTTAAGTGAGAATGATCAAGAAAGGAGGCAGAATCCCTGAGGGAGGGAGTTCACATTTGCCAATTTCTTGTGACATCTGGCCAACCCTTTCAGAACGAATTAGTAGGAGAGGAGGCTGACACATGTAGGAGCCACTTACCCAAGGGAAACCACTCTTGTTGACTGAATAAACACTTTCTTTTTCTATCAGCTACACTTGTGTAAGTCTCATGAGTTACTAAAGCATGTGATAACACAGCAGAAATATTTGTCTGCTTCTGAATTTAATAGGTTCACATTACCTGTGAATAGCTCCAGTCACTTTGGTTTTGAACACTCTGTTTCTTGCCCCATGAAACCTGCAGGAAAGTGCCTTTAGGCAAATGCCTCCTACATAACTGCTGTAGCAGAACATAACTAACTGGTACCTAAAACTTCATGTAGAATGTCTGCGTGCCACACAACAGGGAGTGAGCATTTTGGTAGGGAGAAATGTCTTTTCTTTCAGACTCTGAGAGCACTGGATGAGGGAGAGGGCCTGCTGGCTGAGAGCACTGGATGAGAGAGAAGCAGAGCAGAGGAAAAATAAAGGTAAATGTGCTGAGGTTAACAGGGGTCAGGTACTGCTGGAAAGCCACTCAACTGCTAAGGGGACAGCTGGCAGCCTTGAGCCATGTCCTCTTCCAAAAGGCCCATAATATTAACCACCAGCAACCCCCAAATTGATAGAATGGAATTCAGTTCACTGAATGTCCATTGTATTTAATAGCTGGGCAGCTGTAGGCATTTAGGGAGCCACTTTTCAACATTTTTATAAAATTACTTATGCCATTTGTGGGGTGGGCTTGACAGTCTTTCAAAAACAGCTTCTGTTTAGCAGCTGCTGGAAGCCAAATCCAAATGCTGTGTTATGTTACTTCACACTTGTGCTCTTGGCTCCTAGCAGCTGCTGTGGATGGTCTGGACCACAGCGCCCAGTCAGTCAGCGTCAGTCCTTTCCTTAGCCTCTGTCCTTCTGCCTCCCAACCCTCCAAATAGCCAAACTTTTTGTAGGTTTGATTAATTAGGTCAAAGATTGTTCTGATACTCTTTGTATTTGACCTCTGACACTGGATATTAATAACATTTTTTCAAAATTTAAGTAATTCTAATGTTTATTTGTATTATAAAAGCACTGCATGCTGGTAAAATACATGATAATAAAAAAACCTTAAAAATCTCTTTTAAATTTTATAACTCAGAGGTTACTACTACTACTAAGATATTGGCCAATTATTTTTAGATTTTTTTCTATATTTATAACTCAAAAGTGACTATTTGAAATAAGAATGGAATGGGACTATACCGTTTCATGTAAAATGATTTTCTTTTTTCTTTTTAAATATATTTTATTGATTATGCTATTATAGTTGTCCCATTTTTTCTCCCCTTTATTCCCCTCTGCCCTTCACACCCTCTCCCACCCACATTCCTTCCTCCTTAGTTCATGTCCATGGGTTGTACATATAAGCTTTTTGGCTTCTACTTTTGCTATAATATTCTTAACCTCTCCCTGTCTATTTTTCTACCTACCATTTATGGTACTTATTCCCTGTACCTTTTCCCCCATTCCTCACACCCCCTTCCCTGCTGATAACCCTCCATGTGATCTCCATTTCTGTGCTGTTCTAGTTCCTGTTCCTGTTCTAGTTGTTTGCTTAGTTGTTCCTGCTCATGTTGTTTTTGCCTTTGGTTTCTAGGTTCAGTTGTTGATGGTTGTGAGTTTGTTGTCATTTTACTGTTCATATTTTTTATCTTCTTTTTCTTAGATAAGCCTCTTTTACATTTCATATAATAATGGCTTGGTGGTGATGAACTCCTTTAACTTGACTTATCTGGGAAGCACTTTCTCTGCCCTTCCATTCTGAATGAAAGCTTTGCTGGATAGAGTAATCTTGGATGTAGGTCCTTGTCTTTCATGACTTGGAATACTTCTTTCCTGTTCTTTTTTGCCTGCAAGGTTTCTTTTGAGAAATCAGCTGATAGCCTTATGGGAACTCCTTGGTTGGTAACTGTGTCCTTTTCTCTTGCAGCTTTTCAGATTCTCTTCTTCTCTTTAATCTTGGGTAATGTAATTTTGGTGTGCCTTGGTGTGTGCTTTGTTCAGTCCAACTTCCTTGGGACTCTCTGAGCTTCCTGGACTTCCTGGAAGTCTATTTCCTTTGCCAGATTGGGGAAGTTCTCCTTCATTATGTTTTTAAATAAGTTTTTCATTTCTTGCTCTTCCTCTTCTCCTTCTGGTACCCCTATGATTCAGATGTTGAAATGTTTAAAGTTGTCCTGCAGGTTCCTAAGCCTCTCCTCATTTTTTGAATTGTTTCTTCCTTCTGTTCTGGTCGAATGTTTATTTCTTCCTTCTTCTCCAAACTGTTGATTTGAGTCATGGTTTCCTTCCTGTCACTGTTGGCTCCCTGTATATTTTCCTTTATTTCATGTTTCATAGCCTTCACTTTTTCCTCTATTTTGCAACCATACTCAACCAATTCTGTGAGCATCCTGATTATCAGTGTTTTGAACTGTGTATCTGATAGGTTGGGTATCTCTTCATTGCTTAGTTATATTTTTTCTGGAGCTTTGATCTGTTCATTCCTTTGGGCTGTTTATTTTTTCCTCAGTGCACCTGTTACATAGTAAGGGGTGGAGCCTTAGGTACTCACCAGGGCAGGGCAACCCAAGTTGCTATGTTGTGGTACTGTCCATGGGGGAGGGGTCCAAGAAGAAACAATGCCATTTGTTTGGCTCTCCACCAACTTTCAGTCACTTCCCCTGCTACCGACAAGCAAATTGGGCCCTTCTGGTGCTGATTGCCAGGTGAGTGGGTTTGTGTACATTCTAGGGCCCTATGGATCTTTCCAACGAACTTTCCTGTGAGGCTGGGAGCTTCTCCCACCGCCTCAACCCCCACAGGTTTTTTTCAATCAGAGGTTTTGAGGCTTTATTCCCTGTACTAGAACTTTGGGTTGCACTGTCTGTCTTGCTCCCAAGTTGTTCCTCCCGGCTCATCCCCATGCAAATATGGGACCACCCACTCCACAAACTGCCACCTTGCCACAAGTCCTCTCCACCCAGGCTGCCAGTCTCTGGCCCTCCGACTTGTCTGGATGAATGTTTCTTCTTTAACTCCTTGGTTGTCAGACTTCCATATAGTTCTATTTTCTGGCAGTTCTGGTTATTGCTTGTTTTTAAATTTGTTGTTGTCCTTTTGGTTGTGTGAGGAGGCACAGTATATCTACCTGTGCCTCCATCTTGGCCAGAAGTCTAAACTGACTTTTCTTGATATACTTCTATATCAATAAATGTAATTATGAATGGGGGGAAGAAGGGAGGGTTGGGTGGGTGGGCTGGAATGGGAGTAAGTGGGAGAAAACTGTATTTGAACAATGATTAAAATAAAATTTAAAAAAATAAATAAAATAAATGTAATTATGGATCATTAGTTTTAATTGGTGTATGGTATTCCTTTGGTTATACGGAGCTATTGATTATACTTTATTTTACAACTGCCATTGGTGAATATCTATATTTCTTCCAGATGTTTCCCAACATCCCATACAATCTTTTTTCAGTTTGTCCACTCAAGTCCCTAAAACTAGAATTATTGTAAATTTGCTTGCAATACATGGTTGGCAAAACACCCTGAGACAAGTTGAATAATAGGAGTGCTGGTCCCTCCACTCCTTTATCTCAGAGAATTTTTAAAAATCTTTTAAATCTCTTTAATACAATCTATTAATACATTATATTATTGTAATTTAAATTACTTTGATTACTAGTGAAAACTTTTTCATATATTTATTTGCCATTAATAATTCTTTTTTTCATGACATTTTTATCCTGGTCTTTATCATGTTCTTATCTCTTCCCTCACCATCTCTCTCTCTGGGAGATAGTGAGGAAAGAATACAGGGGTGACACAAAGCAGGTTTACAGTTGTTCAGATGGAAAATAGTACAATAATTAATAAATAAATAAGAATAAATTCTGTTTCATGAATTCACAACTGCACACCTACTTTTGCCACCCTGCATATAAGAAGTCCAGAAGACTATGTAATAAAATGATAACACTGGATATCTCTGGATGGTAAACTTATAGATGGCTTTTCTTTTTCTTTTTTGCTTATTTATATTCCTTCCCCCCCCAAAAAACACATTGTCTATGTACTTATAAAATCCTGGACAAATGAGTACAGCTTTGGAATGTGGAGTACAGACATATGGTGCTGTATATACTTATCAGTCTGGTTCAGGAGTTATTTTTTAAGTAGCAAAAATACCAGAGCTCTAAAAAAATGCATTGAAATGGCCTCACACAGCTCACTACAAAGTTTTAAAAAACACAGAAAATGTCATTTAAAACACACTGGCAGTTTCTTAAAGGGTTAATCATAAATTTAACTCATGATGAGAAATTCCACTTATAAGCATCTATCTACCCAAGAGACATGAAAACCTAGACCCATGAATATCAGTGCACATTTTCATAGCCTTATTCATAATAGGTCAAGAGTGGAAATCATTCATTCAGGGGTGTCAAACTCATTTTCATCAGGGACCACATCAACTTCACAGTTGCCTTCAAAGGGCTGAAATAATTTTAGGACTGTATAAATGTAACTACTCTTTAACTGTTAAGGAGTTGAAATTACATTCAGAAGGCAACCACGAGGCTGATGTGGTCCGCAGGGACCACATTAACTGGTGAATGAATGGATAGACACAGTGAGGTATATCCATTCCATACAATACTAGTCAACAATAAAAAGGAACAAATCACTAACATGATGAACCTCCAAATATATGCTCCAGGAAAGAAGATAGATATAAAAGGTCACATGCTATACCCAGAAATGCCCAGAAAAGAACAGCCTACAGAGAAAGAAAGCAGATTAGTGACTGACTAGGGCCAGGCTGGGGATGAGTGGGGCATGGGCAAGAGAAATCTCTTCAGTGATAGAAATGTTCTAAAGCTGGATTGTGGATAATGATTATACAACTCCATAAATATTCTAGAAAGCATTGCATACTTAACATGGTTAAATCTTATAGTATGTAAATTATACCTCAATGAAGATTTTTTAAAAGAATCTAAAATACATCATTAAAAAAAACTTAATATGGGAATTTTTTTTCTAAAAGATGGTAAATTCCCAATGCAATTGCTGAAATTGTCTTTTCAATTTTGCCTTTCCCATTTACCTTTTCATTTCTCTCATATCAACATCTGGTAAATTTTATAATCTTCCATTTCCTTGTTTTATGGATTTGAAAACTGGCTGAAATATAAATTTAAATTTTAAGACCTTTCCCCTGGCTACAGTTAGTTGTCTGAAGACTGGCTTAAACCTGACAGAGAACCACAATTCTGAGCGTGGGCATTGAGAAATGTTGTTGAGGAAACTCTGGACTATGTCAGAGTGCCCGAAAAGTCCAGAAAGAAGTCACCAAGGCATAACTAAGGATTTTGGAATCACCAAGGATACCCTCTGGTTAAGGTAAGATAATTGAGAACAGAGACAGAGGCTTTGCTTATTCAATTCTCATCTAATAGGTTCATCTAGATGGTTTGGCTAAAGAATCTTGCTGATAACTTCCTGTGTGTCTGTTTTCACTGAAATTACTCAGAAGGCTAGCTTCTTTCTTTCTCCTGATGGTTTCTAATTTTTCCCATAATGGTTTCATGTAGAGAAAACTCTAACACATATTTTAATTTGGTATAGATATTCACATATCTTTGCCAGTTGCTGGTCAGCGGCAGAATTCAATGATCATTTATTCTTATTCAGTACTGGTGTTGCATAGACTGATTGCTAAGTGTTCTCATTATCCATTCTTCCTCCTTCCTTTTAATACTTGAACTGCTGAGCTTTAGCAGGGAACATGGCTGCCCAACCAGAAACTAGACACCCTAGGTTCCCCCACTGTGAGATGTGTGCATGTGGCTAAGTGTTCACATGGGAAGTGATGTGTGCATGTCTGCATCTTCCCCTCTACTTCCTTTCTCTCTGTTTTCCATAGTCCACAATGGGAACATAGATAGAGCCACAGGGTGCAATGTAACAGTGTCGATGGGATCTGAGACTCAATAACCACATTGAACATAACCATCTGGACCACTCCCTTGGATTAGCAAGTCTAAAAAATTAGCAAGTCTACCTGTACTGTTTATATTTTTATTTTCTGTTTATTAGGATTTTTGGACTTCTAACAAACCTTTCTGGCTGGAGAAAGATTGCTCCCTCCCCTTTCCCCTGTCAACTAGCCAAATCTTGGAGATAGCAAAGGGCTCAGCCTGGCATGTCTTTGATATACAAACTAACAACCAGAGCCCTATCTCCTAGATCTGATCCATGTACTCCAGGCAGAAATATGCTTCTGGCTTAACCATCCTAGGGCAAGGTACCAGACAACTAGACACCACTACAGTTTAGAGTCTACCAAAATTATTCACACTAGGCAATCCTAAACTGCCTTGCTCTGTCTTGCCTTTCCCACAGAAACTGCTGTAAAGGCCATGGGTCATGCTCTCCCCTAACCCCTGCCCCTTTTGCCCTGAACCAACCAATGCTGGTACTTCCTCACGTGGCCCTGAATGGTAGGCTGCCCCTCATCTCTCAAGAATTTGTGAGTATAAAACACCTTTTTCCTGAGCTTCTCCTCTCACTCCTGCTGTGTTGACCATCACATAAAAGAGCACAGAGCACTACCCTTGTAGCCTGGAGGTGTTAATAGTCTTCCCAGTGTACTAGGACAACATGTAGAGATAACATTTGCCCTTGTACATATTTGATCCATTCAAGACACTGATGAAAAAGAAAGACTCCTGGAAATCAATGATTATAATAGTTTGTCTTATGAATTAAATTTTAGCACTTTGTTACCTAGCTCATTAAAGCTAAAGCTATAAAAAAGCTATGAAATTAAATAATGAATTTGTTCCTCAAAATAGATATTAAAGAGTAAGTTCCCAAATAACCCATCATTTTTTTGTTGTTGTTGCAGCATCCATAAACTAAGATGGCTTTTCGTAAAGGATTTAACATCTCTACTCAAATTGCATTGTTGGCTCACTGAAGACAAGGAAGAAGCCATCATTAGTGACAGTAACACAATTTGGAAACTAGTTATTTTTGGGTTGTTGCCTTCAGTGTTAATTTTTTTGCATCAGGTCTGGAAGTTAATATACCTATGCCATTTAATCTGCAAGAATTTTCAAATAGCTCTTTTATCATTACAAAAAACATGTTTGGATAGATTGATTTGGCCTCATTGTTTTAAATATTCTTGGGTGTTCTGCTTTCTGTTAAGCCTTACCTCGAACAAAGACGTAAGCACTGTATTGTTCATAATATTCTCCCATCCGTACACGGATTGTGTAGAGGCCTTCATCTTCTTTATTTAGATGAGAAAACGTCAGTGTTGCCCGATCTCCGCTCCAATGTGTTTCTACCCATTTTGATGAAGAAACAGGTACTCCTGGGGTAGGGGGTCGGGGAGGAGAAGTCAGCAAATTAACTGATCTCTTTCTTTATTACTCCCTTCCTTTCTCCCCTCCACTCCTCTCTCTCCCTCTCCCCCAATCCCCTACCTCTTTTTCTCTCTCTATTCCTCTTCTTCTGTATTGAAAGCTGTTTGACTACTAGAGGAAGTCTCTAGGGCTTTGAGCCATCCTGCCATGTTTATATTGGTAAAAATACTAGCTAGATAAGCCATGAGGGAACCAGTGCCAGATACACAATCTGCAGTGCAAAATGAAATGGCAGGTTTCCTTGTTCAAAAAGCAGAGGAAAAGGCACGTTGAAAAGGACATAAAGTATTAGGCTTTTCCCTCTAAAAATAGTTTATTACTTATAAAGTGTAATACAGAATGACATACACTGCAGAAACTAATATTTTTGTGCCATTATTTTACAAAAATAATACTTTATTAATGTGATATTTTGATTAATAATAAATATTTCTGGCTTGCTTTTGTGCAAATTTAGTAATTAGGTAATCAATTCATACCTTTAGCAACTTCATTTTATTTGCTTACTTATTTACTTACTTATATTAAAGATTTTATTTATTTATTTTTAGAGAGAGAAGAAGAAAGAATCTCTCATACATTGATATGTGAGAGATTTATTGATCGGTTGCCTCTTGCATGCAACTGGGGACCTGTCCTGCAAGCCAGGCATGTGCTCTGACTGGGAATCAAACCTGTGACCCTTCAGTTCTTAGGCCAACACGCAATCCACTAAGCCACACCAACCAGGGCAGCAAGTTCATTTTAAATGGATATAATTTAAAGCAACATCAGTCATGCTTTGCAAATGTAAGATCACAAAGGAGATTTGAAAAATTTTTATTTTGAGGAGAATCTTTCTGCTGATGCACCTATTACTGCAGCTGTTAAGACTGTTGTGTAGTCATAGAATTACATAGATGTATACTGAATAGTATTATGTAGCTGTGGTACTATAAAGTTAATATTGGGCTAACTTTCTGATAAACTATTTCAAAATATAAATTTTACTGCTCTAGAGCTGATTATTCTTGAAAAATGATTGTTCTAGCAAGATTTACCTTATACAAGTCAGTTTCATGTAAGCCTAAAATTTTAAGTGCAAATTTACATAATTGCATTTTAATATTTTCTTTTACATGTCCCGTAATTTATGAAGGTCATAGAAGAAAATGAAAGTGACTTTATAGTTTGTATGGAATTCAAACACCTGTTTATGTATTCTATTGCTATTCTATCACTATCTCTTCAATTAGGAGAAAAAATTAATTTTGAAATTATCTTCCTTGTTAATAACTGCTTTATCCCGAGTTTCATATAAAAGGTGTTCTTTTACATTGAATGTTACAATCTTTAAACTTAATTTCTGCCCTGACTGGTGTGGCTCAGTTGGTTGGGCATTGTCCCACAAAGGGAAGGATCACCAATTCAATTCCCGATCAGGGCACATACTTAGGTTGTGGGTTTGGTCCCCAATATGGGCGCTCATATGGATGTTTCTTTCCCTCTTTTTCTCCTTCCCTTTCCCTCTCTCTAAAAATAAATAAAAAAAAAAAAACTTAATTTCTATGTCTAAGTTTGTATATAGTCGCTTTGTGATGTTGTGGCAGTTTTCATAGCCAGAGGTTCTAAACTCTTTGAAGAATCCTACCAAATGCCTTACATGTTTCATTGCAATGTCTACAAAGATTACTGCCTGATTGCTGGTAGTTCCTGGCAGTGCTCAGGCCAGGGATCTAATATCTGCGTAAGCCCCACAAAGATAAGTTCTGGGGATTGCCTGGCAAGCTGGCCTCCCACTGATGGTTCCCATGCTGCCCCTCTCCTCCTCTAGGGACATGTCTACCATCGATGCTGCTGCCGCCACCGCCATGCTGGTTTCAGCCTGAGCCCAGGTTCCAGCCATTGCCTTGGGACTCCACAGTGCCACAGACTACCCCAGGTGGCCCCATGCACAACTGACATGCTCCATAGTCTCATTGGACTGTAAACTTCATTTATTTTGCCAAATAAAATTAACTTACAAAATGAATGTATATCCAAGTAACATAAGGAAAATCACATTTCTTTAATCCTTTCCATACGTTACTTGGTGGTAAATTATAATTTCTTCAAATATATTATGAAAATTCTACTGCTTTGATATATGTGTAAAAACTTTTTAAACTTTCAATAGGTTATGCCCTCTGATGCCCAGCTCCTGCCAGCTCTGGTAAACAGATCTGCAGTCTTATGGGCTTATGGACATTCACGCTCTGGTGCCAAGCCTGACCTTCTGTGAATAAGAACCGAAGTGAGAATTCGTTATGAAGGCTCACCATTTCTGTACCACTGGACCTCTGGCTGGAAATGCTTAATTTCAGGAGTGATGACTACACGGCAGCCTAGGCTCAGCGTCTCACCCTCTCTCCCAAAAGACACATCAAACTTGTCATCAAAGTGGATCTCAAACTTAGATGCATAACCATAAGGGGTCACAGCGGCTGGGTACAACAAAAACATCAGTAATTTATTTCTTCTCATCAAAGAGACATAAGCATTTTAATAAATACTGGCAGAAAGCAGTCACAACAAATACCAATCAAATAATTTATCTGAGCAAAAACTAAGTCTAATAAAAGAAGTATGTAGCATATTCCCATGTCATTATGAGAAATGACATGTATGTCATTTCTGAGTATGAAAATTCTTGCTTCATTGGTCAGAAAAGTTTATCTATAATTAATATAATTTAAAGGTCAGGTTTAATGCCTTATATAAAATGTAAATTAATACCACATTTAGCTTAGACTTAAATCATTAGTAGAGATATATTCAATACATATGTGCTTTTTAATTTTAGATTCTGAGTTCATTTAAACTACTGCTTGTAATCTTAGAACAAATAGCCATATCAATTAGTCATGAAAAATGAGTTTTTCAGTAAGTTGATTTAATTTCTTTAATAATCTAAGTTAAAAAATATATTATAAGAAATGTCAATGGAGAATACTAAAAGGTTTAAAATACTGTAACTTAAATTTTTTTCTTAGAAATGTCTTATTTATAGATTGTATAAATGCCTGCATCATGAACTCTCCCTGATTTTCTTTTTTTCTCAAAGAAAAGGGCTTGAGAAGACAACGACTATTTATTACAGGTTATTACAATGCCAGGCACACTACATTTGACATCATCTAATCCTTGCAAAAACGCCACGGCATAGATACTAGTTTTTCATTTCTTTCAGAGGGGGATACAGAAGTTCACAAATGTACAGCTAATGACAAGGTTTCAAAGGTATCACATGTGAAATTCAAATTCAAACCCATACCTGCCCATCTCTAAAACTCAGGCCCTTTCTCTCATGTTTCATTTCTCTCTCCCTAAGATCTCTTAGTATTAATTTGAAACAGCAAGCTAACATTTACTGAGTTCAACTTGTGCCAGGTATTGTCCAAGTGTTTAATATCCATTAACTCAAGCCTCACAAAAACCCTATCAGATAGATACCATCACTTATCTCTATTTTATAGATGAGGAAACTGCGACATGGGGAGATTAAATAACTGCTCACATTCACCTCACAGAGCCAGGATTTACACTGGCAGGATGTCTCTACAGTTTGTGCTGTCAACCATTACATGGTATTGCCTTGAACTTGTGTGTTGCCAGGCAACCACTGGTAATACATGAGTTGGTTATAACCAACATGGGAATAACTTCTCTTTGAAACATGTCTTATCTGCCCTACTTCTATATAATGATGTCCCACTGAAACCAGAAAGTGAAACAACTTGACCAAACCTCCCTCATTGGGAAGCAGGGCTGATTCCAAAGCTGACTTAGGGGGCAAAGATAAGGGTTACAGTAGGCCTGAGGTTTAGGAGTTGGCAAATCTGTAAACTAAGTCTAGACTGCTTCCTGTTTTGTACCATTAAGAATGGTTTTAATTTTTTTTTTAACATTTAAAGAGAAGAATAAGATTTTGTGACATGTGAAAAATGATAGGAAATTAAAATTTCAATGTTTATAAATGAGATTTTATTGGAACACAGCCATGCTCATTCATTTACCTATTGTCTGTGGCTGCTTTTGTGTTACAATGGCAACACTGAATAGTTGTAACAAAAACCATATGGCCCACAATCTAGTCTTCTACAGAAAATATTATTTGCTGACCCGTGGTTTAGAATATGGCTTAAAATTAGAAAGACCAGCTTACAAGTCCCTATATGTTTCTGCCACTATATGTATTCTTGCCCCATGATTTAAACTCCCTAATCTGCTTCCTCAGTTGCATGTCACAGATAAAAGGGTACTTATTTTATAAGCTTTGGGAAAGCATTAAATGAATCAGTGCCTATAAAAAATTACTTAGTACAGTGTCTGGCACAACTAATCAATACATATTAGCTATTAGAACAGAACCAAGGGCAGGGAGCTTTATCTATGATATTTATCAGCATATTCTGAGCACCTAAACCAATTCCTAGCATATGGCAGATGCTCTATAAATATTAATTGAATAAATTGATGAGTCCTCTGTTTTCTATGTTGGCAACAATTGCAATTAATTCAGGAGCCAATCAGAGGAGACTCAGAAAGATTAAGAAATTAGAGGAGTCAGGTTGAGCTGGGCTTTCAGACCGTGACTCAATGGAGAAGAGGGAAATGGAAGGAACATGGATGATAATGAAATGGCAGTGAGAATGAGCAAGATGCATTCAGAAAACTGTGTAATGATCGGTAGGCTAGTCTTGGGGACATGGGAAGATAAGTCATAGTTTCAAGATTTCTGCTAGAATACTGTCTCCATATAAATCAAATGATAGGAGGACATGATTTGGAATGCATTCCTCCCTCACTCCCACTTACCATCCCTTCCTGCCCATGGTATCAATGCCAATGATTAAACTGAAATATTAAAATTAAGAGCTATTTTTTTCATAGAGTATGTCATCTACAGACACCAGACTAACCAGTTAGGTGAAAAGCTGACCCATGAGAAAGTTATCTTCATCAGTCATTTCAAACTACCACTTATTTTTTAATGTTTAGAAATCAAGAAGTTAGGATTTGGCTACCTTTTTCAGTCTGATCATTGTAAGCATCTAATTATTTGAAGTACCATAAGGATTTTATTTTTATTGCTTCCCATGGAAAAAATTTTTGACGTAGATGAAATAATTGAAGTTCACAAATTCACAAATTACCACTAATTGGAATATTTTTAACCACATTCAGACTTCATTTTAAATCATACTTCATAAATTAATGTATTTGTTTATTCATTCATTATTGAACAACTACTCTGTGTTAGGTGCTGGGGGTTAAAGATAAAAGTGCAGCCCTGCCTTCAAGTGGCTCACGGGCCACTGGGAGAAGGAAACATACAACAGTTTACAGTGTGACAGGGGTCCCGGTGGAGGGGCTGTGGATTCACCGGGGACACCCAACTCTGAATGGGTGGGGGTAGGGGTGGCAGTGAGAGTCCACATGGACTTCTCGAGGAGAGGATGCTGACCTGGATATTTAAGGATGAGTAAAGCTGCTCCCGACAGTCCCGACTCGTGTGTGTGTGCCTGTGTGTGTGTGAGTGAGATTAAATCACTGCCCAGGGTTGTGCAATGATCCGTCTCATTTTATGCAGAAAGTCGCAAAAGTCTTTGCCTTTTTTAACCCATCACATCTCGGCTTTTATAAAACCTGAACAAAGCCATTATATGCAGAAAGAGAATAATAACCAAAGAATCTGAAAATACAAAACTGACTATAGGTAGCTATTATATACATATTTTATATTAGCAAATATTATAATATATACTATGCATTTACTTCAGCATTATAGGGTAGCTTATTATACTGTATTTTATTTTATTATTTTATTTTTTACTTTTTCCATTTTTTAAAGTCAGGTTTACTAAAGCATTATTACATACAGTAAATTTCACCCTTTCCAGTGTACAATTCCATGAGTTTTTTCTTTTTTTAATTTTTAATTATAGTTGACAATATTATATTAGTTTCAGGTGCACAGCATATTATGCTGTATTTTAAGTGGAGATGGCACTTAGCAAACATATTTTTAAACTTACAGCTGAGGGGCAGGGTAGAAGCCCCAGCATGGAAACGAGTCTCATCAAACTCTCCCTTATATCCTAGAAAAGAAAGCAGAAATGCATGTGAGCTGCTTCTTCATGTATTTTTTAGCAATGAGAACAATTATAAAAATACATTTTGAATAAAGCAAGTCCAGCAAACCTACTCTTTACCACAACCGAGGCATATGCTGAAAGCTCTCCTTTAACATTCATGGCCGAGGCCCGGTATTGAGCTGTGTCTTCAAAATCACATCTAAAAGAACAAACAGAAATGCATGGCCATCACAGTGATACTCCTTGTAATTATTAGCCATTCCTTCAAGAATCTCTCTTCTACCGTGACACACTGCAAATCAGTGGTTAACATGTTGTACTAAGGAACTCCTGATGAAGCTGCTCTCTCTGGTCTGGCTCCCTGTGGGATTTTATGTAGTTCAAGAAGGTTCAACCCCGCAGCACAGAATGGGAGAAAACCTATAGTCCATTATCACCCCAGCCCGGGTTCATTTATAATGTCCAAGAAACGTCAATAAGCACATACATTACAGCATGAACAGCATTATGATAAACTGGGAGCACAGCCTCCCTGTTGGTCTCCCTCAGGGTGATTTGAGTCTGGGGGCGACAGGGCAACAGACAGGGAAAGAAACAGCCTCTGCTTGTAGATTTCCACAGCCTCCTGGAGCCACGGGCCAGATCCAGGTGGGTCTAACATGTTGTTCTGTGTTCTAGCCTCAAAGTACAAACAACTTATTTATTCCTTAATTCTACTAAGGTCCAGGGCATACCTGGAGCTTTGGCCCAAAGTACAACACAAGAACTGCCATTTGGAAGTTCCTCTGAGTTATAATACAGGAATTGGGATGTCTTTAATAATGGAGTTAAGGAGATAATGATCTCATAGAGAGAGAGATTACAAAGCAGGTTGTTTTGTGTCTTATCACTACCTGTGTCTGTGTTATTCCATGTCCCTCCAAGTTTAGTTTCACTTGTGTAAACTTATTCTTGTTGAAATTGTACAGACAGTAGTAGAGTCCCGGGAAGATCAATACGGTTGTCTTTCCTGTAACTGTTTAATTATCAAGCAACCACATAGCACACTGTTTTCTCTCTACAACCAGCTATTGGCAGGACTGGTGTGACATGAGGTCAGGGACAGAGCTTGGCACATGTCACAGGGTGCCAGGTTCTGGCTGCAGTCCAGCATCACATGTGTAAATTGCCCTGCTCTGAAGAGAAGGCTATAAATCTCTGAAGGTCAGTATCATGCAAATTTTACTTTAACATCTCAGCATGTCATGGTTTTATGTGAATTGAAAGTGGTGGGAACTTGTTTAACCTTTTTATCCACATAACAAGGCATGAGTTTCAAAACTGTCGTTGGAGACATGATAAACTTTTGAGGACTTAGAAATTTTGATGTGGGTTCTGCTTTCAAATTTTGCTTTGGATTTTGCTTTAAAACACCCCAATGTCCACCCTACCTCCATCTAACGTTGATAGTGTGGGTGCACTGTTTTCCACAGTCCCTGGTGAGCAGAAGGAAAGAGCAGTTTCTCCTAGTCCAGCTTACTTTCATTGCTGCCCAAACCAACCTCCATGTGTTTTACTGATCGAAGGCAAAAGAATGTGATAATAATGATGTTGATTTGGAACTCTGAAAGGACAACTGAATATGTCTACTTACGTAACTTATTTTCTTAATGATGTCTAAGAAAAACTCACCAGTATATAAAAGGATAAATAAAAACTACAAATTGTGTTTTTCTTAATATTTTTTTACTGAATTCAAACATAAGATCACTTTAGGTAAAGTGGGCTTGGCAAGAATGAGTCATGCCTACCACCCATAGCTGGGCACCTGGAGAGGCAATGCACGTGCGAGTCCCCCATTGTTTTTGCGCTGCACTGGGAACAAGGGTGGAGGGCAGCTACTAAATGGAGCAGTGAGGTGCCTCTCTGAGTGATCATAAGGCAACACACAGAGACTCTGATGTCCTCTTACTTGTTAATCTCCAGCGTGTGCATTCCATATCGACTTTCTATAATATACTTTCCAGGGTTTGCATGGACATTTATTGGCACCTGGTTTTTATACCTATGAGACAATGGAAACAAGAGGAAGTAAGTCAAAATGTAAACATCTTCACGATTAGAAGTGCACACATACATAATTCTTGTTCTTGAAGGAACACCTGTAAACACGACACTGAGGGTAGCAGCAGCATCAGTCCAATAAAGGCAAATCTATGGTAGACTAAATAAAGTTCACGGTTAATACAACAAAGCTTCTCACTGTCCTTACTTTCCTGTCCATCATAAAAATTACATTTAAAAAGCTGACCATTCATAACAATGTGGCTGAATCCTGCATATATAATGTTGAGTGGAAGAGCCAGATACAAAAGAGTACACAGTGCAGTGACTGCATTTCTATAAGTACAAAACCAGAAAAGACCAATTCATGCTGCTAGAAGTCAGGAAAGTGATATCCCCCTGGGGCGGCAGGTGTAGAGGAGTGAGTGGGTGGGGGGAACATGAAGGAGGCATCTAGGGTGCTGATAATGGTTGGTTTCTTGATTTGGGTGCTGGTTACGTGGGTGTGTGCAGTCTACAGAAATTCATCAGAGCTCCACATTCATATATAATATGCACTCTTTGTGTGCACATTATACTTCAATAAAAGATGTAAAGAAAAACTTGACCATTGTTGACACAACAGAGGAGAAGTTTTTGTGCTGAGTGATTTGTTGTTGGCTGTCTACGTAGGATGAAAGCAAAACATTCTTCCTACTAACATTCTTCCTTGTTGTTAAAAAAACAGCATGACTGTATTGGAAGCTCACTATATTTAAGTGTTTTATTCTGTCATAAGCAAGCATGGTTCTTGGCTTGGAAGAACTTAAAATATATTGATCATGAAAAACTTCTGATAAAAGCTGAAAGATTGATTCCCTTTTTCTGACTTAAGCCTCTCAGGCCTCAGAGAGTAAGGCTACATGGAGAGGCCCTTCCTGAGAGACTCTCTCCCAAGTCCAGAAACGACACCTTGATTCTTTACCGCGTCCTCATGATCTCAATTTCCAGTGACTCTGGTGTCAAACCAGGCTCTCCTGCTTAAGCCACTTTCTGCCCAAAAGAGGAGCTGGATTTTACTTGTTTCCTTTTCAGATGCCCCACTTTTCATGAACAGAAACATAAATAACACTAATAACCACAACTGACACAGAGCGTTTACTATAAGCCAGGCAAGGTTCTAGTGCTTTATGAGTAGATTAGTAAGTTCAACCCTCACAACAACCACATAAGGCAGAACTATTTTTAACATCATTTTCCAGTTGAAGACACCAAGGCATGAAGAGATGAAGTAACTTGTCCCAGTTCACACAGCTAGGAATAGCAGAGCTGAGATTTGGACAAGGCAGTCTGGCTCCTGACAACATGCAATGCTTCCATTTTTCCAATTGTTCTCTATTTAACTCTATTTTATTTCTTCAGATGTCTGGAAATGGTTATAAGGAGATTTTGGATCAGAGAAAGTGGTGGTAAAGGAGAGAAGGAAAGAAAACAACCTTCAATCAGTTCTTCTCTCCAGCTTGCACCACTCACACACACATGTGCACACAGGCTCTGTGTCGCTAAAACACATATCGATTTTCTATGCTTTTTAAAATGAATCATTCTCCTCCATTTAGCAAAATCCCAAATGATCCTTCAAGTATCATATCAAATGCCACTTCTTCAATAAACTCTTCCCTAAAACACCCACACAACATTAATTTTTTTCCTGTCTGTCTACATCAGTGTTACTTCAATCAAATTGTAAGACATAACACTTATTAAATTATGGCTGAATATATGTCACTTCTACTAAGCTTCCAGTACATTGATGATAGGGATTATATCTGATCTACATTTATTTCTTTTCCCACTTTCAAGAAAAATGAGTCATAGGCACATATTAGGCACTCAGTGTTTATCAAATTGGATTGAATGGAATTATTTTGTAATGCAATAGATTAATTATAACTTCATCATTTTTGGCCCAAGGAATATAGTTCTTTTTTTAAAAATTGTTTTTAGAGAGGGGAAGGGAGGGAGAAAGAGAGGGAGAGAAACATCAATGTGTGGTTTCCTTTCACATGGCCCCTACTGGGGACCTGACCTGCAACCCAGGCATGTGCCCTGATTGGGAATTGAATAGGCAACCCTTTGGTTCACACGTTGATGCTCAATGCACTGAGCCATACCAGCCAGGGCAGGAACAGAGTTCTGACAAGCATATAGTTCATGATGTGGAAGTGCATATGAAAACAGTAAGTTGAGGCTCTTGTGTCTCAGTTCTCTCTGGTCTAAAATGAGAGGGCTGGACTGACTTAAGAATTGCAGTTGCATATATGATGTCAAATGGGTACTAGATTTATTGGGGTGATCACTTCATAAGTTATATAAATGTCTAATCATTAGGTTGCACACCTGAAACTTATTTAACATTGTATATCAACTATAATTGAAAAATAAAAACATTTTTTTAAGTGAAGAAAAAAAAGAACTGCAGTTGCATGGCAGTCATAGCGGCATAACCCACCCAACCTTACAGCACACTGCCAGCTGCTTTCTGCCAGCCTGGCAGCAGCCCCAACTAGCTGTCTCATCACAGGCCCCAGCCAGGCAGGACTCTCTGCTCAGGGATGGCCTGTAAAAAGAAATCTGCTGGCTGCTTCTAATTTCCAACATTCCTCAGTTTGATAAATGACAGGGTAGGGCCTGATCATTGACATGTTCTTCTGATTGAATTGGTTTATGTAATTTCACACTTGACTCAGAAGCTCCTTCTTGCTCAGTTTTTTTATGTGCTGGGTTTTTTTCAATATTTCTTTTCAGCAAATGAAGAGAAATATGACACCAAAGGCTGTGGCATGTGCTACTTGATCCAAAACTGAATGACACACAATTTAGCTTCTGACCAAACATCTCCATAAAGTTTGAGTTAAAACAGTATCTTGCATCTCCCAGGGCTGCTTCACCTTGCGTGCTCTCCAGTACTACCTGACTTAGCTCCTTAATTACTTTTCTAATGTGACTACCTGGCACATGAAATCAGTTTAAAACACATAGACTCGTATGCACACACCCCATTTTGAGGATCTTCTAGTCTTTCCTCTGGTATTCCAGATGTTAGTGTAAGAAACACCTGTTTTAAAGCAGTGGACAAGGCATAAATCAAGAAGCAATTCAATCCTATTTTCCATGGACTTCACCGAGGCATTCAGTTTCGGGGGTCACTTGAGATTGGCTGTTTTGAGCATTAAGTCAGGAAAGGAAGGAAGGATGCGTGGCCTGCTCTGTATACACTTCACAGCTTGTTATTTCTGGAAAGTGAAATTCCAAACTGGCCAGTCATGAGCTAATTTTGGAAAGCCCTGGGATTATCTGTCAAGAGGTTTCTGAAATTCTTATGCATATTCAGATATACACTATTTTCCTTATTACTTTCATGTACTGGCTACAAACAGTTAATGAGCTCCCATTTACTGTAAATATTTATAGACTAATACTCTGTGTGTGTGTAAAACATGCATTCAGTTTTCTTAAACAAATGTCTGTTTGGGTATTCGGCTGACTTTGATAATGAGGGTAACAATGAAGGCTCTTTGGTGGTGTGAAGCATGGTCAAATAAAAGGGCTTCATTCTATTTTTTTTCTATCAGCAAATAACGCATGCCAAAATGATATTTAGCCTGTTTAATCTCTCCACAAAGGTGACTACTGCTTAGACCCCAACCTTATGCTTTGAATAAATAGTTATTATTCACTTTAAAAATCAGTTAGCCAAGAGAAACCAATCCCATTTGGATAGATTTTGAAATTACATAAATTAAAAAAATCTAAAACTAAATCCCAGACCCCGATGTTGAGAAGTGCTTAAAGCTTACAAATAGTTGTTAACTATTTTAAAGGTGGATTGTTTTCCTAAGATAATATGATAGAAACTACAAAATTTAAATACCACATTGTGGATAACTAAACTCTTATAAACAAATTCAATATATAATCTTATAATGAAATTTATAAATTCTTTTAATATGCAAAAATAGAAAAAGGCTTTTCCAAATTTCATTCTTCCTAAGATACATTTCTCATACTATTTCATTCCCAGGTTTTAAATTATTATCATGAACAATGACAGTTTCTTTACATGTCTATTTTCAGATGACTTTGGGGCAATGTGAAGAATTCTAAACATATATTTTAAGTGTCTCTTGAGGATCTAGCCCAATATCCACACATGGATTAAAAAACTGGGTATTGAGTGAGTTAATGAATGAATGCTGCTCACTAATACCAACATATGCCCCAATGAGTTCATGTAAATCTCCCTGCAGACCTACAATACATATTTTCATTGATAAAATTGACCTAGACTTTTACTGGAAATCCAATTAAATCTGGCTCTTATAACTCAATTCTCTCCTTCTGTTAAAGGGACCTTTCCTATTTTCCCATATGCCATATAAATTTTCAAAATGACTAGGCAATACGTTTCCATGGTCCCAAACCAGAAAGTATAAGGGTGCACGGAAAATAGTCTTCTTCCTCACACTTTCCTGCCTTCTACCCAGCTCTTCCTCACAGTTAACTGTTCTCCTTAGATTCTTACATCTTCTTCCAGAGTTCCTTTATGCAAATAAAAAAATACAATCCTCCCTTAGTATCCACACTGGTTTGGTTCCAGGACCCCCTGAAGATACCAAAATCCACAGATGCTCAAATCCCTGATATAAAATGGTGTAGTATTTGCATGTAACCTATGTTTGCATGTAGGCTACAATAAGGTATACCCTAGCATAACTTCATTTCCATGGATCCAACATAGTGCTCAGCATGTGTCAAATTCAAATTTTGCTTTTTGAAACTTTCTGGGATGTTTTTCCCCCGAATATTTTCAATCTGCAGTTGACTGACTGCATGGATGTAAAACCATGTTAAAGGGACCTATGAGTATGGAGTTTCCTGACTATACAGACATAAATTTTTCTCCTCCTCTTTAGACCAATATATAGCTTATTATGCAAGCTATTACATAAATATAACTTATTTAGGAAAACAACTTTGTTTTTTTCACCACATATATTCTTTTCTTTCTATGTTGACAAAGCCCTGCTCCAGGGTGGCCCCCTTCACTGTAGTGGTGCAGCAGTGTCTTCTGCAACTAACTTTTCTACTGGACCCAAGGCCTAAACAGGCTTCCCTTTGTTTTCAAAGTGGGTTGGGAATAAGATAGTGCTCCTCAGGATCTCTGCACCTGACCATGATGAACGATGTGTGTTCCTGTGGTTTAGCGTCTCCAGTAACCTCCAGATTCCATTCACATAGGCTTGGTCAGCACGTGGGACTGACCAAAGAGCAGCTGCTGCGTGTTCATATCATTTGTTAGACCTCAGGGATTTCCATGATCTGAAGGTGCCCAGTGGAAACCTGGAATGAAACTGTCTTTGGAAAGAGTTCTAAGGGAGCCAGGCCCAAGGAACACATGCCTGTGAAAGATGCAGCTAGGGCCCGAACTGCTACAAGTAGAGGCAGCATGACTGCATGAAGCATTATCGCAAATTTATTTCTGTAATTTACCTCCTATTCAGGGAGATCATTCTAAATTATTTCTTTCATATTTGTCTTCAGTATGAGACCCAAGAAGCTGCAGTTGGGACTCAAAAAGGCATAAATGCCAGCAAAGTAATCACCAAGTACCTTGGTTCTTGCTTGGGCTGTGAGGGGAAGGGCGCTTACTGAAGATTGCATTACCAGTATTGTAAAGTCAGAGCTTCATGTAATGATTATTTTTTTGAAAAGGAAACATACCCAGGAGAGTATACTAATCTCACAAAGAAGTTTACTCTCAGAGGTGGATTTATCTTGGAGCCAATGAAACTGAAGATGTAGGGTCTCTCACTAGCACAGGTCTCCACAAGACTCTATGTCTAATTTATACTACTAACTTTATATTCTTTTTTGTAAAGAGTACCCCCAAACTGTATAAGCTTCATGCCCCACAAAATCTGGATCTGACCTCTTAATTGCCATTGCTAGTTGTTTTCTGTTATCTGCTAGTTGATTGTCCAAATTTTAGTTCTATCCAGGGACAAATCTTGCTCTCTAAAATATGGTTAACTATTTTCTTAGTGGCCCACTAGTTCTTTTGTTGTAATATTTTATTTTTTACTTGACTGCAAGGCAATAGGACTTTCTGTGAAGTGCCCTGATCCATCCCTACAGGGAAAATTTGGGTAAGAGTGAAGCCATCTTCTCCAAGCACTAAAGCGGGTGTAGAAACTAGAGAAAGGTTTGTTCCAATAGATGAACAGCCTCCTAATCATTCCTAAGACAAATCTTGCTTTTGTCTTTTTAGTTTTGTTTAAAAGGAGCCCCTAGGACATAAAAGTCACATGTTAAGAAAATAAATATTTCAACACCAGATATGAAAGTTTTGTAAAGAATGGCACTATAGCTCAGTTCTATTATTAAAGACAACTTAAAATTGACAATGTGTACGATTTTTTCATTTTACCCAGAATTCTAAGAGTTGATAATTTGGTCATCTCAAATTTTTCTGGGGAGTTTTTATCTTTTATTGTTTGTTTTTAAATCGCTCTTTTTCCTACCCAAAAAATACAATGTAAGGAGTTTAATCTTTGACATGCTTTAAACTCTGCCTTCGTGGAACCACATAGCTCTGGCTTAATAAACAACACCATCAATGTACATAAGCATGTTTGCACTGTGGTTTCTGTGTATTTAACAAAATAAATAAATGCATGAGAAATTAATATTTATCTCCCAGATATTACTTTGTATCCTTTCAAAAGTCATCTTTAACTTGAAGTTTTAAAAAGCAGGAAAACAGAGATGGGATGCTGTGTGATAAATATATGTACCTAATTAAGGACTCTGATTATTCATTTATTAGTAGTACATTTACATTTCATGAAAGGATATTTTTACTGACCAAATAATATTTCTTGGAGCTGGAAATTTGTTATTCTTCATGTGCTTCTATAGGAAAGTTTGGATTTTTTTTGAAGGTGGGAAGTAATCAGTTTTTGAACAGAAAATGTCCCTTTTAATAGGCCAAATTGTGCAACTCTATACTCACAGAGAAACGTGAGGCAAAGATAGGTTGATTCTTAGCTTACTATAGTATACTTTTGAACCTTAAAGCTTGTATATTTATTTTTAAAACTTCATTTGAATTGAAATATGTTCCTACATTTCTCATTTTTGCTTACTTTAAATTATTTGCCTTGGTAATATATAGCTGCCTTGGGTTTTCATTCTTTGCTTTTCAAACTCAACAACCCTGAAAAGAGTTTACATGCAAGAAAAATGTAAGTAAATCCAATATTATCAGAGGTAGGTTGATATCTTAGGTGAATTTTTAAAAACACACCATCAGCTCCTTAAGACAGGGTCTCAAGACAGGACCTTAGACAGGGTCTATCTTGTCACCTACCTCCATTCTTGCTAGCCAGGTGCCCGACCAACACTAGAGATGGTGGGGAAGAAAGGAGAAGGGGGCAGGGGTTCTGCGGGCAACAATGCCGTCCAGTGTAGTGTTTATACTACAACACAGGGTGCATTTACCACTACTCCTGAGGATAAGAATACACATGCAAAATACTCATGTCAGAGACTAAAGGGAAAAACATCTTTTTGAGTTGCCTCAATCATTTTCATACTTCTGCTCTCTGTGGCAGACATTCATGACATAAAACAGGAAAATTCTGAGTTTAGGGATCAAAAATCACTGACAATTGCAATAGGGTATACAATGGAAGGAGAAAAGGGGTGCTTATTCTTGATGGAAAGAAAACTCTTTCTGGCCCCACATTGAGTGATATTTCCCATCAAATCCATATATATATTTTTTTTTATTTTTTTTTTTTTTGCTTCAGAAAACTCACTGAGACCTGAGTTCACATAAGGAGTAGAGTTGGAGCCATTTGGGCTTTAATCGTGTTTAAAATGGCAGTATTGCTTTTTCTCACAAAATGATACCTATATTTAATGAGAACAAGTTTGTATGGTCCATAGCAGTTATACATGTATTTTTTAATTTGTATGTGAATATGTGGATGAAATTTTAACACAATACAAGGTAGACTCATTTGTATAATGCAATTATAAAATACCATAATGTATTATAATGTGTGAAAGACTATTCTTCCCACACATAAAATATTAGTCCCAGTATCCTTTCTTCACTATTTAAAAAAATATACACAAATTTGTCAATGTTTCCATCGACTCCTGCATGCTTATAATGGTGGATGTTTTCACAAGAGGTACAATTAACTTTGTTTAATTGATTCTATGATTAGCTTTCATAAAGATAACATACCATGTGACACGAGGTTCTGGCCAGCCTGATACCGAGCAGTATAATTTTACATTTTCTTTCTCCCAAACAGTGTGGGAACGAAGTTTAATGACAAACTCAGGAGCATGGAGAAGATGATCTTCATTCAACTTTCTATGAAATGCCTCAGTTTCTTCCAACTGAAAAAAATAAATATATTATAAAATCAAAGTAACTTGTGCTACTAAAATAACAAGCAGAAACCAAAATTATACTTTTTTCCATTTGGAACATTATTTTTGTATTAAAATAAAATGCATACTCTTTAGTACTTTTTAAACAAATATACCATTTAATTTTTAACATTTTAAGCCTGAGGAACATATTTTATTTCCCTAAGGTGGACTTCTTAAGGTTCTTTAGAATCTTAATTTCTGCAGAACTTAAAATTCCATGGAGTTTAAAACAATTAAGTTTGTCTTTCTCTGATATATATATTTTGATGCTTTCTTCTTTGTTTCTTTAGTTTTGTTTCTCCACAAGATCACATTTCTTCATTTGAAACAAATCAATTTACACACACACACACACACGTTACATGCATTTCTACTTTTTAAAATTATATTAAAGTGTTTTTTCTTACCGTTTTTCTTAGTGACAGGCGTTCTGCCTTTTCCCGAATTGCAACTTTCCTCGACTTCTTCTCAAAAATTTCCTCCTGATGAAGAGTGGATGTAGACTGTTTTGACGATGTGGACCGTTTGGATGTCGTGAGTCCTTCTTCACTAGCAAGAAGATTCCTCTGGGCTATATAAGCAGCAGCTTCTTTAATTCTTTCTTCTTCTGTGTCTTCAATTCCACTGACATGCACTTGACTAGAATATAATAATGGCAAAATATAGATACTGTGTGTGGCAGTGATACGATTGCCTGATTTTACTAAGTGCAAAGTACCAGACCTCAAACATTGTGCACCATGACCAAAGAAAACCTGATAAATCAGGAACTCATCACATATGAAGTAACAATGATAACAACCATAATAATACCTATGATAGCCCTGGAACTTTGCCAAGTGCTTTTTGTAAACATCTCATTTTACCACCACAACCACCTTTTTAAAAAAAGATTTTATTTATTTATTTTTAGAGAAAGGGGAAGGGAGGGAGAAAGAGAGGGTGAGAAATATCAATGGATCAATTGGTTGCCAACTGGGGACCTGGCCCACAACCCAGGCATATGCTCTGATGGGGAATTGAACCAGTGACCTTTCAGTTGCAGGCTAGCACTCAATCCACAAAGCCACACCAGCCAAGGCCAATTTAAAATGAATTTAAAATCTACCCAATACTCTATTTTTGACCATCTCAACTTAAAATGTTTTGTGGACACAGTAAACTCAAAGTATTTCAGAGTAAGAAATGAAATATTCTTTTTTAAATTACATTTTACTGATTAAGCTATTACAGTTGTTCTGATTTTCCCCCTTTGCTCCCTCCAACCAGCACCTCCAACTCCTTCAGGCAATCCTTCCACCATTGTTCATGTCCATGGGTCATGCAGATAAGTCCTTTGGCTACTCCATTTCCAGTACTGTATTTTACATCCTCATGGCTATTCTGGAACTACCTATTTGTACTTCTTAATCCCCTCACCTCTTCACTACTCCCCCACACCACCCTCTCATCTGGCAACCATCAAAATGCTCTCCATATCCGTGATTCTTTTTCTGTTCTTCTTTTTTGCTTAGTTTGTTTTTTAGACTCAATTGTTGATAGATTTGTAATTTTTTTCCATTTTATTGTTCATAGTTTTGATTTTCTTTTTCTTAAATAAGTCCCTTTAACATTTCATATAATACTGGCTTGATGGTAATGATGAACTCCTTTAGCTTTTTGTTATCCAGAAAGCTCTTTATCTATTTCTTGTTGTCTAAATGATAGCTTTGCTGGATAGAGTAATCCCTTCTAGCCTGCAAAGTTTCTTTTGAGAAATCAGCAGACAGTCTTATGGGAGTTCCCTTGTATATAACTAAATTCTTTTCTCTTGCTGCTTTTAAGATTCTCTCTTTATCTTTAACATTTGGCACTTTAATTATGATGTGTCTTGGTGTAGGCCTGTTTGGGTTCATCTTGTTTTGGACTCCCAGGCTTCCTGGACTTGCATGTCTATTTCCTTCACCAAATTAGGGAAGTTTTCTGTCATTTTTTCAAATAGGCTTTCAATTTTTTGCTCTCTCTTCTCCTTCCAGTACAATACCCCTAAGATGTGGTGTTCGTACACTCGAAGTTGTCCCAGAAGCTCCTTACACTAGCCTCCTTTTTTTTGGGTTCTTTTTCTTCTTGCTGTTCTGATTGGATGTTTTCTGTTCCTTACATTCCAAATTGTTCAAGTGACTCTCAGCTTCATCTGCTGTACTGCTGATTCCCTGCAATTGTTCTTTATTTCAATTAGTATATCCTTAACTTTTTTGTGTGAATTCTTTTTCTTTATTGTTGTTCAAGTACAGTTGTCTCCATTTTCACCCCATCATGCCCCCTGCCCCACCCATCCCCATCTCCCACCCCCAAACCTACCCCCTTTGGCTTTGTCTGTGTGTCCTTTATAAATGTTCCTTGACATCCCTTCCCCTATTATCCCTCTCTCCCTTCCTCTCTGGTTACTGTCAGTTTTTTCTTTATTTCAATGTCTCTGGTTGTATTTTGCTTATTTCTTTTGTTGAATAGGTTCCACTTGTAAGTGAGATCATATGGTATTTGTCTTTCACTGCCTGGCTTATTTCACTTAGCATAATGCTCTCCAGTTCCATCCATGCTGTTGTGAAGGATAGGAGCTCCTTCTTTCTTTCTGCTGTGTGGTATTCCATTGTGTAAGTGCACCACAGTTTTTTTTATCCACTCATTTACTGAAGGGTACTTAGGTTGCTTCCAGCACTTGGTTATTGTAAATTGTGCTGCTGTGAACATCGGGGTGCATAGGTTCTTTTGAATTGGTATTTCAGGATCTTTAGAGTATAATCCCAACAGTGGTATTTCTGGGTCAAATAAACAAATGGGATCTCATCAAAATAAAAAGCTTCTGCATGGCTAAAGAAAATAGCATTAAAATGTAAAGAGAACCAACTATATGGGAAAACATATTTGCAAATGATACCTCAGACAAGGGTTTGATCTCCAAAATATATAAAGAATTCACAGGATTCCACTCCAGGAAGACAAACAACCCAATTAAAAAATGGGCAAAGTACTTGAATAGACCCTTCATTTTTGACAGGATCTTTTTTATGCTGTTGAGTTTCTCACTAAGTTCCTTGAGCATTCTTATAACCAGTGTTTTGAACTTTGCATCTGAAAGATAGCTTATCTCCATTTTGTTTAGTTCTTTTTCTCAAGTTTTTTTCTGATCTTTCATTTGGGCCATATTTCTTTTTCTTTTCATTTTGGCAGCCTCCATGTATGTGTTTCCATGTATTGAGTGGAGCTGCTACATCTCTCAGGCTTGGTAGAGTAGCCTAATATAGTAGGTGTCCTGTAGAGTCCGGTGGCACAAGCTCCCCTATTACTCAAGCAGGGTACTCCAGATGCCCCCATTGTGTAGGCCATGTACATCCTCCTGTTGTATTTGGACCTTGACTGCTATTGGTATGCCCATGGTCAGCAGCTGACTATGTTCTGTCCAGGATCACACAGTAGAAGATACAAAGTGATCTGCAGATGGCTGCTACTTGTGCTGGGCTTGGAATTGCCCTGGTAAGGCCAACCTGTGAACCAAAGCTGGCTGCTGCTAGTGCTGGGTCTGGTGTTACTTAGCAAGAGGAATGGGCTCATTGAAGCCAGATGCTGCTTGTTTGAAAGAATTTAGGAAAATCTGAAATATAGGTCAAGATAAGCCATTCATATGGAAAAGCCACTGGAAACAGCTTGGGTGGGCCCAAAAGTTGGGTGGGGCAAACAGTGTGAGCTAGATTGAAGAAGTCTTAGATATGGCAACTGCCTGCTGGATCTGTGGCTCTGTGGGGGGAAGGCTCAGAAAAGAAACAACAGTCTTTGCTAGTACTTCTGTATTGGAGAAAGCAGCCCTCCAGCTCTTGCCCCATTGCTGGACAATTCAGTTCCTCCCCATAGGTCTCTGATGCCTTTCAATCTGCTGTCCCCACACTGGAGCTCAGAGGGAGTAAGTTCAAGTAAGTCTGCACGCAGGCCCTTTAAGAAGGATTGTCTGAGACTCCTACATTTCTGTCTTCAGTGCCTCAATCTGTGCTGTTTTTTTTACAACCAGAAGTTATGGGAATTTCTCTTCCTGTTACTGGAACTCTGGACTGGGGAACCTAGTATGGAGCTGGGACCCCTCTCCTGAGATATTCCTCCTGATTTTTATCCACATTATGTGGGTGTGGGACCAGTTCATTCCACGTCTCCACCTTTCCTATCAATCTCAGTGTGGTTTCTTCTTTAATCCATAGTTACAGGACTTCCATTCTGCCTGATTACTGATGGTTCTGAATGATGGTTGTTCTGTAGTTTAGTTGTAACTTTGATGTGGTTATGTGAGGAGATGAGCCATGTTTACCTATGCTGCCATCTTGATGAAGTATTATTTTCAATGTGGTAATAGTAATAAAATGTAGCAGATGTCTCCATATAAAAATAAATAACTGGAAATAAAACCTAAAAGGTAAATTTTTATTCACATTTTCTTTCATCACAGTTAATTTTGTAAATTATCATTTCTTGAGACTGGCCTAGAAGACACAAAATTGTTTGGTGGGCAAACGGTAGGAAAAAGACATTGAGAGCTTCATCTGGTGCCCACACAGGTAGAGAGGCTTGCCATGAAGGTTAATGCTAAGTTAATGTGCTTTTTAAATAATTTTTTTAAATGTCAGGGGTGGGGATATAAAATATTTCACTCCTCCATCCTAGCCATCTCCTATAATGAATACAAACACATATTACATTAACTGTGAAGAGACTAAGTGTGGGCACACATTCTTAGTAATATAAGCATGTTTCTCTGGAAAGTTCACTTAATCAGATATCAAAAAACCAAACATATCAAATAAAAAGCTAAAAATAGAATATTATTATTCTCTTATGTTCCTAATTGTGTTCAGAGCAGTAATGATATTGGTCTCTGAAACAATTCAGAAAGCAGTTATCAGAGATCAAAGGAAAGAAAAATACAGGAAAACAAAAATCACAACCACATTATTGCCTATTGAATGTCCTGATAGCATTTGTCTTGAGAAAAAGACCTTTTGAGTATCAATTTAGCTCTGTTTATAGTTCTCCACTCAAAGGGAAATCAACAGGGGAAACTACAGAAAGTTCCCCTTGAACTTTAATTTGGTGTCTCAGACAAGTTTCCTTTCAAGATTCCTTTGGATATTATTATCATTCAAAAGGAGGTTTACATTTTAAACACAGAAATTTGGTATTACACAGACTTGTGATTTAGTGATTATTTTGTTTGATATTTACCTCAGATAAATAGTAATTTATTATACATTCAACAAATATAAGCCAGGCATTCAAGTTATGATGTAATTCTCTTACTTAGTCTAGTTATCTAAGATTTTTTTCCTCCTAAGGAAAAATAATTAAAACCACATAGGCAACCATGATTTTTCCATCTAATTAAACATATCACCTCATTCTGCTTTTTTAGATCACCCAACATTTGAGAGTTTGAACGTCTCTTTCTACTCTATAGTGACTAGATATAGTATTCAATCACTAGCATCCAACACCCTCCTAATTTCAACTAGTTACAAAAGTAAAAATAAGTTCCTAATCAATCTCTTTTCTCATGTAGCCATGCTGTATAATGGCAAAGACTTTTACGATAAACACATCTACCTCAGTGCAGAGTTCAAGGTTCTTCAGATCTTGCTCAACCATACATAGCAAGTGCTCAGTAAATAGTAGCTGCTATTATTAGTATTACTTGAAAACATTTACTGTCCACTTTATTATAACCAAAAGCAGGAAGAGAATTCATACTCACCGTCCTGAGAAAATGGGCATTATATAGTTGCTTGGCAGATTTTCCTTCTCCTCCCCAGAGAGAAGGCTCTTCTTTGCTCTCTTTGTTTGGGGGCTCAACTTGGATGAATAATCTTCTAACATAAGACTGGAATCTGTAAGTCTGAAACAAAACCCCGAATATTTGACAGTAACAAAAAATTACTTGAGATATTCAAAATACTTTTAAAACAAAGATTTAAGTAGGGGGAATTTTCACAGAATCTTAGAGCTCTAATGTCATAATTATCCTTTATCTTTGGAACAAAAGTGGAGTGAGAAACTCTATACAGACACAAGAGAAAATAGGCCTAGCATAATTTCATGGCTTTCCCCTGAAGTATGGAAGAAAAACAGCAGTGCTTTTGTAATAGTGCCAAATATCCTTTGCTGTTAAGTTAATGTTCAAAATTTAGGCAGTCTATATAAATGGTTTGGATACATTGTGCATCCAGTTTGGGGGGGTTTAAAATGCAAAATATTCTGGATAGAGACCCCAAGGAATTCAGATGTGGGGCCCCTACATTCAGTTTGGAGGACTTAATGGAATATAGACATACCCAACCATTTCAAGGAACACTGGATTCGTCAAACAATAGAGTTAACATATTTTATGTGAATGCACAGTATCAAGTGACTCAGAAAACTGCATGGTGGGATAAAGAACCCTTCGGCCAGGCCTGTTGTCCACAAAAATCTGCCCTTGCACACTGGTGCAAAGGTGCACTTGGAGATGGTGACCAAAAAATGCATCAGGGAAGAAAACATGAAAACAGAGATTACACCTAATGAAAAAGAGTAGATGAAACTAAAATACAGCCTCAGATTCTCAAAACAATTTAAATGTACTTCATTCAAACATATACAATGTGGCATAAATTTCAGGAGCTCACAGAATCCCTGAAGTCAGCCCATGGACTCATGTTAAAAGCCCCTGGTCTATTCTGTAATGAAAGATGTTCCCAATAAGGAGCCATACCAGAAGTCTGTGAACTACCCTATTTTTCTGTACATTTGAAATGATTCTAAAATAAAAAGTTAAAATTAAAAAGGCTGCTAATCTAGAGAAAATTTGAAAAGAAGATGAAGTGTGCAAGTGGTGTGGCATGGGGTAAACAAGCTGCCCAACTGACACAGAAAAACCTTCCAAACTGTCCAAAGCTTGACCCATTTTCAACCTTTAAAAACCATTAGAGAAAGCAAAGGAGATTACCTAAATCAGAAGCAGAATGTAGGCCAAAGAAACAATACAAAACGAATACATCATAGTGCAAATAAACCAGTCCTCTGCTAAACAAGTAGCACAGAAATGTAAGGACTTCTGGGAGGAACAGGGGCTTAGTGGCATTGTGCCTGGTGGAGAGGGTGGGTACTGCCTTTAAACCCAGGACTAGAAATGGTTAGTGCCTCAACCACTAACTACGACTTCCCCTGGGGTGAATTTCTAGCTCTTACTATATGATCAGCATGAAAACTAAAGATTAGCCCTGGCCAGTGTGGCTCAGTTGGTTGGAGCATTGTCCTGTAACTAAAAGGTTGTGGGTTTGTTTCTTGGTCAGGACACATACCCAGGTTGCAGGTTCTATCCTTAGTCTGGGTGCATATAGTAGGCACCCAATTAATGTTTTTCTCTCTCCCTCCCTTTCTTCCTCCAAGCAATAAAAAATGTATTCGAGAGAGGAGGAAAAAAAACACTAAAACTAAAGGTTACAACTTTGAATTCAAACTTGGGGGTCAGTTACCAACTGGAAACCTTAGTGAAATTTGTTCCTGGCTGGTCCTAGCAGGCAGCAGCAAAATGACCACACTCTACCCCCAGCAGGTTACAAAGTACAGGCTGTCCTGCACAGAACACACTGACAGCTGTCAGAGGGGAGGGGGCGGGGGACTGGATGAAAGAAGGTGAAGGGATTATCAGAAGAACGTAGACACAGATGACAGTGTGGTGATGGCCAGAGGGCAATGGGGTTGAGGGTGTGGGGAGGGGCACAAAAAAGGAGGGGGGAATGCGACATCTGTAATAGTGTTAGCAGCAAACTGTGATTATATAGGTCTAGGTTTAAAATGGTATTTTCCTTCGCCCCTTTATTCCATTACTATACAAAATAAAGTTAATTATGAAGTTTAAGATTTTCTTTCTATTTATAGAACATTTGCATTTTCTAATTTTTCTCGGGTTGTTCTGTTTTGGCTCTTTTTTCTGTGTAGTAGTCCGCCCTTTTCTGTAGGATGTACGCAGGGGGAACCCCAAAAACCAGAATTATCTTTTGGAGGGGAGGCTAGGTGAGTGTTCTAGGAACCCATTGGTCAGTGTATCAGCTGGTGTTGTGAGAGGCTGAATATAGCTTCAGTGAATATTTTTTGAAGACTCTCTCAATGTCTTGCCCATTTCGTGATGGGTTATTTACAAGTGCATCTGCCCACACTGCTCTGAGTTTTCAGTGGTTTTTAACCAAAAAAAAATAGCATTATTCCATGCCCCAGCCTCAGGCTTGTTTTTTGTTTTCCCAAATGAAAAAAAAACCCTCAAAAGGAAAATATTTTGCCAATGTGGAAGAGGCAAAACAAAATAAAAAGTGGCAGAAGCACTAAAAGGCATCAAAATTGACAAGTTCAAAAACTGTTATGAGCAGTGAAAAAAACTTCTCAATAGGTGTATTGCATCAAATGGAGAGTACTTTGAAGGTGAGTGAAGTTTAAACATGTAAGAATAAACACACAAGTTTTTATGAATAAATTCTGTTTTGGGGGGATCCGCCCTTATATGTTCCAAGATTCCAAGTGGAAGCCTGAAACAGATAGCACTGAACCCTATATATACTATATTTTATTCCAATGCATACATACCTATGATAAAGTTTGCAGCTTCTCATTAGCATATCTGAATGCCGACATCACCACTCTTGTGCTTAGGGCCATTACTAATTAAAATAAAGGTCCCTGGAACACGAGCACTGCAGTACCACAACAGTCATGCTGATAACCAAGGTTGTGGTTGCTAAGTGACTAACAAGTAGGAATGTCTACAGCATGGACATTCTGGACAAAGGGATGATTTCCATCCCGGACAGGGTGCAGCAAGAGATTCTGAAATATCATCTCATTACTCAGAATGGCACATAATTTAAAACTGAGGAATTGCAGCTCTGACCAGCCTGGCTCATGGGTTGGGTGATATCCCACAAAGCAAATGGTCACCAGTTCGATTCCCAGTCAGGGCACATGCCTGGGTTGTAGGTTCCATCCCCAGTCAGGGTACATTCTAGAGGCAACCAATCAGTGTTTCTCTCTCACATCAATGTTTCTCTCTCTTTCTCCTTCCCTTCCTCCCTTCTAAAAATAATAAATAAATAAATAAATCCTACAAAAATTATGAATCATGTATTTCTGGAATTTTCCATTTAATATTCTTGGACCACAGTTGACCTTGGGTAATTGAAACTCAGAAAGGGAAATCACAAATAAGGGAGGGGATACTGTACTTGCATTCTAATGTTTACAGACATATTCTTTTTTTAATCTTCACCAGAGAATGTGTTCATTGATATTAGAGAGAGAGGAAGGGGGAGAGAGAGAGAGAAAGAAAGAGAAAGAGAGAAAGGGATGTGAGAGAGAAACATTGATCAGTTGCCTTCCATATATGCCTGACAGACTATTGAACCCACAACCTAGGTATGTATTGTGACCGGAATCGAACCTGCAACCTTTTGGTGTACCAGACGATGCTCCAACCATCTGAGCAACCCAACCAAGGCTACAATCATATTCTTATGAGCTCATATTTTTAACATTTATTTACACAAAAACAGCTACGACATCATTCTTTTTGTTGGGTTATTGTCCATTTTCTCATCATTTCCCCTCTAAGATAAATCTTTAAAATGATGGTTTTATTACCCAGGAAGTTCCAAAATGAATTATTCCATGCTCACAGGTAAATCACAGCAACTGACTTTTAAGAGTCGAACTTTATGGTAAAGATTCATGAGACTATCATCACTTTCTATTTCATATTTCCTTTGTAACAAAAGTATTCATAAAAAGCATTGTGATGTTATATACCGCACCGTGTTATTTAGAAACTCCAAATTATTTAAGAAACAAACAAATCTTTGTTATGCTTTTAAAATTTCTTCAAATTTTGAATTCAAAAAAAGGAGCATGTGAAGAATTAAGATATTAAAATACTATATTATTTAGTAATGCCTATTTATTTACTAAAGTTAGCAAACAAAACTAACTCAGAGAAAGTTTTAAGGAACTGACTCTATAATAAATGTAACTAATTGTTTGAAGAAAAATTGCCAATAGTCTAAATATGACCCATGAACTCTGAAGTCTAGTATCTAACTTTATTGGTTTTTAAAGCTGAGTAATGTTTTTAGAGTAGTTAAATAGAATATGTGAAATTTTAAAGTTCTTTGAACTTAAAGAGCTATATAAGTGTTTATTTACTGCTTGGGTTTTTAGTTGCATGTTAATTTTGAAAATAATCTTCTCTGTCTTATCAGTCAGTTTCTGAGTAACACTGAATTTGATATATATGTGAGTGTGTGTGGTTCTTTTAATTATTAAAACTACATTTAATGTTCTTTATGCACTTGGCTTAAATCACGAAACTTTCTGAATTTCAGTTGGTGAAGGCAACGAAATGAAGCAACAGGTAAGCACTGACTGCACATGCACACAGGCACTCATACACCTGTAACTGTGTCTAGGTAAATTCAGACAAGGCTACGGGTGAACTAGTTATGGCCTGTGTTAACACATGTTGTATTATGTCCTCTGTTAGTATATATAAAGTTAAAGAACTTAAAGTAATATTATGGTATGTATAATATCATCATACCTCTGACCAGCAGCACCACAGAGAAGAGATACAGTCAAGGAAAAGCAAGCTTTCTCAGGAAATATTGCAGGAACTAAGAAATAGGCTTACACCTGCATCCAATTCAGATGATGAACAACAACAAAAAGATAACCTGCTCTTACAACCTCATCATTATTCTTGATGAGAAAAGCAATAACAAAGCCACTTACAGGACTCCAGAGCTGGAAGGAACCTCAGGGCACTTATACCATTTTACAGATATGGCAGACCTGCAGCATCTTTGGAACTGCCCATGTTCACACAGCCGGCTGGCAGCTGACCTAGCTAAGACTAGCACCTATCTAGGTTAGTATTCGCTCTACTAATACTAGTGACAGAGTATTCTTGATCCAACAATATTTGAGGCATGCCACTTATATATGTTTGTTTATTTATAAGTTCCATGCATATACTACTGCATAAATATTCTTACTTTTTTTTTCCTTTTTTTTTCCTTTTTTTTTTATTTCAATCATTGTTCAAGTACAGTTTTCTCCCCCCAATATTCTTACTTTTTGAAACAGTCAACAGAAAAATTTTAAAGACCAAATTTACTTTCTTTGAAAAATAGAGGTGCTAATATCTCTCCCTACACCTCTGTGGTATGCCTTTGTGGGCTCTCCATTCCGGAGACCCCGATACCATGCCACGTCACCCATAATGACTAGGAGGTGGATTTGCTATTCCTGAATTTATTCATGTAAATTGAGGTTACAAAACAAATAGAGCATAAGAAACTCACTAAACTTTACATGAACTTCAATACTCATTTCTCAAAGTTATGTTTACAATTGCCATATAATTTTGGGAAAGTGTCCTAGGTTCCCCGGGATGAATAATTTATTCACACTTAAGTATGGGTTTGCTTAATGGCCATTACTTCCTGAAAATATTCTGACAACCTATCGGCGTGTTTCAGAGAAACAGTGGGTTGTGGGTGTTGTTCTTTGCTGACCCTGCTCGCACACACCCGGCTGCACAGGTCCCTCTGTGCTCATGTTTGTACTGCATTGTTGGTTTCCCTCTACCTTTCCCACCACCTGCAACCACTAAAGAGGAGAGATGGTCCATGCATCTTTGCATCCTCACACTGTCTCCAGTGCCTGACATTGTTCAATAAATGTTTACTGAATACAGTAAATTCAGAATCCATCCACCTGTAATCATACCCTAGCTCAGGGATTGTCAGCTCTGGCCTCACATCAGAGTCAGCTGAGAAGCTACTAAAAATGACCAGGCCAGGGGCAGGACTTCCCGTGTAGTGAAGTGAGTAGTTCAACCATTTCTCTTCCTAAAAAGCAGTGATAAAACTAGACACTAGTGTCAAAAACAACCCATTCAGGACTCTGAAAACAGAGAAAAGTGGTTATTCCAAAAAAGTTGCAGAACTTGCCCTGGCCAGGTGGCTCAATTGGTTTGAGTGTCCTGCAGTGCAATGATGATAGGTTGTGGGTTTGATCCTGAGTCAGGGCATATGCCTAGGTTGTGGGTTCGATCCCTGGTTGGGGTGTGTATAGGAGGCAACTATCTGTGTTTCTCTCTCACACTGATCTCTCTCTCTTCCCCCACTTCCTCTCTCTCTCTAAAAAATCAATAAATATATCCTTGGATGAAGTTTTTTTTAATTTTAAAAAGTTACTGAACTTTAGATATAAACAGTAGGAATCTGTGACATTTCTGCCTAGTTTCCCATCCCCCTCCTCCAGCTTAGTCAGTCCATAAGGTAGTTCTACCTAGGTGGGGAAATGTGTGAAAATCAGAATGTTCACTGCCAGCAGGGGCTAATTTGATGTGGAGAACAGCATGATAAAACTTCAAATCCAGGAGCATTGTGAGTAATAGTAGCAAACTAAGTGCAAACAAACAAGGGAAGACCAGCAGGTGAGTTAACCAGAGGTTACGATCATAATTGGGGCCAGCAGTAGACTGGAAAATCATCCAGAAATTTAACAGGAAAACCCGAGAAATAAGATCATCATAGGGGGCCGTAATAAGCTCTCCACATGGCTGTACAGGAAAATCTGGAGAGGGCCCAATTTACCCACACATCATTGACTCACTGTAAGCCTGTGTATATGTGCAGAGGAGGCAAGAGAGTCTGGGGGTAAGCAAAGCCAGAACACACTTAAAAATTACTAGAACTTTATATGTGCTCCCCAACACACACACACACACACACACACACACACACACACAGTCTATGGCCAGAGGGTGAAAGCTTTACTGGCTTAAGATGCTTGTGCACAACATCTGACCATTCATCAACCATTAACCTGTGAGTGTGATCCCCATGAATTCAGGCTTGAAAATAAGAACAATAGTTTTTAAAACAGAGTAGAGACATCAGCAGCCACAAAGCGGTGGGTAAACATTCTACAAATGTGTTTGGACAAGTTAGTGAACACAAACAAAACCATAGCAGCAACACTCTTAGGGGAAATTCAGAAACATAATTACTACAATATAGTATTGATATTTAATGTCCCATTTTCAAGAACAAAAATTATGAGATATGCCAAGAAATAAAAAAGTGTAACCTGCACCAACAGAAAAGAGCAGTAAAGAAAAATTTTCTCTAGGTAGTTCCTGATGTTAGATTTAGCAGACAAAGACTTCAAAGTAGCATTTATAAATATGTTTAAACACTAATTTTAAAAACCATGCTTAAAAATGTTGAATGAAAGTATTACAACAGTGATTTTCAAAAAATAAAATATCAACAAGGAAAAATTATAGAACAGGATCAAATGAACATTCGGGAGTTTAAAAGTGAAAAAACTTATATGAAAAATTTATTGAAGGGACTCAACAGCAGATTTTAGAGAGAAAAATAATCAGCAAATTTGCAGAGAGAAATAACCCAATCTAAAAATCAGAGTGATAAAAAGATTTAAAAAATTAAAAGAGCCTCAGAGATCTGTGGGACAAAATAAAACACAGCTACATATGAATAACAGCAGTACCTGACACAGAGGACAGAGTAAAGGTAGGAAAATGTATTTTGAAAAAATGTCATAGAACTTCCCATATTTGCTGAAAAATATTAATTTATGGATCTAAAGATTCTCAGTAAACCCAAGTAAGATACAGACAAACAGACACACACCCAGATATATCATTGTTAAACTACTGGAAGCCAAAGCCAGACAGAAACTTTGAAAGCAGCAAGAATAAAATTATGCATTATATACAGGGAAAAATGTATTAATGGTTGGCTTTTCATCAGAAACAATGCATTCCAGAAGACACTGACATGACACAAAACAGGCAGTAAAGGAGGAACAAATGAACAAACAAAAACCCCATGAGATACACACAGAAAATAACAAAAGTGGCAGACATAATTCCAACTGTATCAGTAATTTTATTAATGTGAATGGATAAAAACTCCAAGAAATAGGCAGATAGTCAAACTAGAATTCTAAAAAAAAACTCTAGTAAATGATGCTATGAGAGGCATACTCAAATCCTAAGACACAAACAGTAGTCCCTCCTTATCCATGAAGGATACGTTCCAAGAATCCTCGCAGATCATGAATAATGCTGAACCCTACACACACTGTTTTTTCTGTACCTGCATACAGTACCCTACATGTTAAAGGAAAAGGATAAAAGAGATATGCCACGCAAATGATAACCACGGGTGCTGTTAAGATCAAACAAAATATACTTCAAAGCAAGACATATTACAAGAGACAGAAAGGGAAATTTCACAATGACAAAAGGGTTGATTACTTGGAAAAATATAATAATTATAAATTTATATGCAGAATCCTATGAAAAGAGCCCTAAAATACATGAAGCAACAAGTAGCAGAATTAAAAGAAAAAAATAGAAAATTAAAAATAGTTTGAAATTTTGATACTTCATTCTCCAAAATTGATAGAGCAACTAGACAAAAATCAGCAAGGATATAGGAAATTTCAATAACTATCAATCAAATTGACCTAACTCACCTTTCTAGAACACTTAACCCAATGAAAACAGAGTACATATTCTCTTCAACATTCGCTAGGTGAGTTCACCTGCTAGTCAACAAAACATGCTCAATCAATTTTAAAACATTTAAATCACATAAAATATAATCCTTGACAACAGAAAAATTATATAAATAATAATCTACAACAGAAATTTAGAAAATCTCAAATATCGTACTTCTAAATAACTCATTGGTCAAAAAAGTTATCACAAGGGAAATTAGAAAATATTTTGAACTACATGAAAATAAAACACAACATATAAACATTTACAGGGTACAGTTAAAGCAGCAGTTAGAGGAAAGTTTGTTGCTTTATGTGTTTCTATGGAAAAAGAAAGGTTTCAAATTAATAAGTTAAGTTTTCACCTTAAGAAGTTAAAAAAAGATATGAAACAGAGGAAGTTATAATAAAGATTAGAGGGGAAATCAATGACGTAGAAAACAGAACAACAATGGATACAATCAGTGAAACAAGTTGGTTCATTCAAAAGACTAAGAAACTGCCCTGGCTGGCGTAGCTCAGTGGATTGAGTGTGGGCTGCAAACCAAAGTGTCTAAGGTTCAATTCCCAGCCAGGGTACATGCATGGGTTGCAGGCCATGACCCCCAGCAACCGTACATTGATGTTTCTCTCTCTCTTTCTTCCTCCCTTCCCTCTCTAAAAATAAATAAATAAAATCTTAAAAAATATATTTAAAAAAGACTAAGAAACTGACAAAACTTTCTGACAGATTAACTACAAAAAAAGAGAGAAGACACAAATAATCAAAATCAGGAATGAAATAGGAGACATTACCAACCCTACAGAAATTAAGAGGCTCACAAAGAAATTGTATAGATGTTTCATGCCAATATATTAGACGGCTTATGAAATGGAAAAATTCCTATTAATTAAAATTACCAAAATTTATTCAAGAAGAAATGTTTATAAATTTGAACAGACCAATAAAAATTAAAGGAATTGAATTAGTAATTTAAAATCCTCCCACCATGAAAAGCCCATTCACTGAGGAACTCCACCAGATATTTAAAGAAACAATACCAATCATTCCCACTTTTTTCAAAAACTTCCCAACTCATTCTATAAGGCCAATATTACCTAAAATCAAAACTAAATAAAGACATTGTAATAAAACTACAGATCAATATTATTTATGAATATAGAGGCAAAAATCCTTTTAAAATACATGCCAACTGAATATAGCAACATATAAAACCAAGTGGAATTTATCCCAGGAATGCAAGGTTTATTTAACAGTTGAAAAAATCTATTAGTATAGTATACCATATTAATAGAGCAAAAACCACATTATCAATTAATAGATACAGAAAAAATTACTTGACAAACTTCAGCATCCATTCATGTTAAAAAACCTCAAATCAAGATAAGAAGAGAAGGGAACTTCAACCTGATTGAGGCCATCTATGAAAAATCCACAGCTAATGTCGTAACTTATACTAAAAAACGAAATGCTTTTCTCCTTAGCTGGAAACAAGGCTATTATTCAATTGCTTGTACTCAACATTTTATTGTAGTTTGTAGCCAGGGAAAATAGCGGAACAACAGAGCAAAATTACATTGTGGCACTGGTGTGAGGACAGGTACATAGATCAATGGAACAGAACTGAGAGTCCAGAATAAACCTTTACATTCATGGTCAATTGATTTTTGACAAGTGTGCTAAGGAAGGTCATAGATGAAAGGAGAACCTTCAACAAATGGTGCTGAGACAATACGTGCAAGTATGAATTTATAATTTTACCAACATCACACAAAAATAATTCAGAATAGATGTTTTTAAATATAACAACTAAAATTATAAAACCCTTAGAAGAGAAACTCTTTTTTAAAAATCCTTACCCAAGGACATCTTTTTTTCATTGCTTGTAGAGAGAGGAAGGGAGAGAGAGAGAAACATCAGTTAGTTGCCTTCTGTAAGTACCCCGACTGGGGATCAAAACCACAACCTAGATTGTGCCCTGACTGGGAATCAAACCTGCAACCTTTTGGTCATGGGATGACATTCCAACCAACTGAGCCATACTGGTCAAGGCAAGAGAAACTTTTTATGGTAGTGAGTTAGCTAAAGAGTTCTTAGACATAACACCAGAAGCATGATTCAAAAAGAAAAATAAAAAGAAACTTTATTAAAATTAAAAATTCTGATCTTCGAAGGACACTGTTAGGAGAATGAAAAAACAAGGCACATAATAAAAGAAAATATTTGTAAGCTTACATCTAGTAAAATACTATATATAAAATATGTAAATAACTGACAACTTAATAATAAGCAGAAAAAAATAGAATGGGCAAAAGATTTGAATAAGTACTCCCTCAAAGATATACAAATGGCTAATGAAAACATTTAAAAACAATGTAAACATCATTAGTCATTAAGTAAATGCAAATTAAAATCACAATGTGATCCTACTACACACCTGCTAGAATGACTGTGATAAATAAGACAAAACAACTAGTGTTGGCAAGAATGTGATAAACTGGACTCCTCGTGCATTGTTATGGGAACATATAATGATATAACTATTTTGGAAAACAACTGAGTAGTTCTTTATAAAGTTAAACATAAATTTAGCATACAATCCAGCTGATATTTTAGAAGTGGGAATAAGTTGACTTCAAACATTATGAACAATAGCTTTTCAGACTGGGTTATATATTACCGTATCACAGAAATGTCAGGTTTTATTTTTGAACTTTCCATAGCAATTTCATTCATTTGACAGAAACTTATTCCCCATCCATTGTGTGAAAAACATGGTGGTTACCACTGGGATGGGAGGGAGATATGAAGATAAAGACCCTTATTTTCTGAGAGCTTTACATCTTGTAGGGCAGTAAATGCTACCAGGCCTGACACATTGTATTATGTTAATTAAGGTAGAAAGGATGGAAGGACAGAAGGAAGGTAGGCAGATAAGCAGAAAGACTAGTACAAACAAAATGAGTATTCATAGGCTTGAGAAAGAATTTTTGCCTTGGGTTAACAGAGAATCCTTTGTGAAAAGCTAGACATTAAAAGATGGGTAGGATATCTCAGGATGAGCTGTAAGTATAAAAACTTAAAACAAAGCTTAATTTTGATTGTTGAATTATCCATGTGTTTCCATTAGACTCTACTGAGTGGTCATAAAAGAGCTGAGCTCATTTTTACTATTCTAAAACTTTTCTTTTAAAGCCAAATGTTATATATATTTACAACTTAGTGCTGTTGCTTAAAAACAAAATGCAAAATGCTTAGCTGTTTACCAGGAGGAAGAGGCAGTGGTTTTGATAGGGGACTCAAGAGTTGGAAAATTTTAATTTAAGGTAAATACTTATAAATCTAGTAAGTAATGCATATGTTGAAGCTATTGTTTCAGAAACTACAGATAAGGCCCATCCTGGCTCCTGAAAAGACTGCCTACCTCCTGGGGCACTACTAAAGATTACCGCCTATGGACAAGTGGAGGCATCCAGACCATTTTGTTCCAAGGAGAGACGGATGACCACCAGTCCCTGGGAACAGCTAACTGCCCAGGACAAGAATGCTACAGTTTCTTCCACCTAATACTCCCTGAATTTTAAAGCCCCTCATCACACCTTGTTTATTCCCTGTTATAAAAACATTGGCCTGGAAAGAAAATGTAAGGCAGTTTTTTTTAGGGTGCAAACCTGCCATCTTCTTACATCACTAGCCATCTGAATAAAGTGCCCATAAAGATTCAATCTCTGAGCAGTGGCTGGTGTGGCTCAGTGGATTGAGTGCCAGGCTGCAAAGCAAAGGGTTGCTGGTTCGATTCCCACTCAGGGTACATACCTGGTTTGCAGGCCAGGTCCCCAGTAGGGGGCATGCGAGAGGCAACCACACATTGATGTTTCTTTCTCCCTCCCTTTACCTCTCTCTAAAAATACATAAATAAAATCTTTAAAAAAAAGATTCAATCTCTGTCTCTGCTTATTGGGTTTGGCAAGTGACAGGCAGCACGATTTCCAGTGTCTTTTGCAGTTTCAGTTTTAGTGAACTATAGGACAGATTCTCGAGAATAGCCCTTCTTGGTTGTCACTGCTCATTTGGTCAGCCACTCCTCCCAGGGCTTCTGGTGTCTGAAGCTCCATTTCTTTCACCTCCAGAACCTCCAGGAGAGTCAGGAACCAGCATTTGAAGTTTGCATCCTGTTTTCTTATATCATCTTTTCAATTGACCACATTTTCCCCTCTTGAAAGAGAAAACATTTTTTAGGCTTTTGTGAAAAAGTTATTTTGGACCTACTTTTGAGTTAGAGTAGTTTCGCTCTATGCTCATCCTTTGATATTGGCATCTTATCAGGCTCATCACTCTCTACTGACTTTTTGGTTCTCTGGTTTCCCAATCTGCACACTTATGTAGGTTTCAGGAGAACACCAAAGTTAGTGGACAAGTAGGGAACTGAGAAGAGCCCATCTTTTGCTAATACACTATGCAGAAAAAGTTACTTGTAAGATACAAGCATGAATTTAGTTTGACCAACATCACTCTTGAAATTTATAGATACATAGTGTCAAAATAAATAAACATCTCTTGTGTTTTATTTTTATTTTTTGCATTATCTATCGTACACTTATCTTTTAAAAAAATAAAATTCCAAAAAATTTAATATATAAACTGAAAACAAAACTTCAGATGTAAATAAAGTAGCACAACTTTACAGTAGCTATTAAGGAAGAGTGGTGATGCAAATGTACACTCATTACTGAAGGCATGGACTAAGAGCAAGAGAGAACTCCAGCTGGAATGTCAATTACTTTCACACATCTTTCTCTTGATGTAAATAGCCATGGCACACTGAATGAAATCATCACATGGGAAATTCACAGCACCTTGCTGAGTATCCCATCTTCAAAAGCTATCTGTCAGAGCTAGCAGCTTGACACAGCAGGTGATGTAGTAATCATGAAGGTGATCTTTCCATAAGTGCTGCATGGTGCTGTATTGTTTTGCAATTGAATCACAACCTGGAGACTCAACCAAAATCCCATTGTTGTCAGGGCCTTCTACAATTCTTGAGGATCCACTATTCCACACTATTGCTGTCAAACCTGATGAAATGCTATCTCCAGCAAATCAGTACAGAGCCAAGTTCTTTAAATTCACTGAAACCTATTGTGCCTGATAGATCTCTATCCAGCATTGAAACCGTACCTAAGCCAAGTCTCCAGGTTAAAAGATTTACAGCCTCCATCAATGCCTGACTGTGTCAGGAATCTCTGCAATTCATCAGCATCTATTTGTCCATCCTGTCCAGCTACTGGAGCAAAGCAACTATACAGTGGATCCTGAATTTGTCCGGAAAATGTAGGCCCTCAGGGAGCCCCTCCAAACCTGCCTGGGTTGTACTGCTGCTGGTGCCAGGGTGCCCTGGATAAGCCCTGGTGCAGGCTTAGTTTTTATTCCCCTCTCCATGTCAGTCTTTTGCCCATAAAACTATCTCATTTTTAGTTTTTTTTTTTTAATTTAGCTAAGGAAATAGAAATATAGCCACCATTTTTTCTTGTATTTGTTGTTTTTATTATTTCAATTTCTATCGAGTAGTAACATTCTACTGTTCAATAACTATTCCCAGCTAATGTATAGCCATGATCTAAAAGCAAGTACCATGAGGGTCTGAACCACTTCTCACCATGAATGTAGAACAGTCATGTGCTCTAGAGAGGGTGGCTGGGTAAAGCATTGAGAGATTTACATTTTGTATGGTTCTTATCTATACCACTCTTTAATTTTTACATATTTTTGACTATTTCAGAAATCAATTTAACCAGGCTGGATTATGACCTATTTTTAAGCAGAAGTGGAAGAGTTTACTCCATAATTTTTTAGAAATTATATTATGCAGGACAGTTCTCCATGGTATCAGGAGATGTTTTATGCAGGGATGTCAATCTCGTTTTCACTGGGGGCCACATCAGCCTCGTGGTTGCCTTCAAAGGGCCAAATGTAATTTTAGGGCTGTATAAATCTAACTACTCCTTAACTAGGGGCAAGGAGCTCAGCACTGCCCCCAGGTAGAAACAATGTGCCAGGAGGATAAAATAAGGTGATGGGCCGGATTCGGCCCTTGGGCCTTGTGTTTGCCACCTGTGCCTTATAGAGTCTAAGTCTGCAGACTGACGATTGTCCAGGGCTTATAAAGATTAGTCCTATTATTTACAAAGCAGCCTAGGAACCCACATCTCACTCCAATTTGGGGATGGTCCCTGTGGTTTACTAAACATTTAATGAAAGTTACCTTCCTCATTTGAAGTGCTTCTGATTTCTCATGTCATCTAGAAAAGCTGCTATGGGAAAGGTCAAGCCTGTTGCAAAAGATCCCTTGGCCTTCCAGAATTCAGAGAACCCTGCGGGGAAGCTCAGTCACACCCCATTGTGTGCAGAGCTACGAGACCACAGAGCCAACATTTCACCTCCAAGCCCAGGGAGGTAACTGCTTGTCCCTCCTCTAAGTTTGGCTGACTCATTCTGTTCCTACTCTACTAAAGGGCATGCCTTCCTTCTCACAGCATGACCACCTGCCCATGGAAGATCATTGTCATTTGAGGGGTATCTTGTATCATTTAAACTTGAATTTAACCTGCAGAATAACCAGACAAATAATATTTTCAATGTGAGTAAAGCACAGGAAGCAGAAAATAAATCACATCTTTCAGGGTCTAGGTTAGAATGTATGTAAAAGGGAGGGCTTGAATTAGATGAAGTTTTGGTCTCCTCCTGCTTTAAAAGTCCACAGTTCTATGCATCTACAAATTGCTGATTATATGAAGCTGGTATTACTGGAAGTGAGATTCCCAGTTCTTTCTCTGCCAACGAGCTGCTCAATTACAGCAGTGAGGTGGTGGCAGGAGATTGGTGCATGGTGAGAGCTCTCTCCTGGGACTCAGGGTCTATCATTGGGATTCAGACTATAACTCAACCGCCTTTTAAAGAATTAATTGGCTTTTTCACTTTCATTAGATTTTTCCTCTGACATTCTCCTACTGTATAGGAAGTAATGTGAACTGTCATTTTCTTCTTACTTAAATTCTGGAAGACAAATCCCGAAGACAGTAAGTCTTCATATAACAAGGTCAACAGGCCTTGGAAACTACAACTTCAAGTGAAATAGCATGCAACAAAATAAAATTTTACAGCAGGTTAATTGATATAAATAAAAGTTAAGTTCTTACAGCATAATTTTGGTCACAAAAACATCATCAAACTTCCAAATAAAGAGCCAAACACTTCTAATATTAAACATTGAAATAAACATACATTTAAAAAAGATTAATAAAAACAAGTAAGATAATGATTTTCCAACTTGCTTATTCCCAAGCATGGTCATGGGCAGCCCCTGACTATCCTGGGACCTCAGGGACAAAGCAGGAACCCACCTTGGACAGGACACCCTTCCATCACAGGGCTACTCACACACACACTCACTCAGCCTTGGGCAGCACAGACATGCCAGTTCACCTCACATGAACATCTTTGGCATGCAGGATAAAACTGGAGTACTTGGAGAAAACCCACTCAGACATGGGGAAAATGTGCAAACTCCACACAGAATGTGGTTCTGGCTGAGAACTGATTAATTTTTCCTCATCAATGTTATAACGAAACAACATTGAATGAAATGATGTTATTTGAGGACCTGCTGTACTGATTTTTAACCAAGTACATAATATATATTGAGTATGAAGATTATATATATATATAATACACACACACATATATATGCACATATATATATACACACACAGATATACACACACATGCACACATATAGTTTTCCTTATGTATAATAATAATAATACTTTTATTTAGAGAAGAGGCTATAAAACTCTCTGGAATACAAAACCTTGATATAATAGCAGCTTTTCAAGCAAACTTATTTCCCATAACAGCCTATTGGTTCAGTAGTTTTACATAATTCAGATTTAGCCACCTGAATCTATATTTGGCTTTCAATCTCCATACAACTATGGTTATTTCATGTGCTTTTCTCACTAAGTACCATAAAAAGCAGTAACAACAGGACAAAGTACTTCATTGGAATATTTGGCAATGGAGTAGAAACAAATAGTTTTATCATTATCATACTGCTAGATACAGTCTCAGAAGATCCACTGTGTACCAAGTATCTACACGGATCTTTTTGCAGCCTCAAAACTCCATGGGAACTTAGCAGAACTTAAGAGGTCTGTGAAAAATTGATGGAGTTTTGAATTTGGCAAAAATTAATAGATCTAAAAATATGACCATTGCTCACCACATCCTTTCTTACTGCACATCACCAGCTCTTGTCTGGACCGGATATCCTGCCTTTTTCGTGCCCCACAGTCTGTTCTCCAAACAACAGCCACAAATATCCTGAAATAACTTAAATCAGATCATGCCCCTCTCCTGCTCAAAACTCTGCCACAGCTCCTCCTGTTAACTGAGAATAAAGTCTTTACAGCAGTGCACAGGGGTCAACATGATTGGCCCTGCTATGTCCATTACCCTTCTGACATCTCTTCCTTCTAGTCTTCCCTCACTGGCCTTGATGCTGTTCCTTCCTGTCAGGTCTTGCAGTGGCTGTTCCTGATACCTGGTGTACCTTTCCCCCAGATACGCTAATGGCGAACTCCCTTTGCAACTTCATGTCTTTGCTCAGATATCACCTTCTCAACGAGGCCCGACCACCCCATTGAAAATTGCAGCCTGCACCCCACCCCACATTCCTGATAGCTCTTACCCTACTCTAATTTTATTGTTTTCATGACATGTATTACCTTCTAGCATAATATACAATTTAACATCTTTTTAGAATTACATTATTGTTTATGGCTTACATCTATATGCTAGAATATATGCCCCATAAGCTCATGAATCTTTATCAGTTTTGATCAGTAATTTATTCTGAGCACCTAGAGCAGTACATAGCACACATGAGGCAACTGGTAAATATTTACTGAAGGAATAAACAACAACACCTAAACCTCATTGAGTGTTCCCCACTTAACGCCATTACGCTGAATACTATGATTATATCTTTAAAACCTTCCAACCTGAGGAACATTAATTTTTCTCATTTGTTGGATGAAGAAACTGAGAGGTTAATTAGCTTATTCAAAGTCATAAACCCAATTGCAAGTACAGTTGTCCCCTCTTATCCAAGGAGACATATTCTACGATGTCCAGTGGAAAGCCTATGTATACTATGTTTTTTTCTAAAATATACACACCTTTTCACTTAAAGGAAGCACTTTATGGCTTCTCCTTGGCATAGTGACTTGCCAGCATCGCCACTCCTGCTTTGCAGTTATTATTAAGTAAAATAAGGGTTACTTGAATACAAACACTGCAATACCAAGAGAGTCAATCTGATAACCAGATGTCTACTAAATGACTAACAGGCACTTATTGTGTACAGTGTGGACACACACACACACACAAAGGAACGATTCACACTCTGGGTAGGACAGTGCAGGCCAGTGTGAGGTTTCATCACCATACTCAAGAGGCATGCAATTTAAAACTTATGAATTGTTTATTTCTGGAATTTTCTATTTAATATTTTGGGACCAAGGTTGACTGTGGGTAACAAACTGTGGAATGTGAAACTGTGAATGTGGGAGGACCACTGTATACATGGGCCTATTTGGCCCCAAAGGCTATTCATCCCCCATTATAACCTCTGGAAATGGATATGTAGAAAATGGACACTGAACTACACCAATGGCTGAGATCAAGACACAAAAATGTCCACGAGGCAGTAGATTTCTTTGGTAACATCTTTTGCAACTATTTTGGAGTGGGAGATGAAGCAAGTTTTCAGGCCCCATCAGACCTTCCTATAATCAGATCCACCAATAAAAGGTGAGGATTTCTGTGTTTAGTGGTCTCTATTTTTAGCACTGGCATCTTGTATCTGAATTTAGAATTAGTTTGAGCATTACCACGTTCTTTGCAAACTCTAGTAATTCCAAAAAAGGTTACTGTTAGGATAGTAATAGAGAGGAGTCGATTAACCTGACATGAGTGTAGATAAGTGGCAAAATTGAAAGTTAGGCAGACTTCCCTGGGTAAGTCACTCAAGTCCCAGTTTTCTTATCCCCAAACTGGTGTCTTCCAGAGTCCCTTGTGAGTCTCTGTTTGATTCTAAGTGACAAGTTAAAGAGCCTGTAAGGTTCCAGGTTTGGCATTCATGAATGCCCTAGGGTTTTTTGTCCTAGAGTTTGTTCCTGCCCATCTACTGTTTCTTGCTCTAAATCTTGGTTATTTTGGTGCTCAGTGGCTTCTCCAAAAGAGGGGCAAATAAAAGGAAGCGCAATGGAAACCCATATATTGATGCTTCAAGAAAAATCTGGTGGCAGTGTGGTCAAGGAGAGTTGCTGACTAGCTGACTGGGTTCCTATAAAAAAGGGGTGGTGAACTTCCGCGCGAGGGGAGTTCAAATCACTGTTCCACTACTTCTTCATGTAACAAAGATCATTTAACCTTTTTGGTCTACAATTTTCTCTTTTCTGAAGTAAGGATAGTAATTTCTACTTCTCAGGGCCAATGTGATGCTGTGTCAATTGCATCATATGCGCTCAATTTTAATTTGTTTAGAATCAGATTATTAAATGTCTACCATTACCACAGAGAGTTGAGACAACTCTAAATCCTTCTATCATCCAAGAACTGTCCTACATTGTTCACTGATTTTTTAAAGTTATTCATTCCTACTTATCAAATATAACAAAATATTTATTTTATTATTTCCATTTTAATGTGTGATCCAGCTTACTCAAAAGAGCAGAAGGAAGCTTGTTTTCTAAAATACCACATTTTCTGTAAACATCTGCCTTATTTCATCTTAAATCCTTATAATATTGGCACTAGGAAAGGGATTCTCAGGTCATACACTGGGCTGTCTGGTATATACGTAGACTCTCTAGTGCAGTGGTTCTGAGAGTTGTTGACTCATAAAATTTCCCTGAGAATTTGATGAAAGCTACAGCCCTTCTCAGCAAAAAAAATATTCTCATCTGTGTATAATGTTGCACATAACTTCAGATCGTCCAAGACTGTTGAAACCTCTTTATGAACAGAGGTTAGGAACACTTGCCTGATGTTTGCAAATGGTCATGAGCACCATTTCTCTTTCAATTCCTGATAGTATTTGTGGATTGCTAGCATAATATAGTGATTTTGTGTTATTTTGTTTTCCTGAATTATTTTCTTTACTTTAGGTTTTTTTCCTCATTGTGACTAACAATACAGGCATTTAGAATAAGCTTCCAGAATTTATTTTATAACCCTTGGCTCAAAATGCAATTGGTAACCGATCTGTGCTATAGCCACACTGACGCTGACTGAGCCATTGTTCTTAAGACTGAGGTCAGCCAGCTCCTGAGCACAACATAAATCTCCATAGTTCCCACGTTAACACTAGACATGTAACTACAAAGCAGAGGCTAAAATTAGATCACACCTAGTGCTTACATGTACTCCACAGAAGTGCAGTTCCAAAACTAGGGGGTTCATTTAATCAACAACACTGTTGACAATCCAGAGAGAGATATTTCATTTAGCAGGAAAAAGTTGCTCCACTTTGGAAAAGCTAAAATAGAACCTATAGGAATTAAGAGGGTTTTGAAATGTTCGAAAGTGCACCTGTTAACTCTAGGTCTAATAAAAGAAAGACTGAAATATTCTCAGAATCATGTAAGCATTTTCTTCCCTTTCTTATTTATAGGTCCACATGTTTTTACCAAGAAGTTTGAGTTGTGAAAACATAACAAACTGTTAATAAATACCTACCTACATAAATACATACATAGCAGGAAGGAACAAGATGTGAGGTTGACTATAGAAAAATAATTACAGCTCAATTTCCTATAAAAAGTTTATTATGTGAGGCTCTTTATAGCTAAAATGACTGAGTCTTTCAAGATTATATAGAGCAAATGTTTTCTAAATAAAACATAAAAATTTCCAAAAGTTCAATTACTAATGTTTGGTGGGTGTAATAGATCAGATTATAAGTAGATACAAATATTGCACATGTGGTTAAAAGAAGGATTTGTGTAAAATTAAAATAATTTTAATATAAAATTTAGCAATAGAGTTGAAGTAATAAAGAAGTCAAAAGTATAAATTCATAAATACTATACATTCTACAGCACTGGGAAAATGAAATAAGAACAGGAGTTACATTAACATGTTATAATAAGAAAAATGCCCATCTCCTATAGACTCAGCACAGATAGTCCAGGAAAATGAATATTTAAAATACAACCCCCCTTTCTTATAAAACAGCTGCTTTCCTACATGAGGTTATGAAACATATCTGTGGAACATTGCTCAGGAGTTCAAAATGATGCTATCACGTACACATGGTGTTAATTCCTCCCGACTTTCCTTTGTGAGGCAGTTCACTTGAAGCAAGTGCTAAAAGAAATGAATTTCACTCAGTGACAATATTTCCACATTTGCAGCCAATTCAAGGTTCTAATGAATGCCCAGTGGCAGAATATGACTCATGAAAGTGAGATTGCAAAATGATCCTGTTCCATTTTAAATGGAATCTCAGAATGTTGACATCACACATTTCAGGTAAACCCCATGGGTCTCTGGCTCCATTACTGAACAGAGCAGAGGCCCCCAGGAGGTCGATGTTGGGGCCGTGAAAGGACAGCCGCAGATCAGGTGCTATTGCACTCCCACAGCAAATCTGCCTTCAGAAACCTTCCTCACTTCTGTTCACACAAACCACCGTGTTATTTCCTCAGTAACTTTTTTAAATTCCCAGAAACAAACACCTTTTCCAGATGTCCTAATAGCTACTTTGTGGGCTCAAATTTTGTAAGACATAACATTTTACTATGTTTATAACAAAAAATGTGACCTATATCAGATGCTTTGGAGAGAATTCAAGGCAACAGGTGGTTATTTACCACATAGCCAGAAACTTTTACGTGTTGAAATTCAGCAATTCTTTCTGAGGACTGTAGATAGATTTTTAATAAAACCACACTCTGAATCCCCATAAAACATTTCTTTCTGAGTATTGAAAAAATGAAAACTAGCTTGAACCTGGAAAGTAAGTATCTGCTCAGTAGGCAGGAACAACAGAGAGAGAAGACAACTGCAAAATCACAGGAAACATTTCTCCCTGGGACACTGCTGCTATAAAGTGCCATGGTAACCTCCTTCTTTGCGTGACTACAGAACCACTGAGGAACTTTCTTCTCTAATATAAAAGTCTATGAGTAAGGTTGCCGTTTGAAATTTTAGCAGTAAGAATGAGACATTGCACTCTTGCCTGAAAGGTCTCAGGAGCTGTTGACACAGAAAAGCAGCTTGATCCTCAGCCCAGGAGCTGAGCTCCACACAAGGGTTTTCTTAGTAGGACAGCTCACACTTACCTCAGCTTACTGTTTCCAAAAAAAATAATAAATAAATTAAAATAGCACTCTGGGCTCACTTTGCAGACCAGACTTGCATCTAACTTCCACTCTTTCTAGAATCCTATAGTTATTCTCTTTCCTCAACCTTGTTTCCTCATTGCAATGGGCTAATACATCTAATTTTGTGGGTCTCCAGGCTTGTTCCCGGTATTCTTAGGTTGATGGAGTGAGATAGGGTGTGTTTCAATAAAATGCTCCAGCTCAAGAAAATATCTGCTGTTTGAATAACAGTTCTGAATTTTAATATTGTCTTTTATATACTGAAAAAATAGACCATATCTTAGACTCCTGTGACTGTGAATTTTAAATTCTCTACTCTCTTCCCATCTAAGTAAAACATTCTGAAAGCCAGGAAATCTGTTGTGAATATTGAAGTGGTGTTTTCTGGCTCTGCTGCTGCGAATGCACCCTGTGGCAAACCGTCTCTGTTTCCAAAAATCAAGCAAGACTCCTCAGCATGACTGTGAAGCTCTTTGTGAAACTTAAAAGAGCCAGATAAAGGGAAATGGGTAGGTGGAAGTCCCAGGTCTCCCAAATACACTGGCTTGCTCCACACCTGTTTTAAAGGTAGGAATACCAGATTTAAAAAGAAAAGAAAACGTGATGTGGGAGGAGTGTTTGGAGACTACCCTAAGGTTGTCTCTGCCCTAAGGCTGGAAGTCTGCTTTTGACATACCCGTGCGAGTAGCCATAATCGTAGGCTGAGGCCGCCTTCCGACTAACTGCAGACGCGAAGGAGGACTCGGTGGCCCGGGACGCCTGCTGCTGGTAGGAGGCCTCCGACGCCTGGCTGAAGGCCTGGGATTCCTGGCGGTGCGCTGCCGAGGAGCGGCTGCTGTAGGCCGCGGAGCCGTGGGTGTAGATGGCAGAACTTTTCTTCTCCTGCTCGTGGTACTGGCTCATGGTGGTGCGAAGGTCCTTGTTGTAGTAGCCGCGGTCATAGTGCTGGTGCAATTTCTGATAAAACGGCAGAGACATCATGTGCCCTCAGGGAACCAAGCTATAAGAAAACAATAATGTTTGAATGAATTAAGAAACAAATCCCACAGAACAAGTCATCTAAACCAATGTGTAAAATTAATACTCTTATCTTTTCAAAAAGAGTAAAGGAAAAATGATGTGTAATTGAGCTTAACTGGTTACTCCATCAACTTCGTACTTCACTCCCAGACGTGCCCCTTCCTGCCTGGCCTTGCGCAGCTTTCTTTTCCCTTTCTTCTTCCTTCCTTCCCTTTTGCTCTCTTCCTTTATATCTTTGTGTGTGTGTGTGTGTGTGTGTGTGTGTGTGTGTGTATTTGACAAAGTTTCCTTACCAGAGCTATCGTGCTTTTCCTCAGATCTTTCATAAAATGTATTTCTAAGTTTCCATCATTTTATTCTGATGGAGGCTTCATCTGGGACAACAAGTAATGATGGAGAGTCTGTATACAGCCAATGTGATTTTCACTCAATAAATAATGACCGAGACCTGCTATGAGCATAGTACTGTTCCAGCATAAGAAATACAGAGATGAACAAACACAATCTCAGTTCTGATAACCTTATATAGAAACTTATATTCTATTTCAGGAGATAGACAATAGAGAAAATAAATAAATGATAAGGTGTATTAGAACGTGCTAAATGCTATGGAGAAAAATAAAGCAGTAAAGGGGGATGGGAAGCAATTTTAAACAGCTTCATTGTTAAGTGACATTTGAGCATGAGAATATCTGGGAGAAGAGTGTTCCAGATATTAAACTATTGCAAGTGCACTGGGGTGTGGGCATGCTGGTTATACTCCAGGAGTAGTTCGTAAGCCCGGGAGGCCACATGAAGGCATGAAGTTTCAGGGAGAGGTACAGGAGATGATGCCGTGGGGTGGGGTCGTAGGCAAAGGGCACACAGTGCATGATCCTACAGGCAACTCTAAGGACTTTGTCTTTTTTTCTGAGAAGGCATAGAAACTATAAGAAGGTTCTGAGTTGAGAATCACTCTCACCGACTCTGAAGGATATACTGTTGAGGGACATGAATAAAAGCCAGGAGACCAATGAGAGGCTGTTAAGAGCTAACTTGTATTACCCAAAATTCATAGGTTGAAGTCCTACTGCTAGTATTTCCCAATGTGACTGTATTTGGAGATAGGGTCTTACAGAAGAAAGGTTAAAAGTTAACCTTACAGGTTAAAATGAAGTCATTAGGATGGGTTCTAATCCAATATAACTTGTCCCTGTAAAGAGGAAATTAGGACCGAGATATGTACTTCTTGTGACGATGCAGAGGAAAACAACCATCTTCAAGCCCTTTTTTCTGAGGGGAGGCCTCAGAAAAAAGCCAACTCTGCCACACCTTGATCTCAGATTTCTAGCCTCCAGAATTGTGAGAAGGTAAATTTCTGTTGTTGAAGCCACCCAGACTATGGTACTTTGTTATGGGAGCACTGACAAATTAATGTAAAGACCATTGCAACAGTCTAGGCTAGAGATGGTAGCAATAGCAGTGGCAGTGTGAGAAGTGATTAGACTGCACAGGTTTTGAAGGCAGAACCAACACCATTTGCTGAAATTACTGGATTAGGGTATGATAGAAAGAAAGGAGTGAGAAATGATTCCAAGGTTTTTGCTTAATTGCAAGATTCCAGTTGCTATTAACTGAGTTGGGCAAGAGTATAAGAAAACAGCGGTTTGGGATGGAAGAAGAGATTGATTTAAGACATTTTGCATTTGAGATACCTGCTAGACATCCTAGTGAAGATTTTGAGTGGGAAGATGGGTATGTGATTTTGGTGGAGAGGGTAAAGGTACAAGATGAAGACCTACAATTGGAACTCACCAGTTTATGGATAAACCACACCCCCACCCCTGCCAAAAAAAAAAAAAAAGATTAGAGTGAAAGTAAATGTAAAAGGAAGACCTAAGACTGAATTCTGGAGTATGCTTATGTTATAAAATGAGCTCTATCAAATCTCACAAACACTTTAAAAAGGTATAGTGTCAAAACAGAAAAATTTGCTCTATTAAGAATATGAAGGTTTCTGCCCTGGCTAGTGTAGCTTGGTGGATTGAGCACCAGCCTGTGAACCAAAGGGTCACTGGTTCAATTCCCAGTCAAGACACATTCCTGAGTTGTAGGCCAGGTCCTCAGTGGAGGGGCATGAGAGAGGCAACCACACATTGATGTTTCTCTCCCTCTCTCTCACCCTCCCTTCTCCTTTAAAAATAAATAAATAAAATCTTTAAATAAAAAATATGAATGTTTCTAACTTTCTAACATAAAGAAGAAAGTCAGTAATCAGTGTATCATTTGCATTGTGAACTTGAGCTAACAGTTCTACTGTAAGTCAAAGATTCATTTGCTTAGAATAGGAAGGAGAGACTTCACATTGCATCAGCTCTCTTGAATAATGTATCCACTGACAAAAGCCTATCAGCCACAATGACAACCCTGAATGAAATAAGGGTTTTATAGAGCCCCTACCTCACTGTTTAATGCTTTGGTGTATGTTCTGAAATGTTATTTTTAAATTTTACAAGTGAAATTGTTGTGAAGTAGTCATTTTTCTAAGTGTTTTTAAAGTTCTAAATGAGGAGTGAATCCTTCTAAATTTGCCATATTTTCATCAAGTTTAAAGCTCCCTTTTTATTTAAACTATTTAAAAAGTCAGCATGTATTCCCTAGAGAAGAAAGTCCAGCAAACTTCACTCCAGAAATATTTATCTTAGGGTTCATGGAAGATATCAGTCTACATCACAATTCTCAAGAGGAAAAAAATAGCCACTAGCAAGCAACTTTGCTTCAACCCTTAAATAGATTGCTGTTTTATGTTCTAAAATACACAGAATTATCATGTGTAATGAATAGTTATTGGATAAATTTAGATAAAACAAAAGAACTAGAATATATTATCATTAAAGTATATTATGTTTGGCAGTTGTAAAGATATTAGGTAAGTTTCTGTAATGATACATACTACATGAAACATGGCAAATGTTATTTGAATGTGATTCAAATAAATAAAGGATAACCTTCCTATGTATTATGTTATAAGCTAAATTCACAGCTCAAATGACTTAAAATGTTATTATTTTCACAGAATAAAATCTTTAAATATCTTGTCTCATTTCTATTTTCCACTCTCCTGCATTTCTATTTTCTCCCAATATATTTAATTTTAACAATACTTGATATTCTAAGTATATCGGTAATGAATTACAAGTACACAGGTTTGGCTTTAAGTGAACAGAACTGACTCTCACAGCTCTGACCTCTAGAACGAAGGTACAACTGCTGCCTCTTGAAGTGAGTGAGGATTATCCCCAACGTATGACAACTAGAGTATGTGGGGTGGCGGGGAGATGGTTTTGTTGTCTTCTTTTCCTCTAATACCTGCATTTTCTGCTGGAAAATAATTTGGGAATTTGGGAAGAAATACTAATCCTGACATGATGCTTTTGCACAGGCATTAGAGACCAAAAGCTGATAAAATTATTCACAGAAAGTGTGAGCTTCAGGATCACTACGTGGGAATCTATGTTGCTCTGAAGTACCACCTAACCATTTTCAGGTTAGAAATATCATAGTACACTCCTGCATCTACCCACATGGCATTGTCAGAGCAAAATCACCAAATTAAACACTAGTGACTTCAGAGTTGATTTACCTCCTTTTGGTCTAATTTGTAATCAGGGACTATTGTAAGCATACGGAAGGTTGAAAGCACATGAATTCCTGTCACCTCATCCATTCCAGACTTCAACCAAACCACTGACTTATTACTTGGAAAGAGCACCTAATTCACACTTCCAGTTCCATCTGAGACAGTTATTATTTCCTTATAGTTCCAGGAATGGTAGCTTAATTTAAAAAGAATACAGTGAGCTGGGAGAACAGCTGTGCCAGCAAAAACTGGCACTCTGTTGCTCTTGTCTTCCTTCCCAGAGGCTCCGCTTTCCTATTTCTCTGCTATTCTGGCATCTCTTTGAGAAAACTGCTGAGCCCATAAGATAGAGAGAAACCACACACACCACAGTGCTGTTAAGCACATAAAATATCAAGTGCATTCTTCTGCCTCAATGTCACACTTACCAGTTTCCAAAAGAGTGATGATGGTGGAGATGTTCCGATGTGGCTGTGGAGCTGGGTGAAAGATAAAACACCCACGTAGGTTAAATCCAAGAAAAAGTTAAGAGGCAGGGCTAAAGACAGGACCCTGGGGCCAGTTCAAAAATAATGCATGTGGTCAGGCAGTAGAATGTCAGAGCCACACAGCCAGCCTTTTATGGCAAAGAAGGTGGATAAATATAGCAGCAAATGAGGAAGGTAGTCCTAAACTGAGAGGAAAAGAGAGGCACTGGCTGATAGCTGCCTCAGTAATGTAATCATATTAATGCCAATCAATGGGTCTGGCCTGCTTAAACCAAACGTAGGATTTATATTTGGCTAGAGGAGCTATTTTCAATATCGCTTTATCACTGGGTATTTAAAAGTGCAACAGAAAGAGTGGTTTGTGTTGAGAGCTAAAAATAAGGGTAGTAATCTGATTCCCAACATGGACTTCATGGAATGTTAATGCCAAGACATGTTTCTGGGTGTGCTGTTCATAACACATGCAGAGTACATTTAAAAGACACAAGGTGAAAAAAGAGCTTGCAATTAACTAGAGGCAAAACAAACAAGAAGTGGATTACACATGGAAGCAACTGTGGCTTGATACAGTCATGCTTTTTTTCCATTTCAAGAAAATTTACAAAGTCACAGCTTTATGTTTGAATATCTGATTCCCTATTCATTAAGTAAAGCCTGTGCAAAGCAAAATGTTTTACTTTTCCTGAAAGCAAAGTAGAGTCATTCTATCTAACAAGAGATTTTCTTTCTTTGTGTTTTTTTTTTAGACTGTATAACTAAGGAAGAGGTAGTAATACCTGGTAATTAGGACCCCTGCTTTGGATTCATACCAGATATAGATTCCAGGCCATCGATGGCACTTAATAGCCAAATAACCTCAAGCATTTTATTTCTCATCCCTAACCTTCATTTGCCTTCTTTACAAAATTGGGATAACAACATCCAAATTATGGGACTGCTGTGGAGATTAAATGCGATAATACAGAGAAAGATTTAACACAGTGATTACCACAGAATAAAGACATAGTAAACATCAAATATTAACTGATAATAATAATTTAAAACCTCATTGTTCAGATTATATGTATTGAGCAGCTTATGTTCTAATAGTACTATTATATCGACTAAATACAGATCACTTGTATCTATCAAAATATTGGACAGACCCAATATGGTAGTCTACTTTACAAGTACTTCCTTGATGGTAACAACAGTTGACATGTTTCCAGAACCTGTGGTAAGCACTCTACATACATGATCTCATTATTTCTCACAATACCCTAAAAGGCAGGTATCATCAACTTCATTTTCAGCTGAGGAAACAGAGGCTCCAAGTGGCCAAATCATTTGCCAAAAAAGCACATAGCCAGTAAATGACATAAATGCAATACTTGTACATTCAGAGATATTTGAATTCCAAAGCTTGTGAACTTTTTGTCATGCATTGCTGTGTACTCCTGCAGTAATACTTCATTTGTAATAAACTAGATACTTTGAAACAGTTTTTCAGGTGCAATACAGGCCTCCACTTATAACTGATGGTCAGCTTGTGAGCTACCCAAAGTATATGAAAGAATCTATTCTACTTAATTCTGATCAAATTCAACCTGACATTTTGTTATGTAAATATACCTCTTGTGAGTGTGTATATGGACATTTTAGCTTTCTGGAATCCATAGGAAAATTTTACAAGCTTTTTGTCCCCCAAGTACTCATTTGTTCTCTAGACATCTGAAACAGAATAACAGTGGTGCTGCGGAATGTTGCCCACCAGCGATTGGAATGGTTCCCAGTGAGCTCTTTTTCTAGAGAACATGACAAATTGCTACAAATCTTCTCAAAGCAAAAGAGGAAAAATAAACAAAAATAAGAAATATAAATCATCATAATACTGCCTAATATTTAATGACCAGTTGCTATATGCTAGGCATTAATGCTGTTTTACAGTATCTATTTGGTCATCTTGCACACAAAAACTTTTTATGGGCTATGAAATTGAGATTTAGAGAGATTAATATCTTAAAATCGCATAGCTATTGTAGAATGTGACAGAAGATTCAAGCCTATGTCTGTTCTACACAGAGCCTACTCTTTTATATAACATATTACACTGGTTTTCAACCATGTAGTTGTGTGTGTGTATGTGTGTATAGATGCATAGATATATATTGTAGATAGATAGATAGATAGATAGATAGATAAGGAGCTATGTGCCAATAACATCCATTAGAAGGAAGAAGTATCACCAAAGAAGGGTTTAAGTTGTATTTCCTATGAAACATACTACTATTTATTAGATAAAGATGCACTGGGTTACAAAATACCCCAGATGTAAGACATAAGGCTACAAATATCAATACATTAATATATTTACTGAACTTCAATTCCTGTTAGGAATGAGGGAAGTCCACACACACTTATGGAAAAACTAAAATATAATTTATTTGTTTACACTCAGGATCCCAATGAAAGCCAAAGAGTTTATTTCAAACAAATATGCAAAACTGACAAAAGAAGTATGAGCAAGACCTAAGTGATCTTTCTGCTATAGCATCATCTGGATGCAGGCTTTTCTAACAAAATATTTATCCAAAATATAACTACCCATATAATAAACCATATACTGTGGTGTACTACATGATAAAACTCAAATTTTAAAAATTTAGTGGAGATTATATAAATGAATTATTGTGATTTAATTATAATTCCTTATAGAGCTATAATCATTTTGTTGATTACTCTGATTTAATCATAATGCCCTATAAATGTGTAATTATTCTGGAAATTTAATGTAATGATAATCAACTCTTGATTTCAAAATTTCCAGAAAACTTTTATTTTTATTTTTAAAGTATATTTTATTGATTATGCTATTACACTTGTCCCAATTTTTGTCCCCCTTTGCTGCCCTTCCATCCAGTCCCACCACTCCCTCAGGCAATCCCCACACCACTGTCCGTGCCCCTGGGTTATGCATATATGTTCTTTGGCTGCTTCATTCCTTATGCTATACTTTACAGCCCCATGGCTATTCTGTGACTACCAATTTGTACTTCTTAATCCCCTCATCTCTTCACCTATTAACCCATACCCACCTCCCATCTGGCAACCTTTTCTTAAATAAGTTCTTTTTAACATTTCATATAATAATGATTTGGTGATGATGAATTCCTTTAGTTGTTTCTTATCTGAGAAGCTTTTTATCTGCCCTTTAATTCTATATGAATACTTTGCTGGGTAGAGTAATCTTGGTTGTAGGTCCCTGTTTTTCATAACTTTGAATGTTTCTTGCCAATCTCTTCTAGCTTGGAATGTTTCTTTTGAGAAATCGGCTAAAAGTCTTATGGGAACTCCCCTGTAGGTAGCTAACTGCTTTTCTCTTGCTGCTTTTAAGGCTCTCTCTTTAACCTTTGGCATTTTAATTATGATGTGTCTTGGTGAGGGCCTCTTTGCATCCATCTTGTTTGGATGCAAGATGTTTCTCTGTGCTCCCTGTACTTGCATGTCTATTTCCTTCACCAAATTAGGGAAGTTTTCTTTCATTATTTTTTCAAATAGATTTCCAATTTCTTGCTCCTTCTCTTCTCCCTCTGGAACCCCTATGATGCCAAAGTTGTTCCAGAGGTTCCTTATACTATTCTCATTTTTTTGGATCCTTTTTTCTTCTTGTTGTTCTGATTGGTTGTTTTTTCCTTCCTTATGTCCCAAATCATTGATTTGATTATTGGCTTCATCCACTCTGCTGTCATTTCCTTGTAAATTGTCCAGAAGAGGGACAGTGGCCTCTGCCTGACTTCCTGCCTGGGAGAAAGCTATATCCCAGTTCTCACCTTGCTGTGAAACACTTCAGTTCCTTCTGCATGCCACTGGTGTTTTACAAGCTACTACCACAGTACTGGAGTTCAGAGGGAGTGAGTCTGAGTGAGTCCATGTATGGGTGCTCTAAGAGGAACTGCTTGGGTGTCCAGCAGTTTCTTCCACTGACTCTGTCCCTGATGGTTTTGCAGCCAGAAATTATGGGAACTTATCTTCCTGGCATTGGAACCCTGGGCTGGGGGTTGGGGCTGGTGTGGGGCTGGGACCCCATGCTCCTGAGATATCCCTTCCAAATTTTTATCCACTACACATGGATGTGGGACCAGCCCATTCTGTGTCTCTGCTCCTCCTACCAATCTGGATTGATGTGGTTTCTTTAATTCCATAGTTGTCAGACTTCCATTCAACTTGATTTATGATGGTTTTAAGTGGTGGTTGTTCTATAGTGTAATTGTAATTTTGATGTGGTTGTGCAAGGAAATGAGGTGTGTTTACCTATGCCACCATGTTGTCCAAAAGTCTCTGAAATAGATGGTTTTAAGGTGCATTCTAGTTCTAATAACTGTGCTACCAATCCAAAATGTGGCTATTTTTTTCATCTCTGGCTCATAAGTTAAGAACATCCTATGTGGAGCAATTTGCAACAGAATAAAATAAACCTTCCTTGTTCCAAAAATTCTGCTTCTACCTGCTAGCTCACATCCAACATGCTTTCTCTTGACAGTGTCATTTTATGACTTTAATCCCCATTATACAAAAAATAATCCAGAAAGATGTTTCAGCACATTAGTGGTTCTTTAAGTCTTTCTGTGACTATCAAGTCTCTGATGTGTTATGAGTAGAGCAGTGAGGAGGGAGGCAGTGGAGAGAAGTAATTATTGGAAAGGTCTAGAGGAAGGGGTCTAGGATGCTTACCAAAAGTCAATTTCATCTAGCTATGAAATGAACTACATCTACACTAGATGAATTAGATCTAGATCTAAAATTAGATTTTTGCTTATCATGCATCAGGACCTATAAGGCTACAAGGGGCCCGCATGTGCTCTTACCCAGGCAAGGGACTGAGGAGAACTGCCGGGGCTGACAGCCTGATCCTAGGAAAAGACTACTCTGTGATGTGCGACACTGGCAGAGATGCTGGTGGGATAAGACCTCAAGCCCTGCTCAGATCCCTGTTGTCTACGCCGTTGCTCCAAATTAGGTTCCAGGCCACCAGAAAGTACAAGCATAATTCCACAGTAGCCTTGGTTTACTGTGGAATGCTGTACCTGTGGCTGCAGAAATAGAGTTAATTTGTATTCTTTGTCAGTATCTCTCTCTCTCCTCTTCTCAACTCCCTGCCCATCATGACAAACTTCACCTGGTTCATTCAAACCTTCTTCCTATTTATTTATTTATTTATGTATGTATAGTGTCAAGAACAGTGAAGGTATACAATGGAATATTATTTGGCCTTAAAAATAAATGAAATCCTGACACATGGTACAACATGGATGATCCTTGAGGACATCACGGTAAGTGAAGTGAGTCACAAAAGGACAAATATTATATGATTCCACTTATATGAGTTACCTAGGGTAATCAAATTTATAGAGACAGAAAGTAGATAGTAGACCAGAGACTTGGGGCAGAGGGAATGGGGAGTTAGGATTCAATGGGTAGAGTTTCAATATGGGGTGATGAAAAACTTCTGGAGATGGATAGTGGTAATGGTTGCACAACAATGAAAGTACTTAATACCACTAAACTGTACATTCAAAAATGGTTGAAATGGCAAATTTTGTTATGTCAATCTTACCACACACATGTATCCACAGACACAAAACTAAGAAGGGTCAGAGATTTTACCCTACTTGCAAGCTAAAAAGTTAACCTGCTACAGTTTCATGCATGTTGACACAACATGAGACTTCTGGGTCAGAGTCAAAGGACATCAGTACTCACAGCAATAGCAGAAGCCAGAGCATCAGCACATTCTTTACTGGTTTGCTAACCCCCAGTTCCCACAGGGCAATAGGAAAAGGACCAGGTGACACCTGCACACACTGGGCTGCATTACAGGAGAGAAACTTTGAGCTTAGAGAAACTGCATATTTTATCATGAGCATTAAGCCTGCCTTCCCTTTGCTTTAAAGGCAGACAATCTCTTTATTATACTGGAGGGTTAACATGCCTGCCTTTTACCCTGTAGGGAGACACATTCTCTGTCTTCAAACATCCTTGAAAAGATAATCTGGAATAAAGGGAAGCCAGAGCCTTGTTTGCTAGATGTGCAAAAACATGGCAGGCTCAAAGAATTACCTCCCAACAATGAACATGTGTCATTTTTACAAAACCAATACTTCCTTTCTTTTTTTTTAAAGTGAGAACCAGACTAAAGAGCAACTTATCTGAATCCCTAGTGTTAATTTCTTTCCAACAGTTCTTTTGAAGTGTAATTTGCGTACCATAAAATTCATCCACTTTAAGAGTAAAGTTCACTTCTGGCCAAGATGGAAGCATAGGTAGACACACTGTGCCTCCTCATACAACCAAAAGAAGGACAACAACAATTTAGAAACAAAAAACAACCAGTACTGATAGAAAATTGAACTGTATGGAAGTCTGACAACCAAAGAGTTAAAGTAGATACATTCATCCAGACTGGTAGGAGGGCCATAGTCAGGCGGTTGGGCTGAAAGGGGTCGCAGTGAAGCAGTAGCTGGAGGACTCTGGTCTCGCAAGGCGGCAGCGGGCAGACCCAGTGAGGCAGCAGATTGTGAAGGGGCATGGCACAAGGCTCCTGGCAGATGGGAGGACCCACATTCACAGGCAGATAAACCAGGCAGCACTGGGGAGTGAGACAGACCACACAAGCCAGAGTTCGAGGAAATAGGGGAAATAAAGCGTCCAAACACCAACTGAAAACACCTATGGGGGTTGAGATGCTGGGAGATACTCCCAGCCTCACAGGACAGTTCATTGGAGAGACTCACAGGGTCCTAGAAGATACACAAACCCACCCACCCGGGAATCAGCACCAGAAGGGCCAAATTTGCTTGGGGGAGGCGGGGGAAGTGACTGAAATCTGGCAGAGGTGAAGCAAGCACCATTGTTCCCTCTCAGACCCTTGCCCCAAATACAATGTCACAACCCAGCAACTGGGTTACCCCATCCTAGTGAACACCTAAGGCTCTGCCCCTCCTTACATAACAGGTGCATCAAGACAATAAAAATGGCCCAAATGAAAGAAGAGGTCAAAGCTCCAGAAAAAATACAACTAAGCAACGAAGAGATAGCCAACCTATCAGACACACAGTTACAAAACACTGGTAATCAGAATGATCACAGAATTGGTTGAATTTCATCACAAATTAGATGAAAAAATGAAGGCTATGCTAAGTGAAATAAAGGAAAATATACAGGGAACCAATAGTGATAGGAAGGAAATTGGGACTCATATCAATGGAGTGGACCAGAAGGAAGAAAGAAACATCCAATCAGAAAAGAATGAAGAAATAAGAATTCAAAAAAATGAGGAGAGGCTTAGAAACCTCCAGGACATCTATAAATATTCCCCAACATCCAAATTATAAGGGTACCAGAAGGAGAAGAGGAAGCGCAACAAGAGGAAAAGTGATTTGAACAAATAATAAAGGAGAACTTCCCCAATCTGGCAAAGGAAATAGACTTTCAGGAAGTCTAGGAAGCTCAGAGAGTCCCAAAGAGGTTGGACCCAAGGAGCAACACACTGAGGCACATCATAATTACATTACCCAAGATTAAAATGAAGGAAAGAATCCTAGAAGCAGCAAGAGATAAGGAGGCAGTTATCTACAAAGGAGTTCCTATCAGACTGTCAGCTGATTTCTCAAAAGAGACCTTACAGGCAAGAAGGGGCTGGAGAGAAGTATTCCAAGTCATGAAAGGCAAGGACCTACATCCGAGGTTGCTCTATCCAGCAATGCTTTCATTTAGAATGGAAGGGCAGATAAAGTGCTTCTCAGGTAAGGTTGAGTTAAAGGAGTTCATCATCACCAAGCCCTTATTTTATGAAATGCTAAAGGGACTTATCTAAGAAAAGAAGATAAAGAAAAGACATGTATAGTAAAAGGACAGCAAACTCACAATTATTAACAACCACACCTAAAGCAAAACCAAAAGAACTAAGTGAACAACTAGAACAGGAACAGAACGACAGAAATGGAGATCACATGGAGGGTTAACAACAGGGGAGTGGAAGGAGGAGAGAGGGGGGAAAAGTACAGAGAATAAGTAGCACAGATTGTAAGTAGAAAATAGACAGTGGGAGGGCAAGAATAGTACGGGAAATGTAGAAGCTAAAGAACTTATAAGTATGACACATGAACATGAACTACAGGGGGGAATGTGGGTGGGATGGGGTGTTCAGGGTGGAGGAGAGTGAAGAGGGGAAATTGGACATCTTAGAATACTTAATTCCAGCTCCTTCTTGCCTGCAAGTTTTCTTTTGAGAAATCAGCTAATAGTCTTATAGGAACTCCTCTATAGGTAACTACCTCCTTTTCTCTTGTTGCTTTTAAGAGTCTCTCCTTTTTATTCTTGAATAATGTAATTATGATGTGTCTCATGGTGTGCTTCCTTGAGTTCAACTTCTTTGGGAATCTCTGAGCTTCCTGGACTTCCTGGAAGTCTATTTCCTTTGCCAGATTGGAGAAGTTCTCCTTCATTATGTTCTCCATTTCTTGGTCTTCCTCTTCTCCTTCTGGCACCCCTATGATTCGGATGTTGGAACTTTTGAAGTTGTTCCAGAGGTTCCTAAGCCTCTCCTTATTTTTTTTTTTTTTTGAGTTCTTGTTTCTTCATTCTGTTTTTGTCAAATGTTTATTTCTTCCTTCTGGTCCAAATCGTTGATTGGAGTCCCAGTTTCCTTCCCTTCACTGTTGGTTCCCTGTATAGTTTCCTTTATTTCACTTTTTGTAGCCTTCATTTTTTCCTCAATTTTGCAACCATACTCAACCATTTCTGTGAACATCCTGACTACCAGTGTTTTGAACTCTGCATCTGATTTGTTGGCTATCTCTTCATCACTTTGTTGTATTTTTTTCTGGAGCTTTTATCTGTTCTTTCTTTTTGGGCTACATTTTCTTGTCTTGGGCACCTGTTACATAGTAAGGAATGGAACCTTAGGTTTTCACCAAGGTGGAACAACCCACTTTTGCTGCTTTGTGGTGCTGTATGTGGGAACAATGCTGCTTGCTTGGCTCTTGGCTGGCTTTCAGTTACCTGCCCCGCTACCCACAGGCAAATTGCGGGCCCTTCTGGTGCTGATTCCTGGGTGGGTGGTTGTATGTACATCCTAGAACCCTGTGGGTCTCTTCAATTAACTCTCCTGTGAGGCTGGGAGTTTCTCCTGCTGCCTCAACCTCCATAGGTTTTTTCAGTCAGAGATTTTGATGCATTATTTCCCCTGGGTTTTCAGTCTGTCTCTCTCCCCAGTTGTTCCTCCTGGTTTAGCTGTACACAAATATGGGACCACGCACTCCATCAGCCACCCCCTTGCCACGAGTCCTCTCCAACCCAGCTGCCCCTCTCTGCCCCTTCTACTGGCCTGGAAGATGTTTCACGTTTAACTCCTTGGTTATTGGACTTCCATACAGTTTGATTTCCTGGCAGGTGTGGTTATTTTTTTATTTTAAATTTGTTGTTGTCCTTTAGATTGTGTGAGGAGGCAAAGTGTGTCTACCTATGCCTCTATCTTGGCTGAAAGTCAGATCACTTTCAATAACAATGAATGAATGCATTGCTATCCCACTTTAATTTGTTACCTAATCTCTAAATTTTGGGTACACAGAGCTTTCTAGTTAATCATTAAGACTAGAAGTTAGTACTAGGAATAAGAAGCCTCTAGCCCTGTCTGGTGTGGCTCAGTGGATTGTGTTCTTGGCTGCAAAACCAAAGGGTCACTGGTTTAATTCCCAGTTAGGGCATGTGCCTGGGTTGCATGGCCAGGTCCCCAGTTGGGGGACCTTAAGAGACAACCACACATTGATGTTTCTCTCCTTCCCTTTCCCTTTCTCTAAAAATAAATAAAATCTTTTAAATTTTTTTTGAAAAAAGTAAGCATCTTCATTTTCAGCCCAGCTCTTGTACCACATTTATGTATGTGTTCAAGGGGTCAAAAGGCCCTTCAGAAGCCTTTTAACCTCTCTGGCTGTGGGTTTTTTTGTTGTTGTTGTTGTTTTGGGGTTTTGTTTTTGTTTTTGCTTTTGTTTTTGTTTTGTAGCTCTCCTAATAGAGTACAACTGGAAGAGTTATTCTCTCTCGTGGCTACACATTAGAATCACCTGAGGTGCTTTGAAACTGTACTCAGGCTCTGACCATATTGTAGGTCAATTAACTCACAGTCTCTGAACATGTGATGTAAATGGTTTTTTAAAATAATTATATATTCTTCCAGTTTATTAAATAATGAAACAAGGTTTATGCCACATATTCCAACAATGTTTAAGGAACTCAAACTATGAAGGCTTATAAAAACTTTATAGTCTTTACATAATATATAGTATTTCTAGCAAAAAAAAATATGGAGAATAGGAAGCAATTTTTATGTCACAGATCAGCAATATTTAGCATCAACGATTACACAAATCCACAAGGAAACAAAAAAATCCTCTTTTCTTTTCATTTTGGTTATAAAAGATAAAAATCCTTACACCACATTTAAGCAGTATCCAAGGGGGTAGGTGGGGAAGTTATAGCCACATCCCTGAAAACAAGGGGACCAAGTCTCTCAAGTCCTTAGGGTCTTTCTTGGTTAGAAGCTTCAACAATTGCATTAAATCTTTCAGAAAGCAGGAAAAAGCACAACAGGTTAAGATCCTGCTCTATAAAGTGTTTAATAAATCTACACTGAAGAAATACTATATTTTTTGTCTTCAAAACATGCTTAAGTTTTACAATGTAGTTTAAATTTCTTTTCATTCTGGTATGAACATATATATAATTTTAATAAATCAAAATAATAACAATGAATGCTGTATGATATTTACTTAGAAATTATATGCACACTTAATAAATAAAATGTTTTCTATATTTAAAAAAAGAATGGTTCATAAAAAGTAACCTTTAACTCAAGGAACTCAAAAATAAAAGCCTTTCTATAGAAAGCCCTTACTGCATCAATGAGATGTTTTGATAAGAATAAAGAATGTTTTTAAAAGCTCCTAAATAATTCTATGTCCAGGTAAATAGGAAGAATAATCTTTTAGGTCTCTTTCAGTCCTAAAATGATAAAATACCTCTGAATCAAAAAGAGAGCTATAAATATTTTGTGCAGCCCTGACTGGTGTGGCTCGGTGGATGGATTGTCAGCCTGTGAACCAAAAGGTTGCTAGTTCGATTCCTGGTCAGGGCACATACCTGGGTTGTGGGCCAGGTCCCCAGTTGGGGAAATATGAGAGGGAATTGTACATTGATGTTTCTATCCCTCTCTTTCTCTCTCCCTCCCCCTCTCTCTTAAAATAAATAAAATCTCTTTAAAAAATAAATATTTTTACAAGTAGAAGTTTGTCTTTTCAGTTACCTCTTTGGGAAGAATTTCCCCAGAAAGGGGCTATGAATTGAAGACTATGTTTTGTGAGATTGCTATTTAGAATAGTCAAGCTAATCTATAAGCCACTACCAAATGGAATCTATCTTCATTGCTCCACTACTATTGGAATGTATAATTTAATTTATTTTAGTAAGTTTAATGAATGTGAGATATACCTCATAGCTATTGTTATTTTTTTTTTAATTTTTAAAATTATACTTGGCATACAATATTAGATTCAGATATATAACATAGTGATCCAACACTTATATACCTTATGGTGTGATCACATTGTCTATTTTTAAACACATTTTTAAGAAATATTTGTGAAGCTGGACATTTCCTTGAATGTTAGCTAACCACTTGGTCTTCCTTTTGTGTGAGAGTTCTTTTGACTTTTGCCCAGAGATTATTTTTCCTGAGATAATTATTAATCTGTTAATATAATAATAAAATAACTAATATAAAATAGGAAAGCTATCATTAATTAAGACCTACTGTGGGCTAGATAACTGTATCATGTTTTACACATTTTTTTCCCACAAAATCCTACAAGGCACTCATCATCCCAATGTTATAAATGAGAAAACTAAGGTTCAAAGAATAACATTAGGCAAGTTACCCAAAGTCATATAGCTTTTATTCTTCTCCCCAGCCAAGAAGACCTGGGTTTGTCCCAAGCTCCATCTGGCTCCAAAGCTCCATTCTCTTTACTAGACAGGTAAGCATTCGATGCCTGCCCTGCTCACAGCACCTGCTGATGTTTTGTAGCATGCGATTCCTGTTCTCTGAGAAGAGGTGATGGGTTATTTCAGACCCCAAAATAACTGATATATATCCTGGCCAGCAGCTTGGATATGTGGCCTGGGTTAAAAACATGAACCAAGCCAATCACATTCATCTCTTGAGAATTTAAATTTGGAAATACTGAGCATTAATGCAATTAATAGAAGGAGCTAAAGTCAAAAAGCCTGAACCAAGAGATGCTATGGGTATATTTGGAATCTGAGGAGCCATGGAAAGCTGAAATTATGAGGGACCAGACTAAGGTTAGCAGAGAAAGGCAGTTGGTAGACAGAAAACAAAATAAACGAGCTTAAAGAAGCAGATGCACTTAGGGAACAACCATTTGTCCCATGGGAGAAAAACCAGAGTCAATCTGTCAAGCTACCTCTCTTTTTAGCAACCCTCTTCTTTAGATACAGGTCATGTATATTCCTAAAATATGTATCCTTTTGCTTGTGTTAATTGGACTGTATCTCTGTTCCTTGCTATCAAACAAGCCAAAATAAAACACATCTTATTAAATTTTAAAAATATTCTGGATATTAAGCTTTTATCTATCATATTTATTACAAAATATTTCCATTTCAATTCTTTCATTGTTTTTTTCATTACATTTTGACTTTTATAGAAGTAGAGTCATCAATCTTATAATCAGTAACACTTTCTCCAGTCAAATCTTATATTTGTGCAAACTAAAGTGACAAGGTTAGTGGTTGCCTGGGGATGAGGGAGGGGAGAAGTGGGAGGAGTTGATGGAATGGATTACAAATGGGCATGAGGAAACCCTGGGTTGCAGTACCTTGATTGCGGTGATGGTTTCACAAGTGTATAAATGTGTCAAAACTTACCGCACTGTATGCTTTAAATATGTGGAGTTTACTGTATGCCAATGATACTTTAGTTTAAACCATCTAAACTACTTATATTCTTCTCCCCAACCAAGATATACAATTCTCTTCATTCAAATTACTATGCTTTGTGTTTTATGCTTAACTGTAACAATATTTGTAGCATATGCTATGAGAATTTTAAGTTTATTTCTATAATTTTTAATATTATATTTTCAATGGCATTTCATAATTATTTCTTTTACCATGTTCATTACACTTGAAGTCATATGCTGAGCCTTATAGTTTTAATTCTATTTCTATTAATATTTTTCATTCCTCAGTCAATTTTTCTATTTTTAAACCTAATACTATCTAGTTTGGAGGTTTGGAATTTTGTTCCTTTGTAATATTTGTGATGTTTTAAAGTTATGTAAAGGGCTTTACATTAGGTAAGAATGCTAATGTTAGTTTACACACACACACACACACTATTATTCTTACATAATGTAAATTTAATGTAACTGTTATATATTATTTTAATTGAAACCTGAGGCATTTCATATGAAAAGAGTTTAAATAGAAAAAGAACTTTAAGAACTAATATAAAAGATTTCATTCATTAGTCTCCTCTACCTTGGACAGTAATTTTTATTCAGTTTATATGTCCAAACAAGATCTAACCTATCTGTGGCTAATCTGGTCATCTCAACTACCTATGTACCAAGATAACATCCACAGTTTTCACCGTGGACCTGGCAGGCCATACAGAAATTTGATAACATTTATCTAGCTGAGTTTCAACACAGACCTATTTTCGTCATTTAACCGCTTCCTAAATCTTCCCCTTTTTTTCCTACTACCATTGCCCCAAAGTTCTTGAATATGGTTTACATTTTTAATTTAGGTTTTAATGAGCACAGATGACATGCCTGACAGTGTGCTAGGTAATGGGAATACAAAGAGAAGAAGGTACTCTTAGGAAGTGTATTTACCTTCATATTATGATTCTTTCTTCTTCTTGAAGCAAGTAATGAATTGTGTTGCATACAGTAAGACTCTGGAGAATACTGACCTTGGCAAAGTTCCTTCAAACATAATTTCTGGCTCTTTGACCTTTCAGATTACTGGACAATACTGCCAGACCAGTGCTTTAATGCTTTACTGAATCAGCATTTACTCCTTGGAGCAATGCAAAAGGAGTGTTCTGTGTTAAATGTTGACAAATTATATAAAATGGAGACTGTCCATACAAATTAGTTTCATTTACCATTATTTCTGTAGGAGTAAGAAAAACTCAGAATAATACTGTTGGCTAGCAAAGCAGGTATTTTCCCAAGGCACTAATTTCAATGGAATTAAGTCTTACTGGAAAGCCCACAAGAGACCATACAGTCTCTTTTCCTGGGACGACCAAAGAAATAAGTCAACATTTTGGGTAAATATTCCCACTCCAAATTATTAACACAGTCATTCTTATCAAAAGTTAGCATGCTCCACTAATCAATGTATCATAGAGGCTTTGAAATCATACAGACCTGTGTCAGATTCCTGCCTTTCCTCTTTCCTAAAATATGATCTTGGGCAGGTTATTAAGCTCTCTAAGCTTCAAGTTCCTCACCTGTAAAATGAATGTGACAGTAACTACCTTGCAGGGCAATGACTGAGAGGTAATGCTAATAAAACACTTAGCAAAGTGCCTGGCTCCATAAACAATAATTTCAATAATTCATTATCTCATTATTTTTTAAAGTATACAATGAAAAACTTCTACTTACCTAGTGTAAAAATAATATGGGATATGTTTACAAGCTAGTTGGAAAGCAAGTCAAACATACACTCAAAAATAAAGAACAATCAACATTGATTTAATATTTTTTAGTGCAAAAGGATATTAAACATGAGGTCATGTTATTTCAGAATTCTGGCAGATGTCCCAAAGGCTGAGCATATTAATAGTAAGATCTATCCAGGACATGCTAAATCAAGATATTTGAAATCAACTTTGTGACTGACTCCTTAATAGTTGACCTCAGGATTCTAAGAGGCAAGAAGATCGATCTTTAAACCTGAGTCTAAAAAGACCGGCACCCCTGATGTTTTCTGGAGTTGTAAGGATTTTGTGAATCAATTCCACACACATACCTTGTGTGAAGAGTAGGTGATGCTTTTCACAGCACTTTGAAGATATTACTGCACCACCTTCAGCATCTATTATTGTTGCTGGAGGAAAGCATTCTGCTGGTCTAATTCTTGTTTCAGTGTAGGCAATCTGTCTTTTCTCTCTGGAAGTTTTTACTATTTTCCTTTTACCCTTGATATTCTGAAGTTTCACTGTGATGTGACTTGGGATAGTTTTATTTTTATTTTTCCTGCTTCATATTTGCAGTGCACTTTCAACCTGAATGAAGATTTTAGATTCTCTTTCAATTCTAGAAAACTCTCAGTCATTATCTCTTTTAATATTGTTTTCTGTCATCCTCTTTTTTTTTTTTATCTTGTTCTGGATTTCCTGTTAAATACATAATGGATTATCTCAATACATTCTCCATGACTTTTGACAGCTCCTCTATATGTTTTATCTTTTTGTCACTTTCTGCTGTTTTGGTAAAGCCTCAACACTATCTTTTAATCCACTATAGTGGTGCCTTGGTACTCACCATTAATTCATTCCAGAACTTGTGATGAGTGCCAAAACCCATGAGTACCAAGCAAGCACCAAGTGCTGAAACATTTTTTTTCTCATCAAAATTTGACAAGTGCAGGGTTTGATGAGTTCTGAAGCAGACAAGTACCGAGGTATGACTGTACCTCAAACGGTCATTTTCTACTATTACTGTATTCCACCTTCAAAACTATTTCTTCCCATGTTCCTTATTTCAATGATTGGCATTAACATCTGTCAGATATCCTGATTCATTCTTCTCCCAGGTTTACCCTCTATGAATCCTCTGTACTATCAGCAATTTAAAAATAATACTATTCTGGGGCAGTGGGATCCAAGGAGGAGGCTCCGAATGCTGCTCAGAAACTGAACACCTAAGTTCCCGTGCCCTATACACTCAGCCTGGAGGCATCAAGGACAAGTACAGGACCCTCCTTCAGGACCAGACCAACAACATCATCCTTAAAGATCTGGAAAAATTCAAATTGGCCTCCAAGGAGGAACTCCCCATTAAGATCACAACAGGCAGTGTCTGGTTTAGCTTCCTAGAGAACCACAAGCCGGACAAAGACAACCTCTACTACACTGAGTGCATCTTTGAGGCCACAGGTAACATATGCAATGGAAAAAAATAAAGCAAAGGAGGAAAATGCAGGAGGTGGAAGATGAATAATGAAAGTTTAAATATACTGACCAAAGAAGGTGTTACTGAGATAGAGATATTTGATTAAAAGACTTGAAAGAGTTGAGGGATAAATAAATGAAAATATTAGAAGGATCATTGAAATCAGATGGAACATCAAATGCAAAGGTGTTGACGTGGAAAACCTGACTTCTTCAAGAAATAGCAAGTAGATCATTGTGACTGAGCAACTGGGGAGGGCAGGCAATAGGAGATAAAGTCAGAGAAGTTCCCAGAGGCTGATCTTTTGGGACTTGTAGGCCATTGTAAAGTATTTGGCTTTCACTCTGAATGAGGTAACACAGCATTAGAGGATGTTGAGCCGAACAATGACATGATCTAACTTATTATTTGAAATAATAACTCTGTGGCAGTATGGAGGTACAACATATGGGAAGTAAGAAGATGAGTTAGAAGGCTTTTGCAAAAATCCAGGCTTCAGAGAGGATACTATCCTTGCACTAGGATAATATTCTGATGTATTTTGAAGAACTTAACAGGTTTGCACTAATTACTGTTCTAGACCCTGGAGATACCTTATTGAAAGGTTAGATTAGGGTCATGAAAGAAAAAGAAGTGGCAAAGATGAATCAAACTTTTTTCTTCTGAGCAACTTAAAGTATGGAATTGCCATTAACCTACTTAGAGAAGACAGCAGGAAAATAAAGCTTTAGAGGTATGATTCAGAGATTTGTATTAGACTATGAAGGGTGAGATGCCTACTAGACCTCCTCATGGAGATGTCAAGTGAATATTTAGATAAATGAGTCTGGAGTACAAGGCAGAAGCCTTGGCCAGAGGTATATACTTGGGAGCAATCACTGTTTATGTAGTTTTAAAGCCATGAGAGTGAATGAGACCAGCTAAGGAAGGAGTGTTGACAGAAAAGAGAGCCAAGCACTGAGTCCTTGGCTACTTCAAGGGACTGGGGAAATTAGAAAAACTGGTAAAATAGACTGAAAAGTAGCCATAAGGAAGGATGAAAACCAGGAGAGTGCAGTGTCCTGGAAATAAAAGAAAAAAATGTTTCAAAGGTGAGGAAGTGATAACCTTATCAAATTTGTTTGAAGACTGAGAATTGGTCAAAATGATATTGAGGGCATCAGTGTCCTTGATAAGCCCACACTTTTGTGGAGTGGTTGGGAAAAAGGCCTTATTATAGAGGGTTTAAGGGAGAACTGGAGCCAGTGAATATGGGTGACTCTTTTGAGGAGTCTTGTTAAGGGGAATAAAGAAATAGGACAGTAGCTGGAGGAAAATACATTAGGAAGAGGGTTTTTTGGTTTTTGCTTTTGTCTGTATTAGTTTTCTATTGCTGCTGTAACAAATTACCACAAATTTAGTGGCTTAAAACAACACAACATAATGATCTTACAATCTGGTAGGTTAGAAATTCAACCTGGGCCTCACTGGGCCAAAAATCAAGATGTCAGCAAGAAAGTGTTCCTTTGCAGAGGCTCTGGGGGAGAGTCCATTTTTCTTGTCTTTTCTAGCTTCTAGAGGTCACCAGCATTCCTTGGCTCAGGTCCCCCTTCTTCCATCTTTAAAGTCAGCAACACTGCATTACTCTGACCATGCTTCTACATTTATACCTCCTTCTGACTGTCTTATCCTGCTTTCCTGTTCTACTTTTAAGGCCCCTTGTGATACATTGGGTCCCCTAGGATAACAGAGGATAACTTTCCTATTTTAAGATCAGCTCATTATCAACCTTAATTCCTTTTTGCAACATAACCTAACATATTCACAGGTTCTGGAGATTTGGATATTGACATCTCTGGGGAGTCACAATGCTGGAACACATTACAGCATACTTGTTGATGGAAATAATCATAAAGAGAGAGAACTTGATGATACAGGAGAGGGCTGAATCATTGGAGTGACAAAGAACAAATTCAGGACTGCCTTTCCATAGGAGCAAGAAAGGTTTCTGTCTATTTCAGAGAGGAGCTTGAAAATAACATAAGGGGAAACTTCCGGCAAGATGGAGGAATAGGTGGACACACCGTACCTCCTCGTACAACCAAGATTAGAAAACCAATAATTTACAACAATAATTTACTATCAGAATAACACCCAGATCCGGCAGAGGATTTATCTGAATGGAAGTCAGGCAGCCAAGAGGTTGAAGTAGACACGTTCATCCGGACTGGTAGGAGAAGACCAGCCGGGCGGGCGCGGGGCTGGCTCGGGTCGGCGGCGCGCGGAGGTCGGGGGAAGGTTTGGCGCGAAATCGGCGCAAAAGCCACCCGGCGCAAAAGAAGGCAGCGGTGATCCCTGAGTACGCAAGCTGCGGCTGGCAGACCCAGAGGGGTAGCGATTGTGGACCAGGGCAGAACTCCAGGCCTGGAAGCCCAGACAAGGGTCTGAGTCCAGGGGAACGGAACTATCGCCATTGTTTTCTCCCACCCCGCTCCCGCCCCACCCCCACATATAACGTCACAATCTAGCGACTGGGGTGCCCAGCCCCGGTGAGCACCTAAGGCTCCGCCCCCCACCGTAACAAGAGCAACCAGACCGGAAAAAAAAAAAAAAGAAAGGAGAGACAGGGGGGGAAAAAAAATGTTTTCAACAGAGCAGATCAATCCCCCAGGACTCGTCCTTTTGAGCGACCAAGAATTAGCCAATCTATCAGATGCGCAGTTCAAAACACTGGTGATCAGAAAGCTCACGGAACTGGTTGATTTTGGACGAAATTTAGATGAAAGAATGCAGATTACCATAAAACAGATGCAGGAAGACACGCGGAGGAGAGCCAATAGTGAAGGAAGGAATATGAGTCTCAAAACAATACAGTGGACCAGAAGGAAGATAGAATTAACCAAGCAGGAAAGCATGATGAAATAAGAATTCAAAAAATTGAGGAAAAGATTAAGAGCATCCAAGACACCTTTAAACGTTCCAATATCCGAATTATAGGGGTACCAGAATTGGAAGGGGAAAAGCAACAGATTGAGCACGTATTTGAACAAATAATAAAGGAGAAATTCCCCAATCTGGCAAAGGGAACAGTCTTCCAAGAAATCCAAGAAGCTCAGAGAGCCCCAAAGAAGTTGGATCCAAGAAGAAACACACCAAGGCACATCATAATTACATTAGCCAAGGTAAAAACGAAGGAGAGAATCCTAGAAGCAGCAAGACGTAAGGGGACAGTAACCTACAAAGGAGTTCCCATCAGACTGTCAGCTGATTTCTCCAAAGAGACCTTACAGGCAAGAAGGGGCTGGAAAGAAATATTCCAAGTCATGAGAGACAAGGACCTACATCCCAGATTGCTCTATCCAGCAAAGCTCTCATTTAGAATGGAAGGGCAGATAAAGTGCTTCTCAGATAAGGTCAAGTTAAAGGAGTTCATCATCACCAAGCCCTTATTTTATGAAATGCTAAAGGGACTTATCTAAGAAAAGAAGATAAAGAAAAGACATGTATAGTAAAAGGACAGCAAACTCACAAATATTAACAACCACACCTAAAGCAAAACCAAAAGAAACTAAGTAAACAACTAGAACAGGAACAGAACCACAGAAATGGAGGGCACATGGACGGTTAGCAGCAGGGGGGTGGGAGGAGGAGAGAGGGGGAAAAGGTATAGAGAATAAGTAGCATAGAATGTAGGTTGAAAATAGATAGGGGGAGGGCAAGAATAGTACGAGAAATGTAGAAACTAAAGAACTCATAAGTATGACACATGGACATGAACTAAAGGGGGAAATGTGGGTGGGAGGGGGGCACAGGGTGGAGGGGAGAGAAGGGGGAAATGGGACAACTGTAATAGCATAATCAATAAAATATATATTAAAAAAAAAAGAAAAGAAAATAACATAAGGGAACAAATGCTGGATGGCAGGTAGATATGGTGGTCGGAACTTGTTGGAGTCACTTTTTTTCTCAGTGACCTAGAAACAAGGTCATAGACTAAGACCAAGAATGGGAGGTGTTGGAGGGATAAGAAGAAATTATAAAACTGACATATAAGAGAGCAAAAGCATGAAAGGACTAGAGAAATATCATGAGCATCAAGGTAGCATCAAGAGCCTGTGATCAAGCCCTGGCTGGCGTAGCTCAGTGGATTGAGCGCGGGCTGGGAACCAAAGTATCCCAGGTTCAATTCCCAGCCAGGGTACATGCCTGGGTTGCAGGCCATAATCCCCAGCAACCGCGCATTGATGTTTCTCTCCCTCTCTCTCTCTCCCCCCCTTCCCTCCCTAAGAATAAATAAATAAAAAATCTTAAAAAAAAAAATTCTCCCTTTAAAAAAAAAAAAAAAGCCTGTGATCACTAAATGTAAAGTGTGACCATTCATCTTGTTTCCTCCAGTAGAGCAGACAAAGCATCGGTGTAGTAATTTGCCAGGGTAGGATAACTGCTTTACAAACTCCGAATTTCAGTGCCTTAACACAACCAAAGATGATTTCTCACTAAGAAATTTACATAGATTGTCTCACTTAATCCTCACAATGGTTGAATATAGTGACCATTATTATTATTATGTCCCTTTTCAGATGAGGAAATTAAAGAATTTCTTGAAGTAAGCCTAAGCTATAATTTTTGCTTTAGATATTAATTTTGGGGGGTACTTAAAAATAATATTTGCCTCCTGGTCACCTTCAGACAATTAAGCCCACTGCTCCCTTTGCCTGGAATCTCTCCTCTCTTTCCTCACTGACTTCTAGAATCAGCTCTGCAATAGTCCTCTGGGAGAAACCTTTCCACAAATCTCCAGACAGGTTTATTTCCTCTTTGTGTTCTTTCTATAGACCTTACATAATTGCACTATAATAATCTGTTCCACAATTATTCCCTGACACCCCCATGCCTTTGCAATCCTTTCTATCCCCTCTCCCCTCATCCAAGAGATAGCAATGATATTCTATTTCAAAAATCATAAACCACAGCACCCACCACAGTACTTGGCAATGCAGTTACTGTTTATCTGTTCATGAAGTGGAAGAAAAGAAGGAAGATAAACAAGGCAATTCTTTGACACTACAGAAGGAAAATAAGTATCTGCTCCCTTTGGAGCTGAGTGGAAAACTAAACTATCCATTTCATTGTTATGGGTTAAAGTTTTCTTTACGAAGGACAGTTGTGGAAGGCTTGAGCTCTCCATTGTGGTAGACCACCACTCAGTGGAGGTGTGTGTGCACTGCAGGGAGCTCCAACTATAGGGTGCTCCTCCTGCTTGCTGCCCAAGACAAACTCCAAGTACAAACTGTAGTCACCCACCATTCACCCAATCTGCCTTCTGAGCTGTCACTGCCTCCACCTTAGGACCTAAGCCATCTAGCTCTGTGCCCCCCACCTTTTGTGATGAGACACTTAGGAGCTCTGTTAAATTGATGATCTCCTTAGACCTGCCCTAGATGATTCTGATTCAGTGGGTGGAATAATTTGTATTTTTTAGCTAGTACTCCCAAGATTCTTACTATCAAGGCTAGGAAATTAATCATCTTTATTTCAGTCACACTGTAGAATTAGGGCAGCTATTTACTTTTCACTGACTTTAAGTTAACTTTATTTTTTTAATCTACTTCAAAGATTTTTATTTATTTTTAGAGAGGGGAAGTGAGAAAGAAAGAGAGGGAGAGAAACATCAATGTGTGATTGCCCCTCCTGCCCCCAACTGGGGACCTTTGCAACCCAGGCATGTGCCCTGACTAGAAATGGAACTGGTGACCCTTTGCTTCACAGTCCAATGCTCAATCCACTGAGCCACAACAGCCAGGGCTGGACTTTAAGCTAACTTTAAATATATTATTGGTTAACAGATGAAATGTTCCTGAAGTCCTTGAAGGTATAGCTTAATACTTATATAATTCTGCAGCTTTTACCTGTCTTTTCAACAGGGTGATTCAAGTGAGAGCAGCTTTTGAGAGTACCATGGGGCTCCAAACTTCAGAACTGTTCTGACACAGGAGTCAAAATAAGTATTGAATTGAAACTTAGTGCCAATATAATGATCCCGGCATTATCGAGTCCTATTCACCTCCTTCTTGGATGAAGTCAGAGATCTGAGGTGACCAGCACCATAGTCTTCCTCACCAGACTTTGGACAGAAAAAGACAGAATCGGGGAACCCTACCTCTTTTCCCTGAACAAGATGCACTATTAGAAGCTGTCCTAGGCAAGAAGAGCTGAGAAAAAAATAGGCTTGACTATCTATTCCTATTTTTAACAGCCACAAGTCTGCAACATAGTGAGAGGTAGGGTATGGGTTTTGTAAGTTCTTGTTGCTGGTCGCCTGTCTTCTTGGTCAGATACATTTAGGTTCTTCTTGTTAATCGGTGTCAGAGGGGCTCTTCGGGTAGGAAAAATAACAGCCAACGTTTTTGTAGAGCAAGTTGGTCTTCAGCCATTTGTGACTTTATGAAATCCGTCTGGGCCAAAGAGATAATGGCCGCATGGCTGAGGGACCTCGGTACTTCACAAAACTTGCTCACGTGTGAAAGAGGCGGGACTCTTCATAAAACAGCAGGGTATACAAATAAGAAATCATTCAGGGATTACGTGCGCCCCCTCGGGGCGCACAGGCGAAATCCCAACCTCTGAAAGTCCCAAATTCAGGCGTAAACCCACCTGGCGGCAGTCCCCGCCCTCGGCGCTCGAGGGCAGGACGAACGCCAGTCACGTGGGCCTCGCAGCCCTCTCTGCTTATTTCCCTTACAAGGACTTGGACTCACGAGCCCTGGCCCCTAAGCCGTACTTTGGTACGTGAACAGAAGCAAACTCACAGGACGGACCCTACCATCTGCTCACATGAAAGGGGGGAAGAAGGAAATACATGTAAGAGTGGGTAAAAAACCACAAAAACTCAGACATAAGACCCACCGAACCACTACATATTACTATATTTCTAAGTCACAGCTTTATATTCTTCCCCGTGCACTCAGTCAAAATCGTGCCCTTAGAGCGTTGGTAACTGAGCCCCCCCCGTTAGGCCCTCTCCGTTGGCCTGGAATGGTAACTTGGCTTCCTTCCGGTTTTTAAGCGGAGGCCGGAAGTGTTGGGTGTTAGCGACTTTGGGTGTAGAAGGGTGGTGAAAGCCGCACCTAGGTTTGCGAGAAGGGTCACCGAAGCGCTCAGATTCTCGCGGTTGTGCAGGGTGAGTCGTGCTTGCGGACTGGCGGGTGGGACCCATCCCGCAGACCTGTCTCCTCGGGGCGTCTGGGAGAGCAGCGGCGCACCTGAGCCGGTGTGGTAACGGATTCCCCGGTTTCAAAGGCCATGGTCCCAGTGGCACAACCGCGCGACCTTAGTTCCTTTGCCTAACTTGGAGTTTGGAAAGTGTGGCTTAGCTCCCCGCGCCGCGAACTTGGGCGATAGCCGAGCCCGTGAAACCCGAGCCTCGGGGCTTTTGACTCCGGTACTATGTTTAGTTTCTAACGTAAACTTACCCGATTCAAGAGAGTTTGCGCGAAAACTAGCCCAGCCCCGCTGCTGCAGCTGTTGCTGCAGCTGTGGAGCTACATTTAGTAGGAAGAATGAACTCAAATTAGGTTTCTCAGCGCAGTTCCCACTTCTGTAACTAGAACTTTTTAAAATTAGTTGGACAAAGAGGGGATTGGGGTTTAGTTTGAGGTTTGAGAAAAATTCCAAAAAACAACATCGCCTTTTTGGGTGGAGACTTTGGATTAAGTCAATTTCCAGTGTTAATTTTTAAGTAGTTGAGCATATGAAAACATGTATCAGTTCTTTACAGAACTTTGGAACAGAAATATGCACTCAGTTGAGATTTTAACCTAAGTGCAAAAATTTAATATCTAAAGGTGAAAAAGTGGTAGTTTCTTAAAATTGCTAAAGGCTTTTGGTAAAATTTACTTAGAAAAGCTTTTTATTTTCAAGTGAAGCTTTAGTGGCAAGTGAACCCTGATAACTAATTGCCTTTGTCAAGTGCTAAGAACTTTTTGGGTGTGGCAGGCTTGAGAAAACTAACCGTACCTTCAACCGGAAGTTTGCGCAGTAATTGAAAACTTGGTTTAGTTAGAACGGATGCACCAATCTGAAAGTGTACTTCTAAAAAACTGTGTTTGGCACCAAAAAGTTACATATGCCTAGCTTGAAAAAAAAGGGCATCGATTAAGTTATTTGATTTAGATTTGGGAAGTTGACCAAATTTTTCTAAGATGGGAGTTTCTCCTTAAAAAAATGTATCATATCTCTTAAGTACTGTCAATTTGAGTGGTAGTTATGTAAGTCTAGTTTACATTTTTACAACATTAAAAGTGTTGGACCGTAAAGTTCTACTAGAGTAACTTAATGTGATATTAGTATGGATTAATTCCATTTTATAAATGAAAGCACAGTATCTAGAGATTCTGAAAAAACCTTCTGATTGCCCTTGGTGTGTGGGGAGAATCCTCTGAAGATTTTTGTTTTTCATTTCTCCCACCACTTAATCTAGTTTAACATCTTCCTTACGTGTATTTCTCCTTTTGACATAACCCTAAATGATTTTCTACCTACTTAATCAAGCAGAAATAAAACCACAAAGTCATTGTCACCAACTCTCCACTCCTTGATTTAAAATGATTATATTCCCTTTAGGTCTGTAAACTGAATCTCCTTGACTGTCGTTGACTGTTTCTTTCACTTTCTCAGGCATCTGAAATCTGTATGTGTATTTCATAGAAGTCTGCTATGCAAGTCACTGCTTTTAAGTCTCACACAACACATGTCCCTTCACACATTAAATATTTGAAAAATCGATTCTAGACTCTTAGAATGAGTAAGATCTTTACAATTTGGAAACCTCAGGTGCCTACATGGCAATCTTACCATCATAAATAAAGAATACTTACATTGATAATGTGAAATGTTTTCATTTTACCCCAGATTTTTAACTTTCTGTGAGAGTTGTGCATTTGCTGAGGTCTTGTTACATGAAGACAGTTACAGTCTTAATTGTTCAGGGAAAGTAAAAATGGACAGAAAACCAGAGAGTGATGACAAGGGAGTATAATGACAATATCATAAGTAATTTGGTCCTTGGGATCATAACACTATTCCTGATTTGGCTTCCTCTCCATCAGTGTTTATTCCACTGCATACTTTTAGTGTGGTAGGAAAAAATAAACTGCACTTTCCTTGTTTTGAAACAACTAACTGTGAAGTTAAACTCCCTATCCCTGAAATGCTCTAGGTTTAGATGGGAAATTAACACATAGAACAAAATACAATCTTCTTAGTAGTAACTTGCCCAATGTTATGCTACCAGTTTTGGTAAAATTAAGACTAACATCTGATCTCTTAATCTTAAGAATCTCACATAGCTTCTAAGCCAACAGTGTTTTTCAGGGTCTTTTATTTCCCCCCTCTGAATTTGTCAGAAACAAAGATATTTTCTGAACTCATGGTATTTGATAATCATGTGCCACTTTTGAGTTATTTTTCATTATTATCACACGTTTTAAATTGAGAGTCATACTTCTGGAATGAAAACTATGTGACTCATTTCAGAAGTTAAACCAATCATTTATTTATAGTTGCCTCCCCAACAATATTTTAGGCTCCTTGAAGACACTTGCTTTGTATTTCTTAATTCTTAAATTATTTTCAATACTAGGGACATTTGGTGCACATTAGTGCCATTAACTGATCAAAATAAAGGTTGATGATTCAGTATTGAATGAGTGAAAGAAAAGTTCTATGAAATACCATTGTCAGTGCTGACGCAAAAAATTTATAACTTAAAACTATAATGCATTCACAAATTTAAAGAATGCATCAATAAAAGAAACATTAATCAATACATCAGAACTCTGTATATATTATTTTATAACCCAAACTAAGCATTCATTTTTTTACTGCTTTTTTCCACTGCTTTTTTTTTTTTTAGAGGGGGGGGGAAACATCAATTTGTTATTTCACTTATTTATGCATTCATTGGTCAGTTCTTTTATGTGCCCTGATGGGGGGTCAAACCTACAACCTTGGTGTATCAGGATGATGCTCTAAACAACTGAGGTAGCTGGCAGGGCCCAAACTAGAAAGACCCTATCTTCTCCCACCAAATGTAGTAATATGAAGTTTTGTAGATTAAAAAATCAGTTTTGAACTATTTGACTTATAATTCTTATCACTATCTTTGTTCTCTTTTTTTTTAAGATTTTATTTATTTATTTTTAGAGAGGGAAGGGAGGGAGAAAGAGAGAGAGAGAAACATCAAGGTGCAGTTCCTGGGGGTCATGGCCTGCAACCCAGGCATGTACCCTGACTGGGAATCGAACCTGCGACACTTTAGTTCGCAATCCGTGCTCAATCCACTGAGCTACGCCAGCCAGGGCTGCTATCTTTGTTCTTAAAATAACTGACATTCCTGTATCAGTGGGGGAAGACATGTTGTCAAACAAAACATACTATTTTTAAAGACATGCTTTGGTTTGCAATGACATGGCATACCTAAAATAATAAAGATTTGGACTGGTAAATATGTGCCACTCATCGAGTCTTAAACACTTTCTCTAAGTCCTTCAGTACCTTTAAGAGATGGGGAATAATATACTCCATATTTCTCATAGTTCTTAAAACTACATTTAGAATACAGGGGAAAATTACAGCTCTATGTAGTTGACATAATGGAATGTAGTTACTGTCCGTAAAGGGCATTACAGCATGAAAATATGCTTTCGTGAATGGTTTAAGTCAAATATGAAAGGCAGCCTTCTAAAGGGTGATTAAAGGAAACTAGGACATTAGGGATGACTATATATCATAACTTCATTGTCATGTAAGGTATATCTTACCAACACATTCCAGTCTATCGCCAAGGGGTGCTATATTTGATGGACTGGAATTTGACTCCTCTTTGTGGAATTTCCTATTAAAATCTAAGAACAGATTTAGGTGGGGAGGGGACTAAGACCAAGCTTTTCGAATTATTTACATAATAGAATTTAGTCTGAATGATGTGGGATAATCAAGGAAAGAATATAAGAAATAATTTTAAACTCACACAAAGCATTGTATCCTAAGGTCACTTGCAGTGCTGAGATTTAGGTAGTGCTTCATTCTTTGCAATCCACAGACTTATTTTTAGACCAAGGGCATAGTGTTTTGCTACATCATAGCTAAATGTTGTTTTCCGAACGTAAGCTTTAAAATTGTTGTCCTGGTCAGAGAATGAAATCAGTGGTGCCTATTTTAGACCTGCTTGGAAGACTATAACTCAATACAGTGTTAGTCTTGCTCGTTAGAGGTTTTGCAGTCTACTGTCACCACCTCAGCTCTGAAGGATGGTACGGTAAAATTTTACCTGGTAACGATGGGATTCTTATAGTTTTTTTAAAGATTCAGTGTTGAAAGGAAAAATTGCTTTTTCATTTTAGGTATTAAACATTCTTTAATACCTAAAGAATCTCTTTTATGATTATTTCTTAACTTTTTAACTTAAATTTTATAGGGATAATTTTAGATTATTAGAGAACAGAGATAGTTCCCACACCTCTTAAAGCGTTTTCCAAACTTGGTAAAAAACTAAATTAGCTTTAAAAACTATTGTGCTCTGATACCTGTATAGAGAACTCAGTCATGTTTCTGTGCAAGAAATTGATTTTGGTAGAGTGAGAATTAGGTAAAACTTAATTATAGATTCGTTAACTTTAGAGTTTTCCATACTTTTCAGTTTGCCTTTCAACAAATATCTTTCTTGACTACTTTGATTTCAGAAGTGAGGGTACAGTAAGAAATGCTAATTAGAAGTAGAAGAACAATATTTGGCAATAAAGACTAGGAGATGTTCCATCTGTTAGTCCTCCTTCCTATTTTCTGTCCATTTAAGAATAGAATAGGTAATTTAGGCTATAGAAGAATAGACTTGTTGAAGATGTATTAGTATTCCTCAGTTCTTCCAAAGCACTGAAGTTTAGAATTGGAACTATTTCCCCAAGATACCTTTCTTTTGTTTCTTGTTTCTGTATTGCTTGTAAACCAGTAGATTTGGTTATCAGTTCTTAGTAGACTAGACAGCAGTACAGGGGACATACAGTCTTGTTGCTATCTTCTGCACTTTGACTTAATGTTGATTGTAGTTTGGAATTTAAAGTTGGTGATGGACTGTTGATTAAATGTCAGAACTACTAAAGATGAGTGAGTCAAAGCATGGTTCTGGTTTTTCTTTTTGTAATTTGGTTCTATGAGTACTGGTATCAATTAGTTGAGATATTTTGCTAAGTGATACTATACTGCTAAGTCATTTTTGGACGCACCTCTAAGTATGTTATACATATCAGGAAGGTTGATTCAGTTTACCTTTTGTTATTCTTTGTCTTCTTATATTTCCCTTCCTAATTAGGATCTAACCACCACCATGTCGAGCAAAAGGGCAAAGACCAAGACCACCAAGAAGCGCCCCCAGCGCGCAACATCCAATGTGTTCGCCATGTTTGACCAGTCACAGATTCAGGAGTTTAAAGAGGCCTTCAACATGATTGATCAGAACAGAGATGGTTTCATTGACAAGGAAGATTTACATGATATGCTTGCCTCACTTGGTAATGATCAGTTTTAATAGTAATATTATTGGATAGTATTTTTGTGATCTCTTTTATGATTACTTCTTAAATCTTAAAGCTCTGTAAAGCCAATTTAATGATGTTATAACTTACTAAATAAGATTCAGAGTCTCGGTGTCTCTCAAAGTGTGGTCCTTGGACCACCTGCAGATTTCTGGCCAGGTCTGATGACTGTGCTAGGGGCCAGTTGTTTGTGTGTCGCAGTGATCTTGATTACAAGAGTACTAGTATTCCTTTTGTCATCCCAATGGAAGAGCATGTAATCTCCACTTTTAATACAAGCCCTGTTCATTGAAAAGTCTATTTTCCTAATGGTTTTGATATCACAAATGGAAAGAACAGAATATAAATGATCATCTTTCTTGTCGTCAAAGTGTTTATTCTGTTGAATAGTTGATGAATTTTTGTGATATAATCAAAATTATTTTTTTTGTTTAGGGAAAAATCCAACTGATGAGTATCTAGATGCCATGATGAATGAGGCGCCAGGTCCCATAAATTTCACCATGTTCCTCACAATGTTTGGTGAGAAGTTAAATGGCACAGATCCAGAGGACGTCATCAGAAATGCTTTTGCTTGCTTTGATGAAGAAGCAACTGGTAATTACCAAGTGATTTAACTTTTAGTTATGACAGTTAAATTATATAATGACTTGAAATATGATATAATATTCTCAGGTTTATGCCATACCAATTTATTGCTGTTTTGACAGACTTTTCCTATGGTATCACTCTCTTCACTGCCTCTGCCCTTAAACATTTGATTTACAATGTAATAGGTGTACTTGAAAGTTCTTTAGGAAACTTGTACTCCACACGGATTAGGCTCTCACTAAATACGTGGTGAATGAATAACTTGTACTAGAGCATCTTGGATAAAATGAAAATTGCTATAGGCCACAACACCAATACAGTTCTGCATTTATGAGGTACCTGTCAGTTCTGAGATTATTTAAGTCTGTATTAGACTTCTATTTTTGTGTTCCTATTCTTTGTAATAGCTGTGGACTTAGGGCAAGTTATTTAAATTACCTAAATCTCTGTTTTCTTATTTGTAAAATGGGCAATAATATTACCTACCTCATAGGGTTGTTGTGAGGATTAAATGAAGAAATGAAATAATAGCGTACTGCTTGGCATAGAGTTAAATCTCAAAAAAACCCTCAAAAAAGTTAACTACAGAAATGCCTGATCCTTTGGCAAAAGCGTATATAAGAGAAGAGATAAGGAGGCAACTCACATGGCAAGTTTTTTGAGAGGGAAGGCACACCCTTCTGTTTGCATCACTTGGAGTAGTTGAATAGAACAAGCATAGCCTGGTAACGGAAGCATGTTGTCCCCAGTTTGGCTTTCAAGGCTCCCCACAATATGGCCTCTTTGAGCCTATTCAAGTATACCAAGTGATTTAACTCTTGTATCGTCTTTCTAACCTCCTTCCAAGCTCCCCTGAGCATTGTTGTCCTAACTTAAACTCCGCCATTTCTGCCTCTATGCCTCCCTCGTCATATCACCTTCTCTTTCCTCTTGAACTCGAAACTCCTAGCATTTTTTTCTGGAAGGGCTGGGGAGGAGGCAGGCGAGACTTACTTTTTTTCTTCTTAGAAACATTTGTATATTGATTGAATTTTTTATGAGCAGGTATTAGTTTGTTTGTTTTTTTTAATTGAGGGGGAGATAAAACCTTAAAAGAGTGAAATATCTTAACCTATTCTTCATATTCCTCTCAGTTGTCATATTCTTTATAGAGCCTATTCTGCATTTTCATACTATTTTCTTCTGCCCCTAAGAAACTTAAAATCTCTTCCTTCTTTCTACTTCTAAACAATTTTATTTCTCCTCCTCCTGTTACATAACTGTATCTTATCTTCCATTTTAGTTGTATACTTATTCCTAATCATCACAGTGTATCCCTGCTTCCAGGGTAATGGCTGTGTTTCTCAGTGGCGTTATATTCCCATCTCTGTAACCCCTTCTAGCACCTACCACAGCCCATTGCACATAGTTGGTGGTTAGTTTATGTGACAGTTGAACAGTTTGGCTGTAGATGATGATTTATTTCTACATGCTGAAAGTGTAAGATTTGGGACACTTTTTTTTAAGTTTAGGGTTGAATTAGAACCCATTCCCCCCGCCCACCGTTAATGTAGAGTTTCTTAGGTGAACTGACCCTCTACTTTAAACTCATTTTATAGAAAGTATATTATCAGTGTTTTAGCTTAATTTTACAAGCAAGGAAGTTGGTAGGGGGTTTCTTTTTTTAACATTATGAAATACAAAACTTCTGCTAAAAGTATCAATTATCACCTTTGGTGTAGTAGAGTATTAGTGGTTCCCAGTCATGACTGCACGTGTCATGAATTACCTGGGGAGACTTAAAAATATCAATGCATCTGGACTTTTTTTTTTAAGCTCTGAATGGTTCTTATTCTGATGTGCAGTCAGATTTTATGAGAACCCTGCTTTTACAATTCCAGAATAGAAAGCACACCATCCAGCTCACTACTCACATCCCCAATGCCAGTGACTGACATAATTAATGCTCAATTGTTTACTCAGTGTTTTTGCATACTCTGGGCCTGGCCTTATCTGTTATTACATCTAAATTAGATTCATAAAGAAACATTTAAAAAATTCATTTTAATGTATTGAAAAAACAAAGTCAGAGGTAAAGTGAATTACCCAAAATAACACAGCTTGTTAAAACTGGATCCCATGACTCCAGCATTCTTCCACTGAAGCACTTTATTGATGTGGTATTGGTTTTAGTGTTATTTACTTATAGAATAAGTAGGACTATTCATGCTACTTTAAGGAACTATGAGGCATAGGTTTCTTAATGATACTTTATTCCTTTTGTTTAGGCATAGGCTTAGCCCTTATCAAGAGATCAGGAGATGGCTGTAGAGGAAGGGTAATACTGCAGAGAGCAGGCTAATACCATTAAGCAACTAGGTATTATCTAGGCAACTGCTGAGGCTGACTTAAGCATGTGGAGACCCCATATTTTATGTAGAACATGCTTAGTCAAGTGTAGATGTTCCTTATAATTAATCTTCAGAGTGGTATATATTGACACTTAGTTCTTTCTTTTTTTAGGCACCATTCAGGAAGACTACCTGAGAGAGTTGCTGACAACAATGGGAGATCGGTTTACAGATGAGGAAGTGGATGAGCTGTACAGAGAGGCACCTATTGACAAAAAGGGAAATTTCAATTACATTGAGTTCACGCGCATCCTTAAACATGGAGCAAAAGACAAAGATGACTGAAAAGAACACCAAATTCCTGCCAAATGTTCCTTGTTACCATTTTGGGTGTTTCTGAGACTTTCTCTTAAAGCCTATAGTATGCCTTAGATTTACAGCTTTAGCCTTTCTGGTGGTATTTATTCTCAGCCATTTTGGGCACATGCATCTCTGTAATCAGACTGGAAATGGGACTTTTTGTCATTTTCAGAATAGAAAAAGGGTAACTTAATTTACTGGCTCCCCTCATAACTACAGTCTACACAGAGTCAATATATTTTTTCAGAGAAAGTTATTCACTCAATTTTTTCTGAACCATAATTAAACTTTTATGATAAAAATGTGCTTGCTTAAAATCTCTTTATTTATCAAAATTAACTTTTATTAGTTTTAGTTGCACCTTCCAAAGAAAGGTAGATGAGGCAAATCCTAAAAAGTTATTATTAGACCTTTCCCTTACTCTGCCCAGTTTTCCTATCTCCTCTGCTATCCCTTCCCCTGCCAAAGGAGTACATTGTTAACTGCCTTGTGTTTCCTGCACTTTGTCTTCCAATTTTAAAAATAAGTTCCTATAAAACAGGGGTGTCCAACCCCACAGCCCATGGGCTGCATGCAGCCCAAGGTGGCTATGAATGCAGCCTAACGCAAAAGATTATCAAAAGGGCTGCTGCATAACTAGGGTTATTATGTGAGGACTTTTTTGCTTATCTGTGGTGGCAGATACCATGAAAATTATGCATGGGCCTCTTTTTTGCTCATCAGTTTTTGTTAGTGTTTGTATATTAAGTTTAACATACTGCCAACATCCTTCCTTATCTGTCCTAAGCTTTTGTATGTTACTTGATGTCATTTAAAATTAGACCAGGCCACTGAGTTTAATTTTAATTTGTCCTCATTTTAAAAACTATTTTAGACCCAGTGGTTCTCTGGAATGCTTCTACCAAAAAGCTTTTTTTTTTTTATTGTATATCAAAGTGTTGGGAATAAAATACAGAATTTTTAGTTATATAAAGCTTTTTCTAACACAAGAACCTCTGTTGAAATACCGTTTGTTTATGCAGAGATTCACTGAGTTCTTGTATGAATTACAGACATTCTTGACCAGCCCACCAAAAAAAAAAAAAAAACAAACCCAGCCTGGGAAAATGAGATCATTCCTTCAATCCTCAAAATAACTTCTATTTCCAGAAATGCAGGACTGTTTAGAGTTAATCAGAAAATGGTTGACAGTTTCATTTGCACCTCAAAAATCTGAAAGATTCGTGAGTTTAAAAGTTGAAACATTGAGAGAAAAGTTGTTGAAAAAATTGGACAATTAGCCTATAGAGATGAGTAATTGACAATTACTCTAATAAGTTTGCATTTTATGCTACTATTAACTATCCTTGGAAAAAACTGTTACCTCGCTCAATAAACAATTACTTCAGGGTGGCAGACCTTTGCACTCAAGATCTGTGGGCTTTCAGCATTGTGAGGCCAGCTTGATAGGACACAAGTAGAAGGACCAATACTAAGACTGTGCTTACCCCTTTCAAATTTAGAATCTTAGCACCTGCCTTAACTCCTGAATTTCACTCTGGTTTAAGCAAACTACTTTTTCCAGGCTATAGCCATGATGCTAAAATCTTACTGAATTTCCATTTCAACTGAAAAAATAACATTTCTGCTTTATTAACAGGTTTCTAGTGAAGAACAAATAACATTGTTTTCACAAGAAAAAAGTGATCTCATTTACTAAAGTTATCTCTTGCAGTATCCCCATTTCAGATGACTGCTCAAAGAACCAGCTGCCATTAGGGACAGTGTACTATCTCCCCTGAATGAAATAAGTCTCCTAATTTACTAATAGCATTCTCTATGTAGTAAGCAAGCTTTACTTAAGCAAAGATGATTGCTAATAAAAAGCCACAGCAACAGTGGATTTGTCTGAAAAACCATTTTCCATGATGAACATCATACTTGAAACAAACTACTTCAAAAGTTCTGAGAAACCAACGTAATAGGGGTATCATTATCCACCTTATGATTATATGGTCATTTGGACTCTCAGGTTCCAAATTTTACTTGATCACAGAGCCAATAACTCAAGAGCAGGAACTGATGAGTGTTATGGGGAAAGAAAGGAAGAAGGCCAGACTAGGAGACAACGCAAATTCTGAAAAGGAAAGGCAACAATTTTCTACAAAGTAGAGAAAAGGCAGCAAAAGGTTAACACCTGGACTTAGGGATGTGCCAGCAAGTTAAGAAAAATGACAGTAAAAGGGCTTGGAGAGGTACATAGAGCCACAAAACAGTATTAAGGGAAACAAAAATTCAGTTCTTCAGTTATATTGGACATATTTGAGAATATGCCATAAATAACCATTTCCAAAATGCTAAATATTTACTCAGCTTTTCATACTATTTTTCTTTTGACTTTAGAGAGAAAATACACCTTAGAATTACTTTATTTAGAACTGTTATCTAGTAGAACGTTCAGTGATAATAGAAATTCTCTATCCTGTCCAATAAGCATGCTAGTCATATGTGGCTATTGAGCACCTAAAATGTGTGTAATATAACTGAGAAATTGAACTTTTAATTTAGCCATATGTGGTTAGTGACTTTGGAAAATGGTTTTAGAAACAAATGAGATCAAAGTGAAAATACAATGAGGGTGTCTCAGCTATGATCTTAAGGTAGTCCCAGTGAGGATTTATAGAATAGTAATAGACCATGCTTCAATGAGTTCTTAAGACAAAGACTTAAGGAGCCAAAATACTATATTTGGAAAAAATTAAACATTTAAACTATTGGACCAAGGGCACACTGCAACTGAGGGAAGAGTAAATACTTTAGAATCAGGTGTGACTTCTCTGCAGTTGCTTTTCAAATTCTACTGAAAAAAGTGCATTCAGTTACGAACTGGACAGCAGGGATAAGGACTGCAACACCAGGAGTCCTTTCTTTTTTAGAAAAACAAATTGTCACCTCACCCTCTACCTGTGTATCTGAACATTTAGGGTTCTGAATCTAGGGTTGGGGCTCAAGAATCTTTTACCAAACCCGGCAGGTTTTTTTTTATGCGTGCTACTGTAGAGTGTGCTAAACACAGTTTCTACCATCTAGGAATTTATGATCAAACATTTCTAGAATACAAATGATTGAATTATTCTTCTCCCCAGCATCCAGCACACACACGTTCAGGCAATCACGAGTGCTCAGTAAACATTTGCTATTAAGTTGACTGCTCCATTCAGACATGCTATACATATTATTCCAGGGTGCGGGAACTGACGATTATGGAGTCATAAACAATAACCAGAACAAAACCTGAATAATGTACCTTCGTGCTTTCCTTTGTTTTGACCAAGAGCATTATGTAATGTGTGAGCGATTGTATGTATGTGTGTATAATTCTGTCATCTCTTTAACGACCGAAAGGAAAGCAAATAATTTGAATAAAACTTTCTTGTGGTTGGAAGGGGAATGAAACAGGCTGGCCCTGGCCTGATACCATAAACCTTATAATTTGAGGGCAAGCAAGAAGTTAATGATAAACTCGGGCTGGAATGCAGTTTAAATTTTCCAACAGGCAAGAGTTGGCTCGGCCCTCGACCTCTAACCTTCCTCGGTATTTTGTAAGGATGTACCTAAAAAGTTAACTTGTTTTATGTGAAGTTCAAATTGAACTAGGTCTGCTGTACTATTATATGTTTACCCTGGCAGCCCCGGGTGGGCGGTTTCCGGTGCCGCGAAACCCCAAATCTTGAGGAACTGCATCCTGCCCCACCCGGGTCAAATTCCTGGCCCTGCCCGGCGACCCAGGAATGCGGAAGGGCCTCGGGAATCCGCTGCGGCCGATGGGGGGGGAGACAGCGGGCGGCGGGGCCGCAGGCGCACCGCAGCAAACAGATCAGCCAGGCTCAGGAAGCCAACTAAAACCCTGGCCACATCTTCGGCCCGAGCCCCATTCCTCAGTGGACACAGCGGGGCTTGCTCAACCCTGAGCGAGAACTGCTGCACGTCCCCCACCCCGTCCCGAGTTGGATCCCGCCGCGCCTTCCGCGTCGTTTTCCGGTCCGCCTCCCGAGGCAGGAAGTGCCGGGCACCGCCTCTCTCTCGAGCCGCATCCCAGTGCTCGTCGCGGTCGCTGGTCATCTCGTCAGGGCAGACCGGGTTCTGGTGTCTGGCGGCGGTGAGTAGTACTCACCCCCGCACGCTACACCCTTTGAGCTGCACCCGTCCCCCCCTCCACACGTCACGCGGCGGCCGGACCGAGGCAGGGGAGGAGAGGGTAGGGTGCTGTGGGAGTTGTCAGGGTGGGCGAGGAGAGGAAGTTCGAGTCGCCGCCGGGCTTTGGCCCGGGCGGAAGCTCCTGGGCGATTGAAGCCGGTCAGCAAACAGGCCCGACTGGAAGAGGTGGCCGGGCCGTGGCCCTACGTCATCCAGGATGACTTCACACACCTGGTGCTTCCCACCGCCCGGCGGCCTGGCTGCCTGCCAGCCTGCCACCGCCCTCGCGAACACAGTCCATCGGTTAGGTTGTTGAGCCCGTGCTCTGTACCGAACACAGGGCTTGGTGCTTTAGGGGATATGGGAGTCTATTGGTGCATGGTTCTCTCCTTAAATGAAGTGTCCGAGGAAAATAAAGAAACGCACTGGGTGCGTGGTTAGTCTAGACTGAAATGTATTGATTTCCATAAGAGTGATAAGTCTCGCTGTATCGTGCATCTTGTGGATTTCTTACATTCATGTTGACGAAATGAATAAGTAAAAGTCAAGAAAGTTTCCCTGAAAAATTAATCGTGACCTCGCTAAAAGCCTTGGAGTCAGCCCTGGAAGGGAAAATGGAGTATTTCTGGCTGGGTGTGCGGTAGGAGGTAACAAAACCAAAAGCGCTAAAGGTGGGAATTTGTGCCGAATGGAACGGAGATGGGAAGACCAGCCTGAATGGAACAGAACTATAGTGAATAATATAGATGGAGATAAGGGTAGGTAGATAGATAAGTGGGGCCTTTTTATGGGCGTCTTGAAAACTTGAGGGGAAATAAAAGATTTATGTAAGAGGCATTAGGGATTCTTCACCAAAGAAGTAATAAGAAAGTGTTTAGAGGAAATTGATTTGGTAGCCTTTAAGATGAAATTGCACTGGTCCTTTGGTAAGAAAAGTATCAGCATTTTAGGATTCAAAATAACTTTATAGAACTCCTTCATTTTATAATTGAGGAAACAAACCAAGAGAGGTGAGATGATTTGCCTGAGGTCACTTGAGGGATGTTCACATGGTGCCACCCATTTTCTTTGTAAGTGTTAGGTGGACCCTCCTGGACCTTCTAACAAAGTGCACAGCATTTTTTTTTTTTTTTTTTTGTCGTTCAGGCAGCGTTGAATGAAACGACTTTGATGGCTGAGCCAACATTCATTTATGCCTCAGTGAGACCGAATTTAGACTACAGGACAATCCCCAGGTCTGGGTTGCAGGGGTTCGGAAAGATGAGAGGACTTGGGCTACCTGAATGGGACTGATTGTCCCTGTCTCCCAAGATTCAAAGACACCAGAAATATAGGAATGGTTTTCATTGCCAGCAACTTGGGGATCTTTTTTCCTCATTTCACACTGTAGGAGTGTGGTGGTATTGCTTTTTACTCCCAACTGTCTGCCTGCCTGTATTTTCATGGTAGAGAATTTCAGTTGCCTATATGTAGGATATTAGGGACTAGTGGTAGAAGCTCTGGAGCTAGAGTTCCTAAGTGCAGATCATAGATTTAAGCTCTACCTTTTTTAGCAGCAGGCAAGATGTTTATTCTCTTTTCCCTGATTTTCTCACCTAAAAGGGGGGGTGGAGTAACTTTACCTGTATCATCAATTGTTGTGTGGATTAAATATGTTAATACATGTGAAATGTTAAGACCAATGTCTAGCACATGTTTAGTATCAATTGTCAGCTGTTTCTTCTAGGTGTGGAGCAAGGGGTAGATGGTAATTTCATTAAAGATCTCTTGAGGAAGAGTTCAGTAGAGTTGGTACTAAACCATGGGTAGACCTTAGAGAAAAGCCTTGTTTGGGGAGTAAGATCCAGGTCCTACCTACAGTGAGCATCTGTATATGTAAATCTGTTTGTGATAGGAAGGAAGCATATGTATGTATTTGCTTAACTAGTATTTATTGAGCTCCTGCCATGTGTAAAGTACTCTACTAGACCTTGCAGTCCAAGGTAGAAAGGCTAACTTCCATAAAAATATATACGCAAAGGGTATGGCAGTGGACTACTACTCAGCAGACAAAAAAGAATGGACCACTGATAACTGAATCTTACAAACATTACATTGAGTGAAAGAAGTCATGTACATAGAATATATACTGTATAATTTTGTTTATAAGAAGTTCAAAGACAAAATTAAGCTGTGGTGGTAGAAATCTCAGCAATGGGTGCCTGTGGGAGAGGATGGCTGACTTGGAGGGAACTTTTAGAGTGATGTTAACATTTGTTTTTGATTGGGGTGTTCTCCACATATATATTTCATTATAATAAAACAAAATGATGTAGGAGTTCAAAGGATGGAGAGTTTACTGCCTATTGGGACAGTTAAAAAATCCTTAATGAAGAAATGACAGCACTATAATGGATGTGGTAAATATTAAAATGTAACCATGTACTAGAGGAGAAGTTAAACTGGTATTAAGAGGAAAGGTGTAAAACTTGAGTAAGGCTCTGGGGAAAAAATAAGTATAATATGTGGAACTGATTACATATTTGCCTAAATACGCTACATAAAAACAATCTTGTCATTCATTATATATATAATGATAATTTTTGTGGGATATTTTAACTTAAACACTAAATTCTGTTTATGATTGCTGTTTCCAGCCTGTTGCTTATGTATCCAATCATTTAATCCTCCCTATTAGCACAAAATTAGCCTTGACTATAGTAATGACCTTGGAAATCTGAGAATTTATTTTATGTTTTCTTTTTTTTTAATTATTTTATTGTTCAGTTACAGTTGTTTGCATTTTCTCCCCACCACTCCCCCTCACCCCAGCCAAACCCACCTCCACCCCTTTCTTCCACCCTCCTCCTTGGTTTTGTCCATGTGTCCTTTATAGTAGTTCCTGAAAGCCCTTCCCCCTATTATCCCCTCCCCCCTCCCCTCTGGTTACTGTCAGATTGATCTTAATTTTAATGTCTCTGGTTACAGTTTGTTTGCCTTTTTCTTTTGTTGGTTATGTTCTGTTTAAAGGCGAGATCATATGGTATTTGTCCCTCACCGCCTGTCTTGTTTCACATAGCATAATGCTCTCCAGTTCCATCCATGCTGTTGCAAAGGGTAGGAGCTCCTTCTTTCTCTCTGCTGCATAGAATTCCATTGTGTAAATCTACGGTGGTTTTTTGATTCACTCATTTACTGATGGGTGCTTAGGTTGCTTCCAGCACTTGGCTATTGTAAATTGTGCTGCTATGAACTTTGGGGTGCATAGGTTCTTCTGGATTGGTATTTCTCTGTGAAAATTTTCTAAAGATTCTGATAGACTTGGATGAAGGTGACAGTTGAATCAGAAATGATCTTAGATTTCAGACCAAGAACTGCTGCTCTCTGCTTTTTTGTGTTTATGTTTCTCAGCCTCACCTTGTGCCTTCCCTCAGAAGTTGTCCTTGCTAAAGGGGACCTCTTAAACATCCTGCCTTGGGCATCTATCTCTTCTGCCATTCTACTGTAACTTGGCTAAAACTTGAATTCTTTATCATCTCTGCTCACAAAACCAGCTCCTCCTCCCTCCTTAATGACCTCATTTTGGAGTGGTAACTTGATGCTACCAGTTTTTCAACCAGTACTTAAAAGCACAGGCATTCAAGAATAGCTTTGAAGGAAACTCCAATTAGGAAGGAAGAAGTAGCAAATCAGCTTAGGAATCAGAAGAATAGGATAGTGGTGATGGTAATGTTGAAGAAGGTGTGACTCTGTTGCAGGTAAAAGAGGAACCCACAGAACTTGGAGAGAAATTGAATAGAAGGAATTAAAATTTTCTAACCAAAAATTAGTGGCCACTTTGAACTTTTTAAAAGTTCCGTGATTATAATTCTGAAATAAACGCATCGCCATGTTTTAATATTAAAGAGACCAAGGAAACACAGTGGCTTTATTTGTTTTCTATTGCTATATAACAAATTACTCCCAAAGCTTAGCACCTTAAAAAAAACAATAAATGGTTTCTGAGGATCAGGAATTCCAGGGTGGTTCTGGCTCAGGGTCTCAGGAGATTGCAGCACAGATGTCAGCCAGGTTTGCAATCTTTTGAAGGAATATCAACCTCCAAGGTGACTGACTCATATAACTGACAAGGTGATCCTGACTAATGACAGGAGGCCTCAGTTCCCTGCCGCGTGGACCTCTACTTAGGGCTGTGTACTGCCCTCGTGACCCGGTGCTGGTTTCCCCCAGATTGTGATCCAGGAGTGAGCAAGGCAAAAGCTTCAGTGTGTATTATGACAAAGTCACACTATTATTTTTGCCATATCCCATTGGTTATGAAGGGTAGGAGAATATGCCACCCCCAAATACACCATTTTAGCATAAATACGATTTTGAGCTAGAGGCAATTTAGAAGAAGCAAATGCAAGAAAATCTTTCTGCCCTCCCCTTATTTGTCTAAAAGCAGGACATATATTATCCCTTCTCTACCAGGAGGGACCAAGATTACCCTCTGGAGATAACTTTAGACTCTTATCAGTGGAGAAGGCCCTCATGAAAAAATACACGACAAGCATTACTCTAGTTTACTTTGATTATTCTGGTAGCCTTCCATAACTAGCCCCTTTCCCTCACATACCTTTCTTCTTTTGTCTTCAGCTATAGATGATATTTAAGCCCAAGTTCTAAGCCACTTCTGAAAAATGGTTTTGCCCTGGGTATCTCCCATGTATACTTGAGGTATACATGTTAATAAGCTTCTTTTTGTTTTTCTCATTAATCTGTTATCACAGTGCTGTCAGCCAAGAACTCAGAGAAGAGTAGAAGGAAAATTATTTCACCTCCCCTACAGTTTCACAGGTCAACCTTTTTTACTGTTGGATGGGACTACACAAAGACAAGAGAAGTGTTGAGGGCCAGTTTGGATCCTGGCCACCACCAGAGCCAAGGAACAAGTTCAACTCAGAGGCCAGGCAGTAACAAATAAGGGCAGTGTCAGGAAGTTGTAGGGAATAGTGGGGATTGCTCACAAAACACTCACTGACCACAGGAATTTGGGAATGCTGGTCAAGTGATTCCTTATCTAGATGTCTGAAGTTTGATTTTATTAAAGTGAAAAAGTATTTTTAAATGTCAAATTAAATGATTAAAAGGGGAATTTAAAAGGTCATCCCTCAAGGTACTAAATGAACCTTCATACAAACTGCATATAGTTTGGTAGGTGCCAGTTTGTGACTTTTGATCTACCCTTTATTTTATAGATGAGGAAAAGGAGATCCAGGAAAGCTAAAATGACCAAAGGTCAACTTGAGAATGACAACTGGAATAAGAATCCAGGTCTCTAGCATCACCATTAAACAATAATGACCACATTTTAAAAACTAAAGGGAACTAAACAAACAGCCCAATACCTTCTGAGTGGTTAACACAGTGGTTCTCAGCCTTCAAAGTACATTGGAATAACCTGGTGCATTTTTTAAAATACAGATTCCTGGGTCCCATCTGTAGACATTCAGTTTGTTTGACTAGAGTAGGGCCTAAGCATCTGGTTTTTTTCCCCCCAGGGTAATTTTAATGTGCAGCCAAGATTGAAACCAGAAGATTAACTACTTTGAGAGCCATATTTACTTGCCATATTGCGACAATAGTTAGCTGACTTAAGATACTTAAAAGAAGCCTCAAAGGAATGTTGAGGAAGTCTTAAGTAGCTGACAGAATATGTCCCATGAGCATGTTTCCCAGGCTTCCAATAAAGCCATATAAACCAAATGAAGTTCACAAGCATTTTCCACTGTTGATGGGATTATGGTGCCCATGTTTTGATTTTTACAGTAGTATTACAGGTGATTTTGTAAATATTCAGGTTATTTGAATATGTTGACACCACAGTTACCGATAATACCAGTGTTCCTATATCCCTGCCCTTCTTGTAACCTCTGTGAAAATTACATATGATATTTAAGTTCACTCTGTGTTAGAAATTTACAAAAAATAGCCCTGACTGGTGCCCTGTCAGGGCACATGCCTGGGTTGTGGGCCGGGTCCCCAGTGGGGGCCAGATGGGAGGCAACAGGACATTGATGTTTCTCTCCCTGTTTTTCTCCCTCCCTTTCCCTCTCTCTAAAAGTAAATAATTAAAACATTTTTTAAAAATTTATAAAAAATAATTAAAATTTGAAAAGGAAGTGAGTTTTTCCTGCTATTGAGAGTTATTCATTACATTATGTGCTATGTTATATGTGGATATTTTCTGTAACTATAGTTTAAGGGTGAGGTTTGGTGGTGGTTTTCTTCTTTAACATTTATAGGTTAAACATTAATTTGACACCCCTAGGTAAAGGTTTCAAGCCTTTACTTATGTCAAGCCAAGACTGTGACTGATAGGAAATACTACCACTTGACCCAAACTGGGCTGCTACATTGCACAATTCCAGGGAGTATTGTTTATATTTTTTCTCTCACCATTCCACAGTGCAGTTGTGCTCTCTACATTGATTTCCCCATAGAGTTTGAATGTATTTGAAAACTCTGTCTAGGATTTGAGTTTACAGGAAAGTAGCTGCTCAGAAATCAGTGTCATGTTATATTAGTAGTATTGAAAGTTTTTTTTAATTTTGGTAAACTCAGAATACTAGAAGAATATTTAATACAAAGAAAATACATAGGTAGAGGTAACCTTGAATAAAGGAGATTTGATGAGTAGCTCTGCCACTAGGTGACCTTGGGCAAGTTATTTAATATTTTTGATCCTTACTTCCTTCATATGTAAAGCAGGCCTGTTAAATTTAATGCATGTAGTGTGCTTAGTACAAGAGTCTCTCAATAAATGGTAGTAGACATAGGTGGAGTAGACCTTTAATTTTTCTCTCTGGTCCTAAAGCATTTTGGACTAGAAAAATAGCAAGAACAGACACACAGTATATAAAGGTAAAACTTGCATGGTGCTTTGGGCACATAGAAACAGTTTTGTGTTGCTGAAGGAAAAGTACAAAACAGAGAAGGGCTAGAGATGAGGCTAGAAAAGTCATTCTAGAGGAGGCAAAGAATACCTTGTGTACCATGTGTTTTATGAAGCAGTAGAGATGAAGGATTTTTAAGAGAGAAATAGTAATGTCATATTCATGTTTTAGACAACTCTGGCTGGAATATAAAACATTGTTTAGAGGGAATAAAGAAGCAAGGATATTGCTTAGTTGGCCGTAGAAGTACGCAAAGAGATGATGAGGGTCCAGCCAAGGAATGAAGATGAGTAAACCTGAGAAATATTAAGAGGCGGGGCTTGATTCATCAGGGATAGGGATGAGTCAGGATGACTACTGGGTTTCTGGTTTGGTGAGTGAGTAAATATGTTGCCATTAACTGAGAGAAAACAGAAGATGAGAAAATTCAGGAGAGGGAAGATAATTCAGTCTCCAACGTGTTGATTATGAGTGTCTGTGGGATATTCAGATGGATGCCTTTCACAAGAGATTGGATATTTAAGTCCAACTCAAGGAAGAGGTCAGATTTGGAGAAAACAGACCTAGGAGACATAGGTGCCATCAGAACAGTGAGAGTCGATGAGATCATCTAAATAAAGTCACTGACTGCTAGCATACTGAGAAACAGGAATATTGAAGTGAGTGGAGGAGATAAAGACTTAACAAGAAAAGGGAGGAGGACCAGTCATAGAAATAGAACTTGAGAGAGAGTATGTGGGTGTTACCAAGTCAAATACAGCATTTTACCTAAATTGTTCGTTTCAGTATAACATTTAGGAGTCTTCCTCATTAAAGTATAAGGTCTTCAAGATTGGGAACCCTGCATTCCCTTTCCATTTGGGACAGTTCATTTCTGCTGTGACTGTTCACTAAAACCAAGAGTTGTTGGGGCTCTGAAGAAAAGAGGGATAAAATGGTGTCATATAGCAGAATTGTTGGAGGAGATTTAGACTGGATTTGGCGATTTGAAAGTAGTTAGAGTAGAAAAAGCCAGATTGTGGTGGGTTGAAAGTGCGTGGGAAGTGAGAAAGTAGAGAAAGCCAAGATACTTATCTCAGTAGGTAAGGAGACCAAGGATGGTAGATATTTTGGTGGGGGGTGGAGGGGACAAAATTCTCTTCAGATTGTTTTGCTACAACTTTGCCTCACTTTTTTCCCTTTATGTGTCCGCGTGTATAATTTTTGTAAGTACCATCTACTTATATGAATGTGCATTGTTTTTAAATGAAGTACAGAGAAAAAAGAAACTTTTTAAAAAAATGATGGTATTATTACATTGAGCCTATTATCTGATGTGTTCAAAACTATACCACTAAGCCAAGCCTCAAAATACCCAGTGGGGTATTTTTTAGATTGAAATAAGAGGTGAAAACAATGTAGATTTAAAGTCCAAGGCGAGAAGTTCTAGATACCCAGATCTAAAATTCCTTTGTTCGGCCACTGTTGGAGCTAATCACCTACTTTCAAACTATGCAGCTGCAGAGTTAGAAAACAATCCCCAAGACCATCCTCACTTCTGACGCCAATGGCAAGTTTGGGTTTCCAGGATTACCCTCAGGTTCAGTAATTTACTAGGATTCACAGAACTCACCGAAAGCTCTTATCACATGGTTGTGGTTTAGTACAGTAAAATGATTCAGATTAAAATCAGCCAGGGGAAGAGAGGCATGGTGCATAGTCCAGGAGTCTTTTAAATGTAGACCTTCCAGTTGTCCTCTCTCATGGGAGCGTTGACTACTCCTGACAACCAGGTGAGACAGTGTGCATGGAGTATTGCCAACCAGGGAAGTTCATTTGATCCTTGATATCCATAGTTTTTATTGGAGCTCTGTTACATAGGTACTATTGACTGCTGCATAGCTCACCTCAGTCTGCAGCCCCTCTAGAGGTCAACTAATAACATGTAAACCCAAAGCCTCCACGGTAAGTCACATTGTTTGAAATCGGATGTGACCCAAAACCCCAAATATCGGGCATGATATTCCAAGGGCTTAGAAATTTCTTCCCAGGAGCCAAGGACAAAGGCCAGACCTCTCTTTGGACAAAATTAAATTCTTCACTGTACAAGGACCATGATTTTCTTTTTTAACCTAAGTAGTACCTGTCTCATAGGGAAGTTATGAAGATTGAATAAGACATTGAATCAAAAAATTACCCTGGTGTCCTCTGGTAGCTAGTAATGATGCGGGTAAGATTCAAACTCAGGACTTTGTAATTCCAAGGCCAATAGTATTTTTGTGTTGTATATATTATTTAAAACTACAAATAAAAAATGGAATGAAAAGTGTTCATTCTATCTGACATTTATTGGTGACTTTCGATAGAGTACTGGAGGCTACCACCAAAGCCATATTGTAGAGAATTGGGGAGTAATTGGGAAGGTGAGAAAATGGGGACAGTTGAGTATTAATAAAACTGATAATCTGAAAGTTTTCTCAAGGGAAATGGGAAATGAAAAGGTGGCAAGAAGGTATACAAGATTAAACAGTAGGTTTTGGACTTCTGGCACCAGGTAGATGGCTGCTTTGAAGTTCAACCTCTTTGTGAACTCAGACTGAAGCAAAAACCCTAAACACCATTTTGGTGCCACCTCACATGTGCGTGGGGGAAAAAGACATTACCTACATCAAGCAGGTGCAGCATGAGAAGCCTAATGTTAATGTCCATGTGGGCATTCATTCACCCCAGCAAGGTGGTTATCACCAGACTAAAACTGGACAGAGATCAGGGGAAAAAAATCTTGAATGCAAAGCCAAATCTTGACAAGTTGGAAAAGAGAAAGGCAAATATAAGGAAGGACTTACAAACAAAATGCTGGAATAAATAATTACGTGCTGTGCAACCACAAGTTAGCTGTAGATTTTTAGCCTATTGTGCATTCCTTTGAAACTTTTTAAGATGTCTCTGGGATATTTCATCTCCTTCTTGTTTTGTTATTAATATGCAGCTCTGTAAATCTGTTGTTACTGTTTTTATTAGTTTATGAATAAAAATGGGAAATGTTTCCAAAAAGAATAGGTTTTTACAATTTTTTTTAAAAGATAGGAGCCTTTTTAACATGTACCGTGCAGTGGCTATAGTAGTCTCTTTTCCTGTGTTTATCTCATTTAATTTTTACGTGCATTGAAGTAGATATCTTTTGCTGTAAAACATGATCGAGTGAGCTTCCCTGGTTTACAAACTGTTTTGAAAAAACTGAGGCTCGGAGAATTTATGCAGCATTGGTAATGAAATGGAGATAATCCTACTGCATAGGATTGTTGTGAGGATTACATGGAGCAGTCCTTACAAAAGTAAGATACCAGCTTTAGAACCCCTCCCTTTAAGAGAACCTCATGCTTTCATAATAGTGCTTGGCACATAGGAAGCACTCAGTAAATACTGAGTATTGTTACATATTTTTTAATGAATTCTCAATAAATATGGGTTTAATCATTTTAGGGGAAGGTGCATTAGTAATTTCTGTTTCTTAATATTCTTCAAAACTGCTTTTTTTCCCTAGCCATTGGAAATAAAGTTTAAATATATATTCCTACTCAAATGAATAATTCTACATTAAGATATTTTTACTTCACTAACTTTAGATTTTATGACTTCATTTTTGCTTTATTTTTACACATTGTTTTTTGCTTTGTTTTTTTTTTCTTTTTAACTGTAGAATTAAACAGCCACCATGTCAAGCAAAAAGGCAAAGACCAAGACCACCAAGAAGCGCCCCCAGCGCGCAACATCCAATGTGTTCGCCATGTTTGACCAGTCACAGATTCAGGAGTTTAAAGAGGCCTTCAACATGATTGATCAGAACAGAGATGGTTTCATTGACAAGGAAGATTTGCATGATATGCTTGCTTCTCTAGGTAGACTTTTATATTCTCAGTATGTCTGTTTCCCCAAAAGTAATAATTTAGCATTTTATGGATTATTTTTTGTGTGATATTTCTGTCCTTTTTCCAAAGCCTATTGAGAGATGTCTGTGTGGAAGGGCCATGTTGAGACTTGGCCAGTCATAAGAGGATAAACCTATATGGGTGGGGACCTGGCAGGTACTAGGCAAGCCTCAGTTCCTCTCAGCTAAATATGATAGGTCTACTAGGGGATGGCTAGGTGGCAAAATACCAGAATTTAAAGTAGAATTTAAAGTATAACTAATAATTATAGCATAGTCAGTAATAAAGATTGAGAATAGGTTATAGATAGGAAGCAATAATGATGAATAATGGTCTTGGGAGAAAGGGCAGTGCTACTGAAAAAGGAAACACAGGAAAGTGGACTTTCACAATTTTACTTACAATTTTTTATAACAAAAGAAAAAGAAATGGAAAAATAAAAGATTTAAAGCAAGCATAAACTACCCTTTGTTATTTTGGTTATTATAGGTGTTATTTTATTATTCCTTGTAAGATTTTGTTATTGTTTTTTTTATCTTAAAAAGAAGGAAGTCACAGAAGGTCCTCTGTGTTCTGCACTGAGTCAGCACTAATTAAATGGCTGTGGAGAAATGTATGGCCAGCCTAGTTCTGGATAGACAAGAGTGACTAGGCATTGAAAGGGGTGTAGGTCAGGGATGGCCTCCAGTTAGGCTGTACACTCTGGGGCGTTTTGTGCTTGACTCTTAGCCAGAGGGCAAAGAGAAAGAGTTGTTATTTTTTTCACTTTAGTAACCACAACACAATTTGTTCCTCTGTCTTATTTTTATTTTTTTCTCCTAACATACCATTTTGAAAATTTTTAAACCTACAAAAACTTAAACATCCTTTACGTAGGTTCACCAATTATTAACATTTTGGGACATTTCCTTTATTCAGAATGAGAGTCGACTCAAGAAATTTATCTAATTTGTTGATGCAGATAGATTGGATCCCATTGTTTTCCACTCAGCATAGCAACTTAAGTGTATTCACAGGTCACTGCTGAAGAAGCCCACTGAGGAAAATTGAGGGACTCAGTTAACTATTACAAAGATCAAGCATACAAGCCTGTACCATGATCATAGTAGATGCTCAATTAATTTATGAGTGATGGTAGAGTCAGAGGCTGACTTTAGAGCCTTCTATTTTGGGAAACTGTGCCTTTTAAGATCAGCACAGTTTACCTTTTATATGTAAATGTAAAAAGTAATATATATACCTTTTACATGTAAAAGCTTATATATGTGTATATGTATTTACCTTTTAAATCAGCAAATTATATTGGATGCCTTGAATGGGTCCATAGATGTTTAGCCTAAACCAATTCATTTTAGGTCCCAGTGTTTTTTTTGTACCCATGTTCTTCTGGCACCTTTGGATTCTAGTTTTTCCCTCCCCAAAAAAATTGCTGCAGGAGAGTTGGGTTAAACCTGAACATAGAATAGTAGATCTTTTTAGCTTATTCAATGAATCTTGAGATTGATTTTGGGCTAATTTTTGTGTTGGGCATGTTGAATAGGTATGAATGAGGATTGTAAAGCAGTAAGAGAGATGGCAACTTGGCTTTTAAATTTTACCCAAATTCTTGGGATTAAAACTTTGCATATGAACCACAATTCCATATTTGACTGTCATTAGCACTTAGTTGGGCATAATATTGAGATGCTTCCTTAGATATGAATATCTAACTTAAGGATGTTCTTTTCATGGAGAATCATACAAACGTATGTTGGAAGGGACCTTTCAGATACCAGATTTATTCAATCAATTTTATAGATTAAAAATAACCCTAGATACCTGCCACCTTCTTCCAGGTCACACAGCCAGTGGCAGAACTGGGATTCAAAGTCACTATTCCAGACACCTTGGTCATTGTTGCTTTTCCTATACCATGGTGGCCTCACAAATGCCTAGACAGAGAGAAGTCCATTTTCACTCCTACTGTATCTGGCCATCCCAGCAGAATTTCTTCCAACTTGAGGGAAGACTCAGAACAGTTCCCTCACCACTGTACTAGAAGAGGGAGAAGTGCTCTCATTTGGAACTGAGATTAAGATTCCATTATGAGCAACACTAAACTAGACTATAGTTTAGTGACATGCATTGACAGCATTTGGTGATATGCCTGGCAACCTCTAAATGACCTTCCAATTCCTAATAGTTTTAGCTTAAACGACCAGCCTATAAATAAAATTTTTGAAGCATTATTAGTTTCACGTGAGTATGATGTTCATCGTAACTGTGCTACAATTGGAAATATGAATATTTATATATTTTTTAAATAACCGGTATTGAAATGCACTGATGGACCTTTAATGTTGTCAACATTGAAGATTTAATAATGACATTGCCTGGACCATAGTTTCAGGTGTGTGTTCTGTTTTGTTTAAAATAGTGAAGGAAAAGTTACAGAAAATATCAATAAATGAACAACATTCAACCTAAGCCCACTTTTATAATGCTGTGTCAAGAGACTTTTTATGATGTCAAAAATTGTCTTTTAAAAATGTTCTTAATGCAGTTAATTCAAAAATTAGTTTCATGTGAGTATGATGTACCTTTTCAAAATACATTGGGGAGCATAACATTAACAAGACAATTATTTGTTGAAATTAATTCTTTGTTCTTAAATGTTAAAACTCGAACTCTTTATAGGGAAGAATCCAACAGATGCATACCTTGATGCCATGATGAATGAGGCCCCAGGGCCCATAAATTTCACCATGTTCCTCACGATGTTTGGTGAGAAGTTAAATGGCACAGATCCAGAAGACGTCATCAGAAATGCTTTTGCTTGCTTTGATGAAGAAGCAACTGGTGGGTGCTCTTTATGTCCTTATTCCAGACTATATGAACCACTTTTTAGGAAATGAAAAAGATTAGTAAAGTGTACATTTTAAAAAACGAATAAAGGGAAACTATCATTTACAGTGGGACCATGTAACTGAGAATGGGTAGGGCACAGTTAATGTAGATCATAAAGCTACACAATTTGTGGTGTTAATCTTTGAATTTGGACCTGAGCTTCCTAAAAGCCGAAGAGAGAATTGTCTGTTAAATAGTATTTCTTAAACAATGAAAGCTACTTCTTCAAAAGACTATAAATTGCACAGGAAAGTGTAGCCATGTGCCACATAACACTCTTTTGGTCAGGGACAGATAGCATATATAATGCTTTATAATGGTCTGTATGTAATGGTTCCCACAGGATTACAATGGAGCTGAAAAATTCCTGTCACCCTATTGACGTTATCGCCATCACATCATAGTACGTGTGTTACACACGTGTTTGTGGTAATGCAGGTGCAAACAAACCGGCACTGCCAATCATACGAAAGTAGAGTGCACACAATTATGTACAGTACAGAATAAAAATAATGACTATGTTACTAGTTTATGTATTTACTATACTATACTTTTTATTGTTATTCTAGAGTGACTCTACTTATAAAAAAAGTTTTCTATAAAATGGTATGCTTTGTGTTACACCAGCATTGCCGACATACATCTTGTGTTTACTGCGTCTCTTCATTGCATCAGTTTCTCTTGTGCTTGATTTAATCTCATGTTGTTTTGTACAGGCTTGTAGCCTGGAGCAGTAGGCTATACCTATAGCTTGGTGTATAGTAGGCTATACCATCTAGGTCTGTGTAAGTACACTTTGATGTTTGCACAACAGAATCTCCTAACAGTGCATTTCTTATCACATGACTATAGTCAACAAACGTGAGCAATTAAAATGTTAGGGTTTTTTTTCCTTTCTCATTTTAAAGTGGATAAAGCCTAACTATTCACTTTTGTTACTTCTCTTATTTTAGTCTTCGACATTAACCCTACACTAACTCAGCTACTTTCACCACCTCCTCAGATATTTCCGTGCATCCTATTCCTGTTTCCCCATTTCTACCTGTCAGAGCTGCACCATTCTTCATGCACACTTGGTCACTTTTCTGGGTAGCTGCCTTTTTTTTTTCCTCTTTATTTCTGAAATAACAGGAGTTTTTTTCTCCTAGAAAGAAACACTTGCTTGAAATAAATTTTATAAGCATATAATCTGCTAACAGAGCTTTTAAAATGACTTAATCTAATATTGTAAACAACTCTAACAGGAAAACGTCATGGCATAGTTAGATATGCCTTAGTTCACTAACTTATTTTGTTCATGTATATTTGGATGTTCCGAAATATTTTGTAAAATTGACCTAGTGTTGCCCTGGCTGGTATTGCTCAGTGAATTGAGTGCCAGCCTACAAACTGAAAGGTCACTAGTTTGATTCCTGGTCAGGGCGCATGCCTGGGTTGCAGGCCAGGTCCCCAGTTGGGAACATGTGACAAGCAACTGATTGATGATTCTCTCCCTCCTTTTCTCCCTCCCTTACCCTTTCTCTTAAAAATAAGTAAATAATTTTTTTAAAAAAAAGTTTGACCTAGTGTAGAAATTAACTAGTAAAGTACCAGGAAGTATTCATGACTCCTTTCTTTCTGTCTTCCAGGCACCATTCAGGAAGACTACCTGAGAGAGCTGCTGACAACAATGGGAGATCGGTTTACAGACGAGGAAGTGGATGAGCTGTACAGAGAGGCGCCTATTGACAAAAAGGGAAATTTCAATTACATTGAGTTCACGCGCATCCTTAAACATGGAGCTAAAGATAAAGATGACTGAAAGAACTTTAGCTAAAACCTTCCAATTACTTTATTTCCCTGGCACTTCCTCCCATCCTCATAGACCTATTGCATGCAACTTAGTTTCACAGCTTTGCCTCTTTTTGATGTATTTATTCTAGACCTTTCTGCCATTTAGCACTTGTATAATCAGACTGCAGATGGGTATGAGGTTGTAAATTGTGTTGAAAAAGAGTTTGCAAATAAAAATCAACAAATGTGAAAGCCCAGGAAAATATATTCAGAATTTCTGGTTTTGCTGGATTTTTACATTTTTATATAATAAAAATGCTATTTTGAAATAAAGATTATACTGACTCAAATGGAATATAATGAAAATTTAAACAAGAAAGTGGTAGGTGGGGGGCTCTCCTATTTTCATATTTTCAACTTTATGTAATTTAGATTTCATGGTTAAACTGGTTTTTCTACATATATGCGACAGTGTTCTTCAGAACTTTTAGGGACAGATTAACATTATGCAGTAAAAACTAGCCTTCATTTTTTTCCCCACACTACTAGAAAGTCAGATGTTTAAACTACTAAATTATAAATATAGATGTATCAGAAAACGTTTGACGTTTTATTGATCTAAGAGTCAATGAAGGTGAGGCAAAACTGAAAAATACACTATGTGTAAAGCATTGCATGTAGATGATTTTAACTGAATCTTCCAAAAAAACTTATGAGATAGATTTCTGTTAGCCTTGTATTTAAGGCAAGGGAACTGAGCTCTGAGTAGTTAAGTGATTGATCAGAATCACTGTTAGTGTGAGTTGGAATTCCAAAATAGGGCGCCTAACCCCAGGTCTTGGACTGGTATTTCAATGAAAAGCCCCAAATGCCTAAAAGGTCAAGATATTTCCATCACATTCTAAGATAATTTTGTGCTCATATTAAAATTTAAAATATTTTTGAGAACTGATTATTTGAATAGAATTTAAGAAAATTGTGTACAGGTAAAACAAGACAAGCTTTGAGTCAAGATGGTGATGTAGGTATCCATGGCTCACCACCTTGCACAACCACATCAAATTTACAACTAAACTATAGAACCTTTGTTCAAAACCATCAGAAATCAGGCTGAATGGAAGTCCTACAACTACAGAATTGAAAAAAAAAACACATCAAGCCTGGTAGGAGAGCCAGAGACACAAAACAGGGTGGTCCCACATGCATGCATGGCAGATAAAAATCAAGGGATATCCCAAGAGCAAGGAGTCCCAGCCCCACATTAGGTCCTCTAGCCCAGGGTTCCAATGTCAGAGGGAAAAGTCATAATTTCTGACTGTAAACACCAAGGATTGAGGCTGTGGAAGACAGAAACTTCTGGAGTCCCAGGCAGTTCCTCTTACAGGGTCCACACACAGACTTGGTTGGACTCATTCCCTCTGAGCTCCTTCGTGGGGGCAGCCGCTTAAAAGGCACCCGAGACATATGGAGAGGAACGGAAATGTCCAGAATTGGGGGAAGAACTGGATGGCAGCTTTCTCCCAGACAGGAGTGCTGGCAGAGGCCATTATTCCATTTCTGAACCCTCCACTCATTGAACCACAAAGCTGGCGGGTGATTGCTGTATCTGAGACTTTATTGACCTGTCCCACATGTTTGCCTCATCCTAGTGATTTATTAAGGCCCTGCACACCCAACTTTCAGTCCCACCCAAACTTTCTGGTGGCTTTTCAGTTCAAATAGCTTGTTTTGGTCCATGCTTCAGATTCTCCTAAGTTTTCTCAAACATACAGCATGTGGCTTCACCGAGTCCCATAACTCTTGCTAAGTTACCCCAGGCCTGGCACTAGCAGCAGCTGGCCTTGGTTCACAGACTGGCCTTGCTTGGGCACCTCCAAGCCCAGCACAGGTAGCAGTCATGTGCAGATCAGCTTATGCTGTGTAAGCCCAGACAACACAGCTGGGTGACCTTGGATGTGCCAATAACTATCAAGGCTGCACTACAACAGGAGGGTGTACACAGGCCACATGGTGGGCATACCTGGAGTACCCAGCTTGGATGATAGGGGAGGCTGTGGCACTGGACCCTACAGAACACCTACATTAGGCCATTCTACCAAGCCTGGGAGATGTAGCAGCTCTACCTAATACGCAGAAACAAAAACGGAGGTTGCCAAAATAAGAAAAAGGAACATTGCCCAAATGAAAGAACAGAACAAAACTCGAGAAAAAGGAATAAATAAAGAAAAGCAATCTCTTAGATGCAGATCTCAAAACACTGGTTACAAGGATGCTCAAGGAACTTAGAATCTCAACAGCATTAAAAAAAAAAATCCAATCAGAAAGGATACACTAATTGAAATAAAGTACAATTTTTTGAACTGACAGTACAGTGGATGAAGCTCAGAATCAAATCAGAGATTTAGAATATAAGGAAGCAAAAACAAACAAACAAACAAAAAACCACCAATTAGAACAGCAAGGAGAAAAAAGAATAAAAAAAAAAAGCTAATGTAAGGAGCCTCGAGGACAACCTCAAGTATAAGCTGATTTCTCAAACTTGCAGGCTAGAAGAGATTGGCAAGAAATATTCAGTCATGAAAAGCAAGGACCTACAACCAAGATTACTCTATCCAGCAAAGCTATCTTTAGAATCCAAAGACAAAGAGCTTCCTGGACAAGAAAAAGCTAAAGGATTTCATCACCACCAAACCAGTATTATATGAAATGTTAAAGGATCTTTTTTAAAAAGAAGATAAGAAATATAAACAAGAAAATGGTAATAAATATGTCCTGGCTGGTGTGGCTCAGTGGACTGAGCACCGGCCTGTGAACTGAAAGGTCACTGATGGGAGTCCCAGTCAGGGCACATGCCTGGGTTGTGGGCCAGGTCCCCAGTTGGGGGCATGTGAGAGGCAATCAATTGTGGTTTCTCTTGCACATTGATGTTTCTCTCCTTCTTTTTCTCCCTTCCTCTCTCTCTGAAAATAAATAAATAAAAACTTGAAAAAAATAAGTTAAAAAAATAAAATGCCATAAAGATGTATCTATCAATAATTGCTTCTAAAAACCAAAATAAAGAAGAACAAAAACAGAATCAGATACAGAAAATGTTTTGATGGTTGCCAGATGGGAGGCAGGTCAGGATGAGCAAAAAAGGTGAAGTGATTAAGAAGCACAAATTGGTATTACAGAATAGTCATGGCAATGTAAAGTATGGCATAGGGAATAGAATAGCCCAAGAACATATATGCATGACCCACAGACATGGACAGCCGTTGGAGGATTGTCTGAGGGAGTGAGTGGGGCTGGGTAGAGGAGGCCAAACTAGGAAAAACTAGGACAACTGTAATAGCATAAACAACAAAATATATGTTAAAAAATATATAGAAGACCAGATTATTATCAATACAATGTTTGAAGAGAATTCATGTGATGTAGATGTAGGGAAGGACTGACAAACATAGACAAGGCTGCCCTGAGCTTGTTTAAACTTCTTAAGGCCAAGCAATATTAGAAGCAAGAGAAAAACTGAAAAAAAATTTAACAAAAGGTTTCCAGTGTGGTTTAACATTTATTCATTCACTTAAAACTCTTCTATTGGTATATTGTCTACTTAAAATTACATGTTTAATATTTGTGATTCAGAGCTTGGCAGGGTAGCCAAATCCTAGTCACTTGCTCCTATCCCTATTTTTCTGGACTTTCTTTGCATCGTCTTTAAAATGACAGCAGTTCCACTCTCATTGTCTATGGTGTTTCACAGTTCGTAAGAGCTTTCATATTTATTATGTAACCTTCACAGCCCATGAGGTAATTAGGGTGGGTATTATTCATGATTCTTTTTGTAAGGGCTGAAGTTTAGAAAAGCTGAAGAACCTGTCCAAGGTCCCACAAGTCCTAGAATCCACATCTGGCTTCCTTTCCCACTTCCAAGCTTAAAGTCACCATGGTCAAAACCAGTGAGGAATCACTGTGTTTAAGGAAAGGGGGAAATAGACTGGGATAATCTTGATCATCAGTAAGCCAATGTTTATTAATCACCTGTTATGTGCCAGGCACTGCTTTAAGTGGTGGGGATAACTTGGGGGACAGGACAGACAAGGACACTGTCCTCTTGCAGCTCCCATTCTCTCATGAGAAAAAGGCTCAGTAAGCCATATCAAATCTCTGTGAGACAGAGGGCCTCAGGTGTGCCGAGCTGAGATCTGAATGACAGGAAGGGCCCCATAGGATGAACAGGGTGGGGCTATCCATGCAAAAGACATGGATTCTTTTAAGGCACATGTGCCAGGAGCATTAGAACACAAGGACATAAGAATGGTATTGGCTGTGTAGTCTAAGCACAAAATCATAGGGCTTTGGGCAGGGAAGAAATGCGAGTTATGTTTTTAAAAGCTCAGTCTTACTGCTCTGTATGGAATGGAGGGGCAAGTGTAGAATCAAGAAGGCTTCCTGTTAGGAGGCTATCACTGTCCAGGGAAGATATGAGGGCAGCTTGGGCTCCGGGAATGGTGGAGGAGGTGGCTAGAATATGCCTCTCCTTGTCCTTCCTATTTCCTCACTTCAGCCCTGCTGTGTTACTATTGCTTTGGCATCATTTTAAGTATTCTATTGCTCTCTTTAAAGCCAGATTTGAAAGATTGGGATGAGGTGGTGAATTTCAAAATTGAAAATAAGAAAAACTTAGTTGTTTGTTAAATGCTCAATTTTTAAAATAATTTTAATTTTTTCATTTACAGTTGACACTCAGTATTACTTAGTTTTAGATGTACAGCAATAGTGATTAGATATTTATATAACTTACAAAGTGATTCCCCCTGTAAGTCTAGTACCCATCTGGCACCATACATGGTTGTTAAAATATTATTGACAATATTCCTGACGCTATACTTTGTATCGTCATGACTATTATGTAACTGATAATTTGTACTTCTAAATCCCTTCACCATTTGAATGCTTTATGTTGACTTGATCGCAACGCATGTGTTTTATCTGTAGTATCTAGAGAGAGTTGTGGAATTCAGTACTATGAGGACCCTAGGCTGGGAACTTGTTCCTCTCTAGTGTCCCATAAATATTAATGATGATGATGAAAACCCTCTATTTAATATTTCTCTTTTTAAAAAAATTTATTTATTTATTTTAGAGAAAGGGGAAAGGAGGGAGAAAGAGAGGGAGAGATCAATTACCTCTTAAACATGACCCGCCCCAACCAGGGACCTGGCAAAATCCAGGCATGTGCTCTGACTGAGAAACTGGTGACCTTTCACTTTGTGGAAGACAATGCCCAACCAACTGAGCCACACCAGTCAGGGGTACTATTTCTCTTTTGAGAATCATATGGTGATGATCTCCTGAGTTTACAATTGATCCTTGATCATTGCAGTGAGAATATCTGTGTGTTTACTATGTACTAAGCATTTTACACTACAGTCCTTTGAGGTAGGTAGTTTTATTATATCTGTTCTGTAGATGATGCACTGAGGAGTAGAGAAGTAACTTTCCAAGGTTACCTAATTAGTAAGCAGTGGGGCCATAATTTGGGTCCAGGCAGTCTAGCTCCATCACCCGCCCTCCCAGGAAAATGATTATTGAAAATAACAGCTCTAATTTCTTACCATCATAGAAGAGTTTTAAAGCATTCGCTATTACATTAGTTCCTCAACACTCTAGGAGGTGGATTAAACAGGCATTGTTATTCCATTTTACAGGTGAGAATACTGAGTTACAGAAGTTACTTGACTTGCTCAAATTTACATAGCTAGACAACGTCTTAGCCAGAGCCAGCTTCTAAACTTTTTTAGTGAGATACAGTGCTTCTCATTAAACTTATAGTTAGTTAATGATTACTAATACCTGTAGCCTGACTAAATCTTTTTACTTTAAATTAATGTATACTGTATATCATATATGAAAGCCATTGATATTTACAAAAATGAAATTATATTTAATTGCACATTTAATGAATCATCCATCCTGATAAAATAATTGCACAAAAATTAGTTTTGTAGTTCAGCAATGGATAAAGGAATAAATACTTGAATAATAAAATTTCTTTATTATAAATTTGTTTTTAAAAATTTTAATATTTTAAAAACAGGATGTCTTTTAATTAATGTTTATATTTACTATTTTTATCCTAAAAATTAATTGTATCAATGTTGTACCTTAAAATTGATAGGTCTTAAAGAAACAGTCTTTGAAATATAAACATGCAAACTAAAAAAATTTTGGTGTGAATAGGCCCAATAAATATGTCATCTGAGAAATATAATTGAGGTGAAAGTTTATCACATGCTGAAATTTTGAGAAAAGATTTATTGGCAAGCAAAATGGTGAGGATCACAGATTGCACATATCGCACTCTGTACTTAATCTCTTTGGTGACTTTTAAATAACAGAACCAATATCATAAGCAATTTTAGAGACAATAACTAGAAGTGTCACTAGATGGCACTATTATTCTTGGTACTGTAGTAACCTATTCCCTAATGAACTTGACAGTGATAAAGCATGACTATGAATTATATAAAGAGCACTAGTCCCAGTAATGCTGTAACTTTGTCGCTGATGACAAAGTTTATTACAATGAAATTTATACTATTTCATGAACCCCAAAATGCAGGGAGCAATCTCTAGGACTCCTTTTTACAATGCTGTATTCATTCATTCATTTGGTCATTCATTAGCTTACAAATACTTATTGTCTGGAAAGTGTCGTGATCTCAGCAACTCTTTGGTTATTTTCACATTGAAGTATTGACATTTTTTAAAAATGACTTTGTTTTCATAAGACCTGACTCCTTCACTTACTGACTTGTGCAAGTCATTATAATTCTCATCACTTCTATTTTACAGATGAGAAGACTATGGAGCCTGTTGAAACTGTGTGAAATGCTTTGTACACTCATGCTCTCTATATGAATATCATCACTCCCTCTAGAATGCTAAGAACTAATTTTATTAGTTCTGTATAATATATTCTATTAAGTCACACAGTCAGAGCTTATTAAGATTAGCTCCAACACAAATGATCATGAGACAACATATTAGTGCATCTGTCCCCTGCCTCTACCTCTTGGAAATATTATCAAAACAAAAAATGGAGTAGATAGATCTGAAGTGTTTTGGCAAAAGGATATTTGAAGTATGTTATGGGGTGTGAGTGAGGGGGTGTGTTTAAAAATATACGAAATTGTTTCAACGTATCTTGCATGAAACCAGCCTAATCTTTTCCCAGCCCCACTTCCATGGCAGTTGATTTTGCTCCTAGCACACAATCCTGCCTTTCAGACTGTCATTCTAAATGAACACAATGCCATTGCATATTTCCTCATGGACACTGCCAACTAGCTCAGCAAAAAGAAATCTGAATACTTTATTCACGTTTTATAATCACTTGAGTATAAATCGACAGTGGCTCATATGGAAGGTTGTGTTCATTGTACTTTTCTCAAGTTATCTTTTGATATGTAATATCTTTAGTCAATTCTTATTGAAGTGTCTATTGTGTTCATATGTTGCAGGTGATACAAAGATTCTGATTCTATTCTCAGTAAGTGTTACACTGACTAGCACTTTGGATGAATATAACAAAGATTAATTCTCTCGCTTTACCAGAATCCCCCAAACAGCTAAGAATTCAAGCAAAACACGTGAAAAGAAATCACCTTGATTTTAAATGTTATATTGAAAATACTCAAGATTTCCTGCTTATTTTAGAGATAGTTAAAGAAATTCAGTATATTATGCATGGTAGGTCCCTACCAGATTATAAACAGTTGAGAGGAGGGTGCACTTGCTGAAAGCCATCTAGAGAAACTCCCGCTTCTCAGGTTAGGAGACTAAGGCCCCTAATCTCTCAAATCTCCCTTGAGGTGTTTAGCCAGTTGTGGCAGAACTGGCCTCCTACTCTAGGCTCTTTTTAGCCTCCATGGATTCTTGCGTCTTACTCAGTCTATGGGCGGTAGGGTTGGCTCTCTCTACCCAACTCTAGACCTTTTCCCTTTGTTTTTAAATTGCCCTTGAGTTCAGCACTCTTCCTCTTCCTTTCCCCACACAGTGTTTTTACAACTTGGGGTACAAACCTTGAGTGTAAATACAAAGATACAAGAATTTTTAAACAGAGAAGCAAATAGGGAACAATTCCTACATTGACGCAAATAAACAGAGCAATCTCAGGAGATAAGGTAAAGGCAAATTTTAATCAGTGATTCTGAGAAACTCTGTCTCAGTCTCTCTCCCTACATTCATTTCAGGTCAGAATCATTCCCAGCTCTAAGAAAGCCAGTGGGTGGGGGTGGGGGGTTGCAGCACAGTCCTTGAACCATATCATATTCATATAACATTTTTTCTGACTTTGTAAGTCGGACTATATCTTTCCCTGTTAAAAAGACAAAAAGAGTTTATAGCCCCAACCTCTTTACATAACATCAACCCAACTAGAGCAGGAACCTCCTCGCTTTATCTCACCGGCTTGCCACTGTCAAGTGGTCAACCCATGAAGAGTCGTTGGCTGTTTGATCTGAAGCAAATCCATCACGTACTCCTAAGGGAAGGGGTAAAGTAACTACCATTGCCAGTCCAACACGGTCACATGGAAAGATGTGCAAATCCAGGCTGGCCCTTCAAGTTGGCAGGATCAGCAGACAGCTGAGTGAATAAAGTGAAATGGAAGGAAAATGAATGCAATCAAATTAATACAAAGAGGAAGTAGACAAGGTGATTTAAAGGGATGAAAAATTAACATTTCTACTCCACAGTCATGGGGATTGAACATATTAGTATTCTTATCTTTTGTGTGTATGTATCTGTCTTTGTATGCATGTTTTTTTGTTGTGATGGTTTTTTTATGCCTGTGTTCCAGCTGTCTGTCATCTACCCGACTCTGCTACTTTGCTTGAATATTTCAAAACAGACCTCAATTTGAAACTCTCTTGTGGCACATTCTTCTTTATTTGAAAAGATGTGTTTGATTTAGAAAATATAAAGACATTGCCCTACTTTCTTTGCATCTGGGCTAAATTGGAAGTAGGCAGCAAAATGGGTTACCTCCTGGTTAGTGGAAGAGATGTTTATCAACAGACTGAGGGCAGTGTGGACTCTGGGGGTTTAGGGGTCATGGCCAAGTGCATTTCCCCAAACTTAGTGCTTCATTTTGTCATACAGACTAGGAATGACAGAAGGATATGGGAACCTGAGGTCTTGGTTTAAAATAGAGTCCATACTCTACTGAGAAATCTCTTTGTGTATGTGTGTTCTACATATGTGAGTACACATGTGTATTAATGCAGGCATACACTCATCAAATATCTCTGGAAAGACAAAAGAAGCTGGCTGCTGTTGAGGTGGGAATTTGGTAGTCATGGGCAAAGGGTGAGAGGGAGACTCAATTTCACTGTAAATTGCTTTCCTTTTCAAAATTGTGGAAATTTGCTTGCATTTCCCATTAAAAATTAAAACATTTGGTAATCATAACAGAAGAATATATCCCATAAGACAGGACAAATCTCAAAATAGTTCCCTAAAACCATTTCTCCCTTTGCATAGGAAGAAGAAAATCTTACTTGTCACCTCAGTTTGAACGGAGATTAATGTGGCATGTCTACACACTATGATTCATCTGCAGAAATATTTAAATGCCAAAGATATATAAGGCCTGTCTGGAAAAAGTCCAGCCATTGTTAATATAACAAGAATGGTTTGCATGACATCAATGTAAACATGCAGCCAAGGAGAGTGGACTGGAATGCACATGTGTAAACAATGATGGTTTCACTGTACTAGTCAGTGGGGGGCGGTAGACACTGTTGAGTGAGCATGTGTACTGTGTGGTCATTGAATTCAAAATGACTAGTGTGTAGAGCAAAGAATCTGCATCGAATTTTGTGTTAAGCTTGAACATTCCTCTTCGGAAACTATTTGGATGATTCAGAAGGCAGCAGCTATGGGCAACTGGTGATTGGCAGCTTCATCAAGACAATATGCCTGCTCATGAATCATGTCTTATACAGAGATTTTTGGTGAAACATCAAATCACCAGGTGATTCAGCCCTACTAGAGTACCAGATTTGAAACCCTGTGACTTCTGGCTTTTCCCAAAGCTAAAATTATCTTTGAAAGCGAAGAGATTTCAGACAATCAATGAGATTCAGGAAAATATGACAGGACAGCTAATGGTTATTGGTAGAACTGTGAGAGGTTCCAAGGTGCCTACTTTGAAGGGAACTGAGGTACCATTGTCCCATGTACAATGTTTCTTTTATCTTGTATCTTCTTCAATAAATGTCTCTGTTTTTCATATTATATGGCTGGAACTTCTGGACAGATCTCATATTCTGAGGTCAGCAAATGGTTCTTGAATACCATAGGCTTGGTGGCTCCTTGATAAGTGCTGTGAGGACTTTGGTGTTTGTGTTGATTGGGTCTGGATGCCACCTTCCTGTCACTGTTGTTGGTGGGGGTGGGAGTGCATTTTCTTGGGAGGAACTGAACGAAGACTAGGGTAATGGGGATGGAGAAAATGAATGAATTAGAAGAACATACTGAAGAAGCAGATTGTGGAACCCTTATCTCCCCCTTCTCAGGCTGCCAGGGTATGTGGAACATCCAGATGCATAAACCCTTTGGTTAGGTCACCTTGATTCACTCTTTGCTGCCACCACTTGGACAACTATATAGTTCATCTAGTTTCCTGAGACATGAATCCAGGCCTTTCCCTAATTCTTCCCAGATTCTCCAGCAGGATTTTGTCTCCCTCTTTGCACATGGCCCAGAACCAATAGACAGGTGGTAAGACAGAGTGCAAATGGTATATCTTTTATATAGTTTACCTTATCAGATTCCTTACCTATTTACTCATTTCATCAACACGTATGGAAAACCTACCATAGGCCTAAAGCTGTGTTAGGTTCTGGAGATACAAGACCTCAAGAAGTTCACAGTCTAGCAAGAAATATAGTTTTCTAAAAAACATGATTGTGAGAGTCTGGTAAGTGTTAATGTAACCTAAGCCACAGGTAACATCAACCAGACTAGGGGTTGTGTTGATGAGGGAGGAGACCTCCTGAGAATGGAGGGGAATGTGGGAGAATGGGAGTGTCTGTGCTGTTGCTGGTTGGTGAAAGAAAAGTGGATGTTGAGAAGAGTACAGGGCATGTCAGAAAGAGTTAATAATATATAAAATGAGAACTGACCACAACACATCAGGAATTGCAAATTGCCAGCATGAGTGAAACATAGAATCTGAGACAGAATAGGAAGGGCTTTGAATGTCAAGCTAAGGACTTTGAAAAAACCTTAAGCAGGAGAATGACATGATTTAATAAGATTTGTGTTTTACAAAGATAACTGAAGGCAGTAGAGAGAAGTATTGGGGGTGGGAAATATTATACATAGAAGACCATTCAAGTAGCTTCAACATTTCAGCCAAAGAGGGATGAGATAGTGACACAAGGCAGCAGTTGTAGAAAAAGAGGAATGGAGGTCAAACCGACAGTATGGGTGACTCTATGATTTTCTTTCCCTGACAAAAAGGGATTAGGATGTCATTGCAGGGCTATCTAAAAAAGTCTAAGGAGACTTGATCAGAGCATCCAAGCCTGTGTCAGGCCTACGTAGGGAGTCCAAAGCCAGTCCAAACATAACCAAGAGGAAGGAACTGAGGGATAAGACCAGTTGGTATAGAGAATGAAGGGAGCAAGTAGCCTGATTTCAGGGACACTTGCAGCTGCTGGTGAGTATCCCAGGAACCCTAAAGGAACCAACACGAAACACATATATGGGGGTGGGGAGGAGCCTAGGCCCATTCATTTTCTGGTTTGTGTATCTAGGTGGGTGGAAGTACAGTGGAGAGAGAGATAGAGTACAGGAAGAAAGATTTGGGGGAGAAGATGATGAGTTCAGTTTTGAGCATCTTTGAATTTTTGGTGCCTGATGGCCATCTGGTCCATGTTAACTCTGGAACCCAACTAGGTAATGCAAGAGGTGTCATGCAAGCTAAGGAAAAAGTGTCTCACGAAAGAAAAACTATAATATTATCTATTGCTTCAGGGAAATAAAATAAGTGTCCATTTGATTTGACAATATGGAAGTAACTGGCGATCTTAGTAGGAATGTTTTTGATAGAGGGGTGTTAATAGAAACCAGATTGCAATCACTGAAAAAGTAAGGGAGAGGTAAGGAGATTGTTGTGGTGAGAAGTAAACATGTTACAATGATTATCTCCAATGGGGTGATCAACAGTCCCTGTTTGCCTAGGGCTAAAGGGATTTGCAGGGCGCTAAGCAAACCAGAACAGTCTGATCACCCTACCTCCAAGCTCACTACCAAGCAGGCTATCCTTGGAATCACAAAAAAGATAGGCCGAGATCATATTAGGATGCCTGAGTCACAAAGTTTGTTGAATAAGTTTAAAACACGCAGAAAGAAGCAAAGAGGAGATAAAGTAGGTATCACACTGAGGATAGGGTGCCAGTCCGGTGGAAGGGCTGCTTCTCCCCTCACGCGCCCTCTCAGCATCACTCTCTGTTGATAGTGTGCTTATGAGCTCCAGGGTAGAGTGTGAGCAAGGGGGCTCAGCTGACAGAATATTAGTAGAGTCAACACATACTTGCTCTTTCAAAGAGATTGAGGGACAAATAGCCTGAGGACAACTTAAAACTCACCAATAACCTACTGAGCAGCTATAGAGTGATTTGTGTGTCTTAGGCAGTGGTTTCAAGGGGCAAGAATGGCCATCACCAATTGGCAGCCAATTTAAGAATGGCATAATAGTCATTCTGGATAATACATGACCTGTGCATTATGGTTTACTTGGTTTTTCTATCCCTTTGTATCTACAAGTAGCACTCTTGCTTGTACCATTTTTTTCATAATGTTCATCAAACACATGCTTTGTTTATGTTAGTTATGTTTAACTTAACAGGTTTCTCAACTGGCACATTTGCTGTCACTCCTCAACATATTTTATGCATCTCACTTGTGTTCTACTTGTTAGTTCCAGGTGTTATTTATAGAAGAATTGAGTATCCTCAAATAATATAGAAAAATTATATTATACAAGTGACAAGAGCACCCATTAACTTTTCATTCTCAAAACTTGGCTGTGGGAAAGAGAAATAAAGGATATTTGCTGGAGGGACTTACAGAATCATTAGCACTTTTTTTTTCCAGTAAACTGAAGATATAAAGTCAGAACATAAGATGTTTCAACCAGAGACATAAGAAGTTAATTGTTGGGGCATGATCCTTGGGAGAGCATAAGGGGATGGAATTACATCAGGTGGAGAATTGGTGGGAGGTTTCATCTTCTTATCCTAGAGAGGAGAAGGAATCATGAGTGACAAGGTAAATATGTTTCCAGAGGTGGATGGAATTGGCCATATATGTTTTCAGATTTCTTTGTGAAGTTGCTTGTCCCTTAAAAAATTACTTCCAGGCACATATTGATTTACAAATGTTTACTTTTTTTTTAGATGAGGTGGCTTTTTAATATATGGATCAGGCTATGTTGAACTACTTCCCTCAGAAGTTTATTTTCTGTATGTTTCTAGCTATGGTGGGCCACAAGGAAGATTCTTGTGAGATTTGAAAGGCAGCCAGAAGCTGTGGCCATTTCGTAGCTCACACACATTACTGATCTGCTGACTCACCCCCCTAGGAGGAAGCAGAAACTGGGCCTGCTCTGCCTTCCCCGGGATCCTCCCCAGCTTCTCTGACTCTGAGATGACGTCTTTGTGTTCCGTTCCAAGAGGAAGGGTCGGTCCCCACCACCAACACAAGAGGCAACATGAACTGACACAGGCTTTAGTCTGTCCCTCCTGTAGGTTTCAGCATATTCTTGATCTTCATCACTTTATATTGATCTTCCCTTCCTAATTGTTTACCATCTGAATACCAAGCTCCAGTATCAGATGTGAATATTACAGCCTTATAGAGACTACTTAACTAGTTCTAATAAATGTGTAAGGCCAAATCAATATAATATAATCTCAGATCATACTTAAGTTTATGCTAATAACAACATGATTTAGGACAAGGGCTGTCCTTGCCAGAATAACTAGCCAAATGATTAGAAGTTTGGCATTTTGAGCTACGTGGTATCAACCCAACCTCTGACCTTTGGGAAGGGGAAAGGAGGGGCTGCAGATTAAATTCAGTCATGTGGCAAATGATTCAATCAATCATGCCTGCAGAATGAAAGCCCAATAGAAACTTGGGACACGGGCCCTGGCTGGTGTGGCTTGGTTGGTTGGGGCAACATCCCATGAACCAAAAGGTTGTGGGTTTGATTCCAGTCAGGGTACATGCCTGGGTTGTAGGTTTGGTCCCCATGTCATGGCACGTGCAGAAAGCAACCAATGTTTTCTCTCACATCAATATTTCTCTCCCTCTCTTTCTCCCACCCTTCCCCTCTCTAATCATGTCCTCTGGTGAGTAAAGAAAAAAAAACTGGACATGGAAGCTTAGGTGAACCCCTAGTTGGTAATCATATATCAACGTGCCAGGAGGGTGATGCAACCTGAGTACATGGAGGCTTCTTATTCAGAACCCTTGTAGACTTTTCCCTGTGTGTCTCCTTATTTGGCTAGTCCTGAGTTGTATCCTATGTAATAAAACTATAATCATAAATACTGTGTTTTCCTGAGTTCTTTGAGCATTCTAGCAAATTACTGAATCAGAGGGGTACCCCCTGAATTTGTAACCAGTTGATCAGAAACGTGGGTGACCTGGGGAACCTGGAGCTTGGGGCTGGTAAATGAGGTGAGAGGAGTCTTGTGCGGGACTGTGTCCTTACACTGTGAAATTTGACCTAACTTCAGGCACTTAGTATTAGGATTGCACTATAAAGAAAAATAATATAATAACCCCTTATGTGGGCATTATCTATCTAAAACAGTAACAGTTCATGCCCAATCTTGTTTCATTAATAAATGCCACCACTAGATTATTTTGAAGCAAACCCATGACATGATATTATTTCATTCATAAGTATTAAAGTAGATAATCTCTAAAAGATAAGCCCCTTCCCCCTTTTTAATAACTATAATGCCCTTAATTTATCTTTCAAAATTGACAGTGACTACTTAATATCATTACATAATAATATTCAATCCGCATTCAAATTTCCTCTGTCACTTGAAAAAAAGGTTTTTTTTTCAGCTGATTTGTACAAATCAGGATTGAAACAAGTCCCCACATTGTATCTTGTCAATACATTTTTTAATCTTTTTAAATCTGTGTTTCCTTTTCTCTTTTTTTCTTGCAGTTTATTTTTTGAAGATATTGTCTTATCCAGTAGAGTAGTACTTCTTAACTGTGTATACTTGGAAGTATGCACAATTCATCCCGGGATCTTGTTAAACAGTAGATTCTGCTTTAGAAAGATCTGGAGTGGGACCCAAGATTCTGAGTTTCTAGAAAGCTCCCAGGTGAGGCTGGTGCTGCTGATCCATTTAGACTAGCAAATTCCAGAGCTTCCTACAGTCTGGATTTTGATGATCGCATCCCCACAATGTCATTACTATGTTTGTCTGTCCTCTCAGCTGATGGTTAGATCTTCTGGATTAACTGTAAGTGCCTTGTATGTAAAGCATCCTTCTCTCATGTAACTTTTAGTGCTCTTTCCAAAATGTATATTTAAGCAATTTGAAAGTTTTCTATTAGTACCTGTATAGCACTCCCAACTCTTTTTTATATTCCCTCCAATTTAAAGTTCATGCCCAACTTATAACAAGTGCACTTAATAAAAATATTTTTTAGGGAAAAGGGGGAATATATTTGGTAGTTGTGAAGTGAGGGGACATGCCGACATGACACGGAACAAGGCCCAGTCTGAATGGAAGACAAGAATAGAAGCAACTACAAAATCTACTTGGGCCCTGGCTGGCGTAGCTCAGTGGATTGAGCGCGGGCTGGGAACCAAAGTGTCCCAGGTTCGATTCCCAGCCAGGGTACATTCCTGGGTTGCAGGCCGTAACCCCCAGCAACCGCACATTGATGTTTCTCTCTCTCTCTCTCTCTCTCTCTCTCTCTCTCTCCCTCCCTTCCCTCCCTAAAAATAAAAAAATAAAATAAAAAAGAAATTATTTAAAAAAAATCTACTTGGTTAGAAGGAAGGGCCCTTGGGCAGGGGAATAAGGCAGAGTGAGGGCTGGAGGATAGAGGTGAGGGACTGAGGGTGTGGAAAACAACTGCACACCCCAATTCTCAAAAGCCAGCCCCAAATCCCAAAAGCACATGAGGGGATTGTGGAAAACACTTTCCTGTTCTGACCCATTGAATCCAAATCTCTGGAGAAAGAGCCCTGGAATATGCTTGACAGGTACCCCCTGGAGATTCTGCTGTCGAGTGGGTTTAGAAACCACTGAACCACATGCAGTGCCTTAGATTTCCACAGCGCCTATGGTTTGCAGTGTACTTGCACTCTTGGTAGGCACTTGGTAGTCTGGACATGTGTTATTTCATTTAATGCCTGAGATTTTAAAGCACAGTGGTCAAGCACTCCAACAAATTTAACCTCTGGGGAGGAGTGTGTGGTGTTTACACTTTTGTATATGGTACCATTTATATACTGACTATGACTATAGAGTTGCCAGGCTGTGAAGGAATTGGACCTTGGACAAGAAAAATGGAAATAAAATTTGTAAATTATTTACAACTTTTAGTACTCTGTTTTCAGTCATGAAACCAGACTTCACCCCCAAAAGAAAAAAGACAGAGAAACATTTTAACACAACGGCGAGAACTTGCTGGGCTACTGCAATCCCTGAGCCCTTGATCTCCCTGTGTCCTTGGCCTGGGTGTCTCACACAAACCTAATTTGCAGCAAATTGCTGGCTTGATTGTGAATATTATCTTTATAGGGGCTTTGGTCATTCAGAGGGCAAACGGGTTTTCAAGGATTTGAGGGAGTCTCCTTGTTAAAATGTTTACATTATTTCCTCTTTACAGCCGCATATGCCAACAGCACGCATTGCTTCCCACTCTGCAGATTAAGCTGCAGCTCCTCTCTCCTTGGCTCAAGCACTCATCACTTCCTTCTGATTCCACCTGCTATTTCTGTTCTTTTGTCACATCTGGCTCTGAACCAAGTTCAGCCTCCTTCTGAGAGTGGGTTTATTGGCATTCTTGAGCACTTGGAGAAACCTTGTAGTGTTTCCACTACATTAGAACATTTAGATTATGGGAAGAATTGAATTGATGATGTAGGGTTTTCCATTACAATTATTATTCAATTAGCATGGCCAATAACACCAATAAATTTAAAAACCTGAACATATTTTAAAGACGCTCTGAAATGTACTGTTTTTTTCTTGACACCAAATGACATTTTGTCATAAATGGAATGCCAACTTATTCAATATTCTAAGCCAATAAAATGTAAAGAGGTGACTGATGCCACCTGCCACTCTTCCCATCTTCCCTCCTCCTTATACATTGGAAAGTCATATAATGCCTTCAACTGCCAATCTGAAATAATTCCTGAATTATCCACTCCCTCCTCTTCTGAGGGAGCGGATCAACACTGACCCATCTGGATCAGATGTTGAGAGTAAGGAGAAAACTCAAATCAGACTTAGGTTTGAATCTCAGAAGTAATTAGCTGTACCATTTTGGACAAAACTATAAACCTCTTTAAGCTTCATTTTTATCACCTGTAAAAAGGAAATAATATTAGCATCACTTTCAGAAGGATGTTGTGAGCATTGGTTATTATAATCCTGGTAAGCACATAGTGTCTGGCTCATTATAAGTACTCAATATGCTTTGGTTGTTAATATTTCTCCAAGGTTTGTTGATAAGTATAAGGTGGTAAAATCGCCTTATAATTCGGTATTACCACTAATTATAAAGTCATTTTTTATTAAAATTTGCTGTCAAGAATATAACTGAGATAAGAGAAGACTAAAAACATAATTGATAAGCTGAATTAACCTTTTCATTTCTTTGATATTATTTAGTCCTATATGTTCCTTATTTATGACCCTTATAGCCTTTTGAACACATGGGCTGGCATTGTAGATTGACTTGTAATGATCACCATGAGCCAAGAAACAGACTAAATATACTGTCCTCATAAAAGAGTTGCCCATATTATCATCACAAAGAAATTTCAGAAGATCTGTTCATTTTAATTTTACTTAAAAGTAAAGTGCCACAAAGGCAAGTATTTGTTTAAGATAAAGCATCAAACTCTCTGATTCTATATATTCCAAGTCCTTCAATGAGGAAATGTTCTTTGACTTTATGCTGAAGTAATAGAATACTCATGATAAAGAAAATTCAGGAGCCCTGGCTGGCGTTGCTCAGTGGATTGAGCGTGGGCTGCGAACCAAAGTGTCACAGGTTCAATTCCCAGTCAGGGCACATACCTGGGTTGCAGGCCATGGCCCCCAGTAACCGCACATTGGTGTTTCTCTCTCTCTCCCTTTCTCCCTCCCTTCCCTCTCTAAAAATGGTTAAATAAAATCTTTTAAAAAAGAAAATTCAGAATAAACAAGGATGTAAAAGAAAAAGAATGAGACTCCCTATGTGAACCTTCCCTCCGCTTCTCAGAGAGAAAAAAAGACTGATGATTATTTGTTTATCTTTCCAAAAGTTGTATAGTCTTAATACATAAGTATATATTCTGGAAGCTCTATAGTTCAGCCTGACCTCATTATTCTGCAAAATCCTGTTACTTGATTTCATCTTAGTCTTGCAGAAGATTGCATAGTCAAATACCAATATACCATCAATCCTGGCATTCTCAGTCTTGTGCAAGATCAATGATCATCTAGGTCAAGGGCTCAGCAACTTACCATCCTCAAGCCAAATCTGCCTTCTCCTCTGATTTTGTAAATAAAGTTTTATTGTAACCCACCACCCCCATTTGTCTACATAATTGCTTATGACTACTTTCATACTAGGTGGCAGAGTTGAGTGAATCAGAGACTGGCCTGCAAAGCTTACAATATATCCTGTCTGGCCCTGTATAGAAAAGTGTTGGTCACCAATGATTCATGTGGAAAGGGGTTAATAATCCAAAATTTATAAATAACTAGTACAACTCAACACCCAAAAAACTAATACTCCAATTAAAAAATGGACAAAGGACCTAAATCAGGGGTCTCAAACTCATTTTCACCAAGGGCCACATCAGCCTCATGGTTGCCTTCAAAGGGCTGAATGTAATTTCAACTCCTTAACAGTTAAGGAGTAGTTCCATTTATACAGTCCTAAAGTTATTTTAGCCCTTCAAAGGCAACTGAGAGGCTGATGTGTCCCCACATGAAAATGAGTTTGACACACCCGACCTAAATAAACACCTCTCCAAAGAGGACACACAGGTGGGTAGTAGACATGAAAAGATGTTCAATGTCACTAATTATTGGAGAGATGCAAGTTAAAACTGTAATGTTTTAAAAAAATCACCTCACACCTGCCAGAATGGCTATCATCAATAAATCAACAAACAAGTGTTGGCAAGGATGTGGAGGAGCATCCTTTTGCACTTTTGGTGAGCATGCAGACTGGTACAGCCACTGTGTAAGACATTACAGATGTTCCTCAAAAAATTAAAAATGGAACTGCCTTATAACCCTGTGATTCCACTTCTGGGAATTTATCTGAAGAAATCCAAACACAAATGAACATATATCTGCACCACTGTGTTCACTGCAGCATTATTTACAATAGCCAAGATATGGAAGCAGCCCAAATGCCATCAATGGACAACTAGATACAAAATTGGTGGTGATATAATAGAATATTACTGGGCCACAAAAAAGAATGAAATCCTATCATTTGCAACAACATGGATGGACCTAGAAGGCTTTATGCTAAGTGAAATAAGTTAGAGAAAAACAAATACCATCTGATTTCACTTATATCTGGAATCTAAAGAACAATAGAAACAAAACAGAAACAGACTCACAGATACAGAGAACAGACTGATGGTCACCAGATGGAGGGGTGTTGGGGAACTGGGTGAGAAAAGTGAAGGGGTTGGGAAGTACAGATTCATGGTTACAAAACAGTCATTGGATGTAAAGTACAGCACAGGAAATATAGTCAATAATTGTGTAATAACCATGTATGGTATCAAATGGGTATAAGACTGATCACGGTGATCACTTTCTCAGTTATGTAAGGTGATAAGTTATATATGCTGTACACCTGAAGCTAATATAATATTGAATGCCAACTGTAATTTAAAAAAAGAAAAAAATTAAGAAAAGTTTTGTCATCTCTATCACCATAGCTAATCAATATAAAAGCATTGATGATCCAAACAAGGCAAGTCATTGATTGCTAATATCTGAATAGTCACTTTTAAGCACAGGAGAGTAAGTATAGTTTGGAGAGAAACATCTCTCCAAGTGTTTTTGTTGAAATTCCTTCAGCTCAAGTATAAGTTTATGTTTATCTTTGCAAAAGAAAAATGTTGGAATAATTAATGTAAAAACCCTTAAAATTTTGAACAAAAACAATTACTAAGAAGTTTCAGATAGTTTAATACAATAGATTAACAGTTAATGTGAGTATTGACAGTTTATTAACTTTAGGAAAAAATAAAAATCCTTTTTGAGTCAACAAATGTTTATTAAAGATTACATATTAATGCAAATGATAATAATTGAGATTAGAGAGTATCAAAATTACACACGGCATGAATATATGTATTTCTATGTTTAAATGGAGTCAGTGCCCATGACCTATTTTGTAACCACAGATTCTCTATCAATTGGTTCTCAAACTGGTGTGCCTCAGGATCACCTGGAGGCCTGGGTTAGTAAAACACAGTTTCACTACTTCTGTGTCATTGCTCTAAATTTGCATTTCTAACAACTTCCCAGCTGATTCTGATGCTGCTAGTTCAGGGGCCACATCTGAGGACCACTATTCTATCTATGTTCCTGCATTTTTATTTATTCCTGAGTTAGCTTTATTGAATTACTAAGGAGATTATTTTAAATCAAGAGTTTATACATTTTATATTCTCTGGGTTCTTGTATGTGCAAAATATTTGTCTGTTGCCTTTATACTTAGAGGGAATATGATTCAGTCTATCATTCTTGGGTGAAACTCTTCTTACTCTCAGAATTTTGTAGGCTTCTATTGATAACGAAAAACTTGACTTTTGTAGCTAATTTATCCCCATCCCCATTCTCCTCCTCCTCTTCCTTCTTCTTCTTCCCCCTCCCCATCCTCCCCCTTCCCCCTCCTCCTTCTTCTTCTTTCTTCTGATTTGACCTACAAGTTTGGAGAATTCTTTCTTTGTTCCAAAATTTAGTAAGTTAACTAGTATACGGCTTAGTGTTGATCGTTCTTAAGCAATTTGTCCTAGAACACAATACCCCTTCAATATGCAGATGTATTTCTTTCATTGTTCAAATGTTTTTCTTTTACTTCCTCTTAAAATATCATTTCTATCCCATTTATTGTGGTCTCTGATTCTGGGTACCAACCATCCTGATATCCGATTGTTATTGTATGCTCTACATCTAATTTCTTTCCTTAAAGTGTTAAAATTCTTTGTCTGTTTCCATTGTATTGTTTGTGATTATTGCAGGCCTTTTCTTCATGTTATTAATTTAATTTTCAGCCATATCTATTCCATTCCTTGATATTTCTAATCAACTTTTTAATAGTACATTATGGTTTGTTTGGTTTTTTTTTTACTTAGCATTGTCTGTTAGAACTCTCTGGGGGGGTGGGTAGGGGGGAACCTAATAAGCTATCTGTCTATCTATCTATATCCATCTATCCATCATCATCATCTACTTATCACATCTACATCTATATCTATATCTAGAGAAAGAGATTAATTTAAGGAATTGGTTCATGCAACTACAGAGGCTGAGAAGTCCCAAGATCTGCAGTCTGCAAGTTGGAGACCCAGGTGATCACATGTATAGTTTCAGTACAAATCTAAGGACCTGAGAACCAAGAGACCCAATGGTATAAATTTCAGTCTGAAAGCTTGCAGGCTTGTGACCTGAGAAGAGCTGATGTTTCAGTTTGAGTCCAAAGGCCAGAAAAGACCAATATCTCAGCTTAAGCAGTCAGATAGAAGGAGTTCCCTATTGTTCAGCATTTTTGTTTTATTTGTGTATTCAATGAATTGGATGAGGCCTACAGAATAGGGAGGGCATTCTGCCTTATCATTCACAAATACCTCACAGATACATCCAGAGTATTATTTGACCAAATATTGGGGCATTTCGTAGCCCAGTCAACTTAACACATAAAATTAACCATTATATGTTGCAATCTCAGCCTTCTGTGGCCTTAGCTTACCTTTGATTTCTTGTTTCATTGAATACACATACTTAATTTTTTTCATAAAATAAAAGTATTTGTTGTAGATTTTTTTTCAGGTTTTTGAGATACATTTCTTTCCATATGTATTTTTAATCCTTTGTTCCTTTCCATTTTTTGATATCGTGTTTTTGCATTGTTTTCCTACATTCCTCCTCTCCATCTTGTTATTTGATATATGAAACTCTATCCAGATTTCCTATTTTCACAGATATGTTGTGGAAGAATTCTTCTTCTTATTTTTTTCACATTGATCTGGGACTTGTCTTCCTCTTAAAAATTCAGTTGAGGAGAGTATTTTGTGTTCTTCCTTCTCTTTCATTGACTGAGGGTAAGTTATCAATTAGTTAGAAATGAACTTGACTGTAGGATAGAAAACTCTAAGTAACAGTGGCTTAAATCAGAAGTTTGTTTCCCTCTCACTTAGAAGTCTGCAGCAGCCATCCCAGTTGATATGACACTCCCTAGTGTTTGAAGCTCAAGTTCTCCCATATGGTCACTCTCACTCCAACCATCTGCTTCATAGTTAGAAAAAAAGATTAAAAGAGAGGAAATGCGAATGCCCACTATGTTTCAGTACCTTTCCACAAGTTATACACATAACTTCAGCCCAGAACTTAAAACCTATGTGGTTGTAAATAGCTACAAGTGTAGCTTGGAAATGCTTTTTTTCTGGGTGGCTTTGTACCCAGTAAAAATGTGAGGAATATACATATATGAAATATGCCTGGAAAAAGTCCAACCATTGTTAATATAATGAGAACAGTTTGCATGGCATCTATATAACCTGGCAGCCAACAAGAGTGTGATAACTTCACTGTACTAGGTAGTGGGTTGGTGGACACCATTGAGTGAGCATGTGTACTGTGTGGCTGTCACATTCAAAAAGACTGAACAAGGAGAGCAATTAATCTGCATCAAATTTCACATTATGCTTGAGCATTCCTCTTCAGAATCTATTTAGATGATTCAGTAGACTGCAGCTATGGGCAACGGGTGGTTGGCAGCTTCATCACAACAATGCGCCCACTCATGTATCAAGTCTTGTGCAAAACATCAAATCACCCAGGGGACTCAGCAGCCCTATAGCCCAGATTCGGTACCCTGTGACTTCTGGTTTTTCCCTAATCTATAATCACCTTTGAAAGGGAAGAGATCTCAGACTGTCAATGAGCTTCAGGAAAATACAGTAGGGCAGCTGAAGGCGATTGGGAGAACTGTGTGAGGTTCCAAGGTGCCTACTTTGAAGTGGACTGAGGTGTCATTGTCCTATATCCAATGCTTCTTGTATCTTCTTCAATAAATGCCTCTATTTTTCAGGTTACATGGCTGGATACCTTCTGAACAGACTATATATATATACATATATATACACACACACACACACTTTACATATATATACATATATATTTTTTATGTACACTTAGTACACATACTCACTAAGCAAGAAGAGAATTGCAAACAGTGAGTGTCTGCAAAGATGAGGTGTAGTAAGGAATGGAGGAGGTTCACCTGGGGCCATGGGCTGCCATGATTGGTGGACCTGGTCATTATTCTTTTGCAATCCTTCAGTTAAAACTCGTGTACCAAAATTTATTACACTTTATTGGCAGAGTATATTTACTCTTAGATTCTGGGTGTTCTCCAGTTAAGAGTAAAACCAAGAAGCCTTTGTTTCTAGCCAAGAAAAATGTAGGCATTAATTTCCTCTTCTTCACCTCTGTTTCACCTGCCAGTGCCTCTCCCTGGCAACCATGCCACTCCCCTATTGATGGAGGAACAAAAGATAAAGCATGTGGATTTTGAAATCTGAAGTCAGGAATGTGCATTTCTTTTTTGTTCACTTCATTTAATTCTTAGAGGAGATTCTGTGATCTAGCTTCACATGTTTCTCATCTTATCCCCAAATCCTCTTCAAATATCCCTAGGTGGAGACAAAATATGTAACAGTATATTAAACAGATAAATTTGTCAGTATACAAAACCCATCTCTATATGGCCTCTCATATTCCCCTAATGGCCGTCTGGTAATTCAGGCTGGTGTATAGTGGATAACCCTTGGTTGTGCAAATATAGAGAGTTATATTTTTCTTAGGAAACTATCAGTTCATTTATGAAATTAAAATTTACCAAGAAGTAAAAATACTATCCTCTTGTGTGCCAGCAGCTATTTCCCAGCTCCTGACTCTGCTGGTTATGGTAACCCAAAAGGATTTTTATTAAGTAAATGAAGGCATTTTATGACCATGTAAATTAGACCTTCAGAGAAGCCTCAAAAACTATTACTGGTAGATTTTTTTTTGCATAATACTCATCTTTTCTATTTTTCCTCCTTAGATAGATGTATCCTGAAACAGACTAGCCTGTAGAGATAATCTGACTCATTTGAAAGGCCAGACTGGAGTGAATAAGAAATATAATGATTATTACTAAAATATTGAGCCCTAACCAATAATACTCTTATTTAAGCACAGCTTAGTGTTACACAGAAGTAGAAATATTTATGTTAAAATTAGACTCTCACATTACTGTGAAAATTTTTCTTCATTTGCCTTCCTCATTTTAGTAGAACACTGACAATGTAGACATTCCCCCCCAAACTATAGCATTGGCCTCAATGTCCAGAAAGATGTCACATACTAACATCTGTCATATGCCAGGAAGTCCTTGAGCACTGGGGATGCACTTAGTGAATAAAACAAAGCCTCTGCCCTTGGGAAGGTGACAGTGTAGTTAGAGAATGAGCAAAAAAACACATCAATATATGATAGAATGTTAGATATTCTGAAGAAGTTAAAAGGAAGCAGAGTAGTCCTTGCTGGCGTAGTTCAGTGGATTGAGTGTGGGCTTGCGAACCAAAGGGTCGCTGGTTTGATTCCCAGTCAGGGCACTTGCCTGGGTTGTGGGCCAGTTTCCCCAGGTCCCCTGTATGCAGGTGCTTGAGAGGCAACAACACACTGATGTTTCTCTCCCTCTCTTTCTCTTTCCCTTCCCCTCTCTCTAAAAATAAATAAATAAAATCTTAAAAAAAAAAAAAAAAAGAAAGCACAGTAAAGGGATAGCATAACACCAGTGCTCTTGGAAGAAGGTATCTCTGATGAGGTAAAATTTGGGTAAAACAAAGGAAGTGTTCCATTTGGACGTCTCAGGGAACAACATTGTAGGGTGGGTGGCTGGAATAGTAAATGCAAAAACCCTGAGACAGGATCATGCTTGGTGTGTGGGGGAAGCAGCCAGGAAGCCAGTTCTAAAAAACAACAACTATAATAAAACAAAACAAAAAAAGAAAAAACAAAAAAAAATACACAAGATGTCACATATTGCCTGCTCACTTTCTTGCCCATGTTGCTGAGAGGAAGACAAAATTGCAGCTTCTCCGTTTCCATGACCTCCGCTACCCCTTTGGGTCACTCAGATGCTCCATAGTATATTTGGTTGCTCTGGAATTGGATTTGTCATCATTATTCTATAACTTTTGGGTGGAGAGGCTTTCACTTTATATCCACCTTTTGGGATGTGTAGAGGTAAGTGAGGATTTTTCTCTTTTTTTATTTCCAGAGAATGTACTGCTCAGGAGAATGTATTGGTGATTCTGACTTTCATTTAAATGCTGGTAAGGTCTTGAGAGATGAGTTGAAGTCTTCATTTTGCCCCAGGCTCAGAAATCACAACTTAACAGGAAATTGGATAGAATCAAAAATCTTCACAAGAACAGTGATTACCCCGAGACCTGCAACAGCCAGACCTCAGTCCTGGGAGATGTCCCACTTCCGTGAAGCAGGAACAAAGGCGGAACTCATGTTGGTCTTTCACCTTAGTTTTCATTTCTAGAGCAAAATATCATTTGTGTCAGACTGAGGTTTGAACTCAAATCAGGAGCATTCTGATGATATGTTGCCACTCCCAGAATGTCAACAATATTTATAAACACTAATTTAACAAGTGAGGTGCATTGGGGGAAATCATACATTCTAAATACAGTAAGTCTTCAATGTTGTTGATAGATTCTTAGAAATTGCAACCTTAACCAAAAACGATGTATAACCAAACCAATTTTTAGTTGCAGAGTAGCCACAGAGATGTGGTTTGCAGTGTGGAGAATAGAGTTAATAATGTTGAGATAACTGGGTATGGGGCTAGGTGGGTGCTTGGGGCAGTGCGGGGCGGGGGAGACCACTCTAGAGGGCATGGTTTTTCAGCCACTTCGCTGTGCTTATGAAACTGCTGCAGAACAATATTGAGTGTAAATTGTAGTTGAAAAATAAAACAAAATAAAAAGTTTTTAAATCTATGAAATCTATATTCAGTATCATCTTATATCACCACTGACCCAACAAATCACCATAAAAATGAGATGTAGTCTACACATAATTCACTGTACAACTATTACATTATAACACAGCTTTCTCCTGATTTGATTTTAAAGTTGCAATGGGTTCTAATATGTATAAAACAAATGTTAAATCTTCTTTAAAAAGCTAGTATAATTCATTATATGTTGTATTTCTAAGAGCAGAATAAATTTCTATTGTCTAATATGAAACAACAAAAACAAAAGGACAAAACCAATTTTCCCATAGGTTAATTGATACGAACAAGGCTTAAATTCCCGTGGCATATTTCTGATCACAAAAGATCTAAATTTCTAAATAAAGCCTCAAAGCACTTCTAATGTTAAACATTGAAATAAATGGAAGCTATACATTTAAGAAAGATTAATAAAGACAAGCAAGACAATTATTTTCCAACCTTACTTTCCAGTTCAGGGTCACAGTTGTCTGGAATCTACCCCAGCAGCTCAGGAGGGAACCCCACCCTGGATAGGACACCCTTCCATCACAGAGCGTGTGCACAAGCACACACACACACTTACTTAGACTGGGGACAATGCAGACACATCAGTTAATCTCATATGCCCATCTTTGGGATGTGGGACGAATCCCTAGGATCCAGAGTCAACCCACACAGACAGAGTAAGAACATGAAGACTCCATACAGACAGTAGCCAGAGGTTTTTCTCATCAGTGTTGTAACAAAACAATGTTGAACAAAGCGTTAATCAAGGATTTTCTGTACATATCAATTGTCATTTTTGCTTCAACATTTTGAATTTATACTGAAGAATGATTTTATAGTTTCATTCCAGATCTTTACTGCTCAGTACAACACTACACAAAGTTTGTATTCAACTGTTTCCTAAACTTCTCTGTTAAAGTCCTGGTTCTCTGATCCTCAGTGTCTACGGAGGCATAGCTGTCTCTGTCATTGCCACCTCCAGCCTCCTGAAAGTTATTCCTTCAATACCATGTTGCAGTTGGAGCTTTCTTAGTCCCAAGTCCCGACAGCCCCAGAGGGGACCTGCTGTGGGGAGGTGAGATCTCATGAGGTCAACTGATGGCCAGATGCCAAACGCTGGCCTGGGCTGTATCTGGTGGTCTCCACACCACATGGGTCTCCCACATCAGACACTCCCTTTGGAAGGGGTCCAATTTCAGCATGGGACTTCTGAGTAATTACTCCAAACTTCAAACAAAATCCATTGTAAGACTTTATTTCTCCCTAAAGTCCTTCTTCATGGCCAAACTCTACAATCTTACTGCATTAATTCTTAACTAATAAATAAGAAACAATAATATTTCAATATGTGTTTTCTTAGATGTCATACACACATTTTTGTGAATATGTAGAGGTAGGCATTGATTCTGAGTAAAAGCAGCAAGAAATATAGCAGGTTCAAAAAACAGAAGTTGAAACTAAAAAAAATCAATATACTCTGTAATTTTTTCTCCTTTTGCATTGTTAAGTTTTCTCTGATCTCTAGAGCATGACAAAAGTTCAAGCACAAATAGACTATAAAAAAAGAAGCCTAGAAAAAGGAAATGTATTAAGTCTAAGTTCTTTCACACAGTAATTTTTAAAAGAACACAGTGAACAAGGAAGATAAGTTAAACTATAACAGTAGGAATTTTTTAATAGAATAGATTAAAATATTTTTGACCCCTCTTCCTTTTCCAGCCCACCATCCCATATATAATCAGCTGTGGGGGGGGGGCGTTGTTTATTTTATGTTTTGTTGCTGTTTTTAATAATGAAGGCTTGAAAACTAACATTTGATGTCAGAGGCCAGAATAGTGGTCACCTTTGTGTGATATTGACAGAAGGCGGCCTGGAGGAGCCTGTTGGGTGTTTGATCTCGTGGGTGGCTACAGGGTATGTGGATGAAAATTCATCAAGCTGAACACTTAAGAAGAATTTGTAAATCAGTGAAGGTTTGACCAAACTAGGTCACTGAGAGGTCCAAAGAGCGTACCTCGGTGCAACGCCCTGTGCTTCTGGACACCTCACATGGCATGTTTGGTGGGCATGATGGTGAACCCACATACTTGTACCCCAAAACGCCAGAATTTATTTATTAAAAATTGTGTTTATTCTTACATTTTTAAACTTCAGTCACCTTCAAAGTACTTTCCATTTGATGCAATACTAACTATTGGGATTTTTTTTCCACTGTTCAAAAATGTTTTGAACTCATTGATTTTGATGTCTTTTAGTGCTCTTGCTCTTTTTTGTTTCACCTCTTCCACATTGGGAAAACATTTGCCTTTGAGGGCTTTTTTTATCTGGGGAAACAAAAAAGAAGTCACTCTGTGAGATCAGGTCATAGGGTCATGCCATTTTTGTTTAAAAACTGCTGAACACTCAGAGTGGTGTGGACAGGTGCACTCATAAATCACCCGTTCTGAAAGGGGCAAACACATTGAGTCTTCAAAAAAAAATCACTGAAGCCCCATGAATGCAGCCTCTCACAACAACACCAGCTAGTACACAGGTACAGATGGGTTCCTGGAACACTCACCTAGAGGGGGAAACCTGTACTACAAGGGACTGTTCTCCTATCCATGTGACAGTGAGTCAGGTGGGTGTATGGACACCAGAAGTGACCTCGGTTTAACGGGATTGTTTGTTTCCATGCATTTATACCACTTCAAAATGATTAAATGGGAAACATTTAATAGCTCTGAGTCCATTTTTAATATATATAGTATTTTTCAGGAAATGGTTAACGATGAGTCCTAATTAATTGAACTTGCAGGTGCATTTGGAGCATTCCTCAGATACCAAACATCACAGTAGCAAAGTGCAATGGTCAGTTGCTTGACCAGAGACCAGGGAGCCTGACTTCTCCTGCTGACCTTGTCACCACGTTAATTGAGCACTTCACCGAAGTCACTTGAACATTCAATCTCTGACCCTCAGTTTTCTTATGAAAAGGGATCACAACTTTAAAATTATGACACTATACGATCTTGAATTTTACAAACTTTTTGAATGGACATATTGAATGTCTCCAAGGAGAGGCAATTCTTTAAAAAATAAGACAAGTACATGGTAAAAAAAAAGAAAAGAAAATTCAAACAGTACAGAGAGATATAAAATGAAGTCTTCCTCTTCACTGCTAGTCCTCTAGAATACATTGACCAAATATAACTTGACTATATTGATTAAATATATTTATCCTTCAAGAAATTTTTATGTAAATATCATCATATATGTATATATACTTTACAAATGGCATGCTAAATGCTGTCTGTATTTTGCCTTTTTTCTCCATTCAATAATATTTCTTAGAGATTTTTCACATGAAACATATACATTTACCTATTCAGTTTTAATAGGTGCATGTTATTTCATTGTATTTTATAATTTTTTTAAAGATTTTATTTATTTATTTTTAGAGAGGGAAGGGAGGGAGATAGAGAGAGAGAGAGAGAGAAACATCAATGTGTGGTTGCTGGGGGCCGTGGCCCGCAACCCAGACATGTGCCCTGGCTGGGAATCGAACCTGCGACACTTTGGTTCGCAGCCCGCGCTCAATCCACTGAGCTATGCCAGCCAGGGCATATTTTATAATTTATTTAATCAGTCTCCTACAAATGGATGTCTGGGTTATTTCCAAAGTTTTGTTATTATGATTAATGCTGTAATGAACATCTCTTTATGCATAAAATTATGCATACTTTCGCAAATATACCCCATAAAGTAAATTGCCAGTAGTAGAATTACTGAATCAAATGTCAAGTACATTTTAAATTGTGGTAGATTGTCTTTAGTTAAATTACCCTTTCAAAGGCTTACTAATTTATTCTCCAACCAACCCTGTGTTAGAGTGCCTATTTTCTCTCACCCTTGCCAACACTGAGTATTACCAGTATTTTACTCTTTTGGCAAATTGTGGTGAGGGGTAATTTTAATATCAGAATTAAATGATGTCAGATTACTAATATATTTCCTCATATTTGGTCCAGCAGAGAGATCACTTTCACCTTTAAGTGTTTGGCTTTCTGCATTTATCAACCTGTCAGTTTATTCTATGATAACTTTAGAAGTTTAACAATTAACCATACTTGCTTATACTACTAAAGGCTATCAAGACACACTTTTCATTTGCATTATGTTTCAGCCCCTCAGTTACTTCCAGAAAATGTGCCCTAATGGGCACATCTTCTGCAATTTAGCTGATAGAGACAAAAACATACTGTACATTTCAATGGCTACATTGTATCCTGATACTTCACCAGTGAGTGTTATGGCAGCTCCCAGAACAAACTGTTAAAAGAAATAAAAGGTTCTGCTTTGCGGAACATGCACTATTTTGCCAAGTAACTCATTATAGATTTTCTCTCTGATCTAGTAGGGTTCTTCCTAACAGCTACTTGCTGATATTTCAAGAAAGGCGGAGTATAACACCCTATCTTACTTTTTTGCCTTATGAAGAAATAAAATTGTCAAATAGCAACCATGTTATTTTGCCTCTGGCTTCCCAGGCTTCTGTGAACATAGTAGGAACACATCTACTTATAGAAAGGAAAATGACACTTAGCAACAATTAGTGATGGTTTCAAAGTCATTAAGTTGGGGTACACCCAAAATATAATTTCAGAATTGAAAACCTTCAGCGCTTTGAAAATTATTACACATAACTAACTTTCACTATTTTTATAAGAAAATTCTATTACTCTCTAGAAGTTTCTACATCTTTCTTTTGAGCTACAAAAATAAGAATCTATCTGCCCTGAACAAATTCCCATATGTCACTGATAAGTACTGTCATTTAAACCCTGTAAAAAAGTATCTGACAGTCTTGCCTAATGTGGCTCAGTGGATATTGAGTGACAGCCTGCGAACCAAAGGGTTGCTGGTTCAATTCCCAGTCATGGCACATGCCTAGGTTGCAGGCCAGGTCCCCAGTAGGGGGCGCACAAGACCCAACCACACATTGATATTTCTCTCCCTCCAGTTCTCCCTCCCTTCCCCTCTCTCTAAAAATAAATAAGTAAAATTAAAAAAAATAAAAAATAAAAAATATCTGGAAATATTTACCAAAGATAGGGTTTTTGAAACAGCCACAATGAAACATGGGAAAGAAACGATAAAGGAAAAGAGAGGATGCAGGAAGGAAGGAGAGAAAAACTAGAAAGGGAGAATAGGAGGATAAAGCTGAAGAGTACAGGGTCAGCTGGAAGTTGATGGGGAATTATTTTCAAATTCATGTTGATCCAGACTGATTTATTTCACCAGTTATACAAGGTCACACATGTTGATTTAAAAGGTTCTCTCAGGATACCTACTAGTATTATTCAATCTGTAAAATGGAATTCATATTGTTAATACCACCAAGATATTTAGAGAACACTTATAATTCATGCTAAAAATACAGGAGAGAGATATTGGCTTCAGAAAAGATGGAGCAGATGCACTTTTATCTATTCTAAGTATAACTGCAAACTCTGGGCATTATATATAAAACACAGAAAGGAAACTCTGGGACGTGGAGAGAAGGTGGCATACCAGGTAGGGACTTTGAGATGCAAGAAACAACAAGTGGTGAGTTTCCTGTGTTTGCTTTTTTGCCCTATTGCTAAGATTTGGAGCTGAAGAAGCCGCCAACCCAGAAATGCCAATAAGCACAGACAAAACAACAATTGCCGGTTCTCTCAAGTCACAGGACGAGATAAGGGACCACCTAGGAAAACAGAACCTTTCAGACAGCAATCACTCTAATTCAGTCACACACTTGAGAGCATGTACTGTGCTCATGAATTGAAATACTCAACATAGTCAAAAATATTAGTTCTTCTCAAATTGATATACAGATTGAACACAATTCTTATCAAAATCTCAGTAAGATTTTTGTAGCTAGAGATAAGATTAGTGTAAAATTTATATGGGAAGGCAAAGGAACCAGACTTGCTGAGACAATTTTGAAGAAGAAGAACAAAGCAGGAGGAATCAACAGTCAAATAAACAAAGAAATAAAGTATGGCATATTCATACAATGGAATACTTTACAATGAAATAAATAAACATAATGCCTACATGAGATGAATGAATCTACACAATTTTCAGTGAAAGAAGCCAGACACAGAAGACTATATATTATATAATTCCATTATATAAAATTTTAAAACAGGTGAACCTAAAGTACGTTGTTTATAAATGAATATTTATATGGTAAAAGTCTAAAGCAAACGAGTGGTTTCCATAAAAGTCAAGAAAGTTACTTCTTGTGGGAGGTCGGGGAAGAAGAATGATTAGCAAGAGATATGAGGAAGTTTCTGAGGTGCTGACAATATTTTATTTCTTGTGGTTATAGGAAATATATTTTATAATAATGTCCTAAGCTGTACATTTATATTTTGTGCACTTTGGGTATACAGGTCATATTTTCCAATGTAAAGGTTATTTTAAAAAATCACTCATCATCTTTGGAAAAATATCTTACATGAACTGAAGAGGAACAAGATAGAAATTAGGGAGAGCAGTTGAAGTGGGGGAAGATGATTGCTATTAAAAGAGTCTGGGAATTACATAACAAGAAGCAGGACTAGCACATTAGTAGTTAGGATGGAGTGTTAGATTAGAGAAGTGTTAGCCAATGGAGAAGAGGGAGAAGTTAAGAGGTGGTAGCTAATCTCTAAATATGCCCCCCCCCATGAACCACACCCCCGGCAGTGTAGTGTCACATTGATTCTGAAATGGTCCGTTAAAACTGAAGGAATGAGAGAAATGACACTACATGACTTCAAAGGCTAGATCAGAGGAAGGTTTGTCTGAGTCTCTTGGAATGAGAAAGCAGCTTTCATACTGGGAGAAACCCAAGCCACTCAGCTGAGTTCCTGGATGACAGCCAGCATCACCCACAGCCTTGTGAGTGAGCTTTCTCAGGTGGCTAGTCCAATCAGGCCACCAGCTGATTGTCATCCCAGCCAATATCTAATTTTAATTACCTGAGAGAATGGAGCAAGAAGAATCCACCTGAGCCTTTTAACCTTCAGAATCATGAGAGATAATAATAAATTGTGCTACTGAGTTTTGGAGAGGTTTGTTAGGCAGCAATAACCAGAACTCTCTGGTGTCAACTGTGGATGGCTGGATGGATGATGATATACCTTTGGGTGGGGAATACAAATATAGTTTTGGATTTTGAGATGCTTGTGGAATGTCTAGATGTAGTTACCAGTAGGCATTTATTTATCTTTATAAATCTGAAGCCCTGGGAAGAGACCTAGGCTGAAGTTAGAGATTTGGAAGACCTCAGCATATAGCCATAAAGTGCATGGCCCTCCTTAAGAAAGAGGACTGCCTGGCTGGTCTGGGTCAGTTGGTTGGATTATTGTCCCATAGACTGAAAAGTCATGTTATTTGATTCCCAGTCAGGGCACATACCCGGGTAGCAGGTTCAGTCTCTGGTCAGGGCACAAAGGAGAAGGCAACCTATCGGTGTTTCTCTCATTAATGTTTCTCTCTCTCTTTCCTTCCTCTCCCTCTGAAAGCAATGAAAAATGTTCTTGGGTGAGGATAAAAAAATAAAAAAAAAGAAGTAGAACCTACTTCTTCAAGGTTAGTCCAAACTTCATTTCCTCTCAAACCAGCTGACACTCTTTCCAAGTGTACAATTCTATAATATATCATCTGTATATAGATAGCATCGTGTTTACCGCCCAATATCAAACCACATTCTGTCACATCTTATATAAGTATCAAATAAACACATTATGAAATGTAGATAAATGTAGATGTAAAAATTAATAAATATTGGTTGCTAGTATCTTATGAACGTGCTAATTTCTTACTAAGCTAAAATTAGTAAGTGATGTGATAAAGATAGAACTGAAAAAAAATGTGTTTACATACATATTCCACTCCTCTTTTGGACTTACTCCTTCATTTCCAGAGACTATTTATAATTACACAAATGTATTTTCTATCTAGTATTTAAAAAAATTATTTACTGATTTTTAGAGAGAGAGAAAGAGAGAGAATCACCGACCCGTTGCCCCACTTATCCGTGCACTCACGAGGTGCTTCCAACATGTGCCCTGAGGGGGATCAAACCTGCAACCTTGGTGCATCAGGTCGATGCTCCAACCAGCTGAGCTACCTGGCCTGGTTCTACCTGGTATTTAATCAGAAGACATTTCCCTACTCGTTTACAGATTATATTTTAAAGAGGCTCTTATTTTTATATGAATTGAGTAGTTATTAAGAAAGAAGAAACCCCAGAATACCTTAAGATTTTGTGAATTACAGAGACCTATATGTTTTTCTTTTTACCCACTAAAAGATTTAAAATAAACTAAATAGCTTCTTTTATTTATTAGTATTGACTATTCTAGGAGGTTATTAGGATGACCCTACTCTAAAACCTTTTATTTTTATAACATGGAGTGCAATGTACAAGGTCTGTCCAGAAGGTACCCAGCCAGGTAATATGAGAAATAGAGACACTTATTGAAGAAGATACAAGATACAAGAAACATTGTACATAGGACAATGGTACCTCAGTCCCCTTCAAAGTAGGCACCTTGTGTTTCCAGCCAAGACGGAGGTGTAGGTAGACACACTTTGCCTCCTGTAACAACCATAAGAAGCATCACAACTAATTTCAAAACAAAAAAACAACCAGAACTGCCAGAAAACTGAACTGCATGGAAGTCTCACAACCAAGGATTTAAAGAAGAAATATTCATCCAGACAGGTAGGAGGGGAGGAGATGGGGAGCGGGGGCAGAGAGGACCTGGTGTGGCAGTGGTAAGGCAGCGGCCAGCAGAATGGGTGGTCCAGCTATCAGGTGTGGCAAATAAAAACCAGGAGGGACACCTGGGGAGTGAGCTATCTCAGCCCCAGGCCAGACCGCACAACCAAGGGTTCCAGCGGCTGGGGAAATAAAGCCTCATAATTTCTGGCTGTAAAACCAGTGGAGTTTGGGGAGGCAGAAGAAACTGCTAGTCTCTCAAGAGAGTTCATTTAAAAGGCCCCCCCAGTCTTAAAACATATGCAAACCCACCCACTCTGGGAACCACTACCAGGGCAAAAGCTAGAGGGGTGACAGTCACATATGGGAAGTGAGTGAAGTGACTGGAAATGGGGTGCTGACTGAGCAGCGTTGTTCCCTCTCTGATGCCTCCCCACATACAAATAAACGAAGCAGGGTCCTCTGCCCAGCAGAATATCTAAGGCCCCACCCCTTACAACGTAACAGGTGTGCCAAGACAGCTGAAGTAAGTTAATGGATTTCTTTTCATGGGTAGGTCTCTGCTTCCACTGGACTGTAAGCTTATGAGGGTAGGGTTCCTCTACTTATCCTGTGTCAGTAAGCACTGCCAGAAGGAATGAGGGACAGATATGAACTACTTTTAGAACTGTATCTGCTCTGTTTGAACCTGCAGAATCCCTTGGGGGAATATTTCTAAGACTACAGGCATGCCAAAGGCCCATAAATTCTCCAAATTCTCCACTGGAAACCTGTCAGTGGAAGCAAGTGGTCGTGAGGACATGGGAGGGAATGTCCAAGGCTGTAAAAAATCCAACTTTAGGCCCAGCTGTTGGGACATACTCCCTTCGGGTGTTTGCAGTTCAGGCTCTGTTCTAAGAGCTTATCTTCCCCCAGGTTTATTGAGGTACAATTGACAAATAAAAACGTATAATAAATGTAAATATATTTATACTTTATGTACTTTTATTCATATTAATAACATAAATAAGAACACATTTACATATAATATAGTATTATTACTGTAGTCATCATTCTGTACATTAGATCTTCAGAAATTATTTATTCTGCATAACTGAAACTTTGTACCCTTTGACCAACATCCGTCCATTTCCCCACCACCTAGCTCCTGGCACCACCACTGCTTTCTGCTTCCAGGAGTCTGACGTTTTTAGACTCCATTTACGTGAGGTCATGCAGTATTCGTCTTTATGTGTCTGATATTTCACTCAGCATAATATCCTCCAGGTTCATCCATCTTGTCACAAATGACAAGATTTCTTCTTTTTTAAGACTGAATAGTATTTCATTGTATGTATATATCACATTTGTTTACCCATTCATCCATGGATGGACACTGTTGTTTCCGTATCTTGGCTATTGTGGATAATGCTGCAATGAACCTGGGGGGGGGGGGTCTCTTTAAAATCCTGATTTTACCTCCTTTGGATACCTGCCCTGGAGTGGGATTGATGGATCTGATGGTAGTTCTATTTTTAAATTTTTGAGGCATTTCCATACTATTTTCTATATTGGCTATACAGTTTCATTCCAGCCAACAATGCACAAGGGTTTCCTTTACTCCATATTCTTACCAACACTGATCTTTTGATAATAGCCATTGTAACAGGTACGAAGTGATACCTCATTGTGGTTTTGATTTGCATTTCTCTGATGAGTAGTAATGTTGAGCATTTTTTCATATACCTGTTGACTATGCATATGTCTTCTTTTTAAAAAATATTTAATTAATTAATTAATTAATTTAGAGACAGGGGAAGCGACGGAGAAAGAAAGGGAGAGAAACATCTATATGTGACAGACACATCATTTGGTTGCCTCCCACATGCCCCAAACCAGGGACTTGGCCCGCAACCCAAGCATGTGGCCCAACTAGGAACAAAACCTCCAACTTCTTGGTCTGTAGGATAATGCCCAACCCACTGAGCTATACTAGTCAGGTGATGTGAACCCCAGCTTGTGGGGTCCATGGTGTTATGGATGAGACAAGAAAAATTCACACAGACTACCAAGTCCTGTGGAGGAAATGGGACGGTGCGGCTTTTTCTCAAGAGGAAAAAAGCCTTGGCCCTTGCCTTGACAAGCTTTTATTGCTTTTCTGGGCACATTACATGATGGTCCTCATTTGCTATGCACAGGTTCACTTCAAGTGGTTACCTTTAACAGAAAACAAAGGAGCCGATGCCACTAATCACATCAGAGAAGAAGGATGTTTGCAAATGCAAAGGGAAAAGCGGTTGAACTGGTTACACTTGTCCTTGAAAGGTTTAGCATGGATTTTAGGAAGTTACTTTAAAGATATGCAGTAAATGTTTGCTGCCTCAATTCAGGGTGAGGGAATTTTAGCAAAAAGCAAGGCTCATAGCCGCCTAGGTACATTGCAGGCCTGATTCCTCACGGGAGAATCTACCCATGGGCGTGGGTCCTGTGTATCAGACCTCACTTTCCACTGGCCTTTCTGAGTGAGAGCTGGACCCACACCACACAGAATGGTGTCCTATAGTCAGAATTGTGTATTTATGTATGTAATTTTTCTTTTATTTTTTCCATGTATGTCTTCTTTTGAGAAGTATTTTTTCAGGTCATTTGCCCATTTTTAAATCAGATTATTTGTTACTTTGAGTTATTTGAGATACTTATATATTTTGGCTATTAACTCCTTATCAGATGTATGGTTTGCAAATATTTTCTCCCATGCTGAGGTTGTCTCTTGACTGTGTTGCTTGCTGTACAGAAGCTTTTTAGTTTTCCCAGAGCATTGTCCCATACACCAGAAGGTTGTGGGTTCAGTCCCCAGACAGGGCATATGTATGGGAGACACTGATTGATGTTTTTTTTTCACATGGATGTTTCACTCTCTTTCTCTAAAATCAATAAACATGTCCTTGGATGAGTTTTTTTTTTTAAAAAAAGGAAGAAGAAGCAGCTTGTTGGTTTGATACAATCATCTAGTTTTACTTTTTTTGCTTGTGCTTTGAGGGTCTCATCCAAATAAATCATTGCCCAGATCAGTCACAAGAAGCTTTTTATTTCATCTTCATAGTAGTCATCTTTGCTAGATACTAATAATATCCAAAGTGGTATGAAAATTACTTTAAATTTAAAACATCTGAACAATCAACAGCTGTGGAAAGAAACATTGTCTAAACTTAAGCAGAGCAGCCCTGAAATCACAGCTGCCATTGATCCCCACTCTGAAACCATTTTCCATTTGGGCGAAGACTGACCCTTAGCACCAGGAAATCCAAATTCAGCTACCATTAGCACCAAAAGTCTAATAGAACCTTCTATACATCCCCCCTGCTCTTTTTTGTCAAGTTGGTATATAAACCTCTTCTGATTATTCAATGAGTTGCTCCTCATGAGTACTCCCTTGTGCACATGTAAATAAACCCTGTCTTTTGGTCTGTTAATTGGTGTATTGTCAATTAGTTCTCAGGCCCATAACCATTTGAAGTTAAGTGGAAGAAGAAAAGTTTTTCTTCTAACAGTTTTGGCAATGATGATGGGATGGTTGGGACTCCCTGTTTGCTACAGAGACTGAGGTTGAAATTCTAGGACCTCTGAACAAGCAAGCAAACATCAATTTTTTACCAATCAAAAACTGTATCTGTTCAGTGTCCAGCTGAATGCAAGTGATAAGAGACTCTTCTTGTCTTTTCTAAGAGGGATTTTCCAAACTTTAGATGTATAGGAGAAAAGTTTTGGGTTAGAACTAAATCTTTGAGTATTGTGACTCGTGATAGCCATTTTGTCCTTGTCCATTTGTCTCTGTCTTTTGTGCTGTTGTTTGTCATAAGGAGGAGAATCATAGAGTAGACACAGGTGTATGTTCTATAAACCCATTGTTTGAGCCAGCCTCATAGACCACTTAGTTTATAGTTCTCATCAAACTGAGGTCTGCTTAAACAAACATTTCTGTGAGTCACCAGTAAAACTGGGTGAGGTTCTCCTTCCAACTCGATGTTATGCTCTGAGAGCTTTGCTTGGATCCAGAGAGAGAGCTCTCTTTGGTTTTCCAGCTGCTGGGTGGCACGGATTATTGAAATCTGTGTTTGGAGGCAGCCAACCATAGGTTGAGGTTTATACATGATGTATACAAGCAACACTTTCCTACCAACTGTTGCCAGCTCTCACGAGGTACATCTAAGTCTAAATCCTACGTCCTAAGGACCTTTGTTGTCTTTTTCCTCATTGTTTTTGTAGTGCTGAGAATTTTCATCTCAGTATCATGGATGAGCAGGTCTATGATTGGAAGAGATCACAGACATGAATATCTAGACACCATTCTTACTGCTTTTGGCAATGAGGGTCCTTGCTTTCTTTCTGGCTATTTTTGAATATGGGGACTGCATCTTCTGTGCCCTCTTTGGGGGATACTTCTTGTATCCATGTTTAAGCCATAATTGGTTTAAGTGACATTTATAATGAATATACTTTCTGAAGTTGAGTTGGAGTCCTAAGCTTCTTTGTTTGGAATGTACTTTTGAGCTGCAAGTTCTTCTTTTTCTTTTCTTTTATTTCTTTTTTTTGAGACCTCTCTGTTCTCCTTACTTGCCTCTCATGGGAACTTCTCAGTCAACTGACACGGTCTCCCCTTCTCAAACTCCTGATGACAACATGCTCCACCAATACAGTGCTATCTTTTTCCTTTCTTATTGGTATGGTTTTACTAAGGGTGATTTGGAACTTCAATGTCCCCTTTGAGAAACTTAAGATCTAAATTGGCTCCTCTACAAGCTCTCTCTTATTAATATCTCTGTCCCTCCTTCCTCCTTTCACCACCTTGAACCTTCCCTTCAGCTTCTTTAATATGTCCACCTTCAAACTCTTACTCTTCTATTCCTTTTCTCACCACTGCCAGACCTTTCCATTCCCACTCTGGTCCCACATCTCCCTGTGAAAATCATTGGGTAAATTGGCATGGTCACCCAAGCTTTAGGTCCCCTGCTCTTCATCAGGAGCTCCTGAGGGAATCAGGGACCCTCCAAAGCAGCAATATCTAGCTAGAAATTCTAACTGGACACAGACTGAATGTTTCATCCACCCAGATGTGCTTCAGAGACATCCAGGTGGCTGCTTGATGTATGTTCCTTTTCCACATCAGGGAAAAAAAATCTTAAAAGTTTCCCCCATAAATATTTGTGGGAAGTTTTAACCCTCACATTGAGCAGGTAACTCAACTTTTACCATCAAATAAAGATACAAAGCAGAGCAAAGACAAGAACCAATGAATTTTTATTACTGTGTTTATGCCTGACTCTTGGCTAAAAGTTGAGAATAAAAGCCATAAGATTTCCATTGGCATTTGTCTGTCCTTTTATATATTATGTATGGATAGGTGATATTTTTCTACCTGTGTATGGTATTACCAAATTCATTTAAAAAAAAAAAACCTTAAAGGCAACTCTAGGTTGTCTTGAGGCTGCCGTTTTTCCAAAACCCTGCAAGCTGGGCGACTTGACATAAACTTCAAAAGGCTCATCACCACAACACTTTGGACTTTGTCTTCCATCTGTGGAAAATAATCATGAGTCATGACTGTGACTCTGATATCTATACCATTACCAAAAAAATTCAAACTGTAGACCAGGAAATCCATCCTATCGCCAGTGCCATCATCAGTCCCCCATTTCTTCCTTTTTGTAAAGTATATTTTATTGATTATGCTATTACAATTTTCCCAACTTCTCCCCCTTTTTCCCCCCTCTGCCCTACTCCCCCAACCCTCCCCCTGCTTAGTTCATGTCCATGGGTTGTACATACCAGTTCTCTGAGTTCTTTGTTTCCTATATCATTTTTTACCTCTCCCCATTTATTTTATGCTTACCAATTATGCTGCTTTTTCCCTGTAACTTCTCCCTGCATTCTTCCCTTCCTCCTCCCCACTGAAAAACCTCCATGTGATATCCATTTCTCTGATTCTGTTCCTGTTCTAGTTGTTTGCTTAGTTTTTGTTTTCGTTGTTTTTCATTTTCTTTTTCAGTTCATTTGTTGATAGTTGTGAGTTTGTTGTCATTTTACTGTTCATATCTTTGATTGTTTTCTTCATAGATAAGTCCCTTTAACATTTCATATAATAATGGCTTAGTGATGATGAACTCTAACTTGACCTTATCTGGGAAGCACTTTACCTGCCCTTCCATTCTAAATGATAGCTTTGCTGGATATAGGAATCTTGGATGTAGGTCCTTGCCTTTCAAGACTTTGAATATTTCTTGCCAATTCCTTCCAGCCTACAAAATTTCTTTTGAGAAACCAGCTGATAGTCTTATGGGAACTCCTTTGTAGGTAACTCTCTCATTTCCTCTTGCTGTTTTTAACATTCTCTCTTTGTCTTTAATTTTGGGCAACTTAATGATGATGTGCCTTGGTGTGTTCCTCTTTGGGTCCAACTTCTTTGGGACACTCTGGGCTTCCTGGAAATCTATTTCGTTTGCCAGATTGGGGAAGTTTTCCTTCATTATTTGTTCAAATAAGTTTTCCATTTTTTCTGTTGTTCTTCTCCTCTGGCACCCATATAGTTCAAATATTGGAACGTTTCAAGTTGTCCCAGAGGTTCCTAAGTCTCTCTTCAGGTTTTTGAATTCTTGTTTCTTCATTCTGTTCCAGTTGTATGTTTATTTCTTCCTTTTGTTCCAAATCATTGATTTGAGTCCTGGTTTCCTTCGTGTTACTGTTAGTTCCCTGAATATTTTGCTTTATTTCATTTTGAGTATCTTTCATTTGTTCTTTCATTTTTTGACCAAGCTCAATCGGTTCTGTGAGCATTTTGATTCTCCAGGGCTTTAAATTCTCCATTAGACAGGTTGGCTATCTCCTCATTTCTTAGCTGTCTTTCTAAAGTTTTGCTCTGTTCTTTCATTTGGGCCTTATATGTTTGGGGCACCTGTTAAGTTGTAAGGGGTGGGGCCACTAGGTATTCACCCGGGCAGGGCAACCCTCCTTGCGGTGCTGTGGTGCTGTCTGTCGGGGAGGGGCCAGAGAGGAAACAATGTAGCTCACCTGCTGGTCTCTAGCCCACTTTCCAAGGAACTCTCATGTGAGACTGGGAGTTTTACCCACTGTGCAACTGCCATAGTCCACAGTCAGTTCTGAGTCTCAGTTTCCCCTTAAGTCAGCCCCACCCACTCAGTCTGCTGCCTTGTTGCGAGTTCTCTCTGTCAGCTACCTAATCGGTCTGGTTGTTTTGGTTGACTGTTTAATTTCTTGATTGTCGGAGTTCCATGCAGTTTGATTTTCTGGCACTTCCGGTTGTTTATTGATTTTAGATTGGTTGTTATCCTCCTTTTGGTTGTGAAAGGAAGTGAAGGGTTTCTACCTGCACCTCCGTCTTCGCTGGAACTCAGAGCTCACTCCACCACTTAAAGATGTTTGGAGCTCAACATCTAGAAATGTTCTTAACTGGTTGCACTCTGAACTCAAAATTGGGTTTGTAATCTGCTCCAGCAATTAATCTTTATTTTCCTTTTTGTTTCTATAGAAATGCACTTTGTTAAAGACTTAGGACTGAGAGACTGGTTCAACAAAATATGAGGCAATTTGTCTCCATTTGTTCTTTTCTTACTTGTCTAATCTATATTATTCTTTCCCTTTATAGAGCTCTTAACTCACAACATCTAACCAGTCCACTCTCCACAGGAATCAGTGTAGCTCCTTATTCATTAAGCATTCCTACATGAAGGAGTTGTATCATCTCCCACCCTACTCCACATGCCCTTCGCATCTCATTTCCTGCCTCCCTTCTCCTCCACTTGGCTCCAACCCATTGGATACTTGGCTCTTCCTCAAACCTGCCAAACAACCTCCTGCCTCAGGACCTCTGCCTGAGCCATTTCCTCTGCCTGGGATGCTCTCCCCTCAGATCTCTGCAGGACTTCAGGTCTTTATTCGGATGCTCAAATGTCACTTTATTTTTTAAAAGCCTTCATGACAATCATATAAAATAGTCGCACATACAAAAGTCCCTGTGGCAATGAGACAGAATTTGGGGTGCAGGATGTTTATTAGGGGTCAACACTTATGAAGGGAAGATTTGGGAGAAGAAAGGTTGGACAGAGGAAGAAGGCGAACTGTGATTCAGACCTGAAAATCATTGGCTAATTTGGCAGGGAATGCTAGAGCACGTGTTACTCACAAGAACAGTCCTGCATTGGGTTGAAATGGTGAGGCCTTTATACCCCTGCTGTGCTCAGCCATTAAGTTTGAGCTGCCCTGGGAAGGGCTTGACCTTAGACAAAACAGCAGTCTGCAGCTGTGACTGAAAGAGCTGACAGCTGAAGTCTGCATCTGACCAAGCCCCGCATCCAGCATATTGAAAGTGGGTGTGAGGGGGGCATCTTTGTGTCTGCGACCCACCTCCATTGTAATTAAATTCTGTGAGGGCAGGGACTCATTCTCTAATAATCCCTAACACAGGGCCAGCACTTAGAACACTGCCTGGTTCAGAATCAGGATCAGTAAGTGTTGATTGGTTGATTGAATGAATTAACGAGAGAGGAAGGAAGGAAGGAAGGGAGGGAGGAGGGAAGGATGGATGGAAGGAAGGAATCAGTCACTAGATTGGAGACTTTACTAAGATTATGCATGGCCTTGGCTGGGTGGGTCAGTCGATTAGAGCATTGTCCTGTACACCAAAAGTTTGTGGATTTGATCCCCAGTCAGGAAACATACCTAGGTTGTGGGTTCAATCCCTGGTTGGGGGTGTGTGGGAGGCAACTGATTGATGTTTCTCTTTCACATCTCTCTCTCTCTCTCTCCCTTCCCATTTTACAGAAGTTTGTAAAGACAACAAATATCTTTTTGGATGCTTTATTGCAAAATTCTTGTAAACCTGTGGAACCTTTTCTTTGTTTATCTAAATGAGAGTTTAATAAAGATAACAGATTTAAAATTTATTTTACAAAATTTCCTTACAGCACTTGTCTTTGGAGAAGAACTATTACAGAATAACTTTGAACTAATTCATACCTAGCACACATAAGTATCAGGTAAATGCAATCTCCAGGGCAATTCAAACCTAAATAATATACTCACATATACATGTGCTTGTTCAATAATGCATTGCATTTAGATAGGGTTTTATGGTTTCCAAATGTGTGCAAGCTCACTTTTTCCTTGGGTAAGTTAGGAAGGCAGGTGTTAATCTGCCCAAGGTCACCTACTTAAAAAATGGAAGACTAAGGCTTTAAATCCCAGCTTTCCCATGGACAGGACAACTCTCTTTTCATGGTTTTACATTAACACTTGAATATGATGATCCTCTTCTCCAGAGTTCCCAACCTTTGGCATGCTCATGAACTTGTCCTAACATTCTGCAGATGTGTTCCTAAGCCTACCTATCCATCCAACCATGCACCTCATGTAGTCCACACAGAAAGAAAAGAAATCTGGCCAATTTAGAATATAAGAGAAACTGCTTTTACCTCCTACTCTTGAAATCATCCTCTTGGCTCTTGAAACCATGCTCATAGCTAGAGAGCCATCTGATACAAAGAGTTACCAAGATCAATTATCTAGAGCAGACTTTTAAATCAGACTTGATAAAGCAACAAAAGGAATTAACCAGGAATGAGCATGATCTACAGCTCACCATATAGTGAATATAAGCACACAGCACACTATAAGTAATATAGACTGAGTTTCTTGTGCCAACTTCCAATTAGTCTTCACTAAAACTAATTTAGGAGGGAGAGGTGTCCTTGTTCTACTGCAGTTCAAGTCTCCTTTATCTTTTGTATTTTTCTTCTGTAGTCAAGGTTCTGTTGATCTACTTCCTTCTAGGAAAAACATGCTGTATTTTCTTTTACTCTCACACGTAATACTCTGGCACTAGATGCATGGGTTTTCCTCCACACCAGCCAAGGCTCTGACACAAGCCAGGTATCCTCCAGTTCAATTCAGTTCTGACACCAACTGGAGTTAGCACAGGCCCTGTGGATCAAGGGCTGATTTCCGTAAAACGGCCTCCCACTTCAGAGGCCAACTGCAAGTAGGAGGTTTCCAGGTTACAACTTCTTGTCCAACTTGGCTACAACTCAGAGGTTCCCATGACTCAGTTCTCAGGTTCAATAATTTGCTAATGTGACTTACAGAAACCCCCCAAAACAGTTTACTTACCAGGGCTGATTTATTATAATGACTGTTTCAAAGGATACAAGTGAATAGCCACATGAGATACATAGGGCGAGATCTGGAAGGGTTCTGAGTGCAGGAGCTTCTATCCTCTTGGAGCTCGGGAATTACCCTCCAGGCACTTAGATAAATTTATCAAACTGGAAGCTCTCTGAACCCCATACTTTTGGGATTTTTATGAAGGCATCATGGTATGATTTATCATTAACTCAATCTCCAGCCCCACTTCACTTCCTGGAGGATGGGGATGGGGCTGAAAGCTCCAAGCTTCCTACCATGGCTTGGTCTTTCTGGTGTCCAGCTCCCATCCTGAAACTCTTTCTAGGAGCCCACCAAGACTTGCCTCATTAGAACAAAAGACAGTTCTATCCCCTAGGAGACTCCATGGGACTTAGGAGTTCTGTGTGAGGAGCCAGGTAAAAGACCAACTATTGGGACAAAGGATATTCCTAGTATATTCCTAGGATATTCCTAGGATATTTCTTATCATTTAGGAAATTACAAGGGTTTAAGAGCTCTGTGCCAAGAACTGGGGGCAGAAGCCAATATATTTTTCTATTATTTTACAGTGTCCTGTTGCCCCTCTTAAAAAAATTGTTTCATTTTGTCACTGATTCTCCATCTCTGTTTACAACTGCTCAAAGTGTAGATTTTTGGATGGAGGCTTCATAAACAACTTGTGATCATTTTGTTGACTACCTGCCATCCTTACTACCTCCCTGGTACCCAGTTAGTCTCTGTTTCCTCCCCTGGGCTCCTGGGCTCCCTCTGAGCTCTCAGTCACCTCTGAACTCCACCCCAAAGTATAATAGGAAGGAAGTTTCTCTACTCTTCTGTATGTGGGGAGGATTGTCTAGATAGAACCCAAACTGTAAATGACTTTCTCCAGCATCCAGCCCTGAGTGCCTTAATCTTTTTGCTGTACTCACTACTGGGGCCCTTCTTGCTGAAGGAGAGGAAGAGGTCTGTTTACTCTCTGGCCCTGAACCTCATATACATGGCATCCCAATCTTCTTTCATCCCGTCTGGACCAAAATTGGCCCATGGAGTGGGAAACCCATGAATTCTGTGTTATGATCTCACAAGGAATCTCTCTAGGCAGGACTCCATTCATTGGTGGATGTTGCATGTGATAATGCACATTTTGCTTGGTTAGTTGAAGCTGGCAAGGGAGGCAAGTTTTGAGGGGGACTGACAGGCAGTAGGGAAAGTGAGGTTGTGCTCTAGTGAAAGTCCTGCTGCATTCAGGTCAAACAGCCTGAGGAAATGCTAAGAGGTAGCAATCAGAATCAGAGAGAAATTAAACGTTTGAGAACTGTTTGAAGTACAAATCAAACTGAGATCATTTAAAATGATCTCGTTTTTCTTTCTTATTATCTAATCATTCTAAATTATATCTAATCCTACCATTCTAAAGTGTAATTTATTTGTGTTCTGTTTTGTTTCTTTATTGGGTTTTTATAAATTAAAAAAAGACCTTCTACACCAGACCACATGATTAGTTATTTGTGGCCAGAAAACTCCCATTTAAAACAATCTTCTGTTTAGGATAATAAACTTCTAAAATAGATAATGATGATGGTTACAGAACATTATGAATGTACTTAATGTCACTGAATTGTATACTTAAATATGACTAAAATGCTAAAATTGTATATGTGTGTTTTACAGCAATTATAAAAAACATTTAAAGGCAGAACCCCGAGGCAGGGCAGAGATTCAAACTTTTTTCGAACATCTAGAAGGCTTAGGAGTTGGAGACAACTTAGCATAACAGAGCCTGGCCTTCAGAGCCACACCAACCTGAGCTCCCAGTGGGGTCCTGTCCTCACTGGCTATGTGACCTTGAGCAAGCTACTCAGTCTCCTTGGGTCTCAATTTCTTATAGTTAAGAAGGAGATATTAACTACCAAGTAGGGTTTTTTGCTAGAATTAAATAAAGTAATGTGATCAAGGAATTTAGAATATATCAAATTAGTTCATCTTAATCCCTGGGCTTTTAAAAACTGCCCATGCTCAGCCTCTACTCTAGCTGGACACATGCCACTGTCCAATGGTCTGAGAAGTGATGACTTTTGTTGCTTAAATTGCCTTCTTTAAAAAAAATTTACTGCTGTAAGAGACAGAGAGAGGAAGGTGTAGAGAAAGAGAGAGGAATGTGGATTTGCTCTATATGCCCTGACTGGGGGTCAAAACTGCAACTTTGGCGTGTGGGGAGGACACTCTAACCAAGTAAGCTACCCAGCCAGGGAGACTCCTGCTGTTTACAGCAGGCATCCACACCAAGTATTAGTGCAAAGCTCCTTTCACTATTTAGTGCTTAAGTTTTTTATACTTCTTGCTATTACCTACATTTTATTCATCCTGAGAAAGAACCTTACCCCTGCTGTCTCTCCATATCTGCTGGCAATTGACAATACAATAGTCTTACATTATAGTGGTTGTTGGCTTTTCAGATTTCATCATCAAATCCTCTCTTTGCCATTTTGGGGATAATATCATGGAAGTGAGAAAGGAAGGCAGAGACCAGACCGGGTAATTGGCCCTCAGGAGAGGCAGAGTGAATTCCAGGAGCCCTGCTTGGGGGTAGCTGCAGTGAGTCTCACTCAGAGTAGTTTGGGGTCTTAATACTTCTGAGTTGCCTATTTCCCCATGTTATCCAGGAATGCAAAGGGTATGTCTTCCTCTCTCATATCCTTCCTTGTAACTTAGAAAAATTCCCAGATTTTTAAAAAGTATCTATCCCTGATGATAACAATTTATATTTTTCCCACGGAATGGCCAAATTCTCTAAGACCCTACATTTCTTGAGAGTTAACTCATTTCTGTGGAAATCTTGCAGGTTGGTTGGAACAGTAATAATCACTTACCAGATGGCATCTAGAGAGAACAGAGAACTGCCTAGAAGGAAAGGCATGATCTACTGATTTATTTAATACATTATCCTCTTTTTATAGATGTGAAAACAAGGCATGGAGAAGTTAAGTCACTGCATTTGGACACACAGGTAGCAGGTGGCAGAGCAGTCAGATGCTAAAGCCCATCCACTTGTTACCACTCAGTGTTACTAACTGGCTTGTTACTACCCAGTCTCTCTGGGTGCCAGGCTCTGTGCCCAGCTGGGAATACCAGGGAAACAGCTGGAGAGGCTCCACCTCTATCTACAGAAATGCACTAAATCTCAGCTGCTACAGGAGAGAGACTGCCCCCTCACCTCCTGCTCACATGTCCCAGAAGGAAAACATCAGAAAAATAAATGTTTCTCATGCCTAGATAATGGGGTTTTTGACTAAACACCACTCTAAAGAATGATATTCCAGTAAACGGTATGCAAACCAGAATTTTAAATAAGGAAGTAGACTGACTTTATGCCAATGATCCTGTCCCCAGGACTGAAGGAAAGTGGAGAAAAAGAGAGTTACTGTTTGTTTAATACTTTCTAGAAAGTAGTATCTGATTACCACTTCCTCTAGTTGTCTTGGAAAGTGGATTCCTGCACAAAGGAGAAAGAGAGAAGGTCATCAAATTCAAATAACTTTAAACCAGTTTCCAAAGCAAGCCTGGCAAATAACTCACCGCCAGAAGCTAATAGGAGCTCCCAAGAGAGGAGCTCAGGGGGCACCACCAGGCTGTCAGTGTGAGCCAATAGAAATTCAGGACATCCAGTGAAATTTGCATTTCAAACAAACAATGAATAATGTTTTTTTCTAAGTATGTCCACATTGTTTATCAATTCAAATGTAACTAGGAATCCTGTATTTTATCTGGCAACTCTACTCCCAAACACTAAAAATATGTACATAGTAGAGTTTCCTCTAGAAGCATGAGCCTTCCTGCTTCTTTATACCTCAAAGAGCTGAACTTCTTTCACTAAAAAGAAAAATTTCTGAAATGTGTAGGAAATTTAAACATGTAAAGTGAATTTCATTATTGCTGTTGTTGTTCCAAGTGAAAGAACCAGTTAAAAGTTGTGTGAAACTACTGGGCTGACAATGAAGAGAAACAGGTTCCAGTTCTATGTATGTCTTGTCCACCCCGCCACCCCATGCCCCACCCCCACCTGTGCTCTCACTCAGATCCTGGGAAGCACTGAGTTTCTTTCATCCTGTAGCTGGAGCCCACTGAGTGGTGGAGGCTAGAGGAAGAAGGACAGAGTTGGGAATATGTGGATATGTTCATAGGACTTGCAGGTTGGAAATGAATTATATTGAATATTTAAAATGCACAATTACTTAATATAATTAGATATTTTAGTGATTATATTCAAAACCTATGTGTCTTTTGTTTAGTTAAAATTAAAAATTATGCATATCTGTTCATGAAGAAAGAGCTGGAGGAAAATGGGTGTCAGCCCACCTCTGCCATTGTTCCAACTGTCCGTTTTTTTTCTGAGTGTCAGATTGTTTACATGTGACAGGGCGGAGTTGGAATGCAGAGCTCTAAGGTCTCTTCTTGTTCTAGAATGCTTTGATAGGACAATTCTTCAATGCGCTTTTATAGGCTGCGGGAATTTCATAACTCAGAAATGGGAATTAACATCATTACTTATAAGTTTCAGCTGAGAGACAGAATCACTCTAGCTTTACTACTAAATAACCACCATAAAATAAAAAGGACTGAACTTTAGCTGCATGCCCCATGAAAAAAAATTTTCATATTAAATAATAGTGTCATTCATCCTCCTGCACTAGAAAATTTGCCAACGAAACAATTGTTCAAAGGCAACTGCCTCCAGGCCCTTGATCACCAGCCCTCTTTTACAAGACAATTAACCCCTTTGAGTAATGAATGACACAAGGCTATCTACAATCTAACCGGGAAATGAGTGTGAAACTGGAATAATGAAGTTTCCTCTCCTAACTGCTTTTCGGGCCATTTCCCAGGTCCAAAAAGACTTCCACACAATCACTGAGATTACTTGCTTACTATACATAATCACAGTGTTCAAGCCTTCCATCAAAAAAGTACTTAGATCTCCAATCCATATTGGAGCAAGTATGGACTGGAGATCTTTTGCATACATTTATATTTTGTACCTTGATTACTTAACTCTAAATATCAACATGATCCACTAGCAGATGGCTGAAAGTGGTAGAAATCCTATACTCCCTGTTTATTTCATACTGTAAGAGGAAACATAATGACTTATTTAAATATGGCCAGGCACAGCTATATATAGCTGAATTGCACAACAAAGTTCTAATGAATCCAAACTTAAAATTTTTGTCTCAAAATTTCAAACCTTAGAAAAGTGTATTTTAAAAGCATGTTAAAAGTTATTGAATTTTAAATGAATGACTTCAAATTGGAAAAGCTGGATTGCCTTTAAAGTGACATGAACAATAATGAATATTATTACTATTATTATTATAAAAATGCTTGATCTTAAAGCATCCCTTTTCTCTAGTAGTATGAAATACTTAACAGTATGCTATACTCTGTCCTTATGACAATAAGATTTATGGGTGCTGAAAATTGTTATAAAAGAACAAAGCGACTTTTGGATTATTCTAGCTCTTAATCAGAGCTCAAAATGAAGGGGAAGTACTACTTTCTCTATTATCCTTTTTAATCAATATGGATAATTAACCAGGATAAATTAGTTCTCAAAGTAGATATAGGGCAGCTCTCTATCCAGTTCAAATTCACTCGATAATTGCCAACATTCCCACTTTTTTTCCCCCCCAACTCTATCCATGTTTGACATCTGGCTTGGGATAAAAACATAGGTAGAAGGAAAGATAAGCTTAGCTCTCTCCTCTGGATCTCTGGAGATCATTCTTTGTCTTTTTTCATCTGTGGGACCAGGCTCATATCTGACCATCCCCAGGGGTCCTGTGATCACTACAGAGTCCTAGCCCTACCAGTGTGCTGAGGAGGCTTCTGAGTGTGCTGACGGACACCTTCCAGCAGAGGTGCTAGACTACTGCAGCAGGCTGTGTGCTATGCCGGCTGCCTGAGTGTTTAATGGCTAAGGTTAAGGCAGGGTGTGGGGAGTAGACAAATTATGGGTACAAAAGAGTTACTGAGACTACTCCAAAAAGGTGTTCTATAGTGACAGTTTTGGTCATGGATTTTCTGTGTGCAGTGCCCAGAGTTCAGCCCTTTTCCTCCCAGGCCAGAAATATCTGGAAAATTATTATCCTTTGGTTCCCTCAATGCAACCACCTTTCAATACCTCTCCCGCATCCTGACTCACCTTCAGTGAAATCAACTTTGCAGTCTAGAACTCTTCCATGAGCTAATCCTTAGCTTTTCTCTCCCTTCCTCCTTCATTCCCTCCCTCTCCCTCCCTTGCTTTCCATTCTGAACTTTTTTGGTTCCATAGTTTTAATAACATATTTCATCCAATATATCCAAAGTAGTATCATCTTGATATGTAATCGACATAAAAACATACATTTTACATCCTTTTTTTCACATTATGTTTTTGAAATCTTGTGTATATCTTGTACCGATAACACATCTCGATTTGGACCTGTCACATCATAACTGCCCAATAACCCTCTGTGGCTATGTCTGCCGTGTTGGGCAGTGTGCACGAGACTAATTTGGATGCTCCGGTAGTACTGTGGCAAAGATGGATAATTACCTCCTAACATTCATTTTCCCCTTTTAGTTTAATAATAGAACCCCAATTTTTAGGTTCTATTTCTCAGCCTCTACTGTAGTTCAGTATGGCCATGTAACCAAGTTCAGACCAAAGAGACATGACAGTGTCCAGAACCACCAAGACTCCCCTTATGGGGAAGAGGCATGTATTTTTTGTTGACTCTACTCATTTTAACATCTGGCTTGAGATTTTAAAAAATCTTTAAAAAGTGAGAGTGAGCTCAGTTCTCTTCCTGGAGGTCTGTAAAAGAGAAGAGCATTCTTGGCCTTCTTTCATCTGTTGGAATGAGCTTTGGAATGCAATCATGGAGCTTTTGTAGCCCTGGGCTGCGGGACTCTGGGCTTCTATGTGAGAGAGAAATAAACTTCTGCCTTATTTAAGTTATTGAAATTTTGAGCTTTTTCTCAGTCCCATCTTACTAATGCACTTTCATAAGATTGGATTTATTTACAATAAAATCAGTCACAGCAAATAGTGGGAAACCTTGGGAAATACTTCCTCACTGTGTTCTCTCTCCCCAGTGCTGTATCTTACTATGGTCTGTCCTCCAGAGATGTTCTAGGTGTCTACATGCACGAAGACCCTTTTGACTCTGAATAACCCTGAGAAGGGAGCTCTTTGTTGCTGGTTACCAAGCTCATTGAGACAGAAACAGGCTTACCAAGTCTCCATTACCCAAAACTATCTACTGCCACATGCACCAGTGGGTGAGAAAATGTCAGTTCTACTGACTAGAGGTTCAGACTGTATTTCACTTTAACATTTAAAGCTGAGAAATCAAAATGCTATTGTCCTAGTTCACAAGGGTCATGTGGAACATCATGATGCACAGAGCTATCCACTGTCTCATTCATAATGAAAAGTGGTCCCTCAATCTTTTAGGACATGTGTCTTTGAAAGGAAAAGAGCTCCAAAAGCAATTCAGACCAAATAAAAAGGAAGATGAGGTGCAGCGAGCAGAGCCATGTGAAAAGGAGCATAGGACGATCCATGGGTAACCTGGACGGTGTGCTTTTGCAACCAGAAACCTTTGGCTTGTTAAAGGGATTGCACTCAAATGTCACTTCCCACAGGGCCAGTGGCTTCTTTTCCTGGCAAGGGGCTAATACCAGGACACAGCAGGCATTGGCTGGCAAGTTGTAATCATCAAGAGACCCACTTCACACAGCTGAAGTAAAGACTTACTAAAATTTAAAAAATACACTTCCTCAGTAACTGTGGGAAGTGTCTGGCAGGTTTCTTTTCTTTCTTTTTTTTTTTTTATAAACTAAGCATACACTTACCCTATGATCCAGCAATTCCACTTCTAGGTATTTGTCCAAGAGAATTGAAAACACATGTCCACACAAAGCCTTGCACAAGAATGCAGCAGCTGTATTTATAATAACCCCAAACTGAAAACAGCTGAAGTGTCCATCAATGCAGTACTGGCTAAAAACTGCAATTCTTACAGGCAATAAAAAGCAATGAATTTCTGATATACTCAACAATATAGATGAAACTCAAAACAATTATATGAAGGCTTCCACAAGAGTTCATGCTGTATGATTCCATTTACATAAAATTTTAGAAAAGGCAAATCTAATATATTATGGAAAATATTAGAACAGTGGCTATCTATGGGATTTTGGACAAGAATTGGTTGGGAAAGGGCAGGAGATACAGTTTATATCTAGAGTGGGGTTTGTTAACACATGTTTATGCAGTTGCTAAATCTCTTTGAATGGTGCTCTTAAAATTTGTGCAATTTATTAACTTTTAATTGTGGAAAAATGTATATAACACATAATGTACCATTTTAACCATTTTTAAATATGTAATTTAGTGGCAATAAGTAAATTTACATTTTTGTGCCATCATCACCACTATCATCTCCCAAGTCTTTTTATCATCCTGAATTGAAATTCTATGCCCATTAACAATATTTCCCATTATCCTCTCCCCACGGAAGTAACCACCAATATACTTCCTCTATCTATGAATTTGATGATTTTAGGTCCCTCATATAAGTGAAATCATATAATATTTGTACTTTTGAGTTTGGCTTATTTCATTTACCATGTTTTCAAGGTTCATCCATATGTACTATGTATCAGAATTTCATTTCTTCCTAAGGCCGAATAAACACCACATTTTGTATATTCATCCATTGGTGGACATTTTGGTTGTTTCCACTGTTTGGCTGTTGGGAAAAATGCTGCTATGAATATTGGTGTACAAATACCTGTTCAAGTCCCTGATTTCAATTTTGGGGGTGTATATCTAGAAGTAAAATTGCTGGATCATATGGTACTTCTTTGTTTAATATTTGAGGAATTGTCATATTATTTTGCATATCAGCTATACCACTTTACATTCCCACTGGCAACAAATAAGTGTTACAATTTCTCCACATTGCCAACCCTTGTTATTTTGTTTTATTTTTATGTAGTCATTATTTTTTCATTTTTATTTGTTGATATATTTTATTGATTGTGCTATTACAGCTTTCCCATTTTCCCCCTTTCATTCCCCTCCACCCTATACTCCTCCTCCCACACACATTCCTCAACCCTTTAGTTCATGTCCATGGGTCATACATATAAGTTCTTTGACTTCTCCATTTCCTATACTATTCTTAACCTCTCCCTGTCTATTTTGTACCTACCATTTATGCTTTTTATTCCCTATACCTTTTCCTCCATTCTCCCCCCACCCCTCCCAACTGATGACCCATCTTATGATCTCTATTTCTGTGATTCTGTTCTTGTTCTAGTTGTTTGCTTAGTTTGTTTTTGTTTTTGTTTTTTAGGTTTGGTAATTGATGATTGTGAGTTTGTTGTCACTTTATTGTTCAAAGTTTTTGATCTCCTTTTTCTTAACTAAGTCCCTTTAACATTTCATGCAATAAGGGCTTGGTGATGATGAACTCCTTTAACTGGACCTTATCTGGGAAGCACTTTATCTGCCCTTCCATTCTGAATGATAGCTTTGCTGGACAGAGTACTCATGGATGTAGGTCCTTACCTTTCATGACTTGGAATACTTCTTTCCAGCTCCTTCTTGCCAGCAAGGTTTCTTTTGAGAAATCAGCTGACAGTCTTATGGGAACTCCTTTGTAGGTAACTCTCTCCTTTCCTCTTGCTTTTTTTAAAATGCTCTCCTTATCTTTTATCCTGGGTAATATAATTATGATGTGCCTTGGTATGTGCTTTCCTGGGTCCAATTTTTGAGACTCTCCAGGCTGCCTGGACTTCCTGGAAGTCTATTTCCTTTGCCAAACTGGGGAAGTTCTCCTTCATTATTTTTTCAATAAGTTTTCAATTGCTCTTCCTCTTCTCCTTCTGGCATCCCTATGATTCAGATGTTAAAACATTTAAAGTTGTCCCAGAGGTTCCTAAGCCTCTCCTCATTTTTTGAATTCTTGTTCCTTCAGTCTGTTCTGGTTGAATCTTTATTTCTTCCTCTGGTCCAAGCTGTTGATGTGAGCCCTGGTTTCCTTCCCTTCACTGTTGGTTCCCTGTACATTTTCCTTTATTTCACTTTGCATAGCCTTCACTCTTTCCTCCATTTTGCAACCATACTCAACCATTCCTGTAAGCATCCCGATTACCACTGTTTTGAACTCTGCATCTGATAGGTTGGCTATCTCTTCATCTCTTAGTTGTATTTTTCTGGAGCTTTGATCCGTTCTTTCATTTGGGCCATTTTTTTTTTTTGTCTCAGTGCACCTGTTATATAGTAAGGGGTGGAGCCTTAGGTATTTGCCAGGGCAGGGCAACCTACATCTCTGCACTGTGACGCTATATGTGGGGGAGGGGTCAAAGAGGGAACAATACCATTTGCTCAGATCTTGGCTGGCTTTCAGTCACTTCCTCCACCACCCACAAGCAGATTGTACCCTTTTGGGTGCTGATTCCCAGGTGGGTGGGCTTGCTCATGCTCTAGGACCCCATAGGTCTCTCCAATGAACTCTCCTGTGAAGCTGGGAGTTTCTCCTGCCCCCACAACCCCCACAGGTTTTTCAGTCAGAGGTTTTGATGCTTTATTTCCCTATGCTGGAACCCTGGGTTGTGCGGTGTGTCTTGCTCCCCAGTTGTTCCTCCCAGTTTATCCACATACAAATGTGGGACCACCCACTCCGCCAGCTGCCACCTCACCTGGTCCTCCAGCCACTGCCTTGCCAGGAGTGCTCTCCAACGTGACTGCCGATCTCCACCCTTCTTACCTGTCTGGATGAATGTTCTCCTTTAACTCCTTGGTTGTCAGACTTCCACACAGTTTGATTTTCTGTCATTTCTGGTTGTTTTCTGTTTTTTAATTTGTTGTTGTCCTTCGTTTGGTTGTATGAGGAGGCACAGTATATCTACCTATGCCTCCATCTTGGCCGGACTATAATTGTCATTCTAATAGATGTGAAGTGGTATCTCATTGTGGTTTTGATTTGCATTTTCTTAATGGTTAGTGATGGTAAGCATCTTTTTTAAGCTTATTGGCCATTTGTATATCTTTTCTTAAGAAATGTCTATTCCTGTCATTTTTTCAGTGTTTAATTATATTGCTCTTTTGTTGTTGAATTTTGGAAATTCTATATACATTCTGGATATTAATCCCTTATCAGGTATAATTTGCAAATATATTCATCAATTCTATGGGTTGCCTTTTTACTCACTTGATAGTGTCCGTTTATTCACAGAATTTTTATTTTGAAGTCCAATTTTTCTATGTTTAATTTTGTTGCCTGAACTTTTGGTGTCATATCCAAGAACTCATTGCCAAATCCAGTGTCATGATTCTTTCCCTCTAGGCTTTTTTCTAAGTGTTTTATAGTCTTCGTTCTTAAATTGAGATCTTTTGTCCATATTGGGTTACTTTTTGCATCCAGCATCAGATAATGGTCCAGCTTTATTCTTTTGCATGTTGATAGCCAGTTTGCCCAGCCCTAGTTGTTGAAAGTTTGTCCTTTGACCATATATTCAAAGGTTTCTCTCTGGACACTATTTTATGCTGTTGGTCTAAATGTCTATCTTTATGCCAATACTATACTGTTGATTAATGTATTATATTATATTATTAATCTAGTTATTATATTAACAATATATTATTAATATATTAAGCTACAATATTATACTGTAGCCTTGTAGTAACTTTTGAAATCAGAAATTGTGAGTCCTCTAAGTTTGTGTTTCTTTTTCAAGATTGTTTTGGCTATTCAGGGTCTATTGTGGTTCCATATTACTTTCAGAATAGATTTTTTTTTTATTTCTGCAAGGAGCACAGTTGAGATTTTGATAGTGATTTTATTGATCACTATCTACAGATTGATCAGTCTTTAGATTGCTTTGGGCAGTATTTTCATCTTAATAATATTAAATCTTCTAATCCATGAACATGGGATGTCTTTCCATATATGTGTTTCTTCTTTAATTTCTTTCAACAATGTTTTGTAGTTTTCAGAGTACAAGTCTTTTGCCTTTTTGGTTAGTTAGGTTTATTGCTAAGTTTTTTATTGTTTTTGATCATATTGTGAATGGAATTGTTTCTTTAATTACTTTTTTAGGTTTTAGATTGTTAGTGTACAGAAATGCTATTGGTTTCTGTGTGCTAATTTCATATCCTGCAACTTTCCTAAGTTTATTTATTAGTTCTAAATGTATTTTTGTGGAATCTTTAGGAATTTCTACATATAAGAGCATGTTGCTGCAGACGTAATTTTACTTCTTTTCCAATTTGAATACTTTTTATTTCTCTCCTTTTCTCTTCTTCTTCTTCTCCTTTCTTCTTCTCCTCCTTCTTCTCTTCTTTCTCCTTCTCCTTCTTCTTCTTTTAAATCTAATTGCTCTGTCTAGGACTTCAAGTACTATGTTGAATAGAAGTGGCAAAATCCTTACCTTATTCTTGACTTTAGGGGATTCATTAAAAGTTTACATTAACAAAAGAACAAAAAATATTTTGAAGTCTACTTAGTTATATATGTGCTGAAGTATTTAGAGATGAAGTTACTGGTGTTTAAATTTACTTTAAAATGAATCAAAACATAAAATGAACTGATAGATGAGTAGGTAGTACATGTGACAAAGCAAATACAGTAAAATGTCAAGTGTAGAATTCCAGGCTTCGGGTATATGGGTGTTCATTGTGCAAGTCTTTTTACTTTTCTATCATTTTGAAATATTTCACAGTCAAATTTTAGAAATAAGTTTTCCCCACATTTTACTGTGAAAAATTTACCTCTAAAATGTATTAAAAAGTCAAGATGCTACTTTGACACCATTTAGTTGTGAAACCAACCCCAGAACTTCCTACCTCCAACTTCAAGTTATATAAAGTAACTGAATTCCTTTAATTAAAGTTATTGATCATGAATATTTATAAACTAAAAACACTCTAAAAGATACAACTTTAAAAATATACATATGTATATAGTGGCTAAGTGCATCTCAGTTTCTTAGATTAGAAGGAGCCTGTATCCCATCTAATTCAAAAGTTTTTTCAGAACCTCTATGATAGGTAGTGCTTGAGCCAGCTGCTTAAACTTTCAGGAACAGAGAGGTCACTGTTTTATGGGCATTTACTGACTTCCTCTAATTGTTACAGAGCTCTTCTAATATGTTAAGCCAAAATATACTGCTTTACCACTTTTACTCTTGGGTTTCTTGGAACAATCCACAATGAACTACTGTTTCTCCATATTCCAAATATCTGACAGTGGCTGACAAACATCTGACAATGGCTAATACATATTCCCTTTGTTCCATTTCTAAGGACTTGAAATTCTTCGTTTACTTAACTATTTCTTATAGGTCATTACTTTTAAATATTTTGATATTCTGGTCACCCTCCAGTTTACAACAGTTTTTTTTTTTTAATCTTCACGTAAAGATATGTTCATTGATTTTAGAGAGAGAAGAGTGGGGTGTGGGGGGCAGAGAGAGAGAGGGGAGGAGAAAGAGCAACATCAATTGGTTGCCTCCTGTGCTAGCCCCAACCAGGGATCAGGGATCAGGGATCAAACACAGCCTAGGCATGTGCCCTGACTGGAATCAAATCCACAGCCTTTTGGTATATGGGATAATACTCCAATCAGTTGAGTCACCTGGCCAGGGCAACATGGTTTTTTTTTTTTTTTTTCTCTTTTAAATAATCTCTAGACTAAAGACAAGAACCCAGATAAGTCTAACTAGGATGTGGTGAACTAAGATTACTTAGCTTAATCTAGGAATGTCATCAAATATCTAAATCATACTTTAAGGGTCTACAATACGGCCAGTTCTTTTTTTCTTGTGTATGCATGAAAATAGATACCTTTTAAACCTAAATGAAATTTTTTTTGTTAAAATTCATCTTATGGGAACTTCCGGCCACAATAGAAGCATAGGTAGTCACACTGTGCCTCCTCATGCAACCAAAACTAAGGACAACAAAAATTTACAAACATAAAACAACCAGAATAGAGAGAAATGAACTGAACAGAAGTCTAAATACCATACATCCAGACTGGTAAGGAGGGGCAGAGTCAGAGGCCTACAGAGAGGGGTCGAGGGGTCCTGGCAGGAAAAAGCGGTGGCTGGCAGACGTGGGCACACAGGGCGCAGACAGCAGTTGGCAGACCCCAGAAGCGCAGGGGCAGCTGATGGACCGGTGGCAGACCCTGGGCATGGGAGACAACAGGCAGACCCAGTGAGGCGTGCAAGGCAGCTGGCTGTCCGCAGTCACATATTCGAGCACAGACAAACTAAGCAAAAACGGACAGTGACACAGACCAAGCAACCCAGGAACCCAGCAGCAGGAAACAAAGCCTAAAGGCACCGACTGAAGTGGTAGTTAAGGCCAGGAGATTCTCGCAGCCTCACAGGAGGCTCCTTGGGGAAACCCACAGAGCCCAAGAAAGCACTCAAGCCCACCCACCTGGGAGCCAGCACCAGAAGGGCCCAATTTGCTTGTGGGAAGTGGCAAAGGAGACTGAAGTCCTAGAGAGCATGGAGCAGGCGCCATTGTTCCCTCTTGGACCCCACCCCCACGTACAACATCACAACCAGGTGACTGAGGTGCCCCACCCTAGGGAACACCTAAGGCTCCGCCCCTCATATGTAACAGGTTCAACCAGACCAAAGGAAAAAAAAATTAAATTAAATTAAAAAGATGAGACAAACAGAATTGAAAGCCCCAGAGTCAGTTTTTTTAAGCGACTGAGAGATAGCCAACCTATCAGATGCATAATTCAAAGCACTGGTGATCAGGATGCTCACAGAATTGGTGGACTTTGGTCACAAATTAGATGAAAAAATGCAGGCTACGATAAGAGAAATGAAGGAAAATGCACAGGGAACCAATAGTGATGAAAAGAAAACTGTTTCAAATCAATAGAAGGGACCAGAAGGAAGAAAGGAACAACCAAACAGAAAAGAATGAAGAAACAAGAATTTAAAAAAATGAGGAGAGGCTTAGGGACCTCCAGGATATCTTTAAATGTTCCAACATCCGAATTATAGGGGTACCAGAAGGGGAACAGGAAACACAAGTGGAAAAGTTATTTGAACAAATAATAAAGGAGAACTTCCCCAATCTGGCAAAGGAATTAGACTTCCAGGAAGTCCAGGAAGCTCAGAGAGTACCAAAGAGGTTGGACCCAAGGAGGAACAAGCCAAGGCACATCATAATTACATTACCAAAGGTAAAAATGAAGGAGAGAATTCCAGAAGCAGCAAGAGATAAGGGGGCAGTTACCTACAAAGGAATTCCCATAAGACTGTCAGATGACTTCTCAAAAGAGATCTTGCAGGCAAGAAGGGGCTGGAATGAAGTATTCCAAATCATGGACCTACATCCAAGATTGCTCTATCCACTAAAGCTTTCATTTAGAATGGAAGGGCAGATCAAGTACTTCTCAGATAAGGCCAAGTTAAAGAGTTCATCATCATCAAGCCCTTATTATATGAAATGTTAAAGGGACTTATCTAAGAAAAAGAAGATAAAAAGTATGAATAGTAAAAAAAGACATCAAACTCACAGTTAGTAACAACCATACAAAACAAAAGCAAACTAAGCAAACAAATAGAACAGGAACAGAACCACAGAAATGGAGATCACATGGAGGGCTAGCAACAGGGAAGTGGGAGGAGGAGGGAGGGGGAAAAGATATAGAGAATAAGTAGCATAGACAATAGGTGGAAGGTACACAGGGGGTGGGCAAGAATAGTATGGGAAATGTAGAAGCTAAAAAACGTATGACACATGGACATGAACTAAAGTGGGGAATGTGGGTAGGAGGGGGTGGGCAGGGTAGATGGGAGTGAAGGGGGAAAATGGGACAACTGTAATAGCATAATCAATAAAATATATTTTTAAAAATTCATCTTATGGTTTTAATTCATGTGCTAGCCTTTAAAATCTTTGTTATTCTTCTTGTGTTATCCATCATATGAGCCCTCCCTCCCAGGTTTTTCACACCAGTTTATTAAGTAAGTGTGTCTGATAGCTTTTCATCAAAATAAACATTAAAATATAAAACTAGAGGCCTAAAGTAAACAATTGGACACTCTCTCCAGTTTTACACTAGTCAGTTACTACTCTTTGGGCGCTGTTGATCAATCAGCTGAAATAATATCGGGCAGAGGTCCCCAGCCTCCGGGCTGCAGAGCAGTACTGGGCTGGGCCTGTTAGGACCAGGGCCACACAGCAGGAGGTGAGCTTGAATGTAGTGCTCTTGAGTCATTTCGAAACCATTTCCCTACCCCCTGGTTCCGTGGAAAAATTGTCTTCCACGAAACTGGTCTCTGGTGCCAAAAAGATCGGGGACCACACATATAGAGGATTATTTTCTGAGCACTATTAATACAGAAAAATTAAGCCCACTTAAAACTATTTAACACAGAAAATGTATTAAATATTGAAAATTATATTTTGGAATTAATCTTAAAAAATAAAACAAAAATTTTGCAAATGGATTCATTTCACCTCAAAGTTAACAAAATTTCAGTTATGATGGCAATCATGTATCACTTTCAAGAATGAAAAAGGAATGGATCGACTTCAATTGTGTTTAGGAGGGGGAAATTTTCTGACAAACTGTATGACATGTCTTTGTTTAACTTTTGACATTCAGATCACAATCATAAAGACTGTCATTTCTGCAAAAGCACTAGAAAGCTTTATTAATTTTCCCAAGGTTCTTACCTTTCCTGTTATATTAAAAAAATTCACTGTTCTGGTATTTTGACATCTTCATCATTTTTTTTCTTCCTCAATTAACAAGTCTGACTCTTGCAGATCTTCCTTCATTTTTTATTTTTGGTCTCATTCAAGCAATTGTCCAAAGCCTTCTTAAAATCCTGTATTTTTGCAAGTTTTATAATTTCAACTTTGCAATTGATTTGCAAGACAGCTATTAAAATGGGTTCTGGATCCAGCTCATCCAGGCTGAAATCCTACTGTCACTCACTTGACCTGGGACATAAATTCCCTTGTGTGTAAAATGGGTTAATAATAATACTGGCTGTATGGGTTTTTAACAAGTATTAAATGGCTTCAAATGGGTAAAGCACATAAAACAGTGCCTAGAACATAATAAACATTCAGTAATATAGTGCTTACTTTTATCATTGTATTATACAAGAAAATCAGCAAGCAATTAACAGACATTGACACCTTAGGTTGGGACAGATGCTGGTATTAAGTAGTGTTATGGGCTGAATTGTATCCTCCAGAAATCATATGTGGAAGTTCTAACTCCCTATACCACTGAATGTGACTGTATTTGGTGATAGGCTGTAATCCAGAGTGACTGGTGTCTTTATAAGGAGAGGAATTGGGATACAGAAGCACACAGAGGAAAGACCATGTGAAGATGGGAGAACATAGACATCATCTGTAATCCAAGGAGAGAGGCCTCAGAAGAAACAAACCCCATTAACACCTTTGTCTCAGAGTTCCCAGTCTTTAAAATTGTGAAAAAATAAATTTTGATTGTTTAAGCCACCCAGTCTGTGGTATTTTGATATGGCAGCCCTGACAAACTAACACAAATGTGGAGGGATATTTGAGTATGACTATCTTACTTCAACAAGTTAGTATTTTAAATGTTCATTAGTAAGCATTTCTGTTATGATCATTTTATTCCCCGTGTGCCTTTGTAGCTGAGGTTTCATGTGGTAAATACTGGAATACGGAGGGCCCTAGTATCACCAGACATGTTTCTCTATCCACAAGGATATCACAAGAGGCTTCTGGCAAGTCTTGCTAAAATAAGTCATCTCTGACTACAATATGTCCCTGCTCCTCCAGTCAAGTGTACAAAATGGAAATCAGTTTGGTTGAAGTGATGTCAATCAGGTGTCAGGGAACTCATGAGAGTGCCTTGCAGTCACCACTCTTTAAGATAAATACGCACAAAGCCCCTTCCACCTGCCACTCTGGTCTTTTGCTGAAGCTGAGCGTTACACTTCACTAGTGCACAGATCCATAAGCCATCTTTCCTGTTGGGCTGGAAAATCTGGAATTCATTTGCCCATCTCTGGTCTTTCACCATCTCATCATCTCTTTGTTCCCTGATTCCTCAGGTTCGGATAGCCCTGTGATCACACCTATAAGTTCCTTCAGGACTCCGGGGGGAAATTTGTCTAAGCTAATGGCCTTGCTCTCAGTTTAAGCAGCTACATACTCTCTTTGATTCTGTTTTGGGTTGAAGGTCATTCTGCTTGAGAGAGAAGACAAAATATTTCTCATTTGTGCTGTTTTATTATATTCCTTATACTTTTTTCATATACATTTATCATCTTTCCTTTTGTCTTTTCTGGTTTTGTCAGTCCAAAATTGTGTTCACTGTCACAAATATCCTTTATACTGCAAAATCTCATTAAGTAAATATCAGTTTAATTTAAGATATACTATCCAGAGAGGCAATGATTCTCCTGATGACTATAAAATCCATTAATATAGTATAATAATTTGTATTATTATAAATATACTCAGGAATTCCAAACATAGTTTAATTTTTTCCCTACTTCTTTAAGTTTTGAACTAATCTTGAGTTTTTGCCATATATTACAAACAATATACAGTCATACTCATCAGCTTCAGAACTCATCAAACCCTGTACTAGTTGCATTTTGATGAGAAAAAAATGTTTCAGCACTCAGAGCTTGCTGGGGACTTGTCACACTTGCTAGACCCTGTATGAGTCACAATGCTGCCCTGCAAGAGAAAATGCTCCATCACTTGTCACTTGCTTGGTACTTGGTTTTGGCACACATCATGAGTTCTGGAATCAACTAATGAGTACCAAGGTACCACTCTATTTAAAAGTGCAAGTGTCAAAAGTAATGAATATCATTGCTAAATCATACCACATTGTTCTCCATTAAGTGATGTCAGCTTAGGAAGGTACGTGCTGCTTTCCCCCCATGTTCCTGTACAGTGAACATATTTGCATGCTGGTACCTAGACCCCTTTCAGGGACTCCTCTATCAGATCCCCTAGACACCAGAGAAGGTTTGCAAAACCATACACATTGGTCCCTTCCAAGATTATCAAATGAAAACGGGCACTGCCCACCAGAGCCCCAGTTCCTTGGGGGATATAGTCTTGCTACCTGACACTGGTGCCACCATGGGCTCCTTCAGGAGAGGCCTCTGCTATCTCAAAAGCTGGTCAACATTTGCTCTAATGTTCCCATTGAAGGGCCTGGCAAGACCTTTTTTAAGGGTTCGGTGGAAATAACCCAAGAAACCCACCTCCCCCAAGATGGAAGCAGTTGCTGCACGCCCCTCAGAGAATTTTCATGTTTGCCTGGGTGCCTCAGGCCATTTCAGGGAAGACGAGTGAGGAGAGGGCTAATGGGAGAGAGGTGGGTTATCCCTGCTTGAACCTGAGCAAATCAATTGCTTATTTTTTCTGTATTTGGCTTCCTTAAGATTTTGTTTGAATAAAGCTTTCAAGGTAGTTTATAGTAATTAGTATTTCTGGAAGCTCTTCACATCTGCTCCCCACTTACAGTTGCCAAGTTTAGCAAATAAAATATGTACATGATACCCAATTAATTTTGAATTTCATATAAGCAACAAAAGAAAGTTTAGTATAGGTATGTTCCACATATTGCATGGAACATACTTATACTGAAGAATGATGAGTTGTTTTCTGAAATCCAAATTGAACTGTGCCCTGTATTTTATCGGGCACTTCTCTTCTACTCCCAGTGAATGACAGCCTTTTCCCCCACTCAACACTGAAAAAGTGGCAGATTGATCTCCTCAGAGAGGTCATTTGAGTCATTAAAATAATATGCATGATAAAAACTTTAAAACAACCATAAAATATTTGGAGAGTGAAAAAAAGAGAGACACAACAATGAGGTGATAACCAGAGTAGACAGCAGGATCCAAGTCTTTTAACAACCTCTCTGATTCTGCACCTATGAAATATAAATCATAATATAGACCTATCGTCCTGGATTAATTGCAAGGGAAAACTACGGTTTGTGCAAAGGTTTTGTAAGTTTAAAATACCATAGAAATGTAAGCAATTATATTAATTAAGTGCATGAAGCAAAAGGTAGCATAAGAACACTAATTTAACACCAATAAAGAGTTGGCTTTTGCTTGCAGTGCTCAGAAAACTTGAACTGAAAATCACTGTCACACACAGATATGGCTAATTCTTACGGAAAAGACAATGTTGCTGCCTTCCACAGAGTACTAAGGTTGCTCTGAATGTTCATGGAGTTTGACACCAGAAGAGTGTTTTATTGAAGATACATATCTAGTGTATATTGTAAGATGCTTCCCAAGGTGGCTTCTGAGCCATTTTTCCTAGATAATAATCACACAAAAATGACCAAGTCTGAAGTACAGTTAATAACAATGCACAAATTTCAATTTCCTGGTTTTGTTAATACCCTATGGTTATGTAAGATGTTATCATTGGGGGGAGCTGGGGGAAGAATACACAGGCATTCACGGCACTACTTCTTCAACTTCTTGTGAATCTAAAATGAATTCAAAACAAAAAGTTAAAAATAAGAATAGCCCAGGCCCAGTAGCTCAGTTGTTTGGAGCATGGTTGGGGCATATAGGAGGTAACTGATAGTTTCTCTCTCACATCGATGTTTCTCTCTCTCTCTCTCCCTCTCTCTCTCTCTCTCTCTCTCTCTCTCTCTGTCTCTATCTCTATCTCTCTCTTTCCAAAATCAATAAACATATCCTCAGGCAAAGATTTAAAAAAAAAGAAAAAAATATCCAGATCCAATCAATGGCCCAAATTAAAGGGAATGGAACCAAATTATATCTGGAATACAAAGGGACCATAATTCCTATAAGAACACCGTATTGTGCTAGAATAAGGAAAAGCTGTATCAACAACACCCTTACAAGCTGCTCTGTTCTTGCCAGGAAGGAATGGTCTTTCACCAGATCTATTTTTCCTGAACCATTTGCTCTATATCTCCCCTCAAACTGTTATCAGATGGGAGCAGGCCCGGAACAGGTCTGCTTCAGGCCAGTCTATGGTGTGTAGGTTCTTGACTTCATGTAGGAAAGATTTCACAACATGAGTCTGGGTGATTTTGAGAGTATGTTTATTAAAGCTGGAGATGATGAAATAAAAGGACTTAGGGTAGAAGAAGCAAAAGGAGAGAACCTACATGGTGCTCTGCTTTGGCTCTCTAGAAATGTTAAGGAAAGAAGTGAACTTAGGAGAGGCTGATGTTAGCTCACTGGAAAGTCAAAGAAAAAGAGGGCCTTGAAGACAGGATCGTGGGGTAAAGCCAGGTTGAGCTGCTGTTGCAGAACCCTTAGAGTTTTTAGGAAGGAGTAAAGTGGTCATGCCTGAGAAGGGGTATGGGCACGCTGTAGACTCAGTCTAGAGTCTGGGGTGACCCTGCACTTGGTCTTTGTCTTAAAGGTTTTTTTCCCCCTATGGGCGATAATCTTAGGGGAGGGTTTCAGTAGAATATTCATTAGCTTTCCAGGTGTGTTTTTAATATGCTGATGCATCTAAATGAGTGCATAAGGGGGTTTGGGATTATTCTTTGATCTGCTTTACTGTTTTACTTTTATCTTGGGTCTGTCTGCCCCGAATAGGGTTTCTGCTGTTTGTTCCTCTGACTTCATCTGTCCTTGGGTTAGCTGGCACAAATGGCATTAATCAGGTCTCTGTTCTCTATTTCCCAGACCAAGGTGATTTAAGCTAGATTTTCTCTGGTTAGCAAGGAGAGGTATAAACCATTTGCTCTGAAGTGTCCTTGGTTGCGGAAGATAAGGCCTTACAATTCACTAGCTGGCTGTAAGTTGTTAAAATTGTTTGGCCTTGTTTAATTTTCTTGTCTCAGTTACCCTATTCTTCTTGCCTAGGACTTTTCCCAGGTTTTTACTATCCTGTCACAAAACCACCATTTTATTTCTGCCATTAAGAAAACTTACCAGGTATACTCACTCACCTTAAAGAAAGAAAAGAATATTACAATTTTGTTTACTTTTGGATAACAAACTAGGAAATCAGACATCCCTAGGTAACCTGTATAAACTCCAACTTTGTTTTATTCAAGACATGCCAAGACTCCTTTTGCCACTGGCACTATGGGTAGAGGATTTCCTACATGCTAAGTCACTAATGCAAGATGCATTAGCCCTAAGCTTTAGAAGCTCCAGATTTCTTGGCACCAAAGGGTTATGAATAATCCTCTACAATGCTCGTGACTGTTGGAGGCCCTTCAAACTGTTTTGTAGCCCTCACCCCTCCTGCCCTTCGATCTTGTCAGGGAGAATACAAGATATCAAGTTGTTTATACTCTAGATTACCTGCACCACTTCAGGTAAGCACTTAAATCATCTGGAAAAATACAGGTTCTCAGGACACAGTCCCTGAAATTCTGCCTCCATGGATCTGGGCTGGGCCAAGCCAACAATACTGACTATAGATCACACTACCAAAATCACTGGCAGAGGGTGGTTGCATATAAACAATAAAGAAAGGGCCTTATTATAAATAAAATTTCATTTTGAATTATATGAAAATCAAAAGTTTTGGCATGAGCATTGAATCATTAAGAAATGAAAATATGATCATGGATCATCAGCTGCCTTTTAGACTCAATGTTCCCTTTAGTAATCACTAAAGAATAAACATTTACAATTGTCCAGTTATTTTCCCTTGTGAGCCATGGCATTGATATTGTTACTTCAATCAGCCTAACTGAGACAAAATGAGATAGAATTCTTTAGTGTTTCTTCCTCAGTTGCAAGTATATGCATCTAAAGTGTCAAGACTTCATTTGGATTGGTGAACACACAATACAATATACATATGATGTGTAATAGAATTGTATACCTGAAATCTATACAATTTTATTACCAATGTCATCCCAATAAATTCAATTAAAAAGTTAAAAAAATAAATAAAGTGCAAAGATTATCTTCTTTTTAAAAGTATTAACAAAGAGAAGAGCACAAGTGTGTTAACATACAGACTTGCTTAGTTTATAAGGGTTGTGATTGTTTAGGAAAGTTCAAGGAGCAAATTGCATTTTAAAGCTGGGCAGTTTTCACCTTTCCTATTTCATATTTCCTTCCTAGACAGCATTCCTCTTAACATCTTATTTACCTTCCAACTTGGCCATTTATCAGTTTTTCAAGCACAAGATTTTATCCTCAGTAGGACTGTGATTTCTGGGCAAAGCAAAATCATACTACCGTCCCACATGCTTTGCATACAGTAACTGTTTAGTAAATATTTGTAGTTTGAGCCCTGGCTGGTGGCTTAGTTGGTTGGAGCATCCTTACACACACCAACTTTGTGGATTTGATCCTGGGTCAGGTCACAGACCTTGGTTGTAGGATTGATCCTCAGTTGGGGCATGTACAGGAAGCAACTGATTAATGTTTCTCTCTTACATCGATGTTTCTCCCTCTCTTCCTTTCTTCTTTCTTCTCATTCTAAAATCAATAGACATATCCTTGGGTGAGGATTTAAAATATATATGTGTTTGCTGTTTGGATCCATGAATAAATGTAAATAATACACCAGTCAAACCACCTTCACCAAATAAAATAGCTCCAAAACGAAAGAAATGTATATACTAAAAAGATCATTATCTTGCCCTGGCTGGGTGTGGCTCTATGGAGTGAGGAACCAAAGTGTCCCAGGTTCAATTCCGAGTCAGGGCACATGCTGGGTTGTAGGTCAGGTTCCCAGTATGAGCAACGACACATTAATGTTTCTCTTCCTCTCTTTCTCCTTCTCTTCTCCTTTATCTAAAAATAAAAATAAATAAAATCTTAAAAAAAAAGATCATGGAATTCAAAGTCAGCAGAACTAGTCCCTGCTTCCTTGATTTGTAATCTGTAAATCAATGTGATCCAATAGCTATATATAGTACAAGTTACTAATGCAAGCTACCTATGCAATTTAAAATTTTTAGTAGCTCTATTTGTAAAAGAAAAAACAAACAGGTAATATTAACTTTAATAATAAATTTTATTTAATAAAAGGTGTCTAAAATGCCATTTCATCATATAACCTGTATAGACTATTAACGAGATACTCTGCATTCTTTTTTTCTATATCATTTTTTAACCTGATGTGTTTTATACTTATAACACATCTCAGTTTAGGCCAGCCACGTTTCAAGTGCTCAAGAGCCGCATGTGGCTGGTGTGAATTGTGGTAAAAAAGACAACCCCAGAGATGTGTTGGTTATAAACAAGTCTCAATTTCCTTATTGGGAAAACTGAGGGAATAGTACCTCCCTCATAGGGCATCTGTGAGAATTCACTGAACCAATGGGGTGTGATGATGTGGTTTGTAACACAGGACTTATTTCTTGCTTATGCTATATAACATTGAGCAGAGTAGGGATTCTTAAGTTTCTTTTTTTTTTATTTTAATCATTGTTCAAGTACAGTTTTCTCCCCCCTACTCCCATTCCAGCCCACCCACCCAACCCTCCCCCCTTCCCCATTACCCCCCACCCCTAGTTTTTGTCCATGTGTCCTCCAAATTTGTTCCTGTAAACCCTACCCATTCCCCCCTGAAATTCCCTCTTCTCTCCCCTCTGGTCACTGTCAGACTATCCCCTATTTCAGTGTCTTTGGTTATATTTTGCTAGTTTTGTTTTGTTTTGTTTTGTTGTTTAGATTCCTGTTAAAGGTGATATCATGTGGTATTTGTCTTTTACTGCCTGGCTTGTTTCGGGATTCTTAAGTTTCTATTATGTCCTTTTACATTTTGTGGGGCAAAGTAAGTCATACAGCCTCACCTAATCTTCAAAGGGAATGAAGAATTGCACTACTACTAAGCATCTAAAAGGTAGAGGGCAAGAAATATTTGATAAAGATCACAAAGAACTAAATCAGCATGTATTTCAGAACAATTAATCTAATAATTATTTTTACTAACTTTCTGAAGAACTCATTTCTGTGATCCATAAGACCCTCAGAGATAACATTTTAAACACAGTGTTTTCTCCCAACACATGTTTGTACAGGAAGCTAAGGGTGGGGGAAACCATAGCAGACATTTCAAAACACCAAGTTCCAAAGGTCTTATTACTGTGGTGCCTTTGCAAATGCTGATCCTACATGAATGGTCCTCATTGGTCAAGAATCAAGTCAAATACCATTGGTTTTGTTCATTCTTTAGGTAGATCCCGCCTATGTGCTAGGCACTGTTCTAGAAAGTGGGAAAACCAGGTGACTAAACAGATTAAGTCTCTGCCCTCATGGAGATTCTTTTCCTGATTTCCTCTGCAGAATGAGGTCTTTCCCTCCTAAGTGGCACTCTTCTGTTACAGCCTATTGCAGCACAGTTACTTGTTGAATGTCCTTTTCTTTCACTTCTATGGAGCAGGCTCAGTCTCACTCATCATCTTTATATTCATAGAGTTTAAAGACAAGGTTTTTGGAAGTTCAGCCTCTGAAATAAAAATTTATATGTCAACTCATAAGTTTGGTGTAAAAGGTAGTCCCTGGGAGGAGGCTGCTGATGACTGTCTTCTGAATCTGGGGGATAAAACTAGGATCTATTATAAAATCCACACATGACTAACAAAAATCAGACTGGAGAATAGAACTGATTGCCACACAGAAGTGAGAAAAATCAGACTCCTAGTTAAGATGGAGGTGTAGGTAAACACGCTTCACCTCTTCACAAAACCACAAAAAGAATTACAACTAGATCTCAAAGCAAATAACACCCAGAACCATCAGAAGATTGAGCTGCATGGAAGTCTGAAAACTAAGGATTTGAAGAAGCCACGTTCATCCAGACAGGTAGGAGGGGTGGAGACAGCAGCAGCAGCAGAACAGGCAGTCCTATATTCACGTGTGGTAGATAAAAGTTGGGAGGGATACCTTAGGAGCAACCAATCCCAATCGTAGGCCAGATGGTACAGTCCAGGATTCTAGCACCAGAAAGATAAATCCCCATAATTTCTGGCTGTAAAAACCAGTAGGGGGTTGAACAGCAGAAGAAACTGCCAGATTTTCAGGAGACTCTTTAAAAAGCCCTCACAGACTTAAAACGTATGCAGACTCACCCCCTCTGGGATTCAGTACCATGGCAGGAGCTGGAAGGGTACCTGTCACACAGGGCAAACCTCCAGAAGATAGGCACTTAAAGGTCTTCAGGTCTTAAAGAGGGGGAAATGCCACACAGAGCCACAAAGAGCCACAAAGAGCCACAAAGCAGTGAAGCAGGTTGCTCCACTCTGGTAATTACCTAAGACTCCACCTCACACAATAAGCCTTTTCTACAATAAGCCATGCTACTAAGACAGGGAGTCAAAGCAGCTCTACCTAATACACAGAAATAAACACAGGGAGGCTGCCAAATTGAGGAGACAAAGAAATATGGCCTAACATATTTCTTTGAAATATGTTAGAAAAAGAACTAAACAAAATGGAGATAACCAACCTATAAGATGCAGAGTTCAAAACACTGGTGATCAGGGGTGTGATGAGTGCTCAAAGAACTCACTGAGTAGGGCAACAACATAAAAGAAGAAATAAAGTTTACACTAAGAGAAATAAAGAAAAATCTACAGGGAACCAACAGTAGAGGGGATGAAGCTGGAATTCAAATCAATGATTTGGAACATAAGGAAGAAATAAGCTCAACCAGAACAGCAAGAAGAAAAAAGAATCCAAAAAAATGAGGATAGTATAGGTGCATTTAGGACATCTCCAAATGTACCAACATCTGAATGACAGGGGTGCCAGGAGAAGAGGATGAGCAAGAAATTGAAAACTTATTTAAAAAATAATAAGAAAAAACTTCCCTAATTTGGTGAAGGAAATAGACATGCAAGTTCAGGAAGCACAGAGAGTCCCAAACAAGTTGGACCCAAAAAGGACCACACCAAGATGCATCTTAATTAAAATGCCAAAGGTTAAAGATAGAGGATCTGAAAAGCAGCAAGGGAAAAAGAAGTTAGTTACCTGCAGGGGAGTTTCCATAAGACTGTCAGCTGATTTCTCAAAAGAAACTTTGCAGGGTAAAAGGGATTGGCAAGAAATATTCAAAGCCTTGAAAAGCAGAGACCTACAGCCAAGATGGCTCTACCCAGAAAAGCTATCGTTTAGAATTAAAGGGCAGATAATGAGCTTCCCAGATAAGGTAAAGCTAAAGGAGTTCATCATCACCAAACCATTATTACATGAAATGTTAAAGGGACTTATTTAAGAAAAGAAGATCAAAACAATGGACATTAAAATGGCACCAAATTCACAACTATCAACAACTGAAGTTAAAAAAACAAACTAAGCAAACAAACAGAACAGGAACAGAATTGTAGATGTGGAGATCACGTGGAGGGTTATCAGGAGGGAGGGGAAATGGGTAGAATGGGGGAAAAGGTACAAGGATTAAAAAGCATAATTGGTAGGTACAAAATAGACAGGGGGAAGTTAAGAATAGCATAGGAAATGGGGTAGCCAAAGAACTTACATGCATGACCAATGGACATGAACTAAGTGGGAGCATTGCTGGAGGGCGTGGGGTACTGAGTGGAGGGAGGCAAAGGGTAAAAATTGGGACAACTGTAATAGCATAATCAATAAAAAATATATATATATTTTTAAAGATTTTATTTATTTATTTTTAGAGAGGGAAGGGAGGGAGAAAGAGAGAGAGAGAAACATCAATGTGCGGTTACTGGGGGTTGTGGCCTGCAACCCAGGCATGTACCCTGACTGGGAATCGAACCTGCAACATTTTGGTTTCCAGCCTGCACTCAATCCACTGAGCTATGCCAGCCAGGGCCAATAAAATATATTTTTAAAAAAAAGAAGTGAGAAAGCCATTACATCTGACAGCTCCTTGGGCATCAGATGCAAAACCTAGAGTGGAACAGTTTTAACATCTGTAAAATGGGAATAACACCTAGCTAATGGGCTGTAGAGATTAAATAAGAGATTCTTTGTAAAGGACAGTGCCTGGCACTGGTAAGAACTCAATATGTTATGTTATAATTATTGAAATAATTAGTTCAATAATTGCTAATAAGTATGATTTTAAAAATTATTTTGATAATTATAAATAATGGTTATTATTGTTTTAGGTTGCTTTAATTATTATTGTTTCTAGCAACCACCTTCTTCTCTATTTTAAGCAGGTTTTTATTAGACACTCAGCGTTCATTGAGCTGGAGTTACTTAAACTACTTAGAACTGGGCTTATATGATGCTCTGGTCACCAAACTGGGAGAAAGTGAATCAGGATATTGGCAGTTATCTTACTAGTCACAGGAGGAGATTCTTCCGAAAGAAAGCCCAAACTGTAGGCATTGGCAAAGAACATCTTGATGACGTTGTCAGGAGCCTGGTGGCCAGATTTTCTGAAGTTGGGCACACATTTGGACATCCAGCTTCCATGAAGTTGTTTTTTTGTTTTTTTGTGGGTTTTTTTGGACAAACTTTGTGCTACATTGAACTGGGGTTTTAACCCCAAAACTGAGCCCCAGTCTGTGCAGGGCTCAGTCTGCCTAAAGCAAAGAGCTCCCTAGAAGTTCATGTGGAGCCTGTTCCTCAAAGCCCTCCTTGAGAAGACTGCAATTGAACTGCTCTTTCACGGGGTTTTCCTGTCACTGTCTCTGCACACTGGAAAGAACATTGCAGCCCCTGCCTGCCCCGGCACCTCAGAAGGCTAGATAAGGATGGGACGTTTGAATCACTGCAGCCTTCTCAGCCCCCAGGGAATGCAGGGTGGGCACAGGGCCAAGATGAAATGAAAAATGTTACGTGTGTGATAACCTCGATCCTGGGGTTCCCAACTTCTACTTCAGAGCTTACATCCTCTCCTTCAGTTTGTCTGCTGTGGAGTATACAATGTGGCAATGTCTAAGCCTGTAGAGAACATTTATGAGTTTATATGAGTCAAATTGATGACAATTGCCAGGAAGCAAAATCTCAAAGGATTAAGAAATGCTCCAGAGAATGGCAGTTTTGCACCTTATTTTGTACATTACAAAGCAGGAAGGAGAAAGCAACGTGGGGCAACATGGGGAAATCTCTGTGGTTAAGAAGTAAAAGGAATGGACACACACCTCTTTTACATTGGTGGGTATAGGATAGTTAATCATTTGGGAAGTGAACAGTTTTCATGATAACAGTAACAATTAGCGGTTTTTGTGGTCTCTGCTTGGGTGCAATGATTCTGCCCTGAGGGGTCTGGAAAAAGGAAATTATCCTGACATTCCAAAAGTCTGTTATCTTAGATGCAAAACAATAGACAGATTTAGTTAAGGTAAAGATTGATCTTTGTCAAGGAAGATTCCTGCCTAGGACAAGACTACCTGCCATGACTTGCTTTCAGTTTGAAAGTTTTAATTTCAGAACATCCTATATGGTTACTCTCAGTCCCTGAGTTTATAAAGGCACCATGCTGGCCTCCCCTGAGCTTGTCAGATTTAGTACGTGGTCCCTTTTTCATCCACAGCATGATTATCTTCTCCCAAGCCAAGGGCTCTCAGCAAGGGGTTGTGTTGGACACCAGACATTTATCAGAAAATTAACATTTTAGGATACTCCCTTATTATATTGTGAGGTCCCCAAATGATTAACATAAAATTATTTATTCTTCTGACTATAACTTCTCAATAAGAGTGTGGTGGGACATTTCTGTGCGGAATAAGACGCACAGGCATATAAGTTTCTCTGAGGCTGAGTTCACAAAAGTTGTCAGATTTAAAGATTTATGCATGTTAATGGAAGTTTTTAAAAGATTTTATTTATTTATTTTTAGAGAGAGGGAAGGGGAGGGAGGAATAGAGGGAGGCAAGCATCACTGTGAAAGAAACACTGATCACTTGCCTTTTGTACGAACCCTGACTGGGAACCAAACCCACAACCCAGGCATGTGCCATGACTACGAATCAAATCTGTGACCTTTCGCTTTGCAGGACATTGCCCAACCGAGCCACATATTCCTTAAAGTGAAGGTAGACTTCTGATTGTTCTTTCCTTTTACCAGTGAGAAAACTTGTCCCAGAGATCTGAAGAGCCTTGTTCAAGTTCACAAGAGTTTACTTACCTGAAATCTATGTCCTCAGACACTCATGGAAGCTGTAACTTTCCTCTGCCCAGTATTCTTGCCTAGTAGGGACCATCTTTCTTTACTCCATATGATCATTCTGGGCATGCCTCAGTCCCACATGTTCCTGATGTGACCCCAAGAGTGGGGAGGTGCTCCAGTCAAGGTATCCCACCCACCAATAATAGCGATTGTAAAGAGGGCCATAAGGCTGAAGATACTAATTCCAAGAGACCACGTGATATCACTAAACTGAACTGGGCATGGACATAGATCGATTAGACTTTTATGTTTTTTCCTAGTACCTACTTTATGTTCGTGCTTCTCATGTAAATTTTAGTGACTATTTCTAAGAATAGTTATGATGACTCAGGAAAGGGGATCTATTTACTTTGGGGTTTCAATTCTTTCACATTGAAAATGCTCTGTTCAGAGTTCTCCAGAGAGATAAGATGGGGGTTGTTTACAATAGGGCATGTAGAATTTGGGGATGATGGTAATAAAACTTTCTATATCTTGATTGTGGTTGTGGTTACTACTGTATGTGTTTGTTAAAACTCATAGAACTACCCGGCTGGTGTGACTCAGTGGATTAAGTGCCAGCCTGCCCACCAAAGTGTTGCTGGTTCAATTTCCAGGTGGGGTGCATGCCTGGGTTGCAGGCCAGGTCCCCAGTATGGGGCGCACAAGAGGCAACCATACATCGATGTTTCTCTCCCTCTCTTTCTCCCTCTCCTCCCCTCTGTCTAAAATAGTAAATAAAATCTAAAAAAAGGAAAAAGAAAACTCATAGAACTAAATATTAAAAATGGTAAATTTTACAATCTGTAAATTATACCTTGAAGGGAATCAGAATATGCCACCCCAAAATATGCCACTTTGACATAAGGATTTCTTTTAGCTAAAGACTATTGAGAATCAACAGATGAAAGAAGAGTTATTGCCCTTCCTTACCTGCCTAAAAGCAGGACATAAATTTCCTTTTGTGACGGTGTCTCCTTCCCCTCCACCAGAAAGAGAACAGTTTTTATCACTGTAGACAAGGAATTGGAACTGAGATGAGTTTGCATAAACACACTTCACTAAAAATAACCTTCCTATTCCATTATTTCCTACATATTTTTGCTAGTCATTTCTCCATGATTTATTATCCCTTGAAACCCAACCCTCTTTCCTCTCTTAAAAGGATATATAAGTTCCAAATCTAATCACTTCCTTGAGTTTCAATGGCTTTCTATAAACAGAATTCTGTGCATGTGAATGTTAATTAAAATTCTATGCCTTTTCTCTTGTTACTCTGTCTTTTTTTTTTTTTTTTTTTTTTGGTTTAATTTACAGGCCTCTTGTTACTAAACCTAAGAGGGTAGAAGAAAAGTTTTTCCTTCTCAACAAGGCTAATAAAATAAATAAATAAAAATAAACCCTTCCCGGGGAAGTGTGTATGTCCTGTTAGTGTTTGTGGGTAAAGGGAACAGAGATCACAAAGCAGCAGGCTCAGTTCGGTCTGGGAACGGACATTCTGTGGTTTGGATCTCCCTCAAACCCCACCTTTTGCTACAGAACTCTGTTCTTGCCTGATTCCAGTCCCCCCCCCCCAAAAAAAGACAAAAGTAAAGTAAATGGAAAATTTTCAGAAATATTATTATTAAATATGTAAACATTCAGACATAATAAAATAACCACAAGAGTTCATATGATCGCTCACATGACTCAACACATAAGAATTTCTCCTGTGGCCTTGACTGGGTGGCACTCGGTTGAGGACTAAAAAAAAAAGAATTTCTCATGCAGAGAACTCAGTCACTACATTAGGTAAATAGTATCATGCAATGTCAGAAATAACTGTCTTTTGGATAATAGTCAATGTAGAAGAAAATGGGCCATGTACTAACCTTCTAGACTCAGAGACCTCAAGTAACCATAAAGGATGGTCTGAAATTAAAACATTAACTAAAATCAGTTTATGGCAAATAGTCATGTCCTGGGCTGGAATCTTCCCTGACAAAAGTCAATCTTTATGTTAACTGAGCCTGTTTATTTTCTTTCTGCATCTATAATAACATACCTTTTGAATGTCAAAGTAATTTCCTTTCTCTGGTCCCCTCAAGCACAGGCACCGCACCAGAGAGAGACCACAACTCCCCTCTTTGTTACTGTTACTGTGTTAACTGTTGACTGTTAACTATCCTGTACTCATCTATGTCAAGGAAGTACATATGTGCCTATCATGTTACTTTTCTCCTGTCCCAGATGTTCTCCCCCTTTACCTGCCCCCACTTTGCTTTCACCCACCTCCCTAATCTATCACCAGTGGATTTTGTGTAAACCCCTTACATTTTCTCCTTTGATTATAAAGTATTAAGCAAGGTGCAAAACTGCCATTTTCCAGACCATTTTCAGTCTGCTGAGATTCCTTCCCAGCAATTGTCACCAGTTTGGCTCATATAAACTCATAAAAATTCTCTGCAGGTTTGAATGTTTCTTACATTGATATCAATGAATCATTCAATTAAATAAACATGACCAATCCCAGTAGGGGTCACCGCCATTTACTGTGAAAACATATAATATTGATTTAGAAGAAAACTTTAACATCATTAACTAAGATCATTCATTTGGAATACAAATTATTTTTTAAATTCTTTCTCTGTATCTCATCACTTTCTTTTTTCTTTTTTTCACTGTTCAACTTAATTTAATTTTATTTTTTAATATATTTTATTGATTATGCTATTGCAGTTGTCCCATTTCCCCCCTTCTCTCCCCTCCACCCTGTACTCCCTCTCCCACCCACATCCCCCCCTTTAGTTCACGTCCATATGTCATACTTATGAGTTCTTTAGCTTCTGCATTTCCCAGACTATTCTTGCCCTCCCCCTATCTATTTTCAACCTACATTCTATGCTACTTATTCTATATACCTTTTCCCCCTCTCTCTTCCTCCCACCCCCCTGTAGCTAACCCTCCATGTGACCTCCATTTCTGTGGTTCTGTTCCTGTTCTAATTGTTTACTTAGTTTCTTTTGGTTTTGCTTTAGGTGTGGTTGTTAATATTTGTGAGTTTGCTGTCCTTTTACTATACATGTCTTTTCTTTATCTTCTTTTCTTAGATAAGTCCCTTTAGCATTTCATAAAATAAGGGCTTGGTGATGATGAACTCCTTTAACTTGACCTTATCTGAGAAGCACTTGATCTGCCCTTCCATTCTAAATGAGAGCTTTGCTGGATAGAGCAATCTGGGATATAGGTCCTTGTCTTTCATGACTTGGAATATTTCTTTCCAGCCCCTTCTTGCCTGTAAGGTCTCTTTGGAGAAATCAGCTGACAGTCTGATGGGAACTCTTTTGTAGGTGACTGTCCCCTTATCTCTTGCTGCTTCTAGGATTCTCTCCTTCGTTTTTACCTTGGCTAATGTAATTATGATGTGCCTTGGTGTGTTTCTTCTTGGGTCCAACTTCTTTGGGACTCTCTGAGCTTCCTGGATTTCCTGGAAGTCTATTTCCTTTGCCAGATTGGGGAAGTTCTCCTTTATTATTTGTTCAAATACGTGCTCAATTTGTTGCTTTTCCCCTCCCGATTCTGGTACCCCTATAATTCGGATGTTGGAATGTTTAAAGGTGTCCTGGATGCTCTTAAGCTTCTCCTCGTTTTTTTGAATTCTTATTTCATCATGCTTTCCTACTTGGTTGATTCTATCTTCCTTCTAGTCCACTGTATTGTTTTGTGACCCAGTTTCCTTCCCTTCACTGTTGGCTCTCTTCCATATATCTTCCTTCATCTCTTTTATGGTAACCTGCATCCTTTCATCTAAATTGCGCCCAAAATCAACCTATTCCGTGAGCTTTCTGATCACCAGTGTTTTGAACTGTGCATCTGATAGGTTAGCTATTTCTTAGTCGCTCAAAAGGATGAGTTCTGGGGCACTGATTTGTTCTTCTATTTGAGCTATCGCTCTCTCTTTCTTTTTTTTATCTGGTTGCTCTTGTTACAGTGAGGGGCAGAGCCTTAGGTGTTCACCGGGGCTGGGCACCCCAGTCGCTAGATTGTGACGTTATATGTGGGGGCGGGGGTGGGGGTGGGAGCGGGGATGGGAGGGAACAATGGCAGTAGTTCCATTCTCCTGCACTCAGACCCTTCTCTGGGATCCTGGGCTGTGAGCTCTGCCCTGGTCCACAATCGCTGCCTCACTGGGTCCGCCAGCTGCAGCTAGCACACTCAGGGACCACCGCTGTGTTCTTGCGCGCCGGGTGGCTTTCACGCCGATTTCTCGCCAAGTTTTCCCCGACCTCCGAGTGCCACCGACCCGCGCCTGCCCATCTCATCCTCTTGGCCCCGCCTACCAGTCTGGATGTACGGGTCTACGTCAACTTCTTGGCTGTCCTACTTCCATTCAGATAAATCCTCTATCAGTTCTGAGTGTTATTCTAGCCGTAAATTGTTGTTGTTCTCATCTTGGTTGTGCGAGGAAGTACGGTACGTCCACCTATGCCTCCATCTTGCCAGAAATCTCCGTGTCTCATCACTTTCAATAATCTATTTTAAACCTGTGAAGCTATATTTTATAAAAGTTATATAAATTATTTTAAGGACTATGGCTGTTAAAAGATAAACGAGAGCATATTAAATGTTTTAAGAGTTTATGTGACCAAAAGTCAGTTTGAATCAGGCAGCATCTAACTACAAGTCATGAGAAGTGCTCCACTGGCAGTAGCTGGGGCAAGACTTTTATAGAGAAGATATGGAAGTAAAGTGAGGAAATTACTTGATTGGCTGTTGCTTAGGCTTGCCTTATTTGGGAAAGCCTATTTGGCTGCTTTTGATGGGTTGTCTTTAGTTCAAGATGTCTTATCCTCTGAGGTTTTTGTTTATTTATATGAGCTACTAAAAGATTAAAGCCCCCTCAGTCTAATAACCTCCTTGTTTATGAAAGGGTGCAGAGTTTGCCACCCTAAAATATGCCTCTTCAGGGATAGTGATCCTTTCTAAGCTGGTTAATTTTAAGAAACAGCAGATACAGGAGAAGCTTTGAAAACCAAGTAGAAGCTACCCTTGTAAAGGACTTACATTTCTAAGGAAAATCTACACTTATAAGAGTGCTTCTTTCACTGTATGGGAAAAGTAGGATATCTAAACCTCTAGAAATTGTTATTAATAGAGAAGCAATGGATTTAAATCTGTATAACAATCTACCCTTGTTTACTGTGATTTTCCTGGTAACCTCCCACAACTGACTCCTCACCCCCTTCCTTTGACTATTGCTAAAGATGGTGTTTATGGTGATGGCTTCTGCCATTGTGGTGAGTTATTCAGTGTGTTTGTGTCTCTGCCATGTTAATAAACTTTAATTTGTTTTTCTCTTGGTAATTGCTTTCATATTAATTTTATTTTATTTATTTTATCTTTTTACATTTTTAAATTTTAATCATTGTTCAAGTATAGTTTTCTCCCTTTTACTCCCAATCCAGCCCACCCACCCCTCCCCACTTCCCTCCCATTTCCACCCTCCCCTAGTTTATGACCATGTGTCCTTTAAATTTGTTCCTATAAACCCTTCCCATTCTCTCCTGAAATTCCCTCTTCTCTCCCCTCTGGTCACTGTCAGTCTGTCCTCTATTTCAGTGTCTTTGGTTGTATTTTGCTTGTTTCTTTGTTTTGTTGTTTAGGTTCCTGTTAATGGTGAGATCATATGGTATTTGTCTTTCACCACCTCGCTTATTTCGCTTAGCATAATGCTTTCTAGCTCCATCTAAGCTGTTGCAAAGGGTAGGAGCTCCTTCTTCCTTTCTGCTGCATAGAATTCCATTGTGTAAATGTACCATAGTTTTTTGACCCATTCATTTACTGATGGGCATCTAGGTTGCTTCCAGCACCTAGCTATTGTAAATTGTGCTGCTATGAACATTGGGGTGCAAAGGTTCTTTTGTATTGGTGTTTTAGTGTTCTTGGGATATAGTCCCAGCAGTGGAATTGCTGGGTTGAAAGGCAGATCCATTTTTAGTTTTCTGAGGAAGTTCCATACTGCTTTCCATCATATTAATTTGATTTTAGATCAGCCAGAAGAACCTAGAAAGATAGAGGAAAAGTTTTCCTTCCTTACCATACATTTCATTTATTCATCTTTTTGCTTATCATTCTTTTTGCCATTACCTAGTTTTTTCAAATTCTTTCTCCAGGCTCATAATTTGTTTCCTAGAACTTTAAACATTAGTTATTTTGGACCTAATGAAATAGACAACCAATAGTTAGATTCTTACTGCCTGCCAATTAGTTTTTGACAAAATACATTGGAAAAGTAATCATCGTAAGTTCCATGTATTAGGTTTACAGAGAAATGGTTTACCTATAAAAAGCATGCATTTCACCCTGGGTCATCAATTTGTGTGAGTGGGAAAATGAAATTGGGTCATGGAATTTTAAGGCTGGAAGGGATCTTAAGTATTATGAATATGTCATGGCTTTGCTCTTCAGTGGCCTAACACTTACAGCAACCAGTGAGTGAGCCTACTGCAGGAAGCTATACAGCTATTCCGATATGCACAACCTAGAAGTACAGACAGGTAGCACACCATGGGACAACCTTTGATCTCTGAGAGTTCGGAACTCCTTGGTAAGTATTCTCCTCTTCTAGCCTTCCAGTGGGCAATTCTGAGGTGAATTATACATGGCTCCTGAGAGGCTTTCTAGCAGGAGTTTAATCCAATGCAATTGTCACCCTATTTTACTCCAGTACCTCCCACTATTAGGGCCATGTCCCAAAATCTTCTGCATACAAGCACATTTCTCAGGCTCCACTTGAAGATATCCACATTGTACAAGACCTTACCTAGTGCTTGTGAGTCCTTGCAACCAAACAAAACAGAGGTTTGGATGCCTGCCACCACAAAAGCCAAATTCATGAGGCAGGTGTTGGTGCAAATGAAAGAGGTTTTCTTCAGGTGCCATGCAGCCTGGGAGAATGGTGGACTCCCATCTCAAAGTGAAACCCGAAAAGAACAGTGTTCGTGCTGCCTATCACACACTGAGATAAGCTGAGACAGGGATTGAATCTTTGTGGGCTCTTTACTCAGATGGCCAGCTATCTGAGAATACAGTGAGTTCACCCTAATAGACCATCTTAAATTCCATTTTAAAATGGCCCTTTTTATAAGGAGAACAAAGTGTAGATAAGGGGTTTGGAATTCCGGGAAAAGTTCATTGGATTCTTGCCTAATTGCAATATTCTCACCCTGGGTGGTGGTCTTAAGCTGTGTCCTGGGGGGAGGTCATCTCACTCTGGAGTACAATGAATCAGATATCATCTTGAATTACTTGCAGTCCTCCTGAGGCAGAAAGGTGGAACTGCTTATGGTCTCCTGGAGTCCGGGTGGGTCACACCTTCAGTTCCTGGAACAATAGCTTTTACGAGCATTGATTACTAAGCTTATTAGCTATTACTTAAACTAAAATTTTCCAACTCTTGAGTCCCCTATCAAAAGACCATATCATCTTCTTGTTCAAGCCCTCAGTTCTTATAGAGACAGGGAGAGGAAGGCTTTTTCTACGAAATAATCTTGGTATCATTGGGTGTGCTCTAGGCCCTATCCATTCATCTTTCTAGTTTCTGGTAGCACTCAGTGTAAGAACCTACCCCTGCCTCCAGTGGGGGAGACTTGCCGGTGCTTCAACTGTCTACAATAACATCCTGATCTCCTCAATATCTATGGAGAGAATCATTTTACTTCACATTGACATACACTCTACCATTGTTAGAAGTAGACCCATCTTTTCTGCTAACACAGTGAAAACTCCATCATAAGCTCCCCATGTTATAAATACTACTGGATATCTGTTGTCTGTCAATGGCTCCTCTCTCATTCCCTTTGCCCTTGTATGGCCTTTTACCTCTTGTATTGTGATTTTAGCTGGGGAGCACTGAAATATGCAATTTTCCAAATTAAAAAAAAAAACTTCACAGATGGGCTCAATAGTAGGATGGAGATAACAATAAAAATTCCTTGAACTTGAAGACAGAACAAAGTAAACCACCAATCTGACCAATAGAGAAAAAATAGACTAAAAAAGGAAAAAAGATAGAAATAAAAAGAACAGAGCCTCAGGTATCAGTGAGACTCTAACAAAATATCAAATATGTGCCTTTCTATTTTTCATCTTTTGAAATGTTTATATAGTATTTCTTCTCTTTGCATTGTTGTTAATATGGTGAATTAGACTGATTTGTCTTTTTTTTAAATCCTCGCCCAAAGATACATTTATTGATTTTAGAGAGAGAGGAAGGGGAGGAGAGAGTGTGAGAGAGAGAGAAACATTGATTGGTTGCCTCCCATAAACACCCGACCAGGGACTGAATCTTCAACATAGGTACATGCCAGGACTGGAAATCAAACCTGCAACCTTCAGTGTACCAGATGACTCTACAACAGGGCTACGTTGATTTCTCTTTCTCTCTTTTTCCTTTGGTCCTCACCCAAGGACATTTTTTAAATTCCTTTTAGAGAGAAGGGAAGGGAGAAGAAGGAGATCTATCAACATGTGAGAGAATCATTGATTGGTCACTTCCCCTAGGTGCCCAGAGCAGGGATTGATGCCTGGATTTGGGATTGCACAAATGCTCCAGACTGGGGCCCAAACCTGCCACCTAAGTATGTGCTCTGATTTGTGATCACACCCACAACCTTCCAGTAATGGGATGACATTTCCATCAAATGAGCCACACTGGTCAGGGCTGATTTGTCTTTTGAGTACTAGGCCAATTTTGCATATCTTGGTTATAACATACTATCTTTTTTATTTATTGTGGAGTTCTGCTTGCTATTACTGTATTAAAGAATTAAAGATTTTGGTATCTGTGTTAGTGGAGATATTGAAGGGAAAGATATATCATGTAAAAATATTTAAGTAATAATCTGTATTGACCAAGGAGTACTTGGTTTAAGAAATGCATTGGTCTATTTTGCATCTTATGTGAGTGGAGGTGGGATGTTGAGGATAGCTCTGGTTCACTTTTGGCTTTGTCATTTATTTGAATAGCTTAAAGGTAATCACTAGTGGAATTTAAAAAATAAGTAATAAAACAAAATAACATGAGAAAGATCACTGCATCCATTATAACAATAATTATATAGTCATCAGAGAAAATACATTCCTATGAAAAGAAAAAAATTCTAAGACTGAACAGAAGATAGCATTCAATTCCAATTCTATGAGGTTTCTAGGGACACCCCAAGAAATAAGTCACAGAAAAGAGTAAGGTAAAATGATTAAGACATGGTCTTACTTTCCTAGTTTCCTTCCTTCATCCCTTCCTTCCTTCCTTCCTTCCTTCCTTCCTTTCTCTCTTTTAAAAATTTTATTTATTTTTAGAGAAGGGGGAAGTGAGGGAGAGAAGCATTGATATGAGAGAGAAACATTGATCTGTTCCCTCTTGTACAACCTCAGCTGGGAATCTGGTCCAAAACCCAAGCATGTGCCCTGACTGGCAAGTGAACCAGTGACCTTTTGATTTGTGAGACTTCATCCAACCAACTGAACCACACCAGTCAGGGCTTACTTTCCTAGTTTCCTGACACTAGGTGTATAGATGTTGAATTTTATTCAGTGTCTTCTAGCATATACTGCTTTTTAAAAGACTAATATACTTATTAATATGGTTAAATGATAAATGGAGACATATTAAATTTTTTAGAAGTTTATTTGAGCAAAAATTGATTTATATTGGGCAGGGCCAAACAAGAAGTGGTTAGGAGCCAGGGATAAGACTTTTCTGTAGAGAACGTAGGAAAGAAATAAATGAAATATGGATTGGCAATAGCTTAAGTCTGAGTTGGCTGTTTCTGATTTGTCGTCCTTAAGTTTCAATTTTGTAACCTTGAAGCATTTAAAAGCTTAGGTTTTGGTTTGCTTATGTAGGCTGCCATGGCATTAGAGCCACCGGAGTCTAATGGCCTCCTTGCTTCACTAAGTTAACAATATAACATCATAATAGCAAATATCCTAATACTGAATGAGCCTATAGTTCTAATATAAACACTAAAATAAAAGAAAGCAAAATACTTATCAGGCAATCCTCTAAATGAGAAATATGTATGTAAAGTAAGGATGATAATATTAATATCATACAAAGTAGAGACCAAGGCAAAAAGCACTAAGTGAGATCAAAATGGGTATTTTATTTTACATTATGTTTTGCTTATTTCTTATCTTTTAAAAATAGAAATAATACATAGACAGGATTTGGAAGTAATAAATAAGAAAGATTATATGGAGTCCAAAATAATAAAATTAACAAAATTACCTTAATAGCTGCATATCAAATGTTATCCTTTTCACATGGAGAATATAGTTTTTTTCCAATATCAAGAGACATTATTAGGCAACAAAGAAAATATTGGTAAAATTTAAGAGCAAAAATTATATACAGCACAGTCTCCAAGCACAATGATCTAACACAAAAAATTGGAGCAAAATTCTAAATGTTAAATAACCAAAATACTTAGCATTTTAAACTAGAAATATATTTAAACATGAAGATGCACTACTTTATATGTAGGACAAAATATCCAGATTCTAGAATCAGTTTCCTTGAAGTGCTTTTTTTTTTTTATAGATAGACCTATATTCTCCCACAAAAATTACTAATTGGAACTTAGTTTTAGAATGATACATGAAAAACTTTAATTTTACTTCATGAGGAAATGCATATAAATTATTAAATAATAAAGATAAAAGTTTAATGAGCATGCTACTCTAGGGAGAAAGTAGTGTTTTCCTAGAATGGATGTTTTTAGTGATCTTTACTATTATGACCATTGAAATTAATGAGAAGAAAAAAGAAGAAATGAAATAGGAAGCACTTTGCTTATGCACATATATCAGATAATTTATGAATTATAAAGAACTAGTAATGGGAGAATGGATGAACAGAAAAACCTGTCAAAATGTGGCTGAACTAAGTTCTAACTTAGTTCTTAGTTCTAAAAGTTCTTAGTTAGAACTTTTGGGTTGTGTTCCAACACAAAAATATTATCATAATGCCATATTCTGGAATAAATAAGTAGCAGGAGAGGAGAGTTGAAGATGGCGGCTGAGTAGGTGGAAGCTGAGCCCACTTGCTCTTGCCCCCAACTCAGATTTTCAGTTTAGCTACTGACAATTAACCTGAACAATCAATGGAATCTTAGCTGATAGGAAGTTTTGAAGCCGAGGCGTGCAGAGGATGCTTTGTGCCACCCAGTAAAGAGATTTTATAAGTTAAGGGGAAGTACACTGTGCATGGCATCTATAGCAGTGAAGGGACCAAACAGAAATCACAGCTGTGGAGTTCCCTCCGATCTAGAAGCAAGGGGCCCCTACCCTAATCAGGAGTGACGTGGGAGGATATGCAGAGTCTGGGAAAGGGAAAGGAATGCCTATTCCGTACTTGCAGACACCACATCTAAGGAGGAAAACTCTTCACAACAGTCCTGCCCTACTCCAGATCCCCCTGCTGGGCGCAGTTCTGCAGAGGAAAATAAAAGAAACTCCAAAAGGGGCCTTTCTGAAGTCTCAGCCCAACAAGCCACACTGGTACCCCTGGTCCTATTCCACTGAAACCAGCTGAGCAGAGAAAGCAGTAACTGGCACAAGGGATATTCAGGGCCCCACCCAGCCTTGCCTCTTATACCAAGCTGCCATCAGCACCAAAAAGGAAAGAGCTGACCCTTTTACACAGATTGGCTCCTCACATGAAATATAACAGCTAACTCATCAGAAACTATACATATTTGGAAATAGTCTGAGACAGACCAAGGAGTGTGGCGCAGTGGCAGGGGAACACATCCAATATCTTCCCTAAGTCTGAACAGCACCTGCCAGGAGAGACCCAAGGGTCTCATCCTCCCAATTGCACCAGAAGCCCTCTCAGAAACAGACAGGTCGGTGGCAAAGCCAAGACTAAGGGCAGGACCATAGACAGAGGCAGGTGGAGGCAGTAACCTCGGTACTTTCATACCTTAGATGACCTTCCCGGAGCCTTGTGCTGATAAAAAGCAGGCAGTGCAGAGAAGCGAAGTCCATCCCAGACACAGCCAAGCCTGAACGAAACAGCCATGGACTGTGGATCGCTGTAGCCTTGAACAGGCTGCCTAGAGCTAGACAGGGACAGCATCGAGAAGGAGAAGCTAGCAGGCAACCACTAAATTCTGCTGAGACGAAGTCCACCTTGTTCTTTTTCATTATTTGTGTTATTTTGTCTTTCACATAGCTTTTTAATATTTTCCTTTTTTCAATTTTATTCCTGTTTTTTCACTATTTTTCATTTCAAATCTCATATATTATTCTTCCATTTTCTTATTCCATTGTGCCTTCTTCCTTCCCCTTCTCATTGTCATTTTAAATTTTATTCTTTCCCTTTTTTCACTTTGTTTCTATTCCTTACTCATATTATTTCTCCTCCCTCTATCTTCTCAAAATCATTTTACTTTCCTTTAGTCATCTCATATCCTTTTTCTTTCTTATAATATTCTTACTCTCTTTCTGCCTTTATTAATCTTGGCCCATTTGTTGTTGATGTTGCCATTGTTATTTTTCTTCAATTTGTTCCTATTTTTTCACTATCTAAAAATTTTTTTATTTCAAATCTCATTTTGCTTTCCCTTTTTCTTACTCCATTTTGCCTTCTCCCTTCCCTTTCTTATTTACATTTCAAATTTTATTTTTCCTTTTCTTTGCTTGTTTCTATTCCCTACCCTTATTATTTCTCCTCCCCCTACCCTCTCAAAATCATTTTTCTTTTCTTTGGTCACCTCATATTCTTTTTAATAATAATATTATTATCCTTCTACCTTTATTAACTTCAATTATTTATCATTGATATTGCAGTTCCTGTTAGGGGGAACTTCTGTTTTCTGTGTTGCTTTGTTTTGTTCTGTCAGCACCTGTACTACAGCATACAAGGTGTGGTGTGGGTTGAGACTCTCAGTCAGCCAGTCAGAGGGGAGAACCAACCAATGAATGGTTTGACATCGATCAAAACCCAGGAAGACAAACAATCCAATTTAAAAATGGGCAAAAAACCTGAATAGACACTTCTCCAAGGAGGACATACAGATGGCCTCCAGACATTTGAAAAAAATGCTCAACATCTCTAGCCATCTGAGCTGCAAATTAAAATCACAATGAGATATCACTTCACACCTGCCAAAGTGGCTATCATTGATAAATCAACAAACAACAAGTTCTGGAGAGGATGTGGAGAAAAGGGAACCCTAGTGCACGGTTGGTGGGAGTGCAGACTGGTGCAGCCACTGTGGAAAACAGTATGGAGATATCTCAAAAAATTAAAAATGGAACCACCTTTTGACCCAGTGATTTCACTGCTGGAAATATACCCTAAGAATCCTGAAATACCAATTGAAAAGAACTTATGCACCCCTATATTAATAGCAGAATTATCTACTATAGCCAAGAGTTGGAAACAACCAAAGTGCCCATCAACAGATGAGTGAATCAAAAAACTGGTACATTTACACAATGGAATACTACACAGCAGAAAAAAAGAAGGAATTCTTACCTTTTGTGACAGCATAGATGAAGTGAAATAAGCCAGTTAAACTACCATATGATCTCACTTATAAGAGGAATCTAATGAGCAAAATAAACTAGTGAGCAAAATAGAACCAGAGGCATAGAATCATAGAATAGACTGACAGCAGTAAGAAGGGAGGAAGAAGGTGGGGATTGTTTGAAAGAGGGTAAAGGGATTAGTCAAAGAACATATATGAAGGACTCATGGACATGGACAATGATGTGGGGACTGACTATGAAAGTAGGGGGTGGATTGGGGAAGGGGAACAAAGGGAGAAAAATTGGGACGATTGTAACAACATAAACAATAAAAAATTAGCAGAGTTTTTTATTTTTAGTAGATACCTCTTGTCTACTGCTAGTGACATCAATTATAGTTTCATCCTCCCCTTCAAATGATGTGGGACTGTTGGACTGTCAATCAGTTGAGGATTTGATCTTCATGACAAAACAGGAGTCATCTTCGCTTGGAGTCAGCTTTCATTAGTTGTATGTCTCTTAATGTTAAACTGCACCACAAACACCCTGCCCTGAGGACTTTGTATTAATATGATTGTTGTTTTAGTCTGTACTCATTTCTTGGAATTATCATCTGTCAGGGGTCACAGACTAGTGAAGTGAGATAGTGAAACCAGTCTTGATTTTTCTTCTTCCTTGATTTTGTGAATTCTCCAGTTTTTCCCACAATCAGTATAGCTACCATTTAACCCACCTTATAGGATATCCTTTGTTTTTGTGTTTCAAGAATTGGTTAGAGGTATTTAACAACTCTTCCAATTCATTAATTTGTTTTGTTTCTATTTTTTCTTTTTATTTTCTTTAGAATATTATAAATTATTCTAGACATTTTTTATTTATTTGCTTATTAATTTGATAAGAAATACAGACATTAGAGGTCATGAATTTTTATCTTGGTATTACCTTAACTTTCCCTCCTGTGTGTGGTTTTTTTAAAGATTTTATTTATTTATTTTTAGAGAGGGAAGTGAGGGAGAAAGAGAGAGAGAGAGAGAAACATCAATGTGCAGTTGCTGGGGGTCATGGCCTGCAACCCAGGCATGTACCCTGACTAGGAATTGAACCTGTGACACTTTGGTTCGCAGCCCACGCTCAATCCCCTGAGCTATGCCAGTCAGGTCTCCCTCCTGTGTTTTGATCTGTATTACTATTCTATAATAATAATATTATAATATTTATTATATGATTTTATTCTTTTCTACTAATCACCATAAAATTTTCAAGTTGCTGAGATTTGTTTTGCCCCCTCACTTTTATTGTTGATTTTCTCTTTTATTACATTTTTAATTGCATTGCTGTCAGGGAAAGTAGGTTCTACTATCTTTTGGGGGGATATTTTTGAGGTGTATTTTCTGGTAAAATATGTACAGTAAATAGTAGTAATTATTTATTAGTGTTTGCAAAGAAGGTGTGTTCAGGATATAGAGTTCAAGTCATATCTAAGTTTATAAACTGTTATAAGTTTTCTGTGCCTGATTTTTTTGTTACAAAAGTGATACATTCTTGCAATATTAAGTATGACAATACAAACAATAAAGATGCATAAATGCAAAGTCAATCATTTCATTACACCCTCACCCCAAACTGTTGTTAAGAGCAAAGAGAAGACCCTTCTATTTTTAAAAAATTTTTATGGTATTTTTTCCATTATCATTTACCCTCCATATATCCCCTCCCTCCCACAATCACCACACTGTTGTCCATGTCAATGACCTTTTTTCTTTTTGCTTTATCCCTCTACCTGCAACACTTCCACCCCAGAGCTCTCTATCTATGAATCTGTCTCTATTGCACCTCTTAGTTCAGTTTGTTCATTAGATTCCACATATGAGTGAAATCATATGGTATTTATCTTTCTCTGACTGGCTTATTTCCTAGTATAATGTTCTCCAGATCTATCCATGATGTTGCAAAAGGTAAAACTTTCTTCTGTTTCATAGCTGAGTAGAATTCCATTCTGTAAATGTCCCATAGTTGTATGATTCATTCATCTACTACTGGACACTTGAGCTGCTTCCATATCTTGGTGATTGTAAATAATGCTGCCATTCTTTTCTTCTTTCGAAATAGTGTTTTGGGTTTCTTCAGATAAATTCCAAGAAGTGGAATCCCTGGGTCATAAGGCAGTTCCATTTTTAATTTTTTGATGTATCTCCATACTGCTTTACACAATGGCTGCGCACCAATCTACATTCCCACCAAAGTACAAAAGGGTTTCCCTTTCTCTACATCCTCATCAACATATGTTTCTTTCTTTATTTATTTTTAAGTATTTTTATTTATTATGCTATTACAGTTTTCCCAATATTCCCCCTTTATCCCCATACACCCTGCCCCTGCAACCCTCCAGCATTCCCCTCCCTCTTAGTTCATGTCCATGGGTTGTACATACAAGTTCTTTGAGTTCTCTGTTCCCTATACCGTTTTTTACCTCGCCCGGTCTATTTTATGCCTACTAATTATGCTTTTTCTTCCCTGTACATTTTCCCCTCAATTCCTCCCTTCCCACTCCCCACTGAAACCCCTCCATGTGATGTCTATTTCTCTGATTCTGTTCCTGTTCTAGTTGTTTGCTTAGTTTTTGTTTTCATTGTTTTTTTTTTCTCTTAGGTTCATTTGTTGATAGTTGTCAGTTTGTTGTCACTTTATTGTTCATATTTTGTATCTTCTTTTTCTTAAATAAGTACCTTTAACATTTCATTATAATAAGGGATTGTTGCTGATGAACTCCTTTAACTTGACCTTATCTGGGAAGCAATTTATCTGCACCTGCATCTAAATGATAGCTTTGCTAAATAGAGTAATCTTGGATGTAGGTCTTGCCTTTCATGACTTCAAACATTTCTTTCCAGCCCCTTCTTGCCTGCAAGGTTTCTTTTGAGAAATCAGCTGATAGCCTTCTGGGCTCTTTTTTGTAGGCAACTGTCCCCCTTTCTCTTGCTGCTTTTAAGACTCTCTCCTTATCTTTCATCTTGGGTAATATGATTATGGTGTGCCTTGATGTGTACTTCCTTGGGTCCAACTTCTTTGTAACTCTTTGGGCTTCCTGGACTTCCTGGAAGTCTATTTCCTTTGTCAGGTTAGGGAAGTTTTCCTTCGTTATTTGTTCAAATAAGTTTTCGATTTCTTGCTGTTGTTCTCCTTCTGGCACTGTTATAATTCAGATATTAGAACATTTCAAGTTGTCCCAGAGGTTTGTAAGACTCTTCATTTTTTTGGATTCTTGTTCTTCATTCTGTTCTGGTTGGATGTTTACTTCTTCCTTTTGTTCCAAATCACTGCTTTGAGTTCTGGTTTCCTTCCTGTCACTTTTGGTTTCCTGAATATTTTGCTTTATTTCATTTTGGGTATCTTTCATTTATTCTTTTATTTTTTGACCAAGCTCAGTCAGATCTATCAGCATTTTGATTACCGGGGCTTTAAAATTTCCATCAGATAGGTTGGCTATCTCCTCCTCACTGAGTTCTCTTTCTGAGGTTTTGCTCTGTTCTTTCATCTGGACCATATTTCTTTGTCTTGGTACCCCAGTTAAGTTGTAAGAGGGTGGGGCCTTAGGTATTCACCCAGGCAGGGCAACCCTCTTTGCTGCACTGTGAAGCTGTCCATGGGGGAGGGGCCCAAGAGGAAACAATGCAGCTCCTCTGCTCTTCCCTAGTGCACTTTCCATTGGACTCTCCTGTGAGACTGGAAGTTTCTCCCACCCTGGCAACCACTGGGACCACTGTCAACCCTCAGTCTGTTTCCCCTTAAGTCAGCCCTGCCTGTGCAACCTGCCACCTTACCACAACCAGCCCCACCATGGTTTTTCTCAGCCGGCCGGCCCACACAGCCTGCCACCTTACTGGTCTGGTTGTTCTGATTGATTTTTTCTTTAATTCCTTGGTTGTCAGAGTTCCATGCAGTTTGATTTTCTGGTACTTCTGGTTACTTATTTATTTTAGATTGGTTGTTATCTTCCATTCGGTTGTACAAGGAAGTGAAGGGTTTTCTACCTACCTCATCATGGCTGGAACTTGTTTCTTGATTTATTGATGACAGCCATTCTGACAGGTGTGAGATGGTACCTCAGTGTGGTTTTAATTTGCATTTCTTTGATGATAAGTGATGTTGAGCATCATTCCATATGTCTTTTGGCAATCTGTATGTATTCTTTAGAGAAGTGTCTATTCAGGCACTTTGCTCAATTTGTAATTGGGTTGTTTATTTTTTTGGTATTGAGTTTTGTAAGTTCTTTATAAATTTTGGATATTAACCCCTTATCAGATATATCAGCAAATATGTTCTCCCATTCTGTGGGCTGTCTTTTTATTTTGTTGATGATTTCCTTTGCTGCGCAAAATATTTTTAGTTTAATGCAGTCCCATTTGTTTATTTTTTTCTTGTATTTACCTTGTCTGGGGAGATATATCCAATGAAAAATTGGTATGAACAATGTCTGACATATTGCTGCTTATGTTTTATTCTAGGATTTGTGTGGTTTTGGGTCTAACATCTAAGTCTTTGATCCATTTTGAATATATTCTTGTGTGTGGCAAAACAAGGTGGTCTAGATTCATTTTTCTGCACATATTTGTCCAATTTTCCCAACACCATTTATTGAATAAACTATCTTTAGCCTGCTGTATGTGCTTGCTTCCTCTGTTAAATATTGACTATGAAGGTGTGGATTTATTTCTGGGCTCTCTACTTGGTTCCATTGATCTATGTGTCTGTTTCTATGCCAGTACCATGCTGTTTTGATTGTGACAGTCGTATAGTATAGTTTGATATTACTTAGTTGATTCCCCCAAATTTGTTCTTCTTTCTCAGGATAGCTGTTGCTATGCAGAGCCTTTTGTGGTTCCATATAAATTTTTGAAATATTTGTTGTACTTCTGTGAAACATGTCATTGGAATCTTGGTAAAAATTGTGTTGAATTCATAGATTGCTTTGGGTAATATGGACATTTTGATTACATTAATTCTTCCTATCCATGAACATGGTATATGCTTCCATTTATTTGTTTCTTTTCAATGTCTTTTCTCAGTGTCTTATAATTTTCCAAGTATAGATCATTTACATCCTTGGTTAGGTTTATTCCTAGATATTTTATTCTTTTTGAAGCAATTGTGAAAGGGATTGTTTTCTTAATTTCCATTTCTGTCAGTTTGTTATTGGCATATAAAAATGCAACTTATTTCTGGATATTAATTTCATATCCTGCTACTTTCCTGAATTCATTTATCAGTTCTAGTAGTTTCTTGGTGGAATCTTTGGGGTTCTATATGTACAGTATCATGTTATCTGCAAATAAAGACAATTTTACTACTTCCTTTCCAATTTAGATGCCTTTTATTTCTTCTTCTTGTCTGACTGCTGTGGCTAGGACTTTCTGTGCTATGTTCAATAAGAGAGGTGAAAGTGGATATCCGTGTCTTGTTCCCAATCTTAAGGGCAACGCTTGTAGTTTTTGCCCATTGAGTATGATGCTGGCAGTGGGTTTATCACATATGGACTTTATTATGTTTAGGTATGTTCCCACTTTGCTGAGAGTTTTTATCATAAATGGGTGCAGAATTTTATCAAATGCTTTTTCTGCATCTATTGATATGATCATGTGGTTTTTATCCTTCATTTTGTTTATGTGGTGAATCACATTTATTGATTTGTGAATGTTTTACCAACCTTGCATTCCCAGAATAAATCCTTCTTGATTATGGTCTATGATCCTTTAATTCATTGCTGAATTTAGTTTGCTAATATTTTGTTGAGAATTTTAGCATCTATGTTCATCAGGGATATAAGCCTCTATATTCTTTCTTTGTAGTGTCTTTATCTAGTTTTGGAATTAGGATAATGCTGGCTTTGTAAAATGAGTTTGGGAGTTTTCCCTCCTCTTGAATTATGTGAAATGTTTTGAGAAGGAGAGGTGTAAGTTCTTGGAATGTTTGGTATAATCACTGTGAACCCATCTGGTCCAGGGTATTTGTTTTAGTAGGTGTAGTCTGTCTATTCAGATTCTCTGATTCTTCCTGATTTAGTTTTGGAAGATTGTATATGTTTCTAGGAATTTATCCATTTCATCCATGTTGTCCAGTTTGTTGGCATATAGTTGTTCATAATATTTTCTACAATCCTTTGTATTTCTTCAGTGTCAGTTGTTATTTCTCCTCTATCATTTCTGATTTTATTTATTTGGGTCCTCTCTCTTTCTTTCTTGATGAGTTTGGTTACAGATTTGTCAATCTTGTTTATCATTTCAAAGAATTAGCTCTTGGCCATGGCTGGTGTGGCTCAACGGATTGAGTGCCGGCCTGCAAACCAAAGAGTCAATGGTTCAATTTCCAGTCCAGGGAACATGCCTGGCTTGCAGGCCAGGTCCACAGTAGGGAGTGTGTGAGAGGCAACCACACGTTGATGTTCCACTCCCTCTTTCTCTCCCTCCATTCCTCTCTTTAAAAGGAAATAAATATTTTTTTTAAAAAAGAACTAGCTCTGAGATGCATTGATCTTTTGTATTTCTTTTAGACTCTATTTTATTTATTTCTGCTCTGATCTTTATTATTTCCTCCATCTACTCACTTTGGACTTTATTTGTTGCTCCTCTTTAAATTCTCCTATGTGTAAAGTTAGATTGTTTATTGGAGGTTTTTCTTGTTGTTTTTTTTTTTAGAGAGGCCTGTAATGTTATGAATTTCCCTTTTGAGACTGCTTTCCCAGTGTCCCACAGATTTTAGATTGTTGTGTCCTCATTTTCATTTGTTTCAAGGTATCTTTTGGTTTCTTGATCTCATTGTTGACCCATTCATTGTTTAATAACATGTTATTTAGCTTCAATATTTTTGTGTGTGTTTTCAGTGTTCTTGTGATTGATTTTTAGTTTCATAGCATTATGGTCAAAGAAGGTGAGTGATATGATTTCAATCTTCTTAAATTTATTGAGACTTGTTTTGTGTCCTAACATGTGGTCTACCTTAGAAAACATTTCATGTCCACTTGAAAGTACATATATTCTGCTGCTATGGTGTGAAATATTCTGAAGATATCAATTAAATCCATTGGATCTAGTGTGCTGTTTAAAGCCACTGTCTCCTTGTTGATTTTCTGCCTGGAAGTTCTATTCATTGAACTTCCAGAGATTTTAATGGGGTATTAAAATCTCTGATTTTGGCTGTATTTTTGTTGATCTCTCCTTGTATGTCCATGAAGATTTGCTTCATTAGGGGAAGTAAATTCACATATTTAGGTGCTCATATTTAGGTGACAGTCTAATTGGTGCTGCCTTGTGGGTAACTACCTGCTTTTCCCTTGTGGCTTTTAGGATCCTCTCCTTGTCTTTAAGGCTTGTCATTTTAATTATGATGTGTCTCAGGGTAGGCCTCTTTGGGTCCAATTTGTTTGGGACTCTCTGAGCTCCCTGGACTTGTGTGCTTTTTTCTTCTCCAGATGAGGGAAGTTTTTGGTCATTATTTCTTCAGATATGTTCTCTATCCCTTGCTCACTCTCTTCTCCTTTTGGTATTCCCATGATGCAGGTGTTGTTACACTTCATGTTGTCCAAAGTGTTTCTTAAGCTCTCCTCATTTTTTAAAATTCTTTTTTTCTTTTTGCTACTCTGTGTGGATGTTTTTTTCTACTTTGTCTTCCAAATCACTGATTCACTCCTCTCCCTCATCTAACCTACTGTTTATTCCTTCCAGTGTATTATTTATTTCAGATATTTCTGACTGGTCCTTTTTAATGGTTTCACAGTATTGAGTATCCTTATCATCATAACTGTAAACTTTCTATCTGATAAATTGCTTGCATCCATTTCATCTTGTTCTTCTTCTGGAGAATTCTTGTTCTTTCATTTGAGGTCTGTTTCTTTGTCTTCCCACTTTGGCTGCTTCTTGGTGTTTTCCACCTTAGCTGTTAAACTAACCAGCTGTTTCAGCTGATCGGTTATTAATTTAATCAGGCTGTGATCAGCAGCCTGGATTAAGCACCACAGAGTAGGAAAGAGTAATTCCTGCAGGTGGGGCTATTGCTTCCCCTCAGGCTGATGCCACTTGAAGAGGAGTGCTTTGCCTGTAAAAACTGGCTTCTGCGGTATGGAGAATGACTCAGCAGTGGGATCCTGGCAGCTGTCCCTTCAGTTCTCTCCCCAGAGGCACCAACCCCAGATTCTCCTCAAGCATCTCTAGTTTACTCTGTCTTCCCTCTGCCAGAGCCCAGGGTAAGTGGCTGCAAACAAAATTGTGTGAGTTGGCCTTTAATAGACTTTCTGAGTCTCCAGCCAGCTTTCCTTGGCAGATAGAAACTCTGCTGCTTTTCACAGCTGGATGTTATCTAGGTTCCTATATGGCTTTGGTGCTATAGACTGAGGAGTCCAGCTTGAAGTTTAGACCCCACACTTCTCAGGGGAACACCCCCAGCCACTGAAATATCCCCCTAGAACTTCAGCTGCTTCCTGTGGGATCCCAGGCAGCCCCCTTGTGCCTCCTCCACAATCCCTACCAGTCTTGTTGTGGTGAAGTTGTTTCTTCTGTTGGTCCTTAGTTGTAGGGTTTCTCTTCAGCTAGTGTTCAGTTGGTTATTCAGGATGATTTCTCTACAATTTAGCTGTAATGCCAGATTGCTCCTGGAAGGAGGTTAGTGTAGCTTCCACTTACTCCTCCACTGTCTTAGATCCCCTAAAGAGACATTCAGAATACATCTTGATCTTGATCTTGGTGGAACTCATTACTTTTTTCTTGATGTGTTGTTTTAACCTGAAGATTTAGTTCTTTTCTTTCAGGAGAATCTCCTTTTACTAACTTTCTGAATAATTTTTGTTTCTTTTTTGTTGCTGTTCTCTTCCCTAGTAACACCTAATATGTGTGTGTTGAATTTTCCTTATTTGTTTTCACATCTATAACTCAGATGTTAGCTAAAGCCTCTTGGCCCTTTGAAGATCTAAGTACCGTATTTTTCAGGCTATAAGATGCACCCCCTCCCCAAATTTGGGAAGAGGGGGTGTGTGTCTTACAGTCTGATTGTAGCTTACCTGGTTCACTGGCAGGGGTAGGGGGCAGTGGTGGTGGAGCGGGGTCATAGTTTGTTAAATATTTTACCACATTTTTTGCTTCAAAAATTTTTTTCCTATTTTTCTCCTCCAAAACCTAGGTGCGTCTTATGGTCCAGTGTTTCTTATAGTCCTAAAAATACGGTAAGTTGTTTAGTCCCCAGACAATTTCAGGATCTGTAAATGACCAAAGACTTTACAACATCAACTAAATCCTGTGTCTTTGTTTCTCTCCATATTCTCATAGATACAAAACTATAAACACAGAAAATGACATGTTTTTTTAAAAAACGTATTTTCCCCTGGCTGGCATAGCTCAATGGATTGAGCGTGGGCTGTGAACCAAAGTGTCGCAGGTTCAATTCCCAGTCAGGGTACATGCCTGGGTTGCAGGCCATGACACCCAGCAACCGCACATTGATGTTTCTCTCTCTCTCTCTCTCCCTCCCTTCCCTCTCTAAAAATAAATAAAATAAAATCTTTTTTTAAATAAATAAGTAAAAAATAAAAAACATATTTTCCCAAAAAATCAACTTATGTCAATATTTAGTGATTTTTAGTTTAATTTACTTAAGATTTGAGAAGACATAGAAGGGGTTGTATAACTGGGTCGTAGCCTACCATCTCTCTCACCCTTTCTTTATTCTTCCTGCCACTTCTCTTCATCCCCTCCAGCACAAATGGCTGCCTAGTTACAAACCTGCCCTCCATGCAGTGCAGGGTAACTCTCCTCTTTCTTTAAAACCTTCTTAATTAATGACTTACCAAATGTGGAGCTGGAAGTGTGGTGGGGGTGGGGATATTAGAACTCATTTTCTACTCTTATAATCTGCTCAAGCAAAGGTGCATTCAAGTGTTTAAATGATGTCATCAAGATTATGTTTCCTACTATTCCTCTCAGGTTTTTTTCTTTTTCTGTCTTTCTTTCTTTGGCCTGATTCTCTTCTGATACAAATATGCTCATTATTTGTGGCAGGAGTATGACTGCTGGTAGCTCCAACCCTATATATAACCGTATAATTTATAGTACAAAAATGAGACACTACCTCTCTTTCCCAATAATCCGTATATCAAATCTCTTGGAAGAAATATGATTGGATTTCCTTGAATTGATGCCAGTTGCATTGTGTAAATATGGCTGGGGTATTATGATTAGATGGGGTGGTTAGTGTACCCATCCCCATGATAATCCTTGGTGATCTGTGAAGAACAATTCCCCAGTGTAAAGAGAAGTGTTGTGGTGAGAAGACAAAAGTAACATATGTCTACCATACCTCACACTCTCTGGTGTCTTAGCTGTGTTCCCTTTCTCTCCTATTGAGGCAGGATAGTAAGAAGCTAGGAAAACTCCTTGGCAAGTAGGATTGGAAAAGAGACTGATGGCTGAACAAACTGGCCAACCAATTTACAGCCAGATACAGAAGGTCACCAAGGTGGAAAGCCATGGGTGACCAAATCTGTGTCTGTATCTTCCCCCCCGAGTGGCCTTTCTTCCCCTGGCATAGCACTGGTCATGCAGTTTTGATCCCCTGACCTTCCCCCTAGAGATAACATCTAGGCCTCAGCTGCATGTCAGCTCCAGGCTCAGAAAAGCAGCAAAATCAGGTGGGTGATGCCAGGACTAGCTGAGTGGCACTGACCAGTCAGTGAAGTTCACAACCCTAAAAAGAATACACCTGGAAAAACTCCCAGCCTTTAAAACCCTCGAGATGTAGGCCCCAGCTCACACGCTTCCTTCTGGGAGCACGACCGCCTATCCCTTCTCTTTCTTCTTCTGCCACAGGCGTGCAACTCCTAAACTCTGAGGGTCCCCATGAGACTTGCAAATAGGGAGCAACAGAAAGACAGCATATCCCAGGCTAACCCCTTGAACCTTTCTCCAAGGCCCCCTTTTCTTTGACTCTCCAGTGAGCTGACAGCAGCCCCGCCTTGGCTCATTTCTTTCCCATAACATTTCTAGAGAGCCAGAGCAGGCCCACCTAGTCTCTCTCCTGTTTCTTCTTCTATCCTAGGCCCGTCCTTTGTTTTACTGTCCCCAGCTTTAATAAACATACTCTCAAAATCACCTGGGCTCCTATTGTGAAATCTTTCCTGCACAAAGTCAAGAACCCACACACTATAGGTTTGCCTGAGGCAGACCAGCTGTAGACCCAGTCCTTGCTCAATAACACCATGGCTCATCCTGTCTTTAGTTAGGAGTTATTTCCAGGACCTTCCAGAAAGTTTTTACCAAAATATTGTTTGGAGGGGGAATAAAACAGAAAAATTAAGTAAACTTGATAATCTAATTTGCTTTATGAAGCAATTTGTGAATCAGGCGCACCCCATCTAGCAACTAGAAGGATGCTCCAGGGGGTTGTACAAAAAAGAAAGATTTGATAAAAAGAAGAGTGGGCAAAGGAACTATGAACAAAAGAAAAGACAGGATTGTTTTTAGAATAGGACATTTTCTTTTTTGGGAAAGGGAACGCCAAGCATTTTTATCATGCAGATTACCTCTTGTTTCTGTGGGAGATGGAAGGAGCCCATGCAACAGATCACTTCACTGGTGTGGACCAGGAAATTCCAGATTTGTTGCTTAAGATTATATTTCTAAGAAAAGCTGAAATACCTATTACATTAGATATTAAATCTGGATTTGGTATCATAGACTTTAAGCACAAATGACACCATTTGGGACCTGTGGTGTTATCTTTAATAATATCAGTATTTGTATCCTATTAAAGGTTTGGGGAACTGGCATTGTTGCTGTGCAGTTATGTAGGGTTCTGCTGCCCACTGCCAATAAACTCTGAAGGCCAAGGTTTGGTGAAGAAGGAAAGGGGTTGTTTATTTAAGGCTATACAATTTTGGAAGAATAATGAGTTTCTACCTCAAAGCTTATTTCCTTTAAAACATTCAAAAGTAAATAACCCCTCAACCTCTTGCCAGCTCAGTTCAAGGATGCACCTGGAATCCCTTCTCCCATTTAAAAAATATACTGTTCTTTGGGAAAAGTAAGTAACTTAGCTGGTTCCCCGTCACAGTTCAGCTCCAGGTGCCTTTTGGAGTCTGTACCCTCTAGCATCCTCCTCAAAGCATGCTGCCCTTTTATCTCTGGCCGCTGCCTGCCGGCCCAGTGTTTGCGTTCCATACCAGCAGCTTACTACCAGTGCATCCATGTGCCTGGCCAAGCAGGGCCACACAGCACAGCGTCCTGCAGCTGCTTTTTGTGTGGGAGGGGCATGGGCTTGTCAAACTATGTGGTGTGCGGGGCCTACTGCCCAGTGACATTCTGGCCCTTGACCCCTGACCACGGTCACTTGGGGATGCATGAGCTTCCACCTACCCCCTCTGTTTTTAAAAGCCCAGCCCCAAATCCCACATGAGGCGGAAGTGTCCAAATTCCCAGTCAGTCCCAGCCAATGTGCACCACACATGTAAGTCCACACTGTGTCTCTATCCCTCTCCCCAATGCCATGAGTTGGAGTGTTTTGCAGCCTCACAGGAGCACTACATCTCCATCCAGGGCAGGGCATCATTTTGTTACAGGTGTGTCCTGACTTTTTCAGCCCCTCACAGGTTCTGTGCAACCTGGCATGAGCTAGTTAGTTGTTTACTTTTCCCCAGGGATATGGAAGCCTATCAAACCCCAGCTCCAGTTTCAATCCCAGCCTGCCTTGCACTTCCCAACCCCTCTCAGAGGTCCCCCCTTCCCCAAGGAAGACAAATTCTTTTGCCAGCTATTGCCTCAAGCTGCCATCTTGGAGTTTCCTGCACCCACTCCCTTCTTCAAGAAGTCAGCCTCTCACTTCTGGCAAGATGGAAGCATAGGTGGATGCACCGTACTTCCACACACAACCAAGATTGGAACAACAACAATTTAGAGGTAAAATAACACCCAGAACTGACGGAGAATTTATCTGAATGGAAGTTGGACAGCCAAGAAGTGGAAGTAGACTCGTTCATCCAGACCGGTAGGAGAGGCGGAGAGGAGCAGCCAGGCACGGGTCGCAGCCTGGAGAGCAGAGAGCAGTGGGTGCGTAAGGCATCCAGGGTGTGCAGAATCGCAGGATCACAGCAGGTGGACCCTGAGTATGAGAGCGGCAGCTGGTGGACCCAGTGAAGTGGCGATTGTGGACTGGGGCAGAGCGCACAGCCCAGGATCCCAGGGAAGAGACTGCGGTCCCAGGAGAGCGGAGCTACTGCCATTTCCCCCCCCACCCCCGCCCCCGCCCCCGCCCCCACATACAACGTCACAATCTAGCGACTGGGGTGCCCAGCCTGAGTAAACACCTAAGGCTCCGCCCCTCACCATAACAAGAGTGACCAGACCCAAAAAAAAAAAAAAACAGAGAGAGAAAGAGAGATATGTCTCAAACAGAAAAACAGATCAGAAAAAGAACGGGCAAGATGGAGGAATAGGTGGGCGCACCATACCTCCTCGCACAACCCAAGAACACAGCAACAATAATTTACAACAATGATTTGCAGTCATAATATCAGAACTGTCAGAGGATTTATCTAAATGGAAGACGGACAGCCTAGAAGTTGAAGTAGACCCGTACATCCAGACTGGTAGGGGACTACGAGCCGAGCGAGCAGGCGTGGGGCTGGCGCGGGTCGCAGGCGCGCGGAGGTCGGGGGAAATTTGGCGCAGAATCGGCGCGACAGCAATCCAGGACGCAGGAGCGAGCGCAGCGGTGTAGCGGTGATCCCTGAGTACGCAAGCGGCGGCTGGGGGAATCAGTGGGGCAGCGACTGGGGATCAGGGCAGAGCTCACAGCCCAGAAGCCCAGGGAAGTGTCTGACTCCAGGAGAACGGAAGGGTCGCCATTGATCCCTCCTGTCCCCGCTCCCGCCCCTGCCCCCACACATAACGTCACAAGCTAGCGACTGGGGTGCCCAGCACCTGTGAACACCTAAGGCTCCGCCCCCCCCCCCCCCCCCCGTAACAAGAGCGACCAGACCAGAGAAAAAATAAATAAATAAGTAAAATAATAGGAGAGACGGGAAAGACGTAAGATATGTTTCCAGCAGAACAGATCAGACCCCCAGGACTCATCCTTTTGAGTGACCAAGAAATAGCCAATCTATCAGATGCACAGTTCAAAACACTGGTGATCAGGAAGCTCATGGAACTGGTGGATTTTGGATCCAAATTACATGAAAAAATGCAGATTACCATAAAAGGGATGCAGGAAGACACACGGAGAAGAGCCAATTGTGAAAGGAAGGAATCTGAATCTCAAAACAACACGGTGGACCAGAAGGAAGATAGAATCAACCAAGCAGGAGAGCATGATGAAATAAGAATTCAAAAAATCGAAGAAAAGCTTAAGACCATCGAGGACACCTTTAAACGTTCCAACATCCGAATTATAGGGGTACCAGAAGGGGAAGACCAACAAGTGGAAAAGTTATTTGAACAAATAATAAAGGAGAACTTCCCCAAACTGGCAAAGGGAACAGTCTTCCAAGAAATCCAAGGAGCGCAGAGAGCCCCAAAGAAGTTGGACCCAAGAAGAAACACACCGAGGCACATCATAATTACATTAGCCAAGGTAAAAACGAAGGAGAGAATCCTACAAGCAGCAAGAAGTAAGGGGACAGTCACCTACAAAGGAGTTCCCATCAGACTGTCAGCTGATTTCTCAAAAGAGACCTTGCAGGCAAGAAGGGACTGGAAAGATATATTCCAAGTCATGAAAGACAAGGACCTATATCCCAGATTGCTCTATCCAGCAAAGCTTTCATTTAGAATGGAAGGGCAGATCAAGTACTTCTCAGATAAGGTCAAGTTAAAGGAGTTCATCATCACCAAGCCCTTATTTTATGAAATGCTAAAGGGACTTATCTAAGAAAAGAAGATAAAGAAAAAACATGTATAGTAAAAGGACAGCAAACTCACAAATATTAACAACCACACCTAAAGCAAAACCAAAAGAAACTAAGCAAACAACTAGAACAGGAACAGAACCACAGAAATGGAGATCACATGGAGGGTTATCAACAGGGGAGTGGGAGGAGGAGAGAGGGGGAAAAGGTATAGAGAATAAGTAGCATAGAATGTAGGTTGAAAATAGATAGGGGGAGGGTAAGAATAGTCTGGGAAATGTAGAAGCTAAAGAACTTATAAGTATGACACATGGACATGACTAAAGGTGGGGATGTGGGTGGTAGAGGGAGTACAGGGTGGAGGGGAGTGAAGGGGGGAAAATGAGACAACTGTAATAGCATAATCAATAAAATATATTTTAAAAAATCTTACAAACCGAAAAAAAAAAAGTCAGCCTCTCACAAGTTGGATTGGGGCTCTCCCGCCTGCCTGTCCCCTCCCCGCGCCCCCATGATCTTGGCCAGACTCCTCTGTTACAGCATCAGCTTGTGTTTTCATCTTTTTTCTGAAACTTTTTTCCTCTCAGTAAATTTCAGGGAGAGGTGTTATGGTAGACAGTTACTCTTATGAAAGGTCTTTTGTTTGTTTCTGTTTTTCTTGCATGTGAAGTATGGGGAAACTAAAACACAAATGAGAATTAATAAGAATAAGGAAAAAGACTACAGAAAAACAGGCCTCATAAATCTCTGCCTTTCAATGTAAAATTATAGTTGCTGCAGTGGTTCCACATACACATGGCTCAGTGAGCTACACAGAGGCCAGTCATAATGAGGCAATTCCATCAGTAAAATGTTGATCACCTAGGCATCTGAGTGATACTAGGGTCAAAGAAAAACCTTGCTTTGAAGATGTTTACTGAAAGCATTATATGTTCATTGAGCACTTAAGATTTGTCAGGCATTTTGTTAAATTCTGAGTATGGGCATAGGTGATAAAAAGAGACTCTGTCTTAAGAACATAAAATCTAGCTATTGGGTTGTATAAATCTTTTACTTCCTTTTTATTCTTTATTATAAATGATTTTAGAAGACTACCATGTTTATTTCTTTATTTAAAAATAATTTTATTTGTAATAATAGCTACTATTTGGTGAGATCCTATTATGTTATATATATACACTTTATATACACTATCTTTAATCCTCCCCAAAACCCTATGAGGTAAGTGATTGCCTTCAAATTACAGATGAGAACAATGAGGTTTAAAGGGGTTAAGTAAATTCCTCAAGATCAAGGGGCAGAGACAGGTTTGGAACTCAAATTTCCAGTCTCTTTGTCCCACTGTGTTTTTCCCCTCAGGGCTTCTGTTGCATGTTCTCATCTTTGCCTCCCAGGGTGACTGCCTCCTGCTCTCACAGTTTCTTGGTTCGACCTAGTTCCTCCTTTGCCAGTGGCTCATAGCATAGTCTCTGGCCTATGCCTGCGCTGGTGTCCATCCCTGGTCCAATCAGTTGTGGATGCAAATAGGGCCACCTCAGTTGTTCTCTGCCTTAGTAGCCATCAAAGGCAGAAGTCCCTTTAGAAGGGGATGCTAATATTATTTCAGGGTAGCAGAACATGCCACTGAAAATGTGTCACTTTGGCATAAGGATTATTTTGATTATATAACGACAACTGAGAAATAAAAAATACAAGAAAAGCTCTCTGTTCTCCCCTTATTTACCAAAAATCAGGGCATAAATTTATAAAGGTGTCCCTACTTCCTTTCTCTACCAGGAGAAATAGAAGCTAATCACCAGAGACAACTTCTAGACCCTTACCAATCTGGAGATGACACCAGAGAAATCTACCTAACAAACTTTACTGACTAGCCCTTATCTTTCTTTGTTTCCCCATATGTTTGCCTTTTTACAATTTGCTACCTTTAGAAGCTCAAAGTCGTTTTCCTTTGTCTTGTCACTTTTTTTTATAAATTATTACTTTTTTCTTAAAATGCCATATAAGCCCAAATTCTAAACACTCTGAGTTACTATTCATCACTGAGTACTCTCAGGTATGTACAATGCACACATTAGTTAATAATGTTTTTCTTGGTTCTGTCTTGGTGGTCTGATTTGCAGGCCCCAGTCAATGACACTAAGATGGATAGAAGACAAAGATTTTTTTTTCCTTCCCTACAGGAGACACACCTGAATGACATGGTTTTATTAATTATTAATTAGTTAATATTATTTTATTGAATTTTGTGTCAGGGTTGGCAGGGAATTTGCCCAAAATCATCCCATACAGGTGAGAGGGCTAGCCAACATCTGAATTATATGCAATATTGAAAAGTGAAAATCCAAATATCAGAAAGAGGAATAGGTAAGCAACCATAGTACATACACAGTCATACTAAGCATCATGAGTTATACTAGTCATGTAAGCATTGAGAGTTATGTTTTCAAAAAAATTTAATGACACGGGGAAATGACCAAAATATACTATGTAAAAAAAAAGGCAGGATAAAATTTCTAAATGTATCATATGCTAAATGAACATAATGTACATTAATAAATGATTTAAGAGCACTATGGAGTTGAAACTGAAGAAAGAAAAGAAGGAAGTTGTTTTCCTGGAAAGTACCAATCAAAGGAATTAGAAACAGGAAAGAAAGGCTAGAAAATATTATATGCTTCTCTGCATTGGTGTTGGGGAAGAGGGTTCTGGACCAGGTGGCAGATGACCCCAGAACAGACAGAAACATCATAGTTTCTTGCATTCTGATAAAAAAAAATTAGGTCACAGAGTTAGCTCCCTTTATTGGCATTCTGCATAGCCAATTTATGATTCTGAAACTTACCAGGTATTTTGACATAGGGAAGGGCATGCTCTCGTGAGTATGACCATCTTTTTGCGAACATGCCACCATCGTGCTAACATACCAGGCTTGCTGCCTGGGTGACAAAGCAGCCCCTGTTTGGATAACGCAAGACAGTTACTTCATTCACCTCAAAGTTCACCAGGGAAGCTCTGAAACTTCAGAGCAGAGAAAGCAAACCCTAAACTGTGGTCACTGTGCCACAGCAAAAAGAAACCAAACAGGTTCAACCTGAAACTGCCTACCAACCTTTCCCATTTCCTCACCCCCAGAGAATTCTGAGATCATTCAACTGAGGGAACAGCTTTTTGTGTTTGCGACATTTGGCCCAAAGTAAACGCTTATGGGATTTTGTACATAGGTTGGCTCCAAAACACAACGTCTCTACTGTTTGTCCTTAACAGGCACACCCACATATATTTTGAGGTTAGAGAGGTAGATTTTTGTGGACAAGGAAGGAATAAATTCCATAAACACAAACTGGGAAATCATTGGTTAGATGGAACCAAGGAAGAAAAGTCTGGGAAAGGAAGCAGACCACAAACTGGATATGAGTCAACAGAGCAACAGAAAATCCACATACACAGGTACACACACACACACACACACACACACACACACAGAGCATTTTAGAATGTTCAATGAAAGCATTGTTCGTAAGACAATTCTACCTCTTCTGTCTACCTCCACTGAAAACACAAGTGGAATACTGTTGCAAATAGAACCACAATGACAGCATGCATGCAGTCTGGAAAACAAACTATAAAGAAAGAGTGATTAAAAACAAAGCTGTTTCATAGAAGTGTAATAGCAAACAATAAATGTACAAATGTTTATAAAGGAGGAAATATCAAGGTAGACGAGAAGGGAATGATTACAGGGGTTAATTCATACCATTTGCTAGCAGAGGCATAAAGTACAATCAAACTCAATGATTTAGTTAAATATTCTGAACTTAAATAGAAAAGTCTCCTCCTGGGATAAACTATCATTAAGCTATCCAGATATAGTAGTGGTTAATACTCGCTTTATGACTCCATTTCCCGTGCAACCTTCTAAGGGCCTTACATCCATTAGCTTACTTAATCCTCACAGAAACACTATAAAATGGGAGCTGTTATATCTCTATTTTACAAATGAGAAGCTCAAGGCACAGAAAAGTTAAGTATCTCCATCAAGGTCTTGCTGTTAGCGTTGATGAAAGTTTTTGAACCCAGGAAACCTGACTGTTACCCAAAACCCTGGAGTTCCAATTTTCATATAGCGCACTCACTCCTTGGCCTTTCTTTTGGAGTTTATTATACTGCACCAATTTGTTCAGAAGCCTAGCATAATAATTTTGTATATTACCAATGACTCTGCATTCAAAAGTGTCCCTTTCTTCCTTCCAGCTTCCAACTAGCTTCTAGAAAGACCCTGGAATCCATAAAAAATGCTTTCTACAGTATATCTACTCATCACAAGAATCTCTTAGAATGGAGTGATATGTAGTAATTATAATAATGTGTGTTTGCATACAATTTTATAAGTACTTACTTTCTTATAAATGTTCTCACTTCTTGCAAAATCTTGACAGCATGTCAAGGCTAGTATTATTCTTCCCATTCTAAAGTGAGATAACTTAAGTCCTGAGAGTTCAGGTGTCTTGTCCAAGGCCATATAAGTAATACATGAGAGATCCAGAGCTATAGTCATATTCAGTGAGCAGTCCCCCATGCGATGGAAACTCTAGAGACCAGGGAAAGTCTTTGGGATCTTTGGGACCTTTGGGACCTCTCACATCACTAATGTGGTAGATAATACATAACCCATAACAGATCTTCAGTAGAGAGTGTTGAAAGATTTTGGTAACAAGATCTAATAAAGTAGGTATAAAACTGGGGCAGTGTCTGCATTCTGCATAGTCACTTAGAAAAGACCTTCAGTTTATTCTAGGAGGGACCTTTCCTGAGTCCTTTCTGTCTGTTGTTCTCAGGGAAGGCTAGCAGATGAGCAATCTGAATGCACCATGTTTCAGAATGGGATGCAATTGTAGCGCTGTTTAATGGTGTAATGCTATATTAATGTGCCATCAATGATGTAAAAGAGGAAGAGTCTTCATTTGGAGCAGAGCTTTTTAAAAAAAATTTTAATTAGTGATTTTTGTATCCTTTATCTTAAGGTGGTAGAGGTGAGATAGTTAAAAAGAGGAAGTGGGCCTAGACAGCAGGGTGATAGGCTGGAGGGCAGAGAACAGATGACTAAAAGGGACCCCAAGTGAAAGGGTGTGGCCAATGGATGCCACTAACTGTGATACTAGATAGTTCAGTCTTAAGTTTCCCTTTTCTGCAAAATAGTTCTCTGCGTTGACTTCAAATCTTGGTAAAGTCTGTTAAACATGGCAGCCTTGCCTTACATCCTCTGGGAAATATGAGAAAAGGTTCTGCATGTGGCACAAGAGAGGAAGAGATTAGAAAGCAGTGATGTGGAAAAATGGTTATGAAACAAGCAGAGGTGAATGACAAAGAAGTCTAGAAGCCTGATGGGAAAAAGGTGAGAAATGACAAGAAGGACAGAAGTGCAGAAAGGATAAACAACACTCACCCAAATGAAGATACTTAGAAATAGTTAGGGAGGTAATGGGGCTTGCCGGTAAGCAGCATAGGAGCTTCAGGCTGTTTGTGTAGGTTTTCAGTAGGAATGTGCCCTTGCCACTAGCCATCACATGCACCACTAGAACTGCAGGTAAGCACACTGAACATTGAAAAGCAGGAGAACATGGGGAGGAGTTGGGTTACTTTTGTAAAATGCCTAAACTTCCATATTCCCTGAATCTTAGAAGACTAACCTGGTTAACAAGAAGATGATATTGCTGCACTCTAAAACTCTCTCTGTGGAAGGTGGGGGTTGGTGATAATAGTAAGTTAAGGGAAATGAAACCATAGAAGTAACAGAAATGCAACTATGAGAAAAATGATTTAAGTGAGCCACATATAAATGTGTGATGGTCTGCAAACACAGCTTTGTCCATTTTGATGATTTAGACCCAAAAAGTGTACCTGTGCTCTAGCCTACCTAGATAGACCACTGTGCCAGCCAAGGGGATTCAGATTCTGCGGACATTCAATTTTATAAAGAATACAGCATTGGTATCTTAATCATCAAAACAATCTTTAATTATTTGCATTTGTAAAATAGTTCAGTTTATAACTCTGATATAATCTATTGTTTTTAAAAGAAATAAAATAGGGGGAGACTTTCGGCAAGATGGAGGAATAGGTGGACGCACCGTACCTCCTCGCACAACCAAGATTAGAACAACAATAATTTACAACAATAATTTACAGATAGAATAACGCCCAGAACCGACACAGGATTTATCTGAATGGAAGTCTGACAGCCAAGAAATTGAAGTAGACACGTTCATCCAGACTGGTAGGAGAAGACGAGCCAGGCGGGCACGGGGCTGGCGCGGGTCGGCAGCGCACGGAGGTCGGGGAAAGTTTGGAGAGAAATCAGCGTGATAGCCATCGGGGCGCAAGAACGCAGGGGTGATCCCTGAGTATGCAAGCTGCAGCTGGCAGACCCAGAGGGGAAGCGATTGTGGACCAGGGCAGAACTTGCAGCCCATGAGCCCAGAGAAGGGTCTGAGTCCAGGAGAACGGAACTACCACCATTGTTCCCTCCCATCCCCGCTCCCACCCCCACCCCCGCCCCCACATATAACGTCACAATCTAGCGACTGGGGTACCCAGCCCCGGTGAACACCTAAGGCTCCGCCCCCCACCGTAACAAGAGCGACCAGACCAGAAAAAAAAAAAGGAGAGATAGGGAAAAATATGTTTTCAACAGAGCAGATCAGTCCCCCAGGACTCATCCTTTTGAGCGACCAAGAAATAGCCAATCTATCAGATGCACAGTTCAAAACACTGGTGATCAGAAAGCTCACAGAACTGATTGATTTTGGGCCCAATTTAGATGAAAGGATGCAGGTTACCATAAAAGAGATGCAGGAAGATATGAGGAGGAGAGCCAATTGTGAAAGGAAGGAATCTGAGTCTCAAAACAATACAGTGGACCAGAAGGAAGATAGAATCAACCAAGTAGGAAAGCATGATGAAATAAGAATTCAAAAAAACGAGGAGAAGCTTAAGAGCATCCAGGACACCTTTAAATGTTCCAACATCCGAATTATAGGGGTACCAGAAGGGGAAGGGGAAAAGCAACAAATTGAGCACGTATTTGAACAAATAATAAAGGAGAACTTCCCCAATCTGGCAAAGGGAACAGTCTTCCAAGAAATCCAGAAGCTCAGAGAGCCCCAAAGAAGTTGGACCCAAGAAGAAACACACCAAGGCACATCATAATTACATTAGCCAAGGTAAAAAAACGAAGGAGAGAATCCTAGAAGCAGCAAGAAGTAAGGGGACAGTCACCTACGAAGGAGTTCCCATCAGACTGTCAGCTGATTTCTCCAAAGAGACCTTACAGGCAAGAAGGGGCTGGAAAGAAATATTCCAAGTCATGAAAGACAAGGACCTACATCCTAGATTGCTCTATCCAGCAAAGCTTTCATTTAGAATGGAAGGGCAGATGAAGTGCTTCTCAGATAAGGTCAAGTTAAAGGAGTTCATCATCACCAAGCCCTTATTTTATGAAATGCTAAAGGGACTTATCTAAGAAAAGAAGATAAAGAAAAGACATGTATAGTAAAAGGACAGCAAACTCACAAATATTAACAACCACACCTAAAGCAAAACCAAAAGAAACTAAGTAAACAATTAGAACAGGAACAGAACCACAGAAATGGAGGGCACATGGAGGGTTAGCAGCAGGAGGGTGGGAGGAGGAGAGAGGGGGAAAAGGTATAGAGAATAAGTAGCATAGAATGTAGGTTGAAAATAGATAGGGGGAGGGCAAGAATAGTACGGGAAATGTAGAAACTAAAGAACTCATAAGTATGACACATGGACATGAACTAAAGGGGGAAATGTGGGTGGGAGGGGGGTACAGGGTAGAGGGGAGAGAAGGGGGGAAATGGGACAACTGTAATAGCATAATCAATAAAATATATTAAAACAAAACAAAACAAAACACAAAGAAATAAAATAGGACTCCAGGCAAGATACAGTCATAGGGGGATACACTTTGCCTCCTCACAAAACCAAAAGAAGGCCAATAATAAATTTAAAGACAAAAAATAACCAGAAAATTGAGCTGTATGCTTGTCTAGCAACCAAGGAGTTAAAGAAGAAGCATTCATCTAGACCAGTAGGAGGAGTGGAGAGGGGCAGCCAGGGTAGAAAGGACAAGTGGCAAGGCTGAGGCTGGAAGACCAGGGTGGGTGAGGTGGGGCGGGTAGACCAAGCAAGGTGGCAGTGGGAGGAGCAGGCAGTCCCACATTTGCATGTGGATAAACTGAGAGGAACAACTGGGGAGCAAGGTAGACCATGCAACCCAGAGTTCCAGCATACGGAAATAAAGCCTCAAAACCTCTGACTGAAAAAACTTGTGGGGGTTAAGTTGGCCGTAGAAACTCCCAGCCTCACAGGAGAGTTCATTGGAGGGACCCAAAGGGTCCTAGGATGTACACAAAACCACCCACTTGGGAATCAGCACCAGAAGGGCCCAATTTGCGTATGGGTAGTGGAGGAAGTGACTGAAAGCCAGCAGAGAGCTGAGCAAGCAGCATTGTTCCCTCTCAGACTCCTCCCCCACACACAGTGTCACAAAGCAACAAAAGTGGGTTACTCTGCCCTGGTGAATACCTAAGGCTCCTCCCCTTACTATGTAATAGGTGTGTCAAGACAAAAAAATATGGTCCAAATGAGAGAACATATCAAAGCTCCAGAAAAAATACAACTAAGCAATGAAGAGATAGCCAACCTGTCAGATACACATTTCAAAACACCGGTAATCAGGATGCTCATAGAAATGGTTAAGTATGTTTGCAAAATTGAGGAAAAATGAAGGCTATGAAAAGTGAAATAAAGGAAAATTCACGGAACCAACAGTAAAGGGAAGGAAACCAGGACTCAAATCAACAGTTTGGCAAAGAAAGAAGAAATAAACATTCAACCAGAACAGAATGAAGAAACAAGAATTTTTAAAAAATGAAGAGAGGCTTAGGAACCTCCAGGACAACTTTAAACCTTCCAATATCTGAATCATAGGGGTGCCAGAAGGAGAAGAGGAAGAGCAAGAAATTGAAAACTTTTTTGAAAACATAATGAAGGAGAACTTCCCTAATCTGGCAAAGGAAATAGACTTCCAGGAAATCCAGGGAGCTCAGAGAGTCCCAAAGAAGTTGGACCCCAGGAAGTACACACCAAAGCACATCATAATCACATTACCCAAGATGAAAGAGAAGGACATAATCTGAAAAGCAGCTACAGAAAAGGAGACAGTTACCTACAAAGGAGTTCCCATAAGGCTATCAGCTGACTTCTCAAAAGAAACCTTGCAGACAAGAAGGAGCTGAAAAGAAGTATTCAAAGTCATGAAAGGCAAGGACCTACATCCAAGATTACTCTATCCAGCAAAGCTATCATTTAGAGCGGAAGGGCAGATAAAGTGCTTCCCATATAAGGTCAAATTATAGGAAGTTCATCATCACCAGTCCCTTATTATATGAAATGTTAAAGGGACTTATCTAAGAAAAAGAAGATAAAAAATACGAACAGTAAAATGACAACAAACTTACAACTATCAACAACCAAACCTAAAAAAACAAAAACAAACACAAAAACAAACTAAATAAACAACTAGAACAGGAAGAGATTCACAGAAATAAAGATCACATGGAAGGTTATCAGTGGGGAGGAGGATGGGGAGAAAGGGATAAAAGGTACAGGGAAGAAGAACCTTAAATTGTAGGTACAAAATAGACAGGGGAGGTCAATTTTGTTAAGAATATTTGGCTAAGAATAGATTGCAAAATGGGGAAACCAAATAACTTATATGTAAGACCAGTGGACATGAACTAAGGTAGAGGAATGATGGTGGGAGGGGGTACAGGGCAGAGAGAAATAAAGGGGAGAAAAAAATGGGACAATTATAATAGCGTAATCAATAAAATATATTTAAAAAAATAAATAAAGGTTATTTTAAATTTCCAAATAAAATAAAACACTATTACACAGTAGGTAAACTAATCTTATTGGGCAGCTGCACGTTTCTGGAATAACCATCAGCAATGAAATAATAATACTGTAGGTATTTAAATAACAATAATTAGACTTGACATTTAAATGAACTCCACACTTATTTTAGTAATTGTTATGCTGCATAGCCTACAAAGGGGGTAGTACTCTGAAGGTAATGTTAGCATTCTAAAAGACCTAGTTTTTCATCATAGTGCATAATTTAGTCTTCTGAAATCACTTTGGGTGAGATTGTTTTTGAGGAATGAATGTAGTTCTATTACTTCTAATATGATGACAACTCCTGGGTATATTTTAATGTATGAAAAAATTTAACTCAAACAAAAGTCATCCATTGAAGTGAAATATTTCAATAATATGATTCTGATACAGATTCAAAATTAATAAATCAGGTTTTCTTCAAAAAAGAATTTATCATCTTTTGGGGGGATATTGTATAGATATTTGTGTAAGCTAATTTTGAGAGTTTTTAGCTAACAATACCCTGATTCATTATCAAGTGGTTGAAATAGCACACTTGTAGAGAAGGAAACCCAAGTAAGATGGTGTTATGGGTTATGTCACCCCCAAAAGATATGTTGAAGTCTTAACTCCCAGGACCTCAGAATATGACCTTATTAGAAAATCAGGTCTTTTAAAATATAACTAGTTAAGATAAGGTCATAAGGAGCAGGGTGGGGCTCTAATCCATAATGATTGATATCCTTATAACAAGATGGTTTTATGAAGACAAACATACACACACAGGAAGAGTGCCATGTAATCACAGAAGCAGAGATTTGGTTGGCATGCTGCAAACCAAGGAATGTCAAGGATTGCCTTTGATAACACAAGCTAAGTGAAAGCAAGTAACAAATTCTTTCCCAGAGCCTTTGAGAGAGCCTGGCCCTTCAAACACTTTATGCTTTGGACATCTACCCTCCAGAGATGAGAAACAAGGAATTCCTGTTGTTTCAGGCCACCAGATGTGATAATTTGTTGTAGCAGCCATAGAAATGAAGACGGATGGAAATCGATATGCCCACCTGTCTTGTGGAATGATGAAGTGCAAAGGGCATGGACTTTGGGATTTAGCAGAAGTGGAAATTAACCCTAACCCAGCCAATTTCTTCCTGTGTACTATACAACATAATTACTTTAGTCTGTTTTCTTAGTAGTATGATAGAAATAAGCTCTTCACAAGATTGTTGAGAGCATTAATTATTAAATATATGAAAGTTATGAGACACATAGTAGACTTTCAAGAAAGGCTAATTCCCATCCCTCACATATGAGCACATGTAAGTGGTCCTCATTAATATTCATTAATGCTGATACTATGTCTCTCCTGAAGAGAGGAAAACCTTCCCAGAAGCCCTCAGCAGACGTCTTCTCCTGTCTCATTGGCTAAAATGGTGTCATGTGCACTTCTAAACAATTGTTGGAAAGTACAATGGAACCACTGAAGCAGAAGTTGTTAATTGCTCCTGATTTTCCATTTTCTTCTTCCTTCCTTTCTATAAGAGAATGCCCCTGAATTTTATCTGGATTCATGATCACCAAGTTAGAAGCCATCTTTCACAGCCTCTCTTGCACTTAGGTATAGCCATATCACTAATTTCTGACCAATAGAATATAATTGGAGATAATGTGGGGAAATTTCTGGATTATTCTTTTAAAAGAAGTTATGTGCTCTCTACTACCTCATGTCTTCCCTTTTGCTAGCATGAAGATTTGGTGGTACTAAGTCAGCTTCAAACATGAAGATGAGGGCATTTCCTAGATGACAGAGCAATAGATGGAAGGAACCTGGGACACAAGACATTCTTATGAAGCTGAGCTACCCTACCCTCTTACCCACTTACTAGTTTTGATTTTTATGTGACAGAGAAATAAACTTCTGTCCATTTATTTTTATCACTGTTAAAGCAGCCAGAGCAATATCCTGATTACTGCAATGGCCATGCTTCACTTAGACCAATGGTTCTCAAAGTATGTTCCCCATACTGGCAGAATAAGTGTCACCTAGAAACTTGCTGGAAATACAACTTTTGGGCCTCACCCCAGACCTACCGATTCAGAATACCTGTGAATGTTGTCCAGCAATCTCTGCTTTAACAAGCTTTTCAGGCCCTTGTGATGCACAACCAAGTTTGAGAGACATGGATTAGCCCAGGCTGGATCCACTCTCTCTGGCTGAAGAGATGGGACTGGCGTCCTTGAGAAATGTATGGCCATGTGAAGAAGAGAAGACACCTGAAAAGACTCGCACCTGTTTAGGTTCCATTAGGTGTGTTTGAGTTGGATTCTAGGTAGGCAACCAATAGTATCTGCCATTGTTACATGATGAATATAGTTAAGTGATTTTCAACTCTAGAATTAACCTAAAGATTTACCTAGAGTTTCAGAGCAGAATGTTTAGGTCATATAAGTCATGGCTATTGACAATATGAAATGAAATATGACAGACTGAGTCCAGGCACAGTTTGGAGATATTGTGGGTTCAATTCTAGACCTCAGCAACAAAGTGAGTATCACAACACAGTGAGTTACACAAATTTCTTGGTTTCTCAATTCATATAAAAGCTAAGTTTACACTATACTATAGTCTATTAAGTATGTAGTAGCATTGTCTGAATAAAAAATGTTCATACTTTAATTAAAAATATTTTATTGCTAAAATATGCCAACCGTCATCAGCCTTCAACAAGTCATAATCTTCTAGCTAGTGGAGAGTCTTATAAAATTAAGTCTTATAAAAAGCACAATAAAGCAAAGTGCAATAAAAAAAGAGGAGAAATGAAAGAAAACAGAGAGAAAAGAGATAATGTGGTATTCCAGTCAAGATGATGGCATAGGTAAACACCACTTGCCTCCTCACACAACCACATCAAAATTACACCTAAACTATACAAAAGTCATCAGTAAGAACAATCAGAAATCAAGTTGCATGGAAGTCTGACAACTACAGAATTAAAGAAACCACATCCATCCAGAATGGTAGAAGGCACATAGATGCAGAATGGGCTGGTGCAACATTCACATGTGGTGGATAAGATTCAGGAGGGATAGCTCAGGAACCAGAAGTCCCAGCCTCACACCAGGCCCCCCAACCCAGAGTTCCAGTGCCAGGAAGATAAGGCCACATAATTTGTGGCTGCAGAAGCCAGCAGGGATTGAGTTGGTAGAAGAAACACCTGAGGTTGCAATTGGTTCCCTTTAAAGAACCCACACAGAGACTTAATCAGACTCACTCCCTCTGAGCTCCAGCGCAGGTGTAGCAGCTTGAAAGGCACCAATGGCATACAAGGAGGGAGTGAAGTATTTGGCATCAAGGTAGGAAGTGGGGAACAGCTTTCTCCCAGACAGAATGGTGGGCAGAGGCCATCATCCCTTTTCTGAGCCCTCTGCCCTCAGAGCCACAGAGCAGGCAGGAGGGTGTTATATTTGAGATTCCATCAACCTGACTAACATGGTTTGCCCTCCCTGCATGGTCCTCTGAGACTCCATCTCAACTACCTTACAGGTCTACCCAAACTGTTAACTGTGACTCTTCCATATGAATGGCTGGTCTGGGCTCCTGCTTCACAACTTCCTAAATCTTATCAAACTAGCAACAGCCATCCTCAGCAAAAACCCAGCCTTTATACCTCTTGCTAAGTGACTCCAGGCCCAGTACTAGCAGCAGCCAGCCTAGATTCACAGCTTGGCTTTGCCTGGGAATCTGCAAGACCAGCACAAGTAGCAGCCATCTCTGATTCCTTCAGATAGCTCATGAAGGGTGACCCTGGGCAGAACACAGGTGAGGTCTGACCTTGTCCTGCACCACCTGGGAAACCCCAGAGCCTGCATACCCGTGGTTAACTAGAGACCACATTGTAGCACCACCACCTGGCCCTGCACACCTGATCCTCCATGGAAGGCAGAGGTTGGTGGTCGCTTGTCACAGACAGTCCTTGCAGCAGACTGGCCTAGATAAATCCCTCCCATTGATCTGCCAATAGCAATCAAGGCACAACTACAAGAGGAGGGGAGTGTACTCATCTCACACAAAGGGCACACCTCAAGTACTCAGCTTGGGTGATGGGGAGGCTGTGCCACCGGACCCAGAGGATACCTACAACATTAGGCCCTGCTACCAAGACAGGGATCCATGGCAGCTCTACCTAATACACAGGAACAAACATAGGGAGGCTGCCAAATTGAGGAGACAGAGAAACATGGCCCAAATGGAAGAACAGATCAAAACTCCAGAAAAACGACTAAACAAAAGGGAGATAAGCAATCTATCTCCCTTTGTACTAACCAGAGTACAAAACACTGGTTATAAGGATGCTCAAGGAACTTAGTGAGGACCTCAACAACATAAAAAAGATCCAGTCAGAAATGAAGGATACAATAATTGAAATAAAGAACAATTTACAGGGAAACAATAGTAGAATGAATGAAACTGAGAATCAAATCAATGGTATGGAACATAAAGAAGAAAAAAAAAAACCAAACAACCATTCAGAACAACAAGGAGAAAAAAGAACTCCAAAAAATGAGGATAGTGTAAGCAGCCTCTGAGACAACTTCAAGCATTCCAACATTTGCAACATAAGGGTGCCAGAAGGATAAGAGAAAGAGTAAGAAATTGGAAATCTATTTGAAAAAGTAATGAAAGAAAAATTCCCTAATTTGGTGAAGGAAATAGACATTCATTTGGGACTCTCTAAGCTAAGTTCAAGAAGCTTAGAGAGTCCCAAACAAGATGGATGCAAAGAGGCCCAGTCCAAGACACGTCATAATTAAAATGCCAAAGGTTAAAGATTAAGAGAGAGTCTTAAAAGCAGCAAGAAAAAAGAAGTTAGTTACCTACAGGGGAGTTCCCATGAGACTGTCAGCTGATTTCTCAAAAGAAATTTTTACAGGCTAGAAGGGATTGGCAAGAAATATTTAAAATCATGAAAAGCGGTGACCTATAGCCAAGATTGCTTTACCCAGCAAAGACATTATTTAAAATCAAAGAGCAGATAAAGAGCTTCCCAGACAAGAAAATCCTAAAGGAGTTCATCATCACCAAACCATTATTGTATGAAATGTTAAAGGGACTTATTTAAGAAAAAGAATAAGATAAAATCTATGAACAATGAAAAAGCCATGAACAATAGATTTATACAATACAACAATAGAATGGCATTAAATATATATATGTATCAACAACTAAATCTAAAAAACATGCTAAGCAAATAAGAACAGACACAGAATCATGGATATGGAGAGCATTTTGATGGTTGCCATATGGGATGGTGGTATAGGGGAATGAGTAAAGAGGTGAGGGGATTAAGAAGTACAAATAGATAGTTACAGAATAGCTATGGGACTGTAAATTACAGTACAGGAAATGGAGTAGCCAAAGAACTTACTGTATTTTTCGGACTATAAGACTCACTTCTTTTCTCCAAATTTGGGAGGAATAATGGTTGTCAATGCTGCTGTTGAGTTCTGTTTACATTGACATTGGTGAAATATTATGTTATTTATATTATTAAATCTTTTACCACATTTTTTGCTTCAAAATTTTTTTTCCTATTTTCCTCCTCTAAAATCTAGGTGTGTCTTATGGTACAAAAATACAGCATATGCATGACTCATGGACAGGAACAATGGTGAGGGGATTGCTTGAAAGCTGGGGGGGGGGTGCTGAGTGGGGGGAGGCAAAGAGTGAAAAATTGGGACTACTATAATAGCATAATCAATAAGTTAATTTTTAAAAAAACAAAAAAGAGATCATGTCAACTGACATAGCAAGAAAAGAAATTGCTAATTTAAAATTATTAGTGTAACCAAGAGAAGAATTCAAAATGAGAACATAACTCCATTGGGAAAAGTGATGGGAAGTAGAAGTGAGCTAAATCTTCATCTTTCATAGTAGAAAGTCAACAGACAATTTCAGAAAATACTACATCAAGAAATAGCAATGTTAGCACATATTTAAAGATATGAGGCAAGCACCATATAAATAAAAACAGAATGACTAAAATAGTTAAATAGAATTTTTCCTGCCCTGGCTGGTGTGGCTCAGTGGGTTGAGTGCTGGCCTGCAAACCAAAGGGTCACTGATTTGATTCCTAGTCAGGGCACATGCCTGGGTTTCAGACCAGGTGCCCAGTCGAGGGTGCACTAGAGGCAACCACACACTGATATTTCTCTCCCTCTCTTTCTCCCTCCCTTCCTCTCTCTCTAAAAATAAATAAATAAAATCTTTTTAAAAATAAAGAATTTTTCCTCTTAGAGTAGGGACTGCTTTTCATTATTAGTCCTTCTTTACAGTTTGATTTTTTTTAGCTTAGGGAATGCATTCCTATGATGAAACATTTGTAATTATCTTTTCAGAGGGAGGATACATAAAGTGGGACAGAGTCCTCCTACAAAGAATTTCTTTGTAAAACTGCTTTGTCTGAGAGTGGAGTCACCAGAATGTGTACAGAGTCCCAGACAAATCCATCTTGTGAGGCAACCATAAAAATGGTTGGATTGGGACAAGGTTTCTGAAAAACAACAACAACAAAAACACAACCCTCTCCTCATTGGCATAATCCTCTGGATAGCTGTACAGAAGCACAGGTGGCGTGAGGGGAAAAGGGCCAGCTCAGCATGGCCTGTTGATATTCTTGTTGTTGTCACCTTTTGTGGAACTCTTCCCTTGACCACTTTCTCATTCAGAAATGGTGCACACAGCCACCATGGGTACAGGATATCTACACTAGAAGAATCAAAATCATTAGCCTCTCAATTCTGACCAGAGAGCTATATGTTTGCTTCACAAAAAGTCATACTTGATCAGTCTATTAGTCCCAAAGCACTTTTCCAGACAGTAATGGTAATATATTGTAAGAGGATAGATTAAACTATGTCTATGCCTTTAAATTTAGCTGGTATGTTTCCTTCTACCATGCTGTCATTTTTGTGATTTACTCTGTGCCCCAAATTACTTGTCCCACAAGTTGATGTCAGGCTCTTTGTTTTCAACACCAAGTAATTACGCTGAACATGGGGGCTGCCGAAGTGGTTTGGGAGTAGTGTACATAGGGCACTGGTTTCAGATCATTTTTAGTGGAGCCCAGGGGTGCTGCAGAGACACCTTCATGGAGGTGCCCCAGGGAGTGGGAGGGAATGGCCAGCATTCTGGATCCCACCTCACTCCCAGTTAATCAGACAGTGATGTTATCCTGTCTTATATTTTGGGAGGAAGAAGGTTTCAGAAAAAACTCCCTAAAGACCACTGTGAAATAAACACTAGGCTAGCACTCAGAAGGCCTGGTTTGTCTCATTTTTTTCCGCATCTACTTGATAGCTCTACAACTATTGCCTCTTTGCTTCTATTTTCTCACTTGTAAAAAGGAAATAATGGTGTTATTCTCCTACATCACAAGATTGACTCTTTGAATCAGATTTTAAAAAGCAAACTCTAGATTATTATTAACACAAAAAGGATTATTCTCTAGAATAGAGAAAAGCACAATCTCAGAAGATTTCATTTAATTTGGCTAAATATTGATGGAAGGCAACACAAACTTTTATATAGTGGTCAGAAACACTATGAACAATTATTATGTGGCAGTAACTTTTTAAAATAATTTTTTCTTTTGAACACTCTTTTCCTGCAATTTGTATTAAATTGGACATATAAAAGAAACCTTTGGTAACCAATTGAGTAACTACTTTTTCTGCATTTAATTCTCTAAGTATAATGGCGTGATGAGCTAGAGGTCCCCAAAACAGAAAACCCCCACAGCTATTGCTTAGTGGGTGGGGGAAGCAGAGCAGGGCCATTGAGAGTTACTTTGCATATCTAAAGAAGTTTGCCAGTGTTTTAGTAATGCTAAGTAGCTGTGCCTGCTCAGAGCCAGGGAGATGGGTGGGACTCTAACTTGTGATGTAGCAGGAGGGCCTTGTATCACCTGTGAGAGAGGCTTGGAGGTGGCTCCTACTTCATGGGGTCCTGCGTGCCTGGACTAATAATGATGGTAGCCCAGAAAGGCAGAAGACATCAGGCTACTGGCAGGTGTGGGAGGAATTGGAAATGAAGTTACTGAGGAAGATCCCAAGACTCCGGGACTTAAACCCAAGGAGCAGCCATAGGGCCCTTGCCCACACAGCTTAGAGAAGAGTAGAAAAGCAGCATGTAGCAGCTGTGCGAGATCTTGGCCACATGTTTTGAAAGGATCCAGAAGGACACCCAATGGCCCACCATAAGGATGCGGTTTTGGATTAAGAGCTGCAGCCTAGCTGGCAGAGAACGGACGACTGGAAAAACCCAGAATACAGATGGGAATCTACCCAGCTAAGCTACAGACTTCAATTTCTTTTCCTGAGAAACAGTACACATGACTGGCCTGGTTTGGCAAGGGGAGGCAGGACTGTGTGTTTGTGGGTATTTTTTGTTTCTACAGAGCATGGAATTTAATGGCAGAATTCCACCATTATTCTAAACCTGTGTAACTTTTGAATAAATAGTTCCCTTCCTTTTCATAAGACTCTGGCACTGGGAGTCGTGGTTCCTATTGGCCATGGGCAATGGAAACCAGTGGTTCTGCTACATAAGGACAGTGACAAGCATCCTGAAATCTAAGAGCTGTGTGTGGGCCCCCAGCTCCCAAAGGCCCACTTAAGGTTTTTTTTTTAATTTTTTATAGTTTATTTTTATTGTATTTTTTCCATTACCATTTATATGTCTTATACCCTCTTCTGCCTCCACCCACTCTCCTCCCCTCCAAGGCCCACTTAATTTTAAATGCAGCCTTTCAGTTCCTATAATACAGAGTAAATAGGATGTAGCATGGTTGTAAAATTACACAACTCAGATGTGCAAAAAAATCTTGAGCTCTTTTCCCTGTGATTGCTCATTTACAGGCACACCTCCCTCTGCCACACCCACCCTTCTTGACTTCTCAGGTATCAGGGGGAAAGCTCCTTTACAGTATTTCCATTTATTTAGTTCCTTTATAGTATTTCCATTTCTTTCCATTTATACAGGTTTGTTTCAGTGTAAATATTTATTCCAAAGTTCAGCTTCCCATTTGGGCTAATTAAAATCTTTATTGAGTGGAGTAAATGTCTTTAGATAAAATACCTCCTAAATTTAGTTTCATCCTTTCTTCCTTGATCTGGGAGATGGGCAGGACTTACACATCCTCTTGGTGCCTGGGAGATAAAAAGGTGCTTGGATTGTGCAGTAACCAGGCCTCTTCTGACCCCAGAGGCAATGTCCCATGTCTGCACGGTGAAGTTTGCTGCTGGAGTAATTTATGGCTTGGTCAGTGCCCAGGAGGCTCTCTCTCTGAGCTACGCCACACCTTCCACCCTGGCCCTTGCCCAGTAGGTCCACCCAAGCCTCTGCTGCCAGGTCTTCTTACCATTGACCCCTTGGGACACCACAAGCCCCCCTGGTTCTCAAGTCAACCACTTCTGTGTCTTCCCCAATCATGAGACTTCCCTTTGGAAGCTTCTGGGTCTGGTGATACTTCCTGGTGATACTTCTTGGGAACCAAGAGCAGCTTGGGAAACCATACTACATTCTTCTCTGTCCCAACCATAGTGTGTGACTTGTCTTCAGCCCCTCAAAAGAAAACCAGAACATGTCTAACCAGCCATGCCCTTTGTCTCCGGCTCCTCTGTTTCTCTGCTAGGACCCTAGGAAGGAGGACAGGCTTTGCCTCTCTGCTTCCTACCTTAAAGTACTTTCCCCTTCATTATATCTTTTTTTCTTCTGGAGATGACTTCTGCCCTTGCCTCAGGATGAAAAGGGCTCAGGGAATAGAAACTAGCTTATCATAAGGAAATATAACCAGGAATAATTCAAAAGCATTTTATCTGTTTGGGAAAGAGACCTCTAGAAAAACAGTAATATGCCTCAGCTGGGAAAGGCCTGTGACAGACCAGCCTACACAGATGGAGGTAGGTGCTCAGGCTCAGCAGCAGGCTCCTCCTGCCCTTGTCCACAGAGGCAGCAGAACCCTGGCAGGAAAGACCCAGGTAGGAAGGGGCTTGGCCTCACCCTACTGCCTCTGCATCCCAGTTCTGACTCACTTTTTTACTTTGTCAAGCTTTCCTGCCTGCCTATTTTCCCCCCTCTATGAATGAAAGCTGATAACAAAACTGACCTCATAAGGCTTTTTTCAAGTATGAAAAAGATAATGTATTGAATATTCCTTAGTCATCTCAGAAATGTAAGGGATTAGATTCTCTATTCTTTAATACACCCAGATATTAATAATGTAGTGACTATTGGCATTCTTTAATAGAGCAGAAAAATAAGAGATGTTTATTTCATGGAAACAAGAAAATTATTTTCATGTTCAAAGAAGAAAATGACCTGGCTCTTATGCAATAACATTTGCTAACTACCACCCAAAAGTTACCTTGTTTGCTATTTATTCTTCCAAAGAAACTAGTTTAGAATCATTAGGTAAACTACATCCCCCCATACTGAACTGAGATGTGACTGGAATTGTGTTAAACCCAATGTCTTTATAACACTAAGCCTTTCCATTCCCGAAGATTGTAGTTTCATTCTCTTATTCAAGTTATTATTTTTCTTTCAGTACATTTTGGAGTTTTCTTTCAGAGTCTAGTGTGTTTTTTATCAAGATTATTTTTAAGAGTTTTATAACAGTTTTTTTTTCTACTATAAATGAGATTTCCAGCCCTAGCTGGTGTGGCTCAGTGGACTGAGTGCCGGCCTACAAACCGAAAGGTCATTGGTTCATTCCCAGTCAGGTCACATGCCTGGGTGGTGGGCCAGGATCCCAGTTGGGGGCATGTGAGAGGTCATTTGATGTTTCTCTCCCACTCTTTTTCCCTCCCGTTCCTTCTCTTTAAAAATAAAATAATCTTTTAAAAAATAAAAAGAATAAGTAATAAAATTATGATAGTATTGTATAGTTGCCACATGGCTGGTGCTATGCTGTGTATTTACATGTATTTTCCTCTTGTATCTTCATAGTAATTCTATAAGTTAATTACCATTATTATCCTAATTTACAGATGAAAAAACTGAAGTTCAGCAAGATTAAGTACTAGAAACTTGCCCAAGGTCACATGGTTTATTACTGAGCACTTATTAATTTTCTTAGGTTTTCTAGATGCATAATCATGTATATAACTCATACAAAATGATAATTTTGTCTGCTCCTTCCAAAGGTGCTGCACAAAATTATAGTAAAATGTTAAATACTTACAGTCTCTTAAATACCATCAGAGACATGAGTATATGATGCTGTAGTCAAATGCAGTAATGACAATAATCTCTAACACTTATTGTGCATCTAAGTCTGAATCTATAATCAATGCTCTCAACTTTATTATAAATTCAAAAATTACTCTAGACAGTTTTAGCATGTTCTGTGCCACTCTTGCGTGATCCATATGCTTCAAACTTTCTCCTCCACCGCCTACCCTAAGTTTCCTGGCTTTGAAGCTGGGCTTCATCTCTGCATCAGGCCCAATCAGATTGGCGATCATGTTCACCTTGGATCTTATCTAGTATGTTCTCATAACCGCTTCCAGTAATGGCCTCTTGGCTCTACCAATGCAATTATACAAGGGTGGTCAATCTCCATGTCCTTTTTAGGCCTCAGGGCCCCATTCCATTTCAGCCCAGAGTTTCCTTTCACCACCATACCCCACTGAAGTCTCTCCCAACTCCACTTTAAAATATCTTTGAAAACAAAAAAAAATGAGGAATTGGAAAGAATTTTTGTTAAATAAAACCCCACAACACCTAATGCAGAAAGGCTAAGGAGAAAGAATATACACTACCCATCTCTATTCTTTCTAAAGGGCAATTTGAAAATATATGCAAAAGAACCTCAGAATTTTGCATATTCCTCTACCCAGGAATCTTGCTTATTGGAACTTATCCTAAGCAAGTCATCACGGATGAACACAAATATATTTTTACAAAAACCATTATTTGAATATTATTTGTGATGATTAAAATTTTGTGGCAATCTAAATATCCAGCCATGGGTAGTTTGTTAAATAAATTATACTACATCAAGAGGAATATTCCATAAATGGAAAAGGCCATGATACACAGTGATAGGTGAAAGATATCACATCTCAACATGTAGAGTATAAACTCAATTTTGTTTATGAAATATATCTATGTATATATAACTACATTGTAAATCTTCCTCATATGTATCTATCTGGTTATCTAATTACTGTAGAAATCACCACAGAAGAACAGAATCGTTCGAACAGAATCGAACAGAAGAACAGTATAACCCCAAATAGTCATCTTTTGATGGCATTATTTTTTTATTATAATCTTTTAAATCCTCACTAAGGATATGTTCATTGATTTTAGAGAGAGAGAAATATTGATGTGAAAGACAAACATCAATCAGCTGCCTCCTGCATGTGCCCTGACTGAGGATTGAATCCACAACCTACTGGCCCTGAACAAATGTATATGTGGCCCAACCAGGAATTAAACTCATGACCTTTGGTATATGGGATGATGCTCCAACCAACTGAGCCACTCAGCCAGGGCTTGATGGTGTTATTTTTAAGAATTTTTAATAAGAGTTTTTTCCTACTATGAATGTGACTTTTCCGCCATCATATTTTAGTTGTTTATAAGTGATATACTGAAATTTACTGATTTTAAAAAATTTATTCTAGAACTGCTATGGTAAAATAACAATAATAAGTAATAAAATTTTGGTAGTATTGTGCAGTTAGGTTGTAGGCAAAGAGGCATAAAATAGAGGGCTCAAATAAGTTAGACAGTCAAATCTTGAACTCTCTAGAGATGAACGGTCCAGCATTACCATGAAGCTGTATTCCACATAGTTATTCAAGGATTCAGATTTCCTTTATCTTGTGCTGTTGTTACCTGGGTTAGTGTCCTTTCCACATGGTAGATGCTGGCTAACCTCCACAACCCCATTGTAGCCCACAGAAGAGTCCAGGCCAAGTAGATTTGTCTTTAAGGGAATGACCTGATGAATTTGCACACTTCATTTTCACCCACCCTGGACTTTATCCTAGTCACATGACCACACCAGACTGCAAGGCAGGCTATGATCTAGAGTTTCCAGCTGTCAGTCATATAAAAATATTCAGCTAAAATTTAGGGTGGAGGGATTATTGCTAAAAGGAAAAAGGAGGAATGAATAGTTGGGATCAATTAATAGATTCATTTTTAAAATATATTTTATTGATTATGCTATTACAAATGCCCCATTTTTTTCTCCCCTTTAATCCCTCCACCCTGTACCCACCTCCCACCAGCATTTCCCCACCTTAGTTCACATCCATGGGTTGTACATATAAGTTGTTTGGCTTATCCATTTTCTATAGTATTCTTAACCTCTCTCTGTCTATTTTGTACCTACCATTTATGCTTCTTGTTCCCTCCATTCTCTCCCCTCTCCCTCCCTGTTGATAACCCTCCATGTGATCTCCATTTCTGTGAATCTGTTCCTGTTCTAGTTGTTTGCTTAGTTCATTTTTGTTTTTGTTTTTGCCTTTTGGGGTTTGGTTGTTGATAATTGTGACTTTGTTGTCATTTTACTGTTTGTATTTTTGATCTTCGTCTTTTTCTTAGATAAGTCCCCAAGTAATAGACTCTTTCCCCAGATATTATAAAGCTAAAATAGTTGATACTGTGATGCTGGTATAAGAATAAATAAAATAATGGAGAAGACTAGGAAAACCAGAAACAAGCTCAAATTCATATGAAATTTTAGCATATAAAAAGTCAATTTTTCAAATTAGGAATTTGAAAAAGGAATTAATCAATGATTTTGAAAACTAGATAACTATCTGAAAATAACAACATTAGATTAAATGACAAAATGTATTCCAGATGTCTTAAAGACTTAAAATGCTGAAGGGAAATACTGATGAAAGTGGTGACCACATTCCACAATTATCTGGACTATATTGAGCTTAATTCCCTCTTCATCGACCTTCAGCAACTAGAACTGCAAATCATATACCACATGTAAAGGGCAGTGATTGTCTTAGGTCAGGAGAATGTTTTCCATTTTGCTTTTTGTTTGTTGGTTGGTACACCCTTTCTTTGAAGTGGTCTTTTTTATTTTGATCTTACATGTTGCTAAATGTAATGCATAAAACTAATAATCCATGTAACAACTTCTAATTCCCATTCTAAATTATTCTATATGTGTATCTAATTGTGTTTGCCACATATAAAAATTAGCCTTCAATTCAACAGCAAAAAAATAACTTGATTAGAAAATGGACAAATCATTTGAATAGACATTTCTCTGAAGATGACTTACAAATGGCCAACAATGTGAAAAGCTGTTTAACATCATTAATCATTAGATACATGCAAGTCAAAACCACAAAGAGATAGCACTTCACACATCCTACTTACTGATAACAAGATGGCTACAATGAAAAAAACGAAAAAAAAATAAAACAAAAAGTGTTGGCAAGAATGTAGAGAAATGGAACATCTGTGCACTATGACTAAGAATACAGCTGTTATAGGAAACAGTATGGTGGTTCCTCAAAAAATTAATAAAAACAGAACTACTATATAACCCAACAATCCCACTTCTGAAACAAATACTGTAAGATTCCACTCATATGAAGTATCTAGAATAGTTAAATTCATAGAAACAGGAAGTAGAATGATGGTTAACAGGGGCTAAAGGCATATGGAAATGCAGAGTTATTATTTAATAGATACAGAGTTTCAGTTTTGCTAGATGAAAAAAGGTCTACACAACAATGTTAGTATACTTACCACCACTGAACTGTACACTTAAAATGGATATGATGATAAATTTTATCTTATATATTTTTACCACAATTTTAAAAAAGATCTCATCACAATGTTTTTGCTTTCACTTTGCAAGAATCAGAGACAGGGATTTCTTGTACTTGAGCTTTCCAATATGGTAGCCACAGCCACATGTACTCATGGTACACTTGAAATGTGACTAGTTCTAATTGAGATGCACTATAATTTAAAAACACACATTGGGAGCCCTGGCCAGTTGTCTCAGTTGGTTTGAGTGTTCTCCCATGCACCAAGAGGTTGCAGGTTCAATCCCTGGTCAGGGCACATATCTAGGTTGAGGGTTTGATACTTAGTCAGGGCGTCTATGAGAGGCAACCAATTAATGCTTGCCTCTCACATCTATGTTTCTCTCTCTCTCTTTCTCCTTTCTTCTCTGTCTAAACCCAATAAACATAACCTTTGATTAGGATTTAAAAATTATTTTTAAGTACACACTGGGATTCAAAGACATAGTACAAAAAATTTTAATATGTAATAATTTTATATGAGTACATGTTGAATGAAAACATTTTTGATATATTAGGTTCAGTAAAATACATTGTTAAAATTAATTTCACATGTTTCTTTTAATTTTTTAATGGCAATATAGGTTTGGCATTGATTTGGGAATTATGAAAACAGGAATTTAAAATAACTATGAATAACATGCTAAGACATCTAATTCAGAAAGTGGACAACATGCAAGAATAGATAGGTAATGTAAGTAGAGAGATGGAAACTCTAAGAAAGAATCAAAAGGAAATGCTAGAAATCAAAACCACTGTGGCAGAAATAAAAAGTGCCTTTTATGGCTTCATCAGTAGACAGCATGACAAAAAAAGAATCAGTGAGCTTGAAGATACATAAATATAAACTTCCCAAACTAAAAAACAAAGACAAAAAAATGAAAAAAGTAGAATAGAATATCTACAGACTATGGAACAATTACAAAAGGTTTACCATAAGTGATTAAGTACGTGAAGGAGAAAAAAGAAAAGAACAGAAAAAATATTTGAAATAATAATGGCTGAGAATTTTCCAAAAGCAAACAACTGACCTAGGAGGCTCAGAGAATACCACATAGGATAAATAACAATAATAAAATGTACAACTCGGCAAATTATATCCAAACTGCAGAAAACCACAGCAGAAGAGAAAATTTTGAAAGAAGCTAGGGAAAATTTCACCTTATCTATAGAGTAACAAGAATAAGAATTAGATTGGTCTTTTCTTCAGAAATGACAAAAGCAAGAAGTGTTGAAGTAAAATATTTAAAGCATTTGAAAAACAAAATACCTAAAAACCTAGCAACCTAGAATTCTGTATCCAGCAAAATTATCATTTAAAAGTTAAAGAAATACTTTCTCAAATTAGAAAAACTGAGGATGTTTGTCTATAGTAACCTGTCTTGAAGAGCTGTTAAGAGAAGTTCTTCAGAGACAAAGAAAACAATGTAGGTCTACATAAAGACAGTTTGAGAAATGAAGGTAAAATGCAATATTTTATTTTTATTCTTAACTGATCTAACAATAACAATTACTTCAAAATAATAATGGAAACAACATATTAGATGATTATAGCTTATGGATAAGTGAAGTGTATTATAGCAATATTATAAGTGATGGGAAGGAAGAATTAGAAATATCACTATATGGTACCTGCAAACCCATGACGTGGTATAATGTTACTTAAAAGTACACTTAGGGGGACTTCTGGTTAAGATGGAGGCATAGGTGAACACAACCCGCCTCCTTGTACAACCACATCATTATTATAACTAAACTATAGAACAACCATCACTCAAAACTGTCAGAAATTGAGTTGAATGGAAGTCTGACAACTACAGAAGTAAAGAAATCACATCCATCCACACTGGCAGGAGGGATGAAGACACAGAGACACAGATTAGGCTGGTCCCACACCCAAGTGTGGTGGATAAAAATTTGGGAATGATATGTCTGGACAAGAAATCCCAGCCCCATACCAGGCCCCCCAGCCCAGTTCCCAGTGCCAGGAAGATAAGTCCCCATAACTACTGGCTGCCAAAACCGGCAGACACTGTGTTGGTAGAAGAAACAACTGAAGTCCTAAGCAGTTCCTCTTAACCCTCCCCCGCCCCCCGCAACCATGGACTTACACAGAACTATTTCCTATGAGCTCCAGCATCAGGGTAGCAGCTTGAAGACACCAGTAGCATACAGTGAGGAAATGAAGTGTCTAGTATCAAGGTGAGAGTTGAGGGATAGCTTTCTCCCAGACAGAAAGGCAGACAGAGACCACAGTTCCTTTTCTGAACCCTTCTGCAACAAAGCCACACAGATGGTAGGCAGGTACTTTATCTGAGTCTGCATCAACCTGGATAACACATTTTGCCCCAACCTGGAGATCCCCTGAGGCTCCATCCCACCCAACTTATTGGCCCACCCATGCTGTTAACAGCGGCTTTTCCATGTGAATTGCTAGTCTTGGCTCTTGCTTCACAACTTCCTAAATTCTCTCAAATAAGCAACAGCTGGCCATAGCAAGCCCCGGGCCTTATACCACTTGCTAAGTGGCCTCAGGCCTGGCACTAGTAGCAACCAGCCTAGGTTCACAGCTTGGCTTGGCCTGGGGACCTGTAAACCCAGCAAAAGTAGCAGCCATCGCAGATTGTTTTATAGCCTAGGTGGGGTGGCCCTGGGTAGAACACAGTTGGAGGCTGACCTTAGCCTGCACCACTGGGAAACCCCAGAGCCTGCACAACTAGTGGACAGCTACAGATCACAATGGGGCACCACCACCCAGCCCCTGTGCAGCTAATCCTCCACGGAGGGCGGAGGTGGATGATTAGCAGTCACAGCCAGTTTTTGCAACAGACTGGCCTGGGTAAATCCCTCTCAGTCACCTACCAACAACAATCAAGGTTCAATTACAAGAGGAGGGTATACGCAGCCCACATGGAGGGCACACCTTGAGTACCTGGCTTGGGTGACAGTGGAGGCTGTGCCACTGGACCCTATAGGACACCTACTACATTAGGCCATACTACCAATATATGGAGTCAAAGCAGCTCTACCTCATACATAGAAACAAACACAGGGAGGCTGCCAAAATGAGGAGGCAAAGAAATATGGCCCAAATGAAAGAACAGATCAAAGCTCCAGAAAAGGGAAACAAAACAAAACTAAACAAAAGGGAAAGAGAGAATCTATCAGATGTAGAGTACAAAACACTGGTTATAAGAATGCTCAAGGAACTTAGTGAGGACCTCTACAACATAAGAAAGATCCAGTCAGAAATGAAGGATACAATAATTGAAATAAAGAACAATTTACAGGGAAACAACAATAGAATGGATGAAGCTGAGAATCAAATCAATGATTTGGAACATAAGGAAGCAAAAACCCAATCAGAACAACAAGAAGAAAAGAGAATCCAAAAAAAATGAGGATAGTATAAGCAACCTCTGGGACAACTTCAAACATTCCAAAATTCACAACATAAGGGTACCAGAAGAAGAGAAAGAGTAAAAAATTGGAAATCTATTTGAAAAAAATAATGAAAGAAATTTTCCTTCCCTAATTTGGTGAAGGAAATAGACATGCAAGTCCAAGAAGCACAGAGTCCCAAAAAGGATGGATGCACAGAGGCTCACTCTAAGGCACATCATAAAATGCCAAAGGTTAAAGATTAAGACTGAATCTTAAAAGCAGCAAGAGAAAAGAAGTTAGTTACCTACAGGGAAGTTCCCATAAGACTGTCAGCTGATTTCTCAAAAGAAACTTTGCAAGCTGGAAGGATTAGCAAGAAATATTCAAAGTCATGAAAATCAGGGACCTATAGCCAAGATTACTTTATCCAGCAAAACTGTTATTTAGAATTGAAAGGCACATAAAGAGCTTCCCAGACCAGAAAAAACTAAAGGAGTTCATCATCAACAAACCATTATTATGTGAAATGTTAAATGGACCTATTTAAAATAAAGAAGAAGTTCAAAACTATGAACGATAAAATGGCAATAAATACATATATGTTAACAATTAAATCTAAAAAAAAAGCTAAACAAACAAGAAGAATAGAGACAGAATCATGGATATGATGAGCATTTTGATGGTTGCCAGATGGGAAGGGGGTTTGGGGAAAGGGGTGAAGGGGTGAGGGGATTAAGAAGTACAAACTGGCAGTTACAGAGTAGCCATGGGGATGTAACCTACAGTATAAGAAATGGAGTAGCCAAATAACTTATACTCATGACCAGTGGACATGTCACAGGTATGGGAATTATTTGAGGGAGTGGGGTGCTGTTGGGGTGGGGAGGGCAAAGCAGGAAAAGTTGGGACAATTGTAATGTTATAATCAATAAAATATAATTTAAAAAATTAATTAGATAAATTGTAGATATATAGTACATCTCCAGGGCAATGATTTAAAAATATTTATGCCCTTGCTGGTGTGGTTCAGTGGATTAGCACCAGCTTGCAAATGGAAAGGTCACGGGTTCATTTCCTAGACAGGGCTCATCCCTGGGTTGCAGGCCAATGTTTCTCTCTCTTTCTCCCTCCCTTCTCCTCTCTGTAAAGGTAAATAAATAAAAATCTTTTAAAAATAAAATAGAAAAATATTTAAGCATAATTTATATACTAAGAGAGGAAAGAAAATGGAATTATATGAAACACTCAATTAAAACCCAAGAAGGCAGAAAATGACTGGATGACAAAAAGAAAAAAATGAAGAAAAGAACAATTTAATTAAAAACAGTTATAAATATAATATTTATTAATGGAACTACAATAACCACTTTAAATGTGAGTGGTCTAAATATACCAATTAAAAGGCAGAGCCTATCAAGGTGGATAAAATAACAGGACCCCACTCTATGTTGTCTACAAGAAACCTTTATAATTTCAATATAAAGTACAGGCTAACTGTAAAAAGATGGAGAGAGATATACCATGCTAACACTGACTAAAAGCAAACTACAGTAGCTATGCTAATCTCAGGCAAATTATCTCCTGCAATATCTTGGAAAGTACTGCTCATGCCAATCAGGCCCACAGCTCTGGGAGAAGTGTTTGAGAAAAGTCAGAAAGTTTATGTGTTGACTGCTTTTTCTGCCTTTATCTAAGTTATATGAGATGAATCCAGGCAAGCATTAGCCAGCTTGAAAGCAGAGTGAAATGGAATATGTTTCCACCAAGGAGGTTTTGTAAATGCTTTCTCTTGTGTACTTTACCAGACAATGGGAGCCAGCCAGATTAACGTCTGGTTGCTTTCCAATACAAGCTTACTTTTTCATGTGGCCTTAGGGTATCCATCATAATACTTTCAGTGTGGTTTCATGTCATGTATCAACCAGTGAGTAAGACAGGAGATTCTTCAGGCATAAGAACACTTCTTTTTCAGACAAGACATATGGCTATAGTTATTTCACAAGCAACTGAATGGAAAGAAATATACCAAAAATGTATTAAAAATGCAGCCCTGACCGATGTGGCTCAGTTGGTTGGGTGTCATCCAGTAAAAAGTGAGGGGTCACAGGTTCGATTCTCGGTCAGGGCGCATGCCTGGATTGGTGGACAAGTCCCTGGGATTGATGTTTCTCTCACACATCGATGTTTCTTTCCCTTTCTCTTTCCCTTTTTTATATAAAAAGACTGCACAGGCTGGCCTTCAAGAACCTGTAATTCTTCAACCTCTAAAGCCCAGAGTCCCGACAACTTAATCTACATGAGAACATATTCTTCAATAACACTGCAGATGTGGCTACAGAGGATAATCAGTGGAAGAACCCTCCAGAGGCAAAGCCAAAGACCGCAGAGGATGACGGGCATGGATATTCTTTGGCAGAGTCAGGGTCTAATGGAGAAATACTTTTCATTGCCAGGTCAGGGAGCTTTTAATCTCAGTGGGCATTACATCATTGCAGTAATCCAATGATTGCTGTTTCCCTCCCTTTCTCTTTCTAAAAGAGGATTTTTATAATCTTGTTCTTAATTCATCACTCTCTTTTTGATGGATAGAGGTGGGGAGGACAGATAACTTGTTTCTCAGTAGATGCTCACCTGAAAGAGTCACAAGTAGTCACGGTGAGGGGAATGCATAACACTCAGAGTTCCTAGATTTTTAAGAGAATGGAGAGGCCAGATGCAATTTTGTGTTGTTTCATTTGATCAGAGGAAAAGTGTTTTTTATGTGTAGGAAGAAAAAGAGTGAGCAGGACATTAGGGTGATCTGTGGGTGGATTTCACCTGAGACTGCTAGTTGCCTGTTTGTTTGCATTCTCCCCTCTTCCTTTAGCAATAGAATTACCCAAATTTTAGATTAGCACGCAGCCATTCAGCCAAGACTATATTTCTCAGCCTCATTTGCACCTGGGTTTGACCATGTGACTTGGTTCTAGCTAATGGGATGTAAAAAAAGAAATCATACATACTATATTTGGGCTACAAAAAATTAGGCAAGCACTCCCCCACCCCAGTCTTTGTTCTTTTCTCTCTTCCCAGTGGCCAAGAGGTTGATAGGCATCAAATGCTAAAGCAGCCATCTTAGATGACCAGAAAGCAGCCATGGTGGAGGAGAAAATAGACCGAGTCTGAGTCCCCAACACCTCATACCTGCCATAGCAGCCCCAGAGTGCTTATGTTCACACTGTGACAGAAAGGGAAATAAAATTACTTCATGCTGATTTGGTTCTTTGCTACAGCAACTCAAACTTATTGCCTAATTAATACAGGTATATAATCAAGTATCATATCTCAATGTATTATAATTATTTTAATTATGATTCTTTTTATTATAAGTAGCTAATTAGTAATAGTAATAGTATCAGCTAATAATAACATGTAGAAAGTCTCTACTGTAACCAAGGGCTGGAAGTTCAGCCAACCCTTGCAGGATCTAAAATAAGAAACATAGAAGCCATCAGTAACTGAGGTTCCTCTTAGCTCTGCCTCTGCAATCTAGTTTCCTCTACTTTGGTTGCTACATGATCAAACATGATTGATCTGGCCCCAATTTTGCATCATGTTCTAAGCAAGACAGACTGGGACCTCAGTCCTAATTTCAGAGTTACCATGATAGAGAATCTAACCCAGCTTTGTCTTGGGTCCACTAATTTAAGATTGATAGTGAAGGAGAAAGATCTCAGAAAGGCTGGTGTCCGTTCTATAGAAAAACCATGAGTCTAATATGTTATTAATTTACATGTTTCTCTTCTGTATTATGCTTTGTTTTTAAGGCTGTGGAGAAACAGGAACTCCCATTCATTGCTGGTGGAAATGCAAATTGGTATAACCATTGTGAAGTAGAATTTGGCAATATCTAACAAAACCATGCTTGTCATTCTTGACATAAAAATTGTACTTCTAGGAAGTTTTCCCCAAGATACACCTTCAATAATATAAAAATACATGCACAAGATTGTTCATTGCAACACTATTTGTAATTGCTGTCTAAATGCCCAAATGTAACTATATAAAATAACTGAAGTATGGTACAATACATGGAGTACTATAAAACTATATAAAAAATACAATGATATCTATCAACTAATATGGAGTAATTTCCAGAATATATTCTTAAGTAAAAAAAAAGAAAGTTACAAAACAGTATCTATAGCAGCAATTCTAAAAATGTAATCCACACACACCTGTGGGGGCCCTGAGACACTTTCAGGTACTCCATGAGATTATTAGATTTTCCTAATAATACTAAGCCATATTTTGCCTTTTTTTCATTGCATTGATGGTGAAAAGGAATGAGGCTAAAAACTATTGAGGCCATCGCAAATCAAGGTTGTGGCAAACTCTTTACCACAACCAAACTCATTGGTTCAAGAAAAAAAAATATTTCACTTAATTATGTCCTTAATGAAGTAGTAAAAATTAGTAATTTTATCAAAACTTGATCTGAATACATGTTTTTTTAATATTCTGTATTTCTAAATGGAAGTACACATGAAGCACTTCTGATACAGGGTATGAGATAGTTATCTCAAGGAAAAGTACTTCTGCTATTCTTTGAGTTACAAGCTGAGCTAACCACTTTTTTATGGAACAACAGTCTTACTTGAAATAACAACTGATAGACAAACTATTGTTATTCAGATATGGGTGTTTGACTTTTTTTTCTCAAATATGAATGAAGTGAGTCTATTATTTCAGGTAAAACAACTGATAGTATATGTTGCTAATGGTAAAATTCAACTTTCAAGAAAAAAATAGAATTTTGAAAAAGTGCCATCCAATACTGTGAGCTTTTAAGCTTTCTTGTATTTAAAGACTTCTCTGATGGGGTTAGAGACGATTTCAAATCAAGTAATCTTAGATACTGTACAATAAAACATGTAAACATTTGAAATACCTACAAATTTCAGTGAATTATTATTTTCCAAATGACCAAAGCATGTTATAAAATCATGCATGGCAAAGTATAAGATATATCAATGGATTTTATTGTAACAGTTTACAAAGTTCATTGACATGGTTTCAGATTGCACACTGCAATCAATATTTAAGAAATTAATGCTATTGAGTTTTAGGGTTAGTACCAAAGACACAATTATCTGAAAAGACTTAAAATACTCTTCCCTTTTCCAACTACATATCTGTTAGTGGCCACATGTTCATTATGTACTTCTACCAAAATAATATACTACAAGAGATTACTTGAAGAAATAGATTGTCACTTCTGGCCAATATGGAGGCATAAGTAGATATATTTTCCCTCCTCACATAACTAAAATAAAGACAACAACAAATTTAAAGACAAAAAATAACCAGAACTGCCAGAAAATTGAACTGTATGGAAGTCCAACAACCAAGGAGTTAAAGAAGAAATATTCATTCAGAGCAGTAGGAGGGGTGTGGTAGGATGGGCAGCTGGGGTGGAGAGGACTTGCAGCAAGGTGGCAGCTGGCAGACTGGAGAAGGCAATGACTGGTGGAGCAGGTGGTCCCACATTTGCATGTGGATAAACTGAGAGGGACAACTGGAAAGTAAGACAGATTGCGAAACCTAGGGTCCCAGTGTGGGGAAATAAAGCCTCAAAACCTCTGACTGAAAAAACCTGTGGGGGTTGAAGTGGCAGGAGAAACTCCCAGTCTCAAAGGAAGGTTTGTTGGAGGGACCCACAGGACCTTAGAATGTACACAAAACCACCCACCTTGGAATCAGCAACAGAAGGGCCCAATTTGCTTATGGGTAGCAGAAGTGACTGAAAGCCAGCAGAGAGCTGAGCAAGCAGCATTGTTCCCTCTTGGACCCCTCCCTGACATACACACCACAAATGGATCTACCCTGGCCAATACCTAAGTCTCTGCCCCTCTACATAACAGGCACACAGAGACAAAAAAAATATGGCCCAAATAAAAGAACAGATCAAAGCTCCAGATAAAAATACAACTAAGTGATGAAGAGATAGCCAGCCTATCAGATGCAGAGTTCAAAACACTGGTAACCAGGATGCTCACAGAAATGACTGAGTATGGTCACAAAATAGAGGAAGAAGTAAAGGCTATGTAAAGTGAAATAAAGGAAAATGTACAGGGAACCAACAGTGAAGGGAAGGATACCAGAACTCAAATCAGCAGTTAGGAACTGAAGGAAGAAATAAGCATTCAACCAGAACAGAATGAAGAAACAAGAATTCAAAAATACAAGGAAAGGCTTAGAAACCTCCTGGACATCTTTAAATGTTCCAACATCTGAATCATAAGGGTGCCAGAAGGAGAAGAGGAAGAGCAAGAAATTGAAAACTTTTTTGAAAACATAATGAAGGAGAACTTCCCTAATCTGACAAAGGAAATAGACTTCCAGAAAGTCCAGGAAGCTCAGAGAGTCCCAAAGAGGTTGGACCCAAGGAAGCACACACCAAGGCACATCATAATTACATTACCCAAGATTAAAGAGAAGGAGAGAATCTTAAAAGCAGCTAGAAAAAAGGAGCCCCAGCTGATGTAGCTCAGTGGATTGAGCATGGGCCTGTGAACCAAAAGGTTACCAGTTTGATTTCCAGTCAGTGCACATGCCTGGGTTGTGGGCCAGGTCTCCAGTATGGGGCACTTGAGAGGCAACTACACATTGATATTTCTTTCCCTTTCTTTCTCCCTCCTTTCCTCCTCTCTAAAAATAAATAAATAAATAAAATCTTTTTTAAAAAAGAGAGAGAAAAGGAAATAGTTACCTACAAAGGAGTGTCCATAAGACTGTCAGCTGATTTCTCAAAAGAAATCTTACAGGCAAGAGTGACTGGAAAGAAGTATTCGAAGTCATGAAAGGCAAGGACCTATAATGAAGATTACTCTATCCAGCAAAGCTATCATTTAGAATGGAAGAGCAGATAAAGTGCTTCCAAGATAAGGTCAAGTTAAAGGAGTTCATCATCACCAAGTTCTTATTATATGGAATGTTCAAGGGACTTACCTAAGAAAAAGAAGAAGATCAAAAATGCAAACAGTAAAGTGTCAACAAACTCACAACTATCAACAACTGAATCTAAAAAAACAAAAATGAACTAAGCAAACAACTAGAACAGGAACAGAATCACAGAAATAGAGATCAGTTGGACAGTTATCAGTGGGAAGGGGGAGGGGAGAGAATGAGGGAAAAGATACAGGGAATAAAAAGCATAAATGGTAGGTACAAAATAGACAGGAGGAGGTTAAGAGTAGTATAGGAAACAGAATTCAAAGAACTTATATGTGCAACCCATGGACATGAACTTAGTGGGGGGAATGATGGTGGGAGGGTGTCTACCAGGCATAGGGAAATAAAGGGGAGAAAAAATGGGACAACTGTAATAGCATAATCAATAAAATATATTTAAAAAAGAAACAGATTGAGAATCTAGCCATATTCTATTAAATTAGACAATTAAGGAAATTTTTAAAAATGTAAATCAATTTCTGCCCTGGCTGGCGTAGCTCAGTGGATTGAGTGCGGGCTGGGAACCAAAGTGTCCCAGGTTCGATTCCCAGCCAGGGTACATCCTGGGTTGCAGGCCATAACCCCCAGCAACCACACATTGATGTTTCTCTCTTTCTCTCTCTCTCTCTCTCTCTCTCTCCCCCTTCCCTCTCTAAAAAAAAAATAAATAAATAAAATCTTTAAAAAAATGTAAATCAATTTCTTTTATTTTTTGTTTGAGAAAGTGCAGTTATTTTCATAAAAATGTTTACATTTCAGGAGCTTATTGTTGTTAATTTTAAGTAAACTAATAAACATTTTTATAATTTCTCAATTTTAATTTCTAATGCATTAAATATATAGATATAGTCCACATAAACAAAAACTTTGTGGTTCTTCAGTAACTTTTAATAGTCTGAAGAGGCCTAGAGACTTAAAACTTTGAGAACTGCTGATCTAAATGTACTACCTATTGTATAATAAAGAAATATACATATACATCTTTTCTTTCTTTTTCTTTTTTTTTTTGTAAAATCAAAACAGAAAGGGAACACTACCAACCAATGATGTTGGTGACTGTATGATGAGAAGAGCTTGCAGGAGTGACACTTCTCTAGATAAATAAACCGTCCAATTAGTACTGATTTTGGAACCACACTAATGTTTTAAATACCAAAAAGGAATAATAAAACCAAAAGGATGAGGAGGAACTATAAAATGGTATATAAATTATAACTGATTTCAATATAACAACAGTCACACTGAAAAGGGTAGAAAATACAGCTAACTCAAGTAACTTTTTAAGAATATTTTTAAATTTATTTTTTAGAGAGAGAGGGAGGGAGGGAGAGAGGGAGAAAAACATCAATGTGCGGTTGCCTCTTGTGCACCCCCAGAAAGGGGCCTGGCCTGTGACCCAGGCATGTGCCCCAAGTGGGAATTGAACCTGTGACCTTTTGGTTTGCAGGCCGGCACTCAATCCACAGAACTACACCAGCCAGGGGTCAAGTAACTTTTAAACTCAGTATTTTGACCTTATACCCTCAGACTAAAGAAAAAAAATAAATGGATACTGAATTATAATAGTAAGTTTGTTCTTTGCAGAGACATGTCTGGTATATCCTAGGACTGAACAAGTACTAATTATCTTCAGAGTAATGGGAAACAGATTTCTCACTGTTAAAAAAGAGAATTACAACTGTGAAAGGTGGAAAGACTGAAGTGAGTCCTGTGGTGTTGGAATGAAATGTATCAGTGTGAATGCAAGGTTTTCAACGTATAGACACGGGGGTGTGAGTGTGTGGGTGCACGTGTGCATTCCACCTCTGTCCACTGAGAGGACCCAGAAGTAATGATACTCCAGCAGTAATAAGCACATGTGGAACCCATATCTTAGTTTCTAAATACTGTTCTATACTGAAAATGACTAGGGCTTTTGGAGAAATGATTGGTTCCAAATCTGGGGCAGGGAAAATCATTGTGAGCCTGGAAAGTCCTCAAAGAACAAGGGAGTTGAATCAAAAGGACAAGGAGATCAGTTTGAGGAACTCCCACTGGCCAAACATGAGACAATCTGAGCACCAACATAAATAATATTATAATAGTACATAATTAGTTATAATCCACTGAATAAAAGAGCTCCATAAATGCACAGGCATATAAATAAATAAGCAAATGGGAAAGGAGAAACTCTTCTGTACAGTAGAACACCAACAAGTAATAAAAAGAAATGATGGTGTTAGAAATCACCACTTGATAAATATATTAATATTTCATTCAAGCTATTATCATAATGGATTAGATACCATCTTTTAAAATTTTTTTTATCGATTGAATTTTAGAAGGAGAGGAAAGGTGAAAGAAAGGGAAAGAAACATCAATTTGTTGTTCCACTTCATTATGCATTCATCAGTTGATTCTTGTATGTGCCCTGACCAGGAATCAAACCTGCAAACTTAGCATATGAAGACAACATTTAACTAACTGAGTTACCAAGCCAAGGCTAGACACCATTTTAACAAGTAATCAAGGTTAACATTGCTCAGTAACGTAGAAATGTTCAACCACTGTGCTGCAAGAATTTTTAAAACATGCAATACCTGACTAGTTAGTCCGAGGCACTGATCTCTTTTCCTTAGATCGTCAAGTAAAAACATGACAACAGCCAGTGTAATAGCTGTCTGGTGCCCTGTCTTGAACCATAAATATGTAGATAATATAATAGAGTTGCATCTTATTGATCACACTGCATTATAAGGTTGCATCGATTGGTTAACTCTTGGTACCAGAAAACCTTATATACAAGTATAAGCACTTGACTTTTTAAAAAGTCATGCTGGAGCAGAAAGGGTAGGTAATTACCATTATTATTTTCTTTTGTGAATTAATCAGAATCACACCTATTTTTTGTCATAGCTGCAAACATATAATATTTTTTGGTATGCCACAGAATTTTAGTAATTAGTTTATGTGTGCCATAAGACAAAAAAAGCTGAAAATAGCTGTAGTAAAGGTAGAAGTCAACAGTGAAATTATCTGCCACCTAATATGATGCACTGAGGACATAATGTCACTTTTGTGATGTATCTGTCAAAAATGCACAGCCTCGATCTAAATATGAGGAAACATGAGACAATGCCAAAGTGAGGGTCATCCTAAAAATAACAGGTCTTTACTCTTCAAAAATGCCAAGGTCATGAATGACAAAGACAGACTGTTCCAGATTAAAGGAGACTAATGAGACAGGCCAACTAAATACAACATGTGATCCTGGATTGGCTCTTAGTCTAGAAATTTTTGCTTTCTTATGAAAGACATTATCTGACAACTAGCAAATTATGAATCTGGTCTGTATATTGAGTAATAGCAGAATATCAATGTTGGTTTCCTAATTTTGATAATTATGTAAGAGGATGTCCTTATTCTTAGAACCCAAGGGGCAGCATATCTGCAACTTATTATCAAATGATTCAGGAAAAAAAAAACATATATGTGGGAAGTGAATGTGTATGTGTGTGAATATAAAATAATGAACCAGCCCTGGCTGGTGTGGCTCAGTGGTTGAGTACCGGCCTGTAACTCAAAGGGTTGCTGATTTGATTCCCAGTCTAAGGCACAAGCCTGGGTTGTGGGCCAGGTCTCCAGTAGGGCCATGCGAGAGGCAACCACACGTTGATGTTTCTTTCCATCTCTTTCTCCTTCCCTTTCCCTTTCTAAAAAATAAATAAATAAAAACTTTAAAAAATAAAGTAAATAAATAAATACAATAGTGAACCAAATCTGTGGAATCTGGGCAGTGAAAAGTATATAAGAGTTCTTTGTACTATTCTTACTACTTTTTTTGTAATACTGAAATTACATCAAAATTAAACATCATAAAAGTAAATGAGGGAGTAAAGAAATTCTAGCATGTGTAATAACATGAATCAAGCTTGGAAACATTATGCTAAGTGAAATACCAGGCTCAAAAAGAAAAAATAGGGTAGAATTCAACTTATACAAGGGGCCTAGAAAGATCAAGCTCATAGAGACAGAAAGTAGAATAGGGGTTGTCAAGGGCTGGGAGAGGGAGGAATAGGGAGTTTTTGTTTAATGGGTGCAGAGTTTCAGTTTGGCAGGATGAAAAAAGTTCTGGAGCTGGTAATAGTTGATGATGGCTGCACAACAGTGTGAATGTACTCAGTACCACTGAATTGTACACTTAAAAAATAAAAATAAAAAATACAATAAATATTAAATCAACAATAATAATAATGGTAATCTTTACATTATGTATTCTTACCACACATACAAAAAAAGTAAATGAGGATTGACAGCCACAGATTTATGCTTTAGCCCCACAGCATCACCCCCGCTTCCCCAGAACTGACTACAACTGCAGTTTCATCCTACAAAAGCATTTAAGAACCAGAGATCTTGTAACATCTTGCCAATCAAAGTGAGAACAGCCTATTTAAATAATAGTGATAAGCTGGCTCAGGAGGTAATTTTAATTACTACAGTAGTTGGCCAACAGCCTGTTTGCAGGGTAACACTTCCCAAAGATGCTGGTGACACTGAGAAATCACGCATTTTGCAAGCCTTTTTCTTTTGCACTCTGTGACCTTTACAGTGTGAACAGGAAAAATAAAGCAAAGTAAAATAGCTGAGTTACGCAGTTTAAGTTCTGGCACCAGCCTGACCTGAAGTGGGTTCACATACTCACCTAGGTTACTCATGGTTTTATAGTATAAGCAATGGTAAAGTATTTTCTATACTTTTAAGAATTTGTAGTACAATGTCAAATATCAGGCACAATAAATTTTGTCTTATTTTTCGACAAATGTAAAATACCAAGTGAAAAAATCACTTCCGTTTTCACAGGCACAATGAAATTTCAGGGCTTTAATTTTTAAACCCTATTAATCAGACTCTGCCTCTAATTCATTCTGCAGAAAACTGCAAAGTTCATCTTCCTAAAGTGTTGTAAAATTGTCATCATTTCCCACAGAATAAGGCCCTGACCCTGCCTCAGTATAGTCATTTGACCTTAATATGCCTTTTGAGGTTTCCCTTCTATGATTCCCTCCTTCTGTAACCATCAGATTAGTCCACCAAATCTTAAAATAAACCCCCAGAAAGTGTAACTGGGGATCAAAGAGTACAGCCAAGACTTTAGATATACATTGTTGTCCGCTCACCAGCTTTGAACAAAAGGGTTCTTTTTCCTCACATTTTTATCAACTCCACTTCCTTCAGTTTTTGAAATTCACTGAACTACTCCTCTTTTCTCCTCCTTTGAACTCCTGGCACATTCATCTACTTTGCATACTTCACACAAACCAGCTTAAAACTTTGCAAACAGAATCCACTCAAGAATATTAGTCAGTATCTGTCAAGTGAATAATATCACTATTTCAGTTCATGTGTAAAACCTATAATTGTACCTACAGCCAGGTGCCGAGGATAGGCAGCTTTTTTTTCTTTAACTGAAGAAATAACACCCATTGCCTTTTATGATGATAAAAGTGAAAGAATTCAAGCTCATTGCAAAAAATTTGCAAGAGAGTAAGAAGCCATATCCCCTTAACCCCAGCATAGGCATTATTTACATTTAAGGCTACAAATAGGCAATCTTTTTTTTTAATCGTTGTTCAAGTACAGTTTTCTGTCCTTCACTCCCATCCCAGCCCACCCACCCATCCTTCTCCACCTCCCTCCCAATTCCACCCTCCCCGAGTTTTTGTCCGTGTGTCCTTTATATTTGTTCCTGTAAACCCTTCCGATTCTCCCTTGAAATTCCCTTCACTCTCCCCTCTCCCCTCTGGTCACTGTCAGCCTGTCCTCTATTTCAGTGTCTTTGGCTATATTTTGCTTGTTTGTTTGTTTTGTTGTTTAGGTTCCTGTTAAAGGTGAGATCATATGGTATTTGTCTTTCACCGCCTTGCTTATTTCGCTTAGCGTAATGCTTTCCAGCTCCTTCCATGCTGTCGCAAGGAGAAGGAGCTCCTTTTTTCTTTCTGCTGCATAGAATTCCATTGTGTAAATGTACCATAGTTTTTTGATCCATTCATTTACTGATGGGCACCTAGGTTGCTTCTAGCACTTGGCTATTGTAAATTGTACTGTTATGAACATTGGGCTGCATAGGTTCTTTTGGATTGGTGTTTCAGGGTTCCTAGGATATAATCCCAGCAGTGGAATTGCTGGGTCAAAAGGCAGATCCATTTTTAGTATTCTGAGGAAATACCATGCTGTTTTCCATAGTGGTTATACCAGTCTTCAATCCCACCAACAGTGCACTGGGGTCCCCTTTTCTCCACAACCTCTCCAACACTTGTTTGCCGCTTTGTTTATGATGGCCATTCTGACTGGTGTGAAGTGGTATCTCATTGTGGCTTTAATTCGCATCTCTCTGATAGCTAGCGATATTGAACATTGTTTCATATGTCTTTGGATCCTCTGTGTGTCCTCCTTGGAGAAGTGTCTGTTCAAGTCCTTTGCCCATTTTTTAATTGGGTTGCTTGTCTTCTTAGAGTGAAGTCATGTAAGTTCTTTATATATTTTGGAGATTAAACCCTTGTCTGAGGTATCATTGGCAAATATGTTTTCTCATACAGTTGGTTCCCTTTTTAGTTTAGTACTGTTTCCTTTACCCATGCAGGAGCTTTATATTTCGATGAAATCCCATTTGTTTATTCTTTCCTTTATGTCCCTTGCTCTAGGGGACATATCAATAAAAATGTTGCTATGTGAAATATCTGAGATTTTCCTGCCTATGTTCTCCTCTAGGGCTTTAATGGTGTCACTACTTAAATTTAAATCTTTTATCCACCTTGAATTTATTTTTGTGTATGGTGTAAGTCAGTGCTCGAGTTTCATTTTTTTGCAAATAGCTGCCCAGTTCTCCCAATGCCATTTGTTGAAGAGGCTATTTTTACTCCATTTTATGTTGCTGCCCCCTTTGTCAAATATTAATTGACCATACAGACTTGGGGTTATTTCTGGGCTCTCTGTTCTGTTCCACTGGTCCATGTGCCTGTTTTTATGCCAGTACCAGGCTATTTTGATTACAGTGGCCTTGTAATACAGTTTAGTATCAGGTATTGTGATCCCTCCTACTTTACTTGTCTTTCTCAAAATTGCAGCAGCTATTCTGGGTCATTTATGGTTCCATATAAATTTTTGAAGTGTTTGTTCTACATCTGTGAAATATGCCATTGGTACTTTAATAGGTATTGCATTTAATGTGTACATTGCTCTGGGTAGTATGGACATTTTGATGATGTTAATTCTTCCAATCCATGAACACAGTATATGTTTCCATTTGTTTGTGTCTTCCTTGATTTCTTTCTTCAGTGTTATGTAGTTTTCTGAATATAGGTCTTTTACCTCTTTGGTTAGGTTTATTCCTAGGTATTTTATTTTTCTTTTTGCTATATCAAATGGGATTTTTTTCTTGATTTCTGCTTCTGCTGTTTCATTGTTGGTATACAAAAATGCCTTTGATTTCTGAATATTGACTTTGTATCCTATTGTTTTGCCAAATTCATTTATTAGTTCAAGCAGTTTTTTTGCCAAGTCTATAGGATTTTCTATGTACACTATCATGTCATCTACAAACAGCGACAGTTTTGTTTCTTCCTTTCCAATTTGGATGCCTTTTATTTCCTTTTCTTGTCTGATCGCTGTGGCTAAAATTTCCAATTCTATATTGAATAAAAGTGGTGAAAGCAGACAACTTTGTCTTGTTCCTTATCTTAGTGGAAAAGATTTTAATTTTTGCTCATTGAGTATGATGTTGGCTGTAGGTCTCTCATATATGGACTTTATTATGTTGAGGAATGCTCCCTCTATTCCCACTTTGCTGAGTATTTTTATCATAAATGGGTGCTGTACCTTATCAAATGCTTTTTCTGCATCTATTGATATGATCATGTGGTTTTTGTCTTTGCTTTTGTTTATGTGATGTATTACATTTAGTGATTTGTGAATATTGTACCACCCTTGCATCCCTGGGATGAATCCCACTTGGACATGGTGTGTGATCTTTTTAATGTATTGTTGGATGTGGTTTGCCAATATTTTGTTGAGGATTTTAACATCTATGTTCATCAGCAATATTGTCCTGAAGTTTTCTTTCTTTGTTGTGTCTTTATCTGGTTTGGGGATTAGGATGATGCTGGCCTCATAAAAAGAGTTTGGGAGTCTTCCATCATTTTGGATTTTTTTTAGAATAGTCTGTGAAGGATAGGGGTTAGCTCTTCCTTAAATGCTTTATAGAATTCTCCTGTGAAACCATCTAGTCCAGGGCTTTTGAGTGTTGGAAGTTTTTTGATTACTGCTTGAATTTCATTTGCTGTTATTGGTCTATTCAGGCTTTCTGCTTCTTCTTTATTGAGTTTTGGAAGATTATATTTTTCTAGAAATTTGTCCTTTAGGTTTTCAAATTTCTTGGCATACAGTTCTTCGTAGTAATTTCTTACAATCCTTTGTATTTCTGTGGCGTCAGTTGTAATCTCTCCTCTTTCATTTCTGATTGTGTTTATTTGGGTCTTCTCTCTTTTTTTCTTGATGAGTCTGCTTAAAGGCTTGTTTATTTTGTTTATCTTTTCAAAGAACCAGCTCCTGGATTCTGTGATCCTTAGAATTGTGCTTTTAGTTTCTATGTCATTTAATTCTGCTCTCATCTTGGTTATTTCCTTCCTTCCACTTGCTCTGGGCTGTCTTTGTTGTTGTTCCTTGAGTTCTTGTAGACGTAGGGTTAGGTTGTTTGTTTGAAATGTTTCTATCTCTTTTAGGAAGGCCTATATCGCTATGAACTTCCTTCTCAGGACTGCCTTCTCTGTGTCCCATAAGATTTGTGTTGTTGTGAGTTCATTTTCATTTGTTTCCAGAAACCTTTTGATTTTTTCCCTAATTTCATTCTTGATCCATTCATTGTTTAATAGAATGCTATTTCATCTCCATGATTTTGAGTGTTCTGGGGTTTTTTTCCTTGAGGTTGATTTCTAGTTTTAGTCCCTTGTGATCCCAGAAAATGCTTGGTATGATTTCAATTTTCTTGAATTTGTTGAGGCTTGTTTTGTGTCTTATCATGTGGTCTATCTTTGAAAATGTTCCATGTGCATTTGAAAAGAATGTATATTTAGCTTCTTTGGGATGAAGGGATCTATGTATATCAGTTAAGTCCATTTCATCTAGGGCATTGTTCAATGCCACAATATCTTTGTTGATATTTTGTTTGGAAGATCTGTCCATTTTTGACAGTGGGGTGTTAAAATCCCCCACTATAATTGTGTTGCTGTCAATATCATTCCTGAAGTCCTCTAAGATTTTCTTTATGTATTTGGGTGCTCCTATGTTGGGCACATATATATTTACAATGTTTATGTCTTCTTGGTGGATTCTTCCCTTGAGTATTATGAAGTGACCTTCTGGGTATCTCTTTATGGCCCTTTTTTTGAAGTCTATTTTGTCTGATATGAGTATTGCTACCCCAGCTTCTTTTTCTTGTCCATTTGCTTGGAAAATTTGTTTCCAGCCCTTCACTTTCAGCCTGTGTAGATCTTTTGTCCTGAGGTGGGTATCTTGTAGGCAGCATACATGTGGGTCACTTTCTTGTCCAGTCAGCTATTCTATGTTTTTTGATTGGAGCATTTAGTCCATTTACATTTAAGGTTATTATTGATAGGTACTTATTCATTGCCATTTACGTACCTGTGTTCCTCTCTCTCTCTCTTTTCCTTCCTTTCCTTAAAGAAAAATGTGGACTGCTTCACAAATTTGCATGTCATCCTTGCACAGGGGCCACGCTAATCTTCTCTGTATCGTTACAATTTTAGTATATGTGCTGCCAAAGCAAGCACCAAATAGGCAATCTTGATGCAACAGATGAAGCTGAATCTTAGAAGTATACAATTTTATTTTTGTTTTGTTTTGTTTCTGTGGACTTTAAAATAATGTCTGAAGCGGATGTAGATTAAGTGTGGGTCTAGAGGACCCCAGGTAAAAGAAAATACACCTTCAGTTTTACTAACTTGAAAGGAAGAGTACAAGTTCTTTTTTGCATGCCTGCAAAATTTCTCAGCTCTATTTCTCAAGAACAATTAATACCTGGGGCTGACTACTCTGTGTGAGTAGGGATGGCAAGGGGCAAGATGACGCATTCTAATCTTACTGCTAAATCAACGAGGAATGAATGGAAATTTCCCATTTCAGTATTTTAAGTTTTTTATTTCTAGCTTAGACCATCTATTAGCAGTTAAAGATTCTTTAACAATAACTTAAGTTTTCCTTACACAACTTGAAGATGAACAAACAAAATTTATGTTTTTTCTGGACTACATTTTATTTTTGCATTTTTTATGCAGAAATGATTTGATTACAATTTGGAAAATAATAAGAGATGAATTTTGGGTGGTGGGTGAGGAAGAACTAGGAAGAGCAAGAGTATGTTTAAGTTCTATTAGAGAGGAATCTATTTCTAGACAACACTGTTAGTATGAAAAATGGGGACATTATTTTGTGAATTGGCTTTCAAAGCTACACAGAAGGACTTGTATTTCAAACTGAGGACATCTCAAGAATTCTTTGGGACTCAACAAAATAATGATGACACAGGCAAAGCAAAGCACTATGGTTACAGAATCATTAGTCCTTTTGGAAAACATACTTTTTGATCAGACAAATAAGAAGTGACAAGTGACTAATCAAGTAGAAGTCTGTGTAGGCTTTGCTGTATTCTTTCCCATAAGAAACTGTTAGGATGAACATATTTTATTAGATGAAAGCCAAGTGAACTTAACTCAAGAAATGTAGACCCCATTTTTCAAACAGTTGTTTCAGTCAGTTTTTTAAACTACCGGTAAATGGGATTCTTGTGAAATACAAAATATTTAGGACAAATCAAAGATTTGTGATTTCCAATGAGGGATAATGTCTCAAAAAGTTATGAGAGAGAGAGGACAAGAGAGGAAGGAAAGAAGGAAACAAAAGGGAGGGGAGAGAAAAGGAGGGGAGGAGACGGAAGGGAGAAGGAAAAGATAGCATCAAATAATCTACCTGACAATTCTACTTTTACAAACCTAATGGTCAGAATGTTTTGTCTTAAAACTTTGTATTAAGTTTCATTTGTGTTTTTATATTACCATCAAGCAGTTCTGGCTGGAAATAACTCCTTACTGGATGTATCAAATTTTAAAAAATTATATTTATTGATTATGCTGTTACAAAGTTGTCCTGACTTTCCACGTTTAGCCCCACCCACCAAGCAACACCCACTCCCCAAGGCAATCGCCTCCCCAGTAATTGTTCATGTAAATACCTCATGCAAGTAAGTTCTTTGGCTACTCCATTACCTATACTACATTGTACATCCCCATGGCTATTCTGTAACTACCTATTTATACTTCTTAATCCTCTCACCTCTTTACCCACTGTCCCACACACCCCTTCCATCTGGCAACCATCAAAACACTCTCCATATCCATGATTCTGCCTCTGTCATTCTTGTTTGCTTTGTTTGTTTTTTAGATTCAATTGTTGATAGACTGCCATTTTATTGTTCATAGTTTTGATCTTCTTTTCCTTAATTAATTCCCTTTAACATTTCACATAATAGTGATTTCATGATGATGAACTTCTTTAGTTTTTTCCTGGCCTGGGAAGTTCTTTATTGGCCCTTACATTCTAAATAATAGCTTTGCTGGGTAGAGCAATCTTGGCTGTAGGTCTTTGCTCCTCATGATTTTAAATATTTCTTACCAATCCCTTCTAGTATGCAAAACTTCTTTTAAGAAATCAGCTGACTGTCTTATGGGGGCACTGCTGTAGGTAACTAACTGCTTTTCTCTTGCTGCTTTCAAGAGGATTTAGGAAATTGTGAAGCATAAACAAAGACCAGTCATTCATATGGAAAAGAAACTTGGGTGGGCCCATAAATTGGGTTTTCAGGAGTCTCTGGGGAATCTCCAAAGTAAGTCAAACAGTGTTAGCCAGGTTGATGGAATCTGATATGACACCAGCTTACAGTCTCTGTGGGGGGGAAATTTAAAAACAGACAATGGCCTCTGCCTCACCTTGATGCCACACTTCTGTTTCTCCCTCTATACCATTGGTCCTTTCAAGGGGTTACCCTGGTGCCAGAGCTCAGAGGGAGTGAGTCTGAGTAGGTGAGTCCATGTGTGGGTTCTTCAAGAGGAACTGCTTTGGCTCCAGCAGTGTCTTCCACTGACTCAATTCCCCTGGTTTGTGCAGTCAGAAGTTGTAGGAACTTATCTTCCTGGCACTGGAACCATGGCCTAGTGGACCTGGTGTGGGGCTGGGGACTCCTGCTCCTGAGATATCCCTCCCGAATTTTTATCCACCACACATGGGTGAAGGATCAGCCAGATCTGTATATGCGCCCCTCGTACCAGTCTGGATGGATGTGGTTCTTTAATTCCATAGTTGGCAGACTTCCATTCAGCTCGATTTCTGATGGTTCTGAGTGATGCTTGTTCTCTATTTTAGTTGTAATTTTGATGTGGTTGTGTGAAAAGGCAAGCCATGTCTGCCTATCCTGCCATCTTGACTGGAAGTCTATAAATCTTTCTTGACTTTACTCTTTCCATCTCCTCATTCTTGTTTCACACACAGGAGAAGGAAATAATTGGCTTTTATAGTTTTTTTGTAGCTGTTTATTTTTAAAAGTATTCTTTTTTACAGTTAGTGAAGTAAAACAGTATTTATAGAGAACTCAAAGTGAGGTAGTGATTTGGTGAACATATTTCCTGAAAAAAAAATGAGGGCAAATAGTCTGACAAAATCAAATAGAAGAAATGAAAATAAATATTTGAGGGTTGGCTGACCAAAAAGAAAATTTACCTCAGTTTTTGGTCTAAAAGAGGCTAATAAAACTAAAAGCCTTAAAGTACCTTCTGAAGATAAAATATAATTGTTCCCTTTGGAATGAAGAAAATGTTTAACCATAAGAAACAAAATTAGCCCTGGCTAGTGTGGCTCAGTGGATTGAGCACTGGACTGAACCAAAGGATCGCTGGTTCAATTCCCAGTTAGGGCACATGCCTGGGTTGCAGGCCAGGTCGCCAGTAGGGGGCGCTCAAGAGGCAACCACACATTGAATATTTCTCCTTTGCCCTCTCTAAAGATAAATAAATGAAATATCTTTTTTTTTTTTTTTTAAAGAAACAAAATTAGCTAGAGGAGGATCAATAGGGCACAATTCTGGGACTTTTTGGCTCTCTTGTAAATAAATCATTTATACTAGGGAGTAAGGAATTACTGACACAGTAAGACAAAACATTAGCTATATGAGTATATCAAGAAATGAAATGATGGCTGGGATTTGCTTCAAAATGATACAGCACCCCTTGTTGGTGTGGCTCAGTGAATTCAGTGTCCGCCTGCAAACCAACAGGTTTCCACTTCCATTCCCATCAGGGCACATGCCTAGGTTATAGGCCAGGTCCCCAGTGGGGCATGTGCCATAGGCAGCTGATTGATGTTTCTCTTCCTCTCTTTCTCCTTCCCTTCCAACTCTCTAAAAATAAATAAAAGTTTTTTAAAAATCAAAATAATACAGTAGAGAAGGATGTGTGTGAGGGTATAGATGAAGCAAGAGTAGCCATGGGTTAATAATTGTTGAGGCTAGATGATGAGTATGTGGGGATTCATTATATTAGGATCTCCACTGTTAGATATAAATCAATCCATAATAAAAAGTGAAAAAGCAAAACAAACAAAGGCATTCTGTGCATAACAAAGCCCTTATTTCTGAGGTCACTTGGCTATTTTTAAAGTTTTTAAAAAATAAAATTGATTCAGATCTAGTAGACGTGTGTGAGTTGTTGCCAAACTGAAACAGAAGGGGAGCAAAAAATCTGGACAGATTTAGACACCTACTTTACCTGTGAGGAGTAGCCCTGCTAATCCACTCTGAAAATGAATTGCTGAGGAGAGCTTTCAAAATGAGTAAGAAAAATAAAATATGTACCTAAGTTTTAAAATTAAGGTACCAGTATATCCAAATAGCTTGGAAGTGAATATGTTTTCCTCCCTTTTAAGGTAGTATGGAAGAATTGTTTTGGCTTTTGCATGATACCCTGTGGAAGCCTGATGAAAACTCTGGGAGATAACAGATTTTTCCTCCTTTACTTAAATGCTCCATGCTTTTCGGGGGACATGATGACTCCACCCATATATTGATAACATTTATTAATTCATTTTATGGAAAAGCATCTTGCCCTATTTTTATATGTTGTAACGCTTGGCCAGTTTTCTGTAAAAATTGCCTGCATCAGAATTAACCTTTCCAATTTTGCAGATTTGGTCATCCAATACAACAATCTAAATGGTTTGACAGCTTTTGTTATTATTCCTTGTAAAAGGTGATGAATAATGAGCTCCAAGGGTGTCAATGGGGGGTTATTCACACTTGCTAATGATTAACTACCCCTGGCTCCTGAATTGGCTGCAGAGCCAATTCTAAAGGCCCCAAATACTTTGTCTAATTTTAAATCCCTGCTAGGGGGAGGCAGACATATAGAATTTGCAAAAATCCCCTCTACCTCAAGTCAGACTAAATGTATGATAATTGAGGATTGGTACATAAATAAGAACTATAGTTATAACTACATTTAGTTATTAAAAATGATGATGGTAGACCTGCCTTGCAAGAAATGTTAAAAGTTCTTTAGACAGAGGAAAATAAGATAGGCCAGCAAGTCAGGCCTACAAAAAGAAAAGGAAGAGTACAAAAGAATAAGAGAAAGTAAAATAAAGCGATGGTGTAGGCCCTCAGCCCCAGTCTGTGATCAGGCACTTGCCTTCTTCAACTTCACCCGGTATCTCTCTCTGTCCACCTCACATTTCAAGCTTGTACAAAATAGTAGATGAAAAAAATAGCCTCCTTCTCCTTCTCTTCCTCCAAGTGTAGCTGTTGTTAATATTTCCTTGAATATCATTCTAAAAATACAGGCATAAAATTTTTTACACCAAACAGAAAATACTATAGCATGCTGTACCTTGCTTAAAAAGAAAACAACCCTAATCAACATATATTAACCTTTCCATATCAGCTCAATCCAATTTACTTTGTTGTAATGACTGTTTTTATGTTTCTTTTTTAATGTTTTTATTTGGATTCCTTTTTTTGGTAAACTATCTGTCTATATCCTTTGCCCAACTTTTAAAAAACAGGGTTCTTCTTTCCTATGATTTTTATGAGCTCTTCATATATCAGGTAAGTTGGTCTGATGATGCCTGACATGCTGCAAGCACTTTTTCCCAGTTTCTTTGCTTTTGGAAATTTTATAAAATTTTTCAAGCATAGTTTTTTTAAAAAAAACACAATGCTTATAAACATTTATATACTTTATTACTTCTCAGTGTTGTGCTCTACTAGAAAGGCCTTCACCATTCCAAGATCATATTCATGCCCCCATACCATCAACATTTTGGACGTGATAACTGTTGTTGTGGAGGTCTGTATGTGTGTAGTAGAATGTTTGGCAGTATCCCTGGCCTCTATCCACTAGATGCCGGTAGCTTTCCCTCAGTAGGTGTGATGACCACATGTCTCCAAACAATGTCAAATGTCCCTGGGAGGCAAAATTGACACACACACACACACCCCACCTGTTTTAGAACATATTTGGTGCATTTTAAATTACTTTAATATTTCAATCTTTGACTAAATGAATTTTATTTCTGTTAAAGGAGTGAGACAGAGATGCAGCTTTATTTTCAACTAAAAATAGTCAATTGTCCAAATTCAATTTATCTCTGATCTGAAAAAGCTACCTTTGCCAAAATCTAAATCCCTTTATATTCTAATGTCTCCTTGTTCTTTATTTCCTCTTTATTGATTTTCAGTACAAAACTTTTACATTTTAATTATTAACAACTTCAAAACAGTTTAATATTTAGGGGGGTTCCTGTTTTCCCCCTTCTCAAGTTTCTGTTTTAGAATTTCCCAACTTTTGTGAGATATATATTTTTTATGAACTGTGGAAATTTAAAAAAATCCTGTTGGTATTTTAATGGAAATTGCTTTGAATTTAAAGATTGATATGGGCCCTGCCCAGATAGCTCAGCTGGTTAGAGTGTCCTGGTATTCTCCCAACACACAAAGGTCTCAGGTTTCATCCAAGGCAGGTCACATACAAGAATCAACCAATGAATGCATACATAAGTGGAACAACAAATCAATGTTTGTTTTTGGTTTTTTTCTTTCTCTTCCATCCTCTCTAAAATCAATTAAAACTAAATAAAGAGTGATTGGGAGACAATAAACATCTTTCTGCTTTCATTATTGAATCTTGCTTGAAACAACGTTGTATTTTTTATTTTACTTACATCTTTCTTTGTGTCCCTCAGAATTTTACATTTTCTTCATAAAACTTGCACATACTTCTTGCTAATTTTATTCTTAGATATTTCATTTTTTGTTTGTTATTTGTTTGGGGTGTTTTTGTTTTATTTGTTTTTTGCTATTATAAATGGGTTCTCTACCGTCTGGGAAGATAAATGGAAATGTGTCAATGGATTAACTACTTTCATGGAAGCAGAGAAAGGAAGTTACAATCTGGTGTGGTATTCTGAAAACCTTATTTTAGTGGGAGTCAAAGGAAAATAAATTAAGGGTCAATTAATCAAAATAATTTAAAGTGTAGAGTTATGGAAAAAATAAAGGGTCGAGGTAGATCTGTGGTCCTCAACCAGAGGTAACCCTCCCCACATCCACCCAACCTCCATGCCTGCTCCTTTCCATCTTCCCTGGAGGACTTCAGGCAAAGTCTGGAGGTGTTTTTTTGTTTGTTACAACTTGGGGGATGGGTGTTACTGACAAGTTCTGGTTAGTGGCCAGGGATGCTGCTAAACGTCCTACAATACACAACACAGAATTATCTGGCCCCAAATGTTAATAGGGCTGTGGTTAAGAAACCCTGAGGTAGGTGGAAGCAGTCGGGATACCTAAATTTAGGTCAGGATATCACAGACTCCCCAGGTTCCAGGCGGAGGGCACATGAAAACAATAAATAATAATAATAATAAAAATATCCCTTATATTTGTATGTAGTATATGTATGTGCCTTTGGAGAGTGAAGAGAGGAATTAAGAGGTCTTTTATTTATTTTTTAAAAGGTCTTTTATATTTCACTTTTTAAAAAGATTTTATTTATTTAGTTTTAGAGAGGGAAGGGAGGGAGGGAGGGAGAGAGAGAGAGAGAGAGAGAGAGAGAGAGAAGAGAGAGAGAAACATCAATGTGCGGTTGCTGGGGGTTATGGCCTGCAACCCAGGAATGTACCCTGTCTGGGAATTGAACCTGGGACACTTTGGTTCCCAGCCGGCGCTCAATCCACTGAGCTACGCCAGCCAGGGCCTATATTTCACTTTGTTAATGAAATATAACTAAATATTTCTGGCTTGGATTTCTGAGCACAGCCTTTTTTGCAATTGAAAAATGAGGAAAGGAAAAAAAACACAAATATCTGGCAGGTTGGAACAGAGCCTTTTGTAAAACTACTGGTAGAATCCAGAGAAGAGATTTTCCAGCAGCCCCCACATGTTCAGGAGGCCCTGGTGCCATTACCTGTGCTTGGTGTCTGCCTCATATACTGCCTTCCACATCCATAGGCTCTTCAACAAAATGACAGAGGAAACTTGACTTAAAGCCAGATAATTTATGCCCAATACTTGATTTTATACCTTTTTGCTTTGTTATATTTGCATGTATATATGTTATCTTGGCTTTAGGAAAAAATAATAATCTACTATGCTATTAGACAAGGTCACTTAAGTGGTTCTTAAACTGTACAGCACACTACTGATATATGATGAGGCCAAAAGAAGGTAAAGGCTGTGCTCGACAAATTATTTTTTCACTCCGTGCCCTTGACTCCAAACCTATAGGCAAAGGAAGATGAGCGAGAAAAGGATTGGAAGGCAAGTGCAGGTTAGAAGAAAAGTGATGACTAAAGTAGTCGCAGGATTCACATTGTTCACGTAACTAAGAATTGGAGATGATCCTGATGTGGTCGATAAAATCACAAGCTGGTTGTAGCCGATCCGCAGGCCCTTGAAAAGACCATGGTCAGCTTCTTTTTAAGCAGCCCTATTCCCCCGACCTGAGATGTGAAGAGATGATTATGGAATCCTTGTGCAGTGTTTGGAGACTAACAGTCTGTGTATTTTTTCTTTTTAAATATCTGTCCCCGGGAGTGGGGGTATAAGGTGACTAAATGGTAGTGGGGGAAAAATACAAGATTAAAATTTTTAAAAGAATTTAAAAGAAAAAAATATATGTCCCCCAGAGCCTAGAAGCAAAAGGGATCCAGCGACGGAGTTATCATTCCTCTACTAAGGACAAAGCCAGATGCAACTCAGGCCTGATCAACGGTTGTTGAGTAGATGAATGGAATACATTCTCCAATCACATCAAGGCCCTGACATAAAACCATCTGGATGTACTGATATATTTTTCTGGCTTACGTGCCTCTGAAAGGTGTGCAGGCTGTGAAAAGCACTTTAAACAACTGTTTCTTCCTTGGCCTTGAGGCAACTTTAGAAGATAGGGTAATGCCACTATGTGTGCCGGGAGGGAAAAATAATGGTGAAAACGTTTACCGGCAGCTTTCTTGAGCACCAAACACCATCTCACTTTCTCTCACGCAATGTGAATCCATGTAAGTTTTTATTAATTAAAACTCTTTAGCACGGGAAAGAACCTTAAGTCATTGGGTCAGTTTTCAGTTTTACAGAGAGGCCCTATCTTTGACAGGAAGGAATTGACACAGCCAGAACTAAAGCGTTCGTTTCCAACTCAGGAAAAGCAAATAAACAAAAACATCCTAAGCAATTGCGGGTTTTTCGAGCCCACTCCTTTGAGTGGTTTTTCTTGCCAGTGTTATTTTCAGAACACTTTTCAGAACGCACCAACAATTCAAAGCTCCAAACGAACTTGGTAACTAGCCTCGAGGGTGGGGACCCCCACCTGAAGAGTCATCGCACGGAAAGGTGCTCCTGCTTCTCTTAGGAACATCTCTACACCTTGAATACCTGCTTCGATGACACGCTCCAGCAAAAGGTAAACATGGCCGGATCAAGCCGGACCTCCAGCAAAAGAGTTTAAAGTTCGAATTTTTCCTCTTCGCATCTTGAAAGAGGCTTTTAATTCTGTGCGCCCCTCCCCATCCCCTCTAAAGTTTGTTTTCTAGCTATAAACTCGCTTCAACTCCCAGTTTCCATCTCAGTTGCCCGAGAATCCCAGTAATTAGCCAAGTTCACTTAGACGAAGAAAAAGATACCTTTGTGTACAGAATGAGAGCCACCGCGTGGCCAAGGAGAACCACGCGGAAAAGGGAAACATTTTCGTCGTGAGCTACTGAAAGCGGCCAGGAGGAGGGTTAGGGCGACTAGGAGGCGTGTTTTGTTGAGTGGCTTCGAAAGCCGCCGAGGCAGCCGAAGCTACTTTCGTAGTTAGCAAACAAAGCGTCTCCCCAGTAACCGCCAGGTTCCAGACGAGGCTCCTGCCAATCAAACCGGAGTCGCAGGTCTGCCTGCCCCGGGCTCCTCCTCCCTGCGTCTCTCCGTCCTCCTCTCCTTTTCCTCAACCTATAAGAGCCACCAATCCCAGCAACAAACAAGCCTTCAAAAGCCAGAACCCAGCGGCCCTCTAACGGGCGGCCCCCACCCTCTCCCCGCCTCACGTCTACCCTGCACTGTGGCGTAGCAGCTGATTCATCTCCAGCCACCGTTTGGGAAGGGACTGCGCTCCAGCAAGTTGCAGGGTAGCTTTCAGGCTGTCGGTCTACTCTAGGACCAAGTTTCCCTGCTTTGTCATTTTAGATGTGTGTTCTCTTAGGTGCCAAGCAGCCGGCAAACCACAGAAGAAAAAAATCGTAAGGCTGCTGTCTTCTTAGAGTGACGCTTTTTTCCGTTGTTTATTCATTTTAAGTCCTGTAATTGGAAAAACCACCCAAGCTTTGTAAACTCTGGCCTTAATTCATTCTCCCGGCGGGGGTGTCTTTTCTGGGAGGGTGAGTGGGTGGGAGACTGGCTTTAATTTTCAGTGTAATCCTAAAACAGAGGCTCCAAAGTCTTAATTAGTCATCGTTTGGCTGCCTTAGTCCTCGGGTTTAACCTTATTTCCACCGAACCTACTTCTGCCGGGTTCTCCATTGAGGTTACAAAACAAAAACACCACAGAGCCGAAACTGGAGGCCGATTCAGGCGCTGACGTCTCTACCAGGGTTATTTACGTTTGGGTTCCTCACCTCCCCCCCTTTTAAGTGACGGGGAAAGTCTTAATGTGGCACATGACAGTGACAGTTCATTTACTTAAAAGCAACAGGACACACACGAAAACTAGACCCAGAGGAGAGGGCTGGGAGGGGGCATGCGATTTTTGAAATCAGCCAAACAGCATCTGGTCTTTTAAAAGGGTAATTTCATCAAGGAACTCCTGTTGGAGTCTTCCTCTCAACCAAAATAAACTAACCGGAACAAGTGTTTACTCAATGACTAATTTGTTTGAAATACCCGATGGAAGAACGGGTCCCCTAACAGGGTTTAAGTCTTAAAAGGAGACTTTTTTATTGAAACAGATGAGCGGCCCAGGTGTGGGTCACCTTTTCCTAAAGGCGGCAGCTGTCGGGGTCCAAGGATGGGAGTGTCAGGCCAAGTGGCAGCGGGACAGGCACGCACCCGTCCCCAGGCACAGACTTTTAAAGAGCATGTGAGCATGACAAGTGTCCGTCGCAACGTGTTAGATTTCGAAACTGCCTAGCAATCCAGTCCGGAACTCGCAGCTTAGCCCGGGGGGAACAGTCATTCGTCTTGGGTGTCCGTGTCTCATCCTACCCGCCCCCCCCCCCCACTGTAGCTGTAGGAGGAAGAGCCCGGGGAGGGGAAGGGTGCGACGCGCCGCGCCCGCGTATCAATGGCAGCCGCGCATTCTGGAAGAAGTTGGTTCTTGTCCCGAATACTTTTCCTACGGTGCTCCGCCCCTTGAATCAGAAGCGGTTGTCTTCCCCTGCGGCTACAGCCGGGACGGTGGAGCGTGGGGCAGCTGTCAAAAACGAAAGCGGGGACCTTTTCTTCCTTGGGGTAGAGGAGGGGAAGGAGGGGGCGGCCTGATTTCCATCTGTTGCAATTTCCTAACCAAACGCACCCTCGTAGCCCCGGGAAGAAAGGCCCAAAGGAGAAACCCAGGGCGCTCGGCTAGTGTGGCGGAGACTAGCGAGGGATGCGGGAGGCGTGCACACAGCCGGGAGGAAGGATCGGTTTTTGGGCTCCGCCACCCTTTGGAGAAACCGGTGACAGCGGCCCCGAGCGCGCAGAGTGAGGCGGCGCGGCGAGGCCCGCGTGCAGTCCTCTGGGGCTCGAAGGTGCGGGGGAGGGGCGGGGAAGCGGTGGGGCGGGCGGGGGACGGGGCGGGCGGCTGGGGGCGGAGGCAGGACCTCCTGTACCTTCCCTCCTCGCCTCTCTTAATCTGACAGCGCGGAGGTGCGCCGAGCAGGAGCGAGGAACAAAGGAGCGGCGTGGGGAAGGGGGTGAGTTGGGCGAGGGAGAGTCCCCGGCCGGCAGCCAGAAGATCCCGGCAGGAGGAAGCCCAAGTGTCACTTGAATTCCACCCAAGAAGCGGGCGCCTGGGATCCGAGCGCCTAGTTTAGCAGTAGCTACTGGAGTTGGTCCTACAAGTTACCGGAGACTCCGCTGGGAAGGAGACATCCGCTTGCCCCCTGCGCCCCCGCTCCTGGCCCCCGCGAGACCCCAGTAGTGTCTTGCGCTGGAAGGAGAACTCCAGAATGAAAAGCAAGAAAGGTAAGGTCCGCGGGCTCTCGCTCTGTGCGCGCGAGTCCCGGGAAAACGTGCTCGCCGGGCTTAGGGCGAGAGTGACTTGTTGGACTTTCCAGCCCCGGGGCCCTCCGGCTGGAACCGCAGCGGTTCTCTTTGTTGAGGCTGCATCTGAAATGGCAGTTGTTTTCCCTCTAGACACAAGACGAGGGGCCGTTGTGGAGGGACGGTCCTCTCCACGCTGCTGGCATAATGTCAAGAAACGCTCACTGCCTTGTTTGTGCGGCTCCCAAGTTTCATTGTTCAGCCGACACCCCATGCCCCGTCGAGACGCCGCGTGGCTCATCGCTGGTTCTCGCAGGCTAGGGGTGTGGGCCCGGGTCGACAGGTACCCTCTCCCCGTAGCGACCCGGGGGCGGCCGGGAGCGCCTTTGTTTGAAAGTTGGGCACGGACTCTGGGGGCCCCGACTGCCCCTGAGCTGAGCCCAGGCACTCGCTTCTCCGGGGATGGGTTGTTTTCACAATCGAAGGAATGCTACTCAGACCCCCCCGGATCGTCCTCGGGGATCGGAAACTTTGGAATGGTAGACTTAAAAACTAACGACGTCCAGAAGTTTTCCCACAAAGAATTTGGGGCAACATGAAGCGTTAGGACTGAGGGCAGGCAGCTTAAAGCAGCGTGCAAGTCAGAATGAGTCCAAGTATGACAAGCAAGCTTGGTTGTAAGTGCAAAGAGTGAGTCTGTCATTGTTTCCACGAAACGCTTGCCGTCAGTCTGGTTTAAAAGCAAAATACACGGGGGGCGGGGGGAACCCTGCCACCACGAAAGGTCAAAGAATGTTAGCTCCCCCTTGAAGTGAACTTTTGAGTCCCTGACAGGGAGGTACCCCGAATGTTCCGTCGTGGGCCACAGTTGGCTTTTCTGTTGTGATTTATGTTAAGTGGTTCAAAACAGAAGTTAATCACTCGGGGAAGCCAGCGCGGGGGATGGGGCGCGCTGCTGCGCACGCGCAGGAGCGCTGCATAGTTTTTGCAGCTTCACATTCTTTCAGAGTCCTCGCAGATACAGTTAAAACAATAAAGATAGAGTGGGGCAGCCTCAAGTCTGAGTCGATTACTAAGGCCCGTTTTCACCTTGAGGTGCTGATGTTTTCATTATGGGCTGGTGACTTTGAAGCGCGCCTCATCTCATACTTTCCCAGTGGGAGAAAAGCTATATGTCAAAAGCCGGGGCTTTCGGGGTGGTTGGTGGCCGGACTCCCTGCTGACCGACCCCTTCCCAGGGACTGAGGGGGTACGCGGGGCCTGCAGTTTTTGAGCCTGTGACTGGGCACCGGGAGCACCCGGGATGGCCCCTGGAAGGCCATGTCTGCTCACAAAAAAAATTGGCTGACGGGTCTAGATCCCGACTGGAGGCAGTTCTTCCTGGGATAACTTGTGGGAAGGCTGTTTTGAAGAGCGGCGATTGTGAGCGCAGTGTTAAGCTGGGCTTCCGCCGGGAACTGACTTCCCCCATTGTCCCGGCTCCGGCGGGGGAAGCGTTGATTAGCATTCCTGCCCCCCCCCCCCCCGCCCCAAAGCGTCCCCTGGTCCTTACCCTACACCACCAGGCCTTTGGGTGCCCTCCCCGGCCCCCTCAGGTACACCCCCCTGGCGCACCTCGCCGATCCCCCTGCACTCTAGGGCGCCTATCCATCCCTTCCGCGAGCAACTTTGGGTATTCCCCTACACCCCCATGGCCCCTGGCCCCTGGCCCCTTCCACGGCACTCCCCGGCGCTCGGGAACCCCCTCTCTGTTGCCTCCGCCTCCCACCCCACCCCCGGGCCCTTTCCTGCGCCCCCACCCCCGGGTACCTCTCTGTCGTCCCTTTCCCCCAACTCCCTCTTCCGGGGGACCCAGCCGGGGCCCCCGGGGGCCTGGATGGGGATACTCGGTCCGCAGCCCGGGACGCGCCGGGTCGCGGACTCGGGGGAACAATGAAGGTCCCTCGCCAAAGGGGAAACTTCACGACGGGTGCGGAGCGGGCGCCGAGAAGCGCAGACGGCCGGGTTTGCTCGGTTTCTTTCCCTTTTTAGGTTTTCTTGATAAATCTTAGGGGGTGAACAGGCCCCCTCAGAACGTAGAGATTCACGGCAGCGTATCTAGTTTCTTGTAATCCGAAACTCCTGAGGTCCCGGTTGTGCTACTCCTGCGGTTGGAGGGGCCGAGTTCGGTGGAGGCTGAGGAACACGCCAGAACAAAAGCTGGCTGGCCCTCCTCCCTGCCCGGCCCCCCCTCCCCGGTTCCTCCCTCCCGGCCTCCTCGGCCCCGCTCCCCCGCGCCTCCGTGGGGGCCAGCTTTCCGAGTGCTCTTTTAAGGACTTTGGAAGCAGTCTGTCCCTCCTGATTTGTGGGGTTGGACTACTTCATAAAAGTCTCTGAACATCTTTTCAAGTTTCCTTGAAAACAAAAGAACCTTAAACTCTGTCGCAGAGACCGGGATTTGGGAAGACTGGCTTGTGATAGTAAGTGTCTCGTCTTAGAAAGCTGAAGATACCCAAAAAATCTCCCCAGGTGGCTTTAAACCAATTAGAAAGAAGGTTCATCCAGGAAATCCGGAGTCTTTGTCCTTGTAGTTCCTCACAGTGTGGAATTATAGCTTTAAAATTGTTCGATGGCTGCACCCGCCAAGCACAGCTCGGGTTTAGTGTGATTCCTGTCACTTCTGAGATATTCTTATCTCAGAAAGGAAGTTTGTTAGGTGAGGTTTGCTTTTTCCTAATTGTGTGCTTAAACTTTTCCTTCCATTATACTTTTTTTTTTAAGAGAAAGAAACATAGATTTGCTATTCCACTTATTTATGCATTCATTTGTTGGTTCTTGTTTGTGTCCTGACCTGGAATGGACGCCTCAGCCTTGGCTTAATCCAGACTAGCTCCAACCGAGTTCCCCGCCAGGGCTTCCTGGGATTATTCTTATTTCTAGGTTATTTTTTAGCCTCATCTAGGTTTACAACCACTATCTCTGTCTCTTGCACCCCTCTTTCCTTCTCTGAAAAGAAACAATTGCTTTTTAGATCTGTGGGACCATAGGCTTTTAGCTTTTTATACATTTCCTTGCATATGTGCGTGGAGTAGAAGGTTTGCCATTCCCAGCACCCCTCCCCCGTAACCACTTTTTTTTTTTTTTTTTTTTTTTAAGTGTAAGCAGAAAGCAGGACTTTGGAAACAAGTCGTAACCGGGAAACTTTTCAAAAGCTCTGTTACAATAGGAAATGAGTAACGTGGAAAAGTCTTTTTGTTTTTCCAAGTTGAGCCACAATCCGGAGGGAGAGTTTTAATGAAAATAGTCCTGACAGCAGCAAACGTGGTTTGCTGCAGTGAGACATCAGCTGCTGTAGCCAAGAGACTGGAGTCTTAACTTCCTGTTACTTCAGCTTTTGTGCACATATTGGAAATATTTGTGAAGAGATCCAGAGGCCTGGCACTCATTTATTTAAATGAACTGAGGACAAAGTAAAGTCGCACTGCATTTTGGTGTTGGTCAACTGAGACCTGCTTTTGTGTGTCACTAACCTATTCTGAAAGATCAGGCTTCTTGTCAGACCTGAGCAGATCAAAGTTCAGGCTTCAGGGCTTTGTTTGTTTTAAACTCTTTGTCATCATCAACTTACAGTTGAATTCAATGAGCAAATTTTCACACTTAAAAAAATTTTTTTAAGGGGAGAGTGGTTAACAGCCTTGAAAAGAATGTCTGGCTTTTCAGACATTGAGGAGTTCAAACAAGATTTATTTTAGTCATTCAATTGTTAAAAGATTGATTTTAAAAGCTAGGTTTCTTTGCAAGTCTAAAACAAACTCATTTATAATTTATTAAAATTTTTATAAATAGCTCTCCACCCAAGTTTCAGTATGAGTTTTAAATTTTTCTCATCTTCTCAACAGTGAAAGCACTTTCGGTTTAAAATGCCACCCCCCCCCCCCCTTTTTTAAAGCAGTTTAATAGAAGCTTCTGTGAAGGGAACTGTGAAATACATGGGGAGTTAAAATTTAGGATTCTTGTGTGGTTTATTGACAGCTGTTTACTAAGCCTTGAGCTAAAGTGAATTTGCAAGATCATTCTGCTCTTTTGTTAGAACTTGATTTTTACTTTGTCTTCTGAAAGTTCTGTCTCTTCAGTGGACACTCCCTCCTGTACCTTATGCCCCCTGCAGTCCAAAACTAACCATGTGTCACCAAGTAAAGTCTGACTCAATTAACTGGGAAAATACCTCATTAACAAATCTTTGAATCTGTAGCTTTTTCAGTTTCATTGTGTTAAAAGGCTTTAAAAGGATGGTTAAAAAAAAACCTTCAGAAGTACATTGAATGGTTTCTCATTGTGAGAGGTACTGTTTTTATTTCCTGTCCAGGTAAACTACTCAATTAAGTTTGTGTCAACAAAGTTAAGAATGCATACCTTCAAATTTTGTTATTTTAATTAATTTCTTTTAGGTAGAAATACTGGTATGTTCAAGCATGTGATAGTTTATAATTTATTTCTTTTTTTAAATTTTAGGTTGTGTTAAGGAGAATGTATTTATTCAATCACTAGGACTTGCCCATGTCCTTTTGAAGAGGGGGGGTAATAGTGTTAATTTAAATATTTTTTATCTTTTTTTTTAAATTGTTGTTCAAGTAGCGGTGTCTCCATTTTCCCACTGCCACTTTCCTCTGCCCCACCCACCCCTACCTCTCACCCTCCATCCTTCCCCTCCATTGGCTTTGTCCATGGGTCCTTTATACATGTTCCTTATGGAGCCTTTCCCTTCTTTCCTCCCCCACCTCCCCTCACCTCCCTCTCCCTTCCCCTCTGGTTACTGTCAGTTTGTTCTGTATTTCAGTGTTAAATATTTTAAAGTTCTAAATTATGTTTAAATGTTTAAAAGAGCTAGGTCTGAGCTTTTATTGAATATGCAGTCTATGTGTGATTTGATGAATATCCTTTATGTTTTGTGAATTCTTAAAATTTCTGGTAGGATTAAAGTACTTAGAGACAAAAGAGTTTCCTTTGGGGTTGCATATTCAGTTTTCTTTGTCTTGTAATAATTCAAGACAACTCTGCTTATTGATATGTAGTATTTTCCCTTCAGATTAATATGGCAGTTGAAGTTTGTGGAAATTTAAAATTTTGAGTTTAAGCATCTTTATTCTCTTACTACAGTACTAATAGGAAATGTTTTTGTGTAACAACACTGAAAACTTCTGTTCTTGTTTGTATTTGGTAAAGAGTGACAAGTACTGGCTATTAAAAGCAGGTATTGAGTTTTGAACAAATATAAGTATCCATGAAAAAGAAATGACCATCAATTGGCAGAAATTTTTGATACACATTTTTATCTTTAGAATACTAACTGGGTTAAGTATGTAATTTTCGCTCTTATTTCAAACTTCAGTAGAAGAGGAAGCATAGCATTTAAAATGTACAATAGGAAACTCATTAGATTTATCCTAGATAGCAGTGACCTCGAAGAGCAGGTTATTAGACACATTCCATCTGCTGTTGTACCTTTCCTGATAACACAGGTGGCAAACTGTTATTCACTTGGGTGGAGCTTTGTCTCCTATTGAATTACATGAAAAACTGGCCTGAGTATCATTCCAAAGAATTGAGAAAAAGTTAAATTCTATAGGAAAGTGTGGGTACAATAAAGCATCTGACAACTGGTTGAGAGTCTAGAATGTGTTTCTGGTCAGATTACTCTTGATATTTTACACGTGCTCTGGTATTTCAGAACAGAAAACACTAGTCCCTCCCTGGGCTCCCAGCAGTTGAGAAAACATGTTTACACTGAATGGTCAAAAGAGATGAGTTTTGCAGCAGGTGCCCTGCTGATGAAAGTGGTTAACGGCTGGCCTTTGTCCTTTGCTAGGTGTTGTTACAGCGTCCGGCAGTGAGACTGAGGATGACGACAGCATGGACATCCCCTTGGACCTTTCCTCTTCTGGCTCAGGCAAGAGAAGGCGAAGAGGAAACCTGCCGAAGGAATCTGTGCAGATTCTCCGTGATTGGCTGTATGAGCACCGATACAATGCGTATCCCTCAGAGCAAGAAAAAGCATTACTGTCCCAACAAACACACCTATCTACACTACAGGTAAGGAAAAAGAACATGGTATATGCACATAGGTTTCTTTTTTTTTTTCCTAAAGTCATTTTATAACATTCTTGTATGTCATGTCCTTAAGTGTCTGCTGGCTCAAAAAAAAGAAAAAAGAAAAAAAGGAGTATCTTATAAACTTTCTAGTACTGATAGCTAATAACTGGCTATTAAGAGAAACAGATACATTGGACCGTCACCTGTCAAATAACATTTTCCTAATGCCTAAAAGAGCCTTGCTTAATGCGACAAACATAAAAAGGAGGTTAAATCTTACTCTTATTACCCAGGAAACTGGTTTGATATTTAAACGAGGATAGACCTCAGTGAGGTAATTCATGTCTGTCTGTTGACACAGTGATTTGAACTGGGAAAAATCAGTAACTGGGGGAGTGGCCCTTTTCATACAGGAAAGATTTTCCTGTAGTTGATTAACTTAGATGCCGGGGCAGTAGGTAATCAGTTAGTGTGGGGGAGCGTCAAAAGGTAAACTTCCTTCCCTAAAATCAGTTTTAAACATTTGAGAATTTAGACTTTTTTTCTTCCTGAAAAGGTTTAAGGATGATGAGACAAAAAAGGGCATTTGTATTAGAAGAGGAGCAGTTTCCTTTCTGGGCTGGGCTCAGATACATTGGAATTACTGTGTAAGTTCCAGTAAGCCTTTTCATGCCTTAGATGCAAAGAGAGATCAAGTAGGCATTTATGGATGGTTCTCAGAACATGCATGCTCAGCGTTAAGGTGTACCTGTGTAATTTCAGGTCTGTAACTGGTTCATCAACGCCCGCCGCAGGCTCCTCCCTGACATGCTAAGAAAGGATGGCAAAGATCCAAATCAGTTCACAATTTCTCGCCGTGGGGCCAAGATTTCTGAAGCAAGCTCTGTGGAGTCAGCGATGGGCATCAAAAACTTCATGCCAACTCTAGAGGAGAGCCCATTTCATTCCTGTACAGCTGGACCAAACCCAGCCCTAGGAAGGCCACCCTCCCCTAAGCCATCATCTCCAGGATCAATTCTGGCTCGTCCATCAGTAATCTGTCATACCACTGTGACTGCATTGAAAGATGTGCCTTTCTCTCTCTGTCAGCCTGTTGGCGTGGGACAAAACACAGATATACAGCAGATAGCAGCCAGCAACTTTATAGACACCTCCCTTGTGTACCCAGAGGACACCTGTAAATCTGGACCAAGTACAAATACACAAAGTGGTCTTTTCAACACTCCTCCCCCTACTCCACCGGACCTCAACCAGGATTTTAGTGGATTTCAACTTCTAGTGGATGTTGCACTCAAACGCGCTGCAGAGATGGAGCTTCAGGCCAAACTCACAGTGTGACCCTTTTCAAGCAAAATGGTTCTCACAAATGTTATGATTGCCGGGGTGATGGCAAGAGATTAATTGCATTATTTTATATATTTTTTTATTAATATTTGCACATGGGATTGCTAAAATGAAGCTTCCTGTTACTGAGATGTCTTCAGTGGAATACAGTCATTCCAACAACTATAAACTAAAGCTACTGTAGAAACAAAGTTTTTTTTTTACTGTTTCTTGGTAGATTATTCATAATGTGAGATGGTTCCCAAGATCATGTGATTTTTTTTTCTCCTCTTCCCCCTTTTTTTTTTTGTTGGCGTTTTTTCAGACTGTGCAATACTTAGAGAACCTATAGCATCTTCTCATTCCCATGTGGAACAGGATGCCCACATACTGTCTAATAAATTTTCAATTTTTTTTCAAACGAGTATGAATCTAGTTGATGCCTTTTTTCATGACATAATAAAGTATTTTCTTTAAAATTTACTGTAACACAGAGTGTTTTGTTGAGGGAGGTGCTTCTTAAAAGTGAGTAGGAATATGTATCACACCAGAGAGGAAGTTGGGGGTTGGGTGGAGTGTGAGTTAAGGGGGTGTCGCCGGCTCTTTGAAGAACTGAGGACAACAAGCCAGTATGTATAAACAGGATGTGTGATATTGACTCTTGATAGGAAGCATAAAGCTTAAAACTGTATGGCAAATTGAAATGAATCATTCCTTCAGTGTTTTTACTAACCATTAAAGCCCTTAGTAATCTGTCCTGCATATATTAAAACATGTCCAGTGTTGAAAAGAAAGGTCTCAAAGCACCTGATTATGGCTTAACTTTCCAGAAGTAAACAATAATCTAAGCAGTCTCTTAGTATTACCCCTCTTTCATGTTACCCTTTAAACTTTATTCAGTGGTAACAGTTAGATAAGGGCTTTACATTCAAGTAGAGCACTAATTTGAACAGAAACTACCTCTGAAAACATTTTCTAAAGTGATTAAAACAGTGAGGCTTTGTCTTCTGTAGGGTTGTTAGTTTATCAGGGTTATTTTCTAAGGTCACACGTGGAGTTTATTGGGATAGACCATTACTTACGAAGCCAGGATGGCCAGAAGGGAATTGGTGTTGTTCCTTTCATTTATGGTTGAGCAGATTTGTCACATGCCACAAAACCATTCTTAGCAGTCATGCTCAGCATGAGGTTTGTTTGTTAATGACAGGCATGTTCTTTCCAGCCCTGACCCAGCTCTGAATTGTATAAGTTTAAGGGAATGTCAGAGTTTCAGCATTGTTTAAAGAATGTAGAAAAATTCATCCAAATTTACATTTATCTAGTTTTGAAACTATTTAGAAAGTACTTACTGTAGAAAGAGCTCAACTCAAAGGCTTTTGGTAAATGAAAGAGAAAACTTACAACCAGGAGGTATAAGAACAATAAGCAAGGCCCTGGGCAGGTTGCTCCATGGATTGCAGCGTCATCCCTATACGCCAAGGCCGTGGTTTCCACTGGGGTCAGGGCACATACAAGAGTCAACAAATGAATGCGTAAATAAGTAGAACAGCAAACTGATGATTCCCCCTACCCCTTCCTCTCTCTCTAATAAGTGTTAAAAGAAAAATAAAGGGAAAAGATGTGGTACTGTAACCTGTTAGGAGCATAGCTTTGAGAGGCACATCAGCCTTGAGTGGGCTAGTCCCACCTCAGGGTCACAGGAATAGATAAAACCAAAAATGAAATAAGAAAGTATATCAAAGGAACAAAATAAACACAAAAATAAGATAAAGGTGATTAAGAATCATTACTTGCTCAAATAGCTAGATCAAAGGCTGAAAGTCTTTGAGTACAGATAAGGGAGACCAGCAAATCATGAAAGTCTTCCCTAGTTATGTTATGAATCATACCAGAAAGGGGAGAGAATGAAGCCATATGAGTGATTTAAGAAAATGTCAAGGGTCAAATGAAACCCAAAGGTTTAAGAAAAAAATCACTCCAGATTGCTGGTTTTATTTTTTCCCCCCTTGAAGTTGATAGAGATTCTGACTGATGATAATTGTGTGATAAATGTAATTGGAAAGGTAAGTATAAAAACAATCCTAATGGAAGTGTTCTTATGCGTGTTATTTGCAAGGTATATCTTCTCATTTGCGTATTTTTAACCTATTTTAGAGTTCATCCCTTTTTATTTTTTATATTTTAAAGATTTTATTTACTTTTAGAGAGAGGAAGGGAAGGAGAAAGGGAGAGAAGCATCAAGTGTGGTTGCCTCTCCCTTGCCCCCCCCTGGGGACCCACTGTGGCAACCCAGGCATGTGTCCTGACTGGGACTCAAACCAGCAACCCTTTGGCCCACAAGCCCAAGCTCAATCCACTGAGCCACACCAGTCAGGTCTAGAGTTCATCCCTCTTAGATAGCATACAGTTGGGCCTGTACTTTTTATCTATACTAATAATCTGCCTATTTTACTTGGTGTGTTTACTTGATTTACATTTAATGTAATTACTGATAGTTGTTTACCATTTGGGTTTTTTTTCTCTGTAACTCTTCCTGCCTTTTTGATTATTTAAATATCTTTAATACAGATTTTATTTTTTTCTATTGGTTTATATACTATATTCTCTTTAAAAATTTATTTTTCAATTACAGTTGACATTTTAAATGGTTGTTCTGGGATTACAATACATATCTTTATTACAATCTACTCAGGGTCAGTATACAACTTTCTACATAATATCGAACCTTGCAACAGTGTAGTTCAAGTCATTCTCTCTTTGTTTTGTGTATCTGTAGCTACATGATAAATCCAACAAGACAACATTATAATTTTTGTTTTAAACTTACATGTGTTTTATGAAACATTAAGAGAAAAGGGAATGTATGGGTAGTCTTACATATTTGCTGAATGTTTACTATTTTTGAGGCTCTACATTCGTGTTAGTCCAAATAACATGGTGTCTCTTCAACTTAAAGGAATGTTTTGAGAATTGTGTGGGCCTGCTGGTGACAAATCATCTGTTTTTGTTCATTGAAAATAATTTATTTTACTTTTATCTTAGAAAGATAGTTTCACTAAAGATAGAATTACGGGTTGATAATCTTTTTGGGTTTGTTTGTTTGTTTGTTTTCATCATTGTAACAGCATTATCTTCTGGCTCCCACCGTTTTTCATGAAACATCAGTTGTCACTTGTATCATTCTTCTCTTATATGTAATGTCTTTTTCTCCGGCTCCTTTATCACTGTATTTCAGTAGTTTGATGTGATTATGTATGGTTTTCTTTGTATTTACTATGCTTGGGGTTTGTTAAGCTGCATGCATCAGTAAGTTTATGTTTGGGAAGTTTTGCCCATTTCTTCAAGTTTTTTTCTGCTTTCTCCTAGAACGACAGTAGATTTATATTAGATCACTTGATTATCTCTGAGGCTGTGTTTTGCATCAACCTAGGTTCCCTCTGTAGATGGATAACTTGTACTAGTTTATCTGTTCATTGGAATCATCCGGAAAGCTTAAAAATCCCACAAACACAAAAACTGCGGTGTGAGTTTAAGAATTTTTAAAAGCTCCCTTAGTGATGCTACTGCATACCAAGTTTGGGAACCATTTCCCTAAGTACATCTTTAAATTTGCCATTGTTTCTCTTAAGTAGAACATTAGGAATCTCTTTCCAACAAAAATAATTTTGTTTCTGCAGTCTTTTTGTTGGGGCATTAGTTAATCTTTGTGAAAGAACTATAATTTGCTGTAGAATCATCACCCTTATCACATAAGTTAACTTAGAGTTTGACGTAAGTTTGAAATTTAGCACTGGGCGCATATTATAATATACGTGCAGTGCATATAATATGTAAAGCCAAGCCCCACTGGTGTGGCTCAGGTGATTGGGCATTCCCCCAACAAAGGGAAGGTTTTGGGGTTTGATTCCCAGTCAGGTCATGTGCCTGGGTTGCAGGTTGGGTCCTGGCCAGGGTGCGTAGGAAAAGCAACAGACTGATGTTTCCCATATCAGTGTTTCCCTCTCTGCCCCTCTCTAAAATTAAATAAAATCTTTAAAAAACTGTAAAGCCAGCCCTGGCTGGCGTAGCTCAGTGGATTCAGCGCAGGCTGCGAACCAAAGTGTTGCAGGTTTGATACTCAGTCAGGGTACATGCCTGGGTTGCAGGCCATGACCCTCAGCAACTGCACATTGATGTTTCTATCTCCCTCCCTTCCCTCTCTAAAAATAAATAATATCTTAAAAAAAAACGGTAAAGCCAAGCCACTAGCAAGTAGAGCTAGCACTGCAAGAAGGTGAACATGGCATTTGTATCAAATCAAAAAAGTTTATCTCTGGAAACTGGCTAGAGAATAAAAAGCAATGCTCAGATCTAGTTTTAGGTCTCTTTGGGCTAATAAAGAGCAGAATGTTATTATTACGTTGCTTTAAATTTCTTCTCAATGATTTTTTTAAAGACTTTATTTCTTTTTAGAGAGAGGGGGAGGGAGGGAGAAAGGGAAAGAGAGATTGTGTGGTTGCCTCTTGCATGTCCCCAGATTGGAACCTGGCCCTCAACCCAGGCCTGTTCCCTGACTGGGAATCCAGCTGGCAACCTTTCAGTCCACAGACCAGCACTGAGTCCACTGAGCCCACTAGCCAGTGTGAACATTTTATGTTTATGTCTCATTTAATTCTCACAACCCTGATGAGATATTACTCCTATTGTGTATCTAAGGAAACAGACCCATCAAAGTTCAGCTGGTGTGTGGTTACCAGCTGCAATAGAGCTCACATCCATTGGGTGATTCTGCAAGCTTACACTTTCCACACACTACGCCTGAAATGAAAGAACTTGGAACCATCCCATTTCTATCGCACTGTTCAGTAAAGATTTGGAGATTGCTTTGGCAGATGACCACATACAAGGTTCATTTTCCAAGTACTTCAGCTGATGGGTCTGCTGTCTGTCAGCTGCATTCCCCTCACCCATTCCACTTCCCTTTGGCCAGCTTTGCCTTGCAGGGAGACTTGCAGGATCTGACACATCCTTTGCTTTCCTAAATCTTAAGGCTAGCCTGGGCCTGAAGTAATGAACTGTCCAATGCCAAGAAATCTGTTTTGTAGCTTCTCTGTGTAAATCTCAACACTTAATGTTTTATTCAATGTACTTCATTTTCCTTTCTAAGTACTGGCTTTTCAAGCCTGCAACCTTGGACTACTACCATTTTTAGCACATTTCTGTTTTTTATTTTGACTGAGAATCTTTAAATTTATCCTAGTATCGATAGTTACTCTGTCTTGGTCCTTTCAACTTTCTCTCTACAAAAATGTCTTTAAAGCTATATTTTGCCAAATAGAGATTAGGGACTGCTCTAGGACAAAGGCTAGCTTAGCTGAACACTTGTAGTTTTCAAAGGGAAGTAAAGGTTTATGGCAATGCTTTCCCAGTCTACCTCCTACCCCCAAATTCCCCTTTTCTGAAATAATGTATGTCCATTAGAGCCAAAGGTCTTAAATTATATACACCATGGAGCAAAGATCAGCTTTAAAATAAATAAACACTGCTCTGTGAACAAAATAAAACAGCATTATTTCCCCTTTGGAGACCTAAGATACAACAGGAAAAAACGTAGCCTATATAAGTTTTACAAAAGAACTGCCACCTCCAAGCTTGACTGAAAGATTAACTTTATTTGGTGAAATGCATTTCTATTCGCAGGCAGGTGCTGCTCTGATTCAGCAGCTCCTGTTAATTTGAACCTGAAGAGGTGCCTTTGATCAGCTCTCTCAGAGCCTACCCATCTCCTTAGGTGGCTCGGAAAACATCAAAAGAATGGTAAAGCTGACTCTAATCTCAGCCTTCCTGTTTCTACGTCTGCCCACTGGGTTCACACAACAGCATGTTTTCCTTGAAAGGCATTCTCAACGGATTGTTCTGTCACAGTGTTAAACCTGCATCCACATAGGGAATATATTGGGAATATATGGGAGGGTATTCCTCTTTGTAACTCAGATCTCTGCAAATGATGAATTACGGCTCTTAGGCTCATTTGCACTGACATTTATATGAATGTGTGAATCAATGCCCTGCTCACCTGATGCTGGAAGAGAAGAAACATCAGTTTAGGGAACTCTGTTACAGTAAAGCAGTTACTAAGTGCAACATATTCTGTGCATGAAGATGGCACTCAGACAAGAAGTCTGGGTGATGTTATTTGGGACTCGAAATGGATTGGGACTTCTGAGTTATGAATAAATGGCAAATGTTTCTTACCAAGACACTTACACTCCAGGGTGGTAGGTAGGTCAATAACATCGAGTCTTTTTTTCTTTTTCAATTGGCTTCTCTTGCTTTTCACACTCAATTACAAGTTAATACTTGTCCTTGGGCTTTATTTCCCTTTCAAGGCCCATACAAAGGATTTTATGCCTTTGTATTCAGATTTCTAAGAAGCCTTATTTTTTATAATGTTTTGGGAGGTGTTTTAGAACAAAAGGGGCTATAGGTAAAAGAACTGCACTTTGTGTAGCCTCAAGCAAGTTATTTGGCAACTGTAAGCCTGGGTTTCTTCATCTCTAAACTTGGCAAGAATAAATACTTAAATCTCAAGGTTGTTGAGAGGATTAAATGAGGTAACAAAATGGAAACTCTAAAAATTTTAGAGCAAAGCAGACTGGCCTACAAACATGCTTCGGTTGTTGCACCTTACATAGAAGGACCTACCTCTATATGCCTACCATTACCTGGGCCAGATTCAGAGTTCTGCTTCTGCATTGCCTCCTGGCAGGTGAATTTTCCTAATCCAGGTTCAGCCTTTGATTTTATGCTGCCAGGCCCTGGCCCTGCCTGTCCTTCCCACCTCCAGCTTGCCTTTCTCCGGTTTCTCACAATAGCAGCAGTTCAGTTCCTTTCCCCCATCTTTAGTTCTGTCTCTGCTTCTTTCTCCCCTAGGATGTTATACAAGAAAGTGGGATGAGGGCTTCAGAAATGGGTTGTAGGTTGCAGAGAGTGGTGGCCCTTATGCTGAAGACTAGGTATTCATCATCTCTCTCACACCAAATAGAGTGAATTTTCAGTACCAGCATCATTTCTGCAAATTTCAAAATAAAACTAGTTCTTAGTTACTAGAAGGCTAAGTATTCAGAGCCTCTGATTTGCTTTCTGTTCCTCCTTCTGGGCTCACTTCAGTGGAATACTCAGAAGAGATCTCAATTTACCTTTTGTGATTTTTTTGTTCTTATGATAGATGCTAAGTTTATTATAAGTATGGAACAGAAACATATGTTTTTTTTTCATTTGTTTTTATTAGAGGTTAGAAGGACTTTTAGGGATTATTTAAATGAGATGAGAAAACTGGATTTGTCTCTTAACCTTTTCAAGTTACTTAACCTCTCCAAACCTCAGTTTCTTCATGTCTTTGTTTTATACTCCAGAGATTATTTATCATTTATCAGTACAAGTCAATCTTGCACTAGGAATAATCACTGGCTTAATAGAACCTCATTGGTCTATTCTTGGAGCTTATGCTTTTGCTTTTGCCTCATTCCCTAGTTACTCAAGTAAAATTTCTTTCCTTCAACGCTTTTCTTCATTCTTTGCTCTCCTTTTTTCTTTCCTTTTTAAAAAATTATTTAAAGGTTTTATAGCTTTAATAAATTTGTTCCTTAAAATACTACTCTCATGATCCATTTTTAAAAGATTTTATTTATTTATCTTTAGACAGAGAGGAGGGAAGGGAGAAAGAGAGGGAGAGAAACATCAATGTATGCTTGCCTCTTGAGTGCCCCCTACTGGGAACCTGGCCCGCAACCCAGACTTGTGCCCTGACTGGGAATTGAACCAGCAACACTTTGATTCTCAGGCTGGCACTCAATCCACTGAGCCACACTAGACAGGGCTCCTTTTTTCTTTCCAAATCCTTTTTCTTTTTTACTGTATTTGCCAAGTACTTATAAAGGACATTTTATAAAGGATACAGATGAAGAGGAGCATAGGCTGAGATCCAAGAGGACCCTGAGTACAGGAGCTTCTGTTCCCATGGAACTGGAGTGCGCCCCTGACCTTGTGAATCATTCACCAACCCGGAAGCTTCTTACCTTTTGTAATTTTGATACATAGCTAAAGGCAGTACCTGACGTAGAAGGAAGAGGACTGAGCTTAGCTTCAGAGGAACTAAGTATTTATACTAGGCCAGCATTAACTCCTCTAAACTGGTTTTCTCACCAATAAAGCAAAAGGTTGGATTAGATGATCTCTTTAGGCTTTGAAAGCTTTAAATTTCCATGAACATAAGTAATAATACATATAGATCCAAGAATCATGTAGCTTATTAGTAATCAATAAAAGTGTCATAAAATACTAATCATCAGTATTCTCCATGTGATGAAATGTGGTATTCTCAAAATGATGAAATGAATCCTTTTTTTTTTGACAAGCTATCAAAAGGGTCATTATAAATTCTAGGGATGACTCTTCTGCCCAAGGAAGAGAACAGTGGATGTTGAAATATTATGTTGGAGTATTGAAGTACTTTGGTCATAGGAATTGTGAGGAAGTAGCTGACAGAGCAGAATATGGGGATGGGGGCACAAGAATGGGGTGGTGCTGTTGAGAAGATGCCAGAAGAAGGGATACACTGAGGCCTGGTTACTGGAGAGTACCAGGCCAGCCCTGCCAAAATCAGGTATGATGTTCTTCCCTGGAGACAGAAGATGGGGATTTCAAGGACCTCGAGGATTTCTTGAGAACAGACAGAGCAAGAACTATGAAAATGGCTTGTTAATACAGTATTTCCAAATCCTTTCTTATCATGACAGACATAGAAAGCAGTCATGTTTGTACCGCAAAAATGACAGCTGAAGGCTGGAGAACCTGCCTTGGAATTCCAGCTGCCCTAGCCTTGCCTGGAGCTCCAAGGACTGCTGAGCTCCCAGTGTACCTTAACCCGGTCCTTCCACTGGCCCAAGCACCCTGCTTGGGAGACTCTGAGGGGTTGACACTTGTTGGTTCCTCCCTGATAGCCATTTCCCCTTTCTCCTTTCCAATGGCATATAGTTTTCGTTTGGGGAACCAGATGATTTAGGAAAGGTGATACTACCACTGGCTCACAGAGGTGAGCACAGGACTCCAACTAAGGCAATTGGTGCATTCATTGGCCTAGACTCAATGACTGGCTCTGACATGGAACTCCACTAGTCCAATCAGAGTGAAGCTCATGCTTAGAATACTGAGACTAAACCCACCTCTCCTTTTTTGGATACTGTGTGTGTAGTTATGAGTCCACTGCTGTTGTCCATTGGGCCTCCAGAATAGAAGCCAGGCTGAAGAAGAAGAAGCTAATGCTTGAAAGAGGGCAGAGCAGGTGAAAGGGGTCCAGGAACCCTGATTCTATTTATAATAAACCCCCAGATAATTCCAGACCTGAAGGTTATGTGATTTTTAAACATGGCACTTATAGGAACCAATACAATTATTTTATTGTTTAAACCAGGACTTAATTGTAGCTGGCTGCATCCTGACAGGAACAAGTTCTCATACACCTCTAATATGAAATCATCTACAATGGGTACTTTGAGTTTTCCAGTAGCACTGTGGAAATATCTATACAACTTTTTCATCCATACAGAATTGTTATTAAGAACATCTGTTTGAAAGATGTTTGGCCAGAGTTAGACTCAAGGTCTCCGACTAGGAGGGGCAGTAAAACAGACCAGGCCATACAGAAAATAAACCTGTGAGAGTGGCCAGTTGGCGAGGCTTGTGAACCAACTGAGTTAAAACTGCTTGTACCACCACCCAAGGAGATGTAGAGGTGGTTTATCATTAAGGATTCCAGGAGCCAAATGCTTCTAAAAAATGGAATGACTCCACTTTTAGAAACAGAAGACCAGGACTTCCAACCAAGATGGAGGCATAGGTAGTCACACTGTGCCTCCTCAAGCAACCAAAACTAAGGACAACAAGAATTTAGAAACAAAAAACAACCAGAACAGAGAGAAATGAACCGAAAAGAAGTCTGAATACCATACATCCAGACCAGCAAGGAGGGGCGGAGTCGGAGGCCTACTGAGAGGGGTCGAGGGGTCCCAGCAGGAAATATCAGTGGCTGGCAGACCCGGGCGCACAGGGCGCAGACCACAGTTAGCAGACCCCAGAAGCACAGGGGCAGATGACAGACCGGTGGCAGACCCTGGGCGCGGGAGGCAACGAGCAGACCTAGTGAGGCACGCAAGGCAGCTGGCTGTCCACAGTCACATATTTGCATGCAGACAAACTAAGCGAAAATGGGCAGTGACACAGACCAAGCAACCCAGGGACCCAGCACCTGGAAACAAAGCCTAAAGGCACCAATTGAAAACACCTGTGGAAGTTGAGGCCGGGAGATTCTCTCAGCCTCACAGGAGGCTCCTTGGGGAAACCCATAGAGTCAGAGAAAGTACACAAGCCCACCCGCCCAGGAGCCAGCACTAAAAGGGCCCAACTTGTTTGTGGGAAGCAGCAAAGGGGACTGAAGTCCCAGAGAGAGCAGAACAGGCACCATTGTTGACTCTCGGCCCCGTCCCCACATACAACCTCACAACCCCGTGACTGTGGTGCCCCGCCCTGGTGAACACCTAAGGCTCCACCCCTCATACATAACAGGCTCGACCAGACCAAAGGAAAAATAAAATAAAAAAAGATGGCTCAAACAGAATTAAAAGCCCTAGAGCCAGTTTTTTTAAGCGACCGAGAGATAGCCAACCTATCAGATGCACAGTTCAAAGCACTGCTGATCAGAATGCTCACAGAAATGGTTGACTTTGGTCATAAATTAGATGAACAAATGTAGGCTATGATAAGAGAAATGAAGGAAAATGCATAGGGAACCAATAGTGATGGAAAGATAACTGGGTTTCAAATCAATGGAAGGGACCCGAAGGAAGAAAGGAACAACCAAACAGAAAAGAATGAAGAAACAAGAATTCAAAAAAATGAGGAGAGGCTTAGGGACCTCCAGGATATCTTTAAACATTCCAACATATGAATTATAGGGGTACCAGAAGGGGAACAGGAAACACAAGTGGAAAAGTTATTTGGACAAATAATAAAGGAGAACTTCCCCAATCTGGCAAGGGAAATGGACTTCCAGGATGTCCAGGAAGCTCAGAGAGTCCCAAAGAAGTTGGACCCAAGGAGGAACAAGCCAAGGCACATCATAATTACATTACCCAAGGTAAAAATGAAGGAGAGAATTCTAGAAGCAGCAAGAGATAAGGGGACAGTTACCTACAAAGGAGTTCCCATCAGACTGTCAGCTGACTTCTCAAAAGAGATCTTGCAGGCAAGAAGGGGCTGGAGAGAAGTATTCCAAGTCATGAAAGGCAAGCACCTACATCCAAGATTGCTCTATCCACTAAAGCTCTCATTTAGAATGGAAGGGCAGATCAAGTGCTTCTCAGATAAGGCCAAGTTAAAGGAGTTCATCATCACCAGGACCTTATTATATGAAATGTTAAAGGGACTTATCTAAGAAAAAGAAGATAAAAAATATGAACAGTAAAAAAAGACATCAAACTCACAGTTAGTAACAACCATATCTAAAACCAAAGCAAACTCAGCAAACAAATAGAACAGGAACAGAACCACAGAAATGGAGATCACATGGAGGGTTAGCAACAGGGAAGTGGGAGGAGGAGGGAGGGGGAAAAGATATAGAGAATAAGTAGCATAGACAATAGGTGGAAGGTAGACAGGGGGAGGGCAAGGATAGTATGGGAAATGTAGAAGCTAAAGAACTTATAACACATGGACATGAAGTAAAGAGGGGAATGTGGATGGGAGGGGGTGGGCAGGGTAGATGGGAGTGAAGGGGGAAAAGGGGACAACTGTAATAGCATAATTGATAAAATATATTTTTTAAAAAGAAAGAAACAGAAGACCAGTCTCTAATTGCTGACTCTGAAGTTTCCTAGCTCCATAACCTTGTCTGAGCCTCAATTTCTTCATCCGTAAAATGGTAATAACATGTATCTTATCTGCTTCACAGGGATTATTTTTTCTTTTATTGATTCCAGAGAGAAGGGAAGGGAAGGGAAGGAGAAAGAGAAGAATAGAAACATCTGTGTGAGAGAGAGACATTGATTGTTTGCCTCTTGCATGCTTCTCAACTGAGGACAGAACCTGCAACCCAGGCATGTGCCTTGACCAGGAATAGGATATGCAACTTTTTGGTTCAAGGGACGATGCCCAACCAACAGAGCCACACTAGCCAGGGCTGCCTCACAGAGATTTTGTAAGGATAAGTGAGGTAATGGATGCTGATGTGCTTCATAAACTATAAACCTTGCACAAACTTGGTGGATTATTGGTATAGAATCTTTAAAGATCTGATAGACATTCACCAAGGAATAGCTATGTATAACAGCATGACAGTTATTTTTGTTAATTATGGTAAATACACATAATATAAAATTTACTCTATTGGCTATTTTGAAGTGTACAGTTCTATGGCATTAAGTACGCTCATGTTGTTGTGCAACTGTCACCACCATTCATCTCAAGGACTCATGTTGCAAAACTGATGCTCTGTAGTCACAAAGCAGTGACTTCTCTCCGCCCAGCCCTTGGCAACCACCATTCTACTTTCTGTCTCTACAAATCTGGCTACTCTACATCTCTCATTTAAGTGGAATCATCAGTGTTTGTCCTTTTGTGACTGGCCTTTTTCACTTAGCATAATGTCTTTAAGGTTTATCCCTGTTGCAGCAATGTCAGAATTTCCTGCCTTTTAAAGGCTGAATAATATTCCATTGTATACATAACACATTAAAAAATTCATTCTTCTATTGATAGAAACTTGGTTTGCTTCTACCTATAGACTATTTTGAATAATGCATCTATGGACATGGGTATACAAATATCTCTTTGACACCTGGTTTTCCATTCTTTTGGGTATATACCCAGAAGAAAAATTACTGGATCATAGGGTATTTTCATCTTTTTAGGTTTTCCCATACTGTTTCTCTAATGGCTTTATCATTTTCCAGTCCCATTTGCAATGCACTAGGGTTCCAATTTCTCCCCTTCTTTGTCAATACTTGTTAGTTTCTTTTTAAAAAAATTGTGTTGAATATGCTACTACAGTTGTCCCAGTTATCCCCCTTTTTCCCCCCTCCACCCAGCATGCCCTCTCACTCAGGCAATCCCCACACCATTGTTTATGTCCATGGGTCATGTATATTAGTTCTTTGGCTACTCCATTTCCTATACTGTACTTTACATCACCATGGCAAATTCTGTAACTACCTATTTGTACTTCTTAATCCCCTCACCTCTTTACCCATTCCCCCACAACACCCTCTCATCTGGCAACCATCAAAAATTCTCTCTGTATCCATCATTCTCTCACTGATTTTCTTGTTTGCTTAGCTTATTTTTTAGATTAAATTGTTGATAGATATGTATTTATTACCCTTTTACTGTTCATAGTTTTGATCTTTTTCTTAAATAAGTCCCTTTAATATTTCATATAATAATGGTTTAGTGGTGATGAACTCCTTTAGTTTTTCCTTGTGTGGAAAGCTCTTTATCTGCCCTTCGATTCTACATAATAGCTTTGCTGGGTAGAACAATCTTGACTTCAGGTCCCCAGTTTTTCATGATTTTGATTTCTTGCTAATCCTTCTAGCCTGCAAAGTTTCTTTTGAGGAATCAGCTGACAGTCTTATGGAAACTCCCCTATAGGTAACTAACTTCTTTTCTCTTGCCACTTTTAAGATTCTCTCTTAATCTTTAACCTTTGGCATTTTAATTATGATGTGCCATGGAGTGGCCTCTTAGCATCCATCTTGTTTGGGACTCTGTGCTTCCTGGACTTGCATGTCTATTTCCTTCACCAAATTAGGGATCTTTTCTTTCATTATTTTTTCAAATAGATTTTCAATTTCTTGCTCTTTATTTTCTTCTTCTGGCACCCCTACGATGAGAATATTGGACCCTTTGAAGTTGTCTCAGAGGCTGCTCATACTATCCTTGGGTTTTTGATCCTTTTTCCTTCTTATTGTTTGATAGGCTATTTTTGCTTTGTTTTGTTCCAAGTCATTGATTTGATTCTCAGCTTCATCCATTCTACTGTTGTTTCCCTGTAAATTGTTCTTTATTTCAATTATTACATCCTTCATTTCTGACTGGATCTTTTTTATGCTGTTGAGGTCCTCACTAAGTTCCTTGAACATCCTTATAACCAGTGTTTTGTACTCTACATCTGATAGATTCCCTATTTCCCTTTTGTTTAGTTGTTTTTCTGGAGTTTTGATCTGTTCTTTCATTTGGGCCATATTTCTTTGCCTCCGCATTTTGGCAGCCTCTCTGTGTTTGTTTCTGTGTATTAGGTAGAGCTGCTTTGACTTCCTGTCTTGATAGTGTGGCCTAATGTAGTAGGTGTCCTATAGGGCCCAGTGGTACAACCTCCCCTACCACCCAAGCTGGGTTCTCGAGGACCTGTTAACAGCAACCAAGGCTCAACTATGAGAGGAAGCTATACTGTTTTGTTGTTGTTATTTGTTTGTTTGTTTGTTTGATAGTGTCCATTTCAAAGGGTGTTATTAGGTGGTAACTTACTGTTTTGACTCACATTTCCCTTATAACTAGTAATGCTGAGCATCTTTTCATGTGCCTATTGGCCATTCGTTTATGTTTCTTTGGAGGAATGTCTTTTCAAGCTTTTTGCTTATTTTAAAATCAAGTTATCGACACAGGCTTGGGCCCGACGGGGGAGACGGAGGTGCAGGACTGTTGAAGCCTGGACGTCCCCTCCCCTCCCCCTCCCCCCTTTGCCGCTTTGTGGCATCCCCCTCCCTATGTCCTTTCCCACTCTGAAAATCTAGCCATGACTAGCAGAAGCACAGCCAGGCCCAATGGGCAGCCCCAGGCCAGCAAAATATGCCAGTTCAAATTGGTCCTGCTGGGTGAATCTGCAGTGGGGAAGTCTAGCCTGGTATTACGTTTCGTCAAAGGGCAGTTCCATGAGTACCAGGAGAGCACCATTGGAGCGGCCTTCCTCACCCAGTCTGTTTGCCTAGATGACACAACAGTCAAGTTTGAGATCTGGGACACAGCAGGGCAGGAGCGATACCATAGCTTGGCCCCCATGTACTACAGAGGTGCCCAAGCTGCAATTGTGGTTTATGACATTACTAATCAGGAAACCTTCGCCCGAGCGAAGACATGGGTAAAGGAACTACAGCGGCAGGCCAGTCCTAGCATTGTTATAGCCCTGGCAGGGAACAAAGCTGACCTGGCCAACAAGCGCCTGGTGGAGTATGAAGAGGCCCAAGCATATGCAGATGACAACAGTTTATTGTTTATGGAGACCTCAGCCAAGACAGCTATGAACGTCAATGATCTCTTCCTGGCAATAGCTAAGAAGTTGCCAAAGAGTGAACCCCAGAATCTGGGGGGTGCAGCAGGCCGAAGCCGAGGCGTGGATCTCCACGAGCAGTCGCAGCAGAACAAGAGCCAGTGTTGTAGCAACTGAGGGGGCAGCTAGCAGCAAACAAGTATGGAGCTAGCACAAAAGCTAAAAAAAATAACCTCCATTCCCACCCCTCAGCACACAGCCCCTACGGTAACAGCACACTGAGCCCTGGCTCCCAAGGGCTGCCTCCTGACAGCTCCGTCATGGCACTTTTTAACGCTTCAGCAACCAACACCGGGCAGCTGTTGCCACTGACCTCCAACCCCTACTCTGGGACTCGGGGGGGGTCAGGTCTCCCAGGACTTACCTTCCAAAACCACCTTTCTTCACTTGTATTATAGGTGCAAGACAGTGACCTACTTACCTTTCCTCCTCCTCCCCATTTTTTCAGAAAACATTTTTTTGTCTTCTGCCCTTTCTGCTTTTGGTCAACCCCTGTTCTTGATCCCCTTTTCCTCCTTTCCCCAGGATGGAGAAGGTGGTGAACCCAGGAACTGAGGAAGGAAGTTTCTAATTCAGTCACATTAAGGGCCCTGGGGGAGAGTAAGGCTCAGAGCAGGAGGGAGTAAGGAAATTTCCATTTTTGGTTTTATTTGGTTGGAATTTCTCATTTGAAAACACTGCATTATCCATGAGTCAGCCTTGTGGAAGGTGTTTCAAGGTAGAGAATGGGAAGGCAAGCGCGCAGGCACCAGGTGAGAGTCGTGTTGTTAGCTCACTGGGCAGAGGTGGAGGAGGAGGTGGAGATGCAACGTCATCTATGGCTCTTGAACTCTTCCAAGGCCTAATTTCCCCTCAATCAGTCTCTTAGGTAGCTTCTCTTCCGTACTGGGGGAGACGCCGAACCCCAGAGTCCTCCAAAGAATCTTCACTGGTTGCCTGCATCTTTGGCTCTGCTGTGATCTAATTGGAGGAGGGACCAGTTTCTGATATCCATCCTCTGATTTATACATATGCATTTTTTTTCTCTCTGGCCTTTAGGTGGCCTCAAGCCCAGCCACTATATCTCCCTGCAGTTTGCACTTTAATTGATGGTGGTTCAGTTGGGATACTTGTTTTATGGGAGTTTTGATTGATTTACCTGCCCTCTCACTTTTTTAATTAAATGGAATCCAAGATGTATATGAGGTTTGGGGAGGGACTGTAGAGAACAGTATCAGTGGCAGCTACTCAAGCCCAATCTCCACTGCGAGCTTCCTCCAACTCCGATTCTTAACCTATATCTGTGCCAGCCTAGCTCTTGGGTGTAGGTTTGCCTTTCCCAGGGAATTAACTGAGGCAACTGGAGAGCGGTCTCAGGATAGCACAGGCCATGGAAAGGGGTGAAGAGGAGTAAGGCAAGAGGGAGGAGTTTTCTCTCCTTTCCCAGGGTTCATGTTCAATTTGATCCACCCGTTACCGTGTGTTTTCTACTTCCCTGTAAATAGGTGTGATCTTTGTTCCCACTGTACAGTCTGTTCTCCACCCCCACCCCCCAATCAGGCCTTATTTCTTTTCTCCTTTGTTAGTATCTTCAGTTTAGTCCTTCTGTGCTTATCCCCATACTCACCCCCCATGCAACCAGTGGTTTAATCCAAATACCACTAGGGACTAGTACCACAGGCCTACTGGTGGCCACCTTATAATACCTGTCCCTGTGGAGAATGACTGGCACTGAAAATCCCCTCGCATCACCAGAAGATGTTGGTCCTTTCTAAATCTCTAGCCTCTCTTTACATCCCTCATCAGGTATTTTAGGATGTCTTTGGGAAGCCATCAAGGCACGAGAGAATTCTGAACTCCTTGTTCCAGCCTAGAGTTTTGTGAAAATTGGGGGAAGTAATGTAGGAAAGGCCTCAGTGAGGGCCTTGGTGACCTAGGATTGGAACCACTCTGCCCTTTTGGCTTGCAGACTTCCTTCTGTCCCAGAGCAGCTGAGAAATCCATGAGGCTGAGATCCTGAAGGACCTAGCTTAAGTTCTTCCCCTTAGGTCTCAATTCCCTTCCTTTTCCAGGGGCAGCCTTATTTCCTGTGGCCCTGAAACACACATACATTTTTGCCTTCCTTTCCCAGCACCCCACTAAGCCCCCAAGAACACCCAGTATGTCCTTATAAGTGGAAGAACTAGGATGGTTCTCCTAAGTCTCTTAGAAATGAAGTTCTCTCTCTGTACAGCTTTCCCCACAGAGCAGGAGTGAGAACGTTTCATTGCCTTGGGTCTGGGAAACCATCTATCCAGGCTTCTCCTCCCCTCTCCACCCCCCCTTTAGGACTGGCCTTAGCTTCTGGGCCTCTCTGCTGCCTTCCTTCTACTTCCTATCAGCTCTCTGCTTTCCTTTGAGCTCTGTTGGGCTTGGGGATCTTTGTTTTTATTTCCAAGCTTTTCATTTTTCTCTTTTGATCAGTTTTTTTGGGGGGTCCTTTTTTGTTCTTCTGAGAAAGCATTTGCCTTTCCCCCCTTCTTCCTCTTCCAACATAACAATCGTGGTAACAGAATACGACTGCTGATTTACCGATGTATTTAATGTAAGTAAAAAAAGGAAAAAAAAATCAAGTTATTTGTTCTTTGCTGTTGTTGAATTATAGTAGTTCTGTATATATTCTGGATATTACCCTCTTACAGATATATGATTTGTGAATATTTTTTCTACCATTGCATTTTTTGTTCATAATTTTTATTTAACTCATTTTTAACAAAAATTGAGACTGCATTAGTCTTTTCTGCAAGGCATTAATTGTAGTCTATGATAAAATTACCCAATAGTTTCAGTATATTTACAGCTATCTCAGTCAGCTCAGGCTGCCATTACAAAATAGCATAGATTTGATGGCCTAATAAAAATGTAAGTTTTACATTTCTGTAGGCTGAAAAATCTAAAATCACAGTGCCAGCACGGTCAGGTTCTGGCAAGAGCTGTCTTCCTGACCTGTAGACAGGACCCTTCTTGCTATGTTCTCACTTGGTGGAGAGCGAGAGTGACCCTGATCTCTGGTATGTCTTCTTATAAGGACACCAATCCTATTATGACATTCCTACCTTCAGGATCTCATCTAATCCTAAACACCTCCCAAAGGCTCCTTCTCCAAATACCATCACATTGGGGATAAAGCTTCAGCATATACATTTTGGGGAGACAATTCAGTTCATAGCACTATCTAGAAGAGCCCACAATGAACTTCAAAAAAATCATACAAATTAAAACAAATATAAGACACCATTACATACTTAATAAAAATGATCAAAATCTAGAACAATGATACACCAAGTGCTGAGGAAGATGTGGAACAATAGGACTTCATCCATTGCTAGTGGGAATGCAAAAGGGTACAGCCACTTTGAAAGACAATTTGGTGGTTTCTTACAGAATTGCACATAGCTGGCTGGTGTGGCTCAGTTGGTTGGAGCATCGTCTCATAACCTAAAGGTCACTGGTTTAATTACTGGTCAGGGCCCAAAGTGTGAGCTCAATCTTGAGTTGGGGCAAGTGCCAGAGGCAACTGATTGGTTATTCTCTCTTCTTGCATCTATGTTTCTCTGTCTCTCTTTCTCTCTTTCTTCTCCTTTCTCTTGAATGAGAATAAAATAAACCTTTTATAAAAACTGCACATACTCTTACTATATGATCCAGCAACTGTGCTCCATGGTATTGACCCAAGGAGTTAAAAACACATCTATACAAAACCTGCACATGGATGTTTGTTTATAGCAGCTTTATTCATAATTTTCAAAATTTGGAAGCATCCAAGATATGCTTCAGTGGGTGAATGAATAAATAAACTGTATTACATCTAGCCCTGACTGGTGTTGCTCATGGGTTGGGTGTCATCCCGTGAGGCAAAGGGTCACTAATTCAATTCTCTGGCAGGGTAAGTGCCTGGATAGTGGGTTTGGCCCTGGTCAAGGTGCATTCAAGAGGCAACTAATCAATGTTTCCCTCTCATGTTGATGTTTCTCTTCCTCCCTTCCCCTCTTTCTAATATATATTTGTATACATATATATGTATATATACAACGTGTATATATACACAAAATCTTTTAAAAAACTGTAGTACATCTAGGAAATAAACTATTATTCTGTGCTAAAAATAAATGAGCTATCAAGCCATGAATACATTTGGAGGAAGCTTAAATGCATGTTACTAAGTGAAAGAAGTTAATCTGAAAAAGATACCTACTATATGAGTCCATCTACATGACATTATGGAAAAGGCAAAACTATGGAAATGGTAAAAAGATCAGTGATTGCCAAGGGTGAGGGTAGTAGGAAAGATGAACAGACAGAGCACAGATGATTTATAAAGCAGTAAAACTATTCCATGTGATACTATAATGATGGATACATGTCATTATACATTTTCCCAAATCCATAGATTGTACAACACCATGTGAACCCTAAGGTAAATTATGGACTTTGGGTGATTGTAATGTGTTGATGTAGGTTTATCCTTGCTGAAAAATGTACCATTTTGGTGAGTGATGTTGATAGTGGCAAAGGCTATACATGTATGAGAATAGGGACATATAGGAAATATATGTACATTTCTTTCAATTTTTCTTGTTGTAAACCTAAAGATGCTCTTTAAAAAAAGTATTTTTGTACCTGGCTGGCATAGCTCAATGGATTGAGCTCGGGCTGTGAACCAAAGTATTGCAGGTTCGATTCCTAGCCAGGGCACATGCCTGGGTTGCAGGCCGCGGCTCCCAGCAACCACACATTGATATTTCTCTCTCTCTCTCTTTCTCCCTCCCTTCCCTCTCTAAAAATAAATAAATAAATCTTTTTAAAAAAGTATTTTTAAAAAGAAACAAAGACTATAAAAAGTTGAAATGGAAAAAATCTTAAAGCACAGTTATGAATATTGCTTGGGATCATCACTCTCAATACTAAGGCCATTTCCAGAGAAATTTGCTGACTGTTTCTACATTTGTGGAATGAAGGAAGTGAGACAGAATGAACTCCAATGTACCTTTTAACTCAAAATTCAATGATTAAAAAGTGTAAACAAAATTAAAATCTAGTTATAATAAGTACACCAAAGTATTCAGGGGGAAATATCTGCAAAATTTTTTTTAAATACATAAAAAAGATAGATTGATAGCTAGAGAGAGGGATGGATAACGGATAAATAGGTGACACAGCAAATTCAGTGAAATTTAATAGTGGGATCTGAGTAGCAGGTAAACATTGGGGTGTTCACTTAAAAGATGTTTTTGATTTGGCTGTGTCATTGAAAAATGTTGAGGGGGAAAATGAGTGATTTGGCATCCAGTCTTCACGACTAATGTGGAAAAAATGAACACCAAGAAGTAAGCTGTTCAACTGGTTAAAAGCTGTTAGATTTAATAGTTAATCTAAGATGTAACTAAAGGCTTTCATTTTAAGGAGCAAAAGTTCAAAACTTCTGCTATTGAAAAAATTTTAAGGTAGCAATTATTGAGTACTTACTCTGATCCAGGACCCTTCTGAATGTTTCTAAGAAGCGTGTCATCCAACTGAATCTTCACAACGATCCATGAAGTAGGTAAAATAGACATAGTTATTTGTCTTTGACAGACAAGGAAACAGGCTCAGTGGGCTAAATAAATGAGATTGTCTGAGACCATGGAGTCGGTAACTGACTGAGCTGGGACTTGAATTCTGGGCCGAATGATGTCTCACACAGCTCTTAACCAGTATCTTATAGTCTGTCCTGCCTGCTTCCTCCACCTATTGACACTTTGTCATGAAGTTGACAGGAAAGTTAGGTTTACACATAAACAATATATTAGTTGGTGGATCTCTGGGCAGACACCTGATGGAGTGAAAAAGCTCCAGTGTGCATGGGCTGCTCCCAATTTACCTACGTATAATGGCTTGTCTGTGATCTTGCCCAGGTCACTTATCATTCTGCGCCTCAGTCTCGCCACATGTAAATGGAGGCAACAAAACTTACCCATCTGGAGAAAGAATAGGACTTATTGTGCTGTCCCTCTTCACACTTTGTGCAGCTTCTTCTGTGTTCAGCCAGAAGCAACCACAGGTTGTGAGAACCATGAGGAGAGTGATGGCAGCAACACAAAACAAAAGATGCAGCCATTTTGTTAATTGGTTTTACTCTGAAAGTACACTTTTGAGAATCAAAGTTAAGGAAGGAATAGCAAGGCATAAGGTTTATGCCATAACAATAGGTTGAAGAGAGGAATTGCCTGCCAGACTCACAGCAGGGAGGGGAGGGGAGAGGAGGTGGTGAGGTGACAGTCCCCAGGGCTGCAGTAGGGCAGGGAAGGCAGATGGGGCTTCATGGCCTTGTAGATGGTGGGGGCTAGTGATGAGAGGTGCTGATATGGAGGTAGAGAGAAGGGTGGATGGAAGCGTTCAAGTCAAGCCCATGCTCGGCACTGTGCACGCCAGACCAGCAGGCTTCGTGTTAGAAAGAATCACCCTCCTGTGCTGTTGAGGTATTAGGACAGCTGCTCTGTAGCTGCTGGCACACTGCTCATGGCTGACTACAGTTAAAGCCCCAAAATGAGCTCTGTGTGAACTCCCCCAGCTCCTACACCCCAAACAGGGCAGGTACATTATTGGTGTAGAAGCAAATTCCTCAGCTCCTTAACTAGGGAAGGCTCATCAATGGTAAAACCTACACTTGTGATGTACCTTATTGGGAGAATCAAGTAAGAGCAACCCATAGGGAAGTGCTTTATCATTTCTAAAGTATTGACAAATATAACAATATAGACATTTAATGATTATAAAACTGCCATCCAAATTCCACTTTAGGCTAATTGCTCCAGGGAGCACTTAGTGACATTTCAGATATGTGGAAAAGTTTGCTTCCTGGGTTGTAATATTTTCATTACTCTGTGAATTCCAGTGCATCAGCTCTGAGTTATTGAGGTGTGGCCCTCTTTTTGAGTAACCTCAAATTCTAGTCTTCCTGCTTCATGTGTTCAGTCATCCTTTCTTTTAAAGTCTTTCTAAAAGCACTCTATCCCCTGTCTCATCTGATGAGGAGAGTATAATATCCCCCCACTCCTTGCCCCAATATTTTTAATAATTTCAGAGGGGGGAGCTAAGAGCCTACATGCTTATTACCATCTTTTACTCTGAAACTGATTTTACCTAACTTCCACCTTACCTCCTACAGTTAATGTCTTCTCTCCATCCTGTCACCCCATGCCCCTTTGATTGAATTCCTCTGTATCTAAGTTACCAGAAGAACACTAACACCTGAAACAACTTTTTATAGAAGAAATAAGAATAATGTAGTATTATAGAATGTGTAAGAAATAACCTCAAATGCCATCAACTAATATTTATTGAGTGCCTTCCACATGCCAGGCATTGTTCTGGCTCTGGAAATATAGAAGTGAGCCCTGGCTGGTACAGGTCAGTGGATTGAGCACGGGCTGAGAACCAAAAGGTCTCCGGTGTGATTCCTAGTCAGGGTACACACCTGGGTTTTGGGCCAGGTCCCCAATAGGGAGTGTGTGAGAGGCAACCTCACATTGATATTTCTCTCCTTCTCTTTCTTTTTCCCTTCCCCTGTCTCTAAAAATAAAAAAAATCTTTAAAAAAGAAATATGGAAGTGAATAAAACAGACAGCCCTGGCCACATAGCTCAGTTGCTTAGAGTGTTGTCCCAATATGCCAAGGCTGTAGGTTCCATCCCCAGTCAAGCAGATACAAGAATTAACCAATGAATGAATAAATAAGTGAAACAACAAATGAGTCTTTCTCTCCCTCTCTCCCTTTCTCTCTCTATCTAAAAATCAATAAATAAAAATTTAAAGCCCTGGTCAGGTGGCTCAGTTGTTTGGAGCATCATCCCATATGCCAAAAGTTTGCAGGTTCAATCCTGCATGTTGGGGAGGCAGCTGATAGATGTTTCTGTTTCACATGGATGTTTCTCTCTCTCCCTCTCTTTCTTTCTCTCTCCCTTCTTCTCTCTTCAAAATCAGTAAACATATGCTCTGGTGAGTATTTTTTAAAAATTTAAAAAATAAATCCCTACCCTCTAGGGGTTTATGTTCTAGAAGACATTTATTTTTGTGTTTTGTTGATTGTCTGTTGTAGGTTAGATAATGATAAGAGATGTGGAGAAAAATAGGGAAGAGCTAGGAAATGCTTGCATGTCAAGTGATGCAATTTTAAATAGGATGTGAAGGAGACTTTCAGCTGAAGACCTGAGAGAAGTGAGGAAGAAAGGTCTGTGAGGAGAATGCTCCAGTAGACACAGACCCTTCTGTCATTGCAAAAGTTCTATTCTAGTGGTGGGTGTAGAATATAAAGTGTAGAGTATTATTATGAACTTACAGATTTCACATATTCCATGTGCAGTTATTTTCTTTCTGATGCTCTAATTGTCCCATTTTTGGCCAGTGAGAGTTTCTTCAAGTAGCCACCTAGGTTCTTTTGAAATGACGGTCATGTGTAGTGTTTTTGATATCTGGGTAAGAAGTTGATCTGTAATTATTTGATACATTATTACCTCGGCCTTGTAAAGCTGCTCTTTTCCCAAGAAGTCTTAGTTCCTTTTAGTGAGATATTGAGAGCCTGCACATTATATTTTGGGTAGCTCATTGCTTTGGCTATAAGGTTTAAAAGTTTGATTGAAAACTTCATCCCTGGCCAGGTAGTTCAGTTGGTGGGAGCATCATTCCAATACACCAAGGTTGCAGGTCCAAGCCTGGATCAGGGCACATATTAGAGGCAATCGTTGGGTGCATAGATAGGTGGAATAACAAATCACTGCTTCTCTCACTGTTTTTTCTCTCTCTATAAAGTCAATAATTAAAAAAAAACTTAATTGTTTTTAATATTTAAGAAAAAGAGAAAACTTCATAATATTTTCCCAAATCGCTGTTCTCATACCAGGAATTTCCATGTTTACTTTTAATGAAAAATTTTATTTTCAGGAAGGAAGTAGTGAGACCCCAGAATAAGAAACACACACACATACACATACTATGTGAGACATATACCCCACCTTGTTCTGGAAAGGATGCAAAACCATTGTACTACCTTTTAAAAATATAAAATGCTGTTTTCAAATTGTTTCTTACCAAGCACTATACTAATAACAAAGCAAACGCTAATTCTATTTGTGTGATGGACCATAGAATATGGACTGTGGCTAACCAATTCATATGTTGAAGCCCAAATCCTCGATGTGATAGGATTTGGAGGTGGAGCATCTGGACAGTAATTAGCTTTAAGTGAGGTCATGATGGGGTTAATGTCTTTTAAGAAGAGGAAGGGACCGGAGACTTTTCTCTCGGCCATGTGAGGACACAGTGAGAAGATGGGCACCTACAAATCAGGACGAGGTCCTCACTAGACACTGGATCTGCTGGTGCCTTAATCTTGGACTTCCCAGCTGAATGGTGGGAAATAAATGTTTTTTAAGCCACTCAGTCTTCGGTATTTTTGTTATAGCAGCCCAAATGGACTAGAAGACAGTGGATGATTTGCCTATGGTTGTGCAGTTGAAAAATATCCTCACACAGTGGGGTGCTCGACCTTTTCTGCACCCAAATATTCCAATGTTGTTAATCTGCTGTGAAGTTTTGAAACTTCCCAGACTGAAGACCACTGCTGGACAGCAGTCCTGGAGGGTGGCTCATGAACTCTGGCATTAGACTCACCTCACCAGGGTATATTTGTTAGAAATTCAGACTGGCTCTCTGAAAAGAGCCACTGACTCAGGATCTGCTGGGTAGGGGGAGGTGGGAGATGGCTAAGGGATTCCTAAGTGATTCTTAGAAACACTTAAGTTTGAGAACCATGTTTCCAAGTCAAACCCAATCTTCCATAAATCTTAGCCTCCCTCTCTTCAAGTAATCAGTTTATGTATTTTATAAAAGGCAGAATCTTTTGGCTAATATTCAAGTTTTCATTTGGTTTGTTTCTTTGGCACTTGCAGCTCAGTCTCTTCCCTTTTCCACAATTTCTAAACAGTGGAATGTGACTACTTTTTGGAAAATAGGAACAGCTCAGCCCACTGTTTTACATTTAATTAAAAAATGGTGGTTTAAATTCAATGTCAAAGCATAGCCTTTCCCGGTCTGGGGATGAAATATTAACCAGGCCTCAAAACCAAAGCTTCAATGTGCAGTCTTCTGGGTGCTTTCCTACACTGGGGATGACTCCTCTGTCCTAACGTGTGTTAAAAGACACAGGGCAGTTTGCCTAAATAAACTGGAACTGTCCTCCGAGTCCTAGCACAAACACCGGTGTTAGGTGGTGACAGCTCTGAGGGATAGCAGTGTCTTTCGTCTTCCAGTCAGTGCAGAAGCAGCAGGAGACCTCTGGGTGGAAAGGATGGTAACCTTTAGTAGGCAAAGGAATACATTTAGGAAATGAAGAGTTCCTGCTTATGGACAAGTAGGTCCAGAAAGTCACACACTCTGATATGGTTCCGTCTGAACAGGAAAACGAGGACTTCTTGTCAAGTTGCCTACTTAAAGAAAAGAAAAGAAAAGAAAAGAAAAGAAAAGAAAAGAAAAGAAAAGAAAACCCACTGAAATATTGCTTACTTCCCAAAAGGAAGGACACATTCTTGGACTGAACTCCAAAGGATATTGAACTCAACAAGGATGCTAAACTAACTCTGTCTAAATCTGAGACCATTTGTTTGCCAAGAACCAAAAACCACTTGAACCAGTTAAATAAAGTAGGATTATTTTGAAGACACAGTTTACCTGGAGTCATTTGTCAGTGCTGTGATTAACAAGGCAGCTCTGTTCTAGGAGCTCATACACTAGGTTTGCGATGTATGCAAATCATGTTGGTGGCTCTTTGAGCACAGAAGGAGCTTTCAAAGTTTTGGCATTTCCAAAACTGAATGGAAACAAAGTAAAAAATGCTGACCACTTGCCCTGGCCATCAGGGAGCCTAGAAAGAATTTTAGTATTTATTTGCCATAACTCAGGACCCTGGGGCCCTGGGTGGGACCTTGGTGAAATATTTATCTACCAATTTTCTTTTCCATTTAAAAAGTAATCAGTGTTTTGTGATTTAATTCTATAAATTGTCTTGAAGCTATTTATTTATTTAATCCTAGAGAGAGAGAGGGAGGAGAAGGGGAAGGGGGAAACATTGACCTGCTACTCCATGTATTTATGCGTTCATTGGTGATTCTTATGTGTGCGCTGACCAGGAATTGAGCATACCTTGGCATATCTGGACAATGCTCTAACCCACTGAGCTACCTGGCCAGGGCTTAAAGCCTTTTTAGAAGTGAAGTTTTACAAAAGAAAAAGAAAGAAAGAAAGAAAGGAAGGAAGGAAGGAAGGAAGGAAGGAAGGAAGGAAGGAAGGAAGGAAGGAAGAAAGAAAGAGGGAGGGAGGAAAGAAGGAGGGAGGGAGGGAGGGAAGGAAGGAGGGAGGGAGGGAAGGAAGGAAGGAGGGAGGGAGGGAAGGAAGGAAGGAGGGAAGGAAGAGTCCTGATAAAAAACAAAAGAACTACCAGGCGTAGGAGTCAGTGTCCTGTGCTGTAAACCTACTAACCTTCAAAGTGCATAGCCTTTGTTTCCAGTCCTTGCTCGGACCTCTGTGGTGGCCCTGGACCTGCTGCAGGAGGCGCCTCTTAGGCTGTCCTCCAAGGTGTGTGACAAAGGCCCAACTCTCTGGGTAAGTTCACACCCTAGGGCTGACATATACTTATTCCTTCCTTCAATTCTAGCATCTTTATTCTGGGATTTACATAAAAAAAGTGCATTAAAACCATTGCCACATTCTAGAGACCTTCGTTCCCCTTCTTTGTTGAAAGCCAATAAGGAGACTCCTGGCTTTTTTGTTGTTGAATTTTTAAGCATGGCTCTGAATTTACTTTATGAATGCCTTGTTTGCAAAGGTAGGTGCTAAAACCCATACATGTTTGGTGACATGGAAATCAAGCTAGTCTTTTTGAAAAGTCACTTGGCAATATTTGAAAACAAAAATGCATGTCCATTTATCTAGGAATATAACTTGTAGATACATTTCCATATGTACTGAAGATACAGTGTAAAACAATTTTCACTACAACTTTGTTGTGGCAAGCGGTGGAAACAGCTTAAATGTCCATCAGTAAAGGGAACTACACAATGTCTAATGGTTCATCCATAAAATGGAATGCTGTGGAGTCACTGAAGAGAATAGGTAGATCATAATGTTCTGAAATAAAACAATACATGACTAAATTTAAAAAATGGCAGAAAAATGACAGATACATTGCTGTGTCTTACACACATCACACACATATTAAGAGTTAGATTGGATTCAAATACTGGTTCTGTCACTTTCCAGTGACCCTGGGATGCTTCTTAGTCTCTTGGTAATTTACATGTAGTGACTGTCTCATAGGGTTACAAAATGCACATGCAATAGTGCAGCCAGGGCACGAAACTTGTAAGTGATGGTGGTGATGACATTGAACATTTGGGTGTTTACCATGCGTTGGGCATTCACTGTATCAAGAACTTTACATATATTTATTTAATCCTTAGAACAATCCTGTAAGTATTATTTTCTTTTATTTTTAAAAAGAGTTCACATTTATTATTGCACCAACCTACTACAGCAGAAAAAATCAACAGGAAAAATCATTTATCCAATAATTTCCCAATTAAAATACCCAACTGCCCAGAGAGTAGTGATCTTTTCAGTGATTTCAAGATGCAGGCAACCTTGGTACAGCATAAATATGTGAGCCATCTCTCATGTGTGATTCCTTACAGACCCAGGTTGGTTCTTCTCCAATGTCTCTTCTTGGAGTTATACCTGGTTCTATTGCCAGTTTTCATCGGAATCCATTGGAGAATGGGCTGATTCTGCTTTTGTTTCTTGGCCAGGAAACTTGTGATCTTGAAAGTCTTGTAAGAAGGCATGGTGAAAAAGAATCAATTGCATAGACCATGATGGCAGAGAAAGAGCTGTAATTATTATTTTCCTCCTCATTGTACTGATAGGGAAACTGGAGTACAGAATGGTTAAGTACATTGTCCAAAAAGACACAGCTAGTAAGTGGTTGAGCTAGGATTCAAACACAAGCGGACTGTCACATAACCTGAGGTCTTCCCCACTTACAGAATGACCCTGTCCCTGCTGGGCTGGCAGTCTCACTCATGGCATGATGTCGAGGCTGATGAGAGGGTCAGTCCAGCTTCTGAGAGAAAAGCTGGCAATATTTGTAAATGTCTTACAAGAGTATGGCAGTGCTTTGCTACCTAACCCCAAGTCAGAATATTACAATCAAAACGACACATGGGTGTTTCTGGTGGGGTATATGGGGACTTTTCCCTTTGCCTTGGCTTTCTCCCAACTGGATCTTCTCTGCTCATGGATCTGGAGTCACTGACAGAAACCCTGCTGGGAAATTATTACTTCGCTTTGGACTGAAGCCCACAGAGATCATGGGGTGTGTGTGTGCGTGCATGTGTGTGCATGCAAGTGCAGATCTATCTTTTCTGTATGTATTATCTAGTAAACAAACTTAAATACTAAAAGTTGTAAAGGACTTTCCCTGAAAGAGAAACTAAGGATCATTATTTCCCTGAAAAGGGAAAATAAGGATCATTCGGTGACTCAGTTCTGTCATGACTTCCCTCAGGACAGTGTACCAAGTTTCTCAGGGCAGTCAAAAATGTCATATATTCTTTAGGTAAGCTTTTCCTTAATATTTAACCCAGGTTCTCAGTTGGATATTTAACCCAACTCTAATGTGATGCCTTTGCTAGAAGAAAGCTTTTCCTTGGCCTCTTAACAGCCTATCTTAAAATGAAGTGCCCTTGAGAACGATTATACCATGAATCAGCCACTGACAGATCCTGAATAGTCAGATGCCAAAACATCTTAGGTTCGAGTTAACAGAGTGTTTTACTTTCTCTCTTTATCTTCAGAATTACTCAGACTTGTCTGAATAATTATTTCTCACTTGACCACCAGTTACAAACTGCTTAACACCCACTAGCATTCATTTTGGAAATACTCATTTTTGTGGGCTAACATCTCTCCACTCTTGCAATTTTCCAAACTATTGATCAGTTTCCACTCTCTCTGTAAAGACTTCATTTTGAACAACCCACTGGTCAAGGGATCCTTGGGGCACCAACTCAAGGCCCAGCACAAAGATATCAGCACCTTGAAAAGGATTCCCCTTCAAACAGCTCAGACTCATTACCTATTGATTAACATAAGAAACTATTCAAAAGCCCTTGAGTTCCTCTTTCACATTTGTCAAGCTCAGTGTTGGGAGTGCCAGGCTCACCGAGGCCTCCCAAATACTGACTGCTCCTGCAGAGGCAAGGCTGCCGGAAAAAGAAAAGGTTACCTCCGCCGGCCAGGGACGGCAGTAAGGGCAGGAGGTTCTCTTCCTTGAGCAAGCTGGGGAGAGGCAGGCTCTCAATGAATGTGTTAAATTAAATCAAACTGGAAAGGAATGTAAGAGAAAATTATTTAACCTATCTCTTCCTCACCTTTGTTCAAGTTCTGCCTTTGAGATCTGATTTTTCTCACACTTGAGAATTATGGAAAGGCACTATATTGGCTGAGGTTGTAAGGTATATTAGGTCTTATTATAAAAAAGAAATGATGTGACACAGCTGGGATTTTAAAAAGTGTCACTGACAGTAGTAGAATATAATTATTTTAATGTGGAGAGATGTTTTCTATAATACACTTCATGGACCATCCACAGGATTATCTAACTTCTTAGATGTTTTCTCCTAATTTTTCATAATTTAAACTGCTGATGGGCTTTGGACTTGAAAACCCTAGAAACAAGGAAGGAATCATCAATTGATGATTATGTGTGCGAATCTCAAAAGGCTAGCTGTGCAGAGTATTTTCTACTTGTAGAGCATTGGCCTCTAGAAGCCGTGAAAGCATTGGATTTAAACCTGTCATTGTTGTGCATAGTCTCCCATAGATAATAGGAAGAATGCATTTCCCCCTATGAAAACGGAGGCTCTGTTTGTTTTGCCCTTCCTTCTTTCCAAAGGGAAGGGGTGAGTTTTTCTAGGGAAGAGCCTCTTTATTGAGATCTCAGTACGAGCTCCCCCATGACACCGATTTACCTATCAAGTAATCTGAAAAGAAGAAATTAACAGGTACTTCTCACAGAAGGCAGGCTGGAAGTGTGAAGAGGAAGAATGACAATCTTCAGCTAAACTAGTGAAAACATATGGTGTGATGAATAACAACAGTTCTATCAGCTAAATGGCAGAGCTTGACTTCTGGTGTTTTTATTAAAACGTTTTCTTGGTTTCAGCCTTTGTCTATAAATTCAGGCTCGTGCTCCTTTTCATAGCAGACATGGAAATAATGCATTGGCTTGGCTAAACGGAGACTCAGGAATCAGGAGCACACTGGGGCTTCCCATTCCTGTGATGATCTGATGAGGGCTCCCATTGCCAGCAGAAAGCCCGGAGGAAAGCATGTGGACCAGGAAGCAGCCCACCATTTCCTCTCTCTGCTTCAGGGGAGATGACAGTGATTTACAGAGGAATTTAAGACCTATTTTGTAAACTTAATACGTGAGTTAGGATCCTGAGACAGTTTTCAAACAGGGCCACCAGTTTCTGTTTACAAAAGGAATTGATCTAATCTTGCTTTAGCAGCTGAAAGTCAAACAGTAGGGCAAACCCGAGGTAAATTTCAAATTTCAGCATCCTTTTAATATCTGTCACTGGCATCTGAGAATGAACACATTCAGACACAATAGATTTTAAATGTCATTTATTTAAACCAAAATAAGATTATATTTTCAAGGGGGTGGATTTCAAAGACATTAAAAGAAATCCATATTCAAAGCAAACAATTTTGTTCAATTTCTATCAAAAATGAAATCACATTTTTGGGGGGTGAACTCTGTAACATGGGAAACTGCTTCCCTGAAAGTCAAATTCCCACATGCAAAAACTAACTCATTTGGTTTGCACATTGGCCAAAACACTTAAGGAGGCCCAATAAAATACTAAGAAGTAATTTCTTAAAAGGCATAACTTTTTAAGTGTAATCACAGTTCATACTTCGGGAATACTCAGTTCATGAACCCAAGTTACAAGGTCTTTGCGGACCTCACGAGGATCCAGTTACTTCAAACTCTTTTGAAGCAGTTTCAAAAGTACATTGTATTATTTTGGTGACTGGTACAGGTTTTGTTTATGTATAGAAATCAGAGGAAGTGGCTTATCTGCTTAACAATTTTTAAGTTTGTTGCATATAGGTGGATGGGTTTGGTAAAGAACTTGGTTGAGGGGAATAAAGGCTTGAATTTTGGACTCAAATCTGTCACGTAACACTTACCTCACATCGGGCAAGTCACTAAACATCAGTGAGCACAGTTTTCATTGCTACGAGAATAATTGAAAACCACAAAGTGTTAGTCTGACTTTTCCTACCCTGGAGAACTGTGTAGAAAACAAAATTGATTAAATATTTGCCAAGAAATTCAAGTGGATAAAATAGATACAGATTTGCACAACTTTGAGAAGTTAGTAACTTCTTTCATGAAATATACAGCTCTTGACTTGAAACTTTCACATGTGTGAATCTTAGTAAAGTGACTCTTAGTTTTCAGTATGTAAACCCCTTACATAGGTCTACTCCTTGGCTCAACAGTGACTAGCATATGTGTTGTTATAATGAAAGTTAGAATGGTATGCTTAATTGCTTAATTACACCCCTAAAAGGCTATTAATCATACTTTGGAAGAAGCAGGACTCTGTAGTGAAAACATGCAGACCTGAAAGCAGTGCATTAATTATTTTATTAATTTCATCTTTTTACATTATGGGAAACATTCATCTATTTACATTTTTTTTTTGTCCACACACAATCTAGGTAGATAAGCCTATGAAATTCCAATTCATAAAGCCATAAAAATGTTCCCCACCCCTCCATCTGAAGGCTTTCAAATGAATCTTTTTTTTCCAAACCAAAATAATTTTTAAAAATTACATTTGGGAATTGAGATATGCTAGTGATTTACACTCCAGTTATTTAAAATATGCATCTAGACATGTTTTTTTTAAAAAGAAATGGTAAATTCACAAGGATAAGGCTTAAATTAAAGTGGTAATGCACAGTAAAACATTAAGGAAACATCTATAAATAACAGAAATATATTACAAATAAATTAGTTCTATTTACCATTTCAAATATTAAAAATCTTTAATCCATTTCTTCATCTCTCTTTACAAAAAGGTTATGTGAATTGTATGGAAACATCTGCAAAAAATATAATAAATACTTAATTTCTTTGAACTTTTTTGATGTGGGAGACAAACTTCTTTTGTAATCCCCCCTCCCCGAGAAAATGCCCAAACATCTTTATACCAAAGTTAAACAAAATAAGTAATTTTTCTGGGTAAATACATTTTCCATTATGAACTAAAAAACATTTCTACAAATTACATCAAAAAGAACAATGTAACAAAGGTTATACTCATGGATGTCAGTTAAAGGGGCAAGTGATTAACAAGCAGCTTTATGTGGGGTCATGTTTTAACATCAATAATTAGCTCTTTATAAAGTGTTTGCACAATTTGTGTCTTTAAGGAAGGCAAAGGTCATGATGCCTGTGGGCATATAGCTAAAAGATTTAAAATTCTTACCAAAAATAGCTTATGAATATACAAATACCATTCACATAGACAAGATGAATAGGCTTTCTCTTGTCTCTCTTTAAAATATCTTGGGCTAAACCAGTTTCCAAAGAAAATGGTGTAGGATGATCTTGAGTCATATTAGAAATCTATTTCTTAATCCAAATCTTATCTCTATCTACTTCAGGGCACAGAGCTGTAGTTGGGAACATGGGTCTTCAAATGGATTTCGCTTCCTTCATGCTAATTTGTGAGTTCCAAGTCATTTGCGGGATTGAATGTGACCATAGGCTACCCAAGGTGGCAGTTGGCCTTACTTGATGCAAATTTTGTGTGACCTTCCAATGCAGTTACAAAGTAAAGATGTATTCTGTTTAAAACCAGCAAGTACTTGAAGCTCAGTATCTCTGTATGCTCCAATTTTACAAAGCACTCAAGGTGCTTTGCTCACCCTAGTTAAAAATTTGTTTTTTAATAAGTTAGTAGCCCTTTTCTTGTAAACCACAGCAGTAAACATTTGTGCCCTGTTTATAAAGATTGCTCAAAGCATCAGTGGCTCTGAGAGGTAGCAAATTCTCTAGTGGTTTTAGAATATATCCTTGAAAATAGTTGTTGCCAGAACCCATCACTCTCTTAATTTCATAAATAAAATTAAATTAGCACCTGGCTATGCGAGTATATATATATTTTTTGAAAAAGCTTCTCTGGTGCAAGCATATTTGATGTATGTTTTTAAAAGTCTTTCGTTTTTCAATGGTAATTTCTAATACTTCAGGGTGGGAGCTGGACACAAAATGCCAGTGATACTTTAAGATCATCACATTCTAAATGTTTAAACTGCTACGAGTAAGGGCATTTAAAGATAACTTCAGCTGGACGCAAAGTGCATACTGCCCATCATCATGATTAAAAATGTAAATCAACATTCTCTGCCAAAAGCCTGGGTTTCTTTCCATGTTTGTGAGTCGTAACTTTTCCCCTCTCCTTGTGGTTTCTGAGCCTTGTAAGTCAAATTTCTTTTATTACCTGGGACTTCAAGATGAGTGGCAGGTCTCTGGAATGAGGCATGTCTTTTGGGGTAGAAAATTTATTTTATTGGGTTGACATAGGACAAAATCCTTATCCTGGTGGATGACAGGACTCTGTAAGAGTGAGAGGAGACTAAAGGAGGAAATATGTCTGCGATGTGAACTAACCGTTTAAAAGGGATGGATGTGTAGCATTCAGAGGGGTGACAGGAAAATCCACTTGTCTCTGAAAACAGCCTGGCTGCCATTTACAGCACTTCAGAAGCAGATGTGTACTTACATAGGTGTAATTAGGTAGGCTCCCCAGGATGGACACTAATAAATTAATAGAACCAACCAACAGTTTCCCCTTTAAGACCCCACCACCACGACAAGATAATATACATAACACAATAAAAGTTGATAAAACACTTCAGGTCTAAATTTTCTTAATACTAGAACAAAAAATAAAACCCTTGTGTAGTATCTTAAACTCTCAGTGCTTCCTTTGCCTTGCCTTTCTTCATTTTATTGCCTTTCAGAATAGATTAATTTCCCTGAAAGATCGAATTTACAATCTTCTGCTGATTGTTACATTTGAAGCAGTGCTTGATGAAGTAACAGTGAGGCAGTTTGTGCAGCTGTGAGTGGTGCAGGTCACCCCAGCACCTGCAGATTTTGCTTCTCCCTTTCCCACTACACATCCAGGTCCTCCACCCCCAGCCCAGCTCGGTCCTCTCTGGGTTTGTCACTCATTGATTCCGGTGAGATGGTGTGATTTCTGAGGTTGGAAATAAAGTGCTCCATCCGCTTTGCAAAATAATAACCGTTTAGGGGAAATACAGGGAATCGGAGCCCTAGTTTCTTTCACGTGGAAGACGGTTAGGTCTCAAAGGTTCACCCTGTGATACTGGATTTCTGAAATACCCTATGGTTTTATATTGCTGAGCTCTAGGGACAGACTAACTTGAGAGAACTGAGGATGGTGAGTGACTTAAAGGGGCTATTTCTACACAGGTGGGCTTAGTTTTGCCGAGAACAGAAAGGGTTGGTTATCCGGATGAGGCAGGGTGACGCATCAATACAGGTGGCTAAGCTCGGTGAAGAACATGGGCAAACTGGCTTGGGCAGAGGGGTGATTGGGGGACGGCTTCTGCGAGATGAACAACTACACCGCGACAGTTGGAAGTCACTGGGCTCAGAGACTGACGGGCTCGGAGGGCGCAGCGGGGAGGGAAGAGGAGGAGGGGAGGACAGACACTGGGTCCTGATGCCGCGGGACGCGCGCGCGCGCGGCCTCAGAGCCGGGTCTGCGCCTCGGGGATGTAGATCTCGATGCTCTCGGCGCTCTCCGTGGCCGAGTTCTGGCGGACTGACGCGGCGCGCTTGGCTGCCATCAGGCGCTTGCGGGCCTCCTGGCGCTGCGAGCTCTCCAGCGAGCGCTCCCGGATCAGCGGCGCGGGGCCCTTCGCCGGCTTCTTTGGCACTGGAGGAGGGGCCCTTCTCTCCTGATCAAAGCAGAAGGTTCAGGACATTACACAGCTTCTCAGGACAAGCTTGGGAAAAACTGGGATAGGTCAGTAGTTAGAACACACTTTTTTAAACCTAAGGATGGTTAGTCCTGATCTGCACACTGTATATATTTTTTTCTTTATTATTCTGGCTTAGGTATTCAAAAAATGCAGAAATATATATATATACCGGTAAGCTTAAGGCCAAGGGTAGGCTGGATTGCAGAACTAGGTCTCTCCAAGGAAAGTCTGTGGGTATTTAAAATGCCCCCTGCCGAAAGGCTGCAGCTCCCAGCACATTTAGTGTGGTTCTCTCTGGAGGTTCCAGACTCTTCCAGGTGCTAGAGATGGGAAAGGGTTGCAGCGGCAGCAGCAGCATCTTAGAACTCTGCATGCCCTCTAAGGAGGCAAGGCAGCTGGTGCGAGCTGGGTTCAGAGTTTAAAACCATCACCGCCCTCTCTCCAGGCCCACCCAAACCTAAGTAGCCAAAGAGGCTAGAAGAAGAAGAGATGTTAAGACTGTTCTTTAGCTTTGTAGATGCCACAGTGATTACACCCCTTTGCACACCGCACACAAACACACAGCGATATACTTTCCAGGGTCATCCTGGAGGGAAGACACCGGTAATTCCTACACTCTGGCTTGGAATCAGTTCCAAAATGGCTCCTAAAACGCCCAGCCGGGGTGTCACTCAGGGACCTCAGAATGACCGTGGCCCGGAAGGCTATTCCGATCACAGGGACAGACACTGTGCCTTGGAAACTTAATCCAGGACTGAAAGAGTTCACCTGCTTTAGCAATAACAAACTATAAGACAATTGGATATTTTTAAATGCCATTGAGAAAACAGAAGCCATTCATGACTTACGTAGAAAAGAAAAATGCAGTGGAAGAGAAGGAAATCTAGACCATAATGGATTTTTACTAAAATATGACAAACCGTCAGGCTGCAAAAAGGTCCACGTGAATGCTTTTGTTTTTAATAAAACTCCCCCTGTCCTCATAAAGAAATTTGAAATGTGAAATGTCTCATAAATGTGAAAAGTATTTTAAAAAAAACACGGATTCTAACATTCTTCAAAGGGCACCCCTTGTGCCTTCACCCTCAAGCTCATCGTAGCAGCTCCCCTTGCTGACGTGGGCGAAGTGCCTACTAAAACTTACTGGGGCTGCTGCCCTTGGCAATTTGAGTGAGAGTCTGTGTGGCCCAGAGGACAGAAAAAGGGAGCACAGTGTGCAGATGGTGTTCAGCCAACTCTGATATTCATTTTTTCCCCCTAAAGTTCATGGGCTCATGAAAAGCTCTAATCATAGACAAAGCGTATAATGATTTAGGAATCAGATTAACTAATGGTTTACTGTGTGAATGCCCATAGGTTAGCATCGTTCCTATGGACATTTAAATCTTCATTGTTGGGTAACTTGGTGGATATTTCTGAAAGTATGAATATTGATCAATTTTAGTCACATTTTCCTATCCTTGTATACTTTGTTATTTTTAACAATAATTTTTTAAAAATCAAAAAATGGGAGATTGTTTGGTTCAGGTCCAGAAAGTAAAAATCACCACTATGTGTGTACATCTGTAGTGTTTTCTTAAAATAAGACCAATTCAGAAGTTTATCTAGAAGACAATTTTAAACACAGATTTAAAAAAAAAAAACTAGATTAAGTGCAAGTGTTTGGCTTCCTAAGTGAGAGGGCACACATACATGTATCAATGGTACTTTGATGCTTACTCCTAAAACCCTCAGGTTGATGGTGGAGAAGGAAATGAGGGGTAACAATGATAGCATTGTTTTCCTGTCTACCATGCACTGTCCCTTGGGACTGGATTTCTCCTGGGAGCCCCCTGACCCCAAGAACCCTAGTATTATGATAGTCAGCAACAGAATGAATTGGATGGCTATTAGCTCTGTGATAGGTAAGGAGATCTGAAAAGGGCAGGGCCACCAGTGCTTCAGGGTCATAGCCATGCGTGATTTTTATAGTTGAATCTCTTGGAACTATTCAACCTTAGGCCATAGGAAAACAAAGTGGTAAAAAGTTGTGCATGACAGCCCAGCCTAGGGAGGTGGAAGATGTGTATCTGTGTAAGCCTGGTGGAATTACCATAATCAAATGTGAAAACTGCAGTTTATTAATTAAAGTAAAAAATATTTGAGTCTTTATTTCTAAACTGTAGCATGAGGAACCCAATGAGCAATATTCCCAAAGGCAAATCAACCAAAAGTGAAACTTCCTTAAAAAGAAAAAATCCCAACATTTTGATCCATGTGAAACTGATGATGTGTATATTTTTAGACTTGAACAACAGTGGTTTCTTTATTATTCTATTTATAAAATGATTATCAAAGTTGATTAGTTTTCAGGGGTTCCTATTTTTCTCAGAAACACACCCTAGGGGTAAGGAAGTTGAACTCTTGCTCTATGTAATCATGCACTGAAGATGTCATTTATTTTAGTTTAAAAAGCAAAATGGAGGCAGTTCCTTCCAGTGACTAAAATGGTTTAACTTAACGTTTAATTAACAAAAAAAGCCACATTCCCATTTTCCAATTCACAAAGACAGATTTTTCTTTAAAAATATGCCTGAAACATATTACAGATAATATCCCAAGTGATTACTATGTAAACATTGTCGTTACAATGAAATTAATATATCAGCTCCATTTCACATTGTAAACAGCAAGACTGAATGCAGAAGCCTATTTAGACTGTCCAGTGTTTGTGCAGGTTTTTAAATGAACCATACAAAATCTACATTGTTCTACCTTCTTGTCAAGAGGATCCATCTGTTTCCAATTATTGGCCTTTAACTGATGAAGTTCATCAAATTTCATACTAATATTTTCTATGGACAACTGCAGCATGTCCCAGAACCCCGCCAAATCCTGGGAGGTGGGCCTTGGATGAGCATTAGGGTTCTGTACGAGAGAAAGAAAAATATGCGTGCTTCAGAGGTGATTCATAGCAACAAGCACAGGACAAAGTGACATTTTCAAATATTTCAAGTAACAAGGAGGACGAGTTCTTTTTGGTTTTCAGGCAGGAGATAAAAGTGGTAATTTTATGGTAATTTATAAATAGTAATTTTATTTAAAAATTAATATGTATTTTCAGCTTTGCTGAGGTATAATTTACAAATAATACTCATAAAACATTTAAAGTATACGGTATGATAATTTGATTATCATACATATCATATATGTATATATTATATATATATTATGAAAGAATTCCCTCTAAGTTAATTAATACATCCATTACTTCACATATTTACCTTTTAAAAATATTTTTGGTGAGAACATTAAATTCTAGTCTCTTAGCAAATTTTAGTTATACAGTACAGTGTTATCAACTATAATCAGTAGGTTATATATCAGATCCTCAGACCATGTTCATCTCCTGACTGCAAGTTTATACCCTTGTACCAACTTCTCCCTGTTTCTTTCACCCCTCAGCCCCTAGCAACCACTTTTTCCCTTCTGTCTCTATGAACTCGACATGTTTTTAGAGTTTACTACACATGGTAATTTATACACACATCCATTTGAGACAGTAATTCTCAAATGCCAAGGTTGTAAAACTCTTGTAAAACAACATCTGTCAGTACAGTATGGAAAAAGAGTAAACATTTGAAAATCCAGAATGTCTGACCTACAACAAAATGCATATGAAAATACCATCTTGGAAAAAAAGTATATTAGAGTCAGTATTTGACTACCTGCTACCCAACTTATTTAGATAACAGATATGGAATCTAAAAATATGAGTTGTTTTAATACTAATGTTAACTGAAATGCTAGAGTAAACAGATGATGAATAATAAAGTAACTGAATGTTCAAAGTAATGTATATTTAATAATAAAAATGTTAATAATGTAGGAAGTCATTTTATGATATGAATACTCCGGCAAAATCATTTGGAAATGAATTAGTTCAAAATTGACCATAACATAACATAGTAAATGTTAGAACACATATCCGTACATACACATAGAGCCTCTAGTGACCCATTTGCTAAATATTATTAAACATTCTTTGTTATTTAAGGGTTGACTTTCTTTGTCTCCATCCACATATCCCTAACAAGAATTAGAAAGTATGAGCCACAAATTTATATGACCTAAGACAGAAAAAACATAACTGAGAGACTGAAGGTGTCGTGTTCATTGTTAATCACTAACTGTAGTAGCCACTAAAGCATTCACAGTCAGATTGGCAGGAGCCTCCACATGTCAGAGGTTTACAGCTGGGGTCTGTTTGGTTACCTCTAAGTATTTCAGGCAATTGGATAGACTGTGAAACCTCATGCCATATAATAACTTGAGGCCAATTTGTATTTTTAAAACTAACCACTGTAAAATGATATCAGGATTTCAGAAAGTGTAAGGTCAGTTATCATCAAATTAATAGATTGGAGAGAACATTTTAGCCCTTTGCATAAACCAGCATTAGAGGTCTAGACTGAAAATAAGGATGTTTTTATAAACTTATAGTTCTAAAACTACCCAGAGTTTTGAAATTCACTAGAAGAAGGAAATTCTAAAGTTTGTGTTTGGTTCATTATTAAGTCTATGCTAATGACACTTGAATTAGTGAAAGAGTTTCTCTGTAGCATTTTGATTTAGCAAACTAAACAAAAGTTTTCTTAATATCTAGGTTCAGAAAAGACATAATAGTTTTGACAAAGCACCTCTCAAATGGAGTTTTATGATCTCACAATATATTTCCTTATCTTACTGATAACCCAAAACTAACTTGCTTATGTTCTGGAGTTCACTAAAGTCTTTTAGGTCACAAGCCCTAATGGCTAAATTGTTTTGGTGCACTAATGCATGAAATGACTGGCAAAGAGTTACTTGAACTCTGTATAATGGGCAATTTGTTCCCTTCTCACCAAGAATCTCTTTGCCCTCATATCATGAAGGGGATAGATGAGGAAGCAGAGAGAAGGAGTTTAGGCACTCAGCCAGTCATTTAATCAGTGAGTCATGTGACATCCCACGCACGAGAAGAAGTTGTAGCAGTAGCCTTAGTCCGAACCGGGCTACTTAGAGGTCAGAGGTGGTGAAGAGAGTGAAAAGATGAGGAGGGCTGGGTTTCTTGGTTTAGTCTTGTTGGGAAAAGTAACGCTCAGCTATTCATTCTATGCTTGAGAGTCTAGTCTGAGATAATGTACAGGTATTCAAGTGTTCCCCTCCTTGGAGTAAGAACTCAAGAAAGGAGAGCTGGGTCTGGTTATGACCAATCTCAGTGCCATCTTTGCCACCACCAGGCCACTAGGCTTTCTGCGGAAGAGGAGGTAGAGTTAATTGATCAACCCCAGATCCCTACACGAGGATGAGGAGTGCAACTCAGATTCTGGGGGGGATAAGTAGAGTGACGGAGTGAGTAGTGGATTTACAGGGATTGAGGTCAAAGAGACTGAGATTTGGATCTCAGTTCAGCCTCTGACCATGAGGCCCTGATCAAGTTTCTTAGCCTTTCCATGCCCATTTTCCTTAATGGTAAAACCATCATAAAAATAATGTCACAATCTGCTCCATAAGGTCCACACAGTGGGCTCCTGACCTTCCCTCCTTGGCTTGGTTTGACCAGCCATCAGTGGCCCCTGGCCTCCAGTGTAGTTCCACTTCCTGCTGCCTCTAATAATGTTTCTCATAATTTGCCATCTAAGTTCCTCTAGTGGCCAAGGAATGTGAGCCCACCAGGAACAAGGAACAATCAAAAGATAGCTTTAACAAAATAAACCTTCCCTAGAAGTCTGCAAAGTTCTTAAAACATTTTGTCTGCAATTTCATCTTTAAAATCTGCATAATGTTTGTATTCTACTTCATAATATACCTGCCCATTATGTAATTCCTTTATAAGGAATGTTCCGTGCCCTGTACTGTGTATGTAGCGGGCTCCAGGTATATCTAGCAGCCAGTTTGAGAAGTATGACTTTACGTGAGTAAAGTATGGCTTTTTTATATTTAAAGACAAAGAATCATGCTAATTAAGATCTGTGACACATTGCCAAGTTTACAAATTAGCAGGAATTCTGTACCTGGCACAAGGTGACACTCAAAAATATATTTGTTATATTCACTTATCAATACATTTACTAATACATATTGTCTCATAATCCAGAATACAACTTCTGAAGTGAAGGAAAGATTAAGTAATTTTTGCTAAGAGGGGTTGGCTGTGATAGGAGGGAAGGGTTAGCCCCAAAGGGAGACTTCCAAAAGGAAAGCCTGGTGAAGAGGGAGGGAGAGTACTAATTTTTGCATGCTTTGTTTTTTTTGGTTTTTTTTTTTGGCTCAGTTCTGTCTAGATAAATCACTTTCAGTCTGTATTTGCCCTTGTTAACAAGAAGATGTGGTTACTGAATACTGAAATCATAGTTTGGGTCAATTAGAGTGCATATAAGCATGTTTTTACTTTCAACAAGATAAACAAGTTACTTTTCATTATCTTTGTTTTAGATGCAGTTTCACCAACAATTGACCAATAAAAGCTATTCTTGTGGAATGACACCTGTAGAGATAGTAGCAGGTTTTTCTTTTTTTAAAGTAAATGTGACTGAGGAAGCGCTTGCCCCTGTATTTTGCAGTCAATTTTTACCATGTTGTTGGTTGTGGTGCTTTTATCAATGTTTTACTTTATTTTGCTTTTGTATGTCCAAGAAGGACCCATTTGTCTCAGGGAGATAAAATCTACACTTTGTGAAGCCCTCCCTCTCAGACCCTTGAATTAAACAGTGAACTTTCAGCCCTGGCTGGCATAGCTCAGTGGATTGAGCATGGGCTGCAAACCAAAGTGTCACAGGTTCAATTCCCAGTCAGGGTACATGCCTGGGTTGCAGGCCATAACCCCCAGCAACCGCACACTGATGTCTCCCTCTCTCTCTCTCTCTTTCTCTCTCTACCTCCCTCCCTTCCCTCTCTAAAAATAAATAAATTAATTAAAAAAAAACCAGTAAAGTTTCAGAAAGAAAATCATTATCCAAAATGATTTTCTGTAATATGATTTTTGAACTAGCAGGGTGTTCCCTATTTTGGTAAGAATAATGAAATCAGAGGTGCCATGTAAAAGCCAGGAAAATGAAATTTTTTTAGTTACCATAAAGCAGGAAATGGAGTTTTAACTTGATTGGGTTTTTTTCTTCTACGATTATTTAAGTATGAAATAAGTATTTTTAATTTTAAGAAATGCAGGAAATAAGATGCATCAGAGAACTCTGTTCCAGGTAAGAGAGTCCAATGGGCCTTGACTCGGTTCCAAATCAGTTTCACTCTAGCTGGGCTGGTCTGGACGGCACATGCTCCTCACGGCACTAGCAAGGAAATGGTAGTGATGGGGAATGTTACCTACCAGGTTTTCTTCACACAGTTCTCTGAACTGGTAGAATTTCTGGGCCATGAGAAGTTGGGCACTGCCCACTGCAGTTCGGATTTTCCCTAGAACTGAAAAGAACAAACATTCAAGAAGTTTACACATTATGTCTCATTGTTGAGATTTAGTCTGGTAAAGCAAAGAGGAAGTTACGCTGAAATAACGCGGGAAAACAGCACACACAGTGCACAAACACAGGCACACAGCCCCGTGACAGTCACTATGCTGCTGGTCTGGGTAACAGAGGATCCCAGGTTAAAGTACAAAATCAACTGGGAAAAAATAACCACATGCTCATCATGCATATTTCTCAGGGATCACGGAGTTTTCCACCGCAGCACTGGATGTTACCAAGAGAAGAGGCAAACAGTTCTGGTTTTTTTTTTTTTTCCTGCAAGTGTTTACCCGTAGGGTTATGGATTTATTTGTGTCAGCAATCATGGTCTGCTAGTTTGTTTTTCTAACCCAAATCCAAACACAAGAAAAGCCATCCTGTCTTGGAGGGGGACCTCTTGGCACTCACCATATCCCATCCATAGCCTTCATTATTTTTCCGGAGCTCAGCCACTGGTACTGTTAGGAAAGAGCCATGGCCAGCTGAAAGACTTTCTAAGGAGTGAACATTTTCAGCCTGTTGCCTAGGGAACACCAGCACCATCCCAGCTCTTCCACTCCACAGCTCAATGTAATTGTTAATATAGGTTTAATTCCCTATGCACTGTGCTGAAAATCTTCCCCTTTGCATGCTACTTCTTGCCTTCTGTGCTGTCTAAGGCTAGAACCTTTCAACTGATGGGCATGCTGAGACGGGGTGGAGTGCTCTGCACAGAGCTGTTCTCAGGTCTGCATTGTCCCAAAGTCTCTCCCTCCAGCCAGTGGAGGACCAGGACACAGCTGCACTGCTGGAGCCCTGCCACCAGGCAGTTCTCAACATGCCCTCCCTGCTGGGAAGGAAGCAAAGAAGGCACCCTGCTTGCCCTTTCCTGGCGCACATAGAAAGCCAGAGGGGGAGACTCCTCAAAGTGCACTTGCCCTGCTTTGAAATCTTCAGGGGGAGGCAGATTATAGGACTGAAGCAATGGTTTTGCTGTTGTTTTGTTATGGATTTGCAGAGCCTGAGACACACAGTGAAATTAGGTCTCCCTTTCTTGACCCCATTCCCCACAAAATCTGAGAAGAAAACAGAAGAAAAAGAAACTTCATTTGAGCCAGGGTTTTCTAGAAATTCTAGAAATGCTTCTCTGTTAAAAACTGCCAGGCTAGCCCTGACTGGCATGGGTCAGTAGATTGAGCATCGGCCTGTGATCCAAAGAGTCACTGGTTTGATTCCCAGTCAGGGCACATGCCTGGTTGCAGACCAGATCCCCACAATGGGGGGTGTGTAAGAGGCAACCACACATTGCTGTTTCTCTCCTTCTCTTTCTCCCTTACTTCCCCTTTCTGAAGATGAATAAAAGTCTTTAAAAAAGACCTGCCAGGCTAGCTAATGGTTTGTGATGCACATTACACTTAGGTATTGCTCTAATATTTTGGCATTCCTACTCACATAACTCAGGGCAATTATGAACCCTCCAGTATGTCACCAGTCACACCATACAGCTGAAGTGCAGAAATTTGCCTACTCAGTGATAACAAGGGGTCCTCTTGACAGATGTCTGGAGGCCATTGCTCAGGGAGAAGTTTTCACTTCTTTTCAATCTGTTTAAAATCTTTTGAGATGGTTATCTCATTCCTCTTTTTTTTTTCTCTCCTCACCCAAGGACACCCTTTCATTGCTTTTAGAAAGAAAGGAAGGGAGAGAGAAACATTGATGGGAGAGAGAAACATTGATGGGAGAGAGAAACATTAATCAGCTGCCTCCTGTATGTGCCTGGCTGGGGACCGAACCTGCAACTGAAATATGTGCCCTAACAAGGATGCCATCCCACAAGCTTTCTGTTATGGGAAGATGCTCCAACCAACTGAGCCACACCGGCCAGAGCCCATTCCTCTTGAACTGATCTATCAGTTTTTTGAGACCTCCTCTCCCTTTCTTAACACAGAAGCGCAAGGGACAGTGTATGAAGACAGAGGGCACTATAGTAGTTAAAAATTCAAGTCCCTAGACAGCCAAGGGTCTTGCCCCAATAGTTGGACCAGCCACTGCCCTGGACAGATCACTTAATCTGTTTTCTCATATGTGAAATGGGGCTAATGGTACCTATTTGTATGGTTGTTAAGGTTAAAAATGGTAATGTATACAAATTGCTTAGGGCAGTGTCTGATATATAGCCAGCACTCAATAAATATATATTATTATCTAGGACTAGGACACTACACTTCCTCTCTGGGTGTGCCAACTGTGAGCGCCACACTTATTCTGCCCAGAAGAGAAAGGAAAAAAACCAAAGTCTGGGTTATTCAAAGGCTGCCTGGGACAGGCATGCACTTTGATGACCTGTCCTAGATCTGAGGCAGGAGGCACTTCCTAAGTGAATATGTAGCTTTGGGCAAACTCTGAGGTTCCTCAATTACCTTGCTGAAGGGTAGGATTTTGACACCAGCAAATTTCAGAATGACTCCCGGATTAGAACTAATACCTAAGTCTCCAATTTGCCGATGGGGGTTCCTTAGCTCCTTGGAACTGTCACAGAAACCTAAACAATTCTGATATACCTCAAACTTTGAGCTAAGGTTCTCTGTCACAGCTGAATGCCTGCCCTATTTAAGAGACTACCACAATAAGAGTAGCCGAGTAAGACAGTGATTCTCAAGTGAAGAGAAAGCGCTGCTCGGAACAATCATCCAGGAAACACCAACCATGTAGGCAGGCACTAACTTCGATTTCTTCTTAGGGAAAACAAGGGGCTTCTTTCTTCATTCAGCGTGGTCTGGCGAGTACTCTAGATTTGGAGTGAAAATATCTGGGGTAGAGTTGTGGTCCTTCTGTTTCCCAGGTTTTTGCCGTCATGTTCCTTCAGGGGAAATTCCTTACTGGCTCCAGGATTATTTGCATTTCCAGTGCCCAAGTGATGGTCTTTCCGAGGCCCGGGGAAGGGGGGCGGGGGCGATGATCTGAGTCGGGAGTGAAACGCTGGGACAGGAGGGTGTGGGACAAGCAGATGATAACTGCTACTTCTTTGTCCTCTGAGCTTTCTTTTTTAGAATTAAAAATCCACTTTAATTTTAGGGAAGAAAACTCTAACAGGGTTTGTTCTGTTTTGTTTGTCCATTAGACACTGACTTGGTGTGTGAGGTAACTCTTTTCTCCTGGAAGTAAATTTCATATTTGTTACATAGGCTTTAAGGAAGTACAAAACTAATAAATAGTAAATGGTAAATACCAGTGGAAGTGAACAGTAGGGAAAAAAAGCAAATGTTGGTAAAGAAATGAGATAAGGAAGAAAGAGGCATCTTAATGGCATTTAGAAGCTGCTTGGAAACAATCCATACCAACGTCCAGCAGAATGCAAAGAAAATACGTTGGTCAGGGATGCTACAAAAGAAGCATAAAGGACAATAGGAAATGAGATGTATGGGTTTCAGCTGTAGGCTTTCCTGTGCATATAAAACATCCTGATGTGGTGTTAGAAAATTCTGGAAAAGGCCTCAATATAGTGCATCTTTCCAGGGTTAGCCTTGCATCTCACTCTTTTACTGTAGTGTGGCACTCGTTAACTTCGCAGGGGCTGGCATGGCCCGCGAGGACATAGCCAAAAAAGCCAGAGGAGCCTGAAAGTGTAGGGTTCTTTTCTTCTCTCTCGTCTCTCTCTCTGTCTGTGTGTCTCTCTCTCTAATGAAATAAAGCTTTACAGAAGAAGTATACTCCACTTCTGTTCCATTTTCCTCCCTCCCAAAGGGAACCGCTAGACTAGACAATGAACGTTCCTGCCCCATCCCTGAGTTAACGAATGAAGGTTTTTTCCCCTGGTCCTAGAAAGGTGATAGCTAAGGGCCTTCCCAACTGTAAATGAGAGAGTGTTACACTGGGGCAACCCCACTAGTATAGTTGAGAGCCTGCGGCCTAAAGCAGCAGACTCTCTTAAAGTTAGATGGGTTCTCAGGCTGTGTCAGTCCAGGAGGAGGATGTGCTGCTGGGGCTCCGTTTAGCCGGTTTCCTTCAGACTCTGATCCATACAGTCTTTCCAGATTGTTCAACCCAAATGTAGCTGACAGTTTTTGTCACCCAACTCACTTAGGGCACGTTCAATGCATCTTCCAGAATAATGATCTTTGCTGTGTCCCCCAGGCATGGCATTCAATCATAATTTATACCATCTATTTGTGTAATATTTAATCATAAAACAGGCCTTGTTTTGCAGTGCCACTCTTTTTATGTAGATAACTGTAGTTCCTCCAGGTGTTTTATTAGCACCTTGATAGTGAATTTTTAGATCACTTTCTGCCTTTTGTTTTCTCCCAGCTCCTAGGTTAGGCTGTCCCTCAGTGGAAGTACAAAACAGTAGCCATAAACATTGGTGAACTAAATTCCTTTTATTCAGAAAGCAGGAACCTCTTTATTAACTCTCCCATTTATAATTCTAGAAATCTTTCATCCCACATTAGACGGTTATGAGGGATCATAATGCAGGGGGCAGGCCTGGGTTAATTGGCCACATAAAGCCAGGAAGATTCTTGGAAGGCCATCACTGTTTGGCTTTTGCAAAACTATGCCTATTTATCTTATCTATCTTGTATTTCAAAGCACTTTCCCATGCACATCTAATTTGATCCTCATAGGACATGATGGGGCAGGGCAGATATCATCATTTCACTTGGAGAATTTGGGCCCAAACTGAGAGGTGCCTTCCCTGCAGCCCCATAGTCCTGGTTCCTTGTCTTCTCACTCCTGGTCCCTTGTCTTCTCACTCCTGGTCCAGCTGTGCTCTCTTCTCTCAACGCTTACTGCAAATTGAGTCTGAATCTCCTGAAATGAAGCCACTTGATGGTGATTTGTTTCTTTTATCAACACTTTCTAGGCAGCACAAATGGATAGAAAGGGGATAGCTATACAAAGTTGAGGGGGGAATTTGAAGTTCAGCAACCCAGTCCCTACAGGAAGAGCAAAGCACATCTACGCTGTCATTGTTGCACAGAGAAATTTCAGTTGTGAAAAGAATGAAGAACCAGGGAGGATCACTTGAAAGAGATGGAGGATGTAAGGTTTAAATTTTGTTTTTTCTTTTAAAAATTATATATGTAGTAAGGAGCAGAGAAAGATTATTTTGGGCATGGGGGTCTTTTACAAAAACTGTGATTTAAAATCTCTTGGCTGCATTCAGTAAAACCCCAGACATTTAAAAGAGAGTATACCTCCTCCTTCCCACCCCCTTCCCCAGGGTAAAGGCACAGGGTGAAGGGAATGAACAGTTTCTTTTAACCCTGCAAGTGACTCCATAACAAAGCTGCACAGAGTTCAGTTTGCTGTGGTAGCAGAGTAAAACAAAACAAAACGAAACAAAACAAAACAAAACAAAACACTGTTTCCTTTCAGGAACTACCTGACTTTTTGCTGAGTCAAAAATCAGTATTTCAAATCCATAGGCATAATTAATACGTGTATTCTTTAATATTCTGAGAGAAGTTAGGTCTCTTGAACTGGAAATGCACAGGCACTGGTTTCTCTGACTGCTTCGAATTCTGTTTACTCTACCCAACTCCATGATCACGTGTTAGGCTTCAGAAACACAGAAGAATAGACATATTTCTTACACCCCCAACATTGCTTCCCTGAAACCCGGACACTACATATGAATACAAGGGGACATGTCTGGCTGGCTGTCTCTCCAGTGGTGAAGGTTAATGCAGTGGACACACTGGCTGAGCACTTCCCAGGTCCTGCCACCTCTATAGTGTAATTCACCTAGTGTAATGTTCCTTTTCCAGGCTGTTTCTCTGTGTAATATACTGGAAAGAACACAGGCTTTGGAGTCAGGAATGATCAGCCAAGTCACTTAAAAGCTGCTGACCTTGGGAGAGTTTATCCCGTGCGGGTATGGCAGCCCTGCCAATCTAACACATTCTCCAAACGCCGGACTCTCTGAAGGGTAGACTGCCTTTGTTCTCTCTCTGTCCTCAGCTCCACTTGTCCCCCCAGGCCCTGCAGCCTGGCTCCCTCTCTACCTTCCTTGCCTTCCTGGGTCTCTCTGCATCTGACACAAAGGGAGCTCAGCTTCCTTGGCTCCTATAATACACTCTGGCTCTGACACCGTCTTTCTTATTCTTTATCTCACACTTTACCTTGTAAGTGTTGAACACAAATTCAATCCTGAGCCCACTTCCCTTATTCCCCTTCAGTGATCTCACTCGTTCTCCTGGTTTTAACCATTCTGTAAATACATTTAGTTCCTCATATTTGTAACTCCAGTGTCTACAAATCCCCCAAGCCTCAGAGTAGCATGTTTATGCACCCACCCAACACCTCTCGTCTCTCCCCAACTCCCTAGTTGATTATAATTAGGGCTACAAGACTGGGTCACCCCCTCCTCACCATTAATGTTCTCCTTCCCTTTCCAATCTTGGAGGTTTGGCTTCAGTAAGGGATCTAGAGGGCCCTCCTATCTCATAATTCTTACTCTTTCATGGTTCCCTATCACCCATGGGATAAGCGAAAACTCCCTTTGATGGTTTGCAGGCAAGGCCCACCTGCTCAGCCTTACCTCTGCCCACTCTCTCAAATCCCCCAGGGTTCCCAAATCCAAAGCTGTATCTCTCCTCAGTGTCTTTGCTCAGGCCAAACACTAAACTGGGGATGCCTCCTGCCTTGGTGCCTACCCTAGCCCCTCCCTCTGTGCTCAGGTGTACGTCCTCCAGAAAGCCCTATCTCCTTTCACCTCCCCCTCTGCAATGCTCCTCATATTCCCATGCACAACTCTGTCCTTTCCCTTCCCACATGCTTCCCAGCATATCCTACTTATATGTCTGACTTTCTAACCAGATGACCAGCCCTTCAATGGCATAGATTGTGCCCATGGAACCCCTGATATCCTGTTGAAGAACTAGGTTTCAAAATTAACTGACTCATCTACAGACTTTTAAAAAATTTTTTAAAGATTTTATTTATTTTATTTTAGATAGGCGAAGGGAGAGAAACATCAATGTGTGGTTGCCTCTTGTGTGCCCCCCTACTGGGGACCTGGACCGCAACCCAGGCATGTGCCCTGACTGGGAATCAAACCAGTGACTCTTTGGTTCGCAGGCTGGTGCTCAGTCCACTGAGCCACACCAGCCAGGGCTCATCTCCAAACTTTGACGTCAACCAGAAAAATAAATTAACTGCAACTTTCTGAGCCTTAAGCATCTGATTCTTTAAGGTTTTACCATGTCTAACATTACTTTTCAAGTTATAATCTTGATATATTAATTGGCTAATATAGTCTGGGCTGGACTATTATTCCTCTTGAGTTTCTGTTTATAATATTATTTATGCAGACTTAGGGTGGAAGAGCCAATCCATTTGGGATAAGTTGAATGTGCCTATGTGTGAATCAAAGCTCCTTATCTTCAGGTTTTGACTTCTTGGTACTCACCAGGCTCTCCCCTCCCCCTTCTTAATGTTGTAGAATTTCGGGCTAAAGGAGGAAAAAGGAATTTTAAAAAAGTGGTTCCACCCACTTGAAGTACCATGGATTTATTAGACTGAGTTTATGTGATTTCAAGTTGGGATTACCCAGGTGGAGACATTCTTATTTACAGCCATGATCTCATGGAAAAGAATTTCTCCAACCAACTGACCAGCTGCTTTTCAAACGGAGTTGTGATCCTGATGTCAACAAAAGGTCCCCTAGAAAACACGGGTCTGTTTCATTCCTGGCGACAGTGGCTTCTCTGCATTTAACAAGAGTGCTTTTATTTTATTTATTTATGTTTTAGCTTCAGCTTGGTGGCTAACAAACAAAGAATGAAATTCATAAGTAGAAATTTTCCCATAGACTGAAACCAGGGCTTCCATAGGGCTAAAACACGGGGAGGGATGCTGAAACGGGGGAATACTGATTTGCTTATAAAGAGCAAGTTTTCAAAAACTTTTTTCCCCCCAGTCCCTATTCCAGGAGTCATACTGGTAAAAGATGGTTACACTGCAACCCATGTTTCAGTTTACATCAGCACTGAAATAGTAACTATAACATCATACGCATCACACAGATAAATACAGTTTTTGAAACTTTGAAAGTTGACGGAAATGAAATTAGTTAACATTTCTGTTGGTAATATAGAAGAAAAATACTCAGTGCTGTGTTTGAAGCCCATTGTAATTGTATTCCACAGAAAGAGTTATTATTAGAGAAACAACTGGAGACCTTGCTCCAAGAGTCAGTCCCTCTCTGTAATCTCTGCCCCCTGCAGTACAAGAATGGCAGAACTTACTCCAGTCTGAAATAATGGGAACACCACTGGCCTAGGGAGCAGGGAGCAGGAGAGCCGGTTCCAGGCCTGGTTCTGTCTTCAACTTGCCATAACACTTCCCCTCTCCATGCCTGAACATTCTCCTCAGCCTCGAGACCACCCCCAGTGAAACACACCCACAAAAACATGCTCTGTAACGTCCTTCTGGCACCAATACCTTCCTCTTTGTTCCCAATACTATGCAAAGCACAATGAAATGAGTATTCTAGGTTAAACATAAGTCCCATTACACACAATTTCCTTTTCATTACTTTCACTTCTTCTGCAGTCACTAATTTCAGGTTGGCCAGGCTTTTAAAAAAAAAAACTATATAATGTGTGTGTGGGGGTGGGCATTGTTGGGGGAAGGATGGGGAAGGACCTTCGGAAGGCTACTTCAAAAGTAAGATGAGACTAAAACAGAAAGTAGCTAGGATGCACCCACCTCTCCCTGCCTAGAAATACACAATGGCTTGAGGCAGATGAATTGCAGAGATCTTGAGTGTTGCTCTGCCTGCCACCCACTGTTTCACAGGCAGCAGAGACACGCCACAGGCGGCACTGGGCAGAGTAAGCCTGGTGATCACACCGATAGACGGTCGCGATGATGACTGTGCACAGCTTCCGTAACTCAACCTGAAACCAGGCAAGCCCCATTTCAGGTTTCATTACCAGTCCCACACTTGCCGCCAAGGTTCACAAGCCTTCTGGGGGACTCAAGGCCAAGTTTCACTAACTTGGATGCTATTACCAAGCAAAATTAAAGTGGAATTAATCTGCCTCCTACACATGCTCTAGGTTTATCAGTTTGTTTCAGATAGAGCCTGAAAATTCCACATATAAGTTGTCCACAATTCAGGAGGCAAAGATAGATTTCCAAGTACAATCAACTAGTATTCCATCTGAGGGCCATTGAAACCTGAGCCTGTGTTTTTCACCCGCACTGGTAGGCAGCATTCCTAGTTGGAAGCATTCAGTTCCATCTGGTCATTTCATTCTCAGTCAGATAATACCAGACGTATCTATGTAACATACAAGCCACTGTCAAATAGCACTGAGCCATCTCCCCGAGACAGCTGTTTCACACAAGGGCTTCATTGTCTGACAAAAGCTTGTATCATTTTACTTCGAGTGCTACAGGAACAAGCGTTCTGTCAGCTGCCATGGTTTGGAGAAAAACTCAGTCACTGCAGATTCTCATTATTTTGTTATCGAGCCAAAAACCTACTGTCGATTGTTAGGCGTGAGGGTTTAACACAAGGACTAAAGTCCTCGCTTTGCTTTTATTTTATCAGGGAAAATAATAGCTCCACATACCCGAAGAATTTATACTTTTCAAAAGATAGCTGGGGGTTACTAGGAGACTACAAGGGCTTGTTTTCATCCTGCCTGGTGTGGCGCACGTTTATCCAGTTTCAGGTAAACTGGGAAAGTGTCTTCTAGCCTGGGAATGCCAAAAGCCAAATGCCTAGGAAGCAGCTGTCAGGGTGAGGATAATGGCATCATAAAGTAATTGATAATTGAATAATTATGTGAAGCTGAATGGCGCCTTTCTTCATCATCTTTCTAGTAGAGAAGGATGATTGCAACCACCCAAGTCCAAACTTGTACTTCGAATCCCCACTGAGCAAGTAGGTTCTATTCCTAATACCTCTTGTTCCTCCTCTTCCACCATGGGCATCCTACATAGTTGGCCCTTGAACTGTGCAGAGGTTGGGGGCACCGACTCCTCATAGTTGAAAATCAGCAAATATGAGCATGGGCTGCAAAGTAAAGTGTTGCAAGTTCGATTTCCAGTCAGGGCACATGCCTGGGTTGCAGGCCACAGCCCCCAGCAACCGCACACTGATGTTTCTCTCTCTCTCTCTTTCTCCCTCCCTTCTCTCTCTAAAAATATATAAATTAAAAAATCTTAAAAAACACACACACACACACACACCCCCCCCCCCCCCAAAAAAAATCAGCAAATAACTTGACTCTCCCAAAACTTAAGTAGCCCCTTGGTATCTTTGGGAAGTTGGTTCCAGGACCCAAAATACACCTAAATCCATGGATGTTCAAGTCCCCTAATATTAAATGGCTTATATCAAGGCACACAGTCGGCCCTCTGTGTCCACAGACTCTCCACTGTAGGTCGAAAACAGTACAGGTGTTCACTGAAAGGAAAGATCCTCATATAAGCAGACCCACGCAGTTCAAAGCCGTGTTGTTCAAGGATCAACTGTGCTTTGCATTCAAGAAGATATTTAATAAAATACCTTACATTCTTATAAGCGTAATGAATAACTATGAACATGATGCTAACATACTTGTTCTACCAACCTTCAGCTGCTGCAGATATTTTATTTAAGAATAGGGGATTTTATTTTTACTGTGGTAAAATATACATAAGAGCTACCACTTTAATAATTTTTAAGTGTACAATTCAGAGAGACATCAGGTGCATTCAGCAAACATTTTAAAAGGTTATAAAACTGGGATAATTATGGTGGCTCACAAACTAAATTAGGTATGGTGGGAATTTGCCTTTCTCTCCCTGTGTCCTCCTTATCCTCCCATGAACACTTTGAAGACTAGCTCTCATGAGAGAGACTTGTCCAGGAGCCATCTCTGTCGTGTACCCTGAAGAGAGGCCCTCCTTGCATGGGACCCAAAGAGCACAGGAGCTGGCTTGAGCAAGAGATAGGCACAGCTGTCCTTGACCCATGTATCAAAGCTACTTTTCTGGGTGTACACAGGAATTTTTGTGAAAGCTGGTTACTTTGAAATCGGCTATGTTTGTCAAACAGGACTGACCTCTCTTCCTTACCGCCCTTCTTTTGAAAAAAAAAAAAAGAAAAGAAAAGGTTAAATTAGAGATTTAGTAAAACAGAAATCCTGTGCAAGTCCAGGCCGAGTTATCAGAACAGAATTTGGTTGCCAAGAAGCCAGGGAGAATTATGTAGAAAGAGCTTTAGAGGACAGCACCAAGCAACATATAAAGTATCATTATCTTGTCAAATGTTATTCATGTCGTATCTGTTCCATGAGACACTTCTGTGTTCTGTGACCTTGGACAAGATACGGCCTGAGAGCTGTTTTCAGGGCAAATAAAACAACACCTGTCAAACTCTAGCCCACAGGCGGGGGTATTGTAAGGACAAGATGAATATTCCTTTGTGTGCTTATATTCTCCCTTCACACGGGAGACATTTGCTCAAGCTTTCTGGTCAGACCCTAACTTGGATTTGCCTCATAGAAACTGATGATTCTTAGCCCTGGGCATGTGAGTTTACCTCTGCAATGTGTAGGTCTCAAATGCTAGTAGATTGGAGCTGTTTTTTGTACATCCCAGAGCAGATAACATAGAGAAGGCCTTCGAGTGCTGGCAGGATAGAATCACATCTCCAAGGATGAAAGGGCTCGTCTAGACCATCCCGCTCACAAACACACAGTCCTTTCTACTGTTTCTGTGGCAGGTGCTCCTCTCTCTCTCTGCCAAATCCTTGCTCTGATGAGAAGGGCTCATCGCTTCACAAGGGTATGCCCCTTCCATCTTTTGGCAAAAGTAATTGCTAGTTACTTATTGAGAATTTTTTAGCTCCTTAGGAAGAAATGTTTTGTTAGGTAAAATACTTTCATAAAACAGAATTTCAAAAGTATTTACTGATCCTCTGCTATGTGCTAGCAAATTTGAAGAGGAATGAGACAAGAATAATTTCTGTCCTCAGAGAGCTCACTTTTCAGTGGAGGACAGTGATACACAGGTTATCATAAAATTGTGTTGGAAATACCTCAGAGAGAAACATATGGACAAGTACAGAAAACACTAGGGAAACACACTCTATTCAGCCTGAGGGGGGAGGCATTCCACAAAGACTTCTAGAAAGTGAAGCCCAGGCTGAGACTTGAAGGAAGAGCCATATATTATAAAGTAGTTGGACTTATATAAATAGATATTACTAATTTGGATCAGTTTTGTACATTTTTAAAAAGCATGGGTAAAGGGCATTTTCCTCTAAATTTTGTGTCAGCAGTTAGATCTAAAATTATAAAATTATTTTTAAAATAATACTTGGGACTTTTCACTATAGACCATTAGCTTTCAAACTGTATTCTAGGTGTCCTGAAATTTGGGGGCAGGAGGATGGGCGTGTTTGTAGGTGGCTTGTCTGGGGTAGTGGGAGCTGCACAGGCAGGACTCCAGACCCTCACCAGGAGTGCTTCACTGTTCCTCCTGTTACATTTAGGGATGTTGTGTGTATTTTTTAAAATATTTTATTTATTTATTTTTAGAGAGAGGGGAAGGGAGGGAGAAAGAGAGGGAGAGAAACATCAATGCATGGTTGCCTCTCATGCGCTCCCATCTGGGGACCTGGCCAGCAACCCAGGCATGTGCCCTGACTGGGAATTGAACTGGTGACTCTTTGGCTTGCAGGCCAGCATGCAATACACTGAGCCACACTAGCCAGGGCTGTTGAGTGTACTTTTCTTAAAAAATTAGAAATGGGGGTTCTGATATTAAAATATATTTCAAACTACAAAAGCAGATAACTCCCCATGAAGAAAGTTTCATTACATACCTATCATCTAAGGCTAATTTACTCAGATGGGTACTTTTAAGCAAATTACCAAAAATATTCCCACCCCTAGTTATCTTGGCTTGTTCTAACAACCACAACCTTAGCACCTCTCCCCCAACCCCCTGCCCAGGCAGCAACCTTGTAAAATAGAGGTAGATCTGAGAAAATTCATCACTATTCTGAAGAAAACACCCTCACGAGTGTGGTTTATTAATGGTGGGACAGTGGCACCTTCACGTACAAAGACAGGTCCTGTTGAAAGCCAGCAAGGGAGGTAGAATGGGTCCCAAAGTAATGAATTCAGTAGATTAAAATCTAAAAGTTTGTTCTGTTGAGCAGCACTCAAAGGCCATTGCCCCTGAGACATCGATTTTTCCCTAGGAAAATCTAGTAAACTTTGGGTATGTCCACAAGGAGAAAAGACAATAAGAAGCAACTGTTAAGACTTTCTTAACTTTCTTACTGAAACCTGTCCCTGCCCACTGCTCCTGCTGGTGCCTCATTCACCTGTTACAAGAGCAAAAAACTAAATCTGCGTGTGGATACACACTCAAGTGAGCCTGCAGTGGCACCAATTTTTAGGAGCAAGTGTCAAGGAGATTTATTTTTCCACTGCTAAGTTGTTTGCACTCATAATATGAAAGAAGCAAAGGAATGTTACAGAAACCCATTTATAGGTTTTTCAACCTGCTCATAAAGCTAACAACTATGCCAGTCAGCTAGTTGGTAGGGTCCAAGCAGAAGGAAGGAGCAGAGAGGAAAGATCTGAGGATGAAAGTGGACACAGTGAGAAAATCCCATAACCTGCTCTTATTTCCCAGACTTAGTTTTCATCAAAACCTTTTTCCTTTATAGAAAATTCAGCCCTGGCTGGTATGGCTCAATGGACTGAACACTGGAATGTGAAGCAAAGGGTCGCCGGTTCGATTGCCAGTCGGGCACATGCCTGGGTTGTGGGCCAGAACCCCAGTAGGGCGCATGTGAAGGGCAACCACACATTGATGTTTCCCTCCCTCTCTATCTCTCTTCTTTCTTCTTTTTCTAAAAATAAATAAATAAAATCCTTAAAAAATAAAAATTAAAAAAAAAGAAAATTCACTGGTCCTTGACATAATGAGCTTGGTTTACTTACTAAGTCTTTGTAACATGGTTTATAGTATAGTAGGCTCTGGGTCAAGTTATTAAGAAATTATTAGTACTTTTGTTAGAAATCATAGTGTGTGATGGTTATGTAAAAAAAAAAAGTCCTCAGTGTGAGTGACAAACCTAGTGAAGTGACATGATGCCTTAGATTTTTTTAAAAGAGACTTTGGCAAAAATAACAGTAAGTGGGGGGTATACAAGAAAAGACTAGTCAAGTGTTAAACTTCATGATGGGTACATGGGGGTTCATTGTACTGAATTTTCTACTTGTGTGCATGTTTTAAAACTTTCATAGTAAAACGTCAAATATTGATTTCAAAACTAGGTCTAAAAAGCCACGCCAGCACAACACTCTTCTAGGCGGCTCCTGCACAAAGACGAAGGCAGCCTACCGCTCCATTTCTTTGATTAAAAAATGTCACTGGGTGGAAGACCCACCATTCATTTAATATTAGTGTTTTAGAAGAAAATAAACACACCGCATTAGAATACACTCCGAGTGTAAACTACATTGAATTTCAGAATTGTTGAAGATCTGCAAAAGGTGCCTCAAAATTATGATAATCTGCTAATTTTTGTTTGTCAATTTTTAATAGGAGTTGTTGTTGCCAAAAGGCCAAGTTTAAAAATAATGATGTGCTAGGTCTCCATTATTTATTTATTCATCATATTTTATTTTATCATTTATTTTAAAGCATTAATTTGGAATATGTGTTAATTTAACGGCTGAAGATTTGCCTTCCCTAAAACATAAGGAAGAAACTGCATGCACAGAAGGCTTAAGAATGTATATAAGCGTGGGCCTCCTACTGGCCTATAGATTACTAGCTTGTTTTAATATTGTATGTTAATGAAAGTAATAAAAGTAAAAGATTATAAATGCCCAATGCACATGTATCTGTGATCCTTGAAACTAGTTAAAATTACCATTACTTTCCTGAGAATTAGCACCCCTTCAGTAACATCTTGGGGAAGAGGAATCATATTAGGGACAAGAAGCCACTCCTATGCTGAGTTTGGTATTTTTCAGAGGGAAAAAGATCCAGAGCTAGCGAAGATGAAACTAGTGCTCCTATTTTTATTGTGCAGCGCAGGGGCGTCTGTCTGGATGCCGTTGCAATGGCCCAGCTCTCCCGCACGTTCTGGTTGTGGTAGGGTTGGACCGCAGGGCTATACCAAGTGCAACTGACGAGGAAGAACCACGAAGTCTAGAGACACAAGGTTAGCGCAGACCCCAGGGCTGCGTGTACAGGTGTGCACAGCTGTGTTACTTACTGTCTTCAGGAAGGTTGTTTTCCCGCTCTTCTCTCTCCATCTGCTGGCACCACCCTTCCATGCGGTCTCGTTCTGCCTGGAGAAGCTTCAGAAACCAGTGGCCATCCCGGTGGCACACTGACCTTTGAACAGCCTCCATGGGGTCTTCAGTGATTGAGTCAATCCAGGGATCCGGGGGAGGCAGAATCGAAGGGTCAAAATCCGCATCGAAGTCATCGTCAGCTGCGCAGGCGTGGTAATGGTTTCCTGAGCCCTGAATGCTGACAGTGGAGGTGCTGGCATCCCGGGAGAACTGTCTGACGGCTGGGCCCGGGCATGAATTGTCCTCTATAGACTCCAGAGAGTTTTCTAGATTATCATGGAAGTCCAGGTCAGCCTGCACTGCTGTCGTCACACTGTTGGATCGGGTGAATCTGCGGAAGCTTGGAGAAATAGAGAAAGGAGATTTAGTTCAAGGATATTTCTAAAAGCAATACCACTTTCTACTTTTCTTTGTGAGTGTGACAATAGGGAGTCTCATCTTCTCTGTCTGCTGAGGTAGGCCCTTTATGCAAGCATATCAATTGTCATAGCTATTAATAAAGAGCTATGTCCAATATTTGTTCAATATTAAAGCATATTTAGAGAAATTTTTAAAGTGGAGCAATGTATATAGCTATCAAAGCCAGTACAATGTCCAATATCCAACTTCCTCCCCAAATGTGGACAGCTTGAATCCTGAAATTCAGATAGGTGAGGGGTAAGGGAGCAACTCAATTACATATTATGATGAATAATTTGCCTAGTAGTGAGGGGAGGGGAACCAAACCAACCTGGGCCAAGACTATAGCGAATCCTGCAAAATCACATTTTCCTGTGGGCAGCTCTTACCAAGTAAAACTTCCTGAAGAGCAAACCAAAATATTGGTAGGTTTCATTTAAAATTAAGACTCCTAAGCCCTGGCTGGTGTAGCTCAGTGGATTGAGCGTGGGCTGGGAACCAAAGTGTCCCAGGTTCGATTCCCAGCCAGGGTACATGCCTGGGTTGCAGGCCATAACCCCCAGCAACCGCACATTGATGTTTCTCTCTCTCTTTCTCTCTCTCTCTCTCTCTCTCTCTATCTCCCTCCCTCCCTTCCCTCTCTAAAAATAAAATAAATAAAATTAAAAAAAATAAAAAATAAAATTAAGACTCCTTTTCCTGGTAAGGACTCACCTGTCTCTTAATTATATAGGTCATTGTTATTATTTGGTACAAAGCTTTTGGGGCAAAAATCAGCTCACAGTTCTAGAGTTCCCCTGTACCATTGTCCCCTGTGCCTTCAATTTCCCTTCCTACAGTCCTCCTACCAAGGTGATAAAAGACAACTTTAAGAGATTCAGTCTGAGCATCTTATGTGGACATGCCTGTCATTAGCGTTTCCCAGCCAAATGTCTCTGAAGTCTCTGGTTGACTCCTACAATGATGGTGAAGACATATGGAAGATGTAAGCGATGAGGAAAGAACAGAGGAACAGTGAAATATTTCTCAGACAAAGGGATAGGAAAGGTGTGGGTGTGGAGTAATTTAAAATACAGAGAAAAAAAAAAAAGGCGTCCCTGGCTCTTGGAACGGGCAGGAAACAATCAATATAAGCCCAGTGAAGGCAGCATCGTGTGTCTGTTACTGCATTCTGTGTTTCTTTTCTTCATTTACGTGTTGCTTTTAAGATCAGTGTTAGTTTACTTTTACTTATTTTTATCTATTTTTAGAGAGAGGGGAAGGAAGGGTAAAAGAAAGAGAAATATAGACGCGAGAAACATTGATTGGTTGCCTCTTGCACACCCCCAACTAGGGGCCTGGTCTGCAACCCAGGCATGTGCTCTGACTGGGAACTGAACTGGAGACCTTTCAGTTTGCGGGCCAGCACTCAATCCACTGAGCCACACCAGCCAGGGCACTTTTTTTTTTTATGGTAACTTCTCAATCTAATATTTTATTGTGAAAAATACATCCAATATAAAATTTACGATTTTAACCATTTTTAAGTGTACAGCTCAGTAGCATAAGTACATTATTCACATTGCTATGCAACCCTTATCATCATCTAGTTCTAAAACTTTTTCATTCTCCCTAATTGAAACTCTATACCCATTAAACAACTATAATCCATTAGAATCCCCCAGCCCCACCCAAGCTCTGGCAACCACCATTCTTTCTGTCTCTGTGAATATGACTACTTTAGGTCTCTCATATTGTTACAGGGTGCAGCCAAGAGGGAGACCCCAAATGGGCATTTGAAATGGGGTCCAGAACTCAAGGTGTCCAGGAGATTTTAAGATGTCTCCACCCCTTCCCCCACAGGTGTGAGTTGGGAGAAGGGGCACACAGAGCAAGAACATGCAGGGCAGCTTTGCAGCTAATCCATGGCATGGTCATTTAACATACCTATAGCCTTTGGCTGGTCACTTAGATATGCTAAATAGCTATGGCCATGCTCTAGGCCACGGGGATGGAAGGGGACCACCCCCCAAGATGTGACTGGGGGGGGCAGCTCCCCCGAGTTACAGCACCTGCGTGGGAGCTGGGAGAAGATTGGCTCCATGACATGGGGTCACACTTGTCCAAACCACAATGGTGACCAGAAAAGCTGGAAAAGACAGCAGACTGAGGACAAGTGTGGCCAAGTGTAGGAGGAGTCAGAAATGGGGCTGCAGAGGAAGATTGGCGCAGGGATTTAAACCCAGACACGGCAGCCATTGAGGAGAAAAGCACTCAGTTTTGGCTGAGTGGGGGGCTCCCATGGCCCTGGGAGAGAGGACCACGTGCCTTTGCCAGAGTGGGGACCCCTGCAGCTTTAGAAGGGGGAACCACCACCTGGTTTTAGCAGAGATCCCAGTGACACAGCTGAGGGTGCCAGGAACCCAGGGAGGTCTCCCAGTCAAGACGGAGTACTAACTGGGAATAACCAGAGGACTGCCTGAGCCATGGAATTCTATTTCCTTTTCTGAGATACGGTACTCTGGACTGGGCAAAGCGGGGAGGAAGGACTGTGTCTGTTTGTGGGTGTTTTTAAGGGACTTTAGGATTTTTTTTTGATGAAGACATTAGCTTACTACTTTAAGTTTGTATAGCATTAAAGAAACATTTCCATTCCTTTTCACGAATCTCTGGCATTGAGAGACATCTTTCCTCTGGCAGCGGACATAATGGACCTGGGGGCTTCTTTCAGTAATAGTATATCATCCCAAGGCCCCCCCTTGTTTGTTCTGTAACAATATAAGTGGAATCATAAAGTGTATGTCCTTTTGTGACTGCCTTATTTCCTTTAGCATAATGTCTTCGAGGTTCATCCATGTTGTAGCATGCGTCAGAATTCCCTTCCTTCTAAAGGGTGAATAATAATCCCCCCTTGTCTGTGAGGATATGTTCTAAAATCCCCAGTGGATCCCTGAAACTGTGGATAGTATTGAAACCTGTATATACGATGTTTTTTTTCCAAAATATACTGTAATAAAAGTTATGTGGATTTAGTCTCTCTCAAAATATCTTACTGTGCTGTACTCACCTTTTCACTTAAAGAAAGGACTTGACAGTGTCTTGTTGGCATATCTGAATTGCCAGCAGCACTCATCTTGTACTTCATGGCCAGTAAGTACGAAAAGGTTTACTTGAACATAAACACTGAGATGGTGGGAAGGTCAGTCTGATAATTGAGTTCACTACTGACTAATAGTCACAGAGTATGCACAGTGTGAATACAATATAAAAGGGATGATCCACTTCCAGGAGAAATGGAGTGGCATGGAGCAAGATTTTATCACACTATTCAGATGGTCATAATTTAAAACTTAAGAATTATAGACTTATGAACAAAATGGTGATGCAGGTTAATGAGCCTCCCACAACCACAACAAAATTACAACTAAACTACCAAACAATCATCATTCAGAACTGCCTGAAATCTGGCTGAATGGGAGTCTTACAACTAGGGAATTAAAGAAGCCACATTGAGACTGGTAGGAAGAGCATAGATGGAGAACAGGCTGGCCCTATATCCACGTGTGGTAGATAAAAATTGGGAGGGATATCTTGGCTACAAAGGTCCTTCCTGAGGAGCAAAGAGTTCCAACCCCACACCAGGTCCCCCACCCCGGGGTTCCAATGCCAGGAAGAGAAGTCCCCATAAAAAACAGCGGGGATTGAGGCTGAGAGAAATCGAAAGCAGTTCCACTTAAAGGGTCCGTGCACAAACCTACTCAGACTCACTCCCTCTGAGCTCCAGCACTAGGGCAGCAGCTTGAAAGCACCAGAGCAGCAGCTTGAAAGCACCAGGGACATAGGAGGAACTGAATCGTCCAGCATTAGGGCAAGAGCTGGGGGAGCAGCTCTCTCCCAGATAGAGGTGCTGGCAGAGGTCATTGTTCCTTTCCTGAGCCATTCCTCTTACACAGTGGACAGGCAGATGTCATAGTTGAGCCTCCATCAAGCTGGCTCACAATTTGCCCTGTCCTGGTGATTCTCTGACACCCCACCCCACCCAACTTTTGGGCCCACCCAAGCTGTTTCCTGTGGCTTTTCCATATGAATGACCTGTCTTGGTTCAGACTTCAGACTTTCCTATAGTCTCTCAAATAAGCAGCATTTGGTCTCAGCATACTCTGTACTTCTTGGTAAGTGGACCCAGGCCCAGCACCAGTTGTAGCCAGCCTTGGTTCACAGCTGGAACTCACCTGGACATCTCCAAGCCCAGCATAAGTAGCGGCCATCTGAAGATCACCTTATAGCTCAAGCTGGGTGGCTCTGAGCAGAACACAGCTGGTGACAGGGGTAGACTCAGTGGGAGCCAGAGCCTTGCTGAAGTAAATCCTGCCCTGGAGGGAGGGCCCCTGCACAGCTGATCCACCACTGTGGTCAGAGGTCTGTGGTCGTGGTCACATCCATTCTTTGCTATTGATTGGTCTGGGGCTAAATCCCTCCAACTGACATGCCAACAGCAATCAAGCTTCAACTACAGGAGAGGGATGTACATAGCCCACACACAGCTTGGGTGATCAAGGAGTCTGTGCTACTGAACCTTATGGGACACCTACTACATTAGGCCACTTTACCAAGACACGAAGTCAAAGGAGCTCTGATATATAGAAACAAACACAGGGAGGCTGCCAAAACAAGGAGAGAAAGAAACATGGTCCAAATTAAAGAATGGATCAAACCTCCAGAAAAAAGAGCTAAGCAAACTGGAGATAAGCAATCTCTCAGGTGCAGAGCTCAAAACACTGGTTATAAGGATGCTCAAGGAATTTAGTGAGGACCTCAAGGAACTTAGCATAAAAAAGATCCAGTCAGAAATGAAGGATACACTAATTGATATAAAGAACAATTTACAGGGAAATCACAGTAGAGTGGATAAAGCCAAGTATCATATCAATGACTTGGGACATAAGGAAGCAAAAAACAACCAATCAGAACAACAAGAAGAAAAAAGAATCCAAAAAGCCTGAGCATAGTGTAAGCAGCTTCTGGGACAACTTCAAGTATACCAACATTTGCATGATGGGAGTGCCAGAAGAAGACAGAGAGCAAGAAATTAAAAACCTATTTGGAAAATAAAATAATGACAGAAAACTTCCCTAACCTGGTAAATGAAATAGACATATAAGTCCAAGAAGTGGAGAGTCCCAAGACATAACATAATTAAAGTATAAAAGTAGACAGTATAAAAGTCTTTAATAAAGACAGAGAGAATCTTAAAAGCAGCAAGAAAAAAGCAGTTAGTTAACTACAAGGAAGCTTCCATAAGACTGTAAGCTGATCACTTCTCAGCCTTTTGCTATGATAAAGTACAGTATCTATTCTTATCAGTTTAATATCTGATATGTCCTTTATCTAAGGTCAATATATTAAGTGGAAATTTGGGATTAGGATACAGAATAGGAGCATGGTCTGTCCACTCCACACATCAACCTGGTATTGCAGTTTTTCAGGAATGGTACACACACACACAGACTGTCAGCTGAGCTTTGAATAGAAGCTTTGTAGGCCAGAAGGCTACAAACAGTCTTGGTAAGAAATTTCCAAGGATGGTAAGAAATCTCCAACCCTGGTTGGGTTGCTCAGTTAGTTAGAGCATTGTTCCAATATGCCAAGGTTATGGGTTCAATCCCAGGTCAGGGCACATATAAGAATTAACCAGTGAATGAATAAATAAGTGGAACAAGAAATTGATGTTTCTCTTTTTCCCTCTCTCTAACAACGACAACAAAAATCAACCAATAAAAAATTTTTAAATATAAAGAAAAAAAGAAATATTCAAACTGATGAAAAGCAAGGACCTACAACCAAGATTAGTCTATCCAGAAAAGCTATTAGAATTGAAGGACAGATAAAGAGCTTCCCAAACAAGAAAAAGCTAAAGTTCATCACTACCAGACCAGTATTACATGAAATGTTACAGGATCTTCTAGAAGAAGAAGAAGAAAGGAGAAGGAGAAAGATAGAAAATATAAACAATAAAATGGCAATAAATACATGTTTATCGACAATTGAATCTAAAAAAAACAAAATAAATGAACAAGCAGAACAGAAACAGACTCATAGATACAGAAAACATTTTGACAGAAATCTTATGAGAGGGCTGCTGGGAAATAGGTGAAAAGGTGAAGGGGTCAACAAGTACTAACTGGTAGTTACAGAATAGACATGGGGATGCAAAGCACAGCATAGGGAATATAATCAATAATATTCTAATAACTATGTATGGTGTCAAATGGTTACAAAATTTATCAGGGTAATAAATAACTTAGTAAGTTATACGATGTCTAAGCACTGGAGTGTACACCTGAAACTAATACAATAATGTATGTAAACTGTAATTGGAAAATAAAATGATTTTAAAAGGGATAAAACTTATGAATTGTTTATTTCTGGAATTTTCCATTTAATGCTTTTGGACATGGTTGACTACTGGTAACTAAAACCTCTAAAAGCAAATATCAAATAATGGGGACTATTGTATGTGCATACCATGTTTTGTTTATCTCTTGATGGACTCTTGGGTTGCTTCTACTCTCTGGCTATTGTGAATAATTCTGTTATAAACATGGGTGTAGAGCCCTGGCTGGTGTGGCTCAGTGTAATGAGTGTGGGCCTGCGAACCATGGAGTTGCCAGTTCAATTCCCAGTCAGGGCACATGCCTGGGTTGCAGGCCAGGTCCTCAGTGGGGGGCGCACGAGGGGCAATCACATGTTCATGTTTCTCTCCCTCTGTTTCTCCTTCTCTTCTCCCTCTATTTAAATATAAATAAATAAAATCTTTAAAAAATGGGTGTAGAAATATCTCTTTGAGACTCTGCTCACTTCTTTTTGGTATACATACCCTGAAGCAGAACTACTAAATTATATGGTAACTTGTTTTTAATTTTTGAGGCACTGCCATACTGGTCTCCAGGGCAGATACACTGTTTCATATTCCCATCGACAGTGCATAAGGGGTCCAATTTCTCCACATCCTTCTCAACATTTATTCTGTCTTTTTTTTTAATATTAGCAATTTTATTGTGTGGGAGGTGGTACATTTTCTTGACCAGTTCATGATTATGCCATTTTAAGGTTGCTTATTTGCCCATCGATTTTCAGTTACTGCTTCATGTTCCATAGTGCCAGCCTTAAAGGATAGTGCACTAAACAACGTCCATACAACATTTAATAAACCAGATATGTTTCTTAACTTTTCTGGAACATGCATTAAAAGCCAATTAAGACTAATATACTGGTCCATCAAAAATGAAGAATACCAGAACAAAACTGCTAAATAGTTATTTGCAAGACCACAGAAAGCCTGGAAGTCACCAAACAAAGAGAGACCAATAATTTCCATAAATCAAAATTTTCCCCTAGACAATAAATATGTAGTAAAAAAAAGTAGCTGCATTATTGATCTGTGTTAGTTATTTGGGGTGGCCAAATGATCAAATGTATTATTCACTTTATGAAAACAGAACAGACAAAACTCGCCTGTTTCACTGTTTGCTATTTTCAAGAAATTACTGCTGTTGAATGCATTATACCTGGTCATTTTATAAGTTTTAAACTCTCAAATGGGCCATTAAAAACATCACAGAGTATGAAAATTTGAAAGCAATGTTACAGATCTCTTGTACTAGCAGTGGTGGTAGTAAGCCATTCTATATTTTTGTTCATCCTCAAAATGCTAATGTCATGTCCTGAAGCTGAGCTTTCTCTCCAGCTGCCTATGTGTGCATTGGATGGCTCTCTCTGCAATGGTTGACATTCTGGCTGTTCTACTAACACAAAATCCCAACTATGAAAAAACACTAGGCTCCACTCTCCAAGATCAAGTACTGCCAGAGGCATTACATTTCCAGACTTAAAGACGGACTAGTAGTGCCTTATTGTTTTCAACTGGAGCAAACTTGCCAGAGACAGAGTCTGTTTCACATACAAAACAGGACGACCTACTTTCCTGTGCCTCTGTTTTTATCTACACAAAGCTGTACCACCAGCATTCCTGACTGAAGGCTCCTGGCTATGAATCTCGTAAAATATCCACCTTCTTAAGAAAAATTACTTGGCAGTAGATTAGTAGAAGTTTGCAGGTTAGTCACCCAGAAAGAAATAAAAGTTAAGTAAAATGAAAATGGTTTGGGATTAAAAGCGGTGCCTTTGAACTCGGGCAGCCCTGTCCAGCTGCACTGTTTCTATCAATTAAGTTCCTCAAGCAAGTGCTTTCCTCCACCCAGAGCTTTCAAAGAATGTTCTGCTCCACAAAACGTTTTAAGTCTTTCATGTGCAAAGTTCCTTCTTGGTGAAGGATGTAATTGAGTTGTTTGTTGTTGTTTTAAAATTTTGATAAAAACACAGAGGGAATCACTGGATTAATTTCTGTATTTTTTAAAAGAATAGATCAGTTTCTGGTTGCTGGTAAAAATCTAAAAGCGGAACCCAGTGTCTGGCTATTTTTGAACTCACAGTTTCCAGTATTGAAGCTTCTTGGGTCCTTCATGCCCTGAAGGCACAATGTGTAATAATTACAACTTCTGAAAAAAGAACGGCCAATATTCTGGCCTAAGGAGCAAAAACCATGAAACTAAAGACTGGATCAACCAGTATGGCACACAATACCTTGTCTGTTCTGAATAGCAAGAGGAAAGTCACTTGTTAGTATTCACCTCTGCTGCTGCTTTGTGTTCCTCCTATAAAACCAGTTTGTATTTCAATTAGAGGATTTGCTGTCCCCATCCCACGACTTTTCTGTACAGCAGGTTGCAAATCAACACACGGATGGTGAATCTGAGAGGCCCATTCTCATCTGCCCTGTCTGATGGGCCTGTCCAAACAAAATAAGACATGAACAAAAACTAAGCACAGATGTTATCTTTAGAATACACATGCTTTGGACCTGCAAGGCATTCCACTATGTGAGACTCAAGTCATAAAATTATCTTAATGAAACTACCTCAGTCATTCTGTTACAGAATCCTCCAGCTTCTGGTGATCTCCTTTATCCCTCTCATTCACATAATGGTTGTTTTTCAGGGCTAAATCTAGTTTCAAAGGGAGGAACACTAGTCCTGTGCTGTTCTTTGTAGGGGACTTCAGATATTTTCCACTAAGCCTTCTGTCAAGACTGAATATTTGTGGGATCTCAAAATGTTACTCTTCAAAAATGCAATCATCCTGGTATTTTGTGAAATGGCACCCTTTCACTGATGTGAAAACCCAAGACATCTTCTTATATAAAATAAAAGAGGTCAAAAGAAAGGTGTGGGGGTGAGGAGACTGAGATCGAGAATTAGAACTTCCTAGAAAAGAGGTTCATGCTTTCTTGTCACATAACTTCCCAGTTAAAACAGTTTGTGGAAGAACCTAGGTGTAATGCAACCCCTCTTCACGAATTCTGTCCTTTCAACGGATTTTAAAACTACCTCAACATAAGCATCCATTGGTTATTTAAAGTCTCTTTAAGAAAAGGAAAACAGAATAGGTTTTCAACACAAAGGCTCTCTCTACGCCACATAATTGTAATATATTTGTCAAATAAAAAAAGGGAAGAAATGGAAAATAACCACAGTGGACTTGTTATCATCTGATAGCTTCAGAGAGGGCCCAGCATTGTTGCCAGCCTCCTTTTGGTACCAGCTGGGCAAGTGCTGGTGCAGTGATGAGGTGTCACTGTAAAAACCTTGCTTAGAAGTCTCAGCAGAACATCTGTGCAGCAGGAGGAAGTGCTTTCCCTCAGCGACCAGGATATTAGGTCACTCCTTGACTATTGCCCTCAGGTAACTAAAAGCCTGACAGGTCTCACTCACAATTCTTTTTTATTGTGGTCATATTTTGGGGTCAAATGAAGGCCATAGGCCTGTGAGTTAAATGCTTGGTTCTCTTTTTGTAAATTAAATTATCTTGAAAAACATGTAAAAAAAGAAATAAGGAGAGGGAGGTAGAAAAGACAGAAAGACGGAAGGAAGGAAGGAAGGAAGGAAGGAAGGAAGGAAGGAAGGAAGGAAGGGAAGGAGGAAGGAAGGAAGGAAAGGAAAGAGTGTATGAGGCATATCAGGAATTATGCCAAGTTTCCGGCTTTTGAAGTTTGAAACACAATGAATGCCACACCTTTAAAACTAAGGTATACTGTAAGGAACTATTTGGCTAGATCATGGCATTGTTACCTTGGCAAAGAAAAGAGGTTGTTTGCCAAATATAAAATCAATAGTGGGTACTAGACTATGCAGTACTCCAAGCAGACTGTGAGGAGTGGGGGTTGATCCAAAGCTTCTGAGTTGGCAAAGGAGGTATGTTTTTTGACTGCCAAAGGTCTTTCCAAGTCTGTGTTCCCTGAATTGGCTGTCAGAAAATGCTGTCTCAATTTTGGCTTTTTGTTTTAATGTCCTGCTTAGTTGAAAAAGCACAAATTACTAGAAGCCCAAAGTTTACATACTTAAGTCACTGGCAATAAAAAAGATCATTTATAGTAGTTGACATTTGATAAAAGGGAAGACAATGCTATCTACCTCTCCACACACTTGTTCCACCCAGTTATAAGGCCATAAACTTGAATGTGTGAGGCAAGGACGATTTTTAAAACCCAGAGTTTTATAGAAATAGAAGTAATTTAGGTGATGAAAGTATAATAATCTCATTCACTGAGGCATTTGTTTCTAGAAATGGAGAGTAGCACTCAGAATAGATGTCCAGCACCTTCCTCCAACCCCTGTACCTCAATGTGTGCACTCGCGACTTGCTGAAATGTAGGTGTCATTCTCAAGCATATTTTGATGTCAGCGTCACCCACACCCCACCCGACCCCACGCCAGCATTAAGTGTCTCCTGGGGGTCTAAGCACTATTATGTAATATACAAAAGGTATACAAGGAGAGAAGGAGATGGCTCCACCAACTGGAGATAAGAAAGACTGGAGGCTTTTATGCAAATCAGCAAAATATCCATCTGCTCCCATTCCCATCACATCAATATAAATGAAGGGATCTTGGCTTTCCCTTGCATACACACACCTCCCAACACACAAATCCTACTGCAGACATTCACTGTTACCTACTTTCACCTATTTCACAGGGAATGGTATGGGTGAGGGAGTTGATGAAGGAAGAAAAGAAGTCACAGACTGATTTACTAGATCTACTACCCATTTATTCTAGTTAAAGTTTTCTTCTCTAATTTTCTGGATGCTGAAAGCAAATTGTCATTATTGTACCACAATATCTCACACAGATGATCTCTAGATAAAGATCCCAGGCAGTTAAGCAGTCCTTTATAAAGACATGGATGAAAATATTAAATATATATACACCAAAAAAATGACATTCTGGAGTTTCCTTTCTAGAAAATTGCTGTAAGACCTCTAAAAACAGATCTCGGTTTGTTCATTTGACAATGTTAACAAACAACCCAAAAGTATATAATTTCAAAACTTCTGCCTTCCCTTAATACTTTTAGTTGTGAAAATAAAAAATCATTGCTTTATAAGTTTTTCCAAAATATATTAGAAATATCTAACCTTATGAAAGCTGAGTTGTGATCTAGTTCACACACAAGAGATAAGTGCAGCTCACACCTCTTGTGGCTGAACTAGAAATTGTGACAGCAATACGGAAACATGAGGAAGATGGCAACGACAGGAGACTGGGCCTGGACCTCAGCTAAAAATCTCCATCCATGCATAATCTCACTGAGAATTGAGGAAACCCTGTTGGAATATTGAATCAGCGAACTTACACCAAAAAAAGGTTCTAATGTTAACTGTATCCAATTCTCACATCTAGAGACAGAAAGGTGAATCCATTTTCAACTCAAATTTCTTGACTAGAATGCTCCTTTTCATCCATCCTCCTGTGACTACAATACACTTCATGACCTTCCAAGTGAGACAGTGCTACATAACAGGACTTGCCCCCATTATAGGCCAGATAAAATCTATATGGATGACTTCTGCTTCTGGCCAAAATGGGGTAAGAATGACTCAATTTACTCTTCTATCTGAAACAACTCAAAAAACTGCCAAAATATACGAAACAACTGCTTTTAAACCATTGGACATCAGAAAATAAAAATTGTGGGACAGATGAAGTCTATGATTGCCTCTCATCATTGACTGGGGAAAGGGGGACCACAGCACAGGGAGTGGTGCCCCTTGTGGAGCCAGTGGTCTCCCTGACTTGAGGAAACATCACTGGTGGTTTGAGGAAGGCAGTGCAGCTGGAGCTTGCAAGGCAGAGTGTGGCAGAGGCCAGAACTGTACAGAGAAAACACCAGAGATCTGCACCGGGTCCCGATGGAGCATTCACTGCGTTCAGTGCATGGGGAATCTTCACTCCTCTTTGAAAGAAAAATCTGATGAGTTACAGTGCTATATGCAGCAGAAGGACGTTTTTTAAATGATGACAAAAGAATGACTTTTTCAATGCCCCAAAACTGAAAGCACTCATCATGAGTAGAGATGCACTATAAGAATGGTTTTAAAAAACTTCTTCAAGCAGAAGGAAAATGATGCGAGATAGAATATGTAAGGGAATGAAGAACACTGGAAATCATAACTTTGTGGGTAAATATGAGACTTACATTCTTATTATTTAAATTTAAAGATAATTAAATCCAAAGATAATTTCAGTTATGAGAAGATGCTTGAACCAATTGAGTCACACTGGCCAGGGCTAAAATGATATTAAAGGAATATTATGAATAACTTTATACCAATACTTTAGATAACTTAGACAAATTAGACAAGTTCCTTGAAAGACAGAAATACTAAGACTCAGGCAATAAGAAATCAATGATCCAGCCTTAGCTGGTGTGGCTCAGTGGATTGAGCTCTGGCCTGCGAACAAAAAGGTCGCTGGTTGGGTGCCCTGTCAGGGCACATGCCTGGGTTGTGGGTTAGGTTCCCAGTTGGGAGCGTGCCAAAGGCAACAAATTGATGTTTCTCTTATACATTTATGTCTCTGTCCTTCTCTTTCTCCCTCCCCTCTCCTCACTCTGAAAATTAATAAACAAAATCAATTAAAAAAAGAAATCAATGATCTGAATAGTCCTCTATTAAAGAAATTGAATTTGTAGTAAAAAATTTTCCCACATGACCCTGACCCGTGTGGCTCAGTTTGTTGAGCATCATCCAGCAAAGTGAAAGGTTGCCGGTTTGGTTCCCAGTCAGGGTACATTCCTGGGTTGCAGGCCTGGTCTCCTGTTGGGGCACGTGTGAGAAGCGACTGATCGATGTTGCTCTCACACATTGATGTTTTTTTCCCTCTCTTTCTCCCTCCCCTCCCCTCTCTCTTAAACGACAACAACAACAATAACAAAGAAAAAAATTTACCACATGTGTATGAGATTGCTGTTTACAATGATAAAAATATTTTGGAACTAGAAAGTGGTGATGGTAGCATAATATTGTAAATTTCTTAATGCTACTTAATTTTATGCTTAAAATGGTAAGTTTTATGTTATATGTACTTTACCATAATTTTAAAATATCAATCAATGCAATCCATCATATTGACAGACTAAAATGAAAACCTTGTGACTTCTCAATACATGCAAAAAGAAGCATTTGACAAAATCCAACATCAATTCCTGATCATAACTCTCAAAAACTAGGAATAGAAAGGAACTTTCTCAAGTAAATAAAAGGCATCTACAAAAAACCTAAAGCTCACCTAAGACTTAATGCCTTTTGTGGGTTCTGAAATTTAAATCAAATTACATCTTGGATTTCTGCATCAATGGCTTTAGATTCAGTTTCTCTGATCAGCTAAGTAGGTTATCACTTGTCTATCTGCCTTCCAGCTTTCAAAGTTGGCTCTGTGTGTATGTTTTCCCTCTCCTGTTCTCTTCATCCTTGGCAATGTGTGCCAAAACAGAAGAGAAATCCTTTTACTATTATGTAGTTTCAGAAGGGCTCAGAGATATTGTAGACATGTGTATTTTTTCATTATTTTGAATCAAAAGTCAATCTAGAAATAATGTAGCTATTCAACAACAGAAGAAAGGGGAAGCAAATTATGGTCCATCTATATTTTAAAATATGGCATAGTCATTAAAAGAAGTATTTGTTATAAATTTTTAATAATGAGAAAGCCTTTTCTATAATGTTAGTTGGTTTTTAAAATATTACTAAATTTTGTACAGAGGATGATTCCAACAACCTTTGAAATTTCCTGGAAATGCAACCACTATTGAAAATAGTATGGAGTTTCCTCAAAATATTAAAAACGGAATTGCGTTACACTCACCAATGACACTTCTGGTTATTTATACCCAAAAACTAATTCAAAAGAATATATGCACTCCTATGTTCATTGCAGCATTATTTACAATAGCCAAGATATGGAAGCAGACCAAGTAACCATCAACAGACAAGTGTATAAAAAAGCGGCAACTTCCAGCCAAGATGGAGGTATAGGTAGATACACTTTGCCTCCTTGCACAACCAAAAGAAGAACAAAGACAGATGTAAAAACAAAAAATAACCAGGACTGCCAGAAAATTGAACTGTATGGAAGGCTGGCAACTAAGGAGTTAAAGAAGAAATATTTATCAAGACTGATAGGAGGGGTGGAGATGGGCAGCTGGGTGGAGAGGACTCTTGGCAAGGTGAGGAGGCAGCTGGAGGACTGGGCAGTCCCACATTTATGTGCGGATAAACCGGAAGGAACAACTGGGGACTGAGATAGACTGTACAACCCAGGGTTCCAGTGCAGGGAAATAAAGCCTCTAAACCTCCGGCTGAAAAAATCCTTTGGGGGTTGAGGCCACAGGAGAAACTCTCAGCCTCACAAGAGAGTGCATTGGAGAGACCCACAGGGTCCTAGAACTGACACAAGCCCACCCACCTGGGAATCAGCACCAGAAGGGCCCAATTTGCTTGTGGGTAGCCGGAGAAGTGACTGAAAACCGGCCAAGAGCTGAACAAGTGGCAACCCACATACAGTGTCACATAGAAGTGAAATGGGTTGCCCTGCCTTGGTAAACACCTAAGGCTCCACCCCTTACTACATAACAAGCAAACCAGACAAAAAAATATGGTCTAAATGAAAGAACAGATCAAAGCCCCAGAAAAATACAACTAAGTGATAAAGAGATAGCCAACCTATCAGATGCAGAGTTCAAAACACCAGCAATCAGGTTGCTCACAGAATTGGTTGAACATGGTTGCAAAATAGAGGAAAAAGTGAAGGCTATGAACCATGAAATAAAGGAAAACCAACAGTACAGGGAACCAACAGTGACAGGAAGGAAACTAGGACTCAAATCAATGGTTTGGAGCAGAAGGAAGAAATAAGCATTTAACCAGAACAGAATGAAGAAATAAGAATTCAAAAAAATGAGGAGAAGCTTAGAAACCTCTGGGACAACTTTAAATATTCCAACATCTGAATCATAGGGGTGCCAGAAGGAGAAGAGGAAGAACAAGAAATTGAAAACTTTTTTGAAAACATAATGAAAGAGAACTTTCTAAATATGGTAAAGGAAACAGACTTCTAGGAAGTCCAGGAAGCTCAGAGAGTCCCAAAGAAGCTCGACCTAAGGAAGTACACACCAAGGCACATCATAATCACATTACCCAAAATTAAAGATAAGGAGAGAATCTTAAAAGCTGCAAGAGAAAAGGAGACAGTAACCTACAAAGGAGTTCTCATAAGACTCTCAGCTGATTTCTCAAAAGAAACCTTGCAGGCAAGAAGGGGTTAGAAAGAAGTATTCAAAGTCAGGAAAAGCAAGGACCTACATCCAAGGTTACTCTATCCAGCAAAGCTATCTTTTAGAATGGAAGGGCAGATAAAGCGCTTCCCAGATAAGGTCAAATTAAAGAAGTTCATGAACACCAAGCCCTTATTCTATGAAATGTTAAAGGGATTTATCTAAGAAAAAGAAAAAGATAAAAAATGCCAACAGTAGAATTATAATAAACTCACAACTATCAACAACTGAACCTAAAAAAACAAAAACAAAAAGAAAAACAAACTAAGCAAACAACTAGAACAGGGAGAGATTCACAGAAATAGAGATCACTTGGAGGATTATCAGTAGGGAGGGGGAGCAGGGAGAATAGAGAAAAGGAACAGGAAATAAGAAACATAATTGGTATATACAAAATAGACAAGGGGAGGTTAAGAATAGTATGGGAAATGGAGAAGCCAAAGAATGTATATGTATGACCTATGGACATGAACTAAGGTGGGGAAATGCTGGTGGGAGAGAGGTACAGGGCAGAGGGGAATAAAAGGGAGAAAAAATAGGACAACTGTAATAGCATAATCAACAAAATATATTTTAACAAAGTGATAGTACACACACACACACACACACACACACACACACACACGGAATATTACTCAGCCATGAAAAAGAATGACTTCTTATCACTGGTGACAGCATATATAAACCTAGAAGGTATTCTGTTCAGTGAAATAAGTCAGCCACAGAAAGACAAAAGTGTGATTTCACTTATATGTGAAATCAAAAATCAAAAATAAATGAACAAACAAAATGAAAAGAGAGTCATAGACACAGAAAATAGACTAGTGGATGCCAAACGGGAGGGGAAGATGGGTGAAAGAGCTGAAAGGATTAAGAAGTACAAACTGGTAGTTTCAGAATAGTCATGAGGATGTTTACAACATAGGAAATGTACTCGATAATACTGTGATAACTATGTATGGTGCCAGGTAGATACTGGAAATATCAGGGGAACACTTTGTAAAGTATATGATTGTCTAACCACTATGCTGTATATCTGAAACCAATGCATAAAATATGAAGGGAAACTGTAATTGAAAAATAAAAATTAAAAAAATAAAAAAACAAATATTACTTCAATACTATTACTAATATTATTACTTGCTTTTACTCTGTTCTCACTAGGAGTAGACACTGGACTAAGTATATTATTTTCTTATTTCATTTATCTCTTTTAACAACCTTTGGGATACATGTAATTTTTGTTCATATATTAAGATACTTGTCCAAGATCATTTAACTTCTAAGTGGAAGGTTTTATTTTATTTATTTTTATTTTTTTAAAGATTTTATTTATTTATTTTTAGAGAGGGAAGGGGGAGAGAGAGAGAGAGAGAGAGAGAAACATCAATGTGCGGTTGCTGGGGGTTATGGCCTGCAACCCAGGAATGTACCCTGGCTGGGAATCGAACCTGGGACACTTTAGTTCCCAGCCCGCGCTCAATTATTTTTTTTTAAATTTTTTAAAAATATATTTTATTGATTATGCTATTACAGTTGTCCCATTTCCCCCTTTCTCTCCCCTCCACCCTGTACCCCCTCTCCTACCCACATTCCCCCCCTTTAGTTCATGTCCATGTGTCATACTTATGAGTTCTTTAGCTTCTACGTTTCCCGTACTATTCTTGCCCTCCCCTATCTATTTTCAACCTACATTCTATGCTACTTATTCTCTATACCTTTTCCCCCTCTCTCCTCCTCCCACTCTCCTGCTGCTAACCCTCCATGTGCCCTCCATTTCTGTGGTTCTGTTCCTGTTCTAGTTGTTTACTTAGTTTCTTTTGGTTTTGCTTTAGGTGTGGTTGTTAATAATTGTGAGTTTGCTGAATAATTGTGAGTTTGCTGTCCTTTTACTATACATGTCTTTTCTTTATCTTCTTTTCTTAGATAAGTCCCTTTAGCATTTCATAAAATAAGGGCTTGGTGATGATGAACCCCTTTAACTTGACCTTATCTGAGAAGTGCTTTATCTGCCCTTCCATTCTAAATGAGAGCTTTGCTGGATAGAGCAATCTGGGATGTAGGTCCTTGTTTTTCATGACTTGGAATATTTCTTTCCAGCCCCTTCTTGCCTGTAAGGTCTCTTTGGAGAAATCAGCTGACAGTCTGATGGGAACTCCTTTGCAGGTGACTGTCCCCTTATCTCTTGCTGCTTCTAGGATTCTCTCCTTCATTTTTACCTTGGCTAATGTAATTATGATGTGCATTGGTGTGTTTCTTCTTGGGTCCAACTTCTTTGGGGCTCTCTGAGTTTCTTGGATTTCTTGGAAGACTGTTCCCTTTGCCAGATTGGGGAAGTTCTCCTTTATTATTTGTTCAAATACATGCTCAATTTGTTGCTTTTCCCCTTCCCCTTCTGGTACCCTTATAATTCGGATGCTGGAACGTTTAAAGGTGTCCTGGATGTTCTTAAGCTTCTCCTCGTTTTTTTGAATTCTTATTTCATCATGCTTTCCTGCTTGGTTGATTCTATCTTCCTTCTGGTCCACTGTATTGTTTTGAGACTCAGATTCCTTCCTTTTACTATTGGCTCTCCTCCGCGTATCTTCCTGCATCTCTTTCATGGTAACCTGCATCCTTTCATCTAATTTGCGCCCAAAATCAATCAATTCCGTGAGCTTTCTGATCACCAGTGTTTTGAACTGTGCATCTGATAGATTGGCTATTTCTTGGTCGCTCAAAAGGATGAGTCCTGGGGGACTGATCTGTTCTGTTGGAAACATATCTTTCCCCGTCTCTCCTTTTTTTTTTTCCGGTCTGGTCGCTCTTGTTACGGTGGGGGGCAGAGCCTTAGGTGTTCACTGGGGTTGGGCACCCCAGTCGCTAGATTGTGATGTTATATCTGGGGGTGGGGTTGGGAGCGGGGATGGGAGGGAACAATGGCGGTAGTTCCGTTCTCCTGGGCTCAGATCCTTCTCTGGGATCCTGGGCTGTGAGCTCTACCCTGGTCCACAGTTGCTGCCTCACTGGGTCCGCCAGCCGCAACTTGCATACTCAGGAACCACTGCTGCGTTCTTGCGCCCCAGATGGCTGTTGTGCTGATTTTGTGCCAAATTTTCCCCGACCTCCGCGCGCCACTGACCTGCACCAGCCCCGTGCCTGCCTGGCTTGTCTTCTCCTACCAGTCTGGATGTACGGGTCTTCTTCAACTTCTTGGCTGTCAGACTTCCATTCAGATAAATCCTCTATCAGTTCTGGGTGTTATTCTATCTGTAAATTATTGTTCTAATCTTGGTTGTGCGAGGAAGTACAGTGCGTCCACCTATTCCTCCATCTTGCCAGAAGTCCAGAAGGTTTTATTTTAAATTAATTATTAATTAATTAATTAATGTTGCTCAAGTACATTTCCCCCTGATCACTCCCCCCAGCCCCACCCACCCCCCCTCCCACCCTCAATCTTACCTGCCTAAACGGAAGGTTTTAAAATCAACCTGGGCAGCCTCAGAGTATCACTATAGAGTGAGATTCAATGACAATTTGATATTCCAAAAAGTATCTTTGTATCAATAATTTTGAAGTTAGGAAATTTTTTTAACAGTGTGAAATTAAGTACCTTAGCTGTGTCTGCTTGACTTTTATGAAAAAAAATATGATCAGAAACAAGTAGCACAGGGAAGTTTGATGGTTTTGCTTTGTTTTTGTAATAAACACAAAGTGGAAAATAAAATAAAATAAAATATTCGTGGAAAAAGTATGGGTAAAACTATATACCCCTATATTAGTTCATGGTTAATGGATAGGATTATGGGGGACTTTATTTTATTTCTGTAATTTATAACTTTTCATAATGTAAATACATTTCTTTTCTTATCATTAGATTATTTAATTATAGAAAAGATAGATAATACTGAATAAGAATATATATTTATACATGTACACATATATAATCAGGTTTTTATTACTCTAAAACCCATCAGAGAGTTATATATTGTTATTATGCTGTTGTATGTTTTCTTCCAAGTAAATTTGAATACTGATTTTATAATGAAAATAATAATATTTTTCCTCTTTGTGTCCACTCTTAAAGTCTTAGAGTCACTAATGGGCTAATGCAAGAAGTTTAGTTTGAACCACTATTGAAATACAATTGTTACATAGAAGGAAAGGGGAGATCCCTGGGAGGCTCTAGGCTTTCTCACCTCAGCAAATAGAAAGGATTGGTTTACTAGATTTCCTAATTTTCAGCTTGAAAGACAAGAAGGCCTCATGCATATTCCTGGGGTCTTCAAAAGGACGAGAAAGAATGGAGACAGGATGCTAGGAGACACTGGGATAGAGAACCAGGGCGAAGGGGAGTATTCCTGGGGGAGGGGTTGGCCAGATTTGCCTGGTTTGTTTAGCGTCAGTCCTGCGTGACAGCAGTGGTTTCCGTCAAACACTGCTGCTAGTCAACCTATGAAACAGGAATTGAGGAAAGATAGCTGATGTTTGATGGAGATGAGGAGTTTCTTCATGGGCTTAAGATACGCAGTCATGTTTCAAAACCACTTACGTTCATCGTCCCTGGCTTGGTGCTGCCACAGCGTTTAAACTACTTCGGTGCGCGGCCCCCCCAGGAGGCAGCCCTGGAGAGTGAACGTGGCACATTTGCTATTAATGGCATTCGTAATACTTATTTTGATTCCTCTTCTTGAAGCAGATCAGCTACCCAGTGCATTTTACTTTTTACTAATGATTTATCAACTTTTGTTTTGATTTGGAACACTGAAGAGCATCCTATATTTACAAGTCTACCCTTTAATAGACAGATTAGCCAGGTGGACTTTGCTATGTTAGTTTTGGTTCCTAAATTGTGGCAAATTCAAAAGGTGATAATGAGTCTCTTGGCCTCCTCGGAGTCTTCCTCTTCCTCTTTTTGTACTATCTTTCTCTGGCTCTATTTACTTTCTCTCACTTTCTGTTAGGTTACTGTTGAGTATCGGTCTGTTTATTTGGGCAAGGAAGAGATGAATGGTATTGGCCATTTATTGTGAAAACAACAGTCTCAGCTTTATCACTAGATCATTTTAAAAATCCCCTGTCTGTCATTAGGTAATTTTATCTGCCCAATTTTGCTTTTTAAGATTCTATCTAAATGAATTACTATCAGCAAAATTATAAAAAGAATTATAATTAGAGACAGAAGATATAAGTAATCCCTGACTATTTGACAATGGATTTCTTCTGGAGAAGTTGGAAACAATCATTAACATCAATTTAAACTCGTATTTAATTTACAGAGGTTAACTCTAAAGTGACCTTTGAAGAAGGGGATGTTTTAAAAAGTTAAGCACCAAAATTAGGTCTGCTAGCCCTTTGGAGAATGGATTCTAAATAAATTACTCAGTTTACTGAGGAACTGACCATCCCACAAACTTCAATAATTCATTCAATGTTTGACTTTTCAATAACATGATAAAAGCGGCTCATTTGAAGTTTTTGGGCTGCTCCTAGTTCTGGCCAAATAACACAATATTTCACATTCTGGTTGCTGGGCCGATGTCAGGGCATTATTTTGGTAAGAGAACAGTTGACTGCAGGAATGTTTGAATTAAAACCTAAAAATTGAGGTTATTTTCTCTTATTTTTAAAGAAAAGATGGTATAATTTCTTTCTTGAGATTTCAATCTCTGGAGAAATTCTATTTTGGTACATAGTAGAATCAAAAACATTTATACAGAGCTTCTTTTATGTCAGGTGTTTTTCTAAAGTTTTACATAAATGAAACAACATGCCCCCAGGAAAACACTCTGAGGTTAAAATTGTCTACCCTCCCACATTTTTAAATTAATACATATTATTTTTTAGAGCAGTTTTAAGTTCACAGCAAAATTGAGCAATCTCCCATATACCCTCTGCCCTCTCCTCCTCACTACCAACACCCCCACAGAGGGGTCCATTTGCTACAGTCTCGAACCTGCGCTGACACATCGTTACCATGCAAAACCACAGATTCATTCGAGTTCAGTCTTGGTGTGGTACATTCGATGAATTTTGACAGCAATGTAATGACACATATTTAAGTCCCATATACAAGACCATCACTGTAGTATAACAGAATAGTTTCACTGCCCTAAAAATCCCTGTGCTCTGCCTATTTATCCCTCCTTCACCAATCCCTGAGAACCACATTTTCACTTCCATAGTTTTGCCTTGTCCAGAATGTCTGGTAGTAGGTAGCCTTTGTAGATTGGCCTCTTTCACTTAGTCATATACATTTAATTTTCCTTCATGTTTTTTCATGGCTTGATAACTCATTTCTTTTTGAATACTGAATAATATATTGTTATTCATTCACCTACTGATGACATCTTTGTTGCTTCTGAGTTTTGGCAGTGATGCCTAAAGCTGCTCTAAACATCTGCAGGCAAGTTTTGGCTTAGACGTGAGTTTTCAGTTTCCTTGGATAAATATCAAGCAGTGCAATTACTGGATCATATGATAAGAAGGTTTTTAGTTTTGTAAGAAAGCACCGAACTGTCTTTGCAAGTGGCTGTACCATTTTGCATTCCCACCAACAATGAATGAGAATTAATTATTTCTGCACATTCTCACGATTTGGTGTTGTCAATACTTTGGATTTTGGCCATTTTAATAGGTGAGTAGTGGTGTCCCATTGTTGTTTTAATTTGCAATTCCCTGATGACATATGATGTGGAGCATCTTTTTATATGTATACTTTATGTCTGTGTATCTCCTTAGGTGAGGTGTCTGTTAAGGTCTTTCGCCTATTTTTAAATCAGGTTGTTCATTTCACATTGTTGAGTTTTAAGGATTCTTTGTCACAGTCCTTTATTAGGTGTGTCTTTTGCAAATATTTTCTCCCAGTGTGTGTGGTTTGTCTTCTTATTCTCTTTTATTTTTTAAAGATTTCTATTTATTTACTTTTAGGGAGAGAGGAAGGGAGGGAGAAAGGGAGAGAAACATTGACCTGAAAGATTAACATCAATCAATTGCCTCTCATATGTGCCCTGACCGTGGACTGAACCTGGATCCCAGACACGTATCCTGACTGGGAATTGAACCTGTGACATTTAGCTTTGCTGGACAATGCCCAATCAACTGAGCCACACCTGTCAGTGCTGTCTTCTTATTCTTTTGACATTGTCTTTACAGAGACATTTTAAATTTTAATGAAGTCCAGCTTCCGCATTATTTTCTTCACAAATTGTGACTTTTACATTGTATATAAAGTCATCATGGTACCTAAGATTTTCTCCTATGTTGTCTTCTAGGAGTTTTATGGTTTTGTGTTTTACATTTAGAATTATAATCCATTCTGAGTTAATTTTTGTGAAGGGTGTAAGGTCTGTGTCTAGATTTTTTTATGTGCATGTTTAGTTTTCCATCCAGCATCATTTGCTGAAAAAGAAAAATCTTTTTTCTCTATTGTATTACCTTTGCTCCTCTGTCAAGGAAAAGTTTACTATGTTTATGGGGGACTATTTTTGCATTCTCTACTATGTTCCATTGATTTATTTGTCTGTTCTTTCACCAGTAAATACCACACTGTCTTGATTACTGAAACTTTACAGAAAGTATTGAGGTTGAGAGTGTCAGTCTGACTTTTCCTTCTCCTTCATTATTGTGTTAGCTTTATTGTCCTTTGCCTTTCCATATAAATTTTATTTATTTATTTTAAAAATTCATTTATTTATTTTTAGAGAAGGGAGGGAAAGAAACATCAATGTGTGGTTGCTTTTCACGTGCTCTCAACTGGGGACCTGGCCCACAACCCAGGCATGTGCCCTGACTGGGAACTGAACCAGCAGCCCTTTGGTTCACAGGCCGGCATTCAGCCCACTGAGCCACATTAGCCAGGGCATCCATATAAGTTTTAGAATCTGTCTTTCAATATCTACAAAATAACTTGCCAGGATTTTGATTGGAATTGCATTGAATCTATGGATCAAATTAAGAAGACATAATATTTTGACAATATTGATTGATCCTATTCATAAAAATAAAGTATCTCTTAATTTTTTTTAGTTCTTCTTTGATATTTTTTATCAGAATTTTACAGTTTCTGCCCTAGCTGGTGGAGCTCAGTGGACTGAGCTCAGGCTGTGAACCAAAGCATCGGAGTTTCAATGCCCGGTCAGGGCACATGCCTGGGTTGCAGGCCATGGCCCCCAGCAACCGCACATTGATGCTTCTCTCTCTCTCCCTCCCTTCCCTCTCTAAAAATAAATAAATAAAATCTTAAAAAAAAGAATTTTACAGTTTCCCTCATGTAACTATTATACATATATTGTTAATTTATACCTAAGTGTTTCATTTTGAGGATGTAAATGGTAATGTGTTTTTATTTTATTTTATTTTAAAAAGAGTTTCAGGACCCATTGGTATTTTTTTTTAATTCTCATTCAAAGACATGTTCATTCATTTTTAGAGAGGGGAAGGGAGGAGGGGATGGAGAGAGGGGAAGAGAGAGAGAGACAGACATCAGTGTGAGAGAGAGACATCGATCAGTTGCCTCCCATATATGTGTTGATGGGGGGGGGGTCAAGCCCACAAGCCAAGTACATGCCCTGACCAGAAATCCAACTGTCAACCTTTCGGTACACAGGATGACTCTCCAGCCAACAGAGTTACACTGACCAGGGCAATAATGTGTTTTTAATTCAAATTCCACTTGTTTATTGCTGGCATATAGGAAAATGAATGACTTTTGTATATTCACCTTGTATCCTGAAACCTTGCTCTAATTATTTATTAGTTCCAAGAGTTTTATTTTTTTTATTCTCTCATATTTTCTATATAGATGATCTTGTCTTCTGAGAACAAAGTCTTTTGTTCCTTTTCAGTGTATGCTTGTTTCCTTCACCTGTCTTACTGCATTAAGTAGACTTCCTGTACAATATTGAAAAGCAATAGTGAGAGGAAACATCCTTGCTTTGATCCTGATTTTTGCAGGAAAACTTCAAGTTTCTCACATTAAGTATTGTTCATTCGTTACTATGAATTGCCCACTAAATACTAATTTTGCTGTGTGCCACAGATTTTTTTAAAAAGATTTTATTTGTTTTTATTTTTTTTTAGAGGGGAAGGGAGGGAGATAGACAGAGACAGAGAGAAACATCAATGTGCGGTTGCTGGGGGTTATGGCCTGCAACCTAGGCATGTACCCTGGCTGGGAATCGAACCTGGGACACTTTGGTTCCCAGCCCACGCTCAATCCACTGAGCTACGCCAGCCAGGGCTTATACATTATTATTGAAAAGTAGATATGATATCCTGTGTAAAGGAACTGTAGTGATCAGGCCTTTCCTGATGTGGTGGTGAAGTGAGGAAGCACTCTGATTGACCGGGTCTCAGCCTGTTGGTGATCTTGTGCCCCTGCCCTTCAACAGCTGAGAAACTTCTCAGCTTCTCCTCCCCTTGTGTGAGACAGAATGGATAGAGGGCACTAGGGTTGGGTGTTTCCTTTCCCTCAGGTCCGTTAGGCTCTGATGAAGCCCAAGCAGGTTAGGCTCTGATAAAATAGTTTCTTCTGAGAGCAGACCTGTTAATAACAAAGTATTCTGGTATATTTAAAAATAGTTCCTTTCCCTCTTTCTCTGGATGGAATTTCTCTTGGTGTTTGCTGTGAAGAACTCGTAGAGTTTTACCTGGAGGTAAAACTCACAAGGGTGTGGTAGTCCCCCTGTGTAGCTGGGTCCCTCTGAGGTTTTGGACTCTCAGACTTAGCCACACTGAGCCTCCAGCAATTTGTCAATTACAGTTTATGTTTTCCTGCCCTGATAATTGGTTCCCACAAAAGGTTCTGCTTCTGGGTTCTACTTTAGTAAGCTGTCATTCCGATTCTCTGTATCTGTTTAACTGTCTCTCCAATTCCTGGGGAAGTGGTTTGCCTTGTAACTTCACTTCTCTGACTGATTTAAGAAGAGTTGTTGATTTTTCAATTTGCTCAGTGTTTCACTTGTTAGGACAGAATGGTGACTTCTAAGCTTCTTACATGCTGGATCAGAAATTGCCCTTTTCACAGGGTGGTTTCTTTCACAGATAATATCCTTTTCACATATAAGGAAACAAGGCACAAAGATTTTTAGTTATTTGACGAAGTCCCCCAAGTGGCAATGTGGCAGAGCCAGGATTTGAATCTAAGTGTTCTGGATCAAGACCACTGGTTCTTAACCACTACACCGCTGAGGAAAACAAGCAAGTCAGGCTGGTGAGTGAAGAAGAAATACAAGGTCTGTCTGGAAAAAAACCCAGACATTGTTAATATAACTAGAACAGTTTGTGCAACATCTATGTAACCTGGCAGCTAAGGAGAGTAGACTGGAATGCAAATATGTGAACAATGATGACTTCACTGTACTAGTCAGTGGGGGTGGTAGACGCTGTTGAGTGAGCATGTGTACTGTGTGGCCATTACATTAAAAATGACTGAGTGAGTAGAGCAATGAATCTGCATTAAATTTTGTGTTAAGCTTGCACATCCTTCCATGGAAACTATTTGGTTGATTTAGAAGGCCGTGATTGGTAGCTTCCTCATGACAATGCGCCCACTCATGTATCACATCTCATGTAGAGTTTTTTGGCAAAATATCAATTCACTCAGGTGACTCAGCCCCCTTACAGCCCAGATTTGGCATCCTGTGACTTCTGGCTTTTCCCAAAACTAAAATCATCTTTGAAAGGGAAGGGGTTTCAGACTGTCAAGGAGATTCAGGAAAATACAACCGGGCAGCTAGTGGTGACTGGTAGGACTGTGTGTGGACCCAACATGCCTACTTTGAAGGGACTAAAGCGTCATTGTGCTGTGTAGAATGTTTCTTCTTCATCAGTAAATGTCTCTATTTCCCTGGCTGATGTGGCTTAGTGGACTGACCTCCGACCTGTGAACCAAAGGGTCACCAGTTCAATTCCCTAGTCAGGGTACATGCCTGGATTGCAGGCCAGGTCCCCAGTAGGGGGCATACAAGAAGGAACCACACACTGAAATTTCTCTCCCTTCCTCTCTCCCTCCCTGTCTCTAAAGATAAATAAATAAATAATAAATAAATAAATGAATAAATTCTTTAAAAAAATGTCTCTATTTTTCATAGTATATGGCTGGATACCTTCTGGACAGAGCGCATGTGTTTCCCTACCATGAGATCTTCCATGTCTCCTAAGCTTACATTTTCAAAAAAATTTCTAAAACACTTAACTAAAGAAACATGTGTCAGAAAGGTTGACTTAAAAATAATAATTACTAACACTTGCAGTAAATACAGTAAGAAAATATTTTAGAGTAACAGAAGAAAACCACTTCTAAACTTACCATTTTTACAAGATTACATTTCAGTCTTAGTCCATGTTTATGAAAATTATACATGGATATTATGTGTTCAACTTTTTAATTTAACATTGTATCATGGGAATTTTCTCACATTTTCATATTTTCTTTACAAATTAATGTACATTTAATAGCTGTATAATATTTTCTCTGGTCATGATGTGCTATAATTTACAAAAGCATTCTCCTGTTGTTTGACATTTGATAATTAACATTTTTCTTTTTCAATAATAGATAGTGTTCCATATGTGTTTCCCTTCCATTGACTAACTTCATTCAGGATAGCTCCATGAATGTGATTCCTGGGTCAATGGGTATGGATAGATACATCACTATTGCTAATTTTTGTCATAATAGTTTCCAAAAGAGTTATACCAATTTTCTGGGCTTCTTGCATTATATAATTATATGAAATATAATTACATAGAAAACCTCTTAAATGGCCCTGGCTGGTGTAGCTTAGTGGATTGAGTGTGGGCTATGAACCAAAGGGTCGCTGGTTCAATTCCCAGTCAGGGCACATGCCTAGGTTGCGGGCCAGCTCCCCAGTGGGGGCCATGTGAGAGGCAACCACAGACTGATGTTTCTCTCCCTCTCTCCTTCCCTTCTCTTCTTTCTAAAAAATAAATAAATAAAATATATTAAAAAAAAAAGAAAACCTCTTAAATGCAAGAACAGAGTTAATACCAGGAAGCTTTGAAATAGGATTCCTTCCATGAACTGATGCATGACTTCCTTTCAGATTTTCAGTATGTGTTACAGGCAGCCTTGCACATAGGAGACATTCCATACATACTTATTGAATGGATGGATGATAGATGGTGGATGGATGACATTTAACTGATTCTTCCTAATTAACACATAGAACGCTGGTGCCTGAGTTTAGATGATGTCCTGATTTATAACATAGAGCTCTTTTTCTTACTGTAACTGCAGTGTTACTCTATTCACTAACATTTGCTGCATATTTATTATGTACAAAGCACAATTCTGGAAGCTGGGAGTACTATTGTCAATAATATATAGTTTCACACATTATGGCCCTCACAGTTTGATCAAGAAACTCACAAACTTCTCTGGATCAAGTTTTCATTTACAAAATAAATGTACTGACCTCAGTAATGCCTTGTGGATTCTATAATTTTCTGAAGCCCTAAGTTTCCCATTTCCAGATCCTATGACTCTAGAGTAGGCTTATTTTAAAGATCATTCTAAAGGAATGGTTGATTTAGGATAATAAAAGGAAATTTTCTCTTTTTCCTCTTCCCCATTCATTCATTCATTCATTCTTTATCATTCATTGAGTGCATACTAAACACCAGCCATTATTAAGTGCCGGGGGAAAGAGAGAATAAGATAAGTCATCTTCTCTTGAAAAGTTTACAGTGCCAAACAGGAATGTTTTTTGAAGAGGCAGAGTTTTGCAACACAACAGTAATATATACTGTTTATGTGTATGTGAATGTAATGTGTCTACTCTACTGTTCCAGCTAAAACTTAAATTGAGTGGCCTCTAAAGTAGAGAAGGGAATCAGCTAATATCATTTCAAGCTTACCCTTTATATGCTCCCAAAAGTTAATGGAAAATATAATTGATTCCTGTTGGTTTATCGTGGGGAAACATACTTGTACCGTACTTGCCAACATCAAGACGAAAGAGGATGAACGCATGTGGACTCACCACTTCTCTTCTTCTACTTGCACTCCTACGGACTGGAACTTACTGGGCGCTTTATTTTCCCCTGTTTTGTCAGGTTCTTCAGCATCATCCACCTGAAGAATGTAGAGGTGCTCTATTTTAGTTATCTAATTTGAAAAACAAATATCACTTTTCATTAGAAACATCTGCACTAGAATGTTTTGTGATTTGTAACTGTTTTCTTTAATATTTTTGTATTTTATGAGAGCCATCACTACATTATTATATCATGCATTTTGACTCTGCTGATCTCATAAAATGCAACATCAGTCACTTAAAAAGTGCCTAATAAATGTCTATGATTCCCCCATAGATTCATACATACTTACCTGTGAGCACTAGATGGAAATATGTCTTTGGACATTCAAAATTTGCAGATAACAAAATAAAAAGAAGGAAGAAAATTAATTTATTGAAGTAAGAATTATTAATATTGGGAGGCTTAGATGTTTACCTCATTAAGATAAACTATAGAGTATCTTCATTGTTTTCCCCTTAAACTAAGGAATTGGCTGAATATTATGCCATGGTTTCTCAATAGTTATATTACAGCTCATATGGAAAACATGTCTGTATGTAACTGAGAGCCTATGTGATAGATTAGGCCTAATCTAAGATTAAGCCAAACTGGAAATAAATTCTACGACTATTCAGAGCAAAGAGATTTATTTCTCTTTTTTCCAATGTATTTAATAAATTATTTTTGCTAACTATAAAAGCAATTCAATGTAAGTTATATAAAATTAAAATACAGAAATATATAATATAAAAAACTGAAGTCCCTCAAGAATTACTGTCAATCATTTGATGCATATTTGACCATCTTTTAATATATATTACATATAAAAGTAAGTATTAATACAAAATTTATACAGATGAGATTATACTATATGTAGTTTTCTGCAATTTGCTTTATTCATTAACACTTCTCTCTTTTGGACATTTTACCATGTTAGTAAATATAGGTCTACCTTTATTTTTTTTTGGTTACATAAATATTTCTTTTAATGACCATATAAACAACATGGGCTTCAAGGTAATTCTCTCTTTGTTGCTATTACATATAGTACTACACTTAATATTTCATATGAATCTTTGGAACAGTTGTGAAACTGTTGATTGGGAAAAATTCTTAGAAGTAGAAATGTTAAATGGAAGGTACTGAGCAGGTCCAGCTGTAAGGGATATTGCAAAATTGTTCTTAAAATCATTTATCATCCGTCCTGACTGGTGTGTATGAGTGCCAGCCTGGGAACCAAAGGGTCACCAGTTTGACTCCCTGTCAGGGCACATGCCTGGGTGTGGGCCAGGTTCCTGGTTGGGGATGTGTAAGAGGCAACCAGTCGATGTTCCTCTCACACATCTATGTTTCTCTCCCTCTCTTTCTCCCTCCCTTCTCATCTCTCTAAAAACAAATAAATACAAACTTTTAAAAAAAGCATTTATCATCCTACCATAATCAGTATGTGGAAGTCTCTATGTCCATACACCCTCACCAATAGTGAATGTTGGCAAACTTTTAAATTTTCCCTAATATCACAGGTCAAAAATATCTATTGTCCTCTTGGACTATCTATAAATTTCTTATTCATAACCTTTGCTAGTTTTGTGTTTTTATCTATTGAGTTGTGTTTTGTTTTAATTATAGGAGCTCTTTTATATCTTATGACCTGTAATAACACTTTTTCAGTTATATATACAGTAAATATTTTCTCTCATTTATCTTTTGTCTTTTAAATTTTGTCCTTCATTGTAGAGAATCTTGAATTACTATGTAGTCAATCTAGCATTTATAGTTTAGAAAGGCTTCCTACCCTAAGTTTATTTTCTTAAAGTTATGTTGTATTTACTATTCTCCTATCATTTTTTCATGTTTACTTTTTAAATCCACTATCCTAACACATTTTTGTGTGAGATATAAAGCGGAGCTCTAATGATCTGCCCCTCCCACAAATACACATATCACCAGTGGATCTGGTTCCCACTAATTAATCTTTTTGATTTCAGATGCCAACTTTCTTGTGTTCTGTTTCCATCCATATAGGCCTGGTTTTGGTAATTTCATAATAAATCTTGATATTTTCTATGGCATTCTCATCCTGTAATTATTTTTTAATGTAATTTAAAAAACTCCCAAAGTCTCTAGATTATTTTGAGGTATCAAAATCTTCAAAATGAACTTGTTTTTAGATATTAGATAGGTATTATATATTTTTTATGAAGTTTAATCTGTTATTTTATAGTTTCTATTGTTATTGTAAATGGACTTTTTGCTCCATTTTCTGTTTGTTATTAATATATTAAAAGTTATTGATTTTTCTGTATTTATATTGTACTCTTTTACTCTATTGAATTCTAACAGTTTTTCAGTGGTTTCCATTAGCTTTCCTATGCAGTCATGTGTATTATCTACAAATAAAAGAAAATTTGCTCTTCCTTTAGAAAATGTTTTCTTAATATATATCTAGTTCTTAGAATGTGTCAAGCACTGTTTTAAGTATTTTGCTCATTTAATTTTTCAGTAGTCTATGAGGCAGTGATATAATTATCTCCATTTTATATGTAAGATTGCAGAGGATGAGGAAACTGAAGTTCAGAGAGGTTGAATAACTTGCTGGAAGTAACACAGTAAATGGAGAAGCCAGAATTTCAACACCAGTCATTTGGCTTCAGAATCTATGCTTTTAACCACGATGCAAATCTACAAATTATTTTCCAATATAAGGAAATTTTTATGACTCCTAGATTGAACAGTTAATGAAGTTGACATAATGGGATGTTCATACACTTTTGCCATTTATTGACTTACATTTTGAGATTTTTCCCTTTGTATTTTAAGGTAGATTTTTAAAATCGTGGTAACATATGTAAAGAAAAGTTTCCATTTTAGCCATTTTTAAAACAGTTCCAGGGGCATTAAGTATATTCACATTGTTGTGCTGCCATTACCACTATCCTACTCATTGAGGCTCTCTACCTCCATTGGAAGCAGATTTAGTAAACTTAATTCTCAGAATAACCCTATGAGGGATAGAAGAGGAAACAGGCTCAGGAAGATGAAGTCATTTGCCAGGATGACACAGAGGACTGACCTCTGTTCTTCCCCACTCTTCCAAATCCTTTGGGTGGTGGGAGGAGCATTAGCTTCTAGGGAGCTATGCACCGTGTGGGGCGGAGGCTGGCTTTGCGCCCATGCCTCCTGCTGTGTCATGTTGTCCCAAGCACCAAGGCTACAGGTTCTTTTAGGACGCTTGACAATTTGCGTTGTGGTAACCTGCAGGTTATAAAAAGCATTTGACTCATCACTACTAGAGAAAGTTTAATTACCCTTTAAAAGTAGATTCTGCAGAACGGACTGTGAAAATATATCACTGTTGTGAAAATGTACTCCACACCTGGCTTTTAGATGTGCCCTAGTGTTGGTTCAGTGTGGGTAGATTTATTGCACACCGCATCAGGAAGTTACCGTTCAAAGGGAGCCTGCAGAGTGACATGGCCCAACAAAATGGGGGTGGGGGGGGACGGAGCGGGGAGAAGAATGACTCTCCCCATTGATAGAAGGAAATTTCTAGCAGGGTAAGACAAGCTGAATAGATGTGAAAAGAAGGAATCAGTTTGATGTTATATTTGAAGAGCAGAAAATAGCGAAGTAAATGAGAAGTCTGATGACTTTTATGAGACGTTTGATTAAATAGCCAACAATTACATGGAAACTGCTGTGCATTCTTTTCTTTTGATGCTCTGCTGTGAGTTACTGCTTTCCACACCATCAGGCTCTTTGGTCTTGCTCTCCCTCCCACATCTATGAGGAATGACTCACATTTTTGTTCTCATCTGGCTACTCAAGGGTGTTGAAGGTACAGTAATACAACCCGATAACCCTGGTTATTCTTGGATGTGCACTCCTTTGTTGAGAATCACAATGTGCATTATGAATTGAGGGCACTTTGTGTTTGACCGTGCTTGTGTTTGTCTAATTATCCTCCACTCGGGACCACACATTCAATCTAGAGAACAAAAACAACAGCTGCTAATAATATCTATAGACGAAATGCCTTCCTAAATTTTTTTCATCGTGTTTACAATGTAGGGAGTTCAGAGACAATAATTTGAAAATCGGGTCCTAGACATACCTATATCATCCAAAATGGCAAGACAGTAAATCTGGGAAAATAAAAAGTCATGTTTCTTAGTTTGGGGTTTCTATTTCCAAGGACAGAAAGAGAGCCTGTTACCTGTATTCCAATAGACAGGCATCGATTTTTCTTAAAGTGATCCTTCTTCCTGTCCTCTGTAGTGATGGTGGCGATGGTGGTCGTGGTGGTGACAGTAGCAGGGTTGTTGCCCATGTGTTGACTTGCAGGGCCGTGGATCTGGGCGTTTGCAGCTTCGATGGCAGCTGTCAGAGCCTTCATACTGTCCAGGCTCTCCGTGGAGTTGCTCAGTCCAGACTGGCTGATAATGTCTCCTCGCTGGCCCTGGCCGTCCATGTAGGCATCCTGGGCAGACTCTGTGCTACTCTGGGCTGTGATAGAAATGAAAGGTTTCGTGGTAGTTCTGGGTGGGACTGGAGGTGGTGTCTTCTTATATGTTGTAATGCAAGATGACACTGGAAGACAGTGAAAACAAAGACACTGTGATTGCTGCATGGGTTTTAATTTCTGATATTGTAACTGCCATCCATTGGAAATCAGGGCACGTGAAACACACTAAGACACTTAACGTGAGCACAAGTCCATTGACAAACTAAGTAAAATTCCTGCTTGGGCCTTCAGGGCCCTCTGTGAGGTGACACCTCCACAAAATCGAGGGGACAAAAGACTGGAAAACACCGATCTTTGAGATGGAAGTTTCTGAAATGGAAATTAATATGCATCAACATAAAATAGACATGATTAGCCATCTGTAGAAATCTTCCCAGGCAACAGTACACTCTGAGGGATAATGTGTACACATGGGTCAGGCCTTCTCCAGAAAACATCAAATAGAGGTAATATTAAACAAAGTAACTCATTAAAGAAGATTCTGATGGTTGATGATAAACACTGGAAAAAGAAGAAGGAAAGCACAGAGGTTGTGAACATGTATAATCCTAGTAACAATAAGAGGTGCCTGGGTAGGGTGGGAGTACACAGCATGTTAGCATAGCTTCCTGCTATTTGCTTTATCAACATCCAGTTTTTCCTTTCCTTTCCTTTCCTTTCCTTTCCTTTCCTTTCCTTTCCTTTCCTTTCCTTTCCTTTCCTTTCCTTTCCTTCCCTTCCCTTCCCTTCCCTTCCCTTCCCTTTCCTTTCCTTTCCTTTTCCTTTCCTTCTTTCTTCCCTCCCTCCCTCCTTCCCTCCTTCTTTCCCTCTCTTTTCTGTCTCTCTCTTTCTGCATAGGTGCTCACTACATAAACTTCTGCTTTGGATTTTTTGGTTGTTGTTTCTGAGCAGAACTACCTAGTAAGAGGGAATACACTGCCCTGAAGTCTCCTGTTGTAAAATAAATGTACACAGCAGTTTATACAGCAGTCTCTCTGTGTGTGGTCTGTTTGGACCCACCCCCTAATGTGCTGTCCTTTTGGGTGACTTGATCAACTCAAGGGCCTGAATCTCTGTGGTGAGGGGTCCTTCTTGGACCTGTGGATTTAGTTAAGGTCCTCCTGAGGCTCCAGCTAAAGCAGCCTCTAGGGCTTCTCTCCAACCATCTGATTATAACCCTGAGGGTCTTGAAGAAGCTTTATATACTGGTTTTCAGCTTTCTATTTGTGTAGTATGATATAGAAAAATACAAATCAAAATGAATTATTAAGTGTTCAAGTGGGAACTCCCTACCAGTAAAGAACAATTCCTTAATCAGCATTCTAAAGACTTTGTTTAGTCCCTTTAAAACATGGTTCAAACTGTAGAGTTTCCATCACTCACTCCCCACCCCACTCCCACCCCCAACCTATCTGTTCCTTTTCCACCCAGCTTGTGTCACTGTTATTCCACCACATCAGCTGGTCCTGACCACACATTCCCAACTCCTAACCCCCTGCTCGAGCTGGCACTGGGGCCATCTTGCAGAGGGAAGCAAGTACATCCTAAGTATTCACTTCAATACCTAGGATGGCTCCCGAGGCCACTCAAAGGAAGCATCCAATGCTGAACAAGAAACAGAAAGACCCTATTATACTGTCCTTCTGTTCCACTGCCCTGTGATCCAGAGTAATTTCCTTAACCATATAGAAGACATAGGGACAGAGATGTTTGGCTACTTCCCAGAGATTGCTTGAGAGGTGAAGGAAAAATCCCACACAGATGTCACTTTACAATATCATATGTGCTCTTGTGGATGGGGGAAATGGCACTGTGAATAATACCAGATAATGTCACCTGTCAGTTATCTGGGATGGATGACTGGTAGAGGCTCACCTCACGAAGCCCTTCCATTTAGGATTATTGAGTAAAACACACAGCTTTACATTGGCACAGAGTGCAACAATGAGCAGTCCTGAGAGGTAACGTGACCAGTGGAGGCTCACAGGGCCTGCAAGGTGCAGGCAGAGCCAGGTCCAGAACCAGTCTGGTCTCAGGTTCTCCCATGGGCTGCAGCGAAGCTTCTTGGCCAAGTAATGCCAGGTGAGCACTATCGATATTTCACCTCACTCAATTTAGTTTCACTCACTGTCCCTATTGGCAGAGTTACCTTCTGCTTCCTAGGGAGGTACGAACATGATAGCCCTGCTCAGGGTAATACTCAGTCTCGGTTGTTCATCTGAAGACCAGAGTGGATGGGATTATTTATTTTTTTCTCCCAAGACAAGGCTTTACAGTATGAACTCATTATTTTCTTCAAAATGGTTTGTCAGGACATTTGGCCTGCTCATATTCCAAAGAAACTAAATGCCATATTCTAACATCAAATGTCTAATCTTTTGGATGATTTACTGCTTGTGGTTAGCTACCCCAATTTCCTCTTCTAATGTGGACAGTCAAAACTGGACAATGCTGAGAAAGAGTATCATTGCATGTGCTGTGACTTACAGTACAAATTCTGCCATGATGTGATAAGCGTGGCATAGAAGTAGAGGGACACATCATTCCTAGTGCAATAACTGGACTTGGGGACACTCTCTGGTGCTAACTGCAACTTGATGCCATCTGAGGGTTCTTGTCAGCTCCCCTTCAGTTCCTGTAGGGATAACTCTGGGTGCTGAAGAGAACCGAATTTTTGCCACCTGGGAGCTGCTTTTTGGGATATTGATCTTCAGCTGTTTATTAAGAAACAAAAGACTCAGAAAGAACTTTTGTCCTCCCCCCTATCCTGCCCAAGATATTCAGACAGAGAAACTGCTTTAAAAGGAGCCTTGTCTTAATCACCTTAAGAATCTTCACCCTAGCAGGAAGACTCCAAGCCTCTTAGCTAGATACCCCCTGTGTCCCATTGTTTCTGAGTTGCCTAGCAAGAATTTGCCAGACTCCTAGGTTCCCGTCTCCCTCAACTACCTGTAAATCGCCCATTCTCACTTTTGAAATCTAATCTCCCCTCCCTGCTTCCCCTTTCCCCTTTGTTCAAAAATGTCTCATACACTCAATGCTGCCTCACGGTCTTTCGTGGAGTTTCCATACCTCTGTGAATTGCCCATGTGCATGTATTAAAGCTTTGATTTTCTTCTGTTAATCTGTCTCTATTAATTTGATTATTAGCCCAGCCAGAAGACCTTAGAAAGTGGGGGGGGGGGGGTGTTAATATTTTTCTTAAGTCCCCCTAGCACTTTGATCAATGGGAACGTCCAGAGAGCAGCCGCAGTGCTAGAAGTCCACCAGGGTTAGATCGGACAGGGAGAACCCTGCACTTAGCTTTTCCCTAACAGGCTGGCCCAGCTCCAGTGCCCTAAGGAGGTAAGAATTTAAGAATTTAAGATTGTCCCACTTTGAATAAGGCAGCTGAATAGAGGTCGAGAACCATCGACCATGTTTCATCCCAGGGGCTTCAGGATGAGCTTTTGCTGTAGTGTGGAGCTTGGCACAGTTGTGCTGCGGGAGTCAGGCAAGCAAGCACCACTGCCAGTCATCAAATAGGAATGAGAAGGAGTTCAGATCTTTCAGATTACCTTTTGAAGCAGAAGAAAGATCCAACATGCAGCTCGCACTTCTCACAATTCCCTTCCTTCTCATGCCTCAAATCTTTTGCATTCAAGGCTGCCCTGGGAAGTCATACAATTCAATCCCCCAGTTTTTCCCAGCATCACTCTTTCCTAGCTTTTTGGGCTAAGCCCTAAACCCTTCTTCTCTCCTAGGTTTTTTTGTTTTTGTTTTTTAATTCTACTCTCATGATTCTATACCACGAACAAAAGGGGTTGTTCAGTTTGCAAGGGAAGGAAGCTAGAGGGCTTTTTAATTATTTTGAAGGCTATTGGGTAGAAGATGGCATGGGCTTGTTTTCTATAAGGACCCAGGAAAACGACCAATGTGAAAGCCTTAGAGAGGCATAAAAACGAATTTTCCCAGTCAGCTGCCCAAAGATGGAACATGGGGACCTTGCTGGATAGTGAGTGCTCAGTCCAGAAGTTCAAACACAGACAAGTTCATCTTTTGGTTGGGAAGTCAGTGAAACTGCACCCCCATTTTGAGGGCATCTGAAGTAGGTGACAAGGTTTCTTTCAAACTGGAGCATTGTGGCTCTATGAATATGAATGGATAGCTAAAAAGTATTTCAGTAGAGACCCACTGAGAGCGATGTCACAGAGCTGAGAAGGAAGCCAAGAGATGAGCCAGATTAATTACTAACAGGCTGTTTGGTAGCAGTGACACATGTTCTGGCATCCTGGGCATACGTTTTGGCACAGCTGAGGACAAAATGGCTATCACTGCCGCTGCTTCCAATCAGTAGGCCCAGAAGTGCTGACCTTACAGTGAATTGTGGAGGTTGGGCCACCATGGTGATTCACTACACAAGGCAGACTCTCCACCCAGTGCCAATCAGTGGTCTAGCTGGGGTCCTTCACAGGATAAAAGCACAAATCCAGGTGGAAACAAAGATGATGAGATGGAGAATTTGTCCATACACTGGGTGTGCTATTAGACCAACCTAACCATCAGAGAGTAAGTCCTTGCTCTAATGCACACTGTGCTAAGAATTTAATAGATGTGGTCTAATGACAGAGGAAGACCTCACTATCCCCATTTGTTTCACAATAAGATTGATGCTCAGAGCAGGTAAGTCATTCGGCTACTAAGTGGTACAGTTAGCATACTCAGGACTCTACATCTCATCTCTGATCCTTCACCAAAACCACCTGTATTCATGACCTCATTAAACCTTCCATGTCAACACCTTGTCCAGTTAAGCCTAATGCTTTCCATGAGAAACTGCCAGGAAACTGCTACTAGCACAGTTCTTTGTGCCCTGCAGGAACCTGTCAAAGCTTTGGAGAATGAATGAACTTGGAGTGGTCAACAAGGGGTGTACCAGCCACAACTTTAAAAATACTGCAAAAAAGGAGAAACTCCACAAAATAAAATACACATAGAAAAATCACTCCCATGTTTCAAAATATTTACAGCCTAACATTTACAGGCCACCCAAAGTGTGGCGGTCAGCAGTCCCTGCCCTGCCCGCGTCATGGTGAGAAGGCAGCGAGCTGTGGGGTAGGGGGTGCGGGCTGCTGGGACGGGCACAGAGCTTCCCTTAGCTTTCTCTCCTGGTTAGTTTTGGCTCAAGGGATGTAGTTATGAAAATGATTTCCACTAAAGTCATCCTCCACGGAAACCACAAAGACTAGTTAACCTTCTCTCCATTGAAGTAGAAAAAAGCATGCTTGTGTGAGCGTGTAGGGGAAGGAGAGGGAATGTGGACAGAGAGGGAGGGGTGGTGTAATAACTCTTGTAGTCATAAGACATGCCAGTTGGTAGTTACTAGTATTCCAGACACTTCCTAATGCCAGACAAATGCCCCAAGCCTCGACATGTCTGGCTCAGAGATCTATTCAACTGATAGCAGCCGTTCTTGCGGGGAGAACAGACCTTTCACGGAGCAGTGCTCTGAAGCTAATCAAACACAACATTGTTCTCAGAAGGAAGAAAGGAAAGGTTTGTTTTAGGCACAGTTTTTTTTTTAAAGAGGCACTCAAGTTGTTTTAACAAGTTGCTACAAAACTTGGGCTTCCTGAGGTGAGTTTGTTGCTCACAGTGCCTGTACTGTACCTAAATCCAGAGAGGGAGGGATCAGAAAGTTAGTCATAAAAAAAGAAGAAAAAAAAAAAGCCCCAGGCACTTCATGCCTGGAAATGATGTAAGACGCAGCCACTCCTCTGTTAGAACTACAATCAAACAATGCGCAGGCAATCCGCGGCAGCTGCTCTCCAAATGTCAGCGACAGCCCGTCAACAGAGCTTGAAAACCACCAATCTGAAGGACTTTGTGCTGTACCTTTCTCGCCCACATTTTCCCCAAGCACTCTCAGGAACCTGGCAACAGGTAACGTGGCAACTTCTGCTTTACAAAATGGCAAGTGGCATAATTTCAGAGAACAATTTTTTTTTTGTAAGTCAGCTGTAACTCCCTCACCACCCCCACACCCATCCCCCTCCCTCCCAACTAAAAGTCTGAGAAAACAAAGTACTTTAGGGCTGGCAACCCTGCTCTCCAGTGCCCCCTGGTGGCCAAGCTTTGGAACATCACCGATGTTACCTTGAATTCCGCTGCTCTGCTCCAAGGTAAGTAATGCTCGTGGAAAGGGGTGGATATCTTGGCTGAACTCATCTCCCAATAAGGCATAAAGAGTGGAAATCAAGACTCAGAATGTCTTGCTTTTTAACTTATCGCCTTAATAAAAATTTTAGTCTAGCTTCAGGGTAAGATCTCTGGTTTGAGATTGCAGATTTTTTTTTAAGCAGCTGCCAGAGTAACATTTTTGTGTTAAGATGGCAAGTTGAAAAGCAAGAACTGCTGTAGCCATTTGGTATGGCGGATGGCAGTGAGGATCCCTGCTGGGTGAGACTTGCATTTTCCATTTTTATTTGAATTTGTATGTTGAATGCAGAAAACTTTCAGGCAGAAGCATTTGTAAATTACATTGCTGGTTTCCCCGTTTGCCTCTTTGCAAAGATTACTTGGGATTTCCAGACGGTAGGCCCAGCTTCCCAGAGAGCCTGCCTTGCAGCCTCCACACCCCCCCAGCTCTTTTATCTCTGTGTGGGGCACACACCCACAAAAATGCCAAGGGCAGTATTTTTCACCAGCCTTCTTCCTCGTGGGTCCTCTGCCCTCCGCTCTGTCTCTGATTCCGAGGCATGACTGCAGTTGTGAGCTGTTGGTAGTTCCGGCCAGTTGCGAGACTGTCTGTTCTCTCCCTCTCTGGAGATGTGAACTGGAAACTAAGAAAGAGGCTCAGATCAAAGGAACCATTCTCTTCAAAAAGTTCCATTAATTAACTAAATTAAAGGAAGTTAAATGATGTTTGGAGGAAAGTCATTTTAGAAGGCCCAAGTCCAGGCGCTGAGGTTTAAAACTTGTATTTTGGACTTTTAATGAAGCTTGGCAACAAGTTAAATAGTATTAGAAATGGAGGGTTACCATATGTGGAACCAGTTGTTGCCTGAAATCAATCATATCAAAGGAACATCTTGAAAGTAGACATTTGGGTAAAATTTGCCCAGACCACTTACTACTAAAGATTAAAAACCCAGAGCTCTGAGTAAGAATCATTTGCCCAGTAGCTAAGGTGAATCACAGCCTCTCAGAACTAGGCACACATGTTGAAGTCAGGATGTTGAGAACATTAGGCTTACTAATTTGCCAGGCAGGGCTGTTGTTTCCAGTAGAGAATGTGATCAGGATTTCACGGCTCATTTTCCCGGCCGTTCTCAATAGGTGCTATTGAGTCATCCACATACACAAGTGACTGCCCTGGCAGTTTCATCTGTTGGAATTCAGTTTCTTTTGGTTTCATTAGTTTATGAAGAGATTTCAACCACTGAATCAGATATGTCACTTCCTCTAGGATTTAGGGTGTTTTTTTCAATGTTTGTAACATGATGTATCTTTCAAAGTTTGTTCCAGTGAAGTCTGCAGGCCTTCCTGGGTTGAATAGACTGTTTACAGGAGGGGAAGATTCAGGGCCCAAGGTCAGTGTTACCGAATTATATAAGGTTTCCTGTTTGGGCAGCTGGTGTACCAACTCCTCAGGTTAGGGCAGACCAAGTTTTGTTGAAAGACAGCATGCCTAGGAATCCTGGGGTAGGGATAGTGCCAGAGCAGGGAAGGAAATTTTTCTTTTAAGCTTCTCAACAAGTTTTCATTTCTTCTCACATGTCACTTCTCAGCAATACTTTCCTGTATTCTCTCATGTGATTTTTTTTCCTGACCAGACTGAGAGAAAGGAATTAGTTGAGGAAGTGAGAATCATAGGTCAGTCATTGTTGTCTGTTTTATTCATGATGTGACCACAGTACTTAGAACATGCGTGGCACAGAGTAGTACCATGTAAGGTAAATACTTGTTTTGTGAAAAAATGAACAGGAATGAAAAGAGCCTTCTTGGAAAAAGAAGAAGACACTAACAAGGAGGTCACTGGGGCTCAAGTAAAATGAATACTCACCAAAGCTATTCTCAGTGATCTTGGATATTGCAATATAATGTCCTTTTACCAGTGCCCACTTTTGTTTTGGCATTGGCCAAATGCAGTTGTGACTAGCCAACTTCTGACATGGAGCTAGTATGTAAAAGACCAACTTCATGTCAGGGGAAACAGTTGATCCTATGGATTATCCACCTAATTTCCTCCATCCTCTCTTGGCTTGGCTTTACCCATGGGCACTGAGCAGATGGCTGTATGAGGGTCCCTGATGCTAACTAACAGCCCTATCTTGTGCAGCTGCTGTTCTTCTCCTCCATTCGTTTCACTTCTTATTATTTGACTGATTATTTTATGCTCTGTCTACCTGCACGAGATGGGTATCTGAGAGCCAGGGAACTTTCTTTGCCTCTTGTTCCCATTTCATGAGAATTGGGACTACCTGCACAAAGAGAGTGGGAGCCTGGAATACAAGGAAAAGTCTGGAATGGAATTGCTCAACTGGACAGGACTCTCCTGGCCTGTAGCTGTGTGTCTGGTAAACAAAATAGAACTGAAGTGCCCCGAGGCTGTGTGCAATAACTGGTTGGTTCTCGATGGGAACAAGGTACTGAGCATATATTGCCAACCTGTCTCCCTCAAGAAGCTGAGAGACGTGTAGAGTGAGTGACCTGTGTACAAACCAGGTAAGTCATGTGTAATGAGAATCTAGTCAGGCTAAGTCCAAACTAAAACTTCAGGCTGGATTTATCTGTAACCTCTGGTCACTGGAAGCTGTCTGGGCTTTGGAAAGGAGGCAGACCTATCAAAGCAGCCTGGTGCTGCTAGCTGTGGACAGAGGGCCAGGAGGAGAGCCTGACCTGAAGCAGACATTTTTACATAAGGCAAACTCAAATCCCCAAGCCTGGGAAAACAGGATGTATGGGGAAGTGAAGAAGAAAGAAATGCATCCACCATTCCTTCCTGTTGGTTTCAGCATGATGAGGAATAATTACCTGAGTCTGGAGAACAGAGCATGTGGGAGGCCACAGGAGGCCCTGGTCTGTGTAGTTAGGCAGTTAATTATTCATCCTCCTTCCTCCCTGAAACCCGCCTTTTCAAAGTCAAAACAGGAAAAACTATCTGGGTTAACCTGTGGAGTACTGTTTTTGTCTACCCCTTGGCCCAGAAAGGACACCAGTCCCTTACCAACTCTCAAATAACAGGATCAGTACTTTAAAATGACACCTCATTACCCGAATGTGTCACTGACTGACAAAGAGGACCCAAATCCAGAGAAGAGCCTGTCCAGGTGTCCCACAGAGCTGTCTGTCTGCATCACGCAGCAAGCATGACTTCAGCCCTTGTACTAGCCTTCACGGTCGGGGTGTAAAGGGCCACTTAAAGGCTCCACTTAACTTTCAACTGTACTGCTGGGTTTTTATCACTTGTCAAATTTATGTAAAAAAACTCCAGGAAACTAGCGTGGCCAGCACTAAAATCTGTATCAATTTACTCTGCCTACTTCCCACCATCATCTTCATAAACCAGGTGTTGTATCTATAATCTCAATTCTCCAAGGGACAAGAAGGCCAGAAAGTATGGTTTGTCCACATTCTCCAGGGTGGAGTGTGGTTGAAATCTGAGTTCTTCTCACCTAAGCTTCTTTACTGGTATTTGAAAGAGCTGCCTTACATATACTTTTGTCTTTAAGATTACCTTTTGACCCTTGTGAGAACATTCCTGCATCCCAAAGCCCTGATCAAATATCTGTTGGTCAGATGTGCTTGGGATTCAGAACTCTTTTGGCTGTAGAAAGCTAATATACCTGACACACCCAGGGGCTTGGGGGAGTACCCCTTGATCACATGCTCTAAGGTGTCTGTCTGCAGGAAGCAGCAGAACAGTTACACTGCAAGTAGTTCCAAGGTCAGGTTTTGGGCAATGGCCTTCAGAACTGCAGACGGAGGAATAACGTCCACCCAGTGCTTTAGATGCCTTGGAGCGGTCAGTGCTCCCTTCCAGGGCTTCCTTCAGCGGCAGCTGGAGTCCTGGTTGGAGCGCTGTCCCAGCTAAGCCCACATGGAGGGTGGCAGGTGGTGCTGGGTTTGGCATTATGTATGGGCAAGGTTTCATATCTTTAAGGAAAAGAGGAATCCAAGATCAGATTTGATAATCCTGCTGACATTGTCTCTCTTTCTTTGACCACGTTGGAGTTTGGGGTGTTTATTGGTTTATCGCTATGAGAAACATCCATTGTGATTTTTGTTATAAGGATAATCAGGGTATGAGTAGAGTTTTTAAACTGGCTTCCTACCACAACATGGACCAGTCTCTATACCAGTTACAGAATGGGGTAGTCTGACATGTTCTTATAAACAGTTCATATTTGCAAGGTTGTGTGTGTGTGTGTGTGTGTGTTTTAACTCATCCTTTCCATCATTCTTTTCCTCATTCTTTTCCCAGATCCTCAAGCTATAGTCTGAGTTCACAGAACAATCCATAAAATCAACATTCTTTCCTTGACCCATCATAATTTATAGTGACAGGGGGGTGGCCCATGCTAGGTCCAGGCACAGTGCTAATTTGATGTAACTCAGGACACTCACCTACAAGTTTATCTGCAGTGGCACTCTTCATTTATTAAAGCGTTACCTATTATGGACAGTTTGAAAAAATATACACATTTTTATATGACATTTCCAACCCAAGGTCTAATACAGATAATCCATGTAAATAACATAGATTGAATTAAAGAATAAACTGATGGGTTTACTAAGACATGTTAGCGAACTGCAGATATAAATAGACTGAACACTAGAAATTTTTATTATTTAAAGTAATCACTGAACCATCTCCAGGTGTGGATGACATTCTACTTTCAAAAGGAACCATAAAAAGTAAAGGCAATACAATGTATTTTGGATTTCTATTGTCAGAGGTGAAAGATTTTTACATATCAACTCTTTGAAAAAAGATTTTTACATATCTTGGTGGATATCCATCTACCGAATCAGAATGTGTTACAATATTCTGCGTCGTATGTTTGGGGCTGGGTTGGAATATTATGCTCATGTTTTGGGATTGGGTCATGGTTGCTGCTTACACTGTTCATAGTTATGATTGTGATATGATTGCTTAAGTGCTAAGATGCAGGAATGCGGAAAAACTAGAGGAATCAAAATTAACCAGCAATAAAGGGTGGGGAAATGGATTACAAAGAAAGGAAGCATTTCGATGGCCGCTGCTCAAAGGTTCAGCCTGTTTACAGTTGCTGATAACCTTGTCAGGTCTCCAGATATGGGCAAGTCTTGTCACCCTCCAGCACCTGGCTGAGAGGTAATAAAAACAGTTGCCTTATCTTCTAATGGTGGAATTAATCCAACCTCAGCCCACAGTAATTAGAGTTAACTGAAATTGCCTGTCATTTACAGAAAAGGGGGGAGGGAGAAAGGAAGAGGCTTAAAGCAGGAAATTGCCTTTCTCCTTCTCTTTGGATTTTACAAAGAAAGTGAGCAAAACAGCCAGAAGATTTTCTGAGAGTGAGAAAAACAGTCTGGCTAGGCTGCCCTCTCCCGGGGGGCCCAGGATTGCTGACAGTTCAGTTCCACGTGATGGTCTAGGAAAGAAGCTAACCCTGATGAAAATCCAAGAAAGCTTCTTAGGAGCTCTCCTTTCTAAATGTAAATGACTGAGTCAGTGCTTCGCTAAGCAGGGAAGGAAGTCACAATCAACCGAGTGACTCATTCTGTGCTGTTGGTTCAGGCAGTTGGATAAAAAGTTTTAGCAAAAGCAGCAACAAATCTACTTTAAATACTAGCACAGTGAGGAAATTCCTCTCTTTCAGGCTGAATGCCATCTACACAAAAGAGCTCCTGTTGACATCTCATTTACAATCTCCCCCAGGACACAGACAAGACCATTTCAATAAACCCAGCTCAGAAACACCTATTGTTCAAAATCTTCAACTAGCAACAGGCTACCACCACTCCCTATTGTTTTGTAAAATAAAAGATTTAGAAGGAGAAGGATTGGGGCTGTGGAAGCTATGAAAAGAGGAAGGAAAAAAACTCCCTTTGACCCAGTGCTGTCAGAGGGCGTGCATGAAAAATAAAGTTAATGGATTTCCATTTCTATAAGAAGTGCATAAGAAATGTCTGTTACATTCCTGAACTGGTGATCGGGACTGTGTCTGATGCCAACACCGTGTGTTAAGAAGCTAACTCCTGCCAACATGCTAGCTAGACAAAAAGCCAAAAGCTATGCTTACCCTATTCTCAGGCTCTCAAAAATCCTGATAGCTGCTGTAGCAAAGCCACAGGCGAGTATCTGATCTGGGCTATTTCTCCAGGATTTCTAGTTTGTCCTTTCCAATGAGAATTTTCAGGGTTAGCTTCTGGAACCCACGCTCCTCCATTAATGATTCCATCCTTCCCATCTCCACCATTTTGTTCCCTCTTTTAGGCAAGCTTGAACACTTTATGGAGTTATATAATGTAGTCTTTAGGACCAAAGGGGGTGGGGGGAATGGGCATTTCCCAAATGCTCAGTATCTTTAACCTCCTAATAGATCTTCCAGTTAACGTTCCTCATCTCAGCAGATGACCTTTTTATCTATCCAGAGTTTAAGCCAAAACTCTGGGTACTACCTCTCATGCCTTTGGGCCCTTCTATCTCTTAAGCCCCTCAGGAATCATTCCACATCCTCCAACCTTGCTGCTTCCCTAGATCCCATTACCTCCTCTCTGGAGGGTCACAGCAACTTCCCAACTCGAGGGTTCTCAGACTGCTAGCTGTGACTTATCAATGGGTCATGAAATCAATTGAGATGGGTCATGCTGTTTCACCTTTCAAAAAGTGAAATAGATTAGAAAGTGTCATTAGAAAATGCATTTAACAACGGGAAAGTAAGTATTGTTTCATAAAACTTGTTTCAGTTTGTGTGTATGTGTCTAGATGTGTGTACATTCTGTATTTTGTTTGTCAAAATATATTGAGAAATACTTTTCTAATTGGTCTCCCTGGGTCTGTCTTGTCCCTGCTTCCGCATTGCTGCACGCACACTTCAGGCAAGAGTTGGAGATATTAAACAGACCCTGTCGCTTTTTAGCTGACAGGTCTGCCCTCAGGGTAAAGTCTCAAATCTGGGGTTTTGGAGATTCTGAATTACTTGTTTCCTGCTCACAGTTCAGGTCTCAGAACTCTCCTGACCACTTTTACTTTTAGTTGTTAAAACCCTCAAGTTCCCCGGCCTTTGCAAACCAAGTAAGTTCTCTCCTCCTCTTTCTCCTTCAGGCATCATCTTAGGTGTTGCCTCTTCTAGGCACACTTCTGGAATGTCCTAAATGCTTCTAGGTCTCATTAGTACTGCCCTTTTTTTTTGACAGAGCACTTATTATGTTACAATTATCTTCCCAGTTCCCTGCTAGACTTCAAGCTCCAAGTGAGCGTTCAGTAAATATTTGTTAGGTAATTACTGTGCATTGCATGTTTTATGTTTTACACAGTTCCCATTTCCTTTCTACATATAAATTTGAATAATTATCATAAAGTATCTTTTTTCAAAGCTTTTGTTTTTATTCTTTTATACTTCAGTATCTCCTATTCAATTGGTTTTTGAAAAACCTAATTAATTTAAAAATTCACTGAACTCTTAGAAATTGAAATAAAGAAATTTGAGAAAGATGTTGAACTTCTGTCTGGTCCCTCACTCTTCTGAATCTCAGGTCCTTCATGTGTAAAAGGAGGGACAAAACTCAATGATTTCTAAACTCTCTTCCAGTCTGCCACTCTGAACTTAAACTTTCTCCTTTTAAGGACCAGAAAGGCTAAGTGATTTGTTCCCAAGGTTACACAGCTTCTTAGGGGCAGGATATTGTTAGCCTTTCTATAGATTTTTAACAATAAGCTGCAAACAAAAAACAACTTTACCCAGAAACTTGACAGTACCACTAAGTTTGTGAGAAAGAAAATCATAAAATTAAAGAAAAGGGGACTTAAAAAAACCAGTAACCATAATGGAGTTCTGCCTAGGCAGGTCTTAACACTTTTTTAAAACAGTCTTACTATTGTTTGTTATTAAATAGTGAGATGTTCAGAATTCCATTTTAAAATTAAAAGTGAAAGATTAAGGAATTTTGTACATCCTGACCCCTTGTCATGGGGAGGCACAATGGACAGCTTCCTGAAGGTGCCAATGAACACATCCAAATAACTTTCTTAGGGCTGAGGACCTGGGGCCTTGACCTGTAACCATTCTCAAGGCCAACACTGTATCTTACCAAGAAGAGACTTGGCCTCAGTTCTTGTAACCACTCTCCCATGCCGTACGCCTGCCAGAAGCTTCTGAAGAAGTCCCTGTTTTTGCCTGCTTTTGTTACTTACTTACGTTATAGAGTCTGGGTTTGGATAACCTGCTCTACAAAGTAGAAAGTTGACAGAAAGACACCCCTTTGGGAGAAAAACTCTAAAACAGTGATACTACTTTTATTTTTTTTAAATGTAATAATGCTGAAAGCTGTAACTTAAGCTAGTGTGTGTATTTGCTTTATTTGTTATTTATTTGCTTTTTTCCTTCTAAAAAGACCAGCAGTTGTTTGCTTTTGTTTGACACAAAATTTGACAAGAAATTATGGTAAGAAGAAATTGACTTTGAAGTGCATTCTTACAAAGAATAAAAAAGAAACTCACTACTGTAACTCCATATAACACAACTATGCACGTGAGGACCCAACTTTGACATCAAATAGTTAAGAGTCCAGTGATGGGCTGAGAGATGATTTTTATTTTGTTCTTTGGGCTTCTCTGATTTGTCCAATTAGAAAAATGAACACATTAACACTTAATCATAAAAAAGTACAAATACTAGAATAAAAATTAGATACACTATTAGGTCTTCATTGCTATGACACTTGACTAAATGTTATTTTTTCATATATGTTGCTGTGTATTTTTTTGTATTTAACTACTTACTCTTGAGGGAAATTTTATGTGATCTCCACATTTAAAAAAAAGAATAATGAAAAACATTTAACCTTTGATAGTTCACACTCTATTGAAACAGTGTGCAGCCAAGAGGGGGATCCCAAATACGGATTTGGAATGGGGTTCAGAACTCAAGGTGTCCAGGAAATATTAGAAGGATATATAAGGTGTCTTCACCCCTTCCTCCCCGTAGGTGTGAGTTGGGGGAAGGGACACATGGAGCAGGAACATGCAGAGCTGTTTTGTACAGGGACAGCTTTGCAGCTAACCTCTGGCATGGCCACTTAACATATCTATAACCTTTAACTGGTTGCATAGATATGTTCAATAGCTGTGGCCATGTTCTGAGCCAGGGGGATGGAAGGGACTTCCACCCAAGATGTAACTGAGGGGGCAGGTCTACTGGTTACAGTGCCTGCACAGGAGGTTGGACAAGATTGGCTCCGTGACATGGGGCCACACCTGCCCATACTCACGATGGCAGCCCAGTAAACTTGGAATAATACAGGAATGCTGGCAGGTGTGTAACTGATTGTAGGAGTAGCTGGAAATGGGGTACAGAGGAAGATTTGGCGAGGGGATTTAAACCGAGACGCAGCTATGGCAGTAGGGGGAGAACCATTCGGCTTTGCTAGAGTGGGGACCCCTGCAGCTTTGGTAGAAGAAGACCACACAGCTTTGGGGTGCTCCCTTTGGCCACATGGCCTAGGAAGCAGGAGAGACTTTGCCTGGAAGAAGGGTGAAAGAACTCTTGCCAGTAGGCCATGAGAAGGTGCCACATGCTTTGGATTAGCTGGAGATCCAGAACGGCGACACAGCTGATGGTGCCGGCAGCCTCAATCATGGACTTCTACTTCTTTTCCTGAGATACAGTACCCCAGTTTAGGGCAGAGGGAAAAGGAAGCACTGTGGGTGTCTGTGGGTATCCTAAAGGACTTTGATATTTTAATGAAGACATTAGGTCACTATTAGGTCACTAAGTCTGTATAGCTTTAAATAAACATTTCCTTTTCACAAATCTCTGGCATTGAGAGATGTCTTTCTTCTGGCAGCAGACAAGTGAACCTAGTAAAGGGTCCTTTCGGTAATAGTATATCATACTCCCCTTGGCCCTGTGTTCTGTAACACTATAAGCACTTAAGGAACGCCGATCCACAAGACATAGCCAAACACTAGCATGTAACTCCTTTACCACCTGGTTGCGGCATATTTTGTTTGCCTCTCCTGACATTTTCACGCCTAGCGACTTATCGCTTCCAGAATGCCGTCTTCACCTGCCTTTCTGCCTGCGGCACACATTTGCTTTCTGATAACCTCCCTCCTTGCCAACAGGAGGACCCCAATGCTGTTGACTTTGCTGTGCAGCCAAGACTTCCGGGGGGGAGGGCAGCACCTCCCTAGACTTGGAGGCTGAATCTTCATTGGTCTGTAGGGCCAAGGAGAAGGGAAGTCTGGCGGGAATGTTTTGGGGAAGGTTTACCTCCCTCTTTACATGACATGAGTCAGGAAGATCCCTTTCTTCCCCTGGATATTGTCATCCGCAAGAGATACTCTGAGCTGCGTGGCTGCCATCTGGGGACCACAAGGGGTATTCTGCCTGAGCAGACAAACCTGCAGTGATGGCCATGGGTGAAAAGACGGCAAGAAGCTGGGTTTGATACACTCATCGGCTGCCCTTCCTTTAGACTTGCTATTTTTTGAAAAAATAAATGCCTTTACCAGCTAAGTCATTTTGGTTTTATTTTAAAAATTTTGTTTATTTGTTTATTTGCAAAATCATTTGTTTGGCTAGGCACTTAAGTGATGTCTTGATATATGCTGAGTGTCCTTCGTTGCTTGGAAAACTCCTATTCATTCATCAAGATTCTCTTAATTTGGGTTTCTTTAGCACCTGCTACATGTCTTTATTACAGAACTCATCCCGGTTTGCTTGCTCCGGTCCTAGTCTAGTGCTCTTGGACAAAAGCAGAGAAAACCAGTGATTGGGTAGATTTTTGTTCACTACTGCATGTACTTGTTGGATTAAATGATTCCCTGTGTCTATCACACAAGACAGCGATTTTCAACTGGTGTGCCGCAATAATTTTTAAAACATGCAGTATCTGACTATGTAGTCAGGGCACTGACCTCTTTACCCTTAGATTGTCAAACAAAAAAAAATGACAACAGCCACACAACAATGGCAGTCTAGTGTGAGTGAATCAAAATTATACCTATTTTTTTGTCAGAGCTGCAAAAAATATATTTTTTGATGTGCTACAGAATTTTAGTCATTCATTTATCTGTCCCCTGCCATGGAAAGGGTTGAAAATTGCTGACCTAAGGGAATGAAAGAGATCTGGGAAATCTGCGATTTGAGTAAGTAGGGAAGAGCGGTGTGGGAGCAAATCTCCAATTGTCAGTTGCCGATGGCAAGAAAGACCAGAGAAGTTTCTCCTGCCTGGCAGCCGTGCTCGCGGCCACCTCTGCAGGGTGGAGAGGCGGCACATGTGAAAGCCCCGGTGAACTGCCTTGCAGCTGTTGCAGGGGGAGTGGCAACAGCAGCAGTGTGGACAGTTACTTTTCTGGGAGCCAGCCAAGTAATTTTTCTAAACCATAATTCTTCCTCGGAGTAGCAATTGACTTGGCTTTTGGCTGGTATTGAGTTGGGACTCTGGGAATACCACAAAATATTTTATAACATTTGCATGAAGTTGCAAATTTAGGCTCAATGGGCGGGGAAAATGCTGTATAAATTAATAGGACCAAAGGGAATGGTCTCTAATCAAATTGCTCATTCCCCCTCATAATATTTGATATAAAAATAACACAGCGACAAATAACTTCATTAAAAGGGAACAATTCTTCCAACATAGTTTAGGATGAAGCTAAGTAGATTATAAAAGTGACTGAAGTCAAACACAACTTGAAGAGAAGACACAAAATAATTTTTTAATGATGCATAAATAGAACTGATAATTTAATTTTGATGGTTTGGAGAAAATGGGTAGAAAAGTTGGCAATGAAAGGTCTAATGTTACCCCAGTAAGTTAGAAGTCTCTATTTTCTTGAACAGAAGCTTACTTCTGAAGAGAAGGAATTCAGAGGCACTTAATCAATATGCTCTGTTATACCCCTTTTTGAATTTGGAGTAGGAGGAGAAGCCAGGTCACAGGCAAATAATCTCTTGGATGTTCTGGAGGACTGGCCTTGGAAATTCTACATGAGGAGAGAAAAACAGCTCAAGGGAGGAGGTTGGAGCAGAGATAGCAAGTCCGAGCAATGGAAAAAGGGAGGCAAAGGGTAAGGGGAGGCCAAGAAAACATTTTTCAATGCTTTGTCTGTGAAGTAGGTAAAATTTCTCCAGTCTGTCTTGCCATGGGTTGTTGGAGATATGCTGCACTCCACTCTTTCCTACTTGCTCAGCCCAAATTTCCAGGATCTCTTTCGTTCCCTTAGGTACTTGCTCTTTGAAGGGTAAAAATATAGCTAGTTTGATAAAAGAATGCACTGAGAAATGTGGGGTGAGGACTGCATTTTTGAAAGAATTCTTGCAAACATTCCTTTTCTCTGCAGTACTAAATATGTATTTAAGTCTGAAAAGGGAAGAATTGAATTTTATACTTTATCTGTTACAGCCCTAGGTATGCGCTAAGTACTTTTTACTTATGATCCATTTTACAGATACGGAGCTGGAGGTCAAGGTCAGAAAGGCTGTTACCCTGCCTGTGGCAGGTGGCAGTTATTAAAGGTGACTGAAACAACGTCTTCCATCTGACATGTTCTTGTAGAACAAGAGTCAGCAAACTTTTCGATAAACAGCTATACACATTTCAGGCTTTGTGACCCCAAACATTTAGCTCTGCTCCTGTGGCAAAGTTAGAGACGGTATGTAAATGAACAGGCTGGCTGTCTTGAAGAAATGAGCCAGATTTCGTGGGAGGGCACAGTTTGCTAAGCCTGCTCTAGAAGTCACCACTTCCTGTCAAGAGGTGGAGTCTAATTACCCTCTCCTTGAACCCAGTGTGATTTGCCTGTGACCAAGAGAATGTGAAGGAAGTGACATTGCATGCCTTCTGAAGCTAGATCAGAAAAGGCAATGAAGTCTCTATTCCCTGGGGCAGCGGGCTGCTGGGGCCAGAGCCACCACAGAAACCGTCCAATTGTCCCGAGGCCCCCAGGCTGCAAGGGAGCCCATGTAAGCCATGAGGAGAGACGGAGAGGCCTGAGGCAGTGAGAAGAGGGAGATGCTCATCCAGCCCCCCAGTTGTTCTAGCTCTTCCCCTGATTGCAAGCTCTGGAGAGACACTGAGCCAGAAATAGCCAGCTGTATGTCCTCCAAACTCCTGCCCCATAGAAACTGAGGGAGAAGATGATTGCCATTTTAAGACATGTACAGAGCATTGCTCCCAAATTAGTGAGTGGCAGATAAAGGGATCCCAACCTAGGTTGGCCTGACCTCAACCATGTATTCTTTCTGTTCATGATTGCTTCCAGCAGCCATTTGCAAAAGAACTTGTTAAAATATATGTTCATTAAATTTACCATGTTAACTATTTTTAAATGTACAGTTCTATAAGTACACTCACGTTGTGCAAACAATCCCCAGAATTCTTTTCGTTTTGAAAAATTGAAGCTCTGTGCCCATTCAACAACTGCCCCCCACCCCAGCCCCTGGCAACCACCATTCTACTTTCTATCTCTATGAATTTGGCCACTCTAGGCCCCTTGTGCACGCAGAATCATATATTATTTGTCTTTTTTGTGACTGGCTTGTTGCACTTAGTGTAAGAGTATGTGTGTGCATTTGTATGTTTATATACTCGTATTTTAACCTGTGTTGGTTAGTGAGTCTACCAGTGAGTAGCAAAGGTTTGTCAAGGAAAATATCCAAGTTTCAGGTCTCGTGAATCACAGATGCAACATTTCCCAGGAAGGATCTTGCAACAGTGCTCGCTCTAACAAGCACAATTCAGTGTCCTGCCTCTAACGGGCTTTGAAGAAAGAGGAACCCATGCATCAAGGATAAGATAAGGCTGTTTGATTTGTTCCAACTTATGGGCTGTTTGACTTCCCTCTCAGAGCCGTGCCTTGAGAATGAAATCATTTTCTCTCACACAGCCCTTTCAAAGAGCACCAAACACAAGCACTCACTGTCTGCTCCTTTATTTTCTCTGTGTCCGGGGTGGGCACTGACTGGGTGGGATTACTATGACTAGCTATGAATTATGTATTGAGCCAAAAACCTGCAGGGAATCAGCTAAACTGCTACTATTTGCTTACACAGACTAAGACCGAGCCTTTGGGGGCTTCTTTGACCTTCTCTGCTTTTCCCTATGCCTAATCTAAGACCAGCAGACAGGTTTGGGCTGAGGTGCGCGCTTACAAAGTCAAGGTCTTAGCTTCCTCTCTCCCCACTCACCCTAATTGCCTAGCCCACTTGTTACACCACAAACAAATGGAAGTGGTCTTTTTAATCTTCCAGAGATTAGCCCACAATTATGGGCTGACTTGTGTCTCCCTCAAAATTTGTATGTTGAAGTCCTAACTCTTAGTACTTCAGACTAATTGTATTCAGGTCTTCAAAGTGGTTATTAGGTTAAAGTAAGGTCATTAGGTCCAAGTCCAATATGACTGGGTCCCTCTAAGAAGAGAGAGGCATGAAAGGCATGTGCTCAAAGAGGAGGGCCTTGTGAGGACGTGCAGAAGATGGCCATCTGCAAGGCACATAGGGAGGCCTTAGAGCGGGGGTGTCAAACTCATTTTCACCAGGGGCCACATCAGCCTTGCAGTTGCTTTCAAAGGGCCGAATGTAATTTTAGGACTTTATAAATGTAAATACTCCTCAATAGTTAAGTGAGAGCTCAGTGCTGCTGCCGGGTAGAAACAAGGTGCTGGGCTGAATAAAACAAGGTGGGGGGCCAGATCCGACCCATGGGCTGAGCTTGGACTTCCAGCCTCCAGAACTGTAAGAAGATACATTTCTTTTGTTTAAGCTCCCAGTCTGTGGTACTTTTTGTTATAGCAGCCCAGGTAAATGGATATACTCATCAATGGAAAGTTCACAGCCTTGAGGTTGGGACTTCAGTCCAGAAAAGTTCTGAAGGTAATAATCATCAACGCAAAAATCAAGAAAGCCTTTCAATACAGTTTCTCTTTCTGAATCTGTCACAAGTGGTCTACTGGCAGCTTAAGAAGGTGGTCCTGGTGGCAGAGCCTGGGATGAAGGCTGACCTCCCCCAAAACCCCTGGGGCCACTGGCTCGGAAGGGGAGGGGCCATGGCTGTAGATTCTAGAAGTCTAGCAAGACTTAGTAGTTGTTTTAGGCATAGTCTAAGAGGCTCATCTGTTTGAGACTTAACTCTTTCCCCCTTCTGCGCAAGGCAGGCCTTCTTCCTCCCTCACCTCTTCCTCTCTCTGGGGCTTTTCCTACCCACCCCTCCTGCAAGCATACTTTATTACCAGGAAAGTCAGAAGAAGGGACTGTATCATCCAGATCCCGATATGGTTTTGGTTTTCCTTTTGTGGGAAGGGTGATAAAGGACAGAAGGGACACCTGCTGTATAAGCAGGTGATAGGATATGGGTGGGATGGTAGGCAGAATAATGGTCCCTAAATTTCAAATCTTTGGAATGTGAATATGTTACCTAACATGGCAGAGAGAACTTCCCTGCTGTGATTAAGTTAAAGCTCTTAAAATGGAAAGATTATCCTGGATTATCTAGGTGGCCCAATGTAATCACAAGGGCCCTTGCAGGAGGGAGGCAGGCGAGTCAGAGTCAGAGAGGGAGATGTGACAGAGAGGCTTGAAGATACTACACTGCTGCTGGCTTTGAAGGTGGAGGAAGATGCTGGAAGGCGAGGCCGGCAGGCCGGTCGTGGAGCTGGAAAGGCTCCTCCAAGGAGCTGGAATGGATTCTCCCCCAGAGCTTCCACGATGGTGCAGCTCTGTAGACCTCTAAAATGTAAGTTGATTGCTGTTCTTCTAAGTCACTAAGTTTGAGGTAATTTGTTACAGCAGCACTAGGAAACCCATACAAGTGGGGAAAATGGAAGTGCCGGAAAACACCTGCTATCACATTTAAACAGGCTGATGCCCAGAGATAAAGTAACAAAGCTAAAGCTTCTATCCCTTAAACTAGTGGACCTCAAAGGTTGTTGGTCTCTCAACCAGCAGTGTCAGCAGCACCTGGATGTGGGTCAAATTCTCAGTCCCTACCCCAGACCCACTGATTCAGCAACTGGGGGTGGGACCCACTGATTCTGAAACTCTGGGGGTGGGGCCTGGCAGTCTGAGTTTTAACAAACTCTTTAGGTGATTTTGTTGTTTACCAAGGCTCACCTTAAAATAAGTGACCTGGGCCAGTTCTTCATGACCGAAGGGTACCTGTGGACCCCCCAGTGTCTGTGTTGCTATTGAGTCTACAGTTCAACTAGTTATTTCACAATTTATGCTTGACTAGGAATCTGAGTGGCAGGCTCTGCAGGGGGAATGTGGGAGGAGGGGGAGACCCGAACTCAGTCTCCATGTGTTTACAAGTCCCCACCCCCTTCCATAGCCTGTGCCTATGGTCAAGGGACCAAGAATCTGGCTGGATGGTCATTCCAGAGCCCTGCACTGTCATATGCATTTGTCCCAGCCTTTCCTTCTGACCTTCAACATCCTTACCTGCTGGAGGCGACCCTATACTGGCTAGCTGGAAAGATACTTTTGAAAACAAGAGTGTGCTTATCCCTTCCAGAAGTTCTGGAGTCACAAAAACATTGATTCAGTCCTGGATCTGCCTCCTAGTGGTTGGGTGATCTTGGGTGTATGATCTCTCTTGTCTCAGTGCCCTTTTGGTAGGCAGGGCATGCTGAGAGTCCTGTGATAGAGCTGTTGAGAAGTTAAGTGAAATAACATGTGTCAAGGTCCTAGTGTAGGACCTAGAAAAAATCCAAGGCCTAATGGTCTTGTTACTAATTATCATTCATTGTAGTTAATATTATTAATAGAAATTAATAGCTATTGTTTACACTAGCCCTGATATTCATTGCCTCCTGTTTCCAGGCTTCACATATATAGGGGATGCAGTTCACAAGTTCAGCCCATTTGAAGTTCTGTTTATCATCTCCTGTTGAGGTTCTTCAAGGCTCAGCGAAAAGGGAAAGCCCCGTATAAACTGAGGGCATTTCTCATACCTTCCCAGCTGATGGAACTTTTCGCAGGAGCCTGGGTCCCCCGCCCCAGGATGTGGCCGGCCTGAGCGTGGAGGTTTCCCCTTTCCCCCTCACTGCCTGCATTCCTCTGACTCGTCCGGTCAGATCTAGTATTTTTCCTCCCTCCTCCTCCGTGGCTCCACCATCACCCAGACAGCTGCCGCCACATCCTGCTGCTTCAGAAGCGGAAGTGAGGTGCATTTGTGACCTTTCTGGGTGACAGCATTTGCGATGAGATTAATAAAATGCCAGTGCTTAGGGGAAACCAGACTTTCCCTCAGTCACCTTGGCTCCACCTCTCTCGTGACACAGAAAACAAGCCTGACCAATGTTAGTCTGTGCGATGTGGTTGTGCCAGCTCTTTGGGAGCCGGTGGGCACTGGTGACTTGGTGTCAACGGCCCTTTTGTGAGAGCGGGTCTGAGACAGCCTGTCACCGAGTGAGTCTGCGTGCAGCTGGTCAGTGGTGGCTGTGCCCCCGAGCGTGTGCAGGGCTCCATGCAGCACTTGGGGTATCTGTCCCCCATGGCAGACAAAGTATTATTCCAGTTCGCCCCTGGATGCTGCAGGGTTTTTCCTCAGCTACCACATGACACTGCGTGAAGACAGCATTCCAGGAAACCAGAAGGGCTGCTCCAGGCTCTGGGATTTCAAAGGAAATGGCCTGGCAAGGCTGCCGGCTCTGTTCTGCTGCGTCATTTTCTCTGAGCTGGCCTCCCCTTTTGTGGCGTGCTCACTTGTTGCTGAATCCCACAAACTTTAAGAATTATCTTTCTTAGAAGGGAGAGCCTATTTATTTTTCCTCCACAGAAACTTTAAGGTTCAAGAAGTCGCCAAAGGTCATGATAAAGATTATTTACAAGAACAGGGAAACTAACAGATGAAGACTACCCCGTCCACTTTTAATTCAAATTTATCCTGTTTAACTAACAAGAGGCATTGGTTGTATTACATCTGATTTAGGCCATATGCACTCAAGGGCACTGCTTATGGACTCAATGTCTATGCCCCCACAAAATCCATGTGTTGGAGCCCCAACTCCCAGTGTGATGGTATTTGGAGATAGGGACTTTGAGAGGTAGGTTTAGATGAGGTGATGAGGCCAAGTGCCCACGATGGAATTAGTGCTCCTGCAAGAAGAGACACCAGATCTCTCTCTCTCTCCATACAGAAAGGCCATGTGAGACATAGCCAAAAGGCAGCCATCTTCAACCAAAGACAAAAACCAAACTTCTCACTGGACATCTAACATGCTGGCACTTTGATTTTGGACTTCCCAGCCTCCAGCATTGTGAGAGAATAAATGTCTGTTGTTTCTACCTCCTGCTTCTTGGGGGACATAGTTTTTCATTCCCCCTCAGCCACAGCAATGCCACACATAATCCCACAGCGATCCTATGAGGGCCTTGAACCAGCATTCCTGTGTTTGTGTCCTGTGTCCTGCAGGGGCCGGACCTTGGCTGGTGAGCCTTGGAAAAGGGTTACTGTCACTGAACCATGAATAAAAAACTGCAAAATCAAAACAAATAAGGATTGAATTAAATGCTGCTATAAACTAATATTACTATGTCAGCATCACTTATTGTTAAACAATTAACAAAATTATATTACATTTGAAAATGCTTTGTAGATTAGATGTATGGTTTTTTTCCATTTTGTGAGGAATTCTTATATAGGTAATATTACAAAGGAATCATAGGTAATCAAACTAAATAAATTTTACAGACATAATTATAACTGTAGACAAAAAAAAGATGAAAATTCTTCCAAAGTACTTTTCCAGAAAACAAATCCACTTAAAGAGGATGTGGATCATTGTACTATGTTTGAAATGATACAGGATAGCTCTTCAAAAGGAAGCAGAGCCTGGGTTCCTACAGAGTCCCTGAATTACCTGGCTGCCCTCACTGTCGCTCCCTGCGGGAGGATGCCAGGCACAGAAGAAAGGATGTGCCCAAGGCCAGCCAGCAAGTACAGAGGTGCAACTCCAAACCTCACCACCGAGGCACAAGGCTGCTTCTGTTCAGTGTCCTCAGGGACATCCTTAAATAAGATCACATAGACCAGTGCCCCTCGCTATAGACACACATTTTGGAGTAGGTTCACTGATTTGTGCTCCATTGTAATTATCCACAAAAACTCACCAGCCACTCCCTCACCTGACTTTGTGAGATTGTGCCAGAGAGCATTTAGCACTATGTGTAAGCCTGGAGAATTCACTATGTGCCATCCCCCTTAGAAAGTTTATCAGAAACTGAAAGAAAGAAACTCTTAGCCCTATCTAGAAACAGGAATACTGAAAAAGGAGGGTAGTATGGTGGATGACTTCAAGGGCTTATTAGTCTTGGGTTTGGAATTCTGTGACCTTGAGCAAGGAACTTCTCCAGGCCTTGGCTTCCTCATTTGTAAATCAGGTGATAAGAGAAGATCCTGAGTTTCTCTGAGGTTTCAGTGAGATAATGTATGTATTTCCTTTGCTTGCAAACATATTATAGCTACAAAGGTATTATAAGCGCTCTAATGCTAGCTTATAGTATTATTACTAGCTTTCATACCTTATCAATAGCATAGTTCTTTGTCCAGGACTTAAAAAGTACATCCAAGAGATAGGCTGATAGAAATACAAAAGTTATAACTCCTACAAAGGGGAATATAGCAATATGTGGTAGCCTGGGTCTCTGAGAGACTGTGTGGAGCAGACTGCCTGCCAGCTTTCCTGGAACAGATAGTATGAGTTGAAATGCTTTTGTTAAGTTTAATCACTGAGATTTGGGGGTTGTTTGTTACTGTAGCAAAACCTAACCTAATTAAAGTGACCTTTGACCTAGCAATTACACTTTAGAGAGTAATCCTGCATGCTGAAGACAGCCTGGATAAAATGAGATGTGTATGCAAAATCATTCAGTTAACCATTGCTTAAAATAGCAAAATATTGAGAACAATCTAAATGTGTGGCAAAGAGGAAATTGGTTAAGTGATTTGTGATATATCCATACAATGGCATACTAAGTAGTTGTAAAACATAATTGGAAATTCTCAAGGGAAATGTGAAAATATTACCATGACATTATTAAGCAAAAAATAAATAAATAAATAAAGGTTGTGCGATATTATATATAGTAAACTATCGTTTGTGTAACAATAGGGGAAAACATATTCATAAGGTTTCAATATGCCACAAATATATATTTATACAGAAGAAAGAAAATTGATAATGGTGGGTTAAGGGGAATAGAAACTGGGCATGGAGTCAATGCATTTTTCTTCCTGTATTTTGATTTTTGAGCTATGTGAAATTTTTTAATTAAAAACATAGATACTAAAAATAAATAAAATCCTTTGCTGGCTATTTACAGCTTATACAAACCTTGAAAGTGTATCTCTATTGCCACTTCAGGCCTGGCCATTTTCTGTTTTGGGTGCAGTGCTTCAGCTTCATCTGACTGCATCTGGTTCCCGGAGGTATCAGGTGGTTTCATCCCCCCTGACTGCTAGCTGGGGTTGAGCTGGCCTTGTTCGCACTAATGGGATGTACCTCCCTTGCTCTATGTCTTTCAGGACCAAGACATCTTTCCTGGGGCATCTCTCTGATCCAGCCAGGCAGAGTTCCTAGCCTAGGCTGACTTCTGTGGTCACATATCTCCTTTTATATATGGCTACTGTTGAATTTTTATCATATTAAATTATAATGATCTGTTTACAAAAATGCTGCCTTTTCTAGAAAGCATAATTAGGTCGGGTCATCTTTCTATCCCCATGGCCTAGTATAGGGCATGCCATAGTATAGGCATTTAATAACTGTATCCATTAATTTTTTGTAAATAAAAGGTTAATAACAATGAAGTAATAAAATGTTATATTTGAAAATAGAGTCTACCTATATCTGCTGCCATAGCCCTCCAGCAGCCTGAATTCTTTCCCTCAGTGTGGTTTCAAATATATTGTTCTCTGTGTGCTACGATATTGAAAAGGATGGTATGTCCTAAGTAAGTCTGTGGTGGTATTTTCAAACGACACTATTTTAAATTTGATGAACATTTGCTAGAGCAACGCTGCTCCAAAACATTATTTAAAAGAAAAAGAAAACAAAGCACTCTGAATTTAAACCAAATCAATAACAAGGTTTAAAAAAAAGAGAAGGTTGAATAAAAGACATTTGGAGACATGCTGCTGATCACTTCCCCAAGGTGGTTTTGATTGTATCTACCCATTGTTAGATTTCCGTAATATTACGTGAAGTAAAATTATGTCTGATTTAGTAAAAGAAATTCATATAACTCAGACACTTTGATTATTATTCTTAAAAACTTATGAAATAACATCAAACAAAAGTTGTAACATTGATTTTGATAATTCAGTATTTGAGCTAATATAATAAAAGTAAAAATGCTAACAAAATAGTATAAAAAACATCTAAAATATATGGAGTGCCTTTGTGCCAAATGTTTTACTAGGTACTTCAACCTGATCTCATTTTATTTAAGCCTGGTATCTGGAGTGCTAAGTAGCTTTAACCCCATTTTACAGGTGAGGAAAATGTGGTTCAGAGAGAGTAACTTGCTTCAGACCACAACACAGCCACGAAGTTATGGCTACAAGTCTTGGGCCTCGAATGCCCTTTCTATTATTCTATACTTTCTTCCACAGGAGTGTGTTCTGAACTCAGTGTTAGGAGTGTATTTGAGGAGACCATCTGTAAAACCAGCACTGAGATACAGGAGACATAAAAGGAAGTCCAACTGCCTCTATACCTCCTAGCAGCACAGGTTCTGCGAACCGAACCCTGCGCCCAAGGCGTATCCAGCAGCTTTCTGTTTCCACCCAATGATACACGTTGGTTAAAACTAGGAAATACCTAAATGCACACATTTCTCCAAAACATTTCAGATCCACAAAGCTTTGGATTGGTATTTGATTTTGCACTTCATTGATATATTATTGTAAAAATGCTTTGGCTTTTTCCTCAGTGAAACCAAACAAAAGTCATAATGTATGTTCTTCCAAGTTAAAGCATTCATGGCTTCAACCGAAGTGTTGCATATACAGCTGTGGCGATATTTACATAGGTAAGCATCTTAGTTGAATATGAAATACACATAGGATCAACGTGAAGTTGACTTTACAGTTAATTTTAATGGGTGTGATGTATAATTTAAGAGGGTGTGATTCCCAGGTTCACACTCCAAATCACAGCAGTAAGTGATTTCAGCAGTTGTCTAAATTATGGCGTGTTCCAAAACTAACAGTAAGGTCAGACTCTAATTTTAGATTGAAAATGTAAAGGCCATTTTCAAAATTTGGGATTCAAATACAAAAGTGGTTTGCTATCACTATCAAATTGGCCTCGAAGACTGCTAATTAGATCACGGCCCCTTAAAAGTTGCCTTCTTAGGCAGCTTAATAAGTTTGGTTATTCTTTTAAAGTAAGAGGTTTATTTACATTGAAAACTTCCAGTAGGTTGCTAAAAATAATGAAAACAAACATATAGACATTGAAACTTACACTCTTAAAAAACAAACAAAAAGAAAATAAATCAGTGACTAACACTGGCAGATTTTCCTTTATAGCTTGCTTTTAATTTATAAATTTCTATGTCCTGCCCCAGGGAGCATAGTGAATGCTAGGTTATAGTGCTTTAGGTGCAAACTGTCTTTTGAGTTATGCTAGTTTGTTGCTAGGTGCTCAAGGCTGCTTATTCAGCACTAACTATTAGTTTTGGGCTACTGAAGATGTACAAAGGCTACTCTGGATATCTGTGGTTGTCGACACTTTAGTTCTCCTTATTCAAAATCTTCCATATTTTTGATCAGTATTGACAGGTGGCATGCTCGCTAACACAGTGAACTTAACAACATACTTCATTAAAAAACAATCAATATTGATGAAATCAGTCTTTGTCTCTTTGTTGGTTGGATCAGCCTGAAAACCTTTCCTCTTCTCCCACCCCCCAGGACTGGAAGAGCAGGTCAGGGGATGGATTCCATCTGACGGGAACATCCTCAATTGGGATTGTGATTGGCTCCTGGCAAAGTTCATTTGGACAACTTCTCCCGGGCCCACAAAAGTGTCATGACTCCCAGTGAGGTAATCAGGAACTCTATTCCCCCTTAGTTCTCCCAAAGTGGAGAAACAGTGGTTTACACTGGTTGTTTGTCTGTGGCTTTGCCCCAAGTGAAACTGACTTTCAGTGATGTGCTATGATATAATCCTAGAGGAATGATCATTTGTTTGCTAGATCTGTGGACAATGGAAAGGGGTGGGGGAATTCAGGGAAGTCAGCAGAGAAAGAGGAACGGTGAAGAAGAGAACAAAAGCTTATTGAGCACCTATGGTATTCCATTCACTGTGTTAAATCAGTTGTGTAGTCTTACAGTTGCCTTGAGAAATAGAACTTCATTTATTGGTCTTATAGCTGCCTTAAGAAATAGAGAGCTTCATTTATTGGTGAGGATGCCAAGGCAAATAGTGGTTACTTGCCAAAACCACCCAGTAAATGGTTGGCTTTCTGTTGCCTGAAGTCTCCCCAAACCCCTGCTCCATACCTTCTATTGCACTATGCGGAAACAGAGGAGTGCAGCTGGCTCAGAGGAGGAGGAGAGGGAAGGAAGGGAGGGGAAAAGAAACACTAAGAAAAGAAAGAATGTGAGAGAGCTCTGAAATGCTGCCAGTGGTTATTCAAGGTTCATTCTACCTGAGGTGAGGGTAATCCCAAGCAAGACTGCGTATTAGGCATGCCTTGACCCATCTTCCAGTTTCTGGATCACAAGGCTCCATCTTTGCCATTTTGGGAGAGTCCTAGTTTTCAGAAGCTATTTGGTAAATTCTCAACTGAATGCTCAGCTCTCCCAGAGACATTGCTATGCAATAGGAACATTTTGCCAAAAGTATAATGATAATTTTCTGCAAAATACATCTGAGAAGAGAACATTTATTTGCTTAGTAGGATGATCCAGCTTCCAGGTTAGTGTCGTAAGCAGGAGGTCTAGGTGTTTTGTGTTTTCTTTTCCCCTGCAGAAGCAACTCTCTTGAGTCTTGTTTTCAGCTTCTACAATATTGCATTTTTAGATTCCTGAAACTCTGTCACCTTTCACTCTTTCCCTGGAGGAAGCCCTTCCCTGTCTCTGCAGCAATCTGACTTGAAGGTCTGTGAAGATGTTTTATTTTGATTTCTGTAGGAAAAATGTGGAAACTTCATTCCAAATTTATTACCAAAAATAGGCCCATCAGCTATCTGTTTGGTAATGGATTTACCATAGTCTAACCTGACAAATGAAGATGTAACTTTGCTCAAAAAGTAGAAAGACACAGTGACAAAAATAAAATTCACCTGGGGAAGAAATGACATCAATACATTTGGAATACTTTTTAAATGGTAAAATCATTCAGGGTTGCTATGGACTGAATATTTGTGTTCCCCAAAATTCACATGTTGAAATTGTAACCTCTAAGGCGATGATGTTAGGAGGTAGGCCTTTGGGGAGGTCAATAGGCCATAAGGGTGAAGCCCTCATGAATGGGATTAGTGCCCTTATAGAAGGGACCCCAGAGAGCTCCCTCACACCTTCCACCTGTGAGAGCACAGAAGGATGCCAGCAGTTTGCAACCCAGACGAGGGTGTTCACCAGACATCAAATCTGCTGTCGACTAGATCTTGGACTTCCAGCCTCCACAATTGTGAGACACAAATTTCTGTTGTTTAAGCCACTCAGTGTATGGTAATTTGTCATAGTCGCCCCAATAGACTAAGGCAGGGATATTTTGGGATTCATTCTATGATATACTTTGGAAAATAGAACTTCTTAAACAAAGTAAATGACTATTTCAGTCCTCAACACACATGTAAAGTCAGATCAGAGCTTTGCGACAGAAAAGCAGCTCTATTTTTATAGGGCTAAAAGACAAACATGAAGCTGTGGGTATTGTGAGTTTTGAAAAAGGGAACAAAGATTGCAACAAGTATTTACTTAGTTTATTCTTCCTATACTTGAGGATTTGTTGCAATTACTGGATCTGAGGCCACGAGGTCACGGAAAACACCATCTCCGAGGTGACCACAGTCCTAAGTCCCCTGCTCTAATGGCTGGTGAACCATTACCAGGGAGAAATAAGACGCTTTAACAGTATCTAAATAAAAAGAAGTGACAAGGAGAAAAAGGGAAAGCAAAAGCTTCATGTGCCCAGGGGAACTTTTGTTTGTGACATTGAAGCTGTACAGTTGCACCTCGCATGCTGACACCCTGCAGTGTCCCCACCAAGAGGCCATCGAAAGTGGGCAATGGCTCGAAGAACCTTCTTGTTTATTCAATTATTTTCATAAAGGCTCATCTGTTCCTATTTTTAAAAACATGGAACTTTTCCAAAAAAAGCCTTATATAGGCTTTGAAAAGAATTCAATGTCATTTTGGTATTTGGAATCTCACCTACCTACAAGGTATAAACAAACCACCTGTGAGGCAAGTCTCATCATGGAAATCACACTGGTTATCAGCTGCAAAGGCCTGTCATCAACTTCCATTGCCCCATCTTGTTCTTTCAGACTTGCTGCCTCCCTGCCTGAATGCTCCCTACTTTCCGCGTGTCTGAACACATCTTACATGCTGGATAAGGAGCTTCTGATTGGGACCTTCCCTCCCTGGAAAGAAATTGCTGCCCACAGAATATCAGAGCGGTTCTAATTAGGCATGACTCAGCTCTTTCGTGACCTCTGTTCTCACTTTCCTTTGATTAGGCTGGTGCATTGGTCCTACTCGTGGAAATATGGTATGTGTCTCCCCCCCTCCATCAATTTCAAGAGGGAAAAGTCCCTTTTAGAAGATTCTTTCATAGAATTCTTGCCATGGATGGTTTTTCTTCCCTTGCCATTGCCCCTGTTGCCTCCCTTTTCCCCCAATTTGCTGTCTAGAGATTTCTTTCTTACTCCAATTTTCCCAGAGTTTGGAATTATCAATCTAAATCAAGAGTCCAGAATTCATCACTATTATCAATAAAACTTTGCAGTTATTTCCTTCAAACTTTTTTCCTGTTCAAACATTTCTTTATTTCAAAATAATTAAAGCATCGATGTGTTTTTCTGTTTGAGTATAATTTTAAATCTTCAAAGTGTGGAAGGACAATTTAAATTTACTTTAACCTTACCATTAATGTGATAAAGATTTTCTCTTTCTGCTGATTTTAAAAACTTACACGAAGCTGCAAAATGCTGAAGGGGGCAACCCTGCTTCAGAAAAAGAGAAGGAAAAAACTTCATGACAAAAATACTTGTTAGGAAGTAGCAAATGAAATGTGTCAATTTTCTTTTATGACTTTGACCATCTTTTTCCTTAAAGAGAACAGAAAAGGAAAAGATAACCTACCTAAAACATTAATATTATTTTCAGAGTTCTAGGATAATCCAGAACAGAGTCATTTTTGAAGAAAAGGAAGTAGGTTTCATTTCTGGCAGTGGATCCCCTCCACTGATTTGCATATTCCTTGACATGATAAGCTGTATGAAGATGCCTTGAGTTTATTCCACAGATGGAAAATAACATGTACAGGAATTGGCTAAACATTCACAAGGACTACCATCTGAGGTTTGATTTTCAATCAAGAGATAGTGTCCGACACACATTTCACTGAGCATGCTTGTCAAAAATCTCACATTCCAGATGCACCAAGAATGCATGCATTGAACACACACACACGCCATCCAACAACTGCATCCCGGCAGCCCCCGCACACACGTTTTAACACAGTCACAACAGAGCATGCTCCCAAGCCTTCAAGCCTCTACAGCCCTCAGCCAATCAACTGCCAAAAAGATGCTAAAGCAGCAGTTGAAGTGGGTCTGACCTCTGGTACCCATGGCTACTCCAGAGAACTTCCTGTGAGCCCCAGGGACTCAGAGGAGGTGGTGAGGAGTCTGCCAAAAAAGCCCCAGGCAGTCAGTCTGCTTCCTAGTCATTCTTCCTTATTTGCATCATACTTCCTTATTCGCATCTTTCTCTGGAGACCATAAACATGTTTTGGGGGTTTCAACAGGCCCTGCTACTCAGTAGTAACTAGTTACTAGCAAAATGAACAGAACAATAATTCTAGCAGAATAACAGTTTTTACATTATCTAATGTTTTCCTGGCTTTCTATACATTTTTTCCCCCATCCTTTTGTTGCAAGTGGAATCCTGCGCTTAAGCCAAGCAGGCAATGTAAAGCTCTGACTTCAAAGCCATTTCTTGATAAAACATCAAACAGCCCGGAGTGGACCAACTGTTATCTGGAATTCTACAGATAATTAACTGAAACTCAGCACCCACTTGCCTTGGGAGTTTCTGTAGGCAAGGTCTTTCTCATGGTCCTGCTAGCTTTTGTTGCCCTTTCTCCTATTATTTGTTGGGCAAGGAAAGGTTTGGATGGCCTCTCAATAAAATTCCCTGTTACCAAGCATGAGGAATGTGAACACTTGCTTAGCTTCGTAGAGGCTTGAAACAGGCACTGCGCCCTCATTCCCCTCTTGTGCTCCGTGAGGTGCCATTGTTCTGCTCCTCCCTCTTGATCTGGAAACACCACTGCCTGTGCTGAACTTCTCCTGCCATTTTCTTTATTTTAGAGGAGCAGCAGACTTCCTGCCAGGAGTGTCAGAAATATTGTCTTATAAACTTAGTTTTGAAAAATGTGACGATACTAAATCTACAGAAGACCCAGAGCCCCCACTGCGGATCTGCCAGTCCATGAGCATATTAGTTAGCCCCCCCTCGTCTTCCAGCCTTCTAACTCTAGCCCTCCCAACCCCTTTACTTGAGTCAAGAGGATGGTCTCACCACTCCAACCCCCCTGCAGTTTTCCACTCCCCACCTTCATGCATTGCCCATTGATCAAGCCACATCTCCCTTTAAATGTGAAGACTCACCTTAAACCCCACCACCTCTTCCAAGGAGCCTCCCCTGATTAAGCGGGGATGAAGACACCTCCGAAGCATGATTGACAAACTCCCGATACATAAGAAAACATACAGCCCAAAACAAACACAGAAACTCACAGAGAGAGAAAATTACACATTCTCTACTTTCAGATTGTATGCTCCTATGAGGGTAAGGGAATCAACTTTATGCCAAAACCAATTAATCATTTCAAACGATAAGGTGTTTGTAATATTCTTGGAGGTTACTCAGAAAAACACTGCTGCGACTTCTCTTCCCCAATGATTCTCCTCTTTCTTCAGATCCCTTTTCCTTTTCTTCTCAGCTCTTTGCATGCACAACTAGCGGGGACTGGCCCTTGCCGGGTATGAATGACATGGAGAACACTAAAGGAAGCTGGTGCTTGCCATCTCTCCTGGGTGGTCAATCACACTGCACAGGGTGAACCTGCATTTGAGCCTGGTAAAGGCCTTAGCCACTTAGTTTTTCTCATCAGGAAGCCTTGATGACTCCATGTCTGCTACGTTGGCGTAAGGGACCAAAAACACTCTAAAGAAGGCCCTACTGAAAGAATGGGAACAAGGCTGCTGGCGAGACTCAATGCCTAGCCTCAAATAAAACTTTTGGAGAGCAAGGGGATCTCTACAGAGCACTGGATATAAGGCAACCACATCAGAAAATAGAAACAGACATGTTCGCTGCCCTCTCAGGTCAGTGTTAATGCCACTTGTGGAGGGCGGAGAGACTTGTGGCAGAAAATGACCAGAATGAAGAGAAACACAGATGGAATGGCGATAGCTGGCAGTTAGAACATGGCATCAAACACCACTGCCACAGAAGCTTTCTAGCTACAAAGCCACGCTATGCAACCTTTAAGCAAAACATTACTGATTTTGTGGTTGTAAAACGTACCTTCAACAGCAGAACTCAGTTTTATGACACCTTGAATAAAAACAAAAAGTGGCAGTTATATAATGGACCCAAATTACCTTTTCCAATCTTCTCATAACAAATGCATGCTTCAGAGCTGGATTTTTTTTGCTGGTATTTTGATAATTTAACTAAACAAATGTCAACTTCGAGATTGAAGTAATTTTTAGCCCTTGATTAGACATCATGGGATCATGAGTGTGTTCATTTTTCCATGAAAATCATTTGGGGGGTATTTCTCACTAAATGGAGCTGACATATTTTGGGATGAACAAAGGCCAAGCCTGTCTGTCTGACTATTTCTGGGTATAAATCATGCTGCATAGTGGACTGATAAAACTTCCCACATTAGGATACTAGTGTCTAGTACTTCTTATTTATCACTGTGTATAGAGATCATGTGATACATATTGGAACAGGGTTTCTGCTGAAATATGTAACAGGTAGTTAAAAACCATGGTGGGATCCGGCAGTTTCCTTCTTTAGGGCAGCTGGGCCGCGCGCGGTTTCTGGTCTGATGTGTTCAGCATTCCTGCTCCCCGAAGGTCAGACAGTGAAAGGGCCATCTGAGCATGCCAAATTATTCAGGAAACAAGTGGACATTACCCTTGGCTGTATATTCATGTGCCTTTTTGGTGGACCTAAAAGTGAAAATACTAAACTAAGATAAATTAGACCTGCTTCAATAATTTGATTTAAAATTTTTTGGGGGGGAAGCCCTGGTTTTAAATGAACAATATTCTTCAAACTCTCTGTGATAGCCAGGATAATTTAGGCTGAGCAAAAATGTCAACAGTTTCGTTCAGTTGACATTCTGGTTCTCTTTGAAGGTGGAAGAATTTCAAATTAAAAATGGAAACAAAACTGGTGAACTAAATTGGCATCAACATGAACACACTCTGATTTTAACAGATTTTGTTCACGAAAAGACAAAATTGCTGTCTATTATAACTTTCCAAAAAGGCTATTTTCAAGTTACCTGTTGAATTTCATGTTTCCTGCAGAGCCAGTAGTGTCTGCTCAATATTTAACAAGAGACTTTCCAGGGGAAAAAGTATGTCTACATATTGGTATGTGTGTTTAGTATCAGTTTTGCTAATATGAATGATGTATAGCACAGAACCTACAAATAATAATAGAATATACAGTGCTCTTTACTGCAATTCTGTCACAGGCAATTGATTCTCACACAAGGCTTTGCTGATTTTGGCCAAAAACTTGTATCCACAGCCAGCAAGTCAACCATGATTTGACAAAACCATGCACTGATTTTGTAGCACTCCAGTCTGCTCCTTCCCAATAAATTTATTATCATTACATCTTTTTTGTGACCTACTGTTAAACTATTTTTCACTGTCATATAAGCTACTGTCATTAAATTAAAGCCCTTTCAACTTTAACACCGTGCAAGCACTCCCACCAGGACCTGTTTCCAGCGCCCAGTGTGACGTCCCTGAACAAGGAGCTGCAGGGACGGGCAGCAGCGACGCTGTCACGCATCAGCTCCCGATACAAGGGTAGTGGATATAAACAGCCTCAAGAGTACAGGTAGTAAAATGTAGTCAAATGATGAGGATGTAAATATTTTTACTGGGGGGCCCCCAAAAAACAGACTTTATAAAAAATTGTGTATTTATTTTTACATGTTTAAACTTCAGTCACCTTCAAAGTATTCTCCATATGATGCAATACACACATTGAAACTTTTTTCCACTGGCTCAAAACGATTTTTGAACTTGTTGATTTTTTAGAAAAGATTTTATGTATTTTATTTTTTAGAGAAAGGGGGAGGGAGAAAGAGAACGAGGGAAACATTGAATGGTTGCCTTTCACATGCCCCCAATTGGGGGTCCAGCCCACAACCCAGGCATGTTCCCTGACTGTGAATTGAACCAGTAACCCTTCAGTTCACAAGCTGGCACTCAATCCACTGAGCCACACCAGCCATGACTGAACGTGGCGATTTTAATACCTTTTAGTGCGTCTGCCATTTTTTGTTCCACCTCTTCCACATCGGCAACATGGTTCCCTTTGAGGACTTTTTGCATCCAGGGAAACAAAGGAAAAAAAGTCACTTGGGGTGAGATTGGGTGAATAGGGACGGTGGGGCATGGGGGTCATGCTGTTTTTGGTTAAAAACTGTTGAACACTCAGTGTGGTGTAAGCAGGTGCACTTGTAAATCACCCATCATGAAGCAGGGAAATGAGTTGAAAGAGTCTTAAAAAAATTTCCCTAAAGCTGAACACAGCCTCTCACAACACCACCAGCTGGTACACTGATACACATGGGTTCCTAGAACACTCACCTAGCAGAGGAAGCCTGTACCACAAGGGGCCTGCCCTCCAGAAGATAAATCTGTTTTTTGGCGGTCCCCCCTCATAGGTATTTATTACCATTGTTTTTAAAATAATTGTAAGTTGAAATAATTTAATTTGTAATAATGACTGTGTTTAATAATGGACTCCCAAAATTTCTGAAAATGTAACAACTGGCTCTTGCAAACTGGTATGAACCAGGTCTACTGTAGCATTGTTATAACTGATGTTTCTTTCCACTCAGGCTAAGAAAAGAAAATCTTAATCTTCAAAACACTTTGAGATAGCCACAAAAAGGTTTATAATTTAACTGAACAAGCTGAATGTGTGTGAGCTTAGCCTTTACTGTTATTTTGCCAGTAATTTTAAAACCTCTTAAACCTGTCATATGCAAAAATATACTGTACATAGATTACCTTGGAAATAACAGTCATGGACAATCAACTAAGAACACAACCTAAATGCACTTGGCATTCTTTTGGTCAGGCAACTATGCCAAGAGGTATGAGTCATTGGCTTATTAAACAATGATCCTGTCTTTTTTAAACTATGGAATCTTTATACAGGAAACCAGGTCAGAATATATTTTTTCAGCCATATTTATTTTTGTGTTTAACCATAATGTCAGCAACAGTTATTCATACAAAAGGACAACCAGGCACTCTAATCAGTGTGTAGAAATAGGCTGTATAGGCAAGGAAAGCAAGAACTCAAAACAAATTCTTATGGGAGACATGGGTGGTGGTGGACCGGAGCCCAGCAATGCATTTATGAAGGAGAAAAAGGTAAGTTAAAAAACAAATAAAAGTCTGACTTTAGAACTCTAATGATAAAGATTATTTTAATAAAAACTTGGGTGATTCATTAACTCCATATGGCCTGTTGTTATTTTTTTTTAAACCTCAAATCAAGCTTTTCCTTATAGTAGGATAGGCCTTTATTCTGGAGGTAATCCTGTTATAGTGAAAATCTAGAATTAGCTAAATGTAGTTGGATAGCTAACATTAACATTATATGAAAAATTATAGAATGAGGGAAAATAGGAATATATTAAAAGGAATAGGAATATATTTTAAAGTTTGACACTTTAAGAAATGATTGACATTGATGCTGAGGTTACACATAGTACTGCTGAGTCTGGGACACACGGCAGACGCTATCTTGCAACGGGCCGACGGCGACATCGCCTGGAACTCGAGGTGAGCCGTAGTGCAAACGTGTGTATGTGAGCACAAGGGACCCTCCCCTGCCCACCCCAAGGTAATTTCTCACAGTTTGCAGAAATATTTGAAAAATCAAATAGAAAAAAGAGAGAAAAAAGGAAAAGGAAACCAACTGTTCTTTCCTCAACTTGGTATCTTTAGTAAAATCCTCATCTTGTGGGTGATTCAAGAGATTGTCTTCCTGTGGGTCAGAGGCAGTCACTGACTAGGTGTGCTTTCTGCACAGTTCTCCAATTCCAAAATCACTCCACCCTCCTTCCTACCACTTTCACCTGTTGATGAGTTTCCATTGATCTAAAATAATTCTTCGGAGAAAGGGTGAGGTTAAAATAATTCTTGCTAAAGTTTGAATGACTGGGGCTCATTAAACCCTCCAATGATACCTTACTGTTGTTGAATATTAATCAAAATTTTAACCCTGGCCATCAGGTCCTTTGTGATATATCCCTGCTTATTTTCCTATTTCTTCCACTTCATCATTTAAAATGCTTTAGCCACTTCTGTCTTCTCTCTGTGCTTTGCAACACCAATGGCCTTCTGCTCCTGGCTAGCGCCCTTGCTGCTCCTTCTGGCTTGAATGCTCTCCTCTAACTTACCAGAGCTTCCTATAGCTAGCTCTTTCTCCTCATTCAGATTTTACTCTAAATGTTACTTCCAAGAAGTTCTTCCTTGATTACTGTATTTAGAGCAGCCCTAGTGATAACTCTCTAGACCACCTTTCTCTTTTATTGTTTTTTTTTCATAGCAATCATCACCTCTTAGAATTATGTCACTGATTTATCATTTGGTTCCTTGTTTGTATCTACCTTCCTCATTAGAATGAAGCAGAATGAGGGCAAGGACCTGCTCAGTTTTGCTTGCTGCTGTGACACCCCTGACTAGATCAGTATCCAACATGGAGTAAATACCCGATAAATATTATCCAATGAGTAACCGATCATTACCAAGTGTTGCCACGTGTTCTAAAAGAGGACTTTATGTATCCCGGCAAATGTATTTCAAACACGTTATCTTAACTGTGGATGTTGTTGAGCAGAGTCCTCAAATTTCACTGTCATGACCACTGTTTCTACTCAGAGGCCAGTCTTCATGGAGGAGAACATTGAGATGTAGAGTGAATATACATAAGTTACAGTAGGTAGTTAAATTTCAGGATTATAGTGTTAAAAAGGTACCCAAGAAGTAAGTTTATCAACTACCTGGACACAAGGAAATGCCCTACATGGACTTCAAGGAAAATTAGCTAATTGATTTTATATTCTTACAGCTCTAGTATCTGCAGTTCTCATCTCTACTGTCATCGCCCTAGGCCAAATTATCATGGCAATGTGCACATGAATCTGTATTATAAGATAAGAACAGAGAAAGAGGAACTAAGAAAGAGCCATTCAGTTTTTAATATCCTTCTTCCAGTGCATTCTCATACTGCAGCTGGAGTGATCTTTTCAAAAGGCAAGTCCAATTATATGCTATCCCTCTCTCCTTTAAGTCTTAAAATAGCTTTTTATTATTCTTAAGATAAAGATCAAAAGGCTTAGCACGACTTGGAAAACTCTTCATGAGGTCACCCTTGTCAGAATAAAAAATGGTGACAAATTCCTCTCTACATCTCTCATAGAGAGCTGGGGGCTATGTGCCTCCTTGAATCCAGGCAAGCTCTCAGCCTGCCTTGAGTGTTAAAATACAGTGGAAATGATGCTCTCCCAGTGTCTGTCCCCAGGCCTTATGAAACAGACAGCTTCTTCCTCCTGTCTGTGGGATCACTCCCTCTTGGAACCTTGAGCCACCAGGTTGGAAGTCCTGAGACTGCCATGATGGAGAGGCCAGGTGTAGACATTCTCATAAACCGCATCAGCTGAGGGAAGAAGATAGAAGGCCTGGAGAAACTGTGGATGGAAGCTGGGAGGACAGAGAAAAAAATGTCCTTGGAGACTAGAAGAAAATGCAACTTCTGTGATGTAGTGGCAGAGAGTTTGGCAACACTATGACCTGTACTATTATGGAAAGTAGAAACTATACTTAGTGAATTCTTAATTTTTGTGAGATTTCCAGACAGAATCTTTAAAAGTACCAATTCATTGTTTAAAATAATGGCATATAACTAAATATAAAGATGAGTTAAAAAAGAACTGTTCATTTTTCAAGAAAAATTAAGAGAGAAGGTAGAGCTAGTACTTGTCAGTATAAAGAAAAATGTAAAAAAGTTTCACGTTTCTAGCCTTTTTAAAGGAAAAGTTCTCTCAAAGCAAGAAATCGATAGGGTGAAAGTCATCATGTGGGTGTGGTTGTATGACCTTTATACATGATTTTAGAAAGATTGAAGTGTGTGCCTCATAAGCTAGTGAAGAGACCCAAGGGCTTCTAAGAACCCCGAGGGTGTTGTCCCACGGTGGCCTGACTCTGAGCCCAGGCCGAAGAAGGACCTATATCGAAGAGAATTGTGGATGTGTGTTTTGTCAAATGGAGTGAAGTTTAATAAGATGCATAGGAAGCCCACAAAGATTTTAAGAGAAGTATATTAGTGGAAACATTATTAGCATGGACAAAAATCAGCAGAGGTAGTTCGAAGTTAAAGAGTCTTTAAAGCCCCCAAGCTTCTATGGTCAGGAAATAGGCTGAGAAGATCATTCAGTTGCAAATACCATGTCTTATGGACTATGGACTGAATTGTGTCCCCCGACCTCCCCGCCATTCATATGGTGAGGTCCTAACTAATCTCCAATATGATGGCATTTGGAGATGGGGCCTTTGAGGTGTAATGAAGCTTGATAAGATGATGAGAGTGGCACCCCCACGGTAGGATTAGTGCCCTTATAAGGTGTTGTTCTCTTTACACATATGCACCTATAAAAGGCCACGTGAGCACTCAGTGAGTGGTGGCCTTCGGCAAGACCGGAAGAGTACTCACCACCACCTGACAATGCTGGTACCCTGATCGCAGACTTGGGAGAAAAAAAGATCTGTTGTTTAAGCCACCTAGTCTATGGTATTTTGTGAAGGCAGCTTGAGCTGACTAAGATATAATGCAAATAAGATAACTCGAAAGGTGCAACCAAGAGTTTGGAAGGTGGAGACAAGAGCTGCAGAGAATCATTCCTGGAGAGCGGGACTGGGCCCTCCAGTCAAGGAACTGGCAAGGCATTAATTTCAGAGTTGCTATGGTCCAGCGATTGCTGTGTGCCCCTCATTCCTCCACTCCTCGAATGAGGGTGCCCAGTGCATTGATGTCACCTCTGCATCATTAGTATGTGCTGGGTATGTGTGGAGCAGATACTTTCTCATTTTAGTTCATGAATTTTCATATTGAGAGAAACTATACTAGAGACCTACATCAAAGGAGCTTCATCAACACCTGGACTTTATTTAGATTTGTAAGAATCTGAATCTCAAACTTGAACTTCATGCCATAAAGAGGTAAGATTTTTGGAGGGCTTTAGAAGTATATTTTGCTTTACAGAGAAAGCTAAATACTTTGTATACAGATTAGAGGGTGAAGCATTGCTGAGCAAAAATGGCTACAAATTAATTGAAACTGTTCCAACTGAGAGATGACATCTCTCATTCTCTGTGATCTGGGAGGGTTCTGTGGCTGCTTTGACCGATATAGTGAAGTGATGCTCTGCTAGTATGTGGACCCAGACCTTAAGATTTCCTGTCTTTTGGACATTGTCCTTGGAAGCTGAAATCCTGGGGGTGCCACGTATGGTATGGGTGCTCTGTTTAACGGTCTCCTCTGAGCCTACACTCCCAAACATTGAAATAAAGGCGACAGGCATGTGAATAATGTCATCCTGGACCACCTAGACCAGTCCAACCTCCAGCTAAGTGTGGAATGAAAGAATCACTCAGCTGAACCCTGCGGAAATTCTTGACCCGTACCATCACAGGTTATAATAAAGTAGTTGTTTTTAAGCTGCTGACCTACACTTTGGAGTAATATGTTACATATGCCAGATAACTGAAACAGTTACCTGTGCTTAATTTCTCGGACCTCACATTGCATCTAATCTCTTAGCTCTCTACTCCAGCCATATTACACTTTTGGGTCTCTGAATATTAGCACAACATTAACAGCAACATGAACACTAACATCACCTCACCCTTCTTGACCTTTCAGCTCTTAGCTTATAAGCATTTTCTCAGGAAATTTCTCCTTGACCCTCTAGAGTAGTTTCATTATTAAAGCAAATTCTGTCAGAAACAAAACAAAAACTGTATTTCTTTCTTTCAGAGCAATTATCTCTGTGATTATTTCACTAATGCCAGTCTCCACCTTTAGACTATAAACTCCAGGAACAGAGAGTAGGACTTTTTGATCATCAGTGAATTCCCAGAGTCCAGGAGTGTGTCTGGACAAAGTAAGTGCTGAGTAAATGTTTGTTAAATAGATGAATGAAATATTTGATGCAAATTATAAGGGCTCTTTTCTTACCCCAGCCTTTAGTAACTGCGCCACAATTCTTTCACATACTGTGAACATTTGGATTCAGAGTCATTGTAACTGGGAAAGACAATGACATGATATTAGGCAACTCCCACTGCCTTGCCTGTGAAGGCAGCTCAGCACAGCTGAAGCTGCTAAGTTCCTTTTTGTAACCCTGGTGCGGAGAAGAGGAACTGAAAGGTTGCTTCTGAGTGTGCGTGGGTGCAGGAGTGCAGAGAAAAAAAACAATCAGTGCCTGCTCACATTTATATTTTTGGTGAAAATCAGGGAGCTTTCCTGAGCAGCTAAGGAAAGCTGTGGCTCTGGCCAGGGAGTTCAGTTGGCTACAGTGCCATCCTGACATGCCAAGGTTGTGAGTTCGGTTCCCTGGTCAGAGCACATATAAGAACCAACTAATGAATGCATAAATAAGTGGAACAACAAATTGATTTTCTCTCCCTTCACCTCTTTGTCTAAAATCAAAATTAAGAACAAAAAAACCAAAGAAAGTTGTGGGTGCTCAAATCATTTAAATTATTCCTAAATTTAAGTTTAGAAATAATTTCTAACTAGACTAAGAGCTTTTTTTCTGCTGTACCCCTTTATTCAAAAGAGGAAGGACCGGTTGCATGCCTGAGGGCAGATGTCTCCACAAAGATTCTCTTTCTTTCACATGCCCTGCCCCCCACATTGTTTTCTTCATACCTAATTTCTATTCTATTGTTTTTAAAAATGCATTTTCCCACTTACTTAGTCCTATGGATGTGGAAAATGGATGATATATTGGAAATAGTCTTTCTTAAATATTTTCTGCTCTATTTCTTTAAGATTTTAGTTTGTCATTTTTGTTGTAAGAGAAATAAGCTTAGGTATCTATAAATGTCTTTATAATTTCCGTTTTGTAACTAAAAAGTATTTTCCTTTGACTTGTAAATTTCTACTTAACACTAGTCACCAAATGGTCCATGTAAAACTTTCTTTCCTTCCTTCCTTCCTTCCTTCCTTCCTTCCTTCCTTCCTTCCTTCCTTCCTTCCTTCCTTCCTTCTTTCTTTTTCTTTTTGTAAAAGATTTTACTTAGTTACTTTTAGAGAAAGAAAGGAGGGAGAAAGAGTGAAACATCAATGTGTGGTTGCCTCTGAAGTGCCCCCTACTGGGGACCTGGCCCCAGGCACCAGCATGTGTCCTGACTGAGAATCAAGTCAGTGACCCTTTTGGTTTGCAGGCCAGCACTCAATCCATTGAGCTGCACCAGCCAAGGCCATGTACAATATTTCATTAAATGAGTTCAGTAGAGTTCCAATTAGAGAAAGGAAGATCGCCATTTACCCATAATATCCTTACTCATTTTAAAGAAAAACACTTCAAAATGGCAGGGCTATTATCTAGACAAACATGTTTTATGTCATTTTAGTGAGTGTACACACTTTGCCCATTTCTACTTCTCTGATTTATCCTCCTGGCCTAAGTGCACAATACTGCACTTGTCCCTTTTGAACATGTGACAGAATAAAGAGCTGGCCAGGAGGCAGATGTAGGCACACCTTTGATCTCTCATCCTTGGGGGTTAAAAGAGGGCAGACACCTGGCGCTTTGAGCAGAGAAACAAACAGCCTGGACTGGAATTACCTTAAAAGGAACCACAGCTTTAGCCAAAGGTGCAGCTGGATTGGCTGAATGGGCACGGAGGGAGGAGAGCCTACGGTTGGGCAGAGGCCACAACAGAGTCCCAGTAATGTGATTCAGACAATCTGAGGGTTGGTCAGAAACTGGAAACATCAGGCAATTGTACTAAGAAAAAATGAATAGCAAGTCTTTTGCAAAGAATATTGCAAGATGTTCAGCTGTGCACAAATGCTAAAAGGCAATTGGATGGCAATTCAGGAAGCTTTCAAAGAAAGGATTTACAAACTCTTTTCCCCCTTAGCAGAACTCTCTTTTTATTAAGGATGTCTTTCACCTTTACAACTAGATGTTGTAAATGCCCTTAAGTCAAAATGAGACCTGGAGTATTTCCTGTGACTTTGGTGAAACTGTATTGCCTCCTGGCGTCTGTGTGCTGTTGTTACACCATTACATAGAAAGTCTAAAGAAAGCTAATCAAGCTGTGTAAGGATGTAGCTTCCGTCTTATCTGGGACCAGAGAATACAGTTTGCTCCCTCGAATCCAGACATGGTTTGAAAAGACCTGGAATGATATTTCAAAATTAAGACTCTTTCCTTCACCACCCTCAGTGGAATCTCCTGAGATTTTCGAGTAGCTTTTAAAATGAATGGATCAGATGCTAACTGGCCAATTTTAAATTTACAAATGGTCATGTGAGAGGCTGCCACACACCTACCCATTTTCCAAGAACCAACTCAGATATCTCCTGTGCTGTAAAGCCTCTCCTGACTTCTCAGCATTTGGTACACACCTAACTGTCATGCTTTCCTCGGCCTTCATGCTTCCTTCTCTGATGGAAACTTGAAAGTGGGGATTACACCTGATTTCTGTTTGTATCCAATGTGACTCGCATAGCGTCTGGCAGATGCTATGTGTTCAACAATAATGAGTTGTTTTTTGGTTGCATAGAACAATGCTGTTCACCAAATGATCAAGTACATTTCTTGATTAAGAGCTGCTGAAAGTCAATATAATAACCAAATTGGAGACAGAGAATATGGTCCTCAGATGGGACTTAGGGGGTCCTTAAGCTCCCTGAAACTGTCAGGCACCATGTTAATTACTGTAGTGAATGGTTAGAAAACCCAAACCTAGCATGTATCTAGCTCTAACAAGCTAGGGTTCTAGAAAACTCTTTAAACTTTAACTTCTGTTTATTCCCCAAGGGAACCTCTACTCTAGAGAGATCATGAATATATTCATCATCACCAATTCAATTATACATTTCTTTTGAGTATATACTTCTAGGAGTAACTAGGCTTCTGGGTGTTCTTACTGAAGATACTCTGGTGTGTTGATTGAGGCCATTGACCCAGAGCTGAGTGACAATGAGCATGAGAAATCGGTGTCTGGGGCAGGTTGTTTAGTACTGAGGGGAGACGCTAAAGAAAATGAAACTATGAACTACTGGTCAGACTTACCTATGTGTAATGGATACAGTGTTATTCTGCTTTGGATATCATTTTAGGACAGAAAAAAGTAACCAGATCTGAAGAATTGATTGAATTAGGATGAGTCAAGAGGTCAATATTATTAGCAAGACTTTTTGTTATAATATTGTCACATTAATACTCTTAATAAAAGCTTCTTAAATCTGTTTGTTATACTTTAAATAAAAAAAAATCAAGGAAGAAGGCAAGCATAGTAAAGACACAGTTCACGGTTGTTAAGAGCTTGAATTTTGGAGTCAAACTAAATAGGTACAAATATTGACTGCACTACTGACCAGCCATTTGACCTGGAAAAATTCACTAAACTTTTTTCTGTGTCTCAGTTTCCTCAATTATGAAAATGAGGATGCTACTAATAGCATATACTGCCTGGAACCTAGGAAATGCTCTATAAGTGTTTGTTGAGGGGAACCATGTGAGTTCCCCACTATGGTAGACTAATAAGATAAAAAAAAAATTCTGGGGAGGGAGGTGGAGAGGGCTGGGGGATGGGCTGGGATGGGGGTAAAAGGCAGAAAACTGTACTTGAACAACAATTAAAATTAAAAAAATAAAGAGAAAAGAAAAAAAAAGAAAAAAAACTCTGTACTGTTGAAAGAGACAGTCTCTCGGCTGAGTTTGTTCCATGAGACATTGTTAAAACCCCCAAATAAAAGGAATGTTCTCGGGAGTGGGGCTTCTCCAGTGCTGGTGTTTTCCCTGAGGTTGGCCTTAGTGCAAGCCTGGGAATAAGCGCATCTCTGACACTCCCAGGCCAGCAAGCCTGGGCCTCTGGGAGTATGTTGGGGTCTGTGAATGTCCATCCTTGTCCCATTCTAGCACAGAGCTCCACCCTCAGAGGTAGCCCAGAGCCTGAATGGCCACTAGGAATGGGGGTAAAGTCTTCTTTGTCCCTGGTTCTTTAGGAAGGTGTCCAGAATATGTTACCATGACATAAAACTATTTTGAGGTGAGGGCATTTGAGAATAGGCTTTTTTTCTGAACTCCCTTATCTGCCTAAAAGCAGAACAGCACAAACAACTCAATTGTCACAAATCCACTCCCCAGGAGTTTCTGCAACCAGAGAAGATGGACTCATCACCAGAGAGAAGAAATGTTACTGCATTTAAACAGACATTGTCCTAAAACTATTATATCTCTCATCTATTTTCCTAAGGGCTTCTTTCTCTTTCCTAAAAGTCATTTGTAAGTGCTTTTTTCTTAGTAAGATGGTACATAAACCTCAAATTCTAACTGCTTCCTTGGGTCATATTTTTCTGGGAACTCCTGCATGTACATAAATAAAAACCTGTCTTCCCTTTCTAACCTGTTTTTTGTCATTTTAATTTACAGGAACCTTATGAAAGATCATAAGAGGGTAGAGGAAAAGTTTTTCCTCCCCCGTGTCTCTATAAGGCTTTGGCCAAATATTGGACTCCACTATGCTAACTCTCTTCTCAGGTCCTCAGAACTAGCTTGCCACCTTGCACAAGAATATCCTCAGTTTAAGAAGTTATGACAAACATAAGTCCACCATAAGTCAGAAATACCCCATAATATTCAATACATTAATATTTGTACAGCATCTTTGGATATTTCTAGAGCATTACTGAACAATGGCTGACAAATACAAGTGCTAGATAATTGTCTGTGAAATAAAAATAAATCCTCACTATATTGCACAACCCCAATCTTTAATTCATACTAGTTTTAGGGTTCCAAGCCTTCCACATATTTTTCTTATTTGGCGCTGCATCTTTACAATCTTCCATAGATGAAGATGTAAAAAGTGAATACTGTTCAGAAAGATTAATCTTTTTACTGCTGAGACAAGATAATCAGAGTGAGATAATTTTAACCGACTTCTGACTTTGAAGTGTAACTTGGAATGGCATTCAGACAAGTACAAAGCCATATTCAGACTTACACAAAATGCAATGAGTGGATGAATGGAGAGATAAATGGTGGAATAATCACTAACAATGGTGCAAAATTATGTATCCTGTGGGAGTTTGGAAAGATATATCCTTTCTTAAGGAGAGATGAGACTTAGCAATGGGCCCTCTAATGTGATTTCAAAAGGCATAGGGCCATCGATGAGCTAATGGGGCTGGCAGAGCGCACTCCGGCTTTTTGGGCATTCCAGCACATTCCAAGCAAACCTGGCAACTGATAACTTCCTGGACAGCTGTTTCTCCTATTTATCCCCCCAATTCTTTTTTGTTAGTTGTCAGTTAAGTTTTTATGTGAATGCTATATCCACCCTGCAAAAACAAATTTTTCTTAGAGGTTTTTATTTTCATTGGCAAATGATTTGCAGAAATGTTGATTGTCCTTCTCTAAGTTGAAAATGAAAGTGCAATCAAGCATAACATTGTATTATGTTTTTGAGAAATTTCTAAGTAATTTCCATCTCAATATCTCTAGATGTAAACAACAATTCTGATTATCCATGCTTGTATTAAGCATATCCTGAAATTAATATTTAAGTAAAGTGGTCGATGAATCACTTAACATTTACTTTTCTGTAGCTAAGCACATTGAGGTCAAGGTCAATTAATTTTATTTTAGTTTACTTTATTAAGAATATCTATGCATGGTGACAGATGTTAACTACACTTATTTTGGTAATCATTTTGCAGTATATACAAATATCAACTCATTATATCATATGCCTGAAACTAATATAATATTATATATCAATTATACCTTTTTTTTTTAAAGAGCATCTGAAAACTTTAAGCTGCTTGACTCTGGTTGAAACCAATTAACAGAACTTTTGACATGTATACTAGAAGTCAAAATGGCACAGGGGGATGTTTCTACTTTTAGACATGCGTGATAAAAGCCATAAGGGGGCAGAGCCTAGCCTGGACAAAACCGGAAAGGTATCAGATTGGATGGAGAGCCCAGAATCCCAGTAGGTCCTGGAATGGGAAGGCCCAACTCAAGGCCAGGAAGCATGAGGAAGTTGGACTGGATAGTTTGAATGGCTCCTTGATTATTACTGAGAATCAAAATATTTGGAGGATTAACAGAAGCTTTGGAGTAGCTGCTGCTAGAGCCTACCCACCCTCTACGTTTCTGAGGGTGTATAATTCTCTTAACTGCAATAAAATCTTGCTACCACATTTAAAATTCTCAAAAGGAAAAAAAAGGAAGAAAGGAAGGAAGAGAAAGAAACCATTTCATAGCCTCCCCTTGTAAACTTACAAAATCTTTCCTGTGGCATACAGCATGGGTCGCTGGGCCCTTCTTAGTCTTTGTTTTAGCTTAGACCACTCTTGTACCCTCCTCTTTTCTCTCCCCACCAGCAATTTCTGTGTTCCTGCTACTCTAGACTTCTTTTAGTCAAGTAATTTTCCTTCTCATTCTTGCCTCTGGCTTTTGCCCTTTGATGTTCCTTCACCTGGAACTCAAGCAAGGACTTTGAGGAAATGGCAATAAAATTTCCCTGACCACACACTTTACAGTTGTCCTAAAATTCTAACTTTCTTATTTCTCTTTTTATAAAGTAGCTGTAACCATGGTAAATAATTATATGCATAAACATTAAAACAACAGCAACATCACCTCAGATTATTTGCTTCTTGATGTCATAGCAGAGCCTGGGTCAGTGTTACTGGTGTGTCCTTAGGAGCAGACCAGTGCCTGGCACACAGTAGGTGCCCAAAAGTGCTTAATAAATAAGGAAAGGAATTTTTAATTCTGTCTACTCTTAAACTGGCAATTCATGCTTTCCTGTTTCATGGCTGGACTTGAGCAAAAATGATAACCATGCTGTGGAAGTTGATTATTTAAGTCTGAGTTGGAGCAAGTTATTTTCATAAAAGAAGAAAACAGATTTTGAACTTGAACTCTCCAGGAGCTAACTTTCAAAACTACTCTTTTCTCCCACACATAGTTATGCACCACTGATGGGAGTGCAATTTGCAAAAGAACCTAAGCAAATACAGTCTTAAAAATGTAATTCCATTTCCTACTTTTTAGAATCTATTTTTAAAGGAATAATCATAGATGCTTTTACTTTTGTTTCCATACATTTTATTCCCAGAAGAACAACATGAATAATTCTTTAAAAACTGAGATAATAGGGAGCATTTGAGATCTTGCTTCCTGGCATGTCATCAGTTTGGCTCAAACAAGCTCATAAAAATTCTCAAAAAAAAAAATCGAGATCATGTAACCCATTTGCTAATACTCTGAAATAGCTCCTATTTCACTTGGAATAGAAGCCAAATCCTTCCAATTGCCAGCAAAGTCCCGCGTAATTAATGTTATTTATGAATTTATTGTTACCCTTTCTTCAGAACTTTTTACAATGAGGTGTTTTTGTTCAGGAAAAACAAAAGCACTATTAAAAAGAGGACATTCAGAAAGGAGCTTTGGAAAGTTAATGTTCTGTTTCTTTTACATTAAAAATCGGTTAGGAAGATTCCTGATTTTTTTCTGAAGATTTCTAAATGGGAAAACATGATCATCAATACTTAGTCCTTCGTTTGCTGATTAGAAAGACATGTACCAGGAGAAATTTGACTTCTACTTTTCTTCTGCATTTCTCTTCCTTAAAAGTTAAGGAGAACTAGATATTATCAGGGCGTGTTTAGGATGTTTAGAGACCATGTGCTGTTAAATACTAGTTCTTATTCTGTATTCCTTTTGAAGTGTGGCAAGCACATCTCCCACATAAGGGCAGGTTAGATACCAAGAACCTGGGAGAACTTACTGCAAACACACTTCTTTTCCTGTAGTACTATTTTCTCACTGTCTTCCAGGTGGGTTCTCACAGCTGTTCTCTGTCCCTACCTCCTGGCCGAGCCCTTATGTCCTTTCATCTGGGCACTTTCAGTGATATTACAACTGGTCTTTCTGTCTTCAGCTTTTTCCCTCTTTAATTCATTCCCCTTAAGAGTGACTTCCTTACCTAAAAATTGTTAACAGCTCTCCACTGCCCAAACAAGAAAGTTTGAGGCCCATCTTAGTCTAGATCTAACCTCTTTTTCTATCACTTTCTCCATGAACCCTATTCCTTGGCTTCACTCTTTCCTTCACACACCATGTATGGGGTTGGCCAAAAAGTCCAATCAGTTTTTTTCCATAAAATAAAGGACACATTTTTTATTTTCACCAATAACTTAACTGATGTAGACATTTTGAATATGTCAGCTATCTCCAGCTATTGGCTTCTAGTGGGTAGAGGCCGGAGGTGCTGCTAAACATCTTCCAATGCATAAGATAGCCCCATAGCAAAGAATTATAGCAAAGTATTGGGTTGGCCAAAATGTCAATAGTACCAAGAAACTTTGCAAACCACTTTTGACATGGTCAATCAGTCATAGCACCTTGTCCATGCACTGTACAAATCTTTCATTGCATTTCAGTTGCATTTCTACCTTTCTTGAAATAATAAAGCATAATACCAATATGTGCAACTGAAAATGTTGTGTATCTTCTCCCATCCTCAATATTAAAATTACTGCACAAAAATTCACCAATTTTGATAAGTTTTTTAGAAATGAATGCTGATATGACAGCTGTCACAATTCAACCTGCCAAAATTGTTTTGAATGAGATTAAAGACAACTAAGCACTACTAAAGCCATCCTATGGAAAAAACTAAAAGGACTTTTTGGCCAACCCAATACCTGAGTGCCTTCACTCTGCTGCATGTGCTACCCTCTCTGCCTAGAAATCCTTCCCCTGTTTTTTTTATTGGTAACTTAGAATGTAAAGTATTTTATTTTTAAACTTCTAAATTTGAAGACAAATGGCCTACATTAAATAATATAGTTTCCCAAAGATGAACGTGCTCGTTGGGAACTCAGTTTTTCTGCTTGAATTACGAAGACAGCTTTCGGAAACTCCTGGGCAGGAGCACTGCTGTTTCCATGATCTGTGATTAGATGAACTGATCGATCTCAGTTGGTAACATCTGTTTTTTACCCCTGTTGGTAAGAGTTTTAAAAATTTTAGAACAGATGCATTTTTTTCTAGTCTTACACTGACAATTTCATTCCAAATGTTTCCTGAAAGACATATATCATATACAGGAAACCCATCTTCATTCTTCTCATTTTCCTACGCTTCAGAAGTTGGTGTGGACACGTTCACTGTGCTGTGCCCACTCACGAACAAGAAGAAGATTTGACTAGCATTGAGCTGTAAGGGCCTTCTAATTATCTTGATGAGTTCACTCACATTGACAGGAACAGGTACAAGAAACTTGGTTTCATCCAGGACAGAAAGCTGCTTCTCACCCTTGTATAATTATATTGTCACTGGGATTTTAGTCAGATGTTGTTCTCAGATAAGTTGGACATCTACTCTTTGTTCAAAGGTGCAATGCTGCTCGAAGTTCTCCTATGTATGGTGGCATGGTGGAGGAGGTTGGGAAGAGGCGGTGAAGCAGAGGGTCCTGGCAGCTTTAAGGTGGCCACAGACCTGACTGCAGCAACAGCAACTTCCCTTGTCCATTTCTCTATTCTCCATGTGAACAATTTCTTTTAACTCCCTGGGCTCAACTTAGTGCCTTTTACAGTGAAGTCTTCCCAGTCCTCTTCAGGCACATATCTATCCCACTATTGCATCCTTTAACACTCCTCATATCTCTGTATGGCCCTTAATACACAATATTCTTTTTAAAAAAAGATTTTATTTACTTTTAGATGGAAAGAGAGGGAGAAAGGGAGAGAAACATCAATATGTGGTTGCCTCTCACATGTCTCACACTGGGGAACCGGCCCACAAACCAGGCATGTGCCCTGACTGAGAATCAAACCAGTGACCCTTTGCTTTGCAGGCCAGCACTCAATCCATTGAGCCACAGCAGCCAGGGCAATATACAATATTCTAATTATTTATATTTCTGTTACCCTTAGTGACTTGTGCTTTCCTCTAGAGCACTGTTTCCATTGGTTATCTTACACTATTGCTCCTTAGAAGTGTTGATAGAAAATCCCTGTAGATAGGACAATCATAGGGACAAACTATTGTATTAACTATTGTTAGCACACAAATCTGTTATGATGTAGAGGAAGATGATTGTTATAATTAAAATGAGCACCACCATATTACTTCCATCGTCATCACTTCCACCATCAACACTTCCTCCATCACCATCTCTACCATTACTACCTACCTCCACTACCTCCATTGTCAGCACCTCCACCACATCCATGAACTCCACCTCTACCTACTATTACCACTTCCATTATCACTTCCCATTATCACCTCCACCATCATTACCTCCATCATTATTGTCTTCACCACCATTTCTACCACTATTGCCTCTGCTACTTCTACCACCCTACCGATATCACCTCTACCACCTCCACCTTTCCCACTTCCATTATTTACATCACTTTAATCATTCCCACTAGGTCTATCACTTTTATCGTCCCACCCATTAATATTCACAGAGCACTGTCGAGTAGCAGATACTGGGGCAACTTTTATATGCATGATCTCATTTCATCTTTACAATCTAATTAAAGCAGAATGCTATGGCCTGAATGTTTTTGTCCCCCTAACACTCACATGTTGGAATCCTAATGTTAAGGTGATAGTCTTAGAAGGTGGGGCTGGTAGGAGGTGACCAGGTTATGAGAGAAGAGCCATCATGAATGGGATTAGTGCCTTTATAAAACAGGCTCGACAAAGCTCCCTTGCCCCTCTGCCATGTGAAGTTACATGTGAGATTGTTTATCATCCAGGAAGCCATGCCAGACATAGAACTTGAGCATGTGGCCACTCTGACCTCTGACCTCAGGCCACCAGAACTGTGAGAAATAAATTTCTGTTGTTCATAGGCCACTCAGTCTCTGGTATTTTGTTAGAGCAGGCAGGAGGGACTCAGACAGCAGGAAAACTGAGGCCCAGAGAATCACTAACACGGTGTGATTACATAGGTTCAGGGGGAAGTTTGGACTATAATTTGGGGATCTCTGACGTTTGAGTTCTTTATCTCTAGGCAAAATGTCTCCTACATTTTAAATTCCACACATTTTACTTTTGCAGCCCTTCTTTCAGTGCTTTTCACATAGTGAGAATACAATAAATGTTGAAATTCAATACTGGATGCAATAGTCAGTAGCCTGGTAAACATCCAGCTTGCTTACTGAGTGTATGTGTGTTTTGATTAAAATAAGGCACATTATACAATGAACAATTGGTTTTAATATTCCTCATAAAGCCTCTGTCTCAAAAACAGTAACCTGGATTTTAATCTATTTTGCTCCTTGTATTAAATCCAAGGTACTTTATTTCACTTTTGGTTTTAGATAGCAAGGCAAGGCCAAGGGTAATCTTAATTACCATAGAAAATATTATGTCTATGTCTAAAAATGTGATTATAAAAGAGTGGAAGATCAAAAGCAAGGAAGAGTTGGAAAATAATGAGTCCGGTATATATTATGTAATGCCCAGGAAATTGGACACATTTATGTGAAAGGAGTCTATTGCACTTTTGTTTTCACTAAGAACTCTAGTGAGAAAATCTTTTGCAAAGAGCAATGGTATCACTTGCCTTTCTTGACTTTCCAAGCTGCAAGTCATGAACAAAATTTGACATTAGGAGGGCAAATTTGCAGAAGCTTGATCAGAGTACTAGCATTTCAATGGATACTTGGGTTAGTGAATCAGATTTTTTTTATTATTAATAAGATACTGCCATTTACCCCACAATTTCCTGTTTCCTTAATGTCTATTATCTTTGTTCACTTTCATGCCCTCTAGCTGTCTCATCCATCCAGTTCACTTGCACCTCCAGTCTTTCTGGAACCCTTTCTCTCCTGAGCAACTCCTTCCTTCCATACCTCTGCCTTAAGGAAACTGACTTTTCATCATTAATCCTGTTGCCCTGAAGCCAAGCCCTTGCCAGTTTGAGTCCACTTCTCCTCACAGGTCAGCATACATAGAAAAATACATTAATTTGTTGATTAGAAAAGGTACTGATACAGAGAGATCTGATCAGATCACTGGGGAGGAGTAGGATGGGGCTGTAGAAGGAGGTCGCCCAAGGTAAATGGTCTAGAACGGATTGGTTGAGAAGCAGAATGCCTCCAGAGTGCATGGAATTATGGGCCAGAAGGTTTAAAATAAAAAGAGGGCAAAGGCTGGCTCTCAGGCTCTCTTCCTAGAGGATGCCTGGATGATCATACTGCAGCTTCCCGTGTTTCCCAAAGGAGGTAGTTTGGTTGAATTTTGGATGGGAAGGCACTGTGGGCACAGCCTAGGATTGGGCTGGCCCGGCAGAGGGTGGCAGGGTTTATTCTTTGGGTGTTCCAGAGGGGATGGGCTCTGAGGCAGGAGCCTGCCATTCTTCTAAAATTGTGTAGCTTTTGTATCTTATGTTGTTTCAGTTTGAAAACTAACCCTATAGAAATCAGATAAAAATTAACAAGGGGAATGATAGGAGAACTCAGGTGTGAAAGAGTTTAGCCTTAATTGATAGGCTTAAGTGACTAATGCATGTGGAAAGCTGTCATTCCAAAATTGTGTAGTTTTGAGTCAAAACTCCTTTCTTTTAGCACCAAAACTTTGCCTCCAGAATTTTGCCTAGTGGATGGCTGTGGGCAGCAGGGCCCCATTTGCTGTTTGGTAACAGTACCACATTTTCATGACTTGAATTTCAAAATTCATCAGGGTAGCCAGTGAAAAGTCTCTTTCCTACCCATGTTCCCAATCACTGGCTTTGTTTCCCTGAGGCAATCAATGAACGTTCTCAGTTTTCATGTGGATCACCATACTTTTTCATTCCCAGTGCCATTTATCAATCATTTTTCTATTTCACCATCCTACATACTCCTTTGTTTTGAGATTAAGTCCATTTACACCATTTTCTCTGTTGAATCTACTAACTTTTAGAATATTCCTCATCTTCTGCAATGACTTTAGTCCTTGCTTTATTGACCTTTCCATTCTATCCTCTAAGATTTTAGTATTCATGTTTACGACCTCACAAAATATTCTCAAATTTAGTGATCTTTATCTCTAGTCCATTTCCCACTACCAGCCTCATCATACCTCAGACATCAGCATTTCCCAAAACAACTCCACCTCTAAGTGCTTGAAGAATAAAAGTGCTCCTGTGACCACAATCCCTTTTTCTTGTACCTTAATCAACTCTTCTGAGGACTGACTCTCCCATAAGGCCATTGGAGAATTCTAGCATGTCTCTATGTTTCTATTTTACCAACTGAGTAAGCTCTCTGTGGGTTTCAGGTATTGTTCAACCTAACCTGGGCCCTAATTCAACAAGAAAATTCTCTATCCTTTTCACCAACTAACACTTGTATCTATTCTAATATTACTCATTATCTATTTATTTCTGGGGCACATACAAAGATACCTAAGAACCTTCAGTGGTTTCTCAGGGATTCAATCCGGGATTCTCAGCTAAATAGCAAGTGATTTCCATAGTCTGGGGAGGTCATGTTCCCAGTGTTCACTACATGGATCCAGTGTTTCAGGCAAACTCAAGTATGTTCAAACTAGCTCTTGTTTGAACATACCCTGGGTTTTCCCACCCCCAAGCCATTTGACTGAGTCTTCCTTCTGCTTAATATGCTTATGGGTTTATCACTTTTTATCTGTGCCTATTGAGTCCCATAGGCTCTTTAAAATTTCTTTAAAAATTACATTTTATTGACTTCCGGCCAAGATGGAGGTGTAGGTAGACACACTGTGCCTCCTAACACAACCAAAATAAGGACAACAAAAATTTAGAAACAAAATAACAACCAGTACTGACAGAAAATTGAACTGTATGGAAGTCCAACAACCAAGGAGTTAAAGTAGACACATTCGTCCAGACCGGTAGGAGGGACAGAGTCAGGTGGCCCAATAGAGAGGGGTCGTGGCAAAAAAACCCCCCAAAACAAACAAAAAACCCCCAGCAGCTGGTGGATGCCGGGTGCGCAGGTGGTGACTGGTGGACCCTGGCGGGCAAACAAGGCAGCAGCGGGTGGACCCAGAGAGGCAGCTGATTGCGGAAGGCAGCTGATTGCACACGAGGTGGTTTGTGGAACCAGGTGGACCCACCTTCGTGTGTAGATAAACCAGGCAAAACTGGGGAGTGAGAAAGACTGAGTAACCCAGGACTCCATTGCAGGGAAATAAAGCCTCAAAATACTAATTGAAAACACCTGTGGGGGTTTAGGTGCTGGGAGAGACACCCAGCCTCCCAGGAGAGTTCATTGGAGAGACCCATAGGGTCCTAGAACATACACAAACCCACCCACACAGGAATCCACAACAGAAAGGCCCAGTTTGCTTGGGGGAAGTGGCGGAAGGGACTGAAATCCAGCAGAGAATGGAGCAAGCACCATTGTTCCCTCTCAGACCCCTACCCCACATACAGCATCACAACCTAGTGACTGGGTTGTCCCACCCAGGTGAACACCTGAGGCTCTGCCCTCACTACATAACTGGCACGTCAAGACAAAACAAAATGGCTCAAATGAAAGAATAGATCAAAGCTCTAGAAAAAATACAACTAAGTGATGAAGATGCTCTGGTGATCAGGATGGTCACAGAACTGGTTGAATTTGGTTGCAGATTAGATAAAAAAATGAAGGCTATGCTAAGTGAAATAAAGGAAAATATAAAGGGAACCAATAGTGATGGGAAAGAAACTGGGACTCAGATCCATGGAGTGGACCAGAAGGAAGAAAGAAACAATCAAACAGAAAAGAATGAAGAAATAAGAATTCAAAAACATGACGAGAGGCTTAGGAGCCTCTAGGACATCTTTAAATGTTCCAACATCCAAATTATAGGGGTACCAGAAGGGGAAGAGGAAGAGCAACAAGAGGAAAAGTTATTTGAACAAATAATAAAGGAGAACTTCCCCAATTTGGCAAAGGAAATAGACTTCCAGGAAGTCCAGGAAGCTCAGAGAGTCCCAAAGAAGTTGGACCCAAGGAGGAACACACCAAGGCACATCATAATTACATTACCCAAGGTTAAAATGAAGGAGAGAATTCTAGGAGGAGCAAGAGATAAGGGAACATTCACCTACAAAGGAGTTCCCATCAGACTGTCAGCTGGTTTCTCAAAAGAGACCTTGCAGGCAAGAAGGGGCCGGAGAGAAGTATTCCAAGTCATGAAAGGCAAGGACCTACATCCAAGATTGCTCTATCCAGCAAAGCTTTCATTTAGAATGGAAGGGCAAACAAAATGCTTCTCAGAAAAGGTCAAGTTAAAGGAGTTCATCATCATTAAGTTCTTATTATATGAAATGTTAAAGGGACTTATCTAAGGAAAAGAAGATAAAAAACATGTACAGTCAAATAACAGCAAACTCACAATTATTAACCACACCAAAAACAAAAGCGAAAACAAACTAAGTAAACAACTAGAACAGGAATGTAACCACAGAAATGGAGATCACATGGAGGGTTAGGAACAGGGGAGTGGGAAGAGGAGAGAGGGGGAAAAGGTATAGAGAATAAGTAGCATAGATGGTAGGTAGACAATAGGCAGGAGGGTAAGAATAGTATGGGAAATGTAGAAGCTAAATAATAAGTATGACACATGGACATGAACTAAAGGGGGGAATGTGGGTGGGAGAGGATGTACAGAGTGGAGGGGAGTGAAGGGGGAACAATGGGACAACTGTAATAGCATAATCAATAAAATGTAATTTTCAATATATTTTACAACTGTAATATGTATTACAGTTGCCCCAATTTTACCCCTTTGCCCCCTATCCACAGAGCGCAACCCAATCTCTCAGGCAATACCCCCACCATTGCTCATGTCTATAGGTCAAGCATATAAATTCTGTGGCTACTCTAATCCCTATGCTATACTTTATATCCCCATGACAATTCTGTAACGACCAAACTGTACCTCTTAATCTTTTTACTTGTTTTGCCCATTTCCCCATTCCCCTCCCATCTGACAACCACCAAACCATTCTCTATATCTATGATTCTGTTTGTGTTCTGCTGGTTTCTTTATTTTGTTTTTTAGATTCAGTTGTTGATAGATACTGTATTTATTGCCATATTATTGTTCATATTTTTGTTCTACTTCTTACAGAAGGCCCTTTAACAGTTTATATAATAATGATTTGGTGGTGATGAACTCCTTTAGTTTTTCTTGTCTGGGAAGCTCTTTATCTGCCTTCGGATTCTAAATAACAGCTTTGCTGAATAGAGTAATCTTGGTTGTAGGTCCTTACTTTTCATCACTTTGGATATTTCTTACCAATCTTTTCTAGACAAGTTTCTTTTGAGAAATCAGCTGACAGTCTTACAGGGCTCCCTTGTAGATAACTAACTGTTTTCCTCTTGCTGCTTTTAAGATTATGTCTTTTTCTTTAACCTTTGGCATTTTAATTATAATGTGTCTTGGAGTGGGCCTCTTCGCATCCACCTCATTTGGGAATCTCTGTGCTTCCTGGAATCATATGTCTATTTCCTTCACCAAGTGAAGTACATGCTGTACTTAGTTTTTGTTCCTTACATTCCAAATTGCTCATGTGACTCTCAGCTTCATCCACTGTACTGTAATTTCTTATAAATTGTTTTTTATTTTAATTAATGTTTCCTTAGTTTCTGGCCAGATCTCCTTTTGCTGTTGAGTTTCTCACTAAGTTCCTTGAGTCTCCTTATAGCCAGTGTTTTGAACTCTGCATCTAGTAGCTTGATTGTCTCCATTTTGTTTAGTTCCTTTTCTGGAGTTTTGCTCTGTTTTTTATTTGGGATGTGTTTTTTGGCCCCTCATTTTGCAACCTCCCTGTGTTTGTTTCAGTGTATTATGTAGAGCTTCTACTTCTCCCAGGCTTGGTAGAGCAGCCTTATATAGTAGGTGTCCTGTAGGGTCCAGTTGCACAGCCTCCCCTATTGCTCAAGACGGGTACTCAAGGCACACCCACTGTGTGGTCTGTGTACACTCTCCTGTTGTAGTTGAGCCTTGATTGCTGTTGGTGTATCAGTGGGAGGGATTACCCCCAGGCTGATTGGCTGCAAGGACTGGTTGTGACCACCATGAAAGATCAGCTGTGCAGGGGCCCACCACACAGAGCAAGGCTTACTTCAGTGGGGCTCTTGTACCCACTGAGCCTGACCCTTGAGTGTGCTGCTTATAAAGGTGAATGGGTGGTGCTTTGATGTTATCTGGAGCTGTCTACTGGGTATGCAGGCTCTAGGGCCTCCTGGGAGGTACAGGTCAAGGCCATCTGCTGCTTATGTTCTGCCTGGTGCTTCCCAGCATGGGCTACAAAGTAATCTACAGATGGCTGTTACTTGTGCTGGGTTTGGTGGTGCCCAGGAGAGGTCAAACTTCAGACCAAGGCCAGCTGCTGCTAGTGCTGGGCTGGGGCCACTGAAAGGTATGGAGCTTGCCAAGGTCAGATGTTGCTTGTTTAAGAGATGTTAATAAAGCCTGAAGCATGAGCCAAGATGGGCTATTTGTATGGAAAAGAAACTGGAAACATTTTGGGTGGGCCCAAAAGTTGGGTGTGGTGGGGGTCTCAGATAATTACCAGGGCAGGGTCAACAGTGATAGCCAGGTTGATAGAGATTCAGATATAATGCCCACATGCCCACTTTGTCAGGGGAGGGCTCAGTAAAAGAACAATGGCTTCTGCCAGCACTTCTGTCTAGAAGAAAGTTGCTCCTCCAGCTTTCACCCTAATGCCACAGATTTAGTTCCTTCTCATATTTCAATATGCACCTGATGCTTTTCTAGCTGTTGTCTCAGTGCTGGACATGAGAGGCAGTGAATCTGAGGAAGTCTGCATGAGGGCCCTTTACAAGGAACTGCTTGGGACTCCAGGAGCCCTCTGTTTCCCTCAGCCCCATTCCCCATTGGGAATAACAGCCAGAAGTTATGGGGATTACTTTTTCTGCACTGGAACCCTGGGCTGGGGGCCTGACATGGGGCTGGGACCCCTTGCTCCTCACAGGGTACCTTTGCAAGCCAAGATATCCCTTTTAGTTTTTATCTGCCACACATGAATGTGGGACCATCCAGCCCCTTCTGTGTCTCTGCCCCTCCTACCAGTCTCTATGTGGCTTCTTCTTTATATCTTCAGTTGTAGCACTTCCATTCACGTAGATTTCAGGCAGTTCTGGATGATGGTTGTTCTGTGGTTTAGTTGTAATTTTGATGTGTGTTGTGGGACGATGTGAGTATAGCATTTACCTACACCTCCATCTAGTCTGTAAGCCATTATAGAAGACTTAAAATTGGATTTTTCTCCTCTAGTTGTCTTAGAAACTGCTCTTTTATACCTAAATATAGAACAAAACTCTAGCAAATGAAAGTGTAAGCAATTTCTTCTATACATCACAATGTGCAGGATATTTGCATGACAAATGCGTGTGGGATGTGTCCTGTATTTCTCTGTGTTGGGGGTAATCCCCAGCTCACAAAAGAGGTCAGTGAGCAAGGACAGCTGTGACCATCACTGGTGGTCCATGCTTAAGTTGTGATTATTGTGTTATTGACCAACAAGGCCCCTGTGTCTTTGCCACAAATGCCATTTTCTCATTTCCCCCTAGGAAATTTTTCCATTTTCACAGAAGCTCTTGTTGACCTTCATTCTCTTATAATTATTCCTTAATTCTGTTCTAGTTGGCCCTCCTAACATAATAAAGAATGAGATCTCTGTAACCATAAAAGGGTTTGTGTGACAACATTATCGTTCCTTTTGTTGTGAAAATTAACATCAACTTTTACTTCTAGAGAAACATAGCTCTGGATTGATACAATTGACCCTGAGTCTCACAGGGAACAAAGCACAAATACAAGGAAAGAGCGTGATACTACTGTCTAGAGTTTTTAACCACTCCCCACAGTTTGGTCACCCTGTGCTCAGCCCCTCACCAGTCACTAGCGGACACATGTGCAGCACACATTACAGAGTTTGTGGGAGACTCACTGTGGCCTGCGAGCTCTCTGCTGACTTGGCTCTTTAAGAAGGCCAATAGGGACATGAGTTGTTGTTATGGTTTTCTGACTTCTGTTAGGTTGTGGAGATATTTCCCAAGGGAATAGTATAAAGTGTGAATAATTTCCCAAAAAGAATAGCACAGCAGTTCCTTCCAGGCGATCTTGGTTAAGGTTTGTGGCTTTCATGTCTCTAGTTGATGGTGAATATTCTTGTCCTGTGATGGCGTCAAGTCAGTAGCATGACAAGTCAGACTGGCTAAAAATCCCAATTTGTTATCTCCATATGATTTCTAAAGCAAAATAGCCACAAAACCAACCAAAATGATCACTCTACGCTGCTTAGGGTTAAATGAAGAAAATAACAAAATGTTCATTGACTCTGCCTCCACACCTATCCCAGATGTCCAGATATGTGGGGGTATAGAGAGAATGGACAGTGGTAACATCACAGGCTTGAGGGCAGAAGAAAATACTGCAGGTTGGAATTGATCATAGAGTCTAAATTTTCTGAGGAAGCCCTGATTTTAAATATTCTATCCTGTTGTAAGATGTGTTCTGTTGCTTCATCCTCAAAACTTAGTCATAAAAAATGTAGGGGAAAAAGACTGTTTTTACCCATGGTAGCGTTCTCTACACACAAATGCTATCATTCACATACTTGGAACTAGGACAAAGGGAGAATGTCTCTGTTGAACCTGTGCTACCTGGCCTGGTTTCTGTAATCATGCTGAAAGGTGAGCAGAGCAAGCTAAGAAGGCTAGTCCCAAAGGGATGGGACCAAGTCTGGAGTCACAACTGATCTGGTGAGATGTGAGTAAGTGTGGGGTTTGGCTGTCTTGGTGAAAGCAGAGAGGTTGATTTCAACTCAGTTTATAGGCACAAACATGGAGTCTGCCCAGGATTCAAGTCAATCACTGCTTCCATGGCCAGAGCAGGGAAATATGAATAGGCATCATTCTAGAGAAATTGCAAGAGGTTTACATGGACTGGAAAACAACACTATCTTCTCATTTTTCAGTCATTTTTTTAGGGTTAGAGATGACATTTTGGAAGAATTAACAAAGGGCATTTATAACAATGATTTTTTTCCTGTTTCTTTCTTTCTTTTGTTTCCACCCCAGCTCCCAACTGCAGTTCCCCACTACCACAAATAATGCAGTTGTGTTTCTGACACTTGGGGAAATTGCAGGGGTCAGCACACCTGGAGTGCAGTGAGTGAGCCTTGCTCTGGGGAAACTACCTTCAGGATCATGGTTATCTCCTCTGCCAGGTCAGTTTTCACAGTAATTTGTGACCAGGAGTATCCATAAAAAAGAATGTCTCTTGCCAGGATCTTCAGAGGAAAGCTATGCTTCCAGTTCCACAGACTGACAACTATTCACTGTGTGATGCTAATAAAAATGTGAGGCATTTTAAAACTCAAGGGTATTTTTTTAATAGCCATCTTCAAAGAACTCTGATTTCTAGTTATCTTATATGATAGATGATAATGACTAAATAAAATGCTTATCTGTCTTCACCAAATGGCATATAAAATATTTATACAAATTGATATTGCTGGATAAATTACAGATTCCCTATACTTGGGTTCATATTTATTTCCTTTTCTCTGCAAAAAGCCAGTATGTTATTACTAGGAGACTATTATATTTTGGAAAAAGCTCTAGATAAAGTCCAAGACCACATGACCAATTTTTAGTTATATAATAAAGAACATAAATGAGAAAAGGAATTAGGCCCAATTCTCTCCAAGTTTCTAAGTTTTCTAAAGATGCTATTAACTTATGAATCAAAGGGCATAGATTTGAGTCCTGACACTTCTCTAAAAAGATGTTTGACTATTGTTAAGTTAATTTGATCTTTGTTGCCTAATCTGTAATGAGACAGCTACTCTGGATGAAGTAAGTCTCTTCTAGCTGTAATTCTGATTCTGACTCTGGGGACTGGGGCCGTGTGTAGGCACAGGACTTCTTACTGGGTTCTAGGGAACACTCTACAATATGGAACTCCTAGGTGCTTTCTCCATCACTCGAATGTTGTTGGATTGATTATTGTGTCCAAAGCTTTAAAAAAATACGTTGAATGTGTATTTTTTATTGAGTACTCTAACTGATAAAATATGGGGAAGATGCTGAAATCAAGTGAGAAAAGGCCAAATATATAAAAATATCAAGAGATCAATTTAGTTTCTCTTTATAATAAACAACCCAAACTAAAAATAACAATATATAAGCAAGAACTGTTCTGATAGAACCCTATAAAAAGAAATAGCTTTATTGCAACTCAGTCTGAGGTTTTATAGAGAAAAGATTAGACTTGGAAAGCCTCCAAATCTGTTAAAAGAGAAACATTTTTTTCATCTCTATTTGGGATGATAAATGATGCATTTCAGTTCTAGAGGCCCAGCTAAACACCAAAGATGAAATAATGAGTGTATAAATGGCTAGAAATAAACATAGCTGCAGCTTTCTCCATATGAGGAATTTCCCTAATAATGAAGAGCAGACAAAGGATTATCATCACAGAGAGGAAATGAGGCTTTAAGCAAATAATTAAGGAGTACTAAATCATCTCAGAGAATACTCATAAGACTGTAAAAGATAAACACTGTTTGCCATATTGTTGAGAAATGATGGTAAGAAAAAGTGAATGAAATAAAATTAGTATCTGGGCGGGTGTGTGGTATTGTGGTCTCTTACTAGGTGCAAGGTTTTTGGCAAATTATTTATTCTTCAAGATTCTTAATTTTTTTCCCTTGTAAAATGGGACAAGCAATACTCTCAGGGGCGTGACAGGATTAAATGAGGTCACAGATGTAACCTCATAGAAATGTTTCTGAAACTTAAAAGGGGTCAATACTTGGTGCCTATTATTATTTAAGAATAGAAACAGCAGTGTTTGATGCAGTCGGTCAAACCCAGCTGGTCAAATAACGGTATTTTATTATTGACCTGAAAGATGTTCCCCACAAGAGGTGACAGCTTGTAAAATATCACATGTAAACACTATGATCCAATCAGACATTTCCATAATTTTCTTAAAGTTGGGACTCGTCCACTCTCATTGCATGAATCAGTTTCTCTTTCTCAATCAGACCAGTTGAAAAGTAATTCACCCACAATTCTATGACATGCTACAGTCATTAATCATCTATGAAAACTGAGGAAGGAAAAATATTAGGGCGCTGGGGCACCCCCATCAGGGCAGTTGGAGGCCTGGTCTGAGAGACACTAGGCAGAGCCTGGGGAAAGAGTCTTTCACTTGCCAAGAAAAAATGCTGAGATTCTGATGAAAGAGGAAAATAAATCAGAGGTAATTGTTCTAGAAAATCATGATTTCTGATACAACCAAGTGCTTAAACCACACCAGCATGTACAGGGTCATCATTAGCTGGTAGCACTGCAAACAATATTATAAGAGAAAGCAGCATAGCTTGCTAAGCTCTCTGATAAAGTCAAGCAAGGATTTGCAGATGGTGAAAAATGTCTAAGGATTATTTGAATGAGGAAGCTGTAAACACAGATTACTCCTGGGTTTTTCCTTTTGGTTCCAATACTTTAACATTTGTCATTACTTAAAAAGAACTTTTTTTTCCACTAAGCATTGAAAATAAGAATCCTGAGCATTGTTAACAAGCCTGCATAGTCTGATAAATAATAGCTGATCCTTCTCACTCCTCGATGTAATTATAATTTAACAAAAATGTTCTTTTGTGAAGAAGTGGATTTAAGTGTGAGGCACTATGAGCAACCAAAAGAGAGAAACATGAAAAAGAACAAGGTGTATTTTTCTAGCACTGAGTGTCTCCTAGTGCAAATCCAAAAGTGCTCCCCTTTAGATTCTCATTGTAAGAGAACAATAAACCTAGAAACTGAGGGGGTCTTCATAGCATACAAAATAATTGGTATTCAGTATGGAATGGTGTAGTAGCAAGGCTTACCAAGGCAATGCTGCATGAAGTCATTCTTGCAAACCTGACAATTGTGGTCAAGTGTGACTGGAATCCCTGACAGAACAGTAAGTAAGGATGGAGAAAGATTGGTTACGCAAGTATTGTTTTGAGAACTGTAGCAGAGCACACTGTCCATGGTATTAGCAGCACCATTTAAAGTCTATATTGGTTATGATAATGACAAATATTGCATGTTTGATTCAGCTCTCTGATATTAATATTCCCTTATATTAATGCTGTGGAGAGCAATGGAGGCTTTATATAAAGGTGTTTCTTTCCTGCAATTTTTCTTTTGCCCTACAGGCCTTCATCATGGGAAGAGACTTCAACTGCCTCAGGAAGAGAAGAGTTCCAGCTTAAACCAAAGAAATCATTGGTCATATTCTAAGTAGCCTTGACCAGCCATTGCTGGCTTTGAAGACGAACGAAGCGGCCACAAGCCAAGGAATGTGTGCAGCCTCTAGGAGCCAAAAAAACAAAATAGATTCTTCCTTAGAGCCTCTGGAAGCAATGTAGTAGCCCTGTCAACAGGATTTTAGCCAAGGGAGGCCCATGCTATAATTCTAATCTCCCAGGACTCTAAGATAATAAATTCATGTTGCTTTAAGTCACCAATTTTGTGATGATTTATTATAGTATCAATAAGAAACTGATACTGGCATCCTCTCTCAAATCTTTGTTTTCAGTGCCATTTCATGTACTTCAGCTGATAGGTGCACCATTAGAAGAGTTTTCTGATTACATTATCTGGTTTTCACTGACTTAGTTTTCATAAAACAGAAAGATAGTTTTAAAAATTAAAGATAATAGGCCCTGGCTGGTATAGCTCAGTGGACTGAGCATGGGCCTGCAAACCAAAAGGTTGCTGGTTCGATTTTCAGTCAGGGCACATGCCTGAGTTGTGGGCCAGGTCCCCAGTAGGGGGCACATGAGAGGCAACCACACATTGATGTTTCTCTCCCCCTCTTTCTCCTTCCCTTTCCCTCTCTCTCAAAACAAATAAATAAAATCTTAAAAAAAATTACAGATAATACTAATGTGAGCATATGTAAACAACAAAATAGAAAAGTTGAGTTGCTTTGCTATATAGCTCTTTGTTAATCACTTTATAAGTTAAACATGATGGTGAGATGATGATTTTATCAAATCTGATAAGAAATTGGCCCCCAAATTTAGAATTATCAAAACTATGAATAACATTTACTCTTGAATATGTGGAACCAAGCTCTAAATAGATCAAGCTTTGATAATATTAACTAGTGATATAAAGTCACCACAATGGAAAAGTGCTTTTAGAAATACTGAAAGTATTGAATGTGTTGCTGGCAATAAAAAATTTACTTGGAGAAAATATTTTCCAAGAAAAAACTGGAAACTCAATGTAAAAAATAATACACAAAACAAATGTTATTCTAGGAAGTGAAGTACATATGATGATTATAAAACTGACTGAAGAAGCCTTGGCTGGTGTGACTCTGTAGATTGGGTGCTGGTCTGCGACCCAAAAGGTCACTGCTTTGATTCCTGGTCAGGTCACATGTCTGGGTTTCTGCCCAGGTCCCCAGTTGGGCGCATGCAGGAAGCAACTGGCCTATGTTTCTCTCCCTCTCTTTCTCCCTTCCTTCCATCTCACCAAAAATAAATAAAATCTTCAAAAAAATTTTTTTTAAATGAACAAAACCCTCCCCACACAAATTGAACAACCTGTATTATTGAAGAGCAATTCTGAACAAGTAGCAGCTTTCTAATAAGGTAATTATCCCAAACCTCAAAGACTGATTTAAAATTTAATAACATTGTAAGACAATTATTTTTCCGTCTAAAATGTATGTACTTATGGATAATGGTTATCAACTCTAAATTTCTTGATTCACATGAAAGAATCTGTGTGACTTAAAATCAGACGGAGGAATAAGATGCAAAGTAGAAATCCAGCACTGTGAAGGAAGCAGAGAGAAGCTGACCTGGGAAATAGAATGGGACATCCTGGTGACTTAAGGGAAAGATCAATGTAATTCTGAAAAATCCTAAACAAAAGAAAAATGTGAAATACCTGTTTGTATGAGGTTACCACAATGTCTTAAACTATAGAATGTTACTGTTGATAATAATTACTTTATTACCTTTAGTTTAAGGTATTATATTCTAGGTATGTAAAAAAAAAAGACAACACAAAACTAAAATAAGAAAAATTTTTCCTACTTAAAGATGACAAAAGGCTAAGAAGCTGAGGAATGGGTTAAGGGGTAATCTGGGATGGCTGGGAAACATCTGGCGGTGTCTGCCCTCCCATCTCCTCCCCCCGTGGATTCCTGACATGTTTGCACGAACCTCATGTATACGGGAGATTGTGGCTTCTTTCATCCGGCCTCCTTTATGGTCGTCAGAACCCTCAAAGCAAGTATTTATGAGAAACAGATTTGATGATGAAATGGTACAATTGAGAACCCTGAAATTAGCTTACTCATAACCAGCACACCTTTAGTAAGCCTCCACTTTGCTCCAGTTTTGTGTCTTCCCTAAGATATATACATCAGGTTCATGCATGTATCTGTCTCTCTAGAAAGGTTTTAAGGTCCTACTCCTGTATCCTGTCTCCTTGTAACACATGTTTTTGCAGAACAAAGCTCTGAACAAATGCTTACTAAATTAAAAACAAATTTTTGGAGAATATTCTTTGTATTATTATTGTATTATTTGCAAAGCAGGATCAGCGATTTCTAGCAGAATTTAAGTTCATTTATGTACCTGCTTGTAAATGCTCCAAACTGTTCCCAGATCTTAGACTATAACTGATACCTTCATATGACAAATCTTTTCATCAGCTAGAACAATAATGTTAGAAACCCAGCTGTCAAATAAGCTGTATTCTCCATTTGACCTTTAATGGATTTCAGAAACGTAATTTTAGATTTCTCATCAGCCAGGGTCAGGTTGCCCTCATTTTTGTGATACTCTGAAGGTCTGAAAAATAATCTCTGTCCTTGTGTATATTAGACAACATGTATCATGTATCCTTTTTCTAGTGGATCTATCATTTCCTCCCTCTAAACATCATCATGAAAAAGAGAAGGTAATTAACTATTTCAATGGTATGCTGGTACATGTTAAGGAGTGGTACCCACCTCAGCAAACCAAAATATGGGTGATGGATATAAAGTTACAGTTTCCTGTGTCTAGTATTTGGACCTATACAAATACACCCAGGTCAATGTGCCAGAGCCATTCACTTTTTCTTAAATTGTAAGCTTTGGAAGACTGGTCCTAAGAGATACAAAAATATGTTTTGAGATAAAAAAAGATTTTGTGTTTAGAGCAATTTGGAAAATTCTGGATTAATGAGAATTAAAGAGATTTCTTTACTGTACGGTTTCTTAGGTAACGAGATTGCAATTTCCTTAGAGGTTTACATCTGAGATATACTCAAATATACAGTGGTACCTCGGTACTTGTTAATTCATTCTGAAACTCGTGACAAGTACTGAAACTGATGAGTACCCAACGAATTTTTCAATCAACAAATGATGAAGCATTTTCACTTGCGGGGCGGCATGGTGACTCATGCAAGTTCTAGCAAGTGTGACAAGTCTCGAGCAAGCGCCGAGTGCTGAAACACTTTTTTCTCATCAAAATGCAATGAGTACAGGGTATGACAAGTTCTGAAGCTGACAAGTACTGAGGTATGACTGTATTTCAACAGGTGAGATATATATATTTTTTGTTAGTTTTTTTCTAGAGTACCTCATGAAATCCTGGAATATAGTTGGAGAAATGCTGACAGAAGTCCCCACTCCCCTTGTTTTTGTGAAATTCCTAAGCATTGTTAAAAATATCTAAGCTCTAGGGTTATTTATGGTATCCTGAGGGCTGAGTCAGGGTTTGAGTGTGCAATATTGAGGAAGAAAATAGTGACTTGACCGTGGTTTAGCTCTTGGAGAAACCTTTGGGGATTCCAAAGTGACTTGGGGACATTTTTTAACTTTTATTGAATTTATTGGGGTGATATTATTTAATACAATTATGTAGGTTTTAAGTGTGTAATTCTATAATATGTCATCTATGTATTGTATTGTGTGTTCACCATCAAAGGTCAAGTCTCCTTCTGCTACCATTTATTCCTCCTGACTTGGGGACTTTGATTCTGAAGCACCATGTCTTTGCATGGCCAGGAATGACTGGCTAGTCCCAGGGTCTTTGAGGTGTGTTATGGGATGAAGTGATTGAAGTGCCCAGAGAAAGCGTAGGCTGATAGAAGCACGTTAGAGAAGAAGGAAGTTTTAAGAAGAAATGAGGAAAGGAAGTGATTGATCTCTTAGTTTCCTCATTCTTCTTTGACTATTTATTTCTATGGGAATTTCCTTATAATGTCTATTCTTTTTTAGTTTTCACATAGTTTTTCCCTTCAAGTCTCCTGATTTATTAGGTTTTTGATCCCCAACAACAGAATTAGGCTCCACATCTCATGTTATTATTCACTGAGACCAAGACTTATGGTTCATATTACTTAGGGTAGCTGGCTTCTAATAATGTGAGGAAGAAGCAAACATAACTTAGGAAATAAGACAATATCTGCCTGCTATACAAAACAGGATTTGGTAGAGATCAAAGGCACATATGAGGGTCTGGTTTAGTAGGAAACTTCAAAAGCACCCACATAAAGACCATTCCTGATAAAGGCAGCTTCCTTTTATATTTGGGCCAGATGATTTCCATAGTTAATAGGCTAATTTGAAAAAACATTAGTCAGATGAACAAAAAATTGCTCAGAAAGGTTAAATTAACATGAGTATAGCTTTGAGCAAGTAAACTTTTATCAAAAATTTTTAAATGTATTGGCCTGTATTTACATTTACTGCTATAAAAACATACCAAATATTGGCCTAAATAATTCTGTAATTCTACCATACAATAATATTTTTTAAAAGGGTTGAGGAATTAATTTAATATTTTACTTTAATACTTTACACAGGGAAAGGTAAGAGAAAATCCTGAAAATGACAAGATGATGGCCCATATTTTTTTTCCATGTTTTTCTCTATATTTGCTCAAGTCATTTTCTTTCGTTCATCTTAATATATAAGGAGTTACCCTTAGGAGAACTCTGAGAAATGTACTGATAAGTTAATATATCATCAGAATAATATCAAAGGAAACAAATTGCTGGCTGCTCATAGGCCTCCTCCAGTAATGCAATACAGTTCAAGATGAAAGGTTAAGTGCCTCTTGCAAAAGGAGAGAAGCAATCATTTTCATCATGTGTATTTTTTGGAGTGTTTTTTATTGCTAATACAAAACAAAATGAATCCCCCCTAAAAATTAATAATTGTGTATGGACATCCAAAGCACATTGTAAGAGTCAATTATAAAGTTCGAGTGATCTCCAGCGTTCAAAGGCAATTTTATCATTTTAATTAGCAGTTTATTCCTTTACTGGACATCAGAGTATCTTGTAACTATGTACTCTATGGCCCACCCTCACTCTCAATTTACAGTGGATTAGACAGGCATTAGCTCTCCAAGGTCGCTCAATACCTTTCCCGTTTATTTACACTGGCAGTGGTTCAAGCCCTGGGAAGGCAACCTCTTTTGACAAGTGAGGGTCAGATGCACAGGTCTGGCAGAGATCTGCATATGGCAGCTGTTTGCTAACTATTCAGCACTTAAAGCTTCAAAGTGCTCTCCTGTTATTGGGTTGTCCTGCTACGCTCATGAGGGAATGAACATTAGCTCTGAATTACTGTCAGCAACCAACCTTCTTTATTAACTTTTCTCCTCTGTTAGGAAATCAAGAAGCTGTGTCCCTGGAAATTCAACCAGATTCTCCAGGGTTCCAGAACTAGCCAATGAGGCAGGCCTGCTGGTGAAGTGGAGCTAGGATCTAGGTTACTAATTCTGGACTTGCTCATGTTCATGAAAGCCAGGCAGCATTGCCATCATAAGCCAGCACCCTGGTCACTATTAAAGATCTTCAACTCTTTGCTTAAGGCATTCTGGGTTTCTCAATAGACAAGCCATTGCATTGCTAATTTCTAGGAGCAAACATGAGGCAAAACATGTTTTCTAACACTTGATTTTTCTTTTTTCTACATACACTAATCTGTATGTTGAAGAAATGCAAAATATTTAATTATACTCTGCCCAGGCATAAATTTGTCAGAAAACCTGTTTAATATGGAGGTAATTGCTGCATAGATGTATATCAGATTTGTGGTGTGGCTTCTTGCTGAATATGATTAGATAAAGAAAAAAGGGAAAGTCAGATGTCCATAATAATTGATTCAGCACAACTTAAGATTATGACTATGATTATATTCAGGGCCATGACTCCTCTGTAGTTTCACAGTCAAAGTCAGAGTGTCCCAGTCAATTAAAATGGAAGTATTTTCCTCCAATGAAAGTTTATTTATTTGAAAAAGACAAAAGGGATTGCATGTTGGGTGAGGAGGTAGCTAGGGGGCCCATTTCACCTTGGCATCTCTATTGCTGAGGGTTCAAGTGCTGGTACCGCTTGTGTTAGCAGCTGAAGAAGGCTGACGGTGGCTTTCTAGGTGTACAAACTGTCTGATCTTATCAGAGGAGCAAAATACCATGTGAAGCAGGGAGAAATAACCAACTTGGCCGCATGGATCTCCAGGGTGATGGCATTCTTCCATGTGTAATGTCGCTGTGTGATGCTCTGGTTAATGGTGAGAAGGTATGACAGGGGTCCTGTGTTGGAGCCTCCTGAAGCAGTCACACCCTCCCTGGAAATCAGTGAGGGCTCTGGTTTTTACAGAATGTTTGCATCATAATATGGGCTAAAGAGGATGACAGTGCTGTAAACTCAAAGAAGATCATAGGGCAAGGTGGAAGGAGGGTTCTAAACATTTGATGAATTCTGTGCCAGCTGGTTGAGCTCAGGCCAGCAAGGGGCAGGAAGTTGGAGCACTGTGGCTGGCCACCAAGGCCTGGAGTAGGGAAGAGGCTAGTGTGGAGAAGCTCTGGGGGACTGAGTCCAAGGGGAAGTTTGGACTTTGGGTGATGAAGAAGACAAAACATTCCATCTGAACCTGTGCTGACATATTATGGGCCCAGGGTGCAGTATGATCTCAAAAATCATGGAGGAGTCATGGGATGGGCCGTGTGTGACACAGAGAGCTGCAGAGAGTTCCTGCAAGTGACTGTTTAAGATTATTTATTTACTTATTTAAAAAATATTTTATGTATTTCTATTTTTGGAGAGAGGGGAAGGGAAGGAGAAAGAGAGGGAGAGAAACATCAGTGTGTGAGAGATATCGGTTGCCTCTCATAAGGCCCTCAACCGGTGACCTGGCTTGCAACCCAGGCATGTGCCCTGACTGAGAATCGAACCGGCGACCCTTTCATTCACAGGCCTGCGCTCAATCCACTGAGCTACACCAGCCAGGGCTGTTTAAGATTTTAAACGTGTGTCAACTTGCCACAGTAAAGTTGAGATGTATGCATTTATCATTCACTGTGGATGACTACTGGAAGGCCACTTTACATTCTAAAAGAGCAGGGGTGCTTTATGGTGTGCAATTGTGAGTCCTTCACTGGCTTGGACAGGGTTGGGAAAAGTTACTCCATAAGTCAAAGCCAGGGATGCACAAGTTGTCACCCTGTTTGCATTTCCTGTGGGATGTCCACAGAACAGTTCTGGAGAGGCATAGTGGACCCCTAGGGTAGAGCCTGGCAGGGGAATGGACCTTCTGTGCAGAGGTGCCCCCAAGATGCTGGGCTTCTTCCTGAACACTCTCCTGGAGGTGAGAACCAGTGGGGTGAGGCAGGCTGTAGGGTCCTATATGCACCCTGCTAGGGGCAGGTGGTCTCAACAAAGTTGCTGGTGTCTGAGCAAGTTGTGTAGCTGGAAGAATTTAAGCTCCATGGGCAGCAAGAAGGCTCATACCTGGAGTGATACACCTGCTAGATTAGAAAGAGGAAATAACTAAAAAGTCAGTGAAGCCTGTTGGCAGAGCTCCTGCGACTGGTGTTAAGTGGGGCAAGAGAAAAGCAAGAGAAAGCTAAGCAACAGGGTAAGAAGACAGAGGATAAGGATTCAAGTCCTAGAAAAGAGGACAAGATTGGAATTTGGTTTCAGAACTAGACAGGAAAATGTCCTTGCCAGGACAAAAGAAAACAGGGGTCATGTGGACGTCCTAAATTCCTTGAAGGTGGGATCAAACCAAAACTCACCAAGGTGTGGAGCTTGATGGTGCAGGCTGGTCACAAGGCCGTTCAGAGAAAGGAACAATTAGGAAGGAGGATGGGGATCCAGGCACATTATAGAAACCCCTTATTCCAGATTTCAGAATCTTTGAAATGATGTGAAGACTATGGCCAGGATCACCAGAAATAACTGGTCCTTAGGATGGAAGTCTGGAGCTGTCCTGACAAGGAATCGGAGCTCTGTCAGTGAGAGACTGATTCGTGTGCTTGGAGTTCTAGCTTGCTTATTTATTATTTGTTTGTTTGTTTTCTTGCCCAAGGAACTTTTTTCATTGTTTAGAGAGAGGAGGGGAGAGAGAGAGAGAGGGAGAGAGAGAGAGAGAGAGGGAGAGAGAGAGAGGGAGAGAGAGAGGGAAGGAGAGAAACATTAGTGTGGGAAAGAAATATTGTTTGTGTTTTGTATGCTCCCTGACTGGAGGCTGAGCACACAACCCTGGAGGCTGAACACACAACCTGAGTATGCCCCTTGGTTTATGGGACAATGCTCCAACCAACTGGGCCACATGGACAAGGGCTCACATCTACTTTAAATGCTACTGGGCAGGTGTATGTTTATAGTTGGAGAAATTGACAGGAAGGGCAGAAAATATGAGAAATATTATAGAGGACTAGTAAATGAGCCTGGTCATGAACTAGGCAGAGAGAGGAAACAAGAGAAATTGCCAGAATTGCTGTAAGTGTGAGGCACCTGTGGTCCTGCTTTCTGATGAAGAAATGGAAGTGTTAGGAAGGCCTGTATTCAAAGAATGAGTAGCTATTTTTCATTTGTTTTCTTTTAGAAGATGGGGGGATACTCAAAAGTTCACTAGATATGGATAAATTCCCTGTTTTCTTGAAATGTTTTCTCTGTAACAATTTCATGGAACGCATTTCAGCTAGTTTTCATTCTGTCCCCTGTGAGCGCACCTCGGCAGCCGCCAGAGGGAGACTTTACCCGCCAGCTTTTCAGGAGAATTTCCTTGGGGATTAATGTGCCCTGCATTACACAAGTTTCTCCTAAATTTGCCTTCACATGCTGAGCCTCTAATCTTGACAGTTCCCAGAGCAGCAGGCATGGCTTTATCTGGGCAATTATACCATTGGGAACATTAAGATTGCTTTGTAAAACCACAAGCCCCAAAACAGATGCTTTAAAAAATGTAAAAACAAGACAGCAGTGACGGCATTTAGGATCATGACAGCCAAGTCACCTCACTGCATTTGTGAGGAGAAAGCACTGCAAAGAAAGCCCTCTGAGAGGGCGTGTGCTGCATGGGAGCCTGGGGGTGCGCACGAGGGGCTGTGCACAACCAGGCTTCTTTCAGTAGGAGGAGGGGTTGTGCTCCCTGATTAAAGAAAAAATTACATTTCATGACTAAGTGAGACATAGTCATTTTGAAGGTCCAGTGCTAGATACCCTTTCAGTTTTTCCCAAAACAACTTAGAGTTAAATCTCTGTGAGTGTACAGTGGTTCCCTGTTCTTCGGCCTGGTGGTCACTGTGCCACAGGGGTCAGGCCTAGAAGGGAGCACTTTTCATTGGAGCTTTATGCCCTTGTTACTGAGCTGATGTCAGGGATCCTGGCCGGACACATGCAAGTAGATGAAGGAAGAAGACCTCTAGGGTGTATTGATGTCAGGACTCGCAGTCCTTTGGACACTTTTGATAGGAGGCTTGTGCAAAGAAAAAGACATGACTACCTGGAAAAGCAACCAAGGGCAAGGTCAGGATTCATAACACTGTATTTTGGGGTTCCAGAATTAGGTAATAAAGGACAAATGTGGGGATCTTTGGGGAGTTATTTCTGTAGTTCAGTGCACAAAATGCAGTGTGAAAATAAGTTTAATAGACAGAAATAAGAAATTCAGTTTCTTGTTACAGGGAAATGTAGACAAATTGGTAAGGTTATTTTAATTTTTTGAGCCAAACAGACTTTGTGCATGATGATTTCAGCAAACCATCTGCAAGGCTATCTAAAAGAAATCTGAAATAAATGAAGGGGTTATTTCAGTTTATGTTGGGGAAAGAAACATGTTAAACTTTCTTCTCAGAAGACTTGGGGGTGGGGGGGATGCAGTTTTGTTTGCCCTGCACACCTGTTGGACCAGTGTTGTACTGTAGACTACTGCAGCGGGAGTGAACTACTTGTTTGCCTCTTAGATGTATCACACTCCAGCAGTTACAGTGTAATTCTCCATAAGATGCTGTTCTGCCTGAACTATCAGCAAAGGGAGCAGTAGGATCCAGCTTAACCAGGGGCCCCGGGCTTAAACACAATTCTAGATGCATAATACCATTTCATTAGGATGACTGTGTCTCTTAGTGACAATTATTAATAGTATCTTTTTCACTTGCAGTAGTGACCCAGTTTGGATGATAAATTAAATGGCCACCCTACATTTAAACCCAGACCCTGAGCATGCAGGATGATGGGCATGGATGAGACATTCCATCTTCATCCTCAGGAATAGCACCGATCACTGTGTGGGCACAGGCTGCATCCCTGTCCTTCATCCTCCCTGGAAAGTTCACACAGCAACAGCTCCCGGGCAAAGACAGAAGATGATGGAGAACATGATAAAAATTCTCTTACCCAAAGTGCTTGTACATATGAGAACATACCTGGGCTCTGAAAATGTAAGCGTTGGCTCAGAGCCAACTTGAAGATACCGCTGAAGGCTTTCACGAATGATAGCGATTTGTTGAGTGATATCATGACATGGTGCAGAGAGAAACTGAGAAAGTGACGGAATGATTTGATCCAGATCACAGACCTGGGACTCCCATAGCAGGAGGATGACAGTTTAGCAGGGAAAAGTAGATAAAGATAGATAATGTTGAGGGAGGATGAAGCACTAAAGTGATATGTCTCAGCAGAAAAAAAAGTCCCTCAAATGAGACCATGTTAGAAAGGCATTCATAAGCATCTACACAATGTTGGTACTACTGAGTTTGGAAATGAGGGGAAGGGAAAGGAATCTTGATATGAATTTTAAGAGAAGACCTGAGTTCAGAAGGGGAGAACTGAGTGTCACCAGGCATTATAGAAGAAATTGTGTGTTAGCTCCATGGGAATAAAATGGAGAAACAGGTTGCTAAAACTCTGACTAATTAGTAAGCCAAGATCTATTTGTTTGCTTATATCTTATTAATCCATGTAAACCCACCTATCTAAATAGCGTCTGTTTAGACACTGTTTATGACTCCATGTTCTCTCACTGTACCTGTGGATCAGTCTGAGAAAACGGATGGAGAGACTATGGTGCGCAGGCCCTCATCCTGGGAGGGCGTGGTCGCATTGGCTTTGGTGGAGGCAGAGAAACGGATCTAATTGCCGGCGCCCTTGTGGTGATGTGCTGCAACCACTGACAAGTTTGCCTGTTCTCCTGCATTGGTTGCTGCACTTCTGGAAGGGTGGGAATCAAATTTTCTGTGAGGGCAAGGCCCATATCTATCTGATTCAAGGGGGCCACTTAGAGCCCTTTGGTCACATTAAAGAGGCAGAGGAATGAGGTTCCTGGAAAGAATCGATGCTGGATCTGCTGTGTGCTGCGGTGCTGACAGCAGAGGACCCTCATGGAGTGAAACTCCCGGGTGGTAGTCCCTTGAAATTCTTAATGGCAGTGCTCCATCATGAGGGAAGGGTAGAAATACCTTATACAGCTCATTCTTTTAAATTCCTATCTGGATAGGAGTCCTGTCCTCTCTGGAGAGAGAACAAATAACTGACCCTGTAAAGCAATTCCTGTACTGTCAGGGCTGCTAATTCACCAATGTGAAGACGGACCGGTGTGGTGTTCACCCATTTTGCCTGAGAAGTGCTGGGGACAGGCGAGTCACGGCTTGTTATCCAGTGCGCAGGACCCCACCTCACTGTCAAGGCCCTGCAGTGGGCACTGCGAGTGTACCCCTCAGCTTTAGTGCCCCCTTTCCACCTGCACATTCAGGAAGGGCAGAGGGCAAGGGGACCTGTTTGTGATGGGCATCTGGGCTTAAATGGTTTTTAATTTTGCTGCCTGCTCTCCAGCAAGAGTTTAAAAGTCTGAGTAAATTTAACCAGAAGTTATCTAAAGCTTGCAAATAGTGATGAAACAAAAGAATACAAAAGGACTTAAGTGAGCTTTCCCTTGGAGAAAGAAAAAGTCTCTTTGGAAAGGGGACTTACCCCAGGCCCCTCATCGGTAACTCAGAGATGGCATTTTAAAGCTTCTCTCTCTGGTTTTCCTCAGGTGGAAGGAAGAGAGGAGAGGGGAACCCGATTTCTTTCAGTATAGTAACGGGGTTCCTGTCTTTGAGATGCCTCAAATAATCAGACCTCCTATAATCTACTTGGATTCACTCTCCAAAGAGAATGGGACACAGGCACTCTTATAAAATCTATTTGCTAGGTTAATTAGTTCAACAAATATCTTAAGCACTTATATAACATGCCTTGGGCATACAATGATGGGAAAACAAACAGTACTTTATTTCATGGTGCTCATTGAAATATATATCAACAAATGAGGGTAAGCATTATAAAAAACCCCACAAAATACAAGGAAACTCAAATCCAAGTCCAGCCTAAATAAAATTAGAAAACTGCAGTCCAACCTAATGTGGACACTGACCCCTGGGACACCTTCCTTCACTCAGTGTTGGTCCACTCAGCCTCCAGCTCTTCACCAAAGACACCCCTATGGAAGTCCTCCTAAGGCTCTGATAGTGCATTTTAAGAATACTTCACTGTACACAAATAAAGCAACAGCAGCATCGAGCCAGCTCCTTGGCTCTGATAAACTCCATGTGAGTGTAAAACTGTTAGCACTTTTGAGTGAGAATTGGGTTCCCAACAAGACACCAGTAGAGTTGAAAGTAATTGCACATGTCAACTGTATAAAGTCCTGTAGTAACTTAAAAAGACAGATTACACCAGGGTTTTCAGCCTCTTTTCAGTCTGCAGAGAACATGTACATTTGCAGTGACTGGGTCCTAAAGCGTTCTGCCACTGGAAAAACAGTGCAAAAATTGAGAATTGAGCAGATGGTGTTGAAATTAGAAGTGTTGGTTTTCACGCTGGACTGTAACCTCCAGGCCGGAATGGTTTCTCACCATGTTGGTGTTCCTAGCCCCCAAACTCTGGTTCGGCACCGAGGAGTGTTCAATGTTGACTGGACTGAAGGACCAGATGATATTTGACATTCTGCTTTTCTCCTCATTCCCACCTCCACCAGACTTTCCTGATACAGAAATCAGAAGTAGATAGTGTGGGAAAAGGGGGCATATTTCCTACCTCTGGGATTCAAGGGGGCCTTTTCTAGGAGAGAGGACCACATCTAGCTTTTTTTATAGATCAGTACACAAGCTAAAGGGCAGGTCATGGCTATCTCTTACATAAAAAAAGATAGAAATAAAACCACTTTAAGATGAAGTTGAAATCACCATCTCAGAGGGATTGCCTTATACATTCTTGCCCCCAAACCTTAGAAATAAGGCAAAATAAGGCGAAATTACCTTTACACTGGCCGTAAAGTGACATTGTCTCTCAAATAACTGTTTGCAAAGATAACAAGAAAGCAGATATCATGACTACTGGAATAAAAATGAAAAACACTGTTAGAATTAATGTCACTATGTTAGCTTATCTACACCTATAGGAATGCCTCCCTTCTATTGATTTAATTGTTCCCCATTCCTTCTTTCATAAATATCCCTTGCCTTGACCTCCTGATCAGAACACTACTTGGGTTTCTTTCTGAATAAGTACTTCTCAAATAGCTATTCTTTTTCTAAAAACAGATTTTATTTATTTAGTTATTTTTAGAGAGAGAGAAAGGGAGGAAGAGAGGGAGAGAAACGTTGATGTGAGAGAGAAACATTGATCAGTTGCCTCTCATATGCACCCCAACCAGGGACTGAATCCACAACCCAGGCATGTACCCTTGCAGGGAATTGAACCTGTGACCTTTTGCTTTGCTAGATGGCACCCAACTGACTGAGCCACACTGGTCAGGGATCAAATAGGTATTCTTTCAATTTCAAATAAATGCTTGTTGTTTTTCATATTGGCTTTTTTAAAAGTATATTTTATTTATTATACTATTATAGTTGTCCCAATTTTTTTATCCCTTTTATCTCCCTCCTCCCTGCACCTCCCACCCTCCAGCATTCCCTGTCCCCCTTGCCCACGGGGTCATACATATAAGTTCTTTGGCTTCTCCATTTCCTATACTATTCTGACCTCCACCATCTGGTTTACGCCTACCAGTTATGCTTCTTATTCCCTGTATCTTTTCTCCCATTCTCTCCCTCCCCTTCTCTCATGCTGGCTTCTTATTTTTAGGTTAATACCCTCTAGCCAACAAGAGGAAGCACAGATAACATTTAAAACAGAGGACTAGAATATTTTGTAGTAGAGAGACCGACACTTCTTGTGTGTCTATGTTTGGGACAGACAGCTTGGGACATGGATGGATTTATGCTTCCGTGTGCAACGGGTTGTCTCCGTAAATACCCTCAGGTCCTTCATTTTATACTAGGACAGATGAACCAGCATAAACCGAGAGCTTCTCCAACTGTATCTGACCTACCCGACCTTCAGAGAAGGTATATGTAGGGGAGATTGTTTGAAGGGTTTGTGGCTCTTGTTCCCTTTTGATAAAGTGAAGAGTCTCGTCTGCCCCCGTAGGTTGCGATGGGTGCCCTACCTCACTCCCACCCCATTCTACTCTGCCCCCAGCTCCAGACCCTGCAGTGGGGCCAGAGGTTTTTGTTTGTTTGTTTTTCTGTATCAGAAGCAGACCTGGGTTAAAAAAAGTTGAAGACTCTGGTCTGAGTGTTGTTCACATTGTTCCCAGAAAAGCTCCCGTGAGAGGCAGTGCCATTAGCTGTGGGATGAAAGCACAGCTGCTTTCACACATTCATTCCGCAGATAATTCTAAGGCAGCTATTACAGATGTTGCTGTTCTAAGAGCTGGAGCAGTAAGTGCCATGAAGAAAAAGAAAGCATAGCAAGGGACGGGTCCCGTGAGACAGTGCCAGGAGGAACAAGACTGGGGGTGGGGAGTGGAGGGCATTCCAGGTTCAGGCAGCTCCAGCACCAGAGCCTGTGGCAGGAACAGGCTTGCTGTGGGTCAGAAGGTCAGAGCTCCCCATCCCACCGGTTGAGGTGCCTGCGGAGCTACCAGTGGGGTACAGGTGTCCTGAGAAGGCTGGTGGGCAGACCCTGGGCAGCTGTGGTGGGAAGCACTGTGGGTGAGGGGCAACAAGAAGGCCGTGTGCCTGGAACAGAAAAGTCTAAAAGTAACTGAAGAGGCCCAAGAGGCAGCAGGGGCCATACTGGGCAGGGCCTGGGATGTAATGCTGTGACCTCAGCCCCTGAGTGTAAGAAGGCAACATGGAAGGAAGCAGAAAAGTAACAAGCATATCACCTATCCTATCAGGCCCTGAAATCTGATAAGAATCTGATAACTGGAGATGATAAAAGCCACAGCCTGAGGCCTCACATGACTCCTGTGATCAATCCCTTTATCATAAAGCTGAGTCAGAGCATACCTCTATGAGTTACAAAAATTGAGGTAAAGAATAGTCAAATGAATTGGCCTGTTTATATGATGTTTACGCCTAATAGGTTTATTGGAAAGAAAATGAAATGCAAGATAAGAAATAGAAATAGTTACCCAGCTGAGACTTTATAGACCAACCACCTGAAAAGTGGGTCAAGTATCCCACAAAAATTCAGCTGTGTTGGCTGGTTAGGAATGAGACAGGAGGCCCGCTGATAGTGATTATACAGTTTGGTCATGTGGTTCACACACAGGCGGTGGTGATGGGCTGTGGAGAAGGGAGACGTATCGAAATGTGTACAGTAGTCTCCCTTATCTGCAGTTTCACTTCCCACAGTTTCAATGAGCTGTGGTCAACCATGGCCCATAAATATTAAATGAAAAATTCCAGTAATAAACAGCTCATGTTTTAAATTGCACATCACTCTGAGTAGTGTGATGAAATCTCACACCACCCCGCTCCCTCTAGCTCTGGATGTGAAGCACCCCTTTGTCCGGTGTCTCTGTGCTGTGTGTGCTCCCAGCCTGTCAGTCACTTAATAGCTGTCTCCACTGAGTTATCTCCGCACTTGCATTCAAGTGAACTTTACTTAATAATGGCCCTGAATTTCTAGTGATGCTGGCAATTTGAATATGCCAAAAAGAAGTCATAAAATGCTTCTTATACATGGAAACATATGTATGTATTGGAAGAAACATAGTATATATAGGGTTTGGTACTATCTGCAGTTTCAGGCATCCACAGGAGGTCTTGGAACGTATCTCCCTTGAAAAGAGGAGATTGCTGTATTACATGGGTCCTAAGAAACTATGCCTGGTCCCAATTAGAGGCCTTTTTGGTAAGTTCACACTGGGCCTAGGGGAAAAAAGAGATGATGGGTGAATGGCTAGAAGCTTTGGTTTTCAATCTTCTCTGTCCTAAAGGCTGAGGTGACAACCCCAAATGAACATTTTGTAATGGGGAATTTCACTGCACTTATAGCCCTCTCAGCCCCTGTTGAGAAACGCATGCCACCTTTATCTCTTGACTGTTCTACAAGTGGTGGGTGAGAGCACGGACTACATATAGCAAGGCTCAGACCAGCAGCCTCTGCGGCAAGACTTGGGCTGGACCCTGGGGATGCGAGCAGTTGCTAGGTGCGGGGCTTCCACTCGGCAGCTCCACCCTTGTTGGTCTGTTTCACATAGAAAAGACCCTCAGTCTCCAGGGTTTCTTTTCCACTGGGAAGTCTTACATGGGGCTCGTGCTTCTCATTTGTACCTGTTAACTTCCATGGGGTTCTCGTTGGGGAAATATGTGACCATTTTACTTAACCTCAGTTATTAAGAGCTGAAACTGCCTGAGGTGTTATTTTCCTCAAGCAACTAATAGACTCTGATTTTGAGCAGACCCATTAAAAGGAACTAAAGTGGAGTGTCCAATGGCAGGTGGTGGGGAGCTAATTACTGACAAGGACTTGTCAAGTCACAGAACTGCCCCTCTAATTATTCCTTTGTCCACTGCAGCTGAAATTGTAGGGGTCTCCAACAGAAGATATGGGAAGGCAAAGGAGGTAATAACGAATTTTAGTTAAAATGCTGAAGTCACCACTTTTTGCAGCTTCACAGCTATATGTTTAAGCAAGGACATCAAAAATAGAAGCAGTTCTGTATAAGCTGAACCAATTATTTCTCAATCAATTCATCAGTTTGAAAGTCAGATTTATAAGATAGTGAAATAGTTTACAGATATTGTTTTTATTTTTTCCTCATCTGTGTTCAGATGGATGGGGGTGGTGAGTAGAGAAGGTCTGGGGAATGATAAAGGGAATATTTGCAAAAGATCCATCATCAGCATTTAAAGCTGTTATTATCTTCAATTTAGCTTCATAAAACAATGCTTTGGCCCAAAACCAGACACTGGCTATAGGGAGATTTATATACATAAACAGAACCTGAACCACCACTGAGTGCAATCAGGGTTAATTTTGAATCAAGTCAATTCTATGAACGCTTCCTTTTTCTGCTTCTTCCCCACCATTCACAGCTTAATCAGCTGAGCTAGAGTTTGCAGAGTTGCAACTGATTGAACTCTTGCTCACCTTTTCTAGAATATTTAATAGGTCCCCAAACTGACAAAAGCAAATATTAACCAGACAAGTTGGAAGATTAGGAGCAAGGAATGAGAAAGATGAAGATGGGCTGGCTAATCCAAGATGGATGGGGTTGGAAGCCTGTGGACACATAACTCAGACGTCAAGGTTTATGCAGTAATTGGAAAGATTAAAAAGAGTAAATGTTCCAGGAGCTCATTAGTAATTTGAAGTATGAGTATGAGCAAATTGCCTTTTCAGATAAAACTAAGGCATCTGGGATGGGACAGGAGCATGCTTGGTGGAGGGAGAAGTAAGAAGCAAACTGATAATTAATGCTTTTGCTTATACTTCTGTTCTCACAACTCAGAGTTTGCTTCCATCTGATCATAACTGTTAGTGCATCATAATTATGATGCACTATTTGGCGGTCCTTCCTCTGGCATGCAGTGTGACACTTGTGCAATATAAAAACACGCCGCTTGTGAACACAGCACATGCAGGAAGCCTGGCCTGCTGCAGATGTTTGGTAGGTGTGCACGGTGTCACCGATGTGCAGAATCCCCATGTTTGCTCAGAGCACGTTCAGGGGAAGTGCCCAGGAAGCAGAATTGGTCTACTCCTATTCATTAATGCTTTAGCTATTTGCTGGTACCTTTTATTCAGCTTATGGGGAAAAAGAGAAAACTAACATATGGGAAATCCAAAAATTAAAGGTTTTAAAAATGATTTATTGTTTTGAGTTATATAGGAAAACATAGGCAAGCAAGTGAGGACACTACTAAGAATTTACCCTCTTCTGAAATGTCCAAATCCTTCTGGGGGTGTGGTATTAGTATCAGAAATAGTTCCATAATTAAGAGAGCATTTTAGCTAAAGACCATAAATTTCTCAATTCCCCTTCCTTTAAAAAATTTGATTCAGGACCAGTTTAGGTGAGAAGTGTGGATGTCCAGTTCAGTAACATAATCCTATTAGGCCTTTTTTTGGAACCATGTGTGATTTTCTGAGATGGTTTTGATACAGGTAGATAGATGGCCTGGCTGGGTCCTGGAATGAGGGCAGGATCATAGGTAATACTAGAGGCAGTGGGACCGAAGCTGCGTGTGCTGCTAGCATGGTGTATGACAGATTTCTCTAGCCCCATGCTGAGGCAGTGGGGGAGAGGCTGGCCTTCCCCAGTAAACGAAGCAGCACAGCAGCATCACATTGCCCCAACAATTGAGCTAGCACTGTGTGTGATGACAGATTCCCCACCCATGCAGAGAGACCACAGGAGGAAGCTTTGCATGTAGTTTGCACAAGGCTAGAACATGTAAAGCCCTGCTATCCCCTTCTGGTTCCTAACTGATAGGTCACAGAGGCATGTGTACCTAAAGGTTAACATGGCAGCAGGGGGAGGTGCTAACATGCCAGTCTAGCCTGGGAAAAAGGACAGGGACTGGCTGCTGAAGTTGGTCCCTTCTGGAGCCCATGAAAATTTGGGCCTGGAGATTTAAACAGAGGAAGAGCAGAGACTTGCACCTTCTCCTTCTGCTCACTGGCCCAGTTGGGGGCTGGCTTGCACTGGGTCATGCTGCAGGGAGCATCCCGGACTATGCCCTTCTCTTCCTCTGAGATCAGTGTGCAAGCCAGAGCACTCACAGGCCTGGGGGCTGGGGCATCTTCAGGCCCCACAGATGGAGCCCCTGTAGGACCGGCTGCAGTGACTGGCAGTGGCCCAGGGCCCCTGCAGTTGGAAGCTGTGGTGTGGTGATGGTGGCTCTGGCCCCACACGTGCACACTCCAGGTAAGGAGCCTGAATCCAGAGAACAGTCAGTCTCACAGCCTCGTGCCCCAGAAGGACACATAAGGATGGAGCAGGGTTTCTGGTTCTGGGGACGGCTGCTTTTTTTGTGTATGAAATTACATGAGCAAGGGAGTCCCTTGCTCCCCTAAATTGTGCAACGTTTTAACAAAGACCTTTTTCCTTTCCTATCAACCTTTGTTTTATGCCCGTGTTTGACTGTGGGCAGCCAAACCCTACTTTTGTTTGGTAACAGTTTAGGGCTTCCCCATTGTGTGGTTGAAATCAAGAAGAGTTATATTTGGAAAGGACCATACAAACTACATGTGGATTCAAATTGTCAACTGTTTTCAAACAGAACCAAAGGCTGTGTATGAGAGATGGAAGTACAACCCCAGAAGGAAGACTCTGAGTGAACAGCCAGTTACCATTAAGGTTAATGCCAACCACCTAAAGCACAAGGCAGGAAATAAGCCTCAGTTTGCTCATCATCTTCTGGCTGAAATCCTTCTGTTACACACATTTAGCTCAAATCCCATAGATCTACTAACAGGTTTAAAAGTATGAACTGATGCATGTGGGTTTTAAAATTAGGCAGATAACACTGCAAATGCATTTTCTCTTACACTCAGATGGTTTCACAACACTTCTGAAGTAACGTTTCTTACAAGTACTGTACCCCAGCCCACGGGAGTTTTGTTCAGTCCAGTGTGACCTCAACTGCTTGGTTCTGGGTCTCATTTAAGCCGTGTTCCCTCACACAGAGAGATCCAGATAATTGGTTAGTGTGGCTATTCTCATCTTTCCTCAAGTTTCCCTTAGAGCTGTTGGAATGGGTTAGAAATGCCAAGTGCCTTTGAGTTCTCTGGAAAAGAATAAGGAAAAGGGGAGGTACAGGTTTGAAAGAGGAAACCAGGAAAGAGGTTTGAGAGAGGAAAAGGCAGTGAAGAATGTCAGCAATTAACCCAGTAACTTCCATTTCTACCAGGGTGGGCCGAGTGCTGCCCCATGGCTAGCGGGCATCTGAAGAAGCACTCTCCTTTGTTTTGTTGCTTTGACATGTCTTGTGGAACAAGAGTTCCTAACACATTTTTACTGTAGATTTGTCCACATCATTTTCTTTCTTAATGAATTACAATGGACAATGATGGGTATTTTCCATAGCTCTCTGTCCACAATTTCATTCAGTACTTTACTTTTTCTGTTTTCTAAAGAGTTCGTGCTTTTCTGAAAACTCAGGTGGCCCACACTATGACATTAGACTGTGGTTCCGGAAAAAAACTTTTCTTTCACCATAATTGCTTGGGGACCTTTTCTGGCTAGTGAAAGCTGAAAGCGTGCCTCTGAGAGTTGAGCTTTGTTAGAGTAAGAACTACAAAGGCATGGATTTATGTTTTTAAAGACACCATAAGCTGGGTTTATGTAGCTTTATTCCTTTGTCTTGAACTTCCTTCTCCTCAGAAACACCTGCAACAGTCATTTGCAAATTAACTGCTTCTGAATCTGAAGGGAAAAAAACACCCACAATAAAATCTACAAAAAAACTCACCTGCTACCACAATGAGAGTCAGCGGAGACAAAGGATTCTTTAAACATTTTTGTTTTCATTTTGTTTTTTAAGAATTCCTTTCTAGAGGAAATATATATGCTTAGATGCATGACAACAATTACAAAGCAGCATCCTACTAGATATCATCTTTAACTATCCAGTCTAAACTCTGAGCCCAGGAGACTTCATTTGATCAACAAGTAAAAGAAAAAAGGCAAAACCTGAAAGGCATGCCGATGTGAGATCTGTTATTGTTCTGATAGGACCCTAACCACAAAATGTTTGCTATTTTTAAAGTTTCTTTTATTATGAAAATAAAACATACAGTCTACAGAAATTTGGATAATAAAGTATAAAGAAAAAACAAAACCATCTTTGGTTCCAATACCAAAAATAACCACTGTTTAACATTCTAGTGCTTTTTCTCCCATTATTTTTCTGGGCACAATTTCTTGACATTTCTGAACTATGTGTGTGTATCTGTATGTACATTTTGGATAGTGCTTCAATGTGCTGTGGATTTCTAGTATATCATATCATATCATATCATATCATATCGTATCATATCACATCATATCATAGGTTTTCCCCCTCTATATTATTATAAACTCTTCCAAACATATTTTTATAGTTGGTTTAATAATTTGTGGAAGTAAATGTTCCATAATTTACACAAGCTTTCTTCTACTGGTAGAAATGTATTTACCACCAACAAAGGTTCTTAAAATCTTTCACTATCATAAACAGCACTGTCAACATCTCTGCCTAAATTTTTTTGTTTCACATTACTCCTGCAGAACAGATTCATAGAAGGAAATAAAAAGTTAAAAATAATGAACATTAAAAAGTTATTTGAGATTTCAGCACATGGCTTGGGTGGTATCTTGTGGCTGGGATGGAAGTAAAGAGTGTAAGTAAAATTTAGAAGTTTTTACACCTTTTTAATGGAAATTCAAAATAGAGAAGTGACCTGATGTTTGTAGCAGCTTCAGAGCTTATCAATATTTTTTCATAGTGCTCTAATTTTGGGGGGGGATGAAGAATATGATGTATTTTAAGAGAAAGCTAGAAAAAATAGAAAGAATAAATAGTGATACAAATCGTTTATAGGTTTTTTCATGTTTTCATATTCATTCCAGAGATGTGATCAGCAGCTCACAAAGTCCCTTATACAGATATTCACAGATTAAATAGAACATTGAGACCAGGTCAGGACTGAGGATACTATTAACACAAGTTCCATATTTATAGATAAGAGAGAGATAAAAGGTAGTGATGTAGTCTCCATAGGGTTTTGGCTCAAAGAAGTGAGGATAAAAACATAAAGTGAAATTAACAGCCTGAGAATAAAATGGTAGACTTTATTTGCAGAAGTTAACATTTTCCAGTTTCCTGAATTCTTATTATCACTTATTTTCAGATGTTCTCTCCCCAAATAATAAACTATTGAAACTTTGTTCCTCAAGATGGTGTGAGGGAAACATGCAACCATCCCACCCCCTTAAAATGAAGTGGTTTATTTCCAGGAGCATGAGAAAAATTTAAACTACTTTCTGCTTCTGTGTAGATGTTGGAGTTATCCAAGAAACTTTCAGTATTCATTGATGCAGAAAATTTCCTGAGGAAATCCTGCATTTTCTCCTATCAATCAACTCACAACAAATATTCATGAGGCAAATCTTATGTGGGAGAACTGTAGGTTTGTGTTTCAAAGGCTAATTGCTGAACCACTGCAAAGTTATAAATTAAATGGTAATTTAAATGGTAATTTAAGTGGTAATTAAATGGTAAATGGTGTAAACTCTTTAACCCATTGTTTGGGTTTCAAGGTACTAATAGAGGACTTATATAAATTAGTACAGACTTCAAGACTGCTATAGACCAAAGTTGAGAGCTTTTATTTTCTTGATTTAAACAATTTAGAAAGTGTTAAAGGATTTTAGAGGGTGGGTTTCCTTTTCTTTTTATCTGATGGACAGCTATTTATGTTCCAGGAAACTAATTTTTAAATATAAAAAGTTATTGTAATTTGTGTCAGTTTCACCTGGATTTACATCAATCTTTTAATTTAATTATCTCATTAAATAAATGTGCTGTCGTTAAGTTAGAAAAATATTGATGTAGCTGCCATGTGAATACAGCAAAAAAAAATTCATGAGCTACATAAACAGAGAATGTCTACTATTAGCATTAATTTTTAAGAGAAGTAGTGCTCTATTTAAGTTCGTCTGTCACTTGACATGCCATTACAGTCATCCTAGATTATTTGAAAAACAACAGATACTGCTGTCCTTGAGAATTCTTTATCTTCACCTTTTTATAAATCAAGATTGCTGAGTTTTGTTTTGAGTAGCTGGATATTTTAAGAGTATATAATTTAGTCCATAGGTTGCAGAGTGGTGATAAGTAACACTTGGATAGGATTGGGAAGGAACATAATGACTCTGACAGTGTTCAGAGTCCCTTCAAACAGGATGTAGTAGCTGAATTTAACTTTGGGTGGTTTCCCATCAGTGAAAGTTTCGTCACGGTTGGTGGTGCATCTCTCTGTGGGGCAAGAACTATTTTGTTTTTGTTTGACAGGTAGAAGACATCTATAATGGAGACGAAACAGTGACTGCCCGTCCACACTGTCTTCTCGGGAAACCATTCTCCTTAAACCCCCCACTGAGGGCGCCGTGGCCCCTGTGTCATCAGAGTGCCAAGGACAGGAGAAAGAGAGTGGGGATGAGAACACAGTCACAGAGATAGTGGGTAAAAATGTCCCAAATTTCACAAAATAAAAACCATGGGTAAATATGATCGACTCTCCCTCTTTGAAATTTTCTAAATTATGTTTGACATTTGAAGCAAAAAGTACAACATTGTGTGATAGCCTCCTCAATGAATGTAGAGAAAGTGTTTATGAAAATTATAAATGGGAGAGGACAAAACAAATCGAAAGGAGGTGAGGTTTGTGTACTTTGTTCAGCTGGTAAAATGTGGACAACAGTAGATCTCCGTGCTGATGGGATAGTTCTGCATCTTCACCGCAGTGGTGGTTGCGGGAATTTACACGTGGGGTGCAGTGTGAACTCCCCATGTATGTTGTATCAAGGCCAGCTGCCTGGTTTTTGATGCTGTGTTATGGTTATCCACATGGTAACCGCTGGGGAAACTGGGTGAGACGTGTGAGACACTTCTCAGTAATATCTGTGTGATTCCCTATAATCTATAATTATATCTAAATGAGAAGTTAAAAGATGATGGAAAGAAGTTCCTTGAAAATGATAAGGAAACAATTCATTATGATATTCAGCCATAATCAATATTTCAGAAGAGAAAAAGATTTTTCAGAAGGTAAGCAGTAGATGATGTGGACTAACTGATTTTCCTAATTGTGGAAGAAAATATGTGATAAAATATCAGATGGAAAAAAAATTGAAGGTTGGCTTTCAGAGAGAGAGGATGGCAATCCTATCCAGAAATTCAGGTTGCGTTCTGTCTTGGTCAGGGATAAAGCTTTAAAGTAGGAAACTGGTTAAGCAAAGTTAATTTTAATAATGTTACTGATTCCTCTGAAACCATAAAACCATAAAATATTTTAGGGATTAAAAACTAATTAAGTTGTGAAACTTTGTCACATTTTTAGAGAGAATTTTTACTGGTAATTTTTCTTTCTTTTTTACTCTTTTCTTCCAATTATCTTGTATGTTGGTGGAATTTGCTTGTCAATTGAGCACCAACGAATGGCAAAGAAAGCTTTGAGAGTTAATGGTTGCATGACCATTGATTCATCATTACAATAAGTATAAGACTGTTTCTTATTTGCCAGTACAGTAAAGTATTATTCTTTACTATTCATTCTGGTCTTTTGGCAGCAGTGAAGGGTTGCCCTGAACACTTGACAGAAAGTCAATGGCAAGAGTAATAATGAGAAATGCAAAGGCTTGGGCCTTGGATTTACCACCTGGAGCGATATAACACTGCTCCCAAAGTGGCTGTGTGGAGTTGTCCAACTGCCAGCATTGATTCTGTGTATGGTTTTTCTTAAGATTTTATTTATTTTATTTTTAGAGAGGGAAGGGAGTGAGGAAGAGAGAGAGAGAAACATCAATGTGCGGGTGCTGGGGGCTGTGGCCTGCAACCTAGGCATGTGCTCTGATTGGGAATTGAACCTGCGACATTTTGGTTTGCAGCCCGCGCTCAATCCACTGAGGTACGCCAGCTGGGGCTTCTGTGTATGGTTTTTAATTGATATTACTTTGCTATATTTATTGAAGTACAATATGAATTAAATCAGACAAATCTGGATTATAAAGACTTTTAAATGTGGCAGTTTCTTTAATAATAAGACAATGGGTATTATAAAGATAAAACATTTAATTTTAGGTTCTATGTCATCACATTGTTATTATTATTATTATATTTTAAAGATTTTATTTATTTATTTTTAGATAGAGGGGAAGGCAGGGAGAAAGGGGGAGAGAAACATCTGTGCGTGATTGCCTCTTGCAAGCCCCCCAGTGGGGACCTGGCCTGCAACCCAGGCATGTCCCCTGACTGGGAATCGAACTGGTGACCCTTTGGTTTGTAGGCTGGCACTCAATCCACTGAGCCATCCCAGTCAGGGCTATTGTTATTATTTAATCCTCACCCGAGGATACACTTTTTATTGCTGTAGAGAGCAAAAGGTGGGGATGGGGGATGGTGAAAGAGATAGAGAGGGAGAGGGAGAGGGGAAGGGGAAGGTGGAAAGGGGGGAGGGGGGGGAGAGAGAGAGAGAAACATCAACATCGATTGGCTGCCTCCCGCATGCTCCCAACTGGGGACCAAACCTGCAACCCAGGTACTGAACCTGCAACCTTTTAGGGAATAGGACGATGCTCCAACCAACTGAGCCACACGGGCCAGGGTATGTTATTATTTTTTTGAGAAATTTTCCATATAATAAATATTCACATTAAAGGGGTCTGATTTTCTAATTTGTGTTTCTGATTGACTTTTGTGACTGGGTTGTGAATGCTCACATCTTTGCTTTACAACTCAATCAAGAGATCAGTCAGATCAGGATTAAATCAATGTCATATTTTTTTATTTAGTCTAAGGCAGAGACCTCTGATCATTTTATCAGCCACTAAACAGAATTTACCACCTGCTTAGTTTATATGAGAGTTAGCAAAAATTCCTTTTTCTATTCAGTGCTGTCTAACAACACTATAACTAGACCAAAGGATTAGAAATTTGATCTTTTAAATCTGTTATACCAAAATGACAAAGTGTTGTATGAAACTTGAAGCCCAAAGAGTATTTTCTTCTCATATGCTTTTTATCCATTCATTTTAATTTCTTGGTATTTTTTACATCTGTGATTTCACTTTACACTAATATTCCAGTTAGATAAACCAACATGCAAAGCCATGTTAATAATACATGGACAAAATGGTTTCTTTTAAAAAGAGGGATTTTCAGAAATTTTAATGTAAAAAGTTTCAGACAAGGCAGGAGCTAAATGAATATTTGAGGAAAGAAAGAATGAAGGAAAGGGATCCTCTCATTTAGGAGATAGATCTGTATTAAATTATTTCAGGGTATTCCCTATTTCACTAAAACTTGTTGACAGGTAATCAGAATTTAAGAGTCTGCTCTGTTCATCACTAGTTGCAGTGCCTTGGTCAAATTGTATAATAAAGTCTCTAAGCCTTAATTTTTTCCCTGTGCCTCATTCCTAGTCAGGAATTACGTCGGTCATGTCATAGAGCATTTGTTAGCATTACACGAGATAATCTATGCAGCTGCTTCATAACGCTTGTCAATAGTAAGTGACCTAAAGCTTGGCCATTATCATTATTAATAAACCAAGCTAGGCTGAGAAATTTAAAACCAAAGCTAGGGTAGAGACATGGTCATTTATAATTTACATAGTGCTTGCATTGATGATCTCAGTTGAATACCACAACAAACTTCAAGGCCATAAGCCTGGGGGGTGGGGCCCTTCACTGTGGGCCATGCGGCAGCCCCTCAGATGGACGAAAGTGGACTTGTGGACTGTCCACAGAGCATGACACCTCGGGGCTCAGCTCCATTCCCAGGAGGTAATTCTTGGTGAAAAAACTGCAGGGGATGAAAGCCTAAGATGTTCTTCAGACTTAATATTTTCTTCTATGTCTGATAGGACTTTTGCATTTTATGACTTCATAATATTTCTATTAGAGCACAGAGGACAATGTGAGTGCCCCCAAAAGAAAAGTATAACCAAATTCTTCCATAAGTTATCACTGTCAGTTTGCTCAGACACAAAAACCAGTCAAATTACTTCACCAGAGGCATAGGCTGTGCCACAATCTTGTCTTTTTTTTTATTTTTTGGTGCAAGAGCCTCCTTAGTTGGAGGAATGTGGATATCTCCGTTCTGCTTGGATGTTGGGGAAATCCAGGGAAGAGAACCTCATTAGGAACCAGTCTAGGCAACACATCAGAATATTTAGTATTTGCCATATGTTTTAAATTTTACTTTCCTTAAAAAATTTATTGAGCAACTGCTAGATTACTGGGATTTGTATTAGGTACTGAGAATACAAAAATGAATGCCCTCAGGTGGCGCAAAGGCCATTTGGTGTGTCTTCCCACCAGTCACACCAGAAACTGGACGGTCCTGACCAGAAAGCCTTTTTCTTTTTCTTCTTGCTCCCTCTGATTCCAGAATGATGATTTGAGCTCTGGATGTTCATCTAGTTACTACTTGATCTTATCTTGAATAGAAGAAAAGGCTCTTTGTTTAAACAACTGACTGATGTCTGTCTCTTGGACTTCTGAACCTTTCCCTCAGAAGGCTTTACAGAAACACCTGTTAATTAACTGGTGCCTGGCAGAAAGCCGCAAGCTTTCTCTGAACTCTAAGGATTCTCCAAAAATGGCCACTAGTGCTGGTAAGGGAGGCAGCATTAGAACTTCACTTTACACATGAAGATAATGATGTTCAGATTAACTTTATAATCATGCAATAAATAATTTATAGAGTTGGGTGGGATGCAAGCAAGCAAAGGGCTGTGGCTGGGAGGCCTAGGGTTTTATTTGTTGTCTTCAACTAGAAGCCCACCACTTCCGGCTTCAGTTTTCTTACTTTAAAAGAGGTTCAGTGAATTAATTTCAGTGTGGCAACCTGTTCCAGTAAAGGGCCAGAAAGTAAATATTTTCATTTTTCAGGCTATATGGTCTCTGCAGCAGCTACTCAAACCAGCTGTTAAAGGGAGAATGCAGTCACAGACAATATGGAAACAAATGGTGTGACTTTGTGCTAATAACACTTTATTTACAAAAATAGGTAGCAAATTGGATTTGGCTATAGTTTGCAAACCCCTAGACTAGATGATGTAGATGTTTTTTCTGCTATGATTCAACTGTTTTGATAGCAATGCTATTTCCCTAGAAAAGTCACCTTAATTATTCACTCACCAGCTGATTACACAGTTTGTAATGTACCTAAGTAGTGTTCATTGCTTATTGCAGCATTATTCACAATAGCCAAGATATGGAAACAACCTAAGTGTCTGTCAACAAATGAATGGTTAAAGAAGATGATGATGTGTGTGTGTGTGTGATGAAATATTATTCAGCCATGAGAAAAAAGGGAATTCTATCACTCTCAACAAGGATGGACTTTGAGGGCATTATGCTAACTGGCTTAAGTCAGACACAGAAAGACAAATACTGTATAATCTTACTTATATGTGAAGTCTAAAAGCAATAAACCTGTAGAAACCGAGTAGAATGTTGGTTATGGGGTATGTGTGTGGGGGGGTGGGGGGCAGATTGGGGAGGCAGTTGGTCAAAGATTAGACAAACTTGCAGCTAGAAGATGCACACATTCTGGAGATCTAACACACAGCAAAGTGATCTCAGTCAACGACACTGTATTATATACTTCAGAGCTGCTACACACTGGATCTTGAATATTCTCACCACAAAAGAGAAGTGATAATTATGTGACATGATAGAGGTGTTAACTAACACTAGGGTGGAAATCTAACTGCAATATATAAATGCATCACATCAACATGTTGTACACCTTAAATTTACATAATGTTGTATGTTACTTATATCACAATTAAAAACATATATCTCTGTTCTTTTCTCTCCTTTTTTCCTCCATTATTGAGTGCCTACTATGTGTATTACAAATATAAATTATTACTTTAATGTCATTCTGCTCAAGATCTTATGTGTTCAGGATTTTTTTGGTGAGGTGGGGAGCAGGGTGTGTGGCATTGGGGTGCAGGTGCATGAAGGTAGGTTCGATGTAACCTCCTCGATGGGGTGGGTGGCTGGGGGTGAAGACCCAAGCGTGTGGGAGAGCTCCTGGAACACTGGCTCGACCTCAGGTGATCTACAGGGTTTTGCCATACCAAGACTTGAGTAAGCACGTTAGAGTTGAAAGCAATTAAGAGAGTATGTGAAGTAGAACTATGGAGACTGGGTCTCAATTTAGGGGAAAAGATTATCTCTTTTAATAGAAAAATCAAACTGTAAATACTGCTGTCACCATGGCCCCAAGCCACACCCAAAAGGGCAAACTATGTGGGCTCCCTGGCTGGAAGATGCTGGCTTCTTGCCCAGAGGGACATCCATCCTGGGCCCTCACCACCTTGGGGGTGCTCTGGGAAGGACAGGAGACCAGCTTTACCTGAGGAGGTTTCAGAGCTTCCTCTAATAAAAAACAATACAGCACAAGCTCCAAGAGCAACACTGTGGCAAGAGAACTTATCCACTCTTTATAAAAATGACACTACTATGTAAAGGCTCTTTAAAAAGCATGTAATTTTAAAATGAAATTTCTCTTTAAAATATCAGAGAATTATATATCATGCTAGTTTGCCTGTTTCTTCAGTATATTATTTTTAGTGTAAATATTATATTGACTTTTAAAATCACAAAAAGCAATAAATGCTTATTTGGAAAACCTCCCTTTCTCCAAACCATCTGAGCCTCCCACTTCCTGGGTAGCTGCTGTGAAAGGTTTATTTTTTGTCCTTTCTGACCTTGTGGGTGTTGGTGTATCTGAATGGGTGTAACCAATGATGGTTACTCTACAATGTTTTTGCTTATTGCGGCTACTGGTATCAGCAGATACAAGTTTGTCCAGCTACAATACAGTAATTCTTTTGATCCCGGAAAATGTTCAGATTAGGAAGTAAAAGGAAGACATCCTTAATTACGTATGAGGCAGGTTTAATCCAATACTCTGAAGCGGAGGTTTGGGTATATTCCCGGCATCGAGTTCTACTTTTATCTAAAATATCTGGATGACTAAGTAAGGGTGCCTGTTTTCCCATAGCTGTGAGGATAATTGCCAACTTTTGCATTTTCCTTTCCTACAGTAGCTCTAACCCTAGCCCAAAAGTCTCAGCTGCAGTGGTTTATATAAAAACTTGTTCAATCCATGCTTGAAGCAGACTATATAGGCTGAGAGACTATCAGACTCTATCATATTTAAATATGCTAAAAAGTCAATAAATCAAAGGAAGCATACTGTATGTAAGTCACTCTAAGTCAGCTCCCAATTTGCCGTGGTTTTGCTGGGATGATTCTGTTAATCCTCATGTTGCTGGTGGATCCTTAGGGCCACTCAGAACTCAGCCCATCATCATGACTCCCCAAAAGGCACTGAACACTTTTTTCATGGACTTTTGCCCGTGGTTTCATTTTGCTAATATGAAGAATGAACAAGGCTGGAAAAGAAAAGCTTGAAAGTATATTCTGTTGAAAATTTGAACGATTGTTGTGGGGAGAAAGTTATAGCTAATAACTGCAGTTTGCCAAAATGAAGAATTTTTTTTCAGGCAAGAAGAAGTTCAGGCAAAATGGATTGTGTTGTGAGTATTCAAGAATAATGAGCAAAGGGAGAGAAACTAAAGGAAATTCTACATGGTGCCATCCAAACATGGATGTAAATTTGATCTGTGTACATGCGGAAATGGTTAAAATTAGAGTGAAGTAATTTCCTGGTTTCTACAGATGAGCTCATTCTTTAAAAAATTAATAGGTCCTATGAGAAAGTAGATTTTCTGTGTTTTCTACAGGAAATTGTGTTTGCTTCAACATAAGGAGGAAACCAGTAGAAGAAGAAAATTAGTATGATAGTGCTGAGACCATGTGAGAGAGAAAGGGAAGTGAGAGAGGAGAGAGAGAGGTGCACACAGCAGTAACAGGAGAAAGATACCGAACCTTACTCAATAATAAAACAGTGGCTTAGAATAAGACCCATCTATGGCATAGAGAAGCTCTGAGAGGTGATATTAAGTTCTTAAGGTTATATTTCTAAATACCTGATGTACTTACTTAGAATCTACTGTTATGGTTTATAACTCCTCAAATTATTTTCCCACGACTATAAAGATGATACTTCTTAATGTTCAGTTTGATGTGAGGGTGGAACCCTGTGCAAAAATTGGATATTTTACGCTTCTCCACTCCCAGGGCAAGTCTTGTCTTCCTGTTCCTGCCCTTCCAATGTCCCCAGGCCCAACCCTACAGCTGCAGGCAAGCCTGCCTCCTTCCTACCCAGAGAACTGCAGGCAGTGGCCCATTCCTTAGCACGAGACACACAAAACCCAAGAAGAACAGACGCAGTCACCTCCACGGTGTTTTCATTTACTTCTCCCTGTTTGGGGATGTTCTCCCACAGAGGACCTCTGGCTAAAGCCCCTCCAATTTGATTTGGATTCTAAACATAACCCAGTTCACCCTCCCACCCCTCATCTCCACTGATAGGCTTGCCAGATTAATAAATACTACAAACACTGCAAATAATTTTTTAGTATATCTGTGTTTCATGCAACATTTAGGGTATACTTACACTATAAAATTATTTGCCATTTACTTGAAATTTAAATTTAGCTGGCAGCCTGGATTTTATGTGGCAATCCTGTTACTTGAACCTGGGAACCTTCAGACCATGGGACAGGAACTGTTGCAGGAAGTATAAGTAAATTGTCTGTCAGATAACAAAATCCTCTGAGAGGTGAGCAAAAAATAAGCCATCTGCAGTCTCTTTCCATTTTATCCGTAACACCGTTCCCTGAGGTGGAAGTGAGCCACTGGCCCTTTTCCTTCCCTTGATTCTTCTGAGCAAGGATCTGCATTTTGTGTATTTAAGGGGTGGTTTCAGTACAGGAGGGCAGCCAGCAGGCAAGGAGATTGTTAGAGTGAAGAATGGACCAGACACTGGGAAAGTGCTGTGTGTGGGGTAGGGAGGATGAAATGGGAAAACACCTAAAGACACAGTGATACGCTACAGGCACAGGGCAGACCTTGAAGCTGCACGTACTGTATAAATGTAAACACACATAAATATGCGGTGATAATAAAAATGTTTTTGCATTACATAAATCAACCTTATTTAATTTGTAAGTATCATCTGTGGCTGTTCTTACGTAGAATTTCTGAGTGAATAAGAACGTACATTTACTGTCTCTGCTTGGAGATAGGCAGCCAAGGCAGAGTGCTGAGCTCCCCGTGGAGGCAGGGAGCATTGCTCCCCCTAACCCTGAGATCATGGTTTGCATTGATTAAGAGTTCATTGATCAATCAACTCTTGCTGTCTAATCTCTAAGGTTTTTTCCCCCAAACTCCTCCTTCGACCTCCTATCTCTAGTTAGTAGGATTTTAACTCAGGCTTGAGGACCTATTAATTCTCAAGCCTGCAAAAGTTCTAGGCTGAATGATAATTATTGACATTTCATCTACCGAGAACAGAAATTGAATAACACAATATTCTGGTATAGGCTTTTTCTTCTAATTTATTCATCATTATTTATCTTGACTCTAGGACTGATAATCTGGTAGAACTACTCTGTATTGGAGTTATGCTAAATGTAATCATAAAGTTAAACCTTGTTAAGATGGAGGGTGTCTTTTTCTTGGACCCAAATACTATAAATCTGGACACACATGTCGCTTTTCCTAACTCATGGCTACTACATTCCTGTGCAGACTCCAGCGACATGGAAATCAGTTCAGCTCTTTTGTCCCTTTCTGCCTACAATCTATTGATAAAAATACAGTTTAATGGCATAAAACTAAATTCAATTTCGAGGGAAAAGAAGGCTCTCTATACAAATGACAGAGGTTTTAAAATAAATAAATCTGCCTCTGTTACAATGAAAGGGAACTTATCAGCTGTTCCATCAATATTACTGAATCATCATTTCTTTCTTCCTATTTTCTCACAGTGATATTTCAAGTCTTTTGGGATAGTCATTTCGTGGGTATCTTGGAATTAATAAAATATTCCAGCTCTGTGATGCTCAACAATCAGGGTGTGTGATTTGTTTAGGGGGCCACTCCCCTAAAAGTCAGAGATTGATTTTGAAGAGTAAGAGTTGTTAGGGATGACTTTGCTGGCTCCTAGGATGCTGTGCAGGGATCTTGTGAAGACCTGTCCCTTACGATGTTCCTCTTGGTCTTGTAGTTGGAATTTCCTCTGTTGAAAGCAGAGATAGTGACAGAGAAAGAAGGTTGGGTGTGAATGTAGCCAGAAGCTGGGGAAAGAGGAAGGCAGGGAAGCAAACCATTGCTTTGTAGGGCATGGGTGGTACTTGGTGACTGTGTGCACAATATGCATTCTTACGGGACAGTGTGCCACAGCTTCAGCGCAGAGGCCAGGCTGGCTGGGGCACGGTGCCACAGGGGACTCAGGGGACAGCTGCTTTGCTCACTTACCCGTGCTGCTCTGAATGGTCCTCACGGTGGTGGTGGTGCGTGGTGGAGAGGAGGACCTCAGGGACACGCACTCGTCGTCTTGGGAGCAGCCCTTCTCGATGGCCCGCACGTAGCTGTGGCTCCGCATGCGGAAGCAACCGGGCATGGGCAGGTCCAGGGCTTCCACCGCCTGGGACTCCAGCTCACTGAACACCGACTCGCACACGGACTCGAACTGCCCATTCACTTCCATCTCACTCACCTGTGGGCACAAACAGGTTGCTGTCACACAACATGCTCTTCCTCCTCCCCAGGGGACAAGCGACCCCTCCCTTCAAGCATCTGCAAACTGCAGCCCCCCCAGAAGAAAGCAGCGGCTGATGACATTAAAATCCAATGCATTTTATTTCCTCTACATTACAGACTTATTTCCAGTGGGTGTCCAGGTGCTAATCTTCCTTATTTATAAACGCAAACCTAGGGAACAACCTTTTGGTCCACGGTCAGAGTTTGTGTATTTCAATGGAACCATTTTTAGCACAAACATTTTAGAAACTAGGATTTTTTACAAAATGTATTTTATTGATTATGCTATTATAGTTGTCCCATTTCCCCCCCACCCCTTTATTCCCCCCCACCCTGCACACCCCTCCCACCCACATTCCCCGCCCTTTAGTTCATGTGCATGGGTCATACATATAAGTTCTTTGGCTTCTACATCTTACCTTCCCCCTTTCTATTTTCTACCTTATTATGCTACTTATTCTCTGTACCTTTTCCCCCCTCTCTCCTCTTCCCACTCCCCTGTTGCTAACCCTCCATGTGATCTCCATTTCTGTGGTTCTGTTCCTATTCTAGTTGTTTGCTTAGTTCATTTTTGTTTTAGGTTTGGTTGTTAATAACTGTGAGTTTGTTGTCATTTTACTGTTCATAGTTTTTATCTTCTTTTTCTTAGATAAGTCCCTTTAACATTTCATAGAATAAGGGCTTGGGAATGATGAACTCCTTTAACTTGACCTTATCTGGGAAGCACTTTATCTGCCCTTCCATTGTAAATGAAAGCTTTGCTGGATAGAGCAATCTTGGATGTAGGTCCTTCCCTTTCATGACTTGGAATACTTTTTTCCAGTCCCTTCTTGCCTACAAGATTTTTTTTGAGAAATCAGCTGATAGCCTTATGGGAACTCCTTTGTAGGTAACTGTCTCCTTTCCCCTTGCTGCTTTTAAGATTCCTTATCTTTAATGTTGGGTAACTTAATGATGATGTGCCTTGGTGTGTTCCTCTTTGGGTCCAACTTCTTTGGGCCTCTCTGAGCTTCCTGGACTTCCTGGAAGCCTGTTTCCTTTCCCAGATTGGGGAAGTTCTCCTTCATTATGCTTTCAAATAAATTTTCAATTCCTTGCTCTTCCTCTTCTCCTTCTGGTACCCCTATGATCTGGATGTTGGAACATTTAAAGATGTCCTGGAGATTCCTAAGCCTCTTCTCATTTTTTGGAATTCTTGTTTCTTTATTCTGTTCTGGTTGAATGTTTATTTCTTCCTTCTGGTCCAAACCATTGATCTGAACCCTGGTTTCCTTCCCATCACTATCGGTTCCCTGTACGTATTCCTTTATTTCACTTAGCATAGACTTCATTTTTTTTTCCTAATTTGTGATGATATTCAGCCAATTCTATGAGCATCCTGATTACCAGTGTTTTGAACTGTGCATCTGATAGTTTGGCTATCTCTTCATTGCTTACTTGTATTTTTTTCTGGAGCTTTGATCTGTTCTTTCATTTGGGCCATTTTTTTTTGTCTCAGTGTACCTGTTACAATGGGAAGTACAAGGGAACAGTGCACTTGCTCCACTCTATGCCAGCTTTCAGTCACTTCCCCTGCTACCCACAAGCAAATTGGGACCTTCTGGTGCTGATTGCCGGGTAGGTGGGTTTTTGTACATTCTAGGACCCTGAGCTGGAACCCTGGGTTGCTTGGTCTGTCTTGTTTGCCAGTTGTTTCTCTGAGTTTATCTGCACATGAATGTGGGACCACTGAGTTGCCTGCCCTGGTTCTCCAGCTGCAGCCTTGCTGTAAGTCCTCTCCACCCAATGCCTGTTTCCACTCCTCCTACTGGTGGTCTGGATGAATGTTTCTTCTTTAACTCCTTGGTTGTCAGACTTCCATACATTTTGATTTTCTGTCAGTTCTGGTTTTTTGCTTTTAAATTTGTTGTTGTCCTTCTTTTGGTTGTGCCAGGAGGCACAGTGTGTGTATCTATGACTCCATCTTGGCTGGAAGTCCCTGAAACTAGTATTTTTATTGTGCCTTTGGCAAGTGAATAGTTCAGCTAATAATTTCAGTGTCAACTGAAGCTTAATTTAGCATAAAGTATATAAACAGGCCCTGTATTTATTAGTAAGATACTCATATTCTTCCCCAAAATAGACCAAATCTGATATGTCAAAGTCTGGAAAAGCATTGTCAGGGTTTTCAAACTACCTATGAACTTTCTAAAGCTTTCACTTCTCTTTTTAAAAAGCTGATATGGTCCATAAATTATTTATAAATGCATTTAAAAATATCTTCCAAATGAGGCCTTCTCCTTTTTGAGGAATGAGTTTTTATTTATTTATATGCCTCTGTAGATAACTTACACTGGATTTGAGCATCATTTGAAAGGATAAATACATAAATAAACAAATAAGTCAGACCAAGGGCTCCAATTTATCACTTTGTAGAGATGAGGGAGCATTCTTCAATTTTTTGTTCTTTTAGAACTTCATATGTCTAATTTCCCTATTATCAAATTCATGAGTAATTGAGAATTTAACAGATTAAACTATAATTGAGCTTAGAATACAGGGAAAATGATTACAATTTTTGACTGTCTCCTCATTTTGTGTTATCTGAAGATACACTCCAATAATGACTAATTCTTAAAACTTCAGATAAAAGGGACCAATTTCCTAAAGGCACATAAGTGGGAAGACACATGGATTTCTTAATAATTTATTGTAGTTTCAAATAGTATTTTAACATATTTTATCTAATTTTATATAAGTAATCCCTGCATGTTTTCAAGGCTGATAATTATGTATGTATTAAAAATTAAATATATATTATCTATATCCATGCTTTTTTTAGAAAATACGTAGAGATGCATTGAAAGTTAAATGGACTTGATATTTGCAATTCATTGTCAAAGAGTGAAAGAGTTACATGCAACTCTTTTGTAAGTTTGAAATGATTTCAAAGTCAAAGTATATGTATATGTATAGGTATATATGTATATATATGTATATGTACATGTACATGTATAGGTTTATATATAATTTATTATACTTTCCATTTTAATCACCATGCCAAACATCACAAAGAAATAATACATCTATCCCTGTGAAGTAACAACTGTTAAACTTGGGTAACTAGCTTTCCAGAGGTATGTACCCTCTCTTCTATTTTTCATAAAAATTGGATCATAAAGTAAAACCACTCAAAACAAATGCATAACTCAACAAATTATAATAAGGAAAACACCCTTATAAACACTACCCAGAGCAAGAAACAACTTCTCCAGACACTCAGAAGCCCCTCCACAGGCCCCATCCTAACCACAATCTAACCCCCTCCAAAAGCAACCCATACTCTGAGTAGTTGTATTGCAGTCACTTCTTTGCATTTACTTATGTTTTTTTTTTTTTTAACTGAAGTGTGCATCCCTGGACTGTATAGTTTAGTTGCACACATTTTAAAAACTTAGTATATCTTTTAATTCACTGTTAACATATAGGTTATCTTTCATCCATTTAAAAAATTATCCCCCATCCATTCATCTATTGAAGCAGCTGGATCACTTGACCTACAGAGATTCCCACTGGATTTGCTAATTTCATACTCATGATGGGATTTAGCATGTTTTTCTGTCTTTTCTATGTCCTGAATATTATAAGCTGGATCCTGAGTTTTGATCAGACTCAGGTTCAATCCCTTTGGCAAGACTAGAGGCCATGCATTCTTTCATTGAGAGGCACATTATTTTCGTTAATGGGTTGTCTTCATGTTGTTAGGCATCATTTGTGCTCAAATGCCCAGATCCATTAATTCACTGGGGGGCTTCAAATGGTGATATTCTAATCCCATCAACTTTTACAGTTACTAGTTGGGACAGTTTTATAAATAATTGCATCCTGTCATATTATTTGGTTACTCACTGGTTTAGTTCACATGGGAACTCTTCCCTTTCATTCACTAAGTTTCAGGATAATATATTTGTTTACTCTTATCTACAAAAAGTGATCTGTGTTTTTTTATTTTATTTATTTTTTATTTTGAAAGATTTTTAAAAGATTTTATTTATTTAGTTTTAGAGAGGGAAGGGAAGGAGAAAGAGAGAGAGAGAGAAACATCAATGTGCGGTTGCTGGGCACCGTGGACTGCAACCCAGGCATGTGCCCTGGTTGGGAATCAAACCTGCGATGCTTTGGTTCGCAGCCTGCGCTCAGTCCACTGAGCTACGCCAGCCAGGGCATGTATTTTTAAAAATAGAAAAATAAACTCATGGTTTTAAAAATATTTGATGGTTTTAAATCCAATTTGTTTATTATTCTTAGTGAACTGAAATTTGTCTCAGCTTTGGGCAGTGGGAACCTCTTTGGTTTGCTCCTCGGTCCTTTTGACATGAAGCTAGTGGTCTCAGATAGCTTCCTTGATATCCGTTATGACAAAGGATTGCAAACTCATCTTGCACATTTCCTACCCAGTCCTGGAATCAGTATTTTCCCCCAAATCCCTCTTTTCTATTAGCAGGAATTGGTGGTATCCCAAGAACACAATTTGGGCACTAGGAAGCTTTGTTGTCATTGCTACTTGGTTAGTCATTGTTCCTAGGTATTTTCAATGGAAAGAAGTAGGCTATGAATTCCTCCAATTCAAACTGCAGGGTTTTAAAGTAATCTCTTCTATATTAACTTATGCCTTTATTCCATACTAAATTTTAGGCCTCAAGCACACAGAGATGATAGCATTGGGATATCCTACAATTATTCATTTGCTTTATTCTACAATACATGCACAATAGCCTCAGAATAACATAGTAATACTACCACTGCCCATATGATTACTGAAAACAGCTAATAATTCCTTTTTGGGGGTGTGCATATGCTCTCTCCATTTTTTCCTCATTTTAAAATAGTTGTGCTATATTTATATGATCATGTAATATATTTATTTACATGTGCTATATTTACTTTATCTTCTACTTTAGCTTGCCTTTAGTCTTAGTTTTACCAATAGCTATATTTTTAATGCTTGACACTACTTTTTCATATAAAAGATTATTTTTTATCAGACTTATACACAAATGTAGGTCAAAGAGTTCTAGGTGGCTGATAAACTAAAAAGCAGGATCTTGAACCACCCTTCCCACTTTGGGCTCCTTCTTCCCAGAGACAACCACTTTCGATTCTTTTTTCTGGGTCTTAAGGTATTTACATCCATTTTTCCCAACATGTGATTACGTAAATTGCTTGACATGTTCATAGACCTCTGGTAACCTCTTGGTTTCCCCCCTGCCTTTGTATTGTAATTTATGGCTACCAAGCCTGTTTCTGTTCTGGGATCTCTCTTTTCTGTCATTCTGGGGTGCCCTTCATTATCTAGCCCATGATGGAGCCTCTGTTTCCTCCTTTATGCTTTATTCCCTCCTTGTGGTGGAGCTTATTTTCCAGTGCTTTCCTGGACAAGGCAGCACTAGAAATGCATTGATGGAAATGTCTATATTCCACCTCCACTCTTACATGTGCTTATATCTAGAAACCTAGCCTGTATCTCATCTCATTTTAGGTATTTTCAGGCTTCTCTCCTGTCTCTTAGCTTCTGCATATGCTAGAGGTGAATAATCAGATGCTTTTCTCATTGCAGAGCCTTTCCATGTGAGTTGCTTCCTTCGCCTACCCCTTTCTGAAATATTTTAGGATTTTCTTGTCCTAATGATCTAACATTTCCCCATGATGATTTCTGTATGGATATTTGTCTTCCCAGTGTTCTGGGTGGGCCCTCTCAATTTGCAAAATCATGTCTTTCTGCACTGGGACTATTCCTTAAATTATTTCATTAGTGACTTCCTCCCATCTGTTTTCTCTTTTCTTTCTGGAACTCCTACCCATCAGATGTTGGATTCCAAGAAGCTCAAAAAATGTCAAGCATAAGAAATATGAAGAAAAATACAAATACATAAAGATACTAATTTAAGATTTAATTTAAAATTCTAAGATACCAATTTAAGATACTAATTAAAACTTGAATTTAAAAAACAATATTGAAAAAGAACAAAGCTGAAGAACTCACACTTCTGACTTCAAAACTTACTACAAAGCTTACTACAGTGACTGAAACAGTGTGGCATGGACATAAGTACAGACATACAGACCAATGGAATAGAATTGGAAGTTCAGAAATAAACCCAGACATCTTTTTGCTACTAGTTCTTACATCTGGTCCTTTGGGTTGTCTAAAACTCATTGTCTAGTAGATTTCTCAGGAAGAGCTCATGGAAACAATATTCTCTGCATTCATCCATGCTTATAACTGTTTGCCTATGTGTTTTATATCTGAAAGTCAGTTTTTCTGGGTATAAAAATCTTTGGTTCACATTTTTTCCCCTTGAGTATAACAACATATTATTCAATTTTCTTTTGGTATAAACTATTACTGTTAACGAGTCTGATGGTAATTTATTCTTTGTTCTTTTTAAAGCCACTTGCACTTTTTGTTTAGAATTTGAAAGTGTTTTTTTTTTAAATTCTTGAAAATCCTGTAGTTTTATTAAACTATGTCTTGGTGTTGATTGTTTTGGGTAAATTTTTCAGGTACTTGGTCTGCTCTTTCAAGGTGTAATTTTGAATCATCTTTCTGTTTCAGAAAAGTATTATTTAATTATTGTTATTATTTGTTCTGGTCCTTTACTTTGATTTTATTTTTCAGAGATTTCTATTATCTGTATGTTAAATATTTATGTTTCTCCTGAATCCTTTTTACTTCTGCATTTCATTTTGTTTTTAAAAATGTCCCTCCTTTATACAGTCTATTGATTTTAGTGTATGAAATGTCGTATTTATTTGCTTCTGTATTCCTTCTAGTCTGATCTTCATTCTAAAATGAATTTTATTTTACTTCTAAATCTTTCCTGAGTTCTGTGACTTCATTTTAAAATATATAAAAAAAGATTTTGTTTATTTATTGATAGAGAGGGAGGAAGGAGGGAGAAGTAGAAAGAGAAAAACATTGATGTGCGAGAGAAATGTCCATTGGTTGCCTCTTGCAAGTCCGTAGCTAGGACCTGGCTTGGAATTGAACCAGTGACCTTTCAGTTGTGGGGTGACATCAAACTCACTGAGCTACACCAGTCAGGGCTGTGACATCATTTTTAAGTTTTTAAAAATCAGATATATTTTTCTTTTTTGCCCCAATATGATTTCCTTAATATTCCTGAGTTCATTTGGAAATAGTGTGTTACAGGCTCATTCTATTTTGTGGGTATGTGTTTCTGGCATATTTTCATTTTTTGTGGCAATGTTATTCTGCACCTTAGTCTCTTTTCTTTGTACAGTGACTTTGAATGTGACTTGAAGTCGCATTTCAAATGCGACTGAAGGTACTTTTTTTTTTGGCTAATTTTTCTGTAAAATTAGCTTTTCTGAACTTGAGTGGGTGATACACTCAGGATTCCCCCCTAAATTCACAGGGCTTTCTCTTCTACTGTTTCAGCAGTGTTGCTTTCTGAGATTTCCTGGTTCTTTTGCCCTCACTCCTATCTTTACCTAGACCTTCTCATTTCTTTTTTGCTATTGTCTCTATCTTGCTCATAGCTGTTTTCCCAACTGGCTCTTTTCAATACTGGGCCCTGTCTTGAAAGGAAACACTGGATAGTTGGTTTCCAGTGTTACATAATACACTCGGATTGCTCTAGCCTTAATGTGAATGCCTTGAATATGCCTGCTGATAGAAAGGTAAAGTCCTTCCCAGTTCAGCTGATGTTCTCAAATAGCCCCCTGTGAGCTTTCCAGAGTATACCTTCTGCTTGTTTTGTTCTGCCACACTTAGTCCATCAGTAAAGTCATGGTCTTCTTCTTTGTCCTCCTATGTAGATGTGGATATGAGGCCTGCTTATTGCTACTGGTGGTTTGTTCTCACTTACTCATATTTTGGGATCATAAAGATATCTTATTACCTGATTTTGTTATAAATATTGACCATGAGTTTTGATTTTTCTATCTGGTTGCTCTGTCTGCTTTTTATAGAGATTCAAAGAGATTCAGATACTAAGTTACTAGCACCACATTGTACCATAATTTCTTTAGTCACTCCTTTATGGATGATGATTCAGGTATGTCCTTGGAGACCATGCTATGATGAACATTCTTGTGCATTTGTCTTTACATGCTGGTGTTTTTATTTCTGTATTAGAGAGCTCCAAAAGTAGGTTTCCTTTGCTAAAAGATATTTATGTTTTTCTGGATTTTACCAATTTACTTTCTAAAACAATTGTAGCAATTCATTCCAAACAGCAAGTAAGACAGAGCTCATTTCTCAGTATGGTCACCAGACTACATGTTAGAAGTCTTTGCCACTCTGTTAGGTCAAAAATTATATCGTGTTGTTTTGATTTTCCTTTACCAGCCTCCTAGTGTATATGAGCACCTTCTCCTATATGTATTGACCTTCATGTATCTTCCCCTGATTCATAAGTTTTGCCACAAATTTTGGGTTGTCTGTCTTTTCATACTAATTGGTAGGAACACTTTAAGCAACTGAAATATTGGCTCTTTTTCTTGATGTGCTCAAATATTACCCCATCAATTATATTTTAATTTTATGACATCTGCCATACAGCAATATTTAATTTTTAGTTAGAATGGATGTCAATTGCCCTGGCTGGTGTGGCTCAGTCGATTGAGTACCACCCTGCGAACCAAAGGGTGGCTGGTTCAATTCCCAGTCTAGGGCCAGGGTTGCAGGACAGGTCCCCTATCTCCAGTAGGGGGTGGACAAGAGGCAACCACACATTAATGTTTCTCTCTCTTTCTTTCTCTCTTTATCTCTGTAAAAATAAATAAATAAAATCTTTAAAAAATAGAATAGATATCAATTGTTTATTTTATATTTTCTGGAATTCTTGCTTTATGAGAAATTGTAATTCTTACCACATCATACATGTATTCTCTAAGGTTTCATATTAATATTTTTTGTTACTCTGTGCTATTGGTTAGATTTTAAATCCACTTGAATTTATAGTTTATATGGGAAGGGGAGTACTTTAATGCTCTTTCTACTGTATCATGGGCAATTTGCTTGAATTCTCTGAGTTTCACTTTCCTCATCTGTAAAATGGTTAAAATAATACTGCATAGGGATGCTTTAAGGATAAAAAAATAATATATACAAATGCATACTATATTTCTAGGCACATGGTAGGCACTGCATAAATAGAGGATATATATTTTTTGAGATAGTATAGTGGGAAGAATGAGACAAATTACTCCAACTCTCTGAGACTGAATTTCATAAATTAAAAATGATCTTTCTTAGAGTTGGTATGAAATTAATGAGATACTATGCAAAGCTTCTACCCTGATCTGGTAAATGTTACATTGCAACATTGTGACTGAATGCATATAAATATTGTTATCATTTCCATTATTATGATTACTATTATTAACAATATTATTACCACCAATACTGGCAGGCATTAAAGAAACTTACCAGTTAGGACTCAGAATACTTGAGTTCTGGGTTCTGCCACTGACTAGCTGTATACCATAGGCACTTCCTTCATCTGGGCACTTTGTATACATTCTATGAAGGGGTGATCTAGGTCAAAGTCACAGCTGAACTGTTGGCATCACCACTGAGTACAGTAATATTTAATTTTTAAATTACATAGATTACAAGCATGTTGCCAGAGAAAATATGCCTGTGGGCTTCTAGCTTACAATTCTAAATGAAGATGCTTCAGACTTCTTCAATTTATTTAGACTTAAAATAAATTAAGACATAAATTAAGCTATTTGGAAATAACAGTTACTATACCAAATATTTGAAAAATGTGACTTTATAACATTTTTCTCAAGCCTTACTTTTAAAAATCCCATTTAACTACATGTATATGCAGTAAAAACAGGACAATAACCATGTGAAAAGATGTTCCATTATTCTCTAACATTTAAGCACAATCTGTTTTTAGAGGCATTTTATTTCTGTGAGGTGTGAATGGCAGAAACAAACAATTTAGTTATCCTAGACTAATTTCTCAGCTGTGGTTCTATTTTAGGGTCTCACTCATACAGATCAGAGAGGCTTCAGTGCTTAGGCTATGATTTCATCATTCTTTTTGTTCAAATGCATTATTTGTTTCATCTGCAGCCCCATCATACTATACTATCACCACACCATACCAGCATCACTCCTATCACCACCATAGCCACCACTACTATCATTATTACCACCCTCATCTCCAATACCATTATCTCTACCACCATCATCACTATTACCAACATCTGTACCAGTGCTACTAGCATCACCATCATCACCACCATCTATCTCAACCACCACCGTTATTACTACCATCACCATCATCACTATCGTTATCTCCACCAACATCTCCAACACCATTACCATACCACAATTCCTATCACCATCATCACTATTACCACCATCACTATCACTACCATCAGTGTCACCATCATCACCATCTCTACCACTCCTACACTTCCACTATTACCACTATCATGACCACAACACTACATCGTCATCATCATCACCACCATCATCAGCTGCAGCATCCCCAGTAGCATTAATTCACCCGGATGATCACAATGTCTGTCTTCCAGACTAGCTTCTCTGTCTTTAGGCTCTCATCACCTCCAATATTTCCCCAATTTTTTGCCAAATTAACTATCCTGTATCAAAGTTCAGATTATACCTCCTGCCTGATTAAAATCTTAAGTTTTAATTAATCTTTAAGCAATCTTTAAGCTAATGAATAAAGTCCATTCACTGAGCCTGGCATGCAAGAGCATTTGTATACAAATGTTTCTAGAACAGAACTCAGGATAGATTTCCCATTGCTACCTCTTTAAGTATACTAAGCTCCAACCAAACCAGAGCATTTTCTAGTCTTTGTATATGTTTCAGGCTAGTGTTTTTCAAAGTAAGAATCAAATACTACTTTATTTGCTAAAATGCACATTTCTACACCCCATGCCTAGAAGCTCTCTCTTTAAAATCTAAGTACTTATTGTCTTTTTCTGCTTGGTTTCAGGATCTTATTGATAGTTTCATGACCACAAAGACATTCTCATTTGACATCTGGTTACTTACATATCTTACAGAGCATTTATAAGGACTAATATTTTATTTATTTTTAAAAGATTTTATTTATTTATTTTTAGAGAGGGGAAGGGAGGGAGAGAGGGAAATGTCAATGTGTGGTTGCCTCTTGTGCACCTTCACACAGAGGACCTGGCCAGCAACCCAGGCATGTGCCCTAGACTGGGAATCGAACTGGTGACCTTTTGGTTCACAAGCTGGTACTCAATCCACTGAGATACACCAGCCAGGGCAAGGACTAATATTTTTAAAATATAAAGTAGTTGTCATAGTGTCTAACCCAGTAAAGGTGGTCTTTATTGTTAATTCTTGCCCTACCTACCTCAGAGTGTTTTTGTGGTATAGAAGTAAATCATGTTCATGAGAGCACTTTTATGTTTTTTGTATGTTCACCATTAGACTGTAAGCTTTTGAGGATCAGGGACTATGTTTTGTTCATCACTGAGTAACTTGCATAATCCAGGCCAGTGTTTTGCTCAGTAAATATTAGCTGAGTAAGTATGGTACTTATTTTTTAAATTGTGATATAAAGTTTAATGAAGTGATCCTAAACATCATTACAAAATACCCTTCTTTTTGCCTTTCCAGAGGAAGTTTCTGAGGCATTTTCTGCTTCTCTGGTGGTCCCTGAAAGCTGTGAGTTCAGGTCCTCTAAGAGTACTAGGTTCTTTCCACCCTTGAGCTTAGGCAGTACACCCCTCTCCCACACCCTCTGAAATCCTGGATGGGAGAGACTGGAAAAGCTTTATTGAGTCTTCATCCCCTTACTGAGTCTCCATCCCTAGTCCTGTTCTTATAACTGGGCTTCTGTCTCATTACCAAGCCACAATATTCACCTAAGACCACTAAGACCACTTAAGATACATAGACTGTATCTGATTTCTTATGCCTGGGTCCCTGTCTTGATGACCTGCTTAATACTTGTACTTTTATGATTAGACACTCTCTTGGTTTTGCCAGTGATGTCTACACTGTCTTTCTATCCTTCAAACATCTTACATCTCATCCGTTAACTTCTTGCTGACAGATTTGCTGGTGCTAAGTGTCTGCTCATGAATTTCCAAGGACTCCCTGATGTGCTTTATTTATCTGTAGAGGACCCTTCACCTGCTGATAGATTGTTGATACCAGATGCTTTTGGGGACTGAATGCAAGTAGCATTTAGATCAGACCTCCTGCCTGATCCAGCAGTGGTCTCCTGGGGGGATGACTGCCTCCTCACTTTGTGTGCCCTCAATGTCTACTCACCCTTGTGCAGTTAATGGCTTGTGGTCAAGTTGCTCACCTGGCTGATGGTGCTCATGGCTCGCATGTAGCTCTCATTCCTGGAGCGGAACTTTGGCGACGTGAGCAGGCCTGCAGGGTCAAGGCTGTCTAGGCTTCGGTTGATGGAGACTTCACTTACTGCTCTCAGGTAACTGTGACTCCGGATCTGGAGCTTGGGGGAGTGTTCATTAGAAATCCTGGAAGAGAACAATAAAGGGGGTTCATTTAGTCACATTCTAAAGTATGGGCAGGAATAAGATGTGACAATACTATCACTGATGAGGTACCTTAAATGTGAGGGCAAATAATTAAATGCCCTCTTATGACTGCTAAACTCCTACATGGTGTCTCAGAAAGAAAAGCTTTTCACAGGAAATCATCAAGGTCTTGTGGCATTAGAGAAGAGTTAAATTCTCTCAAACCATGAACAAATTTCACTACTTACTGTTTTTTGGCCTCCTGGGGAGGGACATGATAGCTGTGACTTCCCTGCCTCAGAATTCTGTCCTGTGTCATTTGTAAGCTTTTCTTCTGTGCCTATTTCTTTTCTGTGCTTTCACCAAATAGGAATTTTAATTTAAAAATTCCAATCAAAATAGCAAAACATAAAATAAGTAGAAATTATTATTCAAAAAAGAAATGTACCAGAATTTCATGAAGAAAACTATAAAACTTCATGGCAGGGAATATACAAGGCCTAAATAACTATAAAAAGGAAAAATAATTTTCCTGCATGGACATACTATTGTAATAAAAATTAAAATGATCCCAAATTAATCTATAAATTTAAAGTAATTACAAAAATCCCCATAGAATTTTTATTGGAATGGAACAAACTTCAAAAGTTTATATAAGATTCACAGCAGCAATATTCATAAAAGCCAAAATGTGGAAACAACCCAAATGTCTATCAACAGATGCACAGAAAAGTAAAATGTGGTATTTTCATGCAATGACATATTATTTGGCCATAAAAAAGAATGCAGTACTGAGACATGCCACAGCATGGATGACCTTTGAAAAGGTCATGCTAAGTAAAAGAAGCCAGTCATAAAAGATCATAGATTGTGATTCCACTATCAAATATCTGGAACAGGCAAATCTATGAAGATAGATAGTAGATTAGTAGTTGCCTAGATACAGCTGACCAGGCAGTAAAGGAGGAAGAAGATGGCAGAATTGAGGGCTTGTATCTAGCAGGTATGGAGTTGCTCTTTGGGGAGATAAAAATACTCTAAAATTAATTAGTGATGACTGTACAACTTTGTGAATAGACTAAAAACAGTTGAATTGTACATTTTAATGAATTAATTGTATGGTATGTTACTTATATCTCAATAATGCTGTTATAAATATTATACAAGACCTCAAAATAATCTGATTTCTTTATAAAGAGAGTTTAGAGAGTAGAATATAGCGGGCAAATGAGAGAAGGAGAACCAGCCAAGGTGGCTGTAGTATTGTAATACTTTCAGCAAGTAATAAGACTGACTTAAATGTCATTGGAACTTGAATCGATACATTTGAGATTTTGCATGAAAATTAAATATAGAAGATGGGTAAGAGGAGGACTCTAAACACAGATGGAAAATAGGAATAAATAAAAAAGGAGAGAGATGCAGATCGCAAACATAATTTATAGCTAAAGTGGTGAGAATAGTGTGGTGTTAGTGAGGGAATAGACAAATCAAAGGAAAATAGATAAATAAATTCACAGGAAAATAAATGTATATGCCACCATGCATATGAAAATATGTTCAGTCTCACTAGCACTTAGGGAAATGTTTATAAAAAATAAGACACAGCTTGCATGTCAGATTCATGCACATCCATGTCCACGTCCTCAGATGGTAAAGACATTCTTCACATTCAAATGTCCTCTTCGCAATGTGTAATACTGCATTCATTCTTGAAGTTTATATGGAATTACTTTAATATAATAGCCAAAAAAGATATACTCAATAATACTAAACTTGGAGAATTTGATTAGTAGCCACTTTTTGCAACTGTACTGAGGGGGAGACCAGGTTAAAACAAATCTAGAATTTAACATAAGAAATAGACCTCTTATGTATTTTACTACTACAAAAGAGAAACTGATTTTTCTAGAATCATACCCTACATAGAGCCTTCAAGTAGCTGCCAAACATAAAAATACCCCTGCCAGGTCAAGCAAATATTTTCCATGTGTTGTACACTATTATGGTGATTTGCAGTGGGTCATTGCAAATGCCCATGCCCCAAATCCCAACCAACAAACAAATAAACTGAAGAATTCATTTCCCTTTACAATTTCTTCTAGGAAAAGAGAGCCCTAGCTAGGCTCATTATACCCTAAAGTTGACTTCCCTTTAGAACCTGAGAGGTAGATGACAAATGTTTCTTTGTTTAAACATTTTTAAATTATTTTATTATTGTTCAATTACAGTTGTCTGTATTTCCCCCCTACCACTGCCCTTACCCAGCCAAACCTCCCTCCACTTCTTGCTTCCACTCTTCCCCTTGGTTTTGTTCATGTGTCCTTTATAATAGCTCCTGAAAACCTGATGAATGTATTTCTTTAACTATTTTGCAAACTGACCCAGATCAATGATATTGCTATCATAAATGATGAGCTGTTCCAAATGGTTATCAGGGCAGCAATGGGGGTGGATATTTAATAAATGGTGTATATTCAAAAGAAAATGTGAATGTCCACTGTTTTGAAAAATGAGTGTCTGCTGGCTGAGATGGGGAAACAGTAATTTTTCCCTGGCCACTTGTTAAGAAATAAGGCATAATTCCCAAATTTCAAAGTGAAGAATCATTCACAAAGGATTAAGTAGTGCTATTTTGGCATGTCATTCATGATAAAACAACACATACTTTAATAATACACTAAATAATGAGGAAATGAACTTATCTATCTTTGCCATTACAGAGCAGAACTCACAGTTATTAATATAAAGGAACAGTATGCCCATGTACTCCTGATGTGGAAATACTTACTAAAAAATAACTGGAAATACTTATTAAACAATAACCAAAAATACTATCAGCTGATTTCCCAAAAAGAGACCTTACAGGCAAGGAGGGGCTGGAAAGAAGTATTTGAAGTCATGAAAGGCAAGGACCTACATCCAAGATTACTCTATCCAGCAAAGCTATCATTTAGAATGGAAGGGTAGGCAAAGTGCTTTCCAGATAAGGTCAAGTTAAAGGATTTCATCATCATCAAGCCCTTATTCTATGAAATGTTAAAAGGATTTTAACATTTAAGAAAAAGAAGATGATTGAAAGTATGAACAGTAAAATGACAACAAACTCACAACTATCAATAACTGAACTTAAAAACAGAAACAAACTAAGCAAACAACTGGAACAGGAACAGAATCACAGAAATGGAGATCACACGGAGAGGTAGCAGTGGGGAGGCAGTGGGAGGGAATGGGGGAAAAGGTACAGGGCATATGTAGCATAAATTGTAGGTACATAATAGACAGAAGGAGGTTAAGGACAGTATAGGAAATGGAGAATCCGAAGAACTTACACATATGACCCATGGACATGAAGTAAGGAGGAGGAATGCTGGTGGGAGGGGGGATGAAGGGCAGAGGGGAATAAAAGGGGGGAAATGGGACAACTGTAATAGCATAATCAATAAAATATTCTTTTTTTTTATTTTAATCATTGTTCAAATACAGTTTTTTCCTTTTTACTCCCAATCCAGTAAAATATTCTTTAAAAAATAACCAAAAAATTGTTCACTGATTGCTTTATGTTCACCTCAAAAGAAAGTTGATTTACTAAGAAGAAACAGAGTATGTATATTCAGAAATATTAGCTCCCATTAGGTTATTTTTTTGATGTTGGCCTGTTCAAATGGTATTCATCTTTTCCCACTTTTCACCCAAAATTATTTATGCTAAGTTCACCTCTTGTGGCTTATTATAACTGAACCAAGACTTTGGCCTGGATGAATGCCATTCATTATCATGTCCTTTAATGACAGGCAAAAACAAGATGCCTGTGGGTGGCTGTGAGGCAGTGATACACACAGGTTTGGCCCAGTCTGTCAGTAAGGTTGCCATTGCAAAGAAGAGAAAATGCAATAATACTCAGACCACGAAATTTTAAACCAAGATTTCAAAAGAGAAAATGACTAGCTTTATTACTACAAATGTAATTTCATAGGATAAATAAGTTTGGGGGAATCTAATACACAACATGTGATAAAAGTTAATAACAATATGTTGTATACTTGAAATTTACTAACAAAGATCTTTTTAATTTTTAAAATTGAGGTATAATTGACATATAACATTAGATTAATTTCAGGTATACACCATAATGATTCAGTATTTGTGTATATTGTAAAATGCTCACTACCATAAGTCTGGTTAACATCTATCACCAAATAGTTACAATACTTTTCTTGTGATGAGAGCTTTTAAGATTTATTCTCTTAGCAACTTTCCAATATACAATATAATATTATTAACTATAGCCACCATGCTGTTCATTACCTCCCCATGACTTATATATTCTATAACTGGAAATTTGTTCATCCCCAGCCCCCACCTCTGGCAACCACCAATCTGTTTCTAGAATCTATGAATTTAGGGTTTTTTTTTTGATTCCACATATAAATGAGATCACATGGTATTTGAAAAAAGAGCTTAAGGGCTCACCACACACAAAACTGTGAGGTGATGGATGTTTTAATTAACCTGGTCATTGCACATTTTAAATATATACAATTTTTTGGGTCAATTGCTTCTAGCACTAACTTTATGCTCACAATTCACAAATCTATTGGTAGCTGATGGCTTTCCCTGAAACTTTAAAACTAAACTCTTATTAACCACTGTACATTTTTACCTGGATGTTACACAGGTATCAAAAAATCATCACCTCCCTGGCTGGTGTGGCTCAGTGGATTCAACAGTTGGTCTGGGAACCAAAGGGTTGCTGGTTCGATTCCCAGTCAGGGCACATGCCTGGGTTGCAGGCCATGACCGCCAGCAACCGCACATTGGTGTTTCTCTCTCTCTCTCTTTCTCCCTCCCTTCCCTCTCTAAAAATAAATAAATAAAATCTTAAAAAGGAAAGAAAAAACACTTACTTAAAATTAAAAAAAAAATCATCACCTTTTCCCTCAATTTTGTTTCTTTTCTTTTATTCCATGTTGGGATGAATGACACTGAAATTTATCCCCTTACCAAACCAGAAATTTGGGTGTTTATTCTGTCTCTTTTCTTAACTGTCCAAATCCCACTGATGATCAAATTTTCTCAGTTTTACTTCCTGTGCGTGTTTAAAATTATTTTCTTCCACTCTGGCCAGGTAGCTCAGTTGGTTAGAGCATCATCCCAGCACACAAAATTATTTTCTTCCTCATCTTCCTCAACACTTCCTGCTCCATTATATCCTCAGTTCAAGCTTCCTTCTGATTTTCCTAAACCAGGCTCCCTGGCACCAGCCTTGTGCCCTCGAATGCATTTTTCTTTTCCTGCTCATGAAAGGACACTCTCCTGCTTAAAATCTCCTTTCTTTGCTGACAGGAGAAAGCCTAAATTCTTTACTTGTTTTCTACTGTTATTTTGCTACTTCCTCACCATGCATAGTTCTCACATTTCTTTATCTTTGCCTATACTGCTTCTTTTCCTTGAAATATGCACCTTCCTCCACTTTCTACCCACAAAACTCCTACTTCAACTGATTCAGCAGGTCACTAGGAGTTAGAACATTTATTTAGGTCAATTATCTTCAGAAAGCTGCCTCTGTTCCCCCTAGACTAAACAAAGTACTTCCCTACCTGTACTCTGATAGTGTCCTTTATATTTGTCTGTTAAACACTTTTCTCATTATTGTAGTTTTTTTGTTTACGTGTCTGTGTACTCTTAGAATATTGAGTTCTTAGAAGGTAGAATCAATTTTCATTCATTTTGTTACACAGTGGTACACTGGCACTTCAATTTTTTAATGCCTGATAACAATGCCTAACACTTTTTTAAGTGCTTCCTTTATGCTGGGCACTGCACATGAATTACCTCATGAAACAGATGAAAGGCTGCATGCATAAAGGAATGAAAGGGTAAATCAATTGGTCATTACTGTAGATCTGGAACAGTTTTCAAAATTTTCTTTTTTTACTTATAAAGACTCTATAAAGGATTTTGAAAAGCTTTATTATACATAACTCACATACCATGGAATTCAACATTTTAAAGTGAACAATTCAGTCATTTTTAGGATATTCACAGAATTGTGCAACCATAACCACTATTTAATAAATTTTAGAACATTTTAATTATTTCTGACTTTCCCTGCCCTCCCAACAATTCCTGATCCATTTGTAGTCACTCTCCATTCTTTCTGCCCCTAACTCTTGGGAAACTCTATCAGCCTTCTGTCTCTATGCTTTTGTCTGTCTGGGACTTTTCATGTATATGGAATCATGCAATGTAGCATTTTCAAATGGTTTCTTTCACTTATCACGGTGTTTGCAAGGTTCATCCATGTTGTACCATGTATCAGTACTTTATTTTTTTAATAGAGGAATTATATTCCATTGTATGAATTTATACCACAATTTATTTGTCCATTCATCAGCTAATGAATATGTGGTTTGTTTTCACTTTTTGGCTAATACAAATTTTGCTGTATGAATAATCATGCACAAAATTTTCCACTGGAATATGTTTTCAATTCTCTTGGCCACACAGGCCTTATAGGGAAATGCTATTCAAGAGAAAACAGCAAAAACTTTACATAAGGGGTGAAACTTGCAGAAAGGCAGAGTGAGGACTTTGATGAGTTTAATTCTACACAAAAGCAATTGCAAAAAATAAAAAGTGGCAAAACTATGAAAACCAACCATTTCAGAACTCTGGAGGTCAAAGGCAGAAAACAAGTGAAAGTTATTTATTTTTTAAAAGATACTGAATGTAGATGTAGGGGGAGGGTCAGTGGTGATTTTAACTGGAGATACACCCATTCCTCTGCTTCCCAGCTCCATGGCATAGTAGCTATGAACAGATGGCAGCCTCAAAATCAATGAGGGGAGGGTGCACTTCTTAGAGCTCTGCTGAAAGCACTATTTTCAGAGCACAGTGGCATTTTTATTGATTTCACAGCTCCTTGTAAAAGCTCCATTTCAAGGGTATTGCTGGTATTTGCTCTGACTGGAAGTTCAATTCTGTGGAAAAATCCTATCCCTAGGTTGTTATCCAAAACAGTAGGAATTGGTTGAAGTTAACATCACAGCTACTTAAGGCTATAATTTCAGCTGAAGCAAACAAGAGCTGAGCCCAACATTTAAATGAAAGACCTGGAGAACTTGATGGCCCCAGAGGATATTGATAAGTTTTGATGCATTGCTAAGGATCTAGAAGATTTCATGTGTGCCCAGAGTAGACCTGGGACAAGCAAAGGTCTTTTTCATTCATCTGTGGCTTACTTTGAAAATGTACAAGCAGGAAGTAAAAACTAAGGCTGATTTGTAAACTGCCTGAAATTCAGAAGTGTGCCTTTATGGACAGATGCCATTGGCAAAAGGTGAAGACTTACTGACTTAAGATATTTAAGAAAATATTCTGACCAACCGTTGGTTGATCACTGAACTATGGTGACTCCAGGGTGAACCTGACAAAGTCAAGTTTGAAAACAAAAAATTTTTAAAAGGAAGCAGAGAAGCCAGTGGCTACATGATACAGGGAATATAGACTCTAAAGAAAAGAGTCCAGGATTGGTGCTAAAGTTAAGCAGCAGAAGGGCAAAAGAAACAAACTCAACGACAAAAGGAGACTGGGGTCTTGGGGAAACAGCAGATGGAGGGGGAAATCTATAGATAAAAAAACTCAAAATACAGATCATATTAAAGAAATGGGAAACATGAAATGTAATGTAGGGATCCATGCTTGGGTGCCAAAACTATAAAGAAATACAAGGTAATGATCATCATAAAAGTCAGGATAATGCCTACTTTTTAGGAGAGGGAGACAACTGTGATTGGGTCTGGAGCAGCTGCCAAAATTCCACTTCTTGATTCGGATGGTTGTTTCAAGGGCATTTGCTTTATAATAGTTCATTAAGTATAAATTTCTTTTGTAAGATTTTCTGTATATGTATTTTATTTTTCAGTTATAAAGGTTTAAATTAAAAATGGGGAGATATCTGATTCAAGAGTTACTATAATATATAAAATGTACAATTTTCAGCAAAAAATTAACTTTAAAACTGTAGGTATAAATGTATGCTTTGTATGACAATAATAGCACAAAGGAAGGGGAGTAAAGGGAGCTATATTGGAGAAAATTTTCTATCCACAATTGCAGTTGAATTAATATTAAACTGAATTAGTTTATTTCAATTTCATATCTGCATTGTAATACCCACAGTAACTACTAAGAATAATTTTTAATATATATAGTAAAAAAATTTAAATGGTACATTAGAGAAAAATGTATAATACAAAGAAGGGAATAATAGGGGAATAGAGGAGCAAAAGAGACATGAGACATATAGGAAACAAATAGCAAAATGGTAAATCTAAATCCTGCTATGGTTCTATTAAGTGTAAGTGGATTAAACATCTCAATCTAAAGACAGAGATTGTGGGATGAGATAAAAAACAGGATCTGACTATGTGCTGTCTATAGGAGATATATTTTAGATTGAAAAGCACAAATAAGTTGATAGTGAAAGGATGGCAACCCCAAAGAACACTGGAGTGGCTATACTGACATTAGGCCAAATATACATTAAGACAAAAAAATGTTACTAGAGACACAAGGGATATTTTATAATGACAAAAAGAATGAATTTATTAACAAAAATGCTAAAATTATAAACATATATGCACCTACTCACAGAGCCCCAAAATACGTGAAATGCAAACTAACAGAATTAAAGGGAGAAGTGGATAATTCAAAAAGAATAGTTGCAGACTTCAATACTCCACTTCCGATTATGGATAATACAATTACACAGAAAATAAGCAAGGATATAAAAGATTTGAAAAACACTATCAACCAACCAAACCTAACAGACATCTATAGAATGCTCTACTGAACAAAATTAAAATGCACATCCTTTTCAAATGCACATGGAACATTATCTAGGATAGAGCAGAGATTATGTCACAGAACAAGCCTGAATATATTTAAAAGTAATGAAATTGCACAAAGTATGTTCTGTAATCATGATAGAATTAAATTAGAAATCAAAAATGAAAGGAAATTTTGAAAAGCCATGGCTATTTGGAAATTAAACAACACATTTCCAAAAACCCATGTGTCAAAGAAGAACTTACAAAAGAAATTAGAAAGTATTTTGAAATAAGTAAAATTTGTGGAATGCTGCTAAAGCAATAAAGGAATATCAATAGGTATAAATGACTATATTACAAAAAAGAAACAATCTCTAATCATAATGTAAGCTTTCACCTTAACAATAATAAAAAAGAAGAGAAACTTAAACTCAGTGCAAGCAGAAGGAAAAATATAATAGCCATTAGATTAAAAATTAATAAAATAAAAAAAATTTTGTTGCTTTTGAACAAAAGTTGTTTTTTTTTGAAAAGAAATATTAGCCAGATGACTGATAGACAAATAGACAGATGACTAAAATTAGGAATGATAAGATATAACTTGCTTGTCAGAAATTTAAAAATTATAAAAGAATACCAAATTTAACAACTCAGATCAAATAGACAACTTTTTTAGAATCTAGAAAAAATTACCAAAACTAATTCAAGAGGAAATAAAAAGGCTGAATATATCCAGAACAGGTAAATAATTGAGCTTGTAATTAAAAATATTTTTATAAAGAAAAGCTCAGGCCCAGATGGTATCACTGGTGAATTATATCAAACACTTCAAGAAATAATACCAATACTCCCAAAACTGTCCCAGAAAATAGAAAGAAAAATGATTACTTTTAAATTCATTCCATAATACCAAGGTCAGGCAAAGATGTTGCAAGAAAAGAGAACTATAATAGCCCTGATTAATAATGACAAAACAGCCTTCAGTGAAACAATAGCAAACTGAATCCAAAACATACAAAAGGGATCACACACTATCACCCAAGTCTGATTTATTTCAGGAATGCAAGGTTGATTTAACATCTGAAAATAGATGAATGTACCATATTAATGTACCAGAATAAAGAAAAAATGTGATCAAATAGAAGTAGATAAATCATTTGAAGAAATCCAACACCCATTCACGATAACAAAAAAGTCTGAATACACTTGAATTAGAAGGGAGCATCTTTAATTTTATAAGAGCCTCTACAAAAACCTACAGGTAACATCGCTTAATAATGAAATAGTGAAGACCTTCCCCATAAGATTGGAAGCAAAGTATGGATGACTGTTTTTGCCACTTCATTTCAACATCATACTGGAATTTCTAGCCAGTGCAATCAGGCAAGAAAAAGAAAAAAAAAGTTACATAAGTAAATACCTGATATATCCTGAACTGATGAATGAAATCTGGACATTGGACACAAGCCTTGGTTTTTTTGTCATTAACTATTTGAATGACCTTGAAAAAATAACTTGAAATTATTGGGATGTGTTTTCTCATTTGTAAAATGAGAGACCTCTAAATTTGTATGATGCTATCATAATGGTGGCTTCAGTTTAAAGTAATATTGCTGATGATATTGACCATAATTGGCCAAATATTTACAGATTACAGCAAGGATTGCAGGTGCCTAACTTTTCTTCCCAGGTTCCAGATGCTCATATTACTGGGCACATGAAGTCCTTTGTTCAAACTTTGCTTCTTTTGCAACACCATGTTGTCCCTTAAACATTAAGTTTTCTTCTGTTTCTTAAGACTATAAGTTCATAAATGGGTCCATTTCACCAACTGATTAGCTCCATCAGAGGGGCACAGCTTAGACACAGGGGCACCTCCTACGGTCGAAGATACAAACTGGAGAACAAATTCTTCTAGATTCTCTGCTACATTCTTTGTTGTTTCTCCATATGTGTTTGACATGGGTGCTGAATGCCAGCATTATTTCTGGGAGACACTGCAATTGTCAAGTGCTGTAGACTTTGCTGTGTCTCAGAGGTTCAGGGTTCAGAGTGGGGTGAAAGGGAGTTAGGGGGAGAGTCTTGAGGATTCATTTGATGCTTCAGCTTTTTAAGTAAAAAGCTGCATCAACTTTGCTCTGTGGAAAACAGAACTGATGTGGGTGGAGATTGCTGATTATTCAGCTGGGGCAGCTGTCTAAGAGCGACTGGCTTACTATGTGCAAAGTCTTATGCTAGAAGCTGGGATAACCCATTTTACTTATGACGTGGGCCTTGTCCAAAATGAAGGTGCAGTTCTTTCCATAATAATTCATCAGACGTGGGAATTATCAACACAAAATAGAATGCTTTCAGTGTGCCAAACATATTTTCCATCATGTTTAGACTCTCTGATGCTAGGAATTCAAACTATGTTTCCTCAGATTCTCTAGACTATGCAACATTAGTTTTGAAGCAATACAAAACAACACCAGGTATTCGTAATGCTTGTGCTAACTGTTATGGAGGGTTCATGGTTCCTACCTTTGAGTATTTTGGTCTTTCAGGTGAGACAGATATATGGAACTAATGTCAAGATAATCTGTGTTAAGCTGATAATACCTGTTCCAGAGAACAGCAATAAGACAGTTAAAAAAGAGTCTCATTTGGAGTAAAGGTGTTAGGAAGAACTTTAGAGACAAGATGGCTTTGAGTTCAAGCCTGAATGATAACTCTGTTACCAGGTAAAAGTGAGCCAGACAGTGGCATTTCAGACCCAGGGATCTATGAGAGCAGAAGCTTAGAGGCAAAGGGTGCAGGGCAGTGCTGGGGATGACAAATATCCAGGATGTTGGAGTACACAGGCCTGAGCCTTCTCTCATCAGAGGCTATGGAAGTGTGTTGTCATTACCTTCTTGTCAGTCTCCCCCATAAAACTTTGGGTTTCTAAGGACACTGACCACATCTGGAGTTATGGGAAGATATGAATTCCACCACTATATTCTCAAAGCTCAGCATAGTAGCTGGTATTTTTTTAGGCTGCCTTAAGTATTTGTTGAATAAATGTGAGAAGGGAGAGTGGTAGGGTCTGAAGTCCCCTAAGACAAACAAGAGGCCCAGTAAGAACTTGATGAGGATCTGAAGAAAATCAGGGCACTATGGGAGACAAAGACCTGAGGAGTGGTGTAGGGGGGACTCAGAACTGGCGGTGGCTGCGGGGGTCATGAGGGGTGACTGCTGACTTCCACTGCTGGGTGACAGAAGGCAGTGTGGTGATGTATTTTACCGTGATATTTAGACATGTCAGGCCAGGAGTACTTGTTTCTTTCTGTGTAAGGAAAGGACCTTTCTTAATACTTCAATATGCCCAGCAGAGCTTCATTGCTGGCTGGCTAAGGATACAGCACTTAGTACATAAAGAATGATTTCCAAGGAACCCCATGGAGGAATTTTGGGCCGTGGCCTGTGTTAATCATCGAAGGGCCTCTGTGTGAGTACACGGTGATATACACTTAGGCAAATCACTACCTAGAACTGAAGGGAACAGAGTAGTGGGGGTCCTTCTCTCTCTTTCTTCTACTCCATGGTTACCAGTTTTATAAAAATAATTCTCATGCGTTACCACAGAATGATTCCTGCAATTATCTTTGCTTTAGTTTGCTTAGGACCAAACTGATCATCAAATCAATTAAAATAATTCAGACAGAAATTTGATTTGCTGTGGGAGGTGGTGGCCTTTAATATAAGTAGTTTCACGGTGGGGCGCTTGCTCTGCTGACCTTGGCTCTGCATTCAGTAACCTGACTCAACTGAGCCTCAGTTGGTTCCATGGCTCTGGGTAAACCACACTGTCTTTTTCCTTATAATAGAGATAACAATACCCACTTTACAGAGTTGTGAGGATTTACTCCACAACAAGCATCTCTCTGTCTGTGTGTCTTAGTGTGGCCAAATATACGTAACATAAAATCCACTATACCAACCATTCTGAAGCATACATTTCAGTGACTTTGAGAGTTTCACATTTTTGTGTAACCATCAACGTCACCCAAGCACAGAACCTTTTCATCATCTCAAACTGAAACTGTCACAACCATTACATACTAACTCCCCATTACACCCTTCCCCCAGACTCCAGCAACCATCATTCTACTTTCCTTATGTTTGAGTTTGAAAACTTCGAGTACCTCATGTAAGTGTAATCATACAGCCTTGTTTCACTTAGCATACTGTCTTCAAGGTTCATCCATGTTGCAGCATGTGTCAGCATTTCCTTCCTTTAAGGCTAAATAGTATTCCATTGTGTGCATTTAACCACATTTTATTATCTATTTATCTGCTAATGGACACTTGGGATACTTCCAATTCTTGCCTATTGTGAATGATGCTCCTATAAAAATGAATGTAAAAATATATGTTTGAGTCCCTGCTTCCAATTCTTTTGAGTAAGTACCGAGAAATAGCAAACCTTTCTCTAACAGAAGAACTTAACATTTTCTATTTCATTTCTTAGCAATTAAGTTACCAACAAATTTGGGGACTAATATAATAAAAACAAAGCGTCACTTTTCCCCCTGAAAAACCCCTCTGTACAGTTGACCCTTGAACAACACGGAGGTCAGCAGAACTGGCCTCTGTGCAGTTCGAAATCCATGTGTATCTTCTGACTGACCCAAAAATTAACCTCAGTCAACCCTTTGCATCCAAACAGTGGCTGGGAATCTGAGCTGGGAATGTAAAAACACTGTTTTTGATCTGCGGCTGGCTGAACCTGCAGATGTCAAACCCATGGCTATGAAGAGCTGGCTCCATGTACTGAAAAACTCTGCACAAGTGGACCTATGCTATTCAAACCCGTGTTGTTCAAGGGTCAGCTGTACATAGTTATACTAAGTTTTAAGGACACTAAATAATGTAGTATTTCAGGGACTATTATTGCTATGGCTAAAAATAGAAAAAAAAATGATACTTCTATTATTTGGTGGAAAGTGCTGTAATAAATCAGAATATAAATTTACTGCTCTAGTAATTGCAAAACAGTAATATAGCTAAAACTCAATACAGTATTATTGAGAATAAATTGCATCACCATGATTAAGACATCCAGGAAAATAATTCCATAAGCAGAGATTGCAGAGAGACTGACCACAGTGGGGTCAGTTTATGAACTGGAAAGAAAAGACATCAGAGAGATGCAAATTAAAACCACAATGAGATACCACTTCACACTGGTCAGAACGGCCACCATAAACAAATCAACAAACAAGTTCTGGAGAGGATGTGGAGAAAATGGAACCCTAGTACACTGTTGGTGGGAATGCAGACTGGTACAACCACTGTGGAAAACAGCATGGAATTTCCTCAGAAAACTAAAAATGGAACTGCCTTTTGATCAGGCAATTCCACTGCTGGGATTATACCTTAAGAACCCTGAAACACCAATCCAAAAGAACCTATGCACTCCAATGTTCATAGCAGCACAATTTACAATAGCCAGGTGCTGGAAGCAACCTAAGTGCCCACCAGTAAATGAGTGGATCAAAAACTATAGAACATTTACACAATGGAATTCTATGCAGCAGAAAGAAGGAGCTCCTACCCTTTGTGACAGCATGGATGGAACTGGAGAGCACTATGCTAAGTGAAATAAGCCAGGTGGTGAGGGGCAAATACCCTATAATCTCACCTTTAACTGGAACATAATCAACAAAAGAAAAAAAGCAAGCAAAATATAATCAGAGACATTGAAATTAAGAACAATGTAACAATAGCTAGAGGGGAGATGGGAGGGGACAGTGGGGAGAAGGGTTTTCAGGAACTACTATAAAGGACACATGGACAAAACCAAGGGGGAGGTGGAAGCAAGGGAGGGAGGTGAGTTTGGCTGGGGCGGGGGGAAAATGCAGACAACTGTAATTGAACAACAATAAAATAATTAAAAAAAGAAAAAAAGACACAATGTCATCACTAAGAAAGACATGATGACAATTCAAATGTACTAGTTAGTAAAGAGCCTGAAGCAGTAATTCTTAGGAGGGACTGGAAAATAGTGACCTACATGCTGCTTTGAGTTGAATATAGAACATTTCTCTCAATTTAAAAAGTGTTAGGGAGGAGCAGATATACTTACACAGATGTTAAGTTGACATTGACAAATTGGAGCAATTAAAGCCTGTGTAAAAGTATTTTGATAAATTTTTCACAAAGTGCTTTATATTCTGACTTCATTTTAGGAAGGAAAAAAGCAACTAAAGACAGACTCTTAAATAATTCTTTTAATGTTTGTTCTCTTCTAATTCCCATTGTCAAATGCTCTGTGTCTATTCTCATTATCAGCATGCCAAAAGGTCACGGAAACATCTCTTCCATGCAGTAAGTAGTCTTCAATTGTGAACAAGCTATCATGTCCCAGCCAAGAGCTCTCTTCTTCAGGTGACATGCTCCCTTTATCTAGTCCATTTATGTCAAGATTTCCAGGGTCTCCATTACCTTGATGGCTCATCTCTAAAGTCAGTCCAATTTGTTATTTTCTCTTTGATAACAGAGCACCCAGAACCAGGCTCAGATTTTCAAAGGCGGGCTGACAAGTGCCAAGAACAGAATGGCCACCACGGTCTACTCTGCAGTAAGTCCTCCCGGATGTGGCCTGAGAAAGTTCTGGGTTGCTTGTCCATAGTCATGCTGCTAGATTTTGGTTAGGCATCGTTGGACAACTTTGAGATCTTCATATCAAGTGATGGTAGGTCATGCCAATGTTTGCCCTTTTGTGTGTGTTAAATGAAAACCAAAAGCTAATCCTGTCATCCCCAGGATACATATATATGTCTGATATATATATATATATATATATATATATATATATATATCAGCTGTCCTTGCCAGTTCTATGTCACCAGCAAATGTGATAATAGAAGCTAAAGTAACAGAAATCCAAATTAGTATTGCAAGGCCTAGGCATTCAAGCACTTTATCAACAATGTCTTGTTTACTTTTCATGCCAGTATTATGGATTATTATAACAATTATGTAGCATTGTCATCCATTCTTTAAAAATAAGAAAACTAAGGCTGACAAGTCTGTAAACTCAGAATTGAAAATTAGGTCTATCTAACTTTTGTAGTCTTAACTACCTGTGCCCTCTCCATAAGCATGCCATCTATTTCTTACCACATCACTTGTAAAATTATTGACAAGGATTGGGTAAATCAATGACCTCTGAATTGGTTCAGTTTATTAATAATACAGTTTTTGCTATTAGGCTATTTCACATATGCCCCTATTACCTATGTTTCTCTGATTTTTGTTTTTTCCTGTCAGCCAATTGTGATCCACTGTTTTAAACCTATTCAAAATGCAATTACATTCCTCTGACATGTCTCAACTATTTCGAAGAGGGAAATATAGGTACTTCTACACAAGCCTTGCCAGTACATCTGTGTTGCCTCCCTGTTTTCTAAATCATCTGTTTTAGACAAACCACCTGTTTAAAAATTCATTCTGAAGTTTTTCAAAGGATTCACATTAGGTTAACTATTTGCAATTTTTAGAATCCTCTCTTTGGAAAACAAAGATAATATTTACTTTTTTCTTTGTATTTTTCCCACAGTTCCTAAAATATTACCAACAGTGATTCTATAATCATATCTAAGTTTCTTTAGATGAAAACTAAAATTTTATGGCTTTATATGATTTTTTTCTTATTTTTAGCTCTAGGTTGTACTTACATAGTTGGCCATATTCTTTATGTATGACCAGTTCAATTGTTTTAATTCACAAGGCTATTACATATTGGGGATTATCTTGCAACCTAATGTAAATATGGCTTCTAGACATTCAGGGCTGTTACTAGCCCGTGTAGTACTTGTGTACAAATTAGAAAAAAGATACCCTTTCTTTAAATAAATTATGTTTAGATTACTATATTATGGTGTAACCTGAATAACTAATGGCAGATCCCCGCCTAAAATGGCCCTGTGGCTCTGGCTACAAATATATGCAATCACACACTCTCCATACTTTGGCTCAACCTCACACAAGACAGAACAGTTTTAGACAATGAGACATCGCTTTACTCCAATCAAATATCAGAAAAACTGTGGTTTCATCTACACCCATGTCAGTAAGGGCCGTGTGGGGAGCTTAGACTTCCACCCTAATGAGACTGTAATGAGGTGCCCCAGCAGTGCCACCAAGGTGGTATCAGAGAGGGCCAGGTAGGGGGCTGGGACTTTCACCCCCGTGAGGGTTCCCCTATCCCTATGGTGTTAATGAAGACCAAGTGGGGAGCCTGGACTTCCACTCCCACCCAGCAGTAAGAAGGCACCCCTACCCCTCTTTACAGGGGTGGTTCCAGAAGAGGCCTAGTGGGGAGTCAGGCTCTCATCATTAACCAGTGGTAACAAGGCTGCCCCCAAAATGGTGTCATTGGAGGGTGTGTTGGGAGTCAGAAGTCTCACTGCTCACCGACAGTAGTGAGAACCCCCCACTTCAAGTATGAAGAGAGTTTGCATGGCAACTTGGACTTATACATCTTGGACTTGTACAACTCCTGGCAGTAGAGAGGTGGTCTCTCTGACTCCCCTGCTGGAGTGGTGTTTAAGTGCCAGCTAGAACAAAAGGTTTGAATAACATCCATAGTCTCATAATATAATACAAAAATGTCCAGCTTTCAATTGTCATACTAAGAACCAGGAAGATTTAAAACTATGAAAAAAAGATAATCAACAGATGTCAACACCAAGATGACAGAGATGTTAGAATTGTCTGAAAAACTTTAAAGCAGTCAGGAAGGCAATGCCTCAAAGAATAATTATGAATGCATCTGAGGCTAGTACACATTGTCTCAGCAAAGAAACGGAAGATACAAAATAGAGCCAAATAGAAATTTAAAAACTGAAAATATAATAACAAAACTATAAAGCTTCATGGATGGGCTCCATGGCAACTCTGTGTATTTGTGGTGATAGGAAGGCTTTGTATCTTGTGTGTTGTACTATACGGTTTTGTAAGATGTTACCACTGAGGGGAGGCTGGGTAAAAGCTATATGAAACCTCTCTGTATTATTTTTTATAACTACATGTAAACCTACAATTACATCAAAATAAAAATTTACTAAAATAATAATTGTACTCTCAGATAATGAACAGGTTAGAATGTGCAGATACTCCTTGACTTACTATGGAGTTACATCCCAATAAACTTATTGTAAAAAGTGCTGGCAACACGGTACACTGTAGGGTATCAGTTGGTTACCCTTGTGCTTGACCTTGATGTGCTGCTACCCAGTATCATGAGACCATTGTGCCACATGTTGCTAGCCAGGAAAAGATTAATATTCAAAATTCAAAGTACATTTTCTACTGAATGCATATGGTTCTCACCATCGTAGAATCAAAAAATTGTAAGCCAAACCATGTGTCGGCGACCATCTGTAGAAAAATATTAATAACATGGTCCCTGGCTTACGCTAAAACTAAATGTTAGAACTGAGTTCATGCTTGAGAATAAGCAGAACCAAGTTAATCTCCAGATTTTTAAACCTCTGGTATGATGAATCAGGGCCTATGTGTGTGGTAGTGAGTAACGCACACTTTAAGAACATACTCGTGGGTGTGGGCTCCAGGAACTATAGGCACCGCTGTGCTCCAGGCTCCTGTGTATTTCATTTCCCTGCCGGATGGATGGGTCAGCACTGTTTTCACTGGAGAGGAAGGAAGGAATGAGCTAAGGGAGGTGGTGGGATTTCCTCTTGTTTTTCTCTGGTTTGTAGCATTCTTTTCGTTGTCTGATTCTCTGGGACACACAGGTGGTTTCTAATGACCAGACTTTTCTCCTGAATAACGCTCGCTGCCTTTCTAAAATGCCGCTGACTACCACATGCCTTATAGCCCACTTGGTGCCTTCATGAAGGCGTGAAAAGACCAGAGGTGGTCATAGAAAAAGGTATTTAAAATATAATTTTAATGTGTTACAAAACACTCTGAATATACATTCTTTGGCTATGTTCTACACCAGCTTTAGCTGTAGAAATGCAATAGTTCTCAAACTTATATTTAGAAAAAATAAGTACTCATTCATCCAAACAAAAGGGAATAAAAGCTTTTCCAGGAGATGTAAAGAATCATTAACTTCACAGGTTGTGAATGGAAAGTATAATTGCCTATGATATAAGGCAGAGACATTTTAAACTATTTTCAGGCAAAATGGAAACTTGCTCCAGCAATCCATTATCACCAGAATCAAACAATGCTCAAATGACCAGACGTTTTCTGACTAAATCAATTAGGTACAAAAACAGTAATAATTAGGACTGTTGGCAGTCAAAAGCTTTCCCAGAATTGTGCTCAGATATTGAAAAGATGACTTTTGTCCACTTTTATTACTTTGTGTTATGATAAATTATAGTAATTTTTTATGCCTTGAGTGAGAAAAAATGGAAAGACAATATTCACCCCAATGAAGATGGTTTAACTTATCCACAGAGCAGCAGTGAACAACCACTTACTAACACATAAAAAGGAGTACTAGGTTTCTGGTTAAAATGTCTTCTATTATGGTAGCAATATAGTAAGTTACACATATTCTGCTTCAGAAAATCCTAAGATTCTGATAAGGAATGTGTATGAAACTCTAGCTAGGGAGCCAGGGTTTTAAGTAAATAAATAAGGGGAGCTTTACTTATTTAAAGCTCCCCTTTCATGTGCTGCTGTCAGGGAGCTGAAACTTGTGTCTTTTTTCCCCTCATCTACACCCTGAGGGTCTTCCCTCTTCTTTGGGTCCTTGTTAAATGGCCTTTGTCTCTGCTCTACTGAAAAAGGCATTTGTACTCTGTCCTGCTCTTTCCCGTGCCCAGTGGTTTAAGTGAAGAGTGCCTCTGCGCCGGCGTCAGTGAGAGTCGGTCCCGGGGAGCGCCTGCAGGCGGCAGTCGACGCTGAGGAATGAACAGAAGGCTCTGGCTGTATAGAACATTCCTCACTTATTGGTACAAATGTCTAAGAACCGCGCTTTCCAGGAAATTCAGCATTATTTGTTCAAATCAAGTTGTTAAATGTTTGCCATTGGTAACTTAAAGAATCAAAGGGTGTCAGGGGCCTAGATTGATGTGGTCATCTTTTTAAAGGCTCTCATTTTACAAGTGAGGGAGGAACTGAGGCTCAGAGGAGCTCTGTGGTCTAACTAGCTAGTCAGAGGCATAGTTGACTCTAGAACTGAGGTCAATTGTGTTGCAACCGATCAAGGCCGGGCAGACCTTCTCTTGCCTCTAGAAGACAGAAGAAACTGCGCAGAGTGTTGGGGATGCTTCACATGTGTTTATTCATGGGTGGGTGAGCCATGCACACTGTAAGCTGCATGCCCATCTGCATGTCTCATGTCATGGCCCCTGCTCCCCAGCATGGCACCCACTGTGGCACCTGTCCCCTCGTGTGTCTCTCATCATCATTGCCCCCCAGCAGGGAGTCCCTACCTGTTTAAGTACCAGAAGGGAACAAAGTGGCAAGATGCCAGAAATTATATAACATAACATAATTCTGTACACGCAAGCCCACTTCATGCTGCGGGAGCAGTTTATCGGATTGAGTCTCAAGGCTATGAGGACACTAGTTATCAGGTCCCTTCAAGGCTATGGGAACACTGTTCCCTTAGCTACCCAGACACCTGGGTGAGGCAGCTCAACTGCCTCCACTTACCCTACACTAGTCAGAGGCATAGTTGACTCTAGAATTTAGGTCTCCGAATAGCCTGCCCAGTGCACTTAAAAAGCTCCAGGTGGCACCTGCCTGCTTTTACTTACAAGATAAATATCTAATGATGAAAGAACATTCCCCCCTTCCGAGTGAAGGTCATTAGGGGAAAATAAACACAAACTTGAATAAGATAGAGTTATGACTATGACTATATTGCAATATCTTACTATCCTATAGCAACCATAGACTCTCACAGTAAAACCCATTAATAAAGTAGGTTTTTTTTTTCTCTAGCTGTATCTGCCTAACGTCTTTAAATATATTTAGAAACGAGAAGTTTTTTTTTCCTGGTGAATTTACACATCCATTTTTTCTGTTGAACACTTGGGGATTTTATTTTCACCCCCTCCCCTATTTCTGAGTTCTACTCAGAACAATTAATTTAGGCTCTAAGGTATTTTTTAAAGCAAACTACTCAAAATTTGGTCCCAGGACTAAGAGCATTACCTAGAACTTGCTAGAAATGCAGAATCACAGGCCCCATTTGGGGCCTACTGAATTAGCACCTGCATTTTAACAGAATTCCCAGATGATTCTAATGTGCATGAAAGGTTGAACAGAACACCTGTAAGCCCTGTAGAGCTCCAGTACCACCTGGCACAGGGCTTTGCCTCCTGTCTTGTGTGTTGGGCTTCTAGTCCTTACTGTGTTCCTGCCAAAAATCAACTTTAGCATTTCCCATTGAAAAGAAAAGAACATTATTACTAGGGCTTTAAAATTAGGCTGGAAGGATAATGGACTAAAGGAGTTCTTAATGAGTTCCCTGTGTGTTCTTTCATGGAACACATTTTTTTAATGGGAAAGGGCACTATGTCGATATTATAAAAGGAAGGTTTGACAGTACCAATATAAAACTACTGGGACTGGGGAAAAAAAAAACAGTTTTTCCATGGACTCTATCCCAGTGTTTGACTTACTCATTGGTAAACAGTTAGGCATCCTAACAGGAACATGAACTCTGTCAGCTCCCAGGATATAAGGACACTTGGCAATAAACTAATATTGGCAGAAACCTTAACTTCTCACTGTTTTGTTTCATTCCACCACCAGTGTAAAGCAGTGTTTTATATGCAGCACAAGAGGTGCTTAACTGTCCTGTACAAAAACACCGGTAGATAAATATTTACCGAGTCTTCACTATGCACAAGTACTGCCTTGGATCAAAATGTTTTCCTAATTAGTTAAATAGTTGCCATTGTACTGCTATCAGTGAATGGGTATAGGTAGAACATCATCTCTGGGTGACCTGTCCTAATGACCTTATTCTACATATGAAGTCATACATCCATTCACTTCACATATTTCCAGAGGGTTATCAATTTTGGGGACAAATGACTTGCCCATAGTCACTATAGGAAAGAGACAAAGGCATGGGGGACAATTATAATGCTGGGTGGTAAGTACTTGGATAAAGACTGCTACCAGGAATTGTTAAACGGGCTTTCTAGCGCAATTCCATGTTGACAATTTGCATCGCTGACTCCAACTATCCTGTCTGCTTTCAGATAAGATGAGTAGTGATTCCCTAGAGCTAAAAGACCAAGTTCTGGTGTAATTACCTCTAGCTTTTAGAATAAATTCTTGCCCTACTGATAAAAATATAGATGAATTCATTTTAACTGATTGCTACATGTTATTTATTTTAACTGACTTTATATGCCATATATTAGTAAATATATTCTACTCTGTTCTGAGAGCACCAAAGACTGGTGCTATATTAACTCAAACCTTTTAGCAAAATGGATTCAGACTCTGCTAATACTTCTGTGTAGTCAGGTGTTAGAAGTTATAAATCATTAAGTTAAAAAGTGACAGAAAGAACCAAAATATATATTTTTTGTTATTGAGAATCCAATCTGAGAAATAGTATTTGCCTAGTTCCCTACCCCAGCTTTAGGCTGTGTTCTTCCTCAACTATCTGTTGGCCCCTGACACCCCATCCCCATCCTCCTATTTGTTAGAAATAATTTTCAGCAGCTGTCTGAGGAAAGTTCTGCAGCAAGTGCCAACTTCTGGGTTTTGATAGCATCCATGAGCTGTTCAAATAATTCACTGCCAGAATTTTCCTCTTGGCATGTGCTAGGACACAAGAAGCTCAGATCTTTTATTTTTATTTTTTATTGTTTTTCAAGTACAGTTGTCTCCATGCCCCCACCCCCGCAACTACTCCTCCCACACCCCAGCCATCCCCACCTCCCACCCTCGATCCTACCCCTCTTTAGCTTTGTCCATGTGTCCTTTACACTGTTCCTTGATGGCCCTTCCCCCAATCCCTCCAATATCTCCTCCCACCTTCCCTCTCGTTACTGCCAGTTTGTTCTTAATTCCATTATCTCTGGTTATATTATGCGCTTATATGTTTTGTTGATTAGGTTCCACTTATGGGTATAAGCCTTACTAAAAGTCTGGTCAATGGTTCAAGTCTTCCAGACACCAAAAGTCAATTTTTCTCCTAATGGCAAGGCAATTTTTTTAATCAAAAACAGCTTGTAATGATCAGTGACAGGAGGACTGCTGTTAATTGTGGATCCTTAGAAGCAAGAGTTATGAAGTCATTTATGGAATGATTATCATCTAGAATGTCATGGGATGTTAGTGATGTCCTTTTTATTGCTCATTAGGAGAGTCTCTAGCAGTGATGTTTGGGAGGTTTCCATTGAGATGGCTGGGGCTGTGTTATGGAAAGGAGGCAGACTTGTCTTGCTAGAAAGGCTGACTTGCTAACTGCCGGCAGGAAGTGCTTATCATTAAAAGGGATGAGAGGGGGGTGGGCTCAATCATCCCATTTTCCTACTTCGCCCAACTTCTTCATTTTTTAAAATTATTTTTTATTGATTATGCTATTATAGTTATCCTGATTTTTCCCCTTTGCCCCCCTCAACTCAGCACCCCCCACTCCTTCAGACCATGCCCATATCATTGTTCATGTCCATGGGTCATGCATATATGTTCTTTGGCTGCTCCATTTCCTTTACTGTACTTTACATCCCCATGGCTATTCAGCAACTTCCTATTTGTACTTCTTAATCCCCTCGCCTATTCACCCATTCCTCCACACTCCCTGCACATCTGACAACCATCAAAACATGCTCAGAATCCATGATTCTGTCTCTGTTCTTATTTGCTTAGTTTGTTTGTTAGATTTAGTTGTCGATGAATGTGTATTTATTGCTATTTTATTTTTCATATTTTTTATCTTCTTTTTCTTTCTTTTTTTGATCTTCTTTTTCTTAAATAAGTCCCTTTAATATGTCATATAATAATGGTTTGGTGATGATAAACTCCTTTAGTTTTTTCTTGCCTATAAAGCTCTTTATCTGTCCTGCAATTCTAAATGATATGTTTGCTGGGTAGAGCAGCCTTGGCTGTACATCCCTGTTCTTCATGACTTTAAATATTTCTTGCCAATTGCCCTTAGAGCCTGCAAAGTTTCTTTTGAAAAATCAGCTGACAGTCGTATGGATACACCCCTGTAGGTAACTAACTGCCTTTCTCTTGTTGTACTTAAAAGTCTCTTTTATCTTTAATCTTTGGCAATTTAATTATGATGTGTCTTGGTGTGGGCCTCTTTGCATTCATCTTGTTTGGGACTCTCTATGTTTCCAGGATTTGCATATCTATTTCCTTCACCAAATTAGGGAAGTTTCTTTCATTGTTTTTTCAGATAGATTTCCAATTTCTTGTTTTACTCTTTTCCTCTGGCACCCCTATGATGTGAATGTTGGAATGCTTGAAGTTATCCCACAGACTGCTTACACCAGGGGTCCCCAATCTGTGGGCTGTGGACTGGTACCAGTCTGGTGGCCTGTTAGGAACTCGGTCTTGAGTAAAATTCTCCTGATTTACACCCCCTTTCCCCTTGCCTCTATTTGAGCTCCTCCTCTTGTTCCCCCCCTCACCCCCACCCCTCCTGTCACCTGTGGAAAAACTGGTCCCTGGTGCCAAAAAGGTTGGGGACCATTGGTTTACACTATCCTTGTTTTTCTTTTTAATTTTTTTTCTTTTTGTTTTGATTAATTGTGTTTTGCTTCCTTATGTTTCAAATCATTGATTTGATTCTCAGCTTCTTCCACTCTACTGCTGTTTCCCTGCAAATTGTTCTTCATTTTAATTGGCGTATCCTTTGTTTCTGACTGGATTTTTTATGCTGCTGAGTTCCTCAGTAAGTTCCTTGAGCATCCGTATAAACAGTGTTTTGAACTCTGCATCTGATAGATTGCTTATCTCCATTTAGTTTAGCTCTTTTTCTGGAGTTTTGATCTATTCTTTCATTTGGGCCATGTTCTTGGTCTTCCTCATTTTGGTAGCCTCTCTATGTTTGTTTCTAACTATTAGGCAGAGCTGCTTTGACTCCATTTCTTGGTAGTGTGGCCTATTGTAGTAGGTGTCCTGAAGAGTCCCGTGACACAGCCTCCCCTACCGCCCAAGCTGGGTACTCGAGGTGTGCCCTTTGTGTAGGCTGAGTACATCTTCCTCTTGTAGTTGAGGCTTGGTTGCTGTTGGCAGATCAATGGGAGGGATTTACCCAGGCCAATCAGTTGCAAGGACTGACTGTGAGCACTGATCACCACTCTCTGCCCTCTGTGGATGATCAGCTGTCCAGGGCCAGGGTGGTGGTCCTCTGATGTGGTCTGTAGTTGGCCACTGGTATGCAGGCTCTGGAATTTCCCAGGTGGTGCAGGCCAAGGTCAGCCTACACCTGTGTTCTATCTGGGGCCACCTTGCATGAACTATAAAGCAGTCTGAGATGTCTGGTACTTGTGCTGGGCCTAGAGACTTCCAGGTGAGGCTGAACTGTGAATCTAGGCTTGCTGATACTAGTGCCAGGCCTAGGGACACTTAGCAAGAAATACAGGGACTGGGAGCTCATTGAGTCTGGCTGTTGCTTGTGTCAAATGATATAGGAAGTTGTGAAGGATGATCCAAGACCAGTCATTCATATAGAAAAGTTAAGGCTAACAGTTTGGGTGGGCCTATAAGTTGGATATGATGGAGTCTCAGGGAATCTCCAGAGCAGGGCAAACTGTGTTAACTGGGTTGATGGAGTCTCAGATATGGCATGGCCTGCCAACTCTGTGTCTCTGTCAGGGGAGGGCTCTGAAAGGGACAATGGTTTCTGCATGCCTTTCTATCTGAGAGAAAATTGTCCCCCTGCTTTCACCTTGATGCTAGATACTTCAGTTCCTCCCCATATGCCACTGATACCTTTCAAGCTGCTACCCCAGTGCTGGAGCTCAGAGAGAGTAAATCTGAATGAATCTGTGTGTGGGTTCTCTAAGGGCAGCTGCTTGGGACTTCTATAGTTTTTTCCACAGACTCAACCTCTGCTGGCTTTTGCAGCCAGAAGTTGTGAGGACTTATCTTCCTGGCACTGGAACTCGGCTGAGGGGCCTGGTGTGGGGCTAGGACTCCTTGCTCCTGAGATATCCCTCCCGAATTGTATCCCCTGCATGTAGATGTGGGACCAGCCCATCTGTATCTTCACACCTCCTACCAGTCCGGATGGATGTAGTTTCTTTAATTTCATAGTTGTCAGACTTCCATTCAACTTGATTTCTGATGGTTCTGAGTGATGGTTCTATTTTTTACTTGTAACTTTGATGTGGTTGTGTGAGGAGGCGAGCCATGTTTACATATGCTGTCATCATAACTAAAAGTCTGGCCCAACTTCTTAAATAAGACACTTTTAAAATCAAGTCATTAGCTGAGGATGTATTGTCACAAGAAACCCTTTGTATAAAACTATGGAATGTTAAATAATAAACACACAACTCTAAAAACAACTTATTGGAATATATGTATGTAATGTAGTGCACAAATTATAAGTTTATAGTTCGAGAGCAGGATGAATTGTCACAAAGTAAATATACCCATGGAACCAACTCTCAATCAAGAAAGAGCACTTTCTAAAAAAAAAAAAAAAGAAAGAAAGAAAAGAAAGAGCATTTTCTTAATGACTAGTCCCAGAAGCTCCCTACCAATCTCTACGTCCTCCTCTTCCCTAATGGCAACTGCTTTCCTGGCTTCTAACATCATAGATTTATTTGCCCTGCCTTTAACTGTAGATAAGTGGAATCATAAAGTATGTGTTCTTTTGTGTCTGCATCCTTTCACTCAGCATGTTGTGTATGAGAATTATCCTGCTTGTTTATTTTGTATGCATTTTGGTACACATGTACATGCATTTCAGTTGTGTATATACCTGGGAATGGAATTAATGGCTTATAAACTATGCATTTTGGGGGTGTGGCATTATACTGCAGGCCTCTAGTGTTTCTGCATGTCCTTCCTGAGCGTGCCAAACTTCAAGCCATATCCATTCCTGATACTGAGCACTTCCTATAGCTAGCCACATAGAAACTAAGGAGATCATAACCACTATGGTGTGACTGCTGCTTGCTCCTCAGGGGAAGTAGGGGGACTGGCTTTTTTGCTGCTTGCTACAAAAAATGCTGAGCCCCAGACCCTGGGTTTCTCAGCTGGTGTACAACTCCAGGTGTAACAGGCTTATATCTGAGACCATCGAGTTGCCCAGTGGGTGTGGGAAGTGGGGAACCAGAACACCTTTCTGATGTCCCTGCCATTTGCTATTCAGTGAGTCATAAACTGTCTTGCTCTGATTTGTTACATCTCAGAATCCACTTTTGGCAACTGTGGAGTGCAGCAAGCCACCTACTTGTCTATCTAGGCATTTCCTTTGGGCTTCTATTACTCCTTGTTTTCCCTCCATGAGGCTGGGTTTCTTTCCTGACAGTGCTTCTTCAGCCATGGTAGATAACACTTAACAGTCCTCAAGTAGTATAAATCTCTAACTACTCTTCTGACTCAAGCTTTATAGAATTTGTTGTGGCTATTTTATTGCCCATTATTTGCATGATACTTTCATATTCATTCTTACAACGATTTCGTGAGATGGGCATTATTTTACAGATTAAGGCACTGAAGACAGAAGGTTAAGGGGCACATTTGATTTTATACAACTATGATAACAATGGTTACCATAATATATAACAATAACCCTAACTGCTTTATGTGTGAATTGTGTCATCACAATGCTATGAGATAGGTATTATTGTCATTCCTAATGAACTGATCAATAAATTAACATGCATTACAGTTAATTCACCTGCCCATAGTCACACAAACAGTAAGAGCTGAGGTTTCAAACTAGGGAGAGACCGACCTCCAAGCCCAAACACCAGACAGCATTTACTGTCTAATCTGGTGAGTGGCACAGGCACAGCTTCAACCCACATCCTCAGAATCAGCCCTGGTGCTCACTCTACTGCACATTTTGCCAAGTCACCTCAGCACTCAACAACACCTGTCGGCTTGTTTGATTTCCCCATCTGGCACATGACTGAATGAGCCACGAAATGACCAGTGATTATTAGGCAGAGAGATAAGTAAGAGAGGAAGGAGAATGGAAGGTTTGTGTAATTTTTATACTAGACCATCAGCCTCCAAATAACAGGTTGTGCACTGAATGTAAAATTGTGTCCAGAAGGGGAGTATAAATCCTTAGAAATCTAGAAGAGTATATATATCTAATTTTAAAGGAAAAATTAATTTTGGCTCTTAAGGATTCCCAGTTTTATAATCATCATCTGGAGCTCTCTGTCTCCAGGGAAAGTAGTTCTAGAAGGTCAGGAGGGGTGTCTTTGTGCATGTTTGTAGAACTCAAATGACACAAATTCTCAGAAAGTCAGCAGTCTCTCTTGTTTTTTCATCTCACCATGCTAAAGTGGCCTCAACCTAGATCCAAGAGACTGGCCTCTGGGAGAAACAAATACATGATTAACTTCTCACATCGACCCAGTTCTTGGCTTCTTTGCTTAGGGACTTTGGACACTCAGGGTTATATTAACTCTCCATCTCTCCATCATTACCTAAAAGCGAAAATGCTTTCCCTACCCACCCCACGCCACCCCCACCTCAGTGCCATCATATTTCTTTGGGGACGTCACACTATTTTTCTGACTCTGAAAGTGATAGAGTGGAAGTCATGTATCATTTGCTCAGTAGCCATTTCAAGAAACTAGTTCAAAGAGATCCTTGGGAAAATTATTTTGTATGTTTTTATAAAATCAGCTTCAAAGGGCCCTATACATTATAAAAATCTGTATCTCAATGATTGTTCAATATCCCCTTTTAAATACACATTACTAAATGTGGCTGGGTATTTTGGCAGATAATGGGGAGTTCAGAGGGAAATTCAGAAATATTCTGCAGTGACCAGGAACTCCGTGATAAAATGAATCCTTATTAAGGGAGGGGCCATTTCAATATAAGCCCATGTGATCCAAAAAATGATTATTTCAGAGAATAAACTAAAGGGAATATGCTGAAGAAAAAATGTAAATAATTTAATTAAAGTGGTGAGATGGTAAAGAAATATGTGTATGGGGCTGGGGAGAGGGGCTGGTAGGGGTTATACAATGTTATATCTTTTTTATTTTTTCAGACCCATAGACATAGAGAATAGACCAACTGACAACTGTCAGAGGGAAGGTGGGTTGGGGGCTGGGGACAAGAGTGAAGGGATTAAGAAATAAAAGAAAGACTCATGGACATGACAGTATGTTGATTGCTGGGGGAAGAGGGTAGGAGGAAGAAGAAGAAGGAAGGGGAGCAATAACGGTGGTGGGAGGAGACTTGACTTGGGGTGATAAACACTCAATACAATATACAGATGATGTATTGTAGAATCATATACCTGAAGCCTGTATAATTTTATTAACTAATGTCACCTCAATAAATTCAATTTAAAAAGTTATATCTTAAAATAAATGTCACAGAGTCCTGTTGGTTATTATTTGATATGGAAAGTAAGAAAAAGAACACAATTCTAAGCCAATTTACTTGGAATTTTTACGGTCATATCCTCTTGTATAAGTAAAAAGTGATGTAAATATCGTTCCAAGGGTATGTGTCGTAGAGAGTAGGCATTTTTTGATTCTGAAAGGTGTTCCAAATCAATGACAAGTTTGAGTGGATCAGCAAGAATTGGTCCAAAATATGTCTTGCATTTTGATATTATTAAATATTGCTTCTTTTAGTACAATAAAACCATTAAGCCAATAATGATGGGTCCCTTGGACTTCAGGGTATTAAGAGGAAAAGGCTCATGAGAAGCAAGTCCTTCAGCTCTAACATTAGAGTCCTGGGTGGGGGGATCCTCTTCTGAAATCAGGGGGTCATGTTGGTGTGTATATGTTTACACAACTCAGCTGGAATTAATCCCCCAAAGCAAGCAATCTGTCACACATCCATTCTTTTACTTTGCTTTTTACAAGTCCTTCGCTTTGCACTATCATCAATGAGACTTAATTTCTGGTTAAAGAGAGTAAATCTATAAGAGAAAAATTTAATTGTGCACATCAGAGTCTTGAACTAATTGCCTTTCATGATGCACATATAAAGCAAGTCATACTTCTCATTTTAGCATATGTAGGGAAGAAAAGACCTTTTTGATGGAAGGATCTGGGTTAGCAATAAAAGCAGTTTCCTGATAGTGTGGGTTGTTTAAGTTCAGGTTTCTTGGGATTGCTGGGGAATCTCTTGTCAGAATGCTCTGGCAGAGAGACCCGTGCATAGCAGCAGCATGGGGGGAGACACACACCCCTCAGAATCTCTCAGAGTGCAAACCTCAGGAGCCAAACCACCTCATTTGTGAAACAGAAAGGCTAAGCATGGCTATGGAAAAGAACAAATGATCACTAGAGTAGGAATAAAAATTCCTTGGGAGAGCAGACAGGAGAAGCAAAGAGAAGGGATGAAGATGCGACAGAGAGGTGGATTCTGCCGTGAAGATGTGGAGGGGTACTATGTAGGCTCTGGCCGAGGCTCTGCACCTGTCCTCCATGACCCTGCCGTGTCCTGGAGCCCACTAAGCCTCCCTTACCCTGCTGCCCACCTGGTATTTACAGAGGAGACTCCCTTGGCATCCAGAACTCAGTGTAACCCAACCTCGTCTCACCTCACACTTCCTACTATTCTGCTTCCTTTTCCAGCTAGTCCCCAGCTGGTGAGTGACTAAGCCTTCCAGAACTGGCTTCCACAGTATCTCACAAATTTCTGTCTGCATTGCCCTCTCTCCTTCTGTCTTTATTTTAGGGCCTAGACCCTGGTAGGGTATTCTTGTCCAGTCTCCCTTTATCTCTCTGTAATGGAGGATTACTTTTAACAAGCAATGCAATTAATTTTCTCTGCAACTTGAAAACCTTTGTTAGTTTCCACCGCCTATCAGATCAAGCCCACACCCATAGTAACCCAGCCAAGCCTCCGGGAATCAGGCGTAAACCCTCTTGCAGGCTGTAAGTCCCACTGCTCTGCTGTATACCATGCAAACTACACATGAGGGTCTTCCAGCATGACTGCCTCTTCCCTTTGTTCATGCTGCTTCTTCATTCCAATTTCCTCCTCAACCTTTGCTCATCAATTCTGTTTAAGATCCAGTTTAAATTCCACCTCTTCCAGGAAGCTCATTCTGAATCAAACAGAAGGAAACTATCCTTTCCCTTCTCAACATCCTTAATGGCATGTTATTTATAGTAGCTAGTGCATACCTTATTATAATTGTCTTTCTGTCCACTCTTTTCTCATAGACAACGTCACAGGTTTAAAAAATATTTTAAACAACAAAAGGTACTAACTGTTTTGGTATTAACAAATAATATCTTTTTGAATTTGAACTTGTGAATATAAGGCTATTCCCTTCATGTTGTCCCAAGGCAGGTTTCAGAAGGGGAGGCGATGGTGGTGGAGGTGGGAGCCCTCTGGGTTCTCACATGTGACACTGATTGCTCAAGCACTGAGGTAAGGTCATTTCTAATCTGGCCTCTGCCAGGTGGGCTCTTTCCTTTCTATATGCAGATCTTGAGTGTCCAACTAAACCTAATCTCAAAATTTTGAGTATGTCCCCAACAGGGGGCATTTAGAAGACTAGATTAGAAACAAATTGTATTTGTATGTTTGCATATGCATGTATAAGAGCACAGATTAAGGGAGTAGTAGTAGCCCTTCAAAACCATAGTGTATCTCTGGGTGCTGGCTCTGGGATTCTTGAAGGTAGCCCTGGTTTAAAGGCACTAAATGGGATGTCTAACCTGAGCTGCTTCTTTCTCCAGCCCTCCCCGCTGTGCCCCCACCCCAGGTGTTGCGTCTCCGTGCAGTAACAAGCTGGGGTCCATGGAATTACTCGTGATCTTCTTTTCAGAGTTTGTTCTCCATTTTCTTCTTCTTTCTCCTACTTTTCCGTCTCCTTCTCTGCCTCCTCCTTCTTTTTCCTTCTCTTTCTCCTTCTTTTTCTTTTTCTGCCTCCCCCTTCTTCTTCCCTTTCCTCTTCCTCGTTGTTTTTTTTTTTTACCTCAAGTTGTTATATGTATTCTCAGGGAAGATTTAGCGCTCTCTCTCTCTCTCTCTCTCTCTCTCTCTCTCTCGTTTTAAAGACTCTGGGGATTCCATTTTTACTCATCTATTCAAGTGTCTGAAAGATGAAGATATTTTCTCCCAATCAACAGCACCCCGCCCACAGTGTCAGTGTCCTGTGGTTATTAACCCATTCCTGCCCTGCTCCTCCACCCCCAAGCTGCTCTTCACGGTGCCCTTGGGGAGCTGCTGCTGACCAGGAAAATGTGCAGTTCTGGGGCCAGATCTGGAGCCAGTGAAGTGTGCCAGAGAGGGAAATAGCATTCTCGAAATCTTAGTTTGCTAAACATGAAATTAGAGAAACAAAAATAAGCTCTAAAAGTTAAAAATTCTCAGTGAAAAATGTAAACCATGTACGACCTGGGCTTCTTGGCCTCATCTGCTCCCACTGGCCTTTGCCCATGCCCTGCCACTCACCAGCTTCTTGCCCTTTCTCGTATCTGACAGTCACACTACTGCCTCAAGGCTTTTCCCAGATTCATAAAATAAAATCCAAGTATTTTACTTCTTAGGAAGAACTGAGGCTTACTGGGGCAGAGTCAAAAAATGCTGTTTTGTGGTCACTGTTTTGACAATATATTTATTTTCTGGCTGCAATGACCTGGGAAAAATCAGCTTTCCTCCGACTTAGAGTTTGTGCTGGAGTAAAAAATGAGCCAAAAAGTGGGCTCTGGCTTGTGTGGCTTAGTTGGTGGGAGCATTGTCGTATAAACTGAAAGGCTGTGTGTTCTATCCCTCCCTCAGGGCGCATGCCTAGGTTACAGGTTTGGTCCCTAGTCAGGGTGCATACGAGAGGCAATCAACTGATGTTTCTCTCTCAAATCGATGTTTCTCTCCCTCTCTTGTTCCCTCCCTTCCCTTCTCTCTAAAATCAATGAGCATATTTTTGGGTGAAGATAAAAAAAAATGAGCCAAGGTAGGAGGAAAAACATCTGAAGCATAGGAATATGACTAGAAGTTCACTGTAGATACCATTTATTGTCCAATCTTTATTTAAGTGAATTGATTGTATCTTACCAATCTGTGTAGTCTAGGTCCAGTGGGATGTTGGGCAGGAAATGCTACATTAGAATATTTATCAACTAATAAAATATAATTTATTAAAAAATAAAATAAAGTAAAAATATCCACTTTGCTTTATGGATTGAGGAAACAATCCATTTTCTTTCTCATGTGTTTCAATAATCTGTGAGTATTTGCGTATCATATTTATGTCTGTAAGTATTCTCTCTATAATGTAAGTAGCTCTGAATGAGAGGTGTATTAGTTTCCTATTGCTGCTATAACAAATTTCCACAAATTTAGTGGCTTAAAAAACCACAGATTTAAAATTCATCCCTAGTAGATCTGCTTTAAGAAAAAAAATGCTACACAAATGTTTTTGGATGAAAGGATAATAATTCTAGAGGAAAAACTGGAACATGAGGAATTTAGGACAACTGAAATAGTAGATATCTGGCTAAAGAGACTATTTTTCACCTCTTTTTTAAAATATGGGGGTGGGAACAACAGTAGGTTTATAGTTGTAAGTACACAAAACACAGTTTATTCTTGTTTTATTATTTATTAATATTTTTAATAAAATAATTTTGTTCATATAAAAATATATACTTTTATATTTTATATGAACAAAAAGTATATAAAATATATACTTTTATATTTTTATATGAACAAAAATATGAAGAACTGTATACCTACTTTTGCCCCACCCTGTGTGTATGTTGTTGAAAGCAAATATATAACATCATTTACGGGGAGTTTCAGTATATGAGTATGTAGTAGACATAATGATTATAACAAAAAGGGGATAGAGTAAAGGCTGTTATATTCTTGGGAGAAATAGTAACTCTGAGTAGAATGTGGAAAGTTAGGTAGGTTTATATTCTATAATCCTGAAAATCACCATTAAAACATCTATACAAACTGATAGAGTCACAGAATCAATTGACAAATTAAAATGAAATACTAGTGATAATAAAATACTTCCAAAGAAGGCAGGGAAGAGAAAACAGAAGAACAAAAATTATGGAGACAAACAGAAAATCATGAAAAAAGTTATAAACTTATGTCCAGTTATAGCAATAATTGGCATAATATGTAAATGATCTTACACCTCCCTGCCACCACTCCCCCATTTAATTACCTTACAGTTCTGGGGTAGGAAGTTCAAAATTGGTTTTACAGTCCACACTGAGGGATCAGAGGAGCTCAGTTGTTTCTGGAGGCTCTGTGGGAGAATCCGTTCCCTTGCCTTTTCCACTTCTACAGGCAGCTTGTATTCTTTCCTTCCTTCAATAGTGCTGTCCACTTTCTACTCTGACCTCTGCTTCTGTTATTTCCTTCTCTGACTCTGACCCTCCTGCTTCTTTCTTATTTTATATTTTTTAATATTTATTTATTTATTTATTTTTAGAGAGGGGAAGGGAGGGAGAGAAACATCAATGTGTGGTTGCCTCTCATGTACCCCCTACTGGGGACCTGGCCTGCAACCCAGGCATGTGTCCTGTCTGGGAATTGAACAGGCAACCGTTTGATTCCACAGGCTGGCACTCAATCCACTGAGTCACACCAGCCAGGGCATGCTTCTTTTTTAATAAGCTATCCTGTGATTATGTTTCCATCTCAAGATCCATAACTTAATCACATTTGCAAAGTCCCTTTTGCCATGTATGGTGTTCACAGGTTTTGGAGATAAGGGCATGGATATCTTTGGGGGCCATCATTCTGCTTTCTATAGAGGCTAAAGGCTAAGATTGTTCCAAAATATGAGATGGAATGATCTGATGTTTGGGAGAGCAGAGAGAGAGTGTATCACTTGAGCCAACTTAAGAGTTTCAGGAAGATAGTGGTTAATAGTGTAAAATATTACAGATGTGTCAAAAAGGAAGAGAACTCTGAGATATCCCTTGGCTAATGCACTTTGGAAGACATGTGTGATCTTAAGGATGCTCAGCATCACTAGCCATCAGAGAGATGCAGATTAAAACCACAATGAGATTCATACCAGTCAGAATGGCAATCATTAACAAATCAACAAACAACAAGTGCTGAGAAGGATGTGGAGAAAAGGGAACCCTAATGCACTGTTGGTGGGAATGCAGACTGGTACAGCCACTGTGGAAAACAGTATGGAATTTCTTCAGAAAACTAAAAATAGAACTGCCTTTTGACCAGGCAATTTCACTTCTGGGATTATACCCTAAGAATCCTGAAACATCAATTCAAAAGAGCCTATGCACCCCAGTGTTCATAGCAGCACAATTTACAATAGCCAGGTGCTAGAAGCAACCTAAGTGCCCACCAGTAAATGAGTGGATCAAAAAACTATGGTACATTTATACAATGGAATACTATGCAGCAGAAAGAAAGGAGTTCCTACCCTTCACAATAGCATAGATGGATCTGGAGAGCATTATGCTAAGTGAAATAATGCAGATGTTGAAAAACAAATACCATATGATCTCACCTATACGTGGAACCTAATCAACAAAACAAACAAGCAAGCAAAAGATAACCAGAGACATTGAAATAGAGAACAAACTGACAGTAACCAGAGGGGAGAGGGATAATGGGGGAAAATAGGGGAAGGGTCATCAAGGAACATGTATAAAGAACACACAGACAATGCCAAAGGGGGGTGGGATCGAGACTAGGAGGTGGGAATGGGTGGTGTGGGGAGAAAATGGAGATAACTGTACATGAACAATAAAAAAAAGAATACATTACCAAAAAAGAGTCATAAAGATCAAAGAATTAATAAGAAACACAAAGGAGTTGACTGATAGTGTGGTACATTTAAAAATTTTGGCTTGAAAGAAAAAAAACAATAAAAAGTAAATAACAGAATTTAGGTACCAGACTAAGGGAACACGCAATGATATTTTTAATTGTCAGTAGGTATATTTTGGTATTATAAGCACTGGGTCTAGTAGATAAATTATTTCAGAGTCCAAGGAGATTCTTTTAGCCTGAATGTGGGTAAATGTTGATAAATTCTCATTGGCTTTCAAATATTAACTAAGTATTACTGATTTTGAGTTCAGGGGAATGCCTACTGGCCTCAGATTACATGTTGTAATCAGGGAAAATTTTAAAATTCAAAGTCTCCAAAAAGACTTTAGAATGAGCTTCCTTTTCTTTGTTTATTTGTAAAACAACCAGATGCCTGGGTGAACAGTGCCACTTCTTTGTATGGGCAGGTTCAAAGTCTCCCCGATCATTGTTTCTTTAATCTGTACGGTGAGGAAGTTGGATTAGACTGTGATTTTTGCTATCGAGTTTATTCAAGAAAAGCAGGAAACGCACACTAGATTTAACTGAAGGAGAGTATTTGCTTGGTTTCTGTAAATACAACAGCATTTGGGGAGAAGGGAAAGACTTGTGGCACTTAGGGAATTGGACACTAACTTTTGGCATTGGGAAGTGAGAAGGCTTCCTCTGACGGGTTCATTGTGATGGTATTTGGCAGGGCTCCAGCATCTGTCACAAGGCGGTTGGTAGATTTATGTGCTTCTCAAGGATGTCCCTGAACTTACTTTCAGCATGAGATAAATCACTGTCACTTTGCAGACAGGCACAGACAAACATGGCGGCGATTTTTGCCTCATTAAAACAAAAGAACCAACCAGGCTCTTGCAGATGTGGTTTCTGCCTTTTAGAAATGACAGAATCAATTAGTGCAGGTTCACCTCAACGGTATGCCATGGGCATGGCTTTTGGGCTGAGGCAATAAAGACCTGTCAACTATGATGATGTTTTTGGAGAACAGGTGGGGAATATTTGGCAGCTCATCAGGATATGAAAAATGATATCTCTCAGAGCAGTAGGTACAGCCATTGTAATAACATACTTGACAGACACTTTACCTTCTAGCAACTTTGCAAGGCATGATGATAATTACTAATCAACATTAGCTCAATATAGTGTAACAGTAGTCACCAGAAATCAGTGTAGATGGGAAATCTCTGAAAAACAGTATTTTTCTCATTACTTTCTTATACAGTTTTTACTATAATGGGCTCAGAAAACTAAAAGTGGCTCATAAGAATGATAGGCTATGGATTTATGAAGTTGGCTTAAATCCAGAGCTGTCAAAGTTTAGTCTGTATTGTATGATACTATTTATTGAAGCAAGGTGATATATGTGTGTGCATATTTGTGTGTGTGTGTGTGAGAGAGAGAGACACACACACACAAAGAGAGAGAAGTCTTATTCAGATAAAAATACTTAGGCATCAATGATAATCATCATGTAATATACAGTGTTATACATGACAGCCAGGGATTCTATGTAAAAATATATTTTCCTAATAACTATAACATTATTAGCATTTTAAAGCTTATTGCCCTTAGCCTCACAACCTGTGCCCACCACCCCCACCAACCTCCCCAAGTTGCTGGGTCTGTGGAGGTTCAGGCTCCTTTCCTGGTGACTGGAAGGGTTCTATATTACAAGTCAGAAGTGTGGTGCAGTTAACACCCTGTGAGGCAAGTTTTGACCCATGAGAGAAAACTGAAAGGAACTAGCAGATAAACTGCTTGTCTTTTCTGCCTTTGATGAACTGTTCTGTCATGCTGTGGTTCCATATGGCCTCCCCAGAGATGCCCCATGCAACCAAATAGCCAGACATATCTTCCTACCTGGCTTTGGTCAGCAGGCGCTATTCCACCCTGTAGTTGCTCTGCTTTCTTCTCAGCCTCACATCGCCCTCCCTGTCAGTCCTCCTCCTTTGAGGAAGAGTGTAGAAGGTCTTCCTCAGGTTCCATTTCTGAGGAACTAGGTGAAGACTGACAGTGTGATCTGGACAGCATGGTGCCCTTGCAGAATGACTGAGGGTTCATGAATATTCCAGCCAACCTAGACTCAACTCTACCCATTCATAACTCTTCTGGTCCCTATGGTCTGTGGTCTCACACCTATGGTCAGGTGGATTATGGTAAAATGGGTGGGGTCTTGGATATTTTGATAATTGTCCTGTGTGACTGTGTGTTTTGGGGCCTAGACCAAGGAGAAGAGGATTTGGCTTAATATTTCTAATTTTTAGCAGCTCCAAATAGAATAGGTTCTCTCAGTAGTGGTGAGTTAGTGGCAGTCTCATAGAGGAGCTCAACCTTGGGCAGGTGACTGAGCTTGGGAAGATAGTCGGAAGCAGTGATATACAGGCTTAATTTTGTGTGAGGGCTGATTTTGTAAAAAAAATATTTATAGTGTTTTCTTTTTCTTAAATAATTATCAGCTCATATTTTTAAAGTTGCTGTAGTTTTCCTGTATAAGGACAATTTTGAGAAATAAATAAAAGCATAGATGAAATACCATGATAACATTCCTTGGGGACTGCCCCCACTGTTTGCTAACAGTAGGAGTGTCTACCTCTACACAGTGCATGTGGGTTTGGGCAGGGTGGGAGGGAGTGTTCAGTGAATTTCCTGATGCTGCATGCAAGATGGAATGCACACCTGTGCTCTGTTTGGGGAGTGTGTTCAGGGCTGTCCTCAGCTCATCAGAAGAGCTTGTGACATACATATATACATATATACATACATACCTAATTCTTATTAGTCAATCCTTGGCCTGATCAAAGAAATCTTTTAAATTTACCTGATATAAAATAAATTAACATGGACATTAAGATTTTTTTATAGGAATCAATAGTTATACTCATCCCCTCCCCCCCGCCCAAGTCAAGGAGAGGGGCTGGGCCTTTCACATGGCTGTCCAGAAACTTATGTTTGGACTTCTGATTTTTTATACGTAAACATCCAGAAAGGATCTACTGATCTTTCCCCCTAAAGCTGTTCCTCTTGCAGTCTCTCCAGTTCTGGACCAAACCACTTTCACAGCCCACATCTGATCTATTCACACCCTGAAAGGCTCTGCCTCCAGAACAGATGCAGTGTCTGACCACTGTCCCCGGTAACGGTTCCCAGTGCTGCCACCAGTCCAAGCCCTCATTGCAGCTCCCCTGGAATACTGTCATAGCTTTCTCCTTGCTCCCCTTTAGTTTCTTCTAAAAAAGCGGCCTTAAAATGCCACTCCACTTAACACCTTTTAATGTCTCTCCATCTCACTCAGGAAAACCCACAGTATTCCATGCCTTCCAGGCCCATCATCAATCTGGCTCCACTCCCTCTGGAAACGTCCTCTATCGTTCTTCCCTTGCCCACCCTGCTCTGGCCACACGGCCCTGTGCTGTGCCTCAAACACACCAGGTGCCCCTCAGGGACTTGGCACTTACCACTCCCTGCCTGGCTCCTCTTCTCTCAGACAGCTGCAGGCCTCACTTGCTCACCTCCTTTAGATCTTTAACCAAATCTCCTGTTCTTGGTGTGTCCTTTCAAGGTCACTGTATTTGAAGGACACCTGTCCCTGCTAAATGTTTCCTTTCCAGCACTTATTCACATCTAACCTACTCAATACTTATTTCTTTTGCATTTTATTTTATTTTATTTTATTTTATTTTATTTTATTTTATTTTAAGTCTACTCAGGCAGAATTCAAGCTCCATGAGGGCAGAGGTTACTATCAGTTTTATTCACTGTGTATCCTCAGTGCCTGGAATAATGTCTGACAAACAGTATGCATTAAATACTTATTGAATAGATTAATAAGTGAACAAACAAGGATTTCACATGCATTTAAACCTTTCATTTCTAACTCAACACATCTCCCCCTTTCTCCTTTGAAGGTTAATGCATCCCTGGTCAGGTCCCAGGTGGTCTGTGAGTACTGCCTGCCCTCATACTCCCCTGCCTGGCTGTACATCCTCCTTTGATCCCTCCCTAACATGGCAGCATAGATGGTGACAGCAAAGATACAGGAAACTTGTTAACTAGGACATAATATATAAATACGAGAATTCATGTAGTTGACAACATGCATTATTGTGATACATGTTGGAAGCTCATTTCAATTATAGGCACTGCCTTATTTTTTCTAAATTCAGAATGCCTCATATTAAAAATCTTGCTCCTAACATTTTGTTGAGCATGACTATGGCAATGGAATGCCTGAGGATGGGCCCACAAATAACCACCCCAGCATGTTCTCTGTTTGGCACTTAAATTATGCTGAATGTAGAAGGTTCCTCTATGTGCAGAGAGCTTCTCACACTTGGGGATTTTATGTGGGGCAGAAAAGGTTGACATAGAACAATGGGGTTGAATCATCCACATGGGATCACACATGGCCACAAAGGCATTGTTTGGCCAGCTGCCACCTCTGGGCAGATTGCAAATTTGGCAGAGAATCCACATAATTATCAAGGGTAGCTGCCTGGCTGTAAGCTACTATCCAAGGTATCCAGCAGCAGAGGAACCTCTGCCAATTCTCCACACACAGGATCTGGCAAATTTGATAGCATATGGTGGAGAGAAAGTACGTCACTAGTTTCCACTACCACTATGACTGACTTCTGCAAAGCTGCTCTCTCCTTGTCTCCCATTGTGAGAACTTATGCATTCATCATTCCCATATGCTGGAGTCAGTATTGTAAAGAAGTCAGAATATTTTAGAGATTATAGAATGATCTAATGAAAATTTACTTATTGGTAAGTGAGAAAATAACTTCAACTAATTTCGCTTGTGAGCTGGCCTAATTCATATCCAAATTGGCATGACCCTAATAGTCAGTGGACATGTGTAACTGGCCAGGATTGGGGAAGTCACAGAGCCACTTATCAAGTGTCTTTAGCAACAGGGATGTTAGATGTTAAGAGAAACGAAGAATAAGTTCCCAAATCCCTTGAAACAGATAAGTTTTTTTTTTATTGGTGGCTATACTAGATATTCATTTAAAAATATTTTCCTTATTATCCTTACCTGTTTTCTCAGGGTTACATAGCTTGTTGAGTGCAATTTATACAAATAAAACACATGCCAGCCAAAATCCATAACAAAAGTTGTTATCCATTCATTCATTGCATGATCTCTGTAGGCATCTGGCAACGCTAAGAGGATGAGTAAGTGGACTATGCTGAGCTACAGGAATAGGTCAATCATAAAGAGATGTCATCTGATGATTAAAAGGGTTAACATGATTAAGGAGGTAAAGATTGATACCTGAATACTGATGTCATTCCTTTGCATCTGTCTGAGTTCTACTATAGGTACATATAAAGAAAAGTTAACTTATAATTAAGACAGGCAAAATTCTTAGAACTAGACCCATTGTGGTCCTGATAAATTCTCCATAGAGAAGATATGGAGCAAACAACTCTTTTTTTTCTTAATGATTGTGTCCTTTACCCATTTATAACTAGCATTTAGTATTTTGGAGAATATTCTGGTGGCAGAGTAAGATGACATGAGCTAAGACCCAGTTTTGCTCCTGACCTGTAATTAGTGTAATGGATCCTCCTGAATAGAAGGGGGCTGTGTGATGATCAAATGAGATATAAATGATAAACTTTTAAAAATGAAATACTCTAATTACAACTGCACATGAAAAGTGCATCACACAACTGGAAGTGTTCCACTAGTGCACAGGTGGTAAACACAAGGTCCCCCATCTTGTTTTATCTGGTCCAGGACCTTGTTTCTACCTGGCGGCAGTGCCGAGCTCTCACTTAACTGTTAAGGAGTAGTTACATTTATACAGTCCTAAAATCAGTTTCAGCCCTTTGAAGGTAACTGTGAGGTTGATGTGGCCCCTGGTGAAAATGAGTTTGACACCCCTGAACTAGCGTGTTCTCTTGAGGAGCCTGGAATACAGGGAACATGCACTGAGTGACAGCCCATCCAAGAGATCCTGGGAGGAGGCTAAAATGTGTAACATGAGCTTGATTCATGAATTTGCTATAGATCTGTCAGTCACAAATGCTCAGCCATTAGCCTAAGAGCTGAAATCAGGCAGAAGATAGGAGCTGGTGGGTCCTCATCATGTAGTCCAAGCAAATTCCAGCAGCAGGTTCTTTATTGGGAAAAATAATCACCATAATTCATTTTTAATAATTACAATTTTTTTCCCAGTAGTTTCTTTTTTGTGTGGTTCATCACCACCATTTCTTGCTGCTGTACTCAGAGACAGTAAATGAATGCTAAATATAGATCAAGGGATAAAGAATGAACAGTAAGAGAAGAAATGCTCCCATCATTAAAGGCTAGTGAGCATGGAAATGGGATATTCTTAATTTTTTTTTTACTGGTAGAAGGGTCTGTTTCACTCAAGTTGGTCAAGTGAGTCAAGGAATACTCCATATACTCAGTGTATCGGAGTACTAAGCAAAAGGGTCTGGTTCACTGTAACCTCTGCTCCCCAACCATTGATTTCTTGGAAATACAGGCAAAGATACTTGCTTATAACAAAAAATAAAGCACTTAGCACCCAACCACAGATCAATCTCAGCAACCTGCTCATGAATTCTTCCAATGGAGGAGACAAATCAGTGAGGAATGGATAAAGGACAGAGATAGAACTTCTAGGGTAGCCACATAGGTCCCTCAGCCATGTGGGTCCAAAAGGGGAGGGCTTGGTAAAAGCAGGTGACTCCTCCAGCAAAGGATCCTTTTGGTTCAGCCAGGAAACTACCTTCCTTTAGGGGACAGAGACGAGAGATGAACCTATAGGGATTAGACCAAGGGTAGCTACAAAGTTGAGAAAAAAATAGTCCAGGGCCACTACTGGGGGAACTGTTTGGGGAGGAGAATAGAATTTCAGTTCAGTGAGGAAGAATTTTGCAGGGCCTGATGGGGCCCCTATAATTGGCACAATATGGTAATTGAGTATTCTTCCTCTGCAAATGGATCTGTTTCTACAGTTTTCCAATTTTCTTTTATCCTGTAGGGTTTTCTTTTTAATGGAGAAAAATGTAGTTTGTTTTTTAGAAGTAGATTTCATTGATTATGCTATTACAGTTGTTCCAATTTTTTCCCCTTTGCCCCTCTCCACCTGGTACCTCCTTCCCTCCAGCAATCTCCCCACCCCTTTAGTTCATGTCCATGAGTCAAGCATGTAAGTTCTTTGGCTTCCCATATCCTATACTATTCTTAACATCCCTGTCTATCTTGTACATACCAATTATGCTTCTTAACCCCTGTACCTTTTCCTCCATTGCTCCATTCCTTCTCCTCGCTGACAGTCCTCCATGTGGTTTCCACTTCTATGATTCTGTTCCTATTCTAGTTGTTTGCTTAGTTTGTTTTACTTTTTTAGATTCAGTTTTTGATAGTTGTGTTTGCTGCCATTTTACTGTACATAGTTTTGATCTTCTTCTTTTTCTTGAATAAATCTCTTTAACATTTCATAAAATAAGGGCTTGGTGAGGATGAACTCCTTTAACTTGACCTTGTCTGGGAAGCACCTTATTGCTCTTCAATTCTAAATGATAGCTTAGGTGGATAGAGTAATTTAGGCTGTAGGTCTTTGCTTTTTATCACTTCTTGCCAGTCCCTTCTTGCCTGCAAAGTTTCTTTTGAGAAATCAGCTGATAGTCTTATGGGAACTCCTTTGTAGGTAACTCTCCTTTTTTCTTGCTGCTTTTAAGATTCTCTCATTATCTTTAACATTTGGCATTTTAATTATGATGTGTCTTTTGTGAGGCCTTCTTTGGGTCCAACTTCTTTGGGACTCTCTGAATTCCTGGACTTGTATGTCTATATCCTTCACCAAATTAGGGAAGTTTTCTTTCATTATTTTTTAAAATAAGTTTTCAGTTTCTTGCTCTTCCTCTTCTGGTATCCCTATGGTTTTGATGTTGGCATGTTTGAAGATGTCCCCAAGTCTTCTTATTCTCTTCTCATTTCTTTTCATTCTTATTTCTTCATTGTGTACTAGTTGACTGTTTATTTCTTCCTTATGTTCCAAATTGTTGATATGAACCCTGGCTTGCTTTCTTCCCTTCACTGTTAGTTCCCTGTGGACTTTTATTTATTTTACTTAGTGTAGCTTTCATTTCTTCCCCTATGCATTTGCTATACTCAATGAGTTCTCTGAGCATCCTGATCACCAGCATTTTGACCTGTGCATCTGATAGGTAGGCTATCTCCATTTCACTTAATTCTTTTTCTGGAGTTTTGATCAGTTCCTTCATTTAGACCATATTTCTTTATCTCCTCAATTTGGCAGCCTCCCTGTGTTTGTTTCTTTGTATTAGGTAGAGCTGCTTTGACTTCCTGTCTTGGTGTACCTGTTACATTGTAAGGGGTGGAACCTAAGGTATTTGCCAGGGTGGAGCTACCTGCTTTGCAGCTTTGTGGAGCTGTATGTAGAGGAGAGGTTGGAGAGGAAACAATGCTGCTTGCTCGGCTCTCACCCCAGTCACTTCTCCCACTTCCTATATGCAACTGGAGCCCTTCTAATTGCAGCCCTGGTGCTGAATCCATGGGTTTACATGCCTTCTATGACTCTGTGGATCTTTTACATGGACTCACCTGAGAGATCAACAGTTTCTTCCAGTCCCCCAGTACCCACTGGGTTTACAGTTAGAAGTTATGAGGCTTTATTTTCTCAGCACTAGAACTCTGGGCTGTGTAGTCTATCCTGGGGCTGGGATTGCTTGCTCTGAAGATGTCCCTCCTAATTTTCACCTGCCACATGTGAATGTGGGACTGTTTGTTCCGCTGGCTGCTGCTGCTGCTGTCTCCTTGCCAGTGCCTCACCACACCACATTGTGTCCTCTCCACCCTGGCTCCCCATCTCTGCCCCTCCTACTCATCTGGATGAATATTTCTTCTTTAAATCATTGGTTGTTAGGTTGATATACAGCTTGATTTTCTGGCAGTCCTGGTTGTTTTTTTTTTGTTTGTTTGTTTTAAAGTTAGTTTTTTATCATTCTTATGGTTGTACAAGGAGGTGAAGTGTGTGTACCTACTCCTCCGTCTTGGCCAGAAGTTATCCTCTGGGTTTGTTTCCTTGTTCATTTTAAAGTAAAATTTTTATCTTGCACATTGAAGACATTAAATAAATCAGATTATGTGCATAATGTATGTTAGCTCATTTAATTTTCACAATATTTATTTAATGATAGATCATAAGAATGATTTTAAAAACAAAATACCCACATTCAGAGAAGCTGAGTAAATTGTCTAAGGTTGTAAAGTGGTAAAGAGCAGATCTGCACTCAGGTTTGCATTTTCTGGCTAATTCGGGCTACCTCTTCATCAGCAGGACTGTGGTCTGATTGTCACTAGTGGGTCTTGGAGAAGTGGGCATTGTGGTGATGGGAGAGGGAAGAAGAAGGAAGGGGTGGTCACCGGGCTGTGCTTCTGCTGGGATTTTTTCACAGCCCTCTTCTGGTTCCTGAATTATTGCATCTCTCACAGTATTGAGGGTAGTCAGCAGACTCAAATGACAACTATTTTCTTTTCAGTAGTTTATCATGTTATTTGAAAAGTAGAGTTTAAAAAAATAAAAGAGCACAACAACATTATTAATATATTTAAATAATCATTTAGTTTTAATGTTGTTATCCCTAGGGCACAGGAAATGATCTCGGAAGTTAGAGGCTCATCAAGCTGTTACTCACAACACTCGGCTCAGCTACTTCAAGTGTGGGTGGTTGCTATGAGCAACTACTTAAATAAACTCGGGGAAGGTCCAGAGGGCCCAGTAGTACAGGCATTTAATGGATTTACCTTATTTTGAGAAAACAAAACAAAACAATACAATAGAAGCTAAGATTTTTTTTTTTACTCCCCAAGGGTCTCTTCTCTCTCCAGCTAATACTAGAAATTTCCTCTGCCTAACATAATTATTTTTGCCCAAGATAGCCAGTGAAAGTGGATTAGGAAGAATAATCATAATCTGCCTTCTAAACAGCTCAGCCAAACTGAAAATATTCAAAAATGAAAATAAGGTATAAGTTTCTAGCTGTGATCTAATGTCACAATGACTGTAAATTTTTTAAAAATCCACTTATTTTTGAAATAGCCCTAGATTATTTTTCTACTGGTAGATTGTTTATATTCATCCCCCAAGTGGCAGACTCTTAAAACCCAACCCTGATTGCAAGGAATTGAAATGGCAGGTTTTATGATTATACATTTTGATTTTAGTGACTGGGAACATATTTCACTTTATATCATGCTTTTTGCTTCATTTTTATTTTCTTCAAATGACTAAGTGCTTTGAGGTCCTATGCCTGTATATTTATTGAAATTACTTTAAAATTCTTAGCACATTTCTATACTATTATGCAAGATTTATAATCCAATGACAATTTTGATATATTGTAAATATCTGTTTTCTTATAAACTAAATCTTTTTCCCTTCCTAGCTTTTCATGAAGAATATTCTCAATTCAAAGAGAGAAATGGTTACACAAATTATTGTACATGAACACAATGAAATGCTTTGCAATTGTTAAAGATAGTTTTTTAAAAAGTTAATCTACATGCACTTATGGGAAACAATGTTTTAAGATATAATTTTAAGTGAAAAGAGCAAATTGTAGGACAGAATGTGTAAGGAAAGTATAGATATGCACATATACAACATATGCTTATAATACATGCATAGAGCATTTCTGAAAAGATACACAAGGGATGGTTACAATTTTCACCTCTGTGAAGGGGGAAGAAGGGACTACGGGGTGGGGGGAATGTTTACATATTATTTAGATGCTCTTTGGTTCTGTTGAAATTTGAGTATTATTTTCATAATAATAAAGAGACCTGTGGAGATATGGTGTTTGTTGTGGTGTAGGGAATGAAATGAGAAAACAATGGCAAGGGGCATGATGCATTCATTCGTGGTTGGCTTTTGATTCTTAGTATCTTTATTTATCAGTGTAATTGCACACCAGCCCTTTCTGATATCATCTTAATCTACACTTCTAATATTTCATGCTTGGGTCATTTGCAACACCCTCTGGAATCATTACTTCATTTAAAACTTTCTGTCTCCAATTTGTCTCTATCACATCCAGAGGCAGTAAAATATAGCAGTTAGTGGTATGAGTTCTGGATTCAAATCCTGGCTGTGGCACTTCTAGCTTTGTGACCTTTGGCAAGTCAATTAACTTTCTGTGTCCTAATTTTTTCATTGTATAATTCAGGATACTAATTTATGTCTTTCAGGTGCCATTAGAATTACTGTATGTACTGGTATATTGCAAGTTCTTCTATGTGTAAGTTATTATTATTCTTCCAGATTTTTTTTGGTTAAAATTAAACAACTCTAACAAAGCAAAACAAATACAAGAAATAGAGAGAGAGAGATTCCAAGATGGCTGTGGAGTAGGTAGAAGCCACACTCACATGCTCCTGTCCCAAAACCAGATTTGTAGTTAAATTATAGAGTTATAGAGCAATCAATCTGAATAACCAGCTGAAGGCTAGCTGAACTGAAATATTATAACCAATAACTTACAGAAGAAGCCACATAGAGACTGGTAAGAAGGGTGGAGATGCAGAAAGGGCTGGACTCTGCACCAAGGTAGGAGAGCTGAGAAGCCAGAGGGATATTGCACCTGCAAAACTCCTTCCTCCCAGGAGTGTGAGTCTCAATTCCACACAGGGATTCCCAACCCAGGGCAACAGAGATGGGAAGAGGAGCCTGCATAGCATCTGACAGTGAAAATCGGTGGTGAGTCAGTCTTCTTGGGAGACCCAAGTGCCACCTCTTCAGAAATAAGCACTCCTACTGTTATAACTCCAGCCTGGGGAGTGTACTGTCCAGTCCCCCTGACTGCTGGTGAGGCCACTCAGTTGTGTTCAGGTCCTGAAGAGGGGGCTGCAGGCTGCCCTCAGCAGTAACATTTGGGGCCTTCTTTTTCTGGGGATGTCCTTGGTAGAGACTCAGACAGTTACTAAACTGTGTGGCTTTGGAAGAGGGCCTATCTCCCCCACCTCAAGTGTGCAGCTAGCGCCCCTCTCCACATCTACTGAACCACTTGGCTGACTCTGTCCCACTAAGATCAGCTGTGCAGAGGGACCACGTGCCATGCAGAGCTGGGACTTTCAGAGTATGTCTCCCAGGGAAGAGATTATCTGGGAACCAGAAGGGCAGGTCCTGGGGTGTGCGGCTACATTATGGGGTGGGGGGTACACTCCTTTTTCCCCTGCTAGCTCAACCCATGTTACCCTAAGAAAAGAAGAAGTGCTCACTCTGTCCTACAGGCTTGTGGGCACCATCCCCAATATGAGACTCCTTGGGTCAGCTCTGCCAAGTCCCGGATACCTTGCCCTGCTCGGCTCAGTTACATGGGGGAAAGGGAGAGTAACTAAGAGCTGGAACATTCAAAATGTGAGTCCCTCAGAGGCTATTGTTTGGGATTGGGAGAAGTGCTTTGTACCTTCCTTCAAGCTGGGCCAGAATCCCCCACAATGGGAGGCTATTCCCCTCCCATTGTTCCTCTGAACCCAGTGGCTCTGCCTGGTGGAGCTTGCTCCTGCAGAGGGGATGACTGGCTGCACCCAACCTGAACCTGTAGAATACTCCTCTTGGGGCACTAGAGTTAGAGATTCTGGCAGAGACCAAGTGGTTTAGATTTGGAATAGGGGCCACTTTCCCCTCATTTAATACCTGATTGCATGACTCCCAAGTAAGGGACACACTAGCCCTGTCCTTCTAACACCAACTGCCCCACCCTACTGAGCTCACAACCTGTGCAAAGGTTTGTGGGTCATGGCCAGCCTGGGCCCATTCTACAGTCTTTCTTCAGAAGGCTCTGGAGGAAGACTAAGCAACCTCAGGGGGAGGCAGAGTAGCCAACAAGTAGAGACAGAACTCAGGGAGCCTTGGTCCTTTTACAGCTCTTCTTCCAGCTCTAAGCTGGAGGAAGTTGACCCTTATACACAGATTGGCCCCTCCCACACACATGTAGCCCAATAGACACAGCCACAAACAATAAACAGTGTAGTAGCTCCAGGTAGGTAGCCAGTTATACACAACATCTGACATCGACCTGTACCTGAACCCCATCCAAGTAGACCCAGAACTAAAACAACTGGTAGTGGGCTTCAGTCCACATCAGAGCTTGACCCATCTGACCACATAAGTGGCACCCCCAAAGGGGGATTCCTGCAGGCTGGGCCAGAATCCCCCACATGGTGATTCTGCATATATGGTGATCAAAGTGTACCATTATAGTCAGCCAGCCTGAAGGGTTCACTGTACCCATGAAAAGGCCAATGGCATTCAAGACTCAAATACAGCAGAAGGGTTCACAAAGCTCATAAGGAACATTCCTAGAGCATCTAGCTCAGGTGATCTGGAAGAGTATGTAACTTAGGCCAACGAGACACTTTCATCATAAAGTCATTATAGCAAGTTTGGGAGTCATAGTAGATCTACCTAATACACAGAGACAAAATGAGGAGACAAAGAAATATATCTCAAATGAAAAAAGAAGAGAATTCCCCAGAAAAATAATTAAATGAAACAGAAGCAACTAAAATACCAGATGTGAAATTTAAAACAATGGTATAAGAATGCTCAAGAACCTTAGGGAAAGAATGGATGATCTCACTGAGAACTTAAACAAAGAGATAATGAGCATTAAAAGGGACATAGTAACCATAAAAAAGAACTAGTCAGGATATCTGAAATGAAGAATATACTAGAAGGAATCAGCAAATGATTGAATGAAGCAGAGGATCAAATAAGTAGTTTAAGGACAAGATAAAAATAAGCACCCAAGCAGAGTATCAAAAAGAAAAGAGAATTTAAACAGATGAGGAAAGTCTAAGGTACCTCTGGCATAATATCAAGCATAACAACATCTGCATCATAAGGGTACCAGAAGGAGAAAAGAGTGAGCAAGGAAGGGATAGAGAATCTGTTTGAAGAAATAATGGCTGAAAACTCAATCAGGAGGAATCACAAAACTTGAATAAACTGATTATAACTAATAAAATTGAAGCAGTAATAAAAAACTCCCAGCAAACAAAATACCTGGATCAAATGGTTTCACAGATGAATTTTACCAAACATTAAAAAAAGAACACCTATTCTTTTCAAACTATTCCAAAAAACTCAAGAGGAGGGAAGACATCCAAGGTCATTTTACAAGGCCAGCATTATACTGATTGCAAAACCAGATAAAGACACTACAAAAAATAGAAGTATAGGCCAGTATCCCAGATGAACATAGGCTAAAATCCTCAACAAAATATTAGCAAACTGAATACAGCAACACATCAAAAAGATCAGACACCATGATCAAGTGGGATTTATTCCAAGAGTGCAAGGTTAGTACTAGATTTGCAAATCAATAAATGTGATATACCACATAAACAAAATGAAAGATGAAAACCACATGATCATATTAATAGATGCAGAAAATGCATTTGATAAAATCCAGCACCCATTTATGATAAAACAGTCAGCAAAGTGGGAATAGAGGAAACCTACTTAAACATAATAAAGACCATGTATGACAAATACACTGCCAGCATCATATTCATGGGCATCTTAAGGGGAACACTAGTTCCCCTTAAGATCAGGAACAAGACAGAGATGCCCACTTTCACTTTTTGTATTCAACATAGTACTGGAAGTCCTAGCCATAGCAATCAGACAAGAAGAAGAAATAAAAGTATCCAAATTGAAAAGGAAGAAGTAAAACTGTCTTTATTTGCAGATGACATGACACTCTACATACAGAACCCTAAAGAACCACCAAGAAACCACTAGAACTGATAAATTAATTTGGTGAAGTAACAGGATACAAAATTAATAGCTAGAAATCAGTTGCATTTTTATACAACAATAATGACTATCAGAAAGAGAAATTAAGAAAACAATCTCATTCACAATTGCTTCAAATAGAATAAAATTCCGAGGAAGAAATATAATCTATACTCAGAAAATTATAAGACACTGAAGAAAGAAATTGAAGAAGATACAAATAAGTGGAAGCACATACCAGGCTCATGGATAGAAGAATTAACATCATTAAAATGTTCATACTACACAAAACAATCAATAGATTTAACATAATTCCTATTAAAATACCAATGGCATATTTGTCAGGTCTAGAACAAATATTCTAAACATTTATATGAAACAACAACAACAACAACAAACAAAACCAGTATAGTCCAGCAATCTTGAGAATGAACAGAGCTAAAGGTATCACAATACCCGACATCAAACTATACTACAAGGCCATTGTAATCAAAATACCATGGTACTGGCATAAGAACAGTCATATAGATAAATGGAACAGAAAAGAGAGCCCAGAAATAAACCCACACCTTTATGGTCAGATGATGACAGATGATGCAAGAGCATACAATGGAGTGATGACAGTCTTTTCAATAAATGTTGTTGGGAAAATTGGACAGGTACATGCAAAAAAAGAAACTAGACCACCAACTTATGCCATAAACAATAATAAACTCAAAATGGATAAAAGGCTTAAATGTAAGTCACAAAACCATAAAAATCCTAGAAGAAAATCTAGGCAGTAAAACCTCAGCCATTTCTCATAGCAATATTTTTGCCAATATATCCCCTCAGGCAAGCAATATGTCCCTTTTCATTGTAAAGAAAAAAAATAAACAAATGGAAGTACATAAGACTAAGTGCTTTTGCACAGCAAAAGAAACTATCAAAAAATTAAAATAGAACACACTGAATGGGAGAATATATTTGCCAATGATCCATCTGATAAGGAGTTAATTTCTAAATATATGAGAAAGAACTTAAACAATTCAACTCAAGGAAGACAAATAATCCAATTAAAAATAAAAAAAATGGGCAAAGGACCTTAACAGACACTTCTCCAAAGAGGATGTACAGATGGTCAATAGACACATGAAAAAATGCTCAGTGTCACTAATCATCAGAGAGATGCAAATTAAAACCACAATGAGATATCAACTCCTACCTGTCAGAACGTCTACCATCAATAAAACAATAAACAAGTGTTGGTGAGGATGTGGACAAAAGGGAACCCTTGTTTACAGTTGGTGGGAATGCAGACTTAAACACTAATTTAAAGGAATATATGAACCCCTACATTCACTGCAATATTATTTACAATAGCCAAGACCTGGAAACAGCCCAAGTGCCCATCATTAGATGAGTGGATATTAAAGTGGTGGTACATTTATGCAATGGAATACTATGTAGCTCTGAAGGAGAAGGAAACCTTACCTTTTGTGACTGTATATATGGACCTGGAGATTATTATGCTAGGCAAAATAATCCACTCACAGAAAGACAAATACTATAAGATTTCACTTACATGTGGAATCTAATGAACAAAATAAACTGACAAACAAAATAGAAACATAGGCATGGATACATTGAACAGACTGACAGCTGTCAGAAGTAGGCAGTAGATAAATCAAGGTAAAAGCATTAGCCCCCACAAAAGTATACATAACACAAAGACACAGAGAAGCAGTGTGGTGATAGCTAAAGGGAAAGTGGGGTGTGGGTAGGTGGAGGTGGGCAAAAGGGGCAAAAATGGGGATGAAAAGAGACTTTACTTTGGGTGATGGGTGCATGAGGCAGTGTGAAGATGATGTTTTACTGATTGTACACTTGTAACCTGTATGGTTTTACAAGCCAAGGTCATAGCAATAAATTCAATTAAACACACACACACACACACACACACACACACACACAAGCACAATAAAGAAAGCAAAAATCACCCATAAAGCTTTCCCACAGAGAAAATGAGATGTTAGAAAACATCCATTCAGACATATATATGCACATAAATAATATAGAATATACTTTCATCTAAATGGGAGAAAAGCTCTTGTATTATTGGCTTTTCACTCTACTATGCAGGTCATTTTTCTAAAACAACACATCACTCTATTTCCCTTCTCCATCACCAGTGATGCCCTATTATTAATTGGATTAAAAAAACAAATTCACTGGATATTTAAGGCTCTTCCTTATAAAAGTTCACTATTTTTCCAAGAATATTTCCCATTTTTAAATACCTCTCATGCATCAGTTCACTTAGTTTCTTCATATTCACACACATTTCTCCTCCCTAGGATTTTTTTTGCATCTGAGTAATTATTCAAATTCAACATTCTATCCTTTCTCTTTTAGGAAGTCATTCCTTGCAATTTCTATTTCATAATATTTTTTTAATTTGGGGGGCAATTATAGCACTTTTAGTCTAAGGTAATATACATAATGTTATTTTGAAACTTACAATTAATTGTACAAAATTGTTTTCATTACTCTGGTGGCACTTAATCATATATGTGCAGTAGAGACAAACCCTTATATTTCTCTTGTCTCCTTCAGGAAATGTAGCAGCATAAAAATGTTGATTTCTCTGAAAGAATTCTTGGTTGAGAGTGAGAAGACCTGTATTCTATAACTTGCTTAATAGTTTAAGCAAGTTATTGCTTTTCTCTGGGCCTCCGCCTCTTCATTTGTAATATCACAGGGTTAGAATCATCTCTAAGGTTCCTTCCAATTTTGCTTCTGAGATTTTTCTTTCACCTTATATTTAAAGAAAGTCTACATAAAGATAAGGCTCGGTGGCCTACAGATAAATGTTTAAAAAACTGGCTCTTTGGGAGGCAAAATCTTTGACTTGCAGGGTTCGTTGATTGCTTTGGTGCAGATATTCTCATCATGGCTAATATCCAGCTACTAGCGTGACAAAACCAAGTGTGGAGTTGGGAAGAGATGCACACTGTTGGCTCGCATTGGCTGACAGGACCCAGCCAGTGCTGCTGAGTAGTTCTTTTCAATGAAGAAGAGCACAGTCTCAGGCTTGTTGAGGCTATGGGAGAGCCCCTAGATTCCCTCTAAAACACAGCTTCTCTTCACTGAGTGGGAGGGAATAAGGGAAGCACCAAAAGAAAGTGGTTCTGTCTTGGTTTTTTTAATTTCAAGCTCTCCAGACATGAGCTCTGAGGTTAGCCCAGTCTTCTCACGTGTCTGTACCCACAGTGGAGTGTCCACCTCTCTTAAAATCTGGCACAGGGATGATATTACTGAATTGTGACAATTTCCTATGCAGTTGGTAATCTGGACCTATGCTTAGAGCTCTGAACTCTGTGAAAGAGAAGTGGTCCGAAGAACAAAAAGAAGTTTCTGAGCTGGAAGTCAGAAATGACGTCCAGATGGTGAAGACAGTCTTGTTCAGGAAAAAGCCCCTAGAGTCCTGTGAGGCAGTGGAGGAAGGAAGCTGGAGTGGAAAGCAGAAAACTGGAGCTTAAGACCCAGCCCTGATTCTGGCTCTACCTCATAATGTGCATAACCATGCAAAACTCTTGGTTTATCTGTAAAGTGTTGGTTAATTCTAAATTCCTCTGAACCATTGGGAGGATCAAATGAGATGTATTGAAGACACATGACAAATAATTATTTACAATTATTTACATTAAAAAATAGTTTTGAAGAAAATGAAAATATTACTAGTTATCAGGATGAATGATCACACGTATTTCTTCTTTGATTTATGGCCAAACTTAAAAAGAAGTTGGAAAGTGGTAAGTGGTTAATGTGATCATTGAAGAGAATGCTTCTCCAGTTTGAAAAGTTCTAGTTAAAGCTGTTTTCTAATAGCCACTCCTCTTCCCCTTACACAACTAGAAAGCACAGGGATTCCCCAGATGAACTGAGGAAAATGTGCTCATGTGCAGAGTGGATGACAATACGAGGGATGGCAGCATGGATATTTTTAACATGCTAATGTATACCTGCCAGACTGAGCTCTGAGTCTCCAGGTGGGTTGGCAACATGAAGTAGGGTTGAAAAGGAACAGGGAGCTTTTCAGAGAACCACAGATGCAGAAACAGAAGGAAGAGAAGGAATCTGAGCAAGGACAGAGCCAAAGGGTGCTGGGCAGATGTATGATAACAATTCACTTCAGCACCTACACGTTAAGCTACCCCGGGAAGCTACTGTTCAAGGTACCTTGGGCATATAGGAATTGTGTAATGGTGGGTTAGCATTCACTCAGTACCTCCTCAGAGCTGTCCCCAAAACTTCACAAATGTCAGATGGAGTTTGGACCCCTTTTGACATGGCAGACAGAAGAGAAAAGTGTGTGAGAAGTCTACAACTACCCTGAGAAATGTTTCAACACAGTGCTTCAAAAGCTCTAAGGAGGAAGGAGTAACAGCCAACAGGGAGAGGTTAAATTTGAGAGGAAGACCAAAAAGAGTACTTTTTTAAACTCTTTTCCCCCATTACATTGTAAATTCTATTATGTGAGCAATACTGGCTACTAATACAGCACATAGTAGGTGGCCAAAAAATTGTAATAGCTAACAGGTATGGAGCACTTACCATGTGCTAGGCACTGTTCTAAGTGTTTCACAAGTTATCCTATTGATTCTTCACAAAGGCTGTTGAAGTAGGAAATGTTATCATCCCTATACAAGTGATGAGGAAATTGAGACACTGAATGATTAAATAATTTTCCCACAGTAACACAGCTAGAAGTGACAGAGCTATGATTTTGAACCCAGGTAACCTGGCTTCAGAGCCTGTGCTCTTGAACAACACACTACAGTAAGTCTTTAATGAATGAATGAACAGGGGGCAGTGCTCCAGGGGTATGGGGACTGTGTAATCAAGGGCCTTTAGGTTCTACGACTGCTGTTCACCAGATATAGCCAGGGCTCCATTTTCTGGGCATGCGGTACTATTGCACTTTTCTATCTTTCTGAAATTGGTATGGTCATGTAGCTGGCTTTAGCAATGAAATGTGAGCAAAAGCAACATTTATCACTTGGATTGATATCACTCAGCCCAGGAAAGCATGCTCAATTTACCACATTCCCTTTCTCTGATTCAGTAACCATGGAAACACCTATATCCTCTGGGATCAGATAATTACAGAGCCTCCCATCAATGTATGATGGACACATATTGTGAGCAATAAGTAAACTTTCAAGATTTAGGGATTGTTTATTAACAGTGTGACCTAGCCTATCCTAGCTAGCACATAAATGGGTACCAGAAATGGTATAATCATGTAACAACAACACCAAATACCCTAAAACATGTGGCTGTGGTTTCAGGATAGATAGCAGGCAGCAAGGTGATTGTGATCAGAAGGTGGAAACACGTTGATCCATGTTAGGCAGATGTGAATCACTCTTGTTTACAACAACTTGGGAGGCAGATGATATAACAAATGAACTTGTAACTCTAGGGATAGTAGCCGTAAAACACAATGTCAACAGTATGTATTGGTTGCTATTGGTAGCATTCAACAAGGTGTTTAGTAGTTTGAAGTAAACTCAGAAAAGACCTAGTGAGACTGTAAGTAGAAATGAAAGGGAATAAGGCCAGGATGAACAACTAGGAATTTGCAGGTTTGGAAAAAGCAACTGATTCCAACCCAGTTTGTAAAAGATAACCTTAGAAGGCATTTGAGTGATGAAGACAATGTGGGTACTATCCCTTGCGGCAAGGTTCAAATCAAGGATATGGACACCTCCCCCATTGTTCAAACTTGTACATGGAGTCAGATGACAGAATGAAGGTACATTTAAGTAATCCTTTTGTTTAGACAAAGTGACTCAGAGAAAAGCAGCTGGTAAGTTGATAAACTGAGCACATCTGAAAAACAGAGAAGCCTGTTTAGGAAGGCAGACAAATTGGAAAAATGATCATCGTATCTGGAAAGTTCTGTGAGTGTGATGATTATTATATAGAACTCACCGGAATCAACAGATAAGCTGACTACAGTCTTCAGACAGCTGTACTGCCAAAGGGCCACAAGTCTAGATGAAAAGACATGGTAATAAGAGTAGTCCTAAAGTGTCTCTGGGATCCAAAGAGCACACTTCCCCTGACATGTGCATCAGGCATGGTCAAGGAGGATAGTAGAAATGGAAGACTCTCCCAGAGCAGGGAGCTAGGGGACACGAGAACAATGAACATGGAAGTTGCTCCCAGAGAGGAGAACTGCAGTCTAAACAACAAACATCTCCCCAGGGCAGAGAGCCTGGACATCTGACCCAGTGGGGTTGCAAAGATGCTTTGGACCAGCGACTACTCTTGTCTCCCATCTCGTTGATTTTGAGTAGGAGTGTTTATTGTGTATAATTTTGTCCTTGTCCTACCATTGTATACTGGCTGTGTGGGAAGAAGATAGTTTGTCTTTGTGAGCCACAGGTCTCCGGATGCAGAGGAGCCCCATCTTGACCAGATGTGGATGTTACAGTGTATCATTTCCCGCTGCATGGACTATCCCATGTCACCCACAGACCATACACTCTGAGACTAAGATAGGACCAGGGCATAGCGGTTGGTTTTTCTCCCTTTGGTGGAGGTGGCAGTGCATGAATATATTTTGCTTGCAGGAAACAGAGTGAGCCAAAAATTGGGTGTCCAGGAGATAAACTTTGGTAGTCATTATTGCTGCTTGTCAAATAGTGTTTTATGTGTCCATGTCCTGAGCACATGGAAAGATTGCCTTCTCTGCCTTCTTTGAAGGTAGACATCGCCATGCCACTAGTGTTTGCCCATAAAATGGGAATGGAGATGACCTGCCCCATTTGCAAATGAAAGCTTTAAGACCCCATGCACTTGACCTGTCTTGGTGGCTTTGGGAGACTTTGTGGATGTGGTGTATCCATACCTTGGTCCTGGCTGACCTTGGTGAACAGAATTCCCTACTGACCCAAGATGGACATGTAGCATGAGCAAGAAGTAAGTTTTCATTGTTAGAAGCCTCTTTGATTTGGGCCTTGTTTTTCACCCCCAGCATAATCTGGCCTATCCTGATTAACACAGTCCTGAAGCCAGGAAAATAGATCCTAAGAACAATTCATAGTTCCATTTGACTTAAGCATAGAATCCTTATAATAGGACAGCAAAAAAGAAAATCTCAAAAGAGAATGAAGTCTTCCTGTGAATCTCTGAATGCTGTTGAGAATTATGTATGGAGACAAATGGATTCAGAAATGATTCCTCAGTAACCTGGCAGAAAGTTTATAGAAGGAGTTGTTGAGAAGAGAGGCAACAGCTTGGTGGCAGCAAGACAAATCGGTCCATTGCAATTATTCAAGTGAGAAAGAGTGAGCTCTAAAGCTTGAAGACACAAGAGGGGAGCTGCAATGTTTCAAGACTGAATTTAGGAAACTGGTAATTTAGCTGACGGAAATGAAAGAGTGAGGGAGAGAAACGATATACTTCGGGACTAGTGAATTATTACTGAGTGCCTTGGAATCTCATCTTCCTGCATGCTTAGATTACAACGATAGGATCAGTGCACATGGTAAGAGTCTTGTACATGCTTGTCTTATGCTGAAGTCTTAGGCTCCATGGGATGGAAAAATCTCATATAGATATATATTTTTTATTTTCCACTCAAGCTTCTGAGAAGAATTATCAAAGCTTTGAGAAGAATTACAGTTCAGGCTGTTTTAAAAGACGTCTGGAAAAAGTTTCTCTCAAAATCTGCAAATTACTTTATTATAACTTTGCGGTTAGAAGTTCTTTCTTGCAGCTAAGCTAATTCTTCAGCCTGCAGTTTTTATCTAATTTTCTCCTGTTTCATGTGTAAAAATGTCAATGGTTTTACTATTTTATATATGTCTTCTGTAAAGGTAGATTTGTTTACAATTTATACCCAGCCTGCTTCCAAAAGGGATTAGAGACAGCTCCTAGGGTGTTTGCCTTGCTTCCCTTTGAAGTAGCCTTCCTCACTCCTGCAGTCTGCTGCCTTCTGAGGTGCTTGAGGAAGACTCCTCTAATGATATGAAAGCAAAGGTAGTAACATGAACTTTGCTAACAAAATAGTAACCTGTAATTAAGAAACGACAAAATCCCTCCCTAAGCTAGGTAAAGTGGATTTTTCTGAGTGGAAAAAATTCTGAACAGAGTGATCAACTTTAATACCACCAGCCTCTGAATTATAAGTTTCTGTACTCTGCATAGTACCTGCTTTTGCTATTTTTAGGTTTTAGAGTATACATACAGTAATTCCTCACTTAATATCATTAATAGGTTCTATAAGCAAAGTGATGTATGATGAAATCAATTTTACCATAGATTGATTGATGATATAAATAAGAGTTAAATTCCTATGGCACCTCATCAACAGTGTAACAAAATGATGTTACATAAAATGACATTATTCGAAGACCTGCTGTACTTTGAAATATATATATTTTAGTTGAGTACATTATATATTTTTATTTCACATGAATGGTAGGTAGCAGACAGGCAAAGAAAATAATTTTAAGATTCTCTGCAAACAGAAGTCTTTCTGGAAGATAAATGTGCAGCATTTTAAATCAGTACTACCGAAGGGCAATAAGGAATTAGCTTCCAGACCCCTCTTTTGGGTTCTTCTCCTGCTCCCATCTCTCCAAAATCTTTAGGGCCCTGTTCCAACAGTCACACACAGCCAGGCCATTGGAAGAAAGCTGTGGTCATACACTGTGCAGCCAGGGAACAGACACAGGTACCTGACTTGTTCTGTGAGTAGTCCTGACCACACCGAACCCAGGCTCGAGGAGGCCATCACTTCTCCCGTGACTTCCATCAGCCAATGTCTCCTTTATCTCTGATGCTTTGATCATTTGGTCATTCCCTCCTTCACCCCAGCCCAAGACTGGGCCAAGCCTTTCTCCAGGGCCTTCCTGTTTCAGCTGCATGTCTGCCTGCTTGCACTTTCGGGCCCGAATTTACTTCACTACAGTCTCTGACATCCCCTTCAAATCTACTCTGCTTTCTCAGAATCTGCTTTGAATGGTTCTTTTTCCTGGGTACCGCTTCTCAGTTGGCCACTCTCAGTTGATCTTCCTTTTCTCCCCCATTTTAACCCCCTTTTTACATAGCTCATCACTGTGGTTTTGGTAAGTTATTGTTCCACTCAGCTCGTTACCCTTCCTGCCTTCAGCACCTAGGCTCAAATCTTAGCTCTGACATTTAATTGATATGTAACCTTGGACAAGTTATTTAATCTCTCTGAGGCATGGATTCCTTACATGTAAAGTAGGGGAAATCTCATTCATATATAGAGTTGTGGTGATGAAATGAAAAAATAAAAAATAAAAAGGAACATAAAGCCATTGGCACTCAGCCAGGCACGCATAACTTCATTCGAACTTAAATCTCTCTTCCGTTTCCTTCTCTCCAAAACTATCTGAATTTTCTTTCATTTCTTCCACCTCCTGCAAAGACACACAAGCAGTGTTTCTCCTCTCTGAAGTCACAACCATTGTAGGTTCAGTTCAATCTTTCCCATAGAGCAATTATATAGCAAGAGATCAAGCTATTATATGGTACAGATTACACTACTCACTACTCACCCATGTTATATGGGAGGGTATTCATACCCAAAGTGGGACCTTTTTTATTTTTTTAAATAAGCATGGCAATCAAGGGCTGAATATAATAGGCCATTTCTTTTCTTTCTTTTTTTTTTAAGATTTTATTTATTTATATTTTAGAGAGAGTAGAAGGAAAGAAAAAAGAGAGGGAGAAAAACATCAATGTGTGGTTGCCTTTTGTGTACCCCTTACTGGGGACCTGGCTCACAATCCCTGACTGAGAATTGAACCAGTGACCCTTTAGTTCACAGGCTGGCACACAATCCACTGAGCTACATCAGCCAAGGTAGGACCATTTCTTATGTCGGCTTTTTTTGGTCTTGTTTTCAAGCCAGGCTTATTTCTAGCAGGAACTTGAAAGGTATTGAGATAATTTGTCTATGAGCAAGTGAATGAGTTTCCCTGTTTTAAACTTTTTTCATTTCTTATTTTGGAAGCAGAGGGTAGAGTTGAGTGGATAGAGGAAAAGAGAAGAGAGTATTATGATGAGGGAAGGATAGGAAACTATTCCAAGTTTATATCTCTGAGGACGTAATTCACAACTTGGTAGTGTCAGATTGGGTTATTTTGTTCTTCCTCTCATTGTAAGGAAGCATTTGCTATTATATATTATAATTATACTGAGGGACATGTAAAGAGGGATGGCAAAACATTTGGGGGAAAGCAGACATCAAAGAAAAACAGAGACATTTCATACACTTAGGAGAAAGATGGGCTGATATTATATATTGCTTCGTTCTTAAATATGGTTCACATACTTAGGAAAAAAAATCCTCATGCTCCTATCTTTATGTGACCCACACCCATGACCTCCCTGGGGGCAGGGGATCATACAGAGATATCCACCCCCCCTCCCTTTTCTGGGCAGAGAAAGAACATGAGGAATCATAGGTGGGGTAGAGGGGCATTTGAAATATGAAGAACTGGTAGAGGACAGTGTGCGTCTAGAGAGAAAAAAGGGAGAAATAAACCTACACAAAGATAACCAAAAAAGGAGATGGCAGCGAGAGGGTATAGTTTTGGGTTCTTGCTGTAGAAATGATGTATTTTAAATTTCCAGAATTAAAGGTGAAGGAGAATACCCTATGTCTTCTCAAATTATGTCATTTACTTATATAACTTCTTTTCATCTTTAAACAGTGAACTGATATTTCTTCTGTGCCTCAGCCTTACAGTTGTACACAGTAGTGCTGCTAGATTCCCAAGAGACTGTGTAGACAAGGGATGGCAGCCACAGAATTGCTGGCGGATGAGAAGTGGTGGATGCAGCCCTGTGCTCAGAGGAGTTCGGAGCCCCAGTGGGAAGCAGCTAAGTGGAAAGGGGCTCAGTGGAAAGGGTGCTGGGATCCATCAATGCTGGCATTGGCTAATGCTGTCTGTTGTGGGCCTGGGTAGGAGAGCTGTGATGGGAGACTTCTATGTGGCACCATCCATGCTGGCAGCTTGAGCCTCTTATTTAATTGGGGTGGGGGGAACTCAGAGACATTAATCTAGTTGCCAAAAGCCACAGAACTATTTAGTATCTCACCAACTTATTATTATTATTTTTATATTTAAAAAATCATTTTTAATTTTTCATTTACAGTTGACATATAATATTATATTAATTTCAGGTGCACATCCTTGGTTAGAATGATTAGATGTTATATAGCTGATCATCTTGATAAATCTTGTATTCATCTGACCCCACACAGGGTTATTACAATATTACTGACTACATTCCCTAGGCTGTACTTGACATCCCTGTGAGCATTCTGTACCTACTGCTCTGTACTTCTTAATCCCTTAAGAAGAAGAAAATTTCAAAAAAATGAATAAAATGGTAATAAATATATATTTATGAACAATTGAATCTAAAAAACAAAATAAATGAACAGGCAGAACAGAAACAAACTCACAGATACAGAGAACATTTTGACGGACGCCAGATGCAAGGCAGTTGAGGAGATAGGTGAAAACATTATTTCTTTTAGAAAGTTTTCAAATCAGGGAAAGAATGAGATTAAGATAATTAACTGTCCTGAAAATGAAAAACCATCTGCCTTCAAGGCATTTAGAATTGAAAATAAACCTTTGTGAAGCCATTTGTTAGGACACTGTAGTGAAATTGTCAGGAGCCCTGGATGGTCTTCTCCAGTGCCAAACACACACAGAAGCCTGGGGGCCTTCTAGCCAATTTCGGAGATGTTTACAAGTCTATGGTGCTAGAGCCCGACTATTTCTTCCAGGAGGAAATTGTTCCTCATGCTTAGATAAAAGGATAAAGTAGGAAGAGATTTTAAAATGTTCTTTGCCTTGGATTAATGGACATTTGAATTTAACTTTAGAATCTTTTAAATGACAGTTAACAAATGTTATATTTAAAGTTCTTCAGTTTTACAATATACTGAAAAAAAAATCCAGGATGGGATTTGCACATGGTTTTAACTAACCATGGTAGCTGGCAGTAGTTTTAATTCCAGAATAAACTGCATAATATAGTAAATCCCAGTAAAAGACTCAATTTTTTTTTTATCAGAGCTAAGCTGCAGTGACACGCTTTGAGGGAAAGCTAGCCCACAAATCTCTCCCTTACTTCCCTGAGAACTTACTATTAAACGTTCAGAAGTTATTTTTGAAAATAATAATATTCTAGGGTGATATGTCATGTCAAGTTTATTGTTAGCTAGGAACAAAGGAAGAAGAAAGGCCAGTAGTGGTGAAGTGAGGGGATTTCTGACTAGCTGTAGAAGAAGAGAAGGGAGTGAGAGAAATAGTGGTCCTCAGAGTAGCTACGGGAGTTTTACAGCCCAAAGATGGAGTTCACTGTCTCAAGATGACCTCTGACTCTAGAATGTTCAACTGACCTTAGGCCTTATCAGTCTAAAGACAACATTAAGTAGCTGATGAAAACCATGCTCATGAATAGACCCTCAAGATGCCTTTGGAAAATAGCAAAGGGAAAAGAAAAGAGAAAAACAGTGTAATAAAGTGTAGGAGTACCTTCTCTCCAACATTTCTGAGAGAAGATGGGAGTTGAAAACCTCAAACAAAATGTTGCCCCAATCTCACTTGGCTAATTTTAGTTATCTTGGTTCATGGCTATGATTCATCCCTAAAGCTGTGAATTGCTGAGGAGGAAGGAGGAAAAAAATTGACTTAAATGTCAGAGCAGTAGGAACAAAAATATAGTTTCTTTTTTGGGGAACTAGAATTCCAGGATATGGGGATTTTTTTTTTCTCATAAGGAACTAAATGCTTCAAACTTCTAGAAAAACAATTACCTCCAGTCAGAATATCATCAAGGAATAAAAGACAGCATTGTGTATGAGTGATGTCATATCTGAATTTTCCCTTCATAGTGTGTTCCCCCTTTTTCTTGTGTCCCTCCTGAAATCCCATTAAGCTAGAAATCATTTATAATCACATGTAGGCTTGAATATAGTGGAAGGTTGATGTGTAGATTATAATGAGAGATGGAACTCCTGAAGCAGGTGAGGAAGAAATGAATGGAGATGAGCAGAACTATGAGAAGTAAGTCTTGTGAATAGGGTGGTAGCACAGAGAAGAAAGACATATTAGAATGGTCAGATGTTGTCTTGCCTGCTAAAGAATAGGGGAGTAGCAGAGATGGTTTGGTGAAATGCCATCCTAAGTCAAGACAAAGTTTTTAATTTAGAAGGTATCTCCCAGTAAAATGGTTATTATTTTGAATTTTCAGAGGTTTAGAGGAGGAAAATAGACATCACAAATTCTTATACCTTGCTCAGTGACTAATTTCACTGTCTGAAGTGCTGACCCTCTTCACCATCAGCTTAGCCACTATCTGTGTGCTGGCTTCTTTCTGCTCTTAAAGCTTGTGAACAGTAGACAAAATGCATGAATGGTTGTAAAAAATAGGGTCCAGGGCATTAAAAGAAGGCAAATGTAAAAGTCTCAATGACTTCAGAGTGGATTCCCCACAGCTTTGAAGCTCTAGAAAGTAGGGTAAAATTGTGAACTTGATTTCTGCACATATCCCCATCCTTGGTCTCCTCAGAGCATGTTCCATACCTTCCTTAGTTAGGGCTCTGCTCCTTTCTGTTCTCATACCTGTGTACCACTGTAAACCGCAGCAATCACTGTGTCTCATCACCCAAGAACCAAAGTGCCATTCAGCCAGTGCAACAAATACATCCCCATAGGCAAACTAATGGGATACAAAGAAGGTGGAAGGGGCTCAGGAGGTTGCAGGGTCTCACTGCTTGGTTTCATTTGAGGGAACTGAGACCTTGAAGGTCCAAGTGACTTTCTTGCCCAAAGCAGTCCCTCTTTTGCACCTTTTGGAAGATGTCAGTGCAATGACTGTGACTATCTATTGTCTATAGTGGAGATACTTTCAAGTCCACAGAAAATATTTGCCAGAAAAGTCCTTGGCTACCTTCGTGTCACACCACCTCCGCCAATTGCCTTTATTATGTATCCAGTTCTTTTCACACTGCATATATTTAGTTTTCTGAACTTCTGTGAGCTGTGCCAAAGTGCAGAGAATACCTGATTCCATTTTTCATTTCCACGACCAATTCTTACCTCGTATGGCAGTATTATGGGTTGAATTGTGTTCCTCATGTAGATATGTCAAAGTTCTAACTTCCAACACCTGTGAATGTGACCTTACTTGGAAATAGGGTCTTTTCAGGTTTAATCAAGTTAAGATAAGGTCATCAGGGAGAATCCTAATCCAATGTCACTTGTGTCATAAGAAGACAGCCACATGACGACAGAGGCAAGCTGAGGAATGCCAAGAATAGCTGGTCACAACCAGAAGCTAGGAAGAGGCAAGGAAGGATTCTCCTTTACAGATTTCAGAAGGAGCATAGGCCTGCTGACACTTAGACTTCAAACTGCTAGGTTTCTGAACTGTGAAACAATACATTTCTACTGTTTCAAGCCATCCAGGTCATAGTACTTTGTTACAGCAGGCCTAAGAGGTGAATACATGCAGAAATAAAGGCAAAAAAGAGGGCAATTGGAAGCCAAAGGAAAGGAAGAAGAGCTTCCTTTCTTGGGCTGGTTTACTAATGTCATTGGTATTATTAGCTTTCTCTTGAAATGCTCCATAGTGGTTTCACGTGATGCCTTGAAAAAATACTGATGTGGGGACTCTTGCTGTCAACTTCCTTAAAATATAACATAATTTGCTTTTTAAATAAATTTCCTTCATAGAATAGTCAGCTGCCTTTCAGTATTCTAGGTTATAATCTAGTTTGTTTTCTTTAATATGATGGCTTTCACATTTTTCTGTTTTAGTTATTATGTCTTTTAATATCTTATTTTGTAGTGTAACCTAAGTGTATGAATAGTAGTATGTATTTCCTCAAAACATGTAATCAAAGGCACTTAAAAAACATGAATAATCTATAATATGTTTTTCAGATTCAACTGACTAACTACAGAGTGCTGTGTTCCAAGTTCTGATTAACTCTCCATTAATAAAATTAAATACTAAATATGGCCTTTCTTAAAATAATTAATTCTCTTAATTTATTTTGTAAAGCTGTCCCCTATTTCCAAATAGTATAAATGGAAGTAAGGATTACTTATCATCATATTTTTCAAGACAAAAACCATTTTAAGGTCTTATAAAATACAATATATATTGAATGCCCAAATTTAAAAATGAATATCAAGAACCTTCACATATCACCCAATTTTAAAGCATGGCAACATTCTATAAGTTTCTCCAGTATAATCTGCTCTATTAATTACTCAATTATCTGAAAAAATTCAAGGGTCTTTTAATGAAGAGATCCTTCACAGATTTAGTGGTTGAACAAATGCCCAGATTTGGGATACATGGACCTTCTCATTGATCAGAAATCTTAATTCCTTTCAGAAGCCACTCTGAGTTATTCCAAACTCTTCTTGGAGGTTGGGGGTTCAGCTTCTGATCTATGCAGAGGAGACCTGGTGCCCATGTCTTTGAAAGCACAGGGACATACAAGTCAGACCCAATGTCAAAATCAATAGACCAGTCAATGCATCATACTTCTCCATCTGAAGAGTGTTTTCTGCCCCACTTACTCTAGGTGTCACACAACCTGATCCTGGGTCATAACACAAGCAGCTGGACTACCAGAGCATAGCATTAGAAACACTTACTTGAGTGTGGTGAGTTCTGTGAGAGAAGGCTGAGTAGCCTTGAGATAGCTTTCTCTTCGTGCGGCAACTTTGGGAGAAGGCTTGGGACTTGTGTCCGAGTCACCACTGTCTTCATCTCCCATGGCTTTGATATAGCTGCCGCTCCGCATTCGTCGGCATGGAATTTCATCATCTTTACCTCGAGGGGTATACCCTGTCCATTCATCTTGGGGAACCTATTCAGATATAAAACAGATGATTCATTTTTTTATAAGACCCTACATTTTTTTCCTCTTTCCTTTTTTGGGGGAGTATGACCCTAAATACAGTTAACCATCTTAAACTTTAGATATGAACTTTTCAATAATGATGTTTTACTTTGATGGATTTGAAAATATTTTGAATACATGCAAATCCATGTATCAGTCTTTAAAACAGCCTGTGTATCAGGGGAAATGAAAGCCACTGGCTCCGACTTACTCATATGTCTCAGTTTTCTCTTGCTGATAGTCATTGAGTCGGGCATAAGAATGTCATTGGAAAGGAGACCAGTTTTATCAGTTTTTTAATTATTTATTTTCAATTGTCATATGAATTAAAAACTGTTTCTGTTTTGTCTCTGTCTTTCCTGAACCCTCCATCTCTACCATTTCATATCCCAACTTCCTCATTTCTAAATCAGTGATCTATACCACAGCTGCATTGACTTCCTAATTCAGCCTCCATAGATCTGCTTAAAGCACACTTTAAAGGTTTCCAATCATCTCTTTATGAAAGCTAGTGGTATTTTCTTACTTTGAATTATTCTTGACCTCTACACACACACACACACACACACACACACACACAATGCCACCACCAGCACCACCCCTTAAGAGTTTCTCTGCTTACCTGGCATAGCGACTACTATACTTATCTGAATTGTTTTTTTCCTCTTGCTTTGCTGGATCCTATTCTAAATTCCTAATTGTGAGTACCACACAAGATAATGTTCTCAGTACACTGCTCTCTCTTCTTTCCACAGTCATTTCCTTTGAGTTCAGCAGAGCACTAAGTTATGCTACAAAAAGTGTCTTTATGACTTTCTCTTCAGGGCCTCTTAGATTTTCCACTTCAGTATGGACTCAACCTAAGGATCTCATTCCTCCTCCGTTTGGTAAAAGAAATGCATAATTACCACTCTTTATACATATTAAGAAGTAACAGCCTACAGTGCATAAGCCTTAATTTAAAAAGATGGGGGAGTCTGGTTCTTGCCCTCAACATGTTTATAACAGAGATGAGAAGACGAAGCATAAATAAATTTGCAAAGAGTTCTAAATCAACATGTTAGCAGGTTTAAGATATGGCACCATAAATGGAAACTGGCCCAATTTGCAATGAGAAGTTAAAAGGGTATTTAATATTTTGATGCTAACCACATACTGATTATTCATTAGATAATGCAATGTTTCATCATTAACATTTAAATATGCAAAGCAATTTGTTTATAGGATCTTATTTCATCCACACAATAACTCTGCATTTTTTTCCTGCTTTTCTCAGGCAAGAAGCAGGAGCTCAGATAGCTTAAGAGATTTGCCAAAGAACACATAGCTAGTGAATGGCAGCACTGGAGTTTGGTTACAGCATTTTGTTTTAACATAAAAAATCAGAATTTACCTACTCCCAATTTTATAATTAATTACATATGAATCTTAACACTTAAGTGTTAAGAAAATTGTCTATAATATCACACACACATATGATACATAGATTTCTAAATTTATGGGTTTTAAGAAGAAAATAGATGTTCCACTAAATACACTATTTTTTCTCCCTTAAATTATAAATTTGTCCATATAATTTGAAAGCTTATATCTAGAAACATCAGATTGAAGAGTTGCTATTATTTATGGACCTGAAAACAGTTGTTCATAGGTTCTAATCCTGAAAAATACTAATAAAGTATGATTAAGTTTCACTGTGCAGCTTGTTTATTTTATTAAACAAATTCTTAAGTCATACTTTCTATGTGAAGGTACTGTTTTAAGTGTTCACTCATTGGATCTGCACAGCTGAGGGGGAGTATTATTATTACCCCCATTTCATAAATGAGGAAACTGAGGTTACGTAACTCGCCCAAAGTCCCAACTATGAAGGGCAGGGTTCCAGCCCAGCAGCTCCTGGGGCCTTGCTGTAAACCACTATTTGATGCTGTTTCTTTGAGCTATGATCAGCTGTACCTACGGAAATGAACAATTATAGTCCCATGACACCTTCATAATCCATCACATCTGTTGCATTTGCCTTCTATTAGTTATGTTAGTAACAATGTAGATTTTTTACTTTTTTAGCTAAAAAGCATCACTGTCACCATAGCAATGAGGGAGATTTCTTAGGGAAATTGAAAATGTTGAGAACACTCTTGTTTTTCTTCAATTGGCAGATGACTCACTGCAAAGATATGATCATATTCACAACCTCATTATTGGCTTAGCAATTGCATTTTATAAATTAAGTTAGCATGGCTGAGGGTCATAGATGATGCATACAACATTTAAGAATAGATCAGAGACTAATGACAAACTTATTAGCTCATATCACTTATGAAAACAAAACATAGCAAATTTCTGTTTAGGTGTTCTTTCCAAAATCAGTTTATAGTAGAAGCTTGGATATGGACTAGAAACAGACTGTGCTTATTGAGAAGAGAACCAGATGAATAGTATTTAATCTGTATATCTTTCAATTAAATATAATTTTCAAATGACAGCAACTAAAAAGTTATATGTGAGTGACTTACATTGGAATGGAATTTAAAAATTAATACATTACTGATACACCTAAAGATAGCCTAGAACAAGATTACATAAAAACACAGGGATCAGTTCCAGGGAAAATGTAAAGAAGCAGAAAATCAAGACCCTGGAGAAGAAAAATACTGCTGCTGAAGTTTAAGGGCCAGAAATTTGCTGTAACTGAGCCATAGTTTCCATTCCCAGTCTCTTAAGCTCTAAAGTAAAAGGGAAGGCAGTGGTCAGGTACATAGTTTTCCAAGAAAGCATGCTAGTCTACAAGGCACCCAGAGCATGAAATGTCATCTCCTTTTGTGTGAAAAGAAAGGAGACTTGTGGCTGCAGCTACTATTGTGTTCCCAGTCAAAGGTTGCTGTGTCTTTCTGCTTCAGTTCACAAAGAAAAAAGATTTAGGGAAATCCAAAGAAAAAAATTAACCTTTCAGCTGTCTGAGAAAACCTTTCTTATTACTAGTCCTAGCAGGTTAAAGAGATGAAAGTCTTGGTAAGAGAAGGAAGCTGGAGCGGAGAGGAGAGCAGCCTGGTCACTTGTTGCCGGCAGTGTAGCCAGGTGTCCTGCTTGCCCGAACCAGCTTAGTGGGTGGTTCAATCCAGCAAATGTTAAAAAACATAAATCTAAGAAAGGTTAGGTTTAAATAGTGATGGGTTAGAGGGAAAAGAGGATCATTTGCTTTTTAATGCATATGTTCAAGCAGTAAATCTCCAACGGAGAGCTTTATTTTTGATAAAATGAGATAAGGATAGAGTGAATTTTTCTATTTCAGGTATAGCAAGTCTGTAACTTAAACCACAGGTCATCATTCAGAAGTACAGGAGTCCTACCCCTGACCAAGGAATGGCCATAACCTGTGCCATCATTCTCTAATTACAGGATGAGGATGTTTTATCAGTTGAAACAGAATCATGGGCACCAAGTGATGGCCCATTCTAACGATGGCCGCAGACTATTCAGTCACAGACCAAGGAAAAATTAAACACAACTTAATGAGGCAAGCTTGCATTTCTGAAGTCTCCCTCCCTTTCTCCTTATCTCTTTCCCTTTTTCTTTTACTCATGCAAGTGTTATTTCAGCCGTGCCTTGAGTGCCAGGAATATGCAGCAGTGAACAGTGCAAGTGTTAATCTCATGTTACTGAGCATGAAGAAATAGATAATAGACAAGTACACCAATAAATGAACAAGATTATTTCAGAAACCATAAATGCCTTGAGGAGAGCTCAGGGAAGAACTTCCAGGCAGAAGGATCAGCCAGTGAAAGTCTCTAGGTTAGGAATAATCTTGTTGCAATCAAAGCCTTGGAAAAACATGCCAGCACACCCAGAGGGCACTGAGCAAGAGGGGAGTGAAAAGAGGGAAAGCTAAGGGGGAAGGGCCAGGTCTCGAAGGTTCCCCTAAGTCCACCTCAAATTTGTCTTCAAAGCTAAATTCAGCAATCCCAAAGCTCCCTCCAACTGTTCCAGCCTAAATTGATCTCCTTTAAGAAATCTACGGCTTATATCATTTACATAAGGATCAGCAAACTATAGCTGAAAGACTAAGTCTAGCTTGCCATTTATTATGTATTGACCATGGCTAGTTTCCAAGTACAAGAGCAAAGATGTGATGGAAATTGTGTGGCCTCAGACCAGACCCATATCTTCCATCTGAGTACTTGGTTTGCATAACCACACAATGGCATTTGCATACACTTCTTGTTTGTGTTTTTGTGTCATCTGTCCAAAACTCAGCAAACTCCCTGAAATAAGAGGAAGCAGTATTGCTGAAGGCTCAGTGCGTGGGCTCTGCAGTTAGACTGCCCAGGTATGAATTCCCACTGGGCCAGTAACAAGGTACTTTCACGGTCAAGTTAATTAACTCCTTTGTGCCTCAATTTCCTTGTCCATTCCCCACTCCACAGAGTTATTTGTGGATTACATGAGGCAATCAATGCCCACAGGCACAGAGGAAGTGCTCAGCAAAGGTCTGTGTTAGGGGAGTTCTGCACTATGCAGGGCACGCAGCATAGCACTGAATACACAGAGGATCCCTTGTGATGGATGACACCGGCTTTCTAAGGAGCCTGACACCATGTTCGATTTTCTTTGGTAATGGAGGGGTAGAAAAAATTGAAATATAGTAATCAGAAACTTGAATTCCTAATCTATTTCTTGCTCCCATCATCTTTAAGGGAGAGTTCCCCACCAGGAAGCACTGCACAGCTTTCTGTCCTGGGACTCATCTCCTTCCTGCAGGACTGAGGGGAGCCTGCTTCCTCAGGCCTCTTAGCTTTCCTGGCTTCCCAGAGATGGAATCTCAAGTTTGTCCTTTTGATTCACAAAGCAGAAATCTTAGGGAGAAAAAAGTTTCACGGGAACTATTTTTATGTTTGTATTTGCATTTTTTAGAAATCTTGAGCCTAGATCTGTGCATTCCAGAGGTATAAGGACTGCCAAGGCCAACAGCTGGGGGTCAGGGAGGCTCTGGGCTGCATGAAGGTTCTGCTCTGGGTAGGCAGCTCTTAGCCACAGAGGTGAGGGAGGGATGGTCAGAAAAAGTAAAGGGAACAAGCTTCTTATTGTTTATCTCACTATTTCTAGGACTTAGTACAGTGCTGGAGGACAGAATAGGTTTCTGGGTAAATGTGACACTGAATGAATTAATGAATTTCCAACACCAGCTTTGCTTTCACTCACTGAATGTGGCTTTGGATAAGTCACTTCACCTCTTCGATTCAGTCTTTCCATCTGTAAAATGGGCATGATAATAGATATTTAACGAATATGGATAATGCGTGTGACAATAGTTGTGGACTTCAAAGCATCATACAAGTCTGAGAATGAAGGCTAGAAATTTGTCTCCTCATGTCTACTTTTTTAGTATGGCCAGCTATGATTATCTTGCAAATTAAAAAGCAGTGGCATTTTAACTGATGGATTTATAATCATTATTCTAGTATAAGAATATAAATGCAAATAGAACATATATATAACCCTATGTAAAAATATAAAAAATCATATATGAAAATTATAAATATTATACACATAAAATTTCATCTGGTCCAATATATATCTTCTATAGTAAAAATTTGCTCTCCCAACTTGGCTCATAGGCACAAAAATACATTTATCTTTCTTCTAAGACCTTTGGAATTGGACTTTCTTCTGGAGCAGCCATATTTTTTTCCCTTTTAGGTTTCCCCAAACTCAGTTGAAACAGGATCGAACTCATTCTGGAAGATCTGCGAGCTAAAGCTATAATAAGCTAGAGGTCCTTAAGAAACATTTTCCATAGGAAACCTTTAAAGGTGATATAATTCAAGGCAAAACCTTCCATCTGAATGCTTCAAACTCTGTGCTGATTTCTTGGGAGTCCTATCCTCACTTGGTTAATAAGTTTCCATTTTAAATAGGCAGGGTACTTTACTTTTACCTTTCTTTAACTTTCCTCTAAGATCCAAATAGCACATTTTACTGACTCTAAGATACTAGTGTAAAAGCCACAATATTTTTTTTGTACCATAAGAAAGAAATGAATGTCACCAATTAAATTCTGATATGCTGTAGATTGTATGATTCATTCCAACATCAAGATGCTAAAATGTCAAAAAAAATGTGTTTTAGAATCAATTAAACACCCTTTTAAAGAATATGTGCAATAATAAGAACAAGAAATGGATAGTAATTATAAACTTGGTGTTCATATTTCTTAGTAGCAAAATAATAGTAACAATTAGCATTCATTTATGTCATGCTTTTGCAAAAGACTTTAAGTATAAATGCAGCATAATGTCTCATGATTCTTACAACTGAAGGGTAAGAGGATTAAGTGTGTCTTATAATTTCAGCCTGTCAAGTAAAGCAACTGAGGTCTGGAGAGGTTAGCAGTCAATTCAAGGCGACATTTTGCCCAAGCAGGGGTCTGCTGTACACGGTTCGGGGACTTCCCACCCGTACTCACATCTTAGCTATCTTGTGAGTAATAATCATTATTTTATGATTATCAAAAGAACGTATTTCAGATAAGAAAACAACTTTTTAGAGTTTAAAGATCTACCTGGAGGAAAAAACAATGAAATAAGTAAATATTACATGTTTAGGAATAAAAACTTATAAGAAATACTATTGCAGACAGGGAAAGGCTTGCTTTTAAAAGGCTCTTTCAGAGCACACGTGGTCAGCATCCCCACATTGGCTGGGCTGCAGCCGGAAAGTATAACTAAATGTAGATCGAGTCAGACATTCTGTGCCAATGGTCTGAGAGACGGTGGCTGGGAGATGGAGCCATGTGTGAGTGACTTCTGGAGAGTGAATTATCTCAGGATGGGAAGTTGGATGGTGAGGTTTGTAGTAATGAAAATGTGTGAGATTTTGGGAAATCTGAGAGCCACAAAAGGAATGAAGACACTTAGAACGCCGGGACAGCTGAAATGGAGCCTGTGTCCTGACATGTACCAGGGGAGGCCAGTGCGATTCTGTGAGCACTTTTGCATGGCAGAGAATTGGGGGGGAGGACTGACCCTAAGACTGAGGTGTGATTTAAAGCCAAGTTCTATTTCATCAGGAACCAAAGAAGCTGGGAGAAAGAATTCAGGCATTTGATTGATCAAGTAGAAATAAAGACAATATAGTAAGGAAGAACAGTGATTAAAATGGTGGGAATCAGTTACAGGTTTATATTTGCAAGGCTACCCCTCAGCAATAGTTGATTTGTCCCCAAGCATACAGAACGTCAATGAAAGCAAACAGGTAAATGAAGGTGCTTGGCTATGGCTGAGGGGAGTCAACCTCCCAAGCCTTTCCTCAGCTTTAGGAAGGGCGACTATGAGGAGGAAAAACTGTATTTATGAAAGGGGAACTGGGGATCTGATATTTATGGAATAAACTGACATTTATGGAATAACCTCAAAGGGCTGGAATTGATACTTATGTTGCTTTATTTTCATCCTTCCAGCAGTCCTAGGAAATAGGCTTGAGTGCTGTAAAACAGAGACTTGAAAAGCTAAAATGATTTGCCCAGGGTCCTAATAAGGAGTAGGAATCTGCATTTGTCTACCACACAGTTTTTAATAGCATCACCCTGCCTCTAAAGAATGTATGTTGACTGGGTAAGTGAAAAAAATAAACTAAAAAAAAAAGTGGAGTGCATCACTCAACTGTCCTGTTTTTAAATAAAATGCAACTATTACAATAAGCACGAATATTATCTTGTCACTAATTTTCTAGTACTTATAAAGAAGGTTTAAATAATAAATACTTAAAATAATTGCAAAGTAAAACCATGTTTGCCATTTCATGGTTTTGTGGCGCCCCTACCAATGGTTGTCATCAGTTTCTGCGTCAGTACAAAGGGACAGTTTGTGGGGGATTGGAAACTTACAGGAGAGCCATGCCTTTTAAGGATGATGGCTTTGGGGGCCTCTAAGCACCCCACTGGTTTTTCAGCATTTGTAAGAAGTCTTCTCCCTGGATTTCCAGTTTCTGCCTACCACTTTTCACGGAAATGGCTTTAATGTATTGGCCTTCTAAGCACTTTTAGTGAGCTCTCAGATTCCCTACTCACTCGGCTCCTTTGCATCTTCTTTGCAGCTGGGAGAACTGCTTTTCTGCTCCACACAGCTTTCAACTTGACAAATGCGACTTGGCATAAATGTCCCTGTAGCTTTTTTAGCTTGCTCTTCTCATGGCAAAAGCAGGAAAAAAAGAGCAAGAATAGGAAAATTACAATTACATGACGTGCAGATCTCAAGGCCTGATTGGTGTTTTCCAATCAGATTTCCCTGGCAACCACCCTTTCTGACTCCCCTTGAAGCCCGGAGCTGGTGTAAATCTTGATTTGCTTAAAAATTACTTTTAAAGGATGAGAGTAAATACCCACCTTTTTAAAAATAGGGCATATGCCTTTTGCCAATCTCCCTTCAAATAACGTTTTAAATGCTCTTGCAAAGTACTTCATAAATGGTGCTATGCAATGGTGATTTGTTCACTCTGACCTTATGGAATTATTCTCATCCACGGACATTTACAGGTATCTACAGAGTATCCAGAACCATAGCAGGTAAATACACCAAATTATTTTTTTAAACACAGTCTTTAAAAGATTTACAAGTTTTTAGTGAATCAGGCAAATCTGTGGGATGGGGGATGAAAAAGAGTAAAAACAGTTTTTAAGCAAGTCAAACTGAGTTGAGCACTACATTTCAGTGCCTCCAAATTACCTACTGTGTTTGTAGTTAGTTCTTATGGAGCATCTTCCTGGTGGTAACCCACTTCCTTGGGAGCTGAGTGTGTGTGAAGTGCATGGATGCCGCTGAGAAATAGTAACCACAGGAGAAACACAGGGGAGCGAGGTCTGCAACCCTCAAAGGAAGGAAGGAATCCATGGGCCCAGCGGGGCTGCTGGAAGAGGTTACTGAGGTGATGGCTGACATCAAAGCAGACAGCGTAGTTGGGAAGATGCCCTTGTGATACTACACCAAGGAATAGTAACTAAGATAGTACGCTTTGGTATGATGTGGCAAGAGGGGAGGAAAAGGAATTTTATTCATTGTCCACCCTGCATTTTGACTATAGTGGACATCTGAAGGTTATACTACCCTGTTCCCACTTCTGGTTCTTGTAGTCACATCCCCCTGATTTTGCTTTGGGGAAACTGTCTTCCCTACATTGGAGGTCTTAGTGTCTCAGGAGTAACACAGGAGTTGGGCTCAGCCAATCAGCACATCACACTCCCAGCTCTTCTGCTTGGTTCAGTGCTGAGCTAAGTCTGTTCAATCAGCAAGCACCTCTGGACCTTGAATGTTGGAACAAAGATACTTCTTCTCATTCAGTATATCAATAGGTTTGCAAATAACCTTAGGGTTTGCTGGTAGCCATTTATAGTCCCTAATACACAAACATGATCTCATGTAATACAAAAATAGGACTTTGCTATTACTCTCATTGCAAAGATGAGAACATTGAGACTTAGTGCTATTAAATAATTGACACCAAATTTTACAGCTAGTAAAATCATAGTCAGAATTAAAAATATGGCTGTACCACTCAAATTTCTATTTCTTTTCTCTATACTATGGTGTTGGGGACCGCTCTGTGTGGTTCCCGAGACTATAGCCCTGCAAGAGCAGCCCTGAAAGGGACTAGTAAGTCTCCCTGGAAAACCAGGCCAAAACGCAGGTGGCAGGCATTGACCTGACTCTAACACCATGGGTTCCAGTGGGAATCAGGCCTGATAAATACACTGTATCCCTTGAAGCTTGTTCTGCTTTGTTTTGTATAGCCCTGTCAATATAAACTGGGTATTTAAGTTCAAGGCATAAGGAGTAAACTCCTTATCTCATGAAACACGTCTTAAAGACCTTCTGGTGTCAGCATGACTAACAGACCCTGACCTATGACAGATTTCAGTGCTCCTTCAATTGTTATCTATAGATAATACCTGTTTTTGTATGACTGTAGCCTTGACATTGATTGATGAACTATGCATGCATGCTGTGTGCACCTACACATACCATTTCCAATAAAAGCCATTTGGGAGGAGGGCTCCAGGCATTCTCCACTAGAGGGAATTGCCACCCCCTTTCTTGCTGGAACAGCAAGTTTGTGCCCGGGACAACTTATTTCTCATTTGTGGTGGACAGGAGGAGCATGCTGCTGGATGGACTTCCTCCCACACCATGGTGCTGTCTATAAGTTTCAATTTTAGTAACAATAATTTTCCATTAAACATAAAACTCAAAAGTTAGGTTGCTGGGAGATACGTTATGTAACATTCTGAAACTTGTAATGAGTAGTAAGGGTTAGATGCTTGGAAGAACCAAAAGACTTTAAAAAGTAATGTCCACAGAACACCCATTTCCCAGCTACAGTTGGCTACCAGTTTTAGTGAAATATAAGGAAGAACACAAACATCCTAAAAGATTACAAGATAAACACAACAGAGGCTTAGGTCTATAATACATACCTTTTTTTTTACTGGCTATATAGGCAATAAGCTAATATAGGGAGCCCTTTCTTAGTTTTTAATGAAGCATTCATTTTTTAACATGTCTTTCTGGCATATTGGAGAGCATCTGTTGGCTTGAAATGGCTAACAGAGGCACTGTATTTTTCCATTATAGTAGTCACTAGCATGGTGTCTGCCTACAGCCATCTCTGGGCTTTGTACCTATAATCCCCCAAATTGAATTGCCTGAGGCAAACTAGAAATCTGTGTCTGCTGTTCAGAAGTACAGATGTGGATAGAATATTTGAGATCTTCCTCCTGGGGTCAATGGAAACCCAGATGTAGGCGTATCATTCATAAAACTAAACTTCAGTGTTGGCTAAAATCTTACAGCTCTCTCAGTAGTGAGACCCCACCACTTGTCAAGTGTTTATAAGTATGAATCTTTCCCTTATGGCTTAATGTCTGACAATGTTATTATGAACAAACAGTACAGCTATAGTCTATAAAATATCAGGCCAGTCACCCTCAATATTAATATTTTATTAAAAATTATGAATTTTGAAATAAACCTCAGCAAATATTTTACTTAGTTTTTCTCTATCATTGATTTTGGGATACTAGGTTTCTCAAATGAGGCTATAAATGGCTACTATACATTCAGTGAATGATTAACTTAGCTATTTGTCATCTATAAAAAAAAGTATATTTAAGAAGAGATACAATTCAAAATTTCCTGCTTTTCATCATTATCATCTGATTCCTACTCTATCTCAGTGCTGTTTGAGCTTATTCCAAATTACATTCACAATAGCTAAAAGTATACTACATTCAAATGGTCCAAAAGAGAATCTTTTCTTCATGAATCTTGTTTATTCTAATGCAATGAAACCATCATCTTTCAAATTATATGAATCTAGTTCTTGATATCTAGGAAGAACTGAGTAATATTTAAGGTGTACTTATTATGTACACAGGTGATATAAAATTCCATTTTAATAACCATCATACTAGGAAGTTGCCTCTTGAGGATTTGTACTTTAAGATTATGTTCCAAACCACTTACTTCTTCCAGGCAGCACGATGTGCAGAACTAACGGGAGTCAGTTCTACCTTCTTTTCCGAGAGGAGTGTGATATGCTCTACGCCTATTGCTCTCTGGGCCAGCGTTTCTGAATTAGCTCAAACTCCTTTGAAAGGAAGTGTCTCAACAGGAATATTCATTGTAGGGTTTGGGGTAAGGTTTCTTAGACAAAACTTTATTATGGCATTCTCTTCCTTCACTTAGTAGTTAAGCTGGAGTTAAAATATCATTTATCTTATGACTTTTCTAAAATATTTTAAAAGCACATTATTGTGATTTAGGTGCTGCTTTAGGTACTAAGGGTATGGCAATATACAAACAGAAAAAAATTCTGCCTCCCTGGGGAATGTGGAAGACAAGCATTAATAAAATAAGTAAAAGGAATATTAGATGGTGACATAAGCCATGTGTATGTGAAGGAGGGAGGGTGTGGGATGTGCACAGTTAGAGAGCATGGTCAGTGAGGGCCTCCTTGGAGAGGTGACCTCTGAGTGAAGATCAAATGGGGGCAGTTAGCCCTAAGATCTGTAGGGAGAGTGCTCAGGGCAGAAAGAAGGGTCATGAGAAGGTCCGCAGGGGAGATGTACTTGCTATGCTCACATGAGAGGCCAGGCAGGTGGAGTGGAGAGGAGAAAGTGAGCACAGAGGGATGGTGGGTGGGTGTAGGGTCCAGATCACCTGTGCTTTGCAGGCCATTGTAAGGACCGTGCTCTTACTCAGGGTGAGATGGGAATAGATCGGAGGTTTGATGACAGCTGTTACATATTCTAGTTTCAAAGGATCACTTAGGTGGCTGACTGAGAATGACTAGAAGGGCGGAAGGGTGGGATTGGAGGGAGAGTTTGGCGGCTCACGCTATGATCCAGACTAGAGTAAAGGTGGGGAGTGGTGGTAGCGCTGGGGGTGGGGAGAAGATAGGGCCAATGGTTTACTTAATGATGATCTGAATGTGGGCTTGAGAGAAAGAAAGGAGTCAAGGATGACAACTTCAAGGTTTCTAGCCTGATCAACTGGAAAGACTGAGTTCCCATTAACTGAGGTGAGGGGGTCTTGGGAGGCTCAGACTAGGGGACAAGGATTAGGTGTTCAGTTTGGGACGTACTGAGTTTGAAATGCCATTGAGACATCTACATAGAGAAGTTGGATAGGGACCTGGATATACAAGTCTGGGAGTTCAGGCATTCTGCACTGGAAAAAGAAATGTGGATATCCATGTGGCATTTAGAGCTCTGAGAATGAATGAGGTGACCTAAGAAATGAGTGTTGGTAGAAGAGAGAAATGGCCAAGAGCTGTGCCTGTTGGGCACTGATTCAACCTCAGGTGATGGGGAGGTAAGAAGAAACCAGCTACCAGTCTGAAAAGGATCAGTGAGGTATTGTTGCCCTAGAAACTGAGTGAAGAAAGCTGTTCAATAAGGAAAGAGTGAAAATTATCACAGTGATTTTTCCTAGGCTTTAATCCCACTGGGACATTAAATTAGCAACGTTGATTTCTATCACTTAGTCATTAACTGCTTTATACAAAGACTTCTGCCATTCATTAATTAGCTTTATCTTCCCAGCAAGATGCAAGCTTCTTGAGAGCAAGGCTTTTTTCTTCTTTTTTCTCTCTCTCTAGAGTGATAGCTTCTAAATAGTTTGTGACTACATTTCACAGTGAGAAATACATCTTACTTTGGAAAGCAGTATATGCACACATGCAACTGAAAGAAAGAAAGATGTGCTATGTACTCTATCTTCTTTTCCATTTTCTTCTATTGTATTCTATTTAATTAAAAATAATGTTGTTCATGACCCACTGAATTGATTTCACTGGTCACTAATTGGTTGCAACCATTGGTTTGAAAAGCACTGCTTTTAGAACATCCAGCACAGAGCTCTGCCAAATTCATTATTAATCAGAGACAATGTTATTCGTCTTCATTTTCCTCGAAGTCCCTTCTGTAAAGCAAATGCTTAATGTATTCTTGCTGAATGAATAGCTTTGAGACCCTAACGTAATACTTCTTCAGCTGAGTTACCTTTATTTTACTGATTGTATTTGTGTAGAAGAATATTTCTTAAGAGCTCTCTAACTTCAGTGTGAGGACACATAGAAGTGTCTTTTTGAATGGGCCCCTGTAGCCCAAGTTGGAGAGCACTCTGGCCAGAATTAGAGATGCTGACCAGATGAAGTGGGTCTGCTGGCTGGGTACCAAGTGATGTTGAATGAATTTGCATGTCTTATGTACCAGTCTCAGGATGCAGGGGTTCAAAATATTAAAAAAACTAAACTAACTCACTGAATAAATTAAGTAATTAAAAAAGGCTTTCATTCACCTTACAAGTGTATCTTTTTATTCTAATTAATGATGTCAAAATTAGGTGTCAAAATAAAACATCTATCATTGAGGAGTGGGAGGACATTAAATGTCTACAACAAAAGTACATGGACTGGGACAAAAATCACTAGTAATAATACATTTTAGAATTTCAAAATGCTCAACTGTAGAAATAATGTATAATTAAACCTAGACATTTCATTTAAGAAATCTTTAAAACAAGAGGTTGGCACATAGTAAGTCTTTAATAAACATCAGGTAATGTTTAAATCCTTCTCCATACAGCACACCTACAAAAGTAGCACAGAAGAAAGTGGAATATTTTCCACCATGTAATTCTCACTTCTGTAGGTTTTCACTTATATGGAAGCAGCATTGTGCAATGAATACAGCATAGATTTTGGAGTCAGTTACATTTGTGTCCAAATCTAAATCTATTTCTTACCAGACATGTGATTTTGGCCCAGTTACCTTAATATCTTTTAATATTAATTTCAAACAGCAAATGGGGACAGTAACATGTACTTCAGGGGCCTGCTATAAGGGTAAAGATGATATAAAATTATACATATATATATGTATGTGTATGATACAAAAAAACTTGTTTTTTGGAATTCAGATGCTATTTTCTTGTAGAAATCATGTCATAAGTGATGACTAAATTTCCATATGGGTCAGCCCCTACAGCTCTGTTATATTTAATTTATAACAGAGCTGAATTGTGATGAATTACAAGATAGCTCCTAGGCCTTTTCACCCTGGGGGTGGGAGGGCTTTGAGGTAAGGAGGGTTAGTGCACTTGAGGGACTCTTCATGGGTCTGTGTGTAAGAGGAGGTGGACCAGTAAAGGCTCTCAGAGCAGAAAAGAAAAAACAGAGATTTGTTTTAAGGACTGGCTCACATGACTGGGGACAGGTGGTGGTGAGCGTAGAATCTGGGACACGCTGGTAGGCCAAAAACTCAGGAAGGGGCTGAAGTTCAAGATATTCTTGTAGCAAAATTTCTTCTGTTCAGGGAAGCCTAAGCTTTGTTCTTAGAACTTTCAGCTGATTGGATGAGGCCCACATACATTATGTAGGGTAATCTCCTTTAGATTAGAGGAGATTAGATTTAGAGTCAACTGACTATAGGTATTGATCATATGTACAAAATTGATCATATGTACTATAGGTATTGATCACTGTACAAAAGAACATATGTTCTTGCACAGTGACACCTATGTTAGTGTTTAATTAAATAACTGGGTCCTGTAGCCTAGCCAGGTGGCCACATAGAACTAACCATCACAGATGGAAACTTGAAGGCAGCTTCTAGGGTAGTGGGTGTGAGACTCCAGGGACAGGCAGGGGCGCTGCAGAGCTCACTGGTATGCAGGTCCTCTTCAGTTGCGAGCTGTATGTGTTTCATTTATTCTTCTAAGGAGTTAGATTGGGTCACAGACCTAAGTATAAATGCCAGCTCTCTAACCAGCTATTCGGGAGGCTCACAAAGTCCATTCAAGCAGAGTGAGCCTGGCTTTGCACTCAGTGCCTTAACAGAGTGTCATGGCGCATCAATTCAATTGTCATGTTTTTAAGAGCAAGAAAGTAAATTGTGAAACTTTTGCTTCTTGTTGACAAATGAACCAAAAAATCTACAGTCATGTAAAATATAACACCATGTGAAATAAATAGAAATTTCAGAGGCTGATCATTACAGCCTAAAAGTCCAATACTTCCATAATGACCTGCTTTAATAGAAAAAATATAGAGCTAAGCTGGAAAAAAAAAAGATTTATTCCAACAACTGGCACACACTACTAATGTAACACATCACATTATTTTAAAACCAATTGTTTACAAATCTGTCTCACCCACCAATCCGTAAGCCACTTGAGAGAAGAGGTGATGTCATTCATCTGGCTGAGACTATGTCTTATTCATGTCCATATTCCCAGTTCCAAGGAGAGTATAAAATCAAATAAATAAAATAAAACTGCTCACTAAATCTGTCATTACACTGCCTGAGTTATACCTGATTTGTCCATCAATTCAGAAGTAAGCATGGGAACCTTTAGTCCTGGATTTCCTTTCACCAGCGGCAGGGAAGAGACGTGGTATCTGATGTGGGCAAGTAGGCGGGCCTCAGCAGAATAGGGCAGGAGGTCCCCTGAGTGTGAAGGGGCTGGTGGGGGGTTCAGTGTCATGGCGGTGGTTTTGGATGGTGGACACATAGCCAGCATCCAGAGCACAGTCTTTGGTGGCCTCCAGAGAGCTGCAGTTGGATGTCTCTGTGGAGATTTTTAGGGAACCGCAACCACATCCCACAGCAGGGTCAATGGAACTCCACCAGGTCCAGAGAGCCCCATTACCAGACTATGGCAGGGCCAGTCAGGCAGAATCCTAAGACTGTCACCCCACCCAGCGGATTCCAGCCACATTTTATGGGTCAGTCATTGTAGAACTGCTCTGTGGAAGAGGGCTCCAAGGGGGAAGAGGTTGGGATATGCTCTGTATTGAACTGCCCGTTTAGAGAGCTGCCATCCACATGAGCACCTAAGATTTCAGATGTCTGAGTACATCACTGAGTTTATCAAATTCAATTCCTTTTCTTCACATGAAATCTCCTCACATCAAGCTTTGGTAAATGTCAACCCCTTATCTACAAATGAAGAAACAGACACTCAGAATGTAAATTACAGTTTGTATGGCTAATAGGGGGTGGAATTTGACTAGAAATTAGATCTCATCTCTCTTGAGCCAGTGTGCTTTCAGCTTTATCACATTGTAACTCTCCACCGAACTCAACAAAATAAAAACATGATCACTCCGTATGAATACTTTTCAAACTTTGCAAAACTGATTTGATCTCCCTGAATGGAGATATTAAACACAAAAATAAAGGGTGGCTTCTGCGTAGAAAGGAAGAACCATGACAGAAATGCAATCTTTGGGGACTCACACTTTGTGTCAAGCCTATGCCTTTCCTGGTTTCACTCAGGAAATCTGTACAAATGAAGCAAAGTAGCAGAGACATGAAAGTGGCGCTGGCCTGTAAAATTAGGTCTGTGTCACATGCCTTGCATTTTATATCATGAACCTGCTATGCCAACTTTCTCAGTAAAAACTGTAATGAGGTAAGAATGTCTCACTCAGGATAATAACCGATTACATTTGGATGTAAAAGAACCTTTGCTCACTCCATTATTTCTTCTATCGCCAAAAAATTGGCTGGAATTCTTTAGTCTTCTCTCTCTCTCACACACACACATGAACACATACACGTACTTCATATTCATTTGCCTTATTACATTGTGAACTACCCACCAACACTAACTATGCAGATGCATTTCATTTGAGAAAGACTTGTTCTGGTCTTTTTTTCCTTTCTTTATCCTTTTGGTGATGAGTCAAGCTGACCTGATTTGGGTTCTTCAGATATTCATGCTTCCTTGTAATGATGCTGGCTTCTGCAGTCACACACGCTTGCTGCAGCTGGGCAAGTGGGCACTTACTTTGCACTCAAGTTTGCAATTGTTTGTGCAGAGTGAAAAATTCTGAGTTAATACAAAAGCATTAAATTAAGTGTCCCTCATAATATCCTATTTGACAAAAAGGAATTGTTTTCTTTTTCCCCAAGACAGATTTGGACAACATCCAGAACAAAGCAAAATAAACTGTTTTGTTTCAGAATGTCCAGAGGGAACGTTTTTTAGGGAAACATAATTCTTAAATGAGAAAAAATGTAAGTTGCTCCCAAAGCAACCAGGTGTCCCCAGTAACACCGGAAGTCTGGAACAGGGAGCATGTGTTCTAGGGGTCGTGAGACATGGTAGGGTAGGAGAAGGCTAAGGCAGGGGTATCTCAGTGTCCTTCCAACCACTGAGGTAGAGGGGGGAGACTTTCCTCCTTGTATACCCATCAATGTGGCAACTTGAATTTCTTCTCCTCTTCCATCCAAGGTGATGCTGAATATAAATTTTGACCTGATTTCAATGGTAATAAATACATGGGCATAGAGGCAAAAGAAACTTATGAGTGATTTCCCTGTTTAGGTGTTTTTCAGGGATGGCTTTCTGAACAAAAAACACTTAAGTAACAATTGAAAGTATAATTTTCTTGAATTTTATATGAAAGGAGAAATACATTTATTTGCTTTGTTTTAGTTTACAAAACATCTTTCCTTTTGTTCTTATGTTATGCAGAAATCAAAAGGAGATATGAAAACTGTGTCTTGGAGATTTCTAATCAAGATGGCAGTGTAGGCAGACACACTTGCCTCCTCCCAAAACCACATCAAAATATAATTGAAGTATAGAACAACCATCACTCATAACCATCAGAAATCAAGTTGAAAGGAAGTCTGACAACTACAGAATTAAAGAAACCACATCCGTCCAGACTGGTAAGAGGAAGCAGACAGGCAACAGGCTGGTCCCACATTGTGTGGTGGATAAAAGTTCGGGAGGGATATCATATCTTGGGAGCAAGGAGTCCCAGCCCCACACCAGGCACCCCAGCCCAGGGTTCCAGTGCCAGGAAGATATGTTCCTACAACTTCTGGCTGCAAAAACCAGTGGGAATTGAGCCAGTGGATGAAACTGCTGGAGCCCCAAGCAGTTCCTCTTAAAGAACCCACACACAGACTCACCTACTCAGATTCATTCCCTCTGAGTTCCAGCACTGGGGCAATAACTTGAAAGGCACCAGTGGTATACAGTGGGAAACTGAAGTGTCTGGCATCAAGGTGAGCAGAGGGCATAGTCCCATTTCTGAACTCTCCCCGCACAGAGCCAGTAAGCTGGTGCCATATCTGAGACTCCATCAACCTGGCTAACAGTGTTTGCCCTGCACTGGAGATCCTCTGAGGCTCTGCCCCAACCAACTTATGGGCCCACCCAAGCTGCTTTTCCATATGAATGGCTGGTCTTGGCTCCAGCTTCACAACTTCCTAAATCCTCTCAAACAAGCAACATCTGTCCTCAGTGAGTGTCAGCCAGCCTAAATTCATAGCTTGGCTTTGCCTGGGAATCTTCAAGCCCAGCACAAGTAGCAGCCATCTCAGATTGCTTTATAACTCAGGCAGGATGGCCCCAGGACAAAACACAGGTGGGGGTTGACTTTGCCCTGCACCAACCGGGAAACCCCAGAGCCTGCATACCCATGGGGCAGCTAGAGACCATTTCAGAGCACCACCATCCTGCCTTTGCACAGCTGACCCTCCATGGAGGGCAGAGGGTGGTGGTCAGTGGTCACGGCAAGTCCTTGCAGCTGACTGGCCGAGGTAAATCCCTCCCATTGAACTGTCAACAGCAATGAAATCTCAACTACAAGAGGAGGATGTACTCAGCCTGCACAAAGGGCCCATTTCAAATACCCAGCTTGGGTACTAGGGGAGGATGTGTCATGGGACCCTACAGGACACCCACTATAATAAGCCACACTACCAAGACATGGAGTCAAAGCAGCTCTACCTAATACATAGAAACAAACACAGGGAGGCTGCCAAATTAAGCAGACAAAGACACATGGCCCAAGTGAAAGAACAGTTCAAAACTGCAGAAAAACAGCTAAATGAAATGAAGATAAACAATCTATCAGATGCAAAGTTCAAGACACTGGTTGCAAGGATGCTCAAGGAACTTAGTGAGGACCTCAGCTGCATAGAAAATATCCAGTCAGAAATAAAGGATACACTAATTGAAATAAAGAACAGTTTATAGAGAAACAATAGTAGAGTGAATGAGCCGAGAATCAAATCAGTAATTTGGAACACAAGAAAGCGAAAACAACTAATCAGAACAACATCAAGAAAAAAGACATATATATATATATAATGAGAATAGTATAAACAGTATCTGGGACAACTTCAAGAGGTCCAACATTCACAGCACAGGGGTGCCAGAAGGAAAAGAGAAAGAGCAAGAAATTGGAAATCTCTTTGAAAAAATAATGAAAGAAAACTTCCCTAATTTGGTGAAGGAAACAGGCATGCAAATCCAGGAAGCACACAGAGTCCCGGAACAAGATGGCCCACTCCAAGACACATTGTGATTAAAATGCCAAAAGTTAAAGACAAAGATAATCTTAAAAGTTGCAAGAGAAAAACATTTAGTTAGCTACAGGGGAGTACCCAAAAGACTGTCCGCTGATTTCTCAAAAGAAACTTTGCAGGCTAGAAGGGACTGGCAAGAAATATTCAAAATCATGAAGTGGGGACCTACGGCCAAGATTGCTTTACCCAGCAAAGCTACCATTTAGAATCGAAGGGCAGATAAAGTACTTCCCATATAAGAAAAAAACTAAAGGAGTTCATCATCACCAAATTATTATATGAAATTTTAAATGGACTTATTTGAGAAGATCAAAACTATGAAAAAATGGTAATAAATACATATCTATCAACAATTGAATCTAAAAATCAAACTAAGCAAACAAGAAGAGCTGATACATATAATCATGGATACTGAGAGTGTTTTGATGGTTGTGGAATGGGAGGAGGGTGTGGGGGGATGGGTGAAGAGGTGAGGAGATTAAGAAGTATAAATTGGTAGTCACAGAATAGCCATGGGGATGTAAAGTACAGTACAGGAAATGGAGTTGCCAAAGAACTTATACACGTGATTCATGAACATGAACAATGGTGGGCCAACTGGCTGAGGGAGTAGGGGGTGCTGGGTGGTTGGGGCAAAGGGGGAAAATCAGGACAACTGTAATAGCATAGTCAGTAAAATATAATTTAAAAAATTGTGTCTGGGAGGCATTTGGGTTCATGGAATATTTAAATAGAAGTTTCTAGCACATGTAATCAATGTAAGTAGAGGAAAACTCAGGCATCTGACTTTATTACCTTTGGAGAATTATCATAGGCTAGTTTAGGAGGATTCAGTTCAGGTACAATCTTAATGTAAGTCACTTGAATGTGTGTATTTACAAAAGATAGAGTACCTCAATGTAAAAATTCTGTTATTACGTTCATTTAATTAACAATAAAAATTCACTTTATTTCTCAAGAGGTTGACAATATAAAGAAAACATTGAAAGACTAAATATATAAAAATAATATCAGTAATTTATTCAACTGATAAATTGGTATAAAGATTTATTTACTAGGTGATTCATTATAGGATTCTTTGTAAAAGATAAAACATGGTACTGAAAACGCCCTTCAATGTGTAGTGTTAATATGCTAGTTCCTCCATATGCGATGCTAAAATGTTGTAGAATGTGGTCTTTATGAAGGCAGGGATTTTGTTCTGTTCACTTCTGAATTTTCAGTGCCTGGAATTGTGCCCGACACATGGAAGATGAGCAGGAAACATTTGGTGACTGAATGAATACTCCCATATAGTGAAGCACTTCATAGCTATTAAAAAGAGGGGGGTGGATCTCCATGTTCTGGCACTGAAAGACCAATATGTACTGAAGTAAAAGGGCCAAGTGCTGAGTTGTATTTATGTTATGATACCAGCTTTTTGAAAAAGAAGAAAATGTGCTTATATATCTATATGTGTATACACACACACACACACATATAGCATATATTTCTGTGTGCGAGGACATGCAGAAACTGTCAGAAGGAGAATGTTGAAACGAGAAAGTGGTGGTGACCTCTAGAAAGCAGGAATGTGGGGACTGGGCAGCAGGGGCTTTTCCTTCTGACTCTATACCATTGGGCACTGTTTGCATTTTTTTTCAGAATTAACATATATACATGTTATTAAAAAATGATTTCTGTGGAGAAACCCAAACCCATTTTTATTAAAAAAAGATGAACTCTGTGGAGAGACTGAAAACCTGTAGTGAGTATAGGTCTTTTAGAATTCATGTTATCTTCACATGGTCTCAATTTACAGAGCCTCCTCTGTCACTGGCAAAGAAAACCCAAGGAAGAAGTTATAGACGGAAATCAGTCAGTGTTGGGTAGGAGAATTAGAAAGTAGAACCGTTATTACTAAAGTATATATTTTGTTTTTCTACTTTTTCAGCTTGGGCTAGAATTTTATATTCAAAATTAAGAAATGTGCATGTAACTGAAATGCAAAAACCCATATGTTCTTCTGTGTCAGTCGGCACCACTTACTTTCAATGAGATAAAACAGCTTATTTAAACTTTGAATTTTCCCATTGGGTTTAGACGATTCAGCTGTTTATCCAGCAGCACTCTGCTTAAAAATAGATGGGATGACATTTGTGGGTGCTTTTAAAAAAATATCCTTTGGAGAAAGAAACAGAATTCTAATGCCACATTTACCATTTATATTATGTAAGGAAGGCAAGTTTTATGTTATGAGGACTTCATGTAAATTATTCTCCTTTCTAACATATAACTTACAGCTATTTGGAACCAATCCCAATCATTGAATTTTATAGACACACACACACACACACACACACACACACACACACATCAGCTGAGCTTTACTTTTTGGTCACTGTAATTAATTTAATGGTTGGAAAGAGTTTTTCATAGTTGCACAGGAAGATTTTTTTCCTTCTTTCACCTAATTATGTACTTTCCCCCGTCATTCTTTTGTCAACTATTTATTGAAGGCCTGCTACGTTGCAGGTACTGTGGCTACACAATAAAATACAAAAATAATTTTGAGTATATTTTACCTGTCTTTATAGACTTATTTAGTAATATTTATGCCAACCTGCCAAAAATAAGTGATTAATATTAGCCTTAAATCTGCTGTCATATGATTCCACAGAGTCTAGGATAAGAATTAAAATAGGTTGAGCTGAAAATACACTGTCACCCAAAATTTCAAACCAAGTACATACACAGGAGAACTGTAGTCAACTAGAGTATGAAATATTAAAATCAGTGTTCCAAGCTTGGTAGCATGGCTGATGGCAAAGGATTATGACACCAGGAGGAAATGAAACCAAATGCATCACTTTCCCACCACTGAAAAATACACCTATCTCATAATCTTACTGATTTTATTTATGAAAAAAACATGTTTTAGCAGGAAATTGCATTTATTGGCTAATATGAAAGAGGAAATCAAGTCCGTGTAAGGGCAAAGGTGCATGTCAGCACTATGCAACATTTTTATCCTCAGTTCTTTTAGAAGTTTTCTCTGAGTGCTCACAAAAAGTAATGGGATTAGACTCTGTTCCTTCCTTCTTCAGGCACTCTCCTGACTCTGAATGCTATTACACAGATGGCAGGTGAATGGTATTTGCCCACTGAGAAAGAACTGTACTCTTCATCAATCCCATTATGTCACTCGAATACCTGGCTAGCTCTGTTTTGGGCTTGCACCTTCTCCTGCTCTGAGGTGGCCTGCTGACCTGAAGCTGTCACAATGAGTGGTCAAGTTAAGATGGAGAAAGAATTCTTAATCACCCATTCTTCCTTCTCCCCTCGGAATCTGCCTCTCAGAGATAGCCTAAGTGGCCCTCCCACTGGACACAATGCTTTATCACAACTGTATTTTCCTTTTCCTCGATTGTGTAAATGCTTTTAATGGTCTGGATCCAAGAGCAGGGAGTTTGTTTTCTTTTGACTAGCATGGCATAGTTTTGAGCACCCTTTGGCATTCTGTAAAAGTGATAAATACTAATAATGAACAATGGAGCGAGCTCTCAAGGTCCTGGGGTTGGCTATAGGAGAACTTGCAATGAGAGAAAAAATTAATCAAATCCTAACACAAAGGCAAGATTTAGCCTTTCATTAGGTCCACTGCTCCATGTGACAAAGTGTGTTAGTAAAATGGCACAGGGATTGCGGGGGAGCTGCACATATGGTCTAGGCCTTTAAAATGTGTTTTCCATCTTCTTTCCAGCTGTGGTATCATGATGTAACAGGATTGGAAATCCAAACATATGTTATATTCCTTCTTCCTTTCCTTTTATGTTTAAGCCTTCACTGTAATGAATTAGGTTTCCTCCTCGATAACAGAGTGCTTATTTCCTTTTATAAAAATGAAGCATTTAGACATAAGGTGCTACTTACATATATTCCCTTTTATGACTCCTTTCAGCTGTGTTTGCATGTGATTTTCAACTCAGGTGTAAACACATTAATTTTGTCAACAACTGACATCATTAATCTCCTACTTAATACAAATGTATCACCTTTATAAATAAAATTTCTAAAACACTGAAAATTTAAAAATGTAGACAAAATTTATAATTGAGAAAGCAAAATAGCTCAGATTATCAAAGTCACATGCACTGGTGACTGCACTAAACATTTTTATTTCTCTCCAAATTCTGTGGTAGTTTGGAAAAAAGACCAATTTTTTAAACCAGTAGTACATTATTAATTGATAACATCTAATTTCTTAGTGATTTAAAAATATGTAGTTTGGGATGGAGCCATGGAATTAAAACCATGGGCAGGGGAGGGAGGGAGGCAAAAGGGAGACAGAGAACAAGCAAGAAAGACAGAAACTGTGTTAGAATAATAGTTAACCCTCTGTGGTAAGAAAGCTTGAGTGATTGGGTAAAAAGCCCAGTCTTCCTGGTGTTTTAGCCCAACAAATTTATTCTCCTGCCGCAAGCACAGGACTTAAATACAGAGTAATATAAGCTAGTAAAATACAACTAATCTACTTGAGATAAGGGAATACTTAAATGGTAGTTGTTCCTTTTTAATAATTCATCAATTTTAACCACACCCATCAGAGTCTTTCAGTTGTTAAGAAATATTCCATTGTGTGGTTTATAAACAGTGTGACTAGAAGTTCTCAGAAACTGTAGAGCACAGCAACTGGGCATGCGCAGTATTTGCACGGCCTGCAATGCCTGGTGCTGTGCCTTGGCCACAAAGGAAGTGTTCAAATTTCACATGTTTGCTATATGAGGGAAGTGCAAGGTTGTACTTAATCCCTCCCCTAACCCCTGCCCACCAATTACCCTATTTAGTAATGGGCAGGAACTTATTATGAGTAATGAGTATACTCTTAGAGCCAGGTTGTAAACTACGTAATTCTACATTTTCTAAATACTTCAAATGGAAGTGGAAGGAATATAAAGCAGTTTCCAACTTGTTCCTGAGACTTGGACATTCCAAGTAGTCCTTTGAGTTGCTTGCTTGTTGTGGGTAGATGCTGTAGACATTTAATCACTTGATAATTTATTAGTGATGTGGCTAATTCACATCAGATAATTTTTTTAAATGTGCATGTGAGGTGTTTTCTGCTGCTCTTATTTATTTTTGTAATAAAATTATGATAGTAGCATTCATTTATAAATATTACATTGAGCATGACAAATGTATATTTTTTAAGAAAAAAGTATGAATCTTAGACAATTTTTTCTCAAATGTGCAATACAGTAGGTAAAAACCAGCCTGGAGTCTTATTATACTTGAACATAAATCAGTGTGCATTTAACATAGCACTTTATTATTCTCCTTTTGTAGTTTGCCTTGGTTAAAAAAATGTGTTTTATAAAAGAAATGCCAAATTAGTTTTGGGAGTATAGAAAAGTTGTTTTTAAATTCTAATTCAGACACTGAGTTGAAATTTGAACTAAACAATAAATAATAAAGAAATTAATCCATGTTCCATGCATGAAGCAGTTCTTCCTTTTATAACTTCTTGTTTTTGAAAGATCAGGATGGGAAGGCTAATTTTCTTTAGATATTGACCTAGGATTCATGAACTTTATTATTTTCTTTATTTCATGATAACTCTGCCCACAAAATATGATCAGTGAATCAATTCATCCATTCACTTGTATTGACTGCTTCTGATACATTGAACACTCTAGGGGCAGAAGACACAAGTGTCAATAGATTCATATTTGCCCTCAGGGATCTTTGTGTCTGTTGGAGGGAGAGATGAGGTTAGAGAAGGGGAGGGAGTAACAAATACTCAACTGTGTTTACAATCAACTATGGAAATTGCTAGAAAACACATACTAGACAGTGCAATTAGCATGGAAGTTGGCCCAAGGAGGTCATACTTGACCAGATACCTGAATGATGGGTGCACTTTGCCAGCTGGGCTCAGGGCAAGGTGGTATAACAGCAGAGGACATAGTGTATGCAGAGGCGTGGTCATGGGAAATGGCAGAGTGCGTTCTGTAGGAAATAGCAAGTTAAGTGCAATACATGGAGAGTTCAGACAAAACAAGCTTCACTTTGATGGAGTCCTCTCTGGGCACTGCTAGAAACGGATTAAGATGGAGGCACTCAGTCTCCTGCTAATAATCTAAACTTGATCTAAAACACAACACATGTTTTTCAGAATTTCTTTTCTTGGATGATTTTTTAAATCAGTCATATGGCTGAAAGCAATTGAAATGGCTGCTTTTGTTTTTGGGACACAGGTCATCTTTTCTAAATCTATATTTCCTCCCTTTCCCAGCAAGCCTGGCTACCCAGGAAAATTTCGCCAACGAGCCTTTCTTCTTAACTGATTCTTCTTTCCTGAGCAGGGAAGGCATTCACCATCTGCTCAGCCACCCTCCACTGTCACATCCCACCCTCAGACACCATTTAGTACTTCCCTTCTCCACAAGATTTTACTTTTCTTTCTGCCTAAAATCCCCATATATGGCCTCACCCTTCCATCCTCTCTGCACCTCTAACACGTGGCACTGGTGCTATGATACCTCTAACCGTGCCCTCAGGTGCACATTTAACACTTAAAGGGCTTTTCTGTCCCCCACATCAGCCTTTCTTATATTATCAGCTCAACCAGAGTCACCTTTCATTTCTAGAGCTGTCACCACAATACTAGTTTCCTATGGCTGCTTTATCAAATTATCACACACTTAGTGGCTTAGAGCAACTGGCATTTATTCACTCACAGTTCTGGAGGCCAGAAGTCTGAAAGCAGTCTGCTGAACTAAAACCAAGGTGTCGGCAGAGCTGAGCCCCCTCTGGAAGTTCTACGGAAGAATCCATTTCCTTGCCTTTTCCACCTCTGAGAGATGCGTTCCTTCTCCCCCTTCCTGGCTCAAGTCCCTTTCCCCCGACTTCAGAACAGCAGCATGGCCTCCTCGCACCTCTCTGCTGCCACAGTTGCAATGGCCTTCTTCTGTGGCCAAGTCTCTCCTTCTCCCTTTTACAGGGATACTTGTGATCGTTTAGTGCCTGCCCAGATAATCCAAGATAATGTCCCCATCCCAAGATCATTAACATAGTCACACCTGCAAAGTCACATTTCCCATAGAAGGTAAGTAACATTGACTGTTAAGTGGGATTAGGATGTGGCCATATTCTGACCCATTTTGCACATACCACAATCATCAACACTACTGCATGTTGAATCAATACTGATTCTTTGCCAGGTATCATTTTATGAGGTAGGCACCATTATTATCTGTGTTACAGAGATAATTGACTCAGTCAAAGTCACATAGAGAAATGGTAGAAACAGGATTCAAACTGAAGACTGTCAGCACAAAAGGCTTTGCTCCTCACATAATGCTGTATTGTCCCTCACATTTTGAGACTGTATGCCACATGTGTTAGTTTGGATCTCAAGGACCCTGAAGACCATCACAACCCATATTTCCCATTTCTGGAAAATGTTCCATTTCCCTTTTCTAACTGTATTTCCAGATATTTCTTCCACAGAGAGCACTACTAATTAAGTGCTTGGATGGGAACAAGTAGCAATTTGCTTCCCCCATGAAAGACCAGTGGAAGCCCCCTAAGTAGTCTGACGTCAGGCTGTGGCTAACAAACATTAAGAGCTCACAGAGCCCAGGCAAAAGCACTGTGGAAAGAGTAATCATAGAGGAGAACCAGGAAAAAAATGTTGAAAAGGACAATGGGAATGAAACAGAAATGTAAGGCCCAGCTACTTTCACTGTGGAGAGAGCAAGAAAGGCAGAAAACTCCTGGAGGCATAGGGGCTGTAGAAGAAAGCTGAAGAGTAAAGAATACAGTACAAAGAAAGGTACTTTCAGAAGAACAATAGGGAAAAGTACACCCAGGGCAGACCGCCGCTGGAGGGCAAAAAGCGAATGAACAGGTAGGCAATGATGAATCAAGGATTTTTTAAAATACAATCCACTATCCATTTTTAAGATTAAGATTTCTCTTGTTCTAAGGAGACATGGGTCATGTGGAGAATAGAGAGAATGGCTCTGGGAGTTAGCAGGCCAAGGGGCAATCTTCTTAAAAACAGTGTCACTTAGGGCAACTTGAGACTCAGTTGTCTCATTTATGAAATGGGAATATGGACAAGATGAAAGAACTTATGTGAACTGCTTTATCACAATACTTTGCAGGAATAAGTAACAAAGAGTCATTGCATTCAGTTTCTGCAACATCATCAAAACAAACGATGATAAAGCTTGTTAGGGAGTCCAAGTATCTATTCATGCATTCCTACAGAATTTACTTCCTGCTTGATCATGGCTACTAACCATGAATAAAAGACTGGATATCTTCCTTCGTGGAACTAATAGGTTAGTGAAATAGGCAGTCCTAGATAAAATAGAAGAAACATGATAAAAGACTAATGGACACTAAGAGAATGTAATGGGAGAAGGTACTGAACTCAAACATGGCCAAAGAAGGCTTCCTGGAGGAAGCGCCATTTCAGAAGAGACCAGAAGGTTGAAAGGGGGGCCAGTAGGGAAGAGAGGAGTTTGGGATGGATGGAGAGAAGAGACAAAAGAAAAAGCAGGTAATGCGAAGGCTCTGGACATGAGAACACGGCACCTTTGAGAAAGTTAGAGGTTGATTAGAATGGCTGAAGTGAACATCGGACAGAGGGTGTGGTACCAAAGGAGGCTGTGAAGGAAACAGTCCTCACTTATGTCTTACCCTGTAACTCATGTTTAGGAGTTTGGACCTTATCCCAAGGGTAAGAAGGAATCACTGAAGGATTTATATGCAGAAGATTTAGTGATTCTATGTTAGTTTAGAAATGTTATCTGGGCTACTGTCCATGCAATGGACAGTAGTAAGGGAAAAACAGGGGGAGGAAGATGACTTGGAGATATTTACAATACTCTAGGTGGAGAGCAGAGAGATTTAACTAGGATAGTGGCAGAGGGAATGGAGAGAAGTGAATAGAAATAAAATTTATAAGACTTGGTGATTTTCCACTCACTTACTCATTCATCCAACAAACTTCTATGAGTTTCCCTGGAAAATGTGAGGTGAGTTAGAGGGGAAATGATAAAGGTTTTCCCGAGTTTCTGGGCCGAAAGAAAATGGACGGGCTGTGGTGCTATGGAGAGAGGTAGGAAGCACAGGATGAGGAGGCTGGTGGGGAGGGCACTAGGCCCAGTTTCAGGGCTGATAGGTTTGGAGCGATGCCTTCATTTTTATAATGCAGATATCCTTGTGTTCTCCAGCCTGTGATCTTAAATTAGGTAGCACCAACAATGATAACCAAGTTGAGTGATATTTTAGTCCTCTCTCATCTTTCCTCCTCCTCCACTTAATTCTGCTTGTCCCCAAGAATGGGCTTCCCATGTATTTGAGAACAAATCTGTTTGCTGCCTTCTGCTCAGGTCTCTTTGCCATAGTGCCAAGAACATCTTAGATGGTGGGCCATCTGTAACCATGCTGCTGTCTCAGTTACCACTGTCCTCAGTGGATGGATGCTCTGTGATCTTTGCTAAGTGTGTGCGTGTGTGTGTGTGTGTGTGTGTGTGTGCATGTGAGAGAGAGAGAGAGAGAGAGAGAGAGAGAGAGAGAGAAGAAAAGGTGGTGGTGCTCTTTTCTCTAGATTTTCTGCATTAATTAATACTTGGAGTTCACATGTGAGTCTGTAATTAATACACGACTTGCATTTGGCAACTGTGTATCTCAGCTTGAAGCATGAGTGGGTTGATCACTGGGGACAAAAGAATCATAAAAGGGAAGCTGGTCAGATAGCCTTGCAGATTTACACCATTAGGTTGGTGTTAGGCAGTGATAATGGCTAGGATGTCATGCTGGTATCAAGTCTTTTGTACCCTACAAGTGACAGGAAATAGAAGAAAACAACTTGGTGGTCGAAAAAATTTGTTTTCTAGTTAGTTTCTTCCAGCTTTAAAATGGACACGATGCACTCCATGGGTTCTGGACCAATGACACTGGGGAGAAGGGAAATGGGAAAAAATATCAGAAGTAAAGGAGCAAAAAAGGGCATGGGGCAGCCAGGATGGTCTGGAGCAAAGAGATGTGAGAGGGAAAGGGGGGAAAGTGGAAAAGAAAACAAACACATTACAAATCCAAAAACAATCCACCACATTTGAGCTTCCAACAGAGTTCTACAAACAGAAAATAGCCATGAAATTGAACATATGAGGAGGTAACATATGTCTGTCTTGGTGTTCTTAGGAGTGAACTGTGATAGACTAAAAAGACACACTCCTACTTCTCATAGGTTTACTAAATTAGAGAGGGTTCAAGAGAAATGGCTAAAATTTGTTGGTAGAGCATGGATGATTTTCAAGTGGAACGAAGTCATTAGTGGTAGCTAAATACTTGTGCTCATACGTCTTGTTTATACTTTTGAGAATAACAGAGATTGTGAACAATTTAAAGGGGGAGGCAACAAAAGTTCTTTCATTTCTAGAAAAGTCTGCTTGTGATTTTTAATGATTTCCACAAAACAAAAATATCAGGTGTCCACAGCCTATTCCCCACACAGGAAGACAGAAAGGGAAGATTAGATAGTAGGAATAGAAGAAACATTTCCTCCCCATTTCTCCAAAATTTCCCACATAGTTTGGATGTTTTGAATAGACCTTCAGAAATACCTTTTGAGGTCACCTAGTTTGAAAGAATAGAATCTCTAATTTTCAGGTGACATGGCAGCGAGCCCAGAGAATATAAATTTTAATCATATTTCTCATTTTTGCCATTCTTGTAGGAAAGAAAAGATTATAATTACAATTTCCTCCCCATCTTGCTAAGCTTTTGCTAGTTACAAAGATTTGTGCTTCAGTCTGACTAAAATAAAAACCTGTGTTAAAGGCTGGGAAACTGGATCATAATAAGCACCGCTGAAGTAGCCACGGAAGTCTCAGAGAGGTCTCATGGTTTTTAACTCCATGAACTTCAGTGAACAAACAAGTGCATTTTCCACATGAACCGAAGTCATTGCAGCCATGGTAAATAAGAAAGTAATAGCCAAAATTCATATTACTGGATACTGCTATTTTAAAAACACAATCTTACAAAATAAAACCCAACTAAACTAAAGCTGGAATAATTTTAGCAGCTGAAAGTACTACCTTCTCTAGAATAACATGTACTTAGATATGAAATGCCTCAGGACCCAACACGATGTATGCATTCTGTTTTCTTTAGAGCACATTCAACATCAATGTATAATATATCATGCTAAATGCTAAATATATTTGATAAGCAGTGCTTAAATAATTTTGTCTGCCTTTGCTACATTTAAATATTCTGCTAGTTTAGCTAAATTCACTTTGCACTACAGATGATAAAAAATTATTACATAGATGACATTCTTACTAAAAAGCTGTATTTCTCCCTCAGCCCCTCTAGTACCATAAGCAGCCTAGTCAAAGGAAAGGGTGCATTGGGGGTACTTTTGACAAAATTGCTCATCCCAAATTCACAGACATAGTGAAACATAAAATTAACTCCAGCATGCTAAAAGAAGAATTATGAATTAGCACAGAAATCAAATACAAAAAGACTATTTTCTTTTCCATAGACCAGAATTACCATTAGCTTACCTTATTAGCTGAAATGCCAAACAGAATGTCTTTATGGAAAATTAAGTTCATTATTCATCTCAGCTCTGATTTGGTGTGGTGCAGCTGAGAGCATTTAGCTTCTCTCTATGATTTGCCGATGCAAAGTGGGTGAGTAAGGCAGTAAACACAGAACTTGGGAGGTGGGGAGTGGTTGGCCATGGCTCACAACTCTAGAATTGCAACTGTACATTTTATTCATATGAAATACCTAATGAAATCAAATCCTATCACTAAAGAATATCACTTAAGTGAATATTTAGTATAGGTTTTTAAGCCCATGCAATTTTGCATAGCATTTGCAGGAATAATGCCCTGCATGCTCACTGTCCCACCAAAATTACATTGCTATTTTTCATTATCTCAGTGGATTCTTAGGCTATTGATTCACATATAGTGGATAATGTATATTCTGTCAAGGAGAAATACACATGGGGAAGCAATTTCGGCAATTTTCATAAAAGAGAACACCTGTGATTGTCTGACCAGTGATGGAAAGACAGATGCATTTCACAATTTTGAACAGATTGGCTACAACATTCAGGCAGGTAATAAAGAGAGAGACCTTAGGAATCCAGGAGTAAAACAGCAATGGATATCTTTCCTCTGGACATAAAATTCTCTTTTAAAAAGTCATATTGTTTACTAATTCATTAATTTTCTCCAAATGAATTAAACATGATTTTAAATTCCTTTGGCAAACACATTTTCTTTCTTAACAAATAAATGACTTCCACAGAACATACCCTAGAAAAATCTTGTTTACTTAAAGGATGTCTCATTTCCAGATGGGCAAAGGAGCTGTAGCAGCTTCCTCTCCCAGATGTTTCAGCTCATAGAATTTGAGTGGGCAGCATATATTAAAATCCAGCTTTTCCAAGTAAAATGTACAATCACAACAGCAAGACCCATCCTAGGTTATTATTTATCAATAGACAAGGACAACGTGACTGAGCAAAGCAATTTTAGCTCTAAGACTTGTAAACTTTCTTGTCTTTGTCACACTGCAAAACTAGACCCTAAAATTCTCCTCTCCTGAATTAATAAGACTGACTACCTTTAACGAGAAATAATCAAGAAAAAGTAAGTTTATTTTTTCCTTAAAATGTTAAACACTGAGTTACCATATGACTCAGCAGTTCCACTCTTAGGTATATATCCCGGAGATGAAAACATGTATCCACATAATAATCTGTACACAAATGTTCATAGCATCATTATTCATAATAGCCCCCAAGTACAAACAACCTTAGTTTCTTTCAACTGATGAATGGATTAAAAAATGTGTGCTGAATAAAAATTCATTATTTTTAATGCCAAATAACGAATTATTATTTGGCATTAAAAATAAACAAAGTATAAATGAATGCTACAACACAAATGAATCTTGAAGACAGTGTGCTGTTTGAAAAAAGCCAGTTACAGAAGATCACATAGTGTATGATTCAATTATATGAAATGTTTAGAATAGGGAGAATCTATGGAGACAGTAAGTAGGTTAGTGGTTGCCCTAGGCTTGGGGTAGGAGTACTGGGAAATGAATGTTTCTTATTGTAGTGATGAAAATGTTCTTACCTTAGGCTGATGTTTGTACAACTCTGTGACTGCACTAGAACTGTTGAACTATATACTTTAAGTAAAGTTTATGGTTTGCAAATTATATCTTGATAAAGGTGTTAATGAAGTTATTAATTTGTCACAGAAATATTGTCATATAATATTTATAATGATAAGAATTTGCTATATATTATAAATTCTGTAGAAGGGAAAGATGGGAAAGAGTAGGCATAACTCCAAACATGGGAAATCCTTGAGGACTCACCAGCTGTAGATCTACCTAAAGAACCATTTGCGTCAGTACTTAATCATTTAATTTTATTTAATGGTTATTTATTTATTTAATTAATCTTATTTAATTTTCAATAAGACAAAACTCCAAGGCCAGAGAGAGTGAGAGCAAGAGGAAAAAGAGGAGGAGGGGGAGAATAAAAAAGAAGAGGAAGAATTAAAGAAAAAGGAAAAGAAAGAAAGAAAAGGAGAACAGGGGGAGACTCATTTTTTAATCTTTATTATATTTTTTCCATTACCAATTGGTCCCCTTTTAACCTCCTCCCCCTAGCAGTCACAACACTGTTGTCCATGCCCATGAGTCCTTTTTACTTTTTATTGATTAGATAACATGAGAGGGCTGACAATTCAAGAGGGAAAGTGGGGTCACAAACCTTAATTCTGATGATATAACATCAAATGATCGAGATGAGAATAATAGAAGAATGCCTTCAAAGAGACCAAAAAAATGTACAAGGAGGATTTTAAAGTGCTCAAATTAAAGGAATTTTTTTCAAACATGAGAAGTGAGTTCACAATCAAGGAAGAATACAGGTAATGATGAGCATCTAAAAGAATTGCACCAAAGAGCTAAAGCTCAGGTTAAAATAAAGTTTGCCTGAACTAAAAAAAAAAGGAATAAAAAAACTGATTCAGACCTTGGGTCATGGGGTCCGCCACACTGTGGATGAAACACGAGACATTCATATGCACTACCGAGTCCTGTGGAGGAAAAGGGAGGGCATGGCTTTTCTCTCAAGGGGAGCAAAAGCCGTGGCCCTTGCTGTAACCAGCCTTTATTGGGTTTCTTGGCACATTATAGGATGGCCCTTATTTACTATGTACAGTTTCACTTTAGGTGGTTACCTCTTACAGAAAACAAAGGAGGCAATGCTGCTAATCACATCACAGAAGAGGGATATTTGCAAATGAAAAGGGAAAAGTGGTTGAACCAGTTACACTCCATACTAGGGAGTTTTAGCATGGATTTTAGGAAGTTACAGTAAGCACTTGCTGTCTCAATTCAGGGTGAGAGAGTTTTAGCAAGTCTCAAAGCAGCCTAGGTACATTGCAGGCCTGATTCCCCATGGGAGAACCTATCCGTGGGCGTGGGTCCTGTGCATCTCCCTGTGGGAGCTGGGCCTACGCCACACAGAACGGTCTCCTACAAAAAACCAAGGACAGTAAAAAAAAAGAGGCCATTTCAAAAGATGTGCATTGGAACAGACAGAATAACAAGGACGATCCCAAGGATTGGTCCAGATGGTACAGTGTGAACAGATGATGATGAAGGAGGAGGAAGAGCAGCAGCAGCAGGAAGAAGAGGACAAGACATCAAAGGTTCGAACTTTACTATTTTCTCTATCAAAGAAAACAATCTCAAATTGGAAAGGGTAGAAGAAAAAGCAAGGTGAAGAGAAATTTAAACCTTAGGAAAGCCTCTCACATGCAGACAGCTCATGAATCTCCCATACGAACTTTGGGTACTTGACAACCTCACTTAGACACCTCAAAGCACTTCACATGGGGCACCTTCAAACCATACTCATTCTCTCCCCTCTCCTCCTCCACCTACCTCCTCAACTCTTCTAGTGTTGCCTACTTAAGGGAATGGAAACACCACCTTTTAATTAAGGCAGAAACATAGATACCATTCTGAACACTTCCTTCACCCTGCACATCACCCAGTCCTGTAGATTGTAATCTCTGGAAACTGTCCCCTTGTTTCAATATTACTGCCACCATCCTTACCCATTTTCTTTCACCTGAAATACTTTAGTTCTCTTCTAATTGATTCTCCTTCCATTTTACATATCTTTTGACTTTATCTAAAGAGATGTTTTCAGAGGCAAAGTGGATATTAGCTTTCCCCAACTCTTACAATCCTACACACACAAACAAGGATATAAAAACTCAAAACATTATTCCACTTCTTGGAATATATTTTAAGAAACCTGAACTACTAATCTGAAAACATATACATATGCCTATGTTCACTGAAGCATTATTTATAATAGCTAAGATTTGGAAGCAGCCCAAGTGCCCATGAGTAGATAAGTGAATGAAAAAGCTGTGGTACATTTACACAATGGAATACTACTTGGCCCTAAAAAGGAAAATTTACCTTTTGGAACAGCACAGATGGACTTGGAGATTATTATGCTAAGTGAAATAATCCAGTCACAGAAATGCAAATACTATATGACTTCACTTATATATGGAATCTAATGAACTAAATAAACTAACCAACAGAATAGAAGCAGATGCATAGATACAGAGAACGGACTGACAGCTGTCAGAGGGGTGGGATGTTGGGGGACTGGGTGAAAACGGTGAAGGGATTAAGTGAAGAAAAACCCCTGCCTCATAGACACAGACAAAAGTATGGTGACTAACAGAGGGAAAGGGGGTAGGGGGAGGTAGAAGGAGGTACAGGGGGATAAATGGTGATGGAAGAGACTTGATATTGGCTGGTGAACACATAACACAGTATACAGATGATGTATTAGAGAACTGTACAATTAAAACCTGTATAATTTTAGTAACCAATATAATCCCAATAAATTTGGTAAAAATTAAAAAAATTCAAAATATAAGCATAACCTCCATAGCCAGGCACTATATAGTCCTGCAAATCTTCCCAGACTTATCTAGCACCACCTTGGTGACTTAACTATACCAGATTCCTTTCTGACCCTTTTGTTACTTCCTGCCTTTCATGGTTCCCTAGGCTGATTGTCTGATTTACATTAGCCCTTTCTTTAAATATAATCTCAACCATTACTTCTTAGGGCATGCTTCTCTGAACTTAAATCAATGTGCTATAGAGTATCATAATCTCCTTTGTATGTATTGAGCAAAGTGGTCACTAGGGATAGGCTTGTCTTCATGAGCAAAAAGTTCAGAAGGTGCATGGGCTATTTCATTATTGGCATCTTTGAAGACACTTGCTTGGGTTGAGTCTCTTAGTTAAACTCACTGTGAAGAGGCCCTGCCTCCCCCATTGGCCAATTTTCTAATGGGGCAAGTATGAAAGATGCATAGAAGGCAGGCAGAGAATAAACATTTTGGGTTCAGACATAGCAGTCTGATCTTAGGTGCAAGATGTTTAGGATAGTGCTAAGAAAGGGGCTGTGGTTTTGTGAGAAGCAGTATTCAGACACAATTCCTTCCAATGAAGAAGGAATCAGTTAAGATTACATGCAGGGAAGAGCTCCCACCATAATTTAAGTGGTCCTTACCATGGTAGTACTACATTTAAATGTATATGTGTGATTGATTTGAAAAATGTTTATCTCCCCACTGACAGTAAGGAACATGAGAGTAGGAATCATGTCTACTTCTGACCATCTTTATATCCTTTGCACTCAGAGCCTGGCAATAGTAGGTACTTAATAAATATTTTTTTGATGACTGAATGGTAGAGCTCTTATATGGGTGGGCTGTGGTGGGATGGTAATGGTAGTATATTTGCTACTATTAGAATAATTTGAAGCATGTGTTCTATTTTGGGTGTGAGGGCTAGCCCTTATTTATAAAGTCTCACCATTCTGTCTCTTTACCTGGTTAACATGGCTGTGATGTCACTATGTGTGATGATCCACTTTTAGTTAAACACATACCTTTTACTTAGAAAATTAGTATGCAGGATGTTGACTTAAAATATCACAAGATCCATTAGGCTAATAATTTAATCTTCCCAGTGAAGACATTTTCCTTTTCAATAAGAAGGTGCACCTAAAAAACATTAAGCTTGAGTTTTTGTGCCTAGTCAAATTATATCTTTGTTCACTCTGAGAATTTCCAGTAGGACCCCAGAATCAAGGTGGGTAATCTTAAATGTGGCAGAAAAAGGTGAAGACGCATAAGCCTTTTGTATCACCAAGATAATAGCTTGATGGGCTTGAATTTATAACACAGCATCATCCTAGAACCCAGAGTTAAATGGAAGGTCTTTGAGCCTTAAGAGAAGCAGCCTGGGTTTATGAAAAAGTAGTGTGCTAAGCTGACTGTTCTTTATTTTTATTTTTGCAGATCAACTTGGTTGATAGGTAAGCACATGCCCTGGGCTTCCTTATGCAAAGTCATCTTTATAGAAAGAAAAGAGTAGGGAAATATTTCTAAATGTTAACAAGACTAGTTCACAGAAGTGGAATTTCTTTTACCTCTCCTGGAATCCATTCCAAACAATAAAAACAACAACACAACCAAGTGAAGAGAAATACCCACAAATCACATTTTTAGCAAAGTCATCAGAAAAACCCCAGACTCCACAGTCAGTGTCAGGCAGGACATCAACCAGGGAAACTATAACAATGAGGTAAGTAAATAGGAGGTATGAAGCAAACCTAGATGTAGCAGAGCCCAGAAAACTCTGTTGAATATATACTCCACCCAAAGCGAGGGCCTCAATATCAGAGGCATGTGCTGTGGAACTAAGGTAGGGCCGGGACGAAAGGAGATGGTGGAGAGTGAATGGGCCAATCTCATTAAGGGGCAGAAAAATTCTTTCTGAAAATGACTGTATCATTTGGGTTTCCATGTAACAAGCAGCCTGTGAGTTCATCCATGAAGTAATTAAGGGAGAAAAGAACTGGGTTTTTCTGAGAGTGAGAGAATGTGTGACTACATAGATGCATTACATCATAAACAAACAGTTCCTAACTGTAGCAACAGCAAAAGGAACCCTTGATTCATGAATGCTTGGGAAACTACAGCCCACCAGTCTCGGTAAAGGAAGTCAGGCAAAAAGATAAAATCAGGATGAGAGAGAGAAAATGAGGTTGACATCAGACTTACCCACAAAAACATTTAACTTCAGCTTAGGATGGAACATCTATGATATCAAGCCAAGAAAGCCGGAGTCAAGCATTTTTCTATCTAGTCAAGTTCTCCTTCAAGTATAGACTCTAAAAAAGTTTTGGATATGCTGGAATTTGAGTAATATTGCTGAAATGAGTCTTTCCAGGGGAAATGCTAGAAGACAAACTGTAGACAGAATGATTTCAACAGCAACAAAAAAACATCAGCAAAGAATCTGTGACCAACACCCCATGCTCACTACAGCATTATTTATAACAGCCAAAACACCTGAAGAACCCAAGTGTGCATCGATGGGTAAATGCATAAAAAATGTGGTATATGGGTGTATACAAGTGTATGTGTATATCTCTGTGAGTATATATATGAGTATACATATGTATATATATACACACACAAACACACAATGGAATATTATTCAGCCTAAAAAAGAATGAAATCCTTCTATTTGTGACAACATGGATAGGCCTTGAGGACATTATGCTAAGCGAAATAAGTCACATGGAGAAAGACAAATACTGAATGATCTCACTTAGGTGTGGAATCTGAAACAAAACAAAAAAATCCCTGAGTTCATACATGTAAACAGATTGGAGTTTGCCAAAGGCAGTGGGTGGGGATGGGAAATGGCTGAAGGCAGTCAATGAACTCAAATGTCCATTTACAAGGTAGGTAAGTCCTGGGGATTACAGCATGGGAATAGAGTTAATAAAATTGCACTGCATATTTAAAAGTTGTTAAGAAAATATATCTTAAAAGTTCTCATTACAAGAAAAATAAATTTTTTTATAAGGAGAGAATCTTTTTTTTTAAAGATTTTATTTATTTTCAGAGAGGGAAGGGAAGGAGAAAGAGAGAGAGAGAGAGAAACATCAATGTGCGGTTGCTGGGGGTCATGGCCTGCAACCCAGGCATGTACCCTGACTGGGAATTGAACCTGCGACACTTTGGTTCGCAGCCCGCGCTCAATCCACTGAGCTACGCCAGCCAGGGCAGAAAAATAATTTTTAAAATTAAGTATGGTGATAGATAATGACTTATTGTGGCAATCATTTTGCAATATATACAAATATCAAATCGTGTTATACACCTGAAACTAATATAATATTATATGTCAAGTAAACCTCAATAAATAGTGAACTCAAATGAAGTCAAGTGAACTCAATTGAGTTCACTAGATTGAACTCAATCTAGTTCAATACATTTCAGAAGAAATTTATCATCTTCTTAATGGACTTACTTTTTAGATGCAACCTCACATGAAGTTCATGTCACCTATATATGTGTAGATACACTTTAAGAAGTTTTTCTATTTCTAACTTGTTATAATTTTTTCTGTTAAATCATTAATGGGTGTTGAATAGGATGAAATGCCTTTCAGGCATATACTGAGATAACCACATATGTTTTCTCCTTTAATTTACTAATGCTGTGAATTATGTGAACATCTTCTTTAATGTTAAGCCTTTTATTATCAAATAAATCCTATCTGGTCATGTTGTGTTATGTTGTTTATAATTATTTACTTTTCTTTAAATATTTACTAAGAATCCATGAAGTTCATGAAAGAAATTGCATTAAAATCTCCTTTTTCATACTCCCTTGTCTGTTTAGGAGTGTCCTAAACCCTAAAAAGAATCAGACATCTCTTCTATTCAGATTTCTAGAATAATTTTTGTGTGAAAAAGATTATGTTTTCCTTGTAGGTTTCATAAAACTATTCATTCTGGTATTTTTTCTGAGTACCTTTTAAGCTAATGTACCAATTTCTGAAATTATTGTGGATATATTCAAGGATTGTGCTTTTTATTGAGTTTTGAAGAATTTATTTTTTACAAGAAATTATCCTCTTAAGTTTTCAATGCATTGGTATGAAGTCTATTTCTGTTCTATTCATATGATAGATTTACTTTCTACTGCACAGTTATCCATGTTCCTTTCTTCATTTCTAATAGTGTTTATATTGTGTTTTTTTCCCTCACTGGAGAGTTAATACAGAAGTTCCTCCATATTATCAGTATTTTCAAAGAACAGCAACAACAGAAAAATGTTGAGTGATAATCTCTTTGTGATTTCTATTATCTGTATTTTCTTCTATAATTTACCAAATTTTCCCAATAAATGCATGTTAACTTTAGAACCTCTCCAGTAATATCTGTAATAAAATGATACACTTTGAAACAAAGTAAACACATGTGGACTGAACAGGAGATCCATAACTCATTGAGTGATTTTTTCTGCATGGCATGCGAGTGTAAATGTTTTAATGAAAAACGATAGAACAGTCTCTAATGGCATGCATAAGCCTTTCTTTTTTGGCCTTATTCTGAACTTTTTTTTAATCATCAACTCTGATGATGATATATTAGACACTATTATGAGATATAACATTGTGGGAAACTATTTAAAATATTGGAGTTCAGATTTCATAGTCTCAAAGTTTGACAGCAGAAACATTATTCTTGGTAGACCAAATGGTACTTTTAGGTGGGTGAATTAGAAATAAGCTGTCTCTTCCTCAAGATTTTACTGCTATTGACTGGAGAATTAAAGTAATAAATAAGGAATGCTAAGGTAATTACTCATATAAATGATGATTTGTAAAGTTAGTGCATAACCTGCATAATAGTGAGGGGTGGCCCTGCGATAGAAAGACATTTACATCTGTAAGATGACATTTAATAAAAATAAATATAATATTCTCACTTATCTTAAGACATCCAAGTGCACAGTACAGGTTAGAAGAAACATGTCAACATGATTTCATGTAAAAAATGAAAATCTCTTGAAAATTTTATCTGAGTGTGGGATAGGTTGGCATGGCTGCCAGACAAGCTAAGGGTGTTTATGTTCAGAGATTTTTCAATGGACTCTGTGAAGTCCCAATTCAACCATAATATTGTTCACACAATTATACCATAAGGTAAGAAGGATATTGCTTTTCTTGGAACAAGATACAATTTGTCAGTTGGGATGCTGACAGTGCTTCAAGTCCTGTTCTTAGAGAACTGCTGAAGAAACTAGGTTTTTTGAAGATGGGTCAATGAAGACTCAGGGACAAATAATAGTTTTCATTAAACATTTGCAGGATTGCCATGTGGAAAGAGTGTTTAGATTTATTTCATATAGCTCTACATCCAGGTTAAAGACAAGTAGATTTGTATTCAAAATAGAGAAGAATTGTCAAGTATGGCAACTGGTACAGGTAAGAAAATTCAGATAACCTTTGTGGAGGTCATGTGGTAATATGTGCAAAGGTCCTTAACATTTTGCATACTCTTTAATCTAGTTAATCTACCTCTGGGAATTTCTACTGAATAAATTGGATGCATCTTGAGGTATTTGTAACAGTAAAAGATTTGAATAGGTTACTAAGTGGGAGGAGAAACATGAAAAAAACAGAATGGGGCAAAGAGATCTGTGGAAAAAAGCATGAACTCGATGGAACAGAAACTACTATTATAATAAGTACAGGGGTGAAAATGAGAGTGTGTGATATTATTAGAAAGCTGCCAGTCAAAATAAGGTTGAATGCAGGCCACTGAGGCAATGGCCCACTTTTTTTTAATTAGATGAGAGACCTGTGATTGCTAAAATAAAACTTAGATTGAGGATCTCTAGTGAAGTGAGGTCAACAAAAATAGCTAATGGGGGGGGGAATTACTTTAGTCATTTGAAAATGAAGAAACCTATCACTAACGGGTGTTAAATTATTTATAATGTGGAGAAAGGAAACAGATTATCATATACTACAATGCTGCATTAATTGAGGGCTTCAGGATGCAGGAGGCTAAGAAAATGCTTGTTGTAGAAGCGTGCACTCCAGGTTAGACAACAGTCCGTTTGTGATTGTCTGCATCTGAAAATGATGGAAAGAGCAAAGAAAAAAGTCTCTGCAAAATAATTATTCAAAATTAGCATATTTAAATTATTTTAAGATGCTAAGATTTACTTGCACTTCTTTTTTTTTTTCAACTGAAAGATGGTGCATAATATTTGGGAATATTAACCAGAAAAAGTTTTTCACATTTATCAAAAATGACATTTATGACATTATTCACAATGCTGAAAAATTGTAAAAATATTCAAATGCCAAATATTTGAGAAATAAATAGTCTAACCATAGTGTATTAGCATATTTTAATAGCTATACACATTTCCATTAAAATGATACTATTAAAAATAATAAGCATTTATTAAAATGAATAGCATATATATGTGTATACAATGTGTACAAAATGATTTTTACCCTATCGCTTTAAGGAAACTGCTGGGAAATGCAATAGTTATTTCCCAATTGCCAGATTTATGGACAAACTTTTCATTCCCTATCCAACTCAACCACTCTTCAGTGTTGATCTTGTAGAACTTTCCCTCTTTCTTGAAATCCTCTTCTTTCTTTGCTTTAATGCAGTTTTGTTTTCCTTTCTATCTTTCTGACTCTGTATTATTGCTCTATTTTTGCTTCTTGTCTGTGCTTTAAATTCTGTGTAGCCCAGAGAACTGGCCATGTTGTCTCGCCTTCTAACTCATACCTGCCCCAGTGTGATCTCCTTCATTCACACTTTCCTTTACCTTCTGTGCAGTAGCTCCCAGATCATCTTTCTCCACTCCTGTCATCTTCCTGAACTCCAGAGTCACAAGTTCAGCTGCCTTAACCACTCCATCTTCCTCACATAAGAATTTTTGACCAAAATTACAACTTTAAGATATGGTACGAAGACATTTTTACTTTTCTCCATCTTTATTGCTTTCACCCTAGTTGGAACCATAGCCATCTCTCATCTAGATACTGTAATAACCTCCCAAATAGTATCTGAATAAATGAATGCTTGCCTAGGGGGAGTCCTCAACAGGCATATCAGATTCAAAATGTCTAAAAGGAAATAATTTTCTCCATTCAAGCTTATTCTTTCTTCTATATTATCTATTAAAATCAGAGGTACTGAAGAATACCCAATTCTTAAAAACAGATTTTATTTATTTATTTTTGGAGAAAAGGGGAGAGAAAGAAAAAGAGAGGGAGAGAAACATCAATGTGTGGCTGCCTTTCCCATGCCCCCCACCAGGGACCTGGCCTGCAACCCAGGTATGTGCCCTGACTGGGAATTGAGCTAGCAACCCTTTGCTTTGCAGTCTGGTGCTCAGTCCACGGAGCCACACCAGCCAGGACAAGAATACTAAATTTTTTAAGCCATAAATTATTTTTAGTTTCTACCTTTCCACTTCTGACAACCCAGTCACTCAATCTCCAAGTCCAGGCAATTCTATAGTTTAAACATGTCTCCTCCTTTTAAACTATTCTTACTATCAGTATTCCTGCCCCTTCTGGTGCCACGAGAGCTCCTCAAGGGCAGGAGTCAGTCTTTTATGTCAACCTTGTCTTCCCAGTCTTTATCAGAGTGCCTGATGTTCATTCGTGCTCCTCGAATTAAAAACAATACCATGTACAACAAAAGGCAATCATTGAAAATGTGTAAAATGTATGTATTTATACTTACAGATATTGGAAGGCATTTTCAAGTGATATAAAAAATTGGTGTTTTAATGGAAAGTGAATAATAAACTTTTTAGATAAAAAAGAAGCAGCAAATATGTAATTCATGGGCAAAGAGGAATCTAGACCCAATCATTTAAAATAGTCTAACATAGTTTAAAATAGACTAACATAGTTTAAATAGTATAAATGACCTAAAATAGTAATACAGTCTAATAGTTTGGAATAGTCTAACAAACATGGAAATTGATGGCCCTTTCATTCCGTCTCTACATAAAAGAAATGTCCAGGAGTGACTGTATATACACGGTGATCTTGTTTAGCTGATATGCACTGAATGGATGATTTCACATGTTTAATAAACAACTTAAATATAATATTGGGCTTTAAAAATATATCATGCATTAGGTGGTAGTTTCTATGGCAGGTGGAATAATGGTTCTCCAAAGATGCCCATGTCTAAATTCATGTGCCCCATCAATATGTTACCTTACATTGGGGACTTTGCAGATGTGATTAAGTTAATGATTGTGAGATGGGAAGAATATCCTAATCATCCAGGTGGTCCCAATGTGATTACCAGGGTCTTTGGGAGAGATGGAAGAGTCAGAAAACAGAATCTGACCTCAGATGCAGAGATCAGAGTGATGTGATTGCTGGCTTTGAAGATCAGAGAAGTAGCTAGGAGTCAAGGAATGCAGACTGCCTCTAGAAGCTGGAAAAAGCATGAAAATGGATTCTTCCCTAGAACCTCCAGAAGGGACAAAGCTCTGCTGAATCTATGATTTTAGCTCACTGAGACCCATCTTGGACTTCCGACCTCCAGAACAGTAAGCTAATAAATTTGTGATATCTTGAGCTGTATCTTGTTATAGCAGCAGTAGGGAACAAACACAGATGCTATAGGATTTCATTTCATCAAAATCCTGACTGAATGAAATCATGATCTCTCACAGTAACTTCTGCAGTGGCTCTTAAATCTGTTTTATTGTTTTATTTTATGTTACCACCACCATATTTTCAGGCTTAATAAAAGTAATAGCATTTATTGAGGCATTGTATATGTCTTTTTTCCAAGTACTGTTCTATACCCTTTACATTAACTCATTTAACCCTTTCAATATCCCTGTGTGTGTGTGTATATTATTATCTCCACAATACAGAGGAGGAGACCGAGGCAGGGAGAGGTTAACAGTGCACTTGAAGTTGAATATCCAGTAAAACACAGGGTTTGAACACAGCTGTCTGGCTCTAAAGCTGTATTTGCTCTTCCTAGAATTAACTTCACAGCCTTCGATTTGCACTGCTGTCATTGAAGGTGCTGCCCTCACCAATTTGCTATTATATTTACTCACTCTGCTGATAACTACTGTGGTAGATAGATCCCCACCCCCGGGAGTCACACCTGTGAATATGGTGTGTTTCATGGCAAAAGGGACGCTGCAGATGCCATAAGGTTATTAATCAGAGATCTTAAAATAGGTAGGTCATCCTGGATTAATCTGGTGGACCCAATGTAATCATGGGAGCCCTTAAAAGAAGAGCTTGTTATGTGTATGTTATAATACAATACAGTACAATACAATACAATACAATACAATACAATACAATATAAAAGAGCTTTCTCCTGGCTGGGCACAAAAGAGGAAGTCAGCGAGATGTAGCAGAATTAGTAAGAGATTCAACACATGATAAAAATTCAATATGCATTTGTTGGCAGGCAGATGAAGGGACCTCAGTTGTACAGCTGCAAGGAACTAAATTCAGAGTCTTCCCCAGAGCCTGCGGATAAGAGCCCAGACCTGCTGATACCTTTATTTCAGCCTTGGGGGGCCATGAGCACGGTACTCAGCTGAGGCAGGCTGTGTCCAGATTTCTGACCCATGAAAATATCCACCATTTAAATCTCCCTGACTGCTCTCCTACAAAACTCCAAACTGAGCCAGTCCCTGAAATAAGGGCATACAAACATGTGCAGTCTATTTCTTCTTCTCTCCTTCCCTCTCACTTGGACATTCGCTCTCCTGCTTGTGACCAACCACCACCATCCATCCATCCGCACATATATGGTGTTTGCCAGGCACTACGTTAGGCCTCAGGGATTCAGGGTTGCATTTCGGAGAGATTAATAAGCAAGGGGAAATGCTAAGAGAAATCTCTCTCAACACGCTTTCATAAAAATGACAGCAAAGCTTCAGAGCAACCACATTTGCAATTGAAAAGCCTTTCTTCTACCCTTCCTTTCCTAAACCTCAGGTTGGAATTCTGGTTCCTATAAACCTCCACATTCTTTGTTCAGTTATCTTTATGTTTCTCTTACTTTGCCTTGTGTTGCATTTATTTAACTACATAGTGTTCCATGAGACTACAAACTCTCTGAGAGTAGGAACTATTTCACAAGTCTTTGAATTCCCCTCTCCTCTACGCTGTAGCCCTTACACACAGCGGATCCTCAGCTTTTGCTATTTGAATTGATCACTCAGGGGAAGCTTCTTCAGAATAAATCCTATTACAAGCTTTACTTTGTAATAGGATATTCAAGTTCCAAGAGAGGATTTACCTATTTCAGGTAATATGCTTCCACAATAACTCTTTAATAACTGCACATTCCTCAAATTAGTCTAAGGTTACAACCAAAAAAGTTTTTCAAATGAACTATTATAAAACACAGAAGAAAAGTAATCAGTTTTAATTTTTTAAGGAAGAAAACTACCTAACTTTAACAATATCATGATTGATGGCTCTTTATCTCTTTTGAGAACATGATAAAGGTTAAGGACTTTTCTTCCAACCAAAATGGATACAAACTCTTCCCACCAAATTTTTAATGTAATATTAGGAATTTACTAAACCCCTGGAGTTTATTCTTGCCCACCCTGAATTTCCAAGCCTAGCCTAAAAATACTTGAATGAGGTGGGTAGGTATGCCCAGCCTTTTTGCACTTGAGTTCTCTTTAATCTCCCTCCCCATCCTCCATCCATCAAAGGGTCTTCTCAAGGTAGGATTTCTTCAGCAGTCAGTCAAGCTGCTCCTCAGTTCTGCTTCTGGGCCTCAGACCTATAAGTAACCTCCCGGTGAATGCTCCAGACCTGGAAACTCTCTGAGGTCTCCATTAGGGAGCCTTGCCTTAGTAAGCTTTCCTAGAAAGGCCTTTGAAAACTAAGATTTCCCAACTGGCCAGTGACCAAAGACATCTTCCCAGCTTGCTGGGCTGAAGCAATCTCTCTTTCCAGGCCTCAAATATGGCCAAATAACATGTGGTTTCAGACTGTAATATGAGTAAACATGATTTTTGAATCTTGGTAAGCAAACAAATGAGGCCAGACAGCACATTTTTGGTTATACCAGTTTCTCTAAAACAGAAACTACTTTAGAAAGCATATTGCAGTTATATTCTATGATACTATTGCCTATTAAGAAAGTAGACAATTATATTTACAATTCGTAATGGTGTGCTTAAGTCTCACATTGCCACCCATAAATTGGTACATTAAATTTTTAGTGTGCAAAGGGGAGGTGTGAGATTTGCTTGTTTAGGTGAATAAGGGTAAAGTGAACAGTGCTGGGAAAGCCCAGAGTGAGTACTCCAAGGGTCTCTCTAGAAAACTCTTGCCCTTTGCTTGTCAAAGGCAGGAGAACATGAGATGTAGGCAGAGGTTTCTCAGGTCAGGTGCAAACCCTACCTGTTGGTGGGGAAGGGGGCCTGTCTGATTGGCACCAGCTGTGTGACTGGCAGTAGCAGAAATTACTAACCCTTGCCAATTTCTAAGTCCATTTGCACCCAGGTTCAGCTCCTAGAGGTGCCAACACATTGTAATTTGCAAATAAATGTGAATGGGAGGAAAGTTTTGCAGATTTCTTTTATAAATGAGGAAGAGAATTACAGATGTGGCTGTGTCTAAGACAGACCTTTGGGGCAAAGCTCAGAGTGTGAACGGAAATATTATTCTACATACTGCCTGGTTGGGTAACGAGAGTCAGGCATACAATGCAAAGTAGGAGCAGAGCAGGGCCGCTGGAAGGACCAGCACCAGGGCTGACCATAGACCGAGGGAAACAATGATGCATCCAGCACAATGCTCTATGCGTAATAAGTAACTGATAAATGCTCACAGAAAATCTGGGGAAAATCCCAACTTTTCACTAGAAACACCAGGCTAGCTGGTTGTCCTTACTGAAAACTAAGTAGTTTTTAGAATTTATTCCTCAAAATAACTCCACAAGTTAAGTCTTTTTGCAAACAAAGACATGCAAGCAAAGAGTGGTGGAATGGCTCATCTAATGCCACCTAGTGAGTAAGTGGAGGAACAGGCATTCACACAGGCAGCCCTCCCTCTCACTGAGCCTCCCTGTGCCCACACAGACATACAGACAAGTACGGACAGCCCTGACACTGCTGAGCATGGAGAAATCACAACGGGAGGTTACCTTCTCAGGACAAAACCAAAATCTAGTAGAAATCAATATATTAAAACAGGCACACATACACAAAACCAACCCAAACATAAGGAATGCTGTTTCGTAGAGCTTTCTGCAATGATGGGAATATTGTATATTTGTGTTGTCCAATATGGTAAACACCAGCCATACATGGGCACTGAGCACTAGAAATATGGCTACTGTGACCAAGCAACTAGATTTTTATCATTAACTTTAGTTACTATAAGTTTATTTATTTAAAGATTTTGTTTATTTATTTTAGAGAAAGGGAAAGGGAAAGAGAAAGAGGGAGAGAAATATTAATGCGTCATGGTTGCCTCTCACACGCCCCCAACAGGGAACCTGACCTGCAACTCAGGCATGTGCCCTGACTGGGAATCAAACCAGCAACCCTTTGGTTCACAGAGCTGGCACTCAATCCACTTAGCCACATCACCCAGGGCTAGTTGTTGTAAATTTAATTAGCCACATGTGGCTAGTGGCTACCATATTGGACAGCACAGAACTAGACTACTTGATTCAAAAGCAAATAGTCATTTCTCCAAATAGGGAAATTTCTTTGCCATATCCATCCTTTCTTTACACATTTTTAATAATAATCAGTTCCTCTCCTTACTTAGGATCTGATGACTTTGTTAGGAAAATCTTCCTGATCTAATAGCTCCCTCCATTCTCAGTTGTATGATCTGGGGATGCAGTTAGGTTTTACTGTAATAATAATAAACCCACCCATTACTCCCAGACTTGCTGTTCCTGCTTTTCTCATGCCTATGAACTTTCATGTCTCTAAGAGCAGCCCTGGTTGCATCTCATTTTCTGGGTACAGTGTTGCTGGCCTGGTGCTGATGCTGAGGATGCTTTTCCTCACCACCAGTGCTCTGCTGTCTGTCCTGTTTTTTTCTTTAGGGCCTGGGCAGCCCCACTACCTCTGGGGCCAGCAGACTGGTTGTTGGACTCAGGAGTCTGATGCCTCCTATGCTCTCTAGGAAGTCTGTCCTTACTCTTTCTCATCTTCCCACCATTGCTTGTCCTGAAAAATTCTGCCCAGAGAGTTAAATTGCTTGGGCTTGGCCTCTGGACTGGACCATATCCTCCATCTTTGGAAAATTTGAGTATTTTAGAAAAAATGTCTCCATATCATCTTGTCATCCAGAGACTCAATCTTGCCCTCCATTTACTTATTCTCAACAGCCAGGTAGCTGGCTCTCTAGATATTCTGTTCCTTTCCCCAAACTGGTCTTTAACCCTTTCCCACTTCTATCTAGTCACCTCTCCTGGAGTTTAGCCAGGTCAAACAGGCACTAAATAAATCCTTGGAGAATGAAAGACATGTTAAGAATAGTGGTTCTATTAAATCATTCCACAAAAATTTTCATTCTACACTCATGGTCTAGAAGACGCAAAGGGATTATATATTATGATACTCGGGTGGATTCTTCACTGAAGCTAAGAAAGACATTACATTCTATTCATTCATTAATGTAATAAAACTTTCAAAAACACAAATGAGATTAAATTGGCATGGTTTAATTTTAGTGAATTCTTTCATTTCTTAGTCACTTACAAGTCCCTATTAAGTGAATAATTAACATTTCATTTTTATGCATAGGGACGTTTTATAAAATATTAAACCAAGAAAAAGTGAAGGCTGTGGAACATAAGGCTGTATCTGTGACTTTAAATGAACTTCATATAGGCTTAAACAGGCATGGGAGGGAATTAAATAAGGACTTGCTAGAACATGGAATTATCTGCAATGAGATACATATACATGAGGAAAAATCCAAAGCAAGCTGAGAGGCAGGATAAGAAAGACTACGTTGACTTTCAAGTTCCAAATAATTGAATATGGCATGTTTTACCCTGATGGGTTTCAAAAGTTTGAGCATTCTTTATGGTTATTTATTAGAGGAATTTAGTTTAAGCTCTACTAATATCTGCTAATAGCACCATTTATGCATTGGATAGAAACAGCTGTCTGTAAGCTGACATACATAAGTGCTCTGCCCTGGATATCATCTGACTAAATTTGGTTATACTCTTATAAGGTAATTTAGGAGCATTCTAAAGGTATGCCTCTAGAGAAACATATCTTTTCCTTCAACACAGGGTAATAATTTAACAGATAGAAAAGTTGGTGAACTTCTCCAATATTTAGTTAATAATCAGGGTTAAATGGAGCTCAGGTACCAAACAGAAGTCTGGCTCACAATATGCCTGGAAAATAACTACCTGGTCTCCCAAAAGGACAAAATATAGTTCCTCATCAGTTCAGTGAAATTACTTCCTATAGAGGCAAATATCACCAATTACTCCAAGCAAAGGATAGTAAATGGAGGACACCACTTATTTGGACATAACCTTATAGTATTTTAACAATGTTATAACTGCAGTCAGGGTGACATCTCAAGGAGTCAATAGTATTGTTTCTCATTGAAACAAACAACAAAGCCAAAACAGCCTTGAGCAATGTTTTTTTCATAGACTGAGATATAATTTTCCAGTTTCATGAGATAATGTTCTAATATAATTTAATATTTTATGTATCAGACTTTGTAAACTAATTCATATATTACTTGCTTTCTAACATGGTTACTCTCTAAACTAGACTTAGGCTTACATTTAAGCATAAAGGTAGAATCTGTTTTTAGCCATAGTTAATTATTAAAAAAATTGTTATTATAGTAAATTCTCACCAAGAAACATTCCTGTAGGAAAAGATCAAAGGTCATATTTACACAGCAGAGGCAGCACGATGTGGTTGAAAGTGAACAGATTTTGGGATCAGACCAATGAGGTTTTAAATCTTTGTTCTATCACTTAATAGCAGCATAATATTAAGCACATTAATCACTTCCGTTTTGTATAAAATGAGGGTATGAACAACTATCCCAGGAAATTTCAGAAATAAGGGCAATATATGTTTAAGCATAGGGCCATAAACTTTCTCAATGAATTATAGTCCTTTTTTTTCCCTTTCTATTCCTTCTCCTCCTTCCTCTTCTTGCCATCATTTATTATCACGTGCACTGCATCCAGCATGTGATCACATGCAGGGCATCCAGGGCTCTAGACTGGAAATCAAGGGGCCTGCGTGTTCTCAGAAAAGTTAGTCCCTCTCTCTGGGCCACAGTTGAGGAATGGGGTATGAGGGTGACAAAAGAATGGTCTGTTATACCCAAGAAGTGATTTTATAGTGTGACTCAATCATGCATTCTTGGTGACTCATGCTGAGTTGTGTTTTCTTGAAGGACCGGGTAGTAGGACAGCAGCTTGGGAGAGCTGTAAATTAAACTTACCAAGCTTGGGATAGTTACTTAACATTGTTTGAACTTTATCAGTGTTTTCTGATTTATCAAGAGTAGATACAGATTACCCCTCCCCCCACCCCAGTTACTAACCTCTCTCCTCAACACCTTAGATCTGCTTATTGGGGAAGGAATGGGTAACAGTTTTCAAATTGTGCCTTGAGGAACCCCCACACCCCTTCAGGAAAACTTGATGCAGGGTAGTGGTTGGGGGGAGGGGGTTTGGCTTTGAATCCTTCTCTTCTTGTTTCAATATAAGTAGCTGTGCTTTAAATTATTTTATATGAACAAGAAATTTCATGGTTAAAATGTGTAAAATGCACTGAGCTAGCTGACCTTTGAAGTTCTTTCTAATACCTGCTTGTATTGACTGTGCGTGTTCACTGGGAGTTCACAAAGAAGAAAGGCATAATGAGATGCACTCTCCAGAAATGATAGACTAAGCCACAAACAAATTAGACCTAGTGCCTAGAGTGAAAAAAAGCTAGGGGTGGGGCAGGAGGCAGAATTTCTTCAGTATACAGAACATTAAGATAAATGAATGTTTTGTGTAACATGATTGAGGAATGCTACCAGATGGAGTAAGAGGAAGACTTCCTACTGTCTCTGCTTCTGCATGACCCTCCACAACTGAGGAGCCACGGGAATGCTGGTTAATTTTTCCAGGCCTCGGAGTCCTCATCTGTAAACTGGTAGTTTCCCATTTCAAATTATATTACAAAATAGCTACCTAAAAAGCAAGGTGAAGAAAGGAGAAGAGGAATAAAGAAAAAGAGGAAAGTACTTCTAAGTCCAATTCTCTTTTTCTCAAAAAGGTGAATGACAAGAGACGGTAGAAATAGATGGGAGTATAATCAACCTCACATTTCTGATTTCTAAGGTTCATTTTAGTAAGACCAGTGAGGGATGATATTAAGGTCATGCTTAACATGTGTACAGTCTTCCAGGCAGTTCCATAAAACAAATCTGGGAGATACGGTGGTGTTGACAATGGGGAGAGAGGCACAGGAGACAAAGAGAAGTCAGGCCAGACAATAAGAGATCTCTGTAATCCAGGACAGTTTTGTGGACATGAGATACTTTGTGGTTATGGAGATAGTTTCAAATTTCCTGTCATGGAATAGCTACAGGAATAGGTTATCTAGATTTACAAAGAAAATCTAATAAATAACAGTTTTTTTTTAAAAGCAGCATGAAAGTCAAATATGTATTTTTCTTAAAGTATGAAAGTTCTGGGACTTCTGGTCAAGATGGAGGTGTAGGTAAACATTGCTTGCCTCCGCACACAACCACATCAAAATTACAACTAAATCACACACCAATAATGACTCAGAAACATCAGAAATTGAGTTGAATGGAAGTGTGACTACTATGGAACTAAACAAACCACATCAATTCAGAAAGGTAGGAGATGTGGGGACATGGAAATGTGGAGATGTGGAACAGGTGTGTCCAACAGCCACTTGTGGTAGCTAAAAATTCAGGACGGATATCTTGGGAGTGAGGAATCCCAGCCCCACACTAGGTCCCCCAGTCCAGGGTTTCAGTACCAGGAAGATAAGCCCATATAACTTCTGGCTGTAAAAAACAGTGGGATTTGAGTTGGTGAAAAAACTACTGGACTCCCTGGAAGTTCCTCTTAAAGTGCCCGTGTCGCACTTACTCAGATACACTCCCTCTCAGCTCCAGTACCACCAGAGTAGCAGCTTGAAAGGCACGAGTGGTATACATGGAGGAACTAAAGTGTCTGACACCAGGATGAGAGCTGGAAGTCAGCTTTCACCCAGACAGAAAGGCAGGCAGAGGCCATTTTCCTTTTCTGAGCCCTCTTCCACAGAGCCACAGAATAGGCAGGGAAGAGCCATATCTGAGACTCCGTCAACCTGGCTTACACTGTTTGCCCTGCCCTGGCATTTACCTGAGGCTGTGTTCCACCAACCTAAGCAGCTCCAGACCCAGAACTAGCCACAGCCAGCTTTGGATCACAGTTTGGCTCTGCCTGGGAACCTTCAAGCCCAACACAAATAGCCATCTCAGATTGCTTTGTAGCTCATGCTGGGTGGCCCTGGGAAGAACACAGATAGCAGCTGACCCTTTCTTGTACCACCTGGGAAACTCCAGAGTCTGTGCAGCAGCTGGACAGCTACAGACCATGTTGGAGCACCACCACTCTGCCCCTGCACAGCTGATCCTCCATGGAGGGCAGAGTTTGGTGGTCAGTGGTCACAGCTGGTTCTTATAGCTGACTGACTTGGGTAAATCCCTCCCATTGACCTGCCAACAGCAATCAAGGCTCAACTGCAAGAGGAAAATGTGCTCATCCTACATGGAGGGCACACCTTGAGTACCTAGTTTGGGTGATAGGGGAGGCTGTGCCACTGGACTCTACAGGACACACTGCCAAGACAGGAACTCATAGCGGCTCTACCTAATAATACACAGAAACAAACACAGGCAGGATATCAAAATGAGGAGACAAAGAAACATGACTCAAATAAAAGAACAGATCAAAACTCCAGAAAAAAACTAAACAAAATATAGGTGGGCAATCTATCACATGCAGAGTTCAAAACACTGGTTATAAGGATACTCAAGGAACTCAGTGAGTATTTCAAGAGCATTAAAAAAGAGACAGGCAGAAATGAAGAATATATAATGGAAATGAACAATTTACAGGGAATCAACAGTAGAGTGGGAGAAGCTGAGAATCATATGAATGATGTGGAACATAAGGAAACAAAAACAAACCAAGCAGAAGAACAAGAAGAATGAATCCAAAAAATGAGGATAGAGGAAGCGGGAGTGTCCAACCTGTTGGTGTCTCTGTGACATACTGGAAGAATAAGAGTTGTGTTGGGCCACACATTAAATCACAAAAAATTCTTGTAATGTTTTAAGTAAATTTATGATTTTGTGTTGGGCTATATTCACAGCCATCCTGGACTATGTGTGGCAGCGGACCACAGGTTGGATACCCCTGGAAAGGAGTCTCTGGGACAACTACAAGCATACCAACATTTGCATCATAGGGGTTCCGGAAGGAGAAGAGAAAGAACAAGAAATTGAAAATCTATTTGAAAAAATAATGAAAGAAAACTTCCCTGATTTTGTGAAGGAAATAGACATGCAAGTCCAGGAAGCACAGAGAGTCCCAAACAAGATGAATATAAACAGACTCACACTAAGACACATCATAATTAAAGTAAAGCAAGAGAAAAGCAGTCTGTTACATATGAAGGCATTCCCATGAGACTGTCAGCTGATTTCTCAAAAGAAACTTTGTAGGCTAGGAGGGATTGGCAAGAAATATTCAATGTCATGGAAAGTAGGGACCTATAACCAAGATTGCTGCACCCAGCAAAGCTGTCATTTAGAATTGAAGGGCAGATAAAGAGCTTCCCAAATAAGAAAGAACTAAAGGAGTTCATTATCACCAAACAATGAGTATATGAAATGTTAAATAGACTTATTTAGGAAAAAGAAGATCAAAACTAGAACAATAAGATGGCAATAAAAACATATATCAACAGTTGAATCTAAAAAAATTAATGGGGAGGGCTGGGGTAGTGGGGACGGGTGGGGGAAAAGGCAGAAAATTGTGCTTGAACAACAATAAAAAATAAAGTAAAATAAAAAACAAATTAAGTAAACAAGAACAGAGAAAGAATCATGGATACAGAGAGTATTTTGATGATTACCCGATGGGAGGTGTGTTTTGGGAATGGGCGAAGAGGTAAGAGGGTTAAGCAGTAGAAATAGGTAGTTACAGGATAGCCATGGGGATGTAAAGTACAGGATAGGAAATGCAGTAGCCAAAGAACTTATACACGTGACCCATGGACATTAACAATGGTGGGGGGATTGCCTGAGGGGAGTGGGGATGATAGGTATTGGGGGACACAAGGGAATAAATTAGGACAACTAACAGCACAATCAATAAATATTTTTTTTAAAGTATGAATGTTCATATGAGATATTTTTGATTGACTGCAGTTCATGAGATCATCTGGCATGAAATAAAATGTTTCTTTTCTGAGCAATGATTGCATAAGTCAAATATGGCAAAGTGACCTACATGACAATTTTCGGCCTATGGATCTGACTTTTCATAAGCCTCACCACTTACCCCTCAGAGAGAGTTCTTGTTTCTGGTGGATTTGTTTCACCTCCTTTGTGAAAGCCTTAGAGAAGGAAGCAGGCAAGAAAATCAGCTATTTATAGGCTCTTTTTTTTTGACTAAAAGTGTCTGCTCAGCGTGCCATGGAGGTGGGAGAACAGGAAACTATCTAAAATGAACTAGAGGGCTGGAGGAGTGTTATGGGGGATTTTACATGGGAGTCATTTTCAGAAAGCTCAGCGTTCATTTGCAAACAAATGACAGTTACTTTCACTGACACCTCCTGAGTTAAAGAAAAGTCAGCTAAACTTCTACTAGGTAAGAAGAGAAGAAAAAAAAAGACAAATTCTTTAAGGATTATAAATCGTTAGGAACTTTTAAGGGATTCTAAATGAAAAGTCATGTGGGGCCATACCTCTCTGTAGGCAGTTACTGCTGGAGGGCTGATTCCCACGGCACAACTCCGGCTAGCAGGGGGCCTTCTCAGTGTGGGCTGCAGGTCCTTGGTGACCTAACAGGAGTCCTACTTTTAAAAATGGCAAACTACTTGCTCAAGTTTCCATGACTGATTCATAATTTTATTAAATTGTTTTCCATTCTTCCTGTGAATTCTGATGGGTTTTGTTTTGATCATTTGGTGGCAATGTGGAAGCAGGTGGGGTAAGAAGTCTCTATACCACCAAAGGTGTATGGCTGCCTGAAAAAGTCTGAGGTTTCCATGGTCCTGTGGGGAGAAAAGAGCTCCCAACAGGGAACTGGCTTCAATGTTCATTTGCTTTGCTTAAATTTCTCTAGCATTATAAGTATGAGGCAGTTGGCTTCAGAGAATGGAGAGGACCTTGGGCAAGAGTGAAGGAGAGTGACGGAAAAGGACCTATTGTCATCTGCTAGCAACGGCAGAAGAACTCCCACCTGTAACAGTTGCCATGGGGAAACACTCCTCAGAGAACATGGATGAGCCACTAAAGAAAGATATGAAGAGTAGGTAGAATCCCCTTGTAGACAAGCCCCATAGCTATTGCTGTTGATTAAATTGTCCTGTTCACGTACCAAAGCCTCCTGGAATAAGGCACTAGGGTTCTAACAGATTTAAGGCATGAAAATAAAAGGAGGTTTTATCTGAATAAACTAAAGCTTGAGGAGGCCAGAAGAACTGTGTTCCATCCTGGCCAGTGTGGCTCAGCTGGTTGGAGTGTTGTGCTGTTAACTGAAAGGCAGCAGGTTTGATTCCCAGTCAGAGCACATGCCTGGGATGCAAGTTCGGTCCCCAGCTGGGGTGTGTGTTAGAGGCAAATAATTGATGTTTTTCTCCCTATTTCTCCTCCTCCCTTCCCCCCTCTTAAATCATGTCCTCATATCCTTGTGTGAGGATAAAAACAATTGTGTTTCATCAGTAAATACCAAGGCATGGGAGAACCTGACCCACTGATGCTGAGCCATTAATGATTTGACCCTTTATGATCTTTTCACTTGTAGACAAAAGCTTTGTGTGTTTAGTTGGCACATGGGATGAAGAAACCCTTAAGCCTACACTGTGATGAAGACCTACTGTCTCCCAGCACTGAGAGATGGCTTTCCTTCACTGTAGAATCAGATATGTTCATCCTGACCCTGTATTAATGAAAATTACATCAAGCAAAATATAAAAGAAAAAATGCTAAGGAACATGAAACAGATGAAGTAGAGAAGCATGTTAATCTCTAAGATCTGTAAACTCAAAACATTTCACACTAGATTTTTTAATTTATTTCCTAAATTTGAAATTAAAACATTTTAAACACTTGAACAGACACAAAGGGTTGTATCACTATACCTGTTTTGCAGATACAGAAATGGAAGTACTAAGTAGAGGAAGGCCCAGTCATGCTGGAAGTCAGTGGCAATATTAAAGCTGGTGGGGCTGCTGAAGCCCTTGTTTTCATCTGTTAGACTCTACTGCCCCCTTCAGTAAGTAAAATGATAAATTTGGTCTGATCTCTAGGATTGGGTTAAAGTGCAGTTCCTGGATTTATCTCTGTAACAATCATTCCAGATCTACAGAATCAGAATCTCTTGGCTGGATGCTGGCAATGCTTATTTTAAAGACACTTTCAAGCTGATTTTCATGCACACAAAGTTGAGTAACCACTGTCCTAATAGTCAATGATAGAGCAAGTGCCCACACATGCACATGATTCCAAACATGCAGATGAATGTAATATTATGCTAATGTTCACCCATATGGATACCACTGGCATATATAATGCCTCATACAGTATTTCTATCTTTAGAGCTAGATTTTCGTTGCATTTACTTTTTCATTTCAAGAACAATGACCAATATGTCAGTTGGTAGCCCTTGTTACCTTCTATGCACTATTCCTTTCAGATTTTCTGGAGATGCCCTGATTTAATGTATTTGGTCTCATATCCAATACATTCTCTCCTACACATCACATTTCACAATGATTACAGCTATGTTAACAATGTTTATCCTAGGAAAATGAAGTGAGAGGTGAGGAGAACTGGCTGCCAAGAGAGTGGAAGATGCCAGAGAGAAGGAAATCATCTTCAAAATCCAGTGTCAAGGGCTCAGTCATTGAGCCTAAAGATCACATCTCCATTTGTTCTCCTTGGGTGTGTGGTTCACTCATAATAAAATCATTGGGATAAAAGAGGGACTGACAGGGACAACAGGAAAAACATACTAATTTCTTTATTTCAGAGATTAAAAATACTACCCTGCCATTTGTAACTACAGAATTACAGATTGCAGGTAATTATTTAGTGAATGACTGTCTTAATCTTTTAAGCCACAAACATGCTTCAAATCTAACTTCTGGGCCAATTTTCTCTCTATGCGTATTTTAGAAGTATGGTGCAGGTATGCTCATGCAGATGGAATGTGCATATGTGGACCTGTATAAATGCAGACAACATATAGTAACCCTAGACTCCATGTCATTTTGCTTCAGAGGCAGTTCTGTGATATCACAAGCCTAAATTTTGTAGGAAGTTTCCTACTTCTGTGAGAACAATGAGTAGACACTCCAGCTGATAGAGAACAGTGACCTAATAGCGAAAGATCTACTTATCTAGAAAACTCATTTTGCAAATGTAATTAGAAGTCTCTTTATCTTAGAAATGAAAACAAGACAGGGAATTTACTAAACTTTAGAAAATGAAAAATCAACCACATTTTAAAAGAGAGTTTCATATAACCTTATATTTAAACATCAGAGAATCAGAGGAGGTCTTTCTCGGTCATTGTTTCCTTGATGAATGTTCTCCAAAAAATAAAAATAAAAAATCAGTAGAAATAAGAAATTTGTCGAAAACAGCAGGAACTAGATGACATGTCTCTTACACTGCATTACCCCTGTTAACGAAGTAACAGTCATGGATTGACTCTTTACTTTTTTACCTTTGAGCTACAAACAGGGACAACTGGGTTGAAGGAGAATAAGTGATTCATTGAAAAAAATTAAAGCACCCCTGCAACTGTGGTTTCAGATTAAGAATTTATAAAAACACTTAAATATGAATTTACAAAAATAGTCAAAGCATTTTCCCTGTGCCATAATGGGTTCTGAATGGAAGTTATTGGAGATGGAGCTAGTGGGTACACAGTGAGGCAAGATGGTCTTGAGAGGAAGATAAATGAGGCCTAGATGTGAAGTCATACATGTGTGTTATTTTCATCCAATGGGAAAAGTTATGGGTTCAAAATTTCAGGTGAGTAGTACAAATCATAGTGAGATTATAGAACTCTTCATGGACCTTATTAATAGTAACCTGGTTTTACCTAAAAAGGCCAACATATATATTTTTACACCAAGCTTGCCTAGCAAATGACAGAAAATACTTTGAGTGTTAAGAGGTAACTATAGTTTGAATCATACGAAGTTTCTAATTTTAACTGTTTAGATCTATAAAGATAAAACTTCCCCTGATTCAACTCCATATCAATAAGCACAACAATCTACCAAGAAAGGTGGTAGGTAACCTTTAAACCTAAAATCAAAATGGTGAAAAAACCCTAATCTAATCACCAAATCAAAGCCAACTTGGTAACATTGCATATATTTTTTAGTTGCTCCTATAAAATCTCAAACAAAAGACCAGTGGGTTCTACCATTCACAAATCACAGTTTGTGTAAAGTTGTGCAAAGCCACAATCTCAAATGGACCAGAGATTTTGGATGAATCTTTCTCTACAGAATAGTAAATGATTACTTTGAGTTACTATCTTTAATTTTTAACCAAGCAAACTGTTCCATAGGGAGACTAGGGGAATAGGAAATAAAATCCACAATAAGACCCAAGGCTAGTTTTTTTTCTTTTACTCTGAGCTAACCAGTGCTATACCTTCCATTAGTAGATTGGACTTTGTGGGGTCAGAAAGCATGTGTCATGCAATCTCTGACTGAGACTAACCACTCTAGGTGTTGCTGAAAATGTCTTTAGAATAGTGAAATTCTAGGCCAAGAATAACAAAGTTTCTTTAACAGCTTCCAAAAAGGATTCTTTGTTTCTTTTTTTTTTCTTATTTCATTTTAGTCTTCCTTTTACCACAACTGAGTCTTTCTGGACCTCTGATTTCTCACAGTGTTTTGCCAATCACCTCCTCCCCACCCCCATTACTTGGATATGGGCAATAGTGAGAATTTTAGAGACCTAGGGAGAGAATTACAAGGATTCTGCTGCTGATCACCGATTCTACATTAAAAGTTAACATCAGGCAGGAGTAACCTAATTTTTCTATCAACAAAGAGGGACATCTCTATTAAGATCAGTAAAAAATAGGGAGCAGATTGTGCAAAACAAAGAAGAAATACATTGAAGAATCTGACACTCCTTGCTGGATTATTAAGGTAATTTAAATGAAAGAATAAAGAAAGTCATCAATTAAAGAGGTTGATGGGGGTTTTAAAACAGCAGCAAGGAAACATCGCAGTAACCAAAGTCACCAGCAGAATTGCTCAGCACTGCCACACATTTCACATAACATAGTTTAATCGATTCAGTATAATTCAAATTGTTCTAAAATAAGAGGAAGGAAAACCTCAGCCAAAGAAAGAAAACCCCCACTGGGCAAAGACTGAAATAATCTTCAACAAAAAATTGAAAAACAGTTGTACCTGCATTGAAAAATAATCCTGGGTTCATGCTTGTTAAGAATGATTCTTCAGTGATCTGTTGTGGTCTCATTTAACCAATAAACCTCCCAAACCCCCCTATTATTCAGAAATTTTAATTTGGCAAAGGAACAGTAAACATTCAGGATTCTTGTCATGTTAAAAGACTGATCACATTTCAGTCACTAGCCACATAATGCCCTCTAATAGCACCTAGCACCTTAGATCATCTCTGTCCATTAAAGATTTTATAAAGCCCCTGTGGGGGACACAGATTTGTGGGTGTCCGATGTCTCAACCTGTCTTTTAAGCATCTGTACATACATTAGTTTGTTAGCTCTTTCAGTTTTACTAGCCATTATTTAGAAAAGAAGTAAAATAACAGAACTATTCTCCCTCTCCCCTCCACCCCAAACCACCCAAACCAACAACATATTATCACCAAATACAAAGTAATAAAGGAGTTGTACCCAAACCTGGTCAGTCCTTCCATTTCTTGAAACTTGCACACAAACTGAAGAAACCCACTCAGCCTTAAAGAGGTCGATCATTTTGCTCTCCTAAAATTTCATCTCTGTGAGTGCTTTCTTTCTCGGGTCTGTCTTGCTCTCTCTCTCTCCCTCTCTCTGTGTCTCTCTACTTCTACCGGAGAGTGTTTTGTTTCCTGCATCTGCTGCTGAATGAATGCACAAATACACGATTTGGAGGGGTTTTGTTTTTTAGGCTAACAGTAGGAAATCTAAAATCTTGCTCTTCTGAATGGCTTTATATGCCAGTCACTCAACACATAATGTTTACAGTTTATAGAAAGAGGCATATACAGAATGAAGAATCTTGTTTTTAGAGCAAATACAAAACCACAACTAAAACTCCTTTTACTCCTCAGATACTATTCTTATTTTATTTACTTAATTATTAGCACTTACCCTGAGATGTGCCATAAATGCTCTATTCCAAATGTATAAAAGCCAACCACATCTCAACTGGGAATTAAACAGTTTTAATGTCTTCAAATCCATGTCCCTGCTCCAAAGCCTGATACAGTCACTGGCAGCGGTACAATAGTTCTACACAGCAGACATCTGATTCTTGACATTTAAAAATAACAATATTGGGGATAAAAGTGTCTTTTTTAAAATTAACTACAAACAGCTTGTGAGTGAGCACACTAAAACCAATCGACTGTGATCACCAATTGACTACATTAACTGGAACTTGTGATGATTTTAAACTACACTATTTTATTTTAAATCAATGTCAGACAGAGGCCAAATACCTACAGACTTCTATTTTTGATATAATCATTGTAATGGCCTATGTTAAATTAAATCTAAGGCATAATTTTGCAAAGGGAGAATCAGAACCTTGCTAGTATTTAGATGCTATTATTGGTGACAATTAATTTAACCTTTGTTTGGTCTTGAATAAAATTAGGAATCTTTCAGTCATTCTGTTGCTTGCCTAAGCAGGGTCACATTTCATGTAGATGCAGGCACATATATAAGGTCAAATGAACACATAATCTGCTCCAGAATAAAATGAGTAATAAAATGAAACAGAAAACCCCACACATTTATTGCTATTTCTGAAGCACTTTAGAGACTCACACCAATCTGGGATCAAGTCTTAGCTCTTCCACTTACTATATATGCATTTCTGGACAAATGATTTAATCTTTTGTGCCTCATATTTGTTGTTTGTAAACTGGAGTAAATATACTGGAGTGTAATATACTTTACAAAGTTGTTTTAGGTACTAAATGAGATACTGTATGGTTTGGGCACATAAAAGATATTTGATATCTGTCACTTCCACTGTTTCATATTTGCAAGGGGGTAGGTTTCGGGTATTGTAAATGGAAAGAGTCCAGGCTTTGCAGTCAAACAAATCAGTTTTGACCCACCATGTTGCCATGTACTAGCTGTGTGTCCCTGGGCAAGTTACTTAACCTAATTTATTAAATCTTAGTTTCTTCAGCTGTAAAATACCTCCTAGTTTTAAAGTGCAAATTAGATAACATTGGGAGAACATTCACTTTTGGTAGGCATTTGTTAAATAAGACCTCTAGGCTCTTGAAAATTGCTCTAATTAGTACCCTGCATATGCAGCTTAGGAGTTTAAAGATGTAGACTGAGATCACAAGGCCTTTAGGTCATGTGTCTCACTTTATAGCAGAGGAAGGAGACTCGGAGAGCTGAAACAATGGTTTCAAGCAACATCAACATCACTAGTTAGTGGTAAATAGGGACTAGAACACAGACCCTCTTATTTAAGTTCAAGCTTTGTATACTTAACCCTGTGATGTTCAAGTTGAACACATTTGGAAATCCAATTTCAATACTAGTTGGTAATTAAAACAACACAACTAAAAAAAAAAAAAAAAAACCCTCTCTCAAAGTCCCCGAATTTGCTTCTAAGAATGAGCTTATAAATGAAAGTATTCCACAGGAGCTGGCAGAAGCTGGCTACATCTATCTTTCTGAGAGGAACTTGCGCAGGATAGCAGACTGTTACTTTACTCTAGAGCTAGAACAGACTTGGAGAGATTGTCCAGTTCTCAGGAGTTTCCCATTCTCCTGCCTTCTCTTGTGAATGTCCAACTCCTTTTTCTTTAGAGAACTCTTCATCCTTAGCGCACGGGTTGGGAAGAACACAGTTTCTACATTTAAGTTTACTCACTAAACATATTACCTCCCCACATTGAAATATAGATTTATTTCAATTTGAAAGTCTTTCACAGAATCTGAGCCCAATAAATATCAACATTTGTTAAAGAAGATATAACTTTGCTCTCAGTTTATATTTAAAGGCTTGACCTAGTGTGGTTTAGGGTTAATTATTGCCCAATGTAGAATAGAAAGTACTAATTTTTTCAATGTTTTGATAATTTTAGAATTAAAAACAAATGTGCTTTGGTTATTGCTCTGAGGAGGAAGGATGAGAAAGGGAATTGAGGAAGGTAGGTACATGTGGGATCTGTTGCAGTTAATGTTTTATTTCTATAGCTGAGTGGTGTTGGGTGTTTGTTTTACTTTTTTTAAATACCTTTTTATAAGCCTCAAATATTTCATTTTAAAAATTGACTTAAAACGAGGTAAATACTTTGAAAATAGAATTTCCAAAATTTTGCTAGAAGATCTACTAGTGTGCTGGTGCTAAAGCCTATATTTCAATCTTCAAGTTCTCATTCTCATTTTACTATAGAACTTAAATAATACATTTACTTTAAAGATTTTTTTTTCTCCTTGCTCAACATTTTTCATGTTCCAGTGTTGTGCTGGGGTGTACAGGAAAGGGCTATTTTGCATCACAAAGGTCTAAGTCTGAATCTCAACTCAGTTCTGTCATTTACTGACCATGTGCGTTTCCTCTCTTGTAAAAACAGAATATTATTATATCTAGCTCTCAGAATTATTATGAGGATTAAATAAAAAAGAATGTGAAAACATTTGCTACAGCATCTGTTATATAGTAAATTTTCAATTAATAGCAGCTTCCTTCTTTCTTTCCTTATCCTTCCACTTTTCACCCCTACTTGAACTTTTTACTTCAGAAAGTATAAAAAAGAAAGAGAAGTAAATTTAAAGTAGGAAGAATACAGACAATTATACTGGCATCATGAAAGCATTTCACAACTAACAAAGGCTGGTCCCAGATGCATGTAGAATATTCTTCTTCAATCTGATATTTCTCATCTAATGTCATTATTACTTATTAAAGTCCAATTTTTTAAAAAAATTGCTTTGGAATATAATCAACAAAAGAAAAAAGCAAACAAAATATAACCAGTCATTGAAATTAAGAACAATCTAACAATAATGGGGGGGCAGTGGGGAGAAGGGTTTTCAGGAACTACTGTAAAGGACACATGGACAGACCAAGGGGGGAGGGTGGAAGCAAGGGAGGGAGGTGGGTTTGGAGGGGGTGGATGGGGAGGGGTGGGAAGAAAATATGGACAACTGTAACTGAACAACAATAAAATAATTTTAAAAATGTTTTGTTTTTGCTGCTAGTCACAGAAACTTTATAGATAAAATATTCTGTTCTAGGGCTTCTATCTTATTCATTATTCATTCTTTCTTCAAGATGGATATTCTTATCAAAATACTTTATTCTCAGTGGTAGATGAGATTTGTGTGCTTAAGGCATTTAAAAATTTGTAAGGCAAAATTAAAAATTTATAATATATATTCCTTATAATATCCATTATAAGGGATGTATATTAAGAGGTTTGGGTTCTAGTCCTATCCCTGCCACACACTAACCTATTAAACCTTTACCTTTCTTTGAGTATAGTTTTTTATGTGCTAAGTGAGGAGATTGGATTAAATTATCTCTTTAGCTCTGACTTAGGCAATATCGCTCTCAGTGGGAAATACTGACCATGTAATTGTATGTTGTTTGTGAAAACTATGCCCATTTTGGTGGCTTCTCCTGGACTCTGGAAATGGGCTCTGGCACTGTCCCTGGCCATTGACGCCAGCCTAGAATATTCTCAGGGCTGGTGACGGCATGTCCAAGGGAGCCAGGTTTGTCAGGAGGAATTCAAAGAGAGTAAGAAGATAAACTCAGGGGAAGACATTTTTCTCTCATTTTTTAAGGTGGGAATGGGAAAAGGTTATGTCATACTCTCATAGTACAGTAAAAACTGTAAAAAAAAGATGGGGATAGCAGGAAAAAAACAGAGGGAAAAGATATACAAGGGTCACTTATGAAGGGCTGCATCTTGGGAAAAAATGGCAATACTGGAGGAAAGAGGTAGGGAAGAAAAAACCCCTTTCCCTGTTACTTTTATCCAGGTGAAATCTAGTTTAAGTGAATTGGAGGGCAGTAGGAAAAACATGAGACTGTGGCAGGGGAGGAGCGGCCTGCGGTGGGTCTGTACCTGGGTTGGAATTACACACCAATACTAATTGCATTTTGTGTGGATGCTTCCCCTATTTTCTTCCTTGTCTCTGTTGTGCTAGGTCTCTGCAGCTGTGCTTGTCAGGTCCCCATACTGGCTCAACCTCCACCTTCTCAGGGCTCAAAGCAGCGTCTCTATTCCCTGTGCTCTGAGGGAGGGGGCTCGGCTAGGAGTGTGGTTAGTGCTGGCACTGGTGTGACAATTGCAGTGGTGAAGACATAGATCAATTTTCCCAAAGTAACAACGTCAGGCAGAATTTTACAACAACAAAACAAAAACAGAAACAGAAACAAAAACAACTCTAGATAGATGTAATTAAACTCTTTCCAAAATTCCAAAGGTCATTGTTGACTTTTGCAAAAAGGTGGACTTCTTTTAAAATTCTGTGTAGACTTCCCTTTCCTCTCCTCTCTATCCCATGATCCTTCAGACAAAAGAAGAACACAAAACATTAACAACTCCTTGCCTTTAGGTAGGTATGCTTTTCAAAGTCTTTTATACACAAGATAACTAGATGAAGTTGGTAGCAGGTGTGCTTCCTGATAGGCACACTTAGCCACAGAAATGTTAAACAATGTTCATGCAGACAACTCATAGTAGAGCCAAGACTATAACCAAAGACACCACACAATTAGCAGGTACAAATTTTAAACATCCATCACCCCACAGAAATGGTACCTGAAGGTACTGGCAGGAACGTTCTTGTTGACACGACTCTGACTTCACCATGGCCTGGTCCATGTTAACTGAAGCTTTCTGGTAAACTTCCCGGGCTCGGCTCACGGTCAGAGTGGAGGACCAGGCGCTCTTCTTCAGGAGCGGTGCGTCCAGGGTGACCGGCAGGTTGGCACAGGTGGAGCACTTGACGTCGTTGTTACTCCGGGAGGCCTTGACCGCCTGCTCACTGATGGTGTTGTAGGTCTCCATGAAGTACTGCGAGGCCGAGCGGTCGGGGCACCTGCCCATGGTCATCACACTCGAGGGGGCGTGGTAGATGCACATGTCGCCGTCCAGGTTATCATCCGAGCTCCACCAGCCTGGGGAGGTGTTGGGTCGGGCCTTGGGCTCTGGGCGCCGCTCCTTGCTCTTGCTGCGCTTGCCATACCTCACGGTCTGCGTCTCGTCAGGGCTCGCTTTGCCCCCATTGACGTTGCCTTTGGATGGCCCCTCCAAGGAGTGGGACTTGGTGAAGAGCTTCTGGACTGAGTGGACCAGGTGGCGGATGCGGCCAGGGCTGTCGCTCCGGTGCTCCACGGCCGTGCGCTTGTACTGCAGCGTGTGGTAGCCATCCCGGTTGAGCGGCAGCTGCCTCTCAAACTGATCCAGGAGGTTGGGGGGGAGGCGATTGGCCTTGGTGGCCAGGGTGCGGGGTACCAGGGCGCACTCGTCCTTCAGCTCCTGCTGTGAGTTGTAGTGTCTGCGTGGAAAGGTGCTGCTGGCTAGCGGGTCGCTGAAGGGGCCCACACACTCTGCTTGGAAGGAGTTGCGCTGAGTGTAGTAAGGGTGGTCCGCTGGGTGATGCTCCACCGGGCTCAGCAGATATGGCTTGCGGTCTGAGTGGTGTGACAGTGAGTCACAGGCGGAATCACAGGTGACTCCGTGGTGATGGCTGCGGCTGCCCGATAACCCTTTCATTGCTGATGGGGTGCAACTGCGGGGGTCATGGACTCCCAGTGGTCAGGTTCCAGACCCGTCTCCGCAAAGACCTGGGAGAATGAACAAGCAGGGGAGGAAATTGTTAACACGTCCTTTGATAAATAGATACAGCTCTGTTTTGCTGTGCTATTTGCTACTGCGTTTGTTTTCTGGCAGAAGAACTTATCACTGTCACTAAAAGCTGCTTCAATGCATCGTTGTAAAAACCCTATCACCTCTGTAGGGTGGGAAACCTAGCTCCAATCAGACATGGGGAGTCTGTAGGATGTGCGCTAGGAAACCTGGAAAACTACAGAAATGCTAAAGTGTTTTAAAATTATTTGAAAGAGAACCCCCTTCCTTTCTCTCCATGGTTCCAATAACTGGTTGTATCTTTCCCTCGCTTCTCTGGTTTTATTCTCAACTGTATGTTAATGGGAAATCTAACACACCAGAAAGGCTCACTTCCTCTGCGGATGCTCCTTTGCAGACAGAACTAGTTCCCTTTTGCGTTCCCCCGGCATCTGTTCTCTCAGCTCCTGTGGAGTTGTCTCGGGCTTTCCCGGGCAGCGTCAGTTCCCTGCACACTGGCCTACATCTTAGTCACCTTTACATCCCTCTCCTAGGCCAGCCCTGTAGACACATGGTAAGCATTCCATAAATGTGAATAAAAAGGAGCAAATAAAGGAGTATACTGGCACCTTATAACTCGAGGCTATATGTATCTCTGTCACATGCTTTCCCCTTAGAATTCTGCGGTACCAATTATAGCACAGAAGCAGCACCCACCCCCAACCCTGTGTGGTAATCAGAGTTGAAAAAAGAAATGGTCTGGCAAATAAACCAGAGCTGTAGAGAAAATCTGCCCCTTTGTTTCTGTCATCAGAGGGTCAACAAACCTAGAGCAGCTGAAGAACACAATAAGTTTGAGTCAGCTAGTCTGAATATCATGGCATTTGCTTTTCCTGGTTTAAAAGTTTCTGGTTAAATGTTCATAAATGATTTTGAGACAGCCGAAGGAAAGGTCCTTGAAGTGTTCCTGAGAAATGGAAACACCTGGGGCTCAGGATCTGCTCAGCCTCGCTGAGAAGCGGCCCCTGCAGATCCAGCTGCCGGAGCTCATTTCATTGAGAGCCCAGGTCTTCCCCAGCTTTAGTAAACTGAAGGTGCTACTCCACCAGGCAGAGGGGTTTCCTCCTCTAACAGAGTGTGTTCTTCACTCACTGACCAAGTTCCACTTGACAGCTTGAGATTTTTTTAAAGCTTCCTTTTTAAATATGGATTTAAACATAAAAAAGCAAAAATAATAATCTAGTAGGATTATAGTCATATAATGTCTTATGATTACACATAAAGAATCTCGATATATAAAATAATATGAAACAATGCTTCAAACTTTCCTTCCAAAGAAGCTATGGTCTTGGATAGACATTTTCTGCTAAATAAAATGTGAAATTAACAAGAGATGAAAACATGAATTATACATATTTATTCCAAAAGATATAAGATTATTCAAATCATGTATTTAATATTTAGTTATTTTTAACACATAAACAGCATTTCATGTAAGATGATGTTACTTGAGGACAATAGCAAAGGGCTTCTTTAAAGCCATTAATGGTGAATTAGTTATATGATATAACCAATGATAATTTTTGTAATGAAACATAGTGTGATTTTTACTGAAATTTAAGTGGGCTATTTTCAGCATATTGACAAGCACTTATATTTACTTAGAGGATAATAAATTGCATCAAAGATAAATAAGTTAAATTCTCCTAACTTAGGTAATATTTGTAAAAATATATTAAAATCTTAATCTTTTTTTCTATGATGTGGGCACATAAAATTATGAAGAAATGACAATACATAATCATACACATTTTTATTTTATTTTTTAATTTAATTTAATTTTATTGATTATGCTATTACAGTTGTCCCATTTCCCCCTCTTCATTCCCCTCCACCCTGCCCACCCCCTCCCACCCACATTCCTCCTTTTTAGTTCATGTCCATGTGTCATAAGTTCTTTAGCTTCTACATTTCCCATACTATCCTTACCCTCCCCCTGTCTATTTTCTGCCTATAATCTATTCCACTTATTCTCTGTACCTTCCCCCTCTCTCTTCTTCCCACTCTCCTGTTGCTAACCCTCCATGTGATCTCCATTTCTGTGGTTCTGCTCCTGTTCTAGTTGTTTGCTTAGTTTGTTTTTGGTTTTGCTTTAGGTGTGGTTGTTAATAATTGTGAGTTTGCTGTCATTTTACTATACATTTTTTATCTTCTTTTTCTTAGATAAGTCCCTTAACATTTCATATAATGAGGGCTTGGTGATGATGAACTCCTTTAACTTGACCTTATCTGAGAAGCACTTTATTTGCTCTTCCATTCTAAATGAAAACTTTGCTGGATAGAGCAATCTGGGATGTAGCTCCTTGCCTTTCATGACTTGGAATACTTCTTTCCAGCCCCTTCTTGCCTGCAAGGTCTCTTTTGAGAAACCAGCTGACAGTCTGATGGGAACTCCTTTGTAGGTTACTGTCCCCTTATCTCTTGCTGCTTCGAGGACTCTCTCCTTCATTTTTTTTAAAGATTTTATTTATTTATTTTTAGAGAGGGAAGGGAGGAAGATAGAGAGAGAGAGAGAAACATCAATGTGCGGTTGCTGGGGGTCATGGCCTGCAACCCAGGCATGTGCTCTAACTGGGAATCAAACCTGCGGCACTCTCTCTCCTTCATTTTAATCTTGGGTAATGTAATTATGATGTGCCTTGGTGTGTTCCTCTTTGGGTCCAAGTTCTTTGGGACTCTGGGCTTCCTGGACATCCTGGAAGTCTATTTCCTTTGCCAGACTGGGGAAGTTCTCCTTTATTATTTGTTCAAATAACTTTTCCACTTGCTGCTCTTCCCCTTCCCCTTCTGGTACCCCTATAATTCAGATGTTGGAACGTTTAAAGATGTCCTGGAGGTTCCTAAGTCTCTTCTCATTTTTTTTGAATTCTTATTTCTTCATTCTTTTCTGTTTGTTTCTTTCTTCCTTTTGGTCCACTCCATTGATCTGAGTCCCAGTTTTCTTCCCATCACTATTGGTTCCCTGTGCATTTTCCTTCATTTCACTTACATAGCCTTCATTTTTTCATTTAATTTGTGATGAAAATCAACCAATTCTGTGAGCATCCTGATCACCAGTGCTTTGAACTGTGCATCTGATAGGTTGGCTATCTCGTGGTTGTTTAAAAGTATTTGCTCTGAGGCTTTGATCTGTTCTTCCATTTGAGCCTTTTTTTTGTCTTGTCGCACCTTCTACGTGTATGAGGGGTGGAGCCTTAGGTGTTCACCAGGGTGGGGCAACCCAGTTGCAGGGGTGTGACATTGTCTGTGGGGCAGAGATCAGAGAGGGAACCTTGGCGCTTGTTCCGCTCTCTCTGGAATTTCAGTCTCTTCCGCAGCTTTCCCCAAGCAAATTGGGCCCTTCTGGTGATGATTCCTGGGTGGGTGGGCTTGTGCACATTCTAGGAGCCTGTGGGTCTCTCCAAAGAACTCTTGTGTGAGGCTGGGAGTCTCTCCCACTGCCTCAACTGCCACAGGTGTTTCCAATTGGTGTTTTGAGGCTTTATTTCCCCAAACTGGGGCCTTGGGCTGAATGGTCTGACTCACTCCCCAGCTTTGCCTGGTTTGTCTGCATGCGATGGTTTGTCCGTGGGACCTCCTGGTCAGCTAGCCACCCTGTGCTCCTCACTGGGTCTGCCAGCCGCCACCTGCATGCTCGGTCCGTCAGCCACTGCCTTGTGTGCTGGGGTCTGTAAGCCACTGCTTTTTTTTTTTTTCTGCGACCACTCTCTGTCTGGTGTCCGACTCCACCCAGTCGCCCAACTCCTCCCCTCCTACCGGACTGGATGTATGTGTCTGACTCCTTGATTGTCAGACTTTTGTATAGTTCAATTTTCTGTCAGTTCTGGTTGTTTTTTTATTTCTAAACTTTTGTTGTCCTTAGTTTGGTTGTGCGAGAAGGCACAGTATGTGTGCCTACACCTCCATCTTGGCTGGAAGTCCTCATAATCATTCACATTTCTAAATGCTCAATCTATCTTTCTGGGTAAGGCCAAATAAATGACCTAATACCCCACCCCCTTCTAAAAATTATTTTTCCCTTTCTTCTGTCCTCTTGTTATTTTAAAAGAAAAATAGATTGATTTGTGATTTTTGAATAAAGCAACACATCCAGTGACTTCCCCATGATCAGGGCAGGTGATCCAAAACTCTCAGTGGATTTGCTGGTGGTGTCTACCAACGTCTTGTTCTTCCTTCTCTCATTCTTTGTTTTCCTTTTTCCTTACTCTTCCAGCACACATCTTTCTGCCAGTTCTTTTTTTCTCCTCTCATTGTTAACGTTTGTAAGTGGCATCCATGAACCTTGTTTGCTCTGGGCTGTGCTGTGACTGGGTAGTCCTCATGTTCAGGGCCCAGTGTTAGCTGCAGTAGACAAGCACACACGTACTGCAATCCCAAAAGGCCAAAAGGCTTGTGATGGGCTCATAGGGATATGATCTCATCACAAAATAACATACATAACAATTCTTATTAAACTCTGCATTCTTGGAAAAGGAAACTGCTAGCCCCTGAATTAGATTTTAAGTGGCCATATAAGATTCCTGAAACTAGAAAGGAAAATGGCCTAGCATGCGTTTCTCTTTGAGCATGGGTAGGGACTGTGGGTCAATATGTCTTACATAATGGTTTCTATGATTAGAGTGACCATCTTTTTTTTTTCTTGTCCACTATGACTTTAAAACTATGTTTTATTGCCTTGGCTGGGTGGCTCAGTTGGTTGAAGTTTCATTCCTTACACCAAAACATTGCAGGTTCTATTCCTGATCAGGGACATACCCAGATTGTGGGTTTGATCCCCAGTTGGGGTGGGTTCAGAAAGCAACCAATCGATGTTTCTCTCTTACATCAATGGCTCTCTCTCTCTCTCTAAAAAAAAATCAATAAAAACATATCCTTGGGTGAGGATTAAAATTATGGTTGTTGTTCTCCTAAGTTTAATTTTACTATTAGACAACATGTCCTGACTTTGGGGTTGGAAAATTTGTTGACTATACTAGCTATCCTGAGATGAGCTGTGAATGTGAGATGTTCCTGTTTTATTTGTTTGTTTGTTTGGGGATTTTTTTGGAGTTTCCACACGTGTACAGATGATGACCAAAGCAGGAATGATCCAGCATGGTAAGGGAAATTCTCAAGATATGTAATTTATTAGACTCAAAGAAAGAACAAACAGACCACGTATTAGAAGATGCTGACCAGGAAAATAGTCTTGCAAAGCTGGCAATCCTTTTCATTTTGATTTCTGTGCATGTCTTTATTTAGAGCTGCTGTTCTTGATTTTTCTTTCCTTACAGAGAGAAGAGCCACGTGGGGGGCTCTGCTCTCTCACTCAGTGAGGACTGAGAGCCAAGCCATCATGACTTGCTTTAGGAAGAACCATGTGGGGAACACTCTCATGAGAATAGGGAGCATTGTATGCTGGTTTGGGGAGGCACCAGGAAGAAGAAAACTGCAGATCTTTTTAGCTCGGGGGGCTTTTTCAATTTTTCTCCATGTGACCTGCCCATGCCAGGTATTAATAGGTACCTGAAGAGAAAGAAAGGATTCCCTATTGAAGAGTATAAAATAATACCAGAATAATGACTTTGTTTTCCAGTCTCCCTGTACATTGTGTGTATAGGAGACTAATTCTGGCTAATGGAACATAATGAGGAATAGCATATACAAACTCTGGAAAGTGTTGCTAATGTAAAGGCATACCCTTTTTTAAATCTTGTTCCTGGCTGAAGGCAGACCTGAAGGCTGGACAAGCAGTGGTCTAGTATGTGAGATAGGGCTTGTAGTTTGGAGCAGCACAAGATGAAGGACCTGGCCACAGTGGAGAACCATTTCATCCCCAGATATTTACCTCTGCATCTTGTGTATGTGGGAGAACAGACTTTTATCTTCGCCTATACCACTGTTATTTTGTTTCTGATACTTCACCTGAACCTGTTCCTAAGTGAGATGGGTAGTCAGGGCCAAAGCCTAGAGAGCCTTGTAAGCTATCCTGGTACATAGGAGTTTACTCTGCAGGGGGCAGTGCTCCAAGTGCACAAGGGAGTGATTGAAACCAGACAGTGACAAGCCCAAAGCTATACTAATATTTCTCTGCCTATAGCTAGAGACTAGACTTAGGGGTAAGGAAAGGTAAAAGATCTAAAAGAAGCAATTATTTCCTGTTGGGGCAGTTCATGAGAGAAGACCATAAGAGAGGATGGAGGACCTCAAAAAGGGATGAGACTGTCCTGGCCAGTGGGGGCTGTGCCTGTCTCAGGCCTTCTTGTTCATACAGGTGCATTGCTATCACAGCTTAAACACACACTGTTTCTAGAACAAAATTCTCTGTAACATGGATGCAGATTTTTTAGTAGTAATTTTTCCTCTATTAATAGTAAATCTGCATTCTATGTGAATTGAGAATGAAGAACGATATGAATGCACAGGCTTATGATTTTAAATAAAAAAATAATTAAAAAATAAGGCAATGGTTCTGATTAATATATTATTAAAAAACAAAACCATGCCACTTTAGGGTAAAAGTACACAGAAAACTTAACAGAGGTGAGAGTATACAGTGGCTAAGGTCCACTTTTTAGATATTTTCTGACTTGAATTAATAGCTGCAAAGGATAGCTGAATGCCATTTTCTTTCACTTTTTCAAGCTTCCTTTCTTGAAGTTTTCATGTGTTGTATACTTAAAGTCATAGAAGCACCATTAGGGCAATTTTGAATAAGCACAAACTGAAATACACAGGTTATATTGCTCAAGGCACAATGCAAAGCCATTTTCTATACACAGAATGTATTCTGGCTTTTCATTAACATTAACTGCTATCATAATCATCTGTAGTTAAATTTTGTTTGTGAATACCTCCTTCAACCAGTCAGCTCCTATAAATAAGTGCCTTTGGATCATTTCCCTTTCAAAAGATATGGTATTGTACAACCGCCCCCCCCCCAAACAATAACACTCTGAACCTCCACTTTGGTTACAGTAGGTAGCACAGTTACAATTGCCTTTGTCTTCATAAAAAGCTTTAAAGAAGTGGTTTCATTTCTGTTTTTGAGCATAAAAAGGTGAAGGGGGTATTCTTTGATATATGGTTAGTAAATCATTAATATTGGTATATACCTACTGCTGTTTGAGTAAAAAATCATAACTTAGAAGGAGATTTTTATCTGAAGATAATCAAAGCAGAACATTTGAAAATTTCATGATAGTATTTTGAATCGACACAGGTGAGTCCTAACTATCTGACCTTGGGGACATGCTTCCCAGGGAACTATTTCCATCCTGATTTCTAGGAGAGTATATGATGATCTCAGCCAAGCCTACAGATGGAATTGAATCCCCTGGCAGTTGCTAAGAGAATGTGGTCACCTTGATCAATGATGGCTAATAGCTCTTCAGGGGGCACTATGGGCAGGGTAACACCCTTTCTTCTGGGAGTAAAACAGATGTCTGCAGAATTTTCACACAGAAGAGCAAAAAACATCAACGTCTACTCAAAAAAGAATGTGCAGAAAAACATGCAAACCAGTTGACTGTTCCAGGAGAAATAGGAACAAGGATATAATAAAACTGTTTAATGGGATATAATGACAGCCATGATGGAAGATGGAAGAATGCAAACACAATGACAATAAAAACAACACAACAATACAACTTGAAAAGAAGTTAAAATAGCCTTTGATGAAAGCTGAGTTATTTTTGTCTACATCTCTCATAACTAACTGAATAGTCTTGTGAACATGTTCTGGCACATTCTGGACAACTTGCTGCACAGCCAGACAACATAGTTCTTTTTGTTTTTGTTTTTGTAGCTGAATCAAAAGTTCTCTCTTATAAATTCCTTCTTTTATTTTAAAAATATTTTTGTATATAAAATTTAAGAAGGAATGCCTTACTGTATATTAGTTATGTTTAGTGCAAGTAACTTAAGAGTCAATTATTGATCTTCTGTGGTAGTGGGCAAGTCCTGTTTCTTTATTTTTAATAAATTTTATTGAATTATTTGGGGTGACATTAGTTAACAAAATCCCACAGGTTTAATGTACAGTACATTTCTGCATATTGTATTGTGAGTTCATCACCCAAAGTCAAGTGTCCTGTCATCATTTATCCCCTTCTACCTTCTGTTTCTCCCCCATTCCCTCTCCCTCTGGTAATCACCATCCTGTTGTCTATGTATATGAGGTATTTTTTCTTAATCCCCTAGCCTTTTGAAAAAGGGTAAATTCCTTTCTATTAAATGCTGTTGTTTTTCTTACCAAATTTGCTGTGCTAATTTACTGAGTGCCTGTAGTGAGCCCCTTTTGTGGTAGCTATTCAGCTAACACCTGCTTTGGGGAATTATTTTCCCTAACTGCAGTATCTGCTGACAACATCCTGGCTAGGAACACTGAAGGCAATCACCACATCCTCTGAGCTGACTGAACTGGATTTGAAGACCCAACTCAGGGGCATCCAAACAGAAGCTTAGCTGAGTTAATCAGATACAGGCTCCTGGAAATTTTAATGGAAATGTCACTAGAGTCACTGAACCCTAGTACACTTATCTACAAGGTCAAGTTAAGGAAAGGGACTGCGTTGGCCCCATAAGAAGCCAGAGATATTTGAGACTGAGAGGCAGCAGAAACAAGGGCCCTGCAGAGGAGTATGTGTAAAGTGAGAGAAAAGAAAACCTGCAGAGAGAAGCAGGCTCAGATTCCATAGCCCCAGGGGAAGAAGCAGAAAGAATCTGTCCACCAATCTTTTAGGTCTAGTCAGGCCCAGCTTCCTGCCCAGTGTGGCCGAGAACCTGTGGTTGTCTGTGGCAGAACCATGGCAGGCCTGCAAAAGCATACCTGCCCAAGTAAAGTGTCCTGCTGCCCAGCTGGGTGGTTGATAGAACCACCACCAAAGTGCTCTATGTCCCAGAAGGGCCAAATGTGAGTCAGTCTCTGAAGCAGCCCCATCAGAATTTGCTAAGGTGTCTTATGTTTTTTTTTCTCCAGTTTAAGTACTTATTGGCTCTAACAAGCTATGCATACTCATTCAAATTTTACATTTGCTCTTTCAAAACTATCACCAGGCCTACATGCATGCATGAGAGACAGAGGTGGTCAGACAGCACACAGGGGGTGAAGAGAACTGTGTCTGTAGCCAACCATTTCCAATGTCCTGTGGAGCAGGTGAGTTTGGCCTTTCCTGGCACCGGAAATGGCTGCTGTTGATGGGAATTAGATTTGTAATTCCTTGAACACCACTTCTTTCTTCTGCTTTCATCTTCACATAATTTTTGAAGGGCCTATTCTCCCACTTCACCTATATAGCTTTTTCCATTTTGAACCAGTCTTTCACTCCCCTCTGGACCTCAACATCCAATCTTAAATTTTAAACAAACAAATTCTTCTCCACTAAACTTTCTGAAAATACTTCTGCTGTGTTAGAGAGGAAAACACAATGACACTTATTATCTCTAGGTTAAAAGTCGTTTAGTTTTGACAGATAAGGATGTTAGCCTGGAAGACAGCGGGCAATATGTTCTTTAAATGTACTGGACATGAAGTCAAATCAAATTGATACACATGAATTTAATTCAACATCTGTTTATTAAATAACTATTGTTCCCGTGCACTAGGTACTGTGAAAATAATTAAGGATTCTTAATATCCTTCCTCCAACTTCCTATCTCTCAAGTTTTTTCATTCCCTTACTCCCATTTCCACTGCTCTCAAATAGCTCTCATGATAATTTCTTTGGTTCTTCAACTCCTCCTTTTTTCCAGATCTGTCAGCCTCTTGGGTCCCACTTTCTTCCCGTGCCAGCCTAGGAGACTCATCACACTGAACATTTTATGTTATCACCTGCTCCCTGATCCTTCTGTCTTATCCAACACCTGGACAATGTAAAACCAAGGACAGGTGCAACATCCTTCTATCCTTTCACATGGGGGCTGCTGAGTGTCACTGGAAATGAGACTGGTGCCATGACACATTCCCTGCATCCAATCTCAGCTCTATTCCCAGAGCTGATTAGGAATGACATCATGGGTGTCCTGCTTCTTCTGTTCAGGCTATTTATTCCAAGTTCTTGGCTTCACTCATTATTTCTCATCTGGACTTGGCTGGAAAAACAAAGATAGTAACCAATAAATACTAAGTGAGTAAAAAAGGAATGGTCCCTCTGCCTCTAGTAACCATAACAACTAGAAACATTTTGAGCACCTACATACCAGGCACATGTTGACCACTTTAAACAATATAGTAGGGACTATTCTCTGCATAAGAACACAGACTATTAAAAGATTAAATAGCTTGTCTGAAATCATACAGTTCGTAAATTTTGAATCCAGCATGCTCTTAACCCCTATTATGTCTTAGTGACTTTTTTCTTATCACCTCGAATACATGCATGCACGCGCACACACAGACACTGCAGTATTTCCACAATGCTAACAGCATGATTTGTAATGTGATCTTTGTTATCTGATTGTGCTAGTTTAGCTTTAAATTCTTCCCAGACTCTCTACATGTTTATGATATAATCTAAACCTTTGAATATGACCCAGAACAGAGACCTTCATGATCTGCCCCCCATTTACAAGTCAACCTTGTCTGCTGTCACCCCACTCCTTACACCAGCAGTACTGGTCTTTGTATTCTTCCCCATATGCCACCTTCTCTTTGTGCTTCCTGCTCTCTCAAATATTGACTTTCGTTGACTGAGCAAATTCTTATTCCTCCCTCAAGAGCAGGTACAAATATAGCCTCCTTTTCAAACATTCCCTGTGCTAAAGGAAACATGGAAATAAAAGACTTTAACTAATTTACAAACTAGTCAAGGGAAGAAAAAGCCCACATACGTGTGAAACAGTCAGAAAATAATACAAGTCAAAATCTAATCAAGCAAGCACTAGATTGTGTGGTATATATCGCACCAAGTAAAGAGCTTTTGAAAAAAACAAATCTAGAAGGTGCAGAAGTGAAGAAATTCAAGACATTTCAATTTAGGAGGCTTAGAGGGTCCAGAGCGGCACATTCTGCACAGATGAGGTTCTTAGGGCAATGTGCAATGCCTGCTCAAGCCTAAATATTACATCTCTCCTTTGGCTTTTTGATGCTCCCGTATCTACTTCTGTTTTTGTCTCTGATGAAACCATGCAAATGGAAGTCAGATCATGTGGGAGCTGCAAACCTGACTTCACTGTTAAGGTTCCTTTCACTCAACTTCTCTGCTATTAAGCCACTGGCCTATGAAAGGGAGTTATAAGAAATAGGTATTCATGCTTACATGGTTTTTATTGTTGGGTGTCATCTACCCTTGCAAAGAATGTCTTCTGAGTGAGGTGTCAGGGGGGACATCCCTCTCTGGTCTTAGTAATAGGGAGGTTGTGTGTTTAACAACTGCCCTTTAATCTTGCAGATACCCTAACTCTTGTAAGGTGAATATGTTTTCATTTATGCTTTGAATACCATGAAGTTTATTGGGAAATTTATGACTAAATAATAATGGTTTTATTACTTTTCTGCTTTTATTCTACTTTCATTATCTCTACTTTGGCTATAAACTTTACCCTTTTTCATATCTATATAATCTTATAAAAAAATTGTGAAAAGGTGGGATGAGGGTGGCAAACCTATATCTATCTAGATATCTCTTTAATATGCAAAATATCAATATTTTGTCAATATATCTTTTCTTTCACTCGATACCATCAATGGACTGCAACAGTGGCTCTCAAACCTGAGTGTGCATAAGAATGAGCTGAAAGGCTTGTTAAGACACAGGTTGCTGAACCTTGTCCTAACACATCTAAGGTTTCTGGGGTGATTTCCAAGAATCTGCATTTCCAGCAAATCCCCTGGCGATGTTGATGCTGGCCCAGCAAACACAGTTTGAGAGCTACTGAATGAGACTCTCTATTTCCTACACCTGTGATTCTTTCTGGAATGCACACCTTCTTCTCCACTATTTTAAACTCATACTTTGCCTTAAAAGCCCCAGCTCCATTGTCACGTTTTTTGGTAATGCCTTTGCTGATTCCAGTAGGCAGAGTTGACAACTGCCTTGTGCATTCTTATAGAGCACATTATTCACCCCTCCACCAGGCCCTGGGAATGTTGGCTGTATTTGGCTTCCTTATAGGCACATCTCTCTCAACAGACCATGAGATTCTAGTGGGCATAGAAGGTATCACTCATTTTCATATCTCCATTTCCTGGGAAAGTCCCAAAACACACTATGTACCAATAAACATTAGATAGACAAATACATGAATTGGAAGTCTCCTGCTTGGGAAACCATATATTAATGTAAAATTGTGGTAAGTTATTAATAAATTGACTATCTTTGTGTCTAGTGGGTGCTCATCGGTAAGTATGTGAGCGGTGCCTAATGAACATTGCTGATGAAGGCCTGGCCTCTCTCTTTCAGCTCACTCATCCCCCTTCAGCCCTCTCAGCAATTAGGGGCTCTTGAGCTACCATGACAATGATTGAAGAAACTGTTGCCAAAAACTGCATGTAAAATTCTCTCTATACACATCTCTGAGGACAGAGGGATTTCTTGGTTAGGACCTGGCATCTAATAAATTGTTATTACAATCTTTCTGTAGTGGAATACAAGGTCCTCAATAAACTATGAAATTGTCTCACAAGTATTTTTGAATCCAGTGAAACACAAGCTTTGCTTTATTACAGTCTTGTTATGTGCCAGGAACTCAATATATATATTCCTTTGAATCCTTGCAAGGTTGGCAAGACTTCCCCCCTTTTTATAGATAAAGAAACTGAGGTTCACAGAAGTTAAATAACTTGCCCATGGAGTACAACTAGGAAGCAGCTAAGCTGGGACTTGAACTTGGATCTGTGAGACTTAAAGCACATGTTCTTCCTGCCCCATCAATAGGTCCAAGAACCTTTAGGATGCTGGAGGCAGCACAGCAGGGGTCACCCTGCAATCAGTGGATCTACATAGCATCTAGAATTGTATTTTGAAGAAAAGTTTAGTTGCTAATAGAAAAAGTGGGAAAAATAGTACTATCATATTTCATCATATTGTCTCTTTTTGATACAAGAAGACCCATCCATGTTAAACATTTAATAAGCTATCCTAGAAAACTGCTCCCTGGGAATGTACATCCTCAGGTACAGATAGGTATGTGACCCTGAAATCTTGTCGTAACTCAGCAACTTTGTACAAACTAAAGATGCCACCCTGTGAATGCTGCCAAGTTCAAGGCTATAGCTTCTTAGAGCCCTTGCCTCCTCCTAGACCTTTATATAACATATGGATAATATTTTTAGCCTTGATATAGAAGTGAGCCAGTGTACACAATCTCTTTTCAGTTATCTATAAAAGAACATTCATTTATTCCTTTTTCTTGCAAGAGTTGTCCTGTGAAGGTCTTTGGCATACAAGTGGCACCTACATCACTGGTTTTAAACATGGTCAACATTCTGTCTTTTAGATGAGGAAATCCCTTTGCAATTATTTAACTTAAGCTTTCTATCAAGATTTATTTTTATTTTTAGCCCATGAGCTTTGCTCTGAGTCAGTGAATATATGTGAAAAAACTGAAAAAAAAATAAGTATGGAGAAACACATTTATAGGTATGATTATAAGCACTGCAAAAAAGAAATTGGAATCCAGGGGCAACTAATTATAGTGCAACACTGGATCCGTGAGTAAGGGAAGACTGCCCTGGGGAAATCTTCTGTCCTCTCAAGAGAGAACTGGAACCAGAGAGGAAGAGGGAATCTGTTATGGGCAACAGTTTGTCTCTTTTGCAGTTGCTGGAAGTATGTTGGGGTAATTCATAACACTTGTGTGTATGCCAACATGTGACGTTGTTATTCTTCAACCAAACCCACAGATTCCCTGTTCCTGAGCACTTATTCCTGTATCTGGGCATTCATAGCCCTTTGGAAAGGTTTTAGCACTTTTTAAGCATTTGCCTCACTGGAGAGTAGTTATTTGCACATTATTCTGTCTCCCATCCAAATGTGAACTACTTGAGGGATTGGATTGCTCAGCAACTAGCCCAATGCCAGCACAGAATCAGTACTCAATAAATGTTGTATGAATAAAATAAAAGGAGGGAAAAAGTCCCACCTTGCTGGCTAACTTATATGTCCCATAAATGATCTGAGCTCATGAAACTCCCTCTATCTTCTGCAAAACAAAACCTGGCCCATCACACAGCCTGCATAGCCCTTCATGGCCTTTCCATGAGTATCCTCCAACCTCACCTCTCCCCACTGCCCCTACTCCCTCAAACCCCAGACCATGTGCAGTCTTCTTCATCCATCCTGCTTTCCTGTTCTTTATGATTTACATGCAGTGCTTACTTCTTCCACCTGGGGAGTGCCCTTCACTGCATCATGTATTCGTATTCATCCTTCAGAATTCAGCTACTCCCCTGCTTCAGTATCTCCTGTTCATCTTTAACTGCCATATCCAATGAAGCCATTGTTTTCTACACCCATCTTCCTTATTTCTAGTTCTCTCTTCTCCCACTGTCAGGTAGCCATTTTTATACTTAAGGCCCATAAGCTTTCTACTTTGCACCCAGTCCACTGTTCATCAATAATAAGTTTTATCATCTCCTAAAACTATGAAAGCTAAACTGTTTTATCATCTCCTAAAACTATGAGTTGGTTGCCTAGGAGAGGTGACCTCAGTGCTCCCAGCTATCTCCTAATCTTGAGTTGGGCAGAGAGGTTGATGCATCACAGTGTAGCTCTGACAGGGAGGATTTGACATTCGACCAACAGCCTTCTGCTTTCCATCCATAGCAATATTTGTCCACCTATGTGCAGTATTTTCCACAATATTTTAACATTTCTGCTCAGCCTAAGAAATCTCCCCTTTAGTTGTGTTTTCTCAGAAAATAAAGGTAGGTTGTTATGCTTGTTTGCAGCAACTAGAGGAGCAGCCCACACATGGAGTGGGAATTAAATTAAACTCTAGAACTAGAATTTAATTTCCAAGTAGTAATGAGCTGAGGGAGAAGTCTGAGAGGAATACTTCAAGCTCTCAACGGGCCAGTCATATCCTGGAATGTCCACAGTGCACTAGATTTTCCTTCTTGTGCTGTGTGATGTTCATTTTTGTAATTCCTATCTTCCTGTTCAACTGAGCTCTCTGGGAGCAGAGGGTGAAGTTCACCTTTGCATTCCCAGTGTCCAGCATACTAGCTGGTCCAGAGCAAACTACCCTAGTGTGGTAGCATTGAATAGCATAGTGAGAAAGTCATTTTCATTTCAATGACTTTCTTATTTTTCCTCCCTTTTAAGTATCTACCTAAGTGAGTAACTTGTTTTGCTTTCCTTGTTCTTATTTTTACACTTAACTTCTCCTGGAGGCACGGCAAATGGAAGTGACATCAAGATTCTTTAAAAAGAAACAAAACATGTTTAAAAATGAGTCTATTTTAGAAAAATATTAAGCAAAAAACAATACCAACAAAAGTGGATATGATGGTGGTATATAAATGATGATGTTTGGAAAACACCGATATACAAACAAGTGCTCATTAAGTGTTAGTTTAATAGAAAAATAAGTGCCTCTTGTGTTTCTTCTTTTTTTTTGACTTCTTTAATTTGCACAACAGATTTGGCTCTGCTTCCAGTTTGTATTACTGAAATCGGCTCATATTCTAAGCTATACTCCCACTCTAGCTGCTGCCCTGCTCCCCCAATGCCCTAGGATGACCTATTCGTTAATGCGCCATAGATGTTTCCTCTCACTTAGCAATAAGGCCCTTGACTTCAGACATTTAAGGTCCTCCAAAGCTGGCTCAAAACTCTCTTTCCAAAATGCATTAGTCTAAGTTCCTTTACATAAACCACATGGATGTTTGTGACCCTAGACTACACCTGGTATCTTCCTGGCCCTGAGACTTTAAGTGGAAAGCCCTCAGAATCCTACTCATCTTTTAAAGCCCATTCAAGTCCTCCCTTCAGGAAGCCTTTATTGTTTATTCCACCTGGGGATGATCTGCCTCTCCTCCAATCTCCGACAGAGCTTTGCCTGAGGGGAAATAGGCCTCCTGTTTACATTATATTTAAGCCATTCCTTTAGTGTTTTCTTAAGTGCCCTTTCTTCTCTTTTAGATTTTAGGCTCTAAGAAGACAAGAACTGGTTCTTACACATCTTTCTACCCCTACCCTATTTTAGTTGGCTAAATACTTTACTGACTGAATTTAAAAAATGAGTGGAGATATTTGGGTATACACTGAGGAAAGGAAATGTAGAAAATCAGTGTACGGCTTACAAATGCTACCTCAGCTGAAGACACAGACAGCAAACTCAGCAGAAGGAAAAGTTCACTGGGGACTTGAATGTGTTGACTCACCCAATTTGTAGAAATCTATCTCCTTTAAAAATATTTAAGAAATATTTTTCAAATTAATATTATAATCTAGTTCAAATCTTTCCATTTTAAGGCAAAAAATAGAGATAAGACTATAAATACAAGGTATGGACACATAAAAATTTATATACTACTAGCACAGTGTTCATACTGCAAATACACACAGATAAAACAGCCCTTAGGTTCTTTGCATCTTATGTTTCAAAGCTCAAAGCTATCACACCCTTTAAAATTCTCTTAACCTTAGATACAACCATAAACAATAAGAGCCATATTTGTAGTCTTGTCCACTGGGTCTAATATTGTTGGTTATTTACAGAAACATTGGAGAAAGCTGTCTGTGGTCCACTTAGGTTGACCATTTCTTCCACGGAATAGTGACATTATCACAGAATAGATTTCACAGAAGATTTTTCTACAAGAGCTGACTCCACCCTTTAATTTTTTTTTGTTTCATGCCAGAGGCCTCATTAGAAAAATAGCAATATGAAATGGCAAAGGCAGTAATGTTAGTAACATTAGTATGTCTATAACTATTCAGCAAAAAAACACAAAACACAAAAACAAAAGAGACTATCCCAGGACTGACTATTGGCCTTAGAGGACCTTCATTCACATGATCTTCCAGAGAGATGGATCACTTTTATGATACCAATAACCAAGCCTATAACTCTGGGCTGGAGGAAAGTTTTCTTCCTTGCCCTACTCTGGTGCAAATTCCCTTTTGTTCCTCTTATACCACTGACAGAGTTGGGGTGATCTACTCTCAGGCACAGGATTTACATGAAGTGTGAACAAGACCTCTCAGTAATTGAAGGCTGTGAAGGACAGCACATGAGATCAGTTTCCCTTTGCAGACCTCTATCCAGACTGATGCTAAACAGGCATTTAGCTTTGCTCCACGGGGCAGAGCAGTGCAGAGTATGGTCTAGAATAGGTGTGGGTTACCCTGTGGTCAACAGTGGCACATGACACAGCAGGTGGCACAAGGCCTGGTCAAGTCTACAAACTCTTCAGCAATGCTGGTTTGACTTCAGAATGACCTAAAGCTTTAGAGAAATTAATTTTATAAGTTTTATTTACTTTGGGGTGGTCCCTAAGCTTGAGGTTAAGCCAAGGATAGGCTGGATCTCTGAGGATGCTACTGGCAAAAGGGGGCCCATGGACTTCATCTGGTGCCACCTCTGAACTTCAGTCTGGAAAGTCAGACTGTAATGGCATTCATCATAAGTATTCTTGGGGTGGCTGCTTGGTGGGTTTCTAGTGGTGATTAAAGAATCTATTCAAACCAGGGGAAAAGACATTTGTTTTTTCACACAGTACTCACTTAATGAATCAAAGTTTGAAGAAGAGACAGACCTCATAATTAAAGCAGAGCTGTCAAGACAAATATTTTTACAAAGGAGTATAATTTATACAATTCTTAGCTGATAATGTACTAAAATATTATTCATTCCTTTGAAGTCTTGAGGTCATTCAGTCTTTCAAGATATGTATATTCTTTGCTTCTTCCTCATAACTTGTACATAAAATATAAAAGTACTCCACTCATTTGGTATGAATAAATATGTTTCCAAGACAAATGAACATGCATGAATTTGCAAGGTTTCTTGATAGAAAGGCCCAGTTCTGTTGTTTATCATCATCATCATCATCATCATCACCTTTTTAATCTCAGTTCTGTGTACTCTATATAGTATCTCACTGGCATTAGAAAAGTAATCAAGACAGTTGAAATGTATGTGGATAAAGGCAGAGACTGAAGCACTAACAAAGATAATTTGGAAGTCACCTCTATCGATACCAACTCTATACCAAAAATTCTTTATAATTACAAAGTCTAGTGGTGCTCATTAGTTGGTGTTAAGGAAAACATCAAAAGAAGGTTCTGGTAACTGTTTATCCCCCTTCTTAATTTTGTCCAAGATTTTGTCTTTAAAAAATAATCTCCACTGCTTCTGGACATTTCCAATACCTTGTTTGGTAAAAGCTTCAATGAGTCCATGATGCAGGGTCCTAGAAAAACAGTGAGTTTGGAGCTAGACAGGACCATAGAAACAGCTAGGCCAGAATTGCCCCAAAGCGTGTTCTGTGGATCTCTATTCCTGAGAGAGCTTCTATGAAAAAAAAAGTCAGAGATTTGGTGCAATATGTTTTGGAGAAGCTGTTAATAATGTCCTTTCTTTAGAGATTTACAACACCCTTTAGCCTATTAAAGGTTGTGAAGTTTTGCAGTAAAGAAACCTTTTAAATGTTTTTATCTCAGCATTTTGTAAGACTGTCTGGTCACTGACTTTTTGAAGACTATCTCTTGCCATTTCTCAGAATGACCTTTCTGCAGAACATACCAAGGAACTGCTGATCGATGCCAAGTCCCTCATTTCACAGATGAGGAAATTGATCACGGTTCCCTCTCCCTTCACCTAAACCACTTTTACCTACAAAAACCATGGGTAAGTATGGATAACGGGCTTTTGAAGCAGAAGAGGTCTATCTTTTTAAAAGAAAAAACTGAAGTCTAGGAAGTTAATTGATTTACTTAATATCATCAATTAGCCAGCATCTGTGTCTAGAATTTAGAATTCCTTATTTCTGTTTCCTCCTTACCCATCAAAAAAGGGCTCTTTCCTACATAAGTTCACTTGTCAGAAAGTATTACAGCCTGCACTTCACTCTACCTTATGGTGAGTCTTTTTTTTTTGGTCAGCTCAGTGCTAACATTTCCACAGAATTCCATCTCATCTACTTCCCTGCTGAATGGACACTCTTCAGTTCTGTCTGCACACACAGCCAGGCTGCCTGAGGCACAAGAAACACTCGCACAGTGAAGCAACTTCAGAGCTTTTTAAAACTTTTCCTCAAATCTATTTATGTTCTTTATTTGGGATTACAATTATGTAATTGAATTAAATATTACAAAGAATGTTGAAATACAAGTGCAGAAGAGTCATTTCTCTAAAAACTTTTTAAAAAGAGTTGCTTTTCCTTCAGTTTAGTAGGAGTCACAATCACCTGAAGTGCTTGTTAAAAAATTTGAGTCAACAAGCCTGGAAGCTGAGAATTTGCCTTCTAAGGAGTGCCCGGGTGACAGCGATGCTATGGGCCCAGGGACTCACTTTGAGATCCTACCATTGACCTTCCATTGTGGTGCACTAATTTGACAGAAGTAAATTTTCCACCTCTGGCATGTGCTGAAACTGTAGCAGCTAAGCAGATGTTATCACTTATCTATTTGGCAGCCAAGATGTAAAAAAGGAGAAAAGAAAGAGATGCAATCTTTAAGGACATCTTGACTTGAAGTTGGTAGCACCAGACACAGGAGAGAGGAAATCTAGATGTAAGAGAGTCTGGAGACACAGAGTATAGTTTACAAAATTGACTCCAGAAGAGAGAGCTTGAAAGACGATTCCATTCTATAGGAGTGTTTTCTTATGGGGGAAAGTCAGAGATATCACATAAAAACTCTTATTTGGAGGCCAGAAGAGTTAAAAGGGAGCAAATGGAGAGGCCAGGGTTTCTGATCCTTTTTTTAACTAAAAGTATAGGAAGAAATATATAGTTTATTTCTTGATCCAGTATAAAAAAAAAGGAATCAAGCAATATATTCTATCCTAGTCGATCCTCTTCTATCTTATCTTCCTCTACTTTATTTAAAAACACTGGTATGAACACTAAATTATTTCTTAACTCACACTTTGGAAAACAGTGTATAAACAATGCTCAGTGCTGCTACAAGGCTCATTTCTCACTCTGTCAACATCTAGGGTCGGACCCTGTTGTGGCAATCAACAGAGCTGTCAGGCGAGATTGATTTGGGGTATCCCAGACCTCTCCTCTGAATTCCAAGTTGGAAAGATGGCAAGCCTACAAAGAAAGCCTCATCTCTGGGCTCCATTCATGCTGCAATTGGTGAGGGCCCAGGGCTGGCCTGCAGAACCAGTGGCCTCAGTGAGCTCCCTACTCCTCACCTGAGGGAAGAAGGAATAGGTGATAGTTTCTGAGCAGCTGTGGAAGTACGGAAAGAACCAGAGGCCTGCAGGTGGGGTGTGAAGGACACAGGTGAGGCCATATCACCACCAAAGGCTGCGGTAGAGATCACAAGTGTCAGCATCACTTGACAGCATAGAGGACCCAAGGGCCAGGTAGGTGTTGCGACTTCTCAGCCAACACAAATGATGAGGATGTATGAGCCACAGTTCAGAGGCCAGTGAGAGCAGACTCTGAGGAGCCAGTCCCTGCTCAGGATGCTGGGTAAGCTTTCCAGTGTGAGGAGAGTGTTTACTTTGTCCAAATATCTATATAAAAAACAGAACCTTGCATGGAGTGACTGTAACCTTCATGGCACAAGTGTTCCAAGTTCTCGGTCGTGGCTGGAATTGGGGTCTCAAGAGATAAGCTCAGTTGGCTTATAGGAAATAAGAAAAAGCTATGTTCCTGCACATATGATTTGTAACTGTAGATCTTAAACCTGATATACCAGCAATGGAAGAATTTTGGGTGTACAAAGAGGCCACATGCAGTTCCCACTGTTATTTTTAACTCTTACTTAGTGCCAATGTTCTAGACACAATACTGAACACTAAATCAGACTTAATTCCCTGTTCACTTGGCTCACAGGCAAAATGAGAAGAACACAATATACAAAGAGAGAGCATGATGGGGAAGGGATATGCATGATTATGAATGTGACATATTCAGGAGGTAGAAATATTTAAGGGTAATTGCTCTTTGGGATGAAACTGTGCACTCATACATCATTGATTAAACTTCTCAAAAATAGTCTGTAACTATAGAATTTTGTTCTTAACTCTGTTTGGCTGGTATTCAAGATCATTATCAGCAGCACTCTTGAATAATGACTATTTCTGGCTCCCATGGTTTGACCTGGCCATTTGTATTTTTGGAATGTTTCTGTTCTGGATCTGCTGTGCAGCTCCAATTGGTAGCCACTGTCATAGAAGTTTATATGTGTTTTTAATAGATTCTCTACTTGTGCCTGATTATTTTATGTGGCATTCTTAAGAGGAGAGAAATGAATTATATAGGCTATCTCAAAAATGTTTTTTCAGTGAGAAAAGATCCTTGAACATATTATCATGTAACTGCCAATTCTGCATTAATTAGAACATACTTTTTTATTTTAGAGAGAGAGGAAGGGGAGAGGGGAGAGAGGAGAAGAAGAAGAAGAAGAAGAGGAAGAAGAAAAAGAAGAGAAAGAAGAAGAAAGAGAGGGAGGAGGAGAGAGAGAGAGAGAGAGAGAGAGAGAGAGAGAGAGAGAGAGAGAGAGAGACATGGAACCATGGAGGTGAGAGAGAAACATCAATTGGTTGCCTCCTGTATGCAACCCAACCAGAGACTGGACTCACAGCCTAGGTTTAGGTCCTGACTGAGGATTGAAACCAAAACATTTTGGTGTACAGGATGATGCTCCAACCAACTGAGCCTTCTGGCCAGGGCTAGAGCACATGTTTAATAAGCTATGTGAAATGTAATAAACTTACAAAAAATATGTTAGAAGCATCATGCTAGGGGTGGCCTACTCCTAAATCTCAAATAGTAAATGTAAGGAGGCAAAGACTTTCATGTTTCAGTATTTAGGATGCTTACCCCACAGCAGTAGAAAGCCTGATCCACCTTGCTCTTCATGATTCTGGTGGAAAGGTATGTTTGTTTAGGAAATCCTAGCTTGAGTTGCTGAAATCAGTAGCTAAAAAGCATACTACCTGAAAATATGGCAGAGGTGTGTGGGAGCTACAAGTTAGAAATGGGTTTTTCTCCACACCAGAAAATCTAAGAGTGATAATTCTGTACTTAAAACCACCTGGTGTACTGCCACACCAGCCTTTTGCTATGGAAGGCAGGGGGCAGTAAAAGTAGTTGGTGTCTGAAGCAGATAAAATTAACTGCTGAAGATCTCTCCTAAGAGAGGAGTTTTGACCATAGATAGGCAAGAAAGACTTATCAGAGTTGTGATAATCAGAAATTATCACAGCTAATTTCTCTTATTCAAGACCCAAGATCATGTAAATGAAACAACTGGGTAGAAATATAGGTTTTAGTCCTCAACTAGCAATAAAGTTAATCTGTACTTTTGTATCAAATTAATGTTATTGGTTACTACTACCTTGGTGAACCATTAACTGTAACTTGTGATATTCTCAGGCTGAGTTTTAAAAGGGACCAAATCTCCGGTAGTGATACCCTGCCTGGATGCTATAATAAGTCTGTTGATATTACTGACTATGGGTCTTTTCTTGCTCTTGATTTTCATTAGTTGGTGATAAGTACTTCTATTTCACTGGGATAGCACTTGAATAAAAAGAGAAAATACTTGGGCTATAAAACTTTATAGATTTCTCTTTCCCTTGGTTGTTCCAGTAAAGTGTTAATAATAGTCACTGGATTCCTTGAACAGCAGGGACCATAAGCTTCATTTCTGGCATCTCTTTGGTGTCTGACACACAGAAGGTGCTCAGTTATTATTGATTTCCTACCTTGGAAGACACCTTCTGTATAATTTCACATTTCTACTTACTTTGAATGCTGAAAAACTCTGTTTTAGAAGTAGATATTCCATACATGATTTTTCTCTTGCCTAATGGCTAACTATGGTGTGTTCAACTGGTTTGAGTCTTCTATAAGAAATGTACTTTTCTCTCCTATTTTTAAGCCACTTTAAGTTCAAGGCTTATATAGACAAACTGCAGCTTCCCTGATGTAGCATTATTTCTGACGGGTTTAATGAGAGGTTCTTGGGATTGAACTTGCTGTGGCGTAGAAACTGGGAGGAATCATTTGCTGTATCTTTACTGGTAAAAACTTTCACAAGTTTTAGTAGTTGGACTATAAAAACAAATGCCTGCTATTAGCTACCTAGTATTCCCACTTACAATTAAATGATAAAGCATCTTCTTTCCAATGAGCATGTGCCATTATATCGTTATTTAAATTCTGAAGAGTCACAAAAACTGTGATTTGGAGGTATCATCCACAGGGCAGTTTTCTCTCCCACACCCCCATTTTGTTTTTTTACTTTTTATTTATTGATTTTGGGGAGAGAGAGAGAGAGAGAGAACATCAATTCATTGTTCTACTTATTGATGTATTCATTGGTTGCTTCTTGCATGCGCCCTGACCAGGGACCAACCTGCAACTGTGGCACATCTAGAAGACATTCTAACCAACTGAGCTGCTTTCCCAGGCCCACACCCCCATTTTCACAGAAGTAAAAATGTAATACTTTTGCTGGCAATTTCTGTGTTGGTGTTAAATACAGCACAATGATAATAAATTGAGAGAAATTTAGTGATTTTAAGACAAGACATCCAGAATGGGGTTTGATTTTTAAATTTTTTTTTTAGATTTTATTTATTTTTAGAGAGACGGGAAGGGAGAGAGAAAGAGAGGGAGAGAAACATCAGTGTGTGGTTGCCTCTCGTGCACCCCCCACTGGGGACCTGGCTGACAACCCAGGTATATGCCCTGACTGGGAATCAACCCAGCGACCCTTTGGTTCATAGGATGGCACTCAATCCACTGAGTCACACCAGTTGGGCTAATTCTTTTTAATTAAGTAGTTCCAGACCAAAATTTTCATGTATTAAAAACTGTTTATTGTAGGTCAAATTCAAATTGGATAGCTACTTAGAACGAAACAACATTTAGGTAAATGACCTCAGGTGGACTAAAGTTTCATTTTCTTGGTGGACTCTAGGACAATTAAAACTAAATAACTGCTTGGAATGAGGGCAAAACTGGTGACTAGGAATCACTGCCATCTGCTACCACCTGCCTTCGCAGCATCCGGGGGATGTCGATTATAGCTGCATTTCTCACAGGCTTCAATGGAGTGACTCACCTTCTCTCTTGGATAGAAATAGAGGACTGAGAAGGGATACTTCATTTTCTAAATATATAAAAATATTGAAAAAATTTAGAAGGAATCTTTCTGATGTCATCTGATTTTTAGTGTCTAAAAAAATACCCCTATAAATGCCAAGAGGAAAGGCTGGGTGGAGGTGAGAGAAAATCTCTACAAAACAGGCAAGGATGATTGCTTGGCTGGAAATTGGAAGTCAGAGTTCTAACCCTGGTTTTGGCTCACAGATTGCTCAAGGATAAGACATTTAAACCCTCCAGAGTTTAATTTCTTCAGGTGTGAGTTGAAAGCCCAACCTTAATTAGAAGAATACAAATAGAGCAAATACATAACTCCTGTTAGAAAGATTGTGATGGCAAATGCCTACCAGGTAAACTTGCTTTCTCACTGAAGATAGTTTACTGGGCACTTAACTTTGCATCACATTTGGGACAGACAGCTTTATATGTACTGTGCTAGCCTTTACGATGAAGGTTGGATCTTATACATATTTGATTATTTTTAGCACAGTGGCTGGCTTATCTGCAGTACTCAATAAATATTTGAACTTAGTCAATTTGGCATAAATTACCTCATACCAATGAAGGAAAAAATCCTTTTCTCTAATGGTGGATGAAGGAGATTCTAGGTAGTAATCATTGCAAAGAAGGTCAAGGTTGAATTCTTATTAAAAACAAGTTTTTTCTTTATCTCTCATGAATGAACTTCCTTTCATTTTATATGGAGAAATGTACTCTGTCAGTAGACAGATTGAACACTCAGGTAACTGTTGCTCACTTTCAAGCTGTCCAATGAGTGGGATATTGCTCATTGTGGAGTACGTAGTGATACGGTATGTAATAGCCAACCTGAATCACCCAGCAAGGAAATTACATAAATTTTCCATTCTATAGAACAGCAATCCAGGACTGTTTCCTAGTGATTTGATTGATGGCTTCTCTGTGAAATTTTTAGCAGGAATTGAAATAAGTCCTGATTCCTTTTACTGAACCATAGCACTTTCTTCTCCTTTTGCAGCTGGGCTTCCAAAGAGGTAAGTAATAACATCTATTCAATACTTAGCTGCTACAGGCTCAGTAAGTGCCAGCGGTGGAAAATTTACTGTATGTCAAATTAGTGCATCACAATGGAAGGTCAATGGTAGTTTGATCTCAAAGTGGGTCCATGGGCCTGTAGCATCAGTATCACCCGGACACTTCTTAGAAGACAAATTCTTAGATTCCAGGCCTGTTGAATCAAATTTCTTTAATGGGCACTTCAGGTGATTCTGACCCCTGCTAATGTTTTGAAACTTCTGGGCTATGATAGCTAATGCACCAGTTAATAACTAAGGGTTGTTTGTCTTGGGCCCACTTTTATTTTGAAAATAAAGATTATATTACATGTCAGTCTGTTCCATATGGCTAGGTAAATTTAACAAACCCAAATCAGATTTCTTATATGCATATCAACTCTGAGTTATTAGAAATATTAGTCTATTACCTAATCTGGCCTCTCATTTCAGATGGGAAAACTTCAATTCGCATTAATAACTGAGGGGGAAAAATGCACAAAGTTAAGACTAGTTTTTTCCTTCAGGGGTGTCACAATCTAGTGGGAGTATTTAAGTATACACATACATGAAACATAGTACAGCTTGTCATGAGCTCTCTGGAGAAATGCAAAGCCAGGGAATGAGGTTAGGGGTTGAGCCTTATATAGAAACCCACGGAGCTGCGGGCAGCTGATGTGTCTATAGGGTTGGACCTGAGCATGGCCACAGCTCTATGGCTAGACAGGTGAACCTGGCTGTGCCAAAGCAAGTCCCCCTTTTGTGCCTTCATTTCCTTGCTTCTAAAACAGTCTGAGGTCTGAGGTAAGGCTAGAACTGTGATTTGAAAATGCCCCTTGCCTATGGGTTGGGAGTTGGAGAGGCCAAACTGGGCAACTCCGTGCCTTCCACTTCAATCAGAAAGGCAGCTTGTTCCTCTGCTTATATATTACATCCCCATGTTAGTTTTTGCTGGAGAAAAAGAGTTCATAGCTGAAGGAAGAAATGATCTCTGAGGTGATGCTTTCGGGTTTGTTCTAGCTCTGTGGTTCCCCAGTTGCTACCTCTTTGTGAACTTTCTTGGAGGGTTTATTAGTAGAAAGAAATACCTTGAATTCTTTGCAGGAAGTTATTATGGAACTATGGGATAAAATGATAAATATTCTGTTAAACACAGCTTCTATTTATCATTCAACATGAGATAGGAAAACAGTGAATTCCTGAATGTTCCTTATGAGGCATATAATTACTTTTTCCATGTCCCTGATTTGGGAGCAGAACAATTTTTCTGTGGCAGAATTGAAATATAAGCCCTTTTGAACTTGGATGAAAATTTCAAAATAGATCAGAACCTCAAACAAATGAAGAAAATCTCTTCCAGTTAAGTTTTCATTATTGTTGATCCTTAAACTAAGTTCCACTCCTCAATGAGTCTTCTAGTTATACGTACACAGGGGTGGGCAAAAGTAGGTTTACAGTTGTGAGTACATGAAACAGTTTTTATTCTTGTATTATTTATCTGTATTATAACAGTAAACCTACTTTTTCCCACCCCATACAGTGACTGAAATTATGTTCTTTCTCTAATCTACTACCATATGTCTTGCAAGCTTAAAAACATTACAACAAGAATGAAAAAAAACCCCAAAACTTTTTCCAAACAGAAATCAAGAGAATAGCACTCAAATAAAGGGAAAAACAACCAAAGGGAAACCTGTGCTGGAAACTGGTTCCATTTTATATTCACAGCAATTTAGAAACTCTGCCTTAATGAACAGTCTTTCCCGTGGTCACCGTGGCTTCTTTTAAAAAATAACTTTAATTGTTTCATTATTAGCCGAGGGTAATAAACTCAGCTAGGACAAGTCTGTAGAAGACTTACTGGGAATACTCAAAGAACACATGCTAACTGAGCTTCAGTTCGAGTCCCCTTGAAGTGAGCCCCATGGAGACTTAAAGCATGGGAGACCTGCAGAGTAAATGGCAGTTCACTGCACCATAGTTCAAGGACTGAGCTGCCCAGTCAAAACCTAAGGAGGTAATCAAGACAATTAAAAAGGGACAAAGAAGGCTGGGAAGAAAAAAAAAGAACAAAGATTGAAATTGTTAATTGCAACTGGAAAAGAAATGGTAGAACTGTATCCCAAATGTAGGATGTGAGTGTGAGCTATTCCTGACATTCTTTTGTAAACTGGGAGAGTTTCAAAATCAATTAAGCCTTTGATTATTGAGCATAATGGTCACAAGGGGGAAGAAAGGATAAACTAAGGAACACAGTATACCAGCCCAGAGCAGGCTATTTCTGAGATCAGTTATATGTGGATGCAAAGTTTGCAAGTTCTCTTCTGTTGGGAGAATGTTGTTTCTGAAGACATTTTGTTGCCTTTGTGAAAGAATAGTGAGTTCTGACAAGTCTTAGACCTTGGATGAGGAGAAAAGTAAATGAAAACAGAAAATTTCCTACTCTTTACTATAGCAAGATGCCCAACAGCCTATATATAGAAGCGGATGTTACACTAAGCTGTATTACCCTGGCTCAAATGAGCAATTAAAATCTCAGAGATTTTCATAGACTCAGAGCTAGACACTTGAGAGCTTGATTTGCTCTCTGTGCTGTCCACCACAGAATATGTTCAACTTGCTGGAACCTTTTCTGGTGCTAAATAGCTCAAGGACAGGGATGCTCCTGGAGAGACACCCACGGTCACAGTCGTACCAGCCAAATCTGTCCTGGTGCCCATGCCTTCCCGGAGAACAGAGGAGCATATGGAAGGTTTGGGCTCCTTGCCATCTGTCAAGAGTGGGCAGGACTGCACGTGATCCCAATTGGCACTGATGCTTGGGACATAACGATTTCCACAGTGAAGGGCCTGCTGGCCTCAGATAAGAAAATTTTCAAAAAAGGGGGACTATGAGAAACCATGTGACAAAAACAGCTTTGTCCTGCTTCTCTCAGACCCACCCAAAGCTCTCATGGGTTAACCTATCTGACTTCAAAGGCGGCAAATCCTTACTCACTGTTTAGTTTGGAGTTTGAATATTCCTTCATATGCTATATAAATACTGTTACTGTAAATAATAATAACATTTATAGAACTGTTGCCCAGTAACTTCCCTTTTGCTAAGACCTTGTATAGTACAATATCCTCATCAATAAAATTGAGACTTATATATCTCTCTCTTCCCTTTCTACTTGTGCTTTTAACCAGTAAGGTATGAAATAGCAGTGGGAATTGTTTTTATTAGGAAAAAGGAAATTCTAACTTTACAAGCATCTCCCTTATCACCCTGAATACCTTACTCTTCTTTATACCTTGGACCAACATTGATAAATGACCAAATGAAACAATACAAAGCATACAGCTACTATGACTGCCCTATGTGAGGAGCTGTAGTGGATGGCCATCCAAGGTTACCATCATGGTTTCTGCTAGAAGCTTGTACAAAGTAATCACTATGTACTGCAAATCTCCTGAGTCGTTCCTTAAAAGTTCTGCCAACAGTGTGGTTCTTAGTGAGCAGGCTACCCTGAAAGACTGATTCTGTTTCAGATGCCCTGTTTAAGTTCTTTATATGTTCTGGCTCATCAAATCCTATTAATAATTCTACAGTGTAGGTACTGTTAATTTTCCCTTTTAACAAATGAGAAAAGTGGGACACAAAGAAATAAAGTAACTCACCACGAGTAACACACACGGGAAGTAGTGGGCACCAGGATGTTGGTAAAGGAAGGCTGGTGCTGGAGTCTGTGCTTGTGACTGGAGGCCCTCCAGCCTCCCACCTAATCTAGAGTTTGACGCTTGTGGCAGGGTGAGGGGAACGAGCTGGTTGCTGTAGTAGGGAGTGTGGATGGAGGAGAGGGTGAGAAGGCTGGAAAGAAAGAGCATAGAGGATGCTTCGGGATGTTCCCTGACCATGTATGCTGTAGTAAATTTCCCAGGGAGTGACTGCAGTGTTCGTTAGAGAAGGCAGGTGTTTGCATCAGGGCTGAAGGACCTGCAGACAGGGGCCAGCAGCATTCTGCCCTGGCCCCGACGGACAGGGATGGGGAGGCACTGGGGGCCCATCTAGAAGGGATTACAGCCCAAGGACCCTGACATCTCTGTTTTTTAGTCAGTGTTGTTGTCCTTATGTGTTCATTTCTGGGAGCATCACCTAAAGTTATGATATATTTTTTCATGTTATAGAGTAACAAGCTGCACTAATGTTTATAAATGTGGAAGTCTGTCAAGTCGTTAGACATAAACCTGGCCAATATGAAGCCTCTGCCCCATTGAGCTGTCCTTTGCTACTAGCAAATTGCAGCATAAGCAAGAGAAGACTTTGGCATTGGAATTGTTGAACAAATTTTGGATGGTTCTTCATGCAGCATTCTGTATGTAAGGATACATAGTAAATACTCTGTTAGAGTTATAACCATATTAAACTTGCACATATTACAACACTTGTATATATAGAACAGTCAGTACCTGGGGGAAAGTAAAAATATCAGAAAAAAATATCCACACGAGCAAATAACACCCCTGCTCTCACAGACTGGGGATGTGGAATGGTGGTGGCAGTAAGGACTAGGAAGAAGGTAAGGAAAGGAGCTTACTACCCTTCCCCCCACCTTCCTTAAACAGCATTAAAAGAAAGGAAAGAAATTTGCCAGTTTCCTCAGGTCAGACAATAAATCAGAGGATCTGGTAGAGAAGAAAGAGCCAGGATATTAACATTCTGAAGATTGAAGAGGCTTGCACATTTGCATTCTTTTGGTCCTTAGTAATCATCTCTATTCAAACTGAGCTGTGAAACACACCATACCTGTTATTACCTGGCAGTGTGCTTTGTTGTTGTTGTTTTAATATTGTGTCTTTGGTTGCTATGAAACCAAAGCACTCCAGACTAAGATTTGAAATACATAAGCTGACTATAGTAGAAATCAACACAAATAATTCATGTCTCTGAGCCTCTGTTCCTTGAAGTAAGTATGCTTTTAGGTATTTTCCAGGTTCTCTTTAGCTGCTAACAGGTGGGGAGAGACTAACAACCAACTACCAACCAAAGGAACACAGAAATTAAAGGGGGATAATGCCACTCAGGGGCTTGTATCACAGAATTTTCCATTCAGGAATTCAAGGCACACCCAGGGAAGGCTATGAAAATACTTCTGGAGCCTTTCTGCACAAGGTTTCTCTGTTGAAATAGTAATTTCCACTGGTGTTAAACGTTGCTCCAGGGACAGGCATTCTGGGCAGACTATGCTTCCTGCAGGGACAAGGGCAGTAAGAGAAAGTGGAGGGAGGGGAACCAGGAGGTTGTCTATTGCAATGGAGGTATTAGTGATGGGGTTTTGAACTAGGGCAGCTGGTGGGGAGGGGACTGGAGAAGAGGCAGCAGAGGGCAGAAACTGTGAAGCTGAATTGAAGAGGAAGGCAAAGATCAGGAAAGAAGTTGCAAGCACCAGCAATGGATATCTCAGGAACTTGTACACTGTGCAGTCAACTAGCATGGAACCACTGTCCAGGGTTCTTAAGAGTTATGCATAGTTCTAGATATGCAAAGGGATGGGCAAAGAAGGTTGGGCAATATGTGACATGCACAGCCCAATGAGAGTTTTGTCAAAATAGTACACACTGCCATATCAAAGATTTCTGAACATAGATAGAGCTAATCCTCAAGAAAGATGGGTGAAGGCCTTGACTTTTTTCTGGACTCATTTTGTAGTTATCCTGACCAGTTTTAATTTCTAAGGTAGGCAGTTGGGAAAGACCTGAATTTACACACCTAACATTCTTAGTTTTGTTTGAAGGTTCTTGTTGGCAAATCTGTATCCCTTCCTTGGCAGTTAAGGAAAAGGTATCAACAACCAATGTTACCAAGTTTTTGTGTGCAGAGGGTAGTTTACTACAGAAGCACCAGGCATCAGGGGCAGATGACAGAGAATTCTGGTGAGTTTAATTGGGAGATAAGGCTGGGAATCAGGTTGAGGCTAGATTGTAAAAGACTAAATTTTGAATTCACTGGATTGAGAAGAGGCTGAGGCTACTGATGGCTTTTGCACAGGGAGTACTTTAGTCAGAGTATAACTTCCAAGCTAATATGGCAGCAGGGGAAACCATGGATTCATCAAAGTAGGACTATTGAGTCATCCTGTCAACTAGGAGCTGGCTGAGATGTGTTAGGTACAAGGTGACACGATTGCAATGTGTTATAATATGCCAGGCACTGTGCCACAGAAGGTTCTCAGCCTGTACTTGTACATCTCAATCCCTTCAGCAAGGCTACTATGTTATCAGTTGCATTTCAGGGAAGAGTATAGAGAAGTTCAGAACTTGTAGGGCATTGCTTAGGCTACTCAGTAAGTGACAGTACCAGCTTTGAACAAAGACTTAATCTGACTTCACACCTGTGCTCTTAACCAGTAAACTGAGAAGACGGCATTGAAAAGGAAGAGCTAGTGAGAAGCACTGTGAAACAGAGATCACACGGTCAGATAAAGCCTGGCAGGCGAGAGCCATCTCCCCTGTGGATTTTCTGCAGATGCTACAGGTCCAAGAAAAATAATTTTTATATCAATCACCTTAAATGTAAGGAAATTCAAAATTCTGCTTTGGGGCCGAACTAGTAGGATGGAATGAACTTGCCACACAAGTTGCTCTCACCATTTTTCTGATGCATTACAAGCCAGGCTACCATTAAGTTCACTAAAATTGTAGGGATCCCCTTTAATTTTTCTACCTTCCCTCTGCTGTCCCCTGGAAGGTGCAGTTTATGCCCCATTTCTTTTCCAGAGTATATTTAGTGCTGTCTATTGCCACATAGCTCACCCTTTAGTTTTCCTCTGAGGGCTACGATGTAAGTATGTTTTGGGCTGTACTGAATTGCACTGGGCTCTTAGAGTACAGAGCTCCCTCCTATCCCACTCCGCCCCACCCAAGGATACGTGTGAAGGTATCCGTGACTCGGTGTCTGTTGTTGTAAAGGGTCTTTTTGACCAGATAGCAGTCAATATTACATCTTTTTTTTGAGAAAGAGATCACTTGTCAATTGCTTTCTATTTGTAAATAGTTTCAATAAATGTCGAGCGCTACATTCTGATTCATACAGTAATTTTGTTTTCCACATTCTTCTGGCCAAAGTGACATGCACAGTGTTGGTAACTGTTAGAGAGAATTATTAATTTCTGCCTTTTCAACAATGGCCCTAATCATCACAAATCCAACTCGTATGCTTATAAAACTGTAGTTCTGTTACATTTATAATTACTCCATGGCAAAAGGGGTTAATTTCCTAATATACTGATGTAACTTGGGATGATTCTATAGCTTAACAGAAATAGAAAGCATGTGCCAGAAAAGCATTCATTCTTTTATGAGCCACAAATATAAAGTAAGAAAATTAAACTAGGAACCCTAATATCTGGTTTCTTGTTCTGGCCTTGTCATTTCCCTTCCGGGTAATATTGGGTGAGATAATTCAATATTCTGAGCCACAGCTTCCCCAATTATAAAAATGGAAGACTACTCAAAGTGGTGTAAGAATTTGAGGAAAAAAATGAATGGATACATGTGTGTGTGGTGCAAACATTGTTTCTCTGTTCAGGATGGTAAACCACCATAGGAGAACTTAAACACTGCCTGTCATTCCTACACTAATAAAAAAAAAATCAGCCCAAGTGCCCATCAAGAGATGAGTGGATAAAAACTATGGGACATTTATACAATGGAATACTACTCAGCCATAAAAAGAAGAAAACTTTACCCTTTGTGATAGCATGGGTAGACTTGGAGAACATTATGTTAAGTGAAATAAGCCAGTCAGAGAAGGACAAATACCATATGATTTCACTCATATATGAAATCTAATGAACAAACTGAACTAACAAGCAAAATAGGGCAAGCGCTATGGCAGGTCGGGGGAGGTTAGAGGTAGAGTGATCGAGCAAAAAGGAAAAAGGACTCATGGACGTGGACAACAGTGTGGTGGGGGTGGGGCATAAGGGGACTAAAATTATAGTAGAAAAAATACAATAAAAATTTTAAAAGGTTATACTAAGGGACCTTAATGCTCAACCATATATTTACTCCAACTATAGAGAGTCCTGTTGTATTATAATGAATTTCTCCCTAATTCACTGGCTCTCACCTGGGATATGAGTTACTTGAGGGAATATTAAGACATTTTACGATAGTGGCTCTAGTGAAGAATGTGTATTTCAAAAAAGTTTCTTAATAAGATTTAGATATTTTGCCCTCTCAGAAAAAAAAAAAAAAACACCACCACCACCACCACCACCACCACCAACAAAGGAAATATGGTGGTGAAATAAGCGTGAAGTTTAGAGTAGAGAATACAGGTCTGCAGTCTGGTACTATCAATTTTGATATGTATGAATTTGAGAATGTTGTTAAGCAATGAATTTCTTGAAAAAAAAGGGCAAGGGGTTAGATAGAAAAGAATGCTGAAACCAATAAATATTAGTTAAATCATTCTTTAAACTGTAAAATAGGCTGTCAATGCTGGAATAAATAGGAAGACTCATGTAGGCCTTTCTTAAGGGTCATGAGTGAACGTAAGCACGTGAGCATGTGCTGCAGAATCCAGTAACAAGGTCGCAGAGTCAGTTGTCCCCTTACCTGGTTACCGAGCCCTGCCATGGAAACCAGTGTGTTCCAGTTCCCTGCTCACTGTCAGAGCAGTTTGTCTGCAATCAGGAATTGTAGTTACCGGAATAAAATCCACTTCAGACTTGACAAGTGTGAGTGCTTGTGAGATATTTCCCAAGAGAAAACATACAGATCTCTACTGGGAGATCTTGATATGGAAATAAAGCCATTTCCTTTTTGTTTCTTGGGTTTGTTTTTTTTTTCTCATTTTGCCTGCCTTTTGGTTATACTCTGTGATGATATCTAAAATCTGTTCTTGAGTTGCAGATGGAAGTTCAAAAGACATAATCCTTGAGTAAAATGGCCCAGCAGCATTATTTTACATAAGCCCATTTTTTTTTGTTGAATTTCTATTTAATAACAGATTCCTGAGATTTTTTTTTAAATTTAAGATCCCAAAGAACATGTCATCTGCAAACATGAACATTTTATTTTGTAATACCTCTACCATAATCCTTAAAGTAGCATGTCTGTGCTAAGATGTTCACATTTTTCTCTAACTTACACATGAAGGCTGACCACTGGTTTTTAATCCTGAGCGATCACTTGCAGGCCCAGCCTTAGGATGCCCTGGCCTTCCTGTTAGAGCCCTGGCTTACTCTGGAATCCTTATAATCATGAACTGTAACCTGCTCTTTCAAGGCAAAAGTGTAAGGCAAAAATACCATTATGAAAATAGCTTCCTTTGGTATAAAAAGTTGAGCCAGAAAAATCATACGGAACACTAGGACTAATACATTTAAAGGCCTTTATACTCTAGGACATACAGACCTAAGTAAAACATGTTTTTTTTTTTTCCCAAAGCTAAGATACAGAGAAAAGGAAGCAATAACATTTTTTTTAAAAAAGAGATTTTATTTATTTTTAGATAGAGGGGAAGGGAGAGAGAAAGAGTGGGAGAGAAACATCAGTGTGTGGTTGCCTCTCATACACCCCCTACTGGGGACCTGGCCTGCAACCCAGGCCCATGCCCTAGACTGGGAATCTAACTGGTGAACCTTTGGTTCACAATCTGGCACTCAACCCACTGAGACACACCAGCCAGGGTGGAAGCAAAAAGTTTAAGTTACTCTTATGCATTTATCAGATTCCAGATGAGGGGGAAACAGGTATCTTTTGAATATGGTATTTTGACTATCTTTACTTTAAACAGAAAGAGAAAAAAAACAAACAAACAAAAGCAAAACTAAAAAAATCCCATCATAAAAGCTGAGTTTCAGAGAGTAGGCCTACTTTTCTGCAGAGGGATGGGACACAATTTCAGAGATGCTTTCTGTGTATTTGAGGATTGGTCACATAAGTACCGGTAAGCACACTGTGGCTGAAGGAGGCCCTGTGTCTCGCTGTCAGAGAAGGAAACAAGGAGAAACACCATGCTGGATTAAAACAAGAGGGAACAATGTAAGTGAGGGTTTCTCAACCTGAGCACTACTGACATTTTGGGTCAGAAACTCTTTGTTGTGGGGGGCTGTCCTGTGTTTTGCAGGATATTTAGTGTTTCTAGTTCCTACACATTAGATGCGAGTAATACCCTCACTGTCCTGACAAGGAAAAAGTCCCCAGATATTGTCAAATGTCCTTGTGGGAAAAATTGCCTCATTGGAGAACTGTGGGTCTAAGCTGAAAGTTTTTAATAGATTAGAGAGAGAGGTGTGTGTACACACACATACTCATGCTTTCTGGTTCTATTGATGGGATTTTGAAGCAATGACAACATAGGAGCAATATAGCACATCTAGCATCCAGGTCTTGGGTTCTAACTATCCTTCTTGGCGAAAAAGAATCTGGGCTCCTTGGAGAAATGCTTCTTCATTATAACCGGGGCTGGGGCTAGGAAAATACAAGATGCTCCTAAAATATCTTATTATGCCAGAAATTAAGAAAAAGCTAAAAAATAATGGGGGCATATGAAAATGACATAGGAACTTGCTTAAAGGTACTCCCTCTGACCAAATCTGGAGCACCAGATTAAAAATATTTGGGTAGGAAAACAAATAATTGAATAAAATGAGAATACAAAATCCATACAAAGGAAGTTAGAATTGTCTTACAGTAGAATATGAACTAATGAATGAAGAAGTGATTCCATCAGTAGAAGATTATAGGCTGATAATTGATTCAGGCAAGAATAATCAATGAATGCCAAAACTAGTGGGCAAAAGTGGATGAGTAGCAGTATATTTACACCTTAAAATTGTTGGAAAACCGATGGCTTGATTGAGGAGTATATGATTGAATTCTTGAATAAATGTCTTTATTGAAAGATTGAAAGAAGTCTGAATTTTGGTACATTCTAGATTCAAATGAGCATGTATAATGTAGTTAGCATTAATGCTTGGCAAAAAGTATTTTTTTTACATGAATGAATGCTGTATCCCCATTAAAGTGTGATATATGGGTGTTCATCAATGTAAGAATCATAAATCTGCCATTGTAATATGAAGAAAGCAGCCAGTTGCAGTTTTCTTAGCCTAAATACATTTCTATTACATCAGCAGAAAAATCTTAGGCCTTTAACTATGCATATGAGTTAGAGTTTTGATGCTGAAAAAAAACCATTTAAACTTATGGGATAAGGAAGGCAAATTTGAATTACTCGTTTATATTTGAAGTCCTTTAACTTAATGTAAAGTCCACTAGAGTAAATTGATGAGGATACCAGCATGTGAACTTGTTATTAAGGAATACAATTATAAAACATATATTATTTATTATATCATTAAGCAGTGTGAATATGGTTTTAAAATGCAATGTTAGAATCATTTATACTTTTGTTGACTTGTTCACCAAGAAAAAAACAGTTCCTCCCTATTTTAATAGTTTCCACAAAGCTGAGATGATCTGACTTTAAACCAGTCATGTAAAGTGGAAGTTTGTGAAGAATTACTTGCTTAGGGATTTTCCCTTCTACATGGCCTTCCGTCCCCACTGTCGGCAGGTTCTCTACCCTACGTGGTATAGCAGTTCAGCTTCCTCCCTTCTCATTCCCCCCTTCATCCAACTCACTATTTCCTTTCTCTGCTTTTTTGTGGCACCTATTTATATCCAGCACAGCATTGAGTGCTCAAGACAATTTGTTGAACTAACCTGACTATTAAAGACACACTGGTAGTTTTTCACTTGTAGGGAGCTAGGTTTTGGGAATGAGACCTTGACAATCCCTTCAGCTTAAATTGTTGCCATGTGGATGCACCTAAGCATTTCTCTTTGGAGGAGCATTTGAACACAGAGATACATTTCTCACTTAGTCATCATGCCAACATTTATTATGTTTCTTAAAAATACTCTACTATGCAGCAGAAAGAAAGAAGGAGCCCCTACCTTTTGCAACAGCATGGATGGATCTGGAGAGCATTATACTAAGTGAAATGAGCCAGGTGGTGAAAGATAAGTACCATATGATCTCACCTATAAGTGGAACCTAATCAACAAAACAAACAAGCAAGCAAAGTATAACCAGAGACATTGCAATTAAGAACAAACTGACAGTAACCAGAGGGGAGATGGGAGAAGATAATGGGGGCAAAGGGGGAAGGGTTTTCAGGAGCATGTATGAAGGACACATGGACAAAACCAAAGGAGGGTGGGAAGTGGGGATGGCTAGGGTGGCTGGGTGTGGTGGGGAGGAAAATGGAGACAACTTCATTTAAAAATATATTCCTAAAGAAGCAGGAAAGCATGTGGGACTAAGTGTTGTAACTGATTACTTTCAGCAAAAATGAAGAGAGAAGTAAAGAGATACTACAATTGCTGCTAGTAACTTAATGGTTATCATAATAGCTGGCTTGTGTAGAGACCTTATTGTGTGCCTGGCATAGTTCCAAGTACTTCAGACACATCAGCTCATTTAACCTTGACAACAATACGATGGGGTAGGTACAATTATCCTCCCACTTTCTGGTGAAGAAATTGAGCTTCAGAGAGGTTAAGTAACCTATTCAAAGTAAAAGAGCTGGTAAATCATAGAACCTGGGCTGAAGACAGACATCCAGGTCCAGCTCCAGCTCCAGTGTGTGGCCCCTTACCCAGTCTGCGGATCTTTAAAGTAAGGTTGCTTATCTAACCTAATCACACTCTGAGCCAAGAACTCTAAGTCTCAGGGGTTATCAAGGCATGGAATATTATTCCCAGGGATTTGCAAATGAATTTGAAATGAATAAGTCCATGAAGCAAATCCCAAAACCCTAGCCATTTCAGTAGTGGCTCTGGGTCACTGCTTCTGTGTCAGAAGAGAGGAGCCCACATGGGGCTGAGGGATGTACTTCTCTGAAGGCGAAGCTGCATTTGCGGTTTCCCGCTGGGCACCGACACTGACGGTGATGAAGGGAAGTGCTCTCCTAACCACCTCTCATCCAGCTCTAACTTTCAGAGGGAGCCAGGGGCACCACTGGGTGTCATTCCAAGGCCATCTCTCAGAACTGCCCAGTTTCTAGGGGCATGCTGAGAAGGGCCTCATAGAGTCCTCCCCGAAGGCAGATGAATGAATCCACAGGAATGTTCTCTATCCCTGTGATATGTGTATTTTAACAAAGAGAATGGTGATATGGGCCAAATTTCTCTCGCTGCTGAACTTTAAATCCCATGCTGTGGATTCTTGTTGTCCACCCATAACAAAACTGCCTCTATGTTTATCAAAGTTTTTCCAAAGGGGAGGTGTTTAGTTGTTGGTCAGGAAGGCTCAGGGAGAGTCTGGGATATGAAGTTGCTTTGAAACCATGAAAGAAAAAAACTGGAAAGCCCGAGGTAACAGGAGACAAAAAAATGCAGGAGGGACATGAATCATGTAGCTTCTGATGAGTTGGAATACTTTCCAAAGGCTAGTGGTAACAAGATTTCTCCCCAGAAAGGTGGGGAGAAATATACCTACTGCATAGGGACAGGCAGCAGTCTTATCTAAATTCAGCTAAAACACAGTGCCTTCAAAAGGTTAGAAGTGTAGTGGAAGGTTAACAGAGGTGTCTTGCTTGAACTGACAAGCACGCACAACTATCGAAGATCAGATCTGTGCAGATGAGGAGTCTGGGCCATGGCAAACCAAACCAAGGGAGAGGAAGAGAGCTGAGGCTCCATGACTACAGCCCAGCTGGCCTCAGGCTCCTTCTCCACATGAGAGGGAACATTTCCACAGAGCAAGTCTCATCCAAAAGCTCTGAGTCAAGTTCCGAGCCCCCAGCACAGTTTACAAGGCCTCCTGCTTCTGACTCCAGTTGACCTCTTCCCCTTTACTTCTTGTCTCATCTCAGCTCCTTCCTGACCTAATGCTGCAGCATCCAAGCGAAACTAACTTTGGTTCTTGGAGGTACAATAGCTCTCTTACTGAATTCTCTGCCTGTGCTGTTCCTTCTGCCAGCAGCACAGCTCCTTCCTTTTTCCTTGACTTAAATTCATAATCATCTCTTCCTCCAGGAAGGTTTCCCTTCTTTGGCCCTTTGAAGTATGGGTCAGTGACCCTCCCACACCTCCCAGTGCTTGAACTTACTATGCTGCAGTGACTTGCTTGTGTATTTGCATTCACTACCCTAATAAAACTAATCTTCATGCTAGTATTGATACCAATAATATTGTAAAACAAGTAGAATGCCAATAGTTAACAGCTAACAGGTATCCTGCTATTTCTAGCAGTAGGGCAAAGTCCAGCATACATAAGTACTCTTGGGATAGAAGAAAAATCCAAATTCAGGCATTCATTTAAATCTGTGAGTATATCCTGAAGTCTTTTTTTTAAAATAAGATTTTATTTATTTATTTTTAGAGAGGGAAGGGAGGGAGAAAGAAAGAGAGAGAGAAACATCAATGTGCAGTTGCTGGGGCCCATGGCCTGCAACCCAGGCATGTGCTCTGACTGGGAATAGAACCTTCCATGCTTTGGTTTACAGCCCGATCTCAATCCACTGAGCTACACCAGCCAGGGATTATCCTGAAGTCTTAAAAGTAAAAATTTTAAATTATTTTTCTTAATGCAGAAGCAATGTATGTGTACTATAGAAAAATTAGAAAATGCTGTTAAGCAGAATAAAACAAAAAAAATTACTATAATTCCACCATGTGTAGATAATTCTTATCACACATTATCTTTTCTACACCTTTATTCAGGATTTGTAAGTTCCTTTTCCCAATAATGTCTGTCCTGACCATCTTTGCATGATAATAGAAAGACATTCTGCAACATCATTGATAGGCCTGAATATCTCTACACTGTACAATAATATATGTAGTCAAACCTCTGTTGCTAAATATTTAATGGATAATTTTTATTTTTTATGCTTTTATAAACAGTATGAGGAACATTCTATGGGTATCTACGCATTCTCTATATTTTTCTTAGAATAAATTCCCTACAAGTAGAATTACTGCACCAAAGTATACATGGACATTTCTGACGTCTGTAATCCTGTGAGATGAATTGGCAGATTACTCTAGGGAGAGTTTGTGTCAGGCTCTCCCTGGCCAGCCCTGAGTATTATCTTCAACAAAACAGAACAAATATAAAGCAAACTTTGCCAATTCAACATTTGGGGAAAAAGTGGTTCATTACTTCAATTTAATTTCATTTACTTTCTAATGAGGATATTTTATATATGCTTTGTGTGCTATATGAGTCTCATTCTTTGCAAACTGTCCACAGTGAGAACTTTCTTTTCCTATGTTTCTATTGAATTATAGGAAGCTGTATTTTAATAACAATAATAACAGCCACAACATGCCGATCACTAACTGTGTGCCTGGCATGGAAAACATTTTCCCAGGTGGTCTGCATTTTAAAATACTCTTCTAATGAAATCATCACTCCAATGTCTTGAGGCAGTGTTTAGAGCAGTCTGGTTTAGAAGGCTGCATTTGTCCATTTTTAACATTGAACATCTTGAGTGGGGGACTGAGGCTTGGAGCCCATGCAGGCTGCCTCTGAGTTCTGAGCACTGAGCCCGTCCTTCACTGGAAAGGCCCCAGCCTGACAGGGGTACACCTAGTCACAGCCTCGGGCACTCTGGCCTGTGGCTCTTAACGGTAACCTCAGAATTAAGTCCCCAGCACTATGGCGCTATGTGAGCACTCCCTCTGTACCTGCTTTTTCCATGGATCCCAGGACAGAGCTAGAAGAGTGAGTGTGATGAGGTGATAATGACACCACTTTCCAGTGACACTAAAATGTGAGGTAAAAACAGTCTAGAGAGCTTTTGGATATTTATCCAAGCACCTGTAGGAAAATACACAGGACTGAGATCAAGGGAAACCAGCAACAACTCTTCAAACATTGGTTTGGCCAAAAGGTCTCTTTTTTTTCCCCCCATAAGATGGTTCTAATAGCATTTAGTTATCTTTAACTTTATTCAAAACAAGTTTGTTAGATTGTATGGTGACAGTTGTCTTATCAGCAAACATGTAAAAAAACATCAAAATTGGTGAATTTTTGTGTAGTCATTTTAATATTGAAGATGGAAGAAAATATGCAACATTTTTGGGATATTATGCTTTATTATTTCAAGAAAGGTAAAAACACAACTGAAATGCAAAAAAAAAAAAAAAAGACTTGTGCAGTGCACGGAGAAGGTGCTTAGACTGATTCAATGTGTCAAAAGTGATTTACAAAGTTTCATGCTGGAGATTTCTCATTGGATGATGCTCCACAGTTGGGTAGACCAGTTGAAGTTAATAGCGATCAAATAGAGACATTAATGGAGAACAATCAACATTCTACCACTAAGGATATTGCCAGAATACTCAAAATATCCAAATCAATAAAGTTACTGGTAAAAAATGAAATATGTGTCTTTTATTTTACAAAAAAAGCCACATGAACTTGTTGGCCAAGCCAATATTATGAGACAGACACCTTTTTTGGTGGTTCTGGAAACTGCCAACCCTGTCCTCATGGTTATGTGAGAGGTGGCCTGAGCTGGCCCCTCTGTTAGCTTCTGAGCAGAGCCCAACTACCGTTTCCACCATTTTCTCTGCCGCCTGCCCTTCTCTTCCCTGAGAAGGCCCTAAGGACACAGCATGGCTTCTGAGTGCAGACACTGTGCCAAGCTAAAGGTTGGGCCAGTCCTATGAATTGCTGCCTGCCTCTACCTGCTCACTCTGCAGAGGCCTGTTGTGGTGGCAAATGCGCTTTCATCTGTGCTCTCTTCAGCCTCTCGCTGGCATCCAACTGGTACTTACTGCCTTTCCTTGCACGAAGATGTAAGATGCGAGCTTTGGGTTTGGGAGCTGAAATACGTAAAAGCAGTCTTTCCATTTACCTTGGCTCTGCCCACTAGGCTGATGGAACTCAGGGAAGGAGTTCTTCGCACAGCACTGTCCTGTTCACTCAGTTCTGGGTTTGGATAAGGAGTCGCTTGCTCTCTAGGCACGTGCATTCCTCGGTGCCAGTGGGGGGATGGGGGTGAGAGGCAGGGCTCCGCAATGGCCAGATAGCAGTTTTCTTTTTTCTTTTCTTTTTTTTTTTAAACGGGGGGTGCATCTTTTTTTTTAAATTTTATTTTTATTTATTTATCTTCAGAGAGGGAAGGGAGGGAGAGAGAGAGAGAGAGAGAGATACACCAATGTGTGGTTGCTGGGGGTTCTGGCCTGCAACCCAGGAATGTACCCTGGCTGGGAATCGAACCTGGGACACTTTGGTTCCCAGCCCACACTCAATCCACTGAGCTACGCCAGCCAGGGCTTCAGATAGCAGTTTTCAAATCTAGATATGATTCACAATAAATTGGGACCCTTGTTAAAATCTAGATTTATGGACCCTCTTCCCCTTTGACTCAATAGGCCAGAATAAGCCCTGGGAGTCTGTTTGTAATTAGTTAATTATACCCAGTGTAATTCTAACACAGCTCATCTGGCATTTTAAAAGCAAGGACTTGAGGAAGAACTGGAACATTCATTTGTCCTGGTAAAAAAAACATCTAAAGGTGCATCACTTTCAGTGTCCTCCTTTCCACAAATCTAAGCAGTAGTTTAGTGTTACTTTTGGACAGAGGGTTATTTTTCAAAATGCAAACTAATTATGGGAATAGTTCATCCCAGTTACAGAAGAAGGCTTTCTGCACGTATAGACTACCATACAGCACTAAGGAAGGCATTTTTGGGTTCACATTTTGCTTCCTTCCTCATCTTGGCCTTGACTGTGACTCCTCTCCTCTTCCAGCAGTGGCAACATAGATTCATCTGCATCCTCTGGTATGCGTGCCCTTGGGAGCGGAGCACAAGCTGGGCCCCGGGTCTCTCTGCTTCCCTTGCATCCTGCTGCTCAGATTGCTTCCTTACCCACACTTCTCTTGTAACAAGGGCTGCTGTGGCAGACACTAAACACCCACAGGCACAGTCACAGAGTAGAAAGGCTGTGTCAACACCCACAGGCCCAGTCACAGAGTAGAAAGGTTGTCAGAGTGTCCAGAATGTATTTAGCCTAACAAGGCTCCTTCCCAATTTTCCCATATAATTGAATGTAAAGAGATCTGGCACATTGCTGCCCATTTGGGAAGTGCCATTTGAAAGACTCACAGCAGCTTGAGGTGGGTAGGTGAGTGAACAGATGCAGCCCAAACCACAGAATGCAGGGCATCCCACCTCCCACAGGGTGTGGGGTCAGAAAGTCCTCTGGTGCATTTTTTTCCTCCTAGAGTTCAGCCAATAACAACAACTAAAAGTGCATCACTGGCATTTTCTGAAGCTCAGTGGCAGATGTGAGCAACCTTCTCTTCCAAGTTCGTGCCAGAATGAAGCTGTGGCATCGACTTCTAAGATGGAAGGCTGAAGAAACACCTTGCTCACCTCCTGGGATCCCTGAGGGGCTCAAGGGAGCATGGCTGATGATGAGGTCAAAGTATGGATATGACAAAGGCAGTAGGGACAGAACCACATTAAGAAGAGCCTGGTCTCATCTCTGTCCAGCATGCCTAATGGATTAAAATGAAATCAAGAGCATGACTGAACACAAGTGGAACCAATGGACAAAGTCACTTAGAATTAACTCCCCTGAACCCCTCATTCCATGTCCATTCGACCACTTGATGCTAGGTGCTAACTAGCCAGAAATACAAAACAATTAGTTGCTATACAGGTCTTTAGGGGAAAAAAAAAAACAAGATTAGCTTTGAGAACGTGTACCTGAAGTGCAATGTGGAAACCAGGTAGGGTAAGCTGAGTCCAGCTGGATTTCTATTGGAGGATAGAAAGTCAGACTGGCGATGGGGTGGTGGGAGGGGACAGAGGCTAGGGGTTTAGCTTGCTGTCTAAGTGGGCTCTACAACTCACAGATGGCTAATGGGAAAACATCTGACCTTAACAGTTAGAGTGGGTTCAAGGCAGATCTCTGGGTGGTGCAGAGCATTTGGGAATTCATTCATTTATGCAACGAATATTCTAGGATGCAGGTCTTTTAACTTCAGAGGCTGCACTCCTTTCCCTTCACCTGCCTCTAAAGATTTACTCTGCACGGTGCTCACTGAACTTGGAGCTGAGGATAAAATGAGAGGAAACTACAGATGGCCTCTGCCTTCCTGTAGCTTACACTCTGGTGCGGGAAATGGGCATGTATACAATCATCACCAGATACACGGAGGAGGGTCAGAATTTAGAGTCACAATTCAGGTGGCAGAAATGGAATGTTCCGCTATTCCATTTCTGAATTCAATTTGTTCCCCAAATCCCATGTCTGCTAAGGCGTCTTTCATCAACTTTTGGTAATTTCACAGTCAATTTAGAAATAAAATTTGATTGATTTGCAGTGTAAACTCCATGAAAGGATCTCCTCCATTGCCCAAAGTTGCTCCCTCCATCCTTCCTCACTCGGTCTGTATCTGGAGCACAGAAGGTGACACAACAGCACAGTTCTGGGCAGGGGACCCCTCTTTCTGGCTTCTACTTGTTCTTCTTCTGAAAGCCTGGCCCTCCTGGTCATGGGTCACTGGCCTTAACCACAGCCTGCTCACCTTTACGTGCAGCCCGCTCTGGGAGAGGACCTAAAGACATGGTGCAAATGAGCCATTTCCTCCACACCGGTTTGAGACATGACCTGCTATGCAGGAGTATCGAAGGAGAGGTGAAGGAGGCTAGGTCAAAGGGAGAGGGCCTGGAACAGTGTCTTCCAGGGGCCGAGGTTGTAGAGAAAAGCTGAGAGTCTCATCAGATTGATAGTCTTTTAAAAAGAGATGGTATCTTCCTGCATAATATTTCAAAAACAGTCTCTTACACTCGATCTGGCTTGAAGACAACAGGTGGCTGAAGCTTGGGTCACTCGCAGTGATTAGAAGCAGTCATATGGGCTCTTAAACACTCTGCACCAGATCTCTGGTGGTCCCCTGTAGAGAGCAGCTGCGCGGGAAGGGTGGTCTCTCTGGGTAAACACTTAGGTAATTGTTACTTTTATTTAGTAACTTTGTCTAGTCACTAAAAATGGAATTGCTTTTACTTAAAAAAAAAGGTAGCAACAAAGTACAAGTATTTCCATTGTGGTTTCTTCATTCATATTAATTAGCGACCACACTCAGTGACTGAAAAAGTAGATTGCAGTTGCGTGAATTTACCTAAGTGTTCTAGGCCAGGGCAGAATGCTTTCACGTGTTACTGCAGTACACCAGCTAGGACTCTGTGGAAAGAAGAGGCCCTCCAGGGGAAGCTCATTTTTCAAACCCATCCATTCAAACGTTTAAATCTAGAGGCATCTATATACTGGTATAGATGGATGGACAAGATAGAATGCTAGGCCTTATTGAGAAAGGAGTAGTTTCAGGCTTCAAAAAACTTAAGAACCTTTTGGTGACATAAGATTATAAATAAGATAATATTTTCAGAATTAAAAATAATACCAGACAGTATAAAAGGTCCTTTATGCTGTCTGCATTATAAATAATCTAGGGGGAGGGGAAATGGCAGACTGATAGAGGCCAGGCCGGAACAGGTCCTAAGCGGCGCCATGAAGAGGCAAGAAAATGTGAACACACAGCAAAGGGAAAATGAGTCCATGGAGCAGTGGTCAACAGCCTGGGTGGAGTGCGGGCTCTTTCTAAAAGAAGCATGAGGCAGTACAACAAGGGGTCAAAAGCACAGTTCTGCATCCCCTGTTCTATTCCTAGGAACTGTGTATGTTTGCCCAAGGGGCTTCTCACTGAGCCTCAGACTTATTTTGTCTTTGAAAATGGAACAAATAGGGTGTAAATGCTCTTTCCCTTTTCTCTTGTACTGGGTGGGAAAAAAGTGGGTTTGCAGATGTGAGTATGTGAAACACAGTTTATTCTTACATTATTATTATTGTGTTGTTTTCCATACGAGCAACCGTAAACCTACTTTTGCCTACTCTGTAATGCAGTGCAACACACAACATATCTGCAAATAGATTTCATTTGATCCTCACCACACCCTTGTGAGGTGGATAAAGCAAGGACAAATGTCCTCAGTTTATTGGTCCTATGAAATTTCTACCCTACCACCGTTCTTAGGGGAACAGGGAGAAATGCAGCAGCACTCTAGTGTCAGCTCAGAGCCGTGAGGATTAGTTAAGGTGTAAGGGTACCACTGAATATTCTAAAAAAATTTCAAGAACAGTTATATTTTAGGAAGGTTAATCTGGTAGTGATGGGCAGATTAGATTGAGAAGGACGTATTCAAGTGTGCCTCAAAAGCAAATATTTTGGGTGTTCCTGTTTGTAGGAGTATCAGGTTAAGATGCCCAGTGATGGGTTGATGACACAACGGTGTCATCACACAATGGTGACACCATTTCCTCATCACCAACAAGATGGGGGCAGTGGTCCCTCTGCTGCTCCTGCCTACTTCTTTGCAAAGTGATGATAATGATAACAGTAATGCCACTGAGTCTGAGCACCAGCAGCGTATCAGAAGTCTGCAAATAGGGTGAAAATGGCAGTGAGGACTATGGTGAGCAGAGAGGTTTGATAACTTGTCTAGGGGCACATAGCTCATGCTAGGAGACAGATTTAAATCCAGCTCTCATTCCAAAGTGCAAGCCTTTTCCACTCTGCCATTCCAGGGTGTGAGAGGTTGACTTTTACAGAGGAAAATAAAATATTTTATTCATCTAAACCCTGCCTAAGAGTCAAACTCTCAATGTTGTTTTCAGTAACTACTTCCAAAAAAAGACGTAACCACCTATAAATGCATGGTCATCCTGGGGTCATCCTCTAGGGGTCAAGCCATCATCTTATTGAGTCCTACCTTGCCATTGGGGGTACAGCCTGGCTCCTTCAGAGATTCACTAATTGCCCCCTACCACTCTCCTTTTGCATGTCCAATCGTCACACAGACTTTGGACTATGTTTTAGACTCAATCTCATTCAGACATGAATTTGCTAGAAGCCTTCGGTTCCCCAGGCCTTCCTCACAGTGAAGGCCTGTGCAGGCCTATGGCCCTCTTGGCTTCATTCCTGCTCTCCTCCTGTTTCTACAGTTTTCCCCTCAGTGACATGAAAATTCTAGTTTTTTTCCATAGATCATGTAATTTCTGGCTGGTGTGAAGCCTTTCCCTTCCCTATTCCCTTGTCCTGTTCACTTGCCCAGTTCCTCCTAATTCATGGGTCCAGCGTTTGAACAGGTAGGATTTGCCCATTGCTCCAGGACAGGTGCTCCATCCTCCAAGGGCCTCTGTGATTTTACAGTACTGTATTAAATCATCTGAGTACATTTCTGTCTTTCTGTTAAGCTGCGAATGCCTCGAGAAAAGGCCCTTGGGGAAAAGTTGTCTGTCTGATCACCCTTGAAAAATTTCTGGCCTAGAGTAGGAGTTTAAGTGAATAAATGAGTGAGTGAATGAATGAAATGCTCTTGAACAGCATTCTGGAAATGGCCTAGCATGCCAATATCTATAAAACTATTCACAATTTGGAGACTTGTGGGATATTATGGCAATTGTCAGCTCATATAAGAACAAAGAACCAGAAAGGATGGTGCACCACTGAGACATCCCCGTGCTGAAAGCCTGTGAAGCTGGCTGGATGGAAAGAGAGACACTAATTTTGTGTGGGCATTTGAAGTCAGTTGGCTCTGACATATAAGCTACTTGCCTCAGCGCTTATGAAAAAACAGTTTGCTGAGAAGTCAAAGAAGGAGCCCATGAAGAGCTCCTGATGCAGAAGAGAATGAGCTTGGAGATGCCAGCTTCTGAAATAACATGTGTGGGAAGAGACACAAATGTTCTAGACTGCATTACTTGACACATTCTCTCATGTGACTATCACACATTTATTGCAATTCTTGCTCGCACAATAAGACAGCAACTTATGCATCTAGAATTTAGCCACCTACCACTTTCACCTGGCTGGGATGCAGTGCTAACTCAGAAGTGACCAAAACGGGTATATAGCAAAATCCATGCTTGAAAGCTTATGCCCTTTACTCATAGGAAATGCCTTCAGACACTTACTCAGAGGCAATTTATCTTTATTTTAGATGCAATTCTAGAAAGGGATAGGATGTATTAGAGTGGTTAAGGGTGAGGGCTTCAGACCCAGACCACATTCATTCTAATCTGGCTCTGACATTTATTAGCTGAGTTACTATGAATGAGCTGTTTATACTCTCTGTGCCTCAGTTTCCTGAACTTTGCAGTGGAAATAACAACTGACCACAACTGACGGGGTTGTTATGAGAATGAAAGCACTCAGCAAGCATTAGCTATAACTAAAGTGCAGCTAGCAGGTTTGCAAGCTCGAAGTGGAGCAGAAGCAGCAAGAAGGTGTTGCCAAGGCAGATGTGTGGAGGCCAAGGTAGCTGAGGTTGTGGCAGCTATGCAGATGTCAGGCCACAAACACAAAACATGGTTAATGGTTCAGGCTAAAGGTTAATGGCTACTGGTCAAATAACTAGAAAAAAGGAAAAATGCCCTGTCTTTGAGATCTTTCAGTCTCCCCAGGGAGCTGGACATTTAACAGCTGAACATCCAGTATCAGATATGATAGGTGGCTGGAAGGAAAATAAAGCAGGGCATGGGAAGAACTGGCGAGGATGTCAGAGAAACCCTCTCTAAGGAGGAGCCTAGGCTGAGACCTAGGTGATGGGAGACGGTGATACCCGTGAAAATCTGGGCAAGAGCATTTCAGGCCAAGGAACCAGTAGGAGCCAGAAGGGAGGCTTGGTGTGCTTGGTGGGTGTCAGACATTAGAATGGACTTTCTGTGAGGCAGGGCTCACTGTCTCTTGTTCACTGATATATACCCAGGTTCCTAGGAGAATCTTGGGCAGGCAGCATTTTCCCAATTAATGTTCTTGAATGAATGAATTAATGCAAGGCAGTCAGTGTAGCTGGAGCATTACAAGCAAGAAATGTGGTGGAGGAGATTAGTAAGACAGCAGGGTCCAGACTGTGTGAGGCCTTGTGGGCCACGGTGGGCACTTTGATGTTACTCTAAGAATGATGGGAGGCTGATGGGATCTCAGAGCAAATGAATGCCATGATCTGACTCATGTTTTGTATACATCACACCGGCTGCTGGGTGAGAATACACTGTAAGGGATGAATGAAAATGGAGAAACCGGGCAGCAGGATAATTGAAGCTGGAGGTGATGGGGTTTGAAGTGGGTGGTGAAGGTAAAGGTGAAGGTGGCGATACCCATGTTCTGGGTACCCACTATGTTTATCACTGCATTACTTGGGAGAGTGTGACACTGGAGTAGAACTAGGACAGGCAAAATATGATAGAATACCATGGGAAACTATTTAGCAATGAACTAGATATATGAGTAGGAGATAGGGGTAGGCATGGGAACATGGCATGGAATGCTCGTTTCAGGAAGAGAAATACCTATGGCACAATTCCATTTATGTAAATTTCAAAAAGCCATTAAACCTCATGGATCTCTCAGGAATATACACATAGATACATGTATACACAAGAACAAATGTCAAGGTCTTTTGAGTTGATGTTTATTGGAGAAAGAAGAATGGAAAGAAGAATTGAGAAAAATAGAATAAAAATAGAACAAAACGGAAGACTGTGCCAGAATTGGTGGTGATACCGTGACATGAATCACAAAGCATGCCTACTGCTTGGCTCAGTTTATGCTTAAATCAAGATAGTCAACAGTCTTGGTTCCTGAGGATCAAATACAAAGAAATAACACCTGGAACCTCCAAAGACCAATTTCTCCATACGGCCCTACAATTAAAAAAATCTCTTTATCTTTGTGTTATACATGATTCCTGCTCTCCACGAGGCTCTATAACCATCACTGCCTCCTCACATTCACTCCCCTGTTTAGTTGCCTCTCATGTGAAATGTGGCTGACAGTGAACCACTGGGCTATCACAGAAATTCCTTTGCAGTGTGTGCCTTCCTAGACCAAGGTACCCGGGGTACCTTGCTCTCTGGAATCACTTGCCCTAGGCGAAGCCGCTGCTATGAGGTGAAGACACTCAAGCAGCTCTGCAGACAGGTCTGCCGGCAGGAACTCAGGCCTCGCCTCAGGACCAGCCATGTTAGTGAGCCATCTGGAAATCAAATTCCCCAGCCCTCATGAAGTTCATAGGTGACTTATGTTCCTGACAACATCTTGAGTGCAATCCCAGGAGAGACTCAGGACCAGAGCATGCAAATAAGCCACTCCCAGAATTCCTGGACCACAGAAAATGTGTGAATAATAAACAGTTGTTGTTTTAAGATTTGGGGGTAATTTGTCATGCAACGCGATAACTAAATAACCCCATTTAAGTCAGCAGTTTTCACTCTTTCCCTCAGAACTGCCTTACTAAGAGCTGCCAACGAGTCAAAGCATTGTCTGGCTCTGCATTCATTCTTTGCTTCTCACCATCTCCTCCTTCTCACCCAGTGGTAAAAGCAATAATTTAAGTCAAAATTAGTAACTGCCTGGTCAGGTGAAGTCAGAGTCTGAAAAACTGGTCTTTTTAAATCAAGTGTTGGCACTGCAGTCACCTGAACAGCGTCTTTAAACAGACAAATTAGTTCTAAGATTACACCGTGGTTTTCATTACAGCTCCCTTTGTTTACCATCCAGACTTCTAATAAAAACATCACCTTGCTTTGAAGTCTCCTTTGTTTGTTCTCTTTACAGAGTTTTTAAAGGCAGATATATAGTACACACAATAAACAGACGAGCTTGACTGAGTGAAATAATTGTGCATTTCCTGACTTTTCATGAGGACTTGAAGATTTCCCGCAGAGGGAGAGAGAGACGAGAGGGAAAAGAAAATGGTGCATAAAAGATCCTGTTAGTCTTCTAAGGAACCTGGCAGGAGTGAATCAACACCTTAGCCCTTCACTGTGGAGAAAGCCACAGGCTATGGGGCGGGAATAGCATTCTCTTCCCTCATTGGAAATGATGTGTTTGCTATAATACTGTAAATGTACAGTAAAGACAAAACTGTAATGATTAAATTCTAGAATATCAGAAAACCAGGATGTGAATGGAATGTGTAACCTAGGCCAAAAACATGTACCTTTGACGGAATTAAAACTTGGCCAGTGATCTGTGCTCAGCCGATGACTGGGGCCCCTCAGACAGGAAACACTGTTCAGGACACCAGGCTCAAATGGAAATAGAACCCATGGAGACAAGGGAGGAACATATCCTGGCTTCTGGAGTGAGCTCAGCCTCTGGGGAGGTCACTCCTCTCAGGGGGTCAGTTTAGGGGCCTAAACTCTGATGCTGACAAGAGCCTTGGGACAGAAGCCAAAGCTGAACAAAGGTGGAAGGAGTCTTAACAGTGGGTGGTGGAGGGAACAGACCAGAGGGGATTAGTTTGAGATAGAGGTTGACTCTCTGAGTCTAGAGACAGAGAATTTCAGAAAGGGCAAAGGGAAATACTGTAAGATCACAAGACTGTAAGACTCTTGGGAGAAAAGGGGAGAGGGAGGGAGACTTTCTCTATCCGAAAGGATATCCTCAGAGGTCATCTCTTCCGATTAACAAGAGCAGAAACTAGTGTTACTTGAGGGTCTTCACTGTGTGGCAGGCACTCTGCCCAGCAATTTGCACACATTCCCACTGGGTTCTCAACTTTCAGTGTTGTTGCTATTCCAGTTTATGAAGGAGGAAACTGAGGCCGAAAGAGAGGCTAAGTCACTTTCCAAAGCCTCAGAACTAAAGGGGCTGGTGTCTGATCGTGAAGCCTGAGCTCTCCATCTCTTCTACATCATGTGACCTCCTCCCTGGGAGGGAAAAGCTACGGAATATATTAAGTATTGCAGGCCCTGGAGACAGAACAGATTATTGAGGAAAATCATATTCAGACTCAGATGGATGAGTAAATCTATTAGATCCAAATGTATAATGACCAAATTTGCCTAAGGAAAAGCCTGCAGTATCTTAGTTTCTCATTCATCCCAAACAGGATGGAGGGAACAGAACAGGACTGGGTGACAGTGCCCTCCATGCTGAGCCAAGCCAGTCTGTAGCTAGAATTAAGACCAGAAACCTTTATCTACTCTGGGCTTGTTATCCCCCATTGAGGGCAGAAATTAATTTTGAACAGTACCTCACACATAGTAGATTACTAATGTTTCTTGAATTAACATAATTTATTTTCAAAATTCTAATGAAAAATTCTTGGTGTTGGTCAAACTACGAAGAAAAGGAATTTTTCTACACATGATATTCCCTCTCAGGATTGGGTCTGGGGGTAGTGGTTTGGGTAGAATTTGCGAGACGGGGCACCTGATGGGGCAGATTCAGCCTCCGTGAGAATCAGGACCAGTAACATTTTCAGGCTTTTTCTACCTAAGCTATCTCTTGATGCTGCTATTAAAAATAAATAAAAAGTGGTTTCATTTTCAGCTTACATTGTCATTCACTTTCTGAGAAAATTGGTTACCATTTTCTTTCTTGCTCTTCATTCAGTTTCCCATTTCACATCTGTTTTCTGGTTGTTTAGTTCTCTGGGATCAATCTCTGTCTTAATTTCACTGAGTCCCATTGTCTTCTATTTCTGAATCTGCTCTCCTCTGTCATTTCCCAAAGATTGAAAAAGTTAGATGGATACATATTTTAGAAGAATGGAAAAAAGAAAAAGAAAAACAAACTTTACTTGGGGGTTTGGAAGTCTGGCTTCATAGATTGCTGGGCTTTGCTTAGTTATGAAACATTGTTTTAATTTCAGCATCAGGAAGAGTTTATTTGTGTCAAAGTTTTGAAGTGATAAACAAAGATGGAGGATTAGCTACTGTAATAGAGATTTCTTTCTTTTCTGGCCTGAGGAAGAGAACAGGGCTGCCAGGAAATGGACTGGGGCTCATGTAGGATTACTCCCTTTGTGAATCTGCAAGTCAGTGGAACTGGTCAGCCATTGGAAAGGGGAGATAACTGAGAAACTGCAGACCATGCCTGCTTCATGACTGGTGGCTTCAGACGTGGGGTCTGGGCCACTGTGAGGCCTTGGTGGGCTGTCCTTCAGCCTGAGCGAACGGGGCCACGGGTGGTCCTGGAAGCCGAGGCATTTCTCCTCTGCATTTCCCCCTCTGGCCTCACACTCTCCAACCAACCCCCAGATCATCTCTCACACTGACTCAGCCACCCCGGCCAACTTTCTGCCAAGGCCTCATCAGACTGACAGAGCCTTCCGAGGGAGCATGCTCATCCCTGCTTCAAGAATTACGGCCTGTAATGGACACTGTTGCTGAAGAAAGTGTATTTTCCCTCAGCATATGTGCAGGCAGCAAGAATTTGAGAACCACCTTTTGGTTTAGAGGTTTCCTGCTGTGCTTCTAAATTGGGCCTTTGGGGAGGACCCAGGGATATATTCATCAAGGAAGTACCCACAAAACCTTTTGCCCAGGTCAGTGGGATTGGAACCTGCCCATTGTATTCTTGGAGGAAAAAAAAAAACAGTGGATGTGGTTCTTCTCTTAACAACTGAGTTTGCTTTGTAAATAACAGCTGCCTGGACTTTTAACAGGTTAATTTTGTTTACTTTCCCCAAACCCTTAGAATTCCTTATATCTAGGGTCAGAATCTCAGAGGCAGTGAAGTCTTTGAAAGCCAGGCTGTGGAGCTAGAGAATCTGGGCCTTAATCCCATTGTTCTCAACTAACCTCTGCTTCCTCCAGTTTCCTGTGTCTAAAATGGGAATGACAATCATACACCATCAGTTTGAGGTGAAGATTAAATGAGTTAGTGCATGTAAAATCCTTAGAACAGTGCCCAGTATGTGGGTTCATTAACATTACTTGTTAGAATATCTCCAATTGTATTTAATAGTATACTTTAGGAAGAAAATAGAACTTGCCAGCCAAAGTATGAGCCAGCCTGTAAGACAGAAGTAATCTTGAAGCAACAAGCATATACCATTCTTTGATCTTTTCATATTTTATGCTTTGGAAATACATATTAATAATACTTTAAAAGTAGTTTTGTTTGGAGCAGGAAGCAGGGCTTAGAAGTATCACTGAGCACTATAGTTGGTTCTAACATTTGTGCGGAGATTTTAAAAAAGGTTAAAGTGAATGTCAAGGTAAATTTTGAAAAAGAATAAAAACTCCATCAAGAATTCTTAAACATACTTGCTTAGTATCTTTTATATAAAGCAAAGATAATAACATCTTCTTATGGGATTCAAGAGCTAATACATTCTGTAAGCAATGGTTTCAAGTAATGAAGTTCCTTTTAAATATAAAATATAATTCTAGGAGTAGATGCCTGAGATAATTTTAGGCTACATATTTAGAATCTCTGTTGATGAAAATTATTAGAAAAGCCAAGATTGGGGATGATGCTATTGGCAACCTCATCTTCTAGGAAATCAAGCCTCAAAATCTGAACCTTCACAATAGCTAATAATGACCTTGATTTTGGGAGAAAGTTTCAGCAGGTATACTTAATGTCACCCTCTGCCTCAGTAGGGATTTAAGAGCTTAGGTTTAGTCCAGGGGTGTCAAACTCATTTTCACTGGGGACAACATCAGCCTCACAGCTGCTTTCAAAAGGCCAAATGTAATTTTAGGGCTGTATAAATGTAACTATTCCTCAACTAGGTGCAAGGAGCTCGGCGCTACCACCATGTAGAAACAAGGTGCCGGGCTGGATTCGGCCCTAGGGCCTTGTGTTTGCCACCTGTGCTTAGTCCCTTGTTTTTTTCCTTGAATCTGTTGGTTGCACAAATAACTTTAAAAATAGTGAGAAATAATGAGAGTCTCCCATGAAAGCCTACTCATTCCCCATTGCTATCTCTGATGGAAGGGCAACTGTGTGGGTTTATTTTTAAAACAATTTTTCAATTACAGTTTACATTCAACATTATGCTGTATTAGTTTCAGATGTGCAGCAAGATGGCTAGAAAATCATGTTCTTTACAGAGTGGTTTCCCAGATGCTTCAAGCACACACCTGGCCTGGTACCTAGTTATCTTGATATTATTGACTATAATTCCCTATGCTGTGATCTATTGGGTTGGACAGAAAGCCTGTTTAGTTTTTCTATAAAATAAAAAACATTTTTCATTTTCACCAATAACTTTATTGTTTTAGATATTTTGAGTATGTCAGCTATATCCCGCTATTGGCTTCTAGTGGGTGAAGGCCAGGGGTGCTTCTAAACATCTTCCAATGCATAAGGCAGCCCCACAGCAAAGGATTATTTGGCCAAAATGTCAATAGTATCAAGGAACTTCACAAGCCACATTTGACATATTTGATCAGTCACAGCACCTTCTCCATACACTGCACAAATCATTTTTTTTTGCATTTCAGTTGCATTATCTTTTTTGAAATAATAAAGCATAATATGCCAGACATGTTGCATATTTTCTTCCATCTTCAATATTAAAATGGCTGCACAAAAATTCACCAATTTTGGTAAGTTGTTTTTAAATGCTCACTGATATGGCAGCTGTCACAATATAATCTAACAAAATTGTTTTGAATGAAGTTAAAGGAAACTAAGTGCTAGTAGAGCCATCATATGGAAAAAACATAATGGACTTTTTGGCCAACCCAATACAGCTCTGTGGCTATTCTGCAACTACCAATTTGTACTGCTTAACCCTTTCACCTTTTCCACCCACCCCTGCATCCCCTCCTCTGTCAGTTTGTCCCATGTATCCTTGCCTCTGGTTCTATTTTGTTCATCGGTTTATTTTGTTCATTAGATTCTACATCTAGGTGACATTATATGGTATTTGTCTTTTTCTGACTGGTTTATTTCACTTAGCATAATAATCTACAGGTCTATTTATGCTGTCACAAAAGGTAAGAGTTCCTTCTTTTTTATGGCCAGGTAGTATTCTGTTGTTTAAATGTACCACAGCTTTTTAATCCACTTATGTACTGATGCGTACTTGGGTTGCTTCTAAATCTTGGCTATTGTAAATAGCGCTGCAATGGACATAGGGGTGCATATAGTTTTCAAACTAGTGTTTCAGCTTTCTTTGGATATCTTCCCAGAAGTGGAATTGCTGGGTCATAAGGCAAATTCATTTTTAATTTTTTGAGGAACTTTCACAGCACTTGCACCAACCTGCATTGCCACCAACAGTGTACTGGTGTTTCCTTTTACCGTGTGGATTTACTCTGACCCATGGACGGCCCAGTCTGACAATGTGGTGGGTAAATATGAAGCAGGAAGGCTGTAGCTTGGTTATTTGCTCCTCACACTTAATAATAATAATTAAACCAGATGAATCCAGGGCCTAATGTGTCAATGGCATGGTTTCCACAAGCAACATGGAAGAAATCGACATCTTACATATGAAGCCAAACATTAAGAAATGAAGTCATCTTAATTTCTCCAAGCCAAAGTCAAAATAGATCTGATTAATTACATACATACTTTGTTACCTTGTCAAATTATTTACAGTATTATATCAGTAGAGAGGTTCTTTGGGGGAACTTACCAAATCTAAAGCAAGTGCACAGACAAATCAAAAGAAATCTTAACAGCAGAGTATTCCCTATTTAAGAAAGCTATCAAGTGTTAAAATAATTTAGTTTCTAACTGTTGAAACCTTTTTGGAAAAGTTCTATCATTTTCTTTATGGACTAAGTTATTCATAATTAAAGGTTCTGACTTGTTGCTAATAAAGGATGCCAGAAAGATCTGAGTCACCACTAAAATTACCACTGAATTTTGATATAAAGAAAAATAAATCACATTCATCTCATTTCATTTAAACTCTGACAGGATGCTTTTAGACCTTAATGATTTAATCTGAAGATGTATTTATAAGATTTTTCACTAACTTTTTGATATTGTTAAGGGGCAGCCTCAAAGGATGAATGGAACAAAGCTCCCTTTTTACTCTTTCAATGGATCTCCAACATTCCAGAAGGCAGGCGGGGGTGGGAGAGTGGGAGATGCCTGTAGAGCAGGCCTCCATGCTCCACTCTCCTGATCCTCGTGCCCTCCATTTGTTTCCATCACAATTGCTGCACTCTAATCTACACACATTAGATTTAAATAAGCAAGTGTTTTCCCCCCACTGTTAGGATTTCACAGATTTCTTCCTTTTTTCCCCTGCATATGACTGGGCATTGCCTACGTATGGTCTGACTTCTCAGGCACAGCAGATTAGTGGATCTAGTTAGTCTAGTGCCTTTTACAGAGAAATAGTCAAGCATGGATGTTTACACTGGTGAAAGTCAGAAGGCAAAAATAACACCAGTAAGGCACAGTTAAAAATGACTCTGAGGAAAGCTATTATTTAGAAGAAAAAGTTAAGAATAAGAAGCAGCAATAGTCCTAGAGCCCTGAGTCCTTACACATGGCACCATTCAGCATTGCTTTCTGCCTCTGAGCTGCCTGCCATCAGGTTCATACCTTCCCTTTCCCCTGCTCTGCCCTGGCTCACCAGGCTGGTGGCAAACTCCATTTCCAAGCCTCCCTTACAATTGGCTTGGGTTAGGTTGACTCTGGGAATCTTGGTGGGAAAGTGAAGGGTGAGAGCAAGGGAGAAGCCAGGGTGTTTCTTCCTTGCTCTGTTTCAAGTGGCCTCAGTGGTTGTAGGAACCCAGATGTGGCTTTGGGCTCCAGTGACACACCTGTTCCCCCTGTCTCCATCCCCAGCTCTAGGGAGGTGTAGGAAGCTTTCTGTTTTCAGCTCTTGCCAACCTCTTTGTAACCAATTTCTTGTAGTATTAAATCACCTCTATTGAGTCAGTCATGCGGCACGGGTTCTGTTTTCCTCATAAGACCATGGCTGTTATATCTCTATTTTCTTGTGTTAGATAATTTCACTGGTTGGGACATTTTTTCCTGTATCTATCAAATGCTTTTTCTCTATATAGGACAACATATATCAAGAAGTGATGTAGGATTAAATTGGGTATATGTGGTTAACCCAATGTAATTGTTTGTATTTGATATCATAGATAAAACATTTGGCATAAATAATAATTTTTGTTCTCAAAAAGAAATCTGTTATTTTCTCTTTCAGAAGGTTGTTTATAAGATGGGTGAGCTTTTAGTAATAATTAGACTAAGTAGCATAAATTACACTGGAAAATATGTATCTTATTGAAGACCACCTGTCAACACATTTTGTTCTCCACATGACAATTTGTTTCTTTATGGAAAATAAATTTGTTTATTTAAATCCTAAAACAGAGATGGTATATGCTAGGAAAAACATTACAATAGATCCAGCTTTATAATAATATCTGAGACATGAAGGCAGAGTGGGAAATGAATTCCACATTAGTCAAAGATTTACTATCTTCATGTTCAGGAAAAAGACGATCAGGACTCTCTGCTTGTTGAATTTATCCTCAGTGCACATTTTTTTGAACATTCCTAAAACACCTTGCTGGATTACTTAATAAAACTTACAGGACAGAAACTCCAAAGAACTACAGTATTTCATCATTTATGGAAAGTCATATCATCATCTTTTTGAGTCCCAAAGTAAGGGATAGTTTCACCCACATGTACTTCCTCCTTGAATGATGTTCTCTCTCTTGCTTGGTCAACTTCATTCATCCTTCATATCTGGGGTTAACTGACGCCTCTTCATGGAGTCAAATCCCCTCTGTTACAGTCAAGTCACAAAAACCATGCCTGCCCTCAGGAGCACACATCACACTTGAGCCTATACTAATTTGCTTAATTATTAGAAACATCTCGGTTTCCTATTACACAGGGAGTTTTAGGAGGACAGGTACTATTTCTATTGTTGCTTATGTTCATATCCTAGTGAATAGCACATAACAAATATTATACTTAGTACAAGCCAATTGATTGAGTGAATGAATGATTCGTAGGCACTAAACTTTTGAAGCTTAGGAAGTGGAGACAGAGCTGGAACTGGCCCTAACTTCCACTTTGAGCTCCAGGTAACCCTTCTGAACTGTGCCTTCATTTGCCCTAGCCCAAGGCAAATTCACACGGTAAAGATTGTCTTATCCTTACTCACCCTCAACAGAGATTATTTGTTCACTAGATTTTCTAACTGTAGTGTTGTAATAAAACTGAAAGGGAGTTCTGATTGGTCAACAATTTAAAAGAAAAGCAGAGATAATCCACACGAACGAATTATGTGAGATGACAGATATCCACGCTCAAGGAATGGAAAGATGGGAGAGGAATCTAAACATGAGGAAAAAAAGGGAGAAAGTGTTCCTTAAACAGCAGCATACAAAGGCGAATAGTGATTCTAATAAGAATTTATCTCATCTGCTGTTGATACTAAAAAAAATCAAGTGGTTTGGGTTAGCAGAACCTAGACAGCAACTGAAAAATAGCTCGTTTAATTCCTACACATACGCCCCACACTATAAAACAAATGAGGTTTCTCTAGGGCTCACTCAAGCTTTAGCATTCTAGTCGGAAAAAAATGAGTGAGTTAAAATGTGATTGGTGCTGGTTTCGTGGTGGTTCTGCATTCTCGTCACTCATATTTAAAAGCATCAAATTGCACACATATACGAATACATACATAAAGATACTTTTGGGGAAGAAAATCACTATAATACAGTGGAAATGGGCATCTAATACACTTAAGTTGGCATTTTATAAATCTTAAGTGGTTGATTTTTAAATTTTAATGTAAAATGTGTCTTTTGATGAATATATTAATGTTTGAAGAATAGTCAAACTATCTTGAAATTTGTGTACTCGTTCTTCATTTTTATTTTTCTTTATTAATTTATTGTTTGGTTCAACTTTCTGAAACAAATTTAATTTCAAATGTATCCACAAAAGCCTCTTTTGTAATTCCAGAAACCACTTTGGTTTACAAAGAAGAAAAGCTGACCTATTACCCAAGTGCCGATTTTCTTGAAGGTTTAGGTTATCAGAATTATTGAGAGAGTTCACGGGGAAAGCAGGATGGTAGAAAAACACAGGGAACTCGCTGTAGTGAAGGGTGGTGGTTATAAACGGAATATTGTATTTTGCTAGAGATTAGTTGGTTTTAAGATGGATGCCATGTGTGGAATTTTAACTGAAATCAATGAACACTGACTCAGATTATACCTTTTTTGGGGAAGAAAAAACCATTTCCTTGTCTCAGAGATGACTTTACTGCTTTTATTTTTGGTGCCAGATGGGAAAATATCAAAGGCCTTTTTTTTTTTTAACTCTTTGGCTCTTTAACACAATGTGTCAGGTAATGGTGCTCTGCTCTGGAATTGGGACCAAGCCTGCCCTCTGGAGCAGGTTTTACCACTGATGGCAAAGGCCATCCTGAGTTCGATCCACACCGCAGACCAGTCCCTCTGGTGACATGCTTAACCAGGTGCCTGAATGGAGATCACAGAGCGGCTGTGACGACTGCCAGGGGTTGATTTCCCACCTGACGTGGCGGCTGACTTGGGCCTCAAACCTGCAGTCTCGACCCCACTAACCTTGTGTCTCTACAAACTGAGCTGAGAGGTGGCACAAAAGAGCATCCTGAGGACAGAAACAAAGCCCTCACAAATGTTCTCAGAGAAGAGGATGCATTGATATTGATGATCTCACTGAATATAGACTCATTTGTCAAACTTCAGTGAGACTGTCTTATATTAAGAAAGATGGCTATCAGGGACACTTTTAAGTGTATGAAAGATTTTAGAGGAAGATGAGCAATTTGTCTGTGTTGCCACAGAAACATCAGTGATGGAATAAAATTACAGGCAGGAGAGAGTTCACAATAAATGAATAAGCACTTGGAACACTTGGAATCTTTTTAAACCATTCAGGACAGATTGCTCCACGTCACTCTCTTGATGACCAGGAACATGTGCCTACTTAACTGAAATGATTCATCTGCTAATTCGTCTATGGAGCTCCTGCCAAGGTGAGGCTCTGTGTTCGGTCACTAGAAGACAGACGGTCATCTTGAATCTGTTAGTTGTGAACTAAATACACAGCATAGCAAATAAGCTAAGTCTTTAAAAAATTGATTGTACTAAGATATTTTGTTATTTCAGGTTTGCAAGTAAACAATCTTTAAACTTCCATAGTTCCTGCAGTGGCGTGTCCCATTCTGTTCTACTCTGTTTTTCAAACGAAAATATTTTAACCACTGAAATATTGTTAAATGATGATAGTAAGGTACCTGATATTTCAGTCAGTATGAAACACGCACTAAGCTTTTGTGTCATTGTGATATTGTGATGTATAATAAGAAATATATATTTGGTCTTTGTTTCTGATTCAGAGCTCCAAAAGCCCTTGGAATTTCTGAAGTTTTAAGGGCAATAAAGTCTTTTGTTATGTAAACAGAGTGACTTTGGGACTTTACCTAAGGATAAGGGGTTGAAGCCAGGAAAACCAACCTTGAGATTAGAGGATTGGAACTTCAGTCCCATCCCCCCTCCACCTCTCAGAAGTGGGAAGGGCTGAAGACTGAGTTCATTCGCTAATGGTCAAAGATCTAACCAATCATGCCTTTGTAATGAAACCTCTATTTACAACCCAAATGAACAGAGTTTGGAGAGCTTCCAGGCTGGTGAACACATGGAGATTTGTGGAGAGTGTGTACTCAGCCAGGGCATAGAAGCTTAGTGCCCTTTCTCCAACCTTCATCTAAGTATCACTTCATCTGACTATTGATTAGTATCTTTTGTGATAAAGCAGTAATCTAGTGAATAAACTGGCTTCCTGAGTCTGTGGGCCACTCAAGCAAATTAATGGAACCCAAGGAGGGGGTTGTGGGTCCCTCCAATTTAGCCCATGGGTCAGAAGTACTGGAAGAACCTGGACTTACAACTGGCATCTAACATGGGGGAGACAGAAAGCAGCGTTGTAGGACTGAGGCGTGAAGCTCTGGGATCTGACGTATCTCCAGGTAGACGGTATGAAAATTGAGTTAAACTGTAGGACACGCAGCTGGTGAAGGGCTGCCAGGTGTTGTGGGGAAACTGTCACCCTACATTGAAATTGGGTGCAGGACCTTTTTAGTCATCTCTTTGGGATTCTCACAAACTGGGGTCTGGCAGGACAGATGAAAACGGCTGAGGGACTCCATGCTTGAACAAAATCATTTTCATCCAGCTTTTTGCTCGGAACTTTTTATTTCCACCACTGTCAGATTGCACTGAAAAAGGAAAACTATTTTTAACATTATTATTACTATGAGAAGACACTTCATCTCTTGCCCTTAATGTTAAATATTGATATTTATTGTTTTTCTCAATATATGAAAACTAAAGGCGATTGTTTACCATTTGCAAATTCATAAGTATTTTATTTTAAGGAAGGGAATGCTCAAATGTGGAAAAGACAAAAACTTAGAAAACTAAAAGATGAAATGTGTTAGAATAGATCTTCCTTCTTGAAAAGATATCATAAACACATTTCCCCTCTCATCATAATTAGAACCCTGTGTATGTTCTACCACTCGGGGGGTGAGAAGAACAGGCTCTGCAGGGCGCTGTCTCCATTCACAAGTCTCTGATGCCAAACTGCCAAAACATAGTTTTGATGCAAAGTGGTGTGAACAGATCTTATTTTAATTGACACATTTGAAGATGAGCGATGGATCATGTAGTACATATGCTTCAATGAAAGTTAGATAATAGTTTTACTAAGAAGTAAAATTAAAAAAATCTATTTCACACTAAAAAGTTCAAGTCACACTTAATGATTTTAAAGCAAAATTTTGTTTGAATTATCTCTGTAGTGCTATAGCATTGTGTTCCAATAAATGAAAAGTCTATTCTACAAGAAACATGTGAAGAAGCTTTTTGAGATAATGATAAACAAATACAAGATTAAGAACTTCTCTAAGGGTCCATAAATTGCTAAATAGATGAAGTACTTCTGTTCAAAGTAGAGTCACAAGGGACCAGGTTTACCTCTTGCCTGAAACAACCAAACACACTGGACAAAATATATATGAAACAATAGTTTTCAAAGCACTGGACATTAGGCAACGAAGGACAGTAATCCCTGAGAGATGGAGAATAAATGAGGTGAGCTTGACAATTGCTCTCACTTATTCCAAAGAGTTTCCAGGCTGTGATGCAGGGAACGCAAATCCAGGCAAAATGAAGCTGACTCCCTGAGTTAGAAGACAGAGAGACAGTCTAGGGAGACCTCAGCATATGAACTCAGGACAGAGCACCACAGAGAAGAACTACACACAGAGAGGACCCCGGAGACCTTCAGGGAGTCTGACTGGCAACTGCTCAGTCAGGTGCTCATTCAGGGCTGGGAATAGTACCTATTGCTATCAGGCACACTGGAAAACCTCAGCATTTGTGGGGCACTGGGCAGAGTACCCAGGATGGTCTTGCTTCTATAATGAAAAGAACTAGCTTTATACTCAGCACTGCTCTAGACTCACTGAACAAATCATAAAAGCATGATGCAAAAAAGATTGAGCTGCTTCCAAGAAGTTTAACCATATCACAGAAAAAAAAATCCTCAAGGATATTTATAGAAATACAAAAATATCTAGCACCCAACAAGGTAAAATTTACAATATGTAGTAACCAATCAAAAAGTTAAATAGAGACAGAAGATATTTATAAAAGAGATGCAAATTGAACTTCTGGAGAGAAAACTAATATATGTGATGATGAAAAATACATTGGATGGGATTAATGGCATGTTATTCATGGCAGAAGAATTTGAAGACATAAAAATAAAACATATATAGAAAAATGAATCCCTCAAAGAAAAAGCACTGGTGTTCTGGGAGTACATTAAACAGATTAATATATGTATAATTTGTGTCTCTGAAAGCTAATTGAAGAAATAATGGCTGCAATTTGATAAAAACTATAAAATTACTAATCTAAGAGCTCAATTAATACCACCCACAAGATATGTAAAGAAACCTGTGCCGAGGCATATCATAATCAAATTGAATAAAACCAGCGATAAAGAGCAAACCTTGGAAGCAGCCAGAGAAAATGGACATTATATACAGAGGAATGAAGAATAGCAGCATATTTCTCACAGAGGCAATATAACCAAGAAGATTTATGTTTAAAGTACTAAAAGAAAAGAAAACCACTCTGTCAACCTGGAAACCTAATCTATACCTGGAGAAATAATTTCTCAAAAGTGAAGGTAAAATAAAAATGTTTCACTCTGAAGGAGTTCCTCTAATATTTCTCAGCTCCTCACTTCTTTTCCAGGAAGGGAGATGTTGGAGCCCTACTGCGTAGGCAGAATAATGTCCTCCAAATATGTCCATGTTGTCTCTCCAAAACTGGTGAATATGTTACTGTCAGCTCAGGCTCTATAACAAAGATACCATTGACTGGGTGGATTAAACAATGAACATTTTTTTCTTATGCAGTTTTGAAGAATGGAGATCTGAGATCAGGGTGCCTGGGTGGTTGGTTTCTCTGAAAGCCCCCTTCCAAGCTACTGACAGCCAGTTTATCACTGTATTCTCACTTGGTAGAGGAAGAGCTAGAGAGCTCTGTGCAATCTCTCTTATAATGGCATTAGCCATAACCTCAAGGGCTCTGCCTCAGGATTTAGTCACCTCCCAGAGACCACACCTCCTATCATCCTTACATATGGTTTAGGATTTCAACATAGGAATTCAGGGAGGGGGGTCACAAACATTCAGTCCATTATAGTTACCTCACATTGCAAGAGGCTTTGCAGGAGTAATTAAGATGCAAATCTTGATATCAGTAGATTATCCCAGATTATCTGGGTGGACCCAGTGTAATTGTAAGAGTCTTTATAAATGAGAGGAAAACAGAGTAGTCAGAGTTGGAGATTCATTTGAACATGGTCCACTGCTGGTTCCAAAGATGGAGGAGGGGGCCACAGGCCAAGGGATGCAGGCAGCCTCTAGAAGCTGGACGAGTCAAGAGGAAGGATTCTTCTCAAGAGCCTCCAGAAGGAAGTACATGAGAAATGTGAGAAAAACTATATATACCAAGGCATATCATAATCAAACTGTAGAAAACTGGTGATAAACAGGGAATCTTGAAAGCAGCCACAGAAAAAGGACGGTATGTACAGAGGAATACATGTAAGAATGGCAGCAGGTTTATCACAGATGCACTATAACCAAGAAGATTTATGTTTAAAGTACTAAAAGAAAGAAAAAACACCAACCCTATCAACCTAGAAATCTAATCTATACCCAGAGAAAGAACACCTTGACTTTAGCCCAGTGACATTGGGTTTGGACTCATGGCCTTCAGGAATGTAGGGAATAAATTTGCGCTGTTACAGTGGTGATAAAAAACTGCTGCACATATTCAAAGGATGATGTTTGTGTTCTAACTGACTGAATATCCAGGTAGATTTTACACGTCTTAGGTATTTTTAAAACCCTCCATTTGTTAATATCCACATAATAATTAGTTTCTATATTTGCATAATTTAACCTTGAAAAGATAGTCAACAATTTCTGCTTCAAAGTTATTTTAGACATTGTTTACTTGAAAATTTAAAATCTCTAACTGTTAATAGCTTTGCCATTGTAAGCAAAGCACTTAAATCTACAGTTCTCCAGCTGAAGGGATTTCTATTGATCTCAGTCATTGTTCTTTCTTTCATATTAAATCATGGAGAACCCAGTATAGGAATATGAAAATAAAGTCTGTATTGATGGGAGTACCTTCTCTAGTGGGGCCATTTTACATTCTTTTCCACTTCACATTTTAAAAACAGCAGTAAGGATGGAGTGGTTATTGCATGGAAAGAAGGTGGAAGAAAGGGGGCGGGGCAGTCTGGCATCTAACAGGGACTTCAATGTTGTTGTTAGGAGAGAACCTGCAGGAGGTGAAAAGACACAGAATAAACCAAAAGTCCTCTCCTAGGCAAGTCAAACGTTTAGGGTTAGCCCAGACAACAAATGAAGATTGAGAAAAGGCAATTAAGAGAGTTTTCACACATCTTATCTTTATACTCTGACCTTTTTCTTTCAAGCAGGAAACCAAAAAAAGCAAGGGGTGATGTTTGGTCTTTTTTCTTCTTCCACCCACCAAAGATTTCTTTTAGATGCAGAAGAAATTTTAGCACCAAATTATATCCTCACTCAATGAACTCAAGTCTTCCTTGTCAGCTTTAAATAAGTAGCCAGTCTTTCATAGGCTCACTCCTATGTCTTTATTATCTCCTCAGTATTTTTTTTTTCTTTTTAAGGGGCAGAAACGTTTTTCCCTGAATATTTTAAGACCCAGTTTAACATCAGAAGAATCTTGAAACAATTGCACATGTTTTCCTTAGGCCCTTATGTTCACCAGGAACTTTTAAACTCTCTCTCATCCAGTTTTTCTCCAAACTTCTTGGACTTCCTTTGCTCAAGACCAGAGTTCTCCACCAGAAACATAATGCGAGCCACAAGTATAATTAAATATGTCCTAGTAGCCACATTAAAAAGAACCTGAAATTGATTTTAATATTTTATTTAACCCAGTATATCATAAAATATTAATGTAATCAATATGAAATCAGTAATAGGTTATTGCCTGTCCTCTCTTTGTACACTAAGGCTTGGCCTCCAGTGTGTACGGTACATTCTGAGACATTTCAGTTCAGAGGAGCTTCCTTCCAATCAGGCCACCCACACCCCTGGCAAGTGGTTAATGCATTGGAAAGCACGGCTCTAATTTCTCTCCCTTCACAGTCCTCAGGAAAATTCTCTCTTGAGTATTACCTAATTTCCAGTATCTTTAGGTTGTTATTGGATTTTTTCCCCTGCATTTAAACTGCAAAGGCTTTCCTTGAAAGCTTTTCACTTGAATTGTAACCACTTTAACTTCCATTTCTCAATTTTCTATCTCTGATAAGCTGTTTAAATGAAACCTAGGACCTCTTCATGGCATTACTCATCGCCCACAGCCATCTCCTCTGCCCCTGTTTGTTTATTTCTCCTTTGTGCATTCATCCTGAAAGAGGAGGATGGGGACAGACTGTGGTTCTCAAACTTCTGGGTGCCTCAGAATCCTGCAGAGGACCTGTTCAAGCACTGACCACTGGGCCTCACTTTCAGTTTCTGACTCTAGAAATCTGGGGTAAAGCCAGAGAATTTGCATTTCTAAGTCCCCAGGTGATGCTGCTGTTGGTCTGGGGACCCCCTTTGAGAACAACTGCTGTAAGTTTCTATCCTGACGCTTTGCCCATTCTCCCTGGAGGTGCCTGCCACAACCCCTCTTCTGGCTGATAGAGCCCCGATCAGTTCATGGTCAGCTGGCCTTCACCAGTGTCAGAGCCAACATTGTTTCAGCCCAATCAGTCCTGGACAATGGGAAATGCAGTTTCTTTGGCTTGTAATTGGTTCTGGCAGATGAGACCTGGGAGGTGGAGGATAGGGGAGCTTCTAGGAGCTTTTCATATTCTATCAAAGGGACACAAGACAGGCTTGCACTTTTCCCAGCTCTGCCTTTGTTGCTTGGGTGCATCCCTCAGAACCATGGTGGTCATCTTGGGTCCCTGGGGGGAATGGCCAAAGGGTCCAAGCTCCGCTCATAAGTCTCCTCTCCTTGTAAAAACACATCCCTTGGCCATCTTTCACCCGAGGAGGGCACACCTTAATATCTGGTCCACCACAGGGGAACAGACCTAGGGAGGATCTATGCAAGTGCTGGAAGTGCGCCCAGGGCCTTGTGCCTGGGGGTCCCAGCATCCCAGGTGCCTGGAACATGGTCTCAATGTGAAACAAGGGGAAGCCTGAACTTGGGGATTCCACAGGTTCCTCATGCTACTCTGAAGGGCACAACCAGATGAAAGCCACCATAGGCCTCCTAAAGCAGGGCACCCAGGCAGTTGCCCCAGTTGCTCGGGTCTCAGAGAGAACTAGGTGGGAGATGCTCACATGACTTAACAGACTCTTGAATTCTGAGTCACTCACAGTACAGGCGTCCACTGCTGAGTAGTGACAGGGCATGTCTAACACTCTGCTCATTCTTTGGAATAATACCTCAGCATATTGATTTTTTAAAAATATGGAAACTTTTAAGATTTTAAAATATTGCATTATATACATACAATAGATGTTTTGACTGTAGTGATAAGATTTTCTTTTACTCTCATTTTAAACACCCTTATTTCTTCTTCTTTGGATTAACTTGCTGAAATAATTCATTTGTTGTATTTTTTTTAAGAAAGGACCTCATTTGGTAAAACTTATTCAAAAGACTGTGTTTCCACATTAAATTTGAGTATTCAGTAGATACAAACTGGTGTTCATTTCCCGCAGCACTGTGGCAAACTGGCCCTGTGATTGATGACGCAGAATCACTGACGAAGTGTCCAGCCCACTAGTGCCTCACTCCTGCATGAGTAATCTGTGTCCACACCTCCCTCCAGCCTGGAGCCTTTTGTATATTCATAAGGGAAGCAAATGATGCTGTGTCATTCAGTTCAGGATAATTTCCTTTTAATTTGCTCGCTATTTCCTCTCCTCCAGTTTTTGCTTTTCTAAAACTCCTATTAGACAGATGTTGGAGGTTTGACTCTGTTCTTTCATCCTACATGCCTTGGCTGCCGACTCTTTGTCTCTTTGTTTGTTTACATAATATTGTAGAGAATCCTAGAACAATCATTCTTTCAGCTGTATTCATTCTGCTATCCATTTAGACTGAAAGTATGTGTTGGTTTTTTGATCATATGATTAAGTCCTGAGAACTTAAAAAACAGTGGCTTGTTCTTATTTTATCAAATATCATTCACTGAGGAGGATAATTATTTTATTTTCATAGTTATTTTAAAGTTGCCTTAGTTTTTATTCCTACTGTTTCTTTGGGGTTAGTTCTTCAGTTGAGTTTGCTGTTTCTCTTTGAAGATGTTGGTTTTCTTTAAAAGTTTGATGATTCCTTGTTTTCTGTTTACACTTATGTTAAAGGACAGAATTGAAGGCTCAGTTTTCTCAGCTCAAACAAGAAACCTTATTAACATTTTCTATTAATATGGGTTCTGATTTTGGCAGTCTGCCTTCTATAATTATGTCAGGGCAGGATGGGCGTGACTGCCTTATTTTTGGGGGGTGGGGAAAAGGGGAATTCTCTTTCCCTGGAATAAAGCCAAGGACCACTCTTGTCAGAATCCCCACTTCAGAATACACGTGCAGTGCCTTACCCAGAGGGCCAACGCCGGCCTGGGAGGCCTCATTTCATTCCCCCCGGTTCTCCTCTGCTTCTCTCAAAGACAAGCGAGCAGAAGAGCTTTCACTTTGCCTGAAGGAAAGTATCGCAACTGTCTGGGCTCCTGTGTGCATGAGGGTGAGGTGCCCTCTGACCTTGCTCTTCCCAATGCCATCTCTTAATCACTGACTCACTTGCCCAGGGCCCTTTCTAGTGCTTGGTATAGCTTTAGTGGTAATTTTTCCCCTTGAAGGTCCATTCTCTTCTGTGTATTTTGAACTGCAGTGTTTATGTTGTCTTGCTTTAAAAAAATTGAAATGTAATTGATATATACACACACACACACACATATATATCATTGTGTGAGTTTAAAATGTTGATTTGATACATTTCTATATTGCAATATGATTACCACCATAGTATTAGCTAACACCTCTATCATGTCACATAATATCATTTCTTTTTTGTGGTGAGTCCACTTAAGATCTAGTCTCTTAGCAATTTTGAGATAGGTAACATAGTGTTGTTGACTATAATCACTATGCTGTGTGTTAAATCTCCAGGACTTACTCACTTTCTAGTTGCAAGTTTGTACCTTTGACCAGAGTCTCTAATCAGGACTGGTTTTTGTCCTCATTTTTATTCCATTTGCTTTTTATTTCTATACTGACAGCTCCCTTAATATTTTTCAGTGTAGTTATGAATTGGTTCTTTGTTTTCATCACTGTTACCTTGATACAGGCCTTCTCTCTCACTGAAGCCATAGGTATGCCCACCCTCCCACATGAGTGCTAGTCCCACTCCAGTGCACCCACATGTCCATGTTGTCTACTGTGACAGCCACCAGCCACATGAAGCCGCTGAGCACTTGATTTTGAGGACTTGGTACAAAGAAAAATGAAGGTAGAATATCTATTAATTTTTATATTAATTATAGTTTGACATTTTAATATTTTAGATGCATTGTCTTAAACAGAATATAGTCTTTTTATGTTCTAATGAACTTTATTTTGTTTTTTTACTTATTGTTGTTCAGTTACATTTGTCCTGCCTTTCCCCCCGTTGCTCACATTTCCCCCACCCCCTTCCACAGTCAAATATCCCCCATATAGTCTTAACATTTTCTCTTGTTTTTACTTTCAGAATGTACTACTAGAAAATGTACAACTGCATATGTAGTTCATATTATATTTCCATTGAACAGCACTAATACTGCTGCAGTCACTCCTTAGATAAAATAGGAGGAGTTGGGCAAGGTAATGAATTGAGAATGTATATAGCCTACCCATCCACATTCATATTTCATCACAAAAAGAGAGTAAAATAAAGTATGCTGTTGAAAGTAGCAGTGTGGATGAAGAGGAGAGGTCAGACCAGAGGTATATTATTTGGTAGAATCTATGTGACTTAGAGATTAGTTTATTATGGGTAAAAAGCTCAGGAACACAATTCAGTGTTCCAAGCTTGGAACAATGGGTCAATAACAGCCCTGTTAATCATGTGAATTACATGCCATTCAGGAAGGAAGGAGTCAGTGGTAGACATGTCAAAGGAGGTGTGAAGATAATGTTTGGTTTTGAACCTGCGGTACTTGAGGTGTCCTTGTGCTATCATATGTCTAACAGAGAGATAACAGCATGAACACAAGAGCATGAGGAAAGGGATAAATAGATGGGCTCCCCCAGTGCAGTGGATGAAACCACCTGGGGGCATGCACCTCAATGCTGGTGCCTTGGGAAATCCACCACTTAAGAGTTGGCTGGTAAGGAAGGGCTTTGAAGGGAAAGGGAGTATTAACAAAAGGAACCTTGATAAACATGTATATTCCAAGACCTCCCACAGCAGTGGTACAGGGAGGACTCAGGTAGATATTTGTGCCCACAGTAGCTTTCAATACACGTAGTGTTTCAAGAGTTATTAGAACATGAAGTGCATTTTAACCAGTGGAAGCTTTTACCAGTAAAGGGTTTTTAAGAGGTGGCACATAAATATGAGGAGAAAGTACAAACCTGTGAACAATAAGAGTTTGCCATGGAAACAAGGGAGTCTTACCTTGGTTTAGACTGGGATGAATGCATCTAGCTCTCATTCCTGCATGTTTGTAAAAGGTTCTACTAAGAGAATTAACTAGCCATGGTAGCAATTGTAACCAAAGTTGTGTTAACAGCAGATCTGAAGGACAGTACAAGGACATTTCAGATTCTAAGTACCTGGCCAAAGGGAGACTCCTGTTGTTTTTAATGCTATAATAATGCAATTTAAACATGGGGTGGGGGGGGGGGGCAACTCTGTAAAAAGCTTGAGGCATAAATTCTTTATATTTCTTTTCTGTGGCTTAAACATGGAACAAAAAATGCTGAACAAGACCACAAAGCATATAATCATTGTCAAGTAGGTTTGAGCTGGGGCTTCAGGTCAATAAGGGAATTTCTACTAATTCTCAAGTTGAAATCTATATAGAATATTCTATATAGAACCGAATAAAAATGTTGATCTTGTTTGTTATATTTTAAAAAATACTAGCCAGAAGGGGTTTATGTTGAGTTCAAAACATTGTCTATGGTTTGGGTTAAGAATAAATATTACAGCCAACACAAAGACAATGGCTTAAGGTTTTTGTGGAGCAGCCCAAGCATCTGTCTTGAATCCCCATTATTGCTTTTGGAATCGAGAAGAACAGATTTTGGTGTATGAATTCATCAATTACTAGAACAACCAATTACCAGATATTGGAGTAGAATCTGATCAAATTATAAAATAATACCTAAAGAGTCACAAATACAGTGTTGTAGAAAAAAACAGATTTAAAGTTTATCAATTCATCATACTTGCGTGGTGTACTAGGTTTAAATGATTCTGCCATGAAGATGACAAAAATCCCTGCCTGCTTGGCGTTCACATTCTCCTTGACAGATGTAGGTGAATATTTAAAAAAGCAACTATATAAATAATTTCAAGTATGTGCTGCAAAAGGAAATAGAAATGAGATAGAGAATAATGTGGTGGTGGGGAACCACTTTGGCCAGAGTGGTTAGGAAAGGCCTGGCATTGAGGAGGGCACTGCAGGAAGAGGGAATGGCAGAGTATGGGGAAAACACCCAGGGGCAGGAGAAGCTTGTTCTGCTCAAGAAAAAGAAAGAGGGCAAGGTGGCTGAAACCCAATGGGCTGGGTGTGTGGGGAAGTAGTGGGGGATGAGGATTGAGAAGCTGTGCCCTATAGGCCATGGTAAGAGGCTTGGATTTTACCCTGTTTGTGGAGGGAAGCTTTGGTAGGTTACCAGAGAATTGTTAGGGTTTGATTCACCCTAAAATAATATCACCCCAGCTGTCAGGTGGAGCATGGACTATGGAGGTGGGAGTGGGAAGTGTGAGAGCTGTTACAAAGCACATTTTAGTTACTTTGTAACTTTGTTGCCATGTATTAGGGGCAGAGGGAAGGTGGTTTCAGTGTGACTGTAGTGGGTGAGATAGTACAAAGGGGTTGGACCAGAAACAGTTTGAGAGTGAAAGATGACTGAAGGGTTTGTGGAAAGTTAGCACATAAAAGAAATTCAAGATGAACCTTAAGATTTTGGCTTGAGAAGCTGATATATGGGGGTGATATCTACTAAAAGGGACAAATTGGGGAGAAGCATGTTTGAGGCAAATGAGGATTCTGCTTTGGACCTATTCCCTTTAAGAAACTTGTTAGGTATTCAAGTGGACATGCTGAGTTGGCAGCTGGATAAATGAGTCTAGGCTGGGCTTGCATCTCTGGGACTAGATGAGATCATCCAGGAACAGGGGAGAAGGCAGCCAGGAAAAGAGCACCCTGAAAAATCCCAATGTTTCTAAAGCAGTGAAAGAGAAACCAGGAGGTAAGGTGGCACAGGGCCTAGAGAAAAGAACAGTTTAGAATGAGCCAAATGGCTCACACTGCTGAGTGATGGAGTAAAACACAGAGAAAACTGAGCAAAGATCAGTCAAGCCCAAGGTCAGTGATAATTCTAAGAGATAAGAGACTATCTAGTTCTGCCAGTAGCTATGCACAAGTTACTTAAGATTTTCCCTAAAATGCAAATTATAATGCTACATAGAATGAATGCCTTTACAGGAGAAGAAGAGCAAATAACGTATTTTTGACATATTATAGTTATCAAAGATTTACATTTTTAGTTGTGACCTTTTTATTATCCTTATAGAGCACTAAGATATGCTGAAATGAATGCTATTAGATTAGGAACTGAGGGTATGCCAGTGACCTGGCATCTGATTCCTTTGGTGCAGAGACATAGCAAAGAGCTGACACTTCTGTGTGTGTGGAAGTGCCTCTGTGTTCACAGAGACAGCATGCCTGCCCTTTTGCAGAGGGCACTTGAGAAATGCTAGTTTACCTTTCTTCCTCAGAGCAGTTATTGGGTGTCAATTATGTGCTAGGCACTGCGGTAGGCATGAGGAGACTCAGCCGTGAATGAGAAATAGATCCTAAGGGATTAAGATGTACAAATTGCCAGCTATAAAAACAATCATGGGGATGTAAAAAGCAGCATAGGGAATATAGTTGATAATATTATAATAATTATGTATGGTGTCAGATAGGTACTAGACTTATGGGGTGATCACTTTGTAAGTTTTACAGACGTCTAATAATTACTATGTTGTGTACCTGAAACTAATATGACATGTAATTTGTAATTGAAAAATTAAAAATAAAATGTCAAAAATGTAAAGGGGACCCCAAAAACTGGAATTTATTTATAAAAATTGTGTATTTATTCTTACGTGTTTAAACTTTAGTCATCTTCAAAGTACTCTTCATTTGATGCAATACACCTATTGAGACATTTTTTCCACTGCTCAAAACAATTATGAACTTGTTGATTTTGATGCCTTTTAATGCTTCTGCCACTTTTTTTTGTTTCCCCTCTTCCACATTGGCAAATTGAGGACTTTCTTCATCTGGGGAAACAAAAAAATGTTGCTTAGGGTGAGATGGGGTGAATAGGGAGGGAGGGGTGCGGGGGTCATGCTGCTGTTGGTCAAACTGCTGGGCACTCAGTGTGATGTAAGCAGGTGTGCTCATAAATCACCCATCACAAAACGGGTAAACATGTTGAAAGAGTCTTTTAAAAAATTCACTGAGTTTGAACGCAGCCTCTCACAACAATGCCAGCCAGTACGATACAGATGGGCATCCAGAACACTCACCTAGCAGGGGAAACCTGTGCCACAAGGGGATCACCCTCCAGAAGATAATTCCAGATCCCCCCTTCTGTAGACCAATTATACAGTTTAAACACGAATGTATTATAAAAGAGAGAGAAACAGATTCTGAACATAGGTGCTCCAGCGACTTCAGCCATTATAGACATTCATCCTGGTGTTGCTGAGTTTGATTTAGAGCAGTGATTCCCAAGGTGTGGTGTCTAACCAAGAGTCTCAGCTGAACCTGTGGACTTCTTGGAAATGTAAATTCTAGGGTCCCACGTTAAACCCACTGAATCTGCAATCTGTTTTAACAAACCTCCCAGGTGAGTTTGAGGCATGCTCAAATTTGAGAACCACTTGCAAGGAGGAAGGCAGGCTGTCATCTGGAAAGTTTGCTCATTTAAACTCCATTTGAAAATTACTATATCAAATGATAATATATTACATATGGAGGTAATAGTGATATTTATCACTTTCTGTTCCATTTCTGAAGCCAGTACTTGGTTATTTTAGCTTCCGGTGTATTTGAGTCTACTTTTGGATTTTGATTATGCAGCGCTATTTAAAATTTGGGGGGTGTATTTATTTCCATTACATAAATAAAACTGGAAGTGTCTGAGAAAATCACTCAGCACGCAGATTGGTCCCAGTGTAGATGCAGGACTCCCCACTGCATGGACACTTGGCGCCAGGCGGGAGCCCATTTTCCCGTGTCGGCACTCCCTCACTGTCCCTCAGCAGCTGTTTCGGGCTTTCTGTCTGACCATTTGCTTATCATTCCCAACAAGTAATCTTACCTCTTATTCTTCATGGGTAAAACATGGCATTAAAAAAGTTCCTGACACTAATCCTGCTTTATGTTTAGAGTAAGGAGCTCTAATATAAGCATATGGTGTCCAGGTACCCGCCCTCCTTTCTCCCATATCTTAAACCTTTCACTGTCCATCAGCATCTTTCCTGCAGCATTTAAACATGCTACATAAGGCTCTTTCATCTTAAAAAGAGAAACTAAATTTTGGCTTCATTTCTCATCATTTTCAAGCTATTAATCTCAACCTTTTATTTTATGGAGCAAAACTTCTAGTACTTATGTGTCTTCCCTTCACATCCCCATCCACCAATGTGTCTTTTGGCTCATGGCAGGCAGTCAACCATATTTACTGGATAAACTGGCAGAGTGTACACATTAAAAAACACTTGAAAGTACAGAAAGTTTAAAAAAATACATCATATATTATCTCTTTGCCTAAATAAAACCATCATGGGAATTTTAAATAGTTAACATCTTTATATTTCTACTCCCAATCCTCAAAAGACAAATAATAGTTTCATGAAGTTTTAGAAAGAGCATGGTAATTTTTGGAGGATGATTTAGAACTGGTACTCAAGTATTTGTACAAATATTATCTAGCAAAAGAAAAGATAATTTAAATTCAAAGAAAATGCCTTTCCTTCAAACTTTAAATTATCATTCACAATCAAACTCTTACTAGAACAGCAAATAACTAATACCATGTAAGGGAGGGTTTTCTTTCTCCTCCTTCCTGTCCAACTTTATGGAGCTAATAGAGTAACATACATTATGCACCAAGAAGAGAAGTAATAGAGAGGAACTAGTAACAAAACAATATGTTGCAGACAACAAGAGGGCAATGAAACAAAGGAAAAGAGGTAACTAATGAATGGACAGCATTGGGAAGATAAGAAGTATATTCTGAAAGGGAAATACCAATTTCCCTAACAATAATCAAAATAATGATTATTAACTGTTACTATGAAAGAATATAGAGGAAAAACTGGAAGATTACAGCAGTTTAACCCTTCAGGTCAAAATATTTTAATTTATATGCACCAGATTTGACAGTAGTTATGTTTTGGAGCTGTATTAGAAATCCCATTAATTATCAGGTGGCCTGTCAACACATTGAATAATTGTCACCTAAAAAAAATACAGTTTTGAGTCACTTCTCGAAGACAAAATGGCAGACAAGCAAAATGAGGTCTCCTATTACACAGTGAGCATTGGTTTTTACAAAATATTTTGCTGTACATTCTATGTCATTAGTAACTTAATGTGTTACACCACAGACACATTCCAGCTTCAAGAATTATGTGAAAGACAAGGATGCTTGCTCTTAAAGCAAAACAGATACACACAGGAAAAAAGGGCAGCCCAGGCCCTAATTTATGAGAGATCTAGAACAAAGTTACCCATGCTCACAGATGAGAAGTGCCATGGACCAAGTTCAAAAGTTTCACAATTTTTGCCTATCTACCAAAGAGATTAGCACAGGAGATGCAGCTGCTCAGGTTTTACTTTAAATTGTAAATGTCCACAAAACTATGCAAAATCAAAACTATTGCCCTTAATAAGAGGGCCAACTTCCTTCTGCCTATTATTCTGTCTTTCAACTTGTAGCTAAGGAGACTCTGTCCAAAGATGTTTATTTAATGTTTTAAAATACTTCATGCAAAGTGCCTTTCATAGACAGAGTATAAAAGGAGGGCTCTAGGACTAACCAGCTCTAATAAAGGCTCTCTGCCTTTAATAAAGTCTGTCTGCCTTTTCCTCCTGTTCAGATGGAAGGCACATGCAGAGAAGCCTGCATGCACCAGAGAAGCCTGGTAGATTTGCTGTGTTAGGTTGTGGGCGTTTAATCAGTACTTAATAATAATGGTCATTTGGATTAATGTTTGTCATCGTAGGTAGAGAAACAGAACACAATCTTCCAGAGCAGGGTGAAGCAAGTATATTACAAAAATAAAAATATGGAATTGAAAATGAGTTGAATAATCATTGTATTCATGCAATTTACCTCTCCTTTATTTCTTGTGAAAATATGATTTCATTGAATTTTATTCTGGCTAAATGATCAGAACTTTAGTTTTAAATCTTAGAAAATATTTGAGATGTTTTGTTTGGATTTTTTCAATCCTAGGGCTCCAGAAAAATATAACAAACAAAAAACCCAAAGACTTCATCCTAGTATTCTTATTAGAGCCATTAGGATATATTAGGTAGCAATAACAATAAAAATCATTTAAATAAAGAGTGCCTTAGTAACAAATAAACTTTGTACTTTAACTCAGGTACAAATGTAAAATGTTATTTTACAATAAATGCCATTGCTATAAAATTATAGCAAATAGGTACTGCAAATGTGGCAGATGAGGGAAAATAGCAGACTAATCAATAAGACAAATCAAGTGGTTCACCTTTTAGAAAATCTTAAAAGAATGGAAACAAAGAAGGAGCTAAACATCATGACCTGTTACCACCTCAGAATAGTAATGCAGTGTTACCCTCCGTTTTCAATCAGTTAAGCCTTAAATATGTACAAAGTCTAGAACTAAGAATAGTATTAATATTAGCAGTATCTTGGTTTTAACATTAAATATGCCAAAGAAAGTTTTTGTTTTTACTAATGTAATTAAAATCCTCTTTAATATCAACCGAGATTCAGGAAGTGAGCATCGGCATGCTCCCTTGCTCAGAGGACTCCAGGGGAGCCCTGTACCCCAGGTCCATGAAGTCTGCTTTCATTCTAGTCTCTGATCCAGCTGTACATTTATTTCCTGAAGCTGGAAATGCTGGAACACAGGCTTAAGGCCTTAGTAAGCATTGCAATGGGTGTATTAGCTTTTGATTCCATATCTGTCCCCTTCTGCTACTCCACATCTGTCCCCAACTACTGTGATAGCCTCAACCACCTCCTTTCAGTGGCTGGAAGATATCCTTGAATTGCTTTTCTCCACCCAGATTTCAATCAGTAACCTTGATCCAGAATTTGAACTGGACTCTGGGCTTCTATGTTAATTAGGTTTGGCGTGCCAAAGGAAAACAACAAAGAAGTGTTAACTGAACCAAGCCAAGACTTGTGCTGTGGGGTTGTCATGCCTAACAGTTAGTGAATTACGGAAAAGGCTCAACAATCATTGCTCAGGGAAAGTTAATTTTGGCAGTATTTCTTATTATCTGTTTCTCTTCAAATTAAGGAATCAAATATTTATTTGAATAGCTTTCACATGTAAAGAACTTTCCCAGATTCTAAGATAAGCACAGAGAAACATAATACTGGGTCTTGCCTCTAAGTTGCTTACGTCTAATTAGAAAAAAACAATAGTCTGTAAAGAGAATAGGCAGAGCAAAAGGAGAATTACCTGGCCTGTCTTGCTTCAATTAGTGAGGGTTCTCCAGAGAAAGAGAACAAAAGGGGATGTGTGTGTGTATGCATTACATATACAGAGCTTTGTGTCACAGAATTGGCTCATGTGACTGCGGAGGCTGGTAAATCCCAAATCTGCAGGGTCGGTTAGCAGGCTGGAGACCCATGGACATGGAAGCTCAAGTCTGAGGGTTTTGAGGCAGAATTCCCTTTTCCTCTGGGGACCTCCATCATTTTTCCCTAACAGCCTTCGACTGATGAGATGAGGCCCATCTGCATTTTGAAGGGTAATCTGTTTTAATCAAAGTCTACTGATTAAAATGTTAATCTCACCTAAAAAATAATTTCACAGTGTCATTTGGCTGCTGTTTGACCCAATATTTAGACAAGATGACACATAAAATTAACCATTACATTGCCCTGTGCAAAAAACCAAAAAGTCAATACATTTGTTTTGATTAGGCTGTAAGATTTTCCTGGGGTCAAGGACAAATACAAATAAACCACCAGCTATTTTGCCTCTGAAAGCAGCAATCCATCTCAGTTTAGAAGAGCTCTGTCATGTTCATGCCCCCTTTACTGGTGACCAAATAGCCTGGTTTGGGAACCCATCCATCTTTCAGGAGGCGGAGCAGAGGTGCCGGAGCTCACATGGCCCTGGCTCGGCTGTCAGGACTACAGGCTTCCCTGGGGAGCCTGTGGCACCCTGAGTGAGAGCCTCCCTGGGGAACGTGCAGGTGAGCTCCTGGTGCTATGACATTTCCTTCTGCCAGTGTTGTTAGCAGGCCAACTCTGAGTTTTGGCCCAATTGCCTGGTAATTGTTTTTTTTTATTTTTGATAATTTTGTTCTTTCTGATATTTGACAAACTGGGTCTATGCTGGAAAGTTCTGAGGAAAGCCCAGGGCTCTGCACCTACGATAAGCCGCAGTGAGTCCATAGGAGAAGACAGGAGATGATGTATTAGGATTTTTCAGTTCAAAACTTTAAAATATTTCCTGAAAAGCCTTTTCGACTTTCTAAGGGAAGCTCCAGAAATCAATATTTTTCAGCCAAAAGGATCTCACTTTAGGAGGAGGGAGAAAGCCCAGCCTCTTCAAGAATACATCATGGGTTTGTCTCCCTCTGTTACTGGGTTAACTGTCCTAGGCCTCCTTCTTTGGTGTAAAAGAGAAACATAAAGAACGTACTATTAATCAGGCAAATGACAGCATGACACTGAATAAATTCAATGTTAGAGGCCTAGTATAGAAAAGGGGCTTTAGGTAGTTGAAATACAGAATAGGTCACAATGAGATTTATATCATGTTTTTCCTTACTGAATTTATTTCAGTGATACTGGTTAACAAAGTCGTACAGGTTTCAGGTGCACAGCATGTCATCTGTGCACAGTGCTGTGTGGTCTCCACCTCAAGTCACACCTCTGTCCATCACCATTTATCCCCCATACACCGCCTTCCCCCGTTGGCTAACACCACACTGTTGTCCATGTCTGTGAGGTTTTTCTCTCTCTTTCTTTTTTTGCTTAGTCCTGCCCCTCCCCCTGACAGCTGTCAGCCTGCTCTCTATGAGTCTGTTTCTATTTTGTGTTAGCTCATTTTGTTCATTAGGTTCCACACATGAGTGAGATCATATGACTGGCTTATTGCACTTAGTGTGATGTCCTTTGAGTCCATCCATGCTATACTGCAAAGGGTAAGAGTCATATTTTGAGTTGGATTTTTAAGTTTATAAATAAAAAATGTAAAAGCAACGCATACAATGGAATTCAGCCTTGAAAAAATAATCCTGCCCCAAACTGTAACATGGATGAACCTTGAGGACACTATGCTAAGTGAAATAAGCTGGTGACAAAAGGACAAATATTTTATAATTCTGTTTGTACAAGGTAACTCAGCCACATCTATGAAGACAGAAAGCAGAATGGTGGTAGCTGAAAGATGGGGAGCTAGCATTTAATGGGTGTGGATTTCCAGTTTTGCAGGATGAAAAACTCAAGAGAAATGCTGCACATGTGAAGTGCTTACTTAATGCATTGAACCATGCACATAATAATGGTTAAATGATAAGGTTTAGATATATGTTGTACTATAATAAAATGCAGTATAGAAAACGTGGAGAATAGAAAAAACAAAATAAATATCACTTACAATTCTTACCATCCTAGGATATGACTATTATGCTTTCCTTCTGGTGTTTCCTTCTCCATGCATATTCTTATATAGCATTTCTTTTCTTCATGTGACTGGCAGGATTTTATAATTTTTAAAAATCTATATCTATAGTACAAGAATTGCTTTGTTCACTTTTTGGGAAACAATATGAATTTGATTAACTTTATGTGTGCTTATACCTTTTAAATATTTTTTTCTGTTTTGCATTGTTCCTTTTTAAATTGAGATATAATTGACAAAACATTGTATCAGTTTGGAGTATACAACATACTGATTTGATGTATGTCTGTTGTAAAATCATTACCACAATACGTTCATTTGACATCTGTCACTACACATAGTTACAATTTTTTTCTTGTGATAAGAACTTTTAAGATCTCTCTAAACAACTTTTAAACTTACAATTCAGTATTGTTAACTACAGTCACCATGCTGCACATTATATCCCCTGGACTTACACCTGGAATCGTGTACCCCTCAACCACCTTCACTCATTTATTTGTCTTGTGCCCCACCTCCAGCAGCCACCAATCTGTTCTCTGCATCTGTGAGTTCAGTTTTTTTTTAAGAGTCATAATATATGTAATATCATACAGTATAAATGTCTTCGTATGACTTATTTCATGTAACACAATGCCCTCAAAGTCCATCCATGTTGTTGCAAATGGCAAAATTTCCTTTTTTATGTCTGAATAATATTCCATTATATATTATATACAAAATTCCATTATATATTATATATCCATTGAAGGATGCTAAGGTTGTTTCTATGTGTTGGATATTGCAAATAATGCTGCAATAAACATGTGAGTGAAAATGTCTGTTTGCAATAGTGATTTAATTTCCTTTGGATATATATCCAGAAGTGGAATTTCTGGATCATATGGTAATTTTATTTTTAATTTTATGAGGAACTTTTATAATGTTTTCCATAGTTGCTGCACCAATTTACAATGACCCCAACAGTGCACAATGGTTCCCATTTCTCCACACCCTCACAAATATTTGTTATTTCTTGTCTTTTCTGATGATAACTGCTCTAATAAGCATGAAGTGATAGCTCATTGTGGTTTTGATTTGCATTTCCCTGATAATTAATAATGTCGAACATCTTTTCATGTACTTTTTGGCCATTTGTATGTCTTCTTTTGAAAAATGTCTATTCAGACTGCTGTCCAGTTATGAACTGGATTTTTAAGTTCAGTTATATAGTTCTTTATATATTTTGGATATTGTCCCCTTATCAGATATATGATTTACAAATATTTTCTCTCATTCTGTAGGTTGTCTTTTTGTCTTGTTGATGGCTCCTTTGCTGGGCAGAAGCTTTTTAGTTTGTAGTGGCACCTGTTTAAAATAATTGCCAAGAACCCTATCAAGAAGTTTGCCACTTACATGATCTTCTAAGAGGTTTGCGGTTTCAGATCTTATGTTCAAGTCTTTAATCCATTTTGAGTTAATTTTTGTGTACGATGTTAGATAGTGGTCCAGTTTTATTCTTTTGCATGTGGCTGTTCAGTTTTTCCCAACACCCTTTATTAAAGATGCTACATTGTTTTCTTAGAATAATTTCTAGTACTGGGAACACTGAGTCAAAAGCATGATCCATTTTTAGCACTTAATTTATAGGTCGAATTGCCTTTCAAAGCATTTGTATTAAATAATTATGTTATCAGCAAATTAGTAAGTCGTGACCTCTCTGTAATGACATATTAAAAATATGTTAATGTAATAGGAAAAATTGCACTTTGATTTAAACTTTCATTCTTTTAAATTAATAGTCACCTTGAATTGTTAACGTGTCTCTATGTGATTCTTCAGTAGCTATGTTTTATTTTTAAAATTGTCTTGACACATAACCTATTGATATTTTTATATAGCTTTTTGACACTTTTATTTTAAGCCATATTAAAATGTTATATGTGTAACTGTATCTATTAAAATATTGTTAATTTAACTTTTAACAGTTTTTTCTGTTTATTTTCCAGAGCTTATGGTTTCCCATTCTAGAACATTCAAAGATCATTTAATTTTTTTTCTTTCTAGTTTTATTATGATTTGATTTTGTACACTTGGCTCAGCTTCCATTTGGAATTTATTGTGTGCATAGGATAAAATTTTGATGGGCAGGGAGGCAGAGGAGAACATATAGCAAAGTTTTAGAAATAGAATTAAATAAAGAATATACAGAAAACATAAGAATAACCCATTTGTCTGGGTGAGATAGTTGCCTTGAGGTTTGAAGATACAGTGAAAGGTAGAGATGGGGAGAAGGAAGAAGAGAAATGGCCCAAGAATCTGATGTAATGCATCACGGCTTATGCCAGGGGTAGCATACCTGGCCTCAGATGGCTCTTGGCTAATTGGCAGTGGCAGGACCTGGGAGCAGTGGCCCACTTTTGAACAGGAACATCAGCTGGACAAAAAAGGCTTTGCCAAGTTAGAGAGATCAGGTTTTGGAGCCATGCCTGATGCACAGGAGCAGGAAGTGCTTATGGTATCGTAATCATCTCTGCCCCACATGAGGTTCAGTGTAATTTAACTTGTGTTTTCAGAAGGAAGGATGTTTCTTATTTCCAGCAGAATAAATGAGCTCTGCATTAGATATGCAGGTGTTATTACCACGTATCTTTCTCATTCTTCTCTGAAAAAAGATAAAAATCTCAAGTTTCATGATTGTTCTTTCTCTCGTGTCCAGATAATATGTCCACATGTTAACTGCTTTCCATTTCCTGAGGCTGCTCTTTGAAGACAAGATTTTAGTTCATTTTTATATAGATTCCTATTTTTAAAGGATGCTCAAATACAAAATTGTTGTTAACAGTGGAACCTCAAAATGCAAGAAAATTAAAATTAGAATTGCCTGCCTATGACAGGCTCATCTTTCTGCACAGCCACTGTGAAAAAATGTACTTTATTTATTAAATCAGAATGTCTTTTAAAAGACTTTGATCAGAGTTATTTTTGGAGCAGGCTTGGAGTTTCTCCCATATTCCTCCTCCGTCACATTTGGGATATGACTCAGAGCTAGCAAAGAAGTGGACACACCAGCATAACTCAGATATGGCTGAGACAACCACCTGTAAGATGAGGTGAGCCTTTGGGGTGACGGAGTCAAAAGGTTACAGAAGGATTTAGGGACCAAAAGGAAAGGGAAAGGAAGGAAGGAAGAGCCCTGGGGGAACATTCTATGCCTACTGCAAAGGGGTGCCCTTTTGCTCCAGAAGGTCCCGCGGCTAAAGGCAGAGGCCTGCAAAGAGCTCAGAGAGTTGACTAGGTGAGATACAATCACCCCGAATCTCGGATGCCTTTCAGATTCTGCATAGGTTGGAATAAAATGTTTGAAATTAAAAAAATAATCAAATATTGTCTGGTTGTGCCAGGATGGACTGGACTGCATAATAATTTGTGGTATGCATATATGTGTGTGCCTACACATACATACATATACACACATACGGTACTGTACCATATACATGTTATAATGTTAGGCTATATTTGCAAGAATTTCCCTTATCATTCTAATCCACTGATTGTTCCCTCCTCTGATGTCCTAAATCATATTTTCATTGTTTTTATCATATGACAACTCTTATGTAGTTACCTTGACCATTTTTTGTTACTATAATGCTGTTGCCTACTGTCTACTTTTCATCAGCAAGACAGAACTGTGACTCAGGGCTGATGATTTACATTCTCTAAACATTAATGAGGCAATGCCAGACACATCTCAGAGATGTGATGAGGTTTCGTGGGATAGCCTATGATAAGTACTTACTACCTAACACACAGTAGGTAGTAAGTAGTATGTGCCTGCCACACAGTAGGCCCTTAAGACATTCATTTCATTTTTATCCCTCTTTCCCCTCATCATTTGGGTGAGGTCATATGGGTGAGCCCTAATCCAGCATGACTGGTGTCATAAAAGGTTGGGATACAGACACACAGAGGGAAGCACCTGACTTCCACCTGCTCAGCAAGGAGAGAGGCTGTGGCAGAAACCAACAGCTCTAGCAAGCTCATACACCTTAAAAGAAGGCACAGGGTGGGGCAAAAGCAGGCTGACATTTGTGAGTAATCAAGACACAGAGTTTATTCTTGTATTATTATTTATATTAATTATTGTGCTCTTTTCCATACAAACAAATGTAAATCTACTTTTGCCCCACCCTGTATTTGTCAACAGCCCCTTCTCAAATAAAGATGTGGTTCCCTTAACATCCTTTCAGAAATCTCATCACTTCAATTGCTCCAGTTTCACCTGTACCAGATTATTCAAATTGATAATCCGAGCCTCCATGTAGCTAGACTCTAGCTGCTAGAGTTTTGGTTGCACGTATTTTAGCTGCCCACCAGACTTTGTTTCACGCATCCATCACTTGTGTGAGTTTAGCCAGCATTCTAAGCTCACTATGTCTAAATAACTTTGTGTCTGATGGGAAAGCTTTACTCATACCACTTTCATCTGGTCACCCAGGCTTCATACTCTAAAACTACTTTTAATTTTTTTCTCTTGATGCTTCTCGCAGCTCTGTAGTCCTCACCTTTCACTGCTGTTACTTCCTTTTCCTTTCTCTGGCATTCTTTCTGCCTCAGCCTTGCTGAGTCCTGTCGCGCCTTTTCCCTAGGCCAGCCTGCAGTGACCTCCTCATCACATTCCCACTTCCAGGCTTACCATGCAGCCATGCATGTTACACTCAGCCGGGATAATCCTCCCACTGCAAATACACTTCAGGCTTTCCTGCCACAGAACTCAGCCTGCCCCGAAGGCCCTGTAGCATTTGATTCCAACCATCCTTGCTGCCCATTACTCCCCACGTGTCCTCCATTCAACTCAGACAGGTTTACTTCCTGCTCTGAGCATGGCTGTGTTCAGTCAGGGAGCAGTGACTGCCTCACTGCTTTTACTCAAGCCATTTTCCCTTCTCAGAAATCCCTTCCATTTATTGACTCTTATCCATTCTTCAAAGGCAATTACAGATTGAATTCCTGTGGGAACCTCTTTCAAAGATAGCAGCTAGATGATCTGCCTGCTTCAACTTTTGCAACATACTCTGTTTCTTTATCTTGATTAGCAAGTACCTCTGAGCCAAATATGATGCTTTATCCCAATAGCCATCTCTTTTCTCTGGCTACAGTCACACCTCTCTCCAGTGTGAAGAGTGATATTTCTTTTAGTTCCACTTTAATCTCTGGAATACATAATTTTCTTCTAGCAAGAGGCCTCAAATGTACCAGGTGTGGCTCATGGTAAGCTCTTAATAAATATCAACTATTAATTATAAGATACTAATGATTATGTTTTATATTATGTTACTTATATAAATAGTACTATTATATAATTTTATAGAATTATATAATCAACATATAATGCTATAATTAATGAAATTATAAGTGAATAAAAAATTATGCCACATATAGTCCACAGCACTCACATGTTTTAATTGAAAAAATAATTTTTCATTATTAGTTATATTTCGGGGATATATAACTTTCCTATCAGATTCTACTCCTCAAAACCAGGATTTTGTCTTAATTTTTTATTGCATAAAGCAATGTTTGGCATACAGTAAGTACTCTGTAAAGGCTCTCTGTTTAATGAAAATAAATACAGGACTACTGAGGAAGACTCACGTGTTTTCATAGATGAACTGATAAGCCAGAAAGAAGAGCTTATTGTTAGGTAGTTCTTTTTCTGTAACCACAGAAACATCTGCCTTTGGGTATTAGGGAGATTTTTTTCCTTTATATTTTTGTAGGCTTAAAAAATAGTTGTACTCCATAAATATCCCAGTATGAGTCATTTGCTTAACCAAACAGCTGCTTACTCATTAGCAAAATGCTCTCCATTTTAAGTCATAGACTTAAATTAATTTTCTCCTGTGCCTCTCTCCTTCCCTCAGGAGCCAGCAAAATGATACAGATATTTTTCTGGAATACCAAAGAGGTACAGATCTGCCTTTGACATGGGGAATCTAAACTTCATGAAGTCAAGAGAAGCCATCCTCACTCAAATTAGTAATTTATTTGTACATGCTTCAACTTGTGCTATTTGTACATGCTTCGATGGACACACACACAGTGCTTCATCTCTCATCCCATGTCTTCTCATATCCCTCTGGAACATCCTCTTCCCATTCAAATCCAGCTTCTCAATCCTCCCATTTGGAGCACCCTTCAGGGCTTCGACACCCACCCCCTCATCCATCTCTCTCATCTACCTGCCTATTATGTAGTAGGTAGACAGCCTGGGTCAGGAACCGCTGGCAGAAGTCATTTATTTTAGTAAGTGTCAAGGAGTGACAAGTATTTTTGTAAACTCTTTTGTAAAGATGGAACTACAGATCAACTCCTATAATTAACATCTTTCCGCATTCACTTTGGATTCACCAACTTATACTGGATGATAAGTGCAGAGCAGTCACTTGCAATTTTTATCAGAGACAACTACTGTTCAACAGCATGCAAAGACCTGGGTTTAAGGATTTTATTTCAACTTAATACTTCTTTATAACAGACAGACTTATTTATGGCAATTCATATTTGGTTCACATTATTCTGTCTCCCATCTAAGAGAGGTTATTTCACACTGTTACCTTCTTTAAAACTGATGAACATCATCAGTAGTTCTTTTTTGGAAGATGATAAATGCTAAAGGCTTTAGGAGGCCAGAGGAGAACAAACCTTCAATTTCTATAAAGACAAAATGAGAGGAAATAAATAAGGTTCTCCAGCTTCCATTTATAGTATAATTATTCTCATCAGGATTCCAATCTCATCCGGATTTTTCTCAGGCTCCAGAGGACGTCTCTGACACCCGGAGGTGACATTGAGCTGTTATGCACCCAGTAGATCATACATTGCTGAACTCCCTAATTGTTAAAATCAATTTTACACTATTGTCCTGAGCTCCATGGCTCCGTGACTTTCTGCCTCCCACCAAAATGCCCTATAATTTAGCAACTAATGAGTTAATACCTGATCAGCAGCACCAGGCTCCTATTAAACAGAGATATTCTGATTGGTTCCTGGTTAAATACAGTATTTTGAGCATTGCTGTGCAAAGAGCATTTGTTTCCAGGTACATTAGGTATTAGTAATTTTCTGGAAAGCAATTTGAACATGCTGGCTTTGAGAATGAGGGTATTTACCTTCCCCCACAACCCCCACATCAGTGGGGAGCCTTGGCTTAGTTTTCAAACCCCGTCCCAGAACTGCCCCCAGAGGAGACTGCTGCTGATGGAACCTGAGCCCCACTTCACACAGAGGGGCTCCTCTTCACCTGGCCTGCTCATTGGGGTCCACCCCTCCATTTTGTCTGCAGGAAGGATTTTTTAAAAGTGGATTTTGCTGCTAAAAAAAGAAAAGCTGAAAAACACAGACTCGAATGCTAATCTTTCATCCCATTTTAAATTGCTAAAATTTAATTATAAACATAATTATAAAAAATTACATGTATATAATAATAGCAAGTACTTATATTGGGCCTACTCTGTGCCAGGCATTGTTCCAAATGTTTTACATATTTAAATTCAATCCATAGAAAAACACTATGAGCTGGTGTTATAATTATTATAATAATTATTAAAGTCTAAAAAGAAGATGTTCAAATATCTTCTCACTTTTATAATTTCATTAACTATATTTGAGGTCATACATTTTTCAAAGGTAATAATCCTACAATGATTAATTATACATCATGATATTGTCTTAGTATGCTAGACATATTTTTAAGAGCATTTTGTCTTTAACTCTTGGATTTCATTAGATTAACAGAATAGCGACTGTGCATGCACTTTATACATTTTGTTTCTTCACTTTCAACCAAGACCTGAAAGTCAGTTTTTAATAACAGTCCATGGACATGGGTCTGGGTAGCTCTAAATGTGCCTGGGAATTTCCTCAGCACCAGTTATTGACTCACTACCTAGGTGCAAATCTGAGCATGAAATTACTCATCGCTGTCCTTTTCATGGAAGAAACCATGGGTCCTCTACCCACTCTACCTGTCCTCCACTGTAGTGATTCTTAGGTCCTTGGGTGCTCAGTATTTTCTCCTGCTTCTTTCTCCCACTGCTCCAACAACAAATGCTTCTGATGGGGACAGACGAGGTTTTGCCGATGTCCCCTTGATCAGTCTGGCTCGGCTCCATGCTGGCAGACAGCACTGTCTTTCCTGAGTCCAGGAGAGGTAGAGAATGCAAACTAAAGCTGAATAGAAGGTCAGGGGCTCCTGTGTTTATACTGGTGAAGCACGAAGGGGAGGAATTACACTGGTTCCTGCAGTGCGAGGGCAGGAATCAACCAAACAGCAGCTGATGTCCGTGGAGGAGAAGGAAGGCTCCTTACTCTCCACGGTAGGTATCCACACAGAGGCTGTAGGATAGCTTTCCTGGGGTGATAAATCAATTCAAACAGGCCACGTGGCTGGACCCAATGAGTTCTAGGCAGCATTAATCGTTCATCCCAGACTTCAACTATTCTGTTGTACTGATCCCAAAAGTATACTTGACTTATCATAGTCTTGATTTTAGATTAAAGCACTTATTTCCTGAATCTCTAAAGTACCAGTCCATTCTGAGATTTATGACTTTTACCTGCTATCTTGCTTAGGCTTTCTCAATAAATATTCAAATGATTAAAATGATCAGATTCCTATACATTTGTATATCTACCTGTACATGGGGTAGAGTTAAAAAGAAGGAAGAGACATTGTTGTTTTATATTAGGAGTCAAAGCTTCAAACTGGGGAGGGAGCTCTGTCAAGGGATTTCCCAGCACTGGCCAGTGGGAGCCATGGGACTCTGAGGTTGGATTCTTTGAAAACACACTGCAGGAGCAGCCAGAAGCCCTGCCTACCCCCATGGTCAGTGTGCCTGGAAGACCCAGAGCTCTGTGAGGTTTCCTTGGAGGTGTACAGCTCAAGTAGCCTTGAGAGCAAGGGAAATACTTTCTGGCTGGCATTGCCTTCTTCCTCCTCCCAGAGCTATGACTGATTTGGGCTGGAACAGCTAGAAATACACAATGCATTCAGTGCATTCCTGCTTTAATATGTTAATATCACACTTATCCAACATTATTACATCTGCCCCAATGCAGGTCACAGATGAGGGCTCTAATATCTTGTCCTACTCTTTTCCCCACAAAAACAAAAATATTATCACATGGAGGCTTTTTCAGTGTAGTTGTTGATTATTATCTCATTATAACTAACCACTTTAACTTCTTTCTCTCTCTTTTTTGTCTTGCCTTGATGTGCTTTTTATATTAAAGAAAACAGAAAGTGCATTTCTTTGAGATATTTCTAAAAATGGCAAATTGAAGAGATTTGATCTCTGGAGACGGGGCTTCTACATTGCAGAGCACTTTCCTCCCCTGACGGCTAATTCAATCACATAGTTCAACAATAAACAGGATAAGTCTAGCTTAATAGGACTGTGCATGCAGAAAAAGAGCCTTTTGCTCTTTGAAATTTCTTTCTATATGCCTTAAAAATATTAATGAAAAAGTTCCTACTTTATTGGATTATCTCCTTAGATTGGTTTCCCTATTTTAATGATTGAAAACATCTTTTGAAAAGAGTTCTTGCTTGGAACATCCTTGGCCAGGCAACTCTTTGGCAAAGTAGGGAAGTCTAGTTGCCTTACTTGCTCTTTTGAAGTAGTAAGTTCATAGGTGTTTTTTAAGGCACAGAACTGTTAGTTTTTTTCTTTGTTTTTTTTTCCAAAAATTAAAATTTACATAAAAGCCATCTATTTAAATTAGGTCTCATTGTTAGTTAATTCGTACAACTTGGAAAAATAAATGGAACTATAAATATTGGCATTGATAAATGCAAAAACATATACAAATTTTCCTCATCATAACTATAAAGATTATTTAGGTGATAGTAGTGCCTCAGAAACCTTTGAGACCTATTCATAAAAGATGTGAGAAGTAGCCTTATAATTCACAAAGGAATCCAGCATTACTATATCTGCCCCAATGCACGCCACAGAATCCAGTTTTTAATTTTGCTCAGAGTGATTAAGAAGAAAATCAAGTCAGTCTTGTGACTGGGTTGCATATAGAAAGGCTACAAAAGAACACAGAATAGCTTCCCCCTTCCATTCGTTTGCATTTCTTCCAAGGATCTTCAGAAGGAAGTAGATGAAGACACAGAGTCTACTTGTGCGAAGCCCACACACAAAGGACCCACTCTGCACCAGCCATACACGTGGGAAAAAGAGAGGAAAAGGAGTCTGGAAATAAAAATAAGACAAGGCTTCCTTTGAATAATGCAGAGGACTCTTAAGAAAGAGGAAAATGATAGCATACATTTTGATTCACATTAAATTTCAGGGCAGAATATGCTGTTTGAAAGAGTCATTGGCTTTAATCAACTGCTTTCTTACAGAGTTTTGTCCATATGTATGTGACAAAATCATCAGTCATTTAATGTTAAGTGTAATTAGAATGAAATCATCAAGATTTCCTTTTCTTTCATCCTTTCAGTAAAAATCAAGAAAGGAAGGAGTAAGGGGCAAGGGTGAACACAATGAGAGCAATAGTTTTTTAAAGTGAGACATGATTTGTACTTGATTTTTTTTTTGCTATAGTTTCAAGTATTATTAGAAGGAAAAGAAAAGCTGTAAATTAGCCAAACAAGAAGGTGAGATTCCAGGGGTCCAGGTTGGGGATGATTAGCTTGGCTGGAGCACTGAGAGTTATAAAAGCGAGTGAATCCAGCCTGCTTTCTCACCACATCATCGACTGAACTCTCCAAACTCAAGGAGCAGCAACTTCATTGAATCCACTCAAAACCTGTCATGTTGAGAGTTGAAGAGAAAAAGTTCTAGACTTTTATATCATAGAAAATGCTTCCTTTTTGAATTGCACAAAACACAAGATATATGAAATAGGGAAAAAAGTTTCCATCTAAAAGACTGATGTGTAAGGAAGTTTCCTTAAAAATATCATTTTCCCTTTGACTTGGTAAGAATATGGTTGAATGAGCCCTGGCTGGCGTAGCTCAGTGGACTGAGCGCGGGCTGGGAACCAAAGTGTCCCAGGTTCGATTCCCAGCCAGGGTACATTTCCTGGGTTGCAGGCCATAACCCCCAGCAACCGCACATTGATGTCTGTCTCTCTCTCTCTTTCTCTCTCTCTCTCTCCCCCCTTCCTTCCCTCCCTAAAAAATAAATAAATAAAATCTTTAAAAAAAAAAAAGAATATGGTTGAATGAAATAAAAAGCTCAGGAGGGAGCTATATAGACAACCTCCAATGGTAAGACTTTATTGAGTCAGTACCTTCAGCGGTCCTATTTTCTCCATTGCTGTGGTCATCCCTCTGACGCTGACTGCCCTTCCCTGCTGGACTCTGGGTGGTCACGTGAGGCCCTGGCTGAAGACTAGAAGATGAGAGGATGAACAGGTCTGCGCTGCCTGACCTGCTTCTTCCCAGACGTGGTGTGTCAGAGTGGCCTCCATAGGACCACAGCTCCTCCAGTTCTCATCTGCTTCCACAGTTCCCACAGGCTCAGGAAGTGATATTTCTTCCTAGTCTGTCCCTTCAGGCTCAGGATGGTGATTATGTCCCACCGTTATTTCCGGGGAACTCAGCTTCTCTGGTTGTTTTCTCTTAATCTACCCACTGCTCTTTAAATAACCCCTTCCTTAAATTCTCATTTTGATCCTTTGAAGGGAGGTCTCTTTCCCATGGAATTCTGACCGATAGAGTGACACTTAAAATACCTCAAACCTGCACTGGTCAGTGTGGCTCACTTGGTTGCAGTGTCCTTCAAAACTGGGAAGGTCCTGGGTTCAATTCCCAGTCAGGACACATGCTTAGGTTGTGGGTTTGGTCCCCGGTTGCGGCACATTCAAGAGGTCCTTGGTGGGCAACCAATTAATGATTCTCTCCACATCTCTCCCTTCCTTCCCCTCTCTCTAAATGAAATCAATAATGATATCCCTGAGTGAGGATAAAAAAAATACCTCAAATCTGAGACAAACCACGGTGAGCTGCAATTTCTAGTGGCAAAAGCTTAGACAATTGCTGCTATAGGGAAGAAAGTAAATCATTTATTGGTTATAAAATCCTTAGACAAATAAGTTGTAGAAATTCCTGGTACAATTTAAAAGTGAAAAGGATCTGAAGAAATGAATCAGAATCAACTAGGATTAGATATATTAATAATCCTCTTTTATAGTCACCTGAACAACCTGCTGCTAAATTGCATGTTATATAAACTGTCTATTATTATTTATTAAAATTTAAGTAGGTCAAATTCACAGTTCAGAGTAAAGCTCAGGTAATACTTGTAGATTCTAATATTCTAAAAAATTGTATTTTGAATACTAGAAAATTCACCTCACATCAAAAGGCATTAGAACTTAGCAGCCTGCTTGTTCTGCATGTGACACATCAATGTTTACTGTCATAGACTATGTCCAATACTCTCCAAAATGTCCTATAAAGTCACTGCACTCAAGAATTGTATGCGCTTGAAATAGACAAAAGCATAATTTTAGAAAATGTAAAAGAGTTTCATAGATTTTTTAGTATTGACCTTTTAGTTTTGGCCCTATTTGTAGTGAGTGGCACTACGGGTTAATAGCTGCACCTGGTCCTAGTCAAAAGGCTAAGGAGCCCTAGTGTTAATTAGTTAATACCTTTTTGTTTACTCAAATTCAACTGAATTGGATTGTAGATGTTACCAAAAGATGTGAAGGAGGATGTGATTAATATGCTTATAAGATCCATACAACTTCAGAAAAGGAAAGTCAAACAAATTGTTGCTATTCTACCCTATTTATCTCATTAGCGGCTGGTTGATTGGAGCTGCCACCCTTGCAAATCCCTATGAGACCTGTGCTAACAGCACTGCCCCCTGGTGTTCTCTTGCTTTGGTGCAGTGTGAGTAAAGGAAAAGAAAATTTCAAGATTTATTTTCAATACATAAGCTGTATTTATCAGTATATTGCTGTATGAGTGTGTACAATACCTTTCTGTGAATTAAACATTTTATTATGTTTATTTGTGCTGATAAAATATTAAAGCATGCTAAACTCGCAAAAAAATTTTTTAGTGAGTAAATATAGAAGAAAAAATTTGGATGACACTACATAATTTCTGATTTCATGAAGTCAGAAACAAATTATCTAATATTTTTGGATGCCTACTATGTTAGGTAGGTAAGAAACATCATATTAAAATTGAAGTCTGAGTAAACTTATTTCAATATCTATGTAAAGTTTCTGATATTTTATAATATATAATTTATTAATTTGATCTCTGATTTGGGGAAGATAGTAAAGATGCAGAGAGAATATAGAGAATTAAAAAATTTACATATCAAATTTTATTTCATGTTATATTTTAATTAAGAAAATTACTTTAAGTTCATTTTCATTAGATATAGGAATGCTATTTGAAGCTTTAGGACATAGTAAAAAAAGGACATTAAAAGAGCTTTCTAATAGTATATAAATAATAACTGGATATATCTGATAAAAGTGAGATAGAATTTTCAGATTATTTAAAGCCTGAAAGTTTCAGGATATTAAGTTGTGTGTCAGTGTTTTCCATAATGCAGTTCACATACTATAAATTATTTATTTTAAGCAATACACTGATATATACATTTTTAATTATATACTTATTTTTATGAGCAATAGTGAAATATAACAGATATCGAATTGATAATTTCATAGATATTAATATTTAGGACTACCTTACACACAACATACAAAGCTCAATCATATACGTTTTTAGTAACTTTGACTTGCACTAAAATGGATTAGAAATACGAATTTTCAGTGCCTCTGAAAGCCTGGATTTTTAGTCTTCTAGTGTCATTTCATATGTTCCTCTATTAAAGGTATTTCCTGTAAGTTGTGTTTACAAGAGCAGTAGTGCCCAAGTAGAAATATAATATTAGTTATAAATATGACTTTACATTTTATGACATTTAAAAATGGAAACCAGTTGAAATTAGTTTAATGATATAATTTTAATCCAATATATCCAAACGTCGGTAACTGTCTTCTCTCACACTGGCTTTTGCAATGCAGTGTGTGCGGTGCATCATTGCACATCTCGGTGTGGCCCAGCCACCTTTGATATGCTCAGTAAGTACAGGTGGCTGATGTTGAACAACACAGACCAAGGGATGTTATCAATTAATGTTCAGCTTTTGGCAAAATATCCCAAGGTGGCAGTGTATACCTCCTTCAAGAAGTGCAGCTGGTGGCTTTTTATTTGTGATATTGGCAGCCGTTAATTATCAGTGTCTAGGGCTAATAATTCATTAAAAGTTGTATAATGGTGATACAGAAATTTTAAGTTTATTTATTTGATGGAATATTCACACAAGAGGAAACATCTCACCAACTACTTATGTGCTTGGAATCATCTTTATAGAAAAGGCAGAATAAAAACTGCTCTTTTCCCTTTATTTACTAGTTTGTGAAATAATAATTTTGGTTTTGTTACATTTTCAAGGATGATCAATAGTATTTTATTTTCAGCCTTTTTAGATATCCATGAACTTTAATATATTTGATGTGTTTTAATCCATTGCAGTTACTATATCTATCATTATTCAGATTTTCTCATCTTTGGCCACTGGGAGCATCTTTAACTTATTACCGGCACTCTGATAACACCGAAGCAGCCACTGGTATCTGGGATCAACTTGTACCTTTCCTAACACAGACCTGTAATCAGCTATTTCTTCAAGGAATCCCTGATGCTTTTTAGTGGAAAATGGTATGTGAAGACTATGTCTCAGCATTGTTTCTGAGTCTTTTCAGAGGACAAGGCTAGAAATCACTTAGTTTTATACAATAATGTGTAGCATAAAGTAATGATATTTCTTATTCAAATTAAAAAGATTTTTTCTCATGTCAAATATTCAGTTTTTTATGACATGATCATAATCTTTCCTTTGCTTTATCCATATATACACTAACAGTCTCAGAATATTAAGACTACCCCCAACAAAATTATTTAGAAATTAGTTTAAGCTTTTTTTACAGTTGTTTTTGTCTTTATGACAACATTCAGCTCAGAACAGACCTGTGCTCTGAAGGCCTACGGAACTGTCTTTGCAGTGTTGCTGTGCCCCCTGCTGGACACACAGGCTCAGGCATCTCACTTCGCATTGGGTGTTCAGGGATTGCTCAATTTTCAATTTAATTTTGTTTTATAATTATGTGAAGTTTTATATGACTCAAAACTCAAATTTACAAAACAACTGTTGTTTCTATCCCTATCTCCTGTCTTGCTGCCTTCCTCTATCTTTAGGTAACTACTTTATTTTTGATTTCTGTGATTACTAATATGTAAATATATAAAATTTATGCATATATTATATATTTTATTCCTCCTTTATTCACTAAATAATAGCATAATTTATAAAATTTTCTCCATAAGACATAATTATATACATATTATTCCAAGTGGAGAAAAGTGCATATATGCATAAGTGAAGTAACACACAATAATTACATACTACAATATGGTGGACCCCCTTATCCATGGGGCATGAATTCCAAGGCCCACCGTGGATGCCTGAAACCATGGATAGTAGCAAGCCATGAATGCTATATACTATGTTTTTTCCTATACATACTTACCTATGATAAAGTTTAATTTATAAGTCAGGCACAATAAAAGATGAACAATGAAAATAATAAAACAGTTATAACAATATACTGTAATAAGTTATGTAAATGGCTTTGTAGCCCTCATTAAGTAAAATAAGGATTACTTGAACATAAGCACTGTTTGAGCAAAAACTGATTCTAACTGGGCAGTACCAGTCTAGAAGTGGTTAGGAGCGCTCCACCTACAGGAGCTTTGGGAGAGACTTTTATCGAGAGGCAAGGTGGAAGCAAATACGGAAATGATTGACTGGCTATGGCTTCAAGCCTAGTTAGTTAGGTTTCAATTTTGTAATCTTGAGGCATTTATAGGCTTGGATGTTGGTTTGCTTACACAGGCACTTAGGCATCAGAACAATGCCAGTTTAATGGCCTCTGTATTTAATTAATTAAGCAGACATCAGTGTTGTCTTATTTATGTCATATTTGCTTCTCTCTATCTGTACAGAAAGTGAAAAGGAAAAACATTTAGAAAAGTTTAGGCAATTTGCTATTGCCAAAAAGCCCATGCATGTGACTCTGTGGAGAACAGCTGTTCCCTTCACTACAGATGGTTTGAAAAGCACTGATCCATGTTATTTGCTTGCTCTCTTTTGCATACTTGTACCTTTTTGTACTTAGAAAGGTGTGTACTTCTTTTTCTGGTGCATTTTTATTAATGTTTGTATGAGTTTATATTTTGTGATTTACGATTTTATGAATATCTGTGTGTATTACCTTTAACCTTTCTTACTACTTCTCTTAATAGCTTACAATGAGTAAAACTGAAATTAGCTAGTGACCCCCCATTCCCCAGAATCTATTTTCAACTAGTACCATTTACTCCCCTTTGATATTTTGAGGCAATCAGAGAATTTATTCTACTTTTCCTGTTCTTCTGACCTACCCCGCTTCATTTTTAGACAGTTGAGTTGAGTGTATATAAAGCAAATGGCCATTAGATTTTATACCCTATCCTCATACAGGTACTCTGAATTATACAAATAAATATGTATTTGGTGTTCATTGCTGGTTCTATTGCTGTCTCTTCAATCATCATGGTTGTCTGAAGCTTGTTCTCCAGTAAATTTCCTATGAAAGGCTCACAGGAACTATACTCACTGAGGTCTTACCTGTGCATAAAACCTGTGACCATTACATTTGAAGATCAGTGGAGCAGGGTGTAAAACTCTTAGCTCATGTTTGTTTTCTGTGTATCTCTTAAATGTTATCCCATTATCCTGTGGCATAGAGGGTGCTATTGAAAAGTCTGGAGGGTCTGATGACAATCTCATTTTCTTTCCTTTATAAGGGATATTGAACTTTTAATTTGCTGCCAAAAGTACCCTTTTCTTTTTATTTAAAGATCAATAATTTTACTAGGCTAAGTTTAGATATAGGCCATTCTGGAAAAAATTTGCCAGATATGTCTTCTCAATATGTAGTGCAAATCTTTTTTATTTAAGAAAAGTACTCTTGAATTATAATTGACAATATTTATTCTCTTTTGTTACATTGATTCTCTTTTTTTTTTTAGGGACTTCTAGTATACGTACCTTGGATCTCCTGTGCCTCTTTTCTGTATCTTTTTCTCATTTATAGTCATGAGCTACATAACACTGTTTCAGTCAATGACCAACTACATACAGGATGGCAGTCTGATTGGAATTTAATGGGATGGAAAAGTTCGTATCACCTAGTGCTGTCATAAGGTCATGGCATAATGCATTATAATGTGTGTGCAGTGACGCAGGTGTAAGCAAACTGCACTGCTAGTCCTATAAAAGTATAGTATATACAATTATGTACAGTATATAATGCATAATAGTAATAAACACTGTATCACTGGTTTGTATATTTACTGGGATAATTATTGTTATTTTAGAGTGTACTCTTTCTACTATATAAAAAAAGTTTTCTGTAAAACAGTGTTGTGTTATGCTGGCAGCAGCCTCATGTATCTCTTATTTACTGTGTCTCTTGATTGAATTATTTTCTCTTGGGCTTGATTTAATCTCAAGTTGTTTTGTACAGTAACATGTTGTACAGGCTTGTAGCCTAGGAGCAATAGGTGAGTAGTGGGATGCACCATCTAGGTTTGTTAAGTCACTATAATATTCGCACAATGACATAATGACATATTTCTCAGAATGTATCCCTACCGTTAAAGTGATGCATGACTGTATACAATTGGCCCTTTGTATCTGTGGGTTATGCATCCTCCACTTCCACATCTGCAGATTCAACCAACTGTGGATTGAAAGCATTTGTAAAACACGTGTTGTTGCTGATGAGCTAAGTAGTTAGGTCTACAATGGCTGCATCTGAACTGGACACACACAGAATTTTTTCGTGTCATTATTCTCAAAACGATATGGTATAACAATGATGTATATGGCATTTAATTGTATTAGGTATTATAATTAATCTTAAAAGACTTAAAGTATATGAGAGGATGTGTGTGGGTTATATGCAAATATAATACCATTTTATATAAGGGACTTGAGCATTTGTAGATTTGGGTATCTGCCTGGAACTAATCCCTTGTTGATGCTGAGGGACAACTCTCTCTCTCTCTCTCTCTCTCTCTCTCTCTCTCTCTCTATATATATATATATATATATATATATACACACACACATGTATATGTATGTATATATGTGTGTATATATATAATCTTTTTATTTTTAAAATATTCAGATTCTTAGCTCTTGGTGGTGCAGAGGGAGAGCATGCCATAAGGAACTGGCCCTACCCCCGACCACCTGGGCAGGGGTGGGCAGAGGAATGGAAAGAGAATGACTCGTAAGAGATGGAAGAAAAGAAAGAAAAGAAGACAATGGCCTAAGGATCTATTTTTTTTTAAATTTTCTTCAGGCAGCTTAACATAGAAAGCAAACTTAACTTCAGGGCATTTAGAGTTATCCCTACTTAATGTTATGCTTAGAAAACCTTTCACCTTGAAACAGAAAACAAAATCTTTCATTTTACAGATAAAGATTGGCTCAACTAGGCATCGAAAGGGAAATTTTGAAAGAGGTGGCATTTTGTATGGAAGCGTTTCTATCAAAGACAAACCGATGCTATCAAACATTGCTGTTTTAATAGAGGGAGAAAATACAGGAAGACAGACAGGCTGGGGAGAGGGATATCACAGATATGGAGAAAATGACCAAGAGGACCATAGGGAGCAGCAGCACGAAGACATTGGAGGTGGCTGCAAGCCAATTTCATAAGTGTGTTTCTTTCATTTGTACACAGACAAGTAAAGGTGCTATGTGGGTGCATTAATGGTCTGTTTAGATGCCAGGGCTGGTACAGCTTCAGGCCCCAGGAAGAAAGGAAGGCCAGTGTTTGGTAAGGGAGCTTATGCGAGAAAAGAGTCAAAGAGCCGATAGCCTGACTGAAGTTCTGGTGGATCATTTAAGAGCTTAACAGCACAGAACAGAGATTTCCAACTTTGTTTTAAATCTCATGGCACACATAGAGGAATTACTAATTCTGCAGCACACCAGAAAATATATTTTTTGCTGATATGACAAAGAAAATAGATGTAATTTTGATTCGTTTACACCAGATGGCTATTGTGTTGGCTGTTGTCATTTTTTTATTTGACAAGCTAAGGGAAAAGAGGTCAGGGCCCCTGACTAAATAGTCAGGTATTGTGTGTTGTACAAATTCTTGCAGCACACTGGTTGAAAATCACTGGCATAGAGTATAATTAGGGTAAATTCTGAGGAATTCACAGAGCCTCAGTTTCCAGGGAATGTTAGGAACGAAGGTCATCTCATAATTAAACAACTAATTCATATAGGTATATGTTCATATGTAAGTAAGTAGACTTCTTCTGTAAGCAAGGCTTGCCATGTTGACTTCAGGCATTGGTAGTTTTATATTTGTGAACGGCTTATGTTTCATCTATTTCAGATGCTGCTTCTTCCATAATTAAGGAAGGATCACAGGACTCAAAGTAATTGCAATTCAATTCTCCTCTCTCTGGTATTAATAGTTTTTGAATCTTTTTTTGTCTTGTTTCTTGGATATAATGGGTAGAGCAGGTGGATTAAGTACTGAAGGGCTAGGAGGACTTTCCTCCTCCTTCTGGGTAATCCCCTTTTCCCTTCTCTCCTGGCTAATTAAGCCATCCTTCGCAGACAAAATGAAGTTAACATTATCTGGTCCTACCCTTAGTTAATGCTAGTGTTCTCTATTTAGCTCTGAAATATGCATGAATTAGACTTTCAGGGCATTCCCTGATATATATTGGGGGGGGAGAGGGGGAGAAAAACTGTATGAGTCAGAAGAGGAAAAATACTGAATCACTAAAAAAGAGGATGTTTCTAGCTTATTAATTTTGGCTACACCATATATAAGATCAGGGTGGAAAAGATTTTCTGCTTTCATTAAAATAACCTATATAAAACCAATAAGAAATCAATCTGTAAATAATGAGGTGCATTTTTAAAGTTAAAATGTTAGTGTGGAGCTTGAATAAATAGAAGATGGCGTTGAGTTCTGACTGTGCATTGACCTTTTCCCTCAGGAACTGTTTTCTATATTACGGTTCCAAAGAGTCTGGAGTTCACCCCACAGGCTCTGAGGACCCATGAGTAGTTGCCTCCAGGTGTTTGTGTGTGTGTGTGCACGAGTGTACTTCTTTCAAGCATCTCCTTTAAAGTCAAGGTCTTTCTGGAAACACTCATTTAATAGGTATAAACTATATTAATAACTATATTCATTTTTCAATTTACAAAACATATTCATGTTCCTTCATTTAATTCTCCAAATAACCAAGGAATATATTAGAGTATTCCTATTTTATAGATTAAAAAACCATGAGGCTTGTATAGGTTAAGTGGCTTCTCAAGACAACCCAGCTGATAGCTGCCTGTGGTAGGCACAGGGCAGTATCTATAAGCTGGGCTCTGTGGTGCAGATTTCCAGCATGATGCAATGGAATAGCCATGGCTTTTGGGTATGGTTTTCGAGCCTGTGATTTGGAAGGAATTGAACAGAGGGGCCAGCTCCAGTTCTGCTGTAGGAATCACTCCCTGGGTGGTCTGGAGGGGAGAATGGCAGCCCTTGCCTCCAGCTGGGCTTGCGCCCCTCTTCCCCACTGAACCAGCACATCCTTTTCTTCTTAGTCCATCTTCCTTCTGCCAGACTTAATTTTTCTAAAACACTTCTATCATGACAGGACCCCACTTAGAAGCCTGCAGTGGTTCCCAGTGACTGCCAAAATAAAGAACAACTCTAAGATGATGCCCAAGGCCCTGAGTTTGCTCTTGATTCAGCACCATCTCTGGTCATTTCTTCTGAAAGTGCAGATGCTCCCGTCATTCGAACACTGTTCTGGGAATGTGCCTTGCTTCTCTCATGGTGTGTGCCCTTGCAGTACTGCCCCTGGAACCTTTGCCTCTCCCTGCATCTGGAGAAGCCTCACTCATCGTTTAAGGCTGGTTCACATGTAATCTCTGAATGCCTTCCTGAACTTCTAGACAAGAGACAATTGTTCACTCCTCTGAGCGACTGTGGCACTGAACTCTGATTGATTACGCTGGTATTCCTGTGTTCCTCTGTCCCTTCACTAGACTGTGAGAGTCTCCAGGCCAAGAAATGTTAGCTGATTCACCTGTGTGGTTACTAATTCTTTTTATTCTCTTTTTAATACCTAAAGATGCAGAATAAATTCTTGATATATCTTCACTAAACCAAGTATTCATGCCTTGCCATTTGGGTGAAAGGGAAAATAGCAACTATTGGGGACCAGCAAGCTTCTGCACCCTGTTTGTCTTCTAGAGACAGAGTGAAATTAAATTGTGTTTGAAAGGACAGATAATAAGTTATTCCAATGTTCTGTTACAGAAGGTCCGAGAACACCTGAAATTCTAACTTTCTTTTTCTCCCATGGAAATGACTCTTTATTAAATCTTTTCTCTCTACCTTCATGAAATATACCCCCACCAACCAGTATAAAGCCAATTTATTTCACTGATAAGAATAGATGTATACTCTAAGAGTGTTAACCCAGCTATGGATCTTTGCTGAATTTTTGCAGTCACAGTTACAGGAGCAGCTGTACTAGCAGTAGCCACCAACACCCTAACCTATCAACACTCTTGAACTACATTTCCCTGAAAAAAAATCAGTGCCTTGCTTCACTCTTTATGTTTGTTTTTGCTCTTATTGAGGTATACTTGATACATATATATAATTGTTAGGTTCAGGTGTACAGCATAATGATTTGGTATTTGTATACTATATTGGGAAATAATCATTACCGAAAGTTTAACAACTATCACCACTACAGTTACAATTTCTTTTCTTGTGATGAGAACTTTTAAGATCTATTTTTTACCAACTTTCAAAAATACAGTTTGGTAATTACAGTCATCATGCTGTACATTACATCGCCATGACTTATTTATAACTGGAAGTTTCTACCTTTTGAGCACTTTCACCCACCCCCTGGCTTCTGACGACCAGAAATCTGTCTTTTGTATCTGAGTTCAGTGTTCTTTTTTTTTTTTTTTACTCTACCTATAAGTGAGATCATATGTATTTGCCTTTCTCTGTCTGACTTATTTCACTTAGGCTAATGCCCTCAAGGTACATCAATATTGCTGCAAATGGCCAGATTTCCTTCTTTTTCATGAACAAATAATATACACATACCACATTTTCTTTATCCATTCAAGTCCCCTATTATTATTGTATATGGTGTATTTGTTCATTTAGGTCTGTTCATATTTGTTTTACATATGTAGGTATTCTTATATTGGGTATCTAAATATTTATAAATGTTATAGTCATGAATTGACCTCCTTATACTATATAAAATTTTTCTTAGCCTCTTATTACAGTCTTTGAGTTCAAGTTTATTTTATCAGATTTGAGTATAGCTACCCATCTTTCCTTTCATTTTAATTTGCATGGAATATCTTTTTCCATCCTTCACTTTCAGTCTGTGTATGTCCTTATATCTGAAGTGAGTCTCTTATAGGCAGCATATAAATGGGTATTTTTAAAAAATTCACTCAGACACTGTATGTCTTTTGATTAGAGAATTTAGTCCATTTACATTGAAAGTAAGTATTGATAGGCATGTACTTATTGCCATTTTAGTAATTATTTTCTGAGTGTTTGGTTATTACTTTTTCTGTTCTACTTTTCCTGCTCTTTGTGATTTGATGATTTCCTGTAGTGATATTTTTAGATTCCTTTATCTTTTGTGTATCTACTATAAGGCTTTGCTTTGTGGTTACCATGAGGCTTACATAAAATAACTTCTAAGTTGACTTTAAGTTGATGATAACAAAGTTTGAATGCATTCTGAAATTCTACATTTTTACATTTTCCACATTTTATGTTTGATGTCACAATTTACATTTTAGCTTGTGTATCCATTACAATTATTTTAGTTATAATTATTTTCCTCCTTTTTTTCTTCATAGTAGATTTATAAGTGGATAACTAACCTCATTTAAATCATGATAACATAATTTTTACTATACATTTACCTTTATTAGTGATATGTTTATTTGCATATGTTTCCTGTTATTAATTAGAACCTTTTTATTTCAGTTGAAAGATGTTCCTTTAACATTTCTAATAAGGCTGGTCTGGTGGAGATAAATTTATTCAGCTTTTGTTAGTCTGGAAAGCTCTGTCTTTTCCTCCAATCTAAAAGGAAACTTTGTAGGGTAGAATATTCTTGGTTGACAGTTTTTTCTTTTCTTTTAGCATTTTGAATATACCATGCCATTCCCTTCTGGACTCAGCTTCTGCTGTAGAATCTGTAGTAGTTTCATGGGAAATAAGTAGTTCCCTTGTATTTAACAAGTTGTGTTTTTCTTGCTGCTCTTAAGATTCTCTCCTTGTCTTTAATTATTGACAGTTTAATTATTATGTCTTAGTATGGGTCTCCTTAGGTTATCTTATTGGAACTCTCTGGGCTTCTTGGATTTGGCATGTTTCCTTTTCCAGGAAGTTTTCAGCTATTATTTTTTCAAAAAAGTTTTCTGCTCCTTTCTCTCTCTCTTTTTGTCTCATGAGCTGGATGAGCATCTTATAACTATTATTTTAACCCTTCATCAGGGAAATAATTTATCTTTATTTCATTAAGGTCTTTTTCAGAGGTTTTATCTTATTCTTTCATTTGGAACATATTCCTTTGTTTATTCATTTTTCTTGACTTTCTGTGTTGGTTTCAATGCATTACATAAAACAGCCACCTATCCCAGTCTCAAGAGAGTGGCGTCATGTAGGAATGAATCTTACCATTCGACCCTGCCATTGCTCTTGGTTGTGTCTCAAACCTCTGTGATTTTCCAAACAGCCTACTTTATTTTTAGTGGTTCCCAGTAGTTGAAAGTGTGCCAAGTCCTGTCAGTGTTTCAAAGTGGAAAATCTCAGTCAGCATTTAGATTCAGGCTAATTGGAATCCATACCCACAGGCACTAGCTTTTAAAGTATGTGAATATACCTTTCAGGGGAAGATTGGCAGAGGGGTGCTTCTGTGTGCTCTCCCCTCACTTACATCTGGGGTGAGAGCCATTGAAAACCTGTTTCTTTTTTTGCTATCATCCCATTGAATCCATCCCACTGGGTTCAATCCCACTGAACAAAGATTCATTAGATGCCAGAGCCAAGCTATCAGGGAATGTTTCCTCTTGGGTTTGGGTAGCAGAAAAGAGCTGTGGTGCTGGCCCCTTTCATGCAGCCACTGATGAGCTGGTGTCAGGCAGAGAAAGAGCATGAAGGTGGCACTGCTTGCCTCCCCCATCTCTGGAGAAGACTGCACTCAGCACCTATAAGTGTGTTCAATTAGAAACCTGCTCCTGAGGCCATAGCTACAAAGACAAACTAATAGGCCTTATTCATAGATATTATTCTGTGAATAAGGTATATTAAATCTGCTGTCTCCTTGCTATGCCCTAGGTGGGGTAGCCAGTTAAGAACTTTTTGTTCATTTGTAACATTCCTGTGGGAAACATAAACACCACAGGCCATGAGCCTGGTGATGTAGAGGTGTCTCCTAGGCAGCAGCTGCAAAACTGAGGTGGACTGTACCAACTCCTTGCTGAGTGATACTAATAAGCTAGAGTGAGCAGGGCAGCACAGAGATGGCATCCTTAGCCTTGGTCTGTGTAGAGTAGATGTGTGTTAAATTAGATGCCTGCCTCTCAGGCTGAATCTTTAAAATAAGAAAAATTGTCTCTTTCACAGAGAAAATGGGCACTCTGCAGTTGGCTGCCTCTGCTCAGGGCCTGGAGTGGTAAGCCTGTGCAGGTCTTTAAAGAAACATTACTTAGTTCACTACAGACATGTGGGTCTTGTGGATGCAAGCCTTGGTGCCTTTCAAAGCTGGGAGTTTGGGGGGCTCATTTCTCAGGTGCAGGTTTTAAAGGTTGTGGTGTCAGATGTGGGGTTCAAACTCTTTGCTCCTCAGGGAAAAGCTCTGGAGTGCGAGCTCCCTCCCAAGTGGTTCACCACACTAGGGCTGAGGTCTATGGCAAGATTGCCCTCAGCCTCTCCTCACTGCTTCAGTGTTTTTTTTTTTCCTTATTCACTCAATTTGTAGGAGTTTCTTAGCTAGTTTCTTCCCCCCAGAGGAAATTATGTCACATATATCTGTAGATTCTGTGCCTCTGTGGGAGAAGGTGAGTTCAGGATCCTCCTCTATTGCTATCTTGAACTGGAACTTCCCTCTTCTATGAAATGCAGGTGGGAGCAACAACATAGAAGTTGTATAGAAATAGGTCTGTGATGAGTAACAAATGGGATAGCACATGTTAAATCATCCAGCATAGCACCTGGCTCATGCTAAGCACTTCATATAAAAACAACTGTAGTTACAAATATTATGTTCATCATAGTAGATATATAATCTGTTTATGTGTTGTTTTTCTATTCCACCATTATGTGGTGACTTATCTCAAGTATTTATATCTGCTTATTGCATAAAACACATGGATTCTAGTCAATATTCACTTAGGTTGATTTCTTAGAAGTTATTTTCTATTTTTATTTTTAGGTTGTCTTAAGTTTGCTTCCTTCTATTTTAGTATTTCTATTGTAGTTTTTCCTTTATTGACATTTCTTTTTCTGTTAGTGGCAAGCTAAGAATTCAAATTTGTAAAATTTGAGTAACTCTTGCTTAATTATCACTGTTCTAAAAAATTGAATGAGTCACTAATAAATTCTTCTGGGTGTTTCCTCTAGGCACTTCTGGGCACTCCACCCTTAAGATTTTTCAGAGAACTTGATGATATAACAACAACATAGTTACTATGTCCAGCTACTCTGCAAAATGAAACTATCAACTTATCTTTGTACAGAATTAAACCTAAGTGTAGTTAAATTAAAAAATGCCTATCTTACAAGGTGTTTCCATCTTCTCTTAGCATCTCTTTCAATACAAGTAGCAAAAACTTTCCAAAGATTCTATGCAGAAAGATGTTGAGGCTTTGCTACAATGAATAAAATCAAATTAAAGACAGGTACAGTTGCTAGATATAAATAGCTTCTGAAGATATTTCTGTACAAAAATAAAAATCACTTTTTTTCATGCCCATCAATTTCTAACTTTCCAAAATGTTCTGAAAAACTTTTATTCTCATTCTGTAAAAGTCAGACAAGCCAAAATTGATGACCAAAAAAAGACAAACTAAAAATAATGATCACAATTTCTAAACAATTACCATGTGCTTTTTTTTCAGGAGGTACAAGTACTAAATATACTCTTTTGGGAAGTTCTATTTAACTTTTATAAAAACTTTCTAATAAAAGCACAAAATGGGAAACTATCATTCAAAGGCAAGTCAAAGAACACACGCTGATACAGCATTTCTGCAGGAAGTATGAAGGGAGAGATATCTACCTATTCTTTTCCAACTCTACTTATGCTCCAAACTAATCTTGACTTTCGACCCTTTCCATGAATGTGTGGATACAGATGACCAGGTTGCTTCTATACTATCTGGTACTAATAACATTTTATGAGGAGCATTAACTAAGCACTCATTGAGATCCATTATTGCTTCTGTGTGCAGCTATTATTAGGACAAAAACACACCAGCAGCAAACATTTGCCTAATTATTACATATTCATTCATTCATTCATTCAGTTGCTCACTCATTCACAAAATAAGCAACAAAACAGTTGAAATGTGCCTGGTACACTCCTCAATATTGGGGATAAAGAGGAGCAATAATGTGAAGTACTCAAGGAACTTCTACTGCAGTGGGGAACAAAGATAATAATGTGTCCATGGCAGAACATGGTTCTTCCCCCTTTTAAAAATTTCCTTCCTCTCCTTGCTCTATTAGAAATGGAAATTTTTTAGAATAACACATGGAAGTTATGCTACAAGTGTGATTAATGTTCTGATGATAGATATATAGTTATTCCCCTACAAAGAATGGCAGTGTTTATTGGTGGGAATATAAATTGAACTTCCATATATTGTAGAAAAATGTATGGAGGTTCCTCAAAAAATTAAAACTATGACTACTGTCTGACCCAGCAATGCCACTTCTGGATTTGCTAAAGAAAATTATATCACTACTTTGAAGACATATCTTTACCCCCATGTACATTGCAGTATTTTTTTTACAATAGCCAAGACAAAAAATCCCTGAGTGTCCATTGTCTGATAGATGAATAAATAAAAAAGAATGTGGTATAAATATATACACAAAAGGAAATATTATTCAGCCATGGATAAAGTCCTGCTTTTTGTGACTACATGGGGATCAGGTGTTGGTGAGCACCATTTTTATCTTCCCCCTCCAGCTGGATAGCACAGGCAGGAGCTCAGTTAAGATGCTCAGTTAAGGTGCTCTAGCCACCTTGCACCTCCACGGTATGCCCTGGGCCACCTCACCCACCAGGGCACCCCAGACACCATACACTCTGGAACACCTCAGCCAGAGTGCCCTACTACTCTGCTACAGTGTCCTACAGGGAACCCTGGAAGCCATGGGCCCTGAAGGCACTTCAACTAGTGCCCATTGCAGCCCTGGCTAGCCAGTTCCATAGAATGTGTCCCAGGCCATAAGCTGGTGTCTGCTGCAGATCTGGCCAGCCAGTCCCAAGTGTGTCCCCAGAGCCCTGTGCCATTTCAGCTGGCAGGCCCCACAGCCTCAGCCAGCTGGCTCACCAGGGTATCCCAGGTGCCATGTGTTCACTTCGGCCCCAGGTGGCCTGCCAAAAACCCGTGAGAGAACAAGAAAAAATCTGAAAAAATCTTTAATGAAATGGAGATCAGTAATTTACCTTATAAAGTATTAAAGTAATGGCCATGAATATGTTCACTGAACTTAGAAGAATAGAGAAACTCAGTAAGAATATCAACAAAGATTTAGAAAATGTGATCAGGAACTACTCAGAACTAAAGAATAATTGAAATAAAAAAATGCAATATAGGAAATCAATAGTAGATTAGATAAAACAATGGATTAGCACCTTGGAAGAGAGAATAGTGGAAATCACACACTCAGAACAGAAAAAAAAATTAAAAATGAGAATAGTTTAAGGAACCTCTGGAACATCAAGCGCGCTAACATTTGCATTATAGGTATCCCAGAAATAGAAGTGCAAAAGGAAGGGACAGAAAACTTATTTGAAGAAATAATGGCTGAAATTTCCCTAACATGAGAAAGGAAACAGATATCCAGGTCCAGGAAAAAGAGCATCCTGAACAAAATAAGACATATACACAAACCATGTTGTGATTAAAATGGCAACACTGAGAGATTCTTGAAGGCAACAAGAGACCAGCAATAACAACCACAACGACCACCAACAAAATAGTCACATACAAGGGAAACCTCGTAAAGGCTATTAACTGATTTATCAGCTAAAACTTTGCAAACCATAAGGGAGTAGTAGGACATATTTAAAGTTTATAAGGATAGAAACTACAATCTAGAATATCCTACCTAGCAAGGTAATCATTCAGGATTGAAGGAGAGATAGTTTCCCAGACAAGCAAAAATTAACAGTTCATTACCACTAAATTGGTTTTTCAGGAAATATTGATGGGTGTTTTTTAAATTGGGGGGATTATAACCAGGAGCAAGAAATATATTTAGTACAGGCACTGGATTAGCTACTCAAAAAGATAGCATGAATGTTAAAAGACAAAAGTAGCAAAATTAACTAAAATTACAATTAGTAGTTAGAAGATACACAAACTAAAAATATTTAAAATATGATATGAAAACAAAGTGTGGAGAGGGTTGTAAAAATGTAGTGTTTTAAGAATGTGTTAAACTTAAATGCCTGTCATCTTAAATTTTTTATAATGGTATTAACTACATTTTAATAATTACTTTAAATGTTAATGGTCTAAATTCACCAATGAAAATACACAGGGTGGCTGTATGGGTAACAAAACAAGACACACCTGTATGCTTCCCACAAGAGACTAACTTCGAATCAAGAGACACAAAGATTAAAAGTGAAGGGATGTAAAAAGATATTCATGTAAATTGAAATGAAAAGAAAGATGGGGTGGCAATATTCATACCAGACAAAATAAACTTTAAAACAAAGACTGTAAAAAGAGACAAAGAAGGCAAAGAGACAAATGATACAGGGGTCAACCATAAATAGTGACATACCCAACACAGAATCACCTAAATATATTAAGCAAGTATTAAGAGACATAAAGAGAAAAATTGAGAGTTATACAATAGTAGGGGATTTTAATACCCCTGTACATCACTGGATAAATAATCCAAACAGAAAATCAGTAAGGAAATATTCGCCTTAAATTACACATTAGACTAGATCATCTGAATAGATAACACAGAACATTCATCTAAAACCTATAGAATATGCTTTCTTTCAAGTGCACATGGAACATTCTCCAGGAAAGATGACATGTGAGGCCACAAAACAAGTCTCAACAAATTCAAGAAAATGAAATCATATCAAATATCTTTTCTGACCACAACAGTATAAAATTAGAAACAAATTACAAGAAAAACAGAGAAAACACAAACATGTGGAGAGAAAACAACATGCTATGCAACAACCAAAAAGTCAACAGAGAAATAAAAAAAAGGAAATTAAAAAATATCTTCAGAGACATGAAAACAGAACACAACTCTCAAAAATCTGAAATGCAGCAAAGCAGTTCTAAGTGGAAAGTTCATGCCAAAAGGCCTATTTAAAAACACAAAAAGCTGAAATAAGCCATATAACTTTATACCTAAAGGCACTCGGAAAAGAACAACAAAGCCCAAATTTAGTAAAAATAGAAAAAAATAAAGATCAAGGTGAACATAAATGAAACAGTGACTAAAAGATCAGAAAAGATCAATGGAACTAAGAGCTGGTTCTTCAAAAAGATAAATAAAATTGAAAACCATTTAGCCAGACTCATAAAAAAAAGAGGAGCAAAATAAAAATCATAAATGAAAAAGAGCAAGTTGCAACCAACACCACTGAAATACAAGGGATCATAAAAGAATATTAAGAATAATTATATGCCAACAAATGGACAACCTAGAAGAATAGATAAATTTCTAGAAACAACAACTTTCCAGGATTAAATCAGAAAGAAATAGAAAATCTAAACAGATTGATTATTAGTAACAAAATTAAATCAATAATCAAAAAAGTGCCAACACACAAAAGTTTAGGACCAGACAGCTTCATGGTTGAATTCTACCAAACATTTAAAGAAGACTTAATTCCTATCCTCCTCAAACTATTTCAAAAATTTCCACAGAAAGGAAGGCTTCCAAACTCTTTCAACAAAGCCAGTATACTTCAATAAAGGCTCAATCCATAGCTAACAATATACCCAATGCTGAAAAGCTGAAAGCTTTTCCTTTGAGATTAGGAACAAGAAAGAATGCCATTCTCACCACTTTTATTCAACATAGTATTGAAAGTGCTGACCAGAACAATCAGACAAGAAAAAGAAATAAAGGCATCTAAATTGGAAAGAAATTAAAACTCATTATTTGCAGATGACATAATACTGTATATAGAAACCCTAAAGACTTCACCAAGATTACTATAATTAATAAATAAATTCAGGAAAGTTGCAGGATACAAAATTAATACACACAAATCTGTTGCTAACAAATTGTTAGAAAGAAAAATTTAAAAACCAATTTCATTTATAACTGTATCAAGAGAAATAAAATACCCAGGAATAAATTTAACCAAAGAGGTAAAAAACTGTATCTTGAAATCTGAAGACATTGATGAAAGAAACTGAAGATGACACAGATAAAGAGAAAGATATAGATATACCATGCTCATATATTGAAATAATTAATATATTAAGATTTTATTATTTTAATCTTTCAATATTATTGAGATTATTATTAGCTTTAATCTTTTGTACTGTTAGTTTTCCTTAAATAATTATTGCTAACACTATGTATCAGGTACTATTTGTAAGCACTTACATATATAACCATTTAATATTTAATATTTAAAATGCTTCTCCAAGGCAGGTTATACTATTTGTTCCATTATACAGATGAGGAAACAGAGGCAAAGTGTTCAGTTACTCACTCACAATCACACAGTTAAGTTAGTTAGATCCAAATTCAGATAATCTGCCCCTAGAATGTTATGGTATACTACTTTTCAGATGTGTAGTGAATTTTGGATACTTGTTCATGATTTAACAATTAAGCATTAAATTGGTTAATTTGGGTAGTTGACAGAGGTTATCTCTGCTTTTGTGTAGACAGGACAAACCCCAGTGATAATTTCTGTTTTGCTTTCCTCTCAAACCTTTCTCTTGCCCCCCCGCCCATGCAGGTTTCTCACACTCCACGGAGAAACAGAAGCCATCAGATGGGTGCACTGCACATTGCTATGGAATGCCTCAATGTTTCTCTCCCTCCTCTCTCTCTAAAATCAATCAAAATGTCCTCCAGTAAGGATTAAAGAAACAAAGAAACACTAAATTCCTTAAAAAGTTATAAATTTATGGCTTCTTTTATGGTGAATATTAAATATTTAAACATAAATTTAGTAAACCTATTTGTAATTACTGTCAGAGTAATCTATTCTATAAATTTCACACACCAAAACACTATTTTATGGCCTAAGCTATAAGCAATACATTCTTACAGTTTTAAACTGACAAGGTAAATTTAGGTGTTTACATTAAAACAACAGATTTCTGTACTCTGAAATAACATGATGGTTTTAGATCTGTAAAAGATTCTGAAAATAAATACTGTATACTTGTCTGTGTATGGTGAGAATTTTGGAGACTTTTTTGGTTTGTGTTCTGGAGGGATAACCTGTTTCGAAGGACAATATCAGCCCTCCTGTCCTTTACAGAAAATAAGAAAAATAGTAACTAATATTGTATGATCAGTAGAATAAGCCTCATCTGGGCAGGAATCTGTAATACACTATATCCTTATTTTCTGATATAGAGCAGACACTCAAGAAATATTTTTGATTGGCTTTGCAGAGGTTCTGCCTCCCCATCTCCATGCCTAGGTTGGTGTCAGTGCTAGCCTGAGGGAGGCTCTTAGTTCTCAAGAGATTGCATTGGTGGCAGTGGCTTTGATCATTAGCAAGCATAGTCCTGCCTTGAATCAAAAGCACAGAAGGCTGGCCCCAGGCCCTTGCCAGGGGAGTGGGCCTTTGAAATATGTGCTCCTCACCTGTTATTGAAAGCTCTTGACAGAAATATTGAAGGAGTGTTTGAAGGACCTGTGGTCAATACATTCCTTACCATGACCCTTTAATGGATTAAAAGCTCTGAAGTCTCTCCCTAGAAAAATATACTTAGAGATATACACTTAAAATGGTGTGTATAATTTCAGAGGCCTGAGTACTCTCCGAAGCACATATTGACCCTGGAGAATCGAGCCCATGACTATACATAGGCTTTCATTTTTGACAATTCTAATCAACTGTTAGTGATGGCCAAGAGCACAATTTTGAAATGAATCTGAGCCCAGTTTGGCCTTAGCCAAAGAGAGCTCTCTGACCTACTTGCACACACTGTGTATAAGAGAGGGAAGTGCCGGGCCACATAGTGGGCTAAGTCCTTATATTGTGGGAGACACAATATAAGGTTTTAAAAATATAAAAGCAATATAACTTACAATGGTTTTCAGAGTTTGTTTACTTTCAATAGAGACTAATCATTAATTGAAGTAAGCTCTCCATAACAAGTCTCACAGGTGTGCAGAAAAGACTGCTAATGGTCTGGCTCACCTAGTATTCAATCTTTGCCTCAGAGTATAGACTGACATTTAAGTGTGGCTTTATTCCCAAGTCGAAGATATGTGAGAGGTAACTGGTTGGAGGAGCAAGACACACAGAAAATCTTGTGTATATTTTCTGTGGAAGAATCTAAGATGAGAAGATGAGAAAACAGAGCCAGGGTTCAGACTTAAGGAGGAACTGTGAGGAGCTGTGTGGCTGTCATGATGAGGGAAGCCTCAAATATTACACCGACCTTTGCAATACTTTTCTTATGAATTTCATATGCCCACAAGGCTCTGTTGTTCAAATTCATTTTAAAGTACACTGGTTTCAAAATGTGAAAAAACATTCAGTGAATTAGGGATTTTTTTCCTCCAGTTCTGATTATAATGATAAGTTCAGTAGACTAGAGTGTGATGTTTCAACCTCTGACATCAGCTTAGGAGGGAGAAGGTCCTGGGTTCAGTCCTGGCTCAATGGCTTATTATTATCTGTATGATCTCCAGAAAGTTTTTCAGCCAATATCAAAACCTCAGATTTCCCATACATAAAATAGGAATAAAATAGTATTCAACTCTCAGATTCACTGAGCACATTAAGTGCCATATCTTATGTAAAGTACAGAGGGTATACTAAATGCTCAATTAATATTTGTCCCCCCCCTTTGCTTTCCCTGCCTCTCACACTCCATCAATATTCAGAGAAGATGAAGAAAAAAGAGGGTGAGAACTTTCAGCCTTATTCACATCAAAAGTCACATTATGGTGGTCAAAATAAAAGTAATCATATAATCCAAGCAAATAAGTAAGCCACATGGTCTAATCATATAACAGAATAATTAAAAGAAGTCCCGTGTGTACAGAAAATCTAGAAATGTTACATATATCATATCCTCCTAGACCCTCCTCCTCTTTCCCATATAATTATTATATACTTTTCTAGCTCCTCTTTCTCTTTCCCATGGGTAGGAAAGAGAGTGGACAAAGGTAGGGCCTTAGGGCAGTAATTGTGCCTGCTTTGTTTACTGGAGTACCCCTAGTGTGTAGACCAGGATCCTCATATGTATTAAGTATGTAATAAATAGTTGATAAATGAAATTGAATAGTAAGAGAGAGAACAGGAACATTCTGGAACTTGATAATCTGTTTTGCCTAGAGTTCAGGGATGAAAGTAATTATTAAAATTATTTCTAACAAACAGTCTTTAATTAGAAAAAGTCTTTAATTTTCCAGCACAGTAATGATGATTGATCTTATTTGTTTTCTTAAAGTACATACAAAAGACATCAGTAAAATGTTTCTGGAACCCCATTGTAACCACAGGTCACAAATTAGGCAAAGAGTGGCCCTTCTGAGCAGCCCGAATTTAAGTACAGACAGACTCCACTTTCCGAAAGTTCCTGTTAGGCCACTTCATTTCAATGAAAGACCTACATTAGCACATGTTTTCACTAACAAAAACAAATCCAAAGAGGATTTTCACTTTTTGGAAAAAAGTGACAAGCAAAAATAGCAATCAGCATTTGTTTTGTGGTGAGATGCAGAGAGTGCTCTGCCAAGTTCCTTCCCCAGGAACTATGCTCAGCTTCACACTGTGTTGGTAAGCATCTCTGCTTTGTCTTGAAGATAATGTTGAAGAGGTTTTGGCATCACGTGACAAAGAACTGACAAATGAAGAACTGCTGAAATTACAAGACGAAGGAATAGAAATCAATATCAAACACAGTAAATGGCTCGAATGGGAAGTTGTCCAGGATTGAATGTGAAGCACTTGTGTGAGATTTTCCATTGTGATCAGCAGTGCTGCAATGACTGCAGGGAAGTGTGGCTCCATTTTGAAAGGGCACCTAGGATGAGCGCAGCTTTGCAGAATGTTTTGAGTCCCTACAAAGAATTGTATAACAGAAAAATGTGAGACATTAGGCAGTCAAGCATATTGTATTTCAAGCCTTCCACATCAGCTACAGCAGATGATAAACCTCAGCTTTCGACATCAAGGCAGGTAGACGTAGAAGGTGTACACATTAGTGACCTGCCTGCCCTGATGAATTCAGAGAACAATGAGATGTCAATAGATAACTCTCTTCCTCTTTTTCTTCACTCTGCTCTCCTGTGCCTCTTGCCACCCCAGCTTCTGATGACGGCCTAGCACACCATCATTACCACCTCCCTGCCTTCCAGTGTGTTCACTGTCTTCCCAATTCTGGTAATTGAAACTATACTGTACTCCATGGTCCCCAAATCCAGAATTTATTTATAAAAAATGTGTATTTATTATTACATATATAAACTTCAGTCACCTCCAAAGTACTCTCTATTTGATGCATACACCTATCGAGACATTTTTTTCCACTGCACAAACAGTTTTTGAACTCTCAATTTTGATGCCTTTTAGTGCTTCTGCCATTTTTTGTTTTACCTCTTTCACATCGGCAAAATGTTTTCTTTGAGGACTTTTTTTTATTGGGGAAACACAAAAGTCACTCAGGGAGAGACTGGGTGAATAGTGAGGGTGGAGCATGAGGGTCATGGTGTTTTTTTTGTCAAAAACTACTGAATATGCAGTGCAGTGTGGGCTACTGCACTCATAAATCACCCGTCATGAGACAGCCAAATGTGTTGAAAGATTCTTAAAAAAGTTTACTGAAGCTAAATGCAGCCTCTCACAACAAAGCCACCTGATACACTGATACAGATGGGTTCCTAGAACACTCATTTTGGGAACCCACCCACCAGAAGGAATTTCCGTTTTTCTTCGAGTCTCCCCTTGTATTCTTTCTACTTTATACAGGCTATATGTTTATCATATCATTTCTGCTCTAACTATATGTTAGGGTTATCTTAAGATTTCTGTGTTATTAGTATGATTTGGTAGGTTTTTTGGGTCTGGGAACACTGAAAACATTTTCCATATAAATTAATGGTAATTGCTTTTTGTCTTTATGCTTTTTTAGCCTACAAAGGTTTTGTAGGAATACCATGCTTTTAGATATCTGTGAAAACCCGCATAAGGTACAAAAACTGAGGCATGAGACAAAGTAATTCATCTGCATTATAAACACAGACACTCAGGTGAAATAGTTTGCTCATTCTCTATGTTTGCTGTCCTGGTTGGTAAAAACAATCTACAATTAAGTATACTTGAAGCATAATGTGCTATGTGAGAAAGTTGGGTCAATGGAGGATCAACTGAAAATATTCTGCTGGATCAGTTAATGATTCAGTTTAATTTTCAAAAGGAACTAGCAGTATCAAGAATCTTAGTACTCTCTTGAAACAAAATTTGGACATTGAGAATAATTCGCATGCTATGAGTTAGATTACAAAGTTTTGAGGGAAAATACCAGTTTTTTTTTTCTGACTAGCATCTGACAAGCAATGGATATTTTGGTAGCCCAAAATACAGTGGTGCACTGGATGCTAACAGAGATGATGGAAACAATAGAGGGAACTGTGAACAATGGCTCTGATGGGTGATAACTTACTGTATCTTAGGTTGGGCCCCCCGGAGACAGTCTCTCACATGGAGATATGAGCAGAACATTTAGTGGGAAAAACCACAGCTAAAGCAGTAAGGAAAGGAAGATAGGGTAGAAGAAAATGCTGAACTCTAGAATTGGGATGGCCCCTCAGAATTGTCCCAAATTAAGGCTAGGGAGCTGGACTAGTCATTGGATGCGAGCTGCACAGGGGATGAAGCATAGTCTTGAGTGAGGCAGCTCTCTTCAACCAAAGACAGTTCCCCAGAAGTGACAGAGCTGAGAGCCATCAGCTGCCAATGCTCCTGGCAGTGTTTAGAATAAATATTGTACTCTGGTCCTGATACTTTGGCCAGTAAAAGCATCCACTAACACTGCCAGGTTTAAATAAAAATATTATGAAGAGTAATTGACATAATTAGCATATAAAGAGCACCTGATCAATATTTGTTGAATTAATAAATGAATAAGTAGTTATTATGAGGGAAGAATGATAGCAATGAACTTAAAATTCATTAGAAGGAATTTAAATGAAGAAAATACAAAATTAAAATAAACCACTCAGAAACAAGACAAACTTCCAGCACAGATAATATATTGTAACACTGTCATTTAGTTTAATCATTAAATTGTTCATATTCTGAATTTATCAAGCCTTGAGGGAAAAGTTCCAAAAGGTGCTCTGATTTAAAGACAAAGGTTCAGTAAGTGAGGGCACCGCCCACCTCCCTGTGAAATAGTGATTATTTCACTATGAAAAAGTTTGATAATAAATTTTGCATCTTTTAAAAAGAAATAATTAGTGTTGTGTGAAGCAGCAGAGGGAAGTGAAAAGCATCATTGACTGAATCTTTCCAAAATTAACTCCTTCAACAAAATGTAATCATCATCTAAAGTTCTTTGTGAAGGTCACTTCTGAGTACAACCTATTCTGCTAAATCTAATGATCCAGCACCTCTTCCTCTGACTGTTCTGTCCTGTGCATCCTTGTAGCCAGCAATTTAATCACAAAGACATTTTCCCAACATTATGCATTCCCATATTAGATGGTGCCCCTTACTTAACATCCACATAAAAAAGTCATATAAATGATATGTTTGCAATAAATCAGCAATAAATGAAGTTACTACTTGGCTAAACTCTGTTCTTAGTCTAACTTTAGTCCAAAGGAAGAAAATAGCCTGGATTCTTATTCTGACAGATTTGGCCCATAATACAAATCAGGGTACCAACAACAGTACTGGCTCTAGTTGCAGTGAACATCATGACTCTGAATCTTATAGTCAGAATTGAGTCCAATATGTATGGCTATTACTACTTGTGTAATGGAAAAACCTCTCTCATGTTTTCAGATTTGCCCCAAGGCTTAGCTACAAAAATATCTGTTTTGAAAATGAGAATTTGTTCACTCTACAGGCTTGAGTACCTGTTATGTGACTGGTTCTGTGCTGCAGACCATTGAATGAATTAGATACAGTGCCCATCCTCAACTGCTGTGACTGCAACATGTTTTTACTGCCTGTACTCCCTTCAAGGGAAAATGATCAACCCTTTAACTACTAACAACCCTTTAACAACCCTTTAACTACTACTACATTCATAGTATGTGAGTCAAGCCCATCCTCCCAAAGGCTCTCTAATAGGGTTGGTGTTTTTATGGTTGTTTTATCAACTGTTCTTAATTTTGTTTTCCTTAACTTCTTTTTAAATATATTTTATTGATTATGCTATTACAGCTGTCCCATTTTCCCCCCTTCACTCCCCTCCACCCTGAACACCCTCTCCCACCCATATCCTCCCTTTAGTCATGTCCATGTGTCATACTTATAAGTTCTTTAGCTTCTACATTTCCCATACTATTCTTACCCTCCCCCTATCTATTTTCAACCTACAATCTATGCTGCTTATTCTCTGTACCTTTCCCCCCTCTCACCTCCTCCCACTCCCCTGTTGCTAACCCTCCATGTGATCTCCATTTCTGTGGTTCTGTTCCTGTTCTAGTTGTTTGCTTAGTTTCTTTTGGTTTTGCTTTAGGTGTGGTTGTTAATAATTGTGAGTTTGCTGTCCTTTTACTATACATGTTTTTTCTTTATCTTCTTTTCTTAGATAAGTCCCTTTAACATTTCATAAAATAAGGGCTTGGTGATGATGAACTCCTTTAACTTGACCTTATCTGAGAAGCTCTTTATCTGCCCTTCCATTCTAAATGAAAGCTTTGCTGGATAGAGCAATCTGGGATATAGGTCCTTGTCTTTCATGACTTGGAATACTTCTTTCCAGCCCCTTCTTGCCTGTAAGGTCTCCTTACAGGCAATGGAACTCCTTTGTAGGTTACTGTCCCCTCATCTCTTGCTGCTTCTAGGATTCTCTCCTTCATTTTTACCTCGGCTGATGTAATTATGATGTGCCTTGGTGTGTTTCTTCTTGGGTCCAACTTCTTTGGGGCTCTCTGAGCTTCCTGGATTTCCTGGAAGTCTATTTCCTTTGCCAGAATGGGGAAGTTCTCCTTTATTATTTGTTCAAATATGTGTTCAATCTGTTGCTTTTCCTCTTCCCCTTCTGGTACCCCTATAATTTGGATGTTGGAACATTTAAAGATGTCCTGGAGGTTCCTAAGCTTCTACTCGTTTTTCTGAATTCTTATTTCTCCATTCTTTCCTGTTTGGTTGTTTTTTTCTTCCTTCTGGTCCATTCTATTGTTTTGAGTCCCAGTTTCCTTCCCATCACTATTGGTTCTCTGTGCATCTTCCTTCATCTCTTTTATGAAAACCTGCATTTTTTCATCTAATTTGCCCCCAAAATCAACCAATTCTGTGAGCTTCCTGATCACCAGTGTTTTGAACTGTGCATCTGATAGATTGGCTATCTCTTAGTCGCTCAAAAGGATGAGTCCTGGGGTAGTGATCTGTTCTTCTGTTTGAGACATCTCTCTCTCTCTCTCTCGTTTTTTTTTTTTGGTCTGGTCGCTCCCATTACAGTGAGAGAGGGAGGCTTAGGTGTTCACCAGGGCTGGGAACCCCAGTCACTAGATTGTGACATTGTATGTGGGGGCAGGGATGGGAGGGAACAATGGCAGTAGCTCCATTCTCCTGGGACCTCAGTCCCTTCTCTGGGATCCTGGGTTGTGCGCTCTGCCCTGGTCCACAGTCGCCACCTCACTGGGTCCTCCAGCTGCCGCCTGCGTACTCAGGGTCCACTCGCTGCGATCCTGCGCGCCCCAGATGCCTTATGCGCTCCCAGTTGCCTTATGCGCCCAGTTCTCCCTGTTCTCTGTGTGTCTCGACCCATGCCCAGCTGCTCCTCCCCTCCCCCCCCCGCCCCCCACCTGTCTGGATGAACTGGTTTACTTCACCTTCTTGGCTGTCCGACTTCCATTCAGATAAATTCTCTGTCAGTTCTGGGTGTTATTCTACCTCTAAATTGTTGTTGTTCTAATCTTGGTTGTGCGTGGAGGTATGATGCATCCACCTATGCCTCTATCTTGCTGGAAGTCCTAGGTGTGTCTGTTTTCCTTAACTTCTAAACTTTAGATTTTTTTTTAAAAAACAGACCTCATATTGCTCTTTTTCAAGATTTCTATGGATATTCAAGGTCTTTTGTGGTTCCATATATATTTTTGGGATATTTGTTCCAGGTATGTTGAGATACATCATAGGTAGGAATTTTAACAGGAATTGCAATTTTGTTGAGCTATGTCATTGGTAGGAATTTTAATAGGAATTACTTTAAATCTATAGATTGCTTTGGGTAGTATGGACATTTCAATAATATTAATTCTTCCTAGCCATAAACATGGTATATACTTCCACTTATTTATATCTTCTTCAGTTTCTTTCTTCAATGTCTTATAATTTTCTGAGTATGGGTCTTCTAAATCCTTGGTTAAATTTATTCCAAGGTATTTTTTGATGCAATTGTAAATGGGATTATTCTCTTAGTTTCTCTTTCTGATAGTTCATTATTGGTATATATAAATGCAACTGACTTCTGAATATTTATTATGTATCCTGATACTTTATTGACTTCATTCATCAGCTCTAGTAGTTTTTTTTAGTAGAATTTTTAGGTTTCTCTATACACAGTATCATGTCCTCTGCAAATATTGACAGTTTTACTTTTTCCTTTCTAATTTGGATTTCTTTTGTTTCTTCTTGTCTGATTGCTGTGGCTAGGATTCACAGTACTATGTTGAATAAGAGTGGTAGAAGCAGACATCCCTGTCTTGTTCCTGATCATAAGGGAAACACTTTTAGGTTTTGCTCATTGAGTATGATGTTTGCTGTGGGTGTGTCATATATAGCCTCTATTATGTTGAGGTATATTCCCTCTATACCCACTTTGCTGAAAGTTTTTATCATAAATGGTGCTGAATTTTATCAAATGCTTTATCTGTATTTATTGATATGTTTGTGTGATTTTTATCCTTCATTTTGTTTATGTGGTGTATCACTTTTATTGATTTGTGAATATTGTAACAACCTTGCATCCCTGGAATAAATCCCACTTGACCACGTTCTTTGATTTTTTCAATATATTGCTGGATCTAGTTTGTTAATATTTTGTTGAGGATTTTTAGCGTCTATGTTCATCAGCAATATTGTCCTATAATTTTCTTTCTTTCTAGTGTCTTTATCTGGTTTTAAAATTAGGATAATGCTGGCCATGTAAAATGAGGTTGGAATTCTTCCTTCCTCTTGAATTTTTGGAATAGTTTGAGAAGGATAGGGGTGAGTTCTTCTATGAATCTTTGGTAAAATTCACCTATGTGAAGCCAAGTTATTTTTATTATTGCTTCAATTTAATTAGTTGTAATTTGTCTATTCAGATTCTATGATTTTTCCTGATTCAGTTTTGGAAAATTGTATGTTTCTAGGAATTTATCCAATTATTCAGATTGTCCAATTTACTGGCATGTAGTTGTTGGCAATATTTTCTTATAATACTTTGTGCTTTTCATGTCATTTGTTACTTCTCTTTCATTTCTGATTTTACTTATTTGAGTCCTCTTTCTCTTTCTCTCTCTTTTCTTGATTATTCTGGTTAAAGGTTTGTCAATCTTGCTTATCTTTTCAAAGAACCAGGTCTTTGTTTCATTGATTTTTATTATTGGCTTTTTTATATTCTATTTTGTTTATTTCTGCTGTAACCTTTATTATCTCATTCCTTTTACTCACTTTGGGATTTCTTTGTTGTTCTCTTTCAAGTTCCTTTAAATACAAAGTTAAATTGTTTAATTTAAGATTTTTCTTGTTTTTTAAGATAGGCCCGTATTGCCATGAATTTCCCTCTTAGGATTGCTTTTGCTATGTCCCATAGATTTTGGGTTGTGTTCTCATTTCCATTTGTTTCAAGGTATCGTATCATTAATTCCTTGATCTCGTTAACTATTCATTGATTAATGACATGTTACTTAGCCTCCATGTCTTCATGTGTTTTCCAGTTTTTTTCTTTTGATTGACTTCTAGTTTCATACCATTGTGGTCAGAGAAGATGCTTGATATAATTTCAATCCTCTTAAATTTATTGAGACTTTATTGGTGTCCTAACATGTAGTCTAGCCTAGAAAATGTTCCATATGCACTTGGAAAGAATGTATGTTTTGCTGCTTTGCAGTAAAATGTTCTGAGTAAGTCAGTTAAATCCATCTGATCTAGTGTGTCAGCAGCCATGTAAAAATATGCATATGGATAAACTTAAACATGACACAAGTGTAATAAGCAAAGTAATTTTCTTAGCTTTGATATTTTGTGTTATTAGTAAAATAATAAGAGAAATATATTGATCATATAATGTAAATGATAGCAGTTTATCTAAGTTAAGCTTTTTATGGAAGGCAATTACTAATATTTTCAGACTAACTTCTATATAACTTTAAAAAGATTTTTATTTATTTATTTATTTTAGAGAGGGGAAGGGAAGGAGGAAGAGGGGGAGAGAAACACTTATGTGAGAGAAAAACACTAATGTGAAAGAGAAACATCAATTGTTTGCCTCCTGCACACACTCCTACCAGGGACCACCATTTTATCCCTATGGGAGTTTCATGATACAACTATTAAATGCTCTGGAATTTTCTGTAGTAAAATAAATTATTCAACTACACTTTATTTTTCTGTCGTATCACTTGACCAAGTACTATTTTTTCCTAGTCTACTACCTACAGATATCCCGAGGAAGATCACTGTTTTGTAGAGCACAGGTGGGGAATAGTATATTAAGCACATAGTTACCTTGGTTTTCCTCCAATGAAATTTCAAACATAAGCAAAAATAGAGAAATCAAGCAAAAAAACAAAAAGAGGTTGAGAGTTTGGATCTAGGTTGTTTAGCTGTAAGACCAGAGGAAGGAAGACTGGTATTACAGCTAATTGTTGGAGTTAAAATATAAAGAGGAAACTTCCCTCTAAAAAGAGAAGCAGCCAAATACAAATCTGAATAGAAACTTTTTGTAGCAGAGCACAGTCAATTCCAGAGGCAGGTATGTCACACTGTTGGGAAGTGAGCTACTGGGAAGGCAAGGTCTTAGCATTTACAGAACAAAGTTTGGAGATACTAGGAAGGTTCCAGAACCCATGTACTCCCATCATACTCTCTTCTGATCACTAATAGAGTTATTAATTTGGTTAAAGATTGTTCTCAATATTGTTCTCCTCCTATAATGTCTCCTTTTTTCTCTCTACCCTCTCTTTCTTCTCTTTTTCCCTTCCTCCCTTCCTTCCTCTTTTTATTTCCTGGTAAGCTTATTGATGATAGTAACCATTAAGGTCACCTTTGTATACACAACGGCTGAGATTTCATTGGTGTTGAATAAATATATATTGAATTAACAACAGAAAAAAATAATGAATAAAAGAATGAATGTTCTTCTCTACAAAATTCTTTCCAAGTGTAGCTTGTAAATAATGTAGTCCTTAATCAACTGTCTATATTTACATTAGGTTAGAAAGTACTGAAATAGTAGCTCTCAACCTTCCCTTAATTTCTGCTCTGTTCATTAGTTTAAAGTGCATATGTACTTCTAACAAATGACACTGTAAAATATTCAGACATTTCAGATAAAGCTAATCATCTCCTAACTATAAGCTACCATGCTGGAAACCATGTAGTCAGTTTGATATGTAAGATCATTGCCTTTGGGGTCTTTCTATTTTAAGAAATATGGATGAAATTTTTTTGGTGGCTTTTGAAGATTCTATAAAATGATTATAGTATAAGCAATTTAATTTTCTCTACTGATTGACATTTAGGGTGTTATTGTGATTTACTATTATGGGAAATGTAGCAGTGAACATCCTTGTATCCTATGTTAGATACTGAGAAACAAATTTTTTTATCATAAATTTAAAAACTGAAATACTGTGAAATTGTTATCCAAAAAGTGGCTCATCAAATTTACATTTCTATTAGCGATACAGAACTTCTATACTGGTGACAAAATATTTTTATTATAAAATTTAATTTTTTCTAATAATTTGGGTAAAAAATTGTATCATTTTTTTATTTTGTACTTCTCAGATTACTGTGGAAGCTTAGCAAGTTTTTATATAGTCATTGTTACTGTATTAATTTTAACTAATATATTTTAAATTGTATTAAAAATATAAAAACCATGTTATTACTATAAATTATTTAGCCCTGTTGCAAATCATCGTAAGCAGAACTGCATTTTAAAATTGTTCACAAATATATAGTCATGTGGCTCCTAAAATGATCTCAAGCATCACAGGTTTTATAATTTTCATTAGGAGGTTGCTCAATATCTTTTCAGCAAAGTTACCTTTCTGTATAGACAGTTCTTCAGGAAAACATCACACCCACTTTGTAAGTGAACCTTCCCACACTCATATTATCTTCTCTAGACAGACATTACCTTCATACTTCAGTCGCCTTAGTGCCTAGGACAGTGTTAGGAACATTAAGGATATATTACAATTGCAATGATTTCAGCAATCCAGTCATTTTCACCCACACTAAACTCTAATTCTACCATAATTAGAAAAAAAAAATGGTCTTATTGTGTTGTCAAGTAGCACTACCATGATCATAAATGGAAGATTACTATGATCAAATGATAAAAGTTATTGACTTATCTGATGATTATGGCATATAAAAATCTCTTTTTAATAAGTAAAACTGTTTATAAAAGTGGTACAGACAGTGGTTGGGCAAAAGAATAAATGGAGATTAAAAGGTATTACTTACGATATTTTAAGTGCACACATACTACACCCCTACTGGGAACAGTAATAAGATAATGGATAGTTTTTGGCCTAATTTTTGGGGAACAAGAAAGGTAAGAAAAGTTATTACAAAAGGAGAAACTTATAGTTCTTCATTATTATTTTCAAACCATATTTGTCATAAATAAATCTATTTTTTAAAATCAACTTTTATTTAAATAAAAGATAACTGACAAGAATGTAGATTTCCATTGTACTGGCAACTTAATATTTAAGCTCTGAAGTAGTTTGTTTTCCTTTCTGTTCTATCAATGTAACTTCAATTACATAAGTATGAAAAAAGTCCTATATATCATTCATTCTTTCCCTGATTTGGTAAAATTAAATTAGATTGTTTCAGGATCAGGAAAATTTGTTTTAAGTATTTGAGGTATTTTTAGAGAATTATATTTTACTCGAGCTCAACAAATAACGTAACTTGAAAATTTCCCAGCCTCCTTGACTTAGAAACAACCCCTCTGGAATGTCACAATTGCGTATGAAGAAGACTGAACTTAGAATCAGGGGACTGCTTTCAGGTCTGGGCGCTTACACTAAAGCGCCATGTGACACATGTGATAACAAAGTTCTTGTGATTACTTGAACTTTTGTGTTTTATTGAGTAGAACAAGGTATTTATTTGGATTGAGGATGCCAACTCAATTTCCTTGATATGTCTTACAACATTAAAAAAAATTAGAGATTTCCCATGAAGACAAGTATTTCAAATGTTTCCTGAAAGCTTGTGTGGCCTGGCAACATGGGTCCACTATTTCCACATTCTAACAACCTAAGCTGGGCACAGCTGCCCACCTGGCAGGCACAAAATTTCCAGTTTACCTACTCTCACTTGGCCTGACCCATTTATATATTTTTATGCACTGTGGACCCTAAACTTATTTGAATGTTTGGCTAAGGGCTGGATGAATGTCTATAGTGCCTTTATGTTCTAAAATGCAAAAGGATGAGGTTCCAAAGGACTTACTGGTGAGATAATAAGGAAAGACTCATGATTAATGAGTCCAAATTGACTCAACGTCTTCATGTTATCCTCTTGTCTCTCACAATATCCAGAGATATTGGATATCCCACATCCTCAAATGCCTCACATGTCTTTCTAGGCTCTCATTTTGCACCTACCCAGTCATTCTAACCTAACCATCTTTGCATAGTTTTTTCTAGATTTTGTTCTCCACCTTCTTGGTAGACTTGATATTTCAGTCCATGGGCTTGAGAAACTTATTTCTCTACAAGGATGCTTTACCAAAGGCAGGGAGTCTAGATTCTTATTGGCTCATACCAGCAGTTTCAGACCATTCCTGGCCAATTCCCCATTTAGCCAAGCCTCCTAAAGACTCTAGCCCATACAATGTACCAGCTTGCTGTCAGAGTGCCATGATGAGGTGGCACACAGGTGCTACAGTGCAGAGAAGATTTGAAGCCTTTTTCTGGGATTCATTTTATAAAAATCTCCATTTCACATAAAAGAAAAGATGTCTGGAAAAATTAAATTAAATGACCTGCTATTTCAAAGATAGACTTTGAATATATAGATTTTTTTTTTCAAATCTTAGTAAGAGTCTAAAGGGAAACTTGAGCATTAAATGGATAAGAATGAAAAAGGAATGAGATGGGCTGGGAACTAAAGAAATCTTTACCAGTTGGTAACTGCGTTTATACTCACTTGAAAAAGATTGTTATTTTTTATTAGGTATGAATAGGAATCTGTAAAACTCTGAATAGTTTTAAGTTAGTACGTATAAGGAAGTTAAGCTTTAGCAGCATAAATTGTCAGACAGAAATAGTCTTAATATGTTTGAAATGAAAGCCATGAGAAGGAACACTTACACACCTTCATTTGAGCCCCATTCAAAAAATTTTCAGCATGATCACAGAAATATGTAACATAAATTTATTATTTTTTAGTATCTAGCTACATGGCCATTTAATATTTTCTATTCTCAGATTTCACATGACATTGGCCCTTAGAAAACAGTTTGTATTTTTTCTTTTTTAAAAATCTTCACCTGAGGATATATTTATTGATTTTAGAGGGAGAGGGGAATGCAGGGAGAGAGACATTGATGTAAGGGAAACATGGATTGGTTGACTCTCATATGCACCCTGACTGGGGATCAAACCCACAATCCTTTGGTGCACGGGATGATGCTCCAACCAATTAAGCATCTGGATAGGATGAAAAAAGTTTTTACATACAACCTTTATTAACAGTATTTGTACTCACCATTATCTCCCATTTATCTTCACATTGTACCTATCTCACTCACTTTGGGTATTCTTTTTGAAATATTCCATATAACCAAAAATCTACACTTGATATTATATCTACAGTTTCCAAAATGTAATTGGAATGAGACTATTTCTGTTATCTGTATAATTTCTACTTAGCTGTCTTACTCCATTGGATTAAAATGTACTTTCTTTACAACTACAGAGGAAAGAATACCTATTAATTCATAAGATAAGGTATCTGAGTCAATGCTAAAGATACTGAAATATCATTAAGTGAAGGAATATTAGTCAAATGCTGTGTTCTTCAGTGTTTTGTATTATGTGGCTATTGAAAAAAGAATTAAAAAAATCTTCAGGAATAGAAAGATACAAAAAACTTATCATTTTCTCATTAGAAAAAAATATTTGAGATGAGGGGAAATATACCTTCACCTCACCAGGGTCTGGGTCTTAGGAAAGTTCTTGAAATATATGTGTTGATCTGAAACAAAAGGAAATTGCCATTTACACACTTAAAAAGGTTTCATGCTTTTAGGAAGCAGCCTACTCACTTGACACCATATCAGTTGCTAACGGTTTCTGGCTGAGGATTTAATTTTCTTTGTCTTAATCAACAAGGGATCACCTCTTTCCAAATCAATCACAATTCACTGGCTAATGTGAATCTGAAATGCAGCACTGAGTCCCATTATTTTGAAAATTCTTAAGTATATTATCAGTCTAATTTCAATGACGACTGATGTAATAATGATACTATTTATAACTCCTGTCTTTGACAAACATTATCTGGAAAACCTAAAAGTATCATACATATGTCATTTGGGAAAGGTTATATTTATTTTTCAGTTATGGAAAAAATAGGCCATGTACCTTTGAAGTTAGCAGTTCTCTATGACAGATCAGAAACTGCAATATGAGATAATGCTAGAAGGAACCCAGCTGGTCATCAATTTAAGCATTTTTTAAAAGCAGATGTGTTAAAACCCAAAGCAGGTGTGAGGAGAGCATAAAATTAGCCTTAGAAAAGCAATGCATTTGGAAATGCAGCCACTGGGAATAATCCTGTCAAGCATTTAATTCAAATTCTCACTTTTTTAAAAAAAGATTTTATTTATTTATTTTTAGAGAGGGAAGGAAGGAAGATAGAGAGAGAGAGAGAAACATTAATGTGCGGTTGCTGGGGGTCATGGCCTGCAACCCAGGCATGCGGCCTGACTGGCAGTAGAACCTGCGACACTTTGGTTTGCAGCCCACACTCAATCCACTGAGCTACGCCAGCCAGGGCAAATTCTCACTTTTGAGATGAAGAAACTGAGTCCTAACGTAATTATACAGGAAATTCTCTAGACTGGCCCTTCCCCTGAGTTTTATGGCTCTTTTAACTTGCCTAGAATATTCCTCATTTCCAAATCAGTATTTCTTTCTCAAGAACCCTTGGAAAATACTGGGAAGTCACCTCATACATTCTTTACCAGAAAACGTGATTATTTGCATCAGTCCACATCTTTGTTCTAAATACCTTCTCAAGAGAGATTTAAAATTGTCACATTGACACAGAATGTGTTTAGTTGGTTTGCTCTCTCAATACAGATTACTCGTTTCAAGCCCTGGCTCTGTACCACTCATTCAGCTATGATTTAAAAATTTCTCAGGATTTAAAGTGGAAGAAAAGAGGGAGTTATAAAGTTCTCATGCTTAAGAATGAGAAAGAAAAATATGCAGAATGAAATTCTGTACCAAAATAAATAAAGCTCAACAAAGGCATTTAATAACACAAAAAAAGTGAGAGTGTGTGTGTGTCCACTGCCCTCTTTATTTTCTCTTCAATATATGCTATCCTTTAAACTAGTAACACTTTCTTTGTTAATAGGGAAAAATTGGCATGAAAATTAAATTTGCATGATAGAATCCTTTTGAGAATTCTGTACATTGTAAACACAATTTCTGACAGTTCATTATCTCAATATTCCATATTTTATAGTGCCATAAACTGCTTACTTATGGAATTATTTGCTGGCACTAAAATACTACAATGAAAAAGTTGCACTTTAGAACAGAAGAGAAAAAGAACAACAAGGTATCCAAAATGTCAAAGGGATGTAAAATAACCCTTTTAGGGTCTATCTGAAAAGTATATCATTCAACTTGTGGCTACAGAAATTTTATAGTGTATGTTATTAATGTGGATGTATGGGTGCAGAATCTATGCTAAGAAAATGGCCAGCTAATGAAAAAGAGAGAAAAGAGCTGTATTCATTATTTCAATTAATATATAGAGCCAGTGAGTTCAACTTTTCATTTGTATGTATTACAGTCATCCCTGGGAATCTGTAAAGGATTGGATCCAGGATCTCCTGTGGATACAAAAACCTGTGAATGTTCAAGTCCCTTATATAAAATGGCATAGTATTTTCATACAACCTACACACATCCTCCTGTATACTTTAACTCATCCCTAGATTATTTATAATGCCTAATGCAATGTAAATGGTATGTAAGTAGTTGTTACACTGCATTGTTTACAGAATGACAAGACAAAAAGTCTGTACATGTTCACTGCAGACGCAACCATCAATGGCCTAACTGCGAAGTGCATGTCAACAACAACCTACCATTCTGCCCCAAATACTCTTTTTTTTGAAGTTGTCTCACAAATTTTAGTGATGATGTGTCTCATTATTTTTATTTCCTTCATTTTTATTGGATGTATTGGGGTGCCACTGGTTCACAAAATTATACAGGTTTCAGGTACACAATTCCACACACATCATCTGCACACTGTACTGTGTGTTCACCACCTCAAGTCAGGTCTCCGTCCATCACCATTTATCCTCCCTTTACCTTCTGCCTCCTGCCACCTCTCTCCCCCCAGCAATGACTAGACTGTTGTCCACTCTCATGAGTTTTTAATCTTTTTTTTCCATTTTTCCTAAACCCTCCACCTCCCCCACATAGCTCTCCCTCACTCCCCAGAGAGCTGTCAGCCTGCTCTCTGTCTATGGGTCTGTTTCTTTTGCTCCGTAGTTCATTTTGTTCATTATATTTTTGATCTGTGGATCGTTTAATCTGTGGGTTTGGAATCCTTAAATGTGGTAGGACAACATTATATGGAGACTTGACTTTAAAACTTCAATTTGAGTACATTTGTATCAATGTTCCAAATCTGAATGTGGTTTTAGGACTGAGTTATAATTAAAGGTGGAATCCTATCTCTTACCCGGCTCTTACTTTTGTTCTGGGTTGAGCCATGCCTTCTCTCTTTTGGGTGCTATTTAGCAAAGATATGGCTATCATACCCACAAGTTTTTTTGATGTGTTCTCACTCCAATAATTCTAGATGTATTATCGAGAAACACAAACATAATTCTCCATGGATCTAAAGAGCAATTTCTTAATCTTATATACAATAGTTCTAAAGAAGCAAATCAGTCTTAGATGAAGGCAAAAGATAACAAATTTCAATCAACATTAGCTAATGATTTAAACATATATTAACTTCAGTTTATGATGCATACTCTTTCAGTTGATTCTGTTTGTTGCCTCATGCATTGATGAACACATCATTTAGAAAATTTTTTATCCTATTTTTTATCACCAAAGAATATGTTTATTGATTTTAGAGGGAGAGGGGTTGGGGGGATATATATATATATATATATATATATATATATAGAGAGAGAGAGAGAGAGAGAGAGAGAGAGAGAGAGAGAGAAATATCTACTGGTTGCCTCCCATACATACCCTGACCCAGGGATGGAACCTGCAACCTAGGTATGTGCTTTGACTGGGAATCGAACCCACAATCTTTTGATGCACCAACTAACTGGTCACCTGGCAAGGGCATTGATGAACACATTTTATATGTGGTGCTGTAGGTTGGGGAACATGTTGCATGCTTCCTGGATCTGAAGTTGTAATTGTTATTCAAGATAAACTACCTTTCAGGGGAAAAGGGGAAGGGTTTATAGGAATGAGTACAAAGGACACATGGATAAAAACTAGGGGTGGGTGGAAATGGGAGGGAGGAAGGGAGGGCTGGGTGGGTGGGTTGGGATGGGAGTAAAAGAGAAAATTTTACTGCAACAACAATTAAAATTAAAAAAAGATAAACTACTTTTGAGTCAGCATCATAAATTTACAAGTCGAAGACATAACAAAAATTTGATAAAATGCTTTCCTTCTTGTTAGCTCCTTTCCACTGACCTAGACAAGAGCTTTGTAGTCAAGAAATCCTAGTTGGAGAGAATGAGTACCCATTCCTGTTCCTCAGGACATTTTAGCTGTAGCGTAGTGGTTAAGAGTTCAGACTATCTGAGATCAAATTACAAGTGTACCACCAGCCAGCTGTGTGACCTTGAGCAAATTCCTTAACCTCTGTGTGCTTCAGTTTCCTCATCCATTAAATGGAGGTAACAATATTAATCCTACAGGAAGCTGTGAAAATTAAATAAGATAATATATGTAAAGAATATAGATCCACGCCCTGGCTGGCGTAGCTCAGTGGATTGAGCGCGGGCTGGGAATCAAAGTGTTCCAGGTTCGATTCCCAGCCAGGGTACATTCCTGGGTTGCAGGCCATAACCCCCAGCAACTGCACATTGATGTTTCTCTCTCTCTCTCTCTCTCTCTCCCTCCCTCCCTTCCCTCTCTAAAAATAAATAAATAAATAAAATCTTAAAAAAAAAAAAGAATATAGATCCACGTGACAAAAGAAATTAACTAAATGTTGGCTATAATGGTGGTCATTCTAAAGTAAAGATGGATTTTATATACAGGGTCAACTATCCTTCAAGAAAGGTGTCAAGAATACACAATAGAGAGAGGATAGTCTCTTCAGCAAATGGTGTTGGGAAAACTGTATATCCACATGTGACAGAAATTAGACCGTCTTTTTATATCATACACAAAAATCAACTCAAAATGGATTAGAGATTTAAATGTAAGACCTGTGACTATAAAACTCTTAGAAGAAAACATAGGGGGAAAGCTTCATGACATTAGTCTTGGCAATAAATTCATAGACATGACATCAAAAGCATAAGCGACAAAATAAAAAACAAATGGGACTATATCAAACTAAGAAGCTTCTGCACAGCAAACAAAGGTGTAGGGATCAGCCGAAGAACATACATGCATAACCCATAGACACAGATAACAGTGTGGTGATGGCCAGAGTGAAGGTGGGGTGGGGCAGGGGAGGGGGGTGGCATGTGCTAGCTAAAGGCAGGCAAAGGGGTAGGGGGGGAATGGGGATATCTGCAACAGTGTCAACGATACAAATAAACTTTAAGAAAGAAGACAATCAACAGAGTGAAAAGGCACCCTACAGAATGGGGAAAAATATTTGAAACAATATATCTGATAAGGAGTTAATACCCCAAATAGGTGAGAAAGTCATACAACTGAGCAACAAAAAACTAACAACATGAGAACAGACATTTTCCCAAAGGAAATATATAAATGGCCAAAGGCTATATGAAAAATATTCGTCACCACTAATAATCAGGGAAATCAAATCAAAACCACAATGGGATATCACCTCTCACCTGTCAGGATGGCTGTTACTAAAAAAAGACAAGACACAAGTGCTGGGGAGAATGTGTAGATATTGGAGCCTTTGCACACTGTTGGTGGTAATGCAAAGTGATGCAGACACAATGGGAAACAGCATGGAGGTTCCTCAAAAAATAAAAAAATGGAACTAGTATATGACTTGGCAATCCTGCTTTGGGATATATATCTACAAAAAATCAGGATTTTGAAGAGATATCAGCACCCATATTCATTGTAGCACTATGAACAACAGTCAAGATGTGAAGACAACCTGAGTGTCTACTGACAGATAAATGTATATGAAAATGTGCTGTACACAGTATGGAATGCTATTAAGCCTTACAACAGAAAGAAATTCTGCAATATGTGACAACACAAATGGACCTTGATGCTGTTATGCTGAGAGAAATAAGTCAGTGCTGCATAATTGCACTTACATGAAGTACCTAAAATAGTCAAATTCATAAAATCAAAACTGGAACAATGGTTACCAGGAGCTGGGGGAGGAATCAATGAAGAGTGATTAGTGAAGAGGCATAAAGTTTCAATTAAGTAAGATGAAGACGCTCTAGAATTCTGTTGTGCAACATTGTACCTATCACTAACAATAATGCAATGTACACTTAAAATTTGTTAAGAGGAGCGATTTCATTTTATGTGATCTATCATACTAAAAATTTTAAAAAATAAAGTCAGATTTTATTGTTGAAAAAGTATAATGTATAAAATATAGATGGAATTTTATTCAGTTTAATGAATGGCTTTTTTTTTTCCTATACAATTCCTGAAACATTATATCCATAGCAAGGTCTTGGCAAGTAAACTACTAAGTGAGGCTGTAAGTATAGTTTTTTTTCTCCTTTGCCACACATATGCTTACATGCCATAAAAAAATTCAGGGACTTGACTCATTTCAGCCAAGATATCAAAGATTGGTAATAGGTCTTGGCTGGCGTAGCTCAGTGGATTGAGTGCGGGCTGCAAACCAAAGCATCGCAGGTTCGATTCCCAGTCAGGGCACATTCCTGGGTTGCAGGCCACAGCCCCCAGCAACTGCACATTGATGTTTCTCTCTCTCTCTCTCCCTCCCTTCCCCTTTCTAAAAATAAATAAATAAAATATTAAAAAAAAAGATTGGTAATAGGTTTTGTTCAACACCAAATTGTTTGGGAGATAAATTTCAAAAAGAAAGCATCTATTGTTTAGAAGCCAATATAAGAATGTTGCTATAAACACAGGACTAGAATCTCAAAATAGGCTTAAGGTTTCAACATGGTGGGGTTTTTTTGCAAGTTTCAATCAGATAAAGGACTGCTTAGCTCCCTGTGTCAAGGGGCAGATTTCTTATTGGGGCTCAAAGTACCCCCACATTTACCAGTGAGTGACCTGACACAGGCTCCCCCCTGAGAAACTAGGGGTTAACAGTGTGACAATTATAACCTTAGAGCTCCATATCTTCACTAACTGAAGAACCCAATTTCTTACTCTGCAGTATAGTGGCCTAGAGAGGAATGTTTAAGTGATATAAAGCAATGCCCCAAAAGACATGGGGTCCACATTTCTGTTGTCCTTGGCGTATACTCAGAAGCAGCAGGGACAAGCAACAGCTAGGGCAGAGAGTGAACATGGCAACCAAAGTTTCCTCCAACTCCATAGAAATCTGGCTTTCCAAAAATAATTGTGGGATGATGTCAGTGTAAAATACGTTTTATTTTCCTGTAGTTTGTTGATTCAATGACTCACTTTAGGAAAGGAAATGGAGACATCCAATGGGTTTTGTTAAGATGCTTATACATATTCACCATCATCATAACATGTTTACACTATATGAACTCTCTATCATCTGAAGGGTGGAGGGCAAGCTTTCTGTAGAAAGATTGTCATATCAATCCTAAGAATACCTTTATTAGATGAGGAATATAAGTGGGAAATATTTCTCTTCAGGCTAGAGTTGCAGAGGTCAAATTGTTATAAGATTAAGAAACATTTTTAATGTCAAAATATGACATTTTTATGCAATTCCTGTCCATGGAGTCTTTTTTTTATCCAATGTTCCATGTTTAGCTTGAACAGTGTTCTCTTATATATATCCTACTTTTAATTTGAAAGTATCATTTGTACTTTTACTGACACCCCCATAAGAAACATTTTCTAATTAGCATAGTTATTATGATAGAACTAAAGACTAAGGATGAGGCCATCCTGAACTTTTATTCAAGCAACATTCCTTCCTTTCCCACCCTTGAACCTGGACCATTAGTGGTGGAGAATACATTGATTCCATGACTGAGTGGGAAAGATCTTTTTCTTGGACGTCCCCTACTAAGGATGGTGACCAATTGCTTTGTCTCTGTAAGGGATTTAAGCAATAACTTCTTAGCACATTAAATGGTATATAGGTATAAACAGATTAATTAACAATAAAGGCTTGAAATCTCATTTTGGGAATGTCTTTTAAAAGAAAATACTGGAAATTTCAGGTTGATCTAAGTATGGTCTTATGTAGAGGTAACAAATGGCATAAACAAACTTGGGCTAATTTTTATAGGAAATAATTCTTAACATTCCATTATGTTGAATAAATGTCTTGATGAGACCTACATTTCTAAAAATCATATGTCTCTTTAAAGAAGAACAATGCAGGAACTAAATGTTTCTAAAGTTGATGTTCCACATTTTTATTTATTAATTTTTTTATAGATTTATCATTCTTCACATAAGAGATTAGACAGTTTGGGGTTGTTGAATTTCACAGTATATATTATAATCATTTGAGTCACTTGGAAAATCTGCAAAAATCAAATGGTTCAAAAGTTGTTTTTTTAAAGGTGAAGTTTAGTCAAATTTTTTTAAAGGATTATTTATTTATTTATTTATTTATTTATTTATTTATTTAGAGAGGGAAGGGAGGGAGAAAGAGAGAGAGAGAGAGAAACATCAATGTGTGGTTGCTGGGGGTCAGAGCCTGCAACCCAGGCATGTACCCTGACTGGGAATTGAACCTGCAACACTTTGGTTTGCAGCCTGCACTCAATCCACTGAGCTATGCCAGCCAGGGCTTGATTCAAAAGTTTTAGTTAATGTAAGTAATACTCTCTTCTTCATTCCCTAAAATGTAACTTACTTCAAATATGTGCTTTCATAAAACACTTCAAGCTCTTCTAAATCTTTTTCTCATATATTATTGCATAATACTCACCAAAACTTTATGAAGTTTATAGCTTTAGAACTAGAGTTAACAGGTAGTTTGCCACCAAGATGAAGATAGCCTTCAAATAGTTGAATTACAAGAGTTTGGTGGTAAGCACAATTCTAAAGATGGCCCAAGGTTCCTAAGGTATTCAGCCAAATACCAATCTAGGTGCTGCTGTGAAAGAATCTGGAAGTTGTAATTAAAGTTCTAAGTGGATGACCCTAAGCAATGGACATTACTGTCTTGACCTCATTTAATCACACAAGCCTTTTAACAAACTATAGAAATGATCCCTGAGAGTATATCTTTCACATGAGCCTTTTGAAAGACAGAAGAAGGAGGCAGAAGGGGAAGTCAAAAGACTGGAAGTCCAAGAATGATTTACCGTGTCATTACTAACTTTGAAGATAGATGGGAACACAAGCCATGGAATGTGGATGTCCTCCAGAAACTGAGAACAATCCCTCCCAACAGCTAGCAAGAAAGCAGGGACCTCCATCCTATAACTGTATGGAACTACATTATGCCAATGACTTGAATGAGCCTGGGCACAGATTCTTCCCCTAGAGCATCCAGGAATAAGCCCAAGTAAAGAGATATCTGGATTTCAGCCATGTGGAACCCTAGGCAGAGAACCCAGTCAAGCCTGCCTGGACTTCTGAGCAAAAGAACTCTGTGATAACAAATTAATGTTATTTTAAGCGACGAAGTTTGTAGCACTTTGTCATGCAGTGATAGACAACTAATACAAGTTATGATATATACTATAATCATTGATTTATTTATAAAACATGATACAAGCAGTAATGTAAAAAATTTGTGTTACTTTTTAAGTTTTTAGACTAAAACATCCTAATGCCTCCAAAAGATCATTATGTTGGCTAAAACTAATATCCTAAAATATTAAAAAAATATATATGCCTAATTGTTAATAGCAGAATACTAGAAAATTTTACATTTTTGAAAGTTTCACTTATAATATTTGAAATCATTTGATAGGAAATATATTTTATAGTCCGACCACTAAAAAATGTGTTTCTATTTCTATCTACCAAAAAATTGCACTTTATCTTTTCTCTTGGTCTTTTTCTTTAGTTGTTGTTAGAAGCAGAGGGAGGAATAAACTTTCTCACATTACTTTATTTTTATTTTTTAATTAAATTTACTGGGGTGACAATGGTTAGTAAGATTATATGGGTTTCAGGTATATAATCCTATGATATATCATCTGTACAGTGTATTGTGTGCCTACCACCCCAAATCAATTCTTCCTCCATCACCATATATTCGAACCCCTTATCCTTTATCCCACCCCCACCCTCTTTCCATCTGGTAATCACCATACTGTTGTCTGTGTGTCTGAGTGTTTTTTGTTTGCTTGTCTTATTTGTTTATTTGCTACTTTTGGTTTTATATCCCATATGAGTGAAATCATATCATTCTTGACTTTTTCTGACTTATTTTGCTTAGCATGATAGTCTCAAGATTCATTCATGTCAGAAATGGTAGTATTTCATCTTTTCTTATGCTTGAGAAGTATTCCATGTAATATGAAAAATAGAGACATTTACTGAATAAGATACAAGATACAAGAAACATTGTACATGAGACAATGATGCCTCAGTCTCCTTCAAGGGCAACTTGGGACCTCACACAGTTCTTTGGCTATGCCTTCTTGGGAAATCTGGTTCATTGGTAGTGGTTTGAATCAAGTCATTATTAGTCACAGCACGGTGTTCCTTCTGCTCTGGTAGTAGAAGCCACAGAACAAATTTTGCCATGACATGTTTTGCACCAAGATCCTGCATCAAAATCTCAGACACAGTAGTTTTGGAGTCCCCAGGTCAGCTTCTGGTTCTTACACTGTCAGTCACTGATCTTTACTGACTGCAGACCATACACACTCAGCCTTCTCAGGAGTTCTGCTTGTTGTAGGGCTTCCAGAATGTGGATCACTTTCAAAAGATTCTTGACCACCTTTGAAGAGTTGTGCTGCACTGTTACTTGTGTTGCACTCATTGCATCATCCTCAAAAGCCTTCTGAATCATCTGAATAGTTTTCATGGAGGAATGTTCAAGCTTAAATCAAAATTTGATGCAGATTTGTCACTCTACTTGCTCAGTAATTTTTAATGCAATAGCCACACAGTACATGTTCATTCAATGGCATTTACTGCCCCCATTGACTAGTATAGTGATGTCATCATTGTTCAGGCATGTGCATTTCAGTCCACTCTCCTTGGCTCCTAGGTTACATCAATATCATGCAAACCATTCCCATTATATTAACAATGGCTAGGCTTTTTCTGGACAGATCTCATATGTATCACATCATTTTTATCCAACCATCTAGAGAGGGACACTTTGTTTCTATGTCTTGGCTACTATAAATAATGCTGTGTCTTATTTTTATCACTGTATTAATATTTGCATATATTTAATTTCTATTGGAAATATTTACTCTAAAAACAACTTCTATATCACTATATGGCTATGCGATCAAATTTAGTTAAAGAAAGGCATTTGCACAGTCACTGTGGCTGGACCTTTTGCACATGTAGAAAATGGCAAAAAAAAAGATGCAAGATGGAGGTGGAGTAGTTGGAAGTTGCACTCACCCCCAGAACCAAATTAGAATTACAACCAAAATATAGATCAGTCAACCTGAATAACCAACCAAAGATTATCTAAATAGAAGTCTTACAACCAAGAATTTACAGAAGAAGCCACATCAAGACTAGTAAGAAGGGTGCAGATGCACAAAGGGCTGGTACTGCTCTTATAGGTGGGGGCTGAGATCCCTGAGGGATATCTCAGCTCCAAAGGTTCTTACTGGGGTTGAGACCCCCACACTTGGCTCCCTATCCCAGAGCACCAGAGCCAGTAACAGATGTCCATATAACATCTGGTTGTGAAAATCAGAAGGGATGCTGTCCTCCAGAGAGATATCAGAGTGTACTAACAGCACAGGTGCTCTCTTAAAGGGCCAACACACAAAATCTTGTTCACAGACTCCAGGGGAGGAAGGGTAAAGTGCACCAGAGTCGTGTGAAATGAGAATGGGGTTTGTGGCCCTGGGAAGTGAGCTAAAAAAAGAGCTAGAAGGATCTCTATGCTGAGTTCCTCTCCCACGCCATAGACACCATCTTTCTTGGGTGGAACATACCGCTCCACCCTGGGGTACTGTAATAGCCCCACCCTCTGGACTCCCTGTCCTCAACCTGTGGAACTTGAGCCCCACTGAGAAGTTAGCTGACTGGGCAAGGGTGTAGAGGTCTGAGAAGACTCAGGGGTATCAGTGACTGAGTTGTGTGGCTCTGGGAAAGAGCCCATTCCTCTCTCCTTCCCCCAAGTCTAACTGGTGCTCCCCCTTTGTTGGGAACTGCCCTGCCTGGTTGCAGAAGCTGTACCTCCCCATGGCTAAGGCTGAGTGAGCAACCTTCAGACCATAAGCCATTAAGGAGATAAAGATGATCTCCCTGGCAGGGGCATAGCTTCTGCTCCTTTTTTCTTCATCTTGCTTGGGTCCCAATGCTTGACAGGTAAGATTCCCCAAGGAGGGAATGACCCAAAATAGGCACAATCACTTGGAGGACCCCAGGGAAGGACTTGGAGAGGTATAGCAAAAGGGCTGATGGACCCTGGCCCCTTGGCTTTGATAAAGCCTGAGTCCTCATTCTGTCTGCAAGAAGTCTCCTAATCTCTTGGCCGTTTTACTTCCCCTACCTGACTTGAGCCTGAAACAATGCCTTAAGCCTGAAACAATCCTGGTGGTGGGTGCTGCCCTGTGTTGGAAAGGGCAGGTTCCCTAGGGCGATCAGATCTAAGAAAGAATACGTGAAATCCTGTGAAGCCTGCTTTGTTTAGAATGTTCTCAATTAAATGATAAGGGTCCAAGCGAGAAGTGAGTTTGTTCCTCAGAGTTTTATGACTCTTTGTTATCTGACCCTGACTCAAAATAGGCCCTCAGAGTTCTTTGAATGTTATCGTTTGATCCTTACTGCCTGACAATGATTAATGAGGTTTACCTGTATTCTTGTGCAAAATTAACCCTATAAAAACCCATTGAGGAAAAGGCTCTTGGCCCTTCTACTTTGAGAGATGAGCCACCTTTCCTCCCCAAGCAGATCAGGTCTTGGTAGACTTATTCTCATCTGTGGTGGCCAGGGGTGGGGGGGCAGGGCCCTGCAGGTAGAGCCCCCCCGCCCGCCCCCCCCCCCCCCCCACACACACACCTTCACTGGAGATCCACTAGATTCACCCTCTTGACTCCTGGCATCCTCGCTCTGCATGGAAGCTCCCATAAGACTGTCAGCTGATTGCTCAAGAGAATCATTTCAGTCCAGAAGGGCTTGGCATGAAACATTCAAAGTGATGAAAAGCAAGAACTTATAACCAAGACTACTTAAACTAGCAAGGCTATCATTTAAAATTGAAAGAGAAATAAAGAGCTTTTCAGAGTAGAAAAATCTAAAGGAGTTTAGATAATACTGGTGGAGTTTGCCACCAACCAGTATTATAAGAGATAGAGTCTTCTTTTAGAAGAAGATGAATAAAAAAAAAAATAAATAAAACCAGAGGAAAATATAAAAAAAATAAAATGGCAGTAAATATATACCTATCAATAATCACTTTAAACATAAGTGGCTTAAACACTCTAATCAAAAGACACAAGGTAGCTGAATGGTTAAGAAAACAAGACCTATACATATGCTGTCAACAAGAGACACTCTTCAAAACTAAAGATACACATAGACTAAAAGGTAAAAGGATAGAAAAAAAGATATTTCATGCAAATGGATATGAAAAGAAAGCTGTGTAGCAATACCTATAACTGAAAAATAGACTTTAAAACAAAAGCTATAATAAGACACAAAGATTGTTCCATTTATAATGATAAAGAAAAAGAAAATAAAAGTCTTATAAACATTTATGCATTCAGCATAGAAGCACCTAAATATATAAAGCAAGTCTTGATGGAATAAGGAAGAGACTGATAGTAATATGGTCATAGTAGGGAATTTTAACACCCCATTGACATCAGTGGGTATATCCTCCAGGCAGAAAATGTACAAGGATAAAGCAATCTTAAATGACACAAAAGACCATATAGATTTAAATGATATCTACAGAGCATTTTGCCCTAAATCAACAGAATATACATTCTTTTCAAGTGCACATGTATTCACTAGAATAGACCATATATTAAACAAGTCTCAAATTTAAGAAGATTGAAATTATATCAAGCATCTTTTCTGACTACAATAGCATGAAACTATAACTCAATCATCAGAAAAAAAAATTGAAAAACACACAATGACATAGAGGCTAAATAACATGTTATTAAACAATAAATGGGTTAAAATAAGACAAGGAAAGAAATAAAAAGAGAATATGAAACAAACAAAAATGAGAACACAACAACCTAAATGTATGGGACACAGAAATAATGGCCCTAAGAGGGAAAATCATAGCATTACAAGCCTGCCTCAAGAAATAAACAAACAAAAAAAGCTTAAATAAACAATCTAACTTTACACTTAAAGTAACTAGAAATATAACAAACAAAGCCCAAAGTGAATAGAAGGAAAGAAATAATAAAGATCAGAGCATAAATAAAGGATATAGAGTCTAAAAAAACAATACAAAAGATCAATGAAACTAAAAGATGGTTCTTTGCAAAGATAAACAAGACTGACAAACCATTAACCAGACAAATCCAAGGGAGAGAGAGAGAGCAGAGAGAAGACCCAAATAAATAAAATCAGAAATGGAAAAGGAGAAGCAGCTGACACCATAGAAATACAAAAGATTTTAAGAAAATCTTATGAACAACTATATGACAGGAGGATAATCTGAACAAAAAGGATAAATTCCTAGAAACATACAATCTTCTAAAAATGAATCAAGAGGAATGAGAAAATCTCAATAGACAGATTATAATTAATGAAATCAAAGCAGTAATCAAAAAAACTTCCAACAAATAAAAGGGCTGAACCAGATGACTTCACAGGTGAATTTTACCAAACATTCAAAGAACTCACACTATCCTTCTCAAACTATTACAAAAACTCAAGAGGAGGGATGATTCCCAAGCTTATTTTATGAGGCCAATGTTATCCTAATTTCAAAAGTAGATAAAGATACTTACAAAGAAAGAAAATGGTAGGACAATATCTCTGATGCTAAAGTCTGTAACAAAATATTAGCAAACCCAACGTGCAATACATTGAAAAGATCATGCACCATGATCAATTGCAATTTATTTCAGTGATGCAAGGTTGGTACAATATCCACAAATGAATAAATGTGATCTACCACATAAACAAAATGGAAGATAAAAGTCACATGATCATATCAATAGATGTAGAAAAGGCATTTGATAAAATTCAGCACCCATTTATGATGAAAACTCTTAGCAGAGTAGGAACAGAGGTAACATACTTTGACATAACAAAGGCCATATATGACAAACCCCCAGCCAACATCATACTCAATGGGCAAAAACCAAAAGCATTTCCTTTAAAAAATAGGAACAAGACAGTGATGTCTGCTTTCATCTCTCTTATTCAGCATAGTACTGGAAGTCTTTGCCACAGTAATCAGACAAGAAGAAGAAATAAAAGGAGTACAAATCGAAATGGAAGAAGTAAAACTGTCACTATACATGATGTTGTCTATAGAAAAACCTAAAGATTCCACCAAAAACTATGGGAATTGGTAAATGAATTCAGTAAAGTAGCAGGATATAAAATAATTATTCAGAAATCCAGTTGTATTTATATACATCAATAACGAACTATCAGAAAGGGAAACTAAAAATCCCTTTTACAATTACATAAAAAAATACCTTGGAATACATTTAAACAAGGATGTAAAAGACCTGTACTTGGAAAGTGATAAGACACAGAGTAAAGACATTGAAGAAGATATAAATAAGTGGAGACATATACCTTGTTCATGGATAGGAAGAATTAATATCATTATAGTGCCCGTACTACATAAAACCACCTATAAATTTAATAAAATTCCTATCAAGATACCAATTCACATATTTGACAGAGCTAGAACAAATATTTCTTTTTTTAAAAAATCTTCATTAATCCACTTCTTTTTAAATATTTTATTTATTTATTTTTAGAGAGGGAAGGGAGGGAGAAAGAGAGAGAGAAACATCGATGTGCGGTTGGTGGGGGCTGTGGTCTGCAACCCAAGCATGTGCCCTGACTGGGAATCGAACCTGTGATGCTTTGGTTCACAGCCTGTGCTCAATCCACTGAGCTACACCAGCCAGGGCTAGAACAAATATTTCAAAAAATATTCAGAACCACAAAGAAACCTGAATAGACATAGAACTCTTGAGAAAAAAGAACAAAGTTGGAGGAATCATGCTACTTGATATCAAACTATACTATAAGGCCAAAGTATCAAAACAGCATGGTACTGGCATAAAATCAGACATATAGATAAATGAAACAGAATAGACTTTCCAGAAATAAACCCACACCTTTATGGTCAATTAATATTTGAAAAAACTGGCAAAAATTTACAATGGGGTAAAGATACCCTATTTGATAAATATTTAAAAGATTAGAACAGATACTTGAAAAAAGAATAAAACTAGACCTTATTCTTAGACCATGTACAAGAATAAACTCAAAATGGATTAAAGATTCAATGTAAAACTCAAAAGTATAAAAATCCTAGAAGAAAACCTATGCAGTAAAATCTCGAACATTTCTTGTGGTAATATTTTTTCTGATGTATATCCTCAGGCAAGGGAAACAAAAGAAAAAATAAACAAATGGGAGTATATCAAACTCAAAAGTTTTTGCACAGCAAAGGAAATTATCAACAAAATAAAAAGACAACCCACTGAATGGGAGGACATGTTCACCAATGCTACATCTGATCAGGTGTTAGTATCTAAAACATATAGAGTTTGTGAAAATCAACACCAAGAAAAACAAACAATCCAATGCAAAAATGGGCAAAGGACCTGAATAGACACTTCTCCAAGAAGGATATACAGATGGCCAATAGACTTATGAAAAGATGCTCAATGTAACTAATCTTCAGAGAAATGCAAATTTAAACCACAATGAGATATCACCCCACACCTATCAGAATTGCTACCATCAATAAATCAACAAACAACAAGTGCTGGTGAGGATGTGGAGAAAGGGGAACACTAGTGCACTGTTGGTGGGAATGTAGACTGGTGCAGCCACTGTGGAAAACAGTATGGAGTTATCTCAAAAGATAAAAATAAAGTGCCTTGTGATTCAATGATTCCACTTCTGGGAATATATCAGAAGAAACCAGGAACACTATTTCAAAATAATACAAGCATCTTTATGTTCATTGCAGTGTTATTTACAATAGCCAAGATTTGGAAGCAGCCCAAATGCCCATCAGTAGATGGGCGAACAAAAAAGCAGTGGTATATTTATACAAGGGAATACTATTTGGCCATAAAAAAGAAGGAAATTTTACCCTTTGTGACAGAATGATGGACCTGGAAAGCATTATGCTAAATGAAATAAGCCAGTCAGAGAAAGACAAATACCATGTAATTTCACTTATATGTGTAATTTAATCAACAAAATAAATGGACAAAATAGGAACAGACTGACAACTTTCACAGGGGAGGGGGTTGAGGGTGGGCTGGGTGAAAAAGGTGAAAGGATTAAGCAAACAAAAAATTATAGACACAGACAACAGTAAGGTGATTACAACAGGGAAGGGGTGGGGGAGGTAGAAGAGGATAAAAGGGGATAAATGGTGATGGAAGGAGACTTGACTTTGGGTGGTGAAGGCACAATACAATATTCATATAATGTATTATAGAATGTACACCTGAAACCTACATAATTTTATTAACCAATGTCACCTCAATAAATTCAATAAAAATAAAGAAATGACAACCTGAAATTAGTCACCAAATTCTGACATTAAGACAGAAATTTGTCAAGGCAGAAATGTGAATCATAACACTACCCAGTGGCATGGCTCCTGGGCAGACCCACTTCTGACTCTGATGAAACTAGCACTTATTTATATTAAAACCCTCCAGCACACCACATTATATTTGGCTCAGCCATGTAACATCCCCAGGTGAGGACTGTTCTCTGTGTGGGAGATTTCAAAAGATTGAGATACAGCCTATATCTTCTCAATCCATTTAGATGTAATCTACATCTTATTTTTGCCTTTCATCTCTGTAGATCATCTTGAAAAGACAGACACATTTCCTCTTTCATACTTCATCATGGATAGCTTGATTTAATAAATTAGAGCAACAAAGTAAACTAAGCCTTCATGGGCCACTATGATTTATAATATTTATTGAAGCCATTTGTTTTTTCCCTTTGTATGTATCTTTCAAGGAAACATTGGAGCAACAGGACTAGCAAATCTCAAAAAAAGAAAACATACTGAAAGAGAAAGAAGCTGAGTCAGAAACTTGGTGGAGAGTTAATTCATTTATCACTTTTCAAGTGTTAGCAAATGAGAGCTAACATGAAATAAGTCAGAGGAAATTGATACGACTTTTGAACATTGTTTTAGCAGTGAATGAGACTGATGATTGTCATGTACATTTAAAAGAGCATTTAAAGTTAGTATTAAACATAAATTTAGTGATGTCGTGTATTTCTTCTGTATTATGTATTAAATGCAGAAACTGCAAAGATGATTAAGAAGACACTTAATGGGCACTATCAGTGAAAGGGCAGGAAATTAAGATAAGGAAATAAGAAGTGAGAAAACATGCAAACTTCATTTTTTGCAAACCAGAATTCTTTCAAAAACTTTAAGGTCAAAAGGTAACAAGTTTCTTACCAGAGAGGAGGACATAGTACAAAGGACAAATGATATCCCTTTTAATCTACTGAGTCTATTGAAGTCTGATTCTCTTTCCTATACAGGCCAGTCACTTCATCTAATGTCTGATTTTGACAATATTCATAGTCAGGCCACCCCATAGTCAGTGGGCTCTGTCTAAACACTGTTTAGGGATTTACAGAAAATGGGTGTGACCTCCAAGAGTATAAAGCCAGGAAGAACATCTCTACACACTCCTGTTTTGAACACTGCAATCAATCATCGCACAGTTAAGCAAGCAGAAATTTCCCCATATTGTTGTCCAGTGTGGAGAAACAACAGAAACATTTGTTAAAAATGCAGACCCCCAGGCTTTGCCTGAGGCACAATGAGGAGCAGAACCAGGAGAGGATTCTGGTTATCTGCATCTGCACAGTGGTCTCACCGAGCCATATCTTTGGGCAGGTTCCGAAACACTGCCTGCTAACACTTCTCACAAAGAGAACAGACATTGACAAACAGTGATACAAATGAAATTACTGTATTCATAAATGATGTCTAAAGTTATAATATTTAACCCAGATTGATTTCTCAAGTCCATATTACCTTTTCGCCTCCTCCCAGGGATGGCTCTGTTTTAGTCTGCAATGCCATCCCAAGGCTAGCCACTCTCTTACTGATTTAACTGCCTCGCTCACACCTCACAACCACAAGGGTCTCAGGCTCTGGTCACATGGCACAGAATCCTCTTCTCATCACCTCACTCCTCCTTTCAAAACAAATATTAGTTTCACATGTGTCCAAAATAAAGGAAAAAGGAAATGGTAACTTCTTGGAATCTTTTAATAATTCCTTTTTTAAAATATATTTTATTGATTATGCTATTACAGATGTCCCATTTTCCCCTTTCACTCCCCTCCGCCCTGCACACCCCCTCCCACCCACATTCCCCACCTTTAGTTCATGTCCATGGGTCATACATATAAGTTCTTTGGCTTCTACATTTCCTATACTATTCTTACCCTCCCCCTGTCTATTTTCTGCCTACCATCTATGCTACTTATTCTCTGTACCTTTTTCCTCTCTCTCCCCCTCTCACTTCCCTGTTGTTAACCCTCCATGTGATCTCCATTTCTGTGGTTCCATTCCTGTTCTAGTTGTTTGCTTTTGTTTTCGTTTTAGGTGTGGTTGTTAATAATTCTTTATCATAGCTTTCCAATTTCTAGGCTTATTCAAATTTTGAATTTCTAGGAGACAGAGGTCAGACGGCAGCAAACACTACATTATTAAATTTTTTTTTTACTATCCTAATCTTATTACTGCATCTTTACTACCATTCAATTGATTAATTTAATGTTAACTAAAATCTGTTGTTCTTGATTATGCTCTGGATAGTGTTTTACCATTTGGCCTTCTTTGTTTTTTAAAAGTTACTTTTTTAATATTCTTTGAGAATCTTTTAAACTTTATTTTTTAGATATGTAAGCCAGACATTACCTTGAAAAATTACTAAGGATATTAGTGACCTCATGAGAGCCAAATTTCTCTTATAGCACTAAAACTGTAAGATTGCCAAAGAAACACCAGTTCACCTGCAGACTGTATGTCTCCTTCTTGCATTTATCTGTCAATCATACAAAGGTGCTAAACAGAATAGAATTGACCTAGAAGTTCATTATTTTTAAATTTCGATTACCAAAATCATATAAATATTTTTTTGCAAGATATACTCCTCACGGTTGTACAATTGTTGACTTATTGGTGGAGTGTCTAATAATTGTATGTGATCTACTGCCCAAATCTCAGTAACAGTATTTACCTAATTATAGACAGAGGTGAATAGGATCATTTGAAGTGAGTATGGTTTAATGGAACTACTGTTCCTAGCCTAGAAAAACTGGTTGTCTTTCCATATCATTTTAGCATTTAAGAAATGTTGATTCAATAATTCTTAGAATACTTAAAAATAAAATTAAAAATATGCCTGGGGAACTCATAGTCTCATGGGAAATCATGCACATCAACGTATAATTATAAATTGTTAACCTATAGTTCTGTCCACCAGGCTGTGATCAAAGTACAGAAAATGCTTAAGTCTGTGTAGCAAGATGTTATCTCTTTTCATCTCTAGCTAATACTTAGCACAGTGCCTGGAGTATTCTTCATAAATATTTCTTGAAAGAAATAAAAGAAATGCATTATTGACTAAATGACCTGATATGAACAGTAATGAACTGGGTTTGTCTAGTTTCAGAGGATAAGGGGTTGATAGAAAGTTCTTTCTTGAAGAGTCTGAGTTTGTATGCCTGCAGAACAAACAGAAGGAGATCTGTGGATGTATGCATCTGGAGGTCAAATCTGGGGATGACAGTGCCTTTGAGGCAGGATAGTAAAAAGATAGAAAGATTCTTCGGCAAGTGCAATAGGGAAACTGAGACAGACAGCTGAACACAATGGCTGAACAATTTATAGCCAGATACAGAAGGTCACCTCCTTAGAGATAACATCCAGGCCTCAGATGTATTTTAGCTCCAGGCCCAGAAAAGCAGCAAGACCAGGTGGGCAATGCCAGGACCAGCTGCAAACACCAACCACTTCCTGCCTGGCACTGATCAGTGGAGGCCAGGTCCCTGAAAGGGAACACCTGGAAAATTGATGAATATTCTGCTGAATCCTCCTCTAATACCTCCCTTAAGATTCCCACCTGTGTGTGTGTGTGTGTGTGTGTGTGTGTGTGTAAGAGAGAGAGAGAGAGAGAGAGAGAGAGAGAGAGAGAGAGAGAGAGAGTGCTCAAGATAAAGGACCCAGCATTTGAGCTTTCCAGCTGGGGAGCAGCCTGTGCCATTCCCTCTGTTTCCATTCGCCTCTTCCCCAACATGCAGACATCTCTTAAACTCTAAAGGACCCCAAGACTTGCAATTGAGGCAGCAATGGGTAGTGAAAGCTCATCCCAAGCTAATCCCCTGAACTTGCCTCCAAGGCCCCCATTTCTATGACTTGCCTGTGAGCTAAGGCAGCCCAGTCTAGGCTCTCCTGTTGCTTTTACTATGCCAAGCCCTTTCTTGTCTTATTGTTCCAGCTTTAATAAATGTACCCTCATAGTCACCTGGACTTGTGTTGTGAAAACTTTTCCATACAAAGTCAAGCAGCCACGCAGTACTAGCTGGCCCCGGACAGATCCACTCAGGGCCAGGCCTCCTGTCTGGTAATACTTTTTCCTTTGCTCTCTAAACTAAGCAGGCTCCGAAGGCCAGAATCCCTAAAGGTGTGACAAATGTTGAGTATAAGATTGAATAAGACCAGACTGAGATTCTAATAACCCTTATTCTATGCCTCCAGGTACCTGATCTTGGAACAAGGGATTTCTGTTATAGAATTATATGAAAGCATTATATTCTAGCCCACTCTATTAACTTAATCCTATGTTTGATTTCCAGAAGAAAATTGAAATCAAATCTTCCTTAACCTTCCTCTGAACCAGAGCAGAACAAACATTTATGTTGTTAACATAACTGTTAAGTTCTCCTTTAAGAATTTCATATCTTCACAGGAAAAGCTTAAGCAATCCTTTAGAGTAATAAAATCGCTTACTTTGTAATAAGATATACATAATTAACATGATTAACATGTTAACCTGCTTGTGGATAATAGTGAGATGAGGAGTTGCAGATTACCAAAATATATTTTTTTAAGATTTTATTTATTTATTTTTAGAGAGGGAAGGGAGAGAGAAAGAGAGAGAGAGAGAGAGACATCAATGTGCGGTTGCTGGGGGCCGTGGCCTGCAACCTAGGCATGTGCTCTGACTGGGAACCGAACCTGCGATGCCTGGTTCGCAGCCCGCACTCAATCCACTGAGCTACGCCAGCCAGGGTACCAAAATATTTTAATTTAGAAAGCTATTTTACAAGTATTACTGAGGTGAATATAATGAGGCTTCTTAGTTATAACCCATAATTGTGTCAGTTTGCTTCATGATCAAGCCTTATGCATGTTAGCCAATAGCAATAACATAGATCCAAGAAACAGACTAGGTCTTACTAATGAAATGAAGACTAGGAGCCACACATAACTTCAAAAGTATGAACCTATGATGAGAAGTTGACTAGAAACCAAGACCATGTGACTTATGTGTCAGTAGCTAAGGAAGGATGTTGATGTTTTTACTTTTATTCCATTCATATTAGAGGTCTTAAGACAAATTCCACCCTCAGGGGGAAAAAAACCCCCAAAACCTTGGTCAACCCATCCTCATCCAAATTGGGAACTGAGTGGCTGTGTGGTCCTTACATTTGCTCCTCACCGCTAGAATGGCTTCTCCTGTTAGGGTGATAAGGTTTGATGAGAAACCAAAACTTTTATTTGAATTAGGACACTGTCCACCCCAACTACTGCATGTTCATTTGAATCGACTTCAGGACAATAAATAAAGTAAAAAATTGTGAATTCTATCTTACGAGAGTATAAAAACACCCTTAATTGGCCATTTTCAAGAAATGTGTTAGTTTTTGAAGAAATAAAGTTGCTGCTTTAGGAGGAAGGACTGAAACACTGAGCCACCAGAGCCCATGCTTGGAATTTTACAATCATGAAATTCAAATTCTGCCTTTTATACTTATTCGTACCATATTGATTCTAAACTCCGTGGAGTTTTTCACAACATGACAGAGCATGAGGCTGACAGTCCGCTAAATGTCTCTCAGGTCACAGTAGCCTTTATCTTGAGGAGCCCTGTCAGTCAAGCACAGCCCACTCACCCGTGCACTATAGTAATCTAAGCCAGATTTTTATTTTCTTTTTTGCCCTTGATAAACAACTCCTGGCATGTGGGTGGGCTGACACACTGGAAACCGGGACCTGCCAAAGTGTGGTCTTTGCTAGTCCACCCCACATCAAACCAGAGCAGGGTGTGCGGGCAGTTCTGGCTGTCAGTGCCAACAATTAAGGGAAGTCTGAATAATAGTGCGCAAGACAAAAGCAGCAGTAAAAGACTGGCTCATGAGTGAAAAAAAAACCGGCAGATGTTTGTCACTGTCTGTATAATAACACTTTTCTTACTATAATGCACACTCTGTAATCTGGGAACTAACTACTTGTATACAGTTTTTAAAAAGGTTTCTATCCTTTGGAAGCCATTAGTGCACATATAACCTTTAATCTCATAATGAAATTAGAAGCTCGATACACGAGGGGCAGATGATCATGCCTCTCTGACTGGACTGTACGTGGCTCTGAAGCCACACTTGCTGATGCTCTTCTCATGCCAACTTAATCCTGTCCAATGCTGAGTCAATCTGGCGGAGTGGGTCCATGTTTTCTATGGCTGTTTGGAAGTAGATGTCACATGTGGTGTGACATATCTGGGGCCTTGGTGCTCCTGAAATGATTTTCCTGGTCCAGCCTCCCATCAGATCCCTGTTCTCAAAATTATTCTCAGGGTTGGCCTAAACCAGACTTCCCCTGGGGCTCTAATCCCTATCTATGGAATTTTCCCTCTGTCCCTTTATGGAATTCCAGTAAACTTAAAAGCATTTCAGTCCTTTCTGGAAGCTGGGGCACCTGCCTTAGTCTCATTTCTGAATTCGATCTCATAATCTCCAATCAATCTGAGGCCTTTCTTTTGTCAGTTTCTGTCTCCAGTATGTTACCCCAGGACAGACTCTCCAGACGTGGATTGCCTTGTAGGCTACACTACTGAGTACTGAGTCTCTTTTAGGATACCCTATGGACTTGAACTGGCTTTGACTTTTCTTCTGACTAGTCATAATTGACTCTGGGATTATCCATCCATCCATATGTTCATCCACACATGCACCCACCGACCCATCCATCTTTTCATTTATTTATTAGTTTTTATTAAGGGCTTACTCTAGGCCAGATCCTATGCTTACTGCCAGTGATACAACAGCTCCCAAAACAGACATTATGTCTCTCTAGCAAGGGGAGACAGACAGTTAAACAAATAATTACAATAATGTGTGATAACTGGCTCTCCACATATCTGCCTGAGTAAGTGGCTCAGTGCCAATTCCCATGACCTTTATTGTCCATGTGTCTTTGTGAGCACACAGCTATACCCTGCTGATGCCAAGTGGGCTAATATTTTCAGTTCTCTTATTGAAAACTTTAGGAGGAAAAAATAATTTCATGTTAGGAGAGCAAGCATTAACATTACATGTATATTTACATAACAACTCCTTAGATTTGTCTGAAGTTTTAGAGTATGCAAATTCATTCATTTACAGCTCTTATTCTATCTTCAGGGCATATTTGTGAGGTATAAGTAGGGTAGGTATGATTTTCATCCTAATTTTATTGAAAATAAACTAACTTTCACTTAAATGAAAATAGCTTTAGCAAAGTTTAGAGCTGGAACCAAAACTCAGTCTCATTATTAAATTTAAATATTTTATTGTTTATGCTATTACAGTTGTCCCAGTTTTTCCCCCTATGCCCTCCTTCACCTAGTCCACCCACCTCATTCCCACAGTCAGTCCCCACACTGTTATCCATGTCCATCGGTCCTTCATACATATTCTTTGATTAATCCTTTCATTTTCTTTCAACCAGTTCCCCCCACTCCTCTTTTACAGCTGTTAGTCTGTTTCATGTTTCTATGCTTCTTATTCTATTTGCTCATTAGTTTATTTTGTTCACTAGATTTCACTTATACATGAGATCATATGGTATTTGTCTTTCACCGACTGGCTTATTTCACTTAGCATAATAGTCTTCAGTTCCATCCATGCTGTTGCAAAAAGTAGAAATTCCTCCTTTTTAAATACCTCCTTTTTTGGCAGCTTAGTATTGCATTATGTAAATGCACCACAGTTTTTTAATCCATTCATGTACTGATGGGAATTTAGGCCATTTTCAAACCTTGGCTATTGTAAATAGTGTTGCTATGAACATAGGGGCACATAAATTCTTTTGTATTGGTGTCTTGGGGTTCTTTAGGTATATTCCCAGCAGTGGAATCACTGGCTCAAAAGACAGTTCTGTTTTTAACTTTCTGAGGAAATTCTGTACTGTTTTCCACAGTGGCTGCCCCAGTCTGCATTCTCACCAACAGTAAACTAGGGTTTCTTTTTCTCCACATCCTTGACAACACTTGTTGATTTATTAATGATAGCCATTTTGGCAGGTATGAGGCAATATCTCATTGTGGTTTTAATTTGCATCTCTCTGATGGCTAGTGATGTTGAGCATTTTTTCATAGGTCTATGGCCATCTGTATGTCCTTATTAGAGAAGTGTCTATTCGGGTCCTTTGCCTCTTTTTCAAATTAGAATGTTCGTATTCCTGGTATTGAGTTTTATGAGTTCTTTATATATTTTAGAGATCAAACCCTTGTCTGATGTATCATTGGCAAGTATGTTCTCCCATGCAGTAGGTTCCCTTTTCATTTGTGATGATGTTTTCTTTAGCTGTGTAGAAGCTTTTTAATTTGATGTAGTCCCATTTGTTTATTTTTTCCTTTGTTTCCCTAAACCAACTCTTATTATTGCTAATACGATTGTATGCATTTTATTAACAATTCAATGGAAACTTGTACCGTTTCTAAAATCTTATTAATGCCCATTCCAGGTATTACTATCTACATTTTTAAACAGGTTAATGCTCATAGGATAGCCTTGCATGACACCAGTTCTGGAAAAGTGACAAAAAATAATACACACAGCTCTAAAGTATTGATTTATGTTCCATTAAATATTTATTTCTTTAATCTATGAACCCGAGTAGCAAGTGAAAAGATGAAGTCACTTGTGTCTTACCTTGGAAGGAAGTAAGATCATTACCAAACCCTCACAAAAACAGCAGGTAGCTCCTGAAACATTTTCCAAAGAGCACTTGGAGACTGATTTATGACTGAACCTGTGCTGTGGCATTTTCTTCTCCACCACCTGTCATGGAGAAGACTCATCCTTCCAACATCTGTTGTTATGTTTAATTAGCATCACCAGAATGTGTTGCTATATGTTTGATTCTTTTTTTTCTTCACATACCAATATGACTTTTACTTCCCCAAACAGCCTGTGTCCTTGAAACTGCAGTTGAGAGTTCACTTGTAGGGTCAACTTCCTTCAATCCACTACAGTCAATGTGGTTTTTAAAAATTCCAAGCTACTAGGCAAAATTCAAAGGTGTCCCACACTACCACATCTTAGTCAATTCATTTTTCTGTTTACCTTATTTCTTGAATGATCAGAAGAAGTCTGGCATTTAGCATCATATAATTAACATGTAGTTAAAATATGGAATTTTTCATTTTTATGTGGAAACTATACATGCAGGTATCCCTCAAAAATGATTTTTGTGGCACTATGATTATTTTGAAGCAAGAGTATTATAAAAGCCATTTATAACGCTTTAAATCTCTTAAGCAGAGCAACCCAACAACCAGTGGGGTAAGGTCAGTGGGACGTGGGATTGCCACCCTGGTACCTTCTATGTCATTTGCCTTCAGGTGATTTTGTCACTTGGTTTGTAGAATGAAGAACATTCTCCTGATGGTTCTCTCCTGCTTTCTGATCCTTTAGGTTCAAGTATAATGTATATTCCCTGATGATGTTCTGAGTAGTACTACAATGGACTTGTTACGATGGGAGCACCATGACAGATACTATATTAATGAGAAAAAACTCCAAGTCTCTCATAACATGGGCTCTTTTAAAATTAAGATTTTTCTCAAGGGTTTCAATCAATACCCTTCTCAGGATGACAAAGTAAGCCATCAGTCTGTCTTTGAAGAGTATGTATTTCTTCCAAGTTGAAAAGAACCCCTATCCTGTAAGGATTAGATCACAGTTCATGTAATAGCTCCTGGTGAGTAACTAGAAAATCATCAGGTATAAATCATAACTATATAAGAACATACACAGAGAGATGAAAGGGATGTGTCATTCCCTCAGGGAGGGAAGCAAACACTGCTTAAGTATTAGCATGAATTTAATGAACAGAAAGTTATGTGTAACTGTATTGTTTTCAATTGTTTTCTCAACTATTACATTTAAGACCCAAATGCACCCAAGATGGTAATGCTAGATGATGATAATCTGAATTTGGATTGTTCATATTTAGTAACATTTAATATTTGGTTCAATTTCCAGACACAATATTAAATACTCATAACATACCTTCTTTAATCACATTTGACTCAAAGAAAAGAAACATTATTTTCATTATTTGAGCGCTGGCTTTGGAAATGTATACTCTTAAAATAGTTAAAAGAAAACTCTTTCTATATTTCAATGATATGTATCAAAACCTTTAGCCAGCCTGGGATCAGATTTTAAGATTTAAACAATCTTTAAATAAGTATCCTGAAGTATTATTTTATGTGCTTTAAGAACAGAAAGTTGATAAGATGCATTCAAGAAGCTTTATAGCAGGGAGAGGTGTGTGTCGGCATATGCTGTGATGGCAAGTAATTCCAAACATCCTGGGGGCTTAACCCAACACACACTTATTTCTTGCTCACATGACATGACCAGTGAGGTGGCAGGGTTACTCTGCTCACAGTCACTGAGGGGCACAGGCTGACAAAGTTTCATCTGGACACCTGTTTCCAAGTTCTCCATAGTAGTGAGAAAAGATTGGGGGCTTCTCATTGGCCCCTAAAGTGTCTTCTCATCACTGATAGAGCATTTTTGCTCATGCTTTATTGGCCAAATGAAGTCATATGGTCACAACTAACTTTAAAGGGGGCATGTAATCCTACCATGGGCTTGGAAGGAGGAGTGGCAATATTTAATAAACAACACTAATGCTACTACATGATGAGGAGATGTATGTGTGCCACCCAAGTATCCCTAATGCCATCAGAGATGACAGTTAAATAGGCCATCATAAAGTTTTAAGACAAACATCAGACCCCAGATCTCTGAGAATTGCATTGTCATATGAAAGGAGAGATGTGCCCATGGACACAGCATCTTCATCCCACTGTTGCCACAGTTGATTCCATCAACGTTAGTTAGAGATGATGATGTTCACAGAGGAGGTCTACACTTTATTAAAGGGTATGTAGATCTTGGGAAGATGGAAAAACAAGAGGGTTGACTCCCTTCACATTAAAGATAGACACATAGTCATATGATGTGTTGATTCAGGTCTGTTGTGAGGCAGACGCCAAAGATGAGATTGGATATGCCAGAGCTTCCTGGAGGAAGGGCAGGAGAAGGTGGGGAGGCCAGACTTCACAGCAGGTCTGACACCTCTGGCAGGACAGTGGGAAGGAAGGAGGAACCTCTCACTGCAAGGCATTTCTGAAAAAAGTTTGGACGGAATGATGGGAGGGCCACATGCAAAAGCCACTCACAGGAGGGTCCACCGGTTTGCCAGATGGGCCTTCCACCCTGCTTCTGATGTGCTGAGCCATTAGCCAGAAGCAGCACATTGAACACAGGCTTGGCACAAATGTGGTGGCAAATCCAGAGTTAGAAGCTGGGCCCTTAGACAGGCAGGCTCCCGCAACCAGAGAGGTAAGTAGTGCATTTTTGTGACCACACACTTGGTGCTTAGAACTGATCAATCCAGTATCAGTATTGGCCTTACCTGGATAGTACAGTCCCAAGTGAAGCTAACAACTGATGCACTGATAAGAAAACTTTGGAGCTTAAGGAATGTTAATTTTGTCACTGAAACCAAAATCCATACTGTCATCTGGGATTGCCATCTGAGACTTGTATAGTTTGGAGAATCTAGAGAGTCTGAGAGCCTCAGGAGCCACCTAGGAATTGAGATGGTCACTAAAAAATACATGAGTGTGATGCAGACCCTGGCTCGTGGGGTCCGAGACATTGTGGATGGGGGAGAGACATTCACACGGAGAACCAAGTCCTGTGGAGGAAAAAGTTGAGCGGTGTCACTCTCAAGGTGAGCCAAAGTGGAGGCCTCCTCCATGACAGGCCTTTTATTTCTTTTTCTGGGCACATTACATGATGGTCTTAATTTTCTATGCTTTAGGTGGTTACCTTTTACAGAAAACAAAGGAGCCAATGCCGCTAATCACATCACAGAAGGATATTTGCAAATGAAAAGGGAAAAGTAGTTGAACAGGTTACACTCATCCTTAGCATGGATTTTAGGAAGTTACTTTGCAGTAAATGTTTGCTGCAAATCAGAGTGAGGGAGATTTTAGCAAAAGCAAGACCCAAAGCGGCTTAGGCACATTGCAGGCCTGATTCCCTACGAGAGAACCTATCCATGGGCGTGGGTCTTGTGCATCTCCGAGTGGGAGCTAGGCCCACGCCACGCAGAATGGTCTCCTACCTGAGTATCTCATGTGGTTTCAAACACCCTGACTAAACTCAGGCAATGACATCCAAAGAATCTACGGAGCCCTTTTAATTTTGGTGGATTTTCCCAGCTATTCTGAGCCTAATCTACCTCAGCATCTCCTTCCCTTACAGCATATACAGATGAAAACTGGACTGAATGTGAGGTAAAATCTGGTAGCTGACTAAAGAGGTTGACTAGGAGCTTACTTTCTCCACTGTATCTATTACCCTCTGGCATACTACACATATTTCTTTAGAAACATTCATCCAGAGATTCTGAATGCTTTTTCTAAATTTGGCAAATAAATCAACCAAAAACTAATAGAAAATTAGGGACTCAGAGTTTATACATTATGAATAAGTGTGGCATTTAAATACAAGTCTCTAGGAGGTAGAAATGAGTATAGGATTTCTCTAGTGGAAGAAAATCCATGGCTAAAGCCATCGGAGCAGTATTACACGTTCTTTCCTATCGGTGTTCAGTGTTGGAGTTTGTTACAATCTATGTGGGACTGGTTTTTGCCTTTGCTGTGCAGGAATGGCTTTACAGCTCAAGCCCAAAGAATTGAAAGACCATCTGCATATAAACTTAGCTAGGTAATGTGTCATAGCAGGAAAATCATTTATCTGAATATATAAAATATTGAAGAAAAAATGTTGTATTCATTTTAAAATCCAAGCCTTTTCTCAGGTAATTTCACTTCCCTGGAATACCCTTATGAATCTAAAACTTACCTTGTCTTCTAAGATGTAGTAGCATCAACATTTCAAAACTTTGTTGCCCTTGAGCTAATATTCTATAGAAATGATGTTCTATAGAGATGTTCTATACCACCAATCTAGTACTTGGGTTCTACTTTTGTTCATGTGGATTAAAAAGACATATCTTGTATAGGTTTTACACTCTCTAAGCAGTCCTTACCATACAACTATATCTCTTAAGAGTCTATTTAAAATACATTATGTATAAAATAAGATATAAGCACCTCCTTTCCCACATAAACATATTTACCTTTTCATATTTTTTCTCCTTTTTATTTAATGCCATTTGACATACTATATACATTAATATACTCTGTTTTGATTCAATAGCATGTTGCTTGCTCAGTGTAACATAGGTTTGACAAGGGCAGATTAGCCATCTGTTTACTACTGAATCTCTAGGTTTATAATAGTGCTGCACTTAATAAGTGTTCAAGAAATATTAATAAATGAGTGAATTATGCACTTTAGGTTTCAGCATAAATTTAAGTCATTTATTAATATTATATGTATTTATGTTTGTATGTATACCTATACGTATAATATAGTGTATGTATGTTTATGTTTTATGTATGTTTACTTTTGAAGCCATAACTTTAATCATCTGATTCCCAGATTATCAATGATAACCCAAGTAAATTTATAAGATTAGGATGTTTGCAGGTATGGATAAATATTATGCACCTTTATGTATTTTTAACATATATAATATAATATTTCAGTATACATTAAGTATAACAAAGTTTTTACACTTCTAGTGGTTGTATAATATCAAATAACAGAAATAAAGAGAAATCACTATGGAGTCATAGGGGCAAGAAGAGAAGGAAATGGATTGGCTGGTTTTGCTCTACACTGCCATCTGCTGTGTATTGGCAAAACAACAGCTAATGTGGCAAAAAGGACCTAAGAAAGTATCCAAACCAATTTCCACAGGTACATGTAAGGATATAAAGACACTAGAAATTAAGTGACTTGAAAGTTTGTTGTTTGTTTTGTTATTAGAAGAGCAGAATGTGAAGAAAGTGTTGTTTTTGGCAAAAATACAAATTCTGGAGTTAGTTTAGCATTTTGGCTGCATGGCCTTTGACAGGGTACATAGCCTTTCTGAATTTTAATGTCCTTTGGGGGTTAATGTTCATATTATATGATTTGCCTAAGAATTCTATATGATATAGATATATCATCTGCTACATATGACTGTTTTTAAGGAAAAAGTAATGATTATTTTCCTGCATATGTGTAAGTTCTTCAATGGCAAAAACATGTTCTCTTTAAACTCCAGGTGAGATTAAACATCTGAAGAACTTGGTGCATAATAGCTACTTAATAAATATTTCCTGACTAAATCAAAGAGCAATCCCTCACTTATCATTACAAATTACACGGAAAATCATATATTGGGGATTGATGAGTCTATAGGGGCAAGTAATGTTGAACAACTTACTGTATTTTTTTTTACTATAAGATGCACTCCTGCCACAAATATGGGAAGTAAGGAGGGGTGTGTCTTATAGTCCAGATGTAGCTTACCTGGCTCGCTGTGAGAGTGGGGGTGGCAGCCTATGTTATTTATGTTATTAAATATTTTATGACATTTTTTCTTCAAAAATTTTTTTCACTGTTTTCCTCCAAAACCTAGATACATCTTATGGTCCAGTGCATCTTACAGTCTGAAAAATTTGGTAGTTCTGCATTTGCTTTTCATATGGTGTCCTAACATGTGAGTGTGCGTGTTTCATGCAAATCACAATCTCTATCTCCCATGTCAGAATATTCATGTTCACTGCCTTTTTATTCAAAGTTTGCCAATGCTTACATTCACATGTTCTATTCTGATTTCTTTCATGATAGTTAAATACCATATTTGTTTATTACCTCCAGAGAAATCATATATTTGACATATTATATTTCTGAAGGAATATCACTGCTGGAAAATTATATGATTCTGGTACAAAGAAATTAAAGTCAGTTATAAAGATAAATATTTTGCATAACAATTTTCCAAAATACGATGAATATGGGACAGTTCCTTATTTTGTGAGATCTAAGCTAAAAAACAACAGTTAGAAAAACCAATTAAACTCTGAATAACAAACAGTGGTTAATAATCTAGGTTTTAAAACATTTGTGGTAAGAAAACACTGAGGATGGTAGGGAATGAATGGTAGCAGGGTATCTTAAATATTTGACATTCCCTAATGTTATTTTTTTTAGTGTTTTTTTCTTATGATTTTATTTATTTATTTTTAGAGAGTGGGGAAGGGAAGGAGAAAGAGAGGGAGAGAAACATCAATATGTGGTTGCCTCTTACTTTCCTTTTACTGGAGAACTGGCCTGCAACCCAGGCATGTGCCTCTACTGGGAATTGAACCAGCGACCCTTTGGTTTGCAGGCCAGCACTCATTCCACTGAGCCACACCAGCCAGGGCCCTAATGTTCTTTTTTTTTTTAGGTATTGTACAAATAAATAACTTTATTTTATAACCTATCCTGTGGTTTCATTATAGATTCTAATATTAAATTTGATAATGTAGATAAGAACAGAATAAGCAGAGAAGTCCTTATAAAATGGGTAATAAATATTTGGAAAAAAATTTTAAATTGTTTTATTTACAAAATTTGAATGTATGTCCTTTAAAGTAATTTGGTGAGGTATGTCAGGTGTGAGTAGGAAATTGGTTATTAGTGGTAAACTTTTCACATTTGTCTACCATTTCTTTGGCTCCAAACCCTGGGAAATTATGGAAACAATGTATTTTAACCCCCTCATAAATGTTATCAAAAAAAAAAAAAAGAAAAGAAAGGCCCATCACTAGCAGAAAAAATTTAGTTTAAGAAATCTCAGAGATGCAAAGCAAAAGTAATCAGACTGAAAAAGAAATAAGGCTGGATGAATCTTGTTGCCAAAGCTAACTGCCAGAGAGATGAGAATGATGCTGAGTTGACAGAGGCAGGAGCAACAAGGATCATGCTGGACGGAAGGCCCAGACGGATCACCTGGGAAGTTACTTATGCAGTGCCTGAGGAATCCAACAGAAGCACGTTTCCCCCAGGACAAAGTAGTGAATACAGCTGAAAACAAGAAGCTTGAGGAAGCTTGTGCTGTCTAGAAGGTGAGGTCCTGGCATGCTGACTGGTGGCAAGGCTGACTCTCCTTCCCCTAAACCAGATCTGGTAATCAGGACCTATGTCTTTAGAGATGCAAACAGACATTTGCAGATGCAAATATGAGCAGAGAGCCAAGGATAACTGAACAGCTCCTAAAAATCAATACCATCAAAAAAGAAAGACAACACTCAACCTTTGCAAACATGTATAAAAGAGCAAACCAAAGACTATATTAAATAACAATAATTATTATCTTATACAAATTAGAATATTACATGCACTGAAAATACATCATTTGACAAATAATAGAGATCTTAGAAATTTAAATCATGAATATTAAAAAACCAATAGGTTGGCTGAATATTACATCTTATGTGTTATATCTTATATCTGAACACATATGTGTTCAGAGAAGTAGTGTATTACTGAGTTGGAAGATGGAAGGGGGAAAAAAATCTCCAAACATAACATTGATGAATAATGATGGCAAAAGTGTAAGAAAAATAGTAAGAGATTTGGGAATAATTCTCCAAGTTTCAACATCTTTTTACTGAATTATATAAAAGAGGGTAGTATATGTAAAATGAATAATTTAACTAATGTATTATAGCTTGGGGAACATAAGACTAGGTGAAAAGGACCCTGTAAGTGCCAAAAAGAACAACTGAAAAGACTCGAATTCTTCATTATGCTGATACTTCAGAAAACAAGGATAAATGAACTTCTGGGGGCTTCTAGGTAGAACAGACAGGTGACTTATACAGGAAAAGAATCAATTCTGCAGAATTTCTTTCTTCAAGAGCCCTGAATATAATAGAGGAATATATTCAAAATTCAGATGGACATTGTTTTTGAATCTATAATTTTATGCCTAGCTAAACCAGTCTTTTTCTTGAAAGAGGCATGGGTCTGTACCCTGGCAAAATAAGACATATATTAAGAGAAAGAAAGCTGACTATGAAAAATAGGGATGAATAAAATAACAGGTTAAACATACATAACTGTGAGTAATTGATCCCAGATTATCTAAACGTGAGATTAAGCAGGAATGGGGAGCAAGAAAGATTGCAGAAAGGAAGTAAAAACAAGTTAATGTTCTTGTCTTAATTGGGGAAGGATACAGATACATACAAACCAGTACAGAGATCAGTATGCTGAAGATACTGGAACTCCTACAGGGCTAGAAATAAGATGATTGAACAACATTAGGAAGAAAAAATGACAATGATAAAAGAGAAGAAAAAAGAATTATAAATAAAATTATGATTTCAAACATTCATTTCAAATTTATTTATTTATTCAAAATAAATTTGAATTTATTTATCCAATAAATTCAAATGGATAAAATCCCCTGCTTAAAATATAGAAACACCCACATCATGTGAAATAAGAAAAGTCAAAACAACAAAATGCCTGTTTGCAATGGATATTTTTAAACCAAATGATTCAGAAATTTATTGTAATAAGTGGGTTTTAAAAAATATACCAGACTAATGAAAGGAAGTAAAGAAACATTAATATAAGATAAAATAGAGTTCATGGCATAGACTATTCAACAGGACTAAAAGAGATATTTCAATATAGATAAAAAGATTCAATTCACAAAGAAGATATATACATCATAAATGCAAAACAACAGAGCTTTTTAAATATACAAAGCAAAAATAGTAAGTGTAAGGAATTAAAAAATCATGTTGAGAGACTATACATGCCTCTCAGAAATCTGCCTGTCGCATGATTTAAAAATGATAAAAAGTGAGGGTTAAAGCACAGTTTCTCAGATTTTAGTGACCATGGAATCATTAGAAACTAGAAGAGTTTCAGTTGACTTAAGGTAATAGATTTTCCCCCACTGAAAAGTATTTCTTCGTACAGAAGATGAAGAATGTGCTCACATACCTGTGTCTAAATTTTAATTATCGCTTGGCTCCTGCAGCCGCCTTGGAAGGACTGGGGGTATATGCTGTGCCTGTGTGTCACGTGCCCCAGTACAGTGGCTAATGAATGTGAAACAGGTAACCCCAGTTCTGCGTAGACACTTAGAGTCATGGAGCAAAGACTGTGTTTTTCTGTGGACCTTCTTCACAACAATTCTCTTGAGCACGGATAGTTTAGAGGCACAACACAAGAGGCCCTTGCTGCCTTTCTAGCTGCCATCTGACACCACTGGGAAAATGAAACTTCTTTTCACCTATTTTTTCATAGAGTGAAACTGGCTTCTTTCAGATGTGATCTGTCCTAATTAGTCAATGTATTCATAATTAGAAATCAATGTTCTTCATCTTCATTATCATAATTTTCATCAAAATCTTTATCACTATTGTCTTTATAGTTTTCACTGGTATGAGTTACGTGTAAGTGCTAACTTGCTTAACTTTTTCAACCCTATGAGATAGGTACTATTACACCTTGCACTGACAGACATGGACACAGAGGCCAGGGAACCTAAGTAAGTTGCATGTGGCGACAGAATTAGTGATGCTGCAGTCAGAACTTGGGCTCTGGAGTAAACCTGCTTGGATTCAAAATCTGGCTTCCCCACCACAAACAGTGTGACTGTAGACAGGTCTCTTAATGTTTCTGAATCTTCATTTCCTCATCTATAAAAGGGTGCATGGTAGTGGACATACTTTAAGGAGACTGAGATGGGATGGGGAAGAAGAACAGTATAAACTGTAGAAAGAAGGAAGACTGGGCAAACTGAATGGCATATCTTTAAAAAATAAAGAGCGGGGTTAGGTAAATGCTATTTCTGAAGCACAGCAGATCTCAAGGTAAAAATCTCTGCAGACCCTAGAAGACACAGCTGTTTATCTAAGAGGAAAATGAAATTAAGAATTCATAGTAAGATATTAAAATGTCCTGAAACCACAAATATAACACATTTCCCCAAAAAGCAGATAAATTCACTTTAATCCTCCAACTTTATACTTTCCAATCAGAAAAGTCACCTTCTGGCAGTGCTATCTGAGGGTAATGAAGGAGAAAAGAGATAGAAGCAAATCTAAAAATTCTGACAAGTGCTGTAATGCATAAATCAAAGTGACCTCATTTTAATGTTAGCCAGAAACAAACAAGCAAAGAGGTTCTTTACATGTAGAAAACTAAGTGTATAGAAATTATAGTAATTTCCTATGATCTCCCCCCCAATATTAGCTGCTTAATAAGCAATAATTTTAAAAAAGATCTCTGTTGGCACTAGGAAGAAACAACATTTAAATATTAACAATCACCCTCTTTTGGAGTTCCTTAGTCAAGAGTTAACAAAAGATTATTTATAGCAAAGACTTAGTTCACAGCTTGAGCTCTGATAAACACCATAAACAACACAAACAACTAAGCCAGTAAGACTGTTTTGGAGGTGAAATGAAGATAAAAGCAATGAAGGCACAAGATGATGGACAAGGCATTGGAGAAAAATTTTTTTATAACTTATTTATGAGCATAGAATTTTATTTATTGGAATAGACTATTTTAAAGAAAATAAATGAAATTCACATTTTCCCCACAAATAATACTTTACAAAGCTTGAAATACTTACTCATTATTGATATGCATGCAGTAGATAAGAAGTGAGTGCCTCACATCGAATAAGGAGCTTTGAACCAGGAGTTAATAGATACAGATTCTGAATCAGTTCTGTCATCTGCATAAACTTAGGTAAGTGTAAAAATTCACCCTTGTGCATCTGTAATCTTTCTGGGTGTTGGTATGTTGAATGGATATATTACTTCTAAGATTCTTTCTACTTCTAATACTCTAGCTAGACACATTGCTTAATTACATACTATCTCAGGGCTTGAAGGGGTTTGGCAAGTTTCTCTCTAAAATCTTCATAAAAATGGCTATTTGTTCTATTTTAAAGTGATGGGAGAAGAATCTTTTATCACAGAAATAAATCTATTCTAAAGTCTCACTGTTGTCACCCTGGCTTGTTTGGCTCAGTGAATTGAGCGCCAGCCTGCGAACCAAAGTGTTGCCAGTTCAATTCCCAGTCAGGGCACATGACTGGGTTTCAGGTCAGGTCCCCAGTAGGGGGCACATGGGAGACAACCACCCATTGATGTTTCTCTCTCTCTTTCTCCCTCCCTTCTCCTCTGTCTAAAATTAAATAAATAAAATCTAAAAAAAAATGAAGTTAATTGCTGAATTTTCTATCAGAAACTCATTTTAATCTTAAGTTTGAAAGACAAATCAATTGCCAAATATTTTAAAAATTTAATATATGATTTTAAAAATAGTTCAGCAACTTATATTATCATGCTAAATGTCTTCTCCCTCAGGGCCCAGGTAATTTAAAAAAACATCTTAAAGTATCAAATTATAGCTAATCTCTTTTACCAAGCTTAAACCAAACTCACAAACTCCTAATTGAACAAACATAGAATGTAGTTTTCTGAAAACATCAAATAAAGACTATTTGTGTTTTCAAGCTTATCCTTTCTTGTCCTGTAAATGTAAACATAAGTTTTCAATCAGTATATCTTACATTGGCATATTGTTGGCACTCACAAAATGTGTCCTGAATAAATGGATGAGTCACCATATCTAACACACACTGGACAAATCAGAGTATTAAAACTTTCAAATTCTACTCAGAGAAACTTTGATTGTTGCTTGAGAACATTTTTCTCCCTTTTCCATTAGTCTAACTTTTCAAAGATCAAATCTTTTGTTCCATTAGTTTCATTGACAGTAAAATGACAAACCTTTGCCACTTCAGAATCATCACAATTTATCAATGGAAATTTTACATTCCATTGTTTACATCATGCTGCTAAACATTGGGCATCACACAACCTTCTCAATTACTACATTACAAACAGACAAACAAGAGAATAGCATAGTTTTTCCAGAGCTTTCTTGTTTCAATACCATAAAGTGCTGGTGAATAATAGCAAAACATTTGCAAATGCTACAATGTGATTGCTAGTCCTAGACTTCTGGGTTGTGTCTGAATCACACGTTTTGTTGTTGTTGTTGTTTACTGTGTAATAAGAAATAACTAGAAAACAAAATTACTTTTTTTCCTTTCCTTTCTTAACAAAGACAAGAAAAGAAAACTCAACTAACTGGAGTAGAAAATGTCCTGAATCTCTAACTAGAAAAATTTTAGCAACTTTGTCCCATTTGAAGGCACCCGTGTTTCCTGATGGCTGCATTTACAATGGAGAAAATGTGACTGGGCCTGTAATTAGTCTGATTATTTCAGTCACAGGTATACTTACTGTTCCTAGAATGTGGACAGTAAATAATGAACGACACGAATCTCATTGACCAGAACCAGAGACAGTTGGTTTGTCTGGTATCATTAATCTGGAAAACTACAGCAAGCATAGAATACCATTCAATTATCTAGAACATGAATATTAATAATAACATTAAGTGAGGCAATAACAGATTCAACTTCACACTCCTTTGCATCACCACAAGTCGATAATGTTTTCTCATTACAGAGTTGTTCTTTGTTCAGTTGCATTTCAATGCAACATGAGTTTATAATGTTTTACAAGAGACATGCTGATTATCTAAAAAAAAACCCTAAAGATTTTTAAAAATCAGAATTTGTTGTCTTTAATCTAATAATGGAGCTTATTATTAGAACTGAACCCACTATAGCCCTAGGATTCTTTCCACAGTTAACTCTCAGTATCTCTTCCTTTTCTTCCCACATCTCTCCCTCTCTTCTGCCACCTCCCAACGCTGTTGCATTGCCAAGGCCCCTGTTTCTGGTGGCTCCCTGCTTACCAGCTCATCTCCCTCCCTCAGTCCCCCCTTCCCTCCAGCATTACCTCAGAAATGAGTGTGCCCCTCACTGTAGTGAAGCCACACAGACTAAAGACCAGGAGAAAGATACGAAGCTTCACTATTTGGTTCTCAGCTCAGTCTAGCTTTCCCCAAATACGCTGCCTTTCTTGTCTCCTTAGGGCAAGAAAAAAAATATTTATATTGGAAAGAGCTCCCTAAAGTTGTTCATTTGATGGAACATGGCATCAACTTGCCAGGACTCAGAGATAACAGAAGTACAATAAAAGCTTCATTCACTATGGCATTCAAAACTTAGTCCATACCTTGGAAGTGTTGTAACTATATTTTCGTGTATGAAATTGACTCCAAACCAGCAATTCTTTTTTTTTTAAATGCAGGGTCTGCATAATATATTTGGAGGTATCATACTAAAGCCTTGTGCTTTCATTTAAATCCTGCCCTCTCCATTGACAGATGGATCTCAAGACATCACAGGTTTGGTTCACGATCACTGCAATGAAGTGAGTCACAGGATTTTTGTTTGTTTGTTTCCCAGTGCATAATAAGTTATGTTTACTGTAGTTTATTAGATGTGCAATAGCATTATGTCTAAAAAAATAATGCACATACCTTAATTAAAAGATATTTTGTTGGTAAAAAAAATGCTAACCATCATCTGAGCCTTCAGTGATTCATAATCTATTTGCTGGTGGAGGATCTTGTCTCCATACTGATGGCTGCTGACTGACCAGTGTGGCGGTTGCTGAAGGCTGGGGCGGCTGTGGTGGTTTAAAATAAGACAACAATGAAGTTTGCTGCATCAATTGACTCTCCCTTTCCTGAATAATTTCTCCATAGCACGAGATGCTATTTGATAGCATGTTACCCACAGAACTTCTTTCAAAATTGGATTCAATCTTTTCAAACCCTGCCACTGCTTTATCAACTGAGTTTATGTCATGTTCTAAATCCTTTGTTATCATTTCAACAATCTTCACAGCATTTTCACCGATAGATTTTATCTCAAGAAACCACCTACTTTGTTCATCCATGTGGAGCAACATATTTCACTCACTGGGTCTCTTAAATCCTCAAAATCCCCATTTTTCACATGAAAAAAATGGTGCACAAAGTGGTTATATAAGTGCATTATGGTAGTGCCAGTGACACAATTTTACAAACCACAACAGTCTAACTTCATTTGAAGTAACTTTACATGACCTGGAAACCCTGTATTCAATAATGCTTCTTTGGTAGAAGGACGGAGTACTCAAGGGAGGAAGGTGGCCATGTGGATAGATAGAGATTCACGTTTCCTTAAAACCCGAGGGCTGGCACCACTGTTTGCCAAGCCCCATGATGATAAGAGAAAGACCACAGCTTTCATCCCCATGTGGAAAAACTAGCGATGCTCTATTTCATGGGTGCAGATTATATTCCTACACTTTGACAGGGTTGCAAATACTTCCCCTTATTGATAAACCTGATAGAGTGTGCTTTGAGAGTGAAAGGCCATCATCACTGCTGAAGACACCCATGATCCAGCCCTCCACTGCTGTGGAGGGCTGATCAGAAAAAGCATCCACTTCCCATGTGAATTCGAGGCAAAGGGAAGGCAGATAGGCAGACTTGAAGTGATTGCCCTTCAGGCATGTCCTTACTCCCTAAGCTCCACTGGTTTGAGAGAAGGGAACGAGGAGAGAGGGAATTGGTGGGAGAAGGTGTGTTGGGGTTCTTTCCATAGATAGGAGCCCAGAGGCCACTTCCAGGTTTTTTAAGTTGTTTGTTTGTTTGTTTGTTTGTTTATGATATAGGAACTGGTGCTTGATTTAGGGAATAACAACAGCAACAAATAAACCTAAACCCTTCAAAAACCTGCATAGGCAGTGGACTCAAAGGAGCAGAGGTCGACTGACCAGGGGAGGGAAAATTAGCAGAAAAAAAGCTGTGCTTCTGATCTTTTCACATTGCTGATCTTACTAAATCACTCATCTGTCATCTATTTTCCCATGAATAAGAGGTTACATGGTGTGGTGGTTCAGTTTTAATGTGTGTAAGAATCATTAGCTTGTTAACAATGAGATTTATGGGTCTTATCATCAGAGTCTCTGACTCAGTAAATCTTGTGTGGAGCCAGGAATGTGTGAATTTAAACAACCTCCCTCAAGTGAGGCTTACATATTCTTGGAGAAACAATGGCCCCAACCAACCATTAACTAGCAGATGTAACTCTCAGAATAAATCTGTCAAGTTTAATCAGGATAATAAAGTATTTGATTCATTACTTTCTTCTTCATCAAAGAACATTTAGAAATAAGGCAACAATAATGTTGGTGTCATAAGTTAACCTAGGAGCCATTTCTTTTCCCTTTGCTAGGTAATATCTAATTTTAAAGAACATTTTGAGTTTGATTTTGTCTTATTAAAAATGCCAATTAGTCAAATAGCCATGTTCCTATTTACCAAGAACATGAAATGAGAGACTGATAGATTCAAAGATTTTTATACCTAAAAAAAATAGATATATCATAATACTTTCCTCTACAAAATTTGCTTTTGAGGAATTGGGATTTAATTTTAAATCACTGTGACGCACTGTGGCTCTTCATAAAATCTCTTATTAATTATCACTGGAATTACTTAAAATAAGAGATAATTCAGAAAAAGAAGTTTGCTTTTCTTGTTTTCACTCTTTTGAAATGATAGAGGAAATGTGTGTTTAGAAAAGGGGAAGAGACTGTAATTTACTGAGCACTGTGTGCCAGCGACAAAGGTTTTCTCTTTGACCAAACTGTAGCCAGGCCCCTCTGGGACGTTTTCCCCACTAGGCCTCCACCTTGGCTTATAAAGACTTGAACAAACACTACCGGTTTCTAACAGCTCAGGTTTGCATCCCAAGAGGACCCTCGTCCTACCTTAAGATAAAATTCAAGGCTGCCAAAAGCGCTTACTTTCAGCCAACACCTGATCCCCACCTCCCAGACTCTGTGGGAGGGCAGGAGCCTACCTTCAGAAGCATCAGCACACTCAGGTGGGTGTCACTTGGGCCAATCCTGTCCTTCTGGCTTTTTGTAGTATTTCATTTTCCTGATTCTACAAAGCCCAGCTTGCCCTGATTCTGACTCCCTCATTCTCCCTTTAAAACTCGCAGTCATTTTTGTACAAATCAAAGTTGATTGAGTTCAGTTCACACTAGATTCTTTTCCCTGTTGCAATGGTATATTACTGAGTACAAGTTGCCCTTTAACTGGAGTCCAGCTTTGTTTATGCTTGACACCAGACACTGCATCAGATCTTTTCCGAATGAGACCCCTATAGAGTGCCTCCATTATTACAGCTGGAGGAACTGAGAGATTAAGTAATTTGTGAAACCCAGGCAGCTGGTTTCAGGACAAGATTCCAAGAGCTGCCTTGCTACAGAGCATATATTCTCTCAGGGCTGGCTTCAGGTATGTGGGAGGTGCATGGTCACACGCGGCCCCATGCTTGGAAGGGTCCCATACTCAGTTTAATGCTCTGCTCTTGCTGCCACAAAGTTCTCAATTTTTGAGTAAGACTCCAGGTGTTCATTTTTCACTGGGCCCTGCAGGTTATGTAGCTCACTTCACCTACATGGCTTGCTTCAGGTTAGGATCCCCCAAACATTTCAAACTCGAACTTAGAAAGGATAAATGTCATGGGCTTCCCACTATAAATGGAGGGCAGAGTGTGAAGCTGCTCAGGGAAGGAATGTCTGGTGTAGTAGACTGTTCTGCGTGGTGTAGGCCCAGCTCCCACTTGGAGATGCACAGGACCCACACCCACAGATAGGTTCTCCCGTAAGGAATCAGGCCTGCAATGTACCTAGGCCACTATGAGTCTTGCTTTTTGCTAAAACTCCCTCACCCTGAATTGTGGACATTTACTGAAAAGCAACTTCCTAAGAACCGTGCAAAACCTTCCAAGGATGAAAGTAACAGTAGTCCAACTACTTTTGCCTTTTCATTTGCAAATATCTGTCTTCTGTGATGTGATTAGCAGCATTGGCTCCGTTGTTTTCTGTAAAAGGTAACCACCTAAAGTGAGCCTGTGCATAGTTAATGAGGGCTTTTCTTGTAATGTGCCCAGTAAGACGATAAAAGCTCATTGGAGTGAGGGCAGAGGCTTTTGCTCCCCTTGAGAGAAAAGCCATGCTGTCCCTTTTCCTCCACCAGACTCAGTAGTCTGTGTGAATGTCTCATTTCATCCATAACAACTTGGACCCTACAAGCCGGGGTCTGCATCAGTCTGGAAAGATCCACGTAAGTGTATGCAGGCATTTACGCGTTAATAGGGATTTGATGTCCTATTGTAAAAATCATCAATTCAACCTGTTTAAAGGACAGATAATTACAATTTTAATTTTAGTAACATTGGTTAAAATATATTTCCTATTGTTTTATGTTTACTTTTTGTGTTTTTAGAAAATAGCTGTGTAACTTGTTGAGCATTATTTTGATACTGTTGTATAAAATGTATAAAAAGTATTAAATTCTTATTTATGTTTCAAAGAACGTTTATATTCTGACCAAATGATTTTGTTCTAATTTTATTTTGTTTCATAATATTTTGTTTTAATTTCTTTGGTTATATTAAGGACAAAGCAATTATACTACTTGCTCATATTTCTCTTTCTATAAAAACAGTTTGTCTTTTCTGCATTACAAAAGTAAGCCATGTTCTCTGTGGAAAATATGAGTGAAACAGAAATTATCCATAATTGACCAAGTAGAGAAAATATTTTGATATGCATCCTTTTGTCTTAGACATTTATATAGGTAGAGGTATATATTTTTAGGTAATGTTGATTTATTGAAGGATTGATGGGTCAATCTATACCTACCTGGAATCACAAAATTCATGATTTGAATTTTAATTCTGTGGGTTTTTTTTCATTAATTTTATCCTAAGGATTTCTTTTATGGAAAAAACATGATTCTTTACAATAACCTGTTTAACAATCTTTCCATTATTAAAACTCAAGACTTGGAAGATTTTAGCTTAATGTAAAAAGTTATAAGTCTAGCAAATAATGTGTACATTAAAGCTTTTGTTTCAGAAACTATGGATAAGGCCCATCCTGGCCCTAGCTCCAGGGAAAACAGTGGATTTCCTGGGGCACTGCTAAAGATTACTGCCTGGGGACAACTGGAGGCATCCAGGCCTTTGTGTTCCAGGGAGAGACAGACAACCACCCTCCCCTGGGAACAGCTAACTGCTCAGGACAGGAGTGTTGTAGAAAGAGAAGATAAGATGGTCTGTTAGAGTATGAACCTGCCATCTTCTCAGATCACTGGCCATCTGAATAAAGTGCCCATAAAGATTCAATCACTGTCATTGTTTATTGGGTTTGGTAGTAACAGGCAGCCTGAACGCTGGTGTCTTTTCTGGTAACATTTGTGTTCTGGCCATAACTGAAAGGTTGCAGGTTTGATTCTTGGTCAAGGCACATACCTAGGTTGAGGGTTTTATCCCTGGTGATACCAATCAATGCTTCTCTCTCACAGCAGCATTTCTCTCTCTGCCTTCCTCTCTCTCTAAAAGCAAGGAAGAAAATGTCCTCCTTGGGTGAGGATAAAAAACATTTAAATTTGTTCTCTTCCTTTTAAACCTTGTTTTTTATGATTGACTCTAACCAAGGAGAGCATGTTTCAAAGAACAGGTATCAACTAAATTAAGGGTAGTTAATGGGGAACAGCTTGCATACTCAAAACTGCATATTATAAGTTATGAATCAAGAAGGTTTTCTGTACATACAGAACATAAATATAGAAAAGATTATTCTATATGGTTCTATATATACTAGAAGAAAATTACTGAAATAGGCCAGGAAGTCTAAAGGCAACTGAATAGTAAATTAAATGAGTAAATGAAAAAGAGGGAAAATACTATTTGAAGAATCTTTCCAAATGTCAACCTCTTTAAAAAATCAAGAAGCTAATTTACCAAAGAGACAAGTCACCAAGGCGGCGGGGGGGAAATGTTGGCTGTCTTGGGGTTTGATTATTTCCCTGAAGCAGTGATTATATACATCAGCATCCTATTCACTTACATTCTAATTAGGGGCTTTATCTTCATTGAAGAATCTGCTTCCTTTGTTCAGTTCAGCAAAACCAGCTGAAATTGGAAGTTTGCTTACTTACAAAACCTTTATCTTCTCCTTATTAGACATACTGCTTGATCTCAGTCCCTGTCCCTAGAGAAAACAAAATGTGTTTTTCCACGTTAAACACAGAAGGGGCTCCCTTAGGATAACCTCAGATCATGATTACCTGGTGGAGTCAAACAATCTGAACAGATGTCCTGCAGTTTTTCCTGACCTGACTCATCTTCCTTCCCTGATTCAGCCGTCTCTTTATTTTCATTCTCTTTTGAATTCTCAGTGATCTCTATTTTGTTTACTGTAAGAACTTCTTTTGAGAGTGATTACTGACTTTGCCATCAACATGGTTTGATTTAAAGATTTGGTAATTTGAATAGTAATGAAAAATTGCAATCAAAAAAGAACATCACTACTTCAAATTTAAAAATTTTTATAAAAGAAAAAAATGAATAAATGAAACTTAAACTGGGTGGAACAAGAAAAGAAAGTCTTTTGCTCCAAATAATTACCTTTTATTTCTTTGAAAGGTGGTGTTTATAGAATGCTCAACTCTGCTCCTCACTGCTGGAGACAATCTACACTATGATAAAGCTTAGAAACGGGAAACAGTGCTAAGTAGTATGTAGTATAACGGAGAAAGTGTGGGGAAGGACCTCATGAAGTTGCTGCATCAAACTTAGAAAAAAGAAGACTGAGAGGGCATTCCAAAGAGCACTGCAGTTTGAATAGGTTTAGTTTGCCATTTGCTGTATCTGGCTTGGATTTAATGATTCAATTGCTCTCTTGGTTTCAGTCTCCTCAAAGTAAAGACCAAATAACAAAGTATAAATAAATCTGCTCTCTAAATTATAAAGTGCTAAATACAATAGCATTATTATTAACTCAATAACATTGATTACTATAGCATTTAATACTATAAATTTCTATAAGCATGACATTAGCTATGTCTCATTAGCTGTGTGATATGCCGTTTTCATTTGCATTCTATTCGAAGTAACAAATTTCTGTTGTAACTTTTTTATTGGCCTATGGGTTTTTAAGCAGTGTAGAATTTTTTCCACTAGGTTTATTGATATGTAATTGACATATAACATTGTGTAATTGACACATATATCATTGTGATGATTATATATATATGGTGAAATGATAACACAAACATTACCTCACATAGTAATTTTTATTTTGTGCTGTGAACTTCTAAGATCTACTCTCTTAATAGCTTTCAAATATATCATAGTGTTAACTATAGTCACCATGCTATAACTTATACTTACAGAATTTATTCATCTTATAACTAGAAGTTTGCACCCACCCTTTGAATACCTTCACTCATTACTCCCCTACTCCCTTCCTCTGGCACCTACCGATCTACTCTCTGTTTCTATGATGTCTGTTTTATTTATATATTTTTTAAAATTCCACACTAAGTGAGATCCTACAGTATTTCTTTCCCTGTCTGACTTATTTCATTAAGCATAATGCCCTCAAGTAATATCCATGTTGTTGCAAATGGTAGGATTTTCCTGCTCTTTTATGGTTGAATAATAGTTCACTGCACATATGAGGTATGTCCAAAAAGTATCCAGCCACGACCTAAGAAAACAGATACAAGATACAAGAAACACTCTACATGGGACAATGATGCCTCAGTTCCCTTCAAAGTAGGCACCTGGGGACCTCACAGTTCCCCCATCTGCTATCATCTACCCCATTTATTTTCCTGAATCTCAATGATGGTCTGAAATCTCCCTTTCAAAGGTGATTTTAGTTTCAGAAAAAGCCAGAAGTCTCAGGGCATCAAATCTGGGCTGTAGGGGGGCTGAGTCACCTTGGTGATTTGATGTTTTACCAAAAAACTCTGCCCGAGATGTGAAGCATGAGTGGGTGCTTTGTTGTGATAAAGCTGCCAATCACCAGTGGCCCATAGCTGCTGCCTTCTGAATCATCTGAATACTTTCCTCAGAGGAATGTTCAAGCTTAATGTGAAATTTGATGCAGATTCATTACTCTACTTGCACAGTCATTTTGAATGTGATGGCCACACAGTACACAAGCTCACTCAACAGCGTCTATCACCCCCACTGACTAGGAGAGTGAAGTCATCATTGCTCACACATACGAATTCCAGTCCACTCTCCAGGCTGCCAGGTTACATCGATGTCTCACAAACCATTCTCATTATATTAACAATGGCTATACTTTTTCAGGACAGACCTTATACAGGGTCTGGCAGAAATAATGCCTGCTTAAGTGTGGTTGGTAGGGTAATAATATGACTGTAATAATTTATAGTTTTAATATGAACATTTTACCTAAAATGTCATATGTTGTGCTTGAGTGTGATATTATTGTTACAGAATCATATGTTTATAATTTTGTAACAAAAGATTTTGTAATAAAAAAGGGTTATTATTGATGCCAGATCCTGTTGTATACATGTATATTCATGTTTTCATACACACACACACACACACAAACACTACTTCTTCAGTGGGCACTTTGGTTGTTTTCATGTCTTTTTTTGTTGTAAATAATGCTCAATTTTTTTGAGGAATCTCTATATTGTTTTCCACAGTGGTTGCACCAATTTACATTCCCACCAACAGGGCACACGAGTTCCCTTTTCTCCACATCCTCACCAACACTTAGCATCTATTGTTTTTTTAAGGACAGCCATTCTAACAGGTTGTAGGTGATATCCCATGTGGTTTTGATTTGCATTTCTCTGATGATCACTAATGCTGAGCATTTCATGTACCTGTTGGCCATTTGAATATCTTCTTTGGAAACAATTCTATTCAGGTACTTAGATCCTTTGCTCATTTATTTTTTTTTCCCCCAGGATAAAGACTTTTGAATATCTTTTAGATTTCATGGGTGAGATCCTGGAAGAAGAACATAGATTATCTGGAGTACCTTTCTGGCTATGCGAAGAAGAGAGAAGAGCTGGCCAAGTGGGAAGGCCTATTTGAAAACCTGCTAAACTTTGAAGGCAATGCAGCAAGTCTCCCCATTGTAGTAGGTCCCAAAGTCAGCTACTTAAGAATCTTGATCTTCTCCATTTGACAGAAGACTACTATCTTCTTTATTTAGTTTCTTAATCCTCATTGTTAAGCATGTAAATAAATCTGCTTTGCATTATAAAAAAGGATAAGATTTTTATCATTCATTTGGTCATGTGATGCATCACACTGATTGAATTGCAGATGTTGAACCATTCCTGGCAATAATCTCACTTGTTTATGGTTCATGATGATCCTTCCCTGTACTGTTGAATTCAGTTTGGCCATATTTGGTTGAGAAATTTTGCAATGATGTTCATTAATGATAAAGGCCAGTAATTTTCAGGTAGTGTCCTTGTCTAACTTTTGTAGTAGGGTAATACTGGCCTCATAAAATGGGTTTGTAGGTGTTTTCTTCTCTTCTATTTTTGAGGGAGTTTGAGAAAGGCTGGTATTAATTCTTTAAATTTTTGGTAGAATTCACAAGTGAAGACATCTGGTCCTGGGCTCTTGTTTGTTGGGAGGTTTCTGATTACTGATTCAATCTCTTTACTAGTAATTGGTCTGTTAAGATGTCCTTTTTCTTTATGATTCTGTCTGGGTAGGTTGTATGTTTTTAAGAATTTATCCATTTCTTTTAGGTTGTTCAATTTGTTGGTGTATACAATGTTCAGTAATCTCTTTTGAGGTTTTGTATTTGTGTGGTATCAGTTGCAATGTGTTTTTTTTCATTTTTAATTTTATTTACATTTTCTCTTTTTTTCCTCAGTCTGCTTAAATGTTTGTCAATTTTATATTTTCAAAGAATCAAATTTTGGTTTTGTGAATATTTTCTATGATCTTTTTAGTCTATATTTTATTTATTTCTGCTCTGATATTTGTTATTTTCTTCTGCTAACTTTAGGCTTGGTCTGCTCTTTTTCTTCTAGTTGAGTTGTAAAGTTAAGTTTTTTGAAGATCTGTCTCTTTACTTAATGAAGGCACTTGTTGCCATACACTCTTCTCTTAGAACTGCTTTTGATGTACCCCATGAGTTTTGGTATGTTGTTTCCATTTTCATGTGTCTCAAGATATTTTTTTATTTCTTCCTTGATCTCTTGATTGTTCAGGAGCATGTTGTTTAAGCTTCACATATTTGTGAATTTTCTAATTTTCTGTTTGCAATTAACTTCTACATTCATATCATCATGTTTGGAATAAATGTTTGATATAATTTCAGTCTTCTTAAGTTTATTACAACTTATTTTGTGGACTACTATAGGATCTACCCTGGAGAATGTTCTAGGTGCATTTGAGAAAAAAAATGTGTGTTTTATTTTCAGAATAGAATGTTCTGTATATGTCTAACTTGTCTATAGTATTGTTGAATCCAATGTTTCTTCATTGATTCCCTGTCTAGATGATCTATCCTTCGTTGAAGATGGAGTATTAAAGTCCCTTACTTTCACTGCATTGTACATGTGTACTTCTCACTTCAGAATTGTTAGTGTTTGCTTCAGACATTTAGGTGCCCAGATGTTGGGTGCACAGATATTTATAATTATTATACCCTCTTAATGAATTCATCCATTTATGACAATGTAATGACCCTCTCTGTCACTTTTGAACATTTTTAGTTTAAAGTCTATTTTGTCTAATATAAGTATTGCTACTCCTGCTTTCTTTTGCTCACCCTTTCTTGAAATTTCTCTTTCCATTCTTTCACTCTCAGCCTATGTGTGTCCTTCAAGCTAAAGTGAGTCTCTTGTAGGATACATGTCATTGGATCTTGTTTTTTGTTTGTTTTTTAAATCCATTCAGCCATTCTATGCCATGTGACTGGAGAATTTAATCTATTTCCACTTAAAGGGGTTATTGCTAGGCAAAAACTTGCTATTGCCATTTAAATTTTTTTTGTTCTAAAGTAGGAGGGATCACAACACCTGATATCAAACTGTATTATAAGGCCACTGTAATCAAAACAGCTTGGTACTGGCATAAGAACAGACACATAGACCAAAGAACAGAATAGAGAGCCCCAAAATAAACCCAACTCTCTATGGTAAATTAATATTTGACAGATGATGCAGAAGCATAATATGGAGTAAAAATAGCCTCTTCAACAAATGGTGTTGGGAGAGCTGGACAGCTACATGTAAAAAAATGAAACTTGATCACCTACTTACACCATACACAAAAATAAATTCAAGGTGGATAAGAGCCTTAAATGTAAGTCATGACACCATAAAAGTCCTAGAGAAAAACATAGGCAGAGAAATCTCAGATACTTCACATGGCAATATTTTCACCTACATGTCCCCTAGAGGAAGGGGCATAAAGGAAAGAATAAACAAATGGGACCTCATCAAAATAAAAAGCTTCTACATGGCTAAAGAAAACAGCATTAAAATGAAAAGAGAACTAACTGTATGGGAAAACACATTTGCCAAAGATCTCTCAGACAAGAGTTTCATCTTCAAAATATATAAAGAACTCACACAACTCCACAACAGGAAAACAAACAACCCAATTAAAAAATGGGCAAAGGACCTGAACAGACACTTCTCCAAAGAGGACATACAGAGGGCCCAGAGACATATGAAAACATGCTCAGCATCATTAGCCATCAGAGAGAGGCAAATTAAAACCACCATGAGATACCACTGCACACCTGTCAGAATGGCCATCATAAACAAAGCAACAAACAACAAGTGTTAGAGAGGATGTGGAGAAAAGGGAACACTAGTGCACTTTTGGTGGGAATGCAGACTGGTACAACCACTGTGGAAAACAGTATGGAATTTCCTCAGAAAACTAATAAGGGAATTCCACTGCTGGGATTCTATCCTAAGGGCCCTGAAACATCAATCCAAAGGAACCTATGTACCTCAGTGTTCATAGCAGCAGAATTTACAATAGCCAAATGCTGGAAGCACCCATCAATAAGTGAATGGATTAAAAAACTATGGTACATTTACATGATGGAATACTGTGCAGCAGAGAGAAAGAAGGAGCTCCTACCCTTTGTGACAGCATGGATGGAACTGGAGAGCATTTTGCTAAGTGGAATAAGCCAGGTAGTGAAAGATAAATACCGTATGATCTCACCTTTAAGTAGAACCTAATGAACAAAACAAACAAGCAAGGAAAATATAACCAGAGACATTGAAATTAAGAAAAAATGGACAGTAACCAAAGGGGACATGGGAGGGGATAATAGGGAGAAAGGGGGGAAGGGATTTCAGGAACAACTATAAAGGACACACGGACAAAACCAAGGGAGGTGGAATTAGAGGAGGGAGGTGGGGGAGTGGCGGGGGATAAATGCAGACAACTATACTTAACAACAATAAAATAATTTTTAAAATAAAGTTTTTTTGTTCTTTACAGCTTATATTGATTGCTTTCTTTATTGCTATCTTTCTTTGTGAATTGATGACTTTGTGGTGGGATGCTTAGTTCTCTATATTATAATATTTCATGTTTCTACCATAGGCTTTTCCTTGTTTGTGGTTTTCATGAAAATGACATGATGATAGCTATATCTTGATTTTATGTCTTTATTTTAATTCTTAGCTCCTTATAAATGATAGTTTTGATCTCTGTCTTTTTATTGTTATAACCAGAACTTCCAGTAAAGATTAAAAGTGATGATGGCATTATTTGACACACTTCTGATTTTACTGAAAGTGTCTCTGCAGTACATAGTTACATACAATGTTGGTTGTTAATTTAAAATTTATTCTCTGTATCATTATCTTATGTTTCAAAATTGTCTTCTCTATGTGATATATGCTCTTGATGAACCCTCTTGTTTGTTCTCTATATCATGTATTCCACTTTTTTGTAGAAGTGATTCAACAGAAGTATAAATTCAAGAAATATCAATTCAGTTTGTATACTTTTAATATGCTTATATTCTTACTTGATATCTATATTTCCCCTTCTTCTCACCTTTCTTATCCATTTAGTAGAGTTACATTTTGGGAAAAAAAATAAAAAACTAAGGGTTTCTCCTCCATACTCTTCTCCCCTTTCAGTCAGTCAATCAAATCATCTTAAAGAGTGGCTAATTTAATCTAATGCAAAGAGTAAAAATTAAAATCTTGGTTTTGTGCTTTAAAACTCAGAGAAGAAAAGTCTTAAATGCAAGGCAAGCTATGGCCAGAACAGAACTTTTTTGAGAGAGAAACTTTGCATTTCAGTGCAGGAAATCTACACTATTAACCATGGTTTTATAGAAGTATGATCAGAGACATAGGCCATCTTCTTCCAGCTAGACCAATATTTCGAAGGATTGGACAGGGAGATTTAGATAGAAGAACTTAAGTTTGGATGATCCTGGACATAGATGAATCCCCAAGAAAGGTCTAGGTGAATGACAAAACCCCCCAAAGAGGTCTATAGATCTAGAAAAAAAAGCCAAGTTGTACCTCATTTTCCACAAACAATTTCTAATCTTGTAGAAGTCTCTCCAAGTCAATGTGTTATGGCAAGAGTGTAGGAGGGAAGGTAGTAAGGGTTACAGAGCAAGCAGGACATGAGATGCCTTCCAGAGAGCATCTGACATTTCCCTGTGCCCACTACATTCTGTTTAAAAATTCTACATATGTCCTTGTCTGTTGTAACATGTCCTTTTTCACATATATGCTTTTCCCTTCACTTAAGGCACTATTTTCATTTTTTGGGAATTTTTTTCACAGGTTTCATTTATTCATCCTGGCATAAAGAAAGACCTAGTTAACTGACCTGTGACATGCATTTCTTTTGGACCCTCACAGTCCTGCAAGATGCTGCCAGATTTGCCCTCTCAGATCTAAAGGTGGGATGGAGATTGATAGATTCAGAGTTTTCAACCATCCTTCTCACATCTAAGAGGTATTTTTAAACTCTGTCAACTAGGCTGAGGTAGATAGAAGCTTTGTTACAGGCTGCCTGGTTTAACATCCTTCCTTGACATTTACTAGCTGTGAATCCTAGGCAAATTATTTAAACTTCCTGTATTTCAGTTTAGGGATCTATAAAACTGAGCTAACAATGGTGCCTGACAAAGTTGTGAAAATTAAATAAATTAAGTTATTAAAAGTAAAGTGCTGAGAACAGTGTCTGCACAGAGTAAGCACTGTGTCAGCTGGAGCTACTTTTATCATCATTATTCTTATAGAGCTTCCTCTCTCTTCCCAATTCAGCCCATCCTGTGCTTTGTTCCCACATTACCCTTCCTTCAGCAGACACAAACTTTTAAACATTTCCCACTGTTTACCACACTAAGGACACACATCTTAGTCTGGCATTCGAAGAATTCTAGAACGTAAATTAGGACCTTATTGCTATCTGTCAGCACTCTAGTGCATTATGCTCAGGAGTTGGTGGAGATTTACTGTTTCTTGAACTTCTGTTCAGCTTTAATGTAGTCCTTACTGCCCTCAATACTCTCCCTTTTCCCTATGTGTTCATCATAGCTTTCTTAAATCCTGCCATCTCCATGATGCCAAACTGCCCCATCAAATGTGATCTCTGGTCTTTCAAATCCTCACAGTACTGTGTGAGATGCTGTCATCATGCTGTACTAAGACCTACAGTGATCTGCATAGTGGATACAGCCACTACCCCACTCTTAGTCCCCTCCCAATTGTGAGCTTCCTACCGGGAGGAGTTTAGGCTTATTTATCTCTGTATACCCTAAGTTTCAGTGGTGGGTTTTTCATGAAGCAGTAGCTCAATAGATGATTATTGTTCTGAATTGAACCAATATAGTTAAACCCTAGTTAAGCAGTTTTGTGTACAACACAAATTTCTTGCTTATACTTTTACTGCTTCATGCAGTATGGCCTCCTTACCTTGTTAAAAACAATTTATTTTTACGATTTTATTTATTTATTTTTAGAGAGGGAAGGGAGGGAGAAAGAGAAATATCAATGTGTGGTTGCTGGGGGCCGTGGCTTGCAACCCAGGCATGTGCCCTGACTGGGAATCCAACCTGCGATGCTTTGGTTTACAGCCTGCACTCAATCTACTGAGCTATGCCAGCCAGGGCAAAACCAAAATTTTAAACATTAAAAGAATTCAGGTAGACATACTTTCCCACAAGACATCAGAAACCATCGAATGTTAACAGACATAGTGGATACTTTTCCTCAAGGGAGGACCTTGAAATTTAGCATCATTTCAGTCATTCAATAGATAATTGAAGGTTGCAGATTTCATATCATAAATCAAATAAAAGCAAGAAACAAAATAAGAAGCCTGTTATTTAAGCAGTGTTCATTAGAAAAAAAACTATGGAGGATATGTGTATTCAAATTAGAAAATATTGGAAAAGGGTTACATGTTTTTATAGTATAAGTTAATCAACACATACTTATTGTAAGTGACTGAATGGTATCAAAAATATAAGAAAAGTCTACTACATTCAAGAAGATAATCCACTCGTATGAAAGGAGGGGTGGCACCTTCCCTCACCCAGAGATGCAGTAATTAAGCTTGAATGATAGTGGTAGTAGAGGGAATAGAATGGAAAGCAGAAGAAAAAGATGATTTAAAGATAAAATATGGGGCATGGAGATTAAATGAGGGTAAAGGAGAAGAAATATTTTAAGATATTGAAACATTTTAGCATGTTGAGAAAATTTCTAAGAGAAATATACAAAATTGAGGAGAAAATTATTGGGGATGGTGGAAAAGAAAGAACAAAAAGAAAAAAGTAGCACTACAATTTGAGGCAAACTGAATTTGTGGTTAGAGTGTTCAAGTATAGACACCCAGAGGACAGCAAATATTTGCATGGCACTTCATAAAGCACTTTCGTATTCATTATTTTGTTTGACATCTGTAGACGTCCAGTGAAGTTCAGATAACTTAAGTTGTTTAATATTCCAAGTGGAGAAGCCTGGGCCCGAATCCAACTTTTCAGAGTCCTAGTCTCCTGGAGAGCACTGCGTTTGGTAGCAGAGTGGTTTTGGATTTGCATCTTGTTTCTTTAAGTTTCCAACTCTGCGGTTTTATGTAAGTTACTTCAATTTGCTAAGCTTCATTACCCATCCATACTTATCTCCTAGGTGTGTTGTAAGAATTAAACAACATTAAACCCTTAGAGTAATTGGCACATAATAAAAGTCTTTTAACACATATCACTATTTTTGTTACTATAAAATGTAATTATTTTATTGCTTCTAACCCAGAGCTGCTTCCTATGGAGCCTAGAACCAGAAACAGGGAGAGAGGAGAGAGGAACACAGAGAGAGGGAGGGTGGGGGAAAAGAGATGAAGTCAAGCAAGAAAATCTGGGTGAGAAAGGAGAGCTTAAGGACTGGAGCAGGTGCGGGGAAGGCCAGGCAAGGGAGAAAACCAACACTGACTGATTTGCTGCTATAAATTATTATTTCATTCACAGCCCAAATGATGAAGTGATTTGCCCAAGGTTCACAGGAAGATGGGTAGCTTTGGACCTGTTGAATGCTTTGCACATGCTTTTTAATATCTTTCTTTTTATGAAACAAAGATGATTTCCATCTATTCTGGAAGTAACATGTCAATTACTGAAAATTTAGAAACTACCAAAGAGCATAAGGGAAGTAAAATTATCTAGAAATCACAACTGAAATTTCAGTATGTGTGCATTCAATCTTTTAAAAATATTTTTCCGCCCTGGCTGGCATAGCTCAGTGGATTGAGCTCGGGCTGCGAACCAAAGTGTTGCAGGTTCGATTCCCAGTCAGGGTACATACCTGGGTTGCAGGCCATGACCCCCAGCAACCGCACATTGATGTTTCTCTCTCTCTTTCTCCCTCCCTTCTGTCTCTGGAAATGAATAAATAAAATCTTAAAAAAATATTTTTCTTCATTACTTTGACCTAAAATATAGTGTTAAATCTGAATTTTGTACTTAATATTATAAAATAAGCATTCCCCCATGTTATTAAAACTCTGCAGGCACTATTTTTAGTGGCTGGGTTAAATTTCATTAAGTAAAGTTACTGTGATTTAGATATATGTAATTTTCTTTTTTTCTTTGAAGTTTATGCTCTTTTCAATTTTTCATAATTAGAAACAATGGTGTGAAAAATGTTTTTGCTTATTATTCTAAATGAAGTCATTCAAACAGAACAGGAAAAAACTGTGTAAAGATGTTGAGACTTTTTCCCCTCATCCACGTACCTAGGCTCATAAATCCACCCACTATTTGATGACAAATAAGCTCTATTTGTGTAACTAAGACAAGTCTATTCTCAGCTGTCAGAAATTCTTGGTGAACTTGACCATTCTTGAAGAAAACATAAAATGATTTCATTCATGGGAAAAAAGAAGCAAGCTTACTTATTCTTAAGTAACAGCAAGAATGAAAAAGAAGCTTGGAATGATTGAAAAGGGTTGGAGTAACTGGAGTTGTTCATTTACCTTCTTAAGTGAGCAATTGCACAACCTTAGGCAGCTGCTTTTTTAGGGACCTGGGAAGAGGAGAGCAGCTGGCTTTCCCAGCTGCTTATTCATTTCCTCATGAAGTACCTGCTGCCTGCCTCACACTCCCATCCTGCCCTGCATTTGGTGTCTCTGAGCCTGGAGTTGCAGTGGGCTCTCATTTGGTGAGAGTGGCCTTGGGGTTGAGTGGCACTGGTGAGAGTGGCCTTGGCTCTTCCTCTCTCTGTTCATTATTATCTTGTCTATCTTCCCCATCTTCCACTAAGATAGTAATTGATTTTTCATTCAAAATGATATACTCAAATATTTATAGTATTAAAAAAAATAACACAGTAAAGTAAAAGCCTCCCTTGTCAACTATATTTCTTCTTTTTGGAATTGAATGTTTATATCCTTTGCTTTTAAATTTGCCATTGAGATTTTTTTCTTATTTACATATAGAGATTCCTCATATAGTTATGTTATTAGTTCTATGTCTTTGAAATATTTTGCATGTTTTTGTGTGGTCATTGACTTGTCCTTTATCTAAATTTTTGTGCTTTATAAATAGTTGTGAATTTTTCAAATGTTGATGTTGATGTATAAGCTTTTTGTTCTTTATAGCGCTTTCGTATTTAGTATCTTTTCTTTTTCTACGAAAGCCTTTCCTACTCCAAAGTTATAAATGTATTCTTAGTCTTGTAATTGCTCTTTTGGATTAGTTTTCCTACATTTAAAAAACTAGGTTATACACTGACATGCTGAAAAAATCAGTTATATAAAACGATATGTACTAAAAAGTCTTGCTGCCCACTCTGAATTTATTCCTCCTATGTATCCTCTTGCCACTATATTTAGCCATTTAATTTAGTTTATTCTTCCAGTGTTTCTGAATACAAAAATATATAAATTAATACATATACACACATACAGGCAAATATATATATAATGTAACTGTTTATATATCTATAAATGAGCATATATAAATGCATATACGTAAAGGTATGCCCATATATATCCTCCTTCAATACACAGAAGGATGCCTTGACACTATTATACCAATAAATCTGGAATTTCAAAAATAATCTGATGTAAGAATTTAACTTTTTCCCCTAAATAGATGTTTGGCTTACTTTCTCTCTCTCCTTCTCTTTCCCAACTGTTCTGAGGTACCACTATAGCATCTCTTGCCTCACCTTCTGGAAAGAATAGTGTAAATTTGCTTTTGAGAAACTACTTTTGACCTAGCAATGACCTTATGATTTGTGTAAATTGATCCCATGCTCAGGATTGGGATGGGTTCATTAGTTGCTTTATCATAATGGCCATATTAGGTTCAGGTGTGTAATCTAAGCCATTTAGAGTGAAACTTAAACCTTTGCTTGGACTGCTGAGACAGAGATGGTCACTTTTATGCTCAATATTAGAGGAAGCCCACTCACACCTATGAGGGGACCCAGCTTTCAAATAAGCTCAGCATCAGGTAAAACAGCAGACCAAAGGAAGATACAGACCACTGCAGATGTTTTCAAAAGCATCTGGATGAAGCACTACCAGAAGCCAGTTTTTCATTCCCCCTCAGATTTTTCAGTTACAGGTACCAACAAATATCCTTTAATTTTTAACCTAATATAAATTAGACATTCTGTTATTTGCAGCAGAAATAATTACGACTGACATAACTATTTCTATCTTATAATAAGTATCTACGTGTACCTGAATGTGTTTTGGTATTGATTTCTGTTCAGTATGTCCATTCTTGTGCCGACATTAAACTGTCTTAATTTCTTTACTTTATACTTTGTGTTAGGAAGCTCTATTACTCAGCCCTATGTCTCTTACTAGGTATTTTCGACTCCTCTCTCACCACACTAACTCATCCCTTCCCTCAGGAGAAGTGGTTTACTTGAGGAAATGAAGCTTTTGTCTGCAGGATCTGCAGAGCCTTCCAGCCTGTGCATTCCCTGTTACCCTCCTGGGGTGAAGTTCCTGGCAGTGCCTTCCCAGCGTTTCCCCAGCTGCTGTCCCTGTGGCCTGGTGGGGAAGTTCAATTGGAGGGAAGAGGGAGGAAGCCCACACTGCATTCTGCACTCTGGCTTTATTGCCAGGGAAGGAAATTGTATTTTAATTCTTAACCAGGTCATAAATTTATTCACAATCTTTTCACAATCAGGAAGAGCACCTGGAAAAGGTGGTGTTTAAAACCTCAATAGTACATTTTGAAAACTGGTAGAGAAAGTGTCTCTTGTTCTTTTTGACTTCTTCTTTCTAAAAAATTTTTGTATTTTCTTGCACACTTCCTCTTTTAGATAAATTTTCAGGTCAACTATGCAGACCCAAGAAAAACTCCCTTGGGCCTTCGATTGGGATTGGATTAAATATATAGAATAACTTTAGAAGAACTGGTTTCCTAAAAAAGCTTTCCTATTCAGGAGTTTGGCATATTTTTCTGTTTATTCAGGGATGTACTTCATAAATGCCTGATAGATTTTTCAATAACTTTTATATGTTTCTATGTATTCCTAGGTATTTTATGATATTGATTATGATGGTAAAGGGATAATTTGAGAATTTTTGCTCATTGTTTAGTTGGGGTAATAAAAAACATTTATATTTGCTTATTGATTTCTATTCTTGCCATAATTAAATATTTTATTAGTTCTAATAATCAGCTGTTTATTTTTGATTTCTACAAAGGCAATAATATTAACTTAAACAATAAAAGTTTGCTCCTCTCATAACACTACACTTCTAGGATTAATTGAATTAACTAGAACTCTTTAGTGTTAAATAGCTTAGGTAGCAGATATCTACATGCGGTTCCTAACTTTTATTCATCTGCAGTTAAAGCCTATCATTGACTATGATGCTTGCAGTCAGATGAAGTTTTCTCTACTCCCTGTTTGCTATGTCTTTCAAAATAAGCAGTGGGTTTTAGCTTTTATTGTGTTTTTTTTCTCAGCATCTTCTCATACATTTTCTTCTTCCTTTCTTTGTTAACATAGAGAATGACATTAATGGACATTCTAATTCAAACCACATTTACCTAGTCAATATATACTGCTCTTTATTTTTAAAATTTTTATTTAATTGTTTTTAGAGAAGGGATAAAGAAAGAGAGGGAGAGAAACAATGTGCCAGAGAAACATGGATTGGTTGCCTCTCGTGTGCTCCCAACTGGGGACCTGGCCCGCAACCCAGGCATGTGCCCTGACTTGTAATCGAACCAGCAACATTTCAGTCTGCAGGCTGGCACTCAATCCACTGAGCCACACAGCTAGGGCTAAACCACTCTTTATCAACACATTTAATTCTATAGATGTACTGTCATATCTAAATTACTAATAGTTTAGTTAGAAGTTTTATTTTCATATTTATAATTAAGATTGGACTATATTTTTCCTTTTGCTTGTGTCTTCTCAAATCTAGTTTGGTATCAGTTTTGTTCTCTTTTCTAATTAGCCAAGATTATTCCAGTCTTTTGGGATACATTTCTGACTACCTTAATTTCTTCTATATTATTGTTCTCTTGAAATTTTTTATTCCTTTGGACAATTTTGATTATGTATATATTTTAGAAAATTAATAATTTCATTTTGAATTTTCAAATCTGTACGAAGTAATCTCTTATGCTTTCTTGATCCCTTCTTTTCTGTGGTTATTTCCTTGTTCTTATTTCTCTCATCATTTATTTTTAGGGTTTCCCTTTTCCCCCTTGATCCACAGAGGAGCCAAGAATTTGTCAATTGTAGTGGTTATGTGAAGAAACCAGGCTTCATTCATTGATATAGTCTGTTTTTCTGTTTTGATCATTAGTATCTCATATGCTTCTCATTTTTGAAAAATCTTCAAATATGCTGATTTTCTGATCACATTTTTGATAAATTATGGTTTTAGGTTTCAGATTATGTATGTTACACATATGTTCTCTGTCTCTCTCATTTCAGAATATATAATAAGAGGTTGGTATTGGTGACTCAAGCAATGCTTCTCTGTTCTGTAGTTCAGATAAAATAGCAAAAGGTGCAAGACTTTCTAGCTATTACAGTTATCTACAATTGTTCTCATTCTATTAGGTTTGTCTAATCTCATTCGCTTCCTTTCCATTAACTCCTAGCAAAAGAAATCATAAAACAGATAATCAAAATGTCTAGCACTTGAACCACATTTACTCAATGAACTAAATGATGGAAACACACACACAGACAAACACCCCCTGGGAATAGGGGCTGTACTGGGTGGAGGGGACACACAGGAGAGTAAAGACGTCCTTGCATAGAAAGAGCCTCCGATGGCTTGAGGGACGACATATGTGATGTGTAATTCCCTGAGACTGTGCTTTAGCCATAGAATGTATTCAATTTTCTAAAAGCAAGACAGACTGTTAGTGGATGGGTATTCAGGAAACGCCACTATTTCTGAATGACTGAAGGAGAATGAGGCAAAGAACGGGTACTGAAGTGGCACTCAGGCACAGGGCCTCACCTCACTGCCATGTTCAGTGCACCTTTCCTCCAGCTTTGGCACGACACAGTAAGGGAGGCAGGGCACGCTCAAAGTTAGCTGTGAAGTCCCCCATGTCACATGTGCTTGTGAATTTTACACATCATTCCTTGGGGGAAAGGAGGACCTGTAATACTTAAAAATACACAATATGAAATAAAAGTCTGTAATTTCAGAGGTAGAAAGACCATTTTAAATTAAACTGTAAATTAAATCTTAAGTTTTAAATTACTTCCAATACTTCAGTCATGTTACCTAAAGCCATATTATATTCATTTATCATTAAGTTTGTGGCTGAAATAAATTTAATTCAACTTAGCAAATTTGATTTAGCTTTGACCTTTAGGGCTCACACAAAGAAACATGTAGATGACAGAAATTCATTACTATTTAAGACAATTTAAGAACAATGTATTTCTAAAAATATTTACTGCCTCTTTTACTCCAAATGAAATATCTAGGAAAAGAAGGATTTAAAAGCAGTAATTAGGGGAAAAAAAGCTGCTTAACTTAAAAAAGAAACTCAAGACAAAATCTTGAGAAAGAAGCAGCAGTTGCTTACTTTTTCCAGTTTAGAGATAACACATAGCAGGGAGAAGAGATAGATTCCTCATCTCAACTCAGAGGACAGCATACTCCGTGCCGAGGTACTTCCAACACTGAACTAACTGACGTGACTATAGGTCACACCGAATCCTGGGCCCTTCCCAACTACTCTGCACTCAAAGTGTCCTTCTCTGAATTCACTCCTTTTACAGACATTATGTGAGGATCTCATTGGCTGAAGCAAGGCTGTCCCATCAGCTGTCATGTCCCCAAGCCCGGCATGTATTAATATCACCTTTCCACATTCTGAGGACCTAGGAAGGGAGTCCTTCCTGTGTGTAGAAGTGGGTAGGAGAAATTTCATTTGTCTTTGAAAATGTTAATACTGACCATTGCATTTCCTTTAGTTCTTCTATTCACACAGACCAGAAAATGTGCTCCCACACTTGCTAAAATAAACCCCATGAAGTGCCAGTAGTACTTTTCTTCAGCCAGCAGAGGGAACAGAGGGACAGAACTTCAGAGATCTGATAATGCACTGCTTATCTTCCCAGACAAAAATCAAAATCCCAAACTGTGTTTTCCTTTGAAAAATAGTACAAAGAAAAACAGCATTTTTGAAAAAGGATATTTTCCAGGGCTTTTGATATCACAGCATCTATGTAATTTTGCATTACTTGATGTTTTTGATTTAAAGACTTCCAGATACATGCAAACGTGGTCCGAGGTTAGGTGGGATGGAGGGGACAAACAGCCAGTGCCGGCCATCATTTAAATGTTAGTGAATTCTCACATCAATTCAGAGCTTCTACCTTTCAGATAAAAGTCGTGCATTTTGTTACAGCTGTGCACTTTAAATAAACATTCTATTCACATTCTGATAATTTAAAAATAGGATGCAATAGGCTTTCTTTAATACTCTGGTCCCTGAAACCTAAGGAACATGAAAGAAAATCACATAGGCCTTATTACTTAAGCAACCCAGTGTAAGCATTTATTGTTAAATAGCCTCCTTGAGACACAGCACCACTGGTTACAATTGCCTCTTTGCTGAAGCAAAACACACTGGGCTTAGGTCCTCCTTCAGCCTGAATCCCTTCTGAAAGGAGAGGGACAACCTGGTGGTGAAGAATGTAATTCACAATTTAGCCTTTTTAAAAGTTCTGACACTTCCATTAGGTTTAAGTGGAATCATACAGTGAATTTTCCACAAGCTTAATTTACTAGGGAAAAGTGTTCTGAAGGTGCCTCCTTTCTCCCAGGAGCACAGGAGTCTAGTGCGACCCACAGAGAACACAAACATTCCTTTCTCCATCTCTTGTTGCCTTTCCCACTTTCCCGATTCACTTGTTCCCCATGACCCGAAATGCATGACAGGGCCTTCTACCTCACCAATATCAATAGAGGAGGGACTTGGGGGTTTCTGTCTGGATGGATGAAATGTTTTCACGTTAGATTCTGGTGATGGTTGCATGACACTGTAAATGAACATACTAGAAACTATTGAATCATACATACATTTAAATGGATGAATTGTATGGTATGTGAATTATTTCTCAACAAAGCTGTTACCTTTATTACCTTATGTCTTGAAATGAAAGGTTTTTTTCCCTTCACTTATCAGATTCCCTTGTCTGCCCTAAGGTGATGCCCTGACACTGAAATAATTTTTAACCTTAACTTGACAAGCACATATATTCAAACCAGTCTCAAGAAATAACCAATAAAACCAATATAAACAAGGTTAATGACAATGGCTAACTACTCTAACAATAATAATACAGAGAATGTCCCAGCAACTTCAATAATCTAAAATAAAATATCTGAAGATAAAAAAATAAAGCTGGTAAAAAACAGGATAGGAATGTTCAATTTGTCTAGGTTTTCAACTAAATGAGAGTTAAAGCAACACCATTTAGCTGTTGGATTCCATTTCTTTTCCATTTTGTTATGACTCCATGTGGTGTGTGTGTGTGTGTATGTGTATGTGATATTTTTCTTCTATATTTTCCTTTTAGTGTTCTGGTCTGATTAGAAGAGTCTTGTTTTTTGTTTCTTTATGAGAAAAGAATTATAAACATATATTATACAACCAAAGAAAGAATCTAATATCTTGTAACTGTCTTACTTTAAAGCTTTATTTATTAACTAGTGACATTTATTATGTAACTATACAAAATGATTTAGAGATTGTTTCCTGTCATGTGAAAATGAGCTCCTCATATGATGCATCAGGAAATATTATACAGCAAATCTAGGCAACATTTGCTAAAGAAAAGTATATATATATGACTGAGGAAGGAAATGGCCCTCTACTTGGTACTAATCAGGCACATCTGGGGCTTTGTATTCCTTGTTAAGCAACACTGTAGCCTGGAACACTTACAGAGGAAAGAAAAAGAGCCCAGAGAAAATGGGAGAAAGCAACACCCACCTTAAAAAACTGGAAGGGTTGTGAAGTGAGAGGTGAACTTGATCTTTGACATAGCTCTTATATAACAAAATTGTATTTGTTGTACAAATAGCTGAACAGGTGTGAGTTATAGGGAGACATGTAAGAGTTGTGCAATGCTTGGAGCTGCACAAAGGGGAGTGAGTTGCTTCAGTAAGCCAGTAAGCTATCTGAGGAGCCTGTGTCTTGACCTGGATTATGTTATGGAAAGGGTTGTGCTAATTCCAGACCCAGACTGTGACTAACAGTTGGAAACCTTCCTGTCTGATCCATGATGGCACTGGGGTGTGCTTTGGGAAGAACGGCTGTGAGTGTGGACTGATTGCGCTATACTACCTGGGGCTCAGACCATTTTGCCAGAGAACATTTATGAGCTTTTAAAGGTCTCATATGGTTAGACAGAACCAGATGAAATAATCTCCCTCTTGCTTATGGAGTGATATCTCATCTTCACAGTTCCCACCCGCACTCAGAGGGAAGAAGATTGATTCTAAGAGACAGGCTCAGTGGGGTCTTTCTCAGAATTCTGCCTGCTATAAGGTGACTAGAGTTAAAATAATCCATGGTTATTGTAATGTTCAGAGGAGGCTAAAATGTCAACTGACTTTACACTCCCTGCTTCACTGCTTGGCTACTTACATTGTTTATTCAGCTCCTGATGCAGGAGGAAGGCCCTTTCCAACTTAATGAAACAATCACCAGATATAATCCAGTGGAGAATCTCCTGAGCTACTATTTCTGAAACTATTTCTCTCCTCCCTAGGTTCACTCCTGAAATCTTTTGCTCTGGGACTTCCACCTATATCAAGTTCAGGACTGATGCAAGCCCAACTTGGATAAATCTAATTACCATTAATCTTAACTCAGACCATTCCAAATATTAAATCTTCATTCACCCTTTAATTCTTTTTTCCTTTCCTACCTTGTTTTATGCGGGATCACTCAAGTTTTAGAGTGCTCAATTATGTATATATATGTATATAGGTATGTATATATATGTATATATACAAAATGTGTATATGTTACATACATGTATATGTAACACATTTAAAAGATTTCTGTGTCCAGAAAGTGCATGTATATATGTATATATACACATTTATATGTGTATGTGTGTGTGCATGTGTATGTATTACTCTCAAGCCATTTAATTTCCCCAGTGTGTCTTCATAGAATGGAAACTGACTGTAGAATTAAGTTTAATAAACCATAATTAGGAAAACAAATCATCTGTAACAAATACTGTGCACAGCCACTTTCCAAATTATGATTATGTCAGGTCCCCAAAGCTCATTTTTGTGTTATTGTTTAGAGCTAGTCCCAGAGATACTATATTTAGGGGAAAATGCTGGCTAGGTTTCCTGGTTCCCTATAGGTTTATGTAGCCCACAGTGAAATAGCTGTAGTAGCAACAGTACTAGAAATCGAGGTCCTGGGAATGTGAGGAAAGAATGGAAATAAAATTATCTTCCTTTCTTTGAGATGGGTCATTTGAGGGAATATTTTGAAACAGTTTCTTTTTGATAACTTTTAAATATTCTCTGTGCATTTCTTTAATAATTTACTTTAGTCCCTTTACTATTCCTTAGAAAGTGTCTCTTCCTAGAGTCCCAGGCCCTTCTGCTGCCTGTTTTGCCACAGTAGCCAACCCTGCCATGCTCCCTGTCCCAGACCAGCTCCTTCTCCAAAACCTCTTTTCTGCTTACAAATCCTGTTTTTTTTTTTCCCAAAAATGCAAATAAAGCTCTGTTCACTTCATGAAGCTGATTCATCCAAAAGTTATGATGTTAACTGTGGGTTTCTCATAGATGTCCTTGATCAGGTTGAGGAGGCTTTTTATTCTAAATTTGTTGAGTGTTTTATCATAAAAGACTATTGGATTTTATCAAACATTTTTCTGTGTCTAGTGACATGATCTTGTGATTTTTTAAGCATATTATAAAATGATTTACATTATTTAATTTTTGGAAATTAAACCAACCTTGCATTCCTAGAAGTAATACCACTAGGTCAAGTTATATCACCCATTTTATTTGTTGCTGGATTTGGTTTGCTACTGTTTTGCTGAGGATTTTTGCATCTATATTCACAAGGGATATTGAACCACAGTTTTCTTTCCTTGTGATGTCTTTGCCTGGTTTAATATCAGCATAATGCTGGTCTAATAGGATGAGTTAAAAAGCATACCTTCTTCTATCATTTGGAGGGTTCATAATTCACTAGTGAAGCCATCTGGGCCAGGGCTTTTCTTTATGGGAAGTTTTAAAATTAATTAATTCAACCTGTTATAGATCTATTTAGATTTTCAATTTTTCTTGACTCAGGTTCAATAGTTTTTATTTTTCTAGGAATTTGCCCATTTTATCTAAGTTATCTAATTTGGGGAGAACATCATTTATAATATTTCCATATACTCCTTTTTATTTCTGTAAAATCAATATTGATGTTTAGTTTTTCATTCTTGATTTGGCAATTTGAGTTTTCTCTCTTCCCGTGGTCTGTCTAGTTAAGGGATGTCAGTTCTATTGATCTTTTTAAAAAATCAACTTTTGGTTTTATTGATTTTTTTGTTTTATTTTATCTACTTGATTTATTTTTGCCATAATAATTATTATTTCATTCTATTTGTTTTGGGGTTAGTTAGTTCCTTCTTTTCAGTGGATTAAGGAAGAAGGTGAAGTTATTGATTTGAGATCTTTCTTCATTTTTAATGTAGGTATTTGCAGCTATAAGTTTCCATTTCAGCACTGCTGTCACCGGTGGACAAGACCATGACTTTAGCCTCCCCCTTCTCAGCTAGCTGAAGTGCCTGACTCTGTGCAGACAGTGTCAAGCTACAGTGAGGAGGAAGTGCCCCTCTGCAGGCAGAGGGCTCAGAGCCTGGATGCTCTGCTGATTATGGGATTTTGGCTGCATGACTACCTGGCCCAGAGGTGGCAGGAAACCTGGCAGACACTGTGAGTGAGAGAGGGCAGGGTCCCCTGCCCCCAGTGGGAATGCTGGTTCCATGGCTGCACTTGAGCTTTCACTCAGAGTTGGTAGAGCTGCCTCAGCATAGCCTGGGCCCAGAAGGCAGGGAAGCAGGGCAGCCTCAGGACTTTGAATCAGGGGAGCCTTCCCCATTTCCCAAGATAGTGGCAGGGAAAGGTTCCAACAATGAAGCACTAAAAGCTAGAAATATGAATGGGCAGGACCCAAGTGGCACAGAAAGCTAGAAAGATGAATGAATAAGGCCCAGAGCAAGCCCAAAGCTGAAAGATGAATGGATAGGCACCCCTCTCCCACCAACGTGTCTGAAAGCTAAATAGGTAGTTGGATAAGGGGAAAGGCCCCATCCTCACCCTTTCAGCATGTGACTGCAGGTAGGACCAGGGGAGGGCAAGCACAAGTGCCATGGAAGTCAGAATGGTGGCAGGGAGTGGTGCTAGACCAAAGAGTCCTGTCAGTCCAGTCTGGGGTAAGAATGGAGTGGTGGAGAGGTGGACCCACCCAAAACATGCAAAAGTTTAGGAAGTTAACTGGTCATTCTGAGAAAGCAGCTGGCCTGTCTCATAGCCAATCAAACATAAACTGAGGGGAACAAAGAAACATGCTCTGGCTCATCACTTTATGCTTGGGACCTGTACTCAGCTGGTGCACTGGCCTGTCCTCTCCACAGGCCACATGGCCTTAGTAGCCGCATGGCTTATAGCTTCCAGAGGGAGTCTCTATCTCTTGCTCCTGCTGACCTGATGAAGCATTCACTGGTACATTCACGTGCTCCCTTAACTAGGAGCATGTGACCATTTGGCAGCTGCATGGCTATGGCTGCACCAGCTCCACACAGAGCCTTCGGGAGGGAGCCTGAAGCCAGACAGTAGCTAGGAACCAACTAAGCTACCTGGATGACCACTTAGCAGCTGCCTGCAGGCTCCAAAGGACAGTACTTTACAATGGAGCAAGAACTCTGGGAACTCCCTTTTGTTCTACTCTTACAGGGCTTTTTCTGGGTTTTGCAGAGGAGGTGAACTACAAGACAGGGAGTCCCCCATTCTCCAAGATTGTGCAGCATCTGAAAAACCTATTTCTTTTTGCATCAGCAGCTGCCTTACGAGTTTAGCTATTGTGGCAATAGGCAGCCAAACCTTTTTCATTGTTGTTGTTCAGTACCTGCTTTAGCTTCATCCTGTAAGTTTTGGTGAATTTTAATTTTTATTCCTTTCTAATTTATCTTGGATTTTTGTTTGACCCATTGTTTATTTATTTTTAAAATATATTAATAAACTTGATGTAAATATTCAAAATTTACATTGCCAAATAAATCTGCAGTGAAAAATAAACTCCAAAATAATCAAAGCATGCCAAATATGCAGCTGTCAATCCGGTAGCCATAAGATATGAAAAATTCAATAATGTATTCAAGACTTAGCTTTAGATTTAAGGAACTATAATGCTTTAAAGAATTCTGCCTTGTCACTTGTCTAAGCCACTGGCAATCAGAACTTTATACAAATGTAACCATGTGAACAAGAATGCCAGAAAAACAGTTTTCTACTACACTCTCAGCCACACAGTAATGCAGAAGTTCCAAGTCTCTCCAATGTGGTTCACACAGTTAAAAACTGAACCTCAAAGCAAATACCTAAGAAACACTTTTGAACTTTGTAATTGGTTTATGCAGAAAAATGTGCTTCTGGATTTTATTTTTAAAGTGCTTAATAATTAGAAGTTACTTTTAAATTAAATGTGGGTATATTAAAGAAAATCTATTACCAATCAAACAGGACTGATTCAGGTAAGGTAATAAACTGGAGAGAATACTGATTGGAGTCAGGTTTTATAAAAGAATTAACATGTGTAGAGTTCTTTTAATCTTTAAGTAAAAGCCATTGTTAGGACTACAGCAAAAATTTTGTCTCTAAATTAGATATCTTTTTTTACTTAACTGTGCAGCTTTTGCTCAAGGAGTCTATGTGCCAATCACTTTATATGTTTATTAGTTTACAAATGATTACAACCTGCCATTAATAAAATGCAAATGTACAGTGACTTAGTACTTTCAATAACATCAAGATCTATACTGCAGAACTCCATAGGAACATTGAACCAATGCACAGACTCAGCCCAACAAGACTGTGATGCCCCAGTGGAGGTTACCACTATAAACCATACTCACTTCTTTGGCCTAAAAAGTACAATACAACTCAGTGAAGAGTACATCTCTGGGAAACAGCTCATATATTCACTTGGCCATAAAAAATGTTTAACAATTTGTTGTGCAGGTTTCCTATTATTATTCTGACAATATCATAAAATGGTTTTAATCTGAAAAGGATACTGTGATTTAGAAGACAGTAAATTTTCTTTCTTTTTAAATTTTATTTTAATCATTGTTCAAATACAGTTTTCTCCTTTTTAAATTTTCTAAACCAATATTAAACACTAAATAAGCATTTATTGGCTCTAAATGGAATATACTGCAAATCCTCATAATGCATGAGATCATCATGGAAAAGTTACCCTAAAGTCCCAACTTCAGTAATCTGATGCTGACTTGCCTGCTTAAAGATTTCATTTTTTAAGAAAGGAGATAAAAAAAGAGTGGCCAGTGTATGTATTTATTAATAAAAATACAGTACAGACCCCACTACTCAGTCCAAGATGCCTAAAATGAGCTGAATGAGAAGGCTATAATGCATACAGGGTGTCAGTTGGCAGATCATCCACTAAGATATTGTTGGTAGTGCTGTTAGAGGGGCATTCAAAGATGTATGCACATTGGAAAGATTTTCTTTAAAGCAGCACTGGGTCCAAACACAAAAGTCAAAATATTTAGCCATCTTCCTTTGGAGGGGTATACCTGCCATTTTTCTTATATATCTGTACAATGGAATTATAAAACTGTTGGGCTACTGCTACATTACACTGATAAGTATTTGCTCCAAACAGCATTTTGGCTTTGCCTCCGTCTAAGGTGGCATTGATTTGCATGATGACTGATTCTGTCCAGTAGGCACTATTCCGGCCCTGATTTGTGAGAACTTCTATACACAACATACCACCACCCAACATGTACCCTCCTGAGAGAACAGGTAATATGCCTCAAACAAATGGAGGATCAAATGGAAAGTTATCCTTAAAAGAGGAGTTAAGCAAAATATATGCTATGCCTTCTTTTTCTTTTAAGATCTGAAGATCACGGTGCAAAGGACTATCAGGATCGACCTTCTGAAGTTTAACATGCCAGTCACGTAAACTGCCATTCATTAGTTCCACTGAATAAGTCTCTGTTTTATAACTCTATGTCCTGTATATATTCCTGAGCTCTTCCATAAGTTTATCTGAAGCTTGCACAGATCCAGACACCATATCATTTAGGTGGTCTTGACTTTGAGTCTTCCTAATTTTCTTTAATATTGCCAAGTTGTCTTTTCTAATTTCTTCATCCTTGGACTTTTTCCACTAATAGGGTGCTGTTCCTTCATCTCACGGTGAGCTGAGTCTTCTAACATTCGTCAGCCATCTCTTTCTCTTCTGAAAGTCACTTCTTCTGTTCTCCTATTCTGACCCGTGGGCCATGGTTGATCTAGCATCTCAATATCCAGGTACTAAGGAAGGTTATATAAACTGCAGAACTCACATGTCACATGTGAGTTGCTGACAAAGCTACTTTTGTCCTTAGTATCTTCTAGACTCTCCAGAACCATTGTCAGATTTAGGTCATCAGAGCCCACAAACCGTACTGGTGAAGAAGATGGATAAGATTCTGCGCATTGCAGTGCCACATGAGTGCTGAGGCCATGCTGCCTGGCAGCTGCACTAGGAACTGGCAGTGCAGCTTGTCCAGCTTTCAGCTAATGATGTGGGACTTCTCATGGTTCTTGTAGAAGATGGATGCCAGGAACTCGAACTCAGCCTCGAGCCTCCACACCAACACCCTCCCCTCATCTCTGGCAGGGGAGCTGGGCGATGATATGATCATGCTGGAAGAGGGTGAGGGTGGGGGGCCAGCATCATCCTTTGCAACCCACATGATCTGACCTGTTAATTATTTAGAATGTACTATTTAATTTCCATATATTTGTGAATCCCTCAAATTTCCTTTTGTTGTTGTTTTCTAATTAACTCCATTATGGTCAGAGAGAGTACTTTTCATAATTTTAGTCTCTAAATTTACTGAAGGTTGTTTTATGGCCCACCATATGGTCCGTCTTTGGGAATGTTTCATGTGCACTTCAGAAAAATGTTTTTTCTGCTGCTGTTGAGTGGAGTGTTTGACGGACGGGTTTAGTTGTTTTTTGCTGTTGCTAAAGTCTATGACTTTGTATTTATCTTCTGTTTTGTTATTCCATCTATTATTAAAGAGAGAGTACTGAAGTCTTCATCTATTGTTCAATTGTCCATTTCGTCCTTCAATTCTGTTGCTTTTGTTTCATCAAGTCTGTCTGTGTTTTGGAACTCTGTTCTTAGGTGCATATATGTTAATAATTGTTATATCTTCCTGTGGATTGATTCTTGTATTATTATGAAATATTCATCATTATATCTAGCACCATTTTATGTTTGAAAGTCTATTTATTTTGTCTCATATTAATATAGCTACTCCAATTCTCCTTAGATTGCTATTTGAATGCCATATCTTTTCTCATCATTAATCTTCAACCTATTTGTATATTTAAACCTAAAGTGTATCTCTTGCACACAGCATATAGTTGGATTTTAACTTTATCCAATCTGATAATCTCTGTCTTTTGAATGCATCACTTATATTTAATATTTTATTGTAGCATTTGGATTTTTACTTGCCAGTTTACTTTTTCAGTTTCTATATGTCTCAGATCTGTTTTATTCTTGTTTTACTTAATAGTTTTCTTTGTATTAAATGGATATTTTCAAGTATAATATATTCTTTAAATAATTTTTATTTTTATTTATATATGAAGGGGGACCCAAAAAGGAACTTATTTATAAATAATTGTGTATATTTATTCTTATATGTTTAAACTTCAGTCACCTTCAAGTACTCTCCATTTAATGCAATACACCTTTCAAGATGTTTTCTGCCACTGCTCAAAACATGCCTTTTGATGCTTCTGCCCTTTTCTTTTCACCTCTTCCACACTGGAAAAACATGAGGATTTTTTTCATCTGGTGAAACAAAAAAAAATGTTGCTCAGGGCAAGATTGAGGGAATGGAGTGGGTGGGAAACATGGGTGAAGTTATGTTTGGTCAAAAACCGCTGAACACCCAGAGGGATGTGGGTGGGTGTGCTCATAAATCACCCATCATGAAATGGGCAACCAGAATGAAAGAATGTTAAAAAAAATTCACTGATGCCAAATGTAGCCTCTCACAACAATGCTAGCTGGTACACTGATACAGATGTGTTCTTAAAACACTCACCTAGCGAGGGAAGCCTGTACTACAAGGGCCCTGCCCTTCAGAAGATAATTTTGATTTTGGGGGAGTCCCTCCATGTATGTATTATTTTTAGTTTACTGATCTAGTGCTTACAATGTACATTTTAACTTGTAAAAATCTACTTCAGATTTATACAAGATTGTAGTGAAATAAATTTTACTATATATACCTCTATTCCATTCCATTCTATTGTTACTATCTATGTGTATATGTATATACATACATAACCAATTATTATTTTTATAATTACATAATTTATATAATTTATAATTTATAGAATGTATGCCTTTTAAAGAAACAGAGAAATAAACTACATATATTTACATAGTTAATTACATTAATCTTTCTATACTATTTCTGGTTCTCTTCAATTTTTTTTCTGTGGATTTGAACTACCACTGGTGCCATTTCATTATGCACCGCAAGTCTGCTCCTGTCTACATTCTCTGTGCTGTTGCTGTGAAATGTATTGATTTACACGTTATAAATCCAACAATACTATGTTATGCATATGTTTTATTCATTTGCTCTTAAATAAGTTTAGAGATGAGAATAATTATACTTTTATAATTATAATTTTATTTTTACCTACATAATTTCCTTTATTAGTACTCTTTCCTTTTTCATGTGGATTCAAAGAATTCTCTGGTATGGTCTACTATCAGCCCCAAAACCTCCATTTAGTACTTCTTGTAAGTCAGGTCAACAAACAGCTTTTGTTTATATGAGACTGTATTTTAATTTCATTTTATCAAAGATAATTTTGCTAGAAAAAATTCTTAGTTGGCAGGTTTTTTTTAACTTTTACTGAGGTTTCCTTATATATGATAAATCATTTTTCTCTTGTTATCAGGATTTTCTCTTGGTCTTTCAACCTTTTGACTGTTATGTGACTAGGTGTGTGTCTCTGTGCTTCTCAAAATTGGAGTTACTGAGCTTATTGGATGTGTAACTTAATGCTTTTCATCAAAAATAGAAAAAATTTCAGATATTGTTTCTTTGAGTGTATTTACTGCATCTTTCTCTTTCATATTTCCTCCTGGTACTCCTATTAGATGTAAATTAGTATGGTGAATGGTGCTCCGCATTCCTCTGAGGTGCCATTCATTTCCCCACACTCTGTCTCTCTCTCTCTCTCCCCGCTCTGATTATATAGTTTCTATTGATCTCTTTAATTTCGCAGATTCTCTTTTTCTACTAGCTCAAATCTCCTGCTGAGCTTCTTTAATCATTTTTTCATTTATGTGATTGTACTTTTCAAGTCAGAATTCCCATGGAATTTATAATTTCTCTTTTTATTGACATTTTTTATGACACAGTCATCACGTCTTTCAGTCAATTCTTTAGACAAGCTCTCCTTTGGTTCACTGAACATAATTATAATGACTGCTTTGAAATAATTTCTGCTAAGTCAGTTTTCTGGGCACCTTTAAAAACAGTTTCTATTTCCTTCATGTTTTTCTGTTTATGGGTCTGTTATGGGCTGAATTGTTTCCCCCTTAAAAACTGTACATTGAAGAACTAACCCCTAGTACATCAGAATGTTACTGTATTTGGAGAAAGGGACTTTAAATAGGTAATTAAGATAAAATGAGGCCATATGGTTGGACCCAAGTCTAATATGACTGGTTTTCTTATAAGGAGAGATTAGGATAAATACACACACACAGAGGAAAGACCATATAAAGACTTGGGAGGGAGATGAGATGGCCAACTATGGGTTAAGGAGAGAGGTCTTGGAAGAAACTAAACCTGATGATACCTTGATATTAGACTCCTAGTCTCCAGAGTTTTGAGAAAGCAAATTGCTGTTATTTAAGTTACCCGTATGTGATATTTTGTTATGGCAGCCCTAGCAAACTAATACACAGTAACATTTTTCTTGGCTTGTAATTTTTTTGGTGAAAACTGGACATTGTGAGTAATATATTGTAGCAACTGTGCATACTGTGACCTCTTGCCCCATTCTTGCTGTTTTCTTGGTCATTTATATATTTAATGACTAGAAATCTCTTTCCCCCATCCCTCATAGCTTCTTGTTTTATATTTAGCCTGGTTATCTAGGGATTTCTCCTACAGCATAAGTCACCTATTTGTCAAAAGTTGTGCTTAAGTTCTGTTACCAGGTATATTTGTACTCTTTACCATGTGATGTGTGTCTGGCTTGTAGGCTGTGATTACAGTTTAAGTAGTTGATGTGGTTGCTTCCACATTTAATCAGGGACTGCTAGCTTGGATTTCTCCTCTCCCAGAACTTCTGAGAAGGAGCAGTCTTAGGCATACACACAGTCTTTCAGACTGCCAGGGACAGGTATGATTTTTGTTCTTCAGCCTGCTTTCCTAGGGATTGCCTCTGGGCCTAGATTTTGTTTAGACAGTTTTTGGTGAAACCCCTAGCACCAGGGAGGCTTCTGTGCTTTGATGACTGATCTAAGTGGAGTGTAAGGGATGTTTCCCAGTCTGTCCACATCCAGTTCTCATTGCTCCTAAATGAGTGCAGCCAAGTACTTGCAACCAGCCTTTCTGGTCACCATGATCTCAGGAGGGCTCTTCTGGCTACCTCTTTCCACTGTTTCTGTTAAACTTCTCATCGCTCTGCTATTTTGCTTATTCCTGCTTGTATCATGGAGCTATTAGTGCCCTCTCAATTGCTTTCTCCCAAGATGTTCATTGCTTTTGATAACGTCCTTAGGTATGAAACTCTCCATGCTGTGTTCCTAAAAAAGTCAGCCCCCTCAGCCAGAGCTGTGGAGTTCATCATTCTGGAGACTTACTTCTTCCTCTGGCAGAAGCTCTGTATCACCATACGAGAGCTGGGGCAGAACACGGGGGTTCACTTTTCCCACAGTGACACCTGCCTCACCAGTAGATGGAGTGGTAGAGATGGCCCCCATCTTCTTGGCTTGCCTTTCCTTGGGTGGAACCTGGGCCTTCCGTGTGAGCTATGGCTAGAGTGATCAGGGCACTAGTATTCTCAGTTTGCTGAACCTGAGTAGAGTTTCTACAAATGGAACTTTAGGTGTAATAAAGGAGCCCTGGATCTCTTAGTCACGCTTGCCTGGAATTGAACTTTTACAAAATGGGTCTGAAACAGATGGGGATGGTAGCAGCCTGTCCCTCTCAAGGTGAAACTGTGGCCCCAGACTGGGAGCTGGGGGAAAGAGAGAGCCCAATTTTCTGGGTTGTGCCTGCTGAATTAGAGTACCCAGAACACTGTGTGGAAAGTGAGGTCATAGTTTGAATGTTACAGACTCTTGCCTTAAATAAGATCTTTCTTGAATGAGTATTTCTCTATTTCCTCTATGTTTTTAAGATACTTGTCTTTAAATGGTTGTTTTAAAGATAATTGTTGTATCCCGTTAAGTGATTGCTTATTGTGAAGAGAATCTGCAGTGAGCCTTACTCTTCTATTCTGGAAATCATCGTTTTCTTTGCATCATAAATAACACATGTACAATTAATGATTCCTTCTTTTGTATAACTTTTGTTTCATGACAAGACAGTACCTTCTATTAGTTTCATACATGGTTTTATATACCAATAACTATTTTAGTATTTTAAATGATGGAGTTACCAATAATCAGCATATAATAGGACATAGAAAAGCTCATACCTTCTCAAATTGGTTTATATTTAAATAGCATTTTATTTTTCACAATGCTATTAAATTATAACAGCATTTTGTACTCATTGGACAGTGGCTGGGGTGTTGTTATCAATAAGGATCTGTAATGAGGATAATTTCTAAGAGCTTACAAGTGATTGGGGGCAGAGCTAGACTAGAACTCAAGACTTGACTTCTATCTCTCACTCTTTTCATCAGAAAAAGTACTTTTAAAATACCTGTTTATTTTACATCTGGATGAGTAGTAGCTTATCTACCCACAAAGATTTGGATCATTATTAAACTGCGAATATTCCATTTCCGTATTTTAATTCAATAACAATGTGATAAGACTTGTGCTTTTGATAAGATTTCCTATGAAATGAGACATCACTTGGATATCTAAAATTCTCATTGATGAAATTACTTGACATATGCACCTATTCTTTGTTTGATACAATGACTAAATTTTAAATATCTCTTTGAGGTAAAAAAGCTATTGACAAAAAAATCTTTTGACAGCAGAGGCAGCTGGCTGAATTAATAAGAGGGAATATAGTGAATAATGGTTCATATTAATTGAAGGATTTTCTTCAATGCAAGCACTATCTTGAAAATGAATATTTATTGACTGAAAACTAATGAAGATTAATTACAAGGCTATTTTTAAGAGACCTTTAAAAACCATTAGTTGTTCGAAAAACACCCATAAAATTAAGCCCTTTCAGAGTATCTTAGCAGTTGTTAAAAAGAGCAGTGAGCTGCTACTAAATATATAAGAATTCCCAATTAAATTGTTACAGGTCATCAGAGGGTGTCACTGACTGTGGGAAGGCTGAAGTTAAAGCCTTCACCACAAAGGAAACAATCTAGACAATACAGGCTCTGTACGTAATCCATGTCAGGACAGAAAGCCAATATGAAAAGGAGAATTTCACATGACTCTCGACTTTTCATAGTCATCGTCCACAGTTTAATCTTGAAGTGAATCACTGAGAGGTAACTGGTATTTATAAAATCCACAGTGTCAGTTGAGCAATGATAGACAGGTAGGAATGAGATCTGTGCTCAAAGCAGCTGGGGAGATCTGAAGATTTCTCCTGAAAAATGAGATAAAAAAATGGCAGAATAATTGGCCACCATTTCACAGGTTCTGTTTCCTCCAAATTTAAAGTGCTCAGTCATGCATACAAATCATTCATAATGCCTGTCTTCCTTTCCCCATTCCTTCCTCTCTGTCTCTCTCTTTATCTCTCTTATCTTACTCCTTCCCTTTATTTTTCTTTTTTAAAATTCATTCCTCAAATATGCACTCCATGCCTATAATAGACTGGGCACTTTGAGAGAAACTAAGGGCACAATTGTGAACAAGTTAAACATGCTCCCCATTCTCAATATTCACATTCTAATGGCGCTGGCTGGAGGAGAGACAGACAGCTAATAAGCAGACACACACAGGATGACTTCAGGTTATTACAAGTGTTCTGAAAACAGTAAACAGGCTGGTGTGCTAGAACATGTCTGTAGCTGGGGTGGGGAGCAGTGGGGTGGAGACCAGGGAACTTGAGTGAGGGCCCTGAAGGAAGGCAGTTTCTTGAAGACATAAATCTGAGACCTGAGAGTGAGAAAGGGTGGACTCTGAGGACATTCCAGAAACAGCAAAAGCAGAATCCCTGAAATGGACTGGAGAAAAAAAAAGATGGGTAGATTTTGTTAAAATATACTCATAATTTGGGAGCAAAACAATGTTCTGGCAGGAACATATCAAAAATGATCATCTTAAGTAATGCTTACCTAATATCCTCAAATGATCCTATGTGCCTAGTGGGCAGAGCAAATAGAAATGCTGTTTCTACTCTTTAATTATGAAGGAAATAACTGGAGGTGTGACTGCACAGATCACGACTTAAGAATTCTGGGAGTGACCATGGAGCCTGGTCAGCCACTGCTCTGGGAATACGACACGTGAAGGTTGTCCTCCCTCTTCCTCGGTACCTTAGTCTATGCACAACTTCTCACAGAGATTTGGGGCAAAAGCCCAACAGAAAGCTGTGTACAAGCCATCTTTCTGATGGGTTGATTTTGTCTCCAGGATGAATACTACTAATGTAATATTATTGGGGAAAATGTTTGAAGACTGTCTCTAAAAGTAGTTATACTTCTCGTTAACTAAGCAATTGCTTAGATTTTAGAATTTTGGTGTGGTTCAGGACAGGGGTATCCCTGGCATTCAGGGTCCCGTATTTAGAAACAATCACAGAGTAGACCCTCTGGCTCACACAGTCCAAATGGCTTTTGACCCCAGGCAGAGGTTTCAGTTGGCACCATTTCTACTCATTTAGAAATAATGACCTTGAATTTTCATGTCTTCACTATAAAATATTTTGGTATCCTTTTAATCTCCATTAAAGGTGTTAAAGGTGATTAATTCAATACTTTTTAAATTTTCCTTTTAAGGAGAAAGGTCAAGGCTTGTCATGTTAAGAGATCACAAGAACTGTATTACCCTAATAGAGATTATTTCCCAGCCTGAGAAAGAGAAAGCATTTGTCTCAGACATTTAGTCACTGTCAACTTCGGTAGAATTTTCAACAGATCCTTCTGGAGACTAGCCATCACTAGCCAGAGTTAATGGGCACAACAAAGTACATGGGAATCAGGTCATAGGGCACCAGGCAAGTAATCACACAGTCTAGTTTGGTGGCCAAATGTCATAGGGTATAGACAATGGCCTGCAAGGGCTAGTGATAGTTGGATGAAGCTTGGAGGTCAGTATATAGGATAAAGGCAAAGGGTCAGTTATTGTATGTAGTCGTAGGGCAAAAGAAGGCAAATCTTACTTAAGACTCATTCACTCACTTGAGAAACATTTTAAAAGCACATACTTGTACCTGGCACCAGGAGACACAGACCAGTGTGTGTGTGTGGGGTGGCGGGGGGGGAGGTGACAGATATATAAATAAATGATTATAATATAAGTCAATGTGCATGTTTAAGATATACACAGGCCATACCAAAGAGCATAGTGATAGAGTATCTAGCCCAGCCTAGTAGTGGGAGTGTGGGATGGAGGAGGAAGTCAGAGAAGGCTTATGAATGATACCTGAGCTGAATCATAGCTGATACAGAAATGGCCAGACCAAAGAAAGAAGCATTCCAATCATTAGTGACAAGACAGTGGTCTCAAATCACATTGCAACAAATTGCAGAGGACCAAACAATATTAGAGAAAGACCTAGTCTCCGTATCTAACTGTGAAGAAATAGGAGTAGAATATAATGGAGATTCAAAAGCCAGGTCTATGTGGATTGTAAATGTGTGGTAGCCCCCAGGAAGGCTAAGCTGTGAACTTAAAAACAAAAATCAATGTCCAGAACATGACCTTTGACCAAACAGTAAAACTAAATTCAGATTTATTTATTTCTTGGTCAGAGATTTACTGCTCTTTATGAATTAGCGTGGGATCGAGCACTTGTCCCTAAGTCAGAGCAGGGAGCTGGGTCCACAGGTTGATGCCACAAATTCTACTGGGCCAGCGTGACAGGAGCCACCAGATCAGGGAAATACAAACACCAAGAGACAAGGCAGAAGTAGAGAAGAAAACAAGGGCACCAGCCAGAGTTGGTGAGACTTGATGAGTGAGGCAGTTTTCTGACCTAGTTCAGACTTGCTCTTTAGCTTCCTGTGTGGCAGGAATCAATCCCAGCACAGCTGGGCTCGGGCTTCTAGATGGAAGCCCGCAATTAGAAGCACCTGGGCAAGTTAGTGATCAGAGAGGAGACACAGCTGCAGCTTTTTCTAAGTGAATCCTCATGAGTGGGGGTGGGAAGTCATTAAAAAATAAATAAAAGCTATTGCAAAGATGGATATGGAGCATCTCTCTACCATTATTAAACACTTTGTATCTGAGCTGACTGTGTACTACCTTTAAGTGCAGATATTACAATAGGAATTTCAGCTGTGTACAAACTCATTTGCTCACAGTTGCAAAGGGACAACTTCTATATTATACCTCTCTGTAAAATACAAAGCTCATAAAAGAGTCTGCATAGGATTAACCTGTTAAAATCTGTGCACAAATACATGTTATACTTGTATAACATTTTCAAACACTTGCATACCTATTTGTTTTATGTAGTTGTTCAAATGTAACGTATGTGTGTATGTATATGAACTTAAGTTATTAAATATACATAGGTACAGTGTAAATATAAAGCATATCTGTATATATCTATATATTTTAGCTATGCATTTATTTTATTAACAAATAGTGATGAAAAAAAGGACACCTGTCTTCTGGGAAGATATCTTTAACGATGTATACTGTCCCTAAAACCATAAGAAGGCTTTCCCCACCCACACATGTCTGCTGTGCTGCATCGCTGCTGCAACCCCGGTACTCTAATGGTGGTTACCTATGGTGCTGAAAGATCTTTTTAATTTTTAAATCACAGCAACCTGATATATAGATATCAAAGAAAGTTTTCAAAGGTGACCTCTAGAAAGGATAAAACCTTCACAGGTAGCTATCCCAGATTAATGATAACTTTCTCCACTCATAATAAAAAATAGCATAACAATATATCCAGAATTGCCTTGATTTGATTTTTGATATTTAGTGCAGCAGCCTTTCAGTACTACTTCAAATACAGAAATTTGCATAATGATACTTTTGAATTCCTAGTCATTTGACCTAGAACACTGTGATATCAGTTGAAATTTCTAGGACCAATTACATCCTTTCAGAAGGAATGAGAAGACATCGTTGGAGTTGAACATATAAACAAGGTGAAAATTTTGGTCACCAATATGGGCTGCCAGGCACCCGTCTACCTTCCCTCTTCATAAAGCAGGATATGGTACAATAGCTGAGAAAATAGACTAGCTCCCAGTAATATATTTCAAAAGAACATACATTTGTCTGAAAAGAAAAAACTACTGAATCTCTTCCTCCTGACATCTCAGGGCACTGACACTCTTCTTGTAAGTATTAGTCAGATTCCAGTGCAGAAATGGGGGGTGGAGAAGTACAAGGAGGAAAAGGGGGCAGAGGAAAAGCAAATACAAGGAGGAGGTCACATTCAGAGAAATGACAGTAAGGAAAGCATTTGGAAACATTTTGCTGACTCACTGATGAGACAAAAAATGTCAATTGATTTCAAGAAGCAAAACAGGTATGGCCACAAATGCATACTCACTAGCAATTGTCTTGATAATGGTTTTTCAGAAAAAATGTATTGTCTGAAATAATAATTGAGCACATTTGTGAGGATCACATATTTGCTATAATATAGAAAAACATATTAAAATGCTATTTTGTTACAAACTGATAGATACAGACAACAGAAAGGTGGTTACCAGAGGGCAGAGGGATAGGAGGCAAATGAAGAGGGTAAAGAGGGTCAGAGTTATGGAGGGAAACTAGGCTTTGAGTGGTGGTCGAACAATGCAATATACAGATGATACATTGTACCCTTGTACACTTGAAACTTATATAATATTATTATCAATGTCACCCCAATATACTTAATTTAAAAATCCTATTTTATTGCTAGTTTCTCTTCTAACATAATAAGAAAATAAGACCTGAATGATAGGATTTTAAAGATACCTACCTCAAGTTTGGCAAAGTGTCTAACATTACATATATGTTTGCATAAGTAATTTATTGGCTTTCAATTAATTTAAATTATCCGATTACCATAAACACATTGAGAAACACATCTAGAAAATTCATTTGACATGGCTTAAGACTGTATAAAATAGATTCAGATGTCAAAAGGAATAAATGAATAAAATAGTTCACAGCAAGTCTGGCTTTTTAAAGCATTTTGAGTTTGAGTAACCCTTATTTTCAATGGAACTTTTCTTTCTTTTGTAACCTACATAATGATAGTTTTCCCCAAGGACACCACTAACTTCTATAACAGCATTCTATATCATTAAAGGCAATTGTGTATCTCCTGTAACTACTCATTTCACATGTGAATGTGTGATAAATGATACTGCAATCTCCTTGTTATTCAGGTGAGCAGAGAAGAAAGCCCCCAGTAAACGGAACGTCACGACAGAGGGGAACAACACTGGCACAGAGAGGCAGGAAAATGGAGCGTGATGGTAAAAGTCCAAGTTAATTCCCCAAGCCGCCAAGGTCAGGCACATTTACTGAAAGGAGGTTAAATATAGGCCCAAAGTTGAGCAGAAGCAATGATTAAGCTAGAAACAAATGCGAGATCTCTTGATTGTCAATATGACATTTGGGCCACAGAATATGATGGTACTCCAAAGACCCAAATGAAATGGTAAGTAGTGGGGGGAAGTGGAAATTAAGTCTTTTTACTTATACCTTTTCCAAAACGCCTGCAAATTTTCCATCAAAATGTTGTTCTCAGTGTTCCAAAATAAATTAATAGTAAATTTATATCGTTAATGAGTGTATAGAGTCAACAGTGGGTGTTTTGGGTTGTAGGGGTGGGAGGGGTGGGTGAGATTGTAATCTAAGGCCATTCGTTAGCACAACCGTGCTGTCCAAGCCTAGTTAATAAATCACCATTGTGAGGGCTACAGGAATAGGACAGCTAAATTACTCGTCATTGCATGCAGCCCAAGAAACAAAGATGTCCCTCTGAAAAGTTCCACAGAAAGAAAAACTAACCATAATAGTTGGAGATGAAGAAAAGGAGAGCCTTTAAATTTCCTGTATGTTTAAGAGGAATACATGGAGACCTACTGATTATAAAACTAAATTAAAGTATTACAAAAAATGTTTTATGGGTTGGGGAAGCATGCAGCTGACTGACAGAAACAGTACGCCTTATGGTAAAAAAACATCTCAGCATTCTGTATCTATTTTGCTGCATAAATATTGCATGGGGTCATGTTGGTCAGCCCTTCTACTTTTCCCTAACTATGAAGAGGGGGTGGGAATGGCGCATCCTAAAGTGAAAGTTATAAGGCACACTGACCCATCATCCTCACAGGCCAATCTGGTTCTCGTAGACTTATGTTGTCCATGACCATGAAGAATGCTGCAGCCTCTCCTGAGACATCTGGCTTATAGGGAGGTGGGGCGGGGGCGGGTAAATAGGAAGTTGTGGACTGTTTTAAATTGCCTCTGACCAGTCCACCCATTGGAACGTTCCCCTGGATGTCAACTTTGGCGTGCTTACTTAGGAGTGTCAGGACTATGCAGCTCAGTCTATGTGATTCTGTGAACAGGTGAGATTCCTTAGGCAAATAGCCCCCTTGCTCTAAAATGGTAGTTTGAAGAAATGATATAAGAATCTATAAAACAATTATTCAAATGTTTTAACCATTAGGTAAATAATTATTTTGAACAATCAGTAATCAATATAATCAGTACTTTCTTGAATTATTTATTATACAACTAAATAGGACATTCTGTACACTGTCCTGAGCATGCTAAACAGATACCTTACCATATTTTCTTGGAAATGCTTAATCACATGGTTATTAACTACCTTTCTACCATGTCCAAACTTTCTTGAACTGTGATTTACACTATTAGAGTTCATTTGATTTCACTACAATAAAATCAAATACCTCTTCTCCCTGTTGACCTTTTAGGCTTTTCTTAAAGTTCCATGTGATGTGAAAAAAATTTCTAAAGTATATAGGCAAATAACTATTTTCTATTTCCTAAATTTTCTGAATGAGTCAATTCCAGAGGTATCACTGACACAAATACACCCATATCACCTCAAGTGAAGAAGAATTGGGACATAAGTATACAGAAAGTACCTAGAATAATGATTATGCAATGATAAATGACCCATTAGTAAATGAATTCATAAATGGTGTTAGCAGGATTAGGTAAAGATACCAACAATATTTAAATATGCATTAATAAGTCTTGCCATTTCAACACAAATATTTACTATTTATTGAGCCCCTGCTATATTAGAATCTATAAAAACAGTGAACAAGACAAAGTCAGTCTGTGACCCTGTGAATTTTATATTCCAGCAGAGAGGGCAGGTGCCACCCTTGTGCATGCACACACACACACACACCATGAATGTGGGGGATGAAAGAATTATGCATTGTGATGAGTCAAAACATCACACAAAAGTAGGTGAGATAGACATTAAAGGGTGGTCAGGGAAGGCTGCTCTGATGACATGATAACATTTTAGCAAAAGCCTAAAGGAGGACATTGGAAGCAGAAAAAAGACCGAAAAGTACCTGGGCAACAGGAGAAGCAAGACATTGGCTTTTTGCAAAAACTGTAAAAAAAAAAAAGTGTCCGCTTTGTTTAGTGAGGCGGTAGCAGTGGGAAGGATCACGAGAAAAGGTATCAAGAGGGCAGAGGCCGCATGGAGAAAGGTTTACTGAAAAAAAAAACTACATTCAAATTTTTATTTGTATCACATTCTATTAAGAAATCACTGACACCCACCTATATGCTCTATTAATAATGTCTTTAAAATGATAAAAATATCCCTGCCTTTTTTCCAGATATATACTATGAAACTACATCATTTGTAGAGAGTGACTGCAGACATTCAAACTTTGCACAGAAAGAATCAAAGACCTTTTTTGTGTGTCTAGTTTATCAGCATGGAGTGTGTGTTTGTGTGTGTGTGTGTGTGTGTGTGAGAGAGAGAGAGAGAGAGAGAGAGAGAATTACTTATTAACCATCATGAAAAAAATGTCAAACCATGTTTAAGTTCATGTTTAAGTTCAGTCTACCATAACTGTTTATTCCATATGATGAATATAATGAGAAATAATAAGATTTAAAAATAAAACATAAACAGCTGCAATAGTTTAGAGCAGAGGTTGTCAAGTGTTTTCTCAAAGGCCCAGATCATAATATTTTAGCCTTTGTGGGTCATACAGTTTCTGTCCCAAGTACCCAGGCTCTGCCTTTCTGGTACGAAAGCAGCCAAGACAACACACAGAAGAACAGGTGTGGCTGTGTTCTTGTAAACCTTTATATTAAGAGGAGATGGGGTAGATCTGGCCAATGGGATGAAGACTGCTTACCCTCACTTGAAAGGATTAGGGAACAATGCAAAATGGTATCCAAAAGAAGAGCTTCTAGTATCAAGCAGATTCCTAAAATGGAGACGCGAGAAAACCCAGAGTTACAAGAGACCCAGCTGGGATGGATTGCCTAGATACTCCATATATTACTAGCCACAGGCATGAAGTTACATAATAGTGTAAAAAATTCCATTGACTATGCAAAAGTCAGAGAAACATTTGTCAAAGCTCTTGTTCTAAAAATGTGTGTGAACACTTCTGGCAGTAAGTAGACAGTGGGCACAGATGATCCTGAAGTTCCCATCCAACTCTAAAATTTTATGATTCCAAAATTTAAATTATCACACAATTACTAATATCTGGCAGAATTTCAAAAGCAGTAGAAATGGTGTTTTATGATTTCTTTTTCCTGGCTTAACATTTTTGCAGATTCTAGAATGCTAATTCCCGCAGCTTGGCAGCTTGAACAATAATTGACTACTTCCAAGTCACTTTGCAATTGCTTTCTTTTAATTGAAGATAAATCGGTACAGCATGCAACATCTGAAAACTAAAAATGAATGGTTTAAACAAATCTTTTTTCACTGAAATAAGTCAATCACCACTAAATAATAATTTTAGTTTTATATATCAGTCAGTGAATACCTTTGACTAGAATTCATATAGTTCATCATTGAGTACCCATTCACTGCTCACCTGTTAGAGCCTAAAATTATGACTGATGTATACTAGGGTATAAAAACACTTGTTAGCTGAGTGAATGAACACAGCCTCTGAGCCACGGTGCCTGGGTTCATATTCTAGCTCTACCACTTACTAGCTGTGTGACCTTTGGGAAATTATTTAAATTCTGTGCCTTCCTTGCTCACTGGTAAAGTGGTACTAAAAATAATACCTACTGCATTAGTTATTAGAAGAATAAAATGATATATTATTTATGAAGTGCATGGCATAGAGCCTGTTACATAGCCAAGTTTCAATAAAAATTGATAACATTATTTCTACCTTTATTTGCATTCAACCAAGTACAACAATTATCTAGCATGTAAACATCTTGCAATCCTAAGGCAGAAATGAGCTTCCAAAAGAGCCTGGTGCTATATTAGTTTCTGGCAAAACATCACTCACTCCCCTGGCTGGGCGGCTCAGCTGCTTAGAGCATCATCCTGCTACACCAAGTTTGGTAATTTCATCTCGGATCAGAAGTAACCAGTGAATGCACAAATAAGCGGAACAAGAAATTGATGTTTTTCTCTATCACCCTCTTCCCCCTCTTTCTCAACTAGAAAAATTAAAGTATCTTGTACTCAAAATAAAACAAGGTAAACAACATAAAATGAAGAACTGTTATAATAAATCAAGTACTTATATTTGCTCGGGGTAATACACTTTGGTAGGTGCATGAGGAACACAGAAACATGTTAACAGGACTTTCACATTTTTTAATAAAATAAATATATAGAGAGATAAATGTAATTGATTTAGTCATTACACATTTATTGGGCATTTACTAGGTATCTGGCATTGGTAACACAAAGATGATTCAGATAAATATCTATAGAGGCAAGTCACATAGCTCTGTGAGTCCCAGCAAAATTTTGTGAGACTCAAATGGGAATCACCACACAGTGTACAACAGACAGGTTCTCAACACCCTAGGGGCTTTGAGGAGAGACTCAGGCCTCCTCCAGGAAGGTGACACTGGAGACTTATGGAGCAGAGAAATGCAGTAAGATATCTCTGTAGGGAAGACAGGACATGCTATCAGCAAGCCCTCATGGCACAGTTCATGAGGGGGAAGAGACAACAGTCCTTCCCTGTTGGGTTTCCCCCTGGTTTGGGGAAACCAGGTTCTCCCCAAAGTCGCATCCCTCTAATCCATTCACTGTCTGATCAGTTTCCTCCTGGTTTCCAGCTTAAAAATCTTAAACTTTTGCCTACTGGGTGAAATCAATGGAATCTCTCCCAATTTCATCATAGTTTACCCAGTTCTATCTCTGGAGTCTGGTCACCTGTGTCTCTTCTATACCTGTGCAACAATAGTTCAGGGCTCAGATTTTGGAGAAAGATTTCTTTACCTAGTTGCTGTTACCTTGGGTAAGTTATTCAAACTCTCTAAAGATCAATTTTCTTATTTGCAATCTAGGAATAATATCACCCACTCCTTAAAATTGGTTGAGGAATTTAGTGAAACAGCACACTTAGCACAGTGTCTGGTATATAAGGACTCACAAGAAACTATTAAAATGATACCAGAAATGGTATGTTGGGGAGATTACTCTAAGGATGGATGGCAAAATGGCATTTTGGAATGCGGTTAGCCTGTGGTACAAACATTGGGAAGAGTGCTACTGCAGGTGGAGGTGTGAGGCAGTGAGGGCCTGAACTAGGGTGATGGAGGACAGGATGTTGGTAAGAGAGAAATAAGAAAGCAGCAGTGGGGAAAACAACCAAGACCTAGCAAGGGGCTGGGTAAATAGGGAGGAAGTGGGGGAAGAGCCAAAGATGATCTCAAGATTTTGACACTGAGATAATGGTGGTTCTATATTTTAAAAACAGACATGTCAGATAGGTGAGATAGGATGACTGAATTTATAATTTCACAACAACTTATAATTATACAAACACAAAATAAATGTAAGATTTGAAGGAAATTGCTAAATTTAGAATTATGACATGACCATGTTAATTCAATTTGCTAGTTTGAATCCTGGAGCTTTCTTTTTAGCTTTCAGGATAAAAAACACCCCTGTTCTCCTGGCCCTCTTTGCAACCTCCGAACCATAGGCAGGCTTCTCTAGGCCCTCCCGTCCTCCCCGCCATTCCTCGGGGTCATTGTCTGTCCTTGTTGAGCTTGCAGCACCCAATTGAAGCAAGAGTCTTATGAGTTACTTCAAAGAGAACCCCACACTTTCTGATCACTCTTGATATCTGATTAAATTCTTCATCCCCTACTCTCTGGTATCTGATAACCCTGATTTGCCTTCAGAAAGAATCCTTTAAATCTCCTCCTACTTTCGATGTTTCCATTTCCACCCACTGACCCCCATCCTGCTCCTTGGCTATAAATCTCCACCTGTCCATGGTGTATTTGGAATAGAACCCAGTTGTATGCTGAGGTCTCCTTTCCCCTATTTCAATAGTCCTGAATAAATTAGTGTCCAGCTCTGGTGTCCTTTGAACTTCCCAGCTAATTCCTTCTTCCTCTCCTGCCCACTAGATGAGGGTCTTCTCTGGAATTCAATTCATAATTCTTCTTATAACTGTTTCCTAGGGGTGGGAGGTTGGAGGGCCAGGGTTCATCTTAATGTTAAAATCCTATTGGAACTCAGGCCCCCAGTTTACCTGCCCATGGCTCCTTGCTCTATATCCTCTGCACCACTTTCCATATCTAGAAATAAGTGTGCATTAAACATGATGATAAGGAAAATAGCAGGAAAGCAGCAGTAATTTAAAAGTCAAGGAAGGGATAAATTATTCAAGCTTTTAATGCCAATGCTATGTTCTTTACCAGTTGCTTCTTTTAAATAAAAATGGATCAACTGTGTGAAACCTTCTTCGTGTCCCTTATAAAATATTTTATAATATGTAACATTTAGAGTTTTAGATCCCCAAAGGAGATTAAAATGTATGCCCAATTAAGCCCCCCTATACGTTTCAGTTAGAAACATTTGAATTTCTTATTACTTAGGACTCAGGAAGTCTTTGATTAGGAAAGCTGCCTTGACAGGAAACAATTTTTCCCCCAGGGGACATAATTAAAGAGTGCGATTCTGCTGAGAGTGCCTGTGCCAAAGGCAAAACACTCTATTTGTCAACATATACAACACAATATCTTCATAGAGAAGAGAAAACCTCTCAGCCTTTCTACAGTAGACCTTCCATTAATGTATTTACACTCAACCCAACATTACCATTAACAATAAAATGCGAATGACAACAATAGCAACAGCAACAACAACAAAAACTCTACATGGGAATTGAATGCTGTGGCCAGAAACCAAAACACAGTAGAAAATATCAGCAGAGCATAAGGTCTGACCTCCACACTCTCTTTGACTGTAATTGTCCAACTAGGGCATTAAAGTATTAGATGGGTAATATGAAACTTCATTCAACAAATTCATTCAAATTTAGGGTGGGGGGCAAAGAGGTTTCATAGATGATTCCCAGGTTTAGGTTTTTAATTGAAGCAATTTTGTGTGTAGGTAGTGGTGACACAGATGGGGACAGAGAACAGCAGAAGAGCGAGGAGCAGATGGGGGGAGGCATTTATGAGTTTAGTTTTGTATTATAAATAATGAGTTTAATGTGACTGTAAAACACCAGTGGATATCCTCCTATTCAAAACATAGGCCCTAAACATGATTAATAATTCAGGTCTTATTTATTAAAGGAAATTTAGGTAATATTGATAACTCAAACTGTGTCATTCTTGCTTTGCTTTTGCTATTTAAACATTTAACAATCATTTAAAGCTATTTTTAATTTGTGGTTGGAATTGTTTTCTTCTAAGTCTAGCTACATAGGTCATGTTGGTTAATCTCAAATTGGCAGTGTCCTATTGTTACAGGGTGCAGCCAAGAGGGGGACCCCAAATGGGCATTTTAAAATGGGGTCCAGAACTCAACTCAAGGTGTCTAGGAGATTTTAGGATGTCTTCACTGCCCCACCCCCGCCCAGGGTGTGGGTTGGGGGAAGGGACAAATGGAGCAGGGCCATTGAGAGCTGTTTAGCATAGCAACAGCCTTGCAGCTAAGCTCTGGCGTGGTCGTTTGGCATATCTATAACCTTTGACTGGTTGCATAGATATGTTAAGTAGCTGTGATCAGCTCTAAGCCAGGGGAATGGAAGTAACTTCCCCACCCAGATGTAACTGTGGGGGCGGGTCCCCTGAGTTATAGCACCTGTGTGGGAGCTCAGAGAGGATTGGCTCCAGGAAATGGGGCCACACCTGTCCAGACTCATGATGGCAGCCCAGTAAAGCTGGAAGGATACGAGTTCTGGCATGTGAAGCCGAGTGTGGGAGGAATGGGGCTGTAGAAGAAGATTGGCCGTGGGGATTTAAAACCCAGATTTGGCGGCCATTGAGAAGGGGAACCATGCGGACTTGACGGAGTGGAGACTCCTGCAGCTCTGAGAGAGGGAGAACCATGCGGCAGCCCTGAGGGAGAGAACCACGCATCTTTAGCAGAGTGGAGACTCTCGCATCCCAGAGAGAGGGAACCACGCGGCCTGGCAGAGTGGGGACCCCCACAGCTTTAGAAGGGGGAACCACCACCTGGTTTTAGCAGAGATCCCGACGACTCAGCTGAGGGTGCCGGGAACCCAGGGAGGTCTCCCAGTCAAGATGGAGTACTAGCTGGGAAGAACCAGAGGACTGCCTGAGCCATGGACTTCTATTTCCTTTCCTGAGATACGGTACTCTGGACTGGGCAAAGGGGGGAGGAAGGAAGGACTGTGTCTGTTTGTGGGTGTTTTTAGGGACTTTAGGATTTTTTTGATAAAGACATTAGGTCACTACTTTAAGTTACTATAGCATTAAATAAACATTTCCTTTCCTTTTCACGAATCTCTGGCATTGAGAGACATCTTTCCTAGGGCAGCAGACATAATGGACCCGGGGCCTTCTTTCAATAATAGTATATTGTCCCAGGCCCCCGCTTGTTGTGTTCTGTAACACTATCACTTCTTGGCCTTTTGGCTAAGATCAAGAGTAATATCAAATTGGCAGCATCCTTGGGTCAAAATATAACCTAACAAAGTAGATTTAATCTCTAGCTCTCTCCCCGATATAAAAGTTTAAATTATCTCTTAAAGACCAACTCTTTGTTTCCCACCTGTAAGATAACCAGTATCGACAGATAACGCAGTAGTGGAATGGCTCAGATGGCAGACTGTCTGAGTTTGTGTCCTGCTCTGCCACATACTAGCTCTGTGTTTTACAGCAAGTTATTTAACTTTCCATACCTTAGATTCTTCATCTGTGAAATGGGTAGAGCATTTCAGAATTGACATATGACTTAGCACATAACTTAAAAATATTATACATGCACTTGAGGAGAGTGGGTACTCTCCAATTGTTGAATGAAGAAGTCTGTACTTGACCAGTAAATGACAAACAATAACATGCTTGCCAGCATATTGTTCATATCTGCTACATACTCAACAAATTGTGTTGTGAGCTTCCTCTGTGATTGAGAAAATATCCTGGAATCTGCTACTATGATAATAGATTTAATGATTTCTCTCCGTAATTGTATAATATTTTTTCTCATCGTTTATAGAAAGGAGTAAATGAGGTAACATAGGTGAAATGTTTAAAACATTCCTGGTGAAAGAAGGCAGAATATGACACCCCAAAATATGCCAGTCTGGTACAGGGATAATTTTGAGACAAAGGCACTTGAAAAACAGCAGGTAAAAGAAAACAAATATTGAATAAATTTATGCATTTTTCTTCTGTTATTCAATCATATCAATTTAATTCTCAGGCTCAGGCAATGACCTTAAGAAGGTAAATATAAAATAATGCCTCCTCTACAATGGCATATACTTATTTATTACATGTTTGCTATCATGTTTTTAACCATAAAAACCAACAACCAACAAAGTCCTCAAGTATTTGAAGTACCAGAGAGACAGGCATTGCATATTACTACAATTATTTTGTCAAATGTGTACTTTATTTGATTGATAAATCCCAGATTACATTGAAATGGTAAAGAATTCTGGCATTAATGTTTGAAATGATACTATCTTCCCTATACTTAGCTTTTATGTACAAATAAGATATTTTAGGTGAAAACTTCTAGCACATGATGAGAATACAGCAAGACCAAAATAAAAGCCAACACGCCTTCCCTCCTTTTATTTTCTCCTATAATTCTTGTCAAGCTGCATCCTTTTACTACCTAGTAAATTGTCCTTGGGTAATACTTAGAGTGCCAAGAAATACTCAAAAATGTGCACTAGAATAAACCCACTGATACTCTTTTATAAAGAAATTATTATACAACAAAGAATATTTCTGTTCCTTTCAGAAAGTACTTAACAGGTGACTTCATAAGAAATTGCAATGGCAGTTAGAATGGCCTGTGCAGAAATAACTGTGCCGCTGTGAAGGCTTGAGCTGAGTGGGTGGACCACTCCGCCACCATGCACTGTATGTGTGTCTCCTTGGGGCTGGAAATGGCCTCATCAATATGATTTTTATTTTGACACTGATATGTCTCTGAGACATGACAAATAAACACAACACTCCACAATTAAATTTTAGTAACCTTACAGATGTCTGAAACGATCACAGCACTCAAAAAGCACCAGTAGTTCTTAGCTCCTAAATTACTTCTGATGTAAAAAATAAGAGTAAAGTAGTAAGTTATACCTCAAAACACATGGACACATAGAGGATTTATATTCCTGTTAAGTAGGCAGCTCTGAATTTCTGCTGAGAAATTACTGAGGTTAACCCAAAACAAAGCAATAATTCAACCTCCAAAACACACAAAAAGCAGCAGGAAAATTAATTATTTGCACAAATCCTATAGCAAATGAACCACCTATTGACAAAAATTTGATTTCTTTTGCCTGTGGGGTAAGGCCACATTGGGCTAATTGGCTATAAAAATAGATTTTTGTAGGACAAGAAAGAAAGGAATACCTTTGAGCTCACTAAAATCAGGCATAAAAAGTGCATGAACATTTATGCAGGCTAATCTTTGTCTTAAAGAATCTTTATTTTAACTTCTGCCCAAACTGTGTCTAGATAACAAGATGGGGGACAAAATACAATTTGCTAACATTATACTTTGACACAGAAGGAGTCACTCTTGGAAAAAGGGCCTGGTTTACTATGTGTGTAATCTTCAGCAATGAATAGAACCAAATATCCTGTGTAAATGAAAAAGTATGCTGAATTTTCCAGTTAGTTTTGTAAATCTCACATGACTAAATTTGGGATACATTTTCTAAACTGTGTCCCTCTCTTCGAGTCTAAAATAAAAACTGCTTAGCCTTGTAGTACTATACTGGAGAAGAAGAACACAATCTTCATTAACTTCTAAAACCATATTTTGGGCTCTGGTTGGCTTAGAGGCCTGCACAAGTTTTTACACCTAAATATGTTCAGCACATAAGCATGTAAGAACTAGCTATTTTTTAGATTATCTCCAGTCTTTACGGCAACCTTGCTGGCAACATTAACACTGTCCTTATTTTACATTAGGCATGCCATAGCAAGACATGAAAACTTTAATGTCTCACTATTAAGTTAAAATGTGAAATAATTTTTAAAAGTAAATTTTCAAGATTCATGTTATCATCCTTCATTATTATTTATGCTAATACATGGATATAATGAGCTTTTTGAAGTTTATAGCATTACAGAACACAAAACAGAAAAAATATGTGGGAACTTGGTTTAAAAACATACAGAACAAATTTCACACTGAGCTCTAAAAGTAGGCATCAAGCCCAATTTCTGGAATAAATCAAAGAGTAGGCAGAAAACAGACAGCAGGAACAGTTATTTTAGCAAGAAAAGTGGGATAAATTTACCAAGCCAATCACGGGATGATGTATGCAGATGAAAGATGCAGAGAGAAAATGTGCAATGTTGATATGTGAGCACATTTGAATGCAGGAAAGCAAAAAACCAGAAGGCACAATTGTCCTAAATGTGAACAAACATTCAAATTATGCTGCAGCTGCAAAGTAGAAACTCAAGGAAAAGACATTTGCAAAGGAATTTATTAAATGGATGAGATTTTCTAGCTTCACATACCCAGTGGCTCTTTTATAAAGTAAACAATTTGTCTTGATACAAATGACATCTCCCTTACACCCCATTATACTTGATCCAAATAGTAGTGTTTCCTTTGTGAAAGGCTCTGCTTATTAAAGAACACAATACTATTGATAACCAGACACTCAGGTTCTGAATCACAGTGTTATCCCACCTAATAAAATGTCTTATATGTTGAGTATGGTCTCACACAATAATGGCATATGCCAGAGCAGTTTCTTTGTGAGAAGTTGAGTTTCTTGCTGAAATCAACCCTCAGTTGCTAAACCTGTGCATCTGTCCTCCAGGCATCCCATCCTCCATCTCTCTTCCCTCCCTCTTCCATTCTAATGATCCAACACATATTTATGTATCTAAAGTCCATAACACAGAAGGGGATGTACAATGTATCAAAAAGCTTACTGTTGGAGATTTTATGATATTAAGACAGTATCTGATCAGAGGACTCAGGCTGTGACCTTAAACTAGAACCCCTCTCATAATGGGGAAGTTGGCAAGTAAGCCCGTGTATTGCAATCAGTCTTTGACTTAAAGTGCAATGTAGAACTGCATTGTCAGCCTGGGTCATTTGTTTTTCTTAGTGGATCTCAAAGTAAGGTCCTGCTGATAAGCATTACCCAGGAACTTGTTAGAAATGTAAATTCTTGAGCCTCATCCCAGACTAATTTCAGTTTGAGAACCACATTGCATTAAAATCACTTGGAAGACAAATCACAGAACTTACATTACCTAACAGTGGTCCAGACCACTGGTAAGTGAAGGAATAAGAAATAAGTCTGAAAACTTAAGAGTGGCAGGTTTTAGATGTTTGTTAAGAATTTTGGACAGTGAAGAATTGGTACATCAGAGGATATTTTCTGAGCAAAGAGCAGACATGATCAGAACTTCTATTTCGCAGCATTTTAGAGCTGAATGAGATCAGAGAGGTGATTGCATGGTTCGGGTGAGAAGGTACAGTCATTTCCTCTTTCTTTGATAATTCAGGAATTTTTCATGCTGCTAATTAACAGGAACTATTTACTCAGTTTGCATTCTGTGCTCAGGATGTGGTTTGTTCTAAGATATGCTCTCTACTGTCAGCAATTCTCTTCACCCCAGATATGGTATTTGGTCTGGCTATCTCCCACTACTTTGGTTTCCCATTCCTGCCTCTTTCTGCTGCCCTTTTCCCTTTCCCCTCCATTTTCACTTCTATGAGGAATCCGTTCATTGAATGTTTGTTATTTGTTTATTTTAATAGCTGCTTCTTACAGGGTTCACCAATTACATTCATCCTCTGAACACATGATATTCTAAGTCACAACACAATGGAAGCCTTTACCTGACTTTACTTTAATCTTATGTCAGTCCTTATTGTAACCAAAGACAAATAAACAAACAAGCCTCTGATTCACTTTAATGTGTTAAATCCATTTTGCTGGATGACCATCCACAGCACATCAGTTCTGACATGCAAATTTAAGTCACTCATTTCACACAAATAATAACGCTGCTGACTGGGTTGTACAACATGTTTGTATATCCACAGACACCTTTCTGTACAGAAAACAATATACAGTGAGTAGTAAGTATAGGCATAGTAAGACGTTATTACATTATCTCCAGCCACTCCAACATTTTTGTCAGATTTCAAATCTAATTCTATAATGTCTCAAATGTATATTTGGACCAAGAGGCATTTCTCAGTCTGAAATGGAAAATTTACTGGTGTAGAAGTTAGTTTTGAAAACAGAGTTCACTCTGGTTCTATAACATGTGGATATCTCTCTAGTGTCTTTAAAACACAAAATATTTTCTTCTTGGAGACAGTTCATTTAGGAGGAAAATGTAATTTATTTTATGGTATAAAATAAAGTAGAAGGAACCATAAGCGACGATGTTGGCCCACTGTATCACATCACCTTGGCCCACCTCTGATTTTAGTGACAGCTACACAGGCCATTCTGTGCCAACTCGGCTCTCCTGGCCTTTGTAGTGTCTGCCTCCAGTGACAACTGAGGGACTTTCTGCTTTCTGCCTCATGTGGTGCCAGCATAGCCCCGAATGTGGGGCTGTAATGCCCTAGGCAGCCATCCACAACCAAGGGCAAAAGCCAGCGGGTAAACTTTTTGCTGCATATCCTTCAGGCAGAAATTCTGGAAGGTGTCTGTGCCCTCTTGGGGGTCCTAGAGGAATCAAGTTCCCTTGGTCCACAGCAGTGGACTCATTTACCCAAGTATTTTTTTGTTTGTTTTTTTTTGATTCACTCTCCCTGGTTTCTAACTCTTGATCTATGGGATCAGCTCCCCATTAAACTACCATGTCCACATCATTCTATCATACAAGCAACCTAAACAGAGATGCCAGTTTTCTAAAGTACTCAGCAATATCAATCCCCTATGTCTGACTCCACATATGTAGTATTCCTGATCCATCCATCATAAGGATCCTTTTTTCCTTCCCCAAACTACATAACAACATATTATGAAAGGAGTGGAGATCATAGCATTGACTCAAGTGTGTCCCTTGCCCTTCTTAGCGCCCGTAGACTATGTTGAGCATATCTGGGCTGATAAATTAACATTTGTACAACACTCTAAGAAAGAATAAAAACTGACACTATGCTATTTATTTTCATAATTCCATTCTTAAGCTAAAGTACAACAGTTTGGTCTAGAGTCCTGAAGATAGCATTTGTCTGATCGGCCCCTCCAGATTAACAAGAATGAAGATTAAACATATAAGACACATATCATCCAGAATCCGCACAGACAATACAGGAGGTAAAAATCACAGTCTTTAGGCTTAGCAGCCTGTTAATATGTCTGGAGTTACAAGCCAGAAATATTATATGCAAGTATACCATTCTATCAAGAAAATGAAAGAAGGAAGCATGGCTGTAGGCATGTGTTATATAAAGAAAAGGAGACAGTTTTACCTCCGAATATCAATTCTCCATTTTTTCTTGCTTCTGAGGCAGAAGAAGAGAAGAAGATCCAAACTTTGCAGTTATTTTAACCCGTTATCACCCTTGGCATGTGATGGGCAGCTGTTCTGAAACAACAAAATGCAATGAGATGCCATACTAGCCCGAGGCAAAAAGATACTTAAGAAGACCTCATAAGAACCACTCTGGCAGGCTTAAACTTAATGGTGCAAGGACAGAGCTTCACAGAAAATTTACATGGCTGTGTTCTTGCATGATGGAAACACTTTGTATTTTTATGCTTTTCAGAAAATAAAGTCAACCATAAAAATATCACTGTAATAAAACTTTTGATATTCTACAATTTACTTTTCTACTATTAACAATTATATCCTCTTCAAAAAGCAATAAAGTGCAAGCATCAATCACTTGATTTTATAAAGTATATTACACATACATGACTATTTACTTTCTGTGAGTTATTTATTTTAGCAACACTGCAAGTAAGTGACTGTGACTAAAGAAGGAGGTAAAAATACTGTTCTTTCCAGGGTAGTTCATCTGACACCACAAGACAACAACAAAACATGGCATAATCTTCCCAAGTGTATGACTAGGGCCTTGCTGCTTCCCACGCTAAACCAGTACCTCTAATTATTAATGACACCTTCTCAAGAAAGTTATAAAATGGGACTTTTCATAGGGCTCAAATTTATGGGAGAGGTACATATCCTGACTACATCACTTGCTTTATGTTGAACTGTGATTATCCTTTCTGAAAGGTCACAAAGTAAAGGACTTGTGTTGCACTAAAAAATGACCTGGTGTTGAAAGTGTAGGAATGAATGAAGTTCTGCTTCTGTTTTCATTTAAGCAATATACTTGTGGGGCCTTACACAGCACGTTAAAAAAGTGTCAGAAGAGAATGAGGAAAAAAAGTATTAAGAAGAGACAAAATGATATTTGGAATTGAGAATATTGGTGTAAATAACTTTTTAACCTCTAAATTGTTTATAATAATTATAGAGCCTGAATGAATGTAAACAGTATCTTACAGAAGAGGAATTAGAAGCCAGAAGAGGTGAGTGCTGCCCCAATTTTACTTCACTAATAGGCGCAAAGGCAGAACGACATCCCAGAGTCTCTGCCTTGAAGTTCAGTCCCTTTAGACACTCATAACAGTGTATTTGTTTTTAAAAAGAACACTGGACATTCAAAAAGTTCAGGGATATACAATTTTCTGCAGAACTTGTTTGAGCAATATTTGAGACTGGCAAAATTGACAGGCTAAGTATGAGAATGCTATGGATGATAAAATGCAAGAACAATAATAACAATAGAATGTATTTTCATAGCACTTAAAACATGCTGGGGATGTTACATTTTCATATATATTTCATTTATCCAGGTTATAAAGGATAAAAATGAGATTCATTATCAAAAGCTATCAGGTATAAGTATGATTATGAGTCATGGTTTAAATATAATTATCACATTAAATATTCTCAATAGTCCACTAAACCAGATACACGCTAAAAGGAATTTCCCCCTACATATATGAAGAATCGGTAACTCAAGATAATGGAAAATTGATAACTGTTAAAATATACAGAACTGACCATTTATTTCTTCATAAGCATTTATTGAGAATATGTTTTATGCTAAGACATTGTTCTTAATTGACTGTAGAAATAAAATGAAAATATCATGCAAGTTCTGGAAAAGAATCCCAGCTCCCAGATATACAATAAGAAATCAATTTTATTACAATTGGAGTATTTCCTGTTAGATAACAGTTATGTAAAGTACTATTTTAAACACTGGCTGGTGTCTTAAATGTCATCTAGCTAGTGGTTTCCAGATATATTGATAACCACAATTGCCTGGAAGGCTACTGAAATATGAATTATAGAATTTCATACAAGAGCTATTAAGTGAGAATGTTCATGGGTAGAGTCAGGGCAATCTGCATGTTGAAGATGCTCCCTAGTTCATTCCCTGGATCAAGCAGGTTAGGAAACTTATGGATTCTTGCCTAATCTCCTCATTATACAAATGAAGAAACTGAGACCAGGGAATCAACTTGCCCAAGGTATTTGTTCCTTGATGGCAGAACTGAGATTAGAAGGTTGAAATCTTATTTACTGGTATTTTTTTCATTTTCCTTACTAGGAGAACCCCCTTTTTGTTTTTCCTTCCTGCTTTTTCCTGTTACCAAGTAACCATTATTTAGTCCCTAAATGTGTGGAGACTAAGAACAAAAAAAAGTAAAAATGTAATACAACCCCCCTACCCTGGAAAACATAAGCCCAGATATTTGAAATTTGACCGTAGGCTACCTGATTTAACAGTGTGTTTTCTACCATTCCACTGGGTTCTTCTAGAGTCAGTTACTTTGGGGGTATCTGCACAGCCACTTTCTCTAGCATACCCCCAGCACTCCACATTCCCCAACCTTCAAAGGTGTCCCCTATCATTTGTCATTCAGTCCTCATCTCTGATCATTCTTGATTAAACCAAGAGAGGTAACAGGAGAGTGCAGCATCATTTAGGTGAAAGAATAATGACTGGAGCTTGGTGCACTGGTTCCTTATAGGCAGAGGGAGTAAATGCTGGGGAACTGTGGGAAAAAATAGTGAAAGAGACACATGAAGATGATGGAGCAAGAACTCTCTAAACTTATCTGATTTCTGCATTCACTTCTTTATTTTTTCCCATGGTTTCTATGAGCTCATATATCCTTATGACAGATTCTACTTAAACTTCGTAAATTATTTATTTTTATGTTAATTTTTGGCTTAAGCTAGCTCAATTTGCTTTGTTTCTATAACTTTTCATCCAGAGTCCCAAATGATGCACCTTATATTATTCATTTTATGTGAGTTAGTTTATAAGCCAGTCATTTTAGTCCCAGTATTTTAAGAGGTTTATCTAAAAGTCCTGGCTGAGAGTATGAAGAAAAAGGAGTAGAAAGTATAAAGGCACTGCATTTTAAGGAATACCTATATTTTATACTGTACATATTTAGTACAATAAAGTAGAAAAGGCCCGGGTCAGAGAGGTTGCTTAATCTCAGCTCTGCCTCTGACAAGACTTCTGACTTGTGAAATTATGCAGCTAACTTCTTTGAGTTTCAATTTCCTTATTTGTAAATGAAGGCAATTAAACCAACCTGGAAGAGGTTAGTATGAGGAATAAAGAAAAGCATTCATTCATTCGTTCATTCATTCATTCTACCATTCCACAAATACTGAGCATCTATGATAAGCTAAGCATATGCTAGGTACTTGGAATAGTCAGTGAACATTTCATTTTGGTGAAGATAAGTAAAAACAGAAAACAAACAACAAACATGGTGACAGAATAAAGTACAGAGTATTTTAGAAGGTAAGCTATGCTACAGTTTTAAGAAAAACAGACCATGTTAAGATGGATAAGAAATTCATGGGTAGAAAGATATGGTATAAGGGAACCTCACTCCTCACTAAGAAAGTGAGGTGTGACCAAAAAATTGAAATATGTGAGAGAGTCATGTAAAAAAGAAATGCATTATAGGCACAGGGAACCACCTAGGTTCAGGCCTTAATTTGGGACTCTACCCAGTTGTTCTCAGAATTGCAAATAAGTTAGTAGGAATAGATTGAAAAAAAAAAAAGGGATTAGAAGAAAAATGGCGGGACAGTAGAGGGTGCTGTGGGGAGGTGGAGTAAGGGATGGATCAAGGTGTTGGGAGCTGCCCTGCCTGGTTTCAGAAGCTGTAACCCCCCATGGCTAAGGCTGAGTGGGTGACCTTTGGACCATAAACCACTAAGGAGACAAAGCTTATCTTACTGGCAGAGTCACTGTCTCTGCTCCTTTTACTTCACCCTGCCTGGCCCTCAATGCTTGATTGGTTAGCCAATGATGGGTAAGATTCCTCAAGGGAGGGACAATCTAAGACAGGCATGATCATGGGCACCCCCAGGGAAGGACTTGGGGGGGCTACAGAAAAAGGAGGAGGGGCCTTTGCCCCTTGGCTTTGACATAGCCTGAGTCCTCATTCTGTCTGCAAAAAGTCTCCTAATCTCTTGGCTTCCTTTCTTCCCCTGCCTGACTTAAGCCTGAAACAATGACTTAAGCCTGAAACAATGCTAGAGGTAGGTGCCACCCTGTGCTGGAAAGGGCGGGTTCCCTAGGGCGATCAGGCCTAAGAAAGAATGCGCAAAATCCTGTGAAACTTACTTTGCTAATACCCTCAATTTAAATGATAAGGGACTAAGCAGGAAGTGTGTTTGTTTCCCAAAGTTTTATGGCCCTTTAGCTATCTGACCCTGACTCACAATAGGCCCTTGGAGATCTTTGAATGTTATCTATTGTTTAATCATTTCTGCCTGACAATGATTGATGAGCTTACATATACACCCTGTATTCCTATGCAAATTAAATCCAATAAAAGCTTGTCAAGGCAAGGGTCAGGGCACTCTCCCCTTGAGAGAGTGGTAGCGCCATCCCTTTTCCTCCAAAGGACTTGGTAGTTTGTGTGACTTTATCTCATTTCATCCATAATGCCTGGGGCACTATGGGCAGGTGTCTGAGTCATCAAAGGATGCTCAAAGCTTTTTAGCTTTTATCCTAGGAATACAATGGGACCATTGAAAGAGTTTGAACTCAGAATCAACATGGCTTATTTGTCAACAGGCTCACCCTGGCTGCCTGTTGTGAATAGACATTAGGGGAGGTCAGGGTATAGGCAGGTGGAAAGCTCAACTTCTTGGAGAGAGAAAATGTCTCAGACTAAGGTAGAGTTAGTAAGGGGTGGTCAGATCCATGCTGGGCTTATTCTGAAGCAAGAGTCAAAAGGATCTCCTGATGGTCTGGGTGGAGAGGATTAGAAAAGAGAAAGGTAAGATGACTCCAAGGTTTCTAGCCTAAGCAACTGATAGAGTGCACCACCATCACTTGAGGCAAAAAAGGCTATGGCTAAAGGATGCTTTGGGAGAGAGAATGAGTTTAGTTTGGCTGTATTGATTTTGAGATGACACTGCCAAGTGGGCTTTTCGTACAGGTCGATGGTTATACAATGCCGGAATGTGGGAGGGAAGTCTGGGCTGGAGTTTGCAATAGAAGCTTCCAGAAGACTTTCTGGCTGGTAATACTCCTATTTTCTCCTACCAGAGTTGGTTATGTAGGGGTTAAATGAAATATTAATGTAAGCATAGTACCTGGTACATAAGAAGAACTCAACATATTTTCATTCCCTTTTGTTTCCTGCTTCAAATATTTATTTCTCTATTGACTATATTATAAGATTGAGTCTTTCTGTGAAAAAATAAATTTTCTGCAAGACATAATAAAAATCATACTTTATATATTTTGCAGTTCTTTTAAAACTATAGCAAAATTATGGCCTGATAAAATATTAATGATAGTATTCAATAAATCATAAAATAGAACTTTCAGGTATCAAGGTAAATTTGGTTTGTATACAAGCTAAAGGATCTAAAGTAAAAATAAAACAGAATTGAATTCAATGAATCTAAAAAGTCATTCAACCTCTCCCAAATCTCTCTGGATTTTCTGTAACAGTTAATAGTAGTTTGGGAAGAAGAAGATGCAGAAAATGGGGAAGATGATTGTTCAAACCATAGGTCTGAGTATGTAGTGGGAGGAATCACATTTGCTGGAAGGCACAGTTGAGGAGCTCTGGATTTCTGGGAAGAAGCCTACAATTATATTTTTAAAATGAGTTTATTGAGCTCTGGCTAGTGTGGCTCAGTGGATTGAGTGCTGGCCTGTGAACCAAGGCAGGGTGGATACATGGGTATGCAACCTGGGCAGCTGTACAAAGCTGCATTCTCAGAATGGCTCTATGCTTTAATATTTTAAATGTGAACTAGTGTTTTATGGCTGAGTCCAATGAGAGAGTAGAGCTTGTGGTGAGCAGGGGTTATCTACATATCATTCATGTCCCCAGCCATCCTTGCTGCCTCATTGGCCTATAGTGTATATGATACTGAATTCGGGCAGACCTAGGGTTCCTGGGAGTTCAGTGAGACTCATTGTGTGAGGTTAAGTATTTATGTCCATAACTAAGTAAATGGGGAAGCTGCAGTCTTAAGAAGCCATGTTGTCTGCTGGAACCAGAATTTGCTCTGAACTTCACAAGAAGGTAATGGTGTTAAAAACATAGATGACTAAAGGGGAGCAGAATATGCCACCTCAAAATATGCCACTTGGGTATATTGGTTATTTTAAATTAAAAGTACTTGAGAAACAGCTTGTGCAAGGACACTCTGACCTTCCTTAGTCTCTCTGAAAGCAGAAGATTAATTTCCCATGTGAAAGGTTTCCTCCCTGTATGAGGATAAGCCATCCTTATCACCAAAGATGGGAAATTCATGGCCAAAAAGGATGTATAAGGAAATTTAGTACTCCTTTGCCAATTTACAACCCTGAACTCCAACCCCTTTGTCTTGTTAATTTGTCACAAATTGATTATTTCCTCTCTAAAAGGTATAAATGCTTCCAGTTTTGGTCACTTTTCAGTCTTGTATTTTTTATGGGACTACCATACAAAAGAAAAATAAGTTAAGTTTGTTTTTCTTCTGTTAATTTATCTTATGTGAAATTAATTATTAGACCAGCCAAAGAATTTAGAAGATAAGAAGGAAAATTTTTCTGCTCCTACACCTATCATATCTTTTATTTCTTGATTATTCTCACCTGTATTAACACTTTATGCTGAAATGATGTCAAAGAAAAAAAGGGCAACCCATAGTTCTTTTTGTTCAACCCTTCCTTACTCATCAATAAGCCAATGGGAAGGAAAATTGGTAGAATGTACACATACTAAGAAGTTAAAAATGAGTTCTGGCCAAGACAGAGGTGTAGATAGATACACTTTGCCTCTTCACACAACCAAAAGAAGGACAACAACAAATTTAAAAACAAAAAATAATCAAAACTGTCAGAAAATCGAACCATATGGGAGTTCAATAACCAAGGAGTTGAAGAACCATTCATCCAGACTGGTAGGAGGGGTGGAGATCGGCAGCCGGGGCAGAGAGGACTCTCAACAAGGCAGCAGCTGGAGGACAAGACAGTCCCACATTTGCATGTGGATAAACTGGGAGGAACAACTGGGGAATGAGACAGACTTCTTAGGGTTCCAGTACAGGGAAATAAAGCCTCAAAACCTCTGAGTGAAAAAACCTGTGGGGGTTGAGGCAGCAGGAGAAACTCCCAGCCTCACAGAGGAGTTTGTTGGAGAGACCCACAGGGTCCTAGAATGTACACAAACCTACCCTCCCAGGAATCAGCACTGGAAGGGCCCAATTTGCTTGTTTGGAAGAGCAGGGAAGTGAAAGTAGGGCAGAGCCAAGCAAGCAGCACTGTTCCCTCTCTGACACTTCCCCCACATACAGCACCACAACACAGTGACATGGGTTTCCCTGTCCTGGTAAATACCTAAGGCTCTGCCCCTTACTACTTAACAGGTGAGCTGAGACAAAAAAAATATGGCCCAAAATGAAATAACAGATGAAAGCTCCAAAAATGAAGTAAGCAATGAATAAATATCCAACCTGTCAGATGCAGAGTTCATAACACTGATAATCAGGATGCTCACAGAAATGGTTGAGTATGATCGCAAAATAGAGGAAAAAGTGAAGGCTATGCAAAGTGAAATAAAGGAAAATGTACAAGGAACCAACAGTGAAGAGAAGGAAACCAGGATTCAGATCAATGGTTTCAAGCAGAAGGAAGAAAGAAACATTCAGCCAGAACAGATTGAAGAAATAAGAAGTAAAAAAAAAATAAAAGGCTTGGGAACCTCTGGGACAACATTAAATGTTCCAACATCCAAATCATAGGGTTGCCTGAAGGAGAAGAGGTAGAGCAAGAAATTGAAAACTTGTTTTTGAAAAATTAATGAAGGAGAACTTCCCCAATCTGGCAAAGGAAATACACTTCCACGAAGTCCAAGAAGCTCAGAGTCCCAAAGAAGTTGGAACCAAGGAGGCAAACACCAAAGCACATCATCATTACATTAGTCAACATTAAAGATAAGGAGAGAATCTTAAAAGCAGTTAAGAGAATAGGATACAGTTACCTACAAAGGAGTTCCCATTAGATTGTCAGCTGATTTCTCATAAGAGATCTTGCAGGAAAGTAGGGCTTGAAAGAAGTATTCCAAGTCATGAAAGACAAGGACCTACATCCAAGATTACTTTCTCCAGTAAAGCTATCATTTAGAATGGGAGGGCAGATAAAGTTCTTCCCAGATAAGGTCAAGTTAAAGGAGTTCAGCATCACCAAGCCCTTATTATATAAAATGTTAAAGAGAATTATCTAAGAAAAAGAAGATGATCAAAACTGTGAACAGTAAAATGACAACAAACTCACAACTATCAACAACTGAGCCTAAAAAAAAAAGTAAAAACAAACTAAAACAACTAGAACAGGAACAGAATCACAGAAATGGAGATCACATGGAGGGTTATCAGTGGGGAAAAAATGGAGGAAAAGGTACAGTGAATAAGCATAAATGGTAGGTACAGGGCAGACAGGGGGAGGTTAAGAATAGTATGGGAAATGGAGAAGCCAAAGAACTTATGCGTATGACCCATGGACACAAACTATGGTGGGGGAATGCTGGTGGGAATGGGGGTGCCAAGTGGAGGGGAGTAAAAGGGAGAAAATAATGGGATAATTGTAATAGCATAATCAATAAAATATATTTCAAAAAAGATATCTTTATACTAAGTCTGGAGTCTTCATTTCATACAGCAAAGACAGCCTATACTGGCTATTTTGTGCACAGTGTCTTAAAATTGTACTGGTATATTCAACAAATACCAAGTGGCTACTATGTACCAGAACTCTTTTAGGGGCTTGGGTTAGAGTAGTAAATAAATTCCTGCCTTCATGGAGCTTTCCCACCTGGTATTGTAATGGTAAAATGTTCTGAACCTTTAAATGATAAAATGTTATATGAATTTAATCACTGAAACAAAGTGGTGAAGTAGTACTGGCTTGAAATATGTATGATCCAAAGCTATAATATCTCATAGACAGAGGGGCTAATTATTATACTTACTCTTTTGCACATATAATCAAAGCCCAGTTATTACACATATGTAGGGGTGGTGTTGGTTTTGTGGTATCAATCAGAAGAGGTAAGCTCCCTGCTCTCGATGAGCTTAAACATAAGTATGAGTGACATAGATTACAAAAGAATATGTTTCCCTCAAATTAAACTTCTTTAAGCAAATTCCACAGCATTTAAAAAATATCTTTTACTCCATGACAATTAAAAATCATTCTTTTTAGCTGCTGAGAATTACAGCTATAATTAGGGAATAATCAGAAATCCCAAAGTCCCAGTTAAGTGTCCTGAAATTTAGTTATTTAAAATACTTATTAATTTTTAATATATTTTATTGATTATGCTATTACAGTTGTCCCAATTTTTTCCCTATTGGCCCCAAATTATGCATATGTTATTTTGTGTCAACTTGTCCAGGAGCAGAGGAATAACAAAAATAAAATATAAGTTTGCCTTTAAATCAATACATAATCTCTTCCTCTTGCCAATAATTATTATAATAAAGGGACAGAATTGAGCTCTTGGTCACAAAGGCTGGCTGCATTTGCTTTTAGTCTGAATAGAGACAGCCACCCTTAAGCTATTTCATAATGGAAAACAAAAACAGAGCACTTTAAAGTACTATAATAAGCCTATTCTTTAATTACAATATTTTGCAATGTCAAAGTACACCATTATCTGCAATAACCATGGTTTTTAAAAATGTTATATTTTGAACTGATCGCAATTATGCTTTAATGCCTTCCAAGACAGTAAATTTTTCAGCCTACTCACCCACCTAATAAGTGTGTCAGGTAACAACTGTTGGTATCATATCTCCTGAAGGCCCGGCCGCTGATGACAACACTGAAACACCTTAACTAACATCCAGCGCTACAAAGACATGAGAAGCCAAATCCAAGTTATTGTTAGAAATTCATAACCATGTAAGTGCTGAGCCACTGAAGATACATCTTCACATATACCCACTATTCAGAATTGTATTTTCATCTATTGTGAATTCCTCATTCACTGCTTTTGAGAGATATACAGGAATTTACATTCAGAAAATACACTGAGAAAATATTTCAAATCATGTATCTGATAAGAGATTAATATCTAGTACATGGAAGGAATGCCTACAATTCAACAATGACAAAAACAAATAACCCAATTTAAAAATGGGCAAAGGTCTTGAAAGCAGATGAGGTCTGAAAAAAGTCCAGCCATTGTTAATATAACAAGAACGGTTTGTATGATATCGATGTAACCTGGCAGCCAAGGACAGTGAACTGAAATATGCATAAATGAAAATGACAACTTCTCTGTACTAGTCAGTGGCGTGGTAGACGCTGTTCAGTGAGCACATGTACTGTGTGGCTGTCCCAATTTAAAATGACTGAGCAAATAGAGTCTGCATCAAATTTTGTTTGAACATTCCTCTGCGGAAACTATCTGGATGATTCAAAAGGTCACAACTACGGGCAACTGGTGATTGGCAGCTTCATCACAACAATGTGCCCACTCATACATCATGTCTCCTGCAGAGTGTTTTGGTGAAACTTCAAGTCACCGAGGTGAGTCAGCCCCACTATAACCCAAATTTGGCATCCTGTGACTTCTGGCTTTTCCCAAACTGAAGGGAAAAGATTAGCTTTGAAAGGGAAGAGATTTCAGACCATTGTTAAGATTCAGGAAAATATAAGGGGGCTGCTGATGCAGATTGAGGGAACTGTATGAGGTCCCAAGGTGCCTATTTTGAAGTGGACTGAGGTGTCATTGTCCTATGTACAATGTTTCACATATCTTAAATGTCTCTATTTTTCATACTACAAGCTGGATACCTTCTGGACAGATCTCATATAAGTGGCCTATTAGCACATAAAAAGATAATCAACATCACTAATCATTTGAGAAATGCAAATCAAAAAACCACAAAGTGATATTGCCTCACACTTGTTAGAATGGAAATCACCAAAAGATAAGAGATAACTGTTGGTGAGGATATGGGGAAAAGGAAACCCTTGTATACTCCTGGTGGAAAGAAAACTGATGCAGCCACTATGGAAACAGTATGAAGGCTCTTCAAAAATTAAACATACAAATTTAAAGAACATATTTGTCAATGATACATCTGATTAGGGGTTAATCTCCAAAATATATGAAGAACTTATACAACTGGACACCAGGAAGACAATACAATTAAAAAAAAAAGGGCAAAGGTCTTAAAAATACACTTCTCCAATGAGGACATACAGATGGCTGATAGACAGATGAAAAAATGCTCAATGTCACTAATCATCAGAGAAATGCACATTAAAACTACAATGAGATATCATCTCACAGCTGCCAGAATGGCTACCATCAATAAATCAACAGCCCTGGTCTGGTGGCTCAGTTGGTTGGAGTGTTGTCCCACATACCAAAAGATTATGCTTCTGATCCCTGGTCAGGGTACAAACCTAAGCTGGAAGTTTTTATTCCTGGTCAGGGCATGTACTAGAGGCAACTGATTGACGTTTCTGTCTCAGATCAATGTTTTTTTTTCTCTCTCTCTCTCCCTCCTTCTCTCAAATCAATGAACATATCCTCGTATCCTTGGGTTAGGATTAAAAAAATATCAACAAACAACAAGTGCTGGTGAGGATGTGGAGAAAAGGGAACCTTAGTGCACTGTTGGTGGAAATGCAGACTGGTGTAGTCACTGTGGAAAATAGTATGGAGTCTTCTCAAAAAATTAATAATGGAACTGTATTATGACCCAGCAATCCCACTTCTGGGAATATATCCTAAGAATCCTGAAACACCAATTTGAAAGACTATAAACACCTCTATGTTTATAGCAGCATTATTCACAATAGCCAAGATCTGGAAACAGTCCCAGTGTCTATCAGTATATGAGTAGATAAAAAGCTGTAGTACATTTATACAGTGGAATGCTATGCTGCCATATAAAGTAGGAACTCTCACCTTTTGCAACAGCATGGACGGACCTGGAGGTTATTATGCTAAGTGAAATAAGCTAGTCAGAGAAAGACAGGTATCATATGATCTCACTTACATGTGGAATCGAATGAACAAAATAAACTGACAAACAAAATAGAAATAGAGTCATGGATACATGCAACAGGCTGACAGATGTCAAGAGGGAAGTGGGAGGGAGGGACTGAATGAAAGAAGGTGAAGGGATTAGCCAAAGATCACATATCCATAACCCATGGACACAGACAACAGTGTGGTGATGACCAGAGGGAAGTGGGGGCAGGAGCTGGGTGGAGATGGGTAATGCAGTGGAAAAGGGGGATATCTTTAATAGTGTCAACAATTAAAGTTAAAGTTAAAAAATTAAAAAAAAATAAAATTTATGTAATGATCCAGCAATTCTACTTGTGGCTATATATTCCCAGGAAATGAAAAAAGGCTCGCAAATAGAGATCTGCATGCCCTTGTTCACTGCAGCAGTATTTATAATACACAAGGTATGAAAGCAACCTAAGTGTCCATGAATGGATGAATGTATAAGGATGTTATATATACTCACATATACACATATACATAAACACACACACACACATACACACACACACACACATATATATATATATACCTGCATCTGTGATTTTGGCTTTTTGTACCTCTGTACCTATGAGTTCAGCTTTTTAGATTACACATGATAAGTGAGATCATACAGTATTTGTCTTTTTCTGCTTGACTATTTCACTTCTGATAATGACCTCAAGGTTCCACCATTTTGTAACAAATGGTAGAATTACCTCATTTCTCATGGCTGAATAATATCAATGGAATATGAATAATTTCTGGGGATATAAAATACAGCATGGTTATTATAATTAATAATACTGCATCATATACTTGCAAGTTGCTGAGAGAGTAGATCTTCAATGTTCTCACCACAAAAAAAAAATGGTAATTATGTGATATGGTGCAGTTGTTAGCTAAGGCTATGGTAGTAAACATTTTGCAATACTTAAGTATCAAGCCAATACACTGCACACCTTAAATTCACAAAATATTACACATCAATTATTTCCCAAAGCTAGAAATAAACTATTAAAATACAATAAATTAAAAGTGGTATAGCTGCTATGGAAAACAGTGTGGTGGTTCTCAAAAAAAACTAAATGTATAATTATCACAAAATACAGCAATTTCACTTCTGGTACATAACCAAAAGAATTGAAAGCAGGAACTTTAACAGATATTTGCACACCTATGCTCACAGCAGCCCTACTCACAATAGCCAAAAGGTTGGAATAACCCTAGTGTCCATTGCCAGATTAATAAATAGAATGTGGCATATAAAATATTAAATGTTATTCAGTCTTATAAAATCCTGAGTTATGCTATAACATGGAGAAGCCTTGATGACATGTTAAGTAAAATAAGTCAAACATAAAGTGACAGATATTGCATGATTTCATTTACATAAGGTTCCTAGTGTAAGCCAACCATAGAGCAAAACAGAGGTTATCAGTGCCTAAGGGAAAGGAAAATGGGGAGTTCATGTTTAATGGAAATTGAGTTTTCCTTTGAGAGGATGAAAAAATTCTGGAGATGACAGTGATGATAGTGATACAACAATGTGAATGTATCTACTGCCACTGAACTGTATACAGATATGTGCCATGAAGCATTTCATCAGTGGTGGAGCAAATACAGGATTATAGTTCCATAGGATTACATATAATGGAGCTGAGGATACCTAGTGAGGTTAGGTAGCAATGGTTAGGTTGTGGCATAATGCATTAGTCATGTGTTTATGGTGATGTTGGTGTAAAAAAACCTACTATGTGTCAACTACATTTTAATTAAAAAGAAACAAGAAACAAAAATCTACTGCACTGCCAGTTGTATAAGGGTATACAGGAAATATAATTATCAAATATATAATATTTAATAATGATAAAAATGACCATGTTATTGGTTTATGGATTTATTATACTTTTTATTGTTATTTTAGAGTGTACTCTTTCTACTTATCAAAAACAGTTTGCGGTAAAACTAGATGCTGTGTTACCATGACTGCAGCCTCATACATTTCATGTTTACTTTTTGACTGCATCATTTTCTCTTGTGCTTGATTTAATCTTGTGTTGCTTTGTGCACTAACATACCGTACAGGCCTGTAGCCTAGAAGCACAGGCTATACCATACAGTCTAGGTGTGTAGTAGGCTGTACCATCCAGGTATCTGCAAATTCTCTCTAGGATGTTCACACAAGCATGGAATCACCTAATGATGCATTTCTTAGAACACATCTCTGCAGTTAAGTGGCATGTGTGTGACAGTACTCTTAAAAATGGTTGAAGTGGTAAATTATGTTATATAAATTTTATCACAATAAAATTATAAATAAATCAAGACAGATTCATAAAACCTGTTCAAGTAACCACAGAAAGGGAAGAAAAAAGAAACAAGAGAACAAAGAACCAGAAGGAACAAAAAACCAAATAATGAAATGGGAAATGTGTATACCAACATTCAATAATTACCTTAAATATAAATCATCTAATCGCATTGATTAAAAGATGGAAATTGGCAATGTAAATGAAAATAAAATTTGATTATATGTTGTTTACAAAAAACTCTCTTCAAATTCAACAAAAAACCCACATCCAAACATTATTTAAAGAAATAGGCATGGCTATGTGATTTTAGATAAAGTAGTCTTCAGAACAAGATAAATTACTGGAGAAAATCAGGGCACAACATAATGAGATAAGGATCAATCTGCTAGAAAGGCATAACATTTCAAATCCTAAATATGTGTGCTCAAATGGAGCCTCAAAATACATAAACAAAAACTGACAGAGATGCAAAGCGAAATAGAAAAACTGACAATTCTAGTTGAGACTTCAACACGGCACATTTAAAAACTGATAGAACTGCTAGGTGGAAAATCCACAAAGATGTAGAGGATCTGAATAACACAATAAACTGACAGAATCTAACTGACACATGCAGAGTACTATGCCCAACAACAATAGAGGACTTTTCCCCTAAATACCTGCTGAACCATCTCCAAGATGTACCAGGTCCTGGGCCATAAAACAAACCTCAGCAAAATTAAAAGTGTCAAAATCATACATGATGTGTTCTCTGCCCATAATAGACTCAAGACTGGAAATGGGTATTGTTGGGAACCACCCTGCCTGGTTTCAGAAACTATAATCCCCTATGGTGAAGGCTAAGTAAAAAGACCTTGGGACCATAAACCATTAAGGAGAAGGAGTTTATCTTTCTTGTAGAGGTGCTGCCTCTGCCCCTTTTACTTCACCCTGCTTGGCCCTGGGTGGATGACTGGTTAGCCAATGACAGGTAAGATTCCTCAAGGGAGGGACAACCTAAGACAGGCACAGTCATGAAGGGGCCCTCAGGGAAGGACTTGGGGGACTATGGAAAAAGGGGGTGATGGACCCTCACCCCTTGGCTTTCACATAGTATGAGTCTTCATTCTGTCTGCCAGAAGTCTCCTAATCTCTTGACTGCTTTACTTCTCCTGCCTGACTTAAGCCTGAAAAAATGACAGAGGGCAGTGCAGCCCTGCCTAGAAAGGGCAGGTTCCCTGGCATAACCAGGCCTAAGAAAAAAATACATAAAATTCTGTGAAATCTATTTTGCTAATACCCTCAATTTTCTGATAAGGGTCCAAGCATGGAAATGAGTTTGTTCCTCAAAGGTTTATGGCCCTTTAGCTATCTGACCCTGACTCAAAATAAGGCCTCAGAGTTCTTTGAATGTTATCTATTGTTTGATCATTACTGCCTGACAATGATTAATGAACTTTACATATACACCCCTGTATTCCTATGCAAATTAAACCCAGTAAAAGGAGCCAATGAGGAACAGGCTCCTGGCCCTTCTCCTTTGAGAGTTTGGCCACCTTTTCTCCTCAAGCAGATCATGTCTTATTCTCATCCACGGTGGCCATGGTGTATGGGGGGGACCCTGTGGACAGAGCCTCCCCACAGGGTACCAAAAAGCTAACAAAATTTTTTCTAAATATATAGATGTTTAACTGCAGAATTATAAATAACCCATTGGCCAAAGAGAAGCTCCAATAAAAATTATTTAAAAACACAAAGGCTGAAGGGAGAATACACTCAAGATATGTGAGTTGTAGCTAAATTGGAAGAGAAATCTGTATCACAAGAAATAAGGAAGTCTCAAATCAATAATTTAAGTTCTTGCTACAAGAAACTACAAGAGGATAAGCAAAATAAACCCAAAGTGGCAATAGAGAGAACCAGTGAAACAGAAAGCTGACTCTTTGGGGAAAAGAGCCAACAAGATTAATAAAACTCTAACAAGAGTGACAAAAATAAAAACAAAATATACATATCACCAATTTCAGGAATGAAATAAATGATATCACCATAGATCCTGCAATTGTCAAAATAATAAAGGAACATTACAAAAAACTTCAAGCTCAAAAATACTACATTTAAAAAAATGGACAAATCCTTCAAAAACCACAAACTAACAAAACTCAACCAAGCTGTGATACTTTAAATATTTTTATAATTATCAAATAAATTTGTAATTTAAATTTATAATTTAAAGCTACTGAAAAAGAAATCTCCACATCCAGATGGTTTTACTGGAGAATTCTACCAAATATTCACACAAGCATCATCACTAATTTTCACAATCTTTTCTAGAAAAGAGAAGAAGGAACAATTTTCAACTTTTGTGATACCAAAATCAGAGAAAGAAAATACAAGTACAGAAAAATGAAAATTACAGAGCAACACCTGGCACAAATTTAAATGCAAAAATCCTCAACAAAATACAGTTGATTCTTGAACAGCATGGATTTGAACTGCACAGGTCCACCTTTCTCAATAAATACAAGGAAAAATTTTTGAAGATTTGTAACAATATGAAAAAAGTAACAGTTGACCTATGTAGAAATATCAAAAATATTTTAAAAGGTATGTCTGAATACATTAAATATATATACATATTTCTCTCCCTTATGATTTTTAATAACATTTTTCTCTAGCTTACTTTATTATCATATACAGTATATAATGTACACCATATACAAAATATATACTAATTTACTATTTATCTTATTGAGTAAGGCTGCTGGTCAACAATAGGCTATTAGTACTTAACTTTTGGGGGAGCCAAGAGTTATATGTGAATTTCAACTACAGAATGGTTTGACACTTCTTATTTCCCACAATGTTTAAGGGTCAACTGTACTAGTAAACTGAATTCTGTATAAACAGAATTATACACCATTACCAACTAGCACAAGGTTCAGCATTCTAAAATTAGTCAATTCATTTCAACTTATTAAAAAGCCAAAGAAGAAAATATCACATGATCATATAAATTTATACAAAAATACATTTGATAAAAATCCAATATATATTTATCACTTTCATCAACCTAGGAACTGAAGAAAATTACAATTTGATAAATACCATCTACAAAATATCTATAGCTAACATCATACTAAATATCACACAAACTCTGACTGTTCTGCCCTTTCTGTTAAGAGCAGAGACAACATATGGATGTCTGTTCTCACTGCTCTATATTTATTATAGTATTAGAACTTTTAGCCACTGTAGTAAGGCAGGAAAAAGAAATAAGCATTCATATTGGAAAAGAAGAACTAAAGTTATTTCTATATGGAGGTCACATGATTACATAGAAGATGCTAAGAAATCTACAAAAATGCTGCTGGAACTAATGAGTGATTTCAGTGATTTTGCAGGATACACGATCAACATACAAAGATCCATCACATTTATCTAAGGTAACAATGAACATGTGGAAACAAATTAAAAACACAATACCATTTAAAATTGGTGCAAGAAAGTGAAATATTTAGGTAAACAAGAAAGCATGTACAGAAACTATGTCTCAAAAATGACAAAATACTGCTGAAGACATCAAAGGAGATCAAAATCAATGAAAAGACAATGTATTCAAAGACTGGAAGACAACATGGTAAAGATGTCAATTCTCCCTAAATCAATCTATAAGCTTAGTGCAATTCTTATCAAAATCTTGGCAAGGTCTTTTATAGACATAGAGAAACTCTTTAAAAAATTTATATAGAAAGGGACAGACTCCAGAATAGTTAAAATAAGCATGACAAAGAATAAAAATGAGAAATCAGTCTACTCATATGAAGGCTTAATACATAGCTGCAGTAACAACAGTGTGGTATTGGTGGATGTACAGACAATGCAATGGATCAGAACAGAGAATTCCAAAATGTACCTACTCAAAAGGTTTTTGACAAAAGTGTAAAGGCAACTCAATGGAGGAAGGGAAACCTTAAATAGTACTGGAGTAATTGGACATCCACAGGCACAAATGTAAACTTCAACCTAAACCTGACACCTTATACCAGATTTAACTTAGAATGGATTATGAACTCAAATAACAGCAAATCTATAAAAATTTCAGAAAAAACCAAAATCTTTGGGATCTAGGGCTCAACAATTTTTAGACTTGATACTATAAAAGACCATAAAAGGAAAAAATTGATAAATTGACTTCATCAAAATTAAAACTACTATTTTGTGAACATTCATGTGAAGAGGATGAAAAGTTACAGTGTGGGAAAAATATTTGCAAATCACATACCCAACAAAGAAAGAATTCAAATTCAATGATAATAACATGAACAATTAAATTAGAAAGTGTTCAAAAGCCTAAAGTAGATATTTCACTAAAGAGGGTATACAGATGTGAAATAAAAAGGTGTTTAATATCATTGGCTATAAGAGAAATGCAAATTTAAATTATAATATTAATATGCACCAGTTGGAATGTCTAAAATAAATTACAGTGACAACACCAAATGCTGCTGTGAAGATGTGGAGGAACTGGATCACTCAGGCATGGCTGGTGGGAATGAATATAAAATGACAAAGATGCTGAAAAACAGTTTGACAGTTTCTTATAAAACTAAACAGGCAACTACAATATGACTCAGCAATTGCACATTTATTCTAGAAAAATGAAAACTTATGTTCATGCAACACCCTCTACATATGTTTGCAGCAGCTTTATTCATAACAGCCAAAACCTGGAAAAAGACCAGACGTTCTTTAAGAGGCAAATAGTTAAACATACATACAATGGAACACTACTCTGCAATAAAAAAGGAATGAACTATTAATACAAGCAACAGTTGGGATGAATCTCTAGGGAATTATGTGCGTGAAAAAATCCAACATAAAAACTTTATATAACATCATAAATGATTCAGTTTATATAATATTTTTGAAATGACAAAATTGAGACAGAACAGAGTTTAGGTATAGGGGCAGGGGGTAAGAAGAGAGAGTTGGAAAAGTGAAAACAGATGGTACCAGAGGGAGGCACCATGCTTATAAGATGTCTCACAAGGGATCTTTGTGGTGATAAAACTATTCTGTATCTTAATGGTGATGGTAGATACATGAATCTAAATGCATGTGATAAAATTGTATAGAACAAAGTATACAAACATATGCACCCACAAATGAACACAAATAAAACTGAAATCTTAACAGGATTGGTGGATTTTAACCATGTCAATATCCTGGTAGAGATACACTATAGTTTTTCAAAATATTACCATTGCAAGAAACTGGGTGAAGTGTATATGGTATATCTGTATTATTTCTTTAAACTGCACGTGAATCTACAATTATCTCAGTAATAATTTCAGTGAAAAACATTAAGTTTAGTTTAAATTTAAGGTTCATTGACAATCATAGTATTCAGGAAAAATAATACAAAGCAACAGAACAATTTTTATTTCTAAAATAATATGTACTAAACTCATAAATACATACATACAGATTATACATCATCTGTATAATGCATTGTGTGCCCACAATTCTTAAGTATACTATTTATTGGTATTAACTACATTCACAATATTGTATAATTGCCACCACAAACCATTTCCAGAACTTCATCATCATCCCACACAGAAACTTTGTACCCATTAAACAGTAAGTTCACATCTCTCCCTCTTCCACCCTGATAATCATTATGCTACTTCTGTCTCTATGAATTTACCTATTTTAGATTCTTCATATTAGTGGAAACACACAAAATCTGTCCTCTTGTGTCTGGCTTATTTCACTTAGCATAATGTCTTCTAGGTTTATCCATGTTATAGCATGTATTGGAATTTCATAAGGCTGAACAGCCACATTTTGCTTATCCATTAATCTGCCAGTGGGCATTTGTTTGATTTCTACCTTTTGGGCATTGTGAATAAGACTGCTGTAAACGTGGGTGTATAAATATCTGTCAGAGTCCATGCTTTGGGCATACACCAGAGGTGGAATTGCTGAATTGTAATTAATTCTACATTTAACTTTTTAAGGAACCACTATAATGTTCTCCATAGTGACTGTACCATTTAAATGCCCAACCAGCAATGCATGAGTTCCAAATTCTCTATGGCCTCACCAACCCTTATTTTATGTATGTATATGTGATAGCCAACTCAGGGTGTGAGTGGTACCTCACTGTGGTTTTGCATTTCCTTAACGTTGATAATAATTTTTAACAGACACATTTATGTAAGTATGAAAAGAACATGCCCTGGTTCATTCTTTATTATTGGAAAAATAAAATACTTTGAATCTTTTGGAGTAAATGTCCATATATTAGTATACTCAAGGAAGATAATTTCATAAAATGTATACAGAAAATTACAATTATGTATTGTTGCAGTTATCATTAATATGTACTACCTGTTGTGAATATACTTTTAAAAAATAATTCCAGTTCCTGGAATTGACCTGACTTCAGCTCTCAAGAAAGGTTTCATGTTTCCCTACAGAATTAACTAAAGTTCAAGGACCTATGTTAAGGGACAACCTGGTGGGGACTGACTGAGGGAGTGGGGGTGGGTGGGCTGGGCAGGGGAGAGCAATGGGGGGAAAACTGAGACAATTATAATTGAACAATAAAAGAAGAATTAACTAAAGCTCAATTTGCTAAACTCATAGGTGTATTTTCATTTTAAAATGTTATTAGTCAAATAAACATATCCTTAATGTTTCACATGTAAGACTTATGCACCACCTGACTGGGGAGACTACTGAGTTTAGCTCAGTCTTTGTTCCTCCTCTATACACTTGTGTCACTGTAAACCAATCACCTGAACCCCTTGACAAGGCTCAGTTGTCACAGGTGAAGAGAATATGAGCTTAAGAATCAGAAACGGGCACGTTTTTGCTCCATCACTCACAGTCAAACTCTTAGTGTCAAAGAGTCTTATCTGTAAGATATAAAATAATCCACTCACTGCATCATACACTCACCCCTGTCAGAACCCAACAAGGTAGTACAGAAGGTAAAGGTGCAGATACACTGTCAGGGACTCGTGCAGAGGTCTGGGCATCCAGGGATGATGGCTTTGAATAGGCTGATGACCCGATAAGCAGGAAGAACTGGTAAGATTCTACACATATTTTCAAGGCAAAGCCAATGGTTAATTGAATACTGGGCATGAAAAAGAGTAGTTCAGAAAGATGCCAAGGTTTTGGGCCTTAGAATTGGGAACAATTAAGACCCATTCACTTTGATGAGAAGAATGCAGTTGAGAAAGTTTTTGGTGTTAGGGAAGCTCAGTGTTAGGTTTGGACATGTCAAGTTTATAAAATGTCTACTGGCATGGTGAGTAAGAGGCCAGATTTGTGTTTTATAAAAATTCTTGGAGAAGAGTGAGACTGGATATAGTGACCAGATGGAAGCTAAAAGTATAGTCTGGGCAAGTGTGAATTAGGGCATGAAATAATGCTGTGGCAGGAATAATGAAGATGGAATTTAAAGGAGTTGAACAGAACAGATGATCAATTGGAGAAGCAATAAAAGAGATAGAGATTATGGAATAACCCAGGATGTCTGGCATGGGATGCCAGATTACAGGTGGACAAAGTGTAGGAAAAGAATCAAATCCAAGAGAGGGAAAATGACTTAAGCTACATAAGAATCACTAGTTGAGGTGATTTAGATATAAACAAATAAAGGACAGGCCCACCCACCTAGAAGCTCACTGGGAGAAGCAGACAACAAAGTGATGACAGCAAGAACAGAGTGTCATATATGCAAAAACTGAGTTATGCATGAGTGATATGGGGGTCACATCCATGAGGCAACTGGGTTTGAAATGCCTGTGGAATGAGATAATCATATTGCTTGTTCCTGGTTTTTAAACCTGTGAGTGCTATTCTGTAGTGTTACATACCTCATTTACTTCAGGCCATCCAAGAGCACGGACAGAGTTAAATAAGAATAATATTATTCACTTCCCTCCTAAATGTCTACAAAAAAGATCATTTGAATTGTTTTGTAAATCTTAAAATACATCACTAGTGCTCATTCAGGTTCTACATGTCATTGTGTATTTGCTTTTGGTGGGGAGACAGATGGAAAGGGTAGATGAGGACACAACTGGAGAACAACATATGCTTCTGTTCTTCTTCCTTCACTGTATTCTGTTTGTATATATGCGGCAAATTTAGGGCTTAAATATGCATAAGACTATATATATCATCATGATAATGATGAAATCATTTCCCATGTTCATTTCATATCATCATGAAATGAACATGGGAATTATTCATGCTTTGAAGTCCTCTTTAGTTACCACTTTCTATCTATAATAAAAAAATAAATTTACCTTTTATTCAAGAATATCTGTATTTATATTTTCATATATACCTCACTAATCTAAAAAGACCTATACAAGTAATTCCTTTAAATTAACATTAAATTATGTTCTCTGAAACCCAGATGCATATAGTTTTTGAATTATTAAAGACAGAAATCATTTTTAGGAGGGGAATTATTGAGATAAACATCCACCCAGCAGTTGAGTATTAATGCTTTCGGGAAATGATTCAAAGTTATTTGCTAAAATAAATTTTATTGTGGAAATGTCAAATTCACTTATAAACCTAGCTTCCAATGTTCTCTAATTGTTCTAGAATACAAATGCCATAGAAAAAGTAATTATATATGGTCATTATATGCTACTCAGTAATAAAAGCTTGGTTCCCCTAACACTGAGCCAACTTACATCCCTTTTTCAAGCCCCCCCCCCCATGAATGTATATTTGGAAAAATTACAATTTTGGGTCTTATCCTATTTAAATAGACTAGTGACTAAGCAACCAGGGAACAGAAGCTCATAGATCAATAACCTTCTAAAAGGTTATTTCTACTGCTCTTGAGATAGAGAAAATCAAGAAGGGGGACAATCACTGTGACAATGAGTTTCTTTTTTTTTCTTTTTAAAGAGTTTCAAATTTTGGTTTGGCAATTGTCTTACATACTCATTTAGTGTCACCACATTACAGAAGCAAGGACAGTTCATTTAGAAAGTTGGTCCAAGGGTAAAGACCCTTTACCAAAGACACAAGCATCTCAAAAGCACAGAGGAAAGCAGAAAACTGCATTTATGGAGAATGAACCTCAAATAACAGTTATTATATTCATTTTGACAATTGTCAATGAAATTGACAGGATGTAGTCACCTCCAATTTAAAATAATTTCTCTGTTCAGGATGACTGCATAAGTGCCAACATTTGTCTCTTATTATTTCTCTGAATTTCATGACTTAAAAGTCACATGTCTTGTACACAGGCAAGTTTCTAAATATATCACCATTTAGTCTTACATGTCCATATATAAGTGTATGTTTCATATACATACTACATGAATTCTTAATGTTTTCTAAGGAAACAGATTCTTTTATATCTAATTTTAGTTCTTTAAAAGATTATCAACATTAAATCTGCCCATTGAATTAAGATAAAATAGAATGATTCAACATAGAAAAATGTCAACCACTGAACATAAGGGTGCTGAAATAACCAATCCTAGTCTGGCAAACACCCAAGGCATCCCCCATAGCAACAGAGCTGATGGCATAGCAACCGCAGCTACTTTGCCACAGAAAAACCAGAGGAAATATTCTTGGAAAAAATTGTAATCCATGTTAAAGTCAAATATGACATTTTCTTCAACAACAAAAAAAAACCTGTGAGTACATGTGTTAAATGATGCTATTCCTTAACAGCTGTAAATTCTCCAGCTCAGCATGAATGCCACTTTGATAACTCTCAAGGCCAAGTACTTTGAAGCTAAAGCTTCCTAGGTATTCTCAGCCAAACTGTTATGTTCCTTGAAAAGCTAGAGAACAATCTTTACTTATTTTGCTAAGATAAAAGTTTTCCACAATTTTTAAAAGAATCGTTCAAAAGAAAAAAATTGCTGAAGGTACAAGTTTACTTCATTGACAATATTAGGATATAACACGAAGAGTATTAAAATATAACATGAAATATATTGATTAAAGTAAATACTCTAAAATTTTATTAAAATTAAAACCTGTGGGATTAGGTTTGCCAGGCTATGAGCTGAGCACCCACATATAATTGGGGCTTATTTCACCCAAGAATTTGATCACTGGACATTTCCAGAGGGTGGTAGAGTCTGAGCCTTTCTCTTGTGAATCAAGGACCAATGTAGCCTCCCTAATAGGTCTAAATCTTGGAAGGGATAAACCATGTGAACACCAGCTCTTCCTCCAGTTATGGTGAAGAGGTTGTTCTAAGGCACAGGTGGCAAATACAAGGTCTGGGGCTAAATCCAGCCCTCCATCTTGTTTTATCTGGCACGGCACCTTGTTTCTACACAGTGGCAACACTGAGCTCTTGTTTAACTTGTTAAGGAGTAGTTATATTTATACAGTCCTAAAATTACATTTGGCCTTTTGAAGGCAACTGCAAGGCTGATGTGGCCCCTGGTGAAAATGAGTTTGACACCCCTGCTCTAAGGGATCCAGGGAGTCTGCGAGTTGGGCAACCACAGCAGGAGGAGCCAAGAGTAGAATGTGTCTAGTCCTCGAATGAATGCAGCATGACATTAGCTTGGCTCTGAAGATGCTCACAGCAGCAAAGCTCACTGTTTAGTCAAATACGTACAGGTAGTTTCTCCTTAAGTTAAATTCCTACATCATTTCCTTTTAACATTAAGATAGTCCTGACTACTTTTGTTATTGTTGTTCTCCTTGACTTAGTGCTTATTGTATGGACCAGGTGCTATGATAAATGGTTTACTTTCATTATTGGAAGTATTATTATCATTTTATAGGAGAGGAAACTGAGGCACAGAGTCATTTATTTGAGGTCACACAGCTGATATAACTGACTTCAGCCCAGACAGACATGGAGGACCAAGCTCTAACCTCTAGAAGACTCACCCTATCCTATGTGGCTTTAATTGCTTGATAATTTTATCTTTAATAAAATCAAAATTAATGAAATCTCTTTTCCACCTCCTTTTAGTACACATATCTTAGACTCAAAACTTCAGGCATTTTGAATTCTTTCCCCAAAAGGCCCCACCAAATACGTATCTGTCCATTAAATTTTCTTTGTTCCTTCTCAAAAATCTTTCCTCATTTCCATTCCAATGTCACCACTTGATATAAAACCCTTATCTAATTCATTAGGCAAACATTTATTGAGTGCCTTATATTTTCAAAACACAGCACTCAGAACTAAAATAGAAAAAAATGCAAAACAATATTTTGCCCTTAATACTTTTAAAATTTTATTGGTGACAATGGTCAGATACTATGTTGTCATCTTTTACTTATTTATCTTATTCACCTTTATAGTAATCCTATAAATAATGTAACAGTACATTGACTTTTATATTTGAGAAAACTGAGGCTAAATTGGCTTAGTGCCACAGAACCAGATCACACACTACCTATGAGAGGACTAGATGCAGAATTGAACCTGTATCTCATCTGAAAGTACAGTTCACACCCTCTAGACCATTATATTGTTTTTCAAGTAACTATTTACATGGAAAGGGCTACTGAATGATTAAATACACACACACACACCCCAGGGGTTTAGAGGTAAGAGAAACAATTACCAGATGGATTGTTATGGGGAAATTTGCACAGAGTGTCATTAAAGATGGGTAGGGTTTTAGTGGGGTGGAACCTGAGGAGGACAGCCTACTAAGCAAAAGCCTGCAGACACCTAGGAAGTGGCAAGAGCTGTATACCTTCTATGGGGAAATTGTAACTGATAAACCTAAAAGAGAAAAGCAAGAATCTAGAGGCAGATATTAGTGCAATTTCTAATTCTGCCACACAAAACTGTGTACGCTTGGGAAAGGTACTCAACCTCTCTGACCTTCAGTTTCCACATCTGCAAATTGGACATAATAACCCTAACCCTCTCAAAGTTAAATTTGGGGGTGATGGAGAGTCCATTATGTAGCCTGGATGCATGGCAATTCTTGTAAGGCTTTTATTCTTAGCTAATTGGACTTCACTGAACAGCCAGTAGAACCCTTTGAACCATGGAGCAGCACATGTCTTTGACTTGGTTTCCCTCTTGGAACAACCACGTGTGTATCAAAGATTAAGATTCTTTTAACACAACTAATAATTCCTATAACACACCCCCTTGTTTTGTTTCTCACTGCACACAGAATAAAGTTGAAGTGCTTGCATTTGGAATTTAAGGTTCTGCTCAAGCCTCACAGCCCAGACACTAGTCTTGGCATCAGCTACACTCATCTTTTCAGAGTTCCACCCAAAGTAGGATGACAAAACCATCCCAATTTGCCTGGAATTTCCTACTTTTAGCACTGAAAATTTCGTGTCTCAGAAACCCCTCTCTCTTAAGGGAACTGGGAGAATTGGTCACTTAACCTCAGAGGCACTTCTGTTTCTCAAATTTCCATATATTTGACTTCTTGCTCTATCAGGAAGATCACAACAAGCAATTCTTACTCTAATACAATAACATACATAAGCATCTGGATCATCTGGTGTAATCAGAGCAGATGGCACCTAGAGCAGAATTCTGATTGGGTTCATTGGATTGGGATCAGATAGTGCAGGTTTTTAAAAAATACTTACTTGGAAATAAAATTTAAATACAAAAATGTTATAAGAATAAGAAGAGTACAAAGCGTACCTTTTACCCAGATTCATTAGATAAATATATAAATATTATAATAATGTTTTACCCCTTTGATTTATCATATGTTCCTTCTCTCTCTCTCACCCCCCCCCCCCATAATTTTTCTTCTAGATGGTAAAGGTTTAAAACACTTTGACATAGTATAGATATATTCAGAGACAGAAGAGAAGTCACTTCTAACCAGGAAGAAATAATGAAGGGATTAGCCTGAAGCAAAGAGTTACTAGGAAGTTTGGGAAGTTAAATGTTTTGAATTCTACTTTAGGAAGATAAGATTTTCAAGGGTGTCTACTAAGGCCTAGAAAGAAAAAAAAAATGTCTGGCAACAGAAAGACTAGTCAGTAAGGTTCTCAGCAGTTCCAGTACCAAGAACCTTTCTGGGTAGACAGGAGCTACTGATGAGTTTAGTAAAAATAATTTTCTCTTACTGCCTAAGTTGGGTAACAGTGCCACACATTTTCTTGACTATTTGACCTGACTTCATATGATGATTTAAGCATAATATTGTCTTGCATTTCTTTAAAAAAATAGAGACCCATTTATCACATTTATTTTCTCACCCCAGTACTTCATAAATGAAGTAACCAAATTAAAGACCACAGAAAGAGTTAGACTTCTGCTATTTCATGTGATGGACTAGTTTCTTGGCAGAGTTAAACCAGATGAGTTAACTAGTAACTGAAAATATTCTTTATTCCTAAAACATTGGAATTCTGCTTGTAATTTTCATTGAAATGTCACTAGAGATCCATTTAAACAGTTTTTGATAAGATATAAACTAACAAACTGTATCCAACTGCTACGGGGAGAATCTTTTTAATTTCACAGTTGGTTGAAAATATACTAGCACAGTATAAAGGAGAAAATTCAGCAATGGCTACCTGGGATACAAAAATATATGTCAGTAGATGAGAGGTAGCACATCTTGGTTAAAAACATTTTGTATATATAACACATCAAAAAACTCCCCTATCTGACCTTACAGCACTTCAAGGATTGACTACATTTTTTTTTTACTATTATAGCTGTACAAAAATCAACCTTTAATTTACTTGATTGCTCCCTTGTTAAAATCCCTTTGGAGTTCTCTCTTTTCTAAGTGTCTGATATTTTGGCACTCTCACTTCTCACATGGGCCTAATTTATGTGTTATTCTAATAAACAAACACATCCACAACTGACACTTTGGGTAGATAATGTCCTATTTGTTCCAGGGAAGGAAATTAGGGGAGTTCTTACTGAAAAAGTGGTAGCAGTAGTACTAATAAATACAAAGGTGGTTTTCCTCCATTAGAAGAAATACCAATAGCATCGTGTGTATCCCAATAGGCAGTGCTAAGTGCAGCCCATTAAAGACAATGTGGTGCAGGGATTTGCAGAGCTTTGTGTGTGTGTTTATTTTACAGGGTTGTGCTGGGGCCTGTTAGTATTGGCTGGGGAGACTGTGCTCATCTCTTCCCAATACAGGGGTCTGTGGAGACTTGCTAGCATCTTGAAGTTGGCCATGGAGAAAGTACACATACCACAAAACTGGCAAATGTTCTCCATCTTATTCTGAAGGCAAGTAATTAAATATTATCAGCATAACACTGCCTATAAAAGATCTCTGGATTATGATTCTGGATAATTTATAAATACCAGATCATGGACAGCTAAAACTGAGTGAAATAAAAATGTGTTGAGCTTACTTAGATGTGGTCTATCAATAGTAGATAACATTGAATTCACCTGAGAACAGCCAGAAGGGAGAGAACATTGTATGTGGGGAAGATTATGGACAATAAAGGAAGCTCTTTCCAGATAAAGATAATCATATTTGGGCTCCTTAGAAATACCAATTATAAAAAAAATTTCTACTACTTCATAGACCTGCTAATGGCTGCTGGTTCTAGAAACATGAGCTGCCATGGTAGACTACAAAAATATAAGAACAAACAAACAAAAACCTCTTTAGAAATTTTAAAAAGTACATTAAATTCTTGGCATCCTAGTTATGTAAGGAAGTTGATTATATGACTCAGGCTGAAAGCCATCAGTTCCTTTTATGCATAACGAGTTCACAGAGCAAATACTTTTCTCTAGTTGAGGTTTTACAATAGGCAAGCTTAATTCTAGCACAAAATTTAGTAACAATTAATTGAATTAATGAGGAAGGCTAACTGAGGAAATAAACATTTAGAAAGAAGAGGGCTATCTCAGAATATATCAGAGATATATAGGATTTCATAGGTGGTATGAGAATATACAGGTCAGAGAAGATTCCTTTGTATATTATTTTTACATACATAACTATATGTTTATTAAATGGAGGTAGTTAAAAGAAATACAAAATTATTTCAAGGTAAAAGCCATATTATCAACAAAAGTCTCAACACACACACACACACACACACACACACACACACACAAACACACAAAAACCACAACAAAAATCCAATTAAGAAATGAGCAAAGGACCTGAATAGATGTTTCTCCAAAGAGGACACACAGATGGCCAATAGACATATGAAAGGATGCTCAACGTCACTAATCATCAGAGAAATGCAAATTATAACCACAATGAGATATCATCTCACACTTGTCAGAATGGCCATCAACAATAAATCAACAAACAAGTGTTGGCCACAGGTGAAGATGTAGAGAAAAGAGAATCTTTGGGCACTGTTAGTGGGAATGCAGACTGGTACAGCCACTATGGAAAACAGTATGGAGTTACCTCATAAAAATTAAAAATGGATCCACTTATGATCCACTGATTCCACTTCTGGGAATTTATCTGAAGTAACCTGAAACACTACATTCACTTCTGCATTATTTACAATACCTAAGATCTGGAAGCAGCCCAGTGCCCATTGGTAGGTAAATGGATAAAAAAAGCTGTGGTATATTTACACAATGGAATCCTACACAGCTGTAAAAAAAAGAAGGAAATCTTATATTTTCCAACAGCATGGATGAACCTGGAGTGTATTATGCTAAACGAAATAAGCTAGTCAGAGAAAGGTAAGTATTGTACCATATGATTTCATTTATATGTGGAATCTAATGAACAAAATAAACTAACAAAGTGGAGACAGACTCACGGACACAAAGAACAGATGGGAGGGAAGAGGGTTAGGGGCTGGGTGAGAAGGGTGAGGGGTTAAGCAAAGAACAAAGGGAGACTCACGTACATGGACAACAGTGCAGTGATTGCCAGAGGGAGGAGGGGGTGAGAGGAGATAGAAGGCGGTAAAGGGATGATAAATGGCGAAGGAAGGAGACTTGACTTGGGGTGGTGAACACACAATACAGTATACAGATGATGTGTTATAGAATTGCACTCCTGAAACATATATAATTTTATTAACTAATGTCACTTCAATAAATTCAATAAAAAATAAGCTATGATTTTGGAGCCTGGCAAAAAATCTTTAGTACCCTCTGTATTATTGTTTCACTTTCTGAAGCTTCTACCTGTTTGTTTACTTTTGTAAATTATTATTCTTTTCAAATTATGTGGCTACTTTGGGGTAGTCCCTATTCTTTCTTTCAGAAAGGTAAGAGTCATAGTTCCAAGTGAACTATGTTTCATGTAGGTTTTCTTGAAAGACAATCAAATAATCGTAATGTGGATTTGATGCAGAATCACTTTGCCAATAATGTTAAGTGCTAGTCAAAGCTATAAGTTGTTTATTCTGCCTCTTAGTCTCCCAGCTTTTCTTCACATCAAATATTGTCTAAGTAGCCTTTTCATTTTATTCTTCCAGAAAGCCTTCACAGTGAAACAGAGACCAGAGGGTATTTTCTCATCTTGTTCTAGACAGTGATGGCACAGAATGTACATTAAGGCCCACACAGAAAAGTTAATAATATTCTACAGAGTCTATTTTTAGACTAATAGGACTCGTTTATGCAAAACAAATCTGTATAGCAGAAAGAAGAAAAATCTTCAAAATGCTTGAAATAATTCTGGATTAACTTTAAGAGAAAAGCAACCTTTTTTTCCCCACATTGGATCTAAGATAATTAAATGAATTCAAAGGGTTAGCCACTTTAAAAGGCTTTTTAATTGCTCCTATTGACCATGACTTAAATTTGCTTCTGCACAGTTTATGGAGCTGCATTAGGCATTGGAACCAACACCCTGGGGGAAGAAAATTCACAGCCATCCTAATATTACCAAATGGCAGGATAATTATTTACATTTATTAATATAGATATGAAGATCATTTTGTTGGGAGAGCAGATAGCTAGGTCTTTACTGGTTAGTACTGCATTAAAGTGCACTGTTTCAAAAGCCATTAATTTTCCCATTAGGTTTTAGCAGACCATAATCTTCCTTTACCCAGAGAAGATAAAGCTCTGAGTGTAGAGGTCATTATTCTAAATCTATACAAAAAATTGGGATTATACATAACCCTCACAAACAGACATGCTGATTTTGTTCAATGATGGTATTTCTAGATATCAATAAATCTATATAGGACATAAAACACACAACTTAGGGTCCCACTTGGATAAAAAGCCCACAGGACTCTGTCTTATCTCTTTTAATACAGAGGACTGCAAGTGTTTTTTCTTATTGCTAGAAGTAGAACCTGCCCATTCTGCCACATAGAACCATAATTCTGGAATCCCACCATGCTTTTAAGCAAGCTCGCATGTATATAGAGCTGTAATGGAGGAATTGTTTGTACCCTGCACAAACTTTTATATATGTGCCTTTGTTCAGAATGCATTAAATTGGTAAATATGCTATATGCCTTCATCTCACCACAAACCAAACAAGAGAATGTGAGAAGCTTGGCTTCATTTGACTGCACAGTCCCAGGGTTTAGTTGCATATTTGCTCATACATGTGGGCAGTGGTAAGGAAGGAGGGCAGCAAAGACACAGAAGAGGGAAAGGAGTGGGGTAATAAAGTAGAAGAGCTAACCTCCTCTGAAACAAAGACAACTACACCTGGTGAGCCTCAAGTAACCAAAACCCAGGACATAATTGTTGACAGAGCTGGGTGGGCCAAGAGGGCGAATCTGCTCCAGGCTTGGGACACATGGAGGGTAGCCGTGGGTCTTCTCCAGGAGTGACCCCCTGCATTAGGTAGACCCCATGAGGGACATAGAGACCTGCAAGGGGAATTGTTGGGAGGGACACTGACTTCTTTGTCCCAGCTCTTCAGTCCCATTCTAGGGCAGGACAAAAACAATGCGTGAAACAGGCAAAGGGAGATGAAGGATGTTTTTGGGCAATGAAATATTGCTGCATGGAAAGTGAGCATCCAGACCTGCCCAGCCTGGCGTCAGCCTCTTCCTGCATGTAGACCAGTGGACAGAAAGAATAAAAGGTCATGGGTGTTTCCCCTCCTGTTCCCATCCTGCTGTCACACCTGGGTCTGTCCCACTCAGTACCCTATCCTGAAGTCCGGAAGTCGGCCCCAAGACAGGCTGAGTAGCTCCCACCCTCAGACAAGCCATTGCATTTTGAGGCCTGAATATATGTATCCTGTCTCCAGCATCATCACTTAGAGATTCTTCCCTTTGACCCGTTAACTCCCTGGTTCATTTGACATTCTGTGAACATGTATTACTGAATCACTTAATACAGTTAATTTTAATCATTTGTGTATATCATTGCCTTTCTACTACACTTTGTAGCTCCCTAGTCATCCTTATTTTTTTATTCCGACAGCCTTGGACAGTGCCTGTTAGATACTATCTCAATATTTAGTGAATATTATGTAAGGTGTGAGTGAATGCTCCTTTAAATGCTCCAATAGATGCACAGAACCAGTATTTGCACTTAAAGTTTTAGTGTCCTCTTTAAAATGTCTTATTTGATGTTTTGTATGGAGATTTAGATGCCAAAGTGTTAAGAACTAAAACTATTTTTAGAGAAACTCCCATTTCAATTCTTAGTATATTAATATTTTGTATATGTAACATACATACTATATATATGTTTGGGTGTGTATGTATGTACATACATAAAAATTATATATATATTTATATATATTTTTGTATATGCCTGTACATGAATTCAGTTAGATAAAAAGTAAAAGTGTAATTATTATCATTCATTTTCTATATTATTGCTGTGTGATTTGGGCTATTTCTGATACAAAATTATTTTACTGAAAATTTAACTAAAGGGGCTAATCTCTCTTGTGAAATAATTAAAGTTATTTTTAATTAAATCAGAATTCAATTGTGTTCATTTTAGAATAAATTATATAACTTAAATTTATATCTAAAGATATTGGTGTCTGAATACCTTTCCTTCCTTGCTTTGATGAATAAAAACCCAATCCTAGTAATTTTTCTATTTTCTTCTATTGAAGTATAATTGGCTTACAATATTATATTAGTTTCAGTGTACAATATAGTGATTTGATGCTTACACAATTCTAGTAATTTTTCAAAAAGTGATGGTACATATTATTGTGTTACTTCTTATGCCTGTTGGTTTAATCTTAAAACTCTGCCAATACTTTCTCTTTGTCCCTAATTATTTGTTAATCTATTCACTTTATTTTTGATTTTTACTTAAATTTATTGAGGTGACATTGATTAATAGGGTCATATAGATTTCAAGTGTATGTTACTATGATACATGATCTGTATATTGTATTTTGTGTTCACCATCCAAAGTCAAATCATCTTCCATCACCATATATTTGGCCCCCTTAACCCATTACTACACCCACCCCTCTTCCTTCCCAAATAGCCAAAGCAATTCTAAGAAAAAAGAATGAAAGTGGAGATATCACACTACCTGACTTCACATTATACTACAGAGCTATGTTAATCAAGACAGCATGATAGAAAAACAGACACATAGACCAATGGAACAGAACTGAAAGCCCAGAAATAAAACCACAGGTATATGGACAAATAATTTATTCACTTTAAAATGCAGCCATTAATTCAATTTCAAACTTTTACTGAAAACCAACTAATTGTTAGGCAATATTTTCCAAATGGATTCATTCATATAAGTTAACTCAGATTCTCTTTGTAATAGTGCAAAACACATTAAAAGTCATTGACAGATTAAGTAAAATAAATTCACTGGTAGACCTTTAAATTACTAAATTCCTTCTCAAGAAATAGAATCAGAAGCATAGAAATAAAGAACAAACTAACAGTGACCAGAGGGGAGGGGAGAGGGGTATAACTGGGAAAGAAGGGGAAGGGTCAAGTCAAGGAACAAGTGTAAAGGACCCATGGACAAGGACAAAGGGGGGAGACTGAATGTGGGAAACGGGGGGTGGGTAGGGCAGGGAAGAGCAACGGGGGACAAATGGGGACAACTGTAACTGAACAAAAAAAAATAGCTAAAAAAGAGATATCTTTATAGGTGTTATTTTTGAATGACATTTTCAATGATTTATTATTTCACATTTAGTCATATTAAAGTTCATCTGTCTCATCATAAATACTCAATAATTATAAATCATTAATTTTTATGAGGTTCCTTTATAACCTGTAGAGGAAGAAACACACATATTCATACCCCTAGAAATAAAAAGTATAATACTGAAAGACCTCTCCATGTGATGGATGCTATGCAGTTAGAGCCTTCTAGACATTAATGACTGTAATTTAGCTTTAACAGTTATTGGGGAAATTGTTTTTTATTAATTCCTACTTGTTAATGATGCATTTTATTTAATTAAGATGTCCCCAGGCTGCAAATTTTTCTTTTGTCTTGGAGTACTGGCAAATGTTTTTTAAAAATAGAAGTACAAGTCTTAAAATTATATCACATTTAGATTGAAAATTTTAACTTCCATAACAGGTCATCTTAAAAAGCATTAAAACTACAAAACTCTGATGGAAGAAATCAAGAGTTAAGTAGATGATGAGACATTATTATTAATATGCCAAGTTTTCCCAACTTGCTCTATAGGTTCAATACTATTCCAATAAATATCCTAATTAATCTTTTATAGAGATTGATAAGGAGATCAAGACAGTGAAAGATAAGACAAATGTATCAATAGAACAGAATTGACATCCCAGAAATAGATACGCACAAAGGTAGTTAACTGACCCTTGACAAAGATCAGAAGCACATTAATGGACAAAGAACAGACTTATTAACAAATGGTGTTGGGACAACTGGGTATTGATATGCAAAAAAAACCCAACAATTCATCTAGACACAGACCTTATAGAAAAAGGGCACTCTCATTTATTGCTGATTATAAATACCATACAGTAATTACACTCCTAGGCATTTACCCAAATTAGATGAAAAGTTAAGTCCACACAAAAACGACACACAAACATTTATAGCAGCTTTATTCATAACTGCCCAAACTGGAAGCAACTAGGATGTCCTTCAATAGGTCATCTTGAAAAAACAAACTGTGGTACATCTATGCAAGGCATGCTACTCAGTGATGTAAAGAAATGAGATATCAAGCTGCAAAAAGACATGGAAGAATTTTAAATACATATTGCTAAGTGAAAGAAGCCAGCCACTGTAACTCCAATTATATGGCATTCTGGAAAAGACAAAACCAGAGAAATAGTAAAAGGAGTAATGGTTGCTAGGAAAGGAGGAGGGACGACAGATGGAGCACAGAAAATACTAAGGGCAGTAAAGCTATTCTGTATGATACTGTAATAATGGTGGATGCATGATGTTATATAGTTTTCCAAATTCATAGTATGTATAACACAAAGAGTGGGTCCTACTGTGAACTAAGGGCTTTAGTTAATATTAATGTGTCGACATTGGCTCACCAATTTGAAAAACATACCACACTAATGCAAGATGTCAAGAACAGGATAAATTATGTCCTGAACAAAGAGGGGTATAGGAAACTTTTTGTACTATCTGCATATTTTTTAGGTAAATCCAAAAAGATTCTAAAAAAATAAAGTCTATTTAAAAAATAAATATTGTTGTTTACTTCACATATGAATTTTCAGTAAATCCTTGTCACCAGATTTGCAGCTATAAAGAAATAGCAGTCAATTTGCTATCCCATACATTCTAAGGATTGGAATTTTCTTCTACTTAAAATACCAGCAGTTTTAAATTTATTTTCCATAAATAATGTTCAGTTATTCTTGGAGTAGAGACTATTATTTGAGAATAGTTGTTTTCATTTGAAATATTACAAAGTATACCAATCTTATGTAGAATATATCAAATAAGAAGTAGTAGCTTAAAAGAAATTTTTTTATTAATTCTCTTTAATTAAAAAGAGGAAGTATTGGGTTGGCCAAAAAGTTCATTTGTTTTTCTTCATAAGATGGTTCTAGTAACACTTAGTTGTCTTTAACTTCATTTGAAACAAATTTTTTAGATTGTATTGTGGTAGCTGTCATATCAGTATGAGCTTAATAAAACATTGAAATTGGTGAATTTTTATATAGCCATTTTAATATTGAAGATGGGAGAAAATACACAACCTTTTTGGAATGCTATGCTTTATTATTTCAAGAATGATAAAAACTACAAATGGAACACACAAAAAAGGTTTGTGCAGTGTGTGGAGAATGTGTTATGACTGATAGAATGTATCCAAAGTGGTTTGCCAAGTTTCATGCTAGAAATTTCTCGCTGGATGATGCTCCACTGTCGGGTGTATCAGTAGAAGTTGATAGTGATCAAATCAAGACATTACTTGAGATCAATCAATATCATATCACATGTGAGATAGCCAACATGCTCAAAATATCCAAATCAATAAAGTTATTGGTAAAAATGAAAAAATGTGTCCTTTATTTTACAGAAAGAAAAACTAAACAGACTGTTTGGCCAACACAGTATATAGAAAGAACCTACTTCATATATACCTTCCTACCAAAAGTTACAAATTTTCCTTTTTTTCTTTTATGGAAGCATATTTTAAATTGGTGGGGTTTTTTCTCTCTAAAGAACTGTTTTGTTGCCTTTAGGACATCAAAATACATTTGCCATAATGTGAGATGAAAATGACACTTTTTCTAGTTTTACATTCATTTCTATACCCTTCTTTTTTTTATGTTTGGGCAAAGACTTTTTATTCAGAGTTAGTTTAATGCTAGAGTATATGATTGAGCACTGATTGGAAGCTAAAATCCCTGTTAGTTCCACACATGAGAAGGTTAATAGGCTGAAGAAGGTAGAGACAGTGTTAGTTTTTTTATTGTTGTTTAGTTATAGTTGTCACACCTTTTTCCCCATTGCTCTCCCCTGCCCCCCTCCCACAGTCAATCCCCATCCCATTGGTCTTGCCCATGAGTATGTATTCATGTTCCTTGACTTGCCCCTTCCCCTTCTTCCCCATGTTACCTGCTTCCCTCAACCCCCTTCCCCCATGAACACTGACAGTTTACTCATTATTTCCATGTCTCTGGTTTTATGTTGCTCATTTGTTTGTTTTGTGGATTAGATTCCACTTATAGGTGAGATCATATGATATTTGTCTTCCACTGCTGGCTTATTTCTCTTAACATAATACTTTCTAGTTCTGTCCACTCTGTCATGAAGGATGGCATGGATTTCCTTCTTTGTTTTTGCTGTGTAGTATTCCACTGTGTAAATGAACAACAGTTTATTTTTTTCATGGTCTCTCTTTTTTTAAAGTATATTGTATTGATTATGCTATTACAGTTGTCCAACTTTTTTTCTCTCCTTTATCCCCCACCTCCCTATACCACTCCCTTCACTCTCCAGCACTTCCCGCTACCTTAGTTCATGTCCATGGGCTGTACATACCAGCTCTCTAGCTTCTCCATTTCTTATACTATTCTTTTTTAAATTTTATTTTAATTGTTGTTGCAGTACAATTTTCTATCTTTTACTCCCATCCCAACCCACCCACCCAGCCCTACTCTCCTCCCATTTCCACCCGCCCCTAGTTTTTATCCATGTGTCCTTTATACTCTTTCCTGTAAACCCTTCCCCTTTCCCCCTGAAATTACCTCTCCTCTCCCCTCTGAACTCTGTCAGTCTGCTCTGTATTTCAGTGTCTTTGGTTATATTTTGCTTGTTTCTTTGTTTTGTTGTTTAGGTTCCTGTGAAAGGTGAGATCATATGGTATTTGTCTTTCACTGCCTGGCTTATTTCGCTTAGCATAATACTTTCCAAACAAACAACCTAACCCTATGTCTACAAGAACTCAAGGAAAAACAACAAAGACAACCTAGAGCAAGCAGAAGGAAGGAAATAACCAAGATCAGAACAGAATTAAATGACATAGAGACTAAAAGCACAATTCTAAGGATCAATGAACCCAAGAGCTGGTTCTTTGAAAAGATAAACAAAATTGACAAGCCTTTAAGCAGGCTCATCAAGAAAAAAAGAGAAAGGATCCAAATAAATACAATCAGAAATGAAAGAGGAGAGATTAAAGCTAACACCACAGAAATACAAAGGATTGTAAGAAATGACTATGAAGAACTGTATGCCAAGAAATTTGAAAACCTAGGTGAAATGGACAAATTTCTAGAAAAATATGATCTTCCAAAACTAAATAAAAAAGAAGCAGAAAGCCTGAACAGACCAATAACAGCAGATGAAATTGAAGCAGTAATCAAAAAACTCCCAACACACAAAAGTCCGGGTCCAGATGGTTTCACAGGAGAATTCTACAAAGCATTTAAGGAAGAGCTAACCCCTATCCTTCAGACTATTCCAAAAAATACAGAATGATGGAAGACTTCCAAACTCTTTTTATGAAGCCAGCATCATCCTAATCCCCAAACCAGATAAAGACACAATAAAGAAAACTTCAGGCCAATATCCCTGATGAACATAGATGCTAAAATCCTCAACAAAATATTGGCAAACCGCATCCAACAATACATTAGAAAGATCATACACCATGATCAAATGGGATTCATCCCACGGATGCAAGGATGGTTCAATATTTGCAAATCAGTAAATGTAATACATCACATAAACAAACGCAAAGACAAAAATCAGATGATCATATCAATAGATGCAGAAAAAGCATTTGATAAAGTACAGCACCCATTTTTGATAAAAACACTCAGGAAAGAGGGAATAGAGGGAGCATTCCTCAACATAATAAAGGCCATATATGAGAGACCTACAGCCAACATGATACTCAATGGGCAAAAACTAAAATCTTTTCCACTAAGGTCAAGAATAAGACAAGCGTGTCCACTTTCACCATTTCCTATACTATTCTTAACCCACCCTATTTTGTGCCTACCTATTCTGCTTCTTATTTGCTGTACCTTTCCCCCTCATTGTCCCCTTCCCTCTCCCCACTGATAAACCTCCATGTGATCTCCATTTCTTGAACCACACTACTTTTGATCCACTCACCTACTGGTGGGCACTTAGGCTGTTTCCAGCACTTGGCTATTGTAAATAATACCACTATGAACATTGGTGTGCATGGGTTCTTTTGAATCAGTATTTCAGGATTTTTAAGGTATAATCCCAGCAGTGGGGTTACTGGGTCAAAATACGTCATGAATCTTGGAATTACTCTATGAGATCTGATGACCCAAGCATATTTCTAAATGTTCTTTTAGTCTAATAATTCATATCAAAGAAGTCTTATATAAATTTTACTTTTAACAAAGCCTGAATGCTAAATAGTAAATACCACAGATATACTGTTAGTCAGAATTCTGTAAGTCCCATACAGTACTTACATTAGATTTAATGATAATTTAAAAATATATGTGCTCTATCTTCAATATCCTTACCTTATCTAAGCTATCACTATCATTCAGGAAACTCTAGTAGTCTCCTAACTGTTCTTTGCCTTCAGTTTCCTTCTTTCTCCTCCATAAAGAATCCATAATGATATCACTTAAGTGGAATCGGATCATGTCATAAGTGAGCTTAAAATCTTGCAAAGGTCCAAGCACAACATTAACTCTTCTCTCTTCTCTTCAGTGGTTAACTGTTTCTCATTCTTCAGGATTCAGCTTACATGGAACTTCCTTAGGGAGGTGCATTCTGAGCTCCATAGAGTATATCAGGACACCTCTTCTGGTCTGATAAGTGATGCTATGTGTTTCCCTCAGAGGACTTGTCCAATTGCAATGGCACAGTGATCTGCACAATTACACATTTGCTGTCATCTTTTTTAATGGAAAGTAAGCTTCATGGATGTACAAAATGTGTAACTAACCCCCAGACCTAGCACAAGGTCCAGAACATGTACTCTCTATAAATATTTTTATTGATTGGTGATACTTCCAAATAATCATTAAGAGAAAGAAAAAGAAACACAGAGGTTCATTGCAAAGGGATGACAGAGGGGGAAGAATAATCAAATTTAGATAATGTAATTAACTAAATGAGAAGGAGAGTTCAACACATTTGCTTTGGGACATAATATTTTCCCCTGACCATTAAAAAGCCTCTATGTGTAAAACTTTCTGTGTGTGAGGGAAGGAGATTCTATTTGTCACAATACATCTCCCATTATCCTAAGAAAAACATTAAGAAAGACACAAAAACCCTGGTTTAAAATTCTATTCTGTTCTAAAGTGCCTGATAAATCAATTGAATGAGTTTCAGAAAGTGGAGTGGCCCTTAGATACAACAATCATGGATTGTACAACTGTACCTTTCAAAGGAAGAAAGGGGATATTAGAAGCATATTATGTGATAACCATACTTTATTCCCCACCTCCCCAAGCAGACAGTTCTTATATATGGTATTGGATTAAATAAAATGTAATCCTTAAAAGCATAAGCTATCAAGGGAACATATTTATCCTGTAACCCCAACTAACTTGCATTTTGCTCTCTATGCTGCTCCTTACTTAAGGTATCTTATTAGAGGGACACAACTAGAACAAACTTTGTAAAGGTAGAATCTATTCATTTTTCCCATTTATATGACTGTGTAACACTATTACATGCTCCTGAGAGAAAGAAACATTGAGACCAAAGGAGGCTGCCAACAGAAGATCTGGAGGAAGCAAATTCCAGGCAAAGGAAAGAGAAACTACTCCCTAAGGTGGGAAAATGGAACCAACTGAGGCCAATGTGGCTTCTGCAGATTGAAAGACCAGATGCCAAATGATGGGTTTTATAGGATTGTAGGAATTCAGGCTATGCTTTGGACAAAGAGTAGACAGAAGTTATTGGTGAATACCATGGAAGAGGAGAGATGAAAATAGTAAACATCTTTTCATTGAAAAAAGGCACTGATAACCCAAATTCCAAGAGAAGATATCTTAAATGAAGGGATGATATAAAACTATATAGTGTAGATTTTCATGTCTGCTCTTATGGATGTTCACTTTAAATTTCTAATGTGTGTCATTTGTATAGCCTGCTGCTAGCACTGAGGAGCCTAGCACTGAGTAGAATTGGAAAACAGTGCTACTATGTTGTTACACTCAAGTGATATGTCTTGAAGACTCCACTGTTTCTCTGCTCTCTGCTGTCACAACACAGTGTCTCTGGAGCATGTTACAGAGAAAGGAAGAGTTTGATGCAGGCCTGGCCTGGATTTCAGTCCTGGGACATAGCCAGCTCTGGCCAGAATTCATTGTTGATCTAATTTTTAAGTTTTCTTGATATTTTCCAAATTATGCATAAATTATTGAAACTTGATCAAAATAAAATTACTTGATCAAAATAAAATTATCAGTTAATGTACATTTGTAATTTGTCTTATCCAAATATAAAGACCTAGTAAAGATTTGCAGTCATATTAGAAAGAAGTCAATATTATGACTCTGTAAAACTGCCCAAAACAATAGCTCAGAAACAAGAGTCAAACACTGGACTTACACTAATTTCAAGACTGGAATCTATAAAAAGATTAATTTAATGGCAAATAAAACAGACTTACATTTTTTATTTAAAAAGAATGATTACAACAAAAATGATATCTTGTAGGACTTAAGAAATGAATGTTTTGATATTTGGAGAAAAACATGACTCTTGTTAGTGTTTTATAAATATTGGTTAAATAAATGAAATAATAGATGAATATCAGGAGGACAATTAGGATGGTGGATGAGGTAGATGTTATAGTTACCTCCTCCCAGGACCAAACTCAAATTACAACTGAAATACAGAACAATTAACCTGAATAACCAATTGAAGACTAGATGAATACCAGTCTTATAACCAAGGATTTACAGAAGAAGTCATCCTGAGACTGGTAGGAAGGGCAGAGATACAAAAGGGTCTGGCCCCTCTCCCACAAGCAGTGGCTAAAATTCTGGAGGGGTATCGCAGATGCAAAGGTTCCCCATGAAAAGCATGGGTTCTCAACCCCATCCCAAATCCATAGCCCAGAGCACCAGAGCAGGGAAGAGACATCCACATAACCTCTGGCTGTGAAAATCAGCGGGGATTCTGTCTATCAGGTAAAGACAAGAATTGCCAGAGGCACAGACACCTTCCTAAAAGACCAAGGTACAAAATCTCATCTGTAGCCACTCACCCTGGGCTCTGGTAGAAGGAGGAAAGAGTGAAGTGGACTCATATGAGGAGAGATTGGGGTTTGTCGCTCTGAAGAGAGAGCTGAGGACACAGCCACCAGAATCCATGTGCTCAGTTACTCTCCTGAACTGCAGACATAATCTTTCTTCAGTAAAGCACTCCCCTCTTACAGAATCAGCCTGAGGGGAACACATTAGCCCCGCCCTCTGAATTACCTGTCATTTCACTCTGCAGAGTTCACGCCCTGTTGAGCAGTGATCTGAGGAGTCACTAGAGGCCTGGGAAGATTCAGAGGCTGTCAGTGACTGAATCGTGTGGCTTTGAGGAGGGACCCCCACTTTCCTGTTAACCTGACTGGCACCATCCCTCACAAGAGATCCTCTAGCTCCACCCTTCATCCTCTAGCTGGCTCCAGCATTTTAATTTCTGGTGGCTCTGCCCTACTGAGGTCTAAAAAGAATTTGGGACAGACTGAGTTGTGCAGCTATGGGACATGAACAATCCTGCCATCTTCTCCTAAGCCTGACAGGCACCTTCCATTTATGAGTGATCCACTGGCCCTGCTATCTTGATTCCCAGCATACCTGTCCCTGCTGAGATTGGGCCCATGACAGGATCTTGGACAGACTGAGTTATATAGCTCTAAGACAGGGGGCATTTTTTTCTTGTACTCCCAAGTGATATAGAGCCCCCCTCCTCTTTATGGGGCCAAATCTTCATATCTGTGTGTGCCTAATGAACTCTGCTGGACTCAACCCTGATGACTCCCTGTGCTTGGTCTCACCATGAAGGTCTGTGGGCACTTGGAACATGGGGCTGACTTGATTTACCCTCATTCATTTTCTGATTGGCCTATGACCCAGCACTGGCACTGAGTTTGAACCTGTATCAAGAACATAACTCATCTCTATCTGGTGACTCAATGAGAATCTACTTCATGCAACTCAAGTACTGTCAGAGGCTCTCTCAGTGACTGAGTCTATCAGGAAGCTGGCAGGTAGAGGCAGGCAAAGGCAGATCCTGGGGTGCCTTGGGACTTTTGCTGACCTTGCCCTGGGCCTGGTGCTGGTAAAAGCTGGCATTGGTACACAGTGTGGTCCTTCCCACACATACCTAGGCTCAGCAGAGGTAGCTACAATCTGTGGATGGCTTTGTAGCTTCAAACATGTTCCTCTGGGCCAGTCACGGGCAACATCTGATATTGGACTACACCATAGTCCCTCCTAAGAGGCTCCAGAGCAAACACATCCAGTAGCCATTTTCAGACAAAAATCAGACCAGGATTCATTTAGCTTCGCAAGCAACAAATATAAAAGAGGATATTGGCAGGCACCAGACCCTAAAGAGGTGATTCTGCTTCACATGGTCGGTACTTGCACAACAGCTTCTGCACTGTGGTCAAGGTTGCACCTCATTGTAATCTACCATGAGGGTCAATCACACACACAAATGAGCCAAGAGCAAACAAGAATCAATTACAAAACAGGGATCCCATGATCCTCATAAGGTACATTCATAGAACACCCAGATCAGGTGGTCAAGGAGACGGTGCCACTGGGTCCCACAGGACAACTACTACATAAGGCCACCTTACTAAGACTTGGAGTCATACTAGATCTACCTAATAAATAGAAATAACCAAAAAGAGGCAGTCAATATGAGTAGACAAAGAAACATGTCCCAAAGGAATGAACAGAAGAAAATTCCATAAAAAGAACTAAACAAAATAGAGACAATCTACTAGATACAGAATGCAAAACACTGCTGCTAAGGATGCTCAATGACTTTAGTGAACTTTATGCATGCTATCTCTCAACAAAGAGAGAGCAAGCACAAAAAAAAAATAAAAGAAAAAAAAGAACCAGTAAAAAATTAATAGTACAATATCTGAAATGAAGAATGCACTAAAAGAAGGAACAGTAGATTGGATGAAGCAGAGTATGAAAGAGATTTTATAGACAAGGTAGGAGAAAACACCCAAGTAGCAATAAATAAATAAATAAATAAATAAATAAGGATAGTTTAAGGGTTTGGGGGGACAATATGAAACATAACAATATTTGCATCATAGGGATACCAGAAGGAGAAGAGAGAGCAAGAGATTAAGTACCTATTTAAAGAAATAATGACTGAATTTTTTCCTAACCTGGTAAAGAAAAAAGACAAATACAGGAAGCACAGAGACACCCAAACAAAATGAATCCAGAGAGGCCCATGCCAACACACCTTATAATTAAAATGGTAAAGGTTAAATAAAAAGAGAGAATCTTAAAAACAGCAAGACAGTTAGTTACCTACAAGAAAGCTCCTACAGACTATCAGCTGATTCTGTCCACAACCCCCACCCTCATCGGCAGGTGGGTGGAACTTCAGACCTGAACGGATTACCATGAAATAGTCAAAGTGATGAAAAGCAAAGATCAAGATTATTTTTTCCCATGAAAGCTATCATTTAAAATTGAAGAAGATAAAAAGAACTCATACAAGAAAAAGCTAAAGGAATTTGTTACCACCAAAGCAGTAGTACAAGAAATAATAAAGGGTCTTTCTGAAGAAGGAGGAAGAGGAGAAATAGGAGGAGGGAAAAAAGAAGAAAAAGGAGAAAAGGAGGAGGGAGAGGCAGAGGAGTAACAACTAGAATAAAAAAAAGAAACAGAAGAACATAATTAAAAGATTAGAATGGCAATCAATATATACTCACCAATAATCTCTTTAAAAGCAAATGGCTTAAATGTTCCAATCAAAAGACATAGGCTAGATGAATGAATAAGAAAACAAGATCCACATAAGTACTGTCTACAAGAGACCCACCTCAGAATGAAAGATACACACAGAATAAAAGTAAAGGGATAGAAAAGATATGCCATGAAAATCAAAAAAGATAAAAAACCTAGGTATCAATATTTAAATGTGACAAAATAGACTTTCAAGCAAAGGCTATAGTAAGAGACAAGGAAGGATACTACATAATGATAAAAAGAGCAACTGAACAAGAGAATATAACCCTTGCAAACGTTTATATACCTATTATAGGAGCACCTAAGTATATAAAGCAAACACCTATGAACATAAATAAAAAGATCAACAGTACTACAGTCATAGTAGAGTATTTTAACACCCCATGGCATCAATGATAGACCTTCCTGACAAAGAAACAAGAAAACAGTGGCCTTAAATAACACACAAGATCAGATGGATTTAATTGGTACCTTCAGAGTATTTCACTCAAAAGCAACAGTATATACACTCTGATAAGAACACATGGAATATTTTCTAGGACAGATGACACATTACACCACAAAACAAATCTCAATAAATTTAAGAAGACTGAAATATCAAATGTCTTTTCTGACCATAATGGTATGACACTAGAAATCATTCATAAGGATAAAACTGAAAACACACAAAGACATGGAAGTTAAATAACATGTTACTAAACAATGAATGAATGGGTTAACAATTAGATCAAGAAAGAAATCAAAAGATATGTTGGAACAAATGGAAATTAAAACACAAAATCCCAAAGTCTAAGGGGTGGAGGGAAAGGAGTCCTAAGAGGGATATTCATAGCATTATAGGCCTATGTCAAGAAACAAAAAAAATCAAACAAAAAATTTAATTTTACACATAAAGAAACTAGAAAAATAAGTCAAAGTGAGTAAAAGAAGGGATATACTAAAGATCATAGCAGAAATAAATAAAATAGAGTTTAAAAACACACAAAAAATCAATGAAACCAAAACTTCTTTGAAAAGATAAACAAAATTGACAAAGCTTTAACCAGGCTCATCAAGAAAAGGATAGGACCTAAATAAAATAAAAATTGAAGGAAGAGAAGTAACGTATGTCTCCACAGAAATACAGAAAACTGTAAAAAAATATAACAAATGACAATATGCCAACAAGTGGACAACCTAGATGAAACAGTTAAATTTCTAGAAACATACAATCTTCCGAAACTGAATCAGAAAATCTTAATAGACAAGTTACAACAAATGAAATTGAAGCAGTAATCAAAAACCTCCCAACAAACAGAAGTCCTGGATTTGATGGCTTCACAGGTGAATTTTATCAGATATTAAGAAATCACACCTATTCTTCTCAAACTATTACAAAAAATTAAGAGGTGGTAAGGCTCCTACGCTCATTTTATGTGCCCAGCATTATCTTAATTTAAAAAACAGAAAAAGATACTACAAGGAAAGAAAATTATAAGCCAAAATCTCTGATGAATATAGGTGCTAAAATCCTCAAGAAAATATTACCCAAACAAATCCAGCCATACATTAAAAAGATCATACATCATGATCAAGTGAGGTTTATTCTGGGAATGCATGTTTGGTACAATATCCACAAGTCAATAAACATGTCAATAAACATGACATACCACATGAACAAAATGAAAAATAAAAATCACATGACCTTATCAATAAATAGGAAAAAGGATTTGATAAAATTCAGCATGCATTTATTATAAAAGCTCTCAGCAAAGTGAAAGTAGAGGGGACATACTTCAATGTAATAAAGGCCGTGTATGACAAACTCACAGCCACCATTACTAAAAGTATTTCCCTTAATATCAGGAATAAGATAGGGATGTCTGTTTTCACCACTCTTATTCAACATAGTACTGGAAGTCCTAGCCACAGCAATCAGACAAGAAGAAATGAAAGGCATCCAAATTGGAAAGGAAGAAGTAAAACTCACTATTTACAGATTACATGATACTATATATAGAGGACCCTAAATATTCCACCAAAAAACTACTAGAACTGAGGAATGAAGTCAGGAAAGCAGCAGGATACAAAATAAATATCCAGAAATCAGTTGCATTTATATATATCAATAATGAATTATTAGAAAGGGAAACTAAGAAAACAATCCCATTTACAATGGTATTCAAAAAATAAATTACCTTGGAATAAATTTCACCAACGATGTAAAGAACCTGTACTCAAAAAGTTATAAGACACTGAAGAATAAATTTGAAGGGATCATATCACCTGATACTAAACTATACTACAAGGCAATTGTAATCCAAAAAGCATGGTAACATAAAAACAGATATATAGATCAGTGGAAGGGAATAGAAATCCCAGAAGTAAGTCCAGCCCCTTATGGTCAATTAATATCCAACAAAGAAGGCAAGAACATACGATGGGGTAAAAAGTAGTCTTTTTAATAAGTGGTGTTGAGAAAATTGAACAGATATATGAAAAAAATGAAACTAGATTACCTTCTTACATCATACAAAAGGATACTCTAAAAATGGATTAAAAACTTAGTGTAAGACTCAAAACCATAAAAATACTAGAAGAAAACATAGGCAGTAAAATCGCTGACATTTCTCTTAGCAATATTTTTTTGATATGCCTCTTTAGGCAAGAGAAATAAAAGAAAAATAAATTAATGAGACTATGTCAAAATAAAAAGTGTTTGCTGTCACAAAGTGTAGGAGCTCCTTCTTTCTTTCAGCTGCACAGTAGTCCATTGTATAAATGTTGCATAGTTTTGTGTTGTTGTTTTATTTTATTTTATTTTATTTTATTTTATTTTATTTTATTTTATTTTATTTTATTTTATTTTATTTATTTTCAGAGAGGGAAGGGAGGGAGAAAGAGAGAGAGAGAGAAACATCAATGTGTGGTTGCTGGGGGTCATGGCCTGCAACCCAGGCATGTACCCTGACTGGGAATCGAACCTGCGACACTTTGGTTCACAGCCCGTGCTCAATCCACTGAGCTACGCCAGCCAGGGCCATGTTCCATAGTTTTTTGATCCACTTATTTACTCTTGGGCACTTAGGTTGCTTCCAGCACTTGGTTGTTGTAAATTGTGCTGAAATTATAAGTCCTGAACTTTGAAAAAAATTAAAAAATGTTTATTTTTTAATAACAAAATAAACCATTAACAAAATGAAAAGACAACCCACTGAATATGAAGAACATACTCATCAGTGATACAGCTGATAAGGGGTTAATACACAAAATTTATTAAAAATTTACACAACTCAACACCATAACTCCTTCCCCAAACAATCCAATTAAAAATGGGAAAATTATCTGAATAGACACTTCCAAAGAGAACAAACAGATGGCCAATAGACATATGAAAAAATGCTCAACATCACTGATCAGAGAAATGCAAATTAAAACCACAATGAGACATCTCTTCTTGTCTGTCAAAATGGCTACCATCAATAAATCAACAAACAAGTACTGATGAGGATACAGAGAATAAGAATGCAGATTGGTTTAGCCACTGTGGAAAACAGTGTGGAGTTTCCTCAAAAAAAAAAAAATGGAACTTCCTTCTGACCCAGCAATTTCACTTCTGGGAATTTATCCAAAGAACTTGAAACAGTAATTCAAAAGAATATATGCACCCCTATTTTCACTGCAACATTATTATAACAGCCAAGGTTTGTAAGCAGCCCAAGTGCCCATTTTTAGATGAGTGGATAAAAAAACTTTGGTACATTTACACAATAGAATACTTCTTAGGAGAAAAAAAAGGAAATCTTACCTTCTTTTTTATGCTAAGTGAAATAAGCTCGTGAGAGCAAGGACAAATACCATATGATTTCACTTATATGTGGAATCTAATGAGCAAAATAAATGAACACACAAAATAGAAACACGTCATAGAGAAAACACTGAAAGATATCAGAGGGGAGGGGAGTTGGGTGGCTGTATGAAAAAGGTAAAGGGATTAGAGCAAAAATAAAAGAAAACTTCATAGATACAGACAACAGTGTGGTGATTATCAGAGGGAAAGGGTGGTGGGGGCAGGTAGGAGAAGAAAAGGAAGGTTTAAGTGGTGATGAATGGAGACATGACTTTGGTTAGTGAATACATGGTATAATATACGATGTATTATAGAATCATAGACCTGAAACCTATATAATTTTATTAAGCAATGTCACCCCAATAAATTCAATAAAAACAAGGATCCCACAAGAGGGATCCTTGAGGTCATCTAAATGTTGTATCTGATTATATCAATGGTAATGTCCTAGATGTGATATTGTACTACAGTTTTGTAAGAATTTACTCATCCACAAAACTGGATAAAGTGTGCATGGAATCTCTGTATTTTTTTACAACTGCATATGAATCTGTAATTATCTTAACATAAAAAGTAAAAACAAGAAGGCAAATTTAGAGAAACAAAGCTAAAAGCTAGTGTTTTGCATATTCTATTCTATAATGGCTCCTTGACTTTTTTGTTTTGAATATCTTTTCAAAGTCCAGGTGCAGTCAGTTACACTTCTAGCAATAAAAAATAATTTTCAGTGACTCAGGCCCAAAAGCTGATGTGAAATTTGACAATTCAACTTAAGGAAATAAATGGAGAACATATCAATTTTCAGCAGCTGCTTAAAATTTTTTCTTGGTCTCTGTTTTTTAAAGATGAAAACTGAAGCTGAAATCTTGAAGCATCTCAATATTAGTGAAAAATACAATGACAATGGGGATTGAGATATATATTCTTGTTATTAAATCATTAGCTTTGGTTCACATGAAAAATCTTATCACTGGAATAGTAAATCCAAGGCCAAAGCAATCTTAAAATTATGTAGAGCATCATGAAACAGACTAACAGCTGCCAGGGGGATTGGGTAGGTACGGGTTGAAAGAAAGCGAAAGGATTAACCAAAGACATTTACGAACAACCCCTGGACATGAGCAACAATATGGGGACTGTTTTAGGGATGGGAGAAGGTAGGTCTGGTTGGAGGTATGGAAAGGGAGAAAAAGTGGGAGCAACCGTAACAGAATAAACAATAAAAATAAATTTAAAAATTATGTAGAGCAGCAATAGAAAATCTTCCTGTTAATATTATATATACACACACACACACACACATATGCATTTAAAACATGCCCTATTCATTTACTTAATATAGTCTAGATTTAGAAATTATTTTTGAGCCAAAATCTAGCAATGAAAGACCTCTAGCTAAGTATTATTTTACACTGCAAATCTTTCCTGATATTTAACAAAATTCAGTTATATGTTAGTTTTGAAATTTTAAGATATCTTCTATTTTTAATAGGGTTCATATGTGCATTTTGTTTAACTCACAAGATTATTTGAAGAAAAAATTGAAAAAATACTAAAACAATTGCAACTGCCATCACTAATGATTACTTTCTGAGAGACATAGGAATGTAGTGTAGAAATAAATGTAAACAGTTTTATCTCAGGGAGTCTACATGTACTTGAGTCAAATTAAATAATTTTATCCAACATTCATGAGACATGAAATTGTAAGAAACTGTAAAAATTTTTACCTCATTAAAATCTGTGCCAGGAAAGAACAAGACATTCAAGAAAACATGCATTTTTACAAATTCCTAAGTCTACAGTTAAGCATAATTAGAGGATGCTTCAAATGTTATACTTACTCTCATTGTCTGTAAACTATTCTAAAAATGACAAGAGGCAAAATTTGCATGCAACCAATCAAACCTGATTTTAATCATTATCAGAATATCAGATGGCACTGTTTTTCATAAAAGACCACTTTCTAAAGGATGGCCCTATTTTCTATAGAAGGTAACACAGTCAAGGATGAGGGAGTTTGCAGACGGAAGATAAACCTCAGGAGTAAGAAAATCACAACACAGAAAACCCACATTTTGTGTGTCTTTGTTGTTGGTCATATCGTGGTGGAGTTGGCTTTTCACACCCTGTGGTGTGGGCAGAGGGGAGGGGCAGTTCACAGGTATTTGTGTTAGTGCTGGTGCAGCAAGGAGGGGCAGGGTAAACCTCCTTGAGTCAAAGTGGGACCAGAGCCTTTCATTTGTGCTTCACTCTAATTGACAACCAAGTGCTCAATATGCCTCCTATCAAGTGTCCAGTGAGGCACTGGGCTATTGTTGTGCAAAGGAACAGGCAGGTGTCCATTCTTATGGACATTGCAGCACAGGAGATGGATATCAAGGAGACATCTCCCTGGTGTACAAATTATTACAAACTGTAAAAAGGCCATGGAGAAAGGGTCTATAAGAGAACAGAGGAAAGAAAATTGACCTTATCTGGATTCAGGAAGAGTTTCTCTGGTGCGGTGCTTAGGAAATAAAAATTGTTTGCTCCCAACTTTAAAAAACAACCAAACAAACAATCTTCCAGTTATAGAATAAATTAGTTACAGGGATGTAATGTACAGCATTGGCAATATAGTCGACAACATTGTAATAACTGCATGGTGATAGATGATAATTAGGGTTTTCATGGGGATCACTCTGTAATGCATATAAATATTGAATCACTATGATGTACACCTGAGAATCATAGGATACTGTATGTCAACTATTTGTCAATAATTTAAAAAGCCCCACAAAGCCCTGCTTGCCATGTGCATCTTATTTGTGAACTATTAATGTAAAACTCATTTATCAAAACACAGTGTATCCCGAACAAGCAGTCCCTATGAGCGTTGTCAACAATACAAGTATGAATGTGACATAATTTGTACTTCCAATACATTTATTGACTGCCTAGATGGAAAGACACATTACAATACTATGGACAGGGTAAAATGTGCTGAATATGATAGAGAAACTAAAAGCCAGAGGAAGCACAAGGGACAGGTGAAGTCTATGCGGAAGATAAAGCTGCCCTGGCAGGTGCGAGAAATCAACTGTCATTCCTTTATTTTTAAACTAACCTTATTTCTGGCCTTGTGCTATGTGTCCACATTTATTTCCTTTTTGCATCATTTCCACATTATGTAATTTGACAGCATTGTACATACATGCATTTTTGTAAGAAATCTTAAACCTTTCACTCACTCAGAAGAAAGGTATAAATAAGTGATTATTAAGGGAAAATTAGGCACGGTGGGGGTGAGAAACAGGACTGGCAATGCTTCCAGGGCAGGCTTTCCAAACTGGGGGGAACCATCCACTTGTGGAAGAAGGTGCAGAGACAGGAGACTCAAAGGCTGTGTTGGAGAAGGAGGCACTGCTGGTAAATTGAACTACAGGTGCTTGGGAAGAGATAAGGAAGACGTTTTGCAGAAATTGGTTGAATGCAAAATACAGAGAGCCTAGAACAGTCAAATTCTAGGAGTTTAGCTGTGAGTCTGGCTGTGCAGGGCAGTGATGACCAAGTCTGCACTTGAACAAGGAAATTTTGGTGGCAATGTAAAGCTCAGAGCACAATCAGACTGATATGATTTGTGATTAATTGTGGTAGATTAAGGCAGGCAGAGTTAAAGAGGTTCCTGATTTCTAGCCTGGATCACTGAGCAGATAGTCATGTTATACATATACAAAAGAGAGTAGGGATGGGTATGGGGTGGTTTCATTTTAGATATGCAGTGTTCAAGCTCTCAGCAGAATATTTAGGGCTAGAATTTCTAATAAAGGGTAGGATGTGAATATTTCAAAATCATTTACATTCAGATGTCAACTGAAACTCCTTGAATACTGGAGGTTTGGTGGGGAGAAAATACTGACTGAAAAGAGTAGGGAGCCAGCACTTACTTGCTAGAGTACTCAGAGTTGTTGCAATACACGGGAGGCTGAAAATCCTTAACCAAATCTTAGATTCCTAAAGGGAGGTCATGACCTATTTAAGATATGCACTACATCTGGGGAAGAAATTAGATGCCCCCCCCCAAGAGGATCTCAAATAAGGGTTTTATCAATGAACACAATGAGCTTCTGTCTCCACAAACGTTATGGTTATGTGTATTCCTTTTTCTTTTATGTACTGTGATGTGTCAACTAATTAGGAGTTATCTATAGAGAACATATTTAAATAATCCATAATGAAATAATGCATCAGAAAAATGTCACCCTTTCTAATCCTTGAAAAGTATATTAGGATTGTCATTGATAATATTATAAAAACTCGCTAACCTCAAAAATGAAGTTCATCAAATTTAATAGGACAGAAAGTTACCAGGGATGTCAGTGAATTGCTAGACTCTCCTTGCCATATTGTACTGGGTTGGCCAAAAAGTCTTACTTTTTTCCCATAAAAGACATGTTTTTTCATTTTCACCAATAACTTTATTGATTTGGATATTTTGAGTATATTGGCTATCTTCCACTATTGGATTCTAGTGGGTAGAGGCCAGGGGTGCTGCTAAACATCTTCTAGTGCATAGAACAGCCCCACAGCAAATAATTATTTGGCCAAAATGTGAAGAGTACCGAGGAACTACACAAACCACTTTTGACAAATTAGATCAGTCACAGCACCTTTTCCATGCACTGCACAAATCTTTTTTTGCATTTCAGTTGCATTTTTACCTTCTTGGAATAATAAAGCACAATATGCCAAAAATGTTGTGTATTTTCTTCCATCTTCAATATTAAAATGGCTGCACAAAAATTACCAATTTTGAAAAGTTTTTTAAAAAGGCATGCTGATGTGACAGCTGTCACAATACAGTCTAACAAAATTGTTTTGAATGGACTTCCGTCCAAGATGGAGGTGTAGGTAGACACACTGTGCTTCCTCACACAACCAAAAGAAGGACAACAATTATTTAAAAACAAAAACCAACTAGTACTGGCAGGAAATTGAACTCTATGGAAGTACGACAGCCAAGGAGTTAAAGAAGTCACATTCACCCGGACAGTAGGAGGGGTGGAGTCCGGCAGCCAGGATGGAGAGGAATCATGGCAAAGAGACAGCTGGCAGGCCAGGGTGTGTAAGCTGGCAGACCCAGTGAGGAGGCAGAATGTAGAATGGGGCATGGAGCGCAAGGCTGAAGCTGGCCAGCAAGGTGGTGGCTGGAAGACCAGGTGGTCCCACATTATCCTGCAGATAAACCAGGAGAAACTGGGGAGCAGGACTGACACAACCCAGGGTTCCAGTGCCGAAACACCAATTAAAAACACCTGTGGGGATTGAGGTTCTGGGTGAGACTCCCAGCCTCACAGGAGAGTTCATTGGAGAGACCCACAGGATCCTAGAATGTACACAAACTCACCTACCCAGGAATCAGCAACAGAAGGGTCCAATTTGCTTGGGGGAAGCAGGGGAAGTGGCTGAAATCCATAGAGGGCGAAGCAAGCACCATTGTTCTCTCTCAGACCCCTTCCCCACATACAGCGTTGCAAAGCACCAGTGTGGGTTGCCCTGTCCAGATGCATACCTAAGGCTCCACCCCTCACTACATAACAGGCACATCAAGACTAAAAAAAAAAATGGCCCAAGTGAAAGAACAGATCAAAGCTATAGAAAAAATACAACTAAGCAACACAGAGATAGCCAACCTATCAGAGGTATAGTTCAAGACATTGGTAATCAGGATGCTCACAGAATTGGTTGAATTTGGTCACAAATTAGATGAAAAAAATGAAGGTTATGCTAAGTGAAATAAAAGAAAATGTATAGGGAACCAATAGTGATGGGAAGGAAACTGGGACTCAAAACAATGGTGTGCACCAGAAGGAAGAAAGAAACATCCAATCAGAAAAGAATGAAGAAACAAGAATTAAAAAAAATGAGGAGAGGCTTAGGAACCTCCAGGACATCTTTAAATGTTCCAACATCTGAATTATAGGGAGACCAGAAAAAGAGGAAGAGCAACAAGTAGAAAACTTATTTGAACAAGTAACAAAGGAGAACTTCCCCAATCTGGCAAAGGAAATAGACTTCTAGGAAGTTCAGGAAGCTCAGAGAGTTCCAAAGAAGTTGGACCCAAGGAGGAACACACCAAGGCACATCATAATTACATTACTCAAGATTAAAATTAAGGAGAGAATCCTAGAAGCAGCAAGAGAAAAGGAGGCAGCTTTTAAAAGGAGCTGATTTCTCAAAAGAGACCTTGCAGGGAAGAAGGGGCTGGAAAGAAGTATTCCAAGTCATGAAAGGCAAAGACCTACACCCAAGATTGCTCTGTTCAGCAAAGTTTTCATTTAGAATGGAAGGGCAGATAAGGTGCTTCTCAGATAAGGTCAAGTTAAAGGAGTTCATCACCACCAAGTCCTTATTATATGAAATGTTAAAGGGATTTATCTAAGAAAAAGAAGATAAAAAATATGTACAGTAAAATGAGAGCAAAGTCACAATTATTAACAACCACACACAAAGAAAAACAAAAACAAACTAAGCAAACAACTAGAATAGGAACAGAACCACAGAAATGGAGATCACATGGAGGGTTAGCAACAGGGGAGTGGGAGGAGGTGAGAGGGGGAAAAGGTACAGAAAATAAGTAGTATAGATGGTAGGTAGAAAATAGACAGGGGAGGGCAAGAATAGTATGGGAAATGTAGAAGCTAAAGAACGTATATGTATGACAAATGGACATGAACTAAATAAAGGCGGGGAATGTGGGTGGAAGGGGGTGTGCAGGGTGGATGGGAGTGAAGGGGGAAATGGAACAACTATAATAGCATAATCAATAAAATATATTTTAAAAAGTACAAATTGGTAGGTACAAAATAGACACAGGGATGTTAAGGACAGTATAAGAAATGGAGTAGCCAAAGAACTTATATACATGACCTATAGACATGAACTAAGAGGGGGATTGCTGGGGGAAAATGGGGAAAATTGGGACAACTGTGATAGCATAATCAATAAAATTTATTTTAAAAAGAAAACTAAAATTAAAAGATCGTTTTGAATGAAGTTAAAGACAGTTAAGCACTTATTAGAGCCATCACCTTGGGGTTGGGGGGGAAGTAAATGAACTTTTTGGCCAACCCAATAATAAAAGGTTCTAATTTAGCAGTTTTTAAAAATTATATCTTTAACACAGTCTAATTTTCCAGAGTTTAACACATAAGTACAAGATATTTGTGGTATCTAAAATATAACCCTTAAGCTACAATCATCTTTCCCTCAAAACTCTTTATAGGTGTGCAGCAAATAATTTGTTGCCCACTGAAGTTTTTCAACAATATACATAAAATCAATATAAAGATACATTCAATATTAATTAGTCTTGTAACAATGCCATTCTTACTTGCATTGCAGTGGTACACAAACACCATGGCTTCTTGTGGCTCCAGGGAAAAGCAAGTGTGGTGGTGGGAGGAGGAACAGGAAACAGGAAGCAGGTAGTGGGAGGAGGAGGGTTAGGTGAGGATCAGCAAGATGGGTGCCCTGTCTTAACTGCTCATCATCCCAGCAGGAGGTGCAGCTGGAAGCACACTTGGGTGGTGCTCTACAAGAGGGGCCCTACTCTGCACCTACCCTGCTTAACATTGGCAATGAATACTGATGGGGCATCTGTGGGTGTGAAAATGGAAAGTAGCAGAAAAGCAGTCTGAGCCTGTGTGCAAGCTGCTTGGGGAAGCAGCACAGAAGCACTGATCATCCTGCTCAGAGCTTCTGTCCTTTGGGAGGTCAGGCTTGCTGCCCAAACTGGAGGAAAGCATCCGTGTCTCTTGCTTGCACCCAAACATGTTTTCCTGTTTAGGACAAGGAGGAGCAATTATAAGCAAGTTAACATCATGCTTTTAATATCTATGAAATAAGGATACTTCTTACAATCAATGGCATGTCATAGTTTAACTACACTTTTATCTGACTCCATTGTGCATATGGTGTATTTTACAACTGGTATCAAATTTGGTGGATTAAGATAATTATGAATAACCCTTACTATGAAAAAAGGAATGTGTCATTCATGCTAATATTATCTGGCATGTCTGAACAGGGGATAAATTATCTTCTGTTTAACCATCGTTTTAAAATATTCACCACATATGCATGGAGAATAAGTGATTTTTGGGTTTTCTTCAGGAATTAAGCCATTTTTTCCTGCAGTTTGGAAAAGTGCAGGAAAACTATCTTAACAGTTTACCTTTAGCACCATGGAAAAGGTGGGGCAAGGAGGTAGTTTGTTTGACTCCAGAGGTATTTCTTCCTACTGAGAATGTTGGCATATAAAGAGGATTTAAAAGTCTCCATGTGGTTGAAAAACATTTCCCCAAGTGCTTAACAGGAGATTGAGCAGTGTAGTGATGGTTTGATTACCTAGATAAATACTTTCACTCTTTAAAATGCTGTACATTCCAATGTATGTTTAATTGTGAAAGTTATAAAATAAGAATCTCATTACCCTAACAGAACTGATAATATGGATGTATTTCCTCCTAGCCTTCTTCATAACCATATTTTACACTGTTATTACATGCATATACATTTTGTAACTTGTGTCTATTTAGAGACAATTGGATTACGAGTATTTTCTCAAAGGCACCCAGCTTTTGTTAACTGCCATCTTTAATAAATGTACCATATTTTACATGTGATTTTCCCTATTGTTTCCAAAATTTGGCAATAGAAATTATTCATGTATTTAAAAAAAATTTAGGCCAACTTAAAGAAAAAAAAGCTTAAAGAAAGCTTTAAGATTCATGTATTTAAAAAAAATTTTTAGGCCAAGATACCAGATTTAGGATATCAATTGGGGTATATTTTATTATGGCTTTCGTGGAACAAGTATATTAGTTATTTACATACTATGTATAATAGCACAAATTCTGTTTGCACTGTACTCTAGTTAGTGATGGCAATTAGCTTTACTTTCATTGTGGACTTTTTCTTTTTAACAGATGAGACATTGACCCTAACTTGAATTTCTTTGATTAATTATAAAACTGAATAACTTTCTATATTTGTTTGATCGTCAAGTTTCCTGTTTTGTTAAATTGTCAGTGCCTATGTTCATTTATATAATAAATTAGTTTTCTTGCTCATTATAATCTTTTTGCATATTCATCATCAACAAACCCTTATTATATGAAATGTTAAAGGGACTTATCTAAGAAAAAGAAAATCAAAAATACAAACAGTAAAATGACAAGAAACTACCAACTACCAACAGCCAAACCTAAAAAAACAAAAACAAAAACAAACTAAGCAAACAACTAGAACAGGACCAGATTCACAGAAATAGAGATCTCAAGGAGGGTTATCAGCGAGGAGGGGCATGAATGGAATGGGGGGAAAGGTCCAGGGAATAAGAAGCATAAATTATCAGTACAAAATAGATGGGAGGAGGTTAATAATAGTATGGGAAATGAGAAGCCAAAGAACTTATATTATGACTCGTGGACTTGAATTAAGGTGGGAGAATGATGGTGAGAGGGAGGTGCAGAGTGGAGGGGAATAAAGGAGAGGAAAAAATGGGACAACTGTAATAGCATAATCAATAAAATATATTTAAAAGAAAAATATATTATGCAACATTCTGTTTATATGTACTTTTACATAGAATTTTTTATATTCAGGAATTGAAAAACTGTTAAATACTATATCCATTTTCTTGTATTTCTTAAAGCACAAGAAGTTTTCCCTTTCAGACCATTCAGAGAGTTGATAAATATTAGATTGAGCTTTCTTCAAATGCTCTTGTAAAAAAACAAACTTTTTAAGTCTTATGGATTTATTTTACTGCATTCTATGAGATGAGAGTTTACATTATTTACTATATTTTTGTTAGCCAGTTATTCTGATACTGTACATTGAATAATTTTTATCTTCTACATACATTTATGGTTATTCTAGTAATATGTTAATATTCTAGATATGTTAAGGCCTGTGTCTAAGCCAACTAATCCATCTGGCTATTCTCAAGACAACAACACATGACTTTAATTATTTTTTGACAAATGTCTTTCAATACTCACTCAGACCTCATATTCATTTATTTCTTCAATATTTTAGAATAGTGACTAAGAAATAGTTTGTTGGTTTGTAAAAACATGTTTTCAAAGGTTTTATTGGGATTAATAAACATGTCCAACTACAGAGAACTAAAATATCTACAATATGTACTCTTCTCTTTTTAGAAATATGCCTTCTCATGATTTTTCAGTTTATTCACATAGGTCACATGTAATTCTTATGAAAGTGGTTACTGTTTTATTTAATCTTACCACTATAAATGAATTGTTTTCCTATTTTACTTTTTGAACAATATTTACAAATTACAATTATTAAATATCTTTTATCTTGCCAAGTTACCAACATTTTATTAATGGTAAATTTTTAGTTGATTTCTTTTGATCTATGATATATAAGAATATCTCTTATAAAGAATTAAAACCACTATTTGTTCTAATATCAGTACATCTATTTTCTTACTGCATTGGTCAGAATTTTCAAAACAATATTACATTATTATGGTGATACTAATCACCATTATTATATTTCTTTTTTTAAACAAATTTCTTATTTATTTATTTATTTATTTATTTATTTATTTATTTATTTTTAGAGAGGGTAGGGAGGGAGAGAGAGAGAGAGAGAGAGAGAGAGAGAGAAACATCAATGTGTGGTTGCTGGGGGTTATGGCCTGCAACCCAGGAATGTACCCTGGCTGGGAATCGAACCTGGGACACTTTGGTTCCCAGCCCGCGCTCAATCCACTGAGCTACGCCAGCCAGGGCATATATTTCTAATTTTAACACAAATGCCTCCTATAGTTCACAGATAAACTATATTTGACTAATTTTACTATATGATGAAATGAGGGCAATTCTTGCCATAACTTTCCATGTGTAAGACAAGTGATTGGTCCCAGTCTCTACAATAATGTTAACTGCGCTTCTATTTTTCTAATAAAGAATTTACTTCAGAATAAAAGGGAGGTGGAAAATGTAGGCATCATGTAAGTCCTAGACAAATTGTCAGGGTCCCTTAATTATTATTATAACAACTTTGTAATGAGAATCTGCTCTGCTCAATTCTTCCATTATACTTTGAGTAAAATTTGATTAGAAAGATAGATCGTAGCCAGTAATGTGTGTGTGTGTGTGTATACATATATATACCAATACTGACAGCATCAATACATTATGACAAGCCAAAACATTTAGAAAACATTTCTAAAATATTAAAAGAAAAAAACAAATACAAATTTTGTACTTGATAATAATGAAAGTTGAAAATGCAACATAAGTAATGTTAGCAAATGTTCATTCTTATATATTTTTAAATTGATGTGGCTTTAAGAATGCTTAATGACACAATTCAAGGCATTTTAGATATTTACATTTGGCAAAAAAAAGATAAGATAGGAGTGGTTTTGTAGTAAGATTTTATCACATCTAACATGAGAGTTTTATTCCATTCCTTGGCTTGGTGAGTCAGACAAAATGAAGTCAGATATTGAGATGACTGGGCTTTGGGATGTACAACAAAAAAGAAATTTGTTGGAACAGAGCAGGGGGTATGGGGAAGATCTGGTTAAAGACACAGCAGAGCACAGTGGAGGGTGTGTAGCCACTTGTCAGGAGACAGTGTCCAGGGTCCCTGAATGCTCAAGAGTTATACATGAAAGATGAAAGGTTAGCATTCTTAAGAAAGTGCCAAGGTACGAAATTAGGAAAAGCCTTTTTCAAAAATTGTCTTTTAATTTCTAAAGTTAGCAATTAATCAATGGTGATTTTGAGAGTATCCAATCTAAAACCCAAAATATAAACACCAAATCAGACCATGGATCTCTAATAAAATAATAACTAGCATGGTCACAGGTGGATCTAGACAATGTGCTGGGTCAGATAACTGAACAGATAACAACATAACTGAATTCTATTATGACCTCTACTGAGGAGGTCCTGGAATGTGGCATCATATATCAATAAAATATAGCAATACAAACAATGATGAGCAACATGTTCACTTGCATCACATGGCAACTATTATTCTAACATAAACACAATATGCTACAAACATGATTGGATAAGAAAACAACAAATCATGTTGAAATCTAGGAGGTACAAATAGGAATAGGCAGATTTTCTTTCTCAATTTGTCTTTATATCACTCCAGTAAAATATGAACCTCTTGGGCTTCTGGCCAACATGGTGATGTAGGTAGATATGCTTTGCTTCCTCACACAACCAAATGAAGAAAAATAACCAATTTGAAGACAAAAAACAACAAGAACTGCCAGAAAATTGAACTGTATGGAAGTCCGACAGCCAAGGACTTACAGAAGAAACATTGATACAGACTGGTAGGAGGGGCAGAGATGGGCAGCTGGGGTGGAGAGGACATGTGGCAAAGCAGCGGCTGGTGGACAGGTTGGGTGGGGTGGGTGAGGCAGCAGCTGGCAGACTGGGTGGTCCCACATTTGTGTGCTGATAAACTGGGATGAACAACTTGGGAGTGAGACAAACTGAGCAACCCAGGGTTTTAGTGCGGGAAACTAAAGCCTCAAAATTTCTGGCTGTAAAAACCTGTGGGGGTTGCAGTGGTGGGAGAAACTACCAGCCTCACAGGAGAGTCCATTGGAGGGGCCCAGGGATTTCTAGAATGTATATCAGCTCACCCAATCAGCACCAGGGCAGCACCTGAAAGGGCACAATTTACATGTGGGAAGCAGGGGAAGTGACAGAAAGTGGAGTAAGAGCTGAGCAAGTAGCACTGATCCTTCTCTGATCCCACACCCACATGCAGTGCCATAATGCAACCCTGCACTGGCAAATACCTAAAGCCCTGTCCCTTGCAACATAACAGGCATGCTGAGACAAAGAAATAAGTCCCAAATGAAAGAACAGATCAAAACTCTAGAAAAAGAACTAAGTGACAAGGAGATAGCCCACCTATCAGATGCAGAGTTCAAAACAAAGGATGCTCACAGAAATGATTGAGCACAAACACAAACTAAAGGAAGAAGTGAAGGCTACACAAAGTGAAATAAAGGAAAATATACCAGGAACCAACAGTGAAGGGAAGGAAACCTTCACTGAAGTCAATGATTTCGAATAAAAGGAAGAAATAAACATTTGACTGGAACAAAGAAAAAAGAATAAAAAAATGAGGAGAGGCTTAGAAACCTCCAGGACAACTTCAAATATTCCAATATCTGAATCATAGGGGTGCCAGAAGGAGAACAAAAACAAGATTGAAAATTGCTTTTAGAAAGTAATGAAAGAAAACTTCCTCAATCTGGTGAAGAAAATAGACATATAAGTCCAGGAAGCTCAGAGAGTCCCAAAGAAGTTGGACTCAAGGAAGCACACACCAAAGCACATCATAATTAAATTGTCCAGGATTAAAGATAAAGAGAGAATCTTAAAAAGCAGCAAGAGAAAAGGATACAGTTACCTAAATGGAGTTCCCATAAGACTGTTAGCTGATTTTTCAAAAGAAATCTTACAGGCAAGAAGTGGCTGGAAAGAAGTATTCAAAGTCATTAAAAGCAAGGACTTACATCCAAGATTATTCTATCCAGCAAATCTATTATTTAGAATGGAAGGGCAGATAAAGTGCTTTCCCAATAAGGTCAAGTTAAAGGAGTTCATCATCACCAAGCCCTTATTATATGAAATGCTAAAGGGGTTTACCTAAGAAAAAGAAGATCAAAACTATGAACAGTTAAATGACAACAAACTCACAACTATCAACAACTGAAACTAAAACAAAAACAAAAACTAAGCAAACAACTAGAACAGGAACAGAATCACAGAAATTGAGATCACACGGAGGGTTATCAGCAGGGAGGGGGGAGGGGAAGAATGGGGGGAAAGGTACAGGGAATAAGAGGCATAACCGGTAGGCACAAAACAGACAGGGGGAGATTAAGAATAGTATGGGAAATGCAGAAGACAAAGAACTTATATGTATGACCCATCTACACAAACTTAGCAGGGGATGCTGGAGGCAATGGGGATACCTGGCAGAGGGAGAAAAGGGGAGAAAAAAAATGGACAATTGTAATAGCATAATCAGTATACTTAAAAATAAGAAACTCTTACAAAATGTCATTTTAAAGCTTAAATATAGTATAAAACACTCCTTGGTTGCAAGAACACATCTTTGAAATAGACATTAAGTATTTTCAAATGGTCCAAATTTGTTGTGAGGAAATACTTTAGGAATAGGTAAAATCTAGTTCTATTTTCAGATCTTTTATATAGAAGCAGTTATCAGTTAATCTGAAAATATGTTTGTCATGAGTTTTTATTTGAGCTTCTACTTTGATGCATTTTATAGCTTTTAGGTCTCTTAAAACGTAAGAGCTTTAGGTTTTTATGTTTCATAAAATTTAATGAGAATATTCTTATCACTCATTTTGTCCAGAAAATAAGCCCCTCTGAAGTTCCTCTTTTCCTCTTCTTCTCCCACCTGGACAAATTACTGAGATCCTACCTCATTTTAGGGCAATGTGCTGAGCTCCAGAGGATGTGATGATGACTAATAGGAATGATAGTTAGCTTCAAGAAATTCAGGCTAGGTGGGATGCAGAAATTCATACATCGAATTACACTATAACCCAGTTAAGTTCAGTGATAAATGTATGTCTATACATGGTGCTTTGGAGCAAGAAGAAGAGCTTTCTCACTCAGCCCAGGATGTCAGGTCATAAAGAAAGGAGGTAGCTGCACTAATGTTTAAGCTCTTTCTCAAAACTCCCACTAAGACAAGAAGTTTAGTATTATCATCATTTCTAGATTTGAGTGTCAAACAACTCATGGTCCATAATGTTAAATTTGATTGACTATAATACTCTGTAAAAATAGGAAGTAATAGAAACCCAGTCATTATGTATTCATTTCCTGTAATATGCAAATCTGCTTAATAGCAATACTTCTTTCAACTGTCTGTACATAACAGTATCAATGAAACTAGAATAGTTTGAATAGGTACTAAGGATCAGACTCTTTTAAATAACCATTTTTTAAAATGGGAATAATGGCATCTTCAAAAACATAGCAGATTGCTTTGCTTTCCATAAAATCAGGACAAAAAGATGTTATTCTCTTTACCCTCCAGTGAGCTCAAAAGATGGGGATGTTGCCAAGATAATTAAATGACACAGAAGTCATTTTCCTGGGCAATTTCAAAAATATCATTAATTTACTTTGATTTTTTACAATAATTATAAAATACTTATAAGGCTGGCTGTATGTAGCAGTTTTAACTGACAGGTTCTTTTTTTCTACTGCAGAGCATCACTTCAATAATATCCTTCCTTCCCCCCATCAATTTCACAATGGAAAATTCAGGCAAACTGTTTTCCTCTTGCTCAACCTTGAAATATACGTGGTGTGCTTGATGGAAAATCTATCACATAAATAGTTTTTAGAGATTTGACATCAAATAGAAAGACATCTGAAATATAGACAAAGTTAAGAGGTAAAAGAATATAGTTTAAAATTGTAAAGGAAAATGTTAGATGTTCTATGAAGGTCAAAGTCAATTCCTCCTTTTAAATTCCCTCAAAAGACTTAGATGCATTCAAGTATAAGTGATGGTAACTGGTGATATTCTTACCACTTTATTTTTTTTGTTTTCTTTCATAATTCATTTGAAATTTACCTTGACTCTTATTTTGCCCAACATATTAGCTACCTGTCATAAGTAATAATTTTGAAACTTGCTTTCTAACTGACCACTTAAAGGCAAAAGCAAGATTTAGGATAATAGGTAAAGAAACTAATGGCCAGTCGGTATGTTAACTGCTTTGTTAGAGAAGATGAGTTGTAATGAGAGCCCTGAAAAGAAAGCTGAGTGATGCCTGAGGAGGTAGAAGGAGGCTTCTCAGAAGTCACATTTGAGTATAGCCTTGCAAGATTTGTAGGCATTCACAGGAGGGTAAGAAGAGAAAGAATGTATCAGGCAAAAACATACAGGAACATACGTGTAGAACAAAAAAGGAACATGAGGTCCTTTTGGATGAGATGATGAGTAGCTGTGTGACTCTTAAGGACAGGTATCGAGTGAATGAGCAAGAAGGGGGAAGAGGGGAAAACTGTGGCTGGACTGTGAAGGATCTTACATACTCTGCCAAACACTGTAGATTTTATCCTTTAGACTTTCAATGTCCAATATGATAGCCACTAGCCACATGCAGCTATTTAAATTTAAATTTAAAATGTATACAAGCAAAAATTCAATTTGTCAGTTGTATTAACTGCATTTCAGATGCTTAATAGCCACATGTGACTAGTGGCTACAATGATGGACAGCACAGATAGAAAATGTTTCCTTATCCCTCAAAGTTCTGTTGGACAGCACTGCCTTAAACAAGGGGAAGCCTCATCCAATTGTTAATAATAATCAGAGATTTGACCTGATTGTAACTGTGAGTGATTAAAAAAGGTAACACATGGTGTAGCAGAGGTGTCCAACCTCCAGCCTGCGGGCTGCATGTAGCCAAGGGTGGCTATGAATGAGTGTCAACACAAAATTGTAAATTTACTTAAAACCTTTTTTTTGCTCATCAGTTTTTGTTAGTGTTTGTGTATTTAATGTGTGGCCCAAGGCAACTCTTCTTCCAGTGTGGCCCAGAGACACCAAAAATTTGGACACCCCTGGAAGGATTAGCTTGGATGTGGTGGGACTAGAAGGCAGAGGACCAATAAAAAGGCAACTCTGTGCAGTGATTGAACTAAAACTATGGGAAAGTAGAGGAAAATACCTATTTCAGAAGATTTGAAGGGGTAGAACCAAGAGACCACACTAAGTCTCTAGCATAGAAAACTGGAGGATGGTGACGCCTCAACTGGAAGACACTACAGAACATTATAGTGTCTGCAGTGCAGAGATCAGTTTATTTTCTGACTTATTGTGTTGGAGGGCCCTGAGGCTTAGAGAGGAGGTACGGGTCCATAGGTTTCAAAAGTCATTTCATGTTATTTTTTCTTTACAGGGAACCTCCTTTCACAATTGCCTGAAACAAGGATTCTAAGCTTTCACATGACTTTTGAAGTTTTTAATGTGAAATAAGAAAGGAGAGTCAAGACTCAAAGTAGCAAAAATGATGGCTTAGACTAGGTTCAAGGATTTTTTTCACTTCATTTTACTACTAAACTTGCAAATAAGCAGTGCAAAGGTCATGCTCCAGCTAAGGACACTAGGAAGTGGGGCAGGCTCCCAATTGTTACCCTAATTACAATTGTTACCCTGAGGATTAGTTATGTTCACATACCTGAGAGACATCTCAGGCAGAAGAATTTTTAATGTTCATGAACTTGGAGACAGTCCACATCAGCACTCAAGGGTCCACCTACTTTCAGATAAGAAATATTTTTTGCACCACAGTTAAAGGTTTCAGTATTCTACTCCCCACCTCCTGCAGTTTTTTCCCACTTTCTTTATTCTAAGCTGTTGAGTAAGCCTCCTACTTTGCAAAGAAAAGAGAAGTATACACCAACTCCAAGGTTACTGCCAGGTTCATTCATTCCCACTACTTTCCTACTTTCCATGGGGTATAGTCATTGAGCCCACCTGCAAATTGGCTTCAAGTCCTGGCTCCTGGGAGTGCTTGCAGGCACCTTCTCCACACTTGGGAAAGGCCAGGAAAAGCAGAACCTGGCTCTGAGTGCACCCCTTACTCCATACAGAGCATTTTAGTCCTTGTAACCCCACAGAGCAAACTGTCATCCACCACTGCTTGGGGGGTACCCAAATGCCAGATTTGTATTTTTGTTTCTGCCCAGAGATATATTTATCTTGGTTTGAATCTAGTTCTGTCCTTTAAACTTTTTTTCTAATTTTTTAAAAATCATTGAGATGTGTGGAACAGAATGGATGTCTCAAATTGTGAGTTTTTTCTTACATGAAGTCATGCATATTTTTTGAAAGAATGAGTATGCCACTTTTTCTAAATGATGACATCAGGTATCCATTTCAGTTCAAAAAGACTTTTAACTAACTGTGAGGATCTTTATTTGTAAAATATTTTCCATAATTTTCAGTGAAAGTTCAGTGACATAGAAAATATTTTATACAACTGAATTTAAAAGTCAAATTCCTCTATTTTCGACACAACAGTCGAAAAGGAAATAAGATCTAAAATCTCTGCCATTATAACTTCTTGTATGTTTCCGCCTTATATACAGGCTGTGATTGGAAGTTCACTTGTAAATTGCATGTATGGAACATAGAATTTCGATAAAAAATATTATGGGTTTCCAAGCCAACTCATAAAAGCAAATTTAAAACACAAAGTACTTGAAATGTCATATATTTTCATGAAATAATAGAAACCAGCACATGAAATTAGTTTCTTTTATTTTCACACACATTATAACTATATTTGAACCAAAGCTCAGTGTTTTCTGAGTTTGACTAATTTAATGCTGGAGTCTCCCCAGTGGAAAATGAGGGGTGAAACTTTGAAATCCAAAATATCCAAAATTTGTATCTTTCTTTAAAAAAAGTTTGTTTTTTGAGATCAATAAAACAAAGAGCTGGTTCTTTGAAAATATAAACGAGATAGACAAACCTGTAAGCAGACTAACCTAGAACACAGAAACGAAAAGACAATAAGTTAAACACTGTTACCAAAGAAATACAAAGGATTGTAAAAAATATATATTATGAACAACTATGTGCCAACAAATTGGACAATCTTGACTAAATGACTACATTCCCAGAAATATACAATCTTTGAAATCTGAACCAGGAAGAATCAGAAAATCTTAATAAGTATATTAAGCACAGAACAGGCACACTAATGAAATTGAAGCAGTAATCGACCCAGCGACCCCCCCGCCCCGACAAAAAACAGTCCTGGACCGGATGGCTTCAGAGGACAATTTTACCAAACATTCAAAGAAGAACTAACACCTATCATTCTCAAGCTATTAAAAAAAATTCAAGGGGAGAGAAGACTCCCAACCTCAATTTATGAGGCCAGCATTATTATAATTTCAAAATCAGGAAAAGACACTGCAAAGAAAGAAAATTATAGCCAATACCCCTGATGAACGTAGATGCTAAAATCCTCAACAAAATATTAGCAAACTGGATCCGGCCATACTTTAAAAAGATCATACACCATGATCAAATGGGGTTTATTCCAGGGATGCAAGGTTGGTAAAATATCTGCAAATCAATAAATGTGATATACCACATAAAATAAAGGATAAAATCACATGATCTTATCAATAGATGCACAAAAAGCATTTGATAAAATCCAGCATGCATTTATGATAAAAGCTCTCAGCAAAGTGCTAACAGAGGGAACATACCTCAACATAATAAAGGCCATATATGACAAAACCACAGCCAACACTATACATAACTGGCAAAAACTAAAAGCATTTCCCTTAAGATCAGGAACAAGACTGGGATGTCCACTTTCACCACTCTCAGTCAACATAGTACTTACTGTAAGTCCTATTCACAGTCATCAGACATAATGAAGAAATAAAAGGAATCTAAATCAAAAAAGAAGTTACACCATCACTATTTGCAGATGACATAATACTGTATACAGAAAACCCTAAAGGTTTCACCAAACAACTACTGGAACTATAAATTAATTCAATAAAGTAGCAGAATACAAAATAAATACTCATAAATCAGTTGCATTTTTACACACCAGTAATGAACTATCAGAAAGAGAAACAGAAAACAATACCATTTACAACTGCATCAAAATAAAAATTCCCTGGAATAAATTTCACACAAGATGTAAAAGATCTGTACTTGGAAAATTTTAAGGCACTGAGGTAAGAAACTGAAGAAGACGCAAATAAGTGGAAGCATATACTGTGGTCATGGATAGGAAGAATTAATATCATTGAAATGTCCACACTACCTAAAACAATCTATAGATTCAACTCAATTTCTAACAAGATACCAATGGCACATTTCACAGAACTGCAACAAATATTTCAAAAGTGCATGTGGAACTACAAAAAAACCCCCAAAACACAAAATAGCCACAGCAATCTTGAGCAAGAACAAAGTTGGAGGTATCACACTATCTGATATCAAACTATATTATAAGGCCACAGTAAAAACCAAACAGCATGGTAGTGGCATAAAAAAGACCTATAGATCAATAGAACAGAATTGAGCCCAGAAATAAACCCAGGCCTTTATGGTCAATTAATATTTGACAAAAAAGATAAGAACATTCAATGGAGTAAGGATAGTCTATTCAATATATGGCATTAGGAAAATTGGACAGATGTGTGCAAAAAAAAAAAAAGAGAAAAGAAACTAGGCCACATTCTTATACTATACACACACAAGAATAAAATGAAAATGGTTTAAAGACTTAAATGTAGTACTCAAAACCATAAAAGTCCTAGAAGAAAACAAAAGCAGTAAAATCTCTGACTTTTCTCTCAGCAATATTTCTTTGACATACTCCTCAGGCAAGGGTAATGATAGAAAAATAAACAAATGGAACTACATCAAACTAAAAAGTTTTTGCATAGCAGGGTAAGCCATCAACAAAATTAAAGACAACCCACTGAATCAGAGAACATATTCACCAATGACATCCAATAAGGCATTAATGCACAAAATGTATAAAGAAATTATACAACTCAACACCAAAAACCAAACAAACAAACAAACAATCCAGTTACAAAGGACCTGAATAGGCACTTCTCCAAAGAGAACATGCAAATCACTACTAGACATATAAAAAGATGCTACACATCACTAATCATCAGAGAAATGCAAATAAAAACCACAATGAAGTTATCACCTCACACCTGTTAGAATGATTACCATCAATAAATCAAGAAACATATGTTGGTGAGGATGAGGAATAAAGGGAGCCCTCATGCATTATTTGTTGGTGGGTATGCAAATTGATGCAGCCACTGTGGAAAGCAGTATGGAGTTATTTCAAAAAGCTAAAAATGGAACTGTCTTATGACCCAGCAATTACACTTCTTGGAATCTATCTGAAGAAACTTGAAACACTAATCTGAAAGAATATGCACATCCCTGTGTTCATTGCAGTGTTATTTACAATAACCAAGATTTGCAAGCAGCCCAAATGCCCATCTGTAGATGAGTGGATAAAAAAGCTGTGCTACATTTACACACTGGAATACTACTCAGCTGCAAAAAGAAGGAAATCTTACCCTTTGCAATAGCTTGGATGGACCTGGAGAGTGTTACGCTAAGTGAAATAAGCCAGTGAGAGAAACGATAAATACCATATGATTTTATTTATATGTGGATTCTAATGAACAAAATAAAGGCACAAATGAAACAGAATTGACTCATAGATAGAACAGAATGACAGCTGTCAGAGGGAAGGAGGTTTGGGGACCTGGGTGAAAATGGTGAAGGAATTAAGCAAAAAAAAAAAAAGAGGACACTGACAACAATATGGTGATTATTATGGGGAAGGGTGGCGGGGGAGGTGGAAGAGGGTATAGTGGAGATAAATGGCGATGGAAGGAGACTTTACGTTGGGTGGTAAACACATAGTACAGTATTTAGATGATATATCACAATCTAATACACCTGAAACCTGTATGATTTTATTAACCAAAATCACCCAACAAATTCAATAACAATTAAAAAATATCTTTATCTTTAGACCCCAAATCAAGTTGCTCCTTTTTCCTATCAGGACTAATGGGTGGGGGAAAGACAAGAGGGAGGGAGGGAGAGGCAGAGAGGGAGGGAGGAGGGGGGGAGGGAGAGAGGGAGGGAGGGAGAGAGAGAGAGAGAGAGAGAGAGAGAGAGAGAGAGAGAGAGAGGGAGAGAAAAGCTGTCAGAACAAGAGCACAAGCCAGCTATCCAGGTGCACTCAGGTAGAAGCCAAAATGGCAACTACAATGGGCAACAAAAAAAAAGTGCTAACTACGTGGTCAGAGGGAAGTGGGGTGGGGTGGGGTAAAAGACAGTGGACTGGTGCTGTGGGTGGGGTCAGCTAAGTACCAGAACGTTGCATCCACATCCACCAGCAGCAGGAGGCAGGAGACCTGAGGCTCCTCCGGATGTGGTGCCGAGGCGTTGAGGTCAGGGTTACAGCTGTGGTGAGTCACTACAGAGCAAACTGGGAGCTGCCAGGAAGAAAGAGCTAGAAACATAGAAAGAGGCCAAAACAGGCAAACTAAAATTTTTGCCAAAGAACAAGATGGTCACTAAGGAAACAGCATTTTCATTTAAGGGATAGTACCAGTTATGTGTTTGTAAGTCAGAGACTTCCATTTCAGCCCTGAATATCTGATAAGCATATCTTTCTTGATTAATGTTTCGTCATGTTTTAATAAGTTTACAACTTGAGTAATTTAAACTTGTATAGTCATCAAATATTAGGTGTCTACTCCTCTGATTTAATTTAGTAACGCTGAGAAAGATTGCATGCCTTATATTTAAATATACATATAATAGTTACATCATATCAAGCGTAAAGCCTTCTTTGGAAGAAAAATACATCATAAAGCAGAATACAACATTGTTAACATGTATTTGTTTTAAACTTAACTTTATGACTTATAAAGGTCAATTCATCATCAAAATTTTATTGGGTACAAATTGGTGCCAGGGTCTATGTTAGGTGTAGTGAATACAATGATACATAAGAAAAATGTAGCCCCTCTCCTCTTGGAAGATAGAATGTAGCAGGAAAAAACAGGAGAGAAAGCAATTCCGTGTATTTAGAGATGGGCTAGGATAGGATAAATTAAGATTTTTATGGTATCACTTTGAGGATCCAGGAATGCTAGTAGGTAGTGACTCCTAAGTAGACACTTGAGACAAAAGGAGCCTGGAGTCAGTCAAGTGGGGGAGGGCAGGAAGCAGAGGGGAACCTTCCAGACAGAACTGGGATATTTGGGATACTGAGAGGGTTTATTTTTGGGAGAAGGAGTGGTGAGGGGGAGGATCAGGAAAGCATTGAAAGCAATTCTCACCATTGCTAGGTAGGTAAAAACATCCCCACCTGGTAGCCACCAGAGCTCTAGTCCCATTCAGATGTTTGCCTCTCATCGTTGTGGCTCAGGAGGCCATTACCACAGTCCCATACCAGCAGGTACATCCTGCTTAAGCTACGCCAGTCAGTAACTCCTGCACTTTTCCCATTCTCAGACAATGAATGTGGCAGTAGTTGCTGGGGATTCCTGGGGGAAATATTATCTTGTTATTAAGAAAGTCACGAGATGAACGGAAGTCTTTCTTTTTTTCTGAACTTAACAAGTTAAAAGTTGACTCCTACAGCTATTACCATAGCCATTTTGCTACCAGACTGAAAATGAAGCATTACCTTGAGAGGGCGGAGCCAAGATCATGACAAAGAGAAACTGGCTTGATGTGCCATGCCTAGCGTCCTTTCTACCTCTGCACTTTTACTTGTGAAATAACCATTTTCTCACTGTTTAGGGAAGTTTAAGAAAAGGTATTCTTTTACTTGCTGTGGAAGAGATAACAATATAAAATATATGCAGCAGCCTGGATATAGAAATGAAATCCTGAAGGGAGAAAAGCTACATGGCAATTTTCTGTCCTCTAACCTCTGAAGTGTTGACATAAGAAATGATATGTTCACCGTGGTGTTTTTACAGAGCTTGTTTTGGGTACAAAGTGAATAATGAAATGTAGAGGGCAGGTTCAGGGTCAAGATAACCAAAGAAGAAGATGCTGCAGTATCGAATGTGAGATGGTAGTTTGTACAAGGGCAGTGTTGAAGAGAAGGCTAAGAAGTAGAGAGGCGCATGTGAGTTCAGCTCAGTTCCGAAGGCAATTTTGCATGCTGACTACTTGTGCTGTGCTGTGTTAGAGGTTGAAGATGCAAAGAATAAGACAGTCTTTGCCTTCCAAGAGCTCACAGTTTAGTATTATGGGAAGGTAGGTACATAGAAGTCAGCCAGTATGATCAGTCAGTGCATTTCTGAGGCTGGCACACTGCGTGCTCTGAGAGGACTTACCAATTCTGCAGGGCAGAGAGCAGAGAAGGAAGATTTCTAGAAAAAGAAAAGACACAAGATATCCAATTTCTATACTTCCTGGCCTCCTACCACTCCTTAATTCATTGCAATCTGACTTCAGCTGTACTTCATTAAAACTTCTTTCTCTGCATCTTCACAGGTAAACTTTCATTGGACTTGAACATGTACTTCTGCCTAAATTCTCTTGAGAAGTTCTGCGTAGGTTTAAAATTCACTTTTTTTGAAAACTGTTCCTAACCATGTAGACTGAGTTGCTCCATCTATGTGTTCTCATGGTCCTCTGTCACTCATCATACATGTTAAAAGCCAATTCATTATCTGCCTGTGTCTTTCTGGGCTTGTTATCTCCCTGAAGGCTGGCACCACCTCAGTTAGGTTCACCACTGAGTAATATATCAAAGATATATTATTTAAAAGGTGTTGAATGAGTACTCATAGATGAAAGAATGAGTACTCATAGATGAAAGAATGAGTAAATGAGTGGAGGAGTGACTCTGTGATCATAATTAGAAGTATCAAGTTCAAAGCAGAGAGTGAGGGAAGATGAGGGTGCTGATGTGGCAGAAGTCAGCTCATGGAGTGACCTGGGTATCTTTTTGCTTAAGTGGGACACTAGTGATGGAAACATTGGACTCAAGAGTTATCATGAATGCCTCATATGTGCTGGACTAGGAACAGGAAAAAATAATTCAAGTACAAGGGACTTTTAAATATGGTATTTACTGCTTGGCAGGTTCCATATTTACTATGTGCATGACACTACTCAGGAAAATGGGCCTGGAAAATGGCCCCTTTGTAGACAAAAGGGAGATACCAGACTCTCTGAGACTGAACATGGCACTGAAGATCTGGAGTGGACACGAAGTTTATCTACATCGGTGGCTCCTAGATGTAGAACAGCTACATAAGATCATCTGAGGAAATTCAGAAAATTTTGGATTCCTGATTCTAGTCCTGGGAGATTCTAATTCACTAGGTCTGGGTGAGGCCCAAGGAGCTATTGAAAGCTCTTCAGTGCCTTTCTGTGCAAAGAGAATGCCTGATCCAGCTCAATTCTGCCCTTTACATATAAGGAAACTGGCCTCAGTGCAGAGCATCACTGGCAGAACTAGGACTACGACTCAAATCTCTTGACCTTGATGCCAGAGTTCACATCATTAGTTTTCAAGAAGCACAAAATTGACCAGAAGTTAGAAAAATAAAATTCAAAAAGGATAATGTATCTTAATCCACTTATAATAATACACATTTGAAATTAAAGGGAGACACTATTTCTCCCCACCAGAGCACTGATGATGAGAGGGAGGTGGGACCACACCATACCTTGCAGCCACTTTGGTTAGTGAACTAAAATCACAACACACCTCACAGATTGCTGTGATGACAGTGGACCTACAGATGGCGGGATCTACAGATGACAGATGGTTTTATACTGAGGGGTGGGTTATTAAAAGCACTGATAACAAGCAACTTCCAGAAAACGATAAACATTTGTTTTCCGTAATTCTTTTTTTCCCATTTTTATTATATTTTTCACATTGTTTTAATTGTTCAACTACAGTTTTCTGCCTTTTCCCCCCACCCCAGCCCAACCCCCAGCACTCCCCACTTCCCTTACGTCTCCCCCCAACCCTTATTGTCCATGTGTCCTCTATAATTGCTCCTGCAAACTGTTCACCCTTTTCCCCTAAAATTCCCTTGCCTCTCCCCTCTGGTCACCTTCACCCTGCTCTCAATTTCAGTGTCTTTGGTTATATTTTGCTTGTTTGTTTGTTTTGTTGATTAGGTTCCTGTTAATGGTGAGATCGATATGGTATTTGTCTTTTCACTGCCTGGCTTATTTTGCTTAGCATAAAGGTTTCCAGTTCCATCCATGCTGTCTGTTCTTCAGAATTCTTAAGTGCAGAAGACAAAAGATGAACCAACATTATAGTGTTAGAGGCTCGAGCCAAGTTTTACATTAAATCTTTTCATTATTAAATATTAGAGTTATAAGAGGAGGTTGCTTAATTGTCCTTCCAAGTGGGGTCTTAAATTTAAATCTGGGAGACATTAAACCCATTCATTGGAAATGGCAGAGGGTGACACCAGTGGATGTTTCATTAGTGCCCAGTAAGACCTATGGCCTTTTTAGTGTTTTGTCAGTGGAATATCCTAGACAGTCCCCAACAGAATCGGTACATGTTGGCACAGATGCTACTTGAAAGGCTTGGTGATAAATAACTATACCCTTCATTTCACCCAGAAATATCAGCAATCACTCAATATGGTTGGCACAAAGAACAATGGTCAAGATCTTCTTTAAATCTCTCAAGACAAGGACAATACAATACATTGCTATGCAAATGACAGGTCAGTGATGGGATGCTGCTTCTGTGATGTCCACATAAGTCATTGTACTAAGGCTTTTCTGAGTTATATTCTAGCTTCATTTCCTACCCTTTCTTTGATTATTCTTTCATAGCTCATTCATTCAGTAAAGAAAGAGAGAATATAAGCATGTTTTAATGTTGTCAGCAATTCTATGAAAGTCTTTTTAAAAATATAAATATATGCATTTTGTATGCATTTTTTAAAATCTACTAATATATTACACTTTGTATATACTGTTTCTTTTAGAAAAAGTGCAATAGATATTCCCATTGGAATACATTTTCCCTGTGGTATTAGAATCTACACAGATCCAATTTGATATCACTTAACTCTGTGACAGGAAGGCAGGCAGTTTATGCCTAGTGAGAGGTACTGACAGGAAGGACAAGGGACATTAAATTCCAAATGTCATTAAACAGGATGACTTTGAGGTGAGCCTGCTAGACCACAGGACATTGGCAGAGCCACTTAGTCCTTAAAATGCAGCATTTGTGTAATAACTCTCAAACTGACCTATTCTGTTATTAATCTGGAATGTAAGAAAAGGGAATAAGATGATTTAATTCTTCTTTTAAAATTTATTTTTAGTGAGGGAATGGAGGGAGATAGAGAGAGAGAGAGAAACATCAATGTGTGGTTGCTGGGGGTCATGGCCTGCAACCCAGGTATGTACCCTGACTGGGAATCGAAACTGTGACACTTTGGTTCACAGCCCGGATTTAATTCTTTTTTTTTTAACAGATAATTTTTTTAAAGATTTTATTTATTTATTTATTTTTAGAGAGGGAAGGGAGGGAGATAGAGAGAGAGAGAGAAACATCAATGTGCGGTTGCTGGGGGTTATGGCCTGCAACCCAGGAATGTACCCTGGCTGGGAATCGAACCTGGGACACTTTGGTTCCCAGCCTGCGCTCAATCCACTGAGCTATGCCAGCCAGGGCCTCCGGATTTAATTCTTTAAGTAGGATAGTAATTATATTACTTCATAGGACCTTTATGAAAATTAAATAGCCTAATGGGTATGTCATATACTTTTAATAATATCATTAATACAAGTATTTTGGTTAATAAGGAGTCTTATAACATATGGATTATTAATTTTTATGGATTATTAATTTTAATGAGTATAAAATACCCCATCACTAAAATAATACTTAATATAACTTAATTAATTTCTAACCATTCAAAAGTTTTTCAGAAACATTTTCCTCAGTAACTCAGCATTATTAAAATGAACACAGCATATTTATCATAAGTGAGGGAAACCAAGTTACAAGAAATCTATGGATAATCATGTGACAAATTATATTTATGTTATCACATAAGGCACTTTCTCTCCTATATATATTAAAGCATAATGAAAAAATTTATTTATATTTTCATCTGTTTGCCTATGTATTGAGCAAATATATTTTATGCATTAATTAAAAATTAGTAAATTACATTTTTGAGGATATAAAAATTAATGAGATACAATCTCTGCCCTGCATTGAAGCAGATTCCAGCATGAATAGAAACCAAAATATAAATATCGATCCTGAAGGATCGATACATGTTCACACTGAGGGCAACAGAGAACTGTTGAAGAGCTTCGAGGAGAGATATGTGTTACAATCAGCTTTGCATTCAGACTGGTATGGACAATTATCGGAGGGAACCTGCTGGCAGGCTGTTGCAGTAATTCATGCAAGAAATAAGGACAGGCATGCCCCTGAACTAATACAGAGTCAGTGGGAAGAACAGTGAGAAGCAGATACTTAAGGAGACATTGAGAGAGTAAAATCCACTATGAGCTTGAGGGTTAATGAGAGGGAGGTTATTCCCAACTTTAATTTGGGCCTGTGATGAGATAGATGATGGTACCATGCACAGAGATGTAAAACACGGGAAGAATAGCAGGTTTAATCATGGAGAAATGATGAGATACATTTAGGGCATTTTATACAATGGGAAATGCCAATGGGGAATCCCAATAGAAATGGCTTCTGTTGAAGATCAGGAGAGATTCTTTAGGGGGAAGTGTGTATATTTACATACAGCAGTGTCTAACAGCTACAGCAAACTATGGCGGATAGTCCCCCTCTCCAGGACATGTTTTCTGAGAGTAACAAGACAAAAGCAAAACAAGCCCTGGTACCCCAAGGGTTAGGTAGTAAAAATTGTGACAAGAAGATAGGAAATTAGCCAGATTAGCAGGAAGAAAATAAGAATATTGAGTGGTGCCAGTGTCCTGAAAATCAAAAGTAAAGAAAGAGAACGTGGTAGAGGGTATCATTGATTCAGAAAATCTCTTGATTTGTTACTGAAGAGTCTTGTGGGACCTTGGCCAAAGAAGTTTCCTTGAATGTCAGAGAGCCCTTGATTGATGGGTAGTTGCCACAGAAAATGAGAAGGAGGAGACATCAAGTATGAAGATGGATAAGGAGTCAAAGAAGGGTTTGATTTTTGTTTGAAGACAGGAACATTTAAAGAGCCATCAGAAAGAGAAATATCAGAGACTCAAAAGAAGGTGAGAGAAACTGATGAAGTGATGAGGAGGCAGATGGAGGTAGGAACTGGACCACCGGATTGCCAATAAATCAGAGCATACATTTAGAGGTTGAGGAGAGGCAGGGTTGTCCTTTTATTTTACTTTTTTTTTATTTAGGAAAGCATTCAGTATAAAATTCCATGTGTGACTGTGATTTCACCCACACAGCGGCCCATTTTTCCTCTTAATTTAGTAAGAATGTTTTGCTATATGCACAGAGGACATAATGCTGTATCAAACAAGGTCCCTGCCAATAAGGAGCCCACTGATTTAGAGGTGGGATAGAGGCAGAGGTGCACACATACATTTCTAAAGCCAAGGCAACTCGTGATAATCTTAGCGTTGATTTACAGCTTACAATCAGTATAGAAAAGCCCTACATACCTTTCTACCCCTTGGACATAAAAGCCAATATTAAGTTAGTCCACCCCCTCTAATATAATTGGAAACTACAATCTCATAAATGTTGACCACTAGATGGCTAGATTAGTTATTAATCTAGCCAGGAGACTGGAGTTAATTAACCTTAGAAGTGAATTGCATTTTGACCTTGGTCTAACCAAGGCCAATTTTCCACTCTGGGGAACATGATTGATTATCTGGCTCATTTAGGGAAAGAACCCTAGCAGAATAAAACATACAAACAAACACTAGAAGTTTTACCTTAATTACTTGGATTACAATGCAATTCTCAATACAGTTATTTTTCCTCTGATAAGAAAATACATGATTAAATAAAAATGACTCTTTGGAACTATAAATAGTAAAGGAAAAAGATAAATGAAAAGTTCAGGCAAATTTATCAGGGAAGGTGAAATTTATTTTACAGTAATATCAAATGTATTCTTTTTATTCTTTATTTCATTATATTTTGCACTGTGCCTCCCTTTTTAAAAGATACAAGATACTTTTGTACTATTGATATCCTATATACCTAATAGAGAAAAATGTAATAAACTCTTCGAAAATACTTTGAATTTCTGCAATATGCATGGTGTTTTTATTGTATACCTGTAAAGAGCACTCTTGATTAATAAAAAATTCTTCAATATGAAATCATAGTGAAGTTATCTAGCTGTATATCAATTGAGAGGTATCACAATGAAATAGATTAAAATAAATGCTATGGACAACAAAATGTTGTTTTATGTAGCATTTATGTTACTACCAATGACCTATATCAATACTCAAAGACAGACTGACACAATTACCAAAATTTTCAAGAGAAAAAGTAAATCATATTAACAGATACCAAAGAGACAAAAAACAGTCCCAGTATTTGAGGAGTACATGTGCATAATTCAGGTTTCAGCTAGGCTCACTGCTGTGCTTTTATTGAATTGATCTACTAAATTAACCTTAAAAGTAAATAATAGTGTAAGCACAGCAACCATTCGATACTTCAGTGAGGATTTCTGTTTTTTTGTGGCAAGTAAATGGGACATATTTTTTTCCTTTTCATTAAAACAGAGGGCTAATTTACTGTCCCAAAATGAGGAGAATCAGCATTAATTTGGAGCATCTGTTCTGAACCAAGGATATTGGCAGATACTAAACACTCAAGTCATGGTTTGGTATGTTCCTAAAATAAGCGTTAAGATGGTTTCCATAACAAAGGTAAAATATGACATCATTAGTAATGTTGTAGTGAACATAGGGGTGCATATACCTTTGTGAATAAATATACTTTTGTGAATAAATATACCTTTGTGTCAAATTTTCTGGGTAAATACCTGGAAGAGGAGTTGCTAGGTCATATGGCAACTGTATTCTTAATTTTTGAGGAACCCCCATACTGGTTTCCATAGTGGCTATACCAATGCCACCCAAAGAAATTTAATTATAAAAACAAACAAACAAGCAAAAATCACATCATTGGCAGTGCAGCTTCTCTTAAAATGAAAATGCTTTCTCTTTGCCAAAATTGAGAGCAGGAATGGATTTTGGAAGGAAGATGGACATGGGGAATTCACTGGAACATGTTAATGTTTGCACGAGAGAAGTAAAGACCAAAAGGAGTAAATGTGAAGCAATTTTAGAACACACAAACTGGTTGCATCCTTTAAATTCACTGCCTCTTACCAACTGATTTTTAAATTACTATTTAATTTTCTTTCTTATCTTTTATCCATGATCATAGGCAAACATTTAAAATAGTATTTGAAATGCTTAGGAAAAACATGCACAAGCCATAATCAAACATATGTAGACACATTCACACTTACTTTGCTAAACATTAATAAAAATATTATAGCTTAATATAACAATAAATGTGTCCAAAGGTTTACCTTACATCTCCCTTTGTAGGATTTGGTTATTGAATCAAGCACCGAACACCTAAACAGAGCAGATAACATCTACCTGACTCCTCCCTAGACCTGGGTTAAGGAAATGGATGAGTATTGATTTTTTAAAAATTAATAGACTTTGTGTTTAGAAGACTTTTAGGTTTACAGATAAATTGAGCACTAACTATAGAAAGTGGCTATATATGCTCTTCACGTCCTACATTTCCCCTATTATTAACATCTTGCATTGGTATGGTCCATTTCCCACAACTGATGACCCACTTTCGACACATTACTATTAAGTGAAGTCCACAGTTCACATTAGGATTCACTCTTTGCACTGTATAATTTTACAGGTTTTGATGAATGTATAATGGCATGCGTACATCATTACAGTATTATACAGAATAATTTTACTCCCTAAATCACCTCTGTGCTCCATTTATTTGTCCCTTTCTCCCTCCTTTCCCAGGCAAACACTGACCTTTTTACTGTTTCCATAGTCTTGCACTCTCCAGAATGTCATATAATTGGGATTATTGTCTTCTTTCACTTAGTAATACACATTTAAGTTTCCTCTATGTCTTTTCATGGCTTAAGAGCAAACTTATTTTCAGTCCTAAATATTATTCTATTGTTGGATATACTACAGTTTATTCATTCACCTACTGAAGGGTTATTTTGGATGCTTCCAAGTTTTTACAATTTTGAACAAAGCTGCTATAAACATCTTTGTGCAGGGTGTTTTTTGTGTGTGTGTGGACATAAGTGTTTTACTCATTTGAGTCAGAACCATGATACACAATTGTTGGATCATATAACACAAATATGTTTAGTTTTGTAAAAACTTCCCAGCTGTCTTCTAAAGTGGCTGTACCATTTTGTATTCCCACCAGCAATGTATGACTGTTCCCATGGTTGCACAACCTCGTCAGCATTTGCTGTAGTCAGTTTTGTGAATTTTGGCTATTCTCATAGGTATTAGCCTTATCTCATTTTAATTTGCATTTCCTCAATAATATATAATATGGAACATCCTTTCATATGATTATTTGCCATCTGTATATCCTCTTTCATCAAGTATTCAAGTCTTTTGCTCATTTTTAATCAGGTTGTTTGTATTTTTACTGTTGAGTTTTAAGCGTTCTTTATATATTTTGGATAACAGCCCTTTCTTGGTATTTCTTTTACAAATATTTTCTTCTCCCAGTGTGTGGCTTTTCTTCTCATTCTCTTGACAGTGTCTTCCACAGATAACCAGATCACTGTTTATTCATCAAATCTCTCCCCTCCTATGACAATGAATGCCTTCACACACAAGTGGATAACCCATCCAATTTCTCAGCTACCTTCTCTAGTCCACTTAATCCAACCACTTCCACTTACACAATCACATCCCTAATTTATCACCACATTAGACTCTTCAAATACCAAATCACTAATTCTAAAACCACTAGAGTCTCTCTCCTTTGAGCTTATGTGTTCAGTGACTTCTACTTCTCTCTCATCAAGATCTCCAATTTGATACATTGTCATCCAGTAAATCAGATCTTTCTTATCTTTACTTCACTATTTTATTCAGCTTAGATTCCATGATTCATATTTCAGTTACACTATTGCCAAGATATCATTACCTTTTGTACCTCTTATTTTTTTACTTCTAGCTGGCAAAACCCATCTGTGGATGAATATAACGGAATGGCTTTATTTTGACTACATGGGAGCAAATACAGCTGGGGAAATCACAAGAGGGCAGATGGTGACACTGTAAATTTGTAATCAGCAAAAGGCCCTCAGGACTGTTTAGCAAATGGACTATGTTTTTTATTCAGCTTTCTCTACTCTTCTTTACTATAAATGCTTCAAAGCTTCTCCACTTTCTTTTACCTTTGATATATTTTTTAATTTTCTCCATTGTCTTAGTAGATTTCTTGTATTCTACTTCACAGAGAAGCTATCATACATATTAGAATTCTATCTAGTACCCTTTTACAAACCTACACATCTATGTAGATGAGCTCTTACCCTTCTGAAAAATTTTATTTCATTAATGAGGGAGAAGTTCTTCCTATCTACAGCCAGGGCCACTCTATAACATGGATTCTATTGCTTAGAAACTTCAAAATATCAACCACCTCCTCTCCTGAATATATTCAATAATTATCTTACAGTTAGAATCTTTCCCATCATAATTAAACATAATAAATGATCTTCATTAAAAAGATTTTCTCAATTAATATGGCCTCTCTTATTTCCCATTCTCCTCATTCATAATAAAATAATAAAAATCCTTTGTACATATGATAGACTTTATATTTAATTAAAATATTCCTCCCCATTGCTGCCTTATGTTTCCTATTGCTCACATTAGGTTTCCTATTGCCCATGTTAGGTTTGGCCATGTGACTTTCTTTAGTGAATAAAATATATGTGAAAGTGATATGAGCCACTTCCAAGAAGAAGCTCTTAGAGTAATTGCATTGTCCTGTCACTTTCATTTTTTCTTCCACTATGAGACTAACAATGTCAACAACAGCTGTCTGTGATCCTGATCCTGATCCTGAGTGATGCAAGACATCACCAGAGCTTGTATCAGCTGACAACAGGCTACGGTTTGAGCATAAAACCAACCTTTGCAATAAAGAGCTCATGTAATATTGGGGGTTCTTTTTCACTATCCCATGCTTTAGCTTACAATGACTTATACATAATTTCTGGCCTCCATTTTCTCCCTCTCCATTAGACCTGAAACCACCGAAGTCTGATTTCAGGACTACCTATTTCTATATTCAGTTAAGTTAAGTGGTTATTTTTCAGTACTATCTTAACTAAGATCCCTCGAAGCAGTATATCAAATACTTACTCATTTCCTCCTTTTTAAACATTCTCTTTCCAAAGATTTTATTGCAACCTGCTGACACAGACTGTTCCTGATGCCCCTATAACACCTTGTGGCTTTCTTTGTCTTCATTTCCCACTCCCTTGGCCATTAAATACTGTAGTTTCTTAAGACTGTATTCTTATACTTCATCTCTTCTCATTTTACATTATAGTCTTAAAATTTTCACCCAGTATATTATTATTTTCTTCCTTTACTTATCTGATGTGCAAACTTACATATGTTGCCACGTATAATGCACAATTTTTTTGTACAAATTTTTGAGGGAAAAATAAGGATGCACATTATACATGGGTGGTACTAATTCCCTATCTATATAAATGTTTTTAATTCTTTTATTTATGCTTATGTGTTAAAAGTGTTATTCTAGAAAGCAATAATGATATCCATATGCAAAATAACAACCAGAATATGATAATTGGCTTAATTTATAAGTATAAATAAAAAACATTGAATTAAAAATTAAAATAAAAGACTTTTTCCTTGAAAGTTTGGGTCAAAAACATGAATGTGCATTATGCACGGCAAAATACAGTATGTGTTCAGTCAAAACTCCTCTGAGTTTCTGACATATATTAAATTGCCTACTTTATTTCTCTACTTAAATATCTTAAAGACACATTATATTCAATATGTCCAAAATGTATATGTACTTGGGGTCCAGTATGTCCAAACTTGAGGTCAAGTTTGTTTCTGGTGCTTATTTAATTTTCCCTCATTTCCTCATAAGTTTCATAAGACAGCCCATGCCTGTTCTTAACTATTACAGTACTCATGGTAAGGTGTCAAAATTCCAACCATGGTAAAAATTTAAAATATTAACAATTATACATATTAGTGTGGAACTACAGATCAAAATATGTTTTTTAGAGTTAAAAGAAGATATAGTTTGTCACTAGTTGATTGACTGTACTGAGATAGCTGATTTCTCAGAACTGACAATGGAAGCCAGAGGGTAGTTGAATAATATATTTAAGGGGCTGTAAGAAAACACTATCAACTTATAATTGTATATTTAGTAAAAATGTCTTATGAGAACAAAACAGAATTAAGGACTTTTTTCCATATAAATAAATAATGAATAGTGTGTACTACCACTGGCTCTTCCCTAAAGGCAATTCCAAAATACATATTCTAGGCTAAAGGAAAATGACCCCAGATGGAAACCTGAAATGCAAGAATAATGAACAGGAAAGTGGCAAATATGTGAATAAATTTATACAAAAATTTGCTAAGTTAAACCATGATGTCTAATTCAGTAAAGTTAAAATTTAGAAGAAAAATAAAAGGATAATTCAAGACTGACATGACTAACTTCTGGCCAAGATGGAGGCATAGGTGGATATACTGTACCTCCACACACAACCAAAATAGGGACAACAACAATTTAGAAACAGAGTAATATCCAGAAATGACAGAAAATTGATCTGAATGGAAGTCAGACAACCAAGAAGTGGAATTAGACCTGTGCATCCAGACCAGTTGGAGGGGTGGAGATGAGCAGCCAGGAGCGGAGAGCAGAGAGCAGTGGGACTGGCACATAAGACATCCAGGGATGTGTGAGGCATCTGGGGCATGTAAGCCCACAGCGGGTGGACCCTGAGTGCACAGGTGGCAGCTGGCAGACCCTGGCCCAGGGGTGGCAACAAGCAACCAGCAGATCCAGTGAGACAGCGATAGTAAAGCAAGGCAGGGCTTGCAACCCAGGATCACAGACCTGGGAAATAGAGCCTCAGGACACTGACTGAGGACATCTGTGGGAATTGAGGCACACGAAGAGACACCCATTCTCACGGGGGAGGTCCTTGGAGGGTCTCACAGTGTGCACACACCCACCCACATGGGAATTGGCACCAGAGGGGCCCAGTTTGCTTGGAGGAAGCAGCAGAGGGGACTGAGGTCCCACAAAGAACGGAGCAATCACCATTGTTCCCTCTCAACCCTGCCCCCACATACAATGTCACAACCCAGTGACTGGAGTGCCCTGCCCTGGTGAACATCTAAGGCTCCACCCCTTACTGTAACGGGTGTGACCAGGAAAAAAAAAAGATGGCTCAAACAGAAGAATAAATCAAAGCCCCAGAACTCATCCATTTAAGCGACTGAGAGACAGCTAACCTATCAGGTACACAATTCAAACACTGGTGATCAGGATGCTCACAGAATTGGTTGATTTTGGTTGCAAATTAGATGAACATATGCAGGCTACAATAAGAGAAATGAAGAAAAATGCACAGGAAACCAATAGTGACAGGAAGGAAACTGGGACTCAAAACAATAGAGTGGACCAGAAGGAAGAAAAAAACAACCAAACAGGAAAGAATGAAGAAATAAGAATTAAAAAACAAAAACAAAAACAAGGAGAAGCGTACGAACCTCCAGGACATCTTTAAACATTCCAACATCTGAATTATAGGGGTACCAGAAGGAGAAGAAGAAGAGTCAGAAACTGAAAACTTATTTGAACAAATAATAAAGGAGAACTTCATCATTCTGGAAAAGGAAATAGACTTCCAGGAAGTCCAGGAAGCTCAGAGAGTACCAAAGAAGTTGGACCCAAGAAGGAACACACCAAGGCACATCATAATTACATTAGCCAAGGTAAAAATGAAGGAGAGAGTCCTAGAAGCAGCAAGAGATAAGGAGACAGTAACCTACAAAGGGGTTCCCATCAGACTGTCAGCTGATTTCTCAAAAGAGACCTTGCAGGCAAGAAGAGGAAGTATTCCAGGTCATGAAAGGTAAGGAACTACATCCAAGGTTGCTCTATCCAGCAAAGCTTTCATTTAGAATGGAAGGGCAGATAAAGTGCTTCTCAGATAATGTCAAGTTAAAGGAGTTCATCATCACCAAGCCCTTATTATATGAAATGTTAAAGGGATTTATTTAAGCAAAAGAAGATAAAAAATATGTACAGTAAAATGACAGCAAAGTCACAATTATTAACAACCACACACAAAGAAAAACGAAAACAAACTAAGCAAAAAACTAGAACAGGAACAGAACCACAGAAATGGAGATCACATGGAGGGTTAGCAACAGGGGAGTGGGAGGAGGTGAGAGGGGGAAAAGGTACAGAAAATAAGTAGTGTAGATGGTAGGTAGAAAATAGACAGGGGAGGGCAAGAATAGTATGGGAAATGTAGAAGCTATAGAACTTATGACACATGGATATGAACTAAAGCGGGGGAATGTGGGTGGGAGAGGGTGTACAGGGTGGAGGGGAGTGAAGGGGGGAAACAGGACAACTGTAATAGCATAATCAATAAAATATATTTTTTAAAAAAGAAAAAAAAGACTGACATGACTATAAACAAAAATAAAATCAAGGGAATGATACACCCACATTCAAGATACTGTTACCATTTTATTTTAAAGCTGTATGTAGTTACATAGATGTTTACTGTATTGTTTTTCTTTATATCTTACACATGTTTTTATAATTATTACTTTAAGTGATATTTAATAAAAATATAACATTGAATTTTATTATCTCTAGCTGAATATGAAATACATTTATGCATGTGCAAAACTTATCATTCATTAGTAAGACTGGCCTAGTTTACTATTCCTCATATTTCCTAAATTGTAGAAGTATTCCAAAAAATGATCCATTTTTTAAATTGCTATAGTTTAGTGATTTAGTCTATAATTCTCTGCCAAATTAGTTGTAGCCTTTTATGTAGCAGTCTAATGTGTTAGTGGGTGTTTCAGACATCTGAACAAGATGTGCTAAGTACAAACACCACAGTACTATGGGTTTTGTTTTAAAGAAAATGATGTAGTTGACATATTTGGAGAACTGTGATTAGTGAGGTCATCTGTAATTTCATTATCTATAATTATCTCAATAAATCTCAAGATTGTGTAATAGCAGTTGAAGGTCACTTACAAATGTAAAGGCATTACTGTAATTCTAAAAGCTACTCCAAATTATTATATTTTCATGCTGGAAATGCAAAGTTTGTCAATACAACAGGAATGACACACTCACTCTTTCCAGAATCTGGTTCTGTAATATAGAATATAAGGTCAGAGAATTAGTTTTAAGAGTACCATCATGTCAGTTGCTTATAAGGCCTGTCCTATGAAGGAGAGTGTCTACACCAAAGAGCCTAGTCATTTTTACTAAGTCTCTTGCTATAATATCACAACATATTTATATATCAGTAAGTAACAGCTCAAATAATTTAAAAACAACTTGGGAAACTTTAGCTAGATAAATAGGAAAAGCATAACACACTGTGGAAAACTACAGAGCAGTCATGGTGGGATCTGTCCAAGGTCCCGCAAAGCCACAAATGACTGGGTGCATTGTTTCAAATGATCAACTGATGAATTAACTTTAAGATTACCTGTCAGGCAGTTTTATTGTTTATTTGTCAACTATATTATCTTTTGAGAAGAAACAAATGTCATAAAAGGAATATTGTAATAATTTCAGTTTATATTAATATTTGAATAAAATGTAAATCTACTATAATACTTTCTTATATTTAAATACATTGAAAGTATGACTTAAAAAGATTGGAATGTCTACCACAAGAAAGTATTTTCTTATAAAGCTATGCTGTTTTTTTCTCAGTTATTCCCTTTCCTTCTCTGCATTGCTCTGGAGGCCTGGGTGACTAATGTCTAGGACATATTGTCAAACTAGTGGGCTTCTGATTAGATTTTGCCTATAGGAAGCATGTGCAGCAGAACAGGAGATTACAAGGTAGGAAGGGAGAGAAAGAGACTGAAGTATATCCTCCCCATGTCTTTATTGCTTTGGCAAAATTATCAGGAACAATTATAACTTGTAAAGACTAAGACTTCCAGTGAATAGTATCTCTTTTAGGGCTCCAGCTTTCTCTGGGATCATTCCTGTATTCTTTAGTTTTTTTAATGGAAATAACTTCTTCCCTATGTTGTTATTCTCTGGGTCCTTTGAAATGCTTTGATTATGTCCTCAGACCTGCCAACCATTCTGTAAGGAAACTCTTCCTTTATAAGTGTCTTCATTTAAACTATCTGAGTTCATCTTATTTCCTGCCAGGACCATGAATGATAATGAAGATATGAAAACCATAACTGATACAGTTGAACCTTAAACAACATGAAGTTTAGGGGTGCCAACCCCTGTGAAGTCAACAATCCATGTGCAACTTTTGACCCCTCCATGACTTAACTACTACTAACCTATTGTTGACTTTCTGATAATGTACACAGTTGATTAATACATACATATTTTGCATGGATATGTATTATATACTGTATTCTTAAAATAAAGTAAGTTAAAGAAAGAAATTTCATTAAGAAAACCATAAGAAAATATTTTTACAGTACTATATATATTTATTGAAAAAATTCACATATAATTGGACTTGCCCTGTTGAAACCCATGTTGTTCAAGGGTCAACTGTATATCCAACAGAGAAAGCAGAATATTAGTAGATGAGAAGTATATGTTAAATGCCCATAAAATACACAAATTAGTAGAAAACAGTTAACAAATTCTGCAAATACATGGCTACTTTTCTGCAATACCTAGCTCATTGCACCCATTAATGATAGTATCAATAAATATTTTTTAAATATTTGGAGTTTACTAAAAACTTAGCTCAAAATTTTAGAATAGGTATTACTAAAATCAAGGATTCATTTATTTAAAATTAGGCTTATTAATTTTACACATTAGTTTTACAAACAGAAAAAAATGAGCATAAAACCAAAAGACTGCCCCAGAACGCACACATAGATGTCATTAATAAAGAATGCAACATTATTTATAGAAAAAAATTATCTGATCTCCTACTCTTTGACATTGGTTACATTTTAAAAAAATTCTTCATACCTGACAGCATTTTGATTTAAACTTCAGTGTGTTAGAAGTGTTCATAATTACATGGAGATGTAAATATACTAAATTAGAGTCCAGGACACAGATAAGAATTATACAGGGTTATACTTGTTTCCTCAATAATAATCTTCCAGCAGTAAATCAATACCCTGGAGGAGGCTGCTGGTGGATCTCATGCAGGTGCCATTTTTGAATGAAGACATAAAAATCACAATAGTGCAGCAGAAATGATAGGACAAGATTGTTGTAAAGGCCATTTTTTCAGAAATGAGTTTAAGAGTCTGGAATTTACTATTAATTTTAAAATTCAGATATTCAGAATAGGAAAAATAAGTTTCAACATAACAAATGTTAGAAATTTTGCAATTTTGGTTTTAAACTTCAAGGTAGTAACTCAATGAAAGGAATAAATCAAGGACAAATTCCTGATACAGTTCACTGAAAAAAAATAACAGCTGATAAGTATGAAAGTCATCAAAAAAATGCCACTAAATTATGATATATAAAACTATGTTTTTTCTTTTATTATTTATTTTTATTTTTCAATTACATTTGACATCCAATATAATTTTATATTACTGTGAAGTGTACAGCATGGTGCTTAGAAAATTATATATTTTATAAAGTGATCCCCTAAATAATTCAAGTATCCACCTGGGACCATATATAGTTATTACAATATTATTGACTATATTCCCTATGCCCTACTTTATAGCCCCATGCACTACTATTTGTATTACTTACTTGTACTTTTTCATCCATTCACCTTTACACACAGTCCCCCAAACCTCCTCCCATCTGTCAACCCTCAGTTTGTTCTCTGCATCTATGAATCTGTTTTTGTTTTGTTTATTTATTTTGTTCCTTAGATTCCACACATAAGTGATATCACATGTCTTTCTCTGTCTTATTTATTTCTCTGTCTTTATCTTTCTCTGTCTTATTTATTTCATTTAGCACAAATCCCTCTGGTTCCAGCCATACTGATGGTCTCAAATGGCAAGATTTCATTTTTTATGGCCAAGTAATATTCCATTGCACATATGTACCACAACTTCTTTTTTTTTAATATATTTTATTGATTATGCTATTACAGTTGTCCCATTTTCCCCCTTTTACTCCCGTCCACCCTGTACACCCTCTCCCACCCATATCCCCCGTTTAGTCATGTCCATGTGTCATACTTATGAGTTCTTTAGTTTCTACATTTCCCATGCTTTTCTTAACCTCCCCCTATCTATTTTCAACCTACATTCTATGCTACTTATTCTCTGTAACTTTTCCCTCTCTCTCCTTCTCCCACTCCCCTGTTGCTAACCCTCCATGTGATCTCCATTTCTGTGGTTCTGTTCCTGTTCTAGTTGTTTGCTTAGTTTCTTTTGGTTTTGCTTTAGGTGTGGTTGTTAATAATTGTGCCTTTGCTGTCCTTTTACTATACATGTTTTTTCTTTATCTTCTTTTCTTAGATAAGTCCCTTTAACATTTCATAAAATAAGGGCTTGGTGATGATGAACTCCTTTAACTTGATCTTATCTGAGAAGCACTTTATCTGCCCTTCCATTCTAAATGATAGCTTTGCTGGATAGAGTAATCTGGGATCTAGGCCCTTGTGTTTCATGATGTGGAATATTTCTTTCCAGCCCCTTCTTGCCTGCAAGGTCTCTTTTGAGAAATCAGCTGACAGTCTGATGGGAACTCCTTTGTAGGTGACTGTCCCCTTATCTCTTGCTGCTTCTAGGGTTCTCTCCTTCATTTTACCTTGGCTAATGTAATTATGATGTACCTTGGTGTGTTTCTTCTTGGGTCCAACTTCTTTGGGGCTCTCCAAGCTTCCTGGATTTCTTGGAAGTCTATTTCCTTTGCCAGATTGGGGAAGTTCTCCTTTATTATTTGTTCAAATATGTGCTCAATCTGTTGCTTTTCCTCTTCCCCTTCTGGTACCCCTATAATTCAGATGTTGGAACGTTTAAAGATGTCCTGGAGGTTCCTAAGCTTCTCCTCATTTTTTTTAATTCCTATTTCTTCATTCTTTCCTGTTTGGTTGTTTTTTTCTTCCTTCTGGTCCACTCCATTGACTTGAGTCCCAGTTTCCTTCCCATCACTATTGGTTCTCTGTGCATCTTCCTTCATCTCTTTTATGGTAACCTGCATTTTTTCATGTAATTTGCACCCCAAATCAATCAATTCTGTGAGCATCCTGATCACCAGTGTTTTGAACTGTGCATCTGATAGATTGGCTATCTCTTAGTTGCTCAAAAGAATGAGCCCTGGGACATCACTCTGTTTTTCTATTTGAGACATGTCTCTGTCTCTCTCTCTCTCTTTTTTTTTTTTTGGTCTGGTCACTCCTGTTATGGTGAGGGGTGGAGCCTTAGGTGTTCACTGGGGCTGGGCACCCCAGTCACTAGATTGTGACGTTGTATGTGGGGGCAGGGGTGGGAGGGAACAATGGCAGTATCTCTGCTCTCCTGGCACCTCAGCACCCAGCCCCAGTACTACTGGGACCCTGAGTTGCGTGCTCTGCCCCAGTCCACAATCGCCGCCACACTGGGTCCACCAGCCGCCGCTTGCATACTCAGGGTCTACCCACTGTGATCCTGCATGCCCCAGATGGCTAATGTGCTCCCAGTTGCCTTAGGCACCCTGTTCTCCCTGCTCTCCATTCGCACCGTGTGCTGCTCCCGGCTCCTCTCTGCCCTTCCTACTGGTCTGGATGAACCGGTCTACTTCAACTTCTTGGCTGTCCAACTTCCATTCAGATAAATTCTCTGTCAGTTCTGGGTGTTATTCTGCCTCTAAATTGTTGTTGTTCTAATCTTGGTTGTGCATGGAGGTACGGTGCGTCCACCTATGCCTCCATCTTGCCAGAAGTCCCGCAACTTCTTTATCCACTTGTCTATTGATGGACACTTGGCTATTGCAGATAATGCTGCAATATTAATTTTCCAATTAATATTTTTGGTTTCTTCAGATATATAGACAGAAGTGGAATTGCTGGGTATTAAAGTGGTTTTATCTCTTTAAATTTTTTGAAGAACTTCCCTACTGTTTTCCATAGTGGCTGCACTAATTTGCATTTCTACCACCAGTTCATGAGGGTTCTCTTTTCTCCACTTCTTTGTTAACACTTGCTGTTTGTTGATTTATTGATGATAGCCATTCTGACAGGCATGAGGTGATATCTAAATTGAGTTTTCTACCACATCAAATTACAAAGCTTCTGCATGGCTAAAGAAAACAGCATTAAAATTAAAAGAGAACTAACTACTTGGGAAAACATATTTGCCAATGATACCTCAGACAAGGGTTTCATCTCCAAAATATATAAAGAACTTACAGGACTCCACTCTAAGAAGACAAGCAACACAATTAAAAAATGGGTAAAGGACTTGAACAGACACTTGTCTAGGGAGGACATACACTTGTCTAGAGGGCCCAGAAACACATGAAAAGATGCTCAGCATCACTAGCCATCAGAAAGATAAAAATTAAAACCACAATGAGATATCACCTCACACTGGTCAGAATGGCCATCATAAACAAATCAACAAACAAATGTTGGAGAGGATGTGGAGAAAAGGGAACCTCAGTACAATGTTGGTGGGAATGCAGACTGGTGCAGCCACTGTGAAAACAACATGGAATTTCCCCAGAAAACTAAAAATGGAACTGCCTTTTGACCAGGCAATTCCACTGCTGGGGATTATACCCTAAGAGCCCTGAAATACCAATCCAGAAGAACCTATATACCCCAATATTCATACCAGCACAATTTACAATAGCCAAGTGCTGGAAGCAATCTAAGTGCCCATCAGCAAACGAGTGGATCAAAAAACTATGGTATATTTACACAATGGAATACTACACAGCAGAAAGAAGGAGCTCCTACCCTTTGAGACAGCATGGATGGAACTGGAGAGCATTATGCTAAGTGAAATAAACCAGGCAGTGAGGGACAAACACCATAGGATCTCACCTTTAACTGGAACATAATAAATACAAGAAAAAGCAAACAAAATATAATCAGAGTCATTGAAATTAAGAAGAATTAACAATAGCGAGGGGGGAGAGGACAGTGGGGAGAAGGGTTTGCAGGAACTGCTATAAAGGACACACAGACAAAACCAAGAGGGAGTGTGGAAGCAAGGGAGGGATGTAGGTTTGGGGGGGCATAAATACAGACAACTGTAATTGAACAACAATAAAAGAATTTTTAAAAAATCAAGTTTTCTTTAGAGACTGGGCCACCAGTAGACCCAGTGTCTCAGATTTAGCCATTTTACTCTTAAAAAAGGGGCATATGTCTCACTTATGTTGAAAAAACTAGTAGTTTCAAGTAGGTGAAAGTATAAAAAATAGAAAAATACTTTTAAAAAAGATGTTATTTATTTTTAGAGAAGAGAAAAGAAGGAGAAAGAGAGGGAGGGAAACATCAGTGTGTGGTTGCCCCTCCCGAACTCCCTAGTGGGGACCTGGCCCACAACCCAGGCATGTGCCCTAGACTGGGAATTGAACTGGCGACCCTCTGATTCACAGGTTGGCACTCAATCCACTCAGCCACACCAACCAGGGTGAAATATTTAAAATTCATTTTAATTAGCCTTTGGTTTGGCAGATTTTCAGCTCCACTGGCTTCTTCTGACTACTCTCTTGAATATAAGTACATGTTTCATTAAGCATTACACTCCAAATTCTATAGTAAATTACATTATTGATCACCTGGTGTAAGTTCAAAAACATTCTAAGTAACATTAAGAGGTACAATAGTTGTTTTAATCTGTACTATTATCTCCTTGGTGAGAATAGCATTTGATGAACTTACATATTTCAACTTATGTAATTTCACTGATTATGCTTTGTTGCATAACCAATCACTCCAAATTGTAGTAGCTTAAAACAGCGATAATCATCAGTGGGGCATTCAGTTCTCATGAGTTAGTTATTTAAAAAAATTATCTAAAATATCTCATTTACAAAAGAGTTGAAAACAGTGTAGTGGGTTTCTTATAACCTCCACTTAGTTTCCCTAAAGTTGTTGTAGCACAATAAAAAACTAAGAACCTTGGTGCAATACTAAACTAAACTAAACTAAACTAAACTAAACTACACTAGTGACCTAAACTAAGGACTGTATTTGAATTTCTCTAGTTTTTCTACTAATATTTTATTTCTGATCCTGATTTATGCTAGGAAACATACATTGAATTTTGCTGTGTTGTCTCAGTCTCTTCTACTTTGGGTGAGTTATTTGCTTTTGTTTTTTTTTTTTTTTACTTTCAGGACCTTGAAAAGTTTGAAAAGTACTGGTCATATATTTTGTAGAAGGTTAGAATTTAGAATTTAAAATTTTCTGATTTTTTTTCACAACAGACTGGAGTTGTGGGTTTGGGAAAAAGTAAAGTGCTGTTCTTATTATTTTATATCATATGGTACCTGCCATCAACACAACATCACTGATGTAGTTAGCCTTAACCTAGTTAAAACAATGTATGCCAATTATCTCTACTGTAGTTACTTTTTCACTTTCCATGCTCCATTTGTTAGAAGCAAGTCATTAAGTTTTGCCCAACTAAGAGGGAGAGGAGCTAAGCTCCATATTTGGAGGGACTATTAACAAAGAATTTATGCACCTATGTTGAACCACCACAGTGATCAATTAGTTTTTGATTAGGGATAGGAGAAAGTTTTTGATAGAGATAGAGTATTGCCTAAGAAAGATACATAGGACATTCAAGAGAGTAATTTGACTTCACTTTGACTATTTATCATTTTTGAATTCCTGTACTTACTTTATATGAACAGACATAATCTACATAAATTATGTGGATTCTTCCTCCTGTCATAATGATGTAACATAAAAAATTTTTAAGTGTTAGATAAGCTTTGTTGCAATGCTTAAAGATCTAAATTTTCACCATTAATTATATTTGAGAGGAATTCCAAATATTTACAATTACACCAAAAAAAAATCCCACCCCAAAACTTCTCCAAACACAAGACATGAAAGTTTCTTGTTTTGCTTTGTTATTTAGTTTCTTGGATGGAAGATCAACTATACATAACTATGATGGTCCCCAATGAATACTAATGAAGGTACCAAGAACAGGTCCACACAGTACTGGAAAAGCTCCCAGATAGCAGATTCTTAAGACTGCTAAATATAATAGCACTGAAGTTCAATTTTCTTAGCCATGACACTTATATACAGTGTAGAGCAAAAGTAGGTTTAGAATTGTGAGTATATGAAAGAAGTTTATTTTTGTATTATTTATTAATATATTTATTTTCTAATGTAAACCTACTTTTGCCCCATGTATATACTTTAGAAAAGATGAAGTGCTCCTTAGACTAACAATTCCCTTTTTTCTCTTTTTAATTTTTTTTCTATTTCCAGTTGTTAGACATTATATAACTTATTAAGTGATCATCCTGAGAAACCTTGCACTGATCTGAAACCATACATAGGCACCACAACATTATTGACTACTTTCCCTAAACTGTACTTTACATCCCTATGACTATTTTGTAACTACCAATTTGTACTTCTTAATCCCTGCACCTTTTTCTCCCATCCCCACAATGCCCCTCCCATCTGGCAACTGTCAAAATGTTCTCTATCTAAAAGATTGTTTCCATTCTGCTTATTTATTTATTTTGCATGTGTTTTTTTATTTGTTGTTGTTTTTAGCATTGTTGCAGAGTGTCTTCCAATCACAGCTACAGGGCAAGCGGGGAATGGAATGGGTATCTCTGCCAGGCGTGTGTTCCCTCCTGTCTCCGAAGCTGGCAGAATATTAGCCATTCTCCAGATGTGGTCCTGGGAGGTTAGCATGTGTTTTTTGTTTTGTTTTGTTTTTAGATTCAATTGCTCATAGATGTGTACTTATTACCATTGTATTATTTATATTTTTTCTCTTTCTTCTTGAAGAAGAACCTTTGATACTTCCTATAAATCTGCTTTGATGGTGATAAACTCCTTTAGCTTTTTCTTGTCTGGGAAGCTCTTTATATGTCCTTCAATTCTAAATGATAGCTTTGCTGGGCAATCTTGGTTGTAGGTCCTTGATTTTCATCACTTTGAATATATTTTTCCAATCCCTTCTTGCCTGCAAAGTTTCTGTTGAGCAATTAGCTGATAGTCTTATGGAAGCTCCTTTGTATGTAACTAACTTTTCTCTTGTTGCTGTGAAAATTCTCTTTTTGTCTTTAACCTTTGGCATTTTATTTGTTTTATTTTTTAAAGATTTAATTTGTTTTCAGAGAGAGGGGAAGGGAGGGAGAGAAGGAGAGGGACATTGATATATGAGAAACACATCCATCAGTTGCTTATTGTGCACCCTCAACCAGGGACCTGGCCCACAACTCAGGCATGCCCTGACTGGGAATCCAACCAGTGACCTCTTCGTTCACAGGCTGGCACTCAATCCACTGAGCCACACCAGCCAGGGACTCTCTGTGCTCCCTAGACTTGTACTTCCTAGGCTATTTCCTTCACCAAGTTAGGGAAGTTTTTCATCATTATTTTTTCACATGGGTTTTCAATTCCTTAATTTCTCTCTCTTTTTTGGCACCCCCATGATGCAAATGTCGGTATACTTACAATTGTCCAAGAGGCTCCTTATATTATCCTCATTTGGGGGGATTCTTTTTTGCTGTTCTGATTGGGTGTTTTCTGCTTCCTTATCTTCTAAACCTCTGATATGATCCTCTGCTTTATCTACCCCACTGTTGATTCCCTGTAATGTATTCTTCATTTCAGTTAGTGTATCCTTCATTTATGAATAGTTCTTTTTTATAGTTTTGATGTCCTTGTTTACACTGTTGAAGTTCTCACTAAGTTCATCTTCTTTTCCTCTAAGTTAATTGAACATCTTTATAACCACCGTTTTAAACTCTGCATCTAGTAGATGGCTTGTCTCCATTTGATTTCACTCTTTTTTCTGGAGTTTTGTTCTGTTCTTTCTTTTGGGACACATTTCTTTGCCTCCTCATTTTGGCATTCACCCTGTGTTTGTTTCTATGTGTTAGGTACAGCTGCTACATCTCCCAGGCTTGGTGGAGTGGCCTTATGTAGTAGGTGTTCTGTAGCAGCTAAAGGCATAGCCTCTGCATCCACTTGAGCTAGGTACTCCAAGTATGCCACCTCTTACCCTTGTGTGGGTTGTGTACATACTCCTGTTGTAGTTCAGTTTTGGTTGCTGTGGGCATGTCAGTGGGAGGGACTTACCCCAAGGCCCATTGGCTGCAAGGACTGGCTGTACCCACCACAGAGGATAAGCTGTGCAGGGGCTCACCCCTCAGAACAGAACTTAATTCAGTGGCACTCTCATGCCCACTGAGTCTGACCCTCAAATATGTTGCTTGTGAAGGTGGTTGGGTGGTTCTTCAACATGGTCTAAAACTGTACTGGGTGCACTGGCTCTGAGGCTTCTGTGCCAAGTTTAGCTGGAACACATGTTTTACCTGGAGCCACCCAGGATGATCTACAAAGCAATCTGCAGATGGCTGCTAGTTGTGCTGGGCTTGGAGGTGCCCAGGAGAGGCCACACCCTGCATTAAAGGCCAGCTGCCATTAGTGCAAGGCTTGGGTAAATTTAGTGAGAGATACAGGGCATGCCAAGGCCAGATGCTGCTTATTTGAGAGATTTTAGGAAAGTCTGAAGCATGAGCAAGGACAGTGCATTTGTATGAAAAATCCACTGTAAACAGCTTGGGTGGGCCTGCAAGTTGGGTGTGGTGGGGTCTCAGAGAATCACCAGGGTGGGAGGAACAGTATCAGATAGGTTGATAGAGACTCAGATGTGGTGCCTACCAGCAGGCTCTGTAAGGGAATGGCTCAGATAAGGGACAATGGCCTCTGCCAGCACTTCAGTCTGGAAGAAAGCTGCCCCTCCACCTCTCACCCTGATGCCACACGATTCAATTCTTCCCTGTATGTCCTTGGTACCTTTCAAGCTGCTGCCTCAACACTGGAGCTCAGAGAGAGTGAGTCTGAGTAAGTCCATGTGTGGACCCTTTAAAAGCAAAGCCTGGGACTCCAGTAGCTCTTGGTCCCAATTAGTCACAATTCCTGCTGATTTTTACAGCAAGAAGTCATGGGAACTTTTCTTCATGGCACCAGAACCATGGGTTGAGGGCTGTCATGGGCTGGGACCTATTGCTCCTCAGGTGGGACCTCTGCAGCTGAGATATCCCTTCTGATTTTTATCAACTACACATGAGTGTAGGCCCAGCCCATTCAGTGTCTTCATCCCTCCCACTAGTTTTGATGTGTTCTTCTTTATATCCTTAGTTGTAGAACTTCTGTGCAGGTAGATTTCTGGTTTGGTTCTGAATAGTAGCTGTTCTGTAGTTTAATTGTAATTTTGATGTGGTTGTGGAAAGATGCACATTTTGCATATACTTATGCCACCATCTTTCAGACTAACAATTCTTAATGGGTTCTGCTTAAATTTAATTTCTATTTCCATTTGACAGTGAATCAATATAACAATAATGTTGCCAGTTTAAGTGCTTTAAGTTTTCAATTTGTTTTTAATTATTCACCAGCCAATTTAATTTCCAAGTCATAAACTCTCCCACCCTCTCTTCAGAGAATAATAATTTCCTTTGAAATATTTCATTAGGTTTTTAACTTTGATTGAAAGAACATATCAAATGGAAAACATTTTATATATCGAAGTCCTATTATTCTATAAATTATCAAACTGTAGCACTTCCTTAAATCATATTTTAGCAAATATATATTTCTTTGAAGAATTATTATAGGTTGAAAAATTTAGTGCTGCTCTGATAACTAATGATATAAGGAAGACATATTTCATCATCTACTCTCAGCACACCCCTTTTACCCATGGCAATTTGGGTAGATCTTGATATTCTTTGTATCCTTTCTTACTGATTAGTAAAAATAAATCTGAAAATGTAATTAAGATGTTTACTGAAAAAGTAACAGAAATACATGGTAACCATAGAATTTAGTTTTTAAACTTTTATTTTTCTTCTTTTCTTTTTCTTGTTATGGGATGAATAAGAAAATTTTAGAGTCTATTGTGAACAGGTTCTTGACTTCCATTCAGGTAATTTTTGTTCCTCTTACTGAGTTCACCCTAAACATTTCTGTCCTTGTCTTTTAACACATCTTACTCAACCCTATTTTCTAGCCCATGGGATGCATTTCTTCTTCTGCCATTTGATGAAGCCCTCGAAATCAGAAGTCATGGTACATTCATCTTGTATCCTCGTGGTTTCCAAAACATAGTGGACACGCATTAAAAACTTGTTAAATTGAATTTTAAGAACACCTTTTCTTCTAAAAATTCAAAAGTGCATATATTGAGTGAAGAAAACTGAGGAAGCTCAGTAAGACAAAAAGAAAAGTTTGATCTATAAGGTAGGTACTTCTGTTATTCCCATTTTCAGATGCAGAAGTTGAGCCTCAGAGATTTTAAGTTTCCCAAGAATGTGGCTTCAGTGTGTTTCTTAACTACCACGTGATAGTGTAAAGGATTGTACACTGCTTGCCAGCAGATTTTAATGAAGCAGCTAAGGTTAAAAATCACAAATGTGTGACAGCCAATTAGGGTAAATTTTTTTCTCATCCATTTATTGACTTATTTATTGTGTGTTTAATATTTCCTTGCCAAATATAAGTAACTATATTTGTTACATATTCTTCAGCTGTCTAAAAGCAGAAGCAGAGGAAAAATTTGGTTGGATTTAAGATTGGTATCAAAGGTATATTGAGTGCAATGACTATGTGGTCAAGGAATTGAGGGTGTTGTTGCAAATCTTAATGAAATGATTGACTGATCAGGTAGAAAATGAAATTATCCAGGAGATACTGAGAGTCCAGAAAAATTTAAAAAAAAATGAGTGGGGCTGTATGTACATCTCATTCAAATTTTAAAAAGAAGATGAATAATAAGAATAAAGAAGAGGATTATTATAAGAATGGTTTACTGTCAATTATCATTTTTACACATGGAGATTATTTAGATAATGGCAAAGTTCAGGATGCATCAATATAAGGAAATTGCTAAACTGAGGGGAAAGAAACTGTGACAGCATCACCCTTGATATTCACCCACCAGGGGAGGAGATGAGAAAAACAGAGGCTCTGAGCCTGGTGCATTTCTCCCTGCCCCCAAATGTAAGGAAGTGACCTGGAGGCCATGGAATTGACATGAGACTAACATCACAAAAACACATGAAAATTGTTAATGTTTGTTGGTAAAAACCAGTTGAAGCTAAAATCAATGAAATCATTTAAGAATTTTGATTCTGCAAATATTTTATTCCTAGTATTGTTTTGAATAATATATTAAAGTTTTTTTGTTTTTGCTTGCACTGTCTAAAGTAACATTTTTTCTTATTTATATGAAAATATAATAAATCTGATAGGGGACTCAAGACTTAGAAAATTTTAGCTTAAGGTAAAAAATTATAAGTCTAGCAAGTAATGTGTATGTTAAAGCTTTTGTTTCAGAAACTACAGATAAGGCCCATTCTGGCTCCTGGGAAAAACAGCCGACCTCCTCCCATGACTAGAGATTACTGCCTGGGGAGAAGTTGGAGGCATCTGGGCCTTTTGTGTTCTGACCACCCTGCTTGGGAACAGCTAACTGCCCAGAACAGGAATGTTGCAGCTTCTGAATCTCCAAGCCCTCACCACACCTTGTTTGTCCTCCCCCATCCATCCACCTTATAAAAGACCTGACCAGGAAAGAGAAGGGAAGATGGTTTGTTAGGGTATGAACCCACCATCTTCTTGGATCAGCGGCCATCTGAATAAAGTGCCCATAAAAGATTCAATTGCTGTCATTGCTTATTGGAATTGGTAGTGACAGGCATCCTGAACACCAGTGTCTTTTCCAGTTACGTATTTATGGTGTTTTCATAAGTGAAGGACAAATCCAAATTAAGTCTATCAGCATGTTTATCATTTTAAAAATGCCCATAATTTTTTTTCTCTGCCTTCCTTTTTGAAAACCAAATATATGACCTTCCCTGTTTAATGTCATGGTTAAGAGCATGGATTTTAGGACCTCATTACCTGGGTTCAAATCTTGCCTCAGACATTTACTAGATGTCTGACTTGGGTAAGTCACTTAAATTCTCTGATCCTTTGTAAACTTATCTGTAAATGAGGTTAAAATGATATTACCTGCCCCATAGACTTTTGTAAGGATTCAATCCATAAATACATGTCTCACATTGACTAGCATACAGTAAAAACTGAAGCAATGCTGGATATAATTTTTATAGATATTTTTATCAGAAGTGCCAGAATCCCTTTAGTCATTTAAGTTTCTCTTCTCTGGATCTTCATCAAGTTCATTAAATCTCTTGGAGGGAGAGTATACAAAATGCACATAGTATATGTGCCAGTGAACCTTGGAATAGCAATATTTTCACTTTTCTTTTTCTGTCTCTTTCAAATGAAGCTTAGGAATTTGTTGGCTCATGTACCTTAGCAGGACACTGAGCTAACATTTTCAAGGACTAGTCAAAATGACTCACTGATTCCCATGCTGCATTTTATAGCTCAGACCTTCTAAGTTTTACAAATAAATCATGGCATGTTTTCCTTCCTTAAATAAATTATCTTAACATTTTAATGCAATGCTGTTGATTTCCCATGTTGAACTATTTCTATTGACATGTCTTAGAGGAGATGACTTCTACTATATAAAAGAAAACAATACTCTCTGCACACTTGTTTGTTCTAGCTGATTTATAAACATATAAGACATGTCTCTATCAATCTCTAGACCACTGAACAACCAATTGTTTGCATGTAAGTACTTTATTCTTTTTTCTTCATTTTTATTTAGCAAACATTTATTGAGAAGTTCAAGAAATGTTCTTAGTGGTGCAATTTAGCATGGGAGATTACCATATAAACAGTTCTCCAATCCTTCAAAACTCAATAAGTAATATCCACTGATCCTCCTGGTCCAGACATGTTTACCCCCACCTAAAACAAGTCAAGACTATGCTAACTCCACCCTATTTCCCAGAGGATACAGTTAGTGGCTACTTGGTGGCTCAATCTTAGGACAGAGAAAGCCCTAGTGAGGGAAATGCTGAGGGTGATACCAGTTACTGACCTTGAGTTCACCAATCAGTTACCAAATAAGGCTCTGACCCTCACCCATTTGTAATCTGTAGGATAGAATATATCTGCAGTTCCTGCACTGGGAACTCTTTCAGTTCATACTGTAGATAACAATTTGCCCCAGCATCTCCCTTGAAACATGATTTTACTAGAGTATCCTAGTGGCAAAGTGGATAGGCTCTAGCATGACTCACATTCTCCAGCTCTGGGTCTCTAGGACACTGCTCAGTCTCTTTGCTTCAGAGGATTATATGCTGTGCTTTACTGACTTATAATAAAGATAAATAATATAATAAATATAACTAGAGTGTAGTTACATTATTTCACATGTGAGTGAGAAACCAGGAGTCAGGACTTCTTTCCTTTATTTTCCCACTTTAAGAAATGAATTATGTGGTGGTGAATTCAATACAATGTAATGTTTAAAACTCTAACCCTCAGTATCATTATCTGAGGAGTGAGTGTAATAATTGCTGCTGCAAGCATTATTGTAGTATAGGGGGAATAGCTAGCATGCAATATATGCTATTAGATTATCATTCCCTTATAATGTCAAGGTTTTTTTTTTACTTGATTTCTGAAAAGTCATATATCATGGCAGAGTGGAATGCATAGAACTTCACATTTTTTCATTCTTAGTTTCTTGTCTGTTAAGCAGAGGAATTGGGTAAGATGGTGTCTAGGTATGTAGATAGATAATGTTATTGTGTTGACATTATGGAGTAGACATAATGCACAGCCATAATGTGACTGGCAGCAATGCCTATTAGCATAGTTCCTTTCTCAGTTCTTTATAGGACAAAGGCATCACTTCTTACAACATATCAATAATCATCCTTGGAAACTTTGTAGATTCTCTCTATATAAAACTGCCCTCAACAGCAACCTCTAACAAATGTACAACATTGTTATGAAATATTTTTTTTCCTTTTAAAAATTATTTTATTGTTCAATTACAGTTGTCTGCATTTACCACCCCTCCCCGACTCTCCCCCACCTCAGCCATCCCCACCTCCCTCCCTTGCTTCCACCTTCCCCCTTGGTTTTGTCCATATGTCCTTATAGTTGTTCTTGGAAACCCCTCCCCTTCCCCCCATTATCCCCTCCCACCCACCCTCTGGTTACTGTCAGATTGTTCTTAATTAAAGTGTCTCTGGTTATATTTTGCCCACTTGTTTCTTTTGTTGATTATGTTCTTGTTAAAGGTGAGATCATAGGGTATTTGTTCCTCACCACCTGGCTTCTTTCACTTAGCATAATGCTCTCCAGTCCCATCCATGCTGTTGCAAAGGGTAGGAGCTCCTTCTTTCTTTCTGTTGCATAGAATTCCATTGTGTAAATGTACCATAGTTTTTTTTTTCAAATTTTTTAAATTTTAATCATTGTTCAAGTACAGTTTTCTCCCACCTACTCCCATTCCAGCCCACCCACCCAACCCTCCCCCCTTCCCCCCCATTACCCTCCACCCCTAGTTTTTGTCCATGTGTCCTCCAAATTTGTTCCTGTAAACCCTACCCATTCCCCCCTGAAATTCCCTCTTCTCTCCCCTCTGGTCACTGTCAGACAAAAAACCACACACAAGGCATAGTTAATAATTAATTCATGTTTGTATGTGTGTATTAAGACATGGAAGTTCACTAGCTATTAGGGAAATGCAAATCAAAACTACAATGAGATATTACCTCACACCTGTTAGAATGGCTATTATCAACAATTCAAGAAATAATGAGTATTAGAGAGGTTGTGGAGAAAATAAGGAACCCTCATTCACTGCTGGTGTGAATGTAAACTGATAATAGCCACTATGGAAACAGAATTGAGGTTCCTCAAAAAATTAAAAATGGAGTTACCATACAACCCAGCAACCCCTCTTATGGGTATCTACCCACAAAATTTTAAAACATTTATTCACAAAGATATATGTACCCATATATTCATTGCAGCATTATTCATGGTGACCAAGACATGAAATAAACTTGTGTCCTTTAATAGATGATTGGATAAAAAAGATGTGGTACATATACACAATGGACTACTACTCAGCCATAAGAAAAGATGAAACACTGCCATTTGTGACAACATGAATGGATCTTGAGAACATCATGCTAAGTGAAATAAGTCAGGCAGAAAGAGTCAAGAGTCATATGATGTCACTCGCATGGGAAATATAAAACTGAAAATAACAAATTAACAAATAAGACAAACAAACAAATACTCATGGACACAGAAAGAGAATGGTGATTACCAGAAGGCAAGGGGATAGCAGGTAGTACATGGGGTCAAATACATGGTTATGGAAGGAGACTTGACTTTGGGTGGAGAGCTCACAATACAATATAAAGATGATGTATTAAAGAATTGTACACTTGAAACCTATATAATTTTAGTAACCAATGTCACCCCAACAAATTTAGTAAAAAAGCACAAACAAAAGATATAGGAATCAAGACATGTGCTAAAATATAAAAAATATGAAGATGTGCCTATGTCCATAAGTATGGAATAAAAGAAGCATGAGTATTAAAATGTTAGTGGTTTTTGGGGGGTGGTAGCATTGTGAGGAAGTTTAACTTTATTTGTACCTTTATGGATGGGATTTTTAAAAATTGTGCAAGAATTACTTTTATGACACAAAAATTAATGTTATAATGGACATTGTATAGTAGGTGTCCTGAAATTCCCTGACCATATGCCTTTTTGTGAAGAAACTTCTGCTAGAATACTACTTCTGATCTTTTTACTCACTCCTCCCATGGCACAAGAGATGACATATCAGTGCTTGATATGAGGAAGAAGTGAAGCACACTCAGATAGGTGTCTTTTTTACTTTTGGGTGGGCCTCCCAAGGAAAAGGCCACATGCTAGTCTGCATACTGCCGTGAGGTCAGAGTCCTCCCTTGGGGGAGGGGAGTTCATAGCTACTCGAGGGCCTGTGTGTGTGAGTCTGGCAAGCCCAGTTGGTTGTAATTCTAACACCACCTTCTCCAGTCAGCTTTAATGTGAGACTATTACTTCTGATTTCTCTCTCTCTCTCTCTGTTTGAGTGCCTGCACATATGTGTATGTGTGTATGCATGTGTGTATATGTGCACTGAGCTCAGGAGAGTAAGAAGGAAGTTATTTATTACTGCTTCCCTAAAACTGAGAGAATTTGCTTTCTTGTTGCTCTTGTTTGTCAGCTTATATTTACTTCCCTTCTCTGTAGTATACCTAGTTCCTTTGAAGAATTTCCTCTTCTCCAATGGTACAGTGTTGGAGAGGCATGATGAATCCTGGAAGCCAGAGAGGTCCTTGGAGCCTCTTCTGTTAGGAATTTGAATCGAGTCAAGAAACCATGAGCAGAAGACACGCTTAGTGTAACACATTCATTCTAGGACAGGGGTGTCAAACTCATTTTCACCAGGGGTCACATCAGCCTCATTGTTGCCTTCAAAGGGCCGAATGTAATTTTAGGACTGTATAAATGTAACTACTCCTTAACAGTTAAGTGAGAGCTTGGTGCTGCCACCAGGTAGAAATAAGGTGCCAGGCCAGATAAAACAAGGTGGAGGGCCGGATTCGACCCACTGGTCTTGTGTTTGTCACATGTTCTAGGGCATTGGGTGCTTCAGTCACACTTTTCCTGCCACCAAGAGCTCTGGAGTGTCTGAGTTCCTGCCTTTTCTGAAACCAACTCTGTTGCCTTCCCTTCAAACTTGTTCATTTTCCTAAGATCCTTCTATTAAATTCCTGGTATGCTTATGTTACACAGAGTTAGTTTCTGTTTGCAGCAAGAAAATGAAAAGGTGAACAACAATAAAATAATTTTAAAAAAAGAAAATGAAAAGGAAGCAATTTTTGCCTGAGTTATGAGTAGATAAAATTCAATATGTACAAATGGCTTTAGTGACAACATGAATTATGAAACATAAACCAAGTAATATTAACATGAATCACTTTGTAATTAGTTTATGACTAGAATCAAATGAGTTACTATGAGTTGTAAAGAGATAATAAAAATATTATGACACAATATTATTACACATGCAAAATAAAAAAAATTATTAGAATTCCTAACCTGCAAAAACAATCTGTACATGACACATGCTACTTAAGGTATTGCAGCTATGGCATATCTAAATATGTAGGATGTAAATTTTCTCTTAGTCTGTTTCAGCATTTGTAAAAAGGAATACCATCTTCCTTAAAGTGTCATGAGTTAAATGAAATATCTATTCAAGTTCTTCAGAGACCCTCTGTAAATTATGAACCAAATGTAAAAGCAATTCCACACTATTTCCCACTGACAACCAAAGTCAGGTAGGTTTATGCCCTTGTTAAGCAGAAAAAGGGGACTGATATCTGAAATTATTAAGATCATATAAAAGAATATAGCTTTTTAAGTCAATTTGACAACTTCCTGATAATAAATAGATGAATTGTGTTTTCTTTTAATTAAATAGAAGCAGAAAAGTCTTCTCAGTGTTGGAAAAAATTCTTTTCAACTATGTAAATGCACAGTAAAACTCTTCCACGTTTCATTTTTGGTGTCCTTCCTTCAAAAACCATATTCAGTAACTATTGAGGAAGTTTATTCAGTAAAAAAGAACATGATGATACAAGATAATGAGGGATTATACATTTACAGTAGCATCATTATTTCTAGTCAAAATATGTAACTTCCCTTCCAGGCCACTGAAAGCAAATGAGCTAGCAATGGGAGCTGCTTAATGCTTTCAAATTGTCAGAAATGGGTAACCTTGAGGCAAAGATGTCTCCAAGAAATCCATGGACCACCCACATCCAATTTACTTGAAGTTAACTTTTTAGTATAGTAGACTTGTGAAATGTTCTCTAGCCCCCTGATTTATTAAACTACAATTTCTTGAGGAGTAGAAAACAGGAAAGAACAATTGTAATAAACATCCCATGTATTTTCATGAGCATCAAAATTCACCTGTGATTGGCGTTATTGTTATCACCGAGCAGGGAGAAGGCCAAGTAGAGCCACTATGTGATGTTGGAAGAGTTGTACACTGAACATCTTCAGAGGGTGCTGTTGATATCACAGTGTTGACATACAGCAGCTCTGATTTCAAAACTTAATTCATACCTTATAATGGCCAAGAAGTAATTACCAAAGTAGCAACTGAGAAAACCCACTACATTTGCACTTTGCAAAGCCTTGCTTATCAATGTCATTAACTTTGAGATGTATGAAGGGTTGCATTTTGATCTACCCCTTAAATATTAAGTAAATTATCTATATCATTTGGAAAATTCATTTTTTTAATATTTATCTGATGGAGTCTGGGCTTTTAAAGAGCTGAAAAAGAAATAAATCCTTTGTTAAAAAATTTGGGCCAATAAGTATTGATCAAGCAATTTTACCTAATGAGAATTATTAGTCTTTAGTCTTTGGTTATTTAGCATACACTTGAAAGATCTCTGAAGAGAAAAAAATCTACCTAAAAAATCCATTTCTGGGACTTCCGGCAAGATGGAGGCATAGGTGGACGTACTGTACCTCCACACAAAACCAAGATTAGAACAACAACAATTTAGAGGTAGAATAACACCCAGAACTATTAGAGAATTTATCTGAAGCCCTGGCTGGCGTAGCTCAGTGGATTGAGCATGGGCTGGGAACCAAAGTGTCCCAGGTTCGATTCCCAGCCAGGGTACATTCCTGGGTTGCAGGCCATAACCCCCAGCAACCACACATTGATGTTTCTCTCTCTCTCTCTCTCTCTCCCCCTTCCCTCCCTAAAAATAAATAAATAAAATGGTTAAAAAAAAGTGTCATTTAAAAAAAAAGTGGTTTCACATTATTAAAAGTAGCCAATGCTATAGTTAAGTGATGATCAGGGTGAGTGGCTCCCAGGGCCACAATGAGAACTGCAGCATCTCAACAGCAATTTTTTCACATCTAATGCTAAGCAACATGTCTACGGTTTAAACCCAAACTATCTAAGCCCCTCCGTTATCTGTATGTTGATGGGATACTTTCAGTATTATAATCTAAAACAATATTGCTTTGGGAGGTTAAAAGTGAGTATCACCTTCCTTGGTGCAGGTCATCCACACTGGCTCACATTGCACTCTGAACCCATCAGTACTGCCCTAATATCATCTCCTCACCCATATTTTATCCCCTTTTTTCATGCTGTTTGTTTATTTAAATATCTTTTTTCATCTTTAGTCCTGCAAACATGTCAAGTTCACCCTTCAAAGAGACATTTCCTTTATCTTGTAATTGACTTGTGTTGGAAAGTCTCAAACAATCAAATAGTCCTTTACTGAAATGCAGTACTAGTTATCAGACACAAGATGTTGTGTGTAATAGGCAAGAAAATTCCAGGGAATAAGTACTGTTTACTTGATTTCCACAATATTTACATGTATTTTTAATTTTAAAATGTGTAGTTTTTTAATCACATAGGTACTTATATATCAAATCGTTTGTATATTTTGTCAGAGAGAATAAGCACCATGGTGCCATAACCTCATTTCATACTTCTACAAATAAACTATTGTATTTAAATATTGCTATGAATATTATTATATTTAAATATATTATTACAGAAGAAAGTTAAAAGAAAAATGTTGTCTTACAAAAAATTGATAATTAAAGGAAAAAGAATATAGGATGCTCAGAAAATGACCCTTTGTGATGGTAAAATGTTCCTACAAAATCAATATCAAACTAATAACAATCTCTTATAATCATGTTTTCTAATGAAAATAGAACTTACAGAAGAACAGATTGAAAACCTAAAAAGACTATGTTGTGTAATAATTTTCCTATATAGGGATAAATATGAAAATAAATAGAAAAAATCATGTGTTCTAACATCATTCATATAATCAGTGCCTTCTGGGTAATTTCAGTTATGATCCATAGAAACAACTTTATCTTTTATGATGTGAACTGAGTTGCTGAGAGCACTTGAAATAGAGAAAGAGTTTTATTAAAAATTGGCGAAAATTTTAGATCTATTTCAAGGTGCATTATGTTCCTGTTGAAAATACTGACAATTGATGGAATTCTTATAAGTCCCATGTGGTTTCCGTGAACTCCTGTGAATTTACACAAATTCATTTTGGTTCAGTGATGATGGATTAATACCTAATATAACAGAAGGTGCACATGCCTTTGATCTCACTGTGAATGGGCCCATCATTCACTATCACTTTACTTCCCATTTCAATGGAGATGCTGGAAGCTAAAGGAGAGGAAGAAATGGCTTTTTCATTTTTTTCTTTGTTAACTTGAGAAATTCATTTTTGGTCTATTGAAAGCTAAAGCATTAAGTTACTAGGCCTTGGGCCACGTCTTTTATCTCTGTTCCAAACTTCCCCTGTTATTGACTTTCTGCTGGGATTTCTGGGGATGAGGCTTTGCACTGTGTGACTGAGCAAAACCTCCAAAAGACTGCTGCATGGGAGGTCTTCAAATACTGACTGCTAATGCCCCATGCAGTGCACCTAGGGTCAGACCCCCCAAATTCGAATTTCTAACAATTTTCCAGGTGATGCTGATGATACTGCTTGGGAACCACATTTTGGTTACAGCATTGGTGAATGAACTAATCTGTGAATTTTTATAAAGTGCCTTTTATTTTCATTGTTATTATGATGAAATCTCACCACAAATCTATAGATAAAATTAGACAAAAATATACTACATTAGCTTACAACATAAGTCTTTGAAAGATGTTTTTATCTGAAATATGAGCATAGGATTGAAATTATGTGGCACCTACAAAAAAGCACATCTTTGTTGAATGGATAAATGAGGAAAAGGAAACAATTGGCTACCAGTCTGAAACAAAAAGAAATGCAACAACTTCCAAACTCTTTCTACAAGTCCAGTATCATAATTCCAAAACCAAGTAAAAATAAAACAAAAAATGGAGAATTACAGGCCAATATCTCTGATAAACATAAATACCAAAATCCTCAAGAAAATATTGGTAAATCAAATACAGCAATATGACAAAAAGATAATAAACTATGACCAACTGGGCTTCATTCTAGGGATGCAAGTATTATACATAAACAGAATGAAAGATGAAAATCACATGATCATATCAACAGATGCAGAAAAGCATTTGATAAAACTCAGGACCCATTTATCATAAAAAAACACTCAGCAAAGTGGGAAAAGAGGGAGCATACCTCAACATAATAAAGCCCATATACAAGAAACCTACTGCCAACATCATACTCAATGGGCAAAAACTAAAAGCATTTCTCTTTAGATCAGGAACAAGACAGGGATGTCAACTGTCACCACTCTTATTCAACATAGTACTGGAAGTCCTAGCTAGTGATCAAACAAGATTAAGAAAGAAAAGGCATCCAAATTGGAAAAGAGGAAGTAATGCAGTCATTATTTGCAAATAACGTGATATTATACATAGAAAACCCAAAGGCTCCACCAAAACTACTAGACCTAATAAATGAATTTGGTAAAGTAATGGAATACAAGGTCAATGTTTAGAAATTGATGGCAAGTGCCATCAGAAAGAGAAACTAAGAAGACAACACCATTTACTATTGCAACAAGATAAAAATTAAGTATTTAGGAATAAACCTAGGCGGTAAAAGACCTTACTTGGGAAACTATAGGGCACTGAAGAAAGAAATTGAGGAAGATAGAAATAAGTGAAAGCACATATCATGTTCATGGATAGGAAGAATTAACATCATTAAAATGTCCATACACCCAAAGCAATCTATAGAGCCAATGCAATTCCTATTAAGATACCAACAACATATCACACAAATCTATAACAAATATTTGAAAAATTTATATGGAACCAAAAATGACCCCAAATAGCTTCAGCAATCTTGAGAAAGTAAAACGAAGTTGGAGGGATATCACACTATACTACAAGGCCACTGTAATCAAAACAGTCTGGTATAGTACAAGAACAGACACATAGATCGATGGAACAGAATAGACAGCCCAGAAGTAAACCCATGTCTTCATGGTCAATTAATATTTGACAAAGGAGGAAAGAGCATAAAATGGAGTAAGACAGTCTCTTCAATAAATGGTGCTGGGAGAATTTAACTGGTACATGCAAAAAAGTGAAACTAGATCACCATCTTATACCATACAGTGGAATGAACTCAAAATGCCAGAGAAAAACACAGGCAGTAAAATTTTGGATATCTTGTGTAGCAATGTTTTTATTGATATGTCTCCTCGGGCAAGGGAAGTAAAGAAAAAAAAAACAAATGAGACTACATCAAATTAAAAAGCTTCTGTACAGCTAACCATAATCAATATGAAAAGGAAACCAACTATATTGGAGGACATATTTGCCAGTGATACATTGCACAAGGGTTTATCTCCAAAATATACAAAGAACTTATATACCACTCAATATTGGTAAGACAGATAATCCACTTAAAAAAATGGGCAAAGTACCTGAATAGACATTTCATCAAGGAGGACATACAGATGGCCCATAAACATATGAAAAAATGTTCAACATCACTAGCCATCAGAAAGATGCAAATTAAAAGCACAATGAGATATCACACCTGTCAGACTGGTTATCATTAATAAATCAAGAAATAAAAATGTTGGCGAGGTTGTGGAGAAAAGGGAACCCTAGTACACTGTTGGTGGGAACACAGACTGGTGTAGCCACTATGGGAAACAATATGGAATTTTCTCAAAAAACTGAAAATGGAACCGCCTTTTGACCCAGTGATTCCACTGCTGGGAAAACACATGAAGAATCCTTAAATACCAATCAAAAGAAATTATGCACTCCATGTTCACAGCAGTGCTAATTACAATAGCCAAGAGTTGGAAATGGCCTATGTGCCCATCATCAGTAGCTGAGTGGATAAAAAAACTGTGGTACATTTACACAGTGGAATACTATGCAACAGAAAGAAAGAAGGAACTCCTACCCTTTGCAACAGCATGGATAGAACTGGAGACTATTATACTAAGTGAAATAAGCTGGGTGGTGAAAGACAAACACCATATGATGTTACTTATCAGATAAATCTAATGAACAAAGTAAACTAATGAGAAAAAGAGAACCAGAGGCATGGAACAGACTGACAGCTTTCAGAAGGGAGTGGGAGACAGGGACTGAGTGAAGGAAGGTGAAGGGATTAGTCAAAGAACACATATGAAGGACACATGACATGGACAATGGTGAGGGGACTGATAGAAAGGGGGATGGGCTGGGTCGAGGGATGTGAAAGGGGAAAAAGTGGGACAACTGTAATAACTTAAAAAAATATTCAAAGCCCTGGCTGTAAGATATGGCATGCTACCAGTAAAAAGTATGGAGCCTCGTTCTTCCCTTTATTCTCTTTCTAAATAGCATGAGTCTAAGGGGCTGCCATTATATTGCTACACGTTAGTGTGCTCCTGAATATCTTGGATAGAAGCCAAGACAATGATTCTGTTAGTATACTGAGTGGTCAGTGATATTATCTTGGGATTTTCTCCTTTATAGTTATTTATCTGGGATGCTCATTTTCTGGTTTTAGACAAATAATGTGTTATCTTGCTCCTGTCACAAAAACCATCAGGGGCCAGGCATATGCTACTCACAGACTTAAACCCATTGTTGCACAATTCTAATGTTTGTGGAATGTGTCTTTCCATAACTATAAAATGCATTCCATTTTGCATTTTAGCAAAATTATAGCTTCCTCTCAGGTCATTTTAAAGGCCAAAGGAATATTCTCCATATGACAACTTTATCAAGATTCACCTTGAGATACTTTATGCACTCTTTTTAATCCCTGGGAATTAACCTTGTTTGTGCATTACCTTTTCAAGGAGACTGTCCATCTCACAGCTGACTGCTCGAGTGCATGCTGGCATGCACACCTAGCATTCTGGGAGACAGAGCTGAAATGAAGGAGAACACAAGGGCCCAGACATTAAGGGTAGTTTGGGATAGATCTGGTCTTGAAGTACAAACTTAGAAAAAACATTGCTACTTCAGAAAAGAGTCATGATATTCTTTGAGATGTGGCAGAGCAAAGAGCTCTACTCATTCCACTCATTCAAAAATTCTTTTCAGAAACATTAGGACACAAGGGCAGCAAACAAAGGGAGAAGGGTAGGCGGCAGCAGTAGGAATTACGTAGCTGGTGCTGCTCATGTTCTCCCACGTAATACAAAAGATGAGGTCTAGACGTGCAGTGACGCATGCGCCCACGAGCTGCTCAACTGCTGCTAATTGCACGAGCATGGCGTCAATGCATCAGAGAAAATAGGGAGAGTGTACACACACCTACCAACACACCTGCCCTCCCGGCTGCCCCAAACCCAGAGCTAATTTTGGTAACGAGGCTGCCCTTAGGGAACACTTTGTGCAGCAGTGCAGTGGCCGACTGTGGAGTTCTGGTATCAGACCCACGTGCATTAAAATTCAGCCTTGGACACTTAAGAATCCCTTTCTTAAACCATGTTACTTAAAGTCTAAGTTTTAATTTCCCCATCACAAGGCCATTAAGAAGCTAGAGAATATAGGATAAAATTGCTTTTAGTTCACAGGAGACAGGGCACAACACAATCCCAGGTACCTGCATCTCAGTGGTGGCTGGTGTGTGTGTAATCCAGAGTGACCAAATGGGGTTTCACCAAATACACGGTCATAGCATGCCATCTGGTAGAGCTTTTCTGATAATGCAGCAAGTGTCTAGTAATACATTTTTTGAGCAGTTTGTAAAATTCAATAAACATTCAATTATCTTTTATTCTTATTATAAGGATAGTAATGTTAACTACTCAGAACATTATCCTGATAATCAAATTGTGGAAACTCCTACATGTGCTGGGAGAATGCTTGGAACATGGCATTCATGAGGGCTATTACTATAGATATTAATCCTGTAAACTCCAAATATTTCCATTTTAGTTGCTGTTAAAATCCCAACACTTTATGCACTCTTCCATCAGTATTACAAATGTACACAGTTTGATGAGTTGTAAATGTGACCCAAAACCCAGAACACAAAAGACGTATGTTCTCTTTCAAGAGCTTATTTTACAAAGAAATTCCCCAGCACATATTTTAGCAAGGTAAGGGATTTCAGAACAACAACAACAAAAGCTTACTGTTTTAGCAGCTGTATTGCTGTTTTTTTGTGCAATAAAATAAACATTCCAATCACATAAAAGTGTTAATTCTAGCAAAGCTATTTTTTTTTATAAGCAGTAGGCCTAGATTTTTAAATGAGCAGCAAGTCCCAGACCACAGCGGCACAGAGATAACACACAGTCCCAGAGCGATTCATTGACCTGACAGCAGGAAATAATGACATATCATCAGAATCCACATGGACAGTATCACTTTGCCAAGAAGCATTAGGCTTCCTTTTTCAGATTTGATTTTGCTGCTATTTCTAGAGAGCTTGAGAGCATCTATATCGATAAAATGCAAACAGGCTCTTTATTCATCTGGCATGATCACACTTGCACAATGAAAAGAAAGGAAAGAGATTGGGGGCAGGGGTCAGATTCATAAATTTTTCACATGGCTCTACTTTAAGCCATACTCATGGAATGGGGCAACTTATTCATAAAAATCTAATGCTTTACACATGCAACCTGTTAAAAAGAAACAACAGTTCTGAAAAGGGGTCACATGTGCTAAGCCCCATGTCAACAAACCGAGACTTAATACCTGACCTAATTGCTGCCTCAACCTCTCCCAGGAATGAAACCTTTAACCAGCCGACCTGGAATGATCTGGTCGGCACTAGTGAGGTCGTCTCCCACATAGAACCCTGTCACCCCCTAAAGGAAGGCGACCTTCCCACGAGCCCTTGAATAAAGCCAATTTGATCTTTAAATGTACTTAGCTGAATGTTTCTAAACAAGACATTACCACTGAAAACCTGCAATTTTTAGCACCACTTGCTGATGAGAAAGGAAGTTTTTCTGTATGTTTTTGTCTTAGCTATTATATGAGAATTTATGAGTTTGTTATTATAAGAGACAGAGAGAATATGAATCTTGGGGATATTTATCTGATATTCCTAAGAAGACACAGAGCATGAGAAAATTATAAAATAAGGGATAATTAGGTTTTATGAAGATACTGCATAAAACAAGATAACAGGCCCCAAATGGAATCACTTAGGCTAAGCTCCATGTCACCAAACCGAGACTTACAGTTTCTGTAAGCTCTACTCAGGAACGCAATCTGAAGCCAGTCACTGAGGCACCACCTGATCTGCATGAGTTGGGTCACCTGCCTGCTAGTCCCCTGCCAGTCACTTTTCCTGAAGGAAAGTGAGCTCCCCATAACCAAGCCCCTTTTTGCAATTATAACTTCCCTGCTCCCACTTTTCTGCCTATAAAAGACTTCCATTTTGTAGCTCCTAGGAGCTCCTTTTTATCTGCAGATTAGGTGCTGTCTGGTCCATGAATCATTGAATAAAGTCAAGAAGATCTTTAAAATTAATTCAGTTAAATTTTGCATTTTAGCAATATTAATAAAATATTCTAAATGACTTTTTTCATTCCACTGATTTAAAAAAGGAAAACAAAGCCATGGCAGGTATTATTTTGGAAGGCTGGACATTTTTTGCTTAGAATTTCTAGGATGGAACAAGTATGTATAACAATTTTAGATGCTACAAAACTGGATGATTTGGCAGTTATAGAGAAGTGCAAACTAACTGTATTGTTGGCATTTGTGTGCACATATTCAACTCCATAAATTACTTAATTGTAAAATACTATATATCTATTATTTCAAACTATCCCATGTTTGTTCTGTGTTATTCACTGACATAAAGTGTCTCTATTACCAGTGTTCTGTTTGGAGGTGGTTTCATTTGTAAAGCTAGTTTCAAAGTGGGCTTTTTCTAAGCACTGAGAGCTTGAGGATGTTGACATCAATAAAATATTAAAGCAATATCTAGGACATTGGCACACTTTGAATTTCCATTTTCCTCCACTGTGTGTCCAGTATGTACTAGGCATTTCTGGGGTGCTGAGGATTCAGCTGAGAACAAAACAGGCTACAATACCTCATTCCAGTGAGGAGCCAGACATCCTTCCCAGGTCAATGTGAGTCCCAACTGTCCCCAGTGTATGTCCCCATTGGTCTCTACTGCCTTTCCTTCTTCTTTATCAAGACTTTAGTCTTAAGGGTAGAGAAAACAAGATTCTCCTAGTCTATCACACAATGATAAAAGAGCAACAAAGACAACAAAGGTTATCCAAGAATCATTGTGGCCTACACGATAGACAATAAGCATCATGTACTATTTCACTGTTTTGGAATGAGAAGGCTCCAAGTTAGTTAGGTTTCTTTCCAACTCCTAGTGACATTTGTTAACTCATTTTACCCTTACTTCTATTTCTCCATTGTGGGGGGGCATGGAGAGAGAGAGAAAGAGAAAGAAAGGGCCTAATTCTTTCATCATAATATCTTGTTTGAAAGCTGTGAAGCCCAATGAGATAGGATGTCTTATTCCAATACAATGTCTTGGGATTCTGGTAGCCACTAAGAAGTTTAGTTGCTTTTAGAATTTTACTTAGAGCAGCAATAGCAGGAAGAGGAACATAGCAGCTGCAATGGCAGAGCTACTGGTGGTCATGGTAGTAATATTTATTGTAAATCACTACTAAGTGCATTCATGTGTTTAGTACTGTTATAGGCATTTTTATGAATTAATTTTCTGAAGAGTATACTCTTAGTCCAGTTTTCAAATGAGCAAACTGAAGCACACAGAGGTTAAAAAACTTGGCCAAATTTATCTACCTGGTAAGAAATAGGCCCAAAATTTGAACCTATATAGACTAGCCCAAGCTTTTGTTGTTCTAATGACTATAATATGGTGCCTCATTTCTATGCCTTATTGCTGTGAAAAGCATCCTTATAAATATCATTCTATATGGTTTTCACACAAGAGGTTTGAGAGATAAAGATACTGCAGTTAAGAGTATTTAAAGCCTTTTTCAAGGTCACTAAATGATAGACATAGGAGTGTAACCTAACTTTTGACTCTTGTTTCTAGTATAAAATTAAATCCCTATTATCTAAAAACTCAACATACACTGAGATATAAAATTTAATATGCTAGTGACAAACATAGAAAAACTATTTAAAATCCTTGAGTATTAATTTGGAGCTGGGGGATGGAGTGATCAACAAAACTTCAGTGATTCTGTTCAAAGTCACCTTCAAAGGGCAGTTTTAGACACCATGCTCCTGGCTCCCTGGCTTGTCACTTGGGGAGCCCGACCCCAGGCCCCGCTGCCTGCCCACGTGTCTGGCCTGGGTGCCTAAACAACAGCATTAATTGGCTTAGTGAGAAAAAAGAAAACCTGAAGAAATTCACATCAATGTTGACTTTAAAACTCAAAGGAAACAATTAGCAGTGACCTTCACAGTGAAATGAAGAACATTAACACAGGAGCCCTGAACATACTTTCAACTCCATAAGGATATTTACTCATTTGAATCAGCAACATTTGTGAATATTTCACTGCATAAGGATTTTTATTATCCTGAAGTAAAATTTCTTTAATTAACTGCCTTTCACATCATTTTCTTACAGAGGCTGCTGAATGTTTAATTATTCAAGGGGAGAAAGAGGAGACATTTAGACACATTACCATGAATATAGGAAAAGGAGAGCTGGAAATATCAGTGGAGAGCTCTCCCGAACTCCAGGCTCAAACATACATCAAGCTCTCCCTTGTCATCTCCACCTGGATACCTATTATCCTGCTCAAGCTTACAAATGACCTCCTCATTTCTCCCTTTCAGAATATTCTCAACACAGTTGCCAGAGTGATCCTCTCAGAAAGCCAGCCAATTGCACCTGAAATGAATAGAATCATATATGTCAATTATACCTAAAAAAGCAGTTATCTTGTCACTCCTTGCTCAAAACCTATTGCAGGGCTGTCCAGTAACCCACAGGGCAATTTGCATTCCTGGCCCCTCCCATTAATAGACAGTAGACTCCCTGTCATGATGACAACAAAAATGCCCCTGGCCCAGGATGCTGAAGTGTGGGGAAAAAATGGGGTACGACCTCATGCAGAGAAACATTGGGCTAAAGTGACCCTGATCTTTTTGAACTATCTCTGTAATTCATACATCTATACTATTCTTTATCATACTGTACTTTAATTATTCATTTACATATTTATTTCCATTACTATATCCTAAGATTGGTGAGGGCAAGAGGTATGTCTTGTTCATTTTTGTATGTACAGTCCTCTGATCCCAGTCAGCATGTAGAATTATATAATTAGAGAAGTAAATGCATCAAAAATAAACCATGTCCCTTTGCGTTTTCTACATCACGAGTGAAAATAAAGGACAGAGCCACTCTTTTACAGTTCTCTACCCTCTAATAAAAAAGGAAGAGCTCCTAAATAGCCAGTACTTAAAAAAAAACACCTATTAAGTGGCTTCCTTCCTCCTTCAGAGAAAGCTGAAGCCATCAGTGTGGACTGCCAGACCTGCATGGTGTCTTCACCGGTCTGCCCTCAGCCTTCCTCACCGCCCTGGATGCATCAGCTCAATGGTCTGTACACAGCTCCTCAAATCTGCCAGACAGCACCCTCCCTCAGCACCCTGCACACACAGTCTGTCTGGAGTACCCAAATGTCCACATCGCACTTGTCTGCAGCTTTGTCCCCAGCCACTCCAGTCATCTCTCTGCTTTATTCCTCCTCATTACACCTATCACCATACCCTTTACTGTATATATTGCCATAACTTACTTTGTTTATTGTCACATACTCCCTCTATCATGTGCAGTGTGGGAGGACAAGTCTTGGACTATTTTGTTCCTGCTCTATTGCCAATGCAAAGAACACTGCCTAGCACATAATTAAGTGCTCAATGCATATTTCCCAAAACAGTGAATAAAGGAATAAGTAAATGACTAGTGACATTTCATTTTGTAAAATAAGGAAGAGACTAGATGTGAAAGAGCCAACTGTGCACCTGACTACTTGGAAATACTAAGGAGCCTATTAAGTTAATGACCTGATGTGGTTGGATGTTCTGGCAAAGATAATAAATGACAGTGAATTTTGGTTCTAGATATGCTCAGCAATGGAGTCAGGCAACACATTTACTCTGTGTGTAAGTACAGTAGCCATTCAGTATTTGTCTCTCAGCTTTCAATCTCCCATAACCACAGGCCATATTTAAACTTCCCTTATCCCTGTCCTTCTAGTCCATTGCCCAAAGTTACATCTCTAAGCTCATATCATTCAGCCATGGACAGGTAACTTAACCCCCTCATGCCTCTTTATAGAGAAAAGGTTTTAGGTTCCACCAACCAAATTATACTTGCAAGTCTAGCAGAAGTTGCTCTGGGACTTTGCTGGAAGTAGGACAGCGAGAAAATGTCTGGGGAAAAACGTTCTTGTCTCTTCTACTCCAAGATATTGATTTTTTTGCCCTTGGCCCACAGCAGTTTCAAAGAGATGCTGTCCCTCAGAAGAAACAGAAGGCCTTGTCAATTGAGAGGGCAAGTATTTAGGTGGGAGAAATTATCCTACATTCACCTTGGTGAGCTCACTTCTACTGTCAGGTATGGCACTCAACAGCCGTCACCTCCCTGAGTAGTCAGTCAACAGAAACAAAAAATAAACCTGTCTGCTGCATTTTATCTGTCGCTCTGTACCTGAGAAAGTCTTGATGCCAACAATTTTGAAGATCACCACTTAAGATAATTTTGCTCCTGTTCTACATTTTATGTTTAATTAAATTACTGAGGGGATAATTTGTTTTTCAGCTCAGGAACATTTGTTCTTGTAATTTTGTGTTCGTATTTGGTAGCATTGCACCTTCTCATGCCTGTCACCATCATTCTTAAGCAGTACTTCTACTGAGAAACTTCACTTTAAAGAGGATAAAAGTTAAGTCTTTGTACCTGCTGATGTAACTTCCCACCATGAAGTAGGATGACAACATGTCACTTCTGTCACATAGATTCCACATGTGGAGCTGAACTACATGAGACTTGGTTTAAACATTTGATTATAAGTTGAGTCAGCCACTGTATCCATTATATTCAATACTAAAAGCAAAAGCACACACAACCTCACCTACAAAGCAAACAACAAAATAACCCTATCTCTATCTGGTTGAAAGAGATGATAAACATCCAAATAGAATTTACACAAGTAAAACCCATAATGCCCCAGGAAACCGAGTTGAGCTGGAGTGTTTTAGCATTAAATATTCTCTGAGACCTCTGGCCTCCAGAAAAATAGACTTGATGCATTGAGAGAGGGAGGGAGGGAATGGGTGTTTGTCTTATTGTTTAAGATAAATAAATATTGGACTGGCCAAAATATATATTGGGTTGGCCAAAAAGTTTATTTGTTTTTTTCCATAAGATGGCTCTAGTAGCACTTAGTTGTCTTTAACTTCATTCAAAACAATTTTGTTAGATTGTACGGTGACAGGTGTCATATCAGCATGCATTTAAAAAAAAACTTACCAAAATTGGCGAAATTTTGTGTAGCCTATTTAATCTTGAAGATGGAAAAATCACACAACATTTTCAGCATATTATGTTTTATTATTTCCAAAGGGTAAAACCACAAATGAAACACACAAAAAAGATTTGTGCAGGGTATGGAGAAGGTGCTGTGACTGATCGAACGTGTCAAAAATTGTTTGTGAAGTTTTGTGCTAGAGATCTCTCGTTGGATGATGCTCCACAGTCACGTAGGCCAGTTGAAGTTGACAGTGATCAAACTGACACATTAACTAAGAATAATCAGTGTGATACCTCACAGGAGATAGCCAACATCCTCAAAATAACCAAATCAATAAAGTTATTGGTGCAAATGAAAAATGTGTGTTTTATTTTACAGACAAAACCTTACAAACTTTTTGGCCAACCCAATATAAATCTGATAAACTGTTTATCTTTTAAGAAAGCTTTCCACATGTGATTATACAACTTTTAAAGCTGGAAGGTCTGTTAACTTCATTTACTCCAAGAACTTGACCTTGTGGAACACTGAGCTCCAAAGTGGTCAGGCTAGGCAACAGGGCTCCTAAACTTGACCCCAGTGTTTTTCTTAGTGATTAAAGCAGGAGACAATCCAGCATACTATAGGTTTTGGGTTTTTTTTTTTAAGAGAATTACAGAATTTTCTTGGAGTTGAATAAAACTAAGAACTCAATGTCTCACTTGACAGATGAGTAAGCAGATGCCCACGAGTGCCTCATTTAAAGTCCAGTGAAAATAAAGTACATTTTTTTTTGCAATATACTTTTTTCTTTATAAAATAAAATAGGTTTTAAAAGGACTTGGCATCCTGAAAACTCCTGGCTCAAATAAAATCATACACAGAAGTCAATATTAAGACTGATGGAAGCTGATCTTCTCTAAAGAAAATATAAGTAGGGCTCTCTTGAACAGCACTTGATCTCGAGCTTTAGGAGTATCCTGGAAACACATTTGAAGCTACTGTGGTAGAAGAATGAATATTTGTATAAGTTTTAGCTTATGTGCCTCTAGGACAAATAATTTGAATATCTTCATCTATTTCTAAACCACTCACCAGTTCTATGGCTCATCTTTCCAAGCCCGCACATTTACTTTGGCGGCACTGACAGAGGGATGGGTAACACACAGGATTGCGCTGGTTCCCTGTGAGCACTGGAGTGGAGCCAACAGAGCTCTGGGCTAACACAGCTTGATGAGCATCCAGGCACCTGGGACCCAGAAGAGTGTGTCCCCATGAGGCATTACACTGAGTTGTCACAAGCCATGAGGGACCCTCAAGGAGTTGGCCCAGTGACTTGTGTCACCAGAGAGGCAATGCCTTCCTGGGGGACAGAGAGCAAGGCATTCTGTGAAATTCTGAGTTGCTCTCATTTCAGTTATTCTGAGATTGTGAATGTACAAATGATTTCCATACATTTATAACACTATAAGCAAAATAGGAACCTGACACAAGATCAATTCAGGAGGGACATAATTTTTGAAACTAAATGAAACCTCTTTTAGTATTGATGAAGGGATCTGAGAAAACTATTTGAAATTGGGGTTGGCAATGACTTCACTGAAAATAAACTTTGTGTTCACCTACATTGAAGAGAGTCAGAAGTGAAAAAAAAGGAAAATTTGGCAATATTCCCATGAAGCATTGTGTTATAGACTCTTTTCTTTTCCACAAAAGAGCACTAGAACTCTTGGAGCAATGGGCTTTTAAAACAATGGTGCTTTCCCTTTAAACTAATAGCTCAGAAAGGGAAAGCTGAACATTCAAAACAAAACAAAGCAGTTAGATTTACCTTCAAATCCAAGAACAGCAGTTTTTGCACAATTCAAATGCAACCATTGAAGATAAAACATTTACTGATGATGAGACCATAGAACATTGCCTCGGATGTCACTGTCATTTATCACCACGGAACTGAACATCAGAAACCAATTCACATATCAAAATGGCTGTGTCACTAATAATGAGCCACCTTTTTTATTTTCTTAAACAAAGTCACATTTTTCTTTCAAGAATTTTTGAAATTGAATGCTCTCAAGACACTTGGTGATTATCTTCAGATTCAAAGTACTAAAGCATTTAGAGATTTAAAAACTTATCGACAAGCCTAGTGCTGGCAGCTGGCATCTGAGATTCCTGAAGGAGGACACATGCAGGTAATTGCTGCACCCTGACTTACACTTAGTGACATATCAGCAGACCCACCAACCTGCTCTGCTCTGGAGAAGTTGTCAAGGACCATTTGTGAACTCAGTAAAGTCACATGAAGGAAAAACATTAATGCAATAGGATTTTGTGGCTAATCAACTCCATTCATCCAGCCCTAACTAAGCTTTGTCAAGATACTATGAACAGTGGGATTATGATTTACTTAAAAGATAAGTTTCAGTGAGAAAAGAAAAATGATATTCGGAAATATTCAAACATAATAAAACATATATTTCTTAGAACTATTTCCTAAAGACATTATCCCCAACTCTAAGGTAGTCACAATTTAGGCTCTACACACTAGTGACTTTGGGCCAGAATAAGCATAAATACCTAAATTTTGCTAAAGACAAAACTAAATTCCTATGGAATGCGATGATTCCCTCCACTTAGATTAGTACTTAGCATGTTGTTTCTGCTTCCTTTGCCCTGGGGTTTGGCACTCTGTCTATCATCTTTGGGCCAGCACCCACTTTCTCCATTCCTTTCTAAAATTTTTATGCTGCAGAGAAGACGAAAATAAGTTTTATTAGATAAAATCTCATATTTTATCTCACCTCCTCTTTTTTTTCACCCATTGATGTGTAATAACTTTGAAGATCAATGTATTTTTTTGTTTCCACATCTTAGGGACTGTTGACAGGAAAGAGAGAAGGCTTATTCTCAGCTAATGTTTCCCAGAAGATTCCTTTTGTTGGGAACTTCCCTGCCTGGTTTCAGAAGCTGTAATCCCCTCAAGTCTAAGGCTGAGGGAGTGACCTTCAGACCATAAGCCACTAAGGAGACAAAGCTTATCTCCCTGGCAGGAGTGCTGCTTCTGCTTCTTTTACTTCATCCATAATTGGCCCCCAATCCTTGGTCGGTTAGCCAATGACGGGTAAAATTCCCCAAGGGGGGAATGACCTAAGACAGGTATGATCACGTGGGAGGCCCTCAAGGAAGGACTTGGGGGGCACAGCAAAAGGGGGTGATGGACCCTCACCCCTCGGCTTTGACAAAGCCTGAGTCCTCATTCTGTCTGCAAGAAATCTCCTAACCTCTTGACTGCCTTACTTCCCCTGCCTGACTTAAGCCTGAGACAATACCTTAAGCCTGAAACAATAACAGAGGGTGGTGCTGTCCTGTGCTGGAAAGAGCAGGTTTCCCGGGCAATCAGGCCTAAAAATATGTAAAATCCTGTGATACCTGTTTTGTTTAGAATGCTCTCAATTAAATAAGGGTCCAAGCAAAGGCATGAAGTGAATTTGTTCCTCAAAAGTTGTATTGCCTTTTAGCTATTTGACCCTGACTCAAAATAGGCCCTCAGAGTTGTTTGTTATCTGTTGTTTAATCCTTACTGCCTGACAATGATTAATGAGATTTACCTGTATTCTTGGGCAAACGAACCCAATAAAAGCCCATTGAGGAAAAGGCTCTTTGCCCTTCTCCTTTGAGAGATCTGCCACCTTTCCTCCCCATACAGATCAGGTCTTGGTAGACTTATTCTCGTCCTTGGTGGTGGGGGTGGGGTGGGGGAGCCTGTTGGCAGAGCCCCACCACATCCTTTGTCTCAAGATCTGGATTTGGAATCCTCATTCCTAGAAACGATTGTTCTCTCCAAGTGCCATAAGCCACAGGTACCGTATTCTATATAAAGAGGTGCTTTTATTGCTGATCTCAGTTATCAACAATTAAATAAATACTGAAACTTTGAGGCTGAAAGATTGATTGGTAATATATTAACTGGTCCAAAATGCCTTGAGATAGAAGATATTCTTACCCAGAGAAGATAAATACTATGTCCATGGCCACCCAGCTTGTTGCAGAAAATTGATAGGTCAAAATGTTAATTCTGAGATATCCCACAGTTGGTGATTGAGCCAGGTCTAATATCTAGGTTTTATTAATCTCAATTATGTCTCATCCAAGATACCACTCTTATGTCTAATAAACATGTCCTGAATCTAAAATGATGCTTTCAATCACATTATCTCTATTTTTCAGAAGACAATGAGACCATTTTCTGAGGTCAATAATCAAGAATACATAGAATTTTAAGCATATTTTTTACATAAATATGCACATCTTGGCCTTTCCCAGTTTATGAAAAATTGGGAAAGGTTGAAGTGAAAACATTTCTTCCCATCTGACTTCATTTCCTAGTTCCCACAGAAATACACTGAATCAAGAAATGTTCTGCAGTGGCCCTTGGTTCTTTGACAGCTGCAGAAACATATAGCATTAAGACATGACCTGAAGTAGCTTATGTACAGAGGAAATATGGGCTGTACAAAGGCAGATTTACAGTTGTGAGAACATGGAACAGCTTATTCTTGTATTATTATTTATTTATTACTGTATTTTTTCCCATACAAACTGCACACCTACTTTGCCCCTCCCTGTATTAACATACTAAAGCATGGTTCAAGACAGTCTGCAATTAGGTGCTAAAATATGAGAAATACAGGGTCTGGCAGAAGTGTGGTTGGTAGGATGAGAATATGGGTATAATAATTTATAGTTTAAATTTGAACGTTTCACCTAAAACATCATATGGTGTACTTGAGTGTGATATTGTTATGTTACAGAATTATAAGCTTATGATTTTGTAATAAAATATTTTGTAATAAAAAGGGGTGTTATTTGCACTGGAACCTATAGGATGGAATTCACCAGAACAAACTCTAGAAAGACATGCAGAATCTTTAAAAGGTGGAGAGACAGAAGCCATAATCAATGTAGAGAATTAGCACGATGGACCCGTGAAGAAATCAATCTGGACAGAGCAGAGAAGAGGTGCTATAGCACAGGGGGAATTAATGTAGAAATTAGTTTCAGGCATGCCAGATTAAAACCCCTACCCAAGGATTTAGACTTAATGTATCATGGAACAGAGTTCACATTCAACTTCATCTGTTTTTCAGATTGCCTTTTGCTACAATTTACTAAGCCTATTTGAGAAGCAGAGATAGACACAGAAAGTTGATAAATGAATATGAAAACTTGTTTTCATTAGTCCTAAACTGTAGATTTCTGAGCTCTTAATTCAGGCCTTTATTTGACAAAGTATTGCCTCGCCATCATCTTGCCAAAAAAATTGTGTTTTTCCTCATCCATTGTTCTGACTTTCTTTCAAACTGAATTTACTCACTTTTACACATATATTTTTTTCTTATTGAAACTGTACTCATCCATGGCCCCACTGTTTCTCCTGTTCACTGGAGTGCCAACTTTGAGTATGGGAAAAAGACCACCCCTGATGAAACTCAGCGCCTTTCCACACAGCGACCTATAGTGAAGTCTGGGCCATGTCTTATAAATCATTTCCACAGGCTCAGGTCTGAAATCAAGGCTGAGAAGTGTTACTACTTAAACCTCAACTGAAGTTTATATAAATTTAGCTTTTCCACAAATTAAATATAAACTTAAATTTTTTCACTTTTGGAAAAAAAGGGACCATGCTTAATATAAAATACTACAGACTTTTTAATTAGGAAAATATCAATACATTTTAACAAAATTCAGTATTAATAATCTTATTTGGCTTCTTTGGCAACAGAAGTAAATATGAGATTTGAACTGCCCCACCCAATCATTTGTTTTAATATTCCTGTGTAAGAACAAGGAGTGGAGGGCAGCACTGAGGGCTCTGACAACTCAGGCAAGTGCAGAGATGCTAATCTGAGCCGAACTGCTGACTCTTTTCATTACCACAAGCAAATCATCGATGCACAGCTCTTCTGCCCAGCCCTGTGGCATACCTAGTCAAAACCAATACAAGTGTTGAAAATCATACTTCTGTACACAAGTTCTGCTACTTGAAAAAAATTCATGTTACTCCAATGAGTTTTGTAAAATTTACTCAGACTTACTCTACTTAGAATCCTCAGGGGGAAAATGTATGTGTGCATACATGTACATGCCCAAGCATCAAGATGAACTAAGGTTTTCATTTTACAATTATATGAGCATCTTTATGCTACAAGCTTTGAAAAAAATATTTTGGGCTATACTAATATCTGAGCTTTTACTCTCTCCTGAAGGAGCTTTAAGTAGTGAAACTACACAAATCACTGAAAATGTAACCTCCTTGAAATGTAAAATGTGCTACAAAGATAATTGGACTATTCTTGCCCTTTAACGCAAGGCCTCTGTGATAGCCCAAAGACACAGGAAATGAGACACGACCAAGGGGAAGGATGAAGACAGCTAGAAAGGGAGTGGACATATAATGCCTGGGTCCTTGCCTCATCAAAGATCAAATGTGAAGAGCACAAAGCTCCCATAATGTAATACTGGCACTGATCCTGGCTGAGAGAAAGAGCAGACATACACACTGCTGAGGACTTCAATGGTATATTTATTTATTCCCATTTGAAGGGGAAGGGAATCCTGCAGAAAGGAGAGAAAAGGGTTAGTTATGTTTACACATAGAAAACCTTGAAAGTGCAGAATACTGAACTGAAAGGTGTCATGATTCATGATACGGAAATGAGAGAAATATTGACCTGTCATGATGCAGGATGCCAAAAGCATCAGCATGGCAAGATGGGCCATTATGTGAATTACAGGCTGGAAGAGGGCACTCATGTGAAGTCCTCGTTAGCTGGGAAAATGGAGGTGCTAGATTATTAAATCTACAATTTGGAACTTATAATATACATTAATGTGTATACAATATATATCTTACTTGGCAACATCTGGCTAAACAGTTATGATTTAATATGGAAATTGTTACATTTTAGCATTGTTAACAAGAACTTGTTTTAAAACCATATTCATCAAAGAAATTCAATAAATCATTAACTTCTCTCAATAAACTATCTCCCAGAATATTTATTTAGTGGTTTAAGACCCAAAGCTCTGTTATTCTCCCCTGAATAATTGACTTTCAGAATTTTGTGTTACTGGGATACCTCCTGGATTCCTACCCTCCAAAAAATAAACTAATCAACCAATGGGTAAACCTTTAAGAATTAATTTTATCAGCAACATGAAAGCAAATTATAGCAAATTATGTATTGGCCACTTCATTTTCTACTTCTTTTCTATTTCCTTATTAAGTAGTTGTTATGGATTGTGACAGGTTTACACATATATTAGTTAAAAAGAAAAGAGTGCTATGTCAAAGTCTGTTAGTCAAAAGCAAGTTGTTTGGGAGGCAGCGGAGCTTGAGGCAGCATGCAATGCATCCAATCCATGTTATCACCCAAAATTCAGGGTGAAGGTTAGCCTTGAGAGCATTCCCTAGAAGAGTCAAGTATGAATTCAGACAAAGCAAAGGCCCTGTTTTCAACATAACATTCAAGACCATCTCTTGATAAATAACTTTGGTAAAATTTCCATTTCTGAAGAATAGGTAATTTGACTTGGATACATATTCTATTGTATATTCCATTTCCCCTTCAGCCAGTACAACATGTCAAGCATCACTTTCAACTTCTTCTCTCTAAAGAAGGATATAAACATCAAAATTAAGAGGAAAATTTGAAAAAAATATATATTATTAAAATATATACTGCAACCAAGTATAATGACTTGGAAAAATAATAAAATTTGATAGGTTTTATTACAATAATTTCCCAACTGATAATTTATTATAAACAATACTTCCCCTTATCCTAGTACATGATATCAAAATAAAAATGATCCCAAAAAGAAAAATAAAAGTTTGGAGAATGCAATGATTTCCTGGGCATTTGCTTTTACCTTGTGTTTGGAACCCTGTGTGATCTGAAATCTTACGGTATTAGGAACAACACCAAGAAACATTGATCTTATAGTTGCCTTTAAAATTAGGGATACTGCCAAGCAAACTCAGCAATGCCTTTACATCGTTTTATATTTTATTAGTCACTAAGGCAAATAAATACATCTGAATCCATCACTAGTACACAAGTGCAAGGCATCAGTAATTTTCATTTCAGACAATGCTTGGTACACAGCTGGATCCAAGGACTCTCAGGAGTCAATCATTCTCCTGAGGGTTTAGAGTAGACTACTGTAGTAGGGGTGAGATGCAGGGAGAGAGAAGAAAGGGAGGCACTAGAGGTGTTAGTGAGAGAAGGCTAGGGAATACAGATGTGGAATGTGGAATCCTAAAGAAATAATCCTTTATTGTTTTCACTTGCAATATCTGTTTTAAAAGCCGTTTAAGACAGTAGATCTCAAATGTCCTCATTAAAAGAAAGTAATTTAGACCTTCCTGTCAGGATGGCAGGGTAGGGAAATGTGATACTTGCAGCCTTTCAAAACCACATCAAATATACAAATGAAGTACAGTAAAACTATCATTTGGAACTGCCAGAAATATACCTTAACAGAAGTTCCACACTTAAGGAAATAAAGAAAGAGCTATGTTGAGATTGGTAGAAGGGATGAAGACAAGAAACAGGCTGGTCCCACACCCATGTGTGGCAGATAAGAATTGGGAAGTGTATCTCAGCTGCAGAGCTCACCCCTGAGGAGCAAGGGGTCCCAGTTTGATAGAAGGCTACCCAGCACAGGTTTCTCATGAGTGACACACTCAAGGGACATAGTCAGAAGGCACCAGAACCCCACTGAAATAAGTCCTGCTTTGGGTGGGCCCCAGCACAACTGATCTTCCATGGTGGTTGGCCAACCAGCCCTTGCAGCTGATTGGCCTGGGAGTAAATCTCTCCCACTGATGTCTCAATGGCAATCAAGTCTCAATTACAAAACAGGAGGGTATCCACAACCCATCTGGGGGAGGGAGCAGCACATCTGGAGTTCCCAGCTTGGGCCACTGGTGAGGCTATGCTACTGGACTCTGTAGAACCCCTGCCAAGCTAGGGATACATAGCAGCTCTACATGATACATAGAAAAAAACACAGGGAATCTACCAAAATGAAGTGATAAGACTCCAGGAAAAAAAAAACTTAACAAAATGGAAACAAGCAATGCACTAGATACAGAGTTCAAAACACTGCTTATAAAGATGCTCAGTAAACTTAGGAGAAGACTAGATGAACTTAGTGAGAACTTCTACAAAGAGATAGGAAATATAAAAATGGAACTAGAAAACATAAAAATAAATCAGTCAGAAATGAAAAATACATCAACTGAAATAAAGAATACATTAAAGCAGGGGTGTCAAACTCATTTTCACTGGGGGCCACATCAGTCTCATATTTGCCTTCAAAGGGCCAAATGTAATTTAAACTCCTTAACAGTTAATGAGTAGTTACATTTACACAGTCCCAGAATTACTTCTGCCCTTTGAAGGCAACTGCGAGACTGATATGGTCCCCAGTGAAAATGAGTTTGACACCCCTGCATTAAAGAGAATTAACAGTGGCATGGATGAAGGAGAGGATCAAATCAGAGATTTGGAAGATAAGGAAGCAGAAAACACGCAATCAGGACAGAAAAACAAAATAAAACAAATTGAGGATAGTATTAGGAGCCTCTGGGACAACTTCAAGTATCCCAACTTTTGCATCATGGGGGTGCCAGAAGGAGAAGAGAGAGCAAGAATTGAAAACCTATGTGAAAAAATAATGATGAAAAAGTTCCCTAACTTGGTGAAGGAAATAGGCATACAAGCCCAGGAAGCACAGAGTTCCGAACAAGATAAACCCAAAGTGGCCCACACCAAACCACAACATAATTAAAATGCCAAAGGTTAAAAACGAAGAGAGACTCAAAAGTCTCAAGAGAAAAGCAGTTAATTACCTACAGTGGCATTCCCATAAGACTGTCAGCTAATTACTCAACAGAAACTTTGCAGGCCAGAATGGATTGGCAAGAAATATTCAAAGTAATGAAAAACAAGGACCTACAACCAAGATTACTCTGCCAAGCAAAGATACCATTTAGAACCCATGGACATATAAAGAGCTTCCCAGACGAGGAAAGCTAAAGGAGTTCACACTACCAAACCAGTATCACATGTAATGCTAAAGGATCTTCTTTAAAAAGAAAAAAGAGATACAAATATGAACAATAAAATGGCAATAATGCATATCTCTCAACAACTGACTCTAAAATTAAAAATCAAAAAGAACAGAAACAATCACATAGATACAGAAAACATTTTGATGGTTGCCACAGGGGAGAAGTGTTAGGGAGATGTGTAAAAAAGGTGAAGAGATTAAAAAGTACAAATTGGTTGTTACAGAGGGGTCATGGGAATGTAAAGTACAGCATAGGGAATATAGTCAATGATAATGTAATAACTAGTATGGTGTCAGATGGGTACTAGATTTTTTTAGGATGATCTCTTATTAAGTTATATAATGTATAATCATTCAGCCACATGCACAGCTGAAACTAATATAATATTGTATGTCAACTGCAATGGAAAAATAAAAATTATATAAAAAAGTAATTTGTAAGACAGTAAATTAGACTTGTGCCTAAATTGTACACACATTTGATACTTTGAGTTCCAGAAGAAAGAAACAGATAAATTATTCATTAATTAGGTCTGTCAACATTTTCCTTATAAATGATGGAAAGGAGATTTTGGTCTGAAAATTTCTAATAAAATTACACATTCAGTGGTGGAATAAATAGGTTCAGTTTCTGGACCTGCATTACTCTGGAAGAGGGAGAAAGTGATCTCTAAAAATATATTAAATTCCAAAGAAATCTAAATATTCCTTGAGATTTACTGGGTTGGGTATGTGACCTACATGGCATTACATGGTGTAACACCCAATATCTAGCAGCAAAGTTAATATGCTTTGATAGATCATATAAATGACAATAGTAACAATATGAAAAAAATTATTAAAACTGTCAATGTTTGTCAAGGGGCTTATTGTACCCTTAGAAGGAAAGCAGGGGGATTAGTGAAATAGACATTCCCAAATACAAAAATTCTACTCCCCATCAGAACAATCTTTCAATCTTAGGTCTCTTGGTATCTTTTATTGTTCTATTTTATGGCTTAAATTCTAGGTTACTTTCTTTTTTTACTTTTTATTTATTTATGTTTTATTGTTTATGCCATTACAGGTGTTCCCGGTAATAGTGGCTCCCTATGTTACTTTCTGTAGGTGTCAGACTACAATATTGGTACATATTTTATATGCAACAATTTTATATAATAGAGAGGACATGATCTTGAAAACCAAGGAACTAGTACATATACACAGTTTTACAAATAAGTTGTAAACAAGGAACATTTATTTTGTGGTTAAATATTTAATAATGTCTCTAGCTTTGTCTAATATGGAGAAAAAAATAAATTAACACTATATTTTATTTTAAAGATTTAAAATTAATCTTCCTTAGGGGCATGCATGTCTATTTATTTTGTCATCTGTGGATATATTAAATATAAATAAAGCTCTGCTATAGTTAAATTGCTTTTGTTATTTAATATTAATGCTTCTAGCAAAACATCAGAGGTAAGTGACAATCTTTCTCAGTCTCCACAAAGAATTAAATTCTTAGGAACAGACGTTTCTATGCTGCCTTGCCCCAAAATGCAAAAGCATGCTATGAGATATGTAAATGGCAAAAACCTAAATTTGCGATTATATTACAGACAAAATCTGGATTACCATAATCTCATTGAAAGTAGTGATAAGACATGGGGAATTTGGTGAAATTTAATAATGCAAAGAAATGTACATAGGTTAAATAAAATAAAAAGACACCAAAAGAGAATTGGGAAGTCTTGGCTACAAAGTAGACCATCTAAAATACACCTAGCAATTTAAATGGCTTCACACTCTAATACATCAACAGTATGACATGGCTTACCAAAAAGTTTACACAAATAGATAGTGTTAGTTAATTTTTTTTAAAAAAGCCCACAAATCTCTTTATACCACGATACTGTCAGGAAACATCTAGAATATTCAGCTCAGGTTTGAACCGTCAGTACAGCTAGCACATTGGTATCTAGAAGACATTCAGAGGATGTGCATGATGGAGAAAGGACAGAAAATATGTCATCGGGGGTGAGGAAGAAAAGGAGTGGCTGCTTAGCCTGAAAAGAAACCAAATTCAGAAATACAGGATAGCCATCCAACTATGATTTATCTCAACATAGACTATCTGAAAAGAAAGTTGTTATCAAATTTGAATGGTATTCATTGTCCATTTTCTTTCATATTATTAGTGTTTTTTTTAACTATACTACAGTTAGTGCAGAACATTAAATTATATAAATAAAAAACATGATTTATTAAGATTTCTCTCAAAATGAAGAACACCCTATTCATCAAAAATTTTGGTTAATATTAATTGAATTCATCATGTTACACACTGAATATTTATGAACCCCCCAAAATTCCTATATTGAAACCTAATCCTCAATGTGATGATATTTGGAGGTGGGGCCTTTGGGAGGTAATTAGGTCATAAGAGTGGTGCCATCATGCATGGGGTCAGTGCCTCATCAATGGGACCCTACAGAGCTCCCTCGCACCTTACACCCTGTGAAGACAGTGAGAAGACAGTCAACTGTGAGCTAGAAATAAGGACTCTCACTGTACAGGGAATCTGCCAGTCCCTTGGTCTTGGACATCTCAGCCTCCAGAACTGTGAGTAACAAATTGGTGTTGTTTGTAAACCACCCTGCCTATGGTAACCTGTTATAGCAGGACTGTCTAGGACATATCATGTGATAATGAAAGCAAATAGTCATTTAACAATCAAAGTTTCCAGGACATGCAACTTAGATATTTTTCTACAACTTTTTATAAATATAAATAGGTCACGTATACTTCATTACATTATATTCTGAGGGCAAGTGGTATGTTAGGCAAAATCAATTATAAAATGAAAATTCTATGAAGTCTGTCCAGCAAATTTTTCCTTCTTTAAGAAAAAGGTGTTAAGATTTCCTGGAGCCAGGGAAATCTCACTACATTGAATTAAAAATAAAGAGGGAAAGAAAAGATGTGGGGAGTATATCCATGTGCTATGATCATCCCAAGGTAATAGTTTCCTCATCCCACACTGAGATTCATTCCTCCCTACGCCATCTAAAGTCCATGCTAGGCTCAGCTCCCACAATGAGATCCAATCCTTGGTGATTTCCCTATCAGTGGATAAATTACTGCCCTTGTATCCACAATGGTTCATAAAATTCATCCTCCACCCGCATTTACATTTCAACTTCGCACCCTGCCTGAGCCTTGCTCCTGCCTCCCCACAGTCTGGACTCAGCCCAGGCCGTCTGTCTGCCATCCCTTCTCAGAATCCCTCCCTGCCTGGAGCCAAATCCCCTTGTGACTTCTTGCTTTCTTTCTTTCTTTTTTTATTATATTTTAATCATTGTTCAAATACAGTTTTCTCCTTTTTAATCACAATCCATTCCCCCCTCCCACCCTCCCCACTTCCCTCCCATTACCACCCTCCCCTTACTTTCACTTGCTCTTTTTTCCTTCACCGTTTAGCAGTGAAGGATGGAAATTATACAAAGAAATGCAGGCTAATCTGCTAAATTTAGATGAAATGTGTGAGTCCTTGGGGACCTTGAGCCGAATAGATGGAAACTGAAGTTGAGTCTTTCCAACTGGTTCTGGAAGGTCACCCCCAGCAGAGGCAAACTCATAGCTGTTTGAGAAGGGAGCAGATGGCAGGGTTTTTACCAGGTGCACCGGTTGCCACCATGCCCTAGGCGAAACCATGAAGAAGGCAGAATCTGTCTAAGGAATCTTTCAACCTCACCTTTGAATTTCCTTTTGTGCTTTTCGCTTGCTTGCCAGTGTTCCTCTGCCAATACAATAAACACCCACCGAGAACTTCTCAAATTTTCCTTCCTTTTCTTTGTGCTTCCATAAAAACTCTCTCAAAGAATCACAGATTTCTGGTAGGTTTTAATCTGGTTACTACAATAAACACTAGGTTGTTCACTATATAGAACTCTCCTGTGACATTTTGCTTTTTAAAATGTGATTATTAAGCTCAATGATTTAATAGAATCTGAAATTTACAGCCTACATGAGAGATCATTTTGACCAGTGAGCCACTTTTATTTTAGCTGATTTTCCAAAATAAAGCATATTTAATAAAATTACCTCCTTAGTACCAACCTCCATTACTTTACCTCTTTAAGTGACTCTACATTCCACTTAACTACAAAACAAAAAAAAATGGGACAAAATGTAAATCTGAGTTTGGCACTCAAATAGTTTTTACTATTTGTTGCCCGTACCATAAAGAAAACAAGGATATGGAACTAGGGAGCACAGAAAGTCAGTGTAAAAGCAATTAGGGTACAGTGTTCATTGGAAGAACTGAAGGACTCTTAGTGGGCTACATCATTTCTGCATGGGTAAGCAGTTAAATGGTCTACATAGAGCTCTTCAGGGCTGACTATCACAGGTCTTTGACTTCTTTATTTGTCTCCTTTCATTCTTTATTTCACTGCCCATTGGCATTTACATTAGAGGGCTAAAAGAAGCGAGAACAATAAAGTGAAGATGATTATCTCAGCTGCTTTTACACACCTCCAGTAAACTTCATGGGGAGAAAGTTAACACTAAAAACTAAACAATTTGGGTGAATTTCAGGAGATTACATTTTTCCATGTCTTATGACAACAATGACCAAAAATCAACTGCTTTCTGGGCAACTGCCTTCTATGATGTTTTTAAGTGACAGCTTCTGAAATCAGCATGTGGGCTACATGCACAATTTTTAGTTTATTAGGTAATATAAACAAACAGTAGTAATCTTTATATAACTTTGGCTTTCTAGGCAACTGTGATATCCATACATTCATGTCATGCATGAATGTACTATATGTTCATCCATTCACTGATATCTGAATCAGCTGAGCAATTTTTATTTTATTCTATTCCTTCTATCTCCTTTTGCCATTTTCTTATGTTTGTATATTGGTCTCAGACATTTTATATAGTTTTTCATAAACACAGTGAGATGGGAGATCAATATATATATATATTTACATATCTTATGAATCTAATATTTCATTCAACTATCTTAATACTAATGAATTAATGCTATATTACCTCACACTAGCTCTTCTACTCTTTTGAACTTCTTATTTGTAGCAGAGATGGATAGGCTATGAGTAAGAAACTATAAAGATTACTTGTTATTTATTCATCCCTTAGGAAATATTTTATTGCCTATATAATTACTTTGGCCGAACTCTACACTTACATTGCCTGCTTAAAATGTTTAGCTAGAAATGTCTCCCCAACTACATTTTTTAGTAGACCATAGCATTGGAGGGTATGTTGGTAAGCATAAAATCTAATACTGCACACAAAGGAAATATTCTTATCAGATGGTGAATTACTTATCTTATCTGTAGCTGTATAACAAATTACTCCAAAACTTAGCAGCTAAAACCAAGTATTTATTATATCACAGTTTCTGAGGTTCAGAAATCAGGGAGCGGCTTAGCTCAGTATCTCTCATGCAATTGCAATCAAACTGTTGACTGGGGACACAGTGACGTGAAGGCTAGACTGGGGCATGAGGACCCACTTCTAGGCTCGCTCAGCTGGCTGTGGGTAGGAGGCTTCAGTTCCTCACCCGCAGGTCTCCTCATCACGCTGCTCACAATGTGGCAGCTGGCTTCCCCAGAGTTAGTGATCCAAGAGAGCAAGAGAGATTCCCCGAGACAGATGATGCAGTGTCTTTTACACCCTAATCTTGAAAGTGGCAAACTATGCCAAGTGAAATAAGCCAGTCAGAGGAAGACAAGTACCATATGATTTTGCTTGTATGTGAAATATAATTAAGTGGAGACAGACTCATAGATACACAAACAGACTGACAGCTGTCAAAGGGGGGGAGGGGTTAAGGGATTAAGCAAAGAAAAAAAGGCTTCTGGACACAGACAACAGTATGGTGATTGCTAGAGGGAAGTGGGGAGATAGAAGGGGATGAAGGGGGCATAAATGGTCAGGGAAGAAGACTTGACTTGGGGCAGTAAATACAAAACACAACACACAGATGATGTATTGTAGAATCATACACCTGAAACACATATTTTTATTAACCAATGTCATCCCAATAGATTAGATAAAATAAAAAGTGACAAACTATCACTTCTGCTCTATCCTACTGGTCAGACATAATTACTAAAATTTGGGACAGGACTACACAAAGGTTTTAATGCCAGAAGATGGGAATAGAAGGAGGCCATCTTGGAGGCTGGCTTTCAGAGATGTTCCACTTCTGACAAGATGATTGCTACCTCAGATGGTAGTACATTCTATTTCTGTCCAATTAAAACCGCTAGAGAAGCTCTTCAGAGACAGGCCAAAATTTACTTTCCTAAAAGCTGGGTAGGAAAAAATATAATTCAATTGATTTTGATGGCTTATATATTTTTTTAAATTATTGGAATATGAGTATTTCAATTTAATTGTTATTTTTGAAACATTCCTTTAAAAGGAATAAACAATAGCTTTTTGAAATAATTTATTTATAGTATGTCTAATCAGAAAATATACTGGGAAAGAAAAATAGAGAATGAAGGATAAAGAAAGCTATGAATGTAGTAACAATGACCATGTAATGCTTTCTTGATAGAAGCAAGTGCTAGGATAATTTAGCCCACTACTCTTGCCATGTTTACCACAGTTCACCTTTCCTCTCTTCTGTCTAGGTACCAGATTTGCATCTTATTTTCTCATTTTACAAGTAAGGGTTGTGGTTTAAACCTGTTCTAATGTGCTGTAATTACGCTTAACATTTAGGCCATTGTATCAAAACATGACAGTATTGGTAGGTGTCTGTAAGAATCCTGAGATATTAAATATGAAAGCTGTTATATTGAGAAAGAAAAACTGTTGAACTTGAAATACTGCTTAAATGCATATTCTTATTTTAGAGATACGTTTAACATGTCTACTTCTTGCTTGAAAACGTGAAAATCAATGGACTAAAATCAATGTATTTAATAAATGTTTAGGTTGTTCTAGTGGTGGTTTTAAGAAACTATACATTAGAGAGGAGATCAGTGAAGAGTGAGATCAATAATACAGATAATAATGACTTTTAAAGAATTCTTCATTCAGTGACCCATTATAAGTAACTTAATTTTGCTCAGTAATTGGCAGTTATTTGAAGATAATTTAAACAAGGTTTTTAGTAATGCTGAAACACATGTGTTAGATTGATGAATTATTAAAAGTTGACAGACCAGAGTAGTCACAGTGAATATTAATTATGTTATACTTTTATTAATCTAAGCTATGTATTACATTTCTGTCAAATTGTAGTAACATATCATAGTAATGACATCCAAAAAATGCCAGCTTTACCTTACCATTTGTCTATTTAATTTTCACATGATATTGCATATAAATATCATATTTCATAATATTATATAACTCAGAAAGTAGAAATAATTTCTCTTTGGGAAACAAAATAGCAGTTCATTCATATTTTAATATTATTTTATTTTCACCCAGGTATAAAAACCATTGGAAAGAAGCATTGTTCTTTTGTTACAATTGTGAAGGAAAAATGGGCAAATAAATCTAAGTATTGAACATTATAATCATTCTACAAATGTGTATATTTACCTAGAAAATTCTAGATCTAACTGTGAGGACCTGTTGAAAAACTTCTGAAATAATTTTATACTGCATTTCCATTTTAAGTTCTCTTTCTAATGTCCTCCTTCTAGCTCTTCTTTAGAAATGGCTTCCTTTTAGCAGCTGGTTTCATTTAGCAAGCTAATGATTAAAATACAAACTCGTGCTATTCATGACAGACTCTTTCACATTTTATAGTAATACAATCATAATTGTTTAGAAGCTCTCTGTTAAAATTTACTTTCAGAGAAAATGGTCAAGATTTCTCAGCTCTCACTCACTGAGAAAATCAGTTCTGCAGACGGGACACACTGCTGCATTGTTCAAAGTGTTCCTGAGTGACTGACAGAGGGCAAATTCATTAATGCGTGGCTCCTCTCAGGTAGACGCTCTGCAATGTCTTTATTTCATTTTGTCCTCTTCACAGCTGAAGGCTATTTAAAGTAAGATGCAAAGTGAGGCTTCATTTTGCTAGTCTTCTAGGGGCGCCCTGCTCTCAGGCAGCAAGCGTTCCCCTTCCAGTCCCGTGTCAGGGTGTATGCCAGTATCTCAAATGACACCGTGTTGGAGAATGAAGGCATACAGAATGTATAGTTAGAACAATTGATCTGCTAATTTTAAACTTCAGGAAGTATAGTTTCATGGTAATGATTAATTTCATGATATTTTAATAGTGCACCCAAATGAAATATTTTGGTAGTTTCATTACATGAAAATAAAACTTTTAAATATTTGAAATACGTTTTTCTTAAGAGGAGCACTTATAGATAATGAAGGGCATTTAAATCTGTCTATCTATCTATCGATCTATCTACCTACCTACCTACCTATCTACTACAAAAGGGAATCACAATTTTCCTCCATAATAAGAGAAATATCTTTAAGATTATTTATTATATTTGGAAAATGAAAACTCTTAATTCTTCTTCTCTTCCTCCACTCCCAATTAAGCTCCCAAAACCTCTGACAAGCATTCTATGGCTATTCCTAGCATATCTGGATTTTTTTTTCTTCAGCAATCAGATGATTTTTTTTTGCAAGCTTACTTTCCAAAAGCAAAATTCCAAAAAAACTTTTCTGTAGAGTTAGTCATGCATTTTGTGTCATCGTTTATCAGATGCTCTTCTCAGATGTTGATTTATACCTTAAATTGTTTTCATGGTGAATAACATTTCTTATTCACCATGTCCTTGGATTGTTTGATCCAATCACTCTAACCTTTATGAAGTAACAGTTTTCGTAAGGAAACTTTCCTTTCCCTGTTAGTTATTTTCTAAAGCACAGGCCCAGGATTTTAGAGGCAGCCCTCCTGATTTTCCAGAAGGTACAAAGAGCAAGTGACTCAAAATTCCATATATAAACAGGATATTACTTATTTAGAAGGCGGCCTGAGATTCTTGGGGTACAGGAATGTTTTTATTCATTTGGAATAGAGTTTTTCCAAACTGGTTGAACATTATAATAATTTGGAAATGTTTTATTGTACAAAGAGCTCGAACCCAGACTGATGCCTAGAGATCTAACTGGTCTAGGGTGCTTCCCAGGGGCCAATGTTTTAAAGCTTTCCAGGTGTTTTGCATATGCAACTGTGGTTGCGAACCTCTACTTAGAGCATTTATAAAGATTTTACCATGATAATCTTGCCCTTTATAATACAACACAATTTTACACATATGAGTTGATAGGAAATAAGGACACCTTAGAGAAACACATCATTTGTTTGCTGTCCTTTAGGAGCAATTACTCTGAATGAAATAATTCTCCAGAGAATGTGAATTTAGCTTTTCAATGCCAAGGTAGTAAATATTTAACAATTTTTGGCCATGGCTGGTGTGGCTCAGTGGATTGAGTGCTAGCCTGTGAATCAAAGAGTCACAGGTTTGATTCCCAGTCAGGGCACGCGACAGAGCTGCAAGCCAGGTCCCTAGTAGGGACCATGTGAGAGGCAACCACACATTGATGTTTCTCTCCCTCTCTTTCTCTTTCCCTTCTCCTCCCTCTAAAAATAAATAAATTAAGTACTTTAAAACACAAATAATTTTTGTTGGAAATCTCTCCAGTAAATATTACATAACCCCCTGCCCTGAAAAATATATACTAAATATACTTTAATCTTTTCTTGACAGTTCCATATCATCATTGTAGACATCTGTGATTGTATTATCTTGTCTTTGTGATAATTTAGGCACCTTCACCAAATGAAATCAAAGCTTCAAAAGTTTTGGGTGTAATGATTCTTATCTTTCAGCCTCAGTTACTACTCAGTATTTTTAACTGTCCAATATCACCCACCCATTCCCCATGGCTTTTGTCCTTCTGGCTTCTAATTCTCCAGTTCTCAAACTTTTTGGCCCCAGGGACTGGTTTCTAGGAAGACAAATTTTCCACGGACTGGACCCGTGGTGGGGCTATGGTTCAGGACTATTCCAGCACATTACATCCAAGCTCACCTCCTGCTGTGTGGCCCTGTTCCTAACAGGCCCGAAGGCTAGGGACCCCTTTTCTGATCTAATGATACCAATACTGATTATGTTAAATTGACTTAATATAACTTGAGAAGACCTTAAAGCTTCAGAGATCAGGTAATCATGGTTATTACTATATCTTACCATGTATAATGCACATGTTTTTGTCTAAAATTTTTAGGGAAAAACAAGAATATGTATTATATATGGGTAGTACTAATTCCACATCTATGTAAATGTTTTTAATTCTTTTATTTATGCCTATGTGTTAAAAGTGTAAATCTAGAAAGCAGTAATGATATCTGTATACAAAATAATACCCTGGAATATGATAATTGGTTTTGTTTCTAAATATAAGTAAATAAATAATTGAATTAAAAATTAAAGTGAGAGATTTTTTTCACTGAAAATTTGGGCCAAAAATGTGGGTGAGCATTATATACAAGAGAGCATTTTATGCAACAAAATATGGTAGATCAAGTTCTTTTGATGGTGCATACAACTCATGGAGGGTGGGCTCTGTTATGAGAACGCAGGATGCCTGCTGTCCTACAAAGGCAAGCATGTGAAGACTGTGACTGATGTTCTCCTTGTAACTCTTCAACAATATTTTTACTTTCATGACTGTATTGAGGACAATTTATGTTGGCAGAAATTTGACTGCTAGTTAAATGCGATATTTTTATATTAAATATCTAGATTACTTAGAAAAAGAGCCTTAACCTGAATGAAAGATGGCTGGAAGTTTCATAGAGTTAAGAGATGTCCTTGAATCTGAGCTGAAGCACTGCTGTCCTCCCAGAATGCACCTGAACCCTAAGAATCACTCTGCCTGATGAAGGGGCCAGGAGATCGCCCAGTATACAATCCAGTTGATTGCAAATGATTCAGATTAGAAAAACAGAAATGTGAAGACAAAGAATACATTGAGAGATGACATTTTATAAAATACAGTAACTCAACAACTCTTCCAAGTAGAGGTTCTATAATTAGTGAGAAAAATAATACTAGATGCAAAGACCAAATTTATAGTTCACATGTACTTCAGTATATTTTGCTGACATTTCCTGTGCTCTAATTGCTAATTATGCTTACACAACAAACCAGAGCACCTAACTTGTAATTTGGAAAGCCCAGAGATAGCGTAGTGGATTGCACAAAATATTTATCACTGGCACCTGGTCTAATCCCCAAATATTGGGATGAATGAGCAATAACTGTATTAAGAAATGTCAAAGGGCCTTCTGCAGAGAAAAACTATATGAATTCCTTGAAAATACATGTAATTTAGAGTTCCTTGATTTTTTACATGTGGAATCATGGTCTTTGCAGAGTGTATTCTAACTTTATGGAGGTAGAATAATATTAAGGTGAATAGTGTTCAATGATATTGGCAAAATTAAAATTATATAAGAAATACACATTTACATCATTTCTTAGAACTGCATAATTCTTTGCCAACTTTTGTCACTGAAACTGCTTCTGGAAAACTCTCATCTGTAAACTCATAAAATTTCCTCTCCTGTAACCTTTTACAAGAATCTATCAAAGGATCACAATGTAAGGTATGGTGCGATTTCAGTTCATTCTATCTTTTTGTGTTACTTAGATTAAAACTAGTAGAGATTTTTATATAAGAAATATATTTGTAAAAAGAGGTAAATATATATCCTCACAAAATAGTATCCCTGGGGCAACCTCCCTGTAAAACATACAGAGCTACATAGCATCCATGAGCTATATCTTTTTATTTAGTATCACTGTATGACCTGTGAGATCCTTTCATCTACAAAACATCTAAAAATGCTAATGTTGGCAAATAACAATCCCATTTAGCCCCTTGGTCCCCAAGCTAAGTAATTAAAAGCTAAACTTCTGCTATCAGCAGGCCAAGATAGGATTATACTCTGGTACAGTTGGTCCTCCTTGCAACACCAAATGAGATAAAGAGCAAAAGAAACACAGATTCAATATATATTAAAGAACTCCCTACTTATGCTAACTGTCCTCAATAAAAAGCATTTGTAGTGGGTTGAATTATGTCCCCCTAAATAGATATGCTCAAATTTTAACCCCAGGTACCTGGTACCTGCATTTGCAAGTAAGATCTTTGTGGATGTCATTAGTTATGAGATCACACTGGATTAGGGTCATTCCTAAATCTCGTAACTGGCATCCTTATAAGAAGAGAGGATACCCTGAGATACACGCAGAGAAGACTATGTGAAGGATACCCTGAGATACACACAGAGAGGCAGAGATTGTAACTGCCTCGCAGACGTGTAACCATTGTTGGAAGTCACCAGAAACCAGGAAGAGTCAAGGAGCAATTTCAGAGAGACAGTGGTCTGGCCAGCACTGTGGTTTTGGACTTCTAGCCTCCAAACTGTGCAGGAATGAATTTCTGTTGTTTTAAGCTCCCGGTTTGTGGTAAATTGTTATGGTAGCCCTAAGAAACTAATATGGCATTGAAACAAAAATTTTCGTATCTAAAAGTTTGGGAGTAGAAAAGGAAAGCAATAACCTCCCACAATACTGGGAAATGACTGCATCCCTTAAACCACCCAACCCCCAGTAGCCTTCCCTCTTTTGTTTTCCCATCATGCTTGGTCTGTTCTTGATCTTCACCTTTCTGTTCCTGGTCTTGGCTGAACCAAGAAATCTCTCCAACACTTCATCCAGCACCACCAGTTACTGCCTGACATGTGTTCAAAAGCACAGCATTATAATCACGTTTCACATGTTGTTTTTATAGCCTATGACATCTCTTTTCCAGAAAAGTAAAATTTTTAGTGATAATAAAATTGTATGTAAGTCTGACTACAGTGATTTTAAATATATAAAAGGAAAGGTGCTTCCAACAAACATGTTTTTTTTGTTTTCCTAGATTGGTCATCGTTTAGTAAAAGATTATTTGCCAGAATGGGACTGACTTCTAATTTGGGCAGTTGTTGAAATACTCTGGAAGTATATTATAAACTTATCTTTATCTGGTACCCAATTATAATCAATATTATAAATCATGGTTAATAATAATGACACAATATCAAAATGCATTTTAAAATCATATACTTCTAAATACTTCCACTAATGTAACTGGTCCCATGGTTTCTCTAATGTCTTTGACAACTGCCGTCTGGTTTTTCACTCCAATGCAGCCACACTGGCTATTTGGCTATTCCAGAAACTCTTCCAGTTCTGCGTTAGGTGTTCCCTCTCCCAGGAAAGCTCAGATAACCACATGGTGAGTCTGTCCACTTCCTTTAAGCCTTTGCTCATATGTCACTTTCTCAAAGATTGTCTATATGTATTAAAAATCCTATTTAAAACGTCAACCTTCCCTTATGTGTCTCCTTACACCTGGCCTTCTTGATCTCCTTATGTATATAACATTGTCTATATTGCATAGCATTTACAGTTTCCTAACAGACTGCATAATTTCCGTGTTTATTAGTTGCACTTTTGGTCCTTCTCCCCTTGCTGTAATGTACATCCTCAGGAAGCAGAGAATTTAGATGTTCTTTTTTTGTCTCTTGAATATACAAAGTGTCCAGAATAAACTTTGTTTGTTATTATTAAAAACACATATTAAGCACTTACTATGTGCTAAGCATTTTGCTAGCCATATTGTTATATTGTATGTAAAAACTTAGATGTTCTCTATGCTCATGGTTTATTTTTGAATGAGGGAGATGGATATTAATTAACATTCACCCATAACAACTTATAAATTGAAGATGCACATGCATTCTGAAAGACATGAACATTCCTATGGAAATCCAACAGAGGGACAACTTCTGTATTTGGGGGTAGAGTCCATTGACTAGGAACACTTCTGCTCAAGTATTAGAAAGTTATTCTTGAACTAAGATATGAAATATAAGTAGAGTTAACTAGGGAAAGAAAGGCTTTCCAAGGAAAAAGCATGCACAAATGTCTGTGGAAGCAGTAACAAAAAGAGAGAAAAATAGGTTATGGGATGGCTTTGGTTATTATCCAAGGTGAGTCAAAAGTCACTGACATTTGTTTTTGGGTGGGGGAGGCATGAGAGATAGGATCATAATTATGATATGGTGAAGTTACTTAGGCTAGAGTTTGTGGAATTATCAGCTCTTTTGATTATGTAGGATCTTTTCAGAGTTTCTGTTTATAGACAAATTAAAATAAATTAAACACTTGCATTTTTCCATAGTTAAGAGTATTTTACAATAAGAGTACTATATGTCTTATAGCACGATTGTACCAAAAGGTAGTTTTAAACATCTATTTTTTTATTTTATAAGGTCAGAGAAATTCAAGTAATGAATACCTGGCACTCTAAATTCTCCATGACACATTTAACTTATAAGGCTTTAAAAAGAGTTTCTATGCACCCCAGCCAGCTGGCTCAGTTGGTCTGAGCATTGTCCCATATACCAAAAGGTTGAGGGTCTGATCCCTGGTCAGGTCACATACCTAGGTTGTAGGTTCAATCCCCAGCCAGGGTATATAGAAGAGGCAATCAATCGATATTTCAATGTCCATCTGTCTGTGTGTCTCTCACCCCCTTTCTCTCTCTCTCTCTCTCTCTAAAAATCAATAAACATATCCCTGAGTGAGAATTTAAAAAAATATAGTTCCTATTTATCTGACTGTAGATATATTCATAAATATAAGTATTTCTAATACTTAAAAACATATATCTTAAATTATTTATTAAATATACATATTTTTCTCAACTCATTATATATTTGTTCCTTGTTAGACTTTAATGAATATAGTTTCTAAACCATAAATACATTTTCTTAGTAACTTTAATTCATGCTGATATTTAAAAGGACAAAAAGTTGAAATAAAATGTCACAGAACAGCAGGAGGGTTCTATTTGCCATTCCCAGTACAATGACCTTTTGATCATCTTCCCATGCATGAAGGTCATATACAGGGCTGTGAGTACAGGTATGCTCTGACTGGGGAGTATGCACAGTGGAGGTTCTCAGGAGCCAATAATGCCACAAGTTTTTTCAGTCAGAAAGAATCTCAATAAATACATAGAATTACATAATTTTTATTTAATTTAAAACTTTCTTACAGAATTCTTAAAATTTCATTTACAACCCAATTTCACAAATGAGGAATATGTGTATGTCTGTGTGTTTATATGTATGTATGTATGTATGTATGTATATAAGTCAGTATACACTGTTTAACTGTAATGCCAATTCTGATCATTTAAAAATGTCATGAATACCCAAGGTGTGTTCATATTCAGAAAGGAAGAATAATTTGTGTGGGTTTTATATGGGGGAAGATATACGTCATGCCTTCCATAAAGGATGTCTAGTAGATTAGTGTATGAACCACAGACTAGTTTTTGCATCTTAAAGGAAACCTTCCTGGAATCAGCTTTGTGTAAAAATAAAACAATTTGTAATTGCACTTGTTACAACTATCTTTTGGGTATTATTTAGTGCTAATTACATTTTGTGGATTGTTATACATAAAACTGTAACCCAGACAGTTGCCAGAGATACTACTGTGATAGAACTCAGCAGGAATAGCAGAAAGTTATCTTCTATTCTCACTTCAAGTGTTTTGGCTGTCTGAATATTTACTTTCCCAAATATTAATAATATTGGTATTAAATTAAATTCTCATGGAGTTTCTGTTGGAAATAGAATGTCTGCTCTCACTCTGTACCTACTCCTATAAAGCCTTTTCCCTCATCTTCTTTATCTTATAACCTACTGTGGGTTCTCCTTAGTTAGGGGACCTGATTAGTGGGAGAAAGTTTGGATTTTTTGGACTCCAGAACATATTTAGATTGACTGAATGGAGAAAAAAGGCCCTCCTTACTTTTGGTTCTTTACTTTTTTGTTGTTGTTCAGTATTTTATAGTAACATTCTCATTGCAAATCTATAGTGTTTAAAATGTCATGTTATATAGGTTAAATATGTACATTAGAGGGTTATTTATGCATTGGTATAGTACTTCTGTTATCACGATGTCAATCTGAAAGACAGCTATATCCTCTTAAGCAAATAACAATGAGAAAAACCTTTAATTACCCTAAGCACTGAAGTAGGAAATAGCAGACCTGGATTTAAGTACTTAATGGTTTTAGTTGTGTAACTATACTTAGCTCACTTAAATGTTCCATTTCTTCTTCCATGAAATGGGGATAGCAATGCTTCACAGAGAAATTTTAGAAACATTCATGAAAATATAAAATGAAGAACCTTAAACATCCATAGTTTTATTTTTTAACATTAGACTAAGAACAAAAGTAGTACTAGCATTTACTAATTTTTGTTTAGCCAGCATCCCTTGTCTTTGGCATTTTAGATACATCAAGTAATATTTTTTACAGTAATTCAAGAGTCTGTGAGTTCTTATGTATTTAGTCTTTCTCATCCTTGTTGAGATTTAATTGACATATAACATTATATAAGTTTCAAGTGTATGGGTTGATGATCTGATACATGTACATATTGTGAAATGTCTATCATAATAAGGGTAGTTGACACAAGAGGCTGTATTTAGATTAAATTTAAAGTAATAGATTACACTTAAAGGTCCTCTTTAATTGGGAAAGACTATACGGTCTTTAAAATAAAAACACTGATTGAATCTTGGTCCTAGTGGTGAAGTGCATGATGAATAAAATTCGGACACATCTGTAGGTAAGCAAATTATCTGGTCTTCCTATAGTTCAACAAACACTTGAGTCTCTATATCTCCAATAAAAAACTAATTTAAATGTGTTTGACTTTCTAAATATTATTGAGAACTCTAAAATATTTGCTGTGTTTTGTAACCACAGAGTTTTGTAAGGCAGATAAACTATTATTTGATGTAAAATTTGCTATTAAAATTTTTTCAATTATTTGAAAACTGATAAAACTGAAGCATATCATCTTAATATTGTGGTTATTTTTTTATGATCCAGGTAATTTCATTGATGTTATTTCATCTCACTATCATGAAAACTATTGAGGTATACCTGTGACTTTTTTTTGTGCCCAAACTTGATTATTCATAATATTTTGATACATTTCTTTTCAATTACAATGACTAAAAGTACATTGTTATTTTAAACTTATTTCCTTACAATACATTAAAACTTTTTCTGACATTTACACTCTTTTTCATGATTTTATCAAATGTGGGACACTGGTTTTTGTTACTATTTAGTTTCAATATGAACTTCACATTCACGATATTAAATGAAATCTTAGTTTTAAGATCTTTTGACTTCTGGCCAAGATGGAAGTGTAGGTAGATACACTGTGCCTTCTCGCACAACCAAAATAAGGACAACAACAATTTAGAAACAAACAAAAAAAAACAACCAGTACTGACAGAAAATTGAATTGTATGGAAGTCCGACAACCAAGGAGGTAAAATAGACACGTTCATCCAGACTAGTAAGAGGGACAGAGTTGGGTGCTGGGTGGAGAGGGGTCTCAGCCAAAAAAAGTGATGTCTGGATGACCCTGGGCGTGGGGTGGCAGCAGGTGAACCCAGCGATGCAGCAGATTATGGACGGGTGCAGTGAGCAAGGTGGCTGGCAGACCAGGCTGTCCTATATTCTTGTGCAGATAAACCAGGTGAAACTGGGGAGTGAGACAGACTGCAACCCAGGGTCCCAGTGCAGGGAAATAAAGACTCAAAACAATGATTAAAAATACCTGTGGGGGTTGAGGTGCCAGGAGAAACTCCCAGCCTCACAGAAGAGTTTGTTGGAGAGACCCACAGGGTCCTAGAATGTACACAAACCCACCCATAGGGAAATCAGCACAAGAAGGGCCCAGTTTGCTTGGGGGAAGTGGCAGAAAGGACTGAAATCCAGCAGAGAGCAGCAAAAGTGCCATTGTGGCCTCTCATTCTACTCCCCCACAAACACCATCACAACACTGAGATGTGGGTTTCCCTGCCCTGGGGAACACCTAAGGCTTTGCCCCTCACTACACAACAGGCATGTCAAGACAAAAAAAATGGCCCAAATGAAAGAACAGATCAAAGCTCCACAGCAAATACAACTAAGTGACCAAGAAATAGCCAACCTATCAGATGCACAGTGCAAAGCACTGGTGATCAGTATGCTCATAGAACTGGTTGAATTTGATCACAAATCAGATGAAAAAATGAAGGCTATGCTACGTGAAATAAAGGAAAATGCACAAAGAACCAACAGTGACAGGAAGGAAACTGGGACTCTAATCAATGGAGTGGACCAGAGGAAGAAAGGAACAACCAAACAGGAAAGAATGAAGAAATAAGAATTCAAAAAAATGAGGAGAGGCTCAGGAACCTCCAGGACATCTTTAAACATTCCAACATCCAAATTATAGGGGTGCCAGAAGGGGAAGAGGAAGAGCAAGAAATTGAAAACTTATTTGAACAAATAATAAAGGAGAACTTCCCCATTCTGGCAAAGGAAGTAGACTTCTAGGAAGTCCAGGAAGCTCAGACAGTCCCAAAGAACTTGGACCCAAGGAAGAACACACCAAGGCACATCATAATTACATAACCCAAGGTAAAAATGAAGGAGAGAATCCTAGAAGCAGCAAGAGATAAGGAGACAGTAACCTACAAAGGAGTTCCCATCAGACCATCAGCTGATTTCTCAAAAGAGACCTTACAGGCAAGAAGGGGTTGGAAAGAAGTATTCCAAGTCATGAAAGGCAAGGACCTGCATCCAAGATTGCTCTATCCAGCAAAGCTTTCATTTAGAATGGAAGGGCAGATAAAGTGCTTCTCAGATAAGGTCAAGTTAAAGGAGTTCATCATCACCAAGCCCTCATTATATGAAATGTTAATGGGACTTATCTAAGGCAAAGAAAATTAAAAAATGTATAGTAAAATGACAGCAAACTCACAATTATTAACAACCACACCTAAAACAAAACAAACTAAGCAAACAACTAGAACAGGAACAGAACCACAGAAATAGAGATTACATGGAGGGTTATCAACAGGGGAGTGGGAGGAGGAGAGAGGGGGGAAAAGGTACAGAGAATAAGTAGCATAGATGGTAGGTAGAAAATAGGGGGAAGACAAGAATAGTATGGGAAATGTAGAAGCTGAAGAACTTGTAAGTATGATACATGGACATGAACTAAAGGCGGGGGGAATGTGGGTGGGAGAGGGTGTGCAGGGTAGAGGGGAGAAAAGGGGTAAAATGGGACAACTGTAATAGCATAATCAATAAAATATATTACAAAATAAAATAAAAAATAAGAAAAGAATCTTTTTAACCGTGCAGTGGTCGCAGTTCTGAAAGGAGCATGAGAGGTGGTGTGGATGACATCGGTCATCCACTTTAATAGTAGAAATTTAAATGAACAAAATTTTTTAACATTTTTTATTAATAATCATCTAAGTAACTTCTGTGAGAAAGCTGAACTTTGGACTAAAACTGACGATTATTTTGCAGGGATGACTATTATCCATGAGCCCACTTGAGGGTTAAACTTGTGTTGGGAGTCATCTGGTCAAGCTGGTAGAGCAGATAAATACTACTTGCCTCCTCCTGTGACCGCATCAAAATTTCAAGTAAACTTCAGATCAGTCATCATTGAGAACCTCTTGAAATCTAGCTGAACAGCTGTTTTACAACTAAAGATATAAAGAAGCCACAACAAAACTAGTAGGAGGGGTGGGGATGCAGAACAGGCTGGTCCAACGCTGATGTGTGGTAGTTAAAAATTGGGAGGGATATCTCAGCTACAGAAATTCTCCCTGAAGACCGAGAGGCACCTGCCCCACACCAGGCCTTCAAACAGAGTTTCAGTGCCAGGAAGTGAAGTTCCCATATCTTCTGGCTGTATAAACCATCAGAGATTGTGAGTGAAGAGAGGGCTTTTTGAGTCCAAGCCATTCCTCTTAAAGTGTTTGCATATGTACTTGCTCCCCAATGGGCTCACTTGTTCTGAGGTCCAGTGATAGGGAGGAGGCTTCAAAGATGTCAGGGACATAGGATCATGACCTGAATTATCTGGCTTCAGAGCAAGGACTAGAGAAGCAGCTTTCTTCCAGACAAAAGTGCTAGCAGAAGTCGCTGTTTCTTTGCTGAGCCTTCCTCCCACTCAGCCTGCAGGCAAGTACCATATCTGAGTCTCCATTAACCTACCTAACACATTTTACCCTGCTCTGGTGATTCTCTGAGACCCTGTACCACCCAACTTATGGGCCCATCCAAGACTGTTCTGGTTGCTTTTCTATACAAATGGCTTTTATTGGCTTATGCTGCAGACTTTCCTAAAATCTCTCAAAGGTTAATGAACACCAAATAAGCTATATCTGGCCTCAGTAAACCTTATACCTCTTGCTCAGCAACCCCAAACCGGGCACTAATAGCAGCTGGCCTCACTTCACTTCTTGGCCTCTCTTGGACACTTCCAACCCCACAACAAATAGCAACCATTTGCACATAACTTTGTAGCTCATACTGAGTGGCTCCAGACACCGCCTGGGCAGTGACTGACACTGGTATGTACCAAAGCCCTTCCCAAGAGGCCCCAGAATCAACATGTGTGGTGACTAGATTTAGACCACACCATGGCACCACCCGGCAACCTCCACAAACATCAAAGGGCAAACTCGGCAAGCACCAGAGCCACACTAAAGCAAACCATACTCTGTGGGGTCAGCCTCTGCACCACGGCTTCTCTACTGTAGTCATCATCAGTCTCACAACAAATCAGCCTGTGGGTCAATGCCTCCCACTGACATGCCAACAAGATAAGAGATAACACAACACACTCAAGGAACACACCTGAAGGACCTGGCTCAGGTGACCAGGGATAATGTGCCACTGAGCTCCACAGGATACCTACTAACTACATGACACCACTTTCCTTAGACTGGGAGACATAGAAGCTCTACCTAACACATAAAAACAAACACAAGGAGACAGTCAAAAGGAGGAGACAATGACACATGTTCCAAATGAAAGAACAGGACAAACCTTCTGCCCACCATCCCCCCCCCCCCCCCCCCCCAAAAAAAACGAAACAAATGGAGACAAGCAATCTACCAGATGTATAGTTCAAAAACACTGGTTATAAAGATGCTCAATGATTTCAGTGAGAACTTAAAAAAACAGATAGGAGATATATGAATGTAGATAGGAAACACACAAAAAAAAGTAAAAAATGAAGCATACAATAACTAAAATGAAGAATACAGGAGAAGTAATCAATAGCAGATTAGATGAAGCAGAGGATTGAATCACCAATTTGGAAGATATGGTAGCAAAAAACACACAATGAGGACAGCAAAAAGAAAAAAAAATCCAAAACATGATGATAGTTTAAGGGGCCTGTGGGACAGCATTTATTGTGCTAACATTTGTATTATAGGGGTACTAGAAGAAGGAGAGAGAGCACAATTGGTTTTCAATTGAAAATCAATCTAAAAAAATAATGCCACCCCCCCCCCCCCCCCAACCCAGTGAAGGAAACACACATACAAGCCCTGGAAGTGAAGAAGGACCCAAACAAGATGAACCCGAAGAGGCCCATATCAAGACACTTCATAATTAAAATGCAAAATGTTAAATACAGAGAGACTTAAAAGCTACAGAGAAAAGCAGTTAGTTACATATAAGGGAGCTCCCGTAAGACTGTCAACAGATTTCTCAAATGATACTTTGTAGGCTAGAAGGGACTGGCAATAAATATACAAAGTGATGCAAAGTAAGGACCTAAACCCAAGACTACTCTATCCAGAGAAGTTGTAATTTAGAATTAAAGGACATATAAAGAGCTTCCAGACAAGACAAAGCTTCAGGACTTCATCACCACCAAGCAAGTATTACAAGAAACATTAAAGGGAATTCTTTAAGAGAAAGAAGAAACAAAAGATAAAAATACGAATACTAAAATTGCAAGAACTATATATCTATGAACAATTACTTTAAATATAACTGGATTAAATTGCTCCAATCAAAAGATACAGATGGCAGAATAGATTAAAAAACCAAGATTCTTACCTATGCTGTCTATAAGAGACTCATGTCAGATTGCAAGATACATAGACTAAAAGTAAAGGTATGAAAAATATATCTAATAAAAGTGGAACAGAATAAAAAGCTTGGGTAGCAGTTCTTATGCCAGACAAAATAGACTTTAAAAGAAGGACTATGGAGACAAAGAAGGACCCAGCAATTCCACTTCTTGGTATTTATCTGAAGAAATGAAAAACACTAATTTGAAAAGGCCGTGCATATTCCTTATATTCACTGCAGATTATTTGCAATAGCCAAGATATGGAAGCAACCTAGTATGCATCAAAAAATGAATAGATAAGGAAATTGAACATATATGCAATGGAATATTACTGATTATAAAAACGAATGGAATTTTGTCATCTCCAAAAACAGAGATGGACCTAGAGGTTATTATGCTAAGGGAAATAAGACAGACAGAGAAGACAAATACAATATGACTTCACTTTCACATGAAAACAAAATATATATAAAAGATACAAACAGAACAGAAATAAACTCATTGACACAGAGATCACTGATGGTTGCCAGAAATGAGATTTGGGAGGATGGGTGAAAAGGGGCAAGGGATTAAGAAGTACAAATTGATAGTTACAAAACAGTCATGGCATCTCTCCTATCTCCTAGGCTATGGATATTTTCACAATTCTACCCTGCTCCTCCTTCTCCCATCCCACCAACCCCTCATTAACTTGTAATCAATTTTAAACAGTTATCTATCAAATTTTGATATTAGACTACTCTACAGTATAATAAAAACAGGATATTTTTTAGCATCTACAGTGACACATTTCCTTTTTGATATCTTCTATGGAAGAGGCTCCATGTGTCTTATCTTCCCAGTTCTGAAGTAAGCAATCATCACATGTTACAGTTGTGAGTCTGACAGCAAGTGACAGAGGGAATTGGCATGACATATTTAATGCCTGATTACCTCTGATACAGAATTCTGAGAAAAAAATTAAGATATTTTTACTAATTCCATTTTCTTTATTCTTCCAAAATGAGCCTTTATTTTTTATGGCCTTAGTAGAAATATATTAGACTGACCAAAAGTCTGTTCAGTTTTTCCATAAAATAAAAAACACATTTTATAATTTCACCAGCAACTTTATTGATATGGTGGATATTTTGAGCATGTCAGCTATCTCCCATGTGATATAACATTGATTGTTCTCAATTAATGTCTCCATTTGATCAATATTGACTTCAATGGTCTATCTGACCACGGTGCATCATCCAGGGAGAAATCTCCAGCACAGAACTTTGCAAACTGCTATTGACATATTTGATCAGTCACAGAACTTTCTCCATGCACTGCACAAATCTTTTTTTGTTTCAAGTTGTGTTTTTATATTTACTTGAAATAATAAAGCATAATATGCTGAAAATGTTGCATATTTTCCTCCATCTTTAATATTAAAATGCCTATACAAAAATTCACCGATTTTGATGTTTGTTTTAAATGCACACTGATATGACAGCTGTCACAATGCAATCTAACAAAATTGCTTTCAATGAAGTTAAAAGCCACTATGCACTACTAGAACCATCTTATGGGGGAAAAATGATCTTTTTGACCAACCCAATATGTTCTCTCCTAAAATTGCCTTTGGTTAGAACCTGATATAGCCTGCAAAAAATATATTCCTTTTTCCCACTAATTTTGGAATAAAGTATCAACCTAACTATTCTAGTTTCATCTCTACCATTTTAAAATTTAAAAGGTAATACCTATTAAATTTTATGTTAACATGTATATCTATATTACGTCAATAATCAGAAGGTGGCTACTTCTGAGATATGTAGAAGTTGGAGAAACATTACAGTTATGCAGTAGTGTTTTGTTTTTTTTTTGCTTTCTAATTTTTAAAATGTGTTCCATCTACAAAGCTTGCATTGATACAGGTTATCTTTACCATAATTAGCTTTTACTCAGTCCTATGTAGCAGTTGCTGTTTTCAATTGTATTCCATATCACTAAGAGAATACAGCTATTTTTCTGCAATTTCCAAAGAAATTCAGAATTTCTTTGGAAAATACAACATTGAGCTCACTCCTTAATTTCCTTAGGCTTATATATACAAAACACCCATATAACATATGAATAAACATAAATATAGATAAATATATGCATACAAGTAAATAAATGCAATATAAATATATATTTCCTATTTTTATGATTCTAAATGTCATTGAGAAGAGTTTTTCTCGATAAAACCCCTATATGAAAGGTAGTCTATTTAATAAAGTACAAAAATCATTCTACTTTGTTATGAGAACTTGTGTCACTAAGAAATATCTAAGACATTTTATTAATACTCTATTTGATCAATATTCCTGATTGCTGTGAATAGCTTTGATAATGTTTTAAACAAAAGAGTAAATGTAATGGAATTTTCCAGTGGTGGCACATGATTTTCTGAATAGAGTTGATACAGGTAAGGTACCTGATAATAACATATATTCTAATAAATTAGCCCTTTGTAAAAATACAAAATATGTACAGTGCCATAAATTAATTTTAGCCAAATTCATCAATTTTCATTTCAACTCAAGCAAAGTAATACATCTGATGTATGTTCAGCATTGTCAGTGTTTCAGAACATAGTAAAATGCCTTAGTCCTGAAAAGAGGGATTTGCCACAGTTAAAGCATTAGCAAATCATTGTATTTGTTAACGCAAAGTGTTGATAAATTTATGGAATTAAAAGGTGGAAGCAGCATTTTCTGTGATCATGTACATGGGCCCAGCACTGAAAGAAATAGTTCACTTTCCACTTATGCCATGGCAGTGCACCTCCAACTCAAGTTCAGTGGTGCAGCATAGGGGTGTGATTGCAGCAAACACAGGGAAGAGTATCATAAATAACACACAGAATAATACACTGTCTTAACTGTTTTGTCTCAGTCACATCATTTTGTAGTACTTCGTTACAAGAATAGTACTGAGTTTGCTCACAGTGTCCACCTTACCCATATAGGGTATGGGAACCTTGTTTTGACATCGGGTCATGTGGAAAATGACAAAATGAATGGGACAATTGATAGGAAGTGGCACTTCGGGCTTAGTATCAGTTTATCACATACAAGGCTGTAAAAAGAAGCTAATAAAATATTAGGCCACAGAATTAAAGTGGTAAATATGATGAAAAAAGTGATTATCTCACTGGACTTGGCACAAATCAGATCTCCTCTGAGGTGCAACGCTGACTTCTGGGAGTCACTTTACAAAAGGAACACTATGGAATTCCAGTGCTTTCCAAATTAATTAAATGCTCGTGAAATCTTGAAATATGACTGATAATCAAGGAAAGAGGATGTCAATATGCAGACTGGAATAGTTAGGAAAATATTTGTGTTTTTAAATATTTTAAGTAGAAAGATTAGATTTATTTTGGTTTCCTAAACTGGTACTACCACTTAAATGCATTAGTGGCTAACTCATTAAAGAATCCTGCAAAATAAATATAAAACTAAAAACAATAGCTGACAGAGACTGCCAACTCTGGGGAAAATGATTCCATGATGTTTCACTCTACACATCCTTTCATTCTGGTAACCTTATGCACAGCTTTACATAGCTGGATATAAAAGCATCGTCATCATAGAGTCTATAAAGTAAGTTCCGAAAAGATGATGGAGTTTGAGGTAAAGAATCTTTTAAAATATACTAAATGTGGTAATAAAGAAATCATTAATAAATAGACTTTGCCTATTTAATAAATCTTGCATACTTGAACATATTTTATTTAATGGTGTTAATGTTAAATAATAAGTATACTTTTAATCAAACTGTTCATGAGTTTAATTTTATTCCATCTGAAAGACAGGCTTTACAAATGCTAAGTTGACTTGAAATGCTGTTAGGTACCTTTCTCTGTTCTTGTAACCAGAACAATGAATGGTGAGCATTTCAAATATTGCAAAAAAATTTTTATCAGTTAGAATTTATATACTGGGTAGTAATTATATATTAGGTACACACACAGTTTTCAAAATCAGTAGAGAAATGCAGCATTAGGAGAAATATTTAAATTAACCAAAACTACTGAAATGAAAAAAGTATTCTGTGGGTTAAATGTACAGTAAAATGTAAATCTTTGTAAAGCAAAGATTTAACCATTATGTATAACTTAAATATTAGTTGAGATAATTTTTAAAATCTCACCAATGGCCTTCTTTCTTAGTCAGCCAGAAACAAGAGCTAAGTTTGGCATTTGTGTAGAATACAAGAGCACTGGGCACCAGCTGGTACAGCAGAGACTGCCCTAAACATACTCACAGAGAGAAGCTGCTGAAGTGAAGTTTAGTCTGTTTGGAAGCAGCTCGTAGAATTCTGTTACACGTTTGGCTTTCCCCAAAATGAAGATATAAATTGCAAATTAAAATCCAAGAAAAGTAGGTGTGGAGAAGAGAATACTCTCATGCCCTGTGGGTGGGAATTTAAATTGTATAGTCACAATGGAAAGCAGCATGGAGGTTCCTTCCTCAAAAAAATTAAAAACAGAACTACTATATGACCCAGTGATGCTACTTCTGGGTATTTGTCCAAAGAATTTCAAAACATTAACTTGAAAATATAAATGTACCCCTATGTTCATTGCAACATTATTTTTATTAGCCAAGGTATGGAGGCAGTCTAAATGTTCTTCAATTGACAAATGGATAAAGAAGATATGGTACATAAGTACAATAGAATATTACTCAGCCATAAAAAAGAGTGAAATCTTGCCATTTGTGACAATGTTGATGGACTTAGAAGATATGCTAAGTGAAGTAGGTCAGATAGAGTAAGACAAATATCATGATTTCACATATAAGTGGAACCTAAGAAACAAAATAAGCAAACAAAAACAAACTCATAGATATAGGGAACAAGCTAATGGTTGCCAGATGGGAGGGGAGTTGGGAAGCTGTGTGAAAAAGTGACATTAATAAGTACAAATTGCCAGTTATCAAAACAGTCACAAGGATATAAAGTAGTACAGTAAATGGAATACAGTCGCCACTGCAATAAGTATATATGGTGCCAGATGGCTATGAGAGTTATTGGGGCAGTCTCTTTCTAAGGCTTATCAATGTCTAATTACTATGTTTTACACCTGAAACGAAATAGTATTTTATGTCAACTGTAACTGAAAAATACATTTAAAAAAAAGAAAAGAAAAATATCCAAGAAGAGTGAAACAAACAGAAAGCCATTTACTTGAACTGTCAATAAGTGATCACCCAGATTTGGATGGTTAAACTTTATAACCCTATAAACATTTTAATATCAAATAATGACTATTCAAATTTCCTAGAAAAATAACATGTGGAGAAAAAAGAATCACATAGTGGTCTATTTTATTAACTCTTAATTTACAGTGTACTTTTTTTAAATTTCTTTTTTTAAATTTTATTTTAATCATTGTTCAATTACAGTTTTCTCCTTTTTACTCCCAATCCAGGCCCCCCTCCCACCCCTCTCCACTTCCCTCCCATTACCACCATCCACTTAGTATATGACCATGTGTCCTTTAAGTTTGTTCCCATGAACCCTTCCCACTGTCGCCTGAAATTCCCTCTACTCTCTTCTGTGGGCACTGTCAGCCTGACCTCTATTTCAGTGTCTTTGGTTATATTTTGCTTGTTTCTTTGTTTTGTTGTTTAGGATCCTGTTAAAGGTGAGATCATATGGTATTTGTCTTTCACTGCCTGGCTTGTTTCGATTAGCACAATGTTTTCCAGCTCCATCCAAGCTGTTGCAAAGGGTAGGAGCTCCTTCTTTCTTTCTGCTGCATAGAATTCCATTGTGTAAATGTACCATAGTTTTTTGATCCATTCATTCACTGATGGGCATCTTGGTTGCTTCCAGCATCTAGCTATCATAAATTGTGCTGCTATGAAGATTGGGATGCATAGGTTCTTTTGAATTGGTGTTTTAGTATTCTTAGGATAGAGCCCCAGAATTGCAGGGTCAAAAGGCAGACCCATTTTTAGTTTTCTGAGGAAGTTCCATACTGCTTTCCACGGTGGTTGTACCAGTCTGCAGTACCACCAACAGTGTACTAGGGATCCCTTTTCTCCACAACCTCTCCAACACTTGTTGTTTGTTGCTTTGTTTATGATGGCCATTCTGTCTGGTGTGAAGTGGTATCTCATTGTGGTTTTAATTTGAATCTCTCTGATAGCTAGCAATATTGAACATTGTTTCATGTGTCTTTGGACCTTCTGTATGTCCTCCTTGGAGAAGTGTCTGTTCAAGTCCTTTGCACACTTTTTTAATTGGGTTGCTTATCTTCTTAGAGTGCAGTCTTGTAAGTTCTTTATATATTTTGGAGATTAAACCCTTGTCTGAGGTATCATTGGCAAATATGTTTTCCCATACAGTTGGTTCTCTTTTAATTTTGATACTGTTTTCTTTACCTGTGCAGAAGCTTTTAATTTTGATGAGGTCCCATTTGTTTATTCTTTCCTTTATGTCCCTTGTTCTAGGGGACAAGTCAGTAAAAATGTTTCTGCATGAAATATCTGAGATTTTCCTACCTACATTCTCCTCTAGGACGTTAATAGTGTCACAGTTTATATTTAAGTCTTTTATTAACCTTGAATTTATTTTTCTATGAGGTGTAAGTTGGTGGTCAATTTTTATTTTTTTGCACATAGCTGTCCAGTTCTCCCAACACCATTTGTTGAAGAGGCTATTTTTACTCCATTTTATGTTGCTGCCTCCTTTGTCAAATATTAATTGACCATAGAGACTTGGGTTTGTTTCTGGGCTCTCTGTTCTGTTCCATTGGTCCATGTGCCTGTTTTTATGCCAGTACCAGGATGTTTTGATTACAGTGGCCTTGTAGTATAGTTTAGTGTCAGGTATTGTGATCCCTCCTACTTTACCCTTCTTTCTCAAAATTGCAGCAGCTATTCGGGGTCGTTTATAATTCCATATAAATTTTTGAAGTGTTTATTATATGTCTGTGAAATATGCCATTGGTACTTTAATGGGAATTGCATTGAATGTGTAAATTGCTTTGAGTAGTAAGGACATTTTGATGATATTAATTCTCCCAATCCATGAGCACGGTATATGTTTCCATTTGTTTGTGTCTTCCTTGATTTCTTTCCTGAGTGTTATATAGTTTTCTGAATACAGGTCTTTTACCTCTTTGGTTAGGTTTATTCCTAGATATTTTATTTTTCTTTTTGCTATTTCAAATGGAATTTTTTCCTTGATCTCTGCTTCTACTGTTTCATTGTTGGTGTACAGAAATGCCTTTGATGTCTGGATATTGACTTTGTATCCCACTGTTTTGCCAAATTCATTTATTAGGTCAAGCAGTTTTTTGGTGGAGTCTATAGGATTTTCTATGTATACTATCATGTCATCTGCAAACAGTGACAGTTTTGTTTCCTCCTTTCCAATTTGGATGCCTTTTATTTCTTTTTCTTGTCAGATCGCTGTGGCCAAAAGTTCCAGTACTATATTGAATAGAAGTGGTGAAAGTGGACAGCCTTATCTTGTTCCTGATCTTAGTGGAAAAGATTTTAATTTTTGCCCATTGAGTATGATGTTGGCTGTAGGTCTCTCATATATGGCCTTTATTATGTTGAGGAATGCTCCCTCTATTCCCACTTTGCCGAGTGTTTTTATCATGAATGGGTGCTGTACCTTATCAAATGCTTTTTCTGCATCAATTGATATAATCATGTGGCTTTTGTCTTTGCTTTTGTTTATGTGATGTATTACATTTACTGACTTGCGAATATTGAACCATCCTTTCACCCCTGGAATGAATCCCACTTGGTCATGGTGGATGATCTTTTTAACATATTGTTGGATGCGGTTTGCCAGTATTTTGTTGAGGATTTTAGCGTCAATGTTCATCAGTGATATTGGCCTGAAGTTTTTTTTCTTTGTTGTGTCTTTATCTGGTTTTGGAATTAGGATGATGCTGGCCTCATAAAACGAGTTTGGGAGACTCCCATCTTTTTGGATTTTTTGGAATAGTCTGTGAAGGATACCGGTTAACTCTTCCTTAAATGCTTTGTAGAATTCTCCTGTGAAACCATCTGGTCCAGGGCTTTTGTGCATTGGGAGTTTTTTGATTACTGCTTCAATTTCTTTTGTTGTTATTGGTCTGTTCAGGCTTTCTGCTTCTTTTTTTATTGAGTTTTGGAAGATTATATTTTTCTAGAAATTTGTCCATTTCACGTAGGTTTTCAAATTTCTTCCCATACAGTTCTTTGTAGTAATTTCTTACAATCCTTTGTATTTCTGTGGTATCTGTTGTAATCTCTCCCCTTTCATTTCTGATTGTGTTTATTTGGGTCTTCTCTCTTTTTTTCTTGATGAGTCTGCTTAAATGCTTGTTGATTTTGTTTATCTTTTCAAAGAACCAGTTCTTGGATTCATTGATCCTTAGAATTGTGCTTTTAGTCTCTATGTCATTTAATTCTGCTCTGATCTTGGTTATTTCCTTCCTTCTGCTTGCTCTGGGCTGCCTTTGTTGTTGTTCCTTGAGTTCTTGTAGACGTAAGGTTAGGTTGTTTGTTTGGAATGTTTCTAACCTCTTTAGGTGGGCCTGTATCGCTATGAACTTCCCTCTCAGGATTGCCTTGGCTGTGTCCCATAAGTTTTGGGTTGTTGTGAGTTTGTTTTCATTTGTTTCCAGAAACCTTTTGATTTCTTCCCTAATATCATTTTTGACCCATTCATTATTTAACAGCATGCTATTTAATCTCCATGATTTTGAGTGTTTTGGGTTTTTTTCCTTGGGGTTGGTTTCTAGCTTCCGTCCCTTGTGGTCTGAGAAAATGCTAGGTATGATTTCAATTTTCTTGAAATTCTTGAGGCTTGTTTTGTGTCCTGTCATGTGGTCTATCTTTGAGACTGTTCCGTGTACATTTGAAAAGAATGTATATTTAGCTTCTTTTGGATGGAGGGCTCTGTATATATCAGTAAAGTCCATTTTATCAAGGGTAGTGTTCAATATCTTCAGTATTATTCAGTATTATTCAATATTGTTCAATATTGCCACAATATCTTTGTCGATATTTTGTTTAGAAGATCTGTCCATTTTTGATAGTGGGGTGTTAAAATCTCCCACTATAATTGTGTTGCTGTCCATATCTTCTTGAGGTCCTCTAAGATTTTCTTTATGTATTTGGGTACTGCTATGTTGGGTGCATATATATTTACAATATCTATGTCTTCTTGATGGATTCTTCCCTTGAGTATTATGAAGTGACCTTCTGGGTCTCTCTTTATGGACCTTTTTTGGAAGTCTCTTTTGTCTGATATGAGTATTGCTACCCCGGCTTTTTTTTCCTGTTCATTTGCTTGGAAGATTTGTTTCCAGCCCTTCACTTTCAGCCTGTGTAGGTCTTTTATCCTGAGGTGGGTCTCTTGTAGACAGCAGATATGTGGGTCATTTTTTCTTATCCAGTCAGCTATTCTATGTCTTTTGATTGGAGCATTTAATCCATTTACATTTAAGGTTATTATTGATAGGTACTTATTCATTTTCTTTTATGTACGTGTGTTCCTCTCTTTCTCTCTCTCTCTCTTTTCCTTCCCTTCCTTAAAGCAGTCCCTTTAGGATCTCTTGCAGAGCTGATTTGGTTGAGGTGTATTCTTTTAGACTGCTTTTGTCTGGGAAGCTTCTTATTTGACCTTCTATCTTGATTGAGAGCCTTGCTGGATATAGTATCCTTGGTTGCAGACCTCTGGTTCTCATTCCCTGGAGTATTTCTTGCCATTCTCTTCTGGCTTGAAGAAGTGTTTCCATTGAGAAGTCAGCTGTTAGCCTTATTGGGGCTCCCTTGTATGTCACTTCCTTTTTTCCCTTGCTGCCTTTAATATTCTCTCTTTGTCTTGAAATTTTGCCATTTTAATGATGATGTGTCTTGAGGTGGGCCTCTTTGGGTTCCTCTTGATTGGGACTCTCTGTGTTTCCTGGATTTGTGTGACTTTTTCTCTCATCAAATTAGGGAAGTTCTCCTTCATTACTTGTTCAACTACGTTTTTGATCCCTTGTTCTTCTTCTTCTCCTTCTGGTATACCTATTATATGGATATTATTACGTTTCATATTGTCTTGCATTTCTCTTAATCTCTCTTCATTCTTTCTGAGCCTCTTTTCCTTTTCTTGCTCTTTCTGGATGCTGTTTTCTACTTTGTCCTCCAGCTCGCTAATCCGATCTTCTGCTTCATCAGTCCTGCTTTTCATTCCTTCTACTGTGTTCTTCAGTTCAGAAATTGTATTCTTCATTTCCTCTTGACCTTTGTTGAGAGTTTCTATTTCCTTTTTCATGTTTATATAGTTTGCAGTGAGGTTGATGTAGTTTCCCTCTAATTTCTGATAGCTCATTGTGAGTTCATTGAATTTCCTGGTAATCATTGTTTTGAACTCACTATCTGCTAGTTGAGTTGCCTCTATTTCATTTAGCATTTTCCCCAAGGCTTCCTCATTTCCCTTCAATTTTGGGTTATTTCTTTGTTTTCTCATTGTTCGTGGGTTTCTTCTTTTTTCTTCTTGTTTCTTAAATTGATCTGTTCTGATTCCCTGAAATTATGGTGTGAACTTCTGTGGTAGAATATTTATGAGATTCAGTGGTGCAATCTCCTTCCTGTATCCTGGTGTTCACAGCTGCCCCCTACTCTTTTTTTGTGATCAGTTGGAGGAGTAAAGCGAAATGGTTTAAGACAGCAATATAATCTACTATGATATTTACATTAGCAGCCAGTAGAGAAGAGATGGGTTATCCTTTGGCTCCTTATAGTGTTAACCGTGATCCTCCACCCCACTATCCACGTTTTAGAAAGGATGGAATGAGGGTAAGACTCTTATTTGGGATGAGAGGATTGTTAGTTGTATCTAGCAAGTGTGAGGCTGTGTGAGGTCAGATTTCAAGGTATGATTGGATTAAAGATTAGTATGTAGGAGTAGTGTGTAAAAGAATAGAGACAACCCCCACAATAGCATAGTTCAGAAAATTGCAAGGTGGGCTGAGATCAGTAGGGGTATTGAGTAGTATTTACAATTGTATGAACTAGGTCTTATTAACAGTAATAGTAAAGCGACAGTCTTGTGGCAGAATCAATGAGATCTAGATAACAAGAATAAAGAGTATAGAACCTTGAGAAGTGTATTAATGGAACACAGATGAAGAATAGTAAATTATCAACACATTGTGACTGAGGTACCAGGGGGAACCTATCAAATGACAGTATAACCAGCCAAGCAAAGAAGATTATACAGAAAGAAAATGAATACCAAAATACTATTAAAATAAAAAATGTCAGAAAAGTGAGAAAAAGATAATACAAATTTACAGTAACTTGCAAGATTGAAAAAAAGAAAGGAAAGAAAAGCAGAAGATGCAGTGCAGGAGAGATAAATTTGGAGTGGAAAGAATAATATTAGGATGAATGGGAGAGAAACATAAGGGATTGCGAGGTATAAAAATAATAAGAATTGAAAAATAAAATGTCACATAAAACACAAGATAAAATCAATCAACCAACAACAGCCACAAAAACAAAACAAAACAAAACAAAACAAAATAAGAAAAACCTCTTGTTGGTTTCTAACTGGCCAGACCAGTTTTTCTGATCTTGCTGGCTTCAGCTGGCTGAGGGACCTTTGAAATGCTTCTCTCTCTTCCCAGTCAGATCTCAGCAAGACTGTCAGGTACCCTGGGCACTCCCGAGCACACTCGCTCTCTAGAGCTCACTGCCGCGTTCTTCCGGACTCCGGGGTCCTGCAGGGTTCCAGCTCTATGATCTCAGAAGGCACCCGAGACGTTTTGGGATTCACTGCACCCTCCCTGGGAATCGTAAAAGTGTGCGCCCCTCCACCAAACTTTTGAGATTCGGGTTCTAGGATCGCCCTAAGCGCCACACCGCAACTCTTCCGAGTTGACAGGGAGCACGAGTCAGGCCTCCCGAGGGAGTGCGCGATGCCCCCCTGCCACCTTCCCCTCCCCCGAGTTCACAGCAACCTCGGGTCAGGCTTCCCGATGGAGGTCGCGACCCCCTGGGTTCACAGCGAGCGTGAGTCAGGCCTCCCGATAGGGCGCGAGCGGAGACCTTCCCAGCTCTTTGTTTTCCACCGATCCGCACCCCAACCGGGCCAGGGGTGTTGGCGCCTTTCCCAACCAGGGGTGGTCGTGTTGGCTGGGGGCCCTCACTTCTCTCAGGGCTCTGGATGGGTGTTCATAGTCCCTGGGCGATTTTTTCCCAGACCAACTGGCCAATCTGTTCCTTCAAGCAACACGTTCTCCCCTGGAGTTGCTCAACCCCCATATTTGGTGGAGGGAGCAGCGACTCCCCTCTCCCGGGGGCCTTGAGGCAGACCCTGGAGCACCGGGCCTGGGGATTGCACACCCCCAGACCCCATGCTGATCCCCGGGTCCCTTTTGTCCCGAAGCAGTCTCCCTACTGTCTGGTTTTCCAGTGATCGCAATAATCCCCGATGTCCTGCTTTCAAAAGCGATTCGGTAACCCAGTCCACTTGCTCTGCCTCTCCACCCATCCTCGAGTTTCCCTCCTCTTCACAGAAACCTAGAAAAACGCTGCCTAGAGCAAAGTTGCTATCTTCCTTCTCTCCTACAGTGTACTTTTTACAACCTTAACACAAACTGCTCTACAGAGAGTGATCAAAATATTTTGATATTTCTTATTTCTGCTAATAACAAAATAAACATTTGACAACAGAAATGGAAATACAATTGTGTATTATCAGTTGTTCTTAAAAATCAGCTGAGTAGATGGAGGAATAGGACGACACAGAAATCTAGGTTTCATTTTATATTTTTTTGTTTTTTTTCTGTGATTATTTTTTTTTACTATGTATAATGTCCTCCCTTGTATAATGCACACCCATGTTTTTGGCCCAAACTTTCAGGAAAAAATCTTTCATTTTAATTCAATTATTAATTAATTAATATTTAAGTACTTGTTTTTTGTATTATAAAGATATTTTAGCATTTATTTTTAACATATTATGAAAAAGAAATTTTACATAACAAATAATTACAAAACACAAGAACAGATACAGGGTATTTCAGGTGCTACCCATGTATAATGCACATCATTTTATTTCCTTCAAAAATTTGGGCAAAAAGTGTGCATCATACATGGCAAAATACAGTATTTATTTATTTTCCTTTACATTGAACTTATAAGGGTGACACTGGCTAACAAATTATACACGTCATCTGAACACTGGATTGTGTTTCACCACCCAAAGTCAAGTCCCCATCCATCACCATTTATCCCCCTATAACCTACTCTACCTCCTGTACCCCTCCTCTGCCTGGCAATTCATTTTAAAACAAATTATTATCTCTTAGCCCAAAATTTTGGACTTTGAAAATACAAGGAATCAAATTAGAATGTTTAAATTATTGTGAAGGCACTGGTGGTGGCTTCCTGCTCTTCATACAGTTCAGGCAGATAATACCAATGGAAACCAAAATAGAGACTGAGAAGGTGCCAAGATTCATTAGAAAGAGAGTAGGAGGTCTTTGTACAAGAAACTACAGAGCTGCTGGCTTTTCTCTGCTCTCATGTAGGGTAGGGGTAATCCTGGGAGGCTGAGACTTTTCTTCCCTCTGTTATGCAGTAGCTGTGGTCTTTATGTGAGATTCTTAAAGATTGACTTAAGCACACTGTTTACAGAACTTTTCCACAACCAGATGGCCCAATGATCTACTGAAAATTAGCTTTCCAAATTCCAGTTGTTACCAGGTAAGATACATAGATATATATCAGCTCTTAGAAATAAATTCTGGATTATTTGCACACATACATACATACATACATATTTAATGCTACAAGTAGGTCTCAGTAATTATAATAAAGTAAGTATAGTTGTATCTACCATGAGAAACACAGCTATAGTGCCATGGAACAATTTGTGTGTCATTATTAATTTATATTGATTTTATTGTTAAAATTTTATTGTTAAAATTTTATCTGGCAAAGGAAGCCTATAAAGTACTACCCCTGCAGGCACATACAAGTTTACTGAATACTGATAATTATAAATGTGAGAATAATTATGAAACATTGGTCTTGAAAGAAGAGCATTACAAAATTAAAAAAATTGTAAATTGAATAAATATAAAATTAGAAAGAAAAAGTATTTTATGATGCTGTCTCTAGGTGAGCAGTTCAAAAATTTGGGCTCTACATTAGAATTTTGGGGGGTGCTGTTGAAAATACATTTGCCAGAATCTCTCATACAGACTCTGATGTGACTGAAAAATACTTTTACCTGAATCCTAAAATGTACAGAAATCATTTGTAGATGACTTTTATCTAAAACATTGCATATAGTTATTTTAATCTATTTTCTACCATTAATAAGCTCAATGTTCAAAGTTGAGTATCATGAATTGCCCAAATTAAGCAGAATGAGCAACCATAAAAGTGGAACAGACCACTGACAGAGTACCTATGGAAACCGATGTTTTATGAAAATTATTAACTTTCTAATTGTTTATTTTTATATATTTTATTGATTATGCTATTACAGTTGTTCCCATTACCCCCCTTCATTCCCCTCCACCCTGTACACCTTCTCCCAAACACATTCCCCACCTTTAGTTCATGTCCGTGTCATAAGTTCTTTAACTTCTATATTGCCCATACTATTCTTACCCTCCCACTATCTATTTTCTACCTACCATCTATGCTACTTATTCTCTGTACCTTTTTCCCCTCTCTCCTCCTCCCACTCCCCTGTTGATAACCCTCCATGTAATCTCTATTTCTGTGGTTCTGTTCCTGTTTTAGTTTGCTTAGTTTGCTTTTCTTTTTGTTTTAAGTGTGGTTGTTAATAATTGTGAGTTTGCTGTCATTTTACTATACATTTATTAATCTTCTTTGCCTTAGATAAGTCCCATTAACATTTCATATTATAAGGGCTTGGTGATGATGAACTCCTTTAACTTGACCTTATCTGAGAAGCACTTTATCTGCCCTTCCATTCTAAATGAAAGCTTTGCTGGATAGAGCAATCTTGGATGCAGGTCCTTGCCTTTCATGACTTGGAATACTTCTTTCCAACCCCTTCTTGCCTGTAAGGTCTCTTGAGAAATCAGCTGATGGTCTGATGGGAACTCCTTTGTAGGTTACTGTCTCCTTATCTCTTGCTGCTTCTAGGATTCTCTCCCTCATTTTTACCTTGGGTTATGTAATTATGATGTGCCTTGGTGTGTTCTTCCTTGGGTCCAAGTTCTTTGGGACTGTCTGAGCTTCCTGGACTTCCTAGAAGTCTACTTCCTTTGCCAGAATGGGGAAGTTCTCCTTTATTATTTGTTCAAATAAGTTTTCAATTTCTTGCTCTTCCTCTTCCCCTTCTGGCACCCCTATAATTTGGATGTTGGAATGTTTAAAGATGTCCTGGAGGTTCCTGAGCCTCTCCTCAATTTTTTGAATTCTTATTTCTTCATTCTTTTCTGTTTGGTCATTTCTTTCTTCCTTCTGGTCCACTCCATTGATTAGAGTCCCAGTTTCCTTCCTGTCACTGTTGGTTCTTTGTGCATTTTCCTTTATTTCACGTAGCATAGCCTTCATTTTTTCATCTAATTTGCAACCAAATTCAACCAATTCTGTGAGCATCCTGATCACCAGTGCTTTGCACTGTGCATCTGATAGAGTGGCTATTTCTTAGTCACTTAGTTGTATTTGCTGTGGGGCTTTGATCTGTTCTTTCATTTAGGCCATTTTATTTTTGGTCTTGTTGTGCCTGATGTGCATGAGGGGTGGAGCCTTAGGTGTTCACCAGGGCGGGGCAACCCAGTTGCTGGGTTGTGATGCTATATGTGGGGCAAGGGTCCGAGAGGGAACAATGGCACTTGCCCTGCTCTTCATCAGACATCAGTCCCTTCTGCTGCTCCCCACAAGCAAACTGGGCCTTTCTGGTGATGATTCCCATGTGGGTGGGCTTATGCACATTCTAGGACCCTGTGGGTCTCTCCAATGAACTCTCCTGTGAGACTGGGAGTCTCTCTTCACATATCAACCCCCACAGGTGTTTTCAATCAGTGCCCCAAGGCTCTATTTCTCTTCTGGGACCCTGGGTTGTGCTCAATGCTTTGCTTCACAATTGCTGCCTTACTCAGTCTGCCAATTGCCACCCCACACCAAGGATCTGCCAGCCACTGCCTGCACACCCAGGGTCTGCCTGCTGCTGTCTTTCATACCTGGGATACCTTACAGGCTCAGTTCCACTGCTCTTTGTGCCATGACCCCTCTCTGCCCAGCTGCCCAACTCTGCCCCTCCTACAGGTCTGGATGAACGTGTCTATTTTAACTCCTTGGTTGTCTGACTTCCATACAGTTCAATTTTCTGTCAGTTCTGGTTGTTATTCTGTTTCTAAATTGTTGTCCCTATCTTGGTTGTGCAAGGAGGCACAGTGTATCTACCTATGCCTCCATCTTGGCCGGAAGTTAATTGTTTATTTTTTTATTTATTTAGTTTTCTATTTCAATTGAATTTATTGGGGTGACATTGTTTAATGCAATTACATAGGTTTTAGGGGTACCACTCTATAATATATCATCTGTGTACTTTATTGTGTGTTCACCACCCCAAGACAAGTCTCCTTCCATTGCCATTTACCTGCTATTCACCCTCTTCTACCTTCCTCCACCCTCTTTCACTTTGGCAATCAGCATTCTTATTGTTTCTTTAAAATTTTAACTATATAAGCAATATACGGTTGTTCTGGAAAGGAGAAATAAAATAAACAGCCCAAGTAATTACTAGTCATCAAAATGTACAGTGATTGCCACTACCATGAAAGTTTTCCTTCTGGTATTTTAAATCAGATCACTTGGACCATATTCTTGCAAATTTTTTGTGTAGTAACATAAGAACATTTCATCTGTTGTCAGATAGTCTCTTATAACCTTATGTTTTCATGACTTATTTTTACCTATACTATAATACTCATTTGTTATTTAAAATGTTAATTTCTGCTTTCATTAACATTTTTAAGTATATTTCATCAATTACGCTGTTACAGTTGTCCCAATTTTCCCCCTTTCCCTGTCTCTTCCTGGTACCCCATTTCCCTCTAGGGATTCCCCCCCCCCACCATTAACACATGCTCAAAGGTCATACATGTGTGTTCTTTGGCTTCTCCCTTTCATATACTATTCTTAACATCCCCTTGTCTATTTTGTTCCTACCAATTATGCTCCTTGATCCCTGAACCATCTCCCTTTCCTCCCCCTTCCCCTTCCCCTTCCCAGCTGATAACCCTCCAAATCATCCCCATACCTATGATTCTGTTCCTGTTCTGGTTCTTTGCTTTACATACTTAGATGTTCCCATGTTGGGTATGTAGATATTTACAGTTGTTGTGTACTGTTCTTGCACTGACCCCTTAAAATTAAGTAATTTTCTTCTTTGTCTTTTTTTATATTCTTTGTTTTGAAGTCTATTTTGTCTGAGAATTGCTGCCCCACCTATTTTTCATTTCTATTTCATGGAACAACTTTCACCATCCCTTAAATTTTAGTCTGTTTGTGTCTTTTGATCTGAAGTGTCTCTTGTAAGCAGCATATTGATGGGTCATATTTTTTATCAATTCTGCAACCCTATCTATTTTTATGGGAACATTTAGTCCATTTACATTTAGGGTAATCATTGACAGGTATGTGCTTATTGCTGTTTTGCTCATTGCTTTTGTTGTTCTTCATTGTTTTTTTTTCTCTTGATCTCTTTCCCTTTGATTTCTTGGTTTTCTTTTGTGTTTTGATTAAATTCCTTTCTAATTATTTTTTGTGTATTTTTGTATGGTTTTGATTTATGGTTACCATGAAGTTTATATATAAACATCCATATCTATAAAGTCTATTTTAAGCTGATAGGCATTTAAGTTTAATACCATTCTAAAGTACTACATCTTGTACCCCTCCCCCATTTATATTTGTGATGTCAGATTTTATATCTTTTTGTCATGTGTATTCACTAATTATTTACTATGGTTATAGTTAATTTTGCTACTGTTGTCTTTTAACTTTCTTATTAACTTTTTAGGAGGTTATGTCACTGTTATTATGGCATATTTACCTTTACCAGTGATATTTTTTTTCATTTCCAGTATTGTCTTACTTCTGGGTTATGGGCTTCTCTTTTCTGAAAAAAGACTTATTAACATTTCCTGTAAGGCTGGTTTAGTCATGGTAAAAACTACTTTACTTTTTGCTTGATTGGGAAACTCTTTATCTCTCCAATTCTAAAGGATAAACTGAATAAAATATTTTAGGTTGTAGATTCCTTTCTTTAGGCAATTGAAATAACTCCTGATACTCCTACTGGCTGACAAAGCTGCTTTGAAGAAATCAGCTTATAGAGTTATGGGGTTTCCTTTGTATATGACTTGTTTTTTTTTTTAAACTCTTGCTGCCTTTAAGATTGAGTCTTTATCTTAAACTTTTGCCAGTTTAATTATAATATATCTTGGTAGACCTAGCCACAGGAATCAGACAAGAAAAATTTTAAAAAGGCATCCAAATTGGAAAGGAAAAAGTAAAACTATTTGCAGATGATATGATACTATATGTAGAAAACCTGAAAAAATCAATAAAAAAGTAACAGAGTTAATAAAATAATTCAGTATATTAGCAATATACAAAATTAATATAAAAATCTGTCATTCTTTTTTAAAGATTTTATTTATTTTTTTTAGAGAGGGAAGGGAGGGAGATAGATAGAGAGAGAGAAACATCAGTGTGTGGTTGCTGGGGGTCATGGCCTGCAACCCAGGCATGTACCCTGACTGGGAATCGAACCTGTGACACTTTGGTTCGCAGCCCGCGCTCAATCCACTGAGCTACGCCAGCCTGGGCAAAAAATCTGTTATTCTTATACACTAATTACAATCAGGAGAAATGAAGAAAACAGTCCCATGTACAATTACATCAAAAAGAATAATATACCTAGGAATATTATATTCCTTTTAACCAAGGAGGTAAAAGACCTCAACTCTGAAGACTATAAGACACTAAAGAAAGAAGACGATACAAATAAATGGAAGAATATACCATGCTCATGGATAAGAAGAATAAATATCTTTAAAATGATCACACTACCTAAAGCAATTCACAGAGTCAGTGAAATTCCCATGAAAGTGCCAATGTTTTTCTTCTCAGAACTAAAACAAATAATCATAAAATTTATATGGAACCACAAAAAACTCCAAACGGCTAAAGCAATCTTGGGAAAAAAAGGAAAAAGTTGGAGGTATCATGCTCCCTGATCTCAGACTATACTACATAGGTATAATAGTAAAAATAGCATGGCACTGGCAAAAACCAAATGAAAGAATACAAAACAAAACAAAAAAAAACAGATACATTGATCAATGGAATAACAGCCCAGAAATAAACTCTTGCTTATAATGTCAACTAATCTATGACAAAGAAGGTAGAACTATACATTGGAGTAATGACAATCTCTTCAACAGTGTGTTGGGAAAACTTGAAAGATACAAAAAAAAAAATAAAACTCGACCATTCAGTTATAACATATATAAAAATGAGCTCAAACTGAATTAAAGACTTGAATATAAGTTCTGAAACCATACAATTCCTAGAAGAAAACATAGGAAGAAACTAACTGACATTAGTTAGTCTGATGTATTATCTTTTTGGACATGTCCCCTTAAGCAAAGGAAACTAATTGAAAAAATGAGACTACATCACACTAAAAAGCTTCTGCACAGCAAAGAAAACTTTAATAAAGCAAAAAGGTAACTATTGACTGGAAGAATATACTTGCAAATGATATATCCAATAAGGGGTCGATATCCAAAACATATAAGAAAATCATACAATTCAATCACATAAAAATAAATAATTGCATTGAAAATAGTTAGAGGACATGAAAGACATTTCTCCAGAGAAGACATAGATATCCAACAGACATGGAAAGATGCTCAGCATCACTAACCATCAGGGAAATATGAATCAAAACTACAATGAGATACCACCTCACACTAGTGAGAATGGCTATTATAAAAAAACCCTGAAGCCCTAGCTGGTGTGGCTCAGTGGACTGAGTGCCAGCCTGAGAACCAAAATGTCATGGGTTTGATTCCCAGTCAGGGCACATGCCTGGGTTGTAAGCCACATCCCCAGTAGGGGGTTTACAAGAGGCAGCCACACATTGATGTTTTTCTCCCTTTCTCTTTTCCTTCATCTCTCTCTCTAATAAAATAAATAAATTCTTTTTTAAAAGTCAACAAATAACTATCAGATATTGAGTTCAAAACAATGATTATCAGGAAGCTCAATGAACTCGCAATGAGCTACCAGAAAATACTGAGAAGCTACAACGATCTCACTGCAAAATATATCAACATGAAAAGGGAAACAGAAGCTATCAACAAGGGCCAAGAGGAAATGAAAAATACAGTTTGTGAACTGAAGAACATAGTAGAAGGAATGAAAAGCAGGACTGATGAAGCAGAAGACCAGATTAGTGAATTGGAGGACAAACTATAAAAGAACACCCAGAAAGAGCAAGAAAAGGAAAAGAGGCTCAGAAAGAATGAAGAGGGATTAAGAGAAATGCAAAACAATATGAAACATAATAATATCCATATAATAGAGATACCAGAAAGAGAAAAAGAAAAGCAAGAGATAGAAAACCTATTTGAAAAAGTAATGATGGAAAACTTCCCTAATTTGATAAGAGAAAAAGTCACACAAATCCAGGAAGCACAGAGAGTCCCAATCAAGAGAAACCCAAAGAAGCCCACCTCAAGACACATCATAATTAAAATGGCAAAATTTCAAGACAAAGAGAGAAGCATAAAGGCAGCAAGGGAAAACAGGAAGTAACATACAAGGTAGCCCCAATAAGGCTAACAGCTGACTTCTCAATGGAAACACTCCAAGCCATAAAAAAAAAATGGCAAGAAATATTCCAAGTAATGAGAACCAGAGGTCTGCAACCAAGGCTACTGTACCCAGTAAGGCCAAGATAGATAGGCCAATCAAGATAGAAGGCCAAATAAGAAGCTTCTCAGACAAAAGCAGTCTAAAAGAATACACCTCTCCCAAACCAGCTCTGCAAGAGATGCTAAAGGGACTGCTTTAAGAAAATGAAGAAAAAGAGAGGGAGAGAGAGGAACACGCGTACATAAAAGGCAATGAATAAGTACCTATCAATAATAACCTTAAATGTAAATGGATTAAATGCTCCAATCAAAAGACATAGAATAGCTGATTGGGTAAGAAAACATGACCCACACATATGCTGCCTACAAGAGACCCACGTCAGGATAAAAGACCTGCACAGGCTGAAAGTGAAGGGCTAGAAACAAATTTTCCAAGCAAATGGACAGGAAAAAAAAAGCCGGGGTAGCAATACTCATATCAGACAAAATAAACTTCCAAAAAAGGTCCATAAAGAGAGACCCAGAAGGTCACTTCATAATACTCAAGGGAAGAATCCACCAAGACATAAATATTGTAAATATATATGCACCTAACATAGCAGCACCCAAATACATAAAGAAATTCTTAGAGGACTTCAAGAAAGATATTGAAAGCAACACAATTATTGTGGGGATTTTAACACCCCACTATAAAAAATGGACAGATCTTCCAAAAAAAATATCAACAAAGATATTGCAGCATTGAACAGTGTCCTAGATGAAATGGAATTAACTGATATATATAGAGAGCCCTTCATCCAAAAGAAGCTAAATACACATTCTTTTCAAATGTACATGGAACATTTTCAAAGATAGACCACATGATAGGACACAAAAAAAGCCTCAAAAATTTCAAGAAAATTGAAAGCATACCTAGCATTTTCTCAGATCACAAGGGACTGAAGCTAGAAACCAACCCCAAGGAAAAAAACCCAAAACACTCAAAATCATGGAGATTAAATAGCATGCTATTAAACAATGAATGGGTCAACAATGATATTAGGGAAGAAATCAAAAGGTTTCTGGAAACAAATGAAAACAAACTCACAACAACCCAAAACTTATGGGACACAGCCAAGGCAGTCCTGAGAGGGAAGTTCATAGTGATACAGGCCCACCTAAAAAAGTTAGAAACATTTCAAACAAACAACCTAACCTTACGTCTACAAGAACTCAAAGAACAACAACAAAGACAGCCCAGAGCAAGCAGAAGGAAGGAAATAACCAAGATCAGAGCAGAATTAAATGACATAGAGACTAAAAGCACAATTCTAAGGATCAATGAATCCAAGAACTGGTTCTTTGAAAAGATAAACAAAATCGACAAGCCTTTAAGCAGACTCATCAAGAAAAAAGAGAGAAGACCCAAATAAACACAATCAGAAATGAAAGGGGAGAGATTACAACAGATACCACAGAAATACAAAGGATTGTAAGAAATTACTACAAAGAACTGTATGGGAAGAAATGTGAAAACCTACGTGAAATGGACAAATTTCTAGAAAAATATAATCTTCCAAAACTCAATGAAGAAGCAGCAGAAAGCCTGAACAAATGAATAGCTGCAAAAGAAATTGAAGCAGTAATCAAAAAAGTCCCAGCACACAAAAGCCCTGGACCAGAAGTTTTCACAGGAAAATTCTACAAAGCATTTAAGGAAGAGCTAACCCCTATCCTTCACAGACTATTCCAAAAAATCCAAAGAGATGGAAGACTCCCAAACTCGTTTTATGAGGCCAGCATCATCCTAATTCCAAAACCAGATAAAGACACAACAAAGAAAGAAAACTTCAGGCCAATATCACTGATGAACATTGACGCTAAAATCCTCAACAAAATACTGGCAAACCGCATCCAACAATATGTTAAAAAGATCATCCACCATGACCAAGTGGGATTCATTCCAGGGATGCAAGGATGGTACAATATTCACAAATCAGTAAATGTAATACATCACATTAACAAAAGCAAAGACAAAAACCACATGATCATATCAATAGGTGAAGAAAAAGCATTTGTAAGGTACAGCACCCATTCATGATAAAAACACTCGGCAAAGTGGGAATAGAGGGAGCATTCCTCAACATAATAAAGGCCATATATGAGAGACCTACAGCCAACATCATACTCAATGGGCAAAAATTAAAATCTTTTCCACTAAGATCAGGAACAAGACAAGGCTGTCCACTTTCACCACTTCTATTCAATATAGTACTGGAAGTTTTAGTCACAGTGATCAGACAAGAAAAAGAATAAAAGGCATCCAAATTGGAAAGGAGGAAACAAAACTGTCACTGTTTGCAGAAGACATGATAGTGTACATAAAAAATCCTATAGACTTTACCAAAGAACTACTTAACCTAATAAATGAATTTGGCAAAACAGTGGGATACAAAGTCAATATCCAGACTTCAGAGGCATTTCTGTACACAAACAATGAAACAGTAGAAGCAGAAATCAAGAAAAAAATTCCATTTGAAATAGCAAAAAGAAAAATAAAATATCTAGGAATAAACCTAACCAAAGAGGTAAAAGACCTGTATTCAGAAAACTATATAACACTCAGGAAAGAAATCAAGGAAGACACAAACAAATGGAAACATATACCGTGTTCATGGATTGGGAGAATTAATATCATCAAAATGTTCATACTACCCAAAGCAATTTACACATTCAATGCAACACCTATTGAATTACCAATGGCATATTTCACAGACATAGAACAAACACTTCAAAAATTTATATGGAACCATAAAAAACCCTGAATAGCTGCTGCAATTTTGAGAAAGAAGAGTAAAGTAGGAGGGATCACAATACCTGACACTAAACTATACTACAGGGCCACTGTAATCAAAACAGCCTGGTACTGGCATAAAAACAGGCACATGGACCAATTGAACAGAGCAGAGAGCCCAGAAACAAACCCAAGTCTCTACAGTCAATTAATATTTGACAAAGGAGGCAGCAACATAAAATGGAGTAAAAGTAGCCTCTTCAACAAATGGTGTTGGGAGAACTGGACAGCTATGCGCAAAAAAATAAAAATTGACCACCAACTTACACCTTATAGAAAAATAAATTCAAGGTGGATAAAAGACTTAAATATAAACTGTGACACCATTAACGTCCTAGAGGAGAATGTAGGTAGGAAAATCTCAGATATTTCACGCAGAAAGTTTTTTACTGACATGTCCCCTAGAGCAAGGGACATAAAGGAAGGAATAGACAAATGGGACCTCATCAAAATAAAAAGCTTCTGCACAGCTAAAGAAAACAGTATCAAAATAAAAAGAGAACCAACTGTATGGGAAAACATATTTGCCAATGATACCTCAGACAAGGGTTTAATCTCCAAAATATATAAAGAGCTTACAAGACTGCACTCTAAGAAGACTAGCAACCCAATTAAAAAGTGTGCAAAGGACTTGAACAGACACTTCTCCAAGGAGGACATACAGAAGGTCCAAAGACACATGAAACAATGTTCAATATTGCTAGCTATCAGAGAGATGCAAGTTAAAACCACAGTGAGATACCACTTCACACCAGACAGAATGGCCTTCATATACAAAGCAACAAACAACAAGTGTTGGAGAGGTTGTGGAGAAAAGGGATCCCTAGTGCACTGTTGGTGGGACTGCAGACTGGTACAGCCACTATGGAAAACAGTATGGAACTTCCTCAGAAAACTAAAAATGGATCTGCCTTTTGACCCTGCGATTCCACTGCTGGGACTCTATCCTAAGAATACTAAAACACCAATTCAAAAGAACCTATGCATCCCAATCTTCATAGCAGCATAATTTACAATAGCTAGGTGCTGGAAGCAACCTAGATGCCCATCAGTGAATGAATGGATCAAAAAACTATAGTACATTTACACAATGGAATTCTATGCAGCAGAAAGAAAGAAGGAGCTCCTACCCTTTGCAACAGCTTGGATGGAGCTGGAAAGCATTATGCTAAGTGAAATAAGCAGGTAGTGAAAGACAAATACCATATGATCTCGCCTTGAACAGGAACATAAACAACAAAACAAAGAAAGAAGCAAAATATAACCAAAGACACTGAAATAGAGGACAAACTGACAGTGACCAGAGAGGAGAGAAGAGGGAATTTCAGGGGAGAATGGGTAGTGTTTACAGGAACAAATTTAAAGGACACGTGGACAAAAACTAGGGGGAGCGTAATGGGGAGGGTTGGGTGGGTGGGGTGGAATGGGAGTAAAAGGGAGAAAACTGTACTTGAACAATGATTTAAAAAATTAATTAAGTTAAATTAAATTTTAAAAGTCAACAAATTTAATGTGTTGGCAAGAATGTGAAGAAAAGGGAATCTTGTGCACTGTTGGTGGGACTGCAAAGTGGTACAGCTCCTATGGAAAACAGTATCGAGATTCCTCAAAAAACTAAAAATAGATCTACCATACAATCCAGTAATTCCACTTCTGGGTATTTATCCAAAGAAAATAAGAACAGTAATTAAAAATGATATATGTACCCCTATTTCACTGAAGCACTGTTTACAATAGCCAACATATAAAAGCAACCTCGGTACCTATTGGAAACCACCGTGCCTGATTTCAGATGTTTAATGCCCCCATGGCTAAGGCTGAGTGAGCAAACTTGGGACCATAAGCCACTAAGGAGACAAGGCTTATCTTCCTGGCAGGGGTGCCGCCTCTGCCCCTTTTACTTCAACCTGCTTGGCCCCCAGTGTTGAAAGTATCAGTTAGCCAATGATAGGTAAGATTCCTCAAGGTAGGGACCACATAAAACAGGCATGATCGGGGGGCGGTGCCCAGGGAAGGACCTCGGGGGCTATAGCAAAAGGGGGTGATGGACCTTCACCCCTCAGCTTTGACATAGCCTGAGTCCTCATTCTGTCTGCGAGAAGTCTCCTAATCTCTTGGCTGCCTTACTTCCCTGCCCAACTTAAGTCTGAAACAATGACAGAGGGTGGTGCAGCCCTGTACTGGAAAGGACGGGTTCCCCTGGGCAATCAGGCCTAAGAAAGAATATATAAAATCCTGTGAAACCTGCTTTGCTAAGAATGCTCTCAATTAAATGATAAGGGTCCAAGCAGGAAATGAGTTTGTTTCCCAAAGTTTTGTAGCCCTTTAGCTAATAGACCCTGACTCCGAATAAGCCCTTGTAGTTCTTTGTATGTTATCTGTTATTTGATCCTTACTGCCTGATAATGATTGATGAACTTTACCTGTATTCCTGTGCAAAATGAACCCAGTAAAATCCCACTGAGGAAAAGGCTCTTGGCCCTTCTCCTTTGGGAGATTGGCCACCCTTCCTCCCCAAGCAGATCATGTCTTGGTAGACTTAGTCTCCCCTGCAGGTAGAGCCCCCCACAGGTACCCATTGATGTATGAATGGATAAAGAAGATATACGTGCACACAATAGAATATTATACACCAATAAAAAATAAAATCTTGTGATTAGCAACACCATGGATGGATCTCAAGTATATTATGCTAAGTAAAATAAGTCAAATAGAAAAATCAAATGTCATATGATTTTGCTTATATGTGGACTGTAAAAACAAAACAAACAAAGGGACTCATAGAAACAGAGACTAAAAGAATGGTTACAAGAGGGAGGGTATGGAGGGATGGGTGAAAAGGAGTCAGGGAATATAGTCAACAGCTTTGTAGTAAGTTCCCACAGTGCCAGATGATTACTAGAATTACTGGGGTAATTGTAAGGTATACATTAGTGGGATGATTGTAAGGTATAAAAATGTTGAAGCTAATATAACCAATATAGGATTGTATAACAACTACTCTTAAATAAAAATAAAGAAAAAAATAAAGAAAATATCTATTTTAAATACTGCTCTTTGATTTTGTCTTTAGGATAATTCTTTCCCTACATCTTTTAAATTAATATATTTCCAGGATCAAGATCAAACGCACAGACACAAACACACACATTGTGCATTGAACCATCTTGCAAGTAAAAGTTAGGTCAGAAAGAATTTCCAGGACAATATATCCCCCCTCTAGGAAATATAAGTCACATTAGAGAGAAACAGGCTAGGAAGATGTGAGGAATGGTGTGAGATGGGACCAAACATGTAAAAGAGGCAAAGAGTTGCTTTCAGCACCAGCCAATCCTCGTTTTCCTAGGACCTGCCAACAGCGTGAGTGAGCAAAGAATATCTGTGGTGGCCCACTTATGGATTCCTATAAAAGGGATAGCTTTGAAAATCTGATTAGTACTTAAGTAAATAAAGCTGTGATTATAATAGACACATTACAAAGAACACAGAAAAAAGGAAATAGAGTCAAGTAGTTATTTAAGAAGAGTAATTATGATTTTAATGTCTAGAAGCTGCCACAGAAATTTCTCCTTTGCATAGAGCTAGATGATAACAGCAACAGGGCAAAGGTAGGGGATGGCTGCAATGATGAAGCACATGATTATTATACACATGCCATTTGCGAACAGGGAAAACACACCCTGCAGTTAACACCTCTGACAAATGTCTGTGATGGAGCCAACCTTAACTCTGAATGAATTCTTCTAATTTCTAGGGGAAGAGACAAACAAAATCTGGCCTATAAATTACATTCAATAATATCAATGGAGATCATAGTTACAATGATTAAAATAAAAACACTGATTCTAACTAAATCTGATTCGACTACAATCCAAAACAATACTGACTTACTGAAAAGCAGAGTGTCCTTTTGGAGGTTTCCACAGACAAAGACAAAGCAATTAGGTCACAGAATATCAAATTTCCTAGACTTCATGTCATTACTAAGACTCATCTTTATTCAAATATATATAAGACAATTTGACTTGTTTAAGAGGTTATGTTTGTATGTGTTTTCCTGAATACAGAATTAATGTCTTTTTTTTTAAGGTTTTATTCATCCATTTTTAGGGAGGGAAGGGAGGGGGGAGAGGGAGAGAGAGAGAGAGAGAGAGAGAGAGAGAGAGACATCAATGTGTGGTTGCTGGGGGTTATGGCCTGCAACCCAGGAATGTACCCTGGCTGGGAATCGAACCTGGGACACTTTAGTTCCCAGCCTGCGCTCAATCCACTGAGCTATGCCAGCCAGGGCCAGAATTAATGTCTTTATGACAAGAAGCTTTTAGCTCAAAGAAACTCTTAGAGCATTTAAAATCATTAACAATCATGATACAGAAGGGGGCATTTCAAGTGGTTTTTTACAGCCCATTTCCTTCCCACCCTACCCCACCTCCACCCCAAAACCTGACCAAAGAGAGGGTTCAAGGTTTTAATAATAAGGTGGAATACTTTAATATGGTCCTACTTCATCTCCTTAATTTAATAGATGTTTAGGAGACTTTTCTACATCTCCAAGAGAAAGCAGACAGACAGACAAATGTCTTTAAAGACCTCTTACTAGTTATGTGGCCTAATACAAATTACATAAACTCTCTAATCTTATTTCATATTGTAAAGTCAGTGTAAAAAAATGTACCTAGCTCTTAGGACTGTTCATAAAATCAAGTAAAGATAGATAAAATGCTGAGCAAGTACATGAAACACAAATTTTTATCCTTAAGAAATGTTACTTATTATCATCATCATACAGTTTTCTCAGAGATCTCTTCCTGCACTCCTTAAGAAAAGCTCTTATAAATTGTGTTTAAAGATACTAATGATTGGAGTAATAATTGAGTCAACTGAGCCACTATTTACTGAGTGCTCACCTTGGGTCTGACATTTGTTACTTCATTTCATCTCTATCGTATTATACAATTTTAGCAATGAGGAAACAGGCTTACTGGAGCAGAACAGGTCCAAGATTAATCAGAAAGATATTCTTCCTCCATAACCCGGGCTCTTAGCAAATGTGCAGCACTTGAACCAACTTCTATGAAGACAGAAGCACAATATCCTCTTGTCTTGATTTTGCTAGACTTTGCTTTATTATCATTTCATGATTACCTTCCTACTTACTTGTAAATTCACTGAGGACAGAGATTGTGTCACTCACCTTTATGTTCTCATGGCTGACAGCTAGAGTACACACCCACACACACACAAATGCAGAGAAGGTGACAAACTAGCTCCATGCCGGTAGAGAGAACACAGCAGATGAAAGGAAAGGCCAGCCTCAGAAACATTCTCTGAGGTTTCTGAGCAAATCAAACAAGACCACCCACATGGAATACATATTTGCATTTTCAGTTACATGTTTTCTGGTACAATTTGTTGAATTTCTAAAATCTATAATTTGGTGAGTTCTTCCCCCTTAAATCTTGAATCATTTTACAGTTTGACTCCAGTTTCCTTCTCTCTTCAATCCTGTGGTTAATGAACTCTCAGCTTGGCTGCCTTGATCGATAGCTCTGTAATGTCTACATTCTCTGTTGCAAGAAACATTTTGTGTTCCCACATAATCCTTTACCTCTAGATGTTGGCAATTTCAGCGGCAAGAGAATAAATAACTGCCTGGCACTGCATTTCAGAGGACAGGCTATCACTATTGGGAAGTATATTTTCCTATCCTCTCCCATCACCTGTGAACTAATTAGTGGAACAGGTGGCATCTTCCCAAGCAGCTCTTCTAGGCCTGGCAAAGCAGCCACTTCCTGCTTAGACAATGGATGGATTTAAACTTCCAATTAATCACCAAGTAGCACTTCACCATAAGTGGTGCATTATTTGGAGTTATTTTCCTGGTAATGACACTGGTATTTCACCTAAATTGGGTATAAAATGGTTCTGTGCCTTAGTTTGGATTAGCAGAGGACTTTGTGGGACAATTAATCACTATAATTATATTTTTGAACACTTACTATGTGATAGGTGTTATACAAAGCACTAGATCAATATTGTTTTTATCTTTCTAAGAATAGAATAAGGAAAGCATGCCGATTTCACAAATGAGAAAATGGACTCAGAGAGGTTAAGTAAGATTAGCATCATGGTAGGATATTAACAAGTGGCAAAGGAGGGATTTCCACGCAGGTGAGTCTGACTATGAAGATCCCCTCTCTCTACCTATTCAATATTGTGACCTAAAGGAAATGCAGCTATATCTAATAGTGCCTAAGAAGCTCTGTGACATAAACAAAAGAATTATTGAAATACAATATACATATGGGAAATTAAGAAATCCTTATTGCTATAATTTATTCATGAATTGAAAATGAAAAAAGATTAACATGTCCTTTTCACCCATTGTTGAAAAACAATGATGTCTGGTTAGTTTATACTGGTGTCCTTCTCCTGTGGTGCAAATCTACAGCAAGTGCAGGTGAACATCTGGCCTCAGAGCATTGCCCTGGGGGGACTGTGGTGTGGGTGGCTGCAACTGCAGCAAGATAGTCCTCTGGCTGCTCTTTTGCTGTGAGTAATAAACCATCTGTGTTTCTAACCTAGGGTCTCATGTGTTCTATTAGTTTATGTATATAAAACCAGCAGGCCAACTTGGTAGCTTGCAAGCTGGGTAATTTGAGAGCTTTCTCAGTTTCAGAATTAACACCAGAGGTTCTCAAAGTGGGTTCCTGCACCAGCTGCAATGGGCATCACTTGGGGAACTTGTTAGAGAAGCAAATTATTGGACCTCAGCTCAGTCTGCTGAATCAGCAACTCTGGGGTTAGAGCTCAGCAATTTATTCTTTAATCGGCTATTTGGGTAATTCTGATGCACACTAAAAATTGTGAACTGCTGAGGTAGACCTTATTCATATATTTATAGTTAACCATAGTTTCATGGGACAGTGCCTTGGTAACATAAATTAATTTTGAAAGAACACCAGACAGGTCTATCTCTAAAATATTAGTTTTCTTGGAAGAAATAACTCCTATGTGTTTTGAGTTGTGATTAAAAAAATTCTCTAATGTAGTGCAAACTCTATATTTATGATCATGATTTAGCTCTATTCAGAAGTTTCCCCAATTCTAAATACTATATTACTTTGTTAAGCCAAAAATAATAATCTGTATTGAGCATCTATAAAAATGAAGTGCCTATTTTTTCAGTCTTCCTAAGCAGACACATGCCTTGCTTTTAAAAATATAATTACTGATTTTTAAAAATTATGATTATTCATCTCTTCTATATTCTTACAGAATGTTTCTACAAAAAAAAATTACCTTAGGAAAAAAATCATATATCAGGTTTTAATGGCTGTATCATATTCTTCTAAACTATAATTTGTTTAATCCCTCTACTATATAACATTTTATATTTTTAAAACTTTTTTGCAAAAAATTTCTAAGTGGTCTAAGTAATTTCTTACGATAATTCAAATGAAAACTTATTAAAATAAATAAGAGATTAGTGAATGTTTAATTATAAATAATCAATAGTTTTCCTATGTACCAGCAAAATCCACTCAGAACATTCAAAAGCAAAATTATTTCATTTGTAATAGCAATTTTTTTCCATTTGTTTGACAAAGCTCTGCCAAAGTCTTTGATTGGAAAAAGTATGTTCTTTTGTTTCTGATGAGCCTTTTACAAAAGTATAGAGATAAATATTTCTTTCTGATTCATTTTTAAGAGGGTTTACCTTTTAATATTATTTAATCCAGAAAATAACAATATTTGATCTTATTATTCCATATTATATATGACCTTGTTAATTATATTATATTTTGCCTCATTTTACTAAAATAATGGAGTCTAAAAATCTGTATACCAGTATATTATATTATAGTTTATATACATATTTTAAATACTTGAATCTCTATTAATATCATATGCAAGACAAAACCTTGAGCAGAATTTTACTCATTGCTTTCCCCAACACCTATTCCCACCCAAAATACAAACACATATTCCACAGCCCTCCTGAGTTTATAACTTAAAAAAATCTTGTATTTATTCTCCAAAAATCCTTTGAAGATTTGCATTAAACTTCACACCAATATTAACAACAATAACAGATCAGTATTTTTTAAAATATTTTATTTATTTATTTTTAGACAGAGGGGAAGGGAGAAAGAGAGGGAGAGAAATATCAATGTGTGGTTGCGTCTCTTGTGCACCCTACTGGGGGCCTGGCCCGCAACCCAGGCATGTGCCTTGACTGGGAATCAAACCAGCGAACCTTTAGTTTGCATGACGGCACTCAATCCACTGAGCCACACCAGCCAGGGCTAATAGCTCAGTCTTGATTCTGAACTATAATATTATTACTACTTACCACTATTTCTGCTCAAAAATTTCATCTCTCTCAGAGTATGTTTAGATTGAGTGAAATAGTCCCTTAAATGTCTTGTTCATGATATTATATGATATTATACACTTTGAGTCCTCATGTGTTGAAAATATTTTCCTTACAATACATTTGTTATTGATCTGAAAGAATTCTTTATATATTCTTGTACATCAGGGTGTTAGTTCTGTTCTCTTTTGAGAAAGCTCTCTTCTGCTTGTCAAGTTAGGCATTCAGATCAAAGATCATTTTCTTTGCTGATTATCGAATTCAAAGATATTCACTTGACTCTTGATCATTTTAGCCTGCTTAACTTCCTTTGTGACACTTACCACTAAGTAAAATTATCTCATCTATGTAATTGTTTATAGTTTGTTATCTCCCATTAGAATTTACGAGCTGGGACCTTTTCTGTTGATGCTGAATTTCCAGCTCCCAAAATAGTAGTCTATAAGGGCCATGGGGAAAATGATGAATGAATGAATGAATGAATGAATTTCAATTAGTCCAATATGGGTAGCTCAGCTGAATGACTTCTGTTCATTTTTCTGTCTGAGCCAAAAGAAGAGAAAGGTTTTATTCTATTATTTTCATAGTAATTTAGGGAATCCATATTAATGTAGAAAAGGAACCAAACTCTAGGCAGGAAGATGATTCTAGGAAGATGATCCTAGGCAGGATGCAGGAAGCTCCAATCATCAGGGTAAGATATTTGTCAATGTCTGCATTGGCAGCCCATAGCTGAGAGTGGCCCTGGCAGGAACTGATCACTGAAAACCTCCCTCCTATGACCTCCTATCAGGTCTGGCTCTCTTGGAGCAGTGAGGGCCTGTGATGCCAGTCCCAAGGACAACAGTGCCATGTCAGAGGCTAAGCGTCATCAGATTTTGACCTGTGTTGGCCATTCCAGTTTCTTCTCCAAACTGGCCAATATTAATTGAGGAGTAAGAGCATAGCAAGGTCAGGTCTCTGCTTACTAAGCAACCAGATTTGTGCAGAGAAGGGCACTGGTGTGGTGCACCAACTCACTTCTTGCCAGAACTCTACCTGACTTCAGTTATATGAAGCTGAATGATCTCCTTGTTATTTTAGTTGAATCTATTTGGAAGAATTTTAGGCAAGGGAAAAGTCAAATGGACCAAGAATCCTTCCTCAGTCCTGAAAATTTTGGTTTATTTATCATGACATTTTTGGTGCATTTTTAGCTTTTGGTTTTAAAAGTGCTCAAGAAAAATATAACCTAAGATAATATCAAGAAGAAAGGAAAGCCCATGTGTCATTTCTCAGTAAACTTATAAATATTTTAACTATTTCCCATTTGCAAATGCAAACATTTTCTTATTCAAATATTTTTATGGTAAATAGTTACTGACCTTAATATTTACATTTTTTAATTTAAATTCATAAAATTGTAGAGTTGAGAAATTAGTTATGATGATGTCAACTCAGTTTATGATGCAGTTGTGTGCTAAGAATGGGCTAGTTGGTTGTCAATGGTAAGGCCTATAATAGCAATTCCATTAACACTGGCATGTAATACTGACCATGGTCCAATATATATATTGACCATGAGACATTATATATTGTTGTTTGTTCCAAAGGCATCAAAAATCAAGTATATATGCACATGTATACATATATGTATACAAACATATATGTACTTTTCATTTGGGGAGGTTTTAAAATTACATTCATGGTAGAAATGTACTGCCAATAAAATGAACGTGTATCAGGAAAATCACTAATTTCTGGAATACATAAAACAACTCCTAAAACTCAACAATAAACCTGATAAAAAAAAATGGGCAAAGAAGTTGAATAGACATTTGGTTCTCCAAAGAATACATATAAATGAAAAACACATATTTCATAAAATTTTTTTAAAAAGACATGAAAAGATCATCAACATCACTAATCCTGGGGGAAATGCAAATCAAAATTATAATGTGATACTACCTCACATCCCTTAGGATGTTTACTATATAAAAAGACAGAAAATAACAAGTATTGTCAAGCATGTGAAGAAACTGAAATGCTTGTGCATTGCTGGTAAGAATATAAAATAGCACAGCTGCTGAGGAAAATGTTATGGGGATTTTTTAAAAAATTAAAAATAGAATTAACATATGATACATCAAGTCCACTTCTCAGCCCCAAAATATTAAAAGAACTAGAAAAGATATTTGTACACACATATTCACAGCAGTATTATTCACAACAGCAAAAAGGTAAAAGCACCCTAGGTTTCCACTGACAGATTAATGAATTTAAAATATGATATATGCATACAACAGAATATTACTCAGCCTTTGATACATGCTACAACGTGAACAAACCTTGAAGACATCACATAGGTGAAGTAGGACAGTCACAAAAAGACAAATGCTCTATGAGTACCTAAATGAGGCACCTGAAGTAGTCAACTCAGAGAGACAGAAAGTGGGATGATGGTTGTGAGGGGCTAGGGCTGCAGGAGAATGGGGAGTTAGTGTTTAGTGGGAGCTGAATTTCAGTTTGGGAAGATGGGTGATGATGATGGTGGTTGTAGAACAATATGAATATACGTAATGCCACAGAACTGTATACTAAAAATGGCAAAAATAATAAATTTTAGGTTATACAATTTACCATAATAAAAATGCAGATGCCAGGGCACTATCCACAAGAAAAAAACAAAACAAAACAAAACTCAGTAATTAAGATTCATAGCTCAACCCTGGCCAATGTGGCTCAGTTGGTTGGAGCATTATCTCATGAACTGAAGGGTTGTAGGTTTGATCTCTGGTCAGGGCACATGCTTGGGCTGTGGATTCGAACCCTCAGTCAGAATGTGTGTGGAGGCAACCAATGGATGTTTCTTTCTCATACTGATATTTCTCTCTCTCTCCTTTCCTCTCTCTCTCTAAAATCAATGAAAAAAATGTCCTTGGGTAAGGATAAAATAAAAAAGAAAAAGAAACATAGCTCAGATAATTTCTCCAACTATTTGTGACTGATTTATATTGATATTTGCAGTTGTTATTATCTAACCCATAATACAATTCCACCTGAAAAACAATTGCTGGCTGATTCTGGGGAAACATTTTAGAGAAATGTAATTAAGTAATGACTATCACTATTGCAGAATGCATACATACACTATTACTACTGCAGAAGCTTCTTTAAAAAAACATATTTTAAAATTACTATCTTAGCATTTCAAATAGAACTTACTAAAGTGTTAACTGGCTAACATAATTCATTCAAAGTTCTCCCTAACAACATATATTACCCTCCTTACCACTCTTTTCACATAAATACTATTAAGTAAATTAATTCATTCAATTAACTTAATAAATATTTCTACTCCTAGCATGTACTGTGAGTATACAGAAAAGGAACAGACCCTGAATTCAAGAAGCTCATGACCTGGGTGCATGTGTGGGGTGGGGGATGGCAAGGATGGAAGAGGGACGGGAGACAAGTGAATGTATAATAGCAAAAAGAAACAATAGCATGAAAAACCACTGGTCACACTTAGTCCAGAGAGATATACACCATATGTGTGTGGTGTATACACACACACACACACACACACACACACACACCCCTCCACTGATCCTCCCAACAATTTTCTGAGTGAAGTACTGCTGTTATTCCAGCTTTACAAATGACAAAATCATGCTCAGAGAGATTCAGTAACATTCTCTGTATCTAAGAGTCTGTATTTTGAAGTATCCATCTGGTCTTTTTGACTCCAAAGCCCAAGTTTTTAACCACTTTACAATTATGATCCATCAATAGCACTGTTAAAACAAAACAAAAACCTAAAATACTGATAAAAAAGACAGTGTATGGAAACTGAGAAAAGAGTACAGGGAAACCTGGAACAATTGTTTATTTGTCAGAGGAATTCTAGGGTTTTTCTGGGGGGAGGTTGTTGAACACAATGATATCGATCTCATTAATGAGGCCACTTCTGAAACATCACACAGAGAGAATTACAGAAAAGGAATGATGCCAACAAAATTTGGAATCTAAAAAACTGATGGATGACTGATACTGGTTTATTCAGACTGGAGGAAGAGAAAGACCTAAGATGTGAGTGAGGAAAGCTCCCTGGAAAGTGATTCACAAGTCATATCCCTCAGGCTCCTAGGAGGGTGGGCTGCGGGTGGGGTACAAGTAGAGTGGCTGAGAGAGACTGTAAAAAAGCAGGGAGGCCACGGCTGGTTTTCTTTTTTAAACAATCAGGCTTCTCTCCCTTCAAAATTGTTGATATAATTATATTAGAAGGATATGAGAATTTAAAAAGAAGAGACAAAACAGGAGTCTGTGTGTGTGTGTGTGCCTGTGAGAGAAAGGGAGAGAAGATAGAAGGAAAGAGAAGAGGAGGGGAAAAACCAGGACCCTTGTAAAATTATTTAGCTTTAAATTATTCTTTATACAGCTGTGAAAAATTTAATATTAAATATAAAGAGTATTATAACTTAGCCCTGGCTGGCGTAGCTCAGTGGATTGAGCATGGGCTGGGAACTAAAGTGTCCCAGGTTCGACTCCCAGCCAGGGTACATTCCTGAGTTGCAGGCCATAACCCCCAGCAACCGCACATTGATGTTTCTCTCTCTCTCTCTCTCCCCCTCCCTTCCCTCTCTAAAAATAAAATAAATAAAATCTTAAAAAAGAAGAGTATTATAACTTACTGTTGAGTTTTTATAATGAATCCCCCAAATAATGCAGGAGTTAGGAATTTTAGACTACCTACTTTTAATGGTTAACATATTTTCCTCTTAGCCTTGTTATGTATTTAGTATGTTTGTTTTAAATTACATTTCTTAGTCTAAAACCTAGGATGTCAATTATCTACCCAAAGGCAATTGGAGTAATTTTCATAAGAATGTATTGTTTGTTAACCTTCATTCTAAAAAGTAGATTATTAATGTTCTTATGTTACATGTAAAAGATATAATAATTCTTTAGAAAATGATTGAGCTTTTTGTATTTGTTATGCACTTGCCATAACATGTTCATTGGAACTTTAAAAGGCATACAATCTGATTTCATAATTGAATTATAAGAAATGCAAAAACAGAGCCATTAGTAGTTTGGTGCTAATAAGCAAAACTGCCCAAATTAATATGTTGGAAATTTTGGATCTTATGCAGTAAGCCTGTTTTTCAGCACCAAAATGCTTTTGAAATCTGTTAAGATGCTGAATTATAGATACATCATTTGTGTTTAGGTTCTCCTGGAAAGAGCGCGTCCCTAAAGACGAATGTAACTGATAGAACTGTCTCCACGTTGTAAAGAGATGCATGTGATTGCAACGTTCCAGACAATTCTTTTCCCCTCTGCTGGGATATCCATTGCCAGGTAGCAAATGCCTACTCCTCCCTCATGTCACTTCAACAAAAGACTTTCCATTCTGCTAGAACCTCTCACATGCCTTCTCTGACTTCTACCTTTGAAATGCATCAATGCATTCATTTGGTAAATATTTCTTCATACTCACAGAGAAAGTAGTACTCACAGAACCACCACTTAAATCCTGATAAATACTACACAATATTCTAGTTATTTTACATAATTTGTAATTTATATAAAACAGTCCTCCAGTAAATTATTATCTTCTTGTTAGGTAGCAGCTAGGAATGAGCAGCCAGAGGGGAAATAAAGGCAGGGCCTGCACCATTACAACCTAACAAAGAACTTCATACAAAAGGCTGGAAGCGAAGGAAGACAGGTCTCACCAATTAATTCAGCAGTCCTGAGCCCATTTTAATAAGATGGCCAGGTGTCCTGAGCATTACAAGCAAAGTAGCACAGGAGACGGGGAGTCCTTGAGACTGTACTGAGAAAGGGGGCTTCTGCAAGCTTCTGTAACGTTCTCACTCAGAGTGCCAGGTGTCCTGGATAGCACAAGCAGGACAGCACAGGAGGAGAGACAGGTCCTTGAGAGTCTATGCTGGGAAAGGGAGCCTCTGTAACAATTTCACTAACTGGAAAGAAAGCATTTACTAACTAAAAAGAAAGCCTTTGTTTTAATCCCAAGGTCTAGAAGGGGGAAAAGGGGGGGTACCTCTGGAAGCTAGCTAAGGTACATGACCCCTGAACCCCAATAGCTGGCTTACTTAGATTAGCTAAGTACCCACTTGTAGCCTCAGCTCAAGTGTATAGAACTAACTTACTAACAAACTTACTTACAACTTTATTTCCTCTATACGTGGGACATTTAGACTATCTAGGTGCCTGCTTGCAGCTTTGTGCTCATGTGAGTTTCATAAATTTGCTATCTCATTTCCACTAAATGTGTTTGTGTCTTGCTTGAATTCATGTCTTTCGAGTGAGACAAGAACTGGGGGTGAAGGAGGGGGGCAGCTCCTGAGTCATGTCTCTCTCTTCATAACATTCTTTAACAAAGAAGGAAGCTAAGGCTTAGAGACGTAATGTGCCCAATCACTGAAATCAGGAACAGCAGAACCAGGCTCCTGGGCCCTTGCTCTCTGCACTCTGGCCTGCCAATGCTCTGCACACTAGTACTGAACTTGAGAATCGACTTTATGCCAGTCCCTGTATTACACATCAAACACCTCTCATCCTATTTGAACCTTAACCCAAATTGATGAGCAGCGCACTGTTAGTACTTACATAATCATATGAGAAAACTGATGATTGCTGAGACTAAGCAACTTGAGAAAGAAGTGACTTGAGGAAGATTGTGTCTGACAAGTGGCCAAGTGGACATGTGACCTCCTACTGCTCTGTCCTGAGTCTGAGTTCTTCCTTGCTGACCTCTGTTTTCTTTGCTCCACGTGTACACTGCTCATTGACTAAACAGTGGCAGCCATAGAGAGGCAGCCTATACCAGTGTGCTGATATCTATTAAGTGCTTAATAAATAGAAATTTATTTGGAGCCACATAAAACCTACCTAGTAAATATATCAGAAAATGAAATTATGATCAAAATTACTGTATCTAACAGCTGTTCTTTATAGTAATTCACATATGGTAAACTGTCATAGTTCTCTTCAGTGAGTTTTTCAATTTTATGGAAGATAAATCAAACTAGAAAACCCTAAGTAGAAAGAAAATTCTACTCTATTTTTGTAACATATGTATAATTTTAAAGATCCTGTTCTGGATCTTTAGGAAAATCATGAAACCTCTCCATCAGATTAACAATAAAAAATGGACTGACTGTCCTTGCGCTTACTGACAAAGAATTACAAAAGTAAGATCAGGCTGGGCACACAAATTCAAAGTTTAAATTTGTACCAATAGTGATAGATCTATAATTGAACCTCAAGGAGGAAAAGAGAAAGAAGAAAAATACTGAGGGACAACTTCAATTTCTATGTGAAAAGCTGGCAGCCAACCTAATTTAAAAAAAAAAAAACAAACAAAAAGCCTCAGGCAAAGGAACTGCTATCACATTGTAGGGAATAAAATGAACTTCACCTTTTAAAAACTCCAACCAAACTCAACTAAGTTATTAAACAGTAAGACATGTGAAATCCAAGCCTTTTAATGATATAAAGGCCAGAAGAAAAGTGTAATTGCTTGATTCATTAGCAAGTGATTTGAAAAGTAAGTATCTCCCGATCACCACAAGGGCTCATATAAATACACTTAATGTAAACCAAAATAGTGCCTATGGAAACATCCCATAAATCATACAGACCTACCTGTGCAATGACCAGGTTCAGTGCAGGTAGCCAAGACATGCCAACATACATGGTTTTATTTCCAATTTAGAACTAGGCTAGCAGTATACTTTCTGACAGCAATGCTCCTTGAGAACGCAGTTCACTCAGCATTGTCCTTTGGGGTCTAAAGGAGAAAGTCACAGTGTGATGATCTGTGTATACCGGGCCTTTAAACCTCTGAGGGAAATGAAAATAGTACACACATAAATAAATAATGCTGAATACATGGGAGAATGTAAGCCAGTGCTGATTTTTGTGGGTCGGGGGAGAAAAGTTTTTAAATGCTGAGGTAGATTTCAAAAGCAAGAGAGAGTGAAAGAATTTGCACTGAGTTTGCAAATTTGATAAGATTTGAAAAGGTGCAAGAGCACTCAGAAGAGCAGGCCAAGTCTGAAAGGTTAAAAGTCAGAATGAACTGAGCATATCATCCTAAAAGCTGGCCTCTGCCTTTCCTTAAAATTTAATGATGGAATTAAGACACAAAAATAAAACAATTTTAGTCTGGTTCATTCTTTCTACCTTGGCCCAATGTCTTCAAGAGTAGTGGAGAAGAGAAGTATTTTTGTAAAGGTTTTATTTTTTATTTTTAGAGAGGGCAAGGGAGGGAGGAAGAGAAATATAAATGTACAAGAGAAACATCCATCAGTTGGGTTGCCTCTCACTCACCCGCAACTGGGGACCTGGCTCACAGGCCGGGCCTGTGCCCTGAGGAGAATCCAACCTATGACCTTCCAGTTTGCAGGCTGGTGCTGAAACCACTGAGCTACACCAGTCAGGGTGGGAAGATAAAGTATTAAAACCAAGGAGGCATATGATATGTTAGAAAAAACCAATAGCTTGGGCTCCCCAGGAATGATAGCAAATTCTCATTCCAGAACTTTCTTACTTTTGTGACCTAAGGCAAGTTATTTAGCATTTCTAAGCCTCAATTTCCTGATCTATAAGATGGGGCAATAAGACACCATTCATAGGCTTTTTGAAAATGATATTTTTATGATAACATTTAGTTCCTTTTCCTTCACACTATTTCTCAAATTCTAGGACCTGAGTATTTGCTCTGAGAAAATATGAGTGATTTCTAAAACAATTTTTTCCTTCTCAGCTACACTGAGTGCTAAATACTTTGTGAGCTCTCCATCTTTTTGTAGTGAAATGGCAGGACAAAGGAGAATGCCTCAGTTGAAGCATTTTGTTATCCTTGTTAGAATCACTGTGTTCTTTTCTCGCTCATGAGGCACCTTGCTAAAAAGTCTTATACGAAGCAGGTCTACAGAGAATCATTCCGGTGGGAAATGACAGTGCTCCTTCAGGAGACCCTCCTCATTTTCTTGGCTGCTAGTTTTTATTTGTTTGTCATTACATTCAATTACATGCTTTCTTTTTTTGTTTTCATTCTCTTGTTTACACCGTATGTGTGTGTATGTGTGTATGCACCTACAGATAAAGAAGTTTCAATTGTCATCCTACCCAGGAAGTTTCCCATCTCATTCTTTATGATTATTCATCTATTTTTCCATAAAAGTTTCCTAACCCTCTCTTCTCAGACTAGATAGATGTCCCTTTTATGATTTTCTAATACCTTGAACATATCTGTAGCATTGTGCTTCCCACAGCATATATGTTTTTACATTCTTTCCTATCCTAAACTGTGAATTCTTTGAGGGTAGGAACCATCTGATTCTTCTCTGTATCCTGGGTTTAGTTGCCTGGCATGCAATGAGGCACTCAATAGAAAAAAATATAATATGTTTATTTAGAAGCAGCAAAAAGGTTGCCCTTTTCTTTATCATTTAAACAGTAAATATTATTCCATACATCAAAAGGCAAAGGTTTCATTCATCCTTTATTCAGTGCTTATCCATATCATCCTCAAATATAAGACAGCACCTCCCTGCTCCAGTTCTTTATTCATGTACACAATTCTCCAGTGCTATGCCTTACAGACCATCTTAGTGCAGTGACATACCATGTAACAATGGGAATACATTCTGAGAAAGGCATAATTAGGTACACTTGAATAAATCTAGATGGTATAGCTCACTACATACCCAGGCTACATGGTAGAGCCTACTGATCATACAGTGTAAGCTTTGTACAGCACGTTACTTTACAAAACAACATGAGATCAAATCAAACACAAGAAGAAAATGATGCAATCAAGAGAGGTGGTAAAATGAGATGTATGAAGTTGCTTGCTACTGGTGTAAAATGGCAAAATGCTTTACAGTAAACTTTTTTGCTAGAAGTGGTACACTCTGAAATAACAATAAGACATATAGTACAGTAAATGAATAAACCAGTAACATGGTCATTTATTATTATCATATGTACTATACATAATTGTGTGTTCTCTACTTTTGTACAACTGGCAGCACTGGAGGTTTGTTTGCACCTGCATCACCACAAACACCCAGTGAGTAATGCATTGGGCTGCAATGCTATAATGGCTATGGCATCACTAGATTGACAGGAATTTTTCAGCTCCATTATAATCTTATGGGACCACCATTGTGTATGCACTCTGTTATTGTCCAAAAGGTCGTTATGCAGTTCATATCTGTAATTCTCCATTGAGTTCAATTTTTTCAAGTTCTTCACTTAGATCAGTAAATATAATTTACTCTGTGCTTGTGTGTAAACAATGCTGATTTATTTTCCCTTTTAATTCTAGGTCTAGAGAAAAACAACTCAAACATTTCTGCAGCATTAAACAAAGAAAGCTTGGGTATTAGTCAAAGTTCAATTTTAAAGCATCAGGCCCAGGTATCCTATTTGATAAGGAAGTATTCTTGGGCAAAATTCATCTGTATCAGTCAGTGCTCCTGGGCACTCAGTTTGAGCAGAACTACTCAGTATTTTATTGCATACAACTAAACCTTGATAAAGGCAGCATCTTTTTACCCTGTAATTCATAAAAACTCCTAATTTACACATCAGCTTCACTTTTTTAGAGTGCCCACTGGGATAATTATACAGGTTGTTTCACTTCTGTCTGCTTTATTTAGATAATAAGCCCAAAGGCCAGGATGCCTTTGCGCTTTCTATCTATAGCACTAAATACAATGTGTGCCTACAACACTCATGAAACAATAATGCTAGACTTTTAATATCTTTTTGTAACAGATCTTTTTGAATAGTCTAGAGCCTATATTAGGGTCAAGTTCTGTTTATATTCTTCTTGAGATTTCTATATTGATTCCAACATGAGAAATTATAGGCTATTAATGTACCATTTAGAATTTTTTCTTTTTGAACATTTTAAACAGTGCATTACTGGTACTTAGTTATACTGTGAATCATATATATGGTTTCCTCTAGACACAAAACCAGTAATTTCATTCAATTTATTCTAAGGGATAGCTCAGTAATGTGAATGTTCTTAGTGATTACACTTTGCCATGGAGTGTTTTAAATGATTTACATACAAAAAAATTATGATACATTTTAAAACTTGTTCAGTGTCTCACAACTAAAAAGATGAAAATCTAGGATTTGAACACACTGACTGTCCATGGTCTTAACCACAATATCCGACACAAAGTTTGCACTATAGTAAGTGAGGATTTTTCAATTCTGCGAAACTGAGTTAAGTCATAAAGTTCCTGACAAAACTATTACACTTAACTGCAGTATTTTTAGTCTTAATTTTAACTATTGGTTTTCTTTAAACATCTTTTATTTCTAATCTCATACTTAATAATTTTTTGATATAATAAGCTCTCTACCAAGGCAGAATTTTGTCCTTATTTCTAAGTTTTATTAAAATATAAATGCTTTTATTATAATAATGCCTTTGGAAAATTTGTGTAGGAAAAGTAAAAAGAATATATAGACAAAATCTTCACAGTAATACCTCAGTATTAACTACACAAGCACATATGCTTATTCGGGCACACAAAAACTCAGTTAAGCTCTGCTTCTCCATGTTACTTCTTCACTTTTCTTCCCACCTTTGTAAAGCCTATTTAAAAATTACCCACTTATTCTTCTACTGAATGCTTGCAGTGTTTTCTATATATTACAGTCAATCATCCAGAGAATATTTGTTGATTGCCGTGCCCATGATGCTTGGCATATACATCAGTAAACAGAGAAAACATCTGCCACATGGAATGTGCACTCTAGCATCAGAAGTCAGACAATAAATGGTAGAATTAATAAATAACTTTATAGGAGGATAAAAGGTGATCTGTGCTATGGAGTAACATAAAAAACAAAGCTGGGTTAGTTAGTGAAAAGCGCTGGGGAATGGGAGTTGAGGTAAGCTGGAATATTAAATAGGGTGGTCTGGGAGGAATCACTGAGGAAGGGCTGAGTAAAAACACCTGAAGGAAGAGGGATAGCCAGGCAGCTATGCAAGGGAAGTGTATCCCGGGCAGTTGAGGATGTTTTTAACACTTAAAACTAATTGTAAAGTCTTATTATTGTGAGCAGGAGCACCCAAATATGGTGTTAGAGAAAACATGAAGTGTAAAATACTAGTTCAGTCATTCAAGAGCCCAGGGTGGTCATCATTTCTCTCCTACAAATGAACTCTGGTTTGGAAGAATATCTGAGATAAGAAATAGAAATCCATGAGTTTTCCTCTGAACCAAAAGAGAGGTAATCAACTAGGAACTGTGACAGCAAGAAGACAACCAGCAGGCTGGCTCCTGAAATGATGGCATTTACCATTAAAATCAATTTAAAAAGAATAGGTGTCAAGTTAAACTTCACCAAAGGTTAGGACCTTAAAAACAGCTAGGAAACATGCTGCAGGAACACTGAATAAATACATTGATGACAAAGAAGTGATTAAAACTCTTTCAACAAGACTTCCATGATGGATAAAGTTGGGTCTGTTAGAGAAATACAATTCAGGAGAGGAATGTCTGGAGGCCGGATGGAGAACCATCCTCCTCCACCATGGGGACAAAGATACGGATGATAGTAGCACCCTTTCAGAAGCCAGCCTCAAAATGTGTGTCCTCATAAGAGTAGAGAGAGAAGAGAAATATTTGTGGGCTAGAGAAAGACCTATCTTTTTTATGCAATGTAAATGAAGCAAAGCCAAGAGTCATGCATGTAGAAAATATTTGGAAACTGATTTTTCAAAGGGCTGAGGTTTACATACTGACAAAGGTAGCATTATTACATTGACTCCAAGTTGGGTGAGCAGATTCTGATGTCTAGAACCTGAGTGGAAGATACTACATACTACATAATAATACACTGCGATCTGAAAAATAATACCTGGAAACCTCAACTGAGTACAAACTGCTCTGAGGACTTAAACAGATTTTATAAACCTCTGTAATTTCCCAAACTGCAAACTTCTAATTTTTATTATTCTTTGTTTCTCAAGTCAAATATTGCTTCCTCAAAGATGGTTTCCCAAATCCCCCACTGCATAAAATTTCTTGGCTTTACAGTTTCATAGGGTTTCCATAGTTGCAATTAAATCCTTAATCACATAATAATAATTTACAGCATTTCTATCCTTCTAAAATATACGTTTTGTAAGGACAAGAACTAGGATTTTTGGTCTTACTGTCCATTGTTTCCCCAAATGCTGAGCCCAGTGCCTGGGTAAGGGAAACACAACAAACGTTCCTCAGATCATTTCCTCAGATCCACACTGAGTATATCCTGGGCATGAGATCCCCTAAGTCGGGAGGTCACTTGTCTATTTTGAAATCTGGCCAGGTTTTACTCTTTCCATACAACATCTGAAAGAGTGTAGGAGATATAAAGATAAGCCTATGTGTTTCCTGTCTCATATACATGATCACAGTGACACTACCAGCCATTAGATTCCCTACTTCTCTGTTCTGTACCCGTTGTGACACCTATTCGGTACTTGTTGTCGGACCCATACTACTGACATGTTCACCTGCTTATGCAGTTTTCCATCTTTTCCATATGATATGGTCTGCCTGCAGGGCGAAACTTATTACCATGCTTGCTCTGCTCTAATAGCATTTGACAGTCCATGACAAATCATAGCATGGCATAGAAGAGAAGAGACACACAGTAACTGTTTTAAAGTACTTAAATTTAATTTAAAAATTAAACTATTATCATTTTTAAATTTTCATGGCATTGGAGTTACCTCAATTTTTTACTGAAATTTGCTTAAAGTAGTTTCCTGTATACTCTAACAGTAAAGGAGTATATTTCATGCTCTATTTTCTGCTCCTGAAGTTGAGAATAAAGGATTGAAGGTCAAATATGTTTTCTAGGACTCAGAAGTCACTATTTCATAACTAAGTTTTCCACTAAATAACTGATGTTTTAACAGTGTGAAAGTTAACAAGCTTCTCAAAGTGAGTTGCATACTTCCTATTCACTAATGATTTTACTTTTATTTAAGTATCTCTTCTTTCCCTTCAGAATCTCAAGTTCAAATATGGAATTAAGAAGAAAGGCAAAGAGCTGAAAAATAATTATAATTTGATCCCCCAAATGGAAAAAAAACCCCACAAACTTTAACAAGTGTTACAATTGCAAGTGCATAGAACAGTGACTACTATATGTAAAACCACCTAAAAGTTGCCTTTTTATAGGAACATTTCTCTGCTTATGCGGTGACACTAAAAAGGAAAGACCTAGTTGAAAAGAAAGACATATCATAGCACCCAGATACAGCAAATGACTCAAATGCCTCCCAGGATTCTTTTTATTTCAAACATCATTAAAACAGTAACATTTTCCTTCTGTTTTTACCCTTCTTAATTTGAAGGAAAATTCAGTGCATTTCTACTGCTTGACACAGTGTAATTTACGAAGCTTTATAAAGAATAAGAATTACTAAGATGTGAACTATAAAACTGCACTGTGTGAAAGGTAGTGGGAAATCTAAAAGTTATAAGATAATATTAAAACCAAAGCCCAATTCAAGTGCAAGTGAAACCTAAGACAATGCATTAAGCCAATTCTTAATGCAAGTATTCGCTTACACAGTGTGGAATTGCTTTCCATGTAGGAGAGAACAGGTCGGGGCAGAGTGTCAGGGGAATACACTCACACAGGCTTTCTGGGAGAAAACACTGGAGTTCCACCTGGAGGCAAAGGAAACTATTAAGAGCCAGGTCTCTTAGTGTGATATATGGTAATGGAAAAAATACAATAAAAAATAAACTATTAAAATGTTATTTTCTTTTTGCAAGTTCCTTAAGACTAGCCATCTTAAGCTACCTATTTCAATGAAAAATAGTCAGTGTGTTTACCTGGCAAAATAAGTTTATTACACTGAAGACAATATTTTATGTTTAGATAATAAAGTATCATGTTTATTATTATTAATAAATATAGAGATAATAAAAATAAAGATAATGTAGAGTTTTTCATCTCAAGATATAGTTAATCTTTAAAAATTCCTAACATATTCTTGTTTGACTAATAGTTACCTCTGTCATAAATATTTTTAGTCATAAATACATCATCTCTAGAACAGCAAAGAATGGTAATAGCATCTTATATATTACATAGGCCTTAATTCTTTTTTGTACTTTCCTAAACATGACAAATAGTGTCTTAAATTATGTTCTCCTGTATATTCAAAATTAAGCATTTAATTTAACTTAACATTTTAGTAGGGCTGGAATTAGGCCACGGGACAACAGGTCTAAGAAAGCAGGGACTGAAAAGACCAAATGCAGTTTGGGGACCAAAACATAAAACCAGTACATGCGGCAAGCTCCACTGTAGCTGTATTAATAACCAAAAAGAAAGATCCCAGGAGGAGAAATTAATTTTACCTCTTCTAGGTAGTTACTAAAGAATATCATAGAAAGTTAGAAACATTTCAACTGGGTCTGAAGGTTTTGACAGAAATTAACAGAAAGATAAGGTCGGGCAATATATTATTGAAAAAGCTCAAGTCTATGTGGATGCACTCAGTATGCAGCATTTCAGGGACAAGACTAAAGTGAGAATGAGGAAAAGTTGGTAGGAGATGAGACTGATTGGCCATTTATGTCTTGAAATCCCCATTTGGTTTACATATTGATACTTCAGAGAGTAGCCATTGAAAGTATCTGAGGAGGAAAATAATATTTGAACTTTAAAAACAGGATTCCACAACACTTGCAGGAACTTTTAATACCTCCCTCTCTAATTACATCTTTTCTTCTCTTCCTCAGTTCTGAGGCTAATCCATCCACCCCCATCCCTTGTCAGTCTCAGCCACTCACACTTACAGAGGTAACTCGACCTATCACTTGTCTCTTCTCCCTTCTGCCTTCCTTTGTCTTTGCTACTAATACTTTGTGCTAAGAATTTCATTAACAAGTGCTAAATTCCAGAAGAATCACTTTCAGAAATATTATGGGAGCACAGTAGATGGTGCTGGGTGCATGTTTTCCCCCTAAATACAGCATGCTTTGAAAGGAGTCTGTTCTGACAGAGTGAGATATTGTAAATTGCCCACATTTCTGCTGTTTATTTCTCCCACACTTCTACAGCTGCTTGTCTCTTTTTAGCTGGGGGCTGACCATAAGGAAACTGACCATAACAACTCCAAATATGGAAGATGTTGGTTTGATGGGCTCTGTTTTTCTTTGGAGATGCATTCAAGAAAAAAGCTCAATTAAAGCTACTTTTTTAAAGGTCTGTTTGAATTAAAAAATATTTATTTTTTATTAAAGCTCAATAAATGATATATTCTGTTATGGTCTCAGGAGCTGTAATTCTCTTGTTCTCCTGAACACACCTACACAGTACATTCTGACACTCCTCTTAGCCAAGGAAGTAGCAAGACTGAGTAGGAGGCAAATACATTAAGCCAACAGATCTGTCAAATGTGGGGCTGCATAATCAACATACCTAAGCATCCCTCATTCTTTCTCCTACAACCACAATCAAACACTATGATTTTAGTTCATTATTTTATTTTATTTTAATTTTATTAATTGTTCACGTACAGTTTTCTGTCTTTTACTACAATCCCAGCCCACCCCGCCACCCCTCCCCACCTCCTTACCATTTCTACCCCACCCCCTAGTGTTTGTGAGAACATGGATGGAACTGGAAAGCATTATGCTAAGCGAAATAAGCCAGGCGGTGAAAGACAAATACCATATGATCTCACCTTTAACAGGAACCTAAACAACAAAACAAACAAACAAGCAAAATATAACCAAAGACACTGAAATAGAGAACAGGCTGACAGTGACCAGAGGGGAGAGGGGAGGGAAGTTCATGGGAAAAGGGGAAGGGTTTACAGGAACAAATATAAAGGACACACGGATTTTAGTTCATTCTTGCCCTCATTTATAATGAATTAAAGTTGTTCTTTTGAAGCTTTAAAAAAAAACCCATCTTGGTGGAAAACCTAATTACAATTTTTCATATATACACACACATAAATAATGCCATGGGGGGAAAAATCTCATAAGAGAAAAAAAGAGTAAATCATGATTTTCAGATGTTGTTTAAAGAAAGTGAAAAATTACCAAAGACCACTGCTCTCCTTGTATCTATTAAGCACTGGAAAATTTAATGAAGGCTGTGTGGGTGTTAACTTTAAAATAACCTTTATAACGATTTTAATTCCTGAATTCAAGAATGGAAAAAGAGATATTTCTGAATAAATAGCACTAGATACAATTGAAAAAAAGGTAATTGACTTTGTCATCACTCATAAAAGAAAAATATTTTAAAAAGCTCTGTCATCAGTGCCCTCCTCCCACCTCTCAGCGTGAGGGCTGTGCGACCAGGTGCAGACCTCGTTTCCCGTAAGCAAAATTGCCTCCTCGGTACTATCAGCATTTATATTTACTGAGTTATGCATATACATAGTAATATAAAATGAGTTATTAGAAATAATTTGTACAAGATCAATCTGCATTAGCCATGAGAAAAATTACGTAATTATAAGTTGTGATCATTTTACCAGTTACTGGGCTTCATGCTTATGGTCAAAACTACTCAGTCACTGACAAAGAGAGACAACTACAGCAAAATTCTCAGCAGTTCCAACACTGGGGATGAAGACAGTTTGTCACCGACCCTTTTAACTGTGGTGAAAAGTAGCAGAGCTGCATCCCGCAGAATTTGAGGTTTTATCTCTAAGAAACTCCCAATTGAAACCAGCCACTACCCCAACAGACCACATTTACTTTAAAATCAGTTTTGAAAGACACCAGTTACTGAATTTTTCAGACTGTAAGACAAACTAGACCATAAGACACACCTAGGTTTTAGAGGAGGAAGATAGGAAAAAAAATTTGAAGCAAAAAATGTGGTAACATATTTAATAACATAAATAACATAGGCCACTGCAACCCCCCCCACCCCCACTCCCCGCCACAGTGAGCCAGGTAAGCTACATTTGGACTATAAGACACACCCCCCCCCCTTTCCTCCCAAATTTGGAGGTGGGGGAGCATGACTTAGAGTCAAACAATATGGTATTTCCAAATTTTATCATATCCACATAGACACCAAAGATAGTTTTTGAGACTTCCAAGAAAAGCAAAGCCTATGAACAGGTCATCTGGGGAAAATATTAAACCAGTTCATTCAAATAATGAAAATTAGAAAACTGTTAGAATAATGTTCTGTATTTTACCACTTAAGACATTCCTTAATTCTAGGTATTACTTAATAAAATGAAGAGGTAGCAGGGAATGCAGTGTACACTCTTAAACGACTTTTCATAAACATTTTTCTCTTTTTTAAAAAAGATTTTATTTATTTATTTTTAGAGAGAGGGGAAGAGAAGGAGAAAGAGAGGGACAGAAACATCAACATGTGGTTGCTTCCCACACACCCTAATGGGGACCTGGCCCACCACCTAGGCAGGGCTCATGAATATTTTCTTTTAGCATAAAGACCAATGTGGTTTTAAATGATTCTACTTGCCCAGTACTTTTTACTCTACAAAGTTTTAAGTAATCAAGAGTTTTTAAATTCTGGAATTTTTTATTCAATCTAGAGATCCAGTGATAGAATTAGAAATTACTTAAGATTATAAACATAATGGATTGTGCTTATGTCTCTGTAAAATATCGTTTATATAAAATTCACTTCCTTGAACCATAAACTGCATACAATAAAATTCACCAATGCATACATACAACCTCATAATATTTGCAAAACATATGCTCTTGTATAAACACATTTAAGTTAGTATATAGAATATTTTTGCACTCCAGAAAGTTCCCTTCTGTGCATTGGTAGTCAATATTCTCACCCCACCCCCAACTCCTGAAAATCGTTGCTTTGCTTTCTGTCACTGTGGTTTTGCCTTTCCAAATTTCATATCATTATGATCCTATTGTATTCACTGTTTTGTGCTTGGCTTCTCTCACTTAGTAAAATGATTTTGAGATGCATCCATGTTCTCTGAACTAATAGCCTGTTCCTTTATAAAAGCTGATAGCATTGCATTGTATCCGTACTCCACAACTTGTTTGCCTATGCAAACTAGTTGATGGCAACTTGGGGATGTATCCAGTTTTTGGCTATTATAAAGAAAGCTGCCAAGAACATTTGAATGCAAGTCATTGTATAAATTTGTATGTCCATTTCACTTGGGAGAATCCTATTGCTAAGGTTTTTGGGCCACATAGGAAATGTTTGCTTTACTTGAACTGTGAAACTGTTTTCCAAGGAAGTTCCCTTATTCTACTATCATATCATACTGATAGAACTGTATGATATGATATTTCCAGTTGCTCTTCATCCTTATCAGCATTTGTTATTGTCAGTCTTTTCTTTTTCATTTTAGCCATCCCAGTGAATATAAAATGATTTTATTTGCAATTTTCATTTGCATTTCTCTAATTACTAATGATGTTGAATATCTATCTAATCATGAGTTTATTTACCATTCCTATATCTTCACTAATGATATTTAAAATGATGACATTTTTAAAAATCAGGTTGTCTTATTAAGCTCTAAGAATTCTTAAATATAATAAATAAAAATTTTTTATCATTTGTTTTACAGATATGTTCTCTCAGTCTGTGGCTTGTTTTTAAATTTTCTAAGTAGTATATTGTGAAAAGCAATATATTTAATTTTTACAAGTCTGATTTATCAATTTTTTCATTTTATAATGTGCTTTTTTGGCTCACCCAAATTCACAAAAGTATTCTCCTTTTCTCCCTACATGTTGTAGAGCATAGGTCTACATATAGGTCTATAAACCAGATTGAATTAGTTTTGTGTAAGACGTGAGATAATGTTTGATTTTTTTATGTGAATATCCAACTATTTTTAGTAACATTTGTTAAAAACCAAACAAAACCAAAAAATTAAAAAAAAAAACTTCCCAGAATTTCTGTATTGAAATACTTTGGTTCCTTTGTCAAAAGTCAATTCACAATATTTTGATGAACTTTCTTTTTTTCCATTGAGCTACATAAATATTTTTGCTTAAATATCACATGGCCTTGATTAACATAACATTAATGTATTAATATAGTTTAGGGTAAGATGTGAAATCAAGTACTGTAAGTTCAACATTGTTTTCTACTTTAAAATTGTTTTTATCCTTCCTCCTTTTTTGTGATCTCGTGTGTATTACAGAATCAAATAGTCAATCTACTAAGATATTTTATGGAATTTTCAGATTATACCTAAACTATAGATCCCTTTGGATATAATGGAATCTTAACAATATTGAGTTTTCTAATCTATTAACTTGGGATATCCCTATACCTATTTAGTTATTTTTAAATTTCTCTCAGTTATGTTTTATAGTTTTTGGCCTTCAAATTCTGAATATATTGTGTTAAACATATTCCTGTTTATTATGTATGATATTATAAATTCCATTGCTTTTTACATTTTAATTTTCAATTGTTTGTTGTTAGCATACAGAAATACAATTGATTTTTGTGTTTCCTGCAAACTTGCTGAACTCATTTATTAGTTCAGACTGTCCAGTCTTTTCTGATTAAGACAGCTTTACTTCTTCATTTTCAGTCTATATATCTTTTATTTCTCTTCTTGTTTTAGTGTACTGCCAAGGACCGCAAGTCAAATGTTAAATAAAAGCCAGGAGTGCAGATAGCCATGCTTTGTTTCTAATCTTAAGGAGGAAGCTTTATTTTTCATTGTTAAACCTAATGTGAACGACAAGCTTTCAGAAGATGTATGCCCTTTATCAGGCTGAGGGGTCCTTTTATTTGGTAAAAGATTTTGTTTTGGATTTTTTAAATTAAATTTAGTGGGGTGACAATGGTTAATAAGATCATATAGTTTTCAAATGTATATTTCTATGATACATTATCTGCATGCTGCATTATGTTCCCACCACCCAAAGTCAAATCATCTCCCATCACCAAAAATAAATGAAGGAGACTATATTAAACTGAAAAGGTTCTGCAGAGCAAAGGAAACCAACAACAAAACAAAAATGCAACCACCCAAATGGGAGATAATATTTGCAAACAACAGCTCCTACAAAGGGTTAATATCTAAAATATATAAAGAACTCACACAAAAATCCAATTAAATAATAGGCAGAGTACCTGAACAGACACCTCTCCCATGAAGACATAAAAACAGCCAACAGATGTATGAAAATATGTTCAACTTAGGGAAATGCAAGTCAAAACTACAATGCAATACAATGTCACACCTGTTGCAATGGCTAATATCCCCAAGACAGGTAACAACAAGTGTTAGGTTGTAGAGGAAAAGAAACCCTCATTCACTGCTGGTGGAAATGTAAACTGTCTTGGATTTTGTTAAACACTTTATTGTATTTACTAATATAATTATCTGTTAGTATGAACAATTGCATTGACTTCTGAATGTTGAATTAAACCTTCCATTCTTGGACTGAAATCCACTTGGTCGTCCTGTATTACACCTTTTTATATATGTTGCAGGATGGTATTCAGTATTTGCTGAAATTTTGTTAAGGATTTTTGAGAGATATTGTTCCATAGTCATCTTGTAATGTCTGTCTGGTTTTGATAGCAGGATAATGTTGACTTCATAAAATAAGACTGGCAGTATTACAGTGTTTTCTTTTTTTCTGGAAGAGTTTCATAGTTCTGGAAATATTTTTTCCCTAAGTGTCTAGCAGAAATCATCAGTGAATCCGTAGTGAAACCCATCTCTTTTTTCTGATATTATTAATTTGTTACTTCTCTATTTTCTGATCAGTTGGGCTAAAGATTTGCCAATTTTATTAATCATTTCAAAGAACTGCCTTTTGGTTTTCTTTTTTTTCCTGTTTTTATTTCATCTAGTTCTTGATTTATGCTTCTTATTTCCTTCTTTCTGCTTGCTTTGTATTTAATTTTCCCACCTTTCACCTTGGGTAGTAGCTTAGACCATCATTTTAATACAGATTTTCTAATATAAAATCATCTAATATAAAACATTTAATACCAAAATATCCATCTGGTTATTGCTTAACTGCATGTTATCACTAGTAGTGATTTCATTTACAGTGAGTTCAAAATATTTTCTAATTTCCCTCGTGATTTCCTCTTTGAAATATGGATTATTATAAGTGTCTCATGTAACCCCCAAATACTCCAGATACTTCCCACATACTCTTCTGTTACTGAGTTCCAGTTTATAACTCCTTAGTGGTCAGAGATCATACTTGGCATGTTTTTTAAATCCTCTTTAACCTGTTGATACATTTTATGGTCCAGTATATGGTTTTACCTGGTGAATGTTCTCTGCTGTTGTATGAAATATTCAAGCAGGTCATATCAAATGATAGTTTCACTTGACTCTTCTATATCATTATTGATTTCCTCTACTAGCTGAACCAGGAACAGAGAGTAGATTGGTCTATTTCTCCTTTCAGTTTTACTAAACTTTGTTTCTTGTGATGTGAAGCTCTGTTATTGGATCCAGACATATTTAGGATTACCATGTCTTTGATGAATTGACCTCTTTATCATCATATAATGTCTCTTGTTCCCCTGATAATATTTTGTGTTTTAAAATCTACTTGTTTGACATTAATAAAGCCATTCTAGCTTTCTTTTGAATAGTGCTTACTTCGTATACCAATTCCCAGCTTTTCACTTTTAAAGTGTCACTTAAATATTTCGGAGGATTATGTTTTCTCCACCCTTCTACCAATCCATTTCTGCCCTCCGCCGCATCCACAGGCTTTCTGCATGTCAATAAATGGAATACCACATATTCTGTAGCTCAGGACAGAAATTTGAGAAATATCTGATTCCTCTCTTATCTATCAAACACATCCTAATCATTCTTCAGAAAATATCAATAATTCATCTACTTTTCTCTCTATATAGAACATGAACCTCTAAGAGGTCAAAATCTTTACTACCTTAGAGCTCCTGAACTATTTCCAGCTCCCACTCCTGCCCGCTTCCACTCCACTTCCTGCACAGTCACAGGCGTGATCTTAACCTATTGTATATTACATTATTAACCACCTTTTAAACCTTGTGGTCTGTCCCATTGCACCTAGAACAAAATTCCAAAATGACCGGGAAGGCCCTGTGCAGCTAGCACCCTAACTCCCTCTCTAAACCCATCACTTCGTGTGGATGTCAAAGCTTTGGTTCTACGAGGTGGTTCTGTTTCTCAATTCTACCAAACTTTTTTTTTCTATTTAGCACCTCAGCTGTTGTCTTGGACCAAAATAAATTCACCTCAGCACTTTCATTGTTACCATTTATACTTTAAGAGCTCATGCATCCAAAAAAGCTATGTCTCAGTAATTTATTTTTCAACAAATATTTGTTTGATGAATAATAGATGCCAGACACTGAATTTCATGCTGAAAATAGAATGGTAAGTCCAAAGAAGTTTACTCTTTGCCCCCAAGGAGCTTACAATTAAATGAAGAAGACAAATATTCAATAAAAGTGCAAATATTCATTTTTTAAAAACCCACAAAGAAAGTGAGCACAGCTCTGTGATAACCCATAGTAAACTGAAATAGACTGAAGTTTTAAACAGGCTTCGGTGATGAAGGGTTCTCCGACCATGATGTAAGGGGGAATAACAGTTAAATAATATATTGTGACTTCAGGAGAGATAAGCATATTAGTTGAAAGTTTAGCTCATATGCTGTTAACAAGATAATGTGATTACAGTTTTGATTAGACATATCATGATTAGTACTTGATTCCAACAACTCTCAATTTGGCACCATCTTATCATATATCTAAAAGTACAATTATGGGTTTATTATTTTAAAAGGAAAAGAAAATATGTTGTGCACCAAAACAGAAGAGCTAAGAGAAGTAGAAGTTTTTGTATAAATTTTTCATTCCTAATTTGTTACAAATGTAGTTACAAATATAAATAAAAATTTATATGACTGTAAAGATTAATTTTGTGAAAACATGAAATACTTGAAGTTTCAAAAATACCTTTCTTAGGCCTCACCCAAATACATCAACCTAATTCAACTCTTCTTTTGATATGAACTTATTTATTTATTTTTATCCTCATGAAGACATCTTTTTTTTTTTCATTGCTTTAGAGAGAGGAGAGAAACACACACACACAGAGAAACATGAATGTGGGAAATAGTAACTGGTTTCTTCCCACACATTCCAAGACCAGGGATTGAACCAGCAACCTAGGCACATGCTCTGTCAGGAATCAAACCCTCAACCTTTCAGTTATGAGACAACACTCCAACCAGTTGAGCCACGACGGCCAGGGCTTGATCTGAACTTTAAAGTAGAGGCAAAATGGGCCAATATAAGGGACAGAGACATTCGAATTTTTCAGATTTGTTTCTGGGCTGTCACTTCAAATAGTCTGCATTGGAAGGAATGCTAGTAATCTAGTAGAAGTATGACATAATTTGAATTAAAGTTGAACTTAAATAGAAACTCTTCTTCCTCAGTTCCTCCCATCTGTATAAAGTTTTTCTCTCATCAAATTCTGGTAATTGAAGGTTGGTGTTATTTAGCCACATCTGTTTTAAAGGTATATTACTTTCACATCCTGTGAGTTAACCCTTCCTGTTTAACAAACCACCCCAATACTCAGCGGCTGAATGCAACAACCATTTATCTAGCTCACAACAATCATTTCATTAGCTCAATAATTGGTTTTCCTTGCTATTCTGCTGATCTGGGTCAGGTTCAGCTGATCTCAGCTAGGCTGGCTCATGCATGCATTTAGGTCAACTTGAGGGTCACCTTGGGGCTGCTGGTTTTAGATGGCTTCACTCATAGGTCTGGCAGTTGGCTGGTGATGGGACCATGTGTCTCTCATCATCTAGAAAGTGGTCTATGCTTCTTCCCATGCATACTAGTGCTAAAAGCAGCAAGAGGGCAAGCTCCACTGTGCAAGCGCTTTTCAAGAGTCTATTCAATCACTATTGACTCTTCACAAGAGTCTATTCAATGGGATATTTTGCTAATATCCCACTGGCCAAAGCAACCCACTTTGGATGGAAAAATCTATAACATTACCATTAATATAGAATTTGTGGTCATTTCCATAATTGACAACATTCTCAGATTAAAAATAGTAACAAGCATTTTTTTAAATGCTCATTTCAGTGCCACCCATATAGGAAAGGCACTCAAAATCCATTTCTAACCAAATACATAAATGAATTAACAGATGGATTAAAGACTCCTACTTCAGTTCATTTTATATCTTGGTCTCTGTGACAACTTAAGTACAAATTGGCATTTTTTGTGTTAGCATGTTAGTGCTATTTGCATATAAGTTGACCAAAAGAAATGTAGTAACTTAAGTTCTCAGTTGGGCAACAGGAAATGTGTGAATTACCATTGACTTCCCGACCTGATTTTGTTGCCCCAGAAGCATTTCCTGCTCCTATATGTAGCAAATGACTCTCCTGGATCTAATGATGGCTAGAAGCTTCTAGACTTCACTTTGCAAAAGTCTGTAAAAAGGTCCTAATCTGAATTTTAGAGATGTTTCTACACAGCCTCCAGTCATACAGGTAAACTTCAAATTGCATTCTAGACAGATTCCTGAATTCAAGAATCTAAGATGTGAAAGAGAGCAGAAGTCTCCCATCTCTGTAGGGCAGGGTAGGAGGAGGTTTGAAACTATAGAGGCTACAACCACTAATACCTTTTCACTTTTATACCTATCTGATTTTAACCTAAAATGTTTTTTAACAAAAGCAATATATTCCTTTGAGTTTTGACTTTAGCTAAATTATCGGATATATGACTGTTGCAATGCTGTCATGGAGCATCCTAATGATACTCCAAGCCTTTGGGAAAAATCAAAGGAAAAATGAAACAAGACATCAGGAATTTTAACAGCTCAGTAGTGTTTACACTTGCCTTTGAGCAATAATTAAAAACTGAACATGATTTTATATATTAGTTAATTCAAGACACTAATAGTATTAAATACAAATTGGTTCAAGAATCTCTCTCTCTCTCAAACAGGTTGGTGGTTGCCAGAGAAGAGTGATGAGGGGTGAGTGATATGGGTAAAGGGGGTCAAAAGGTACATACTTCAGTTAGAAGTAGATGTTGAAATGTAATGTACAGCATGGTGACTCTAGTTAATGACACTGTGTTGTATATTTTAAAGTTGGTAAGAAAGTATATTAAAAGTTCTTATCACAAAAAAACATGTGTAATTATATATGGTGACAAAAGTTAACTAGACTTATTGTGATCATTTCACAATATATGCAAAGATGAAAACATCATGTTGTACATCTGAAGCTAATATAATGTTATATGACAATTATACCTCAACAGCAACAAAAAATAATCTATCCATTGTAAACCAAATGGTTACAGGAATAAACAAAAAAATTGAATAATTAATTCCTCAAAAAAAAAGGTTTACTGAGTGATAAAGTTATCCTAATAGGGGCAAATTTGTTATGGGAGAGAATGTCGTCCAGAGTAGGAGCAGCAACTGAAAGGAAAAAAACAAATGGGACTACATCAAGCTGAAAAGCTTTTATTTGGCAAAAGAAACCATCAACAAGATGAAAAGGGAATCTACTGAAGGGAGAATGTATTTGCCAATGATACATCTGATAAAGTGTTAATTTCCACAATAATCATATATACAGAACTTATACAACTCAACACCAAGAAGACAAATAACCCAATTAAAAAAATGGGCAAAGGGTCTAAATAGACACTTTTCCAAAGAGGACATAGAGATGGCCAATAGACATATGAAAAAATGCTCAGCATCACTAGTCATCAGAGAGGTGCAAATTAAAACCACACCAAGATATCACATTACACCTGTCAGATGGCTAATATCAATAAATCAACAAACAGCAAGTGGTGGTGAGGATGTGGAGAAAAGGGAACCCTCATCCACTGTTGGTGGGAATGCAGATTGGTGCAGCCACTGTGGAAAACAGCATGGAGTTACTTCAAAAAAATAAAAAATGGAACTGCCTTTTTACCCAGTGATTCATTCCACTTCTGGAAATATATCCCAAGAAACCCCAAACACTAATTCAAAAGAATGTATACATCCCTATGTATATTGCAACATTCTCACAATAGCCAAGATCTGGAAACAACCCAAGTGCTCATCAGTAAATGAGTAGATAAAAAAGCTGTGGTACATTTACACAATGGAATACTACTCAGCCATAAAAAGAAGAAACTCTTAACATTTTGTGATAGAATGAATGGACTTGGAGATTGTTAAGCTAAGTGAAATACAAGAGTCAGAGAGAGACAAATACCATATGCTGCAACTTGTATGTGGAACCTAATGAACAAAATAGAAACAGAGACATGCATACATACAACAGACTGACAGCTGTCACAGGGGAAGGGGTTGTGGGGGCTGGATGAAAGGGAGTGAAGGAATTAAGCAAAAAAGCATATATAAAACACTTGGATGCAGACAACAGTGTGGTGGTAGCCAGAGGAAAGGGGGTGGGAATAGGTGGAGGTGAGCAAAAGGGGGATAAATGGGGCTGGAAAAGGCCTCTGCTTTGGGTAATAGGTACACAATACACTGTGCAGATGATGTTTTGTTGAGTTGCACACTTGAAACCTGTATAGTTTTCTGAACCAATTTCACCCCAATAAATTCAATTTTAAAAGTATCATGAGACAATATGCAGTATAAAAAAAGAATCAGTGATTTTGGACTAAATGACAAAAGTGTTTCCAATGAAAAAGATGTTTCCTACCCCAAACTACCTCCCACAACACTATCCACTGCATGAGGGAAAGAACGAGATCACGACTGGGTCTCCAGCAATGAACTTAATGCTTTGCACTATGAAAGTAATAAAAACTGTTGAATATATAATTCAGTAGTCAAAAACCCAAGATGCATCATTATGCCATTTGTTTCATTGGACTTGGATTCTTGCAATATGTTAGTTGAAAATTCAGACTATTGGGACTGAAATGGGAAGTACTATAGTCTTATACAGCTCTGGTAAAGGAAAGAAGCATAAGAAAATATCTGAAGGAAATGAGGTTCCTTTTCTGAATAATGTGGCTAATTCTAGGTCTGGACATAAAATTTTACATATTAAACCTGAGAATGCTGGAAGAGAAAGGCAAACTTCCCCATACTCTTTTTAAGTCTTCAGGAGCGAACTATTCTGAAATTTGGTGGAAAATGCATTTTAAAAGAGGTAATCGGCAATCTTACAGAATTGAAATTCTATGGTATTAGAAAAAGTGTGAACTCTACTGGACTATTAAATTTAAAATTCTATCAGCAATATATAGCATTATGGCACTTAAAGTGTGCATATTAAATATATGTCATGAATCATTTGCGACATTTACATAATTTAGAAATATAAGACTATTGTTTGATTTCCATTGCTCTTTAGGGCACCAATTGATATAACAAAATATTAGTTCTCAACTTAGCACCAAAATAAACCATAAATCCCAACCTGCCTGTAATTACTATCAATACATTGTGATATGACTCTTACAGTACAGGCGCCAAAGGTGCCTTCCTGCCCCTGCACACCATTGTTGTTTATTTGGTTTTTTTTCTGTTCATTGGCACAGAAGAAGCTTACATATGCACCAGGAAACTGTATTCTTCTAACTATTGCTTATTGGGCTGTGAATAAATAACTGACTGAGATGGATCAATCAGATCCTCAGCTCTGGAGAGCTGATATGGAAAGTTTCTGAAAGCTAATGTGAAAGAGGCAGGTCTGAAGGTGGAAAGATAGTGATGAAGTGCATTCACAGAAAGAACAAAAAAGGAGAGGCCATGAGGCTCATGGATACTATCAGCTAAAGAGAGTAAAGGCTACCTGCAGGCCAGGCTGAACTCCTACAGCAGACCGACATAAGTATTCCTCATGTGCTACCCCAGAACGTCCCGCTTTATCTAAGCTACCATGGATTCTGTTCCTTATAATAAAATGATCTTATGAATCTAATTTTCTCTTTGCTCATGTAAGGGGCTGGGTCAATGATTGAGCTGTATATTAACACTCAAGAGGTGTGTGTCAGGAGCTTATTGCCAATTGTGATTAATTAAGAGAGTTAATCAGCCAGGTCAACCAAATAAATAAACAAAAAATAAATAAATATGTAAGAAAAGTGATGAACATCACTTTTACATCAAGGAGCATTATTGACAGTACCAGAATATTTGAGTCATTTTCTACTCTTTTTTGCTATTAGAGCCATTTTATTTTATTTTAAACTTACCTTTTCATAGATAACCTGAAAATCTATTTAGATGCTTAATTTAACAGTGTTCCTTTTATAATATCCTTTGTCACAGGTCTTCTTTTGTTTTTCTATTGTCTCAACATTTCCCTTTGCTTCTCTGTGTGTGTGTTTATTAGTGGTATCTGGAACACCACCAGATTTTAAAAGACTTGAAAACTATGAAATAAAACTATGTTTTTATCTGTGTTTTAAAAGTTTTAAGATAAAAGATATTGAATAGAGATCTAATCTTAACACTATTTTTGGTATCTCTTAAATCAGTCTGAATTCATAGATCTTTGAAAATTTTGTAAAATTTTATATTTATTTTCCATTGTTAAGACAACCCCTTTTTAAATTATGATACTAAATAGTTTCTTGAAAAAGTTGTATTTTTATTTATAAAGGACTTAAAATTTGACCAGGTGAGGTTTTATTAGCTAGAATGTAAGGTAATAATTTTTTTGTCAGTTTCACTTATTAATGTATCTCCAGGATCCAGAAAAGTGTTGACCAAGTTGTGATTCAGGTTACTCAGTTTCTTGGACTCTTGAGATTTAATTTATTTTTCCCAAAAGCATGACAAAATAATAAGAAAAAGGACTTCCCTGAGTTGTTGTGGGAATTACATGAGATAATGCTTTGAAAGTGTGCCTGTGAACTGCAAGGTTCTATAAAAATGGCATATATAAATGCTGTTACTACCAGTGGAAAATTTTCTTATAAGAGTTTTAAGAGTATAAATGCAAAAGTGTTAAAATATTTAAGAATTCCAAAGTTAGGCATTTTTAGTGGACTTGACATCCCACTATTATTTATTATGTCAAGGCATGTCTCCGTTCATTCAGCAGGGAATCACCTGTGTTTCTTTATTGACAGAACATGTGCATTTGGAGTAAATGGCAAATATTGACATTTAATATTTTATTTTTGTTAAATTTTAAACTTATGTCGGATTATTGAGTCTTGAAGAGTCAGTTTCTTGTCACTGTTGGCAGAGAAATTTAAAGCACTTATAAAGACTATAATAATTTCAGTGGTTCTGGTGAGGTCAGTTAAAACTAAGTAAATTTTGTAATATAAATCAGAAACTAGAGTGAGCCATTATTACATGTAACCAGGAAAGGTAATTTATAAAGGCATCAGTTGACCTGTCTGAACTATATTTCTTGACACCAGCAGATAGTTTTCAGATATAGATAAAAACTTCGTACTGCCCTGGCAGAGTGGGGCAGTTGGTTGGAGCATTGTCCCATACACCAAAGGTTGCATGTTCAATCCCTGGTCAGGACAATATCTAGGTGGTAGGTTTGATCCCCTATCAGGGCACATATGGAAGGTTGATGTTTCTCTCTCTCCCTTCCTCTTTCTCTAAAATCAGTAAGTATATCCTCAGGTAAGGCTTAAAAAATTTTTTTAAAACTTGGTCTTGACTTAGGACCAAGGTAAATGACTCAATAATTTATAGGGGTAAAGTCAAAAACCTTTTTTTTTTTAGTCCAAAGTCAAGGCTCTTTAGCACTTAACTATACTTTATATTGTAAAAGAAATCAGTAATGCACAGAGTGTTAAAAGACTATTTTGTCTCCATTGGTTGGACTTCTGACTTTGTGTTTGTGTTCTAATGGTAGGCATAAGACTTTTTGGATATCTTATTTATATTTTTGAGCTATAAAATATTATACTGAAGGACACAAATAGAAAAATACATTAAATGTTTAGATCAATCTCTCTCAAAGATCTTACATTTCAAAACTGGGGAAAAATACTTTACACCACTAAGGCAAAATGGTTTTAAAAGTTTTCCTTTTTCCAATGAAAATAGCTACTACCATATTTTCAGACTATAAGACACACTCCCCTGCCCCCCAAATTTGGGAGGAATAATGGTTGTTAATGCTACTGTTGAGTTCTGTTTACATTGGTGAAATATTATGTTATATATGTTATTAAATATTTTACCACATTTTTTGCTTCAAAATTTTTTTTCCTATTTTATTCCTCAAAACCTAGGTGCATCTTATGGTCTGAAAAATTTGGTAACTATTACATACAATTGCATAAGTCTTTTTACTTATCAAGATACTATAACAGCAGAGAAAAATAATTATGAAATTTACCCAAATCGTCTAATGTTACCTCATTTCCAACTCTGAACGACCTGATGATATACTCGTAGATGCTTCAGTGAAATAATTTACTTAAACTGTTCTTATAAAAAAATCTCACTTAGGCCTAGATTACATAAAAATGTAAATTAGCTATATTGATTAATCCTATATTTATATCAATATATTAATATATTTTATATTAATATATTTTGTGTAAATAGAAATTGATGTGTTATATAATATTTATATTAACACAAACAAATACATATTTTATATAAATTAATGCAAGTATATATTTTATATATAAGTATTTACATATAATATTTATGTTAATATAGATATATTGCATATTATATAAATATATGCTATATAATAGAGCACATATTATATGTATAACACAAAACGATATATTTTATATTACTATATAAATATAGATATAAATATTTTATGTATTTATATAATATATAAATATATTTTATATCATGCTATATAGTCATACATTAAATGATATATTAGTAATATGTATTATTTTAATACATTAATATATTATATAATTAATACATTATATATTAATGTGTTACTTTTCATTCTATTGATTACTGGTTAATTCTACATATGTCAGAAATGTCTAGATGCATATTGAAGTATTTGACATACCAGTGTTCCTGCTTGGTCATACAATTAACTTATTGATTTACTGTTGTTTAATTTTGGTTGTCCCAATTTTTCCCTGTTGCTCTCCCCTGCCCCCTACCACTTCCTCAGTCAGTCCCCACCCTGTTGTCCATTACCAGGGGTCCCTTATATATGCTCCTTGACTCTTAAAACCATTTTAGAAATAAACCAAAAAATGAAAAACTTCAGAGACAGAAAGTATACACGGAAGTTTTGATTTTATTGTTCATAATAATTCATAGAAAACATTTGTTATCAACTCTGGTACATAGCTTTACATGGTCAATATCAGATCTTAATATGAGAGGGCCAATATTATCAGTTTCTTAAAATTCACTATTATTTCAAAGTCAGTACTGTACTAAGATGGTGAATATAATCTGAAGCAAATTTAGGCATTAAAGTTCAATTACAGAATGAAATTCTAAGCATTCAGAACTGTGAATGTAAGATTGAGCACAAAGTTAGAAAGATTAGATAAAGTAGGCAGTAGAAAGTGATGGCATCCTGATTTCCTAGTATTTGTTCTGTCTATGACTTTATAGACTCAGTAGGTGGAGTCAACAGTTAAAAGGGTGAAAAGCCAAACTTTGATACTAATAATCATGAAAATGTCAAGCAATTTAAAGTAGCAGTTAATAATGTCCTCTGGAAAGAATTAAGTTTAGGAAGTTTTAAAAGCATTTGTCCTTGGAGATAGCTTAGTAAAACTGTGAAGTTGTATCTGTGTTTAAACTAAATATATTGTATGTTGAAAGTATAAAAAGATGATGAGTCATGTTTTCAAAAGTTAAAAAGTGACCTGAGATTTTGCGTATATTAATATATCTATTTTTAAAAATTCTTTGAAACATCCTGCTTCAAGTTCTGTAAAGACTGGTAGCATTGTCAATAAAACCAGAGGCAGATGGTTAACAAGAATATTTATAACAATAGCAGTAGTAATATTAGTAATAGCTTACCTGCATTGGGTACATCTGTGTCATGTGCTGTATCTTACATTATTTGATCTCTATAAAAATTCTCATAGATAGCTATTCTATTGTTCTCATTTCAAAGACAAGAAAATTTAGAAAAGTCACAGATAATTTATCCAGTAACAAGATGCTGGAAAATGGTAGGTTTGAAATTATTAAATTTAAAATATCAATGCCCTTCAGAAATGAACACATGCCAGACCTGAAAATCAAAAATTTAATCTTGAAAAATTTAGTAGTGTCTTTCCATTACTTGGCTAGCTAAAATTAAGAAAATTCAACATAGTAAGACAGTTTATAGATGAAAAATTAAAGTCCTCATAGAGAAAATTGTATTAAGGACTGGCAAAGTTACAAAAGCCCTTATAAATGTCTCTACAACCATTTAACATAATAACACCCACTTATCGAATACTTACTGATTGTGTGCCAGGTCCAATACTAAGCACTCTTTGTAAATTGGCTCATTTAATTTTTACAACTACCCTGGAAGCCATGGCCAAAATGTGGCCAGTATAGGGTTCAAACTAGAGAAACTGATCTGCTCACAAAGCCTCTCAGCCATCATGTCATAAGCCGGGACATTCACAGACATTCAACTTGCCCATTTCCATTTATCAGGCTTTGTTCAGGAGAAACTCTGAGGATATCCCATCTCTATATTGTGTATAAAATACTTGAAAAGTTGTGACACGTTGCAGGTGAATATGCATTCCAGGAGGTCTAGTCCATAAATATCTTTCTATTTATGTCTAAGAGGTGACTCACCTTCAATCTCATGTATTTGAGATGCAGAATAGCTAGCATGCTTGAGAAGAACCTCTGGATGATTTTTTCTCCACATCTGTCCACCCAAGTATACTCCTGTCACGGCCGAAGCACCTATTTTCATCCCTTAGCTTCTGCCCTCATGGCAGCCACTGCAGTGTACTTCTAAGAGATGGAGAGTCACCTTTGCTCACCCTCTACATGTCCCCCATGTTCTCCCTGCAGTAACTACTCCTATTCTTCCATCTGCTTCAGTGTTACCATCTTTTTCCCAGTCCCAGGTCTCTGTTATTTAAAATGTTTCCTATTGCTGTTCAATTACAGTTGTCCCCATTGTTCCCACACCAAGTCTGTTTTGTTCGTTAACCTGAAGTGACTGAAAATTTAGTATATTGGAACGGAAAATATTGACATTGAAGAGAAGGTAGGCAAAAGTAAGACTGTATGCACTAGAAAGACAGATAAAGAAAGCTCAGGGAAAGATTTGCATAAACATCATAACCACTTTCAAGGAAATAGTCTTTCCATTTTACAGTTATTGGTTTTATAGCAGTAGAAACCACATAGACTGTAGCCATTACAGGTTTCATAAAACTGTTTGTAGTTATATTTTAAAAGAAAATTATTTGTCATTATATTCCCCTTGCACTAAAGGTCAACTCCCTATATTTTTTATAAATAATAAAAATACCTCTAAATACATCAGCGTATGCTTAGCTCATAAGTATTTTAATCAGTGTACCTTTTTGTGGCAAACTATTTTTCCCCTCCACCATGCATCTACTCAGGTAATAAAACTTTCCAATTTATAATAAGGCAGAAATACTTCAGAACTGGTCACCACATCAAATATCACTTGCAAAACAGTAAATGCATTTTAAAATTCTTACCAGTCTTAGTGAGCCGTGTTATCAGCTCTGCAACAACTCCATTAATCTGGGATTACATCTGAGTAAATGTAATGTCTGCTGATTCTGTCAACAAAGAGTCCCAGAGAAGATGTGATCACAGGAGGCCCTCCAGAGCACCATTCGCCACGTGCTGAGATGCAAAGGGGACAAAGAAATGCAAATCTGTTAAAAGATTCTCTTAGTTACCTCTTCACTATTATTTATACCTGTTAAACTACACAAATAGCCGCCTTACTCTTATCCTTTAACTCATAAATCAGAGGCAGACTAGTCAAGTCATCAAGAACATGGGTCAGGTAACCAAGTTTAATGTCACTGCTCAGCTAAGGAGCACAGCTTGCTTTTTGGACAAGCAGTTCAAGCCCTCTGCAGAACTGTGAAAAGAATAATTAAATTCATACAAGTTAAGTAGTTTTAGCAGTGCTTAATAAACAGTAATTACTTTATTCCTTCCCCCATTTTTTTTTCTCTTGTTGGTTAAAGCTTAGCAAACAAAACAGACAAAATGTCCATTTACCGAGCACACAATATAAAGCACTGGGTTGGTGCTTTATAGAAATTATCTCACTTAGTCCTCAAATAAGATGTTACTGTTTCTGTTTTACAAATTAAAAAATGGAGATTCAGGGAATTAGTAATTTACTGATGTTAGATAACAAGAAAGCTTCAGAGTTGGCACTTAAACTATGTCTTTTCTAAGTCCCCGATAACTGCTGAACACTTTTGTATTTGAGGGGCAGTTTGTCATATTTTGATACTGTCCACAGAAAAACAGGAAAACGGCAAACACAACAAATTTAACTCTTAAATATGAGTTAATATACATACTATTTCTATAAACTTGCCTCACATTTACTTACACTGAATTTTAAGTCAGATTTACTGAGACTGAAACTAGCCAGTAAAAATCAGTACAGGAAACAAACTTAAATAGTATTCAAAGAAAGTTCTCTTTCTACCTGTCTATCATAAAGTATTTGTAGTGACATTTACCACCATAAAAATATAACTAGAAAAGCAACTTTTTCAAACTGCTTATTGTTAAAATTACAGATTAAGACTGTTCTGAAAAAAAGAGTATTCTAATATCAATTTGATAATTACTTTTTCATTATAAATTTATTTCTATTAAAATCCATAAACAGTATAAAATAATTAAAGTGTTTATTAATAATTCCACACTGTCATCATAATAATTGCAAATAATACAGTATATTTTCTTGTAGATTATTTTTCTTGTAGTATATTTTCTTGTAGGTTAGTTATTTTTTTCTGGAGACAACATAATATTGTGTGTTCTATTTAATTTATGGTATAACATAAACAGTTCAAGGTTTAATCGTTTGTAAACATTTTCTTTGTCCAAAATGCAATTTTGATCCAATACCTGATTAGCTAACTGGTGCTGTTTCTCCAGGAAACCTTGTAGAGGGCACTTGAGGAAGCTTCTGCAACTCTTCTCCCCTCTAAGACACTGTGCATGTATTGATTCCCTTATTCGCAGTCATGTTCCCAACACTGGCATATTGTCTGTCCCTTAAGGAGTCTTCCATAAATATTTATTGAATTGATTTGAATGCAAAATGTTAAAATATTCTGAAGTCAAATGTATCACCCTTTGATGACTGTATTTTTAAGCACTATGTTCCTTTTGGAAAGTTAATAAATGTTTAATATTATTTTTCTCCTTACTTTAATAATGTATGCTTGTTATGGACTGAATTGTGCCCTCCCATTCATGTGTTAAAACCCTTTGGGAAGCAATTAGGTTTAGATGAAGTCATGGGGACAGAGCACCCAAGACAGGGTTAGTGCCTTGTAAGAAGTGGAGAGACCAGTGACTCCCCTCAGGCCACAGCAGAAAAGTATCTGCAAGCCAGGAAGAGGGCAAGAAGTGTACCTACTGGCACCTTGGTCTGGGACTTCCCAGGCTCCAAAACTGTAAGAAATAAATGTGTTGTTTAAGCCACCCAAGCTGCCGCATTTTGTTAGAGAATCCACAGCTAAGACAATGCTTTTCAATATAAAATTGAAAACCCAGGTAAAATACATTAATGTACTGTGTGAAGCTAAGGATAAGTAAGTTTTTCTTTCAAATTGGTAGTCTGTGACACAGTATCTTTTATTATGTGTTAAATTCTTAAATACATTTACCACACATCCATTTTTAATATATTTGCTGTGTTTCAAGTTATTATTTTGTTGTAATATTTCATCAATTGTTTTGCTAAGTAACACTTAATTATTGCTGATTTAAATTACATCAAATATCTGATTGGACGTTTAACCTATAGACTATCCCCACTGTATTTTAAATACATTTTCATCCTTATGCTCACACATTTATTTTTCTGGATAAAGTTTATTAACATTTTTGTCAATTTCTCAAAATATCCCAATGGAGTTTAACTGGAAATTTCACCCAACATGAATTTGGAAAGAAGATACAGCTTTATAAAATTTTTTTTATCTAAGAATACAGTATGTCTATTCAAATTCTTATCTATTTCATATTTTTAATTAAAATGTTAGTTCTCTTAATAAGATACATTCCTCTTAAAAATTATTCCAATAAATTATAAAGATTATTGTGAATGGTATTTCATTTTTCCATTATAGTTTCTTATTATTTCTATTTCTTTCCCTCCCATTCTTCTTTATTTCCATTCTTCCTCCCTTTCTCCCTGTTTCTCTTCTTCTTCTCCCCTCTCTTTTCTTTTTTTCTATACAAATTTAATTTTAGTATAACAATCCTGAAAATTCAAAATCATAAATGCTCATTATACTAAATATTTTACATTAAACACCCCCATGAATCAAGTATCCAGATCAAGAAACAGAACATTACCAATTATACCTCTTTCCAGTCTCTATTTCTACCCACTGGAGTAAACGGTAGTCACTTACAACATCATAGACTAGTTTTGCCTACTAATTTTATATAAATAGAATCATAAAGCATATAGTTTGAACACTTTTTGGTCTGTCCTTTGTGAGTCTGTGATATGTCATGTTAAAAAAGAGACAATAGGACCAAAATGGAGTCATTTGTGCTAAGTCTAAGTCACCAAACTGAGACTTAACACCTAACTTTATTGCAGTTTCAGCCTCTCCCAGGAATCTAATCTTAACCAGTGAGCCTGGAATATCCTGGTCAGCACTAGTATGGTCATCTGCCAGAAAGACCTCCAGTCTTGCCCTAAAGGAAAGTGACCTTGCCTGAAATAAGTTGTTCTTTGTTAGTTCCTTTGTCCTTCTGCCAATAAAGGGCTTCCATTTTGTAGAGCTCCTTAGAGCTCTTTTCTGGTTATCAGATGGAAGACTGCCTGATTTATGAATAACCAGATAAAGCCAATTAGGTCTTCAAATTTACTCAGCTGAACTTTGTTTTTTGAGTAACGAGAAATGCATATTTGGCTTCCTTTTTGTCCCTGCAGAGAGTTAGTAAAAGTCTTGTAATGTCCTAAGCAATAAGAGCAATGGCATAATCTTTTGTTATATGTAGTCTTTTGTTCTCAAATATCTCCGATACTTGAGAAAGCTCCAGAGTGATGAAGGCGAAGGGAGTGTCATGTTATTCACAACAAGCCTTTTTCAATCACTTCTGAGCTTTTGGTCATGAGGTACTTTTTGACAGGATAGAGGATAGAGGTTGGTTGCCAGGAATACCATCCACGTGTTTATTGGGTTGGAACTTTCAGCCCCAATGCCTGAACCTCCAGGGAGAAAAGAGGGAATGGAAGTTGAATCATCACCAATGACCAATGATTTAATCGAATATGCACGTGCCACGAAGCCTCAACAAAATCCCAAAAGATGGGGCTAAGAGAACTTCCAGGTTGTTAAGTAAGAACCCATCCACAAGCTGAGAGAGTGGTGCACCCTGAACTCCAGGACAGAAGATTCTATGTTTAGGACCTTACTAAACCTCACCTTATATGCCTATAATGTAGCTATTCCTTTGTCGAAAACTGATAATTTAGCAATTAATCTGTTTTTCTAGATTCTGTGAGCCATTCTATCAAATTAATCAAACCCAAGGAGAAGGTCATGTGAACCTCCAATGTATAGCCAGCTGGTCAGAAGCGTAGGTGAAAACCTGAACTTGCAGTTGGTATCTGAAGAGGTGGGCAGTCTTGTGCGACTGAGCCCTTAACATGTGGGGTTTACCGCCATCTTATGGTGGATAGTTAAATTGTAGGACACCAGATAGAATCTGGAGAATCTGAGAAATGCTTAGTGTGGGAAAAACCCCATACCTGAAATACTAAGAATGTTAGTGTTGTGACAAGTATTGAGAGTTAGTAAAAGGAACAAGTATTTTGTGGTTTTTGTTTTGTCTTGTTTTGCTTATTTAAAACAGGCCATCACATAGCAGTATGAGTACAAGGTCTGTCTGGGAAAAGGTCCAGCTATTGTTAATATAAGAACAGTTTGGGCCACATTGACAAAACCTGGCAGCCAAGGAGAGTGAACCAGAATGCACATGCATGAACAATGATACCTTCACTGTACTAGTCAGTGGGGGCAGTAGACAATGTTGAGTGAGCATGTGTACTGTGTGGCTGTGGCATTCAAAATGACTGAGTAGAGCAATGAATCTGCATCAAATTTTGTGTTAAGCTTGAACATTCTTCTGTAGAAACTATTTGGATGAATCAAAAGTCCACATCTGTGGTCAGCTAGTGACTGGCAGCTTCATCATGACAATGCATCTACTCATGCATCACATCTCATGCAGAATTTTTTGGCAAAGCATCAAATCACCCAGGTGACTCAGCCCTGCTAAAGCCCAGATTTGGTGCACTGTGCCTTCTGGCTTTTTGAAAAACTAAAATCACCTTTGAAAAGGAAAAGATTTCAGATGGTTGTTTAGATTCAGGAAAATATGAAGGGGCAGCTGATGGCAATTGGAAGAACTGTATGAGATCCCAAGATGCCTACTTTGAAGGGGACTAAGGCATCATTGTCCTATGTACAATGTTTCTTGTATCTTATATCATCTTCAATAAATGTCTCTATTTTTCATGTTACATGGCTAGATACCCTCTGGTCAGAACTTGTTATGTTAAATTTGTCCAGATTGTTTGTTTTTCCTTATTGCTATATGGTATGATTGTACCATAATATATATAATATAAATAATATACATAAATAAGTGTGATTTATTCTAGAAATGCAAGGTTGATTCATACTAGGAAATTGATTAGTATCATAGGCCATATAATTATCTCCATATATGGTAACAAAATTTTAACACTCCCTCATTATTAAAACACTCAAGAGAAAGGACATGGGGGACACTTTCTTAACTAGAAAAATGTTTATATTTCTCAATTCTAAAAGTAGTGTCTTTCTTAATGGAAAAACACTAGAAGTATCTCTCCTCAGATTAGGAGCAGGGGAGGATGCCCAGTATATTCATTATTATTAACTACTGTACTGAAACTATTAGTAAATGCAATTAGACAAATAAATCCATTACAGGTATGAGAACTGGAAAAAAGAGGTAAAACTATTTCTACCTATAAATGATATGACATCTGTAAAAATCCCAAAGAATCAATAACATTACCTCAAGCAATGATATACTTCAGTAAAGCGGCAGAACATGAACAAATATTCAGAAATTAGTAGCTTCTATACACATTGCATTATAAATATATAACTATACTGAAGGGGATGGAAAAGAATAGAAGTAATCTAAGTAACTTTCAAAACAGTGTTTTTATTGCATATTCTAAGGCAGGGATGTCAAACTCATTTTCCCTGGGGGCCACATCAGCCTCACAGTTGCCCTCAAAGGGCTGACATAATTTTAGGACTGTATAAATGTAACTACCCCTTAACTGTTAAGGAATTGAAATTACATTCGGCCCTTTGAAGGCAATTGCAAGCCTGATATGGCCCCCAGTGAAAATGAGTTTGACACCCCTGTTCTAAGGCTAAGAACAAAAAGAACTTCTTGCACACATATTGTTCTCTAATTATAGAGATTTGTTTTTCACAGAGATATGAAGTTGCAATTGGGAAACTACTTCACATGTATTTTCAAACTGAATAAATAATTTAACATATCGATGAAAATGGGAGTGGGGAATGTCAATGCTAAAAAGAGGAGTTATTAATAATAGAAGGGAGCTGAGTAGAATGGACCTTGTGGGGTTGGACTAGAATAAGATATATCAGTGTGAACTCATGATTGTGTGTATGTACATGAGTGCATATACACAAGTAGTTATGCAACAGTCATCCATGAGTGTACGTGTATTTGTGTAGATAAGTATGTCCTACCTTTATCAGGTGAGAGGCCTAGAAGTGATGGTGAAGACCGATGAACACACACAACACCCAGATCTTGGTTGCCAAATACCCTTCATCAATACAATGAACCAAAATCTTTGGAGAAATAGTCAATTTCAGGAATGAGGCAGAGATAAGTATGATGAGGGAATGGGGCAAGATGAGCCTGTAAGATCCTGTGATGCCAGAAAGTGAGTAAGCCCTCAAAATTTGCTGGTATGTCAGAAAGATAGAGGGGCCAGCATGAAGGAGCTCCCAATGGCCAAATGTGGGATATAGTGAACAAACTAAATAACAATAGTTGATTTCATCTCGTGGAGTAAAATATACACACTTGATTTCTTACCATGAATAAATATTTGGGTGAATAAATAAGGATTATGCAGCTCATTTTTAGAGCAGAATTAAACTAATCAATACATAACAGATGATGCAAACAAAAATCACCATCTCACAAAAACCATGATAATAATTGTTGCAGAGGCAAGAATCACTGATAGACCTAAAAATCAGTGGGCAAGGGTACATGAGAAAACAGGATACTCACAGAGTCTCAAATTCTCTCCCCACCCCCAGAAAAATACTTACTATCTTCAAAGGAGAAAATGTAAGTTTGTAGTAGGAAAAACTGACAGACTTCACCTCAATCAAGTGTTCAAACTTAACATCACCAGGAATTAGATATGTCAACATCATTTATCTCTTAATGTGATGTACTTAGGTCACATCTCATTTCTGGTTTATTCTTGCCCAAAAGGAGTAATCTGCATTTCACTGTGAAGAAACATCAGACTGACCTAAATTGAGAGACATTCTGCAAATTAACTGGAAAGTACTCTTCAAAAAAGTCAAGGTCATGAAGAAAGACAAAGTCTCCTTCCAAGGAAGTTCCCCAAATCAAATGCAATCTATGATACTGGATTTGATCCTAAACTAGAAAGAGACATTTGAGGCGTAGTTTGCAACATTTACAGAATGTTTATATAATGTTTCAATATTAATTCCATGATTTTATAATTGTACCACAGTTATATAAGATGTAGACATTTAGCAAAGCTAAGTGATGAGTTTATAGGAACTCTAATATTTTTGTAATGTTTTGTGATTCAACTTACTTCAAAATGAAAGTTTAAAAACCTTTCAATGGCTCCTAGAAAAAGAAGAGCAAACTAAATTCAAGGATAATAAATGAAATGAATAATAATGAGTACAGAAATCAATTGAGTTAAAACAAGATATATGATAGAAAAAACAACTATGTCAAAAAATGTTTCTAGAAACTCTTAATAAGACTGATTAAAAAGAAAAATGAAATTTAGCTGTACTGCATGAAAATGAGGGCATCCCTAAGGTAAATTAAAGTGTCTAAGAAAACACTTATGCCACTAACTTATAAGACAGAACAGAGACTCAAGAAACACCCACACAGTCCTGACTGCTGTGGCTCAGTTGGATGGAGCTTCATCCCCTTAGTAAAGGTTGTGAGTTCAATTCCTGTCAGGGTACATACTCAGATTGTGGGTTTGATCTCTGGTCTGGGCATGTGCAATTCCCGGTCCAGCCCATATGGGAGGCAACCTATTGGTGCCTCTCTCTTGCACTGATGTTTCTCTCTTTCCCTTCCTCTCTCTTCCTGTATCTCTGAAAGCAATAAAAAAAAAATGTCCTCAGGTGAGGATAAAAAAAAAGTAATTAAAAAGTTAAAAACAAAAAGAAACACACCCACACATATATGGCCACCTAATTTATAACAAAGGTGTCATATCAGTGAATGAAAAATAATGAATTGGGTCTTTTGAATAAATGGTGCCTGATAAATTAAAAATACCTGTGGGAAAATTAATGAGTCTTGACTACTTCCTCACACTGTATCCAAAACATTAAAAAAAATGCCAGGTGGATTATAGACTAACATGAAAGGTAAAAACAAGATAGCTTCTTTAAAAAATGGCTAAAAATACAAAAACCACTAACACCTAGTGTTAACAAAGATAAGGGGATGAGGAATTAAACTGTATGACTGGTCCAAGTATAAACTGGTTCAATCACTTTGAAAGACTGTGTGGCTAAAGGTGAACAAATGAAGAGCTTTTGTCAACGATCGATGTGTCTCCTAAGCATGCATGTGCACCAAAAGATGCGTAACAGAATCTTCATGCCTGTTTTATTCATGGAGCCAAAACTCAGAAAGAAGGCAAATGTTCACCAGTAATAGAGTTGATTAATAAATCATACTCTATTTATAAAATTGGCTGCTCTACAGCCACAAAGAAGATCAAGCTCCTATCTAAAACATGGTTCAATCCCACAGAGAGCGTATGGAGTAAAAAAAAAATAATAGAGCAAAGTGTGTCATTCACTTATATAAAATTCAAAAAATTGGCAACACTGTTTTAATTTATAGTGGAAAGTGCATTGTAGTGATTACCTGGGGAGGTAACTAGGAGGTATGACCAGGGAGCTCTTCGGGCTGCTGAGAGTATTCCGTATCTTTGTATTAGTGGGGGTTACACTGGTGTGTTCACCCCCCATGTTCACCAAGCCTTATGCTTAAGATTCATACACTTCACTGTATGTTGGTTATATTTTAGTGGAAATTAAGAGATTTTTTCTTGAATGAATCCTTTTGTCTCAGTTTTCATTGTTTAAACATGCCACATTATCAGATAGATTGAGCTTTCCAAAGGACACAACTAAAACCAAGTATTAATTTCTGACAATACATTTTTCCATAAAACAACAGAAGAAAAAATAATTATTTTACCCTTCATTTTTTTTCTGAAAATGAATGTTTTTGTTATATTTTTATTACTTTGTAGAATAAGGTAAGATAATATCCTGGCTTTTCCTATAAATACTGATTATACCATCTGCTTAGTGCTTATTCTCAAAAATTGGAGGGAAATGTTAGGTATTAGATCTGTAGGCTTCAGCACTCCGGGATATTTTAGAAAAATATTTTTAACTTAATTGTACCAGATTTAATTGTTTTTAAAGAAAAAGCAAATTTAAACTAAGGTATTATATTTTCTAAACTAACAAAATACTTGCAAGCTATATAAAGGTACTAATGCAAACCAATGTATTTTAGTTTTCCTTAACATTAAAAGTAAATATAATCAAAATTTTCCTTGCTAATTATCATTTTTCTAGAATTTTCCACCTCTACGAACTCCAATCAAGTAACTAAAAATCAACAAACCTTAGTTATTTTGATAGCTTTTAAACCAGTCATCAAGATTTTTTTCTCTTAGAGAAAATTTCACTTAAAAAAACATACTAATACACAGTCTCTTTCCTTAAGGATTTTACATTCTGTGGTGGAAGACAGGGAATTATAATGAAACTAAATCTGTAGTCAACATATGAAATGTGAGTACTAGTCACACAAGTACTGAATTCTACCAACAGAATATGAGATATTCTATTAGCCCTTATACGACCCACAGGGCCTGATCATGGCTGGATATAAATATATTGCTTTCCTAAATTTCATAAGGTAACAACCTGAAGGCAAAAAGAAAAGGTTCAATTATGATCAACATCTTCTGTTGGGAAATACATATATATTCAATTTTGGAAAGTGAAATAATAAAAGTAAATTAAATCTGGCAGCTAGGATACATTCCAATTATCTAGAAAATTTATTTATCACCCTTCTGTTCAACACCGTCACCAGGTAGATGAGATATTATTGTGCACACACGCAATGCCATTTACAGATCCAGGGAAAAAATGAGGAGCTGTAGCAGGGCCATTCTATAATCTCACTTTCCCTAGAACTTAGGCAGAGTTCCTTCACTTACAAATTGTTTTGTCCCTTATACTATAGATGTCCTCTTTTGACTTTCGTTCTACTGTAGTCAAAGAATTAATAGTTTCTCAGTTCCTCTAAATTTAACTCTTTCTACAGCAATTACCAATATTTCTTTCCATTTTTAGGTCAGATCTAATTACTGAAGTATTATAACCCAGGTAGGGACACGTAATTATCTTACTAATTAATGCTCTCCAGGAGACTTTGGAATCAAAAAGGGGCACTCTGCAGAAATAATGACCACTGAAATTGCAGCCCTAACACACACTGGAGTGAGCAAACTCAAATATGATCCATTTCTTTCAGAGCTTAGGAAAAAATGGAGAGGGTTGCCAAAAGAACCTGCAGAAAAACATAGAGATTATATGGGCTCATAGCTACAAGGAAATATAGCTATGTTATGTCTTTAGGGTCCTCTCCAATAGTGATGTGAACACCACAGAAAGGAATATGAAAGAAGAATTGCATAATCCTTTCTTCAACCAATTGTTAGTTTGTTGGCTGTTGATTTAAACACCGCCACAGGCTTCTAATGGTTGGCAACTCACACTGTGGAAAATGTCACTGGGCTTTGCTAGCCTACTAGCTGTGCTCCACAGAGCAGAAAATTAGGCCTGACATATTTAGGGAGGAGTTTTCTGGTTTGTAAGAATTTATAAAAATAGCCATACTTATTTATTTCAGGGTCACATTTGTAAGTTCTCAGGAGCGCTGAAATAATTTAATTTTATTATGCATGCTAAAAATCTTAGCTCATTCTAACTCAAAATCTATCTAATGTTCTCTTGGGTGAATAGACTTCTGTTTCTAACTTAAAAAGATAACATACACACACAGCACAACAAGGTAAAATATAAACTTATAGCATCCGAAAAACACTGAGAATAATCAATATCTAAACCATGTGTTTCTGCTTCAGTTTATTCTGGTTCCTTTGAATTAGTCAGAATAACTAATCATTTATAAAAATATTAGAGTTTCATCATGAATAACCTAGATTGACATATAATGTAATCATTAATTTAAGTCATGTTTGGCTATACTAGAGTCAAATTTATTTTGTTTATTTTATACATTTTGTTTGAACTATGCTATTTATTAAAAATAATACCCTTCTTTAGTAAGGAATTTGTTTTGACATATTTGAAACATTTAAGTGAATTTTTCTCTCTTGTTATAAGCAATAACAGAATCACATTTCACAGACTTGCGTTGCCACACTGACTTTACAAATCTGCAATAACACTCCAAGGTATGAAAACGTGTCAAACAATGAGATCATCATTGAAGAAAAATATTCATAGTGCTTTTTCTCGAAATGTTTGCTCAACCTTTGTAATAACATCAAACCCCTTATTTAATCGCTCAGAAGCATTTGCCAAGTTCATCAAAACAAGGATTCACCTTCCTATTTCCTGAACAGACTTCTTCCTCACCCAACTTTGGTCTCTCATGCAACCTGAAAGAGAGAAACCCTAGCAGGCGTCAAGATTCTAACTGCAGTATGACAAGCCCATTTCATTATGCATGCCAAGAATTCCATCCTTCAGAGAAAAATGCTCCCAGTTCACTTCCTTTCCTCTGCATCATACCCCTTGTGTTTGTGCAAAGTTAGCACTTTCAACACCACTTTCTTTTACCAAGGCTCATAAAGCCATCCTCTCAGCCTTTTACAAGTCCTATTGATCAAGCTAATAACATTTACTTAGAGCCTGCTAAGTGCGAGCCTCTGTTCTGCTTGCTGTGAGGGACACATTCATACACAGGACACAAAGCAGCTTTCCTTAAACAGAGATAAATGCCCTGTGATTTCTGTTTGTTATATAAAGTAGCTGGATGCCTTAAATTCCCATCACCTCTTAGGAGTCAAATAATCTCTCATCTATTTCAGCCACACTGGTCATCTGGTCTTTTCCAAAATCCTTCCATTTGAATTAAGACGAGCCAACATTCCCCTCCGCAAAAAACTACCACCTAGAATTCTGTACACACTTTTGCCTTCTGTCCTTAAAACATACCCTCATAAGCAGTATTTCATGAAAATGGATAGGCTTTTATTCTTAGACTTAATGTTTCTTTTTTAAATTGTTGTTCAATTATAATTGTCCCTATTTTTCACCTGTTCCTCCCCTCTGCCCTGCCCACCCCCTCCCAGATTTCTTTATCAGTGATCCTCTGTATGCGATAACATCAAATCTCTTATTTAATCATTCAGGCATTTGCCAACTTCACCAAAACAAGGATCATCTCCCTACTTCTTGCCAGAGTTCTTCCTCATCCAACTTTGACTATTCTCTCGTGTGACTCCCCATTTCTCTCATCTACATGGTTGCAAAACTCCCAGAGAAGAGGAACTTGTGACTTTCTGGGCCCTCTGCACAACTGAACACTAATGTCCTCTGTGATCACTAAGACAGCCATCAACCTGGAATTGCAGGTGCTCCTTCACTCCCTCTCGAAAGTCTTCTAAGCAAAATTGCAAATCAAATGGCCATACACCAAGTACAGTGACCAAATACAAGAAAGCAAGCATTTGGACAACATTTCTGGGTCTCAGAAACTCTCCAGTTTTAAATTATAGGTCAGAAGTTTATAGCATCTAAAACACAAATCACAACGCACTGAAGCTTTCTGCTGCTCAACTGTTCACCCTCTGCCTGCAGAACCCAGGGCTGCTTATCACCTGCTTTGTTTGGTCTTGTTTTTCTTTTCAAGGTCCCAGGGGATAGGTTGGCTCCAAAAAGGCTTCCTCTGAGCAAGGAACAGCAAGTCAGGACACCTTGTGGATCACCCTTCCTGAGCCGACATGTTTCAAATGACCTGAAGTGGTTACATCTCTTCAGTCAAATTACTAGCTTCAAGAGGGAGCCTCAGAGTGAGAAAACACAACCGCAGCACAGCCTCCATCCGGTCCCCAACAGCCTGCAGCCTCCTGTGATCCGCACTTTTCAGGTCTTGCTTTCTCCTTCACAAGATTATTTTCTCATCATTATAAAAGGCTCTCTGCAGATTTTTGTTCTTTGGTCATTTTTTTTCTAGGATGAGCAAACTTGGCTTAGAGAAATATTCATTCAGGCTAAGAATGAGAAGCATTTTATTTCCTAAAAATGGGGATATCTTGAACCTCTCTAAGATATTTTAAATATATAATACATATATAAATAATATATAATACATATAAAATTTATTGTTTGTATATAAAATTATACACACACACACACACACACACACATATATATATATATATATATACACATTTCCCAACTCTGTTTTTCAAGTTTTTTCTGTCCTGTAAAGATACAAGAAATCAAATTTATAAATCCTGGGTTATTGCTAACTGCCATCCCATTTACACTAGAGGTTGAGTAGCTTTAGTTCCCAGATGTGTACAACTTGGATGAAGATGCCTTCAGGCTGAGGCACGAATAAAAACTTTCACTGGCTGTTGCTCCCACCGGTGACAGGTACGGGGGCTCTGCGAAAAGCATGAGCTGGCTGCCCTGCATACCGTGGATCAAGTTGATCCCTGCACCTCCATATCTACTAAGAACAGCCTTCTCTGAAACACACATCACAGCCACGTGTGTGTATGTCACAGGAGCTGCTTGATATTTTAAAATATGGGCAGACTTTTCAAAATCTTCAAGCTACCTAAGAAGAAGCTAGAGGTTCAGGTAAGCTCCAAGTTTTCTGTAATTAATCCCTTCTTTTAAAAAAATCAGAATGGCTAAAACTAAAAAAAAAATGACAACACAAAATTCTTGTCTGGATGTGGAGAATCAGGGTCACTCACACACTGCTGGTGGGAATAGTGCAGCCACTCTGGAAACCGTTTGGCAGCATCTTCTAAAACTAAAGAGGCACTTAACATAGAACCCAACACCTGCACTCTTGGGCATGAATCTCAGAGAAATGAAAACTTATGTTCACATGAAAACTGGCACATAGAATGTGGGAGGTGGGGGGTGGGTAAGCCAGGGCAGAGTAAAGGGGCAAAAATAGAGACAACTGTAATTGAACAACATTTAAAAAATTTAAAAAGGCAAGTATAGTTATCAAGTAAATAAAAATACCTATGCATTAAAAAAACCTGCACACAATTTGCAGAGCAACTTGCTTCATAATAGCCCAAAACTGGACACTGTCCAGATGGCCCTCAACAGATGCATACATACCATGAAATACTGTTCAGCAACTAAATGCAATCATGTGATAGGCTCAAAGCTTTGGATGAATCTTAAGAGAATTATACAGAATGTAGAAATTAGTCCTCAAAGGTTATATGCTGTATGATTCTATTAATATAACATTCTTCAAGTAACAAAATTATACAGGTAGATAGCGTATTAGCTGTTGCCAGGGTTAGGGATAAGGGACATGTGGCTTGGAAGGGGTAGCACAAGGGAGCCACATGGTTATAAAAACTTCTGGATCTTTTTTGTTTATATATTATACCTATTTTTATTATAAGAATTATTCACATTTTGGAGTTGCATGTATTAACATAACAATGGTGACCCCTAGTCAGGTACTTAACTGTACATGAAACTTCCCATAGAATATCTGCAGCAGATTGTATCATTTCAATGCTGCAAAATTGTTATTGAAATACATGGTTCATTATTTAATAAGAAATCTTAATAACATACTGAATAGTCCCTCTTCCCTCCCTGCTATTTGCTGGTAGCAGCAAATGGGCCTGGCAGAATTTAAGTCTCTCTTGAGTAACATTTTCTTTTCACTGACTCTGAGATGGGAATTCTTCCTTGCCTATCAACACTGTTGAAGTTAAAATGCATCATATACAGTTGATAGGTTCACATACATAAAACTTAATACTTAGGACATAAAAGAGTGGTGCATCATACAAACAACGGGAACTTAGCTGGGATGAAATACAGTAGAAGTCATCATCTTTATAAAGAATTTGTTTCTTTTAAATCAGCCAGATGTTTATGGTTTGACTATGATGACCATTCTCAGACTATATGCCCATTTGAATTCTAAACAGTTTGAGAAGAAGCTCCCAATAACAGAAAATGCAAATCTTTCGCTTTGTGGGATGATGTCCAACTAACTGAGCCACACTGATCAAGGCCATCTCTTATTTTTAAAAAATTCTCAGAATAGATAAGAACCTGTCAGTTACCTCTACAAAAATGAACTCATTCTACCTCATAATAGGAGATAATATTAATAATACCAAAACACTTTCTGTGCATATTTCTAGAGGCTATATCCAAAAAGTCTACAGTGTTTCTGATCTTTTGTGCCACAAAGCAAACACAATATAGATAGATAGAAAAGTAATAGCATAGAAAAAATGTTTTTTGTACTTTACTTTGATAATATGTAAATTCTATGTAATAATTTAGTATACTGCTCTTGTCACCAGTGTTCTGGATGCTGCAGCATGTTTATCCTGCAGCTGCTGAACAAGAACAGTGAGAACTGCGCTAATCTAGTACACTGGCATTTCCTTTGCTGACCTAAATTATAAAGGACTTCCTTCAAGACCATCAGGCAAACTAATTTTAAACACCAATTATGTTTAAAATATACTTAGTTATGCAGAAGTAGCAATGTAGATAGATTAGAAGAACTGGCATAGTATAATTTCAGCAAAAATTAGATGGTATATTACTTTTAGAACTATTTAAAAAATAAACCAGTTAGGAATTTAATCAACAAGAAAAAAAAGCAAAAAAAAAAACATAACCAGAGTCATCGAAAATAAGAGCAATCTAACAATAGCCAGAGGGGAGAGGGGAGGGGACAGTGGAGAGAAGGGTTTTCAGGAACTACTTACTATAAAGGACACATGGACAAAACCAAGGGGGAGGGTGGAAGCAAGGGAGGGAGGTGGGTTTGGAGAGGGGAGGGGGAGGGGTGGGGAGAAAATACGGATAACTGTAATTGAACAACAATAAAATAATTTAAATTTAAAAAGAAGTGTAATAAATATTTTATAAAAGGAAAAATAAAATAAAATAAAAAGTAAACCAGTTAATGATTTGCTTCAATATTTTTAGGTTAAAAATATATTCATTATTATCACTTTCCTAATTTTGTCCTCTTTAAGTTGCTTACACTTCATTTTACCAAGTAAGCTTGATTTTGTAACCAAAAATTGCAAAGCTTCCTAATTCAATGTACTTACTTCTTTCACAAATAATACAAAAAAATCACACATATCTTAAGAAATGTAGCAATTCTACCAAATGTTATACAAAAAAATCATTTATAGGAACAGAGGGAACACTCAGAAAAAATATGTGGCCATAGTAAATTAGCTTCTTGCATTCAGTGGGGTCTTTCCATTTTTTGATGGTTTCCTTTGCTGTGCAAAAACTTTTTAGTTTGATGTAGTCCCATTTGTTTATTTTTTATTTTGTCTCTATTGCCTGAAGATATGTAACAGAAAAAATATTGCTATAAGAAAGGTCCAAGATTTTACTACCTATTTTTCTTCTATAAGTTCTTATGGTTTTGAGGATTACATTGACATTTTTCATCAATTTTGAGCTTATTCTTGTGCATGGTGCAAGAAGTTCATTTACTATCATTTTTTTTGCACGTGTCTGTCCAATTTTCCCAACACCCTGTCCAATTGCACCAACATCATTTATCCTATTGTATGTTCTTGCCTCCTTTGTCAAACATTAATTGACCAGAAAGGTGAGGATTTATTTCTGAGATCTCAATTTTGTTCCATTGATCTCTATGTCTGTTTTTATTCCAGTGACATGCTGTTTTGATTACTATGACCTTGTAGTATCATTTCATATCAAGTAGTGTAATTCCTCCAACTTTGTTCTTTCTCAGAACACTGTGGCTATTTGGGTTCTTTTGTGGTTCCATAGCACTCTTTGGAATATTTGTTTTGGTTCTTTGAAATATACCATTGGTATCTTGATAGGAATTGTATTGATTGTATAGATTACTTGGTCAATATGGACTTTTTAATGATGTTAATTCTTCCTATCTATGAACATCATCTATTCTTCCACTTACTTGAATCTTCTTCAGTTTCTTTCTTCAATGTCTTATAATTTTCTGGGCACAGTTCTTTTTCATTCCTGTTATATTTATTCCTAGGTATTTTAATTTTTTGATGCAATTGCAAATGAAATTATTTTCTTCATTTCCCTTTTTAATAGATCATCATTATAATGTGTAAAAAATGCAACTGATTTCTGTATTTTTTTTGTATCCAGATACTTTACTGAATTCATTTATCAGTTCTTACAGTGTTTTGGTGGAATTATTAAGGTTCCCTATATACATGTCATCTGCAAATAATGACAGTTTTACTTCTTCCTTTCCAGTTTGAATGCTTTTATTTCTTCTCTAATTGCTGTGGCTAGGACTTCCAGTACTATGTTGAGTAAGAGTGGTGAAAAAAGATGTCTCTGTCTTGCTCCCAATCTTAAGGTAAACTCTTTTTTACCTACTGAGTATGCCTATTGAATATGATGTTGGCTGTGGGTTTGTGATATATTGCCTTTATTATGTTGAGGTTTTTACTTCTATTCCCAATTTTTTTATCATAAGTAGGTGCTAGATTTTATTAAATGCTTTTTCTACATGTTCCTTGATGACCCTTTTACAGTGGTGGGAAAATAGAGACAACTATATCTGAAAAACAAAAATAACTAACTAAAATGTATATACAAAAAATAAATAAATTCAAACTGTGTGAAAAATAAAAAATAAAAATAGTATTTGTAAAAAAAATACTTTTTCTGCATCTTTGATATGATCATGTGATTTTTATCCTTAATCTTATTTATGCTGTGTAGCACATGCATTGATTTTTGGATATAATAGGAACCTTTCATCCCTGGAATAAATCCCACTCAGTTATGGTGTATGATCTTTTTAATGTATTGCTAGATCCCGTTTGCTAATATTTTCTTGAGGATTTTAGCTATTTCCTATCCATTCATGTCAATGGGACATTAAAATCCCCTACTCTGACTGTACTACTGTCAATTTCTCCCTTTAGGTCCATCAAGATTTTCTTTCAAAATTAGGTGTTCCTATGTTGGGTGAATAAATGTTCACAAAGGTTATATCCTCTTGTTGAATTGCTCCTTTTGTCATTATATAATGTCCTTTTTCTCTTACAATAGCCTTTGTTTTAAATTCTATTATGTCTGATATAAGTAATGCTACTCCAGCTTTTTTTCCCTTTTCATTTGTATGAAATACGTTTTCCCATCCCTTTTATTTTGTGTATATCTTTGATTCTTTGGTGAGTCTCTTACAGATAGCACATATATGAGGGTCTTGTTTTCTTATCCACGCAGCTACCCTATGTCTTTTGACTGGAGCACTTAAGCCATTTACATTTAAAGTGATTATTAGTAGGCAAATAGGTATTTATTGCTATTTTATTCTTTTAACTATGTTCCTCTGTTATTTTTCTACTTCTCCTTCTTCTTAAAGAAAACCGCTTAACATTAGTTGTTGTCTGGGAAGCTATTTATTTTTCCTTCAATTTTAAATGATAACCTTATTGGGTAAAGTAGTCTTGGTTGCAGGTCCTTGATTTTCATCATTTTGAATATTTCATGCCAATCTCTTCAGGCCTGAAATGTTTCTGTTGAGAAATAAGCTGACAGGTGACAGTCTCTATTTTGCTGCTTTTAAGATTCCCTCTTTGTCTTTAACCTTTGCCATTTTAATTATAATGTGTTTTGGTGTGGGCCTTTTTGGCTTAATCTTGTGAGGGACTCTCTGTGCTTCCTGGACTTGTATGCCTTTTTCCTTCACCAGGCTAGGAAAGTTTTCAGTTATTATTTTTTCAAATAGTTTCTCTATCCCTTGCTCTCTTTCTTCTCCTTCTGGTACCCCTATGATGCAGATGTTGTTATGCTTCATGTTTTCTCTAAGGTCCCTTAAACTATCTTTATTCTTTTTAATTCTTTTTAACTTTTACTGCTCTGATTGGTTGTTTTCTGCTACCTTGTCTTCCATATTGCTGATTTGATCCTCTGCTTCATCCAACCTACTGTTTATTCCTTCTGGTATATTCTTCCTTTCAGATATTGTACTCTTCATTTCTGACTGATTCTTTTTTTATGGTTTCTATGTCCTTTTTCATCCTGTTGTAGTTCTTACTGTTTCTTGATTATCTTTAAAACACTTATTTCAAACCCTATATCTGATAAATTACCTGCCTCCATTTCATGTAATTCTTCTTCTGGAGATGTCTCTTATTCTTTCATTTAGGGCATATTTCTTTGTCTCCCCATTTTGGCTGATTCTTTGTGTATGAATCTATGTGGATCCTACATGGATCCTATTCTGATGTTGTCTGAAGCTAGCCACTGGATGTGTTGATTCTGGGGCCTCTTGAGAGGGACTCTGGGGCAGGCCAATGTCAGATGCAGCCTGTAACTGGGCCTGGGCAACCAGTTTAGAGATACAAAGTGATCCACATTTTGTGGCTGCCTATGCTGGGCCTGCATGTGTGCAGGAAGGCACAAGCTGTGCACCATGTCTGTTTTTAAACAGCACCGGGCCTAGGGACAGGTCAACTAAAGCTGCAAGGTCCCCTGAGATCTGCCTCTGCCTATCTTGCCTGCCAGCTCCTTATTAGGCTCAGTCACTGAAAAGGCCTCTGGTGGTACTCAAATGGCATGAAGTAGGTTCTCAGTGAGTCACAAGGAAGGAGTGAGCACTGTCCAAAACAGCTTCAGATTCGGTGTTAGTGCTGGTTCTAGGGCCACTCAGCTAATGTCCCAGAATATAACAAGTCTAGCTAACAACCACTGTGTGCTTGTATAACTTTGTAGCAGGGCATAGTTTCAGAGAGTCATCGGGGTGAGACCTGCAGAATTTATCAGGCCCAAACAGATTAAAATATGGCTGTGTGAAGGAAGAGCTTTACACTGGTCAAGTGTGTGAGGGAAAATGTTCTGTCCTAGAGCCACACAACTCAGTTTGTCCAAGATTCTGCCAGAAGCCTAATCTCGGCAGGGCAGGGCTACTGGGAGTCAGGACCACAGGACTAATGAATCTCCCATGAGGGGAAGGTGCCAGTCAGGCTTGGGGGAAGGTAGGGAAAGTGGGTCTTGCTCCAGAACCACACAACTCAGTCTGTCCCAGATTCTGCTCAGATGGTGGTTGTGTGGAGCCACTGGGAGTCAGGAGGTTGGGGCTGCAGGAAGCCTAGAGAGTGGGACAAGGGAATCTCCCATAAGGAGGAGGCACCAGTCAGGTTCATAGGAAAGTGGGGGGGAATGGCCCTTACCCCACAGCCACACCACTCACTGACATCCCCTAAATCTCTCCAGAACCCTATACCTTGGCTGACTTTTCAGCTGGGCACAAGCTCTATAGGTAGGGCAAGAGGAAGTCCAATGGGTGAGGCTTCTGCATTGCCCCTGGCTGATGCCTCACTGAGAGGAGTGCTCCTCCCAATAAAGATGGTGTATCCTGGCAGCTCTTCTCTCAGCATTCTTCCCAGAGTCAAAAACCCAGTGTCTCCTCACATGACTCTAGTGTGAGTGGCTGGGAATGAAACTTCGTGTGTCTGTCCTTGAAAAGGGTTCCTGTGTCTCTAGCAGACTCTAATCTCTTCCTCTGAACAGAATTTCCACCTATTTCCACAGTCAGATGTTATATGGGCACCTCTTTCTGGCTCTGATGCTTTGGGCTGGGGAGCCTGATTTGGCATTGAGACCCCATTTTTCTCAGGGGAAACATTTGCAGATGAGATATCACTTTGAATCTCAGTTGCCCCCCATGGGTGCAGGGCCTGCCCTTTTTGTGTCTCTACCCTTCCTACTAGTCTCAATGTGGATTCTTCTGTAAATCTTTGGTTATAAGACATCTCTTCAGCTAGTCTTCAGTTGGTTATTCAGGTTTATTGCTCTATATTTTAGATGTAATTCCAGTTGTGTCCTGGGGAAAGATGAGTGCAGTTTCCACCTACTCCACACCATCTTGGATACTGCTGTGAAGGTAGTTTAGATAAGATTAACATAAAAGCAGATTCTCCTCCATCACATAGATGGGCCTCATCCAATCAGTTGAAGGCCTTAAGAAAAAAAACTGACCTTCCCCGAGGAACAGGGAATTCTACCAACAAATTGCCTTGGAATTCAAACTGCAATATTGTCTTCCCTCAGTCTCTGCTCTGCTGTCTAGCCCTTAAGATTTTGGACTTGTCAAGCCCACAATCCCGAGCCAAAGCCTGAAAGTAAATAAATAAAGATAGATAGATAGATGATAGATAGATAAATGATAGGTAACATTTACATATACATTTTATACCATATTGGTTCTGTTTCTAAAGAACCCTGACCACTGCAGATTTATAATGCTTTCTTAATTTTAAATGTGAAATAATAAAGGTGTTTGCAAATCTTTATTGTGAAATGTTTTAAGTAAAGAAATTATTAATACCTTACCCATATAACATTAATAAAATACACCTGTTATTAAAAGTCATACTTCCCTCTTGGTAGATAGGGAAGGGAAAGACAGAGGGGAGGAGGTCAGGAGGAAGGGAGAAAGGGAGGGAGTGAGGAGAGAGAGAGAGAAAAATAAAGGGAAGAACAAGCAGTATTTCCCCCATTCCTTCTATTTCTCTATTGCAAACACTGACGAAACACTGTCCAATAAAATAGGTTAAAGTCTACTACAAAGTTTCCAACAATACAGCTGACCAGCATCCTACACTGCACCAGAGATATGCAGCTATTTTTTCAAGGGAAGGAAAAAGTTTCAAATAAAGGAAGACAGATCTCCAAGGTCACCAAATCACATGACAGGAGAGCCAGAAATAAAACTGCCTCTTCCTATATCTGAGATGTATTCTTCTGTTGCAATAACTCTTCCTAATGTGTGTGTGTGTGGGGGGGGGGGGCATGTGGGTATGTGTGGTGTGTTTCATAGAAAGGTCAAATAATATGTTTGTCTTGCCTTATCTCTAGTTGATAAGAACTCCGCAGTCTTAACTTCTGGTTATTATTACCACCAGGTAATAATAAGGAATTAATCAGCTCCTTAGTTACCCACAACTTTTATTTTTTCTCATCCAAATAATGTAATATTATCTGTTTGCCTTAGAATTATGATATCCATCTAAAGACCCTGTTTCATTCTTGCAGTGAAATTAAAATACCTACTGAACAGCTAAGCACAGTGTGGGGAACAGAAACAATCTTTTGCCTCAATCACATAGTGAGTGTGGGACTGAAACAGGTCCAGGCTTTAGAAGAATAAAGAAGACTGGTATTTTTCTCAGAATAAAAGGGAATAGGGTGTGTGGATAGGGTTGGGAGTTTGGCAAATGGGATTAAGAAAGAATTCTCAGAGGATGTAAAATTTGGTATAACTGTTGCCTTAGAGAAAAAATGGAGAATGGTGCTCTTGGAGATGGACTAAAGCAATCCAGTGATATAGATACACAAAGGACCGGGCAGCTGACAGTGCTGGAGCAGCCTTGAATATGGGGGTGATACAGTTATGAAAGTATTGTTTTAGCAATTATTTTTATAGAAGTGGACTCAGGTAGCAGTATGAACGAAGGCCTACAAACAATTAGGAGGCCAGTGCTCTAGTCCAGATTAGAAAGGACTCCAGTCTCAGGACTGGTAAGACTAGAGGGAGAAGGTAGATTTGAAAAACTAGGAGAAATCAGCAGGATCTGATGAATGTTTAGAATGTGGAGGAGGAAGCAGTGAGATTGAAGAATGGTCATAGTAAAAGTTTTCACTAAACTGGAGAAGGTCAACAGAAAAAGAGATCTGGAGAGAGAGGAAAAAGGAGGAGGGAGACAATAACATCATGAATCCTACTCAGTGACTGTAGAATATTCAAGAGGAGATGTTCACTTGTCTACTGCATATGGAGGTCTGGAGATCATGAAAAAAGTAAGGGTGGAAAGAGAGATTTGAGAAACAATAATACACAAGTAGTTAATGCTATAATAATTAGTGAGGTAGCTCAAACAAAACACCATTTTTAAATGGAATTACTTCTCATGGAGATCTCCTCTTGTTTTCAATATGTATTTTATCCATATCACCTAACTCATCTTAGTTTAGGATGAAATGGCACCAACAACTAATTCCAGTCTCATGTCTCCAGAAGGAAAAATGAAGCAGAGCTTGGATTCTGGCCTTCCCTAGAGGAACGTGGGTGGTGGAGTTGCTCATGATCTTAGAGGTGGCTCTAAATACAAGCTTTTTATTTCCTATCCCCATTCTCTGCTTTCCTATTCCCAAATTTCTGCTGTGTGATGTGTATATTATGCATATATATTTTTGATGTTTTGAAAAAATAGAACATGCTCATGATATCAAAATAAAATAATACAAAAATATATAAAGGAAACACTAATCATCCTCCTATTCTATTCCTCCTTCTATTCTCCACCTCAGGTAACTAATTCTATTTAATAACATGTTATTCCCTAGTAGTTAGCCTAGTGTACTGTTTTAGCCAAAAATAAGTACACTATTGTTTACAAAAAATAAGCAATATAGTGTGTGTGAGTATACACACATATGATCACATTCAACAGCAATGAAATAAAGATGCAGAAAACTTCAGAGGTGGCATGAACAATAGAGAAGAACTGTAGATCCATTCATTCATTCAAAACCAATTTATTGCATTAGATACATTGCTATGTAGCAGAGATACAAGTGTGGATAAAGACTGTCAATATCCTCAAGCAGTTTATATTATGAAAAGGAATACAGACAAGTAAATGGGCAATTGCAATATACTTTGTTAAGTACAAGGTATATGACTAAGTGCAGGGCTCGGGAATGGAGGCAGTTGAACAGAGAAGTATAAGGAAACTATTACTTCTTGTGCAAAAGCATGCCACCAAGAAATCCTGTGTTTAAAAGCATCTTGGCTTTGAAACTTGCATTTTCATTTGTCCACATAATGTTTTCAGGCAGATCATATGACATCTATGTGTGACTTACACAGACAACCCCCTTAGCCCACAGAGACTTGGATGACTCAAACCCTACAAATGTCATTGTGCTCTCCTGCTCTATTTCATCCCTGCTCTGAGCTTTTAAATCACCCTTATAACTTCTAGTTTTAATTATTGAGTCTTTAATCATTGTCTATTAAAATGGGGCTTTTGGCATCTATGTCAGTTAGGAATGAAAAAAGCAGGAAGATGACAAATATATGAGGCTTTCACACAGACAGTAAATATTTTGCATTAGCCTGAGGCAAAGTGGCAGCACAGGAAAAGTCTGATTTCCAAATACATCATCCATTTTCTGTCCCCCTCTCAGTGAGCCCTCTCCATGTTATAATTAATATTGTCCCATGACCTTGATGGTCCAATTCTTGTCAAGGAGGCACTGTTTTAATTTCTTATCATGAAGGAGGACACAAGAAGACATGCCAATTTTTAACTTGAAATAGCGCATCTCTCTAAAAATGGAATATGGAGACCAGGTTGCTGTTCTCGAGTCATGTGATTTTAATGTACTTAGTAAGCAGATAATGTTATTTGATAGGCATGGGTGTAGTTCAAGAGAAATGTAATTTATGGTTTATTTCTTGAGAAGCTTAAACTTTTAAGGCCGTAAGGCATACATGATCAGACATGAAATGGCCAATAAGTAATATTAATATTGACATATTACACATATCTTGCATATAAACACAAACATTTATTCATCACTACTTTATTCATTCAACAAACATGTACCATTTGTTTACCACTGTGGAAGATTCTGGCCTTGAAGAGCCAGGATATGACCTTGTAAGGGCTCAGTTGAGTCATTCCACCATACTGGTAATAAATATTTGCTTAATGAATGAGTTCAAAATATTATGTGCTGAGAAACACATAGGGCATAAGTAAGATGAGAAGAGCATCATCTACCCCAGACTGGATGTACTTGGTGGTGAGGGGAGGGGGTGGTACATGTGCCAACATAAAGAACTTCCCAGTGCTGCTAAAGCTGTCTTGAAGAAACAGCAACTGAGGCTATGGTGAGGGGGAGCCAGAGAGAAACATTATTTGAAAAGGTACAGATCAGAGAACAAGTATAAGAAGTACAAAAATAACATATGTAATTGTGTATGGCTGAAACATAGGGAGCGTGTGGGAGATGGTCAAAAAAGAACCCAGAGTTTGGTCACATGCCATGCTAAGGAGTTTGGGCTTTATGCTGTTTTGTATAAACAGTAGGGAACTACTGAGTAAACTTAATCTGAAGAAAGATGCATTTAAATTTCAGCAAGATCACTCTAATAATAGTGTTAAAATTGATTAGAGAGGAAGAAGAAATAAAATGGCTATAGTAAGACACTAAGGGGAAATGATAAAGGTCTGCCTAAAGAAGGAACTGAAGACAAATGTGGTAATGAACAGGGAAGGCCAGATGAGAAGCAGAATCTACAGAAAGTGGAGGTTAAAGTTCATGGGGCAATGAAGGTGAGAAAAGGAGATGAGGAAATGGGGAAAATTCAAAGAGATTCCCAAGGTGTTGACTTGGGTCAGAGAAGGAATCCTAAGTGACTGAAATGTCTTGAAATATCATGAGGCCACCTCATGACTCCCCTGTTTTCACAGTACCCACCACTAGGCCAGCCTTGCACAACAGGCATTAGCATCAACACACACAAGCACACACATGCACTCACATGCACACACAGAATCATTGGTCTCTCTCCCTTCTTCTCATTTGTATCTTCTCCTTTCCTTCTCTTCACCCCTACAATATAACCACTCAGAAATTTCTATTTATGCTTTTCTTATATAGAACGATTTATTAGCATTCTTTTTCTTCAATTTGTCTCCTTTCACCCCTCTTATCTGAAGAAAAAATCCTCCCTAGGTCATACAAGTTTGGGGACTAGAGAAGTTAGTATGAACACTTAATTTAACATATTTATCTTGTTAAATACAGAATGGGGCAAAAGTAGGTTTATAGCTGTTCCTATGGAAATAATAGAATAATTAGTAAATAATAACACAAGAATAAACTCTATGTTTCACATACTCACAACTGTAAACCTACTTTTGCCCCACCTTATAAGTTTAGGTAGAAAGAGCAAGTTTATAAGAAAAAATAAGTATTTATTTTTTGTATATATTGTTACAAGTAGGCAATAACTGGAATTCCCAAAAGCAATAATAAGAAATGATAAAATATTTAACAATGTAATTTAAGGAAAATTTAAAGAATACAAACATTTGACTCTATAGGTTCAAAGGGCCTGAGGGTTTTAGAAAAACCACTCAGAAATGGTCAACCATGAGATATAAGCCAATAAAGTTACTTGAATATAAAAATAAAGAAAAGAGTATTTGGAAAGTCAGGCAGAAAGACTTATTCACAAAGGAACACATGATGAAGTGGGTCACTGGCTACTTCAGATCACTGTCTGCAAGACAATGAAACAATGCCTGCAAAATTCATTAAACACACACATGCAAAATCAAACAAAAATAAAGAAAATAGTTCAGAATTTTATACTCAGCAAAGATGACATGTGGGTAAAAAGCAACATACCAATATGTTCTATATGCAAAAATATATAGTAATATTTTCCCACGAGCACTTATTGAAACTACTAGAGCCATCCAAGATATGAATGGAAAAAGTATGGCAAAAGATTGGTGGTGGGCATTAAATCTATCCAATAATAAAACTGAGGCTAAAACAAATGCAGGGTTCCAGTTATAAAAGTGAATGCAAATACTACCACAGATGTAGAAAGAGTAGAAGATAAAAAATGTAATGTTGTCTAAAGATGGCCATTTCCATTACTTTAGGGCTTGGGGATATAATGTATTGTTTAAATGTGATAAATCAAAAAGTGGTAGCAAACTTTTCAAGTGCATTTACTAGTAAAAAGGTAAATGTTAAAAAATGTAAGCAGGTGGTGGAAAAAGGGTTTAAAAAGGGAATAGAAAAATACTGATTTCAACATTGATCATAGTAGGCAATTAAAAATACTACCTAATGAGAAATAATTATGAATAATAAGTAAACTTGTAGTTTAAATATAAATACTAAATTGGAAATTTTAAAAGGAAATGGATGACTTTTCATTCTAGTCATGTGTTATACATAACATTTCAGTCAATGATGAACCGCAGATAGAGTGGTGGTCCCATAAGATTGTGTTGGAGCTGAAAAATTCCCATGCCCTAGTGACATCAGAGCCATCATATTGCAGCACAACACATTGCTCATGTTTATGGTGATGCAATATAAATAAACTTGCACTGCCAGTCATATAAAGGCATAGCACATATAATTATGTACAATACATAATACTTGATAATAAGGAATGACTATTACTTATTTATGTATTTACTATACTATACCATTTTATTATTATTTCAGAGTATACTCTTTTTACTTATAAAAAAGGTTGGTGTAAAATAGAATCCTAAGTCCCCAGCAGCAGCCTCATACATCTCGTGTTTACTGCATCTCTTGATTGCACTGTTTTCTCTTGTGCTTGATGAATGCTTGTCGGTTTTTTTTGTACTTTTTGTGCAGTAACATGTTGTCCAGGCTTACAGAAGCAGCTGTGCTATACTGTCCAGATGTGTGGTGTGTTATGCCATCTAGGCTGGTGTACGTGCACATCACAATGTTCGCGCAATTACGAAATTGCCTAATGATGTGATGCTCAGAGTGTACCCCCTTTGTTAACCAGTGCACAGTTGTACTGTTAATAGAAAAATTGATCAGAAAAGGTAAAAATACCACTTTTTCTTTCCTAGTAACTTAGAAGAGTTAGTACTTTTCAAACAAAGAACAATTTATGAATAATTTATAAAAAGAAAATGATCTATGTCATGTTGGGAGAAAATCCATGCATTAAATTATATTTGGACAATACTTAACTAAGGATTCTTCTTTCCTTCAACCTTTATCAGACATAATTTTATCAGCACACTGTGACATTGGTAATGATCCAAGAATCCCAAGCATGTTTTTTTTAATATTAGTGAATGGATACTGGTAAGGAACCAAAGACAGTTACAGAAGGGTGCTCTAAGATTTCACAGCAGCATTTGGATTAAGTGGATCAAATCAGTCCCCAAATTTAAAACTTGTTGATACTTTGAGCTTCAACAGGGACAGAAACTTTATTGCTAGCATTCAGGCAGATGTTAACCAGCCAAACATCGTACATTCTTTGTTTGCTCAGCACCCTTCCATGATGCACGGTTCCGGAAACCAGTTATCTGCTTTGTGATAGATTTAAGCATTCAAACCTAAGACCAGCTAACCTGAGACCAAAATGGCATTCTTTTTCCTAAAGCAATTGATTTTCTAAGCACTGTTTTATCTATTAGAGTCACCAAGATCAATTTAATACAACATTACAATAAAAAGGAAGGGGGACAATGTTATTCTACTCCCTTTACTATATGCCTTAGGCACCATACTAGTCTGTACACACCACAAGGACAGGGCTTATGATACTTCAAGTTCACCCTAGCACCAAGCACAATACCTAGTTCATAATGGGATCTCAGTATGTATTTGTAAAAAGGCCTATGCTGAATAAGAAGCAATGGAATAAAATTCTCTAGATTTAACAATAACTTGAGAGTTGACTAAGTTCCTTCTTCAAATATAGCAAATTCTTACTTCCAGTTAATATTTAAGACTATCCAAATATGAGGTCCAATGTTTATAATGTATAAAACTTTTCCTCATTATCAGTTTAAACTCATATCTAATAAAAGCTGATATAGGGAAGAAGGCTGAGCCGGTAAACATGGTACTTGCATCTTCCAACAACCAATTTAAAAGTACAACTAAACTACAGAACAACCATCATTGAGAACTACCTGAAGTGTAGCTGAACAGAAGTCTCAGAACTAAAGATATACAGAAGAAGCTACATAGAAACTGGTAGGAGAAGCAGAGATGATGAAGAGGAAGTTCCCACAACTGTGTCACACAGTTAAAATTCATGGGGGTTATTTTGGCTGCAGAAGTTCCCCCTGAGGAAGGAGTGGTCTCAGTCACCCACCAACCTCCACAGTCCAGTGTTTCAGTGATGCAAAGAGAAGTCCCCATAACTTCTGGCTGTGAAAATGAGAAGAGGTTTTGATTGAGGGACATGAAGGGCCTCTAGAGTTCCAGGTTTTCCTCTTAAAGGGCCCATACAGATTTACTTGGACTCACTCCCTCTGAGCTCCAGCATTTGGGCAGCAGGTTGAAAGCACCAGGAGCATATGGGGAGTAACTGAATTTTCTGGCATCAGGGTGAGATCTGGATGGGCAGCTTTCTCCCAGAGAGAAGTGCTGGCAGAAGCCATTATTCCTTAGCTGAGCCCTCTCCCCACAGAGCTGGCAGTTGGGCACCATATCCATGTCTCCATCAACATGGCTATCACTGTTTTCACCACCATGATGATTCCCTGAGAACCTACCCCACCCCACCCCACCCCAGCTGCTTCCAGTGGCTTTTCCATATAAATGAACTGTCCCATTTCATGCTGTGGACTTTTCTAAAATGTCTTAAAGGTCCACAAATGACAAACAAGCAGCATCTGGCCTTGGTATATCCCATACCTCTTGCTAAGCAGCCTCAAACACAGTACTAGTGGCAATGAGCCTCTGTTTGCACCATGGCCTCTCCGAGGGACCTCAAAGCACAGAATAAGTTGCAATCATCTGAAGATTGCTTTGTAGTTCACTGGACAGCTTCAGTCCACACTGGAGGACCACCCAACCACCTCTGAAGGGACACACTCAAGGAGTGGACTTGATGAACACCAAAGCCCCACTGAAGTGAGTCCTGCTCTTTGGGTGGACCCCTACACAGCAGCTCCTCCATTATAGTTGCACCCAGTTCTTACAGCCAATCAGCCTTGAGTCAGTCCCTTCCGTTGACATGCCAAGAGTCAAGGCTCAACTACAACAGGAGGGTATATACCTGGTGCCCCATTCAGGTGACAGGGGGGCTGTGCCCCTGGGCCCCACAGGACACATACTACATAAGGCCACTATCACAACACTGGAGATACTAGACCCTACAGAGCACCTACTACATTAGGCCACTCTACCCAGATCAGGAAACACAGCATCTCTATCTAATACAAAACAAACACAAGAAGGAAGTCAAAATGAGGAGACAAGGAAACATGTCTCAAATTAAAAAACAAGACAAAATTCCAGAAAAATAACTAAACAAAATGGATACAAGCAATTTACCATAGAGTTCAAAACACTGGTTATAAGGATGATCAGTGCAATGACTTACAGAAAAAGTAGATGAAATTAGTGAAAATTTCAACAAAGAGGTAGGAAATGTAAAAACAGAGATAGAAAACATAAGAAAAAACAGTCAGAAATGAATACAATAACTAAAATGAAGATTACACTAGAAGGAATGAACAGTAGATTAGACAAAGCAGAATACTGAGTCAGCAATTTGAAAGATAAGGTAGCAGAAAACACCCAATCAGAACACCAAAAAGAAAAAAGAATCCAAAAAAAATGAGGATAGTTAGGGGACCTCTGGGACAATATCAAGCATTATCAACATTTGTATTATGGGGTGGTGAAAACATCATTTGAAAAAATAATGACTGAAAACTTCCCCCAAACTTCCCTTTCCTTGGTGAAGGAAATAGACATACAAGTCCATGAAGTGCAAAGAGTTCCAACCAAGATAAACCTAAAGAAGCCTACTCTAGAACACATCATAATGAAAATGCCAAAGATTAAAAACAAAGAGAATCATAAAAGCAACAGGAGAGAAGCAGTTAATTACCTAACAAAGGAGCTCTGATAGGACTGCCAGCTATTTTCTCAACATAAACTTTGCAGACCAGAAGGGATAGGGACTAAATATTTCAAGTGATGAAAAGGAAGGATCTACAACCAAATTACTCTACCAAGTGAAGATTTCCTTTAGAATCAAAGGACATATAAAGAGTTTCCCAGACAAGAAAAAGCTAAAAGATTTCATCCCCATCAAATTAGTATTATTAGAAATGTTAAGGGTCTGCTAAAAAAAGAATAAATATAAATAAAAAGTGACAATCAATACATATCTATCAAAATTACTTCAAATGCAAAAGGATTAATGTTCCAATCAAAAGACACAGGTGGCTGAATGAAGAAGAAAACAAGACCCTTACATAAACTGTCTACAAGGGACTCTATTCAGATTGAAACACACACAGAGTAAAAGCAAAGGGGTGGAAAAGGATATTTCATAAATATGAAAATGAAAAAAAAAAGCTGGGGCAGCAGTACTTATATCAAACAAAACAGACTTTGAAACAAAGGCTATAACAAGAGACAAAGAAGGACCCAGAAATACCACTTCTGGGTATTTATCAGAAGAAACCCAAAACACTAATTCAGGAGGACATATGCATCCATATAACCATTGCAGCACTGTTTACAGTAGCCAGAATATGGAGGCAACCTAGGTGTCCATAAACAGATGAATAGATAAAGATGATGTGGTACATATTAATAATGGAAGATTACTTGGTCATGAAAAATAATGGGATCTTGTCATTTGCAACAATATGGATGGACCTAGGATATTATTTTGAGTGAAATAAGTCAGGCAGAAGAGAAATACCATATGTTTTCACTTATGTGTGAAATCTAAAGAACAAAATAACTGAACAAACAAAAAAGAAACAGACTCATAGTTACATTGAACATTCTGACAGTTGCCAGGTGGGAGGGGGGTCGGGGGCTGGGTGAAAAAGGTGAAGGGGTTTAAGAAGCACAAAGTGGCAGTTACAAAATATTCATGGGAATTTAAAGTATAGCATAGGACTATTTTCAAAATTGAAATGACTATATATGGTGACAAATGAATACAAACTTACTGCAGTGATCACTTCATAAGGAATATATATATGTCTAATCACTGTATTATACATCTAAAACTAATATGATATTAGTCAACTGTGCATAAAGTATAATTTTAAAACATTAAACATTATTTTTTAAAATTAAAAGAAGTAAATATATGGAAATTTGGCAATGAGTGATTTCCATTTATAATACACTTATATTTGAATATGAATATTAAAAGAAAAATCTGTAGATTCTAAAATAAATAATGTTTCAGAAGAGTAGGAAAACCAACTGAAACACTGAATCCTACTTGACCACAGAGAATATCAAATAGCTGCCTAAAAACCAACACAAGCATAAATAACACAGCATATATGTCATTATTTTCAAATACTGTATGTGGGTCAAGGCAATAACCAGCTGTTAATGTCATTGTGCTCTCCTATGCAACCTACTAAAATTATTTTTCAGTATATACAGTAATTACTTTTGGCACACACTCAAGTTCCATAATTTGTTCTCTTCTATCTCAAGAGCTTTCAATCTGATTACATTTTCCATGATGTAAACCCCAACTCCCTTATTGGAAACCAAATAGAAAGAGCTGAATTCTGTGTCCTTCCTCCCTCTGCTTTATCTCATATTGCCTTACACTATTATAAATGGTTATTTTAATTTCAGTGGAAAACAGTGATGTATCATTACCAAAGTCCCAGTCAATAGGAAGACAGGAACTCTACCACTCCTACTTGAGGACTGTGATATTTGTCATTCCTTGTAAAGGAATACCTATCAGTTTAGGAAATACTTGTTTTTGCCAAGATATAACTAGTGTCAGAAGAATAAATGGTCCTTAGTCTTAAAGTGTAGCCTTATAAAAATGTTAGGCTTATTTGAAGAATGATTCTTAGCACTTGGTTAGTGATTCTTAATTGGCTATTTGTCTCTCCTTTAATACTAAGTAGAGGTGAAACAAATGTTATTAAATAGATTAATTAAATGCTTGTTGGACATAAAGCAGTGCCCTGGGATTTTAGGTGTTTGAAACTTAGCCTTGTAGATCATGGCACTACAAGATTAACCCACAACCATTCAGAGCACATTTAAAATATAATTTTCTTGACAATGGTTATGTAAATTACTTATAGATTAGGTCTTTTGGAGTCAGAGTGTTCTGATTCCATAAATTCTGACTCCACATAGTGACTCGATGGGAGGCACTATTTCTTTCCCAATATGATGAGCCTTCAAAGGTCTGGATTCTGCTATGGAACATGCATTTTCAGGATGTCAGAGGACTATTCCTGGTATTCATTATTTATCATATACAACACACACACAAGTATAGAGTTCAGGCATGATGGCTGCATTTGTGAATGGTGCTGCCCAGATCTGAAGAAAGAAAAGGATAAGGAAATGTGAATGATGTGTTCTGCCTTTTGCAAATGGAGAGAGCATTCACTACCATTCTAATCTTCTCAAGACAATCCAGTTCTGAATAGAGAGGAACTGGCATATTCCTCTAAGTTAATTGCTCCTAGACTTCAAGCTAATTTTTTCTCATGCAAATACATTTCTTGAAAAAATCAAGTATTTATAAAAGCTCTAAAACCTTTAGTCATTGGCTATGTTTTCCTCGTTGAAGAAAATCTGAAATATATTGAGATCTCAATATGCTGGGCATAATAAACATTTCCTTTTAAAGGACAAATAAATTATGTTGAGGAATATTACATTCCTTAGTGTTTTAAAATTAACTTCATTCTTCAACTGCTCATAAAAATTATTTTACATTGTCCTTATGCTGTGACATGCACACTATTCCTTCCTTATAAAATACATAATCCACACTACTGAGATAATATAAACACAGTCATGATTCACTTTGAAAGAAGGTCATGAAAACCTTTTTTATAGAACTGAGGAAGGACAAGAAAACAGGTAGTCTCATACACTGTTGGTGGGAATATAAATTAGTAGCCTTTATAAAAGGCAACTTGGCTGAATCAAAATTTAAAGAACACATATCCTTTGAAAATCTATCATTTGATATCCACCATAGGCAAGTATAATTGCATATATACAAAATATGTATAAGAAAGTTTTTTAATCCATTAATACTAATAATATAATTCCTTAACTTTTATTGAGCATATACTTATAGGAGGGTGGCTAAATTAAATCCACATTATGGAGTAATATGCAGTGATTAAATACACAAAGTAGAGCTCCACGTACTAACTTGAAAAGATACTTGATGTGCATTATTAAGTGGAACATGTAAGGCTAAATTACAGAATAATGTATCTGGCATGATCTCATGAATGTAAAAACTAAAACTAAAAAGTCTTCTTTCCTTCCTTCCTTCCTTCCTTCCTTCCTTCCTTCCTTCCTTCCTTCCTTCCTTCCTTCCTTCCTTCCTTCCTCCCTCCCTCCCTCCCTCCCTCCCTCTCTCTCTCTCTTTCTTTCTTTCTTTCTTTCTTTCTCTTTCTATGTTTCTATCTTACTATTTAAGAAGTCTGAAAGGATACTACAAACTATAGTTACCTAAAGGAAAGACAGCAGAATTGGGAAGAGTGTAGAATCGGGAGGCCAGGAAAGAGATAAGCACAGTGACTTCCACATTTTGCACTTTATATTTCAGATTTAGTTTTGTATTATTTGAATGTTTTACAATGAACTTGTACTCCATCTCACTTTCAAGATAAAGTTGAAAGGCAATAACAAAGTTTAAAAAGCAAGTTAATAGGAGCAATGAAATACACAATAACTTTTTTTTTTCACAAAATCATGCAGTATAATTAAGGGGTATTCAAACTTCTGGCATCTCTAGGCCACACTGGAAGAAGAGTTGTCTTAGGCCACACATTAAATACACAAACACTAACAAAAAATGATGAGCCAAAAAAAAAAGGTTTCAAATAATTTACAATTTTGTGTTGGGCCTCATTCATAGCCATCCTGGACACAGGCAGCCTGAGGGCCACAGGCTGGATGCCCAAATGCTCAGGAAATGGAATTAACACTCAAATTTAAGGAAGAGGTAGTCATATAGTATTGGTAAGTAGTCCGATACCTTGAAACAAAACCAAGAATTACTTTCTGTGAATTACTTTCAGGCAGCATCCCCTTTTCTGAGAGTTCCTTGACAATGACACATACACAATTTCCCTCCAGAGTGAGTGGGTCCCTGCTTCCAAATTCATATCATGTGATCTTCTGTCCCATATCTTCACAGTTTATTGGACTGAGTGTCCAATTATACCCATCATCTAATCAGTCAGACCTTCTCTCTTAAGAATTTCACCAAGATAGTCCTAAGTTATCAGGCTGAATCAGTTACCAGTTGTTCTTGGAGCTGGACAATTGTGCAGAATCAGGAGACATGGAAACCTTTGGGGCTACTTGTGTTAATTATTAAACAGAAAGAGTAAGATTGCAGGCAATCAGAAGTAGAACAAGTACCAAATGATGTCAGTAAGAACAAGAGGGGAATGAAGAAGAGTGAAGAGAGGAAATAGACATAACTACTTTCTTCCCAAAAGCTTTTTAGTTCTACCCATGAGAAAACCCAGTGGTTCTTTGTCTTGTTTTGTCCTACTGAATACAATGTAATTTTTAATACATATTTTCTTACTGAAGATAACTTGACTGGGTCTAGTCTTAGATATCAGATAAAGAATGTTCCTTAAACTGTCTGTATATCAATTCCAAATCTACCTATCTTTCAAGGGGCAAACAAATTCTCTTTTCTTGAATTCCAACATACAGCAATTATTCCTTCCCTGACTGCATCACACACAGTCTGTGCCACACAATTTCAGCTTCGGTGGAAGTAACTTTCATTTGTGATGCACTGACTTTGATAGGACATGCGTAACTGTACTGAGGCTTTCTTTAGGGCAGAGGGAAAGTGTTCCATTTCTTTAATAGTTTCCTTATATTGAGCATTTTAAGCACCCAAGAAGTATGTTGGCTAAGTTGCTAAGTTCCAAAAATACAACTAAATCTCACTCAACTGAACTAATTAAGGCATATATTTCACCTTTGAGATCTAATAAAAATTGTAAATGAAAAAAGAGATCTCTATAGAAATGTTTTATACTATAAAATGTGAGCCAATTTAAAAAATGAATAAACTAATATATACTCTTTAAACATTTAGCACTAGTTTAAGTACATGTGGTAAGCACCAATTTTATGTCAAAACCCAGATGCAATCTCATTGAAATAATGCAAGTAAAATATTATTGTTGATGTGTTATATCCCTTATACACAAATATTCTCCCAGGAGTAGAATAAATGAGAGAGATGAAAATCTTAAGTAAAATTAGACTTGTGACTATTAAAAATTATAATAGGTAATAAAATGAGTCAGAAACATACAATCCTTGATGATTTCCCAAATATCATTCATTAGAAAATAAAAAGAACATAAATTTTGAAAATTATTCTTGTTCTAATTTCCACTAAAACATAATAAAATGCCCTTTCAAAATTATAATAACCTTTACAAAGCTGCCAACTCAATAAGCACAAGAGGAGCTCAAGCATTTGTCCTTGACCAGAGAAAATAAGTCTACCAATAGAATGAAAAGAGGGTGAAGAGTCATAGGAGAAAGGAAATCATATATATATTAACATATCTTCTTGTCCATGCCTCACTCTTTCCCTTCCTTCTCCCAAACCACTCCTCTTCTCATGTACTAAAGATGTACGTCCAGATTGATCAATTTTGAGACCTGGCCCCCATCCCAAGTAGCACGCTAAGTTGAGTATTAAGGGATATCATTGACAGTGTAATCTAATCTAACAGATATTCACCATTCACCATAAACTATCCCTTAATCTTTACCAACCTCTGACCTCCTACTTGTCCACCCAAATTTAAGCCTTGCCATAACATTAATATGTTTCCCAGGATTTCAACTCATTGCTTGTGCACTAGCTTACCAATGTCATCTCTGCTCAGACACAACACTGATGATATATGTCTTCCTTGAGTCCACTGTTCCAGCATCAGCACTGAGCCCCTCTTGAGGTATATTCCAGAAGGCAATTCAATGATGCAGTTACCAGTTCAGCTCTACTTTTCTACATGCACATACAACTTTCCTCACCACTGACTTAATTAAAACAGATGTATGAAGGCATAAGGCACACTCTAATTTAACATTTAAGCAGCCTTAACCACCAATTGAGAATACTAATTTATTTATTTAATTAATTTCCCAGTAATAATCATTAATATCCAATCAGTCTATCATGTATCACTTCTCAGAAATACTGCTCAGAAATATATATGTACACACATATTCTGAATATATATAGAATGCATGTATGTATATATAGATCTATTTTAAATGATTGACAAATGAAGCTTGTCCAGAAAGTATCCAGCCATGTGCGATAAGAAATAGATGTATTCATTGGAGGAGATATAGGATACAAGAAACCCTATTTCTATTGGGCTAGTGGACTAGCCCAATTGAAATAGGGACTAGTGGACTATTAATGCCTATTTCTTGTAGGGTTTCTTGTAGGGTATCTTGTACAAGATACAAGAATTCCTATTGTACACAGGGGAATCTCTTCCTTTTAGAAGGTGATTTTAGTTTGGGGAAAAGCCAGAAGTCATAGGAGACCAAATCTGGGTTCTGGGGGTGGGAGCTGAGTCATCAGGGTGATTTGATGTTTCACAAAAAAACTCTGCATGAGATGTGAGGAATGAGCAGGTGCATTGTCGTGACAAAGCTGCCAATCACCAGGTGCCCATAGCTGCAGCCTTCTGAATCATCCCTATAGTTTCTGCAGAGGAATGTTCAAGCTTAACACAAAACTGGATGCAGATTCATTGCTCTACTTTCTCAGTCATTGTGAATGCAATGGCCACACAGTACACATGCTCACTCAAGAGTGTCTACCACCCCCCACTGACTAGTACAGTAAACTCATCTTTGTTCATCCATGGCCATTCCAGTCCCTTCTCCCTGGCCACCAGGTTACATTGATGTCACACAAACTTATCTCATTATATTAACAATGTTTTCCCAGGTTAAAACTATTGTGTTTATATTTTCTAAGACTTAGAAGCTTGAGACCTTGTATGGCCATACTTATGTCTATCAGAGTGGGCCAACAATTATTTTCAAAGAGATGACAGATAGATTGATAGATGATAGATGACAGATAGATAGGTGAATGATAGATAGATACATATAGATAGATACAAAAAGTGAAAGACCATTCTGATAAATATTCAGAGGTTCATTTATATCATAAAATGTGATCACAGGATATGTTATTGCTGGAAACTACAGGGAGACTTTTTAAAATTTATTTATTGCTGTTTAGTTACAGTCATCCTACTGTTTTCCCCATTGCTCACCCTTACCCTGCACCCACCTGAATCCCACAGTCAATCACCTCTGCCTCCATTGTCCATATCCATGAGCCCTCTCATGGGTACCCTTTGCTTGCCCCTCCCCCTTTCTCCCCTGTTACAACCCTCCTACATCCCCTCTGGTCACTGTCCATTTGTTCTTTATTTCCAAGGGAGCATATTTTGAAAGAGTCAGTCTGTATGCATTTTTGATGAATCTGGTTTTTCTCTCCAAGTCTTCAAAAGTAATCTTTCATGCAATGTGAAAGTATATATATTAGTGGACTATTAATCCCTTTTCATTATTTCATAATTAAATGTTCCACAATATGTTTCTAACCTCCTTTCTAACATTCTGTCTTCTTGCTTTTCATTTCATCTTCCAATAGATAAGAACCAATTTGATAGGGATCCCCCATTTCCTATTCCTTTGGAGTTTAATTTTCTTTACTCTATAATTTAAAATAAAATAAAAGGGAGAGTTGGCTTGAGAATTTCTCACATAGACAAAAGCAGTTAAACCATGTAAGTGAAACCTAATCTAGATTATTCTGCAACACAAGCAAAAGTTAACTTAGGTTATTTCTTATAAATGACTCTGATAATGATGAAAGAAACTTAAATTATTTTCCTAGATTGATATAAGATAATCACTTTTAACTAATCCCTGCCATCTGGAAACCTCCATTGTTATAATCTATCATGGTAAAGGTTAAATAGCTTTTGTGTTTTGGCTTTGTAAACTGTCCTATGACAATGAACTATTCAGCTTCATCCCACTCCCATTTTGAAAAGCTCCAGATCATGAACTGTTCTGTTATGCACAATAAAGTCTTGGTTAAAATTTTAAGTGATATGGTGTTATTTTTAACACTAGCATGTGTATGTTCAAATCCTATTCATTCTCCAAAATCCCACTAAAGCACTACCTTTAGGAAATTTTTTTTGGTTCCTTCACAGCAAGGGGGTCTCCTCCTATTCTGAATTTCCAGTGGAAATTTCTCACACAGTGGAATGTAGGGACTGAGCCCAGGTTCTGGAGTGAAATTCACTTGGATTCCATTTCACAGAACACCTCACTAAACTTTATATCTCCTCATTGTGTGTATGTATATACATACACATATAATAAACACTATAATATAAATATATATAAAATATATGTATTATATATTGATATAATTATATGTGTATCTATCAGCTAACCCTCAAAAATAGAAAAGTTAATCCATTTTTTGAAAAAGCTATCAAAAATATGAAATATTCTCTCTATCATTTGTTTTATATTTTATGCTATCTCACCTGTACACAATTCTTTCTTCAGTATAGTACCTAAAACATAGAATTTAATGAACATGTCTAAATTAAACTTAAATTTGATATACATTTTAGTAATGTAGATTAAATAGCAACATACTGATTTCAAGGCTAAAGCAACTAAATACTTGGAAAACCAAGTAACATGCACAAGTCTAGTTTTATTTCAATAATGGCCTTTAGAAATAACAGAGGATTCCTGGCTATGTCTTTCCACCCCATTATTTTGACTAATAAAGGTCCAATGACTGATCTGCCCACTAACGGAGTTTAGCAAAGAAATCAGAGGTTAATTAGCTTCACTCCCTCTCCTTACAAAGACAGAATGTCCTAAGAATTACTGCATCATCTTCCAGATAGTACAAAAGCACACACACACACAAACCTATTAAAATAGTACCTGGGGGATAATGTTGTAATATTTCTGTAATTGAAAGGTCATAATCTTTTGGAATTTTAATGTTTAAAATTCAACTACTGTGGAAGCATATTTATTAACAAGTAAAATATTATGAATTTATACTCAAAATATGCAGTATATTAATGAGATTTTCATGGTTTTCATTTGCATTCATTTTATTTTACTTTGTATAATTAAATTTTGAAAATATAATCCTAATAAAATTAAGATGTAAGATATTTCTCTCTGGTTTAATGGCAGGAGGCTATGCTGGAAATTACACTAGACTGGGAGGTAAGAGACTTGCGTTCTAAACTGATTAGTCCATTAAATGAGCTATGTATGAATTTGTGCAAAGTTAACCACCCAAACTCATAAAACAAAGAAAATATATACTTCAAAGGGATATTTAATCAAGAGGATCAAGTAAAACAGTTTTGGGACTATGCCTTGTGTAAATAAATATAGTGTTCAAATATAACATATTATTATATTTCCCTTTTAAAAACCCCTGGCCTTCTTCAGTTACCAAGTGAAGAAAACCTATATATCCTAACACTGAAGGGAATAAGCTAAATTCTTCCATTTCCACTACCCATGTATCTAATTCACAATTTGAGAATAAGTTTAGTTGATGTTATTTCAATGGCTCCCATTTAATAACTAAAATTACTCTAGATCAGTTTTTTGGAATTCACTGAATAGGAAAAGATTAGTGCAAAATGTACTTTCACTCTGCTAATAAGATGTGTAAAAGTCTAAAAAGCTTCCAAACATTATGATAATGCTATAAGTTGGTGAATATTTCTTGAAGTAACAAGCAACTTCTATACCACAAAATGGCTTTGGGCAACAGAAATGGGGGCTTCCTGCTAACATGACTACTCAGGATACAGTCAAATACATCATTTAATATTGTATCTGACAAATAATGAAAAGTATCTAATCTACCTAATATCAGCTTTATCTGGGTTTTGGGGGGCCCACAGAGGACATTTTAAGCATAAATTTTCATTATGGAGGTCATTACACAAACTAAGTATGATTTCTAAAAATTATTCTCTTATCGAAGAAGTAAGCTAATGTATTGAAATTAATTAGAGTAGTTCTTGAATCTTATAAGTGAAGAAGCTGAAGCCTTTGATGATGATGATGGTAACTAACGTGTTATCTACTGTTCTTTTCCTATGTTACCACTGCAGCCCACCTTGACAACAGAATGGAATGGTGGGGATTAATAAATTTGTATTTGCCATGTCTTATTCATCAGAAGAATTTTATTCCTCCATCTCTGGATAACAAGTTGAACCTTAAGAGCAACAGTGGGAGTACTTTTTTTTTTTAATGTCAGTGCCACCTCAAGATCAAGTACTCTCTGTATATTTCCTTATAATGACAGAGTTAAAAATTATCCTACTACAACTGACCATGTGGACACCCATAAAAAGGTAAATGTGATGGTCAGATCAAGAAAGACTACCTATAGATATTCGGAGGTTAAACATTATTTCACCAGCAGTATCACCTCTATTTTTTTCACTGTTAGAAAAAATAAAACAGCTACCTTATTTTCTTTACTTAGTAAACAAGGACAAATCAAATATTTCCATTAACTAACATTTGAAATTAAAATATCTTTGGTGCTTTGCCATGTGCATCCCACATCTTTGCCCTCAAAATTCTTCATCCCCCTACTCCTTCTCTCTCCTCTCCCTTCATCTTTGCTGATTCCCAACTCCAAGATGACTGTCAGGCCTCCCCGATGCTTGGAACAGTGCCTTGTTGCCATGGAAATAATCACTTTAAAAACAATACAATGCAATACAATAAACTAAGTAATAATGAGAGCTCAGGCAGCCTGTACTCTAGCCAGAAAAGGAGGGAAAAGCCAGAAATAGAACTCAGCCTTACTGACACTAACAACCACTCCTCTGATCGAGCCATTAGGCCACTAGATTTCTCTTTTCTTTTACCACTTTCACTTTCATAATGGTATTCCAAGATAATATCAGCAGCATGCAGATTTTGAATTTAAAAAGATGCTTGAGTAATGGTGAGACAATGAATCTTATTCTATTGAGATCATTAACTGGTTTACAACCACCACATTCAGGATAACTTAGTTCTTAAAAGGCCTTCCTCAAATCCTCAAAAATCTCGCTGAAAATGGTATTAAGATGGGGACTTTATACATGTTCCTTGAGGACCCTCCCCCTTCTGTCTCCCATTACCCACATCCCCATCCCCTCTGGTTACTGTCAGTTTGTTCTTTATTTCAATTAGGGGGGGTAGGACTGAGGGGGGAGGGGGGGAATGGAGACCACTGTATTTGAGCAACAATAAAAAAGATGGGGAATTTATTTTACATTCTCTTTCATTTATATTTTTGAAATACATTCATTTTTTTCATTGGTCATTGATCACATTCGATTTGAGAGATACATGCTGCTTGTTGCTGTCAAGAATAATATATCACATTATATATATATTAAATAAGTGCTATGGGAATTAGCATATGGACCTTTGAAAATCCACAGGGTATCATAAAATTGACAGGTTGTTCCTGTAAAAGAAGTCTACATATTCAGGGTTCTGCAATCCAAAGACTTCTACAATAAAATATACAAATGTACATGCATATAATATAATGTAAATTAGTTTATTTTTACATTTTACTTTCATCACTTCAGTTATGAACAATACTATATTAATTGTAGAGTGATGGGTAACAGAGTAAGGATAAGCATGCCCCCAAAGTGACAGTAAGTTGGGCTGCTGTTCACATCATGTCTGTAGAGAATGTGCCATTGTGTAGGCTTTCAGAGATTGTATGGAAGCTTTCCAGGCATAGTAAAGCACAAAGAAATATATAGAATATGAGTTATGATCTTAAAAGCTGGCCAAGGATTTGGAAAAAGTAATGATGTAGGCTGATGAAGTGTTTCATAGCTAAGGGTCATTTACTCAAAAAATTTTAAGTGCATTTGTGACCAGGGATGGGTGGTGGGGTGATTGCAATGATAGGTATGACCTCCTTTGGGGATTAAAACAGCCTTTTAGGAGCTTATAGTCCACTGGCTATGGCAAATTACCAACTATAACTGTAGTTCATCATGGTTAATGCTACATTAGCAACATGTAGAAGAGTTACAGTTATCACACATTTTTAGGTGAATCATGCCTGGATATGCTAATAGACCTGCCTAAGGTCAAAGAGCTGGTTAAAAGTCAAAACAGGTGGTAATGGAAAAATATGGGGAGAAGTCTTCTGAGACCGTTGTATTAATGAGAAGGATCACATATGCATAGAATTTGTGAGGAAATGGAGTACCAGACAGTGACTACTACAGAGACAATTAGAATATGACTAACAAGGAGACTAACATTGTAAGACCTAGAAATGTGAGAATGAAAGTAAGATGCAGAAAGTAGGGCTATGTTTAGAAGAGAAGAGATACCAGTTAAAACGAAGGAAATGAGGCAAAGAAGGAAACATAGTGAGGCATGATAATCACATAGTATGTATAATTAGAGTATAAAAATCTGTGGAACAAGGGTGTTTGGGGTGAAAGAGAAGTGTTACCTGTATAATACTTAGAGATAAATAAGAGTAAAACTATCTAATCTAAATGTCCTGTAAATAAAACAAGATTTAAGTTAGAAAGGAAATATGTTGTTCTTCTTGAATATTTATTATTAAACACCTGCAGTGTTCTAACCGCTCAAGTCCTCATTGGAATGGTAATAAAAACCATGGGGGTGGATAAAAGGGTAGAAAGAAGAAGTGATGGGGCAAGGTTGAGTGGAAACACAGGCAATTTCAGTAAGTTAAGAGACATTTATTGAGCCTCTATTACAAACATGTCTACAAGGCATTTTGTTAAACTCACTGAGGAGTAAGAAAGAATTTAATGGCCTAATAAGATATGAATGAAAATAACATAAATTTCATATTTTAAAAAATTATTAATAGATTAAAACAAGGCCATATTACTGACAAAATGATAATTTCAAACTGTTATTGAAAGTAATTGTAGCCCTAGCCAGTGTGGCTCAGTTGGTTGGAGCATTGTCCCAGAAACAAAAAGGTCCTGGGTTTGGTCCCAGGTCAGGTCACATGCCTAGGTTGCAGGTTCAGTCCCCGGTTGGGGCATGTACAGAAGGCAGCCAATTGATGCTTCTCTCTCACATCAATGTTTCTCTCCCACTCTCTGTCTCCCTCCCTGCCCTTCTCTCTAAGGTCAATAACATGTCCTCAAGTGAGAGAAATAAATAAATAACAGAATTACCATATGATACAGTAATTCAACTTCTGATTAGATACCCAAAAGAATTGAAAACAGGGTCTCAAGATATTTGCGTATGTTCATTGCTGTATTATTCACAACAGCCAAAAGGTGGAAGCTACCAAAGTATGCATCAGTGAATGAATGGATAAACAAAATGCAGTGTATAAATACAGTGGAATATTATTCATCCTTAAAAAGCAGGGAAATTTTGACACATTCTACAACATGAATGAACCTTAAAGACATTATGTAAGTGAAATAAGCCAGTCACAAAAGGACAAATACTGTATGATTCTGCGTATGTGAGGTACTTGGAATAGTCATTTCATAGAAACATAAAATTGAATGGTAGTTACCAGAAGTTTAGGGAGGGGGAAGTGAGGAGGAGTTGTTTAATGGGTAGAGTTAAAATGGGTAATGTGGTAAATTTTGTTATATGTAATTTATCATCATTAAAGATTTTTAAAGTTCAACTGAATGGTAATAGCAAAAACATATTAACAGTGTTTTTTGTAGTTGGTTGAATTAAGTGACTGTTATTTTCTTATTTGCATGTATTATTTAAAATTATTATTATAACTGTATCTTTATTTTTATAACCAAAATAAAACCTATTAAAATCACCAAGTCAAGACTATCTAATAAATGCAGGTAGAATATATATTTCCAATATGACTTCAGATCAACTACATTATTATGCAATATTCTATGTATGAGTCTGCTGGGGGCACACAATGAATATCTATTAAGACATATAAATTACTGGAACTTCTAATTAATGATGGATTAAAAGCTACTGATTAATTGTCCTAATTATTAAACCTGGAAATGAAGACCATTTACATAAACATAAACATAACAAACATAAACACTATGTTATAACATTTATGTTATAAACATAAGACACTATGTTAACTATGGTGGTTAAAGGAAAAAATCAGGTAGAGTTTCTGATCTTGAGGAATATGTTGATTTAGTGGTTTATATCATTCTTTTTTTGCTTTATTTTTATTGTTTATATTATTACAGATGTCACCATTTTCCCACCTTTGCCCCATTCCCCCCTGCCCTCGGCTCCCCTTCTCTCCAGCCCGCACCACACTGTCCTTTGTACCTATGGGTGGTTATGCATGCAGGGCCCAGCACAAATAACACCCATTTTTTATTACAAAATCTTTTATTGCAAAATCATAAGCACATAACTCTGTAACATAACACTATCACAGTCAAGCACACCATATGACATTTCAGGTGAAATGTTCAAATTAAAACTATAAATATTATACCCATAATATTATCCTATGGTAATATTATGAACCACACTCAAGCAGGCATTACTTCTGCCAGTCACTGTATATGTTTATTGGCTAATCCCTTCACCTTCATCCATCATTAAACTATTCTTTAAAGTATATTAAAGTAAGTATTCCATCCTTATTGATGAAATGTATTTCTCCATACCATGTTGCTCATTGAATTGTGAGAACAAGTGGTATTTTCACCATTTGTTCTTTTATAACTAATAAACTTCATATTTAGAGTAATTTTGGTTTCACAGCACAGTTGAAGGGTAGGTCGGAGATTTCCTAGTGACTTCCTATCCCCACATGTATGCATAGCTCCCCTATTACCAACATGCTCCACCAGAGTGATATATTTGTTAGAATTGATGAACCTACACACACACATCATTAGTACCCAATGACCATAATCTATATTAGGGTTCACTCTTGGCATTGTACATTCTCTGACAGATGTATTATGATATGTATGCACTGTTATGGTATCCCACAGAATAGTTTCACTGCCCTAAAAACCCCTTGCACTCCACCATGTCTCCCTGCCTCCTCACCCCTGGCAACCACTAATCTTTCTTCCCATCTCCATAGTTGTACCTTCTACAGGATGTTATATAACTGGAGTCACACAGTATGTAGTCTTTTCAGATTAGCTTCTTTCATTTAGTGACATACAGTTAAGTATCTCATGTTTTCTCATGACTTGATTGCTCATTTCTTTTTAGCACTAAATAATATTAGATTGTTTGGATGTACCATATTTTATTTATCTTTTTACCTACTGAAGGACATCTTGGTTGTTTTCAAGTTTTGGTGATTATGAATAAAGCTGCTGTAAACATTCATTGGCAGATGTGGATGCCCCTTTTGAGCAAATCTTTTAAGCAAATCTTTTGAGCGAGAGACCTTTCTCATTGTTTCTCCATGTTTTCTTTTTTCTCTGATCTACAGCTGGCAGTGTTTTACTTTGGGCCAGCTCCATTAGCCTGCACATATCCTGGAAGATAGAAGCTGCATGCAGGACAATCACTAATCCAAAATGGACATTTATCATAAGCAACATCATTTATACCAGCAACTTAACATAGCCTATCATGATAAACTGACAGCTTACATGTCTATGCCACAAAACAAGGGACTGCCTAGGGAAGCAGGCTCTCCCTGTGGTCATTTTCTGAACTACAGGCACCCATATTTTCAACAGCACTTGACAGAAGACTTCTGTAACTAGAGAAATTTAGCTAGGTTACTTCACCCATTCTCCTTTCATTAAAGAAAAGTGAGAGTCCAGGTGCTGAGGATATGCTCAGTAAATTTGATTTCTTCCTTATTACTTTGCTTTGGGCCAATTTGAACCATAGTGGACTTTCTTACATGTTGAAAGTCTCAATTCCTTGCTCAAGTAGGAGCCTTATTAATCCATTATACCATCCTCTAAAGTTGAGTCATTGGTTAATTTTTGCAACTTTGAATGCTGAGTGATGCTGACCCCAACCAATAGCAGGCTGTCACATATTTTCAATGATATCAGTGGCACTAATTGATGAAGAGCCCTTAACTTGAAGGCAGTGGAAGAAGCAACCACATAACCCACAGAAGTGCCTTTGAACTATGGCTTTCAAGTTAAATGAACTGGTCCTTCTCAGCTGCAGCAGCCTTCAGAATAGCTCACTAGAACTAGTGGCTCTTATGTTACCTCATGGTCAAGCACACTGATACCCTCTGCTAAGATATGCTACAGAAAGAGATGTTCTCAGGCTGAATGATCATCTGCTTAGGGTCAAAGGGATTGCTGAAAGTCCCCAGACAGTAATTCACTCAAATAGGGAAGGAGTCTAAACTTGATTGTACCACATCTGTGCATTGCTTACATGCCAGGCCCTCTTTATCTAATCTAAAAATAAATTTTAAAGAATTTTGTATGACATAGGGGATTGATTTGGTTGGTTTATTGTCGTTACAAATTTGCTGTTTGCCTTGTGTTTGGGGTTAGAAACTCTCAGGGGGCAAATTGAACTATTGGTTCAAGAGGAGATATTTATTTTTTTGGCAAGTTTGGATCAAGGGAAATGGAGCCTGTTCCTTCTTAAGTTCTATGTCATAGAAAGAATGAAACCTGGTGCCAGTAATTACCATAAGCAATCCAGGTGGGAAGCTCCAAAGCCATTTATAGACTAGTGATAAGAAGCCCAACCTAAGATCCATTTACAAAATGTCCAGCTTCATGTCATCATAGTATGTTAGTACAAGAGCTGGTTGTTCCCTGGTGGGGTTTACACACCTTCCCTTTGGAAACTATAATTCCTCCACTTGCTGCTTCATTGGATCCTTACAATCAGAAAGAGTGAAAAAATATCAGAATTTTATCAAAATAGGTTAGCAAGGATCTAGGGATCCTCAAAATAGACCATTTACTAGAGTATTTGTTTTTCTGAAAATATAGCCAAGCTTCAGATGCTCCAGGAAAAGCAAAGGGATTGGGCCTCGTGCCATATTACACTTAAAAATGACTTCCTGAGGACAATTAATACAAGAGAATGCTGGTAGATATCTTGTCTTGGTTGATCAGCCTGCTTAAATTTTAAAGGCTAATATTAGATAGAAAAATGTACAGCCTACTGATCTCTCTATAATATCTGTATAGTCTAAGGTGATCTTACCCATGCCCATGAATTTAAATATCATCTTTATGTTTTATGATTCTCATATTTATATCCCCAGACTGAGTCTAATTTCTGAGATCCAGCCTCACATTTCAAACTGTGCATCTGGCACCTTTACTATGGTGCTTTAAGGATACTTCAAACTTAAAATGACCAACACTGCAGTTCTGACCTCCATCTGGTCCCAACTCCAAGCTTCTTCTTCTCAGAATATGGCAAGAGTGAGCAACTGTGCCAATCAGAAATGGGCAAGTCACCCCATTTCTTCCCTTTCCCCTTACACCTAATCCATTAGCAAGTCATGTCTACTCAATCCCCAAAATGCACAAGGAAATGACTTAGTTTTCTATATGTCCTCTGTTGCTACCTTAAACCAGATTTTTATCACATTCGACTGCTTAGAGCAGACCCCAAAAATGAGTGTCAATCTCCTACTGTTGGGGTTTCCCTGAAGTAAGAAAAGCAATCTTAAGACATAAATTACATTTATCATTTGCACACTTGAAGAATTTTGTTGATTGCCCTTCACACTTAAAATCCTAACTCCTCACTATGGCCTTTGAGAACAGGAGTAGGCTCTGTTGTCCTACTCTACTCAGAGTCCTATTGGTTTTCCTCTTTTATCTCATTTCACATGCCCCTCTCACTATACTTCCACCACAGCAGTCTTTCTCCCATTTCCCGAATATGCCAGTCTTTTCCACCACATATTTTCACATACCTGCAACGTACTCCACCTTTAACATTCAGGTTCCATCTCATGAGGTTCTTTTCAACATTCAGGTTCCATCTCAAATGCTCTTTCTTTAAAAAGGCATTCCTTGACCAATCTATTTAAACTGACATTACTTCTTCCCCACTAGTCTTTATCTCAATCCACAGTCTGTTTACTGAGGCAATTGTAATTAAATTTTTGTCTGTTTTTGTGAATCCTTCTAGCTCAGGAACTCTAAAAGGGTTTACAATGCTTTATTCACCCTTGAGTCTTCATCCTCAAGTTTAACCAATTCATAGAGGCTGTGCACTAAATATTCATTGAACAAATGAATACAAAAGTAGCTAGATGGCTGACTATGGATAAGAAAGTTTCTACATATGCAAAGCAAATCAGAAAAAGAAGAAAGCCACATTAAGGCCTGCTGTGATCCACATCAGCCTCAAAAAATATTCACTTACTAGACAATTCAGATTTTGCTGTTGCTAACACATTTTTAAAATTTTAATAAGTATCAATTATCAAATGTGTACTGTTCTTTAATTTGAAGGCAACATGGAGCTACTGAACGTCTGAGATAATAAGAAATTAAAAAATAAATATGTCTTTTCTCTATTTACAATTTCACTGGCATTTTGAAAAGAACTTCCTTCAATCTTAAGTATCATGATATCTAAACAATAAAGCAACAACACAGAAAGATACACTTGTAAATGGAAAGATTTTCTTGAAGAAGAATTTAAAGGGGAAAAATCCCCTAATTGAAAAGCCCTCAAATCTCTGGCTTCAATTGCTTTTTGAAATACTGTAGTTAAATTAATTATTCATGAAAATGTAGCTCCTAAATGAAAACTTCAGTTTAATTGTTAAAATAGCCCTTCTTTGTAACATAAATTCCTCTCTCCTAGTAAATCAGATATTTTAAGCATGTGGGAACAAATATATTTTTAGAAGCCAAGATGCTGATGATTAGAGACATTAAAAAGGTTCTGATGTCAATAGTGACATTTTAAGATTTCTCTTCAAGGAATTCATAAATTGCTTTATGGGGATTCAGTTTTCATCTGTTGACTATAAAAAGTGCTCAGCTCTAGCAAGTGAGCATGAGCTACACAAGAGGAATATCTTCATTAGGCCCAGCTATGCTCAAATACACTAGGAATTTGCTGTAGAAATACAATATTTCTTAGAATAATCAGAGAATAGTATTGAATAATGTCAAAGAACAGAAGGAAGAGCCTTCTTTTCTCTTCTAAAATATTATTATTTTTAATGTTTTATTGTTTATACTGTTACAGTTGTCAAATATCTCCCCCTTTCCCTCTTCCCCCTCCCCCTCCACCCAGCCTGCCCCTGACTTCTGCAGTGAATCCCCACATTGTTATTCATGCCCATGTTCTTTGACTAATCCCTCCACCTTCTTTCAATCAGTCCCCACCTTTCCCCTAACTTTTACCACTGTCAGTCTATTCCATGATTCTAGGCCTCTGATTCTGTTTTGCTCATTATTTTGTTCATTAGATTTCTCTTATAAGTGAGACCATATGGTATTTTTTAATTGTATTTTTTTCCATTACCATTTATCCTCCTTAACCCTTGTACACCTCCACCCTTCCCCAATCATCACACTACTGTCCATGTTCATGAGTCCTTTTTCTTCTTTGCTTGATCCCCCACCTCCTAATCTCCCCCTACCCAGAGCTGTCAGCCTGCTCCCTATCTATGAGTCTGTCTCTATTTTGTTAGTTCAGTTTGTTCATTAGATTCCACATATGAGTGAAATCATATGGTATTTGTCTTTCTTTGATTGGCTTATTTCTCTTAGCATAATGTTCTCCAGAGTTTTATTTTCTTACTGAGAAATTCCAGTGTTAATTTTCCAGTTTCTGATTTTCAGTCTTTCATTTGAGTTTTGTGTGTAAGTTCGAAGTGTTCCAACAAATTGTTTTCTTTTTTAAAAAAAAGTATTGCATTTGGAATTCCTTATCTAAGCTCACATTTTCCCCCTATTGACATATAAAATAAAAAGAAAGAAACAATAATACTTTACATGAGCACTAACTTTTATTTAATCTTATCTTTTTTCTCTTTTATATTGCTGTTGCTATCTCTAAAAATTAGGAGGTATTACTGTCTCCTGGGTCAAAGAAAACAAGATAAACTTATTTAAAGGAAGTAGCAAAATTAAATTAAATTAAAATTTTTGTCTCATTTTTAAAATTGTAATTTCTAATGTCTATTTCAGTGAGAGAACTCTGTGCCTTACCTCCAGCCAGACAATGATGATTTCTTAATCTAGTAAATCTACTAGGCAAAGAGTGGGTGCTCTCTAAATACCTGTGATTAATTAACGAGTAGGAGTGGAGACAGATGCAGAAAAGATGAAGAGGTGATTTATTCTGTTAAATTCATAAATAATTGCAATGAATACTTATAAAGCCACATGGCATTTTTACCACCTAATGATTTTTTAATACTATAGGAGTTTATAACAGACACTGTTTAAATCAATGCCCATTGAGAAAACTTCAAAGTTGCAGGAAGGAGAATACTCATAGTCTCTCCTGAATACCAAAAAGGTACATATAAACACTTATAATCAATGGTCCCACTAACACTGAATGAGTCAGGTAGAATTAACATAATGTTTCTAAATCCCAGGATTTAGAAACACAAGATCATTTGAACTCTGCCCTGGCTGGTGTGGCTCAGGGGATCTGAGCACCGGCCTATGAACCAAATGGTTGCTGGTTCCCAGTCAGGGCACATGCCTGGTTGCGGCCTGGGTCCCCAGTAGGGGGTGCATGAGAAGCAACCACAGCTTGATGTTTCTCTCCCTTTCTCCCTCCTTTTCTTTCTGTCTAAAAATGAATAAATAAAATCTTTAAAAATCACTTGCACTCTGATCCTAGACCATTGAAAAAGTGAGAGCAACTATCTGAGGATGACTCAAGATCTATTCTGCCCAACAACATACATCCTGTAAAACAGACATATGGAGGAGCCACCCTGAGTTTAACTTAGATATATTAACAGAAATTCCCACTCCATAAATTTCAGGCAAAAAAAGAAGGTGTGTAATTTGTTGTCAACATGTAAAAGATGCTGAGTTAGTCCTCCTAGATGATTTTTTGCCTCTATTACTCAGTGAGAAGAAATAAAAATTCAACACTTGATTCCAAATATGAGAAAAAAGAATAGAGCAAGGAAGTGAGCAAACTGACAAAGCTTCCATATTCAAAGTCTGCTCTACAAAGAAACAAAGACAATGCATTTGAAGGTCCATTATCCTCACTGTGAAAAGGGAAGACCACTGTGAAACTACATATGGAATTCCATCGCCACCCCAAGGGCAGGGGCAGTAGAAGTCTACAGAATAAGTGTCCTTCATGATTGAGGAAGAAATTTCTCAAAACAACAAGATTAAGTGAAATTGGGTTATTCTCAGTAATTATATTCTTCTGCTACTCTGAGATCCAAGAGATAGTAAGAAAAAGCCTTGCCCTGGAGTGAAAGAACAAGGTGGTTTTCCATACAGCAAACCACATGGGCAGTAGCATTAGTCTTGATCTCTGAGAGAAAGCTAAAGATTTTCCCCTTTCCAGAATAATGTGGCTGGTTCATTTGGGAAGGTAGGAATGCATGCTGGGGGTTGGTCCCAAAAGAGGCCCATTTGGAAAGCAACAACAACCACAAAACCTACTATATCTTTCTTCTCACATTGGTCAGAAGGAGGAGTAAGTCTCCTGGATAGCTGAAGAGGCCAGTGGGCTAGAGGGGAGGGTTTGTGGTTCACTGAATTAAGGAGTCCGGCTAGGTTTTGGTCATTGCTTCTGAAACCTACATTGCATAATTTGCTCCTTGAGCTATTTAGAATATCATCTTTCCAGTACTTCAAAAAGGGAAAATAAATGAATTAACAGGAGAGCTGCTACGGAATTAAGTTAGAGCTGAATGGTTACAACATGAGCTTTGGAGCCAGATGCTCCTGAGTTTGGATCTCATTGCTCATTATTAGCTCTATGACCAAGTCAGGTCACTTAATTTCTCCCAGCCTCTGTGTTACTACCTGTCAAATGGGTATAGTAAAGTCTTCCACAAGAATGTAACTATGAGAAGGAAATAAATCACTGAAAGTGCTTAGCACAATAAATAGCAGATAACAAGGATAACAAGTGATAGTAATCATTACTGTTAGTAGTAGTTTACTCAGTAGTCATGACTTGTAAGTCATTAAAAGACTATATTTCCTTAGTTTGATTTCAGAAGGTTGATTTTAGTTCATGGCAATTATTTGATGTCAATGCACAGTGAGTATTAATTCCAAACACACACACACATTTCATTCTATTTTTTATTCTCATCCCCCAACCCCCTCACCTTTGGCAACCATCAGCTGGTTCTCTAGATCTAAGGGTCTGTTCCTGTTATTTATTTATTTATCTATTTATTTTTTTGTTAGATTCCACATATAAGAGAGAACATATGGTATTTGTCTTTGTCTGACATTACATTTAGAATAATATCTTTTAGGACAATTATGTTGTCTTAAATGGCAAGATTTCATTCTTTTTTATTGCTAAATAATATTCCACTGTTTATACAGGAATGGACAAAAGTAGGATTACAGTTGTTAAACACAGAGTTTATTCTTGTATTATTATCCTTTATTAATTATTGTATTATGCCTTTTTCCATATGAACTGTAAACCTACTTTTGTTCACATATATATTATATAAAATCTCACATTTTCTTTCCTTTATCCTTTCATCTCTTGATAAACATCTAGGTTGCCTCAATATCTTTGCTATTACTAGTAACACTGCAACATAAGGTGCATATATATTTTTGAACTAGCGTTTTGCTTTGTTTTGTTTTGTTTTTCAGGTAAATACCCAGAAGAGAAATTGCTGGATTAGATGGCAACTGTATTTTCAACTTTTTGAGGAACCTCCATGCTGTTTTCCATAGTAGCTGCACAATTTACAATCTCTTCCACAGTGCACAAGTGTTGCCTTTTCTCCACATCCTGGCCAACACTTGTTATTTGTAGATTTGTTAACGATAGCCGTTCTGACTCACCTGAGATGATAGCTTATTGTGGTTTTAATTTTCATATCCCTGATGATTAGTAATGTTGAACAACTCTTCATATGTCCATTGGCCATCTGTATGCTCTTTTGGGAGAAATATCTGTTCTGGTCCTTTGCTCATTGTGTGTGTGTGTGTGTGTGTGTGTGTTAAGTTGTGTGAATTCTTTACATATCTTGGATATTAACCCTTTGTTGGATGTATCATCTTCTACTAAATAGGTTTTCTCTTCATTTTGTTGATGGTTTAAGAAAGGCCATTTTAAATTACTAAAGTCTACATAACATTTTAAAAACTTTATTTATTACTGTTATGTATTTAGGAACCACACACACTTCACTCACATCAATGAATTGTTTGGATTCCATGTTTATCTATCTTGAACAGACAACATTTACTTGAAATTATCAATACCCATTTGTATGTATCTTTAAAGTAAATACATTAAAGTCCAATTTTTTTCTCCAATGCGAATTTTTCTTGATTATACTTAAAGGTGTAGCAAGTCCTTTATTTTTATAAGTAGCACAGCTGTAAGTCCTACAGTTTTTAGTGGGGTAAAACTGTCACAAATATGGAATTACTAGAGGCAAAATTAGTAAATTTTCTCATTTTCACGTTTCTAGTTAATAAAATTTTAAGATACCCATATTTTGCCATGTATAATGCCCACCCATGTTTTTGGCCCAAACTTTCAGGGAAAAAAATCTTTTGTTTTACTTTTTAAATTCAATTATTTATTTATTTATTTGTTTATTTATTTGCTTACTTATATTTAGATACTTATTTTTATATTATAAAGGATTTATATTTGTAAAGGATCCTTTATGGGACCCTTTATGAAGGGTCCTTCATAAAGGATTTAGCATTTATTTTTGAACATGTTATTGTACAAGAAATATTATGTAACAAATAATTACAAAACACAAGAACAGATATATTTCAGATAATACCCACATAAAATATTCATCCTTATTTTTCTCTCAAAAGTTTAGGTAAAAATGTGTGTGTTATACATGGCAAATATGGTATATAAGAATAAACTAGTAATTTTGTAGCTCAATCTTACCACATTTTAGGAGCCAATGGTATTTAAAATGTAAATTAATTAGCTAAAGGTAAACATTTTCTTAACTCTACTTTTTCTTCAGGACATATTTGTACAGCTATTAAACAGGGTTTATGAGTAAATAATGTTGTTTTATACATCATTCATCAATATATTATTCTAATTTCATGTGTCCTTTTATTTTTAAGATTTAATGACTTATTAAGGCAAATTCTAAAAAGAGAATGGAGCATATGGCATGATATTAGTTACAGTGTATGTATTCAGATATGTGTTGTTTCTGTCATATATCAACATATATTTTAGAAATATCAGTATATAGCTAATATTAATTTAAAATCACAACACAAGCATATAAAATCATATTGAGAGATAATGCACACTCAGGCAAAGCAAGCAGTGAAAAAATGAACAGCATATGTTTAAGTATTTTAAACACATTAAATGGTATCACAAACAAGACAACTGGCCCAAAATGGGATTGCTTATGCTACGGTCCATACCACCAAACCAAGACAGTTACAGTTTTTGGCTCCTTCCATCAATGAAATCTTAAACCAATCTCTCAGGAATCACCTAATCACAACTGGTTAGGGAATCTGCCTAACAGACCCCTACCATTCCCTAAAGAAAAGTGACCTTGAAATAACCAACCCAATTTTGTTCAGTATGACTTCCTTAGCCCTGTTCCCTTCTCTGTATAAACATCTTCATTTTGTATGTTTGGAGTTCCTTTCTATCTGCAAGATTGGATGCTGCTCAATTCACAAATTGTTAGATAAAGCAAGTAAGGTCTTTAAAATTCACCCAGTTGAATTTTGTTTGTAAACAGTAGGCAACATCTTACACATTTTGATTTATTTCCAATATGCTGCACCCCCATTCTAATGGGTGTGAGGGTTTCTCCCCCACTCACAGTTCCTCCAACATCAGCTAGGTGCTGTACAACTCAACTCAATTATGGCACTACGTACCCGGAAACAGCATCAGATCCCACAGGTTAAGAATTCAGTCCAACAAGACTGCTCCCACCCCTTCAGAAGCCACTCACAGACTCAGGTTGTCATCTGTACTTTTGACCCACAGGCTATAGACTGGAGGTTCTCATAACCCCCTCCTCAGGTCTGATTAATTTGTTAGAGCAGCTCACAGAACTCAGAGGAACCTTTTACTTACCTGCTTATCACAAATTATATTACTCAGGAACAGCCAGATGGAAGAGATGCACAGGGCAAGGTACGGAAGGGCTCAGAGCTGTCATGCTCTGTCCAAGTACACCACGCTACCTAAATCTCCACATGTTTCCCAGCCTGGAAGTTCTCCACATGTTTCCCAACCTGTCCTTTTGAGTTTTTTATGGAGGCTTCATCACATAGGCATGGTTGATTAAATCACTGGCCATTGGAAACTGATCCAATCCCCAGCTCTTTTCCTTCTCCTGAGGTCAAAGGATGGGACTGAAATTTCCAGCCCTCCAATCACATGGTTGGCTCCCCTGGCAATAAACCCCCATCCTTTTGTGCTTTCTGAAAATCATCTCATTAACATCTCATTAACACTCTCCTCACTTGAAATTTCAAGAGCTTTAAGAGCTCTATGAGAGAAACAGGATGAAGACCAAATACATATTTCTTATTATATCACAGCCTCCTCTGCTTTTCTTCAGGAATACAGGAAAAATATTTAATAAAGTATTTGTTATTATTAGAAATATTACTTTTTACTTTTTCTAATAACCTCAGAAGCTGAAGTCAAATACAGTGAAAAGGAAACTGCATTTTTCTTTAGAGGTTATACTAACCTGAAATTATACTTGCCTGGCCCCTATCTACCCTAGACAAATTGTTTACCAACTCTGAGTCTCACAGGCCTGAATTGTCTATTAACTTAAGAACTAATACAGAAATGTTTGAGACTGATGGAAGATGATTATGGGGATGGAACCTGAAAGTGTATTGCTGCCAGTAAAGCATGAATATAGAAACCCCTTCACAAACACTAGGATTTGGTAAATGGAGAGCAACTGTTACCCCTTTGCTTTCATCTGTGGCACTTAAATCAATTTTCTACATGTCTGTTAGGCCAGAGGTAAGTCGCTAAATTTCAAAATAGGAACTATTTTTAGAGTTTAGTCATCTAAGACAAGCCAGACTATTCCAGATCAAAAGTGACCTATTTTATAGACCTTTAGTGAAGGTAATTTCAAAACATCTTTTTGATAACACACTTCAATGTCAAATTGTTAAAAAGGGATATATTTCTATTTTTAAAATGTAGTTACTTGTCTTTTCCACATTGCAGATAAATTTAATCTACTACCAACAGGATGTTCTAAAATTAACAACAGTAACAAATGACAACTGACAGTTTTTAAGCATCTACTTGCTATGTATTTACCTTCTGTTAATTATATCTAACACACACACCCTTGTAAAAATTAGTATTACTATCCCATTTTACAGGTAATGAAAGTGAGGTTCAAAGAGCTATTTGTCCAAAGTTAAAGAGTGAATCAGTAGTGAAACAAAAATGTAACCATAATAATTAATGTTGAGTGTTTTAGTTTTTTTTCAATGCTGTGATATTCAAGAAAGCGTTTTCCCCATCTTGTCTCTGAAATCCTTTGTTGAGGCTATTGGAAGTTAAGGCAGTACCGTGGCTCTGGCCAAGTGGCTCAGTTTGTTAGTGTTGCCCCATATACCAAAAGGTTGAGGTTCAAGTCCGAGCCTTATTCAAGGCATGTATCCAGGTTGTGGGTACCCCTGCTCGGGGTACCTATGGGAGAAAACCAATCTATGTTTCTCTCCCACATTGATGTCTCTCTCTCTAAAATTAATAAACATATTCTTGGGTGAGGATTAAAAAATGTTTTTAAAAGAAAAGCCAGCACAGTGACTTAGCACAATTAATTAATCTCAAAGTATGTGATGCTTAACTTTTTCTTTCAAATTGCAGGTATAGAGGCAAGCTTTATAAGAGAGGCAGCTAGAGAAGCAGGTAGCATAGAAAAAGCCATCTCTTGGAAAGGGAAAAAGGGGAAAGAAACCCTCTAATTGTGTGTAGCTAAAGCACCTAATCTGTAAAGCACCTGTATTTCCCAAAAACCACCATCTCCTTCCCTGCATAACTGTGTGTGTAAGTACAGCCTAATTATCATGCATACAATGTAGCAACTTGACTGGGCAAAAAGCTAGACAGGTTGTCTCAGAATGGCCTGAGAGCATCACCACCAAAACCCTGATTAAGGAAAGGCACTGGGAAGCCCACACACTCAGATCTGGTCCCATACACACAAAAAAGGATGCAGGCGTGGGGTTTAGAAGTAGAGGAGACCTGCAAAGATTTTGACAAGATATCAATAGGTGGCTGACCAAGTTGATTTTAGCTAGCGACAAACTGACCTGGATTATTCTGTAAAAACATGCAAGTTTTGCCCTATGTGTATGATAGAGGACAGTTCTCCTGCTGTTTGTCTGAACAGAGAAAGGACAGGCAGATCTTTCTAACCTGCTGCTACAGCATCTGCTAGTGGCGGATGGTGGCCGGCAGTACGTCTAAGAAGGCTGGACCAGAGAGGTGCTGATCTAGATCAACAAAAGTAAATCTTCAGGTTGGCTCTTCCTGCCATCTGTGGCTTACTTTCATGTGGGTTGGTTTGTGCTGAAGTAGCAGAAGCTTTTTGAGGTTAGGGATACTGAGTGACTGCCCAGTTAAACTGAATTTCAGTGCTCACAAACTATGCTTCAGAGCAGTGGTTCTCAAACATGAGCATACATGAAGGTCACCTGGACTGCTTGTCCATGCACAGATTGCTGGGCACATGCCCAGAGTCTCTGGTTCTATCATTTTGGGGTGGGGACTGAATATTAGCATTCTTGACATGCTCCAATGTGTCCTGATCCTGCTGTGAGAGAAAAAATGGCAAGATCTACTGCTGAACAATAACAACAAACCAACCAACAAACAAAACAAAACAATTCCGGCTTCAAAGTTTTGAAAATCTCCTTTTCCTTACACCTCCGTCTACCTCTCTGCCTCCCCAATTTTCCCATTTGTGAAAACCCTGGATATCCTCTTTTTCATCATTGATCGAAAGATGGACTCTCTTGGGTAGCTAAAAAATAGCAAAAATCTTCTAGGTTACTTTGAAGCATAGACATTAACCAGATATCTAGAATAATATCAGTTTGGATACATAAGTAAAAAGCAGAAAATCAAGTTACACACTATTACTGTTACACCCAAATGGTCAGAATACAAGTTTCAACAATTTATTTTAGCTGTAGATTAGGCCAAACCAATGCCTATCACAGTTGGCAATAGAAAACTCTTCAGCCTAAGTGGGTAGCATAATTTATCAGTTAACTTTCACAGGGTCTAGTTGAATGAGCAGTGTGAAAGAAGTTTGAATCCTTAAAATATGTTGCATTTTAATTTTTTTGCAAACAATAATGATGCTTAGCCTGGATAGAACAAAAAAGCTAATCACATTGCTGATAAAAAGATCTAAAACAGAGGTACCATTACCATAGTACACATGGTAGTCTCTTTACCCTGTGTTTTCCTTATACTAAATTTATAGGAAATACACTTCTGATTTACCAGACACTGAATTTACAGGCATGCCTTGGAGCTACTGCATGTTCCATTCCAGACCACAGTAACAAAATGAGCATCACAACAAAGCAAGTCATAATTTTGCTGGTGGAGGGCCTTGCCTTCAATTTGTAAAAAAACACAACACCTGTGAAGCACATTAAGCAAAGCTCAATAAAATGAGATACCCCTACAGTGACCAAGAAATAGTGATACTTAATCATGAGTGTGCATCAGTAGCTCCTGGAAGTCCTATTCAAAAAGCATAATCCCAAAACTACACTGGTGAAAGGGTCCAGGAATCTGTGTTTTAACAAGCACCCAGGTGAGGTTAAGCCCCATGCTGATAAGCACAGACAAGGGCGAACAATGCTCCCAGGGCTCCTTGAGAGAAAGAAACCACTGTCTTTCACAGTCCAATAGCTGAGGCTATTGATTGGGGCTTTTAAAGAACACTGAAATTTATTGTCCCATGTGATGACAACTGAGGTTGTCCACCCTTTGACCAATAAGTATGTACAGAGAGGTCAATATTTTCATGTTATCTAGCTGCGATAATAGATTTGAAGTTTAATATTCCTTTAGGACACTAACATATGAGGGATAGTAGTTGAACTCACAACTATATTATTACAATGTTTTATTAAATCCAATAAACTTGAGGAAATTATTTTTGCACTGATTATTTTTACACAGGTTAATCAGAAAGAGGCAGTTCCATTTATATTATTATTAGAAACTAAAATCATAATAATCCCATACATTCATTTGAAAGTCATTTCCAAAATAACAAATAATATGTATTACCTCATTAGCATTCCAAGAAAACAATGGGAGGCAATAAGGGCAAGCATGTTAATTCTGTTTTACAAATGACAAAGATTCAGATGGATTAAAATGACATTTCCAAGGTCATCTGGCCCATGAACCTCAGAATCAGATCTCAAAGCCAAGTTTTCTGACATTAAGACTTTACCACTGTAGAGTATTACTTTGTCATTATTAAAAAGCACTGAATTGGTACAAAGTTGTTTTGTAAAAAAAAAATTCCTAAAACAAGTAACAATGATTGTAATTATTTTTCAGTTGTATACTTGCCTAGGTGGAATTCATCTTTAAACACCTAAGTCCTTTTGTGTGTATGCCTGTCAGGTAGGTCTTTCATATGTTGTAAATTATATTCACTTTTCACTTTACTCCTACTCTCATTTTCTATGTAGTACTTCTGTTTTAGGAGGTTTTTCCACAGGCATACCACAGGCAAAATTCCACAAACATTATTTGAGAAAGGAAAAAAGAAGAAAGTCAAAAGGACTGCCACATCCTTAATGAAAAGACAACATCCAACAGCAAACGTGGTCTGGCTTGTTTTTACCACAACTCCCATCAAAATCTCTCTTTTCCATTTTCATTCATGCTGTCTCTCCTCTCTCTCTTCCTCTCTCCCCGTCCTTCCCTCCTTCCCTCCCTATCTCTCTCCACAAAGTAGTTATTTGGAACGTTTATAGGTCAAGCCTGCTTTGATGGTGATTGTATGGACTTGTATATGATCTTATCTCCAACAACATTGAATACTTTGAAATTCTCAAGTAACATCATGGTGCAAAAGGTAATCATATTGCTTCATATATCAATTATGGTACAGCTTGGCCCTGGCTAATATCAGATTAAAAGGTATTCTTACCATTTGATTTTTTTCTTAATAATATCATAAACTAAAGGCTTATTTCCTAAATAAACATTAGATATCCTTAGTCTTAATTGGAGATGTCCATGAATTTTAAAGTTGATACATCGTAATTTACTTTTTAGCTATAAACCCTATTGCTGTTTAAAACTTTCCATTGTAATGCCAGAGTAGTCATTCACTAATGGGGATTAAGAGCATGTCATGTTTACCTGGTCTGTAAACAAAGTACTGAAGTTCAGCTAAAAGGCCACTTCTCTATGATTAACTACAATATACCTGGAACATATAAGGTGAATTTATAAAATTCAGAAAATATGAGGTAATTTGACCAAGATTATAATTCTGATTATTTAATTCTTTCCATTTATTAAATGTAGGATTAAAATGATGGTGTTTGTAGTAGTAGTAGTAGTGGTAATAATAATAATAATAAATAATAATAATAAATAATAGACTTCAACCAAAAATAGAATCTGGAGGGCCTGTAGGGGGAGCTCTCATGCCCTACATCAATCTCAGAGTTGGAGAGAATTCTTTGTTTATAACAGTCACCCTTTCTGATGCATGGAATTCCATTGTGTAAATGTACCATAGTTTTTTGATCCATTCATTTACTGATGGGCACCTAGGTTGCTTCCAGCACTTGACTATTGTAAATTGTGCTGCTATGAACGTTGGGGTGCATAGGTTCTTTTGGATTGGTGTTTCAGGGTTCTTAGGATATAATCCTAGCAGTGGAATTGCTGGGTCAAAAGGCAGATCCATTTTTAGTTTTCTGAGAAAATTCTCTGCAGCAGAAAGGAAGATGGAGCTCCTACCCTTTGCAACAGCATAACAGTGTGGATGGAACTGGAAAGTATTATGCTAAGTAAAATGAGCCAGGAGGTGAAAGACAAATACCATATGATCTCACCTTTAACAAGAACCTAAATAACAAAACAAACAAGCAAGCAAAATATAACCAAAGACACTGAAATAGAGAACAGGCTGACAGTGTCCAGAGGGGAGAGGGGAGGGAATTTCAGGGGGAAAGGGGAACAGGAACAAGTATAAAGGACACATGGACAAAAACTAGGGGCAGGTGGAAATGAGAGGGAGGTGGGGAGCACGGGGGTGGGGAGGCCGGTGGGCTGAGATGGGAGTAAAAGACAGAAAACTGTACTGGAACAAAAATTAAAATAAAAAATATTATCAAAAAAACCCAAAACAAAACAGAACAAAACAAAAAAAAACAGTCACCCTAACTTCTTTTTCCTCTCTCTGTTAAAGAATTTGCTCTCCTTTGTTCTAGCAAAATTGCACATGGCTCACCATGGCTGCATGTTTTGGACTGCAATCCTGTCTAGCCTCCACCCCACCTCCCTATAATAAAACCTTTTTGTTGGAGAAATACCTGACTTTTTGTTTATAGTCAACATGTTTAATGCTGTCCATGTTACAGAAGAAAAAGTTAAATGATGTCTTTAGCTGAAATTCTCCATAAGAAAAATTTTAAATGATAGTAACATTTCACCGTGTATGCTTTAAACTATAAAAATTCTGATGATAAAGTTGCCCCCCTTTTAAGTCCATATCCCTGCCAAATTCTAAATTATGTGTTTTGAGAAATGTTTCAAATATGCAAATCAATGTTGTGTTACATTTTAAAATGAGGAAACTTGTTCTCATGTTCATGCAAATTAGAAAAGAAATGTACTAAAAAGACTGGGACTGTCTCTTGGGATGGAAAAAGCCACCCCTTTCTCCTCCTCTTCTTTTTTCCCTTCCTTCTTTCCTCTTTCCCTTCCTTTCTTTCTTTTTTCTTGCCAAAATCTAGTTAAGAGTCCATGGATTATTTGCAGGATTGATTTTATATTCTGGGGAAAACTTTTGTGTGTATAGTAGGCCATGCAATATTAAAGAGAACTGAATGTCACTTTTATTTTTCATTCTCTGACCCTTCTGCAGCCTATTTTTCCCACTTGCTTAATTGTGGCTGCTCCTTCCCACATTCAGTCATCAACCTTTAAGTGTCCCAGGCCCAGTCAAAACTCTGCTAAATGCTCTCAGAGCCTGGGCCTGTAGAGATACTGCAGATGGCCAGTGTTGGATGAGCAAGGCTTAATGCCAGACACCAAGTCAGGATTCAAGAGGGAAGAGAGGGGAAAAGGTGTGGAGGCAGTGATCAAAATGTTCTTCATCCAACAGTGCCTTCTTTCCATAAGCATATGAGTATTTCACTTCTTTTCATTTGGAAAGAATAGTTGACTCATAAGGGGATGCCTTAAGAAATATGAGCAAATGGAATCTCATTTAAGAGCATTAGATAACCCAAAATTCAGTTCTAGTTTGGTTTGAAATATATTTAGATTTTTTTCCTATGAAACCAGTCTTTCTTCCTAACAATTATTTAAATGAGTTTGCATTTATTGAGCACACACCAACTGCTCTGTGATACGGTAAGAAAATGTGACATGTAGGCGGATGAAGTTAAAATACAACTTATACAATAAAAATGTATATACTTGTCATAGGCAATACTCCATGTCTAATGTATAATCTAGTATAGATATAATGAATTATATTACATATAACATAGATAAACAGTAATATAGTTTCACACACACTACTGAGAAATAGCTTTTAGGGTTAAAATAACACTAATGAGTTAGAATGGGCTCTCTATATAATTTTGTTATGTATTTCTCTCCAAATTCTTTCAAAGGCAAGATATCAATATAAACATCAAATTCTACTAAATCAGAGGATGCAATAATACATGGAAAACATAAGAGGGAATGGTTAGAATAGCAAATTCACAGAAGACTCAGCAGAAGAATGAAACCCCACCCAAATATTTACAGGGTTATCTATATAGAGGGTATCTATAGTATAACTTGGGAAAAAAGACTTCTTTCCATGCCTTCCAAAGACCCTGACATAAAAGCTAAAAATAGAAACAAAATACACCCTAGCAGCTCTTTGAGCAAATCCCTGAGCTAGCGAATAACTGTGCAAGAATGGAACCTTCACTGTAAATCAAAAGATCAAGACTATCAGAGATCTACTTAAGACTAAGCATATTCAGTTACACACAGTTGGAAAAATGTTCACATTCACAAATGAAGTTCCAGTGCTTGGTGCAGTTAGTGGCTGAAAAAGAAAGGGAGTTTCCATTCAATTACTAACTAACTTGAAACTGGATTTACATCATCACCAAGAAGAGAGCTACAGAAAAGCAGGAGTGTTAATGCCACAGCTATTCCTTGATGGGGTCCAAATCGCAGGGCAATGTCCTGGTCTTGCTCTCACTGGTGGACAATACACATGACAGACTTAGCAGTACATCTTAGATCACTTTCCCTCGATACTTTTCGTAATCTTGACACTGAATAGAAACATTCATCTTAACTAAGAGAATAAGAAAAACCCACCATTTCTCAAGTCCTGCACTGTGTCAGGCACTATTCAAAAGACAAAATAAATATTTTCAAAGTGCCAATCTCTTTCTTGGAAAATTAGTTTCCATCTGAGAATTTAAAAATATAACAATATATGGTGGGCGGGGCCATTCTAGCTGTCCATTGTCCTCACAGTTGAACTTTCTCACCCTCACAGCTAATGCAAAGTGGCTTTCTCTGATTCTCACTTAATTGGCGTATCTTGTGTGTTCAGAAGACTGTCTCAGGACAGGGACTGGGTCCAGTGAATTCACTTACAGCACCAGTATCAATGGTGACACTCCCCAGCAACCAAAACTAACTTAAAATAATAGACTGGTGTAAAGGGAAGATGCCACGGTGTTGAGAAAATGAAAGCAACTGCATCCTGAGGTTTCCCCTATGAAAGTCACCACCCTGACCTGGAAAGAATAGAAAATTGAACACAAATGTGCTGCTCTAAAGAAGCAGAAACAAGAACAACTATAGTATAAGTTACTAGCAAATCAATAGGAACAGTGAATAGGCTACAGAGATGTCATTTAGAGAGAGAGAGAGAGAGAGTTGAAAGGGAGAGAACTTAGACACACACATGGGGCTTTGAAATTCGGAAGTCTATGTTGGATAGGATTAGACATTTCCTGTGGTAGTCCCACAGAAGAGATACAGAGCTTGGGAACATTGTCCTTTTCAGCAATGAAAACTTGTGTAATTGTAACAGTGGCTTTTGTGCATACATTTTAACCTGGGAAACCACTCTGAGAGGTGGGAGAGGTATTATCATCCTTTATAACTGAGAATACTGGGGTTAACAGAGGTTCAGTAAATGTCCAAGGTCACATCACCAGGGAGTGACAGGTATTTCTCAGCACGTGGGATAAGAGGTAATGATAAGCAGATATCCTTTTGCAGCCCCCAGCACGTTAGAATTAGTGTTGAATATGGATTGGGAGTAGCTGTGGAACAGGATAAATTAGATAGGAATGATCAGAAAAGTTGGAAGTGTACTGAAACAGTCCAAGTAAGAGAGGAGTTAGTAGATGCCCCCGAAATAGGCAAGGTAGTAGTTGCCCAACAAATAGACATTAAATGGAGAGAATGAGAATGGAGGCAAATATAACTGGAAATAGAAATAAACTCATCAGTCTTAGGAGCAAATGCAAATGGAGACAATTTAGTGAAAAGTTGGATAAACATATTTCTACCATGTAGACTTTGGTTATTTGAAGACGGCAATTTCTGTGGTCCCTTCCAACTCAAAAGAAGTTGATGATTTTATAATCATGTGGATATTTACTTTTAAATGTGTGCTCTCCTGTCACATTAAATTCCTTTTGCGTTAGTTGCTGAACCATGAAATCCATTTACTTTACGTAAGAGGTGGCTTATTCCATGCAATTCTAGCCACAAAACAATAACCGTTAAGTTGAATCCCACTTTAGCAATACAAATTTTACCAACCAGAAAAAATAATGGGCAAAACACAATTTAGTTAAAAGGAAAAAAAGTAACATTTGCAGTAAGAAACTGCAGAAAATTGGGGGTAGGAGGACTCTCACTCTAAAGAAAAGGAAAAAAGTCTTCCATAACACCACCCCAAAGCATTATTTGGCTGCTCAAGATTTCCTTTAGAGAAGAAAAAGATATTATATTTACACAGTAAATAAATGAATTAAGTTCTGGATGGATGAAGACTATGTAAGAGAAAGAGAGGATCTGGATCTGAACTTGCTGGATTATCTGCATGGAAGGTATCCTTTTTTGGTCCTCTTTTCCTCACAAATAGAACAGCAGTAACAGTGCAGTTGAAAGAACAGTGTTGGGATTAGGCTTGGCTATGCTCCTTAGCAGCCCCCTGAGCCTGGGCAAACCATTCCACTCAATAGTGTGTCCGAAAACACCAAGCAGGTACTCAACAGACATCTGGTGTGTAACTATCCTACATTCCTGGGGTTATGGGGATACACATAATATGAATTTTGTCCAATGAACTTACAGTTCAGTAACGGCATACAAACCTATAAATACATTATGGCCTTAAAGTGTTGGAGGTGTTATGATAGCTACTCTGGGGTTCTAGAGGGAATGATGAGAAAGGAACAGTCAGTTTTACAGAGGGGAGAAAGGGAGGACACTCAGGAAAGTCTCCAAAGAAAAGGTGATCCTTAATCCAAGTCTTGTCTAAAGGGTGCTATTTCATCAGGTGCCTATTTTTGGTAACAGTTATAGTGGTACATATATTTGTATGTGTGATGGAGGAATGCTATGCCAGGCATAGAAAACACCACAAAACTAGAAGAGTAAGCAGCCTACTATGGCTTATACATCCAACTTGATGTGTAACTCAGAGGGAAACGAGGGGCTGGAAAGGTCTTTATAAGCATAAGGCCAAACCATGAACCTAAACCAAAAAAATATTTTGTCAAAATTACAATAAGACTTGAAAAGCAATGGCAGGATAGAATCATAGCACTGATTTATAAGATATGGCATTTGGGACATACTGGCATATGAAATAGTAAAGGGTTTACAGTTGGTAGTAACTAATAAAAAATGAACAAACCAATTAAAAATGGGTAAAAGAGAATTTACAAAAGAAGTAATAAAAAGTCCAATAAAAGTATATGTCCAATAAATAGCAATAAAAATATTTCTTGAGGCAATTTGACAATATTTAGCAAAACCCTTTAATATAAACTAGCAATTACTTCTAGAATTTAAGCTTAATAAACAAATCAAACTAGAATGAAATGTCGTATTTATTATACATATTTAGCAGCATTTACAGGAGCAAAAAAATTCCAAATGTCCAGTAACAAGTTATTTAAATACAATGTGATATATCTACACCATGTATAAAATATATATAAATAATTAAAACAAATACATAAAATAATTAAATAATGATGTTAGGTATTTTTAGTGACAAAGGAAAATAACCACAGTAAAATGTTAGGTAAGCAAAGGCAGTTGTTGACAGTGTTCATTAAAATAATGATGCTGAGAGAAAGATGACACCTTGGACTACAGTCAATTTTTTTATTCGCTTTTTCCCTTTTAGTCTCCATAGTTTTCTCTTTCCAAATAAGTTAAAATCTTTAGAAAACTTCACACATGTAAGGTAATCAAGCAAGTATGATATCTAAGAGTTTGGGCACGTTACAGGTGTGCCTCACATTGACAAAGAAGAACTTTGTCAATATACAGATATAAAAATATAACTGTAGATTTATTGCCTTTTGAATGGATAAGACATAAAATTAACATGTTGAAAGGGAACAAATCCTCCAGTTATGTATGGTAAATGTTTAAGCAGGTAAGAATTAAATTGACAGAATAAAATAATAAATCTAACTATATTTTCAATACTAATAGAGCCAAAACAAGCAAATAAAATTACCTTCTGTTTTTTAAAGTTAGTGAACTCTAAATAATGTAGCATTCCCATTGAGAATTATCAGAAATACACATACATGTATATAGATAAATATCACACTTCAAAAAAATTAAAATGAAATATGAAACTATAATGGAACTCTCACACATTACCGATGGAAGTATAAATTGGTTAACACATTTTGGAAAACTGTACTCATTGAAGCTGAAACTACAAATATGCTCTCACCCAGCAGTTTTGCTCTCAGGTATATAATACATATACATACATACATATACATATGCATTCATCAAAAGGTATGATGAAGAATGCTCACAGCAGTAGAGTCGATGAGTACATTTCAGTATAGTCACATGATGAGAACAAATCATTATTAGCTATCCTCAACATAGATGGATCTCACAATTACAACCAACAAAAGAAATTGTAGTGGGTAAGATTGGTGTGCCACAAAAAATCCTCCCTTAGTCCAAGGTGTTCACTTTCCTGGCTGCTAGGAGTGTTGCCTACTGAGGACTCATGCCCGAGTTCCTCTGCCAAAGGCAGCAACCCTCACCCGTAAATGGTTGATGTGAGAGTGGCACCATGCTTCAGTGTGGGGCATCTCTAAAGGGCTATCATGGCTCTAGAGCCTCCCATGGGTTTGAGGCCTTTGGGGCAACCGTATCTTAGTTCACATTCTCCCTCTGCTTAATCTGATTTGCTCATTCCCTTACACATTGTGTTGCCAAGAAGGTTTCCCAACAAAGTTTCTTTATACAAATCTCTGAGTTTCAGAGTGTTTCCTGGTAGACTTACACTAAGAGGTTTGGTACTGGAGATAATGCAAAAACACCCAGCATACAACTAACAACAAGTATCCATCACCAGTAGAGACCTGATAGCCCCTGAGATATGATAATGGTATAATTATTAAAACTTTTGATGGTGAAAGGGAATACACTGAAAAGTTCAATATCCTGGCTGTTTGAAAGGTTTGGGTGAAGTAGCAATTATAAGGGCAATGGGACCAAATGGCACTTTTTGAGGGTATGCTAGAAAAAGATGATGAAAACACTAAGGCCACCAATTTATGGCAAAGTGTGCAGATCAGGGGACTTTTCCTTTTCTTCATGCTGCATAATAAACCACTCCAAACTCAAACTTAGTGGCTCAAAATAATGACAATTTTATTATCTCATGATCTGTGGGTTGACTGGGCTTAGCTAGACAGCTTTTCTTCTCCATGTGATGTTGCCTAAAGTCATTTGAAGACCCAATGTTCTGGAGCATTAAATATGGTTCATTCATATGGTTTTCATTGGATTCTGGCTTTTGTGCAGAAAATCAGCTTAGGATTTCAACTGGAGCCCCTCAGTTGCCCTTCTTATGACCTCTCCATGTGGCTTGGACTCCCTGTAGCATGGTGGCTGAGTTTCAAGGGAAGAAAAAGCAAGTTGCCAGTCCTCTAATGGGCTCAGAAGTCCAAGAACGTAACCCTTACTCCTGACACATTCTGTTAGTCATAGCCACTTGCAAGTCCATCCCAGTTACAAGGAGAGAAGAAATAAGCTCCATGTACTAAAACGACATGAGTATACTTGGAGAATTGGCAGCCTCCTTAGTAATATGCAAAGAGACTCTTAGTTTCTGTAGTCAGAGAACAGAAAAGGCTGATGATGCTGCTCTGGACTTAAATAAAAGGGAAAATCTGACTTCTCAGCCAGCCCTAGCAAGTCTGCTGTGCCAAGGTCAGGATCCTTATTGGGAAGGAGAATGACCCTGTCAGACAGATCTCAGTCTGTCTGATACAGACATCTTGGTCAATGCCCTTGAAAGTATTTTATCACTCGATCCCCCTAAACCTCCTTGGCCTAACCAAGTGGCCCACTCGACTCTTCTAAGGCTGGTCCCAATTCCTGTATTGAGACATACCAAGGCTTCTGCCTTGCAACACAAGTGTCACCTTTGAGAGAGAGCTACTTCCCCTCCAGGCTCCAGAAAGATGACTAGATCAAGTCACAACATAACCTACCTGGGTAAGTACTGGGTCTACTAAGGGAGCACAGGATCTACATGCTGAAGGAGCTGTAAAACCTAACTAATATGCATAGTCATAGCTGACAAGATAGATTCAGACTGGACCCTGAGAAACCTAGACCAAGTGGGAAGAAACATAAAGTTTAAAAAGGGACAGTTTACTGATGTGGAAACAATCACCTATGATACAAGATGTTACTCCCTGAAAATGACCCCAGAAGACAGTGCTAACACACTGCTAAAACAACTCATGGAAATTAGGACGAAGCAATGATCTACACCATGGCAGACAATTTTTTAAAAAGGATCAAAAGTCCAGGAAAATGGGCATGGGAGTGTATATATTCAAGGATTTACTAAGGCCAGAAGATATACCAAGTGACCATTCTCCATGGGTGACCCTGGAGGACACAGTTTACCAATGTCATAAGAAATGCACTAGTTAGATAGGCTTGAGCAACACTGACATGCGTGACGGTGCTGTCCTGCTAGACAGGGATGATCATGAGATGCTGTTACAGAAAAATGCTACTGATAGCAATACTGAGCACAGGTATTTAGAATGGCAATCAGAATGCAACCAGGGATCGTTGACCCATACAAGGTAATGGAGATGGTTAATAAAACTCATTCTTTGAGCATTCTTGGTGGAAAAATAGATGGGCATCCAACAAGGGAATTGCTCAATCATATGATCAAAACAAATCAAAGGTGGTTGACTGTGAAGTTGAGAAGAGCTGCTGCATTAAAAATTTATGTTGCCTTTTCTAATTTCTGGACCTGAGCCACATTTTAACCACCAAGCCCATTAACTAAAGGAAAAACTGTTCCCATGAAGAAGGGCCCAGAAACCCATGGCAAGTATGTATGTAAATGATTCCCACAGTCCTTCCCCAAAAGGGACATACAGCCATTTACTCAGGTACCCAAAACTAGGGAAAGGGGAAGAATACTTAGACATATCAAAGGCTGCTGAACACAGTGTATACAACATCACAAGCAGCGGTGCATGATTTGCTTTGCTCTTCAGAGGCCTGGCGGGGAAATGACTGAAGACTGGGAGAAGGAAGGCCTATGGTAGAGGGACCTGGAAAGACATAAGGGAGTGAGCACAAAGTGTTAAGAGCTTAAAGAGCTTGTGATCCCATGTTAGAGCCTACCAGAAAGCAGTCACCATAGAAAAGGCAGGCACAATCAGGCAGACAAATGATTTGGTCAGCTGACTTCAGGCAGCCCCACGCTGACCACTTCACTGGTAGCACAACTGTTCATGATCACAGTGGCCACTGTAGCAGAGATGGACCTTATGCATAGCCCAACATCATGGGCTCCAACTTATCAAGACTGATCTATCTACTACCTTCAGCCACATGTCAAATTTCTCAGCAATGGAAACTAACGTTGATACCCTCTCAACCAGCAGCACTATCCACAAGCTTACAAAGTATTTAATTTGCTTCTGTAGGATACTATGTAACAATGGGATGGACCAGAGCACCAGTTTCAGCAGATGAGACGTGGAAGTGAATGTATAACTATGAGAACCCACCAGTCTTACCACATGTTGCACCACCCAAAACCTACTAGCCTGACAGAGGATGGAATAGACTTTTGAATACAAAACTGAGGTTCCAGAATGGGGCGACAATTTTCTAATATGCTCCCTAAATCATGATGATTGCTTAGGAACCAAGGAGCAGACTTAAGAGGGGCTCGTTTACCATTTCTTCCAATGACCCATTTGGGAAATTTGTGCTTTCCATACCCAAAACTCTAGATTCTGAAGGGGTAAAGAAAGGTTTGGTTCCCAGAGGAAACACACTTCTAAAGGACCACTTCAAGGGGAAAATGAAAATTTAAGCCATGGCTGCCACCCAATCACAGAGCAGCAGCCTGAGAAGGGTGTGGTGCCCAGGTACTCAGGTCCTTTGGAGATAACGATCTGGATCATTTGACCTGGTAATTTATCTAGACAAGCAGAGGTGCTGAGAGTAGGACACTCTGGAATTAGTAGAAAGGAAGGAGATTATGAGTCTCAGCTATGGCCCTGGGACCAGATATTGAAGTGAGGCCAACCAAAATCTTGGAGGAGATTTTCCCCATGAGACTAATGAATCAGGTGAAATCTCAGTGGCCGGGTGGGTGGACTACATGAAAAGTGCACCTCCCAGTCCTCCCTTTAAGACTAAGATGGTCAAGATAAAGGCACATGGACCTGCCCCCTTGCTCAACTGGGCCGCCCAGTCCTGGAATTCCATGTGGAACTGGCTGAGACTTCTGGTGCAACTGCATCTCAGTTCAACTTCCCTTTCACTGAGACCTTCTTCCTCCATTCTCTCACAGATAATGTAGACAAGAGGACTCCCCAATAAACTTCTTGCACAGCGATCTCCATCTCAGAGTCAGTTTCTAGGGAAGCTAATCTAAGATGCCAAATACAAAAGAACATACACAGTATAGTACATATTTATGTAAAGCTCAAGGACAGGCAGAAATAAATTATACTGTTAGCTATCAGGACAGTGGTTTCCTCTGAAGGGAGGTGATGGCTCAAAGAAGGAACAGGGACTTCTGCAGAAGTGATAATGTTCTGTCTCTTATCTGGTGGCTCCTGACTGGATGTGATCACTGAAAATTCATCAAGCTAAAAATTATGACTATTGCATTCTATTTATATATTCTTTATTCAAAAACATGTCTATTAGAAACTCATAGTTCATAATCTTTTTAGATAATTCAGACATAATTTCACTTTGAGAGGGCACCAAATCATCTATATGAATATAAATTATAATCCTTCATCCTTCTGCTCTGAATCTGACAGTGTGTTCAATGCCAGACTTAGATACTTACTGCCATATGAAGATGGTCAGATTTTCAGCTCTGCTAACCTAAATTCTTTAATCTCCAACACAAGAGAAATTAGCATCAAATGGAATTGTTGTGATTACTAAGTGAGATAATCCATTTAAAGAGCGAAGGACAATAATGTCAGTAGATGAGTGGATAAAAAACCTGTAGTACATTTACACAATGGAACACTGCTTGGCCATAAAAAAGAAGGAAACCTTACCCTTTGTGACAGCATTGATGGAAATGGAGGGCATTATGCTAAGTAAAATAAGACAGTCAGAGAAAGACAAATACCATACAATCTCAACTATAAGTGGAACCTAATCAACAAAACAAGCAAGCAAGCAAAATATTTCTAGCTACATTGAAATAAAGAACAAACTGACAGTAACCAGAGGGGAGTGGGGGAGGGGGTAATGGGGAGGAAGGGGAAGGATAATCAAGGAACTTATATAAAGGACACATGGACAAATCCAAAGGCAGGTAGGATCGAGGGTGGGAAGTGGGGATGGGTGGAGTGGGGGAAGTGGTGGGGTAAAATGGAGACATTGTACTTGAACAACAATAAAAAAATTATAAAAAAGAAAATTGCATATTCACATATTTGAATTCTGACTTTGCCAATTACTAGCTGTGTCACTTTGCACAATTTGTTTCTCCTCTGACTCTCTAGCTCCTTATCTCTAATGTAAAGAAGGTGATGCTCACTCTAAAGGATTTTCTATGATATTATATAAAACAACATTGTGCCTAGAACTTTGGGTCAATTGATATAAGTATATCCCATTGTTCTTCCTGCTTACAGCCAAAGACATTATGTTTTCATAATGGCTGCTAATATTAGAGGAATAGTCTTTAGTCAATTAATAATTTTAAAAGAGATGTTAAATCAAGTACCATGTCTCCTACTTACTAAACTTTAGGACCTAGCACAGAGAATTGTAATGTATATTATCAATTAATGTTTACAGTGGATGAGATGAAAATTGAATGGAGTAGAATCCATAACTTAGACCACAGTATCATGTTACTTTCCCAATTAGTTTGTCACATGGTGGCTCATGGGATTGACTTAAAAAATATGATAATATAAAAATGTTTTATGATATATAAGCTACAAAAATATTACAATGTTTATGTTTATTTTATCCCTTGCATTATAAAATAAAATTTAAAAATTAAAGTTTTTTAAATCAGAAAACTTGTATGCAATGAATCAGATTACAGGTTTGTGAAGTTTATTAGATCATAATGCTCATACTGAGTTGCCTTTGAACAAGGGTTAATAATTCATTTTTAAGAACAACATTAATATTTGGTTTATCTTTCTTCTACTTTTACAAAAATAAGCTTGGAGGAACCTCAATTATATGTACAGATTTTGCACTTTACCTGATATAGGCTCAAATATAAGCTGTCACTTTCTTTTTTTTTAAGATTTTATTTATTTATTTTTAGAGAGGGAAGGGAGGGAGAGAGAGAGAGAGAAACATCAATGTGTGGTTGCTGGGGGTTATAGCCTGCAACTCAGGCATGTGCCCTGACTGGGAATCAAACCTGCGACACTTTGGTTCACAGCCCGCGCTCAATCCACTGAGCTACGCCAGCCAGGGCTTGCTCTGTCACTTTCTAACTTTGAGTCTTGGCCTAAGTTTCTTACCTCTCTGAACCTCAGTCTTTACATCTGTAAACTGGAAATATCATCTGCCTCAGAGGATAATTATAAAAACTACAAACAAGGTCAGGAAAGAGCCCAACACACCAAATAGAGTAGGAGTTCAATACAGCAGGTTATTTGTATCATGAGTATTTGCATTATGAAATATACTGGTGAGTGCCTGAAAATTGATTTCATTTTAGTTTTTACAAAATTTACTAGCTCTTTTTCTCTCCCTCTTATTGCTTTGAAGTTTCACAATAAAATATAAACCTGAAACTCTATTTATTATGTTTATGCTGTTCAATAAACATGTTACAGTATTCCAGTTCTGGCACTAGTATCTTGGCAAGCATTCTGGCTAGAATATATTTTGTGCTTTAAGACCTAAATGTGTAGTGACATATTAATATATTACAAAATTCTACAGAGATGCAGTGGCCTTTAAGAAAGAGCAAAGCATATGTTCACACTTCATTATATAATATTGTCTACCCTGTCATTATTTATTGGGTGTTCTGGCAATTGTGTCCTTCCTGGATAACTTACAACAATTTCAAATTCAATATATGAACTCTGCCAAGGTCAGACTGCCAAGAGGCTGCTAATTTGAGTTATGCTACATTAGAAGGAAAGATCAACATAGACACATTTTATTAATAGCAATTCTATACTTTGAATTACTTTCATTCATGAAAAATAGAAGAATCACATGTAGATATCAACTATTTTTTAGTTCAGGTAAGAATTTTACCATAAAACTTTTATAGAAAAACATACAATGTGAATTGTTAAAACAATTAAACATTTGTGTTAATGCCTGAAACGGTAAGAAATCTATGAATTGCCTGCATACATACAGTTGTACATAATCCTACATATCCAAAGGTAAAGCTTATTACTTAACATTCTCTAAGACCCAGTCATCTTCTGAACATTCATTTATAGCTGCAGAGGGTAAGAATGCTCCCTTAAAGAATGAAAGAATGCTGTTACCAGGTTTTAGAAGACCAACATAAGATGCTACAGGAAATACGTACTATGATACATAGAATGGCATGGGAGAAATCCTCATCTTGCTCAGAGGTTCAGCAAATAACTTCATAATAATACAAAAATGTCATTTTCTATTTTCATTTTCTTTCATGAGTTTACAGTAAATTTTCTAGAGGTTTTACAATGTGACATTCATTGCAACCTAATGAATGAAGAAAGGAGAGAGGCTATTGTTACATTTTCTCTTAAACCACACAGTAAACAGATTTGAAGAAATTATAAAGCAATCAATAAAATATATATGCCATTAAATACATTTTGTTCTATGTGTAACTTACCATAAAATTATGTTAAAGTTAATGCTTATTTTATTTTTAAATAAGTTAATAAATAAAATATCTCAATATGGTAAATAACCATATATAATATAATATAATATGTTATAATATTATATATATTATATATATAATACACAGAAACAAAATACTCAGGGTAGTCAATGAATTTTGTGTAAATGGGTCCTGAAACTAAAAAGTTTGGTAAATGGTTCCTCAGTGTAATGATTTAGTTAAAAATAAGAGCTCTGGGTATTTCTGACTGCACTCAGGAATATGGAAAGCTCAGAAGAGATTGTTCCCACACTTAACAATGAAAAGCTGGACAAATTGAAAATTCAAGAATTGCTTTGAATTCACTGCATAGCTTAGTTTGTGAGCGCAAACAACTGGCTCACATCTAAGGAGAGACAGCTGAATGCGAGAGGTGTAAGTGAGAGATAATGCAAGCATTGGCTTACTTGTGATAGACACAACCAGAAACCAGTGAGAACAGTTCAGTTATGGTCATGACAATCTGGTGGAGGTCAAGGGTGAAGAGGGAAGAGATTTAGAAGGCCCTGGCAGATATAAACTGGAGGAGTTCACACCATCTTCAGGTTGGTTTCTCCACAAATCCTACCAGGTGCTTATAGAAAAGTCTGGGAATATTTAAGTCAAGTATCCTTTGTGATGCATACCTGGGACAAGGGATAGCAACTGCAACTGGGGGCCACAGAACACCTTCTCCCATCTCCCTTAAAGAATGAAAGCCTTAATCTTTAGGGTTAAGGGAAACTAATGCCATCACCACTGGGCCCTGGAGAGAATCCACTGCATTTTGGAAAGAAAACAAGTATGAAACAAAACAACTGATAACCTATCCCTTAGGGTGTGAAAAGAACATGCTGGGCTCAGAATTACAAATGGGGAAGGGGCAGGAGAACTAAGGGGACCACAGTGAGGCTAAATGGGAACAGAGAACACACCACCACTGCCAGGTTTTGCTGCCATGTTTTGCTGCCACGCTAGCACAGTTCATGAAACAAGTGATAGAAAACACTGCTCAGAGACGATCCAAAGTGTGGAGGAATCCTGATCAGAACATATCACTAGAGTGGGGGTGTCAAACTCATTTTCACTGGGGGCCACATCAGCCTCGAGATTGCCTTCAAAGGGCCAAATATAATTTCAACTCTTTACCAGTTAAGAAGTAGTTACATTTATATAGTCCTAAAATTACATTCAGTCCTTTGAAGGCAACTGTGAGGCTGATGTGGTCCCCTGTGAAAATGAGTTTGGCACCCCTGCTCTGTAGGAATTGGAAGGTTATCATTAACACTGAGGGCCTTGACAGGGACAACAAACTTCAAGCCTAACCCAACTTCTTACTAGATTTACTCAAATCCTTGAATGAAAAGACTAAAAAACATGAAAGGCATGCCTATTTCTAAAAGTAAAAACTGTTTACCTAAGTCTCTATTGAACTACAAAAGTTACCTGATTTTCAATAACAAAAAAATCACAGGTAAACAGTTTTTACTTTTTACCTGTGAAAAATATACTCCCTGTGGACACTCCCTATAGACAAAGCAATCAGCAGAGCTGGACTCAATTATAACACAGATGATGAAACTCTGATAAAGAAAATTTAAAAACCATGACTGAGGTATTAAAGGACCTACTGATAAAGAAGGATAGCATGAAAAATCAGAAAGAAAAGTTCAGCAGAAAGATGAACACTATAAGAATCAAATATAAACACTAGAATATTTGAAATCCATAGTAAGATAGATGAAGAATACCTTCAAAAGCTCATTAGTAGATTCAACACAGCCAAGAAAATATTACAAACTTAAAAATACATCAACAGAAACTAGTCAAACTGAAACACAGAAAGTAAAATGAGTTGAGAAAAAAAACAGAACAGAGTATCCCAAAGTGGTACAATATCAAATGGTCTAACATATATATAATTGGAATCCCAAAAGAAGAGAGAACAATAGCACAGAGCAAATATTTAAAAAATAACAGTCAAAATTTTTCTTTTTTTTTAATTTCAATCATTGTTCAAGTACAGTTTTCTCCCCCCTACTCCCGTTCCAGCCCATCCACCCAACCCTCCCCCCTTCCCCCCATTACCCCCACCCCTAGTTTTTGTCCATGTGTCCTCCAAATTTGTTCCTGTAATCCCTACCCATTCCCCCCTGAAATTCCCTCTTCTCTCCCCTCTGGCCACTGTCAGACTATCCCCTATTTCAGTGTCTTTGGTTATATTTTGCTAGTTTTTTGTTTTGTTTTGTTTTGTTTTGTTGTTTAGATTCCTGTTAAAGGTGATATCATGTGGTATTTGTCTTTCACTGCCTGGCTTGTTTCACTTAGCATAATGCTTTCCAGCTCCATCCATGCTGTTGCAAAGGGTATGAGCTCCTTCTTTCTTTCTGCTGCATAGAATTCCATTGTGTAAATGTACCATAGTTTTTTGATCCATTCATTTACTGATGGGCATCTAGGTTGCTTCCAGCACCTAGCTATTGTAAATTGTGCTGCTATGAACATCGGGGTGCAAAGGTTCTTTTGTCAAAATTTTTCAAAAATCACAGACAGACCCAAGCTTAGATCCAAGAAAGTCGGAGAACACTGGGCAGGATAAAAAGCAAACAAAATCCTACTAGCTATATCATATTCAAACTGCTGGAAAAAAAAAGAGAAAGCCTTGTAGGCAGCTATAGAAAAAGACACATTTCATAGAAACAAAGATTAAAATTATAGTGGACTTTTTGTACCTAGAAGACAATGGAGTGTTCAAGAAAAGAAAATCAACCAAAAATTCTATACCCAGTGAAAACGCTTATCAAAAATGAAGGCTTTCTCTGACAAAGAAAAACTTAGCTAATTCATTGCCAGCAGACCCACCATACATAAAATGATAAACAAAGTTCTGCAGACAGAAGCAATGTAAAAGCAAATAGAAACTACACAAATAAATGAAGAGTACTGAAAAGTGAATCAATGAATGTAAAACAAATTATTTTTATTTGTAATTGATCTAAAATATAACTGTCTAAAGCAAAGATACTAACAACATACTGTGTTTATTACATGTGTAAAAGTGAAATTTATAACAAAAATGTCACAAAAGATGGGATAAAGAAATTGATAATATATTATTGTAAGGTCTTTACATGACCTTACATGGCATTCAGGTAGTGATATAGCAACATTTGAAAGCAGGCTCTAATGAATTAAAAATGTATATTGTGAATCATTGGTAAAACACTAAAAAAGTAACACAAATGAATAAATAAGTTCATAAAGAGATAAAATGGAATTATAATTAATGTTCAGTTTATATGAAGAGATAATAAAATAAAAAAACAACAGATGGAACAAATAGAAAACAGCTAACTCAGATGGATAAAAAAAATCAAGACCCAAATATATGCCATCTGCAAAAACAAAACAAAACACACTTTAAATATAAAGATACAGGTAGGTTAAAATTAAAAGACTGTGAAATATAAACTGTGTAAACACTAACCAAAACAAAGCTGAAATAATTATATTAACAGCAGATTACATAAGCTTCAGAAAAAGAAATATTATTAGTGATAAAGAGGAGCATTATGTCATAATAAAGGAGTAAATTCTCTCAAAAGACATAACAATCCTAAATGCACTTAACAACAGAAGTTCAAAATACATGAAGTAAAAACTGATAGCACTGAGACAGTGGAATACACAGGTCCACAATTATAGCTGGAGTCTTTACCACTCCTTTCTAAGTGACCAAACAAGTACACAGTAAATCAGTAAGAGGACAGAAAATCTCACTAACACTATGGACCTATCTGACATAAATTTCATTTACCTTATAGAACTTTCTGCCAACTACAGTAGAATATATAATCTTTCCAATTTCACATGAAATATTCCCCAACAGAAACTATACTCTGCCTTATTTAAAAAAACAAATTTTAAAATAATAAAAGTAATAAAAAGTGTATTTTCACAGTAACCAATAAGCCAAATAGGAAATGTCAGGTAATATTAAAAATACTGTGAACTGAAAGAAACTAAAAATATAACAAAATTTGTGGGATAAATTGTATATATATTGGATTCATACAATGACATATATAGCCACCAAAATTGGTAATATAACTCTTTTTATAACATGTAAAAGGATTCACAATATCATTAAATAAAATGGTTACTACTGAATGATATCAGTAGAATCTGAATAAGATTCAGTAGAAAAAGAATCTGAATAACTTGATCATACAAATGTTAAAATTAGTAAGATCACTAGAGTTTTATTAATTTTTATCTATAATTTAGTTTTTTTCTTTAGGGAGTTTGCTTATCATAATATTAAACTACTTTTCTTCAAAATATATTTATAACCCTTCCTAAAGTTTCATACATTTTAATGTAATTAAGCCATAAATTACCTTCTGATTAAAAAAGGAAACGATATAGGAATATATACAAGTGAATTTGGGGTAAAAAAACACAAATATCTGTTATCTAAAAACTACAAAGTCTAGCCCTGGTCAGGTTTCCCTGTAGGTTGGAGTGTCATCTCCTGCACCAAAAGGTTGCCAGTTTGATTCCCCATCAGGGCACATACCTGGGTTGCACGTTTAGTCCCTGGTCGGGACTCACAAAGGAGGCAATCAATGATGTTTCTTTCTCATATGAATGTTTCTTTCTTTCCCTGTCTCTCAAAAGTCAATAAACATCCTCAGGGAAGGATTAAAAATTATAATTATAAAAATTACAAAGTCCTTATGTGAAAGATATTTGAACCACCTAAGTAAAATATTAATAATAGCATTATGTATTTATATAATAAATGCATAAAACCTCTATTCCTGATTATAATAAACACTCACTATAAGAAAAAGCTACCCTATGGCTGTAAATATACTCTATGAGCCATTTAAAAGCCAGTTATGTGTATGTGTGCTTGGTAAATGAGACTGAAATGAATTACAGCTACAAACTTAAATTATGCACATAAATTATGAAATTTAATTGGTTCTGGAAGATGCTGTAATCTTATTAAGTGTCATGATTAGTGATATTATTGCCCATAAAATGCATCTTTTAAGATTTATTTTGATTTATATTTATCTCATAAAAGAATATTTTATATACTACCAGTACAGAATATATTTTATAGCTTAAACCCCTCCAAAATGTGAAAATACTTTTACGTTATCATTAAAAGTGATCCACCAATTCTTCCAAAACCAATAAATATTCACCCCCACAGGTATTTGCTTTCTCACCTGGAAAATGGATTAATAAAAAAATGTCCTCTTAGAGCTTTATGGAGAACTTTGTGGGGCTCTTCATAAAATGAATAATGGAAATTGTGCAGTGTTCACTGGCAGAACATTTACATTAATATTAAGGTGAGAAGTGTTTCGCAATTCATTTAACAACTATGAATATGATTTGTTTGTTTTTTTTAATTCACTATGACTAGCTGTTTGCCTACTAAGCACAAGGCTTTTCACATCAAACTACAGGAATGGACTTTCTAATAGTTATTGTAGGTTTGAATTGTCAACCTTTTTACAACAAAGCGTAGTAAATGACTCAACTTGGTTAACATCATAAATAATCTGAGACAAAAATTTCAAAATTAATATTGTATCAACAAATTTGGTAGATTCTTCTAATGCCTGTTAGAAAAGTAGGGTAGACATGCTCATGACCATCTCTCTTGATGAGAAAGCTCAGTGCTACCTAAGTAAGTCTTCTAAATACAGAAGTTAATCATGAAAAAGCAGCTTCAATTCCATCAGTTCATAGGATTCTTAAAAGGTTGGAGTTACCTACTTTAGAACAACATTTCTAGGTGTCCTGGGAAGAGAGACAGACATATCCTTGGGACTCACTCACAGGGCCTGAGACAATAGATAAGTGGGAGGTGGCCAGGAAAGATCTTGCCACTGCCTAGGGAAGAAAAGGACAGGGAATCTGAAGCTAAAAGAATTTTCAAGGCGCTTGGTAAAGGTTGGTGGAGAGCTTTTAAAAGGATGCACTAAGATCCTTGCACATCAGAAGGGTACCTAGCCAACTTCTCCTCCTTTCTAATTCTATGTGACTCCAGGTACATAACTGCATTGATGCCATGCTATGTCTCAGGCCCTACATTTCTCATTCCAGTTTAGACAAAGCTTTATAAAAGAAAAACAAACATTTTCTAAAATTCACCTCATTTCTTTCTGGTTACTATGGCATTTTCCCAGTTTTATTATTGTCCAATAATTTTACATAAATTTAAATTCACATACGCTTGATCTTAAGATAATACAAGGTAACCACAGTTATTGAGATAAAGGAACTTTTAATAATTTCAAGAATAAAATCAGTTATTCATACTGCAGTCTCTTAAAACGAGTTTTTCTTTAAAACCATCTGGGACTGCCTTCAAACTGTGACCAAATATTGAGCATACTGTTCTCTGTGGGATTGTGATTTAATTTATGGCATATCTGAAAGTGTGGAGTTATTAATCACAAATTGGGAGAAAAAAAAGAAAGCAGTAGCTTTGCTTAAGTATTTATTTCTTAAAATGCTTTTTTATTTTTACTTCTCTTTTGGAAGGAAAGTGCAAATACAAGATATAATAAAGTTGACTACTAAATTTGCATCTTATTCTTCACTTACCTTTCCAAAACCAATTTATTGCTAGATAAATTAATTACTAGATTTCTCTAGCAGCATGAATCTAATATATACTGCCATTGTTTACCCTACTGAAAAAAACTATTTTAAATCTTAAAATATTATTATGTCTATATTTTATCTACCCATTCACTCCAACACCTGGGTAGTGCCCAGTATACATCAAACTCTGCTCAACTGTCCCTGGAAAGGAAACCTATGTATTCTTTGGTGGGCTGAAGTTCAATTTGCATTTTTTTTTTTTACTTTTTTGTGATTTCTTCAAGCTCAAAATCTAGGAAACTATTTCAAAATTAGCAAAATTCAGTTAAAAATTAAATTGTTCTACACCTCATCACTATGAAGAGAGTTAACAAAAGAATTAATTCATATTTGAGCAAAATAATATATTGTATATTATTTTTTAAGTCCAGTTGTAAAACTGCTTAACATTTGGCCACCAGTACTAAAGCTGGACATGAATGACTAGCTGTGCCCATGCTCTTATCTGAGCTGGATTTAAGCTCAGGCTCCTACTGTCTCAACGCTGGTGCAAGGTGAAGGAAGGTGCCAGCTTCACTTTCCAGAATACAGCTCAGTCGTACAGCTACTACCACAGGCCACACTTAACATGACAGTGCAGAGAGAATTGAATTTGGGCTAAGGACACTTATCTTTTTGTTTAAAGACACAATATTTAGTCAATTTTCTGGGCACTACTTTAGGGTATACAGAGAATTGTTTCCCTGCATTTTTCAGCACAAAAATGCCTTTTCATTCAGATATTTACTGACATCTACTACAGGCCAGGCATTATATTGAAGATGTTGCGGTGACCAAGACAGACATGGCCACTACCTTCATGGAACCTAAACAACAGGATACACTGAAGGGACACTGAAAGACAATGGACAACCCCTCTCTCAACCACTCTCCATCTACAAACCCCAAACACCACTGGGGTTTTATGGCTGCTTCCATGAAGCCTAGCACTAAGGTTTTTTTTTTCTCTAGTAAATTTGGTTGCACAAGTCTTTTCTCTCTAACATGATAGGAAATTCCTTAAGGGCAGGAACTCTACATCCTAAAAAATTTTATGACTTTCTCCAATATCCAATTGCTTAATAGTTCACATTGACCTAGCATCTTTCTTGCTAAATGGAGAAGAGCACATTCAGCTCCAGATAAAAGCTACAGCAAAAGGAAATTATAGCACCCTGAACACTATGAAGTGTGTGTAGACAAAAGCCCTCAGTAAAACAGGGTGTTTGTGCGACAGTTGTATTCATCAGTGTGCACAAACTGTTGGTCCCTTCAGGTTCCACTACTGCCCTAACTCTTATCTCCACACTGTTAAGGCATGTTGGAACTCTGTGTGGCTTGATTTGAGGCCATTAGAGACATAATGTCCTTCCCCATGGTCCTGATAAGGCATTTGAAAGTCCTGTCTTATTCTGCCTTGAAGTCATTAAAGCCTCTTTTTAAATATGAATACTGGCTGTGATTGCTTCTGCTTTTGAATTCTTGTACTATATTCTGCCCATACTCTTGGACCAAGAAACAGATTTATTTCTTTAAAAGACCTGTCTTGTTCAGGAAGGATTTATAGAGAGTGAGTATGTATCATATTAACATGATAAAATAGAGACTTACCATGAAAAAGTAGAGACTAGTGAAAAAGAATGCTGGGATTGGAGCCAGACTCCTTGTGTTTGCATCATCTCTCTGCTGGTTCAGCAAGTTATTTCCTGTGTGACCATGGACAATTCTGTATCTTGGTTTCCATATTTATGCTATAGGAAATAATAATGCTACTACACCACAGAGTTATTGTAAGAGTTAAATGATTACACATGTAACAAAAGTAGCAAAGTATCATCTGCCTATCACACAATAAGATCTCAGAAAATTCTAGATATTATTAATTGTTATGTTTTCATCTTATATATGCATTATCTTCTCCATAAGATCTGAAATCACAGACAACTGTACTTGAACAACAATAATTTTTTTAAAAATCTGAAATCATGTAAAATCAATAAAATGTGATTAAGTACTTTCAAGAATGCTGAGTAGCAATAATCAAGGAAAATGTATAATAATGAAAGGAAACAGGTTAAATTAGAAGTATATGAAATATATTTGGTTAAGAAGGTTTATTTTAAGTGATTATGAGATTGTTAATGTTGGAGGTATGATAGATTTTGAGTTAATAGAAATAGAATACCTTAATGTAGTGAATTCTTGAAATTAGAGTTTGGTGCTACATATGGAGATGCAAGGAACTAAGAAGGGAGTTTTAGAGATTTTATAATTTTGTAAATGTAAGAACAAGGTGAGCCACCGACACAGTTGGAGATTAATTAACCAAATGGAGCAGAGAGACTGCTTTCCCATGTTAGTGATATCACATTGCATAAAGCCACATGCAGAGTGAGTGAAGAACAAATGGGGACAGAGCAACAAGCAGATGGATTAGGTCCACCTTGGGTGAAGGTTGGAGGTGGAGTTGGAAAGGGAGTTATGCAATACACAAAGGATGGAGACTCAAAGGACACCTGTGGCTATATTGTACTTGTCAGTTCCAAATCTTTTTGTTTTTACTTTATTTTTAAACATTTTTTACATCACAATTTTCTACCTTCACCTCCCCCCTCCATAATTACCACTGTTGTCTGTGCCCATGAGTTTGAGTTCTCCCTCTCCCTTTCTCTCTCTCTTCCTCCTTTAATTTTTTTGCTCCATGAAGGGATGGAACAAATCTTTTTGAATCATGCAAATCTGCCAGTGTAAGTAAGACAGGTGTTTGGGAATCCACATTGCTTGTGTCCCTTGCTGCCATCAAAGGCTGGAACCCACCTAAAGAAAGTGGGCAGGATGGATAGGAATCCAGAGTGTCTGGGCCTGTTCAATCCAGTTTTAGGCAGAAAAATCGTTTGCTTCTGTCATCCATTGTTTTAGAAACTCTGGGGTGGTCATGGGTTTGAATTTAAAATAACGAAGGTAAATTATGTTGAGCTCCAAGTAGATCCTAAAATAAACTCGGCTTCCTCCATCTCTTTTGCTTATTTATATGTGACTGTCCAAAGTCCTTATGGTAATTGTAATGATGAAGCGACCCCATTATGTCAATGTTCCATATCTCATTACAAAATAACTTCATTTTAAAAATGTGATCTTTTCTGTCAAACTTAAATTTAAACTTCGCAGATCTGTGATTACAGAGGAAGACATTTATTAAATCTCATTTAACTTTGGACACTAACTGGGTCTTTACCAACAGATGTTCCACTTCTCTGAGTTTATTCATCTATTTTTGGTAACAATTTATTATCACAAAAATGCTCTTTTTTGATTCAGTGGAGGGTGAAAGTGGGCACTAGAGGTTCCAATGTTTTACCACCACATTAAAATAAGAAGTTGGTGTTACCATATCAGATCCCACAGGGGCAGAAACTAGCCGATATTGTGAGCCAGAAGAGCCTGTGTCACATAACTAGAGTCATTAAATATCACATAAACATAGCCAGGGCACATTTCAACCAAGGATCTAAAAGGGCTTTAAAAAGATTAAATTAAATCTCAAAAGAGCCCTGAGAGTTATAATGTTATTGCTTCTATAAACTTTATAATGTAATCTATTTATGTCAATATATATTCCCATATCACTATATTCTAGTCTAGGATGAGTTAAAACAGCATAATAAAATGAATAACTATGAATAAATTCAACTTTTTCATTTAATTAATTCAAGATTATCATTAAATATTAACGAACATGAAGGTGTTGTTGCTGAATATATCAAAAACCATCACTCTGATGTGCGAAAATATCTATCCTCTAACAAAAACATAAACCTTCTTCATGAAAATGTATTATATATTTCTTACTCATTTTGTCTAATGTGAATATTTTATTGGAATGCCTTAATTTTGCATCTTCTTGTATATTGTACATGTATTTCTTACAGAGAAATACCGAACCTCAAATCACACTAAAAATAACTTTTGAATGCTAATATCCACCCACTGAATTGGCAAAAACTAAGAAGGCTGGTGGCACAGTATTGGCAAGGACTTAGAACATTGGGGGCTCTTGTTTACCACTTGTGGGAGTCTAAACTGGCACAGCCACCTTGCAAAACAACTGGACATTATCTTGAAAAGCTGGCATTCTGCACAGCCCAGCCTCTTACACATACTTATCAGGAAATGTGCAGAAGAATGTATGTGTCAGTCTCACGGGTCATAGCAAAAAACAAACAAAAAAGGAACCATCAAATGTACAGACATGCAAAAATTAGAGAATGGATAAACAAATGGTGAAATGATCATAAACTGGACTTTGTACAATACTGAAAATATATTGACTGTCTACATCAGCATGGGTGTATCTTTAAAGCATATTGTTAAATGAAAAAAAGCAAGTTGCAGAAGAATATGAACATTTTGCAAAAGATTGTTGTCATTTTGGTAAAGTTTATAAACAAGCAAAATTTTAAAAATAGAGTTTTAGGTATAATGCATGTAATGGTAAAAGAATAAGAACAGAGAGAGAATGACAACAAAGTAAAGATCAGGACATCGGTTCATTTTGGAAGAAGAAAGGGGACTGAATGTAGGGAGTTGAGAGCTTCTGGAACTTTTCATGGCTGGTTATGACCTTCTATCAGAAAATGGATGGCATGTTTGTAGTATTTGTTGAAGTGTTATGTTGCATATTGTAAATGAACATCAAATAGCTGAAATATTTTAAAAGTGCATCACCTTAAATCCAAAAATTTCCTGTAAGAATATTCATTTTATACCTGAAAAGCAATATTCACTTCTCCCAAATGAAGAGTTCTAGTTTCTAGTTCTGGTTTCTAGTTCTGATAGTTAACAGTTTTATAACCTTAGATATGTTACACTGAGATCTTCTTTTTCCAACCTGCAAATAAAGGTCTTAGATAGCAATCCTTTAGGTCTATTCTAGAGAATATTCTTATAATTCTAATACTCTCTAGGCCTTCTACCTTAGACAAAGTCTAGTCTACCTGAATTCAATTCTTGAAAACAAGCAGGAAGTTAATCAAATGCACAAGTGTCTACTTGTGTCTTTTTAAACACAAGTTATTTAACTATAACACAGTTGATTTCCTCTCCTCTCCTGAGTTCTGGCACCCTGGGATTTAAATTTTTCAGCAGCCACAGGAGGTGACTACTCCCTCTGGGAATTTAGCAGAGCCAGATGGAGATTTTCTTTTCTCATACAGTTCATTATTTGAACTAAGATTTGACATTAAAAATCAAAGTGGCATGCACTATTATACAATGGAAATAACACCAGACTGTATATTAGAAGCCTACTCCTGATTGTGGCTTCAAACATTTACTAGTTGGATAATTCTGCCTAAGTCATTCAAATTCCCTAGACCTCAATATATTCATCTGTAATAGGTGCCAGAAATGGACGACAGCTCTCTGGGAACCAGCACAGTATAATTTCTGTTCCAGCATAGTATAATTGTACCTAATTTAAGTTTGCTCTTGGGGACTATTTTTTTTAACCTAGTAATGAGCTGTTAACACAAAGGACTAAAGTAGTTTGTTGAAATATGTGGCCAAAACCAAACTTCTAAAAACCACTTAGCTCCTTCAGAAATACCTTGTTTTTGAAGAGGTTAAAAGGAAATGGTATGATAAATACAGTGATGAGGACACATATAAATATTCCTAATTCATTTGTTTATCTAATACTTATGAATATACTAGACACTATTCTAGCCATTGTAAAGGTAGAAAACAGCCTTTATTTTTTTTAAACAGCTTTCTTTCTTCTTAAGATTTTATTTATTTTTAGAGAGAGGGAAAGGGAGGGAGAAAGAGAGAAACATCAATGTGTGGTTGCCTCTCATGTGCCCTCCCTGGGGACCTAGCCCACAACCCAGGAATGTGCCCAGACTGGGAATTGAACCAACGACCTTTGGTTCTCAGGCCAGCACTCAATCCACTGAGCCATTACCAGCCAGGGTGAAAGCTGCTCTTTGGAGCTTACATTCCTTTTACAACCAAGTAAGTACCTATTCCAAAAGATAACTGAAGGTGGAAAGCAAGGATACTCTTCATCACTTTCACCAGTTAGTCCATAATTTCATTACTGGAACCTTAAAGCACTTTACCTGTAATATATTTGGGGACCAAAAAAACCCCCATATACATCTACTTGACTCTCATATATTTCTTCTTCAGTCATTTCCAGAAGAAGCTAGTATCAAAATCTGATGGAATCTAGTGTGATAGTTCTGTTTTAAAAAAATCAGTGATCTTTGCTGCATTTTAGTTTATCCCCCAAAGCTTCTCTATGATCTATATCTTGGCACACTGTATGTTCCAGCCATTATAAATGAATGACTGCTATCTAAACAGGTTTAGCCTTTTCACTCACTCACTCAGCTCTTGAACTTGAGCTCCACTATGAAATTTCTCCTTTAAAGTCCAACACAAAATATATGTCTTTCATAAAGTCTTCTCCATTCTATTTTCTATTTTATGAATTGAAACTTGTTCCTTACTTCAAAAGCATTATGTTCCTATATGACAGCATTTTCCTTTGCTGCTTTATATCACAGACACCCACCTACATGTCTCGCCAATATGAATGTTAGGCCCTGTCCAAATTTTTGACCCACAAAATCTTCAAGCATAATAATAAGGTTGTGTTATATCCCTAAGCTTTGTAGTGATTGGTTAAGAAACAAAAGCTTATCATTATATACTCACTTTTCCTTTCTCTTGCTTTGCTTTTTAAGCTATACTCTGTTTTCTGAACTTTTTTTCCCCTGAGCCCCATTTTTCCTGAATCTGTCAAGATTACAGAAATAGTTTGCACATCACTCTCTTTCTCTCTTATTGATGGGCCTCCATCATTTAGCACCCACCCTGGGTCCCATGTACTCCCCATTCATTCCAATAGTATCTTCTCATGTTCCTAGCTCTCAGCTCATCTGGGGGATGAATGCTTCTCTTGTTGGTCCTGCAAGAATCTAGTTCTTCTCACCCAGAACATGATGAGACCGGCAGGGTGGCAAAAGTTTACAATATGTTGTAATAAGTACATATGAGATACTGCTGGAATCCATAGAAAAAAGGTGTATAAACCTTCCAACGCAAGTTATAGTCAGCTCAAGCTGTTCTAAACAATGCTTAAAGGTCTGCCGTGCAGAAAAAAAAAATAAATAAAGACAGTCCAAGGAGAGAACACAACAGAGGGAAGACATAGAGAGAAACATGATAAAACATGATGTTATTTAGGAAATGACAAATAAGGTGGCCTGAAGCATCAAACTACTGGATGCAGGGGAGTATTAAGAGTTAAGGCTGAAACGCCTACTTGATCAGGTCCTAGGAGATCTGAAATGCCACACTACAAAGTCAAAATTTTATTTTTTAGGTCAGGAAAGGCTAAATACTAAATGATTTAATTTGGAAACTTCAGAGAATAGTTTGGAGTGGGATAAAAGGGAACAAGGAATCAGCAGAACAGGAGGCTCTTAGATGAACATAGGAAAGACATGGTGATGGTACTGCGTAGGCTGGGGGTTCCTGAGTTGTGAGAGGGTTTATGTGACAGACTAATAGATAGGCAGAGAATAATAGAGAATAAAAGTAGGTAGTAAAATCTATGAATGGATATTAGGAAGTAAAAGCAGAGGCTACCTCAACTTTAACTTTTTTTCATCCTCACCAAAGGACATACATTTTTTATTGCTTTTTAGAGAGAGGAAGGGAGAGAGAGAAACATCAATGTGAGAGAGGAGCATCGATTGGTCACCTCCAGTGCCCACCCAGACCAGGGATCTGTGCCCAGACCAGGGATCTCAGGCGTCTGGACCAGTCCTGCAACCCCAGGAATGTTCCCTGACTAGGAATCAAACCAGTCACGTTTCAGTTACAGGATAACACTCCAAGGAACTGAACCACACTGGCCAGGGCTACTACCTCGCTTTTCACTCAGGTGAAAGCTAACCTCAGAAATTGCCCCAGGTTTTTGGCTTGAGAAAGAAGAAGGATAATCCACATGAAATGGAATATATAGCCATACAAAATTATTGGCATAAATTCTGAATTGTTAAAATGTATTATGGTAAAATGAAGAGACAGACTAGGAGTCAGGAGAGAATCCCCAAAAACAATATACAAGGTAAAAGACTTAGGAAATTGAAGTAGATAAGTTAAAATGGTATCAAAAGAGGTAGCAGCATTCAACCACCATGATTTAACGGCATCCATAATTTAACTCTGGAAAGAGTTTTTGTATATTTAAATGCAATTGCTCCAGATGTTCTACAAATGCATAACTCTTTAATCATAGTAATAAAAGAACTCTAAACAAAAACGTAATTCTAGAGAGATGAAAGCTGCCTAATTTCTAAGTTCTTTCTTTCACTCCCTTCTCCCAACACACACATAGCACCCAAAGCAGGGGAGCAGCAGTTCACACGGGGCAGGGCCAGGAAAGCCGAGAAAAGGCCATGGATGCATGAAGAGTGAGCTCAGGGGCTCAAAGGCAAGTACCCATATAGGCAGATATCATAAATTAGATGATTTAGGCAGTTAGAAACCAGTAGACTGCAGAAAAGCTGACCAGAACAATCAGCAAAGAAGCTCAAAATATGCAAAATGACTTGGATGACAAAGGAAAGGTCAGAAGCTCAGAGAAACACCCCTGGAAGTAGGGAGGGTAAAAGTTCCCAGAAGAAATGGTCTGGAAAGTAAACAAACATGGTCATGTGAGGAAGCTCCAGTGTTTCAAGCAGTGATCTTTTATGTTCTTTCCTCTATGAAAAAAGCCAACTCCCAAACACAATTGCCTGGGACCTGCAGGCAAAGACATATGTGCTGGGCTGGAAGCGGGAACCTAAAGGCCACTGAATCTTTAGCATACATCACAATCACCTGAAGAACTAGTTAAAACTGACTTCTGGGTGCCACTTCCTGAGTTTCTGATTCAGTAAGTCTGAATTGAGACCAAGCATTCTCCTTTCTGACAAGTTCCCAGATATGCCCGAAAAATTATGTGCCTTAAAATTAGGTGACAAGCTTTGTAAATGCTCATATCTGAACTCATGCTGGAGATGGAGCCTGGAATGGGGCCTGAGATCGTATATTTTTTTTTATTTTTTTATTTTATTTCAATCATTGTTCAAGTACAGTTTTCTCCCCCCTACTCCCGTTCCAGAGATCGTATATTTTTAAAGTTACCTGGGTGATTCCAATGTCTAAATATGGTTGAGAGCTGCTATACATATGAACGTAAAGTGAAATGATGACAAATTAGTTCATTTTTGGATTCAGCAACGTATCTTTTTGAAGGGGAACTGACTTCTCTCTTTAAGTCTATGGGTTTAAATTTGTCATGAGTCTAACAGTGGTGATGTTTAATTAAATCACTTTACTTACAGTTCCTTCTCAATCAAAGTCCTATTTATGTCCATAAAGGATTTAGGTAACATCATTAATAATTCATAAACTATCATAGATGTTTCACTATATATTTTGGTGTGCAGGATTATGCTCCAACCAACTGAGCCACCTGGCCAGGGTTATATTTTGGAAACAAAGGAGAGATCTAACAGTGAGAGAAAGACTTTGGTTTTCTTTATCTGTGCTGTCAGGACTTAGAAAAAAACAATTTTTCCAAAACAACCATAAAGCAGTCAAGAGGAAAATTCAATAAAGTTACTGAGGAATGACAGAACAAATGTCTGTTCATTTCTGAAATTTTATGAAGAATATTGACTGACTGAAATATTCCCATTTTTTAAAAATATTTATTTATTTATTTTAGAGAGAGAAGAAGGGAGGGAGAAAGACGGGGAAAGAAACTTCAGTGTGAGAGAGAAACATCAATCAATTGCTTCTAGTACATGCCTTGACTGGGGTCTGAATCTGCAATGTAGGCACGTGCCCTTACTGAGAATCGAACCTGTGACCTTTCACTTTGTGGGCAGTGCCCAAAAAACTGAGCCACACCAGGGAGGGTGGCAAGCATTTTTAACACAACTTTAGAGATAAGTAAAATCATCAAGTCCCTTGCAACGAGACCCTAGCCAAGTGAGATACTGAAATGTGGGAATAATGTTTTTGCCTTCTTTTGTATTTTTCAGAATTACTAAATAATTGATCAAGTAATAATAACTAATGTAATATACTACACTGGTGTGATCTTGATTTTGTTTACCAATTCTCCCTGCTGTCTAGTAAATATGCTTTTAAAGACTTTTTTCTTTCTAGTAAGGCTAATTTTTGTCACAAAAATGATGGGCTGTGTCCTTTAGAAAAACAACTTGAGAGCTTACACAACTTCCTTTGGAAGATTTACACACCACCTCCTGAAGGTTCTGCCAGTAACTCAGGTGTGATTTCTACAACACACTGCTGAGTTTTGTTAACATGGTGGCCTATCCATAACCTGGTCCTTTGTGTCTCAATATTAAACATAGTACATGGCAGAGAAAGGATCAATAAATGTTATTAAAGTAGTAGACTGATGCAACTGTCTCATAGGTCCTACATTTTTTGAACTCTTTACAAAACCAGTTTTGGTTATCATATTTTAGTCAATGATCCTTGAAAGTCATCATAACATTTATTTATTCATTCTTATTAGTACTGTGATGATTTGAAACCTGACTCTCTGCAGATTAAAAATTCTTTTGATTCCAAGATTTTCAACCCAAGGCAACTATTTAAAATCTCTCATGCTTCCTCTCAATAATCACTTACTTACCCACTAACCCTACCTCATTACCTCCATTCTCCCCATTTATTTTTACCTTTATCACCCTCTCTAATGGTGTATCCAATAGTCCCCCCAAGAAAGGCAGTTAGTTTATCATCAGCTTCCTTTGTTACACTTACTAAACCTAGTTTACATCAAACATCCAAACTTCCTTCACAGACTTCCCAGCATTTCAAATGTAATTGCTAATCTCTAGCTTAGCATTGTAATTGTACAGTTTATAAATGCATTCAACTCCAGTGATTATTTCATATTTCACTGAAACTTCCACGTAACACAACTGTCATCTGCAATTATAGCTCACAGAATATTATATTGTAAGGGAGTCTCAAAATCACATGGTCATCCCTGTCCATTAACACGTGGATAAACTGAGACCCTGAGAGAGGTGCACATTACATGCTGCTGAGCATTGTTGCTGACAACATGAAGAGGAGGAGATTCACCTAAATGAACCCAAAAGCGTTAGGAAAGAACCACAGCACACTTCCTTCCCATCCCCAACATTCTTGTGACACCACGGTCACGATCCTTTGAGAAGTCCTCCCTGACACTCATCTGCAGAGTTGAGTACCCTGTAATACCCCATCATCCTGCTTGCCCACAATAGACTGAATCCTATTCTGTTCCTTCTTTCTCACCAGCTTGTGAGTTTACTGAAATAGGAATGATGTCATTTGTATTGATGAGGTTCCAAGAACTAATTAGGAGCTCACAAATTCATAGAACTCAGACTTAGGACCAAAGCTTTAAATACAACTTCTTCCACTAAAAATTATCTAAACTTTATGTTCAAACATGCCTCAAACATGTTCATATTCTTGCTTGTTACTATAAGCAATAATTTTACATTATTGAGTAATTTGTTACCTCACTTTCATTCTTTGGTCAAATACTAAGAACCAATGTTTGACAAATACTTTAAGAAGCCCTATGTTAAACAGGGTGGTAAGAAATAAAATAATGGGGACAGGTTGAACTACTTTATGAACGGTGGTCAAGAGTGGCCTCATTGAGAAAAAATAATGGTCATGTGAAAAGTTGAGAATAGGGAGGGGGCAAAATTCCAGACAGATAGAACAAAATAGCTTATAAAATATTAGGTATCTCTACATCTCACACCTAAACATACATGTGTTTAGTGTGTGATGTGAGCTACTCAATTTCAGTTAGAGAGAATTCATAATAAAATGTTTGACTCATATGTATTCCATAATGTTTATATAAATTAATTTTACATAGTATTTCCTGTTTTCAATAGATGAATTCATTATTATAGTGCCTTGTTATTTATTACTAGGACCAGTTTAGAACTTTCACAGAGTTTATGTCCTGGGTCAACTAAACATTCAAATTTATTTGGGGTTAGGAATGTAAAGCAAATCAAAACAAAATGAAAGCATTAGAAATAATCTTTAGGGAAATACAGAAAGAAAGATTTAGGGCTTGTCTTTGACACTACAAGGACACAAGGACTTTACAACAGGAGCTCACTATTCTCTCCATTTTACATGCACCCACCTCACTTCTGCTTCTGATACTTTACAGGAGCCAAACATCCCATACTGATGCACACTTAGCTAAGGAAGGGATGCTTAGAGCACAGGTGGTAAACACAAGGGACTCGGGCGGAATCCGGTCTTCCACCTTGTTTTATCCGGCCAGGCACTTGTTTCTACCCGGGTGCCACACTCCTTGCCCCTAGTTAAGGAGTAGTTACATTATACAGTCCTAAAATTACATTTGGCCCCTTGAAGGCAACTGTGAAGCTGATGTGGTCCCGAGTGAAAATGAGTTTGACACCCCTAAGCCGTAGAGTGTCAACTTGCCTTTTTCTTAAAGCTTAAAGTTAACAAGTATGTAGTGGCATTTTTGTATTTTACAGGCCAGTTGAATCATCTTGCTCTTGAGTTAAGGATATAGCATGTTGATTTATCAATGTCTACTTAAACAGATTGAAGTGTTTTTTTTTTCCTTAATCTCTCCAGCTGCATTGCAAAGACTCCTCAGGAAATGAAGACATTCTTTCAGGGGTATATCAGGAGGAAGATCTAACATCGTCTTTCCCCTTTGCCATTCAAGTCCTTATCTGAACCTTGCAAAAGGTGTGCCAGGTTTGCTAATTGTGTTCCCTAACTTGTGTCCTTATGGAAGACTTCACCCATGTTTGTGTTTCTTTGTCTTTGAGGGGTGTGCTCATTTATTCTTTCAAATAGATCGCTGGATGGGAAGCGAAGAGCTGAAGTTTTTCTGGCAGCCAACAAATCCTTTCCTGGAAGAAAGGGACTGACTTTCATCAGAACAAGCAGATGGTCACACCCCCAGAAGCTTCCACGGAGATTCACCTCTGTCACACAAAACTCTTCTGACAAGTAGTCAGGGGCAGGTAGGAAGCAGAAGGTAAACCAAACACAACATATTTATGCTCTTGATTCTTGATGCTGTCAAAATGCCTGCATTCTAAAAGAACCTACTGAAGCAGGTACTAGTAAAAATCAAGGTAAAACAAACAAGCAAGCAAACAACTCTATGGAGATTCCTTAATACAACAGACATTATAGAACAAAGTAGCTTCATCTTCAAACTAGAGGGTTGTGATATTAGTAGAAGTAATTCTGTTTCTATGAGATGTATGAAAATGGAAGGAAAAAATTAAAGAAAAATGAGAAAAAGTGTCATCCAAGAATTCCCAAATAACTACCTCCTGGCCAGCCAGGATGTGAAGTGAAACAATTTAAAACTAGAGGAGGGTATATCTTGCAGGCACCTGGAGACACATTTCTGAGAGTAATCAGTTTTGCAAATAAGCAGTTCTACAGCTTATTTGATTTCCATTTCGCTCTACATTTGATTGGATGACAACCAAATGCCAGGCACGGGTTAGGTCCCCAGGCAGTAGAGAGTCTAATGATAACACACCTCTGTTCAATTACTAGCTCCATCCATGGTACTTCTGTGGTCTGAAAATATATTCTGCAAAGCACGATATCACTTTCTACATAGGAGTTGTTATGTAGAAAGCATTCAATTAGAGATATAATCACTTATTACTAAAATTATTATTATAGGGGTACAAATTTATAAGAAACATGCCATATATTACAGTTTATAAGCTAGTGGCAAATCAAAAAAGCACAGGTACCTACAATGCAATATGGCAGATGCTATGTCAGAGGAATATGTAAACTGCTATTAAAACAGAAAGGATACAGGAATGACACAGCAGTGAGAATAATCCCACACCTCTCCCACAGTATGTCAAATCCTAAAGCTAGAACATTTCAAGTGACGGACTAAATTTTTAAAAATAAAAATAAAAATTTAAAAAGCATTTTTCAGAGACTTGTAAATAAAGAACAAACTGACAGTGGCCAGAGGGGAGGGGGAAGGGGGGTCATGGGGAAAGAAGAGGAAGAGGTAAGCAAAGAACATGATTAGAGGACTCGTGAGCATGGACAGTAGGGGGCAGGATTGACTATGGAAGAGGGGGATGGACAGGATAGTGGAGAGCAGTGAGGGAAAAGGCAGGACAACTATAACTGAACAATAATTTTAAAAAAGCCTATTTCTTTCTATGCCAGAACAATACTTCAACAATCCCTCTAACCTGGTTCTATTTTTTTTTGTTATTCTTTTCTAACATTCTAAAAAAAATTTGTATCTATTGTTAATTGCTTGTTTTCTGTCACTTGAATATGAACTCCACAGGGGCATGCCTTTTGTCTTTTGTCATTGTTCAGGACTGAATTCAAAGCACCCAGAATAGTGGATTTAGGAGAACTATCCTGGCTTAAGAAGACTATCCAGAAAGTATCCAGCCATGTAACATGAAAAATAGAGACATATATTGAAGAAGATACAAGAAACATTGTTCATAGATCAATGATGCCTCAGTCCCCTTCAGAGTAGGCACCTTGGGACCTCACACAGTTCTCCGTCAGCATCAGGTTGCCCCATCACGTTTTCCTGAATCTCATCAATGGTCTGAAATCTCTTCCCTTTCAAAGGTGATTTTAGTTGTGGGAAAAGCCAGAAGTCTCAGGGCAACAAATCTGTGCTGTAGTGGGGCTGAGTCACCCCCACTGGGTGACTTGATGTTTCACCAAAACACTCTGCATGAGACATGATGCACGAGCAGGCATGTTGTCCTGATGAAGCTGCCAATCACCAGTTACCTGTAACGGTAGCCTCTGAGTCATCCAAATAACTTCCACAGAGGAATGTTCAAGCTCAACCCAAAATTTGATGCAGATTTGTTGCTCTACTCAGTCACTTTGAATGTGGTGGTCACACAGTTCATGCGCTCACTCAATGATGTCTACTGCTCCTACTGGCTAGTACAGCGAAGTCATCATTGTTCACATATGTGCATTCCAGTCCACTGTCCTTGGCTGCCAGGTTACAATGATGTTGCACAAATCATTCTTGTCATATTAACAATGGTTGGACTTTTTCCAAACAGACCTCATATATTATTTATTAAAAATTATTGTTGGTTGATGATTGTGTGCATAAATGAATGAATGAATTGGTAATTCCTATCACCTAATAGGGGGCATCTTTGGGGTCTGAAATGCACAGAAAAAGTATCTCACAAAAATGATGTTAGTAGAAAGGAACACATCTCTATTGCTCCTAACTTACTGACATCTGACTTATAAAAAACATGCACATCTTGGTTCTCCATGCAGGACACAACATGGACAATTGAGCAATACTTGATTTTTCTTCCTTCATTCAAATTTAAACAAAGAGAAGCAGTTTATGTAAATGAAGATATTTAACAATTATGAGTGCTTGTAAGTAAGATCTTTGGCACTCTCATCCCCTCAACCTGTTTCTGGTCCTATGGCAAAGGAAACCAGACCTCTGGGATTGTACCTGCTATAGCCTGAGTATTGGTCAGGGGATTCCCAATTCGCTGGCAGAAGGGGTGAGGTATATTCCTGGTCATAATTTAGAATTTTGTTTTTTCATATATAGGGCACTGAATTTTAGATAGATATGGTTTTTACTAGTGTAGTACTATTTCATTTGTAGGAAATGAGTCAAAAAGACTTTAGAAATTTAAATTTAGAAGCCAATCTCCATGAAATAAGACAGTTTCTACATGATAATTCTGTGTGATGTCCAAAAATGTTCAGTTTATAAGCACATCTTTGGAATACAACTTCCCTTTAAATTAGTATTGCCAATATTTAAATCGCTTTTAATGTGAGTTTATTAGCTCTCTTTGGAGGATCTCAACCCATTTTATGTGTGCCAACATTTCTACCCAAAAGGAATTCCTGAAAGAATAAAGACATAAGAAAAACTATTTTGCATTTGGTTCTCTTGGGTTTTAAACCTAAATCACAAGCTATGAAATATTGTGTTAATATAACAGATACAAAACTTAAGAAACCTAAATAATCTAGATATATGCCCGGAAATCTTTCCCTTAATGAAAAAAACAATGGAATTTTCCCATCTATCAATCGGTAAGTTTACATTCTGGTTTGTATTGATTTTCATCTGCTGAGCACTTTCTAAGAAAGAAACGGTGAACTAGGTGAAGACACATGAGTTGGAAGCAGAAGATAAGCCCCACAGACAGAGAAGGTGGATGCAATCAGAAGCCATCTGTGCTCCACTGGGCAATGTACAACTAACTCTGGGCTCACCTTAACCATTAGGAGATGCTCCTCTGTAAGGATCAAGCACAGTTGTCTCTTTCTGGTAAGCCTCTGCACTTTTTCCACATCTTATCCTGCCTTAACAAATATGCATTCTGACCAGACTAAATTGCATTTTGAATGTTGCTTTAGAGGCATTAATTGTTTCACAAATAAGCTTTGGAGAGAAATCATGACTTTGATTTCCTCTGTAGTCTCCTGACAGAGTATGGTACCACATCAGGACTGGACTATAGGAGCTGTGGGCCCCTTTGCCTATAAATGTGGCCCATGGAACCCTACAGGAAACACTGAGTTGTGTCCTTCAAGAGCCCAAAGACCAGGGTGCTAAATAAATACTATGAATTTGGTGAACTGCTGTCACTGTTATGACATAATAAAGAAAAATGAAATAAGATCTAGAATTTTTAAATAGGAGAAAAAAATTCATGACTGGACAAGCAATTTTTTAAAATTCTTTCATTGGTTCTACTTTGATGTGAAAACCTAGTTAGCAGATTAGTTCTCGCAGATAAAATATGTTGTTAATAACAGCATGTATTAATTACCTGCCATGAGCCCATCTTTGAACAAGATACTTCACATAGGCTGGCTAATTTAATCCTTTTCAAAACTCTGATGTGTAAATTTAATTATCCTCCTTTTTTTTAGATAGAAAACAAAAAAAAAACAAAACTGGGCTTAAAAAACAATTAATTTGTCTAAAATCATCGAGCTAATTAGATGATTCAGTAGTAGAACCAGAACTGGGGGGCAGGGATACATTCCTATCTGGAACACGCTGCTCCTATCATGAATCTCATGATCACCTTCCAGCAGATAATGCCCCAACCAACACCTTAAAGTTTATCATTTCATCAAACTCAGGTTTATTGTTTCCCAAGTTATTAAAGGGACATGTCCAATATTGTCTCAAAAATCAACATGACTAAAATAGAGCTCAATTCTTCTCACTACAAATTAGCTCTTTATCCCAAATTCATATGTTCCAGGAGTGTCACTATTCCCAATGCCCTCACACTCCAAATCTCTACTCAGCCTATGCCGTCTCTAATAACTAATTACCAATCATCAAGAAAGCAGCTGCTACACATTGAAAACCACTGTGCTGGCTACTGGGGTTTAGGCCTAGGAGAGATACAAAAGCACATTTGCCAATTTATCGCCTAAAGCAATCTAAAATCTAGGAGCACTCACATAAAATGTTAAAAATGTAAACCATAAAGTAAATGATCCAGAAAAATGCAACTGGAATTCAGAGGACAGTTTATCCTGAGCTGGTCATAAAATGTTTCATGTGAGAGACGAGATTTGACTAGGCCTTGAAAGACAGAGAGCTTTGAAACAACTATTTCAAAAGAAATCCTGCTTATGATAAAATTCTCAAACTGTATAGAAGATAATGAAGGTGGGAAAAATTCCTGACTCCCCTTGTCCTAGCAATTCAAATGGACAAAAATTTAAATGCCTGAAGTGCAAAGAAGGGCCATAATAGCACAGCCCTGACAAGCAGGGGTGGGCATGGCAGAAAAAAGGTTTGATGTAAGGGACTAATTACAGAGGGAGCTGAGCAACAAAGGGAACCAGCTGTGCCTTCATGTATATATCCCAATCACACATCTGAAGGCCACACAACATCCAGGTATGTGCTCAGATCTGAGGGACACAGGAAAGTTAAAGTGAATGTGATTGCTACCCTTGTAGTTTCAAGGACAAAGTTTGAGGAATCCACAATGACTTTGATAGTCCTTTAGAAAAGTAAATCTAGATGCAAGTTTAATCAGAAGAAGGAGACCCTGGAGGCAAGAAGTTCCATTAAGAGCCTTCCGTGTATTCCAGGCATAAAATGATTAAGTCTTGAAGCAGAGCTGCTGCAGCAGAATTCTTAGAGTACAACTCCTGCAAACTCTAACTTAATGTGAAAGAAATTAAGACCAAGAGAAGTTAGGGGTTTTGCTCAAATTTGCAATGTAATTAAAGGCTTTATAAAATAACCATCAATATGAAAGTGTTAAAGAATTAAATGTAAAAATAAAACTTAGTTTATGAGATGTGAAAGGATGATGCATTTATCACTTCAGAATTTGAAAAGATTTCTTAAATAAGATAAGTTATCAATGCCATAAAGAGAAGAATCAGAAATGCATTTTTATAAGATATGTCAATTATGTCTTATAATAAATAAATAAGAAAAATGTATCAATTTTTTATTTTAAAAATAATCTTTTCACCCAAAGATATCATAAAAATGAAAAGACAAGCAACCAGTTCAGAGAAGATAATTGAAATGCATATTACAGAAAGACTCTGGTATCCAGAATATACAAATAGCTCTGAGAAATCAGAGTGTTTTTTAAAAAGTAGGAAAGTGGACAGCATATAAAATTAAGCATCCCACAGAAACCTGAATATTAATCAAGATAGGAAACACTGGTCAACATTACTAGCAGTCAGTGAACAACATATTAAAACTACAAGGAGATATCATTTCACATCCATAAAATTGGAAAAAATAAAATGTATCATTGATTGTTGGCAAGGATATGGAACAAAAGGAGCTTTCATAGATTGTTGGTGGGAGTATAAAGAGGTGCAACCCTTTTTGGTAACTTGGCATTATCTGTTAAATGTTAGCATACACAATTCCACTGTGAAAGAGATAGCCCTAAGGAAAGAATCATCTTTGTTAGCAGAAGGAAGTATATATATGAATGTTCATAGCAGCCTTGCTGGAAAATACCCTGAATGTTCATCAACAAAAGACTGAGACATTAATAATGATATATTATTCAGTAGAATACCATATAGCAGTAAAAATGAGTAAATAAAATCTACATGAATGAACAAAATGCTAATCAATTAAAGTAAGGTGAAAAGACTACAAAGAACATGCTAATATTCATACAGAATTTAAAAACAGAAAAAAGGAAACTGAAGCTATATTGCATAAGTACATATACATGCATAGCAAAGCATAGGAAATACATGGAAATGATACACAAATATTCAGTATGTACAACATTGGTACCACTGAGGGGAGACATGCTTGGAGAGAGAGGACACTGGGAATATTAACAGTATACACTCTTAATTCACACTTATTTCATAATCTGGAGGTGGCTACAAATGTGTTTATTATAATATTATTTAAATTTTTGTTGTTACTGAAATATTTCACAGTAATTTTTAATTAAGAATAAAGAACTGAAAGATAGTTTGTGATACAGATATAGGGCAAAATTTTTCAAAATATTTCATATCTTCTCTTCTCCCATTTCTACTTACCTAAACCTGGTTCTCATCATTTATGCCTCAGATAGTGCAATGGCCTCCTAATGCTCCTCTCTGTCCCAGTCTAGTAGTAGTAGGCTGATCTACCTACAGCACTTCAAGAAACAACTTCTTCATGCTACTATCTATTCAAAATTCTTCAATGTTTCTATCCACTCTGAACATTCTTATATAGTCATTAAAACCCTCCATAGTATATCTGCATCCTTCTCAAACAAATTCATCCCCAAGATTAATTAAAATTAACTAGAGGAACTAGAGCAGAATACCATCTCCCTGAACTAGGAATAGGTCAAGTTGGTTTGCATCTCCATATCTTTGTAAACAATGTTTTGCGTTATCTGAAAAGCCACACTTTCTTTTCGCTTTAACTCTTACCCACCCACACTAGTCCAACTTAACCTTCCTCTTTAGGAAGAATTCCACAATGACTCCATTCTTTGTTAAGTTCTGCCCCTACATAAAATCCTAAAAAAATTAAGATTAGCCCCAGATATTTGAGCACTTAGTTTTACTTTGCAACACATTTAAAAAAATTACTTCTTAAAATTATGCCTTAATCTTATCCTCTGCATTAAATGTTAAACTTCTCAAGGATTTGAATTATGTTTTGCACTTCTGTATTCTTCACTCTAATGACTCACCAGGGAGATTATCGATGTTTTTCATTTGCTGATACTTGCAAAGACTATATACATGCCAAATATCTAACAACTGTCATCTAGATCCCTTAGGATTCCTAAAGCAGATAATATTTTTTAATTTATTTTTAAAAATATCTTATTGTTGCTCTATTACAGTTGTCCCAATTTCCCCCCTTTGCCCTCTTCCACCCAGTGCACTTCTGCTCCCACAGTCAGTCCCTACACTGTTGTCCATGTCCATGGGTCACGTTCTTTAACTAGTCCCTTTCCCTTCTTTCCACAATGATCAGCCTCCCCTCTCCCCTCCGATCACTGTCAGTCTGTTCCATATTTCCATGTCCATGGCTCTATTTTGTTTGTTAGTTTATTTTGTTCATTAGATTCCTCTTACAGGTGAGATTATGTGGTATTTGTCTTTCACTGCTTGGCTTACTTCACTTAGCATAATACTCTCCAGTTCCATCCATGCTGTTGCAAAGGGTAGGAACACCTTCTTCCTCTCTGCTGTGTAGAATTCCATTGTGTAAATGTAACATATTTTTTTGATCCACTCATCTATTGATAGGCACTTAGGCTGCTTCCGGCACTTGGCTATTGTAAATTCTGCTGCCGTAGACATTGGGATGCACAGGTTCTTTTGAATTGGTGTTTCAGGATTCTTAGGGTATAATCCCAGCAGTGGAATCTCTGGGTCAAGAGGCAGTTTCATTTTTAGCTTTTTTTTTTTTTTAGGAAATTCCATACTGTTTTCCATAGTGGCTATTCTGGTGTGCATTCCCACTAACATCACAGATATGCATTAGGGTTCCCTTTTCTTCACATCCTCACCAGCACTTGTTGTTTGTTGAATTGTTAATGATGGCCATTCTGATCAGTGTGCAGTGCTATCTTTTTGTGGTTTTAATTTGCATATCTCTGATGGCTAATGATGTTGAGTATCCTTTCATATGCCTGTGGGACCTCTGTACTATGTCCTTCTTGGAGAGTGTCTGTTGAGGTCCTTTGCTCATTTTTTATTTGGATTGTTTGCCTGGTGTTGAATTGTGTGAGTTTTTATATATTTTGGAGATCAAAACCTTGTCCAAGATATTATTGGCAAAAATGTTTTCCCATACACTTGGAACTCTTTCATTTCGATGAGTGTTTCTTTAGCTGCACAGAAGCTTTTTACTTTGATAGAGTCCCATTTGTTTATTTTTTATCTTCCTTGCTCTAGGAGAGATATTGGTGAAAATATTGCTGCAAGGGATATCTGAAATTATATTGCTTATGTTTTCCTGAAGGACTTTATGGTATCACAACTTATCTTTAAGTCTTTTATCCATCTCAAGTTTATTCTGGTGTATGGTATAAGTTGGTGGCCTACTTTCAGGTTTTTGTATGTATTTGTCCAGATCTTCCAACAGCATTTATTGAAGAGGCTATTGTTACCCTGTTTTTTGCTCCTCCTCCCTTTGCCAAATATTAATGGACCATAGAGACATGGGTTAACTTCTGGGCTCAATATTCTGTTTCATTGATGTATTTGCCTGTTCTTATGCCAATAGTAGGCTG